>NC_143501.1:19730000-22230000 GCF_051622355.1 Phaseolus vulgaris | reverse complement strand
AGTAGTGGAATAAAATCTAAGTTAAATGTAATTATGCTATAATTTTCTGATTTAATATTATCTTGGAAAAAATTGGAACTACATTAAATAAATGAAAATTTTGAGAAAAGAAAGTCGCGATAATTAAAAGATATTATAAAGATTTTATTTTAATGATACTCATGATTTATCATATTAATTATAATGTTTATTGATACTGAATTTGTTCCCATATATTATGAAAGGAACTTAAAGACACAAATGAAGATGAAAGAAAAAGTTTCCTTTCTCCACGTCTAGTGGAAACATAGAACAAATGAACAAGATTTACGTTGATTATGAATGAAATAGTTCACTGATGTTTTAAAACATATATATACGATAGGAAAAATACTTCGAAGAGCAAACAAGAAGATACAAATGTTTCAAAATGCATATCTAAAGTTCTTATTTCAACATTTAATATGAAGGAGAAGAAGAAGAATGCAATATAAAAAGATCCAAGTCCAAGAGATGTTCAAGCCTCAACGAACAAAGTTCATACAAATGAACAAAGTATTTCAAAATCAAATACATGACACGGACGCAAAGATTTCATCAAAACAAATATTTCCATACCCAGCGTCTACTACGTGGATGTGCAGAAGAAGAAACTATTTGATTCAAAATTAATTAAAACTTTAACATTAAAATTGAATAGAGATTAAGAAACATTTTGAGATGTTTATGATGACTCAAGGACGAACAAATTGGATCAAAGCTGAAGTTTCAATTTCAAGCATCTACCTCATTCAAGGAGAAGATCAACGTGGAAGATTTGAGCAAGATATTGAAGTTAAGAAGATTAAAGTCTCAATGGTCATATTTAAGGTATATAAAGAAAGAATTTGAAATCTCTCTCACACTCAAAAACATGCAAAGATTAATCAAAGTAAGACTTACCATATTCAAAAGAAGAAGACCAATCTGGCAGATTAATCAAGATATTGAAGTTAAGAAGATTAAAGCTACAACATTTATATTCAAGAAATATAAAGAAAGAATTTGAAATGTCTCACTCGTCAAAGACGCACAAAGATAAATCAGAGCTAAAGTTTTTATATTGAGTGTCTAACGGCTACATGAAGATTGAAGAACTTTAAAGCTACAATGTACACATTCAAAGGCCCATATAAACACCTTAAGGGTGAAGAATTTATACAAACCACAACAACCAGAAAATGACTAAGAATACATTAAGAACTTTCCAAAAAGGTCAGTCATCTCAGTATACAAAGTTAGGCACCATCAAACATCGATAGAGCATCAACAGAAGAAGAACCAGATATAAACCAGAATATCAGAAGTTTTTCCTTCTTGTCTTTCCACAAGAGAAGTTATGTAAATAAATTGGGCTCACTTTGGGGGTCCAAATAGAAGAATAAGCTAGAGTAGGTTCACACAACATAAATGAGAGTGTACTTAGCGAAATGGGCTTGTACCAAACCCACCTTTTCAAGACAAGGCACCTAACATTAGGGTTTTTAACTAACTTCTAGAAGCTGTCTAAGGGACAGTTTGGGCCATGGTTAACAACCCTAGGCCGCCTCTCTCCCCTTCCCATTTTACCCTTTACTCATCTTGCCCTCCAAGACACTCTTTCCTATATAAAGGGTGCATTCCTCCATGTACGAACACATTGAATTTGAATATAGTAAAGAAACTTTGCAAGAGTGTTTTTGTGAGACTTGAGAGTTCTCATAGTGAGTTTTATCTTGAGTGTGTGAGCACTTCAAGTGGCAACTATTTCACCACTCATCTTGGAGTGCCTCATTCTCCAAGTGGCGTGACATCCTATCTTCTTCCATAAGCTTTCTTCATCCCTTCCTCTTTTTATATTTCGTTTGCGTCATCCATTCCATTCCTCTTTATAATATCACGTTTCTCTTTTAATTTTGGTTTTCACTTTTCATTCTTCATCTTATGTTCTTTTCATTTCCATAAGTTATCTTCATCATCATAATCACCATATTTTTGTTTTTCTTTTTGCCTTCTAAAAGTGAACATTCACACTTACTTAACCATTTGGTAAAGTTTGTGTTTAGTGGGGGATCTTCTTTGGGTTCTCACCTTAAATTGTTAATCTAAAAAAGCTTAAGCAAAAGTGAAACCTATAAATGTGCCAATCTAAAATCAACTCACATCAAGAACACAACAACGAATGTACATAGAACGAAAAAAAGACCATTATCAACTAATATTCAGTTGTGTGTTAGAATAACTTTTATATAGTTTACATATGCTACTATATAGTGAATTGTGAGATTAGTTTGTGTTTAGCCATTGTAGATCCTTCACACTGTAAAGAACTCCCTTAGAGCTTTCATTGTTCTCTCAGTTGAGAGATTTCTTATTATAAAGGTCTTGATCTCAGGGGAATATTAGAAATGGTTGCCTAGAGAGATAGAAAATACTTGATGTACCAGGAGAAGTAAAAAATACTTGATATACTTGGAGAAGTATGAATACTTGGTTTACCTGGAGAAGTAGCGAATACTTGGTGTACCGGAGAGGTAGAGAATACTTAGTGACTTAAAGAGGTGTAAGAATATTTGTGGACCTGAAGAGGTGTAAGAATACTTGTATACCTAGAGAGTTGGGAAATAAAGACTCTTGAACAAGTTGCTTGAAGGGATTTGATGTAGTCCTCGTTGATGGGTAAACCAGTATAAATATTTGTCTATTTCTCTCAGTCTAATCTTATTTAGACGTTGCTTTTAATTGGTTAATACTCCACAAATTGAGTTTTGGCTCCAATCAACTCCCCTTCTAGAGTCAATCGTGTTGGGTTCAATAGTGTCAAATTTCAAGAGGGGGGTGAATTGACCTTTTAAAAGTTTCGCACAGAATCAGATTTTGTCACAGTACACAGAAAATAAATTGATTTATTTAGCAATGAACAAATTTATTTTTATACTCTTTATGTACTTTAAGATGTTTATCCCAGTTGAATAAACTTTCATTTTAAGATTGAGTTAGATGATCTGCAAGCAAAGTTCAAATTGATTTTTGCAGAATTAAAACAGTGAGCTTTAACAGTTAATCACACAACCTTTGAATACACAACCAATGCTCGTTTTTAAAAAACCACTTGACAGATTGAATTAACCTTCACAGAGTATGAACTTCACTGATGTTTCACCACATATAGATTTATGCAGAAGTTCTTTAGAAAATCAAGAACAGTATATTCGTGCCCAGAAAGAACAAATTCAATTACAATTGAACATATTTATTTCTTGACAGTTTAGTTTATTCAGCAGTTATTGAGTGCAGAGATTAAGAGAGAACGAACACAAGCAATTATACTGGTTCACTCCTATGAGCTACATCCAGTCTTCACCTAATCCAAGGTGAAATTCACTAAATCACAATTCAAACAATTACAAACACCACTGTTCTTGAACCCTACAAGAACATGACAAACCTTGCTGAAAAACACTATTCCAGCATACACAACTCTTCAAGAAACCCTATCAAGAAGATTTTACAACCACACTTTTACAAGGAATGAAATATGAAACAAATACACCTGATAGAGGATGCAGAAATCTGCCTTAGACCAGTAGAACAGATTGCTCACACAGTAGCAACACCTCTAACCAAGCCTTAGAGCCAACCAAGAACAAGCACACTTTTTGATTTGGAAAATCTTTCAAGAACACATGCTAATTCTCTGAAAATCCTTATTTCTCTGTTGTAGATCTTGTTTTCTCAATTGTATGATCAACCTTTAAACGCAGAAACAAGCTCTCCTTTTATAGAGAAACAACTTATAACAGATTTTCAAAAAAACAGTTAAAGCTGTTATAAAAAGAACATATTGAAAATAAAATGAACAGATTTATTTTCAAAAGCAGTTAGAGAATATGTTATGTGAAGGAGACTTAGTCCAACACCTTGGTGCAAGGATAAAACGTAAAAAGCCTTTTAAGGTAAACATGACACCAGACTAAAAAAGAATCCATTCATTTACAAATGAACAGATTTATTTTCAAAACGATAAAAAAAAATTCTTAACAAGTGAAACACAGTCGTTTTGATAGAATGAAAATTTAGTTAAAATACTTGATGCACAAACCATGATTTTCAAAAACACTTAATCAAGGCATCAGGTTAAGAAAAAAATCTATTCATTTAGAAAAGAGCAAATTTATTTTTTATGCAGTAAGGGTGTTTTTGCAAAACATGTGAAAAACAGTTTCAGAAAACTTGTGCTTCTAAACTAGCACATGGTATGGGGTTAAGAGGTGAGTTACCTAGCAAAAAGCCTACTCTAAACAACCTCTAAACTATACCTAAGACATTCTTAAAGCAAAAGAAAATACAAGTGAAATTTACACAAATGGCTTCATCAAACACATGTCTTGAAGGGGCAGCAACCATCTTCAACAATCTCCCCCTATTTGATGGAGACAAATCCCCATAGCTCTGAGTATCAATAT
This sequence comes from Phaseolus vulgaris, assembly GCF_051622355.1. Lineage (NCBI taxonomy): Eukaryota > Viridiplantae > Streptophyta > Magnoliopsida > Fabales > Fabaceae > Phaseolus > Phaseolus vulgaris. The sequence continues at coordinate 22,225,537 of NC_143501.1, read as the reverse complement.
GAATCGATTCATTTTGATTTAAAACGGATTTAAATTCATCACATTCAAAGTCATCTGCAGCAGTTTTAGGTATTCTATGATCAGCTTCACCAAATACAACATGCATTGATTCTTCTACTATGAGCAATCTTTTATTGAAGACTTTATATGCATGACCATTCAAAGCATAACCAATGTGAACACCTTCATCAGATTTAGCATCAAACTTACCTAAATTCAGTTAGAATGTATGGCTTTAAACTAGAGGGGGGGTGAATTGTTTAAAAAGAGTTTTCGAAGATATTTAAGCCAAGAATGAAATTTCTTCCAGAATCAGTTGATAAAGAATTCAATTTGCCAAAACACAAAGCAAAAACAACAGCACCAAAAAAACAATCGGTTGTTTCGCAGAAACAATCGGTTGTTTATACCAGATTGAAAAATATTAAAACTGAATTTAAAGAGTTAAGGGATAGAGAAAATGCACACATAGATTTATACTGGTTCACTCTAAACCCAGAGCTACATCAAGTCTTCTCAGAAACCACTAAGGAATTCCACTAAGCAATCAAACCTAGATCACTTACACCACAATCAAAGAAGTTACCTTGAACCCTTCAAGACACACACTTCCTTTGATCAACACACCAACACTAAGAATGTTGATCTTGATCCCCTCAAGAACACACAACACTTCTCAGTAAACACACAAGGTTTCTTTCAACATATACAAGGATTACACTTGTTACAGAACAAATCTGAAATCAATACAAGAGAAAATCCTATCTCACACACTTTGATCAAATCTCAATCTCTAAACAATCTCAACTCTTTCAAAACTCAAAATCTTATGTTGTTGTAAAACCCAAATCTGTTTTACTGTTTTATATTCAAAGATGTTTGTTATCAAATCTTAACAAACTATTGATTGCATTTAAAGATTGGTCAAAGCATTAAAAACTGGAGCGTAATCAGTTAGAAAAACATTTAATGCTCAGTCAAAGCACAAAACAGTTTTCTGTTATGGTACCAAAACAAGCAATTGGTTGTTTCCACGAATCAATCAGTTGTTTTGGTTTTGACAGCTCAACCATTTGAAAAACAGTTTTCAACCTTTTCTAAAAACATCTAAGTATAAAACAATCGGTTGTTTCGACAAAACAATTGGTTGTTTTTCACTGAGTTTGAAAAACACTTTTCTTTTAAAAGAATTGAGAGTGCTTATGCTTTGGATTCAATCAAGAGTGGATTACATAGTAAATCTACCCCAGATCCTAACTAAGACAACCAAACAACAGCAAGCACAGCCTAGCCTTTATCATCATTCAAAGGGTTTGGTTTCTTCAAAGCTTGAACACCACTTGGTTTAACAAATTCTCTTTGCCATTATTCAATACAAAGCATTTACACCCAAACACTCTAAGGTGACTCACACTAGGTTTCCTGCCCTTATACAATTCATATGGAGTTTTCTTAAGAATGGGTTTAATTAAGGTTTTGTTTAACACATAAGCTGCAGTATAGATTGCATCTGCCCAAAAATACATAGGAAGCTTAGATTCATTTAACATAGTTCTAGCTAGTTCCTCTAATGATCTGTTTTTCTTTTCAACTACACCATTTTGTTGGGGAGTCCTAGGGGTTGAAAAGCTATGTTATATCCCATGTTTCTCACAGAACCTCTCAAATCTAGCATTCTGAAACTCTCCCCCATGATCACTTCGAATTGATTTTATACAACAACCATTTTCATTTTGTAAAACCTTTGCTAATTTATTAAAGGCATTATAACCATCACTTTTATGTGCAAGAAAAAGATTCCCTGTAAATCTAGAGTAGTCATCCACAACAACTAAAGCATACAAATTTCTAGCCAAGCTAGCAACTCTAGAGGGTTTAAATAAGTCCACATGCAATACATCCAATGGATTTTTTGTAGAAACAATGTCTTTTGAATTGAAAGAGGATCTGATTTGTTTACCTTTCACACAAGCATCACAGAGCCTGTTATCCTGAAATTTAATGTTAGGTAAACCAGAAACAAGATCTTTAGATTTCAATTTATTTAAGTGATTAGTGTGTATGTGAGCTAACCTCTTGTGCCACAGCCAAGACTCATCTCTTCTAAACAGTAAACACTCATTTGAAGAGTTAGTTTCCATGATATCCAAGAGGTATATGTTATTCACTCTCTTACCAGTAAATAACACCTTACCAGAGGAGTCACTTGAGATTGTGCAGCCCTTTGACTTGAAGTTCACCTTGTATCCTTTGTCACAAGGTTGACTGATACTGAGAAGGCTATGCTTGAGTCCTTCTACATAAAGCACATTCTCAATAGTGGTTGAATTCCCAGTTCCAACAGTGCCTCTGCCTAGAATTCTTCCACGGTTATTATCACCATAGGTTACATGTCCCTCTGCCTTGAGCTTCAAGCTAGTGAATTTTGTCAGATCTCCAGTCATGTGTTTGGAACAACCACTGTCCAAGTACCATTGATTTCTTGATTTCTCTTGCTGCCTTTCTGCAAAACAGAGCAAAGATGATACAAATGGTACCCTTTTCAGTATAGAGTCCAGCACAGATTAAAACCTTCCTTTTGGTAGCCATTTTGCTAAGTTCTTAGGAACAAGATGCTTTCTAGCAATGCATGACCTAGAGTGATGGAAGAGGGCCAAGCACAACCTTCCATGAAAGGCAAGAGCCAAGTCAAGAGCGTCTAAGACCAAGCTAGGAGCGTCTAAGACAAGCTAGGAGCGTCTAGGACAAGAAGTCCAAGCTAGAAGCGTCTAGGACCAGCTAGGAGCGTCTAGGACAAGAAGACTTGGATCAAAGCTATGAATGGGAGAGTGGCATACTAGCACATATTCCGTGAAGGCCCATCAAGTGTAGTTTAGCTTTAATTGGGGTGTAAATAGCATAGCCATGTGGACAAATGTTTATTTTTCTGCACATTAGAATTAAGGAGGAGTTCACCTTGATTAGCTAAAGGTTTCTAGAAGCCTTCACTAATCTAGGGACGGTTTTGTGAAGCCATGTGCACCCATGTGCTCCATGTGCCCATGTGCCTCACATTTCCATTTCATTTGGCTTACATTTCATCTTCTCTTAGCTTAACATTTATGGCCTCCTTAGCCTATAAAAGGAGAAGCCCATCACTTGTATTTTAAAGATTAATGAGAGTAATGTTATGTTGCCAATTTAGTGCCATACATTGCCTTTGCCTAGTTTCTAGGACCTAATCTTCTCCTCACCATCTACCAAGGGGGCTGGCCGAATCCCCCTCTTTCCATACACTTCATGCACCTTCAAGGTCACCACAACTCTTAGGAGGACCTTGCCCACTTTCACCATTAGCTTCCGCACCAAATCACCAAATATCCAAGAAGAGCTCCTTGAGAATGCCATCATTTGGTATCATGAGCAAAGGTTCTTCAAAGATGAGTATTTCTTGGTCATTTTCTTTTTGAGTTCTTCTTTAATCCATGTTGGTCTTCACATTCCATTTTGTCTTGCTATTTTTTTAATTTTGCTTTAAATTGGTGTGCTGTTTGGAAATTCCAATAAGTGCATCTTGTTCAATTGTTCTTGAGCAATCTTTGTGCAATTTTTGGTAGGATTCCATATACTTTGTGTTGCTGTTTTTTTTATTTTAGGTATTTGAGTCGTTATTGCAATTTTATTTAGTTCATTTTATGTTCATTTGAGTCTTTTAATTTCTGAATCTATATGTGTTTTGTCTAGTCATGTTCTTCCAAAATGTCATCAAATCATAGTAGTACATTGTTTGGCTTATTTTGTTTCTTGATTTTGGTCTAAATGTTTGATTTGAATCTGTTGTGTTTTTGATCTTTTGGTGCCTTTTATTTTTAGCTTGAGTTCATATTTGTGTTTAGATCTACACAAATTCCTTTTCATCAATTCCATTGTGTCTTTCTTTTGGTATATCTTGCTGTTTTTTTTTTCAGATTTACAGAATCCCCTATTTTGCATAACTCTGTGCTGGTTGTTTTGCTTAAGAAAATTATTTTCCCACATAGGAAATTTATGATCCTCTGGATTATGCAAGATTGAGGTGTTACAGAAAAGACAAAAAAAAAATCATTTCAAAAAAGTCAATAGAAAAAAAATGATAAATATTATAAAAACAGTGTGCAAATCTGGCGCTACAACTGGCGTAAGTTAACACTGATTTTAGAAAATTTATTAAAAAACAATGGTTCATGCGTTTGGAGTGAAACCAACGCCAAAATTCAGTTAAGTTCTTAAATTTTTTGCATATAAATTTTCAGAAGCAAATCTTAAAAGCGCAGCTCAGCATAAATCGGGGAAAATCACGCTCTCTGGCCCACAACAATTATTTCAGTGGTGCTGTTTTTTATTTTGAAATCAAATCTAGTGCTATTCCTAGGATCCATTTTGTGTGCCTACCTTTCTTTGAGTACCTTTTATTTGCTTGTCTAATATTTCTTTGGAACTCTTTCTAGTTGTCACATTTTCAACTCCATTTGTGTGGTACTGTTTTTCCAATTAATTTGTTTCTTGCTTTAATTCTTTGACCTCTAAATTTGGTGGTGGATTGATTCTATATTGGTGCTTATTTGAGTGGAAATTTGACTTGAGTGAGGTCTAGTTTGCTTGATAGGTGCTTGATTGGAAAATTAATTCCCTAATTCTAAGAGGAACAAAGGCAATGGCAGAAACAAATACCTACCAAAAACACCATAAACATTGGAAGGCCCAACAAAGAAAAGAAAACCAAGGAAGTGCCAATAGCAAAAAAAAGTTCAACAAAGGGAGTTTCCTTTATTTTTCTTTGCAACTTAACTTTTGTTAATTACTTCTTTAATTACGTGATTAGACGGTGAGTGTGTCTTCAAGGGCTCCAAGTGTCCAAGAAGCCTCACCTAGGGCCGATTAGTGTAGAACTATCTAGTTTAGCAATTGTTAATTGTTTTAATTGCATCTCTTTGCTTTAGATAGTTACGTTTTTTTTAATCATCTTGTATTGCTTAAAGCTTTATTAATTCTTGCTTGGTTAATTAGCTAGTTCGCATTGTTTTCTTGCATTAAAATAGTGATTTCTCCAACTTAATTGTGTTTTACGTGGTTTACCAAGAGAAAGCTTTGTGTGAAGGCATTAAGGGATAGTCTTTGGCTAAGGCAAGGCTTGGTATTTAAGTAGTCCATTGTGACTCACCTCCCTTACCTGGAAGACTACCTTCTTTGACTTCCCTAAATTTTCTCAAAGTAAAATACTTCTACACACAAAGCTCTAGTCATGTCTTCTTCTTCTCATTCTGCAAAGTCTATTGAAAGTGAAGTAAAATCTTTGAAAACTCTTTTGAAAGAAGTTTCACAAGCTGTGCAATTGATTTCATTTAGACAATTGGAGAATGATACTAAAATCAATGAGTTGACTTAAAGCCAAGGAAGAGAAGTCTCAAAAATAAAAAAAATCTCATACTCATACATCCCATTCTAAAAGTAATGAGTCTCTAGGGGAGGGAAGCCTTATAATCAATGACTATTACCAACCACCCCCTAGAAGAAATAGACAAAGGGAGCAAGAGAGTCCAAGGGAAGTAATGGTAGACCTACCCCATTTCTATGGTAAGGAAGATGTAGAGGTATACCTAGATTGGGAGATGAAAGTAGAGCAACTCTTTGCTTGCCATAGGGTGAATGAAGAAAGGAAGGTACCCTTAGCAACCCTTAGTTTCCAAAGTAATGTCATGTATTGGTGGACCTCTCTAGAGAGAGACCGACGTCTTCATAGGGAGCCTCCCATAGAATATTGGAATGACCTTAGGGGAGCCCTAAGACATCGCCACATACCTTCCTACTGCCATAGGGAGTTAATGGACAAACTCCAAAGATTCCAACAAAATAACATGAGTGTGGAAGAGTATAAGCAGAAAATGGAGCTCTACATGATGAGAGCATCCATTAGAGAGGAAGAGATCACCACCATATCTAGATTTCTAAGTGGGCTCAACCTTGAGATAAGGGATAGAGTTGAACTTCTACCCTACCAAGACTTGAATGACTTGGTTCAACTTTGCATTAAAGTTGAAGAACAAAATTTGTGCAAAACTTCAAGTCAAAGGGTGGGTTCTTACTCCAACTTTTATCTCAAGAAAGACTTTAAAAGGGAAGGTAGCACACCTAGAGATGAACCCAAAGAAACTACCAAACCTTTAGTGAAAGATGCCTCCACCCCATCCATCTGTGCTAGGGACACCAAGTGTTTTAAGTGTTTTGGAAGAGGACATGTGCAAGCGCAACGTCCAAACCAAAGGGCTTTGTTCTTAAAAGGAAAAGATGAGTACACTAGTGGTGAGGATGAACCTAGTACACAAGAAAAGGGGGAAGGAGAGAGGATAAATCCTTTGGAGGGGGACTTATTGATGATTCAAAGAATCCTCCACAATCAACCTAGTGCATCCATCGAGACACAACGAGAGAACATCTTCATACTAGATGCAATGTTTTAGAAAATATATGCTCTCTTATTGTGGATGGTGGATCATGCTGCAATTGCTGTAGCACTAGATTGATTGAGAAATTAAATCTACAAGTAGTTCCTCATATAAATCCTTACAATTTACAATGGATCAATGAGAATGGGGAACTACGTGTAGACAAATAAGTGGAATCAAGTTTTCTATAGGTAACTACAAAGACAATGTTTTATGTGATGTAGTACCTATGGAAGCTTGCCACATCTTATTAGGTAGACCATGGCAATTTGATAAGAAAACCTTGCATGATGGTCTAACTAACGAGATTTCCTTCATCCACAAACACAAAAAGTTTGTACTTAGCCCTTTACCACATTCCCAAGTGGTAAAAGACCAAATACAAATAAGGGATGAAGAGAAAATATAAAAAGAGAAAACTTTTGGGAAACAAAAGGCGTGGGAGAAGAGTGTTCCTTCCCACAAGGTCATTCAACAAAACAAGCACATTGAAAATACCCTTGAAAACATGCTTCTTGTTGAACAACCTAGCCTTACCTCTTGTAAAGGAACACTTGCAAGCATAAGCAAAAAAGAAGAGTCTTTAAAAGAAGCTTGCATAGATAAAGACTATTTCTCATATGTGCTAGGATATCACCAAGAGAATGTCAAGTTATCTATAAGCATCTACAAAAACAAATTTTTGTGTGAAGTAGTGCCTAGAGCAACTTGTCATGTCTTATTGCGACAACCATTGCAAAGTGTACAAATTTCCATAAACAATGGTTGCAACAACGAGACTATCTTTACACATAAGAGAAAAAGTCTACATGAAGGAGAACTCATGGGCCAAATGAGAGTTGATAAAACTCTAGAGCTTTTAAAAGGAAAACTTTTGTCACCCATGAGAAAAGAGGTTCAAAGACATTACTTTAGGTACAATTCTTGTTTTCAAACTACACCTAAGGCAATGTCTCAAGAACTCTATACTCCTTCACCTTTTGTAAATGATCTTTGGGAAGACATAAACCTCGATTTTATCTTAGATCTTCCTAGGACAACAAAAGGTTTTGATTCCATTTTCATGGATATGGATAAACTCTTCTCTAGAGAAGTGATAAGTCTCCATGGTTTATCTTCAAGCATAGTGTTGGATAGAGCTCCAAAAATAGAAAACCATCATTCGAGGATACTTTTAGAAAAACTTGAAATTAAGTTGTACTCTTCAAATTTTTATCCTCAAAATAATGGTCAAAATAAAATTGAAAACATAGCTCTTTCCACTATGCCTAGAGTAATCATAAAAGACAAACACAACTCTAGAGATGAGCATGCACACCATAAAGTAGTTCACAAAACTACTTATATTTCTACTTTTGAGGTTGTATGTGGGCTAAATCATCTTTCTTCTTTTGAGTTGTTACCATCTCCTATAGATTTGTGCCTAAGGAGAAAGTAACCACAATTGAAAATTTTAAAATGCATAAGATGATTAGAGAACACATACAACAATAAAAAAAGAAATATTGTAAAAAGTTGCCAAACACAAAAGAAAAACTAAAATGGCAACTTAGTGAAATTAATTTTCAAACTAACACCTCTGCTTTATTTGATGATTTCCGTAGGTACACGTTTGACCCGGGAGGGCAATCCCATTTCTCAAAGCAAGAGGCTGCTATCTGAGATCAAGTCTGAAGATTTGAGGATAGATCTTCTCAAGAAGGAGGAGATGATGGACACCATCCAGCCACAACCATTCCCCTAGGAAGCAAAAGCATTAGATTTGAGGACAAATCCTTTTCAAGAGGGAGGGGATGATGGAAGAGGGCCAAGCACAACCTTCCATGAAAGGCAAGAGCCAAGTCAAGAGCGTCTAAGACCAAGCTAGGAGCGTCTAGGACAAGAAGGTCAAGCTAGAAGCGTCTAGGATAAGCTAGGAGCGTCTAGGACAAGAAGACTTGGATCAAAGCTATGAATCGGAGAGTGGCATACTAGCACATATTCCATGAAGGCCCATCAAGTGTAGTTTAGCTTTAATTGGGGTGTAAATAACATATCCATGTGGACAAATGTTTATTTTTCTGCACATTAGAATTAAGGAGGAGTTAACCTTGATTAGCTAAAGGTTTCTAGAAGCCTTCACTAATCTAGGGACGGTTTTGTGAAGCCATGTGCACCCATGTGCTCCATGTGCCCATGTGCCTCACATTTCCATTTCATTTGGCTTACATTTCATCTTCTCTTAGCTTAACATTTACAGCCTCCTTAGCCTATAAAAGGAGAAACCCATCACTTGTATTTTAAAGATTAATGAGAGTAATGTTATGCTGCCCATTTAGTGCCATACATTGCCTTTGCCTAGTTTCTAGGACCTAATCTTCTCCTCACCATCTACTAAGGGGCTGGCCCAACCTCCCTCTTTCCATACACTTCATGCACTTTCAAGGTCACCACAACTCCTAGGAGGACCTTGCCCACTTTCACCATTAGCTTCCGCACCAAATCACCAAATATCCAAGAAGAGCTCCTTGAGAATGCCATCATTAGAGGTATGACCAGATTTCATGCAGTAAAAACAGGTTACATGAGATGCCCTTTAGCCACTGTTAAAAGTTGAGAAACCTGATTTTGCTGGAAAAAAAAAAAACTTGAAAGCTTTTTGATATTGGTTACATTTCCAGGGTTATAACGAATACCATTCTGAGAAGAAGTTGGATGCAAGCTAGGGAGAGGAGATAAAGTAACGTTCTGGGAGGATGTGTGGATGGGAAATACTACTCTTAAATCTACGTTTCCCATATTATACTCCTTGTCACTAAACCAAGGTCAAAAGGTGAAAGAGGTAGGTGTGTAGGAAGACTCGGTGTGGCAGTGGACCTTAAGGTGGAGGCGTGTTAGATGTGAGTGGGAAGTACCGTTGTAAATAGAGCTTGTTAGGCACATCTCCAGAGCCAATGTCCTTAAGGATGAGAAGGACGCCCAAGTATGGAGAGGTGATGAATCAGGGTGCTTTACAGTGTCTTCTGCTTACGAATGCCTAGCTAAGTATGAAAGGGGCCCCAATATTGATGTGTTCAAGTACTTATGGAAAATCAAGGCGTTCCTAAATGTGGTGCTCACAGCGTGGAGGGTACTATTAGATAGAATGCCAACAAGAGAGTGTTTGAGTAGGAGAGGAGTGGTGTTGAACACCACGGTGTGCGCCCTATGTGAATATGAGGAAGAGTCTTGCCAACACCTTTTCTTGGAATGCACTTATGCATTGAGTGTTTGGTCCATGTGCTTCAAATGGATTGGAATTCTTTTCGTCCAACATAAAGACCTGTTATCTCACTTTGAGAGCTTTCACCTAGTGCAGAGTAGTAATAAACAAAACCTGGTATGGAAAGGGGTATGGGCAGCTTTAATCCGGTGTTTGTGGGAGCATAGAAATTTAGTTGTATTCAACCAAGGGGTTGCTGATGCAGAAGAAGTGTTCCAAAAGGCCCAGCTTAAATCATGGTTATGGATGAAACATAGGGCACATAACTTTAATTACGGCTTTGCAGATTGGATTCCGAATCCAATATCATGCATTAGTAGCTATAAGTAAACGGTAGTAGGTGAAACCAAGTTGCTTTGAATCAAGAGGGAGGGCAGTGTTGCTATGTCTTGAAGGAGGGAGGTAGTGAAAAGTGGGGTGGATGGGAGGAGTAGCAGATCTGTTGCACTATGTGTGAAACACAAAGATGCTAAGGAGGTAGTAGCCTACTACCCTTGCTTATGGTAGTAGGCTACAAGATGCGGCAGATGGAGTTAAACCAGGTTGTCTGGAATGTTGTAGTGGCTGGTGCATGTTGATTGATGAACCACTTATCACTGAGAGGTGTTGTTGAACTGGTTCACTGGCTCTGGCAGAAGTTGTTGGCTGACTTGGTGGTTGCTGGTGTTGCTGGTTTGCTGATCTGCTGGTGCGGACACTAATGGTGTGTTGGTTGTGATGGAGCTGATTCGCTGGTTACCCTTTGTCGGATTGAGAGGCTGGATAAAAATCTGGTTTTTGTCTTGGTGATGATGCTTGATCTGGTTGGTTAATATCAAGTTCTAGGATTCTAGCAATTAGTTTTATGGTGTAGAAGGTTTGTGTCTCTGCTGGAAGCCGTGGTGACCCAAGGAAGATAAGGTGTTGATGTGCTGGAGGAACTAAAGGTTTGATGCTTGTAAGTTGTATTAAATAAAGGTTATAAAAATAGTAGTTTATGAAGACTAAGTTTCAAGATAATGTGGACAATCAGAAGTTAAAGGGCCTCAATGATGCTGCTGAATGGTGCCTAGGATTCGAATTTAGGTGCATTTTTTGTGCTGCCAAGGGAGTCCTTTTGTAGATTTCTAAAGCTGGTTTGTACTGGGTTGGGTGAGTATTGACAAGCTTACTCTACTTGGGAGGTTCACTTATCAAGGCCGGATTTTGGAACTGGCGTTGCACCAAGAGCCCAATTCTCAGATTCATTCTAGAGTGTGGAGGTTGCAGTTGAGATTCCTGAATCCAGTTTTTAGTATCTTTGTGGTGCTTCAGCCATGGTATGTGCTTGAGGCTGCAACTGCAATCGTAAGGTTGTAAGTTGGTTTTGATGTGAACAGTTGTTTACATAAGGATTTGGTGTGCTTGCTGTTGGAAACGGAAAAGATGTAGGTGCAGGTGCTGGATGGAGTCGGTGTGGAGGTGCTGGAGTCATATGTATGTCTTGCACAATAGTGGAATAAGAGTGAAGTTTGGAGGCATAAATACAAAACTATCACGGTTTTTAACGTGAAATGAATGAACAAAAGGATGATGGTAAGGGGATGGCAGGTTGCTGTTAGAATGCAGGAGGAGTTTTTTGTTGTCCTTTATAAAGATGAAGAAAAGAATTCAGGGTACGGTTATTGTTTTCTGGTCCTACCACATCTCTTTGGTGGTATTGTCATGTTTGATGCACCTTTTGTGTGCTAATTGCTCTCTTATTAAAGTAGTTAGAGGAATTTGATTCATTAGGTTTAGGATACCTTCTTTTCTGTTGGTTCCTATCTCTTCTTTTCTTCTTCGGGAATCTGCTGAACCTCTTCGTAAGTAGGCTGATTGTTTCATCATGTTCATCATCTTCTTTTTCCTCATTGATCTCATTCTGTTCACTTGCTTTCAGTGCAAGTCCCTTGGGTTTTCTTTCCACTGTTTCCTGCTCTTTGAGTCTCTTGAGTTCCAGCTCATGCTCCATTAATTTCCCAAAGAGTGCAGCAGTTGACAGCTTTGACAGATCACGACTTTCTGATATGGCAGTTACCTTGGGTTGCCAGCTTCTGTCGAGGCACTTCAGCACTTTTATGTTGAGTTCCTCTCTATCAAATTCCTTTCCCAAACCAATAAGGCGATTCACAATATGAGTGAACCTTTTCTGCACATCAGCAATGCTCTCCTCGGGTTGCATTCTAAACAATTCATATTCTTGGATGAGAGAATATTTTCTTGATCTCTTCACATCTTCAGTACCCTCAAGAGTGACTTCCAAGACCTCCCACATCTCTTTAGCTGATATGCATTGGGATATCCTGAAGGACTCATCCATTGTTAATGAGGAGGTTATGATGTTCTTGGCCACAAGATCATATTGAGCCTTCTTCCTTTCAATCTCATTCCATTCAGATCTTGGCTTTGCCATTTCTTCATCCTTGACAACCTGTATTGGCACATAGGGTCCATGGACCACAACCTCCCAAATTAACGCGTCAATAGATTCCATGAAAATTTTCATTCTAATTTTCCAAAAAGCATAATTCATTCCATTGAACATAGGTGGTCTATTGACAGAAGATCCCTCAGTAAAAAGCACTATAAACTCGGACATTATTGCAAACAAACTTGATTAAAATACAAGTCCTAGCTCTTATACCAATTGTTGGGTTCAATAGTGTCAAAGTTCAAGAGGGGGGTGAATTGACGTTTTAAAAGTTTTGCACAGAATCAGATTTTGTCACAGTACACAGAAAATAAATCGATTTAGTTAGGAATGAAAAAATTTATTTTTATACTGTTTATGTACTTTAAGATGTTTATCCCAGTTGAATAAACTTTGATTTTAAGATTGAGTTAGATGATCTGCAAGCAAAGTTCAAATTGATTTTTGCATAATTAAAACAGTGAGCTTCAGCAGTTAATCACAACCTTCGAATACACAACCAATGCTCGTTTTTAAAAAACCACTTGACAGATTGAATTAACCTTCACAGAGTATGACTTTCACTGATGTTTCACCACATATAGATTTATGCAGAAGTTCTTTAGAAAATCAAGAACAGTATATTCGTGCCCAGAAAGAACAAATTCAATTACAATTGAACAGATTTATTTCTTGACAGTTTAGTTCATTCAATAGTTATTGAGTGAAGAGCTTAAGAGAGAACGAACACAAGCAATTATACTGGTTCACTCCTATGAGCTACATCCAGTCTTCACCTAATCCAAGGTGAAATTCACTAAATCACAATTACAAACAATTACAAACACCATTGTTCTTGAACCCTACAAGAACATGACAAACCTTGCTGAAAAACACTATTCCAGCATACACAACTCTTCAAGAAACCCTATCAAGAAGAGTTTACAATCACATTTTTACAAGGAATGAAATATGAAACGAATACACCTGATAGAGGATGGAGAAATCTACCTTAGACCAGTAGAACAGATTGCTCACACAGTAGCAGCACCTCTAACCAAGCCTTAGAGCCAACCAAGAACAAGCACACTTTTTGATTTGGAAAATCTTTCAAGAACACATGTTAATTCTCTGAAAATCCTTAGTTCTCTGTTGTAGAACTTGTTTTCTCAGTTGTGTGATCAACCTTGAAACGCAAAAACAAGCTATTCTTTTATAGAGAAACAACTTATAATAGATTTTCAAAAAAACAGTTAAAGCTGTTATAAAAAGAACAGATTGAAAATAAAATGAACAAAATTATTTTCAAAAGCAGTTAGAGAATCTGTTATGTGAAGGAGACTTAGTCAAACACCTTGGTGCAAGGATAAAACGTAAAAAGCCTTTTAAGGTAAACATGACACCAGACTAAAAAAGAATCCATTCATTTACAAATGAACAGATTTATTTTCAAAACGATAACAGAAATTTCTTAAGTGAAACACAATCGTTTTGATAGAATGAAAATTTAGTTAAAATACTTTATGCACAAACCATGATTTTCAAATACACTTAATCAAGGCATCAACTTAAGAAAAGAATTTATTCATTTAGAAAAGAACAGATTTATTTTTTATGCAGTAAGGGTGTTTTTGCAAAACATGTGAAAAACAGTTTCAGAAAACTTGTGCTTGCTCTTATCACATGGTATGGGGTTAAGAGGTGAATTACCTAGTAAAAAGCCTACTCTAAACAACCTCTAAATTATACCTAAGACATTCTTAAAGCAAAAGAAAATACAAGTGAAATTTATCAAACACATGTCTTGAAGGGGCAGCAACCATCTTTAACAAATCGAACCTTCAAAATGCTATAATAACATTAACAAATTTCTTCTTAATTGAAAGTTTATACCCTCTCATTCGCCTCCTTCTATGAATAGTCTATTGTAATAACATTTCTTATAAAAGTTGTAGCTTTGAAACCCTTTTTTGTTTATTGAGTTCAAGACATTTAAACTCAATCCATCTTCATCTTCTTTAAAACTCCTCTTTTTTTTTCTTTTTTTTTGAGTTCAAAAAATTTAAACTCAATCCATCTTCATCTTCTTTAAACTTTTGTAACTCCTTAGTCTAAATTAAGGTACGACCGCAAACCACAAAATGTTAAAATAATAAACCATATTAGATAATGTATTATGAGTAATGATTTATGTACCTGAACGGAGAGATGGGGCCCAGGCACGGTCGGTTGACGTGGCGTAATTGCTGACGTGTCGATCTTCTTCTCCTTCGGTCGGTCGTTCCTTCTTGGTGTCTCCTTCGGTCGGGCGGGGGAGGGTACCTGCGAAGGCACTCCAACGCTCAAGTAAGTGTGAGATTCTAAGTGTGGTTTAGTAAGTGAATGAAAACGTACCTTTCTCTGGCTTGAGCACCGTATTTATAGGATTGCCTAATGGACTTTTCTGCCCCTTGGGTTAAGGGTGGTTATGGATAGGTCTTACCAATCGTGCTCTGGAATACCCGGGGAACATATCTTCTTCAAACGCGTATTCCTTATTCTTCGGAGGTGTATTTTAACCACCTTAGTTTTGTCGCGCCCTCACATTTATTATGCGTTATGCGTTCGGTCGGTCGGCCACGTTCGTCCGGTGCCTACCGGTACACTTGCCCCCCAGGCTCGAGGTGAATAAATGCCGAAGAGTCGTAATGATTATTGTGGCTTTCGAGGTGTCAGGCATTAAATGTAACGGAATGAAGGGACGTTCGCTTTTTGTCGAAGACGGCGGAGATGGATCCGGCGGTGTGGATTAAGTGACTTTTCGACTTCCGGCTGATATGGGTCGTAGGATGAGCGGGATTCTAACGGATGAGGGTGAGAGGGAAATGCTATAAATAGCGTCCCCAATTGCAGAGAGACCACGTTTCCTTGAGTTCGGCATCCGAGTTGCTCCGATTGCCGAGTCCATATTGCGAGTTGTTGCGTTGTACGAACCATAGTTGCCGACCGAGGTGTTAATTTGTGAACGAAAGGTTAGTTATCTCGCATCTTTCTTCAAATAGAGTAGGTAGTAGAGAGTCGGGTGAGAGTGGGGAGTCATCGTCTGGAAGTGACGAAAGTATGAGTGGGTCCATGGGTCCGAGCTATGAGTGGGTAGATATTAGCGTTAGGAATACACCCACTGTCTTTAAGAAACCGGATGACCTTGATAAAGTGATAGCTAGGGCCCCTGTCGTGCTATCGGGTTTACCTTCAGATATTCTTATTGCCGAAATATGTGGGTACACCGACCGTGTCTGTCATGGAAGGGAGAACGCTCCGGTAGATTTCTTTTATGTTTATAGTACGTTATTCGCTGATTTGAAAGTGACGTTGTCGTTCGATGAGTTCACGATGGATGTGCTACGGTTTCTCAACCTAGCTCCAACCCAACTTCATCCGAACTCATGGGCGTGCATGCAGGCCTTCCGAATGGTGTGTCAGCTTTTTGACTTGACGCCCAGAGCGGAAGTGTTTTTATTTTATTATAACACGCATTCGTCCAACCCGGTAAGTTGGGTGTCATTGACCAGCCGTCCGGGGAGTGTGCGTTTTGCGGCCTTCACCACGTCCTACAAGAACTTCAAGGAACGATATTTCAAGATATTTGTGGAGCCGGACGGCCGAGAGTACTTTTATAATAATGGTGCTACTAAGTTTCCATTCCATTGGACCCAGAATCTGACTGTGCTTAACGCGAGTTCCCGTACGGCCCTGTCGGCTTTGGATAAGGCCGTTATGGTGGTGTTTGACCAACTCCCTCACAAGTTACCTACGAGGGAGATAATTTCGTTATATGCGTCGTCCGATCCCTGGGCGGATTTTATTGGTATGTGATTGTAAATTTGGTTTGACTGAATAACTTCATTAATAGTGTTTAATTCCTGTGTGTTTTGCAGAAATCATGAGTCGTGCGGACGCTTCTTTGCACGAGTATATGAACAAGTTGCGCCAGACTAAGGATGGTCAGTCGGCCTCTGTCGACACGGTCGGGGTGTTGGCGGCCGTTCCGTCTACAACGGTTCCTGCGGCGGGGGCCTCGGCTGCTGCGAAGAAAAGGGGTCGGCCCCCGAAGGGAAATCAGGAGGGCCGAGCTGGGCCATCCCGAACGAACTCTGAGCCAACGCTGTTGGCGGTCGGCCTGGACATAGCGGCTCACCTGCAGGCGGAGCTGACCGCCGAAGAGAATGAGGTTTTTGCCACCATCCCTACAACTAAACTGATGGTGGAACCATTAGAGTTACAAAGCTGGGCGCTTATGGCAAGCCGGACGGTGGTTGAAGAGCTCGAGAGAGTGACGACCGTTACCATACCCCAATTAAAGAAGGATGTGACCGAGGCCACTCAAGCCACCAAGATGTCGACCGAGAAGGCAGAGAGGTTGAAGGTTCAGTTGGAGGAAAAGCAGACGGCCTTAAAAGCGCAAGAGGAACTCACGAAGAGTCTTGAGACGCAACTGAAAGAAGGAGCCGACTGGGAGGAGGCTTTGAAAGCGGAAGTGGCCAAGTGTCACGACTTCATGCTTCGCATTAACGAAGAATACTTCCGGTTGGGCATCCAACAAGTGGCTTGTCTGCACGGTGCGGCACTGGAGAACGACCGGTATGACATTGAGAAATTGGTGGTCTATGGAAAGCTTGTGCCGACCAACCCTGGCGACATTAATGAGGAGGCTGAGGCGGAGACTCCGGGACCACAGTCGGACGCCTCGTTTGAAGAATTAATGAATATCCCATAGATAATTGCTGGACCCGGCATGTGAGCATCGTACAATGATGGTTTTATTTTGGATGTAATATTTGACTGCTGATCGACCGGATTGGTATTTTTGAACCTTGGTTGTTTGTTGTTTAGATTTTATTAATTTGGATGTCGGATGAAGCGTAGTTGATTTCGTTAGCAATAATGCGAACGCCGAACGAGGCATAAATAATTGTGATTTCGTTAAAGTAATAAGTTAATTCTGATGCCGAACAAGGCATAAATAATTCCGATTACGTTAGATAATTTTGATGTCGAACGAGGCATAAATAATTCCGATTACGTTAAAGTAATAATTTTGATGCCGAATTGAGGCATAAATAATTCTGAATAATTCTGATGCCGAACGAGGCATAAATAATTCTGAATAATTCTGATGCCGAACGAGGCATAAATAATTCTGATTACGTTAAAGTAATAATTCTGATGCCGAACGAGGCATAAATAATTCCGATTACGTTAATAATAATTTGAATGTCGAACGAGGCATAGATTGAGTAATAAAAGGGATAGATAGGAGACCTGGATTTTAATTTATAGTGCCTCGTTAAAACCTTCTCGGTCGTAAACCCTCCTTAGGGAAAAACCGACCGAGCGAGGAAAGAGTACACTTTTATTATTAAGTTCAACTGTAATAAAATTTGAGATGCGTGGCATTCCACGTTCTCGGTATGTCCTTCCCAGATAAATGTTCTAGGTAATAGGCTCCACTGGCTGTCGTATCTGCTATGCGGAATGGTCCTTCCCAATTGCTAGAGAACTTGCCTCCTTCCTTCCAAGCGCTACTCCGCATTCGCCATACTAAGTCGCCTTTGTGGAACAGTCTCGGTTTGATCTTGGAGTTGTATCGTCTAGCCGCCCGAATTTTGCATGCTTCTTCTCTAATTCTACACTTGTCCCGAAGTTCGTTGATGAGATCGAGGCCGACCGAGAGACTTTCCTTGTTTAGATCAAGATCAAGGGTTTGTCGGCAGAGAGAAGGTTCTCCAATCTCGACGGGAATCATAGCTTCAGTACCATAAGTTAGGTTGTACGGCGTTTCTTGTGTAGTCGTCTGAGGAGTACAACGATATGCCCATAAGACCTCTAAGAGTTCTTCCGTCCAGTTACCCTTTGCTGGGCCGAGACGTTTTTTCAGTTCGTTCAGGATGACCTTGTTTGCAGCTTCTGCTTGCCCATTTGTTTGCGGATGTTCGACTGAACTGGCGATGTGTTTGATGTGGATCTTCTCGTAAAATTCAGCTAACGTCCGGTCGGTGAATTGTCGACCGTTATCGGTGATGATGATCTGTGGAAGCCCGAAGCGGCAAACGATATTTTTCCATACGAAATTTTGAACATTGTGGGCGGTGATCGCAGTCAGAGGCTCGGCTTCGATTCACTTGGTGAAGTAATCAATGTCGACCAGTAAGAATTTACACTGGCCTTTACCGGGGGCGAAAAGGCCAATGATGTCCATACCCCATTGGACGAACGGCCAAGGTGCTAACATAAAATGAAGTTCCTCAGGTTTTTGATGGGACAAAGTGCCAAACTCTTGGCATTTAAGACATTTTTGGACGAAATTGGTGCAGTCGCCTTGGACGGTCGGCTAGTAGTATCTGGCTCGGAATACTTTGGCAGCCATTGTTCGTGCGCCGGAGTGAGTTCCGCAAATTCCTTCGTGCAACTCTCGGACGACATAGGAAGCTTGGTCGGGTGTCAAATATTTAAGGAGTGGTCGAGTATAACCTCGGCGGTAAAGGTCGCCGCCAATTAAGACAAAACGGGCGGTATGCAGCTTCATGGTTTTTTCGCCGAGAGGACTACATGTGCCGTCGAGTAAATATTGCTTAATTGAGGTAATCCAAGTAGATTCCGCGTCGGTCGTTAGGCATTCCTGTAGGTCGATGCTTGGGCGTGCAAGCGTAACATGGATGACCGACCTATGCATTCCCTTACACTTCGTGGTTGCTAACCGGGACAAGGCGTCCGCGCGAGTATTGTGATCGCGTCGAACGTGTTGCATGAAAATTTCAGAAAAGGTGCTCATCGACTGTTTGACTAAGTGATAGTATCGCTGTAAAAAGCTTTCTCGGACTTCATACTCGTCATTAAGTTAACCGATGACTAGCCTGGAATCACTTTTACAAATTAACTTAGTGATTTCCAATTCTTGAGCGAGGCGTAGACCGGCTAAAATGGCTTCATATTCGGCCTGATTGTTTGAAGTTTTGAAGTCGAATTTTAGGGCTTGCTCGATGACAATCTCGCCGGGGCCTTCCAAAACGACTCCAGCGCCGCACGACCTTTCGTTGGAGGAGCCGTCCACGTATAGGATCCACGATGAATGTTCAGTCTCGGCTGAGGAAGGAGTGAGTTCGGCTGCGAAATCAGCAAGAGCTTGCGACTTGATGGCTCCGCGTGGTTGGTACTAAATATGGAATTCGGATAGTTCTATCGTCCATCCGATCATTCGTCCGGCTAAATCTGGCTTAGTGAGAATATTTACAATGGGGTAATTTGTCCGAACAATAATACGATGATTTTGAAAATACATACGCATTCGTCGGGCGATAATGATGAGAGCCATAGCTACCTTTTCGATCATTTGGTATCGGATTTCGGCGCCATGGAGGGCGCGGTTGACGAAATAAACTGGTCGTTCTTCAAAATTAATTTCTTGCACTAAGACTGAACTGACGGCTTCGTGTGAAACGGCGAGGTAGACTATAATGGGCTCTCGGGCGTCCGGTTTCTGGATGACCGGCGGGGAAGATAGAAAAGTTTTCAATTGGAGGAAAATTTCCTCGCATTCGGCCGACCACTCAAAGCGGGATGCTTTTTTCAATAATCGGATGATGGGTCTCGTTCATTCTGCAAGTTTAGGAACAAATCTGGATAGAGCGGTGAGTCGGCCGATGAGTCTCTGAATTTCCTGAATGGAGTTGGGACTTCTCATTTCGGAAATAGCTTTACATTTCTCAGGGTTAGCTTCTATGCCTCTATGAGTCAGCATAAAACCTAAGAACTTCCCCCCCTCGACGCAAAACGCACACTTGTCAGGATTGAGTCGCATCTGGTGTTGGCGGAGGGCCTGAAAAACTTCTTTTAGGTCAGCAATATGTTGCTTGCATGAGTCGGACTTGACAACAATGTCATCGACATAGACTTTAACATTCCTACCGATCATGTTGTGGAATACATGGTCCATTAGTCTTTGGTAAGTGGCCCCGACATTTTTTAGTCCGAAGGGCATAACTTCATAGTAGAAATTATCGGAATCAGTCATGAAGGTTGTCTTCTTTCGGTCGGCCGGGTGCATTTGGATTTGATTATAGCCTGAGTAGGCATCAAGGAAGCTGAGGATGTGATGTCCGGCCGCCCCATCAACGAGACGATCAATGGTAGGCAGAGGGTAAGAGTCTTTAGGGCATGCCTTATTGAGGTCCATGTAGTCAAAGCACATTTGCCATTTTCCGTTGGCTTTCTTTACCATAACCACGTTGGCTAGCCATGTGGTGTAATGGGCTTTCCGAATGAATCCAGCTTGTAACAATTTATCGGCTTCGTCACGTGCGGCTTGGCGTCGTTCCTCGCCTAGATGTCTTTTCTTTTGAGCTATTGGCCTAACCTCTTTATACAATGATAATCGGTGAGTGATGACCTGTGGGTCTACACCAGGCATGTCAGCGGCCGTCCATGCGAACAGATCGACATTTTTGACAAGTGTCGTGTCGATGGCCATTCGGTCGTCCGGCTTCAGTGAAGTGCCGATATATGTAGCATGGCGATCGTTGCGAAGTGGGAACGGATGCAAGTCTTCTCCTGCCTCCATACGGGGATCGTCCATACGAGGGTCGAGATCAACAAGGGCTATCATTTGTCGATGGGACATGCGCCGTCCGGGATGTCGGGTCGGGGATCGTCCTCTTTTTTGCGGGGGTCGATCGTCCGGATTGGTCGTGTAGAGCCGTCGAGTTGGCTCACTTTTCAAACTTGCGACATAACATTCTCTAGCGGTTTTTTGATCGACATGGATTGTTGCAATGTCGTTATTTGCCGAAGGGAATTTCATGGCTAAGTGTGGGGTGGAAACAATGGCTTTCAATCTGTTGATGGACGGACGACCGAGCAGGATGTTGTAGGAAGTTTGGGCGTTTACCAGAAGATATGGTACGTTTATTGTTTTGTGGAGACCGTCTTCCTCACCAAAGGTTGTATATAAGTCTATATACCCCTTAGTGTCGACCCGTTCACCTGAGAACCCTACAATTTGTTCGTTATAGGGTTCAATATCTAATTTTGGGATGCGCATTTTCTTGAAGATTTCCCAGTATAATATGTCGACCGAGCTACCTTGGTCGACCAAAGTCTTGGCAATCGCAAACTTGTTAATTTCCACGGTGATTACCATAGGGTCGTCCTGGGCTGGATCTATGGCTGTGAAGTCGTTGTCAGTGAAAGTGATTGAAGGTATGTGTGGACGCCTCCTCGTGGTAGCATGAGCGGACTGGATGTCCCGAAGATGTTTCTTTCGGGCGGAATTTGAGCACCCGCCACCGGCAAAGCCCCCGGCTATGTAATTTGCTTCGTGGTTCGGTTCGCCCAAGGTAACGGGTCCAACAATCATGTTGATGACTTCGCGGACTCGTTGGCGAGGGCGGGCGTTTCGGTCGGGACTTGTGCTGCGGGCGCGTGTACGCCGAACAGGGCTTTCACTGCGTTTCCGCGAAGCCTGGCTATGGTCAGTTCGGCGTTTGTAATCGTTACGGTATGACCGGTCGACACCACGGGATGGACGGTCGGTATCCCGTGGTGGGGGTCTTGAATTTCTTGTCCTCTTGACGAACTGCCGCAAATGGCCAGCCTGGATGAGCTCTTCGATTTTGTCCTTCAACGCTTGACATCCTTCGGTCGTGTGACCGAAATTTTGATGGTACTGACAACGCTTAGCAGTATCTGCATTCGGTGGTGTTTGATACTGTTTTAGTGTCGGAATTAAATCCGTTTGCAGTGCTTCATCTAGGGCTCGTCCCCTCGGAACAGTTAAAGGGGTGTAACTGTTAAACCTGGGGATTCGGCCTCCTCTGTTCCGGTCGGACCTTGGGGTGGTTCGAGCGGTCCGTTCGGTCTCGAATTCCCTTTCTTTGCTTGGGGTTTGATCTTTGAGAACTCCGGATCCAACGGCTTTGAACCGTTGGTGATAGTCAATGTGTTCCTCAATTTGCATGAATTTGGTTGCCCGAGTTCGAAGATCTTCCATGTCTTGAGGCGGCTTTTTGATGAGACTTTCGGTAAAACGGCTCAGCCGGATGGCCGAAACTAAATGGTGTAACGCGACTTCCTGTTTGAGCCCTCGGATATTCATGCATGCCTTGTTGAATCTATCTAAAAAGGTTCTGAGAGATTCACCTTTTTCTTGTTGTACCGCTAGGAGAGACATGGAGGACATGTGATGTGGTCGGCTGGTGGCATATTGAGTGGAGAATTTCGCGGCTAGGATGTCAAAGTCGTCAATGGAGTTCGGAGGTAGCTCTGTAAACCAGGTAAGAGGTTCTCCCTGAAGCGACGTGGGGAATACTTTACACCACACATTATTATCTGTGGTATACAAAGTCATTTGCGTCTTGTAAACATTTAAATGCTCGTCCGGGTCGGTTGAGCCGTCATAGAGTTTAATGGCGAGGCCTCTCCATTTGTTAGGAAGTGGTGTGGTGATGATTTCGTCTGTAAAAGGATGACCCCTTTTACTTGACTTTCTTTCGACTGTTTCAGCTCTGGAAGCAGGATTGGTGTCGGCCGGTGTAGGTATGCGAGAGGCGGTTCGGTCGGCCATATGGGATTGGCCTTCTCGTTCAGGATTATCGACCTGTCGCTGGAGTCGTGCATTCTGCTCTCTCAATAAGGTGATCTCTTCCTCTTGGCGGCGCTATTCTCTTCGTGTTGACGACGGTCTTCCATCCCCTTCTGCCGCAGTTCCTCCATCTGAGTTTGGAGGGTTTGAATCATAGTCATCTGTTCTGCCATAGCGTCGTTGTTGTTCCTTGTCGCAACCATTATAGCTTTAAAAATTGAAATCTTGCCTCGGCCCCACGGTGGGCGCCAATTGTACCTGAACGGAGAGATGGGGCCCAGGCACGGTCGGTTGACGTGGCGTAATTGCTGACGTGTCGATCTTCTTCTCCTTCGTTCGGTCGTTCCTTCTTGGTGTCTCCTTCGGTCGGCGGGGGAGGGTACCTGCGAAGGCACTCCGATGCTCAAGTAAGTGTGAGATTCTAAGTGTGGTTTAGTAAGTGAATGAAAACGTACCTTTCTCTAGCTTGAGCACCTTATTTATAGGATTGCCTAATGGACTTTTCTGCCCCTTAGGCTCAGGGTGGTTATGGATAGGTCTTACCAATCGTGCTCCGGAATACCCGGGGAACATATCTTCTTCAAACGCGTATTCCTTATTCTTCGAGGTGTATTTTAACCACCTTAGTTTTGTCGTGCCCTCACATTTATTATGCGTTATGCGTTCGGTCGGTCGGCCACGTTCGTCCGGTGCCTACCGGTACAATTTATTTAATCACAAACCACAAAATGTTAAAATAATAAAACATATTAGATAATGCATTATGAGAAGTAAATCATGTCTTATTTCGAGCTTCACTTATGTACTATCTTGTTAAAATATACTATCTTGTTAAAATATACTAGTTTTTAAATTTTGTTAAAATATACTAGTTGCTACACTGATGATTTTATCATCCTAAATGGTTAACGTTGCTTCACTTAATGATTTTATCATCCTAAATGGATATAATTGTGATTTTGTTATATATGTCATAATTTTTATGTTTTGGGTTAAAGAACTCATCAAAATTGTGAATGAAAACTAAATGTGAATGAACTTTGAGTTCTTTATCCCAAATGAGATTTGTAGTTTTGTTAATCATTAATCATGCCATATCTTCTCTTTCACTTTATCACATTAAAACATATCAAATATCAAGATCCTTTTCATCTTGATCCTCTATAATTTAAAAAGTCACTATAATTTAAAAAGTCATTCTCCTAAAAACTTCTCAAAACTTAATGATCATATTTTTTTTCTTTAACTTCCTTCCTCTTATTCTCACATATTATGATAAAAATTGTTAGATTTTTTTTCTCTTTTTCCCACATACATGATACTAATTGTTAGATTCACTCAATAAATAAGAAAACCACAAGAACAAGAATGAAAAAAAGTTGCATTCATTCATCAAAGTCGAACAGTATACTGCTCCAATTAAATCAACAGGAAAGTCGAAACACGGGCTTATTACTCCCATCTTATATAACATAAAACTAATAACGCAAAATCATTCAAACATTACGACAACTTCTCATTATCGATCATGCGATCATGCGATCATGTTCCATATTCATACCACATCAATCTGCCTCACGTTCTTCCTCTCACTCTTGCTCACCTTGGGAACGGTGAGGGTGAGGACTCCGTGCTCGAGCTTGCAGCCGATGCCGTCGGCGTCGGCATCCTCCGGCAGGCGGAACCGGCGCAGGAAGGTGCCGCACTGCCTCTCGGTGCGGTGCCACTTGTCGTTTTGGTCCTCCTTCTCCTTCACCCTCTGGCCGCTTATCTGCAGGATCTTACTCTCCTCCACCTCCACCTTCAGGTCCTCTTTCTTCACCCCTGACATGGTGATGGCTCCACAACTCGCTCAGCTTGCACAAAAGAGACCTCGCGAATCGGAACCCGCGAGACACCAACGCACACACCCCTATCACGCACGCTATAACCGCTGTCTCCTTTTCCTTTCCCTTCATTTTTATGTTCTTGACAAAGTATATTATGAACTAAAGGGTTTTCTTAAAACTCAAACTCAATTCCTTAGCGAACTCGAATTTATTCAAATCAATATCTTGCTAAAATTCAATCAGTCGCCTACCAATATAAACAAATCTGTGAAATTTGCAAATTGATTCTCATCATGTAAAATCTTGTGCAAGTCTTGTTAATCGGAGAAGACAACTTTGTGTTAGAACGATAAAACGCGTTTGAGAATTGAATTAACCAGGAAGATCAAGACGGAAGATATTGTTTCAGTCTCGTGACAGTTAACGTGAGCGTGACCTAGAGAAGAGGTGATGTCATCACAGTCACCGTGACGACGAGCAATGTTCCAGTTGTTGTTGTAAGGGCCCCACAATTCAGATGAGAGCAACGACGAACAAGGGTCTTCTTGCCAATTCATCTTCTATTACTTCTGCTATGTTCTCTCTGAACAAGATGAAGAGAATTCATAGATAGATATACACAGTGCATTTTACAACCCATAAATCATCCAACTAACCTTTGAATTTGTAACTATAGTTTTTACATTTAATAATTTTTAAAATTATAATTATAAGATATTGATAGTATAAATATTTATTTTAAATTATACAAATCTCATCCTCAATATTTTTGCCATTTCTCTCTCAAAAATATATTTCAAAATTAAGGGAAAATTAAGGGCCCCCCAACCGGGTTCGAACCGGTGACCTCTTGATCTGCAGTCAAATGCTCTACCACTGAGCTATGAACCCATTTGTATGATACAGTTATTTCATTCTAAACTAAAACTTATTAAATTATGAAAGTTATAAGATACTCATCCTTCTAATTAAGGATATCATATTCACGAATCACTACAATTTAAAAGAAAATTAATTGATGATTTATAATTTTAAGAAATATTTTAATGATTTAACCTTTTCATTAAATCTCAATAAATTTACTCATAATTTACATTTTTTAGGAACTTTTTATTTTATTAATTTTGAATCACTGATTTCCTCTTCAAATATCTCATGACAATATTTAAAATATGAAAATTTATTTATAGACATTTTTTATACACAAACTAAAAATCAATCACTAGTTTAATACTTTAGAAATAAAAATATTTATTATTCTTGTAATTGTGCACCGCTTCCCGTCTTATCCACCATGAGAATGGTGGCTTTGTGAAGGACACGTAGGAAATGACGGTGCTACGTGGTGGAATTTTCCTACAATTTTTCAGGTTGGCAAGCATTTTCTTGTTTGGAGAAATTGCATTTGTATTCTTCTTATAATAAAAATATACAAAAATAAGAAAAAATATATAAAAAAACAAATATTATATAAAAGAGATTGTCTAAATAAAATAGTTTGCTTAGTAAGCGATTGTTCAGGATAAATACTTTTTTATATCATTAAATTTATAATAAACAACATTAAATTAAAATAAATCATTTTTTCTGTGATGTCATTTATATTTTTTAAACTTCACTAGGTTTTTAATCGCACGTGTAAAAATTTTAAATTCTTGTTTTATGATAGTGTTAACTAATTAATATGTTTAAATATTAGCCAATTTGGTTGAATAATTATTTTTAACTATTTAAAAGAAAAATAAACTTAGTTTGCACTTGCACTTAAGGGAGATTGACCTGATCATTTAAGAAGTTTTTACTTTAAACGTTATCACTGGGTAATATTTTTTAAATTAATTTCATTTAAGAGGATGGCTATTTAGTAGAGTCATATTCTTAAACAAAATGATTTGTTTAAAGAAAACGTTATGAGATAAAGTCGTCATTTAATGAAAGTGTTTCATTTAAGATGACAGTTTTATCTCATAGTCGTCTTCTTAAAACAAAGCGTTTTGTTTAAGAAAGCGGTTCTACCAAAGAGCCCCTCTTATACTCTTTTTTTACTTTAATACAGAGTGCGTCACTTACGCTTTTATATTTTCTTTTTCTGATGCTTCGTTTGTCTTTCACTTTTCTGTTCTGGTGCTTCCTCATGTCTTCTCGAGCCTGCATTTTCGTGTCATTTGTAAGTTCGTTTCGAGCTTTCTACTTCTTCTTCACCATGGTTTTTTGTATTTTTTTCGTTTCTCTTATTTATTTCTTTTCTTGTTCGAAGGTCACTACTGTTTTATTGTCACGCTGGTGTTTGGGTTTTCATTGTGCCCAATTTGCTCCGTCGTTGTTGTCGTCGCTACTGTCATTGTCGCACCGCTCTCACCACCACCGTTTCCTTCACGCACAAGGTTGGTGGTGTTTTAATTTTTTTAATGTAATTAATTTGTTTATTTATTATTTATTATAATTTGTGTTTTTTAAAATTTATATTATTTTTGTTTTAGGTTAGAATAAAATTATTAAATTATTAGATGGTAGACAAATTTATATTATTTAATATTATAATTAATTTAATGATTTTAATTTGTATATTTAGTATTTAGTATTTATTATAATTTGTATTTATTATTAATTTATATTATGTTAGTTGTTAGGTTAGAATAAAATTATTGTGTTGGTATTAAGTCTGAGGGTGTTCGACCCTCGACAATTGATACGTGTTGGTATTGATGGTGAGGGTGTTCGACCATCGGCAATTGATATGTTTTGGTAGAGTTCGAGGGTGTTCAACCCTCGACAATTGATATGTGCTAGTATTGAGTTCGTTACTGTTCTACCCTCGGTAAACGTGAGATTTCACACTCATTAGTAAATACCTGGATGACTACTATAAAAATAATGGATCGAAATTAGATTAATTTTGTTCGCATAAGTGATGAGTACGAAAGATGAGTAGAAGAATTTATACAATTTTCACAACATAACGCGAATAATAGTGATCATGATGGAGCAAAGATTACGTGTCCCTGCGTTAACTGTTTGAACAACAAACTTCACATGGTTGTCGACGATGTTAAGATTGATGAATTTGATGGAAATAAATGGATTGACTAATAAAAGTTTCACGGAATTGTTTCAATTTACTTTATGTTAAATTATTATTGATTATGCTTTAACTAATAACTTGTAGATTTTTGCATGGAGTTTCTATCAACGATGGGAATGAAGATGTGTATGGATTCTTAGATCCCTCGTATACTAATCTCACTAGAACAAAGAAAAATGAAACCCAATCATACATCACTAACACCCTAAAAAAGAGGGAAAATAAATTTATTTATGCCCTTATATTAATGAGTAAGTTTTATAAGTCATCAATTATTACTATTTCATGTTTTAAATTTTTTCTAACTCTTTTCATGGATGATATAGGGTCATTGCAGTTACTTGTCTTATCCATGATTGATTAGACTACTGTGTGGTTCTGTTCCCTACACAAGAAGTCATCCACACATATGAAGAATATGATTGATAGGTAAGTACACTATAAACTTAACTTCGTATGTTACTAATTAAGCATCTCCTAACGCGGTTTTTTGTATTAATTAGTTCATGGTGTGGATATAACATCCTAAAAGGTCAATCCAATTCAAATTTTCAAAATCTGAAGTGGATAACACTAAATGTTTGTAATTTTTGTCTTTCTCTTTTCATTGTTTATCAATATGAACTCTTACTTTTTATTAAATTATAGTGTAATAGTGTGGCTATTATGTTATGCAATGGATGATTACCATTGTAAGACTAGGCCTTAAAAGTGATTAGGATCAGGTAACATGATGGTAAATTATTTTTATAATTCTTAACATATATGTATCTTAACACTAATTTATGTGAACCTTATTTTGTAATGTAGTTCTTCACGGATGAGCGACCAATGTCTTTGGAAGCCATAACATATGTGAGACATTCTTGGTCCAAATATTTCCTAAATTTTTATAACTCTAGGATAGCTAATCAATAGTGTAGGAATTAGATGGATAAATAGAAATATAGGTAAAAATACTATTAGTATTTGTAATACATTTTCATTGATATATATATATATATATATATATATAATTTGATTCTCTGAATTTATGTATTTTTTTTGGTGAGTTATAATTGAACATGTCAATTTAGATGGGAATAACATTAAACAGAATATACTAAAAAAAAAACTACAAAGAGAGCTTCTTATGTGGCACCTTACAACCTTACAACGTTATGTTTTTTAAAATGTATCCAAAATGGTTATTTCTGTTAAGTTGCACCTTACAAGGTTATGTGTAGCTTATGTGAGAGTGAGCTACTTATATGGTAGAGAGAGGTGAGATTGAGAGATGTGAGGTGGCAAGTGGTGGTGGTGTTCCCTAACCCCGTAACCCCCGCATCGTCGTCTTGCTCCACCGACCAAGCCTTCGGCAGCGTCTCCTTTGGCTGCGACGCCAATGAGCTCTCCCCCTTCCTTTGGCTTCCCCTTGGGCACTGCCCTTCTCTTGATCATCATCTTCACCGTCAGTGGCATCCACTCTTGCCTCACCGGTGTCGGAAGCTCTTAGGAGAGAGCGATCGATGGAGGTTTTCTCCAATTTGAGATCATTTAGGGTTTTGATGGCGGCGCCAATTTCTGGCTTTGATGTGTCGACAACTTTTAACTAGCGGATGAGCTGCCCTTCGTCTCAACCACACATGCGAGGCGATGAATTCAATTCAGGATTTGAATTGAATTTGGGATTTAGGAGCAGCAACAATGGTTGGTTGGTTCTTCTTCTATCCTCTATCTCTTCTTCGTTTCAATTTTTTCATTCAATCTATCCTCTATTTCTCGTTCTTCCACTCCAAAATCATTATCATTTCAACTTCTCCAACTAAATTCTTCATTCCCCTTTTTTAAGGTTTTCTTTTCTTTTCATACTAAAACTATTCTTTAGCTTTTTCGGTTTCGTAATTGTAATTGGAAGATTTTGAGTTTGGCAATGAAGATGGTTTGGAGTGAAGCAAAGATGCTTCGGTCATTCCTTGTTCCATTAGCTCTGCATTCTTAGTATTCTAGTTACTTTTCTTCTTTAACACAGTCTCTAGCTCTTTCTCTTTCTTCTCTTTCTCTTTCTTCTCCAATGTGTGCAGTCAAAGTAGCATCCAAAAATGCATCCTCCTCACACAAAAAGAGAAGATAACGAGAACACAACAGTAATCAAGGTGTACTTGAAAAATGGTTTGCTAAAGATGTTGACGCCTTAACTACCTTTATACATGAAATGAAAAGAAAGCAAATCAATGTTCCAAAGGTGTTAGAGTTTTCCTGGTTGAAAAGTGAAAATTTAGAAGCTTTTCAAGAGAAGCTTGCATAGCTCTATTATAGTAACAAGTGATTTCTCCTTTATGTGCTTTATAAAATGTTTATCTAGACTGTTTTTTAATTTTTCTACACTGGTTTTTATTATGGACTGCATTGTGCTTTGGCACTTTAAAACTCTATTTGAACTATTATGCGTGTATCTTTATTGCTTGATTTTTATGTGTGAACCAATTTGATGAAAACAAAGGGGGAGAAGAAGTTCAGGTATGCAGGTATTGTATGTTCTGTTATTTTTTTAAGGTGCAGATTTTTATGCAAGCTGTGGTATGTTTTATCAAAGTGCAGAAGCTATTGACTTGGCCATGAGTCTCCCTTCAAAGAAATGGGGATTTGTCTCCATCAAACAGAAGGAGATGGTTGAAGATAAATTAAGACTCCACTCAACTTGGATAAAGAAAGTGTTTGATGAAGAAAATCTTTTTGAAGGCTGAAGAATATTGTATTTCATGTTCCATATTAGGTTAGAGGTTGTTTAAATAAGCCTTTTGCACTATGATATACCTTATATCCCATAACCAGAGTGATGAGCTCAAACACAAGGGTTTCTTAGAAAGTATTTTTTCAAAATCTATGTTAAATCTTTCAAAAACTAATTTACTACAAAAAAAATCATTTTGTTGTTTTACAAAACAATTGATTCTTTTTGTATTGGTGCAAAATTGTTAAGCCTTTTTCAAAATTCTGTTTTGATGTCAAATTCAGTTTTGCTCACAGTTACCGTTATCAACTAAACTGAACGAGGTTATACAACGACCAAGTGTATTTTCAAAAATCAATCTGTTCTTTTAAACTTTAATCTGTTATTTTTATAATAGTTCTTAACTGTTTTTTATAATAGTTTTTAACTGTTTTTTAAAAATTTGTTTTGATCTAAAACCTATAAAATGAGGGGTTCATCCCAGGTCAAAATACACCTTACAATCACAATTTGAATACAGTTTTCAAGTGCTTTCAGTGAGAATTTGAAATTCGTTTTAGTTTTTTAAAGTTTTTCTTAAAAACTTCAAGTTCTCTTGTGCTGGTGACTTTTGGTTAAAGATTCAAGGTTCTGTCAAAATGTTGTAGCTGTGAGGGTCTTGTCTTTGAACTCTTGTATCTACAATCCAGAAGATTTCTTTCCTATAATTGTTCTTTGTAAAGGTGTTTGTAATTGTTCTTCTTGATAGGGTTTCAAGAAGGTAGTGTGCTACTAAAATAGGGTTTTTCAGCTTGTGTTCTTTATTCTTGGAGGGTTCAAGAACCAAGAAGTGTTTGTAAAGTTTCTTTTTGCCTAGTGAAATCCATCTTGGTTTAAGGTGGGAATGGAGCTCTTGATAAGTGAACCAGTATAAAAATCGTGTGCTTTTCTCCTTCCTTGATCTTTGCTTTAAATTTGGAATATGATAATATGTAATAAAATAAATATGTTGTTTGAAAATTGAAAATGTTGTTTTTGAACGGTTGTTGGGTTAAATCATATATTGTTCTTCAAGAATCTAATAAGGTCTGTATCTTGCTTAAAATTCACTATGTCGGTAATTGTTGATTGAGTAATACCAGTGTTTTAAAATTCAATTAAGCAATCTTGTTCAAAATTCTTTTGTCTTTGAAACTGTTTTCAAAAGGTTTTGAAGGTTGCCTGTCAAGTTCTCTTGTGTTGGTGACTTTTGGTTAAAGGTTAAAGGTTCTGTCAAAATGTTGTAGCTGTGAGGGTCTTGTCTTTGAACTCTTGTATCTACAATCCAGGAGATTTCTTTCGTATATTTATTCTTTGTAAAGGTGTTTGTAATTGTTCTTCTTGATAGGGTTTCAAGAAGGTAGTGTGCTGCTGAAATAGGGTTTTTCAACTTGTGTTCTTTATTCTTGGAGGGTTCAAGAACCAAGAAGTGTTTGTAAATTTTGTTTTTGCTTAGTGAAATCCATCTTGGTTTAAGGTGGGAATGAAACTCTTAATAAGTGAACCAGTATAAAAATCATGTGCTTTTCTCCTTCCTTGATCTTTGCTTTAAATTTGGAATCTGATAATATGTAATAAAATAAATATGTTGTTTGAAAATTGAAAATGTTGTTTTTGAACGGTTGTTGGGTTAAATCATATATTGTTCTTCAAGAATCTGATAAGGCCTGTATCTTGCTTAAAATTCACTATGTCTGTAATTGTTGATTGAGTAATACGAGTGTTTAAAATTCAATTAAGCAATCTTGTTAAAAATTCTTTTGTCTTTGAAACTGTTTTCAAAAGGTTTTGAAGGTTGTCTGTCAAAATTTGCACTGAATATCTCATAACCGGACTATTCCTTTTAATTTGGTGTGTCTAGAATTGTAAAGTAAAAAATTAAATATTTTTATTTTAAAACCAATCTGTTATATTTTTGGGACTGCTTATAAAATTAGAAAATAAATTTGTTTTACTATGAATGAATCTGTTCTTTTCTGTAAGAATTTCTTAAAACAGTTTTCTTTGCAAAACAGTTTTAGATCACAAAGTACTCTCTACTTCCCTAGACAACTAGGTTTAATCTTCCTTTGAAATTGTTACTGAATATTTGGGTTGGGTTGAAGGATCTGTTACCAAATAGTGGGATGATCGGAGTTATCGTAGATAAGTTTTTTCAATAATCTCGAGTTACAGGGTGGATAGTTTGGGCTCAACTATCACAAGTGAGTAATATCATCTTAATAAATACTAGGTAATAGATGAGTCTCCCAAGTTAAGGAACCCGATTTAAGAGTAATCAAGCTTTTATTTTAAACTTAGCTCTCATTATATCATTAACCAAATTTTTAAAGACAGATTGTATTTTCACGACTATTTATAGGTTGAACTTTGCAACCATCCACCTAACTATGTGATCCAAGCTCATCTAGTTTGATGTTATGAGCTTATTTAGAATGATAGTCCGAGCATAATATCATTAAAATGTAATTAAAGTAGTAATTAATGTTAAAAAATAATAATTAAAACTAATAATGATTGTTATGACGATGGGGACAAATCTCCATGAGCTTTAATAATGAATTTTTACTGTCATGATGAGTTTTAATAATAATTTTTACTTTGTTTTAAGCCACGTTGGTCTAGAAGGACATGTTGCCCTATAATGACGCGCGAAATTTCAATTTGTGTTTTACGCTCTAAAGTCTTAATTATTGGGAAGGTGAAACCCATTCCAAATATTATTTCTCTTCGAATCCGGAGTTTTAAAGGATGTCAAATATTAAACTGCTGAAACAAGAATCAAGGAAAAGAGTAACACTTGAAACAAAATATGAGATACTAAACAATAAATATTAAGATTTCCTCCCATATTCCATACATTTAAGCCAAATGATACCAAAAAACTTTCACTCATTCATTAAACTGCTCATTACTTATCCATTTTTAAATCATTTATCGTTATGTAATTTTTTTTAATTATAATAATTTTTTCTATATGTTACTATTTTTATTTTTTCATATTATACTAGCAGTTTTTAACTGCACAATGTGTACTGTAAATTTTTTAAATTATTTATGATAAATAACCATTATTAACTACTTTTTTTTAAAAAAGTCTACTTAAAAAAGGTGATTTTTCAAATGAATTAAACGTCAAAATATCATAGGTATAATTTAGCTTTTATTTTATTATATATCTATATGCATTACAAATCATTTGTAAGTAAATTATTATTTTTATATAAATGAAAAAAATCAAGATGGATATGGTTATCACTAGTTGATAGTCATTCCTCAATAATTTTGACTCATTATCTCAATTGATTAATCTTTTCCATATCAACTCGTTGATTAGCATGTGCTTGTGCTTTGTTAAAAAAATTGTCAATATGATCATCGTGAGAAGAACTCTCGTATGTTAGATTTAATAATCTTTTTTTGAAAGATATTAGATAAGAGACCTTTTTAAGTTAATAATTTAAGTAGATTTATGTTGTACATGTTATTACAGTTAATGAAGATGAGTATTTCTTGTCTGATGTGGTGCATCAAATGAAGTGCATGTAATCGCACAAAATCGCAATGGAGAAAGGGAGGTTCTGATGAACCCTAATTGCAAATGAACAAGAGACAATGACTTAATCATAAAAGAGAGAAAAACAAAGAAAAGAAAATACAAAAGAAATTCTTATTTACTTGTGTATTAGAGAGTAAAATACATGGTGTATATATAAGAAAAAGACTAAGACTTAGCTGAAACAGAAAATGAAA
This sequence comes from Phaseolus vulgaris, assembly GCF_051622355.1. Taxonomy (NCBI): domain Eukaryota; kingdom Viridiplantae; phylum Streptophyta; class Magnoliopsida; order Fabales; family Fabaceae; genus Phaseolus; species Phaseolus vulgaris. The sequence continues at coordinate 22,191,415 of NC_143501.1, read as the reverse complement.
GTTGTGCCAAACAAATAAAGCCCAATAACTTAAAACAGAAAAACTAAATATGTTAACACCCCCCTCAAGCTGGAGAATAAATATTTGTCAGGCCCAGCTTGGATTTGAGAGTAGAGAACTATGCGAAAGCAAGGGTCTTGGTGAATATGTCAGCAACTTGCATGGCAACAGTTTGGGGAGACCAGAGTTAAGTTTTTCACGAACTAGGTGACAATCAATTTCGATGTGCTTGGTGCAGATAGTTAGTTGCTTCTTTGATTTCCATGATATTAGGGAGTCTCCTAAGTAGATGAAATATCCAGTGACAGATTTGCGTGTGGTAGTACATGTTACCCAGTCAGAGTCACTAAAACCACAGAGGTGAAGTGGGCTAGTATGAGAAAAATATAGTCCTTCACCAGGGGTGCCCCTGAGGTAACGCAAAAGACGTGAGACAGCTTGTTGATGATGATTTGTGGGTGCATATATGAATTGGCTGAAATTGTGGACAACAAAGGCGATGTCAAGTTGCGTGTTGGTTAAGTAGATTAGACGTCCAAGGAGTCTTCTGTATTGGGAAGTTGCATCAGCATCAAGAGGGGAGCCTTGATCAGGAGAGAGACGGGAGGTATGAGTCATAGGAGTGGCCACAGGTGCAAAGTCAAGCATGCCAATTTCGTGAAGAAGATCAAGAGTATACTTGCGTTGACTTAAATGAAGACCGGAACTGTTGCGAGTAATTTCCAATCCCAAAAAGTAAGTGAGATGACCTAAATTTTTTATCTTGAAGTGATGGTGAAGGGATGCTGTAATTGTATTGATTTCCTCCCTGTCATCGCTAGTTAAGATCAAATCATCAACATAAACAAGAATAACAGTGAGTTTATCGTTATTATATTTAAGAAAAAGAGAGTGATCAGCAGCAGGAATATAGTAATTATTTGATAAAAGAAAAGTAGAAAGTTTGGCGTACCATTGGCGACTAGCTTGACGAAGGCCATACAAAGACCGTTGAAGCTTGCAAACATGCTGGGGAGAAGGAAGATAGAGGCCAGGTGGGGGGGTCATGTATACCTCTTCATGGATATCACTATGAAGAAAGGCATTATTGACATCAAGTTGTTTTAAAATCCAATTTTTGGTAGTGGCAACAGTAAGGAGAAGGCGGAGGGTAGTGAGTTTAGCAACAGGTGCAAAAGTGTCTAAGAAATCAAGTCCTTCAAGTTGGGTGAACCCTTTGGCAACAACTCTAGCTTTATGGCGCTCAACAGTGCCATCAGAATGGTATTTGATTTTATATACCCATTTACAACCAATAGTTTTCTTTCTTGGAAGGAGAGGGTTAAGTTGCCAAGTATTGTTAGCAGCAAGAGCTTGAAGCTCATCTTGCATGGCAGATTGCCAAGAACCATGTTTGGAGGCTTCGTTATATGTTCGAGTTTCAAGATGAGAATTGATAGAGGAAATAATATTTCTATAATTGGAAGATAAGGAATTGTAAGACAAGTAATTATGAATAGGATATCTACTACTTACAGTGTTGGTTGCAATGTGGAAATCCGCAAGATAGGCAGGTTGTCGGTGAGGACGAGCTGATCTTCTTGGAAATTAGGGTGAGGTGCTTCCTGGAGATGCAGGTGGTGATAATTCTGGTGGAGGTGAAATGTTGGATGTAGGAGCAGAGACACTATTTGTTGGAAGATCAGAGGATAATGAGGCTGGTGGAGGGATAGTATTGGGTGTAGGAGTAGAGGCACATGGCTCGGCAGGAGGTGCAATATCAGAAAAAAAAAGCAGAATTATATGCGTTAGAAATAGGGAGAGATAAAGTGTTAGGGTCCTTAGGCAAGCCACTATCCAATTTATATGGAAAGTGGTTTTCATGAAAGATTACATGTCTTGATATCTCTATGCTATGAAACTTTAAATTTAAGATAATATAACCTTTTGTATTTTGCGGGAAGGCAAGAAAAATACCTTTGATAGATCTATCATCTAATTTTTTTCCCTATTTGCAGTAATGGTACTAGCATAACAGAGACAACTAAACACTTTTAAAAAGGAAATGTCATATGGTTTTCCAAACAACTTTTCATGAGGAGTGATGTTATTAAGTAATGGAGTAGGAATAGAATTTATTAAGAAAACAACATGATTTACAACAAATTCCCAAAAAATAGGAGGAAGATTTGCTTGAAAAAGTAAAGCCCGGGTTACATTTAGTATGTGTGATGTTTACGTTCTACAATGCCATTTTGTTGTTGTGTTTCAACACAAGATTTTTTATCTATAATTCCCTTTAAAGCATAAAAATTTGACATAGCAAACTCAAGACCATTGTCAGTACGAATTGTTTTGATATTAGTTTTGAAATGATTTTGAACGAAAATAGTGAAGTTAATGATGTGCTGACACACTTCAGATTTGTTATGCAGCAGAATAACCCAAGTATAACGCGAGTAATCATCAACAACAGTCAAGAAATAACGAAAACCTTGCATAAAAATTATGGAACATGGTCCCCAAATATCAAAGTGTACAAGATCAAAAATAGCAGAGGTAATGGTATTACTTAAATTGAAAGGAAGTTTTCTCTGTTTTGCACAACTACAAGTGTCACATACATGATGAGTATCAACACTAATAAAAGAGTATTGTTTTCTTAAGACATGTAATCTTTCAAGTGAAGGGTGTCCTAGTTTATAATGCCACAATGTTTTGTCCGTGATATTACAATTAATAAAAGGAGCAAAACAATGCGATTTAGAATGGCTAGAAGCAGGCAAGGTAGTGACAAGGTACAAGCCAGCGGTGGCTTTAACTGTACCAATCCTCTCTTGGGTGAGATTGTCCTATATAATGCAGTGGGTTGAAGTGAAAGTTAAAGTTCATTTAAGTTGGTGTGTGAGTTTAGAAACAGATATTAAGTTTAATTGAAAATGAGACACATATAACACATCAGACAAATAAAACTTATCAGAAAAAACGTACTAAACCAGAATATGTGGCATAAGCAGTTTGGCCATTTGGAAGACTAATTAAGACATGTTTAATTTAAGTCTAAGTAGTAAAAACGTTCAAATTGTGACAAACATGATCCGTGGCACCAGAATCAATAATCCAAGATTCTTTTATAGTAGATAGTGAAGAGAGAAACTTACATGTTGAAGAATGCTCAGTATTGGGATTTCATCCACAGAGAAGATGTCGACTTGATTAATTTGAGTGTGAGAGGTAGGATCCTCAAGGTTCTGCTGACACAAAATGTTGGTAAAGAATTGGCACTGCTGTGATGTAAGTTGTATCCCCTTTACATCCTGTTCTTTAGGAAAAAGCTCAAAAAAAAGTGTCAGTAGTAATCATAATATTGGCTTGGGATGTCCAATTGTTGAATTTGTAAACAGGAGGCAACCCATGCTTTTTATAACAGGTGTCGACAGTGTGGCCAAGACGATTACAAAAAGTGAAGACTTTTCTAGTAGAAAAAACCTTTGAGGTTTTAACATTCCCAGAAGGAAAACCCACTTTGCGAAAACAAACAGCCTCAGTATGACCATATTTACCACAAAAATTGCATGTAATAGTGTGACTACTATTAAGACTATGAAGACTAGGGTTTTCATTAAACATTGCCTAAGAGATTTTGAAACCCAATCAAGATTTTGAAAGAGAACAGAAAAGATAACCAAGAACAACAAAGGGGGAAATAAACATCAGAGAGAAGCGCAGCAGAGCTCTTCATTCGAAGAGCTCTGATACCATATTACAGTTAATGAAGATGAATATTCCTTGTCTGATGTGGTGCATCAAATGGAGCGCACGTAATTGCACGAAATCGCAATGGAGAAAGGGAGGTTCTGATGAACCCTAATTGCAAATGAAAAAGAGACAATGACTTAAGCATAAAAGAGAGAAAAGCTGAGAAAAGAAAATACAAAAGAAATTCTTATTTACTTGTGTATTAGAGAGTAAAATACATGGTGTATATATAAGAAAAAGACTAAGACCTAGCTGAAACAGAAAAGGAAAGTTGGGCTAAACAAACAAAGCCCAATAACTTAAAACAGAAAAACTAAATATGTTAACACATGTTTCATTCTCTTTTAGCAAAAAAACATAATAAACTTATTTTTTTAATTATACATTGGTATTTGTTGAACAAAACATTATATTCACTATACCTATAAGCAAATTATGTTTAAGAATGTCTATTGGTAAAACACTTTCAATACAAGAGTAGAATCCATATATATCTTAATACCTATCATGCCCTTTGATTTCTTCTGAACATGATGTGATCTTTTTTTTCAACTTTAGACTATTGACTCTAGAAGGGGATGGGGTTTGAATGGTCATACTTTGTCTGTAAAATGATAGTTTTATGAAAATAATATATCATGTAAGACGCAAGTGTTTCGCTTGACAGACAATATAACGTTGTGCGGTCTTCTCTTAAGTCTAATAAGACACACATGAGAATAAATGAACATGTACAAAAATTCAAATGATACACATAAACTAAGCTAAACTCGTACTTCAATAAATATACAAATGCTTATTCTATGTTTGTAGGGAATGTTTGTTTGTTTAAAAGATTCATTCAAGATTAAATATTAAACAAAGACTGAAGATATCTCGAGACACGAGCTAAAACTGTTTTCTTTGTCAACATCCTGACACAAAAAGTCTTTCAACTCTAACCCAACTATCTACTTTGTAAGGTATGTGCTTAACCATGAATTTGTGCAAAAGACTATATTACATAAGGAGATAAACATTGTTAATTATTAAGGACGTTGCAAAGAAAAAGGAGCACAAATCAAAGTTGCATTAAATGCAATAATCACGTAATACCTCCTCATTCGCAAAACAAATATGTATAGAAGTTAAAACTGTTAGAATGTATGACTTTAAACTAGGGGGGGTGAATGGTTTAAAGGGGGTTTTCGCAAACTTTTTAAGATAGAATGAAATTCTTCGCAAGAAACCAGATTTAGAAATACAGTTTGCCAAGAACAAAACTCAAAACAGAAAAGCAACAGAAAAACAATTATTTGTTTCGCAAAAACAATCGGTTGTTTATATCAGTAATATAACAACAATTGAAATTAAAGAGTTTAAGGAAGAGAGAAATGCACAAACAGTTTATACTGGTTCACTCTTAACCCAAGAGCTACATCCAGTTTCCCAGAAACCATTGGGGAATCCACTAGGTAATCAAATCTAGATTACATACTGATGGAGGAGGGCCAAGCACACCTCACCATGGAAGCCAAGACCCAAGACTAGATCGTGATGAGCGTCTAGGACATGATGAGGGGAGGCTTCACATGGAGCATCTAGGAGGAGGTCTAGACCGTCTAGGCCCTATTACAAGGTCAATGGCTAAGCACATTCACGCCCAAATGGACCTAGCCACGGATGGAAGAGAGAAGACCTTGTATATGTTACATGGAGGCCCATTAGGGGTGGCTTAGTAATTAGGGTAGTGTTAGAAAGCACAAATTTGTCTTATATGTGATTTACCCTAGATTTGTGCACATTCTAGAACCTTAGCACACATGACCGGCCATGTGTCATGTGCCTTGTCATTTGCATTTCATTTTGCTCCCATTTCATGTGTAATTAGCTTAGCTTTCACGACCCATTAGCCTATAAAAAGGAAGGCCATCTCTTGTATTTTTGAAGATTAATGAGAGTAAAGTTATGCTGCCAACATTGTGCCATGCTTTGCTTCTACCTAGTTTCTAGGCTCTAATCTTCATCTTCCTCACTTACCATAGGGCTGGCCGAACCTCCCTACTTCCATACATATCATGCACCTCCAAGATCACCATAGCTCCTAGGAGGATCTTGCACATCTACATCCATGGCTTTCGCACCATTTTTCACATGATTCTAAGAAGAGCTTCAAGAATTTGCCATCATTTGGTATCATGAGCATAGGTTCTTCAAAGATGAGTAGTTCTTGGTCTTTTTCATTTTGAGTTCTTCTTTATTTCATGTTGTTCATCTTGTTTCCATAATTGTCTTGCTGTTTTTTATTTTTTACTTTGATTTGGTGTGCTATTTGGAAGATCCAACCGGTGCACTTTGTTCAATTGATCTTGAACAATCCTTGTGCAATTTGTGATAGGATTCCATACACCTTGAGTTGCTGTTTTTCTTTTAGGAATTTGAGTCTTTATTGCACTTTTATTTGGTTCATATTATGCTCTTTGAGTCTTTAATTTCTGAATCTATATATGTTTTGTCAAGTCATGTTCATCCACAATGTCATCAATTCATAGTAGTCCTTTGTTTGGCTTGATTGTTTCTTGATTTTGGTCTAAATATTTGTTTTGAAACTGTTGTGATTTGATCTTTTGGTGCCTTTTATTTTTAGCTTGAGTTCATATTTGTGTTTAGATCCTACACAAATTCTATTTCACAAATTCCATTGTGTTTAAATTTTGGTCTCTTGCTGTTTTTGTTTCCAGTTTTTCCAGAATCCCCTGTATTACATTCTCTGTGCTGGCTGTTTTGTTCCAGAAAATTATTTTCACTCATAGGAAATCTTTGATTCTCTGGAATATGCAAGATTAGGGTGTTACAGAAAAGACAAAAAAAGAATCAGCTCAAAAGAGTCAATAGAAAAAAAAATGATAAATATTTTAAAAACAGTGTGCAAATCTGGGCGCTACAGTTGGCGTAACTGAACACTGAAATTGAAAAATTTATTAAAAACAAATGGCTCATGCGTTTGGAGTGATTCCAACGCCAAATTTTAGTTAAGATCTTGAATATTTTTCATATCAATTTTTAGAGAAAAATTCTGAAAGGACAGCTCAGAATAAATTGGGGAAAAACACGTTTTCTGGCCCACAACAATTTTCCAGTGGTGCTGTTTTTTATTTTGAAATCTATTCTAGTGCTATTCTTAGGATTCATTTTGTGTGCCCACCTTTATTTGAGTACCTTTATTTGCTTGTCTAATATTTCTTGGACCTCTTTCTAGTTGTCACAATCTAACTCCATTTGTGTGGTACTGTTTTCTTCAATTAAATTGTTTCTTGCTTTTATTCTTTGGCCTCTAGATTTGGTGCTGGAATTTATTCTCTTTTGGTGCTTGTATACACAAAGCTCTAGTCATGTCTTCTTCTTCTCATTCTGCAAAGTCTATTGAAAGTGAAGTAAAATCTATAAAAATTCTTTTGAAAAAAGTTTCACAAGCTGTGCAATTGATTTCATTTAGACAATTGGAGAATGAGAATAAAATTAATGAATTGACTAAAGCACAAGAAGAGAAATCACAAAAATCTCAAAAATCTCATGCATCTAAAAGTAATGAGTCTCTAGGGGAGGGAAGCCTTAGAATCAATGATTATTACCAACCACCCCCTAGAAGAAATAGGCAAAGAGAGCAAGAGGGGCCAAGGGAGGTTAGAGTAGACCTACCTCACTTTCATGGTAAGGAGAATGTAGAAATCTACCTAGATTGGGAGATGAAAGTAGAACAACTCTTTGCTTGCCATAGGGTGAGTGAAGAACGCAAGGTACCCTTAGCCACCCTTAGCTTCCAAGGGAACGCCATGTATTGGTGGACCTCTCTCGAAAGAGAAAGGCGTCTTCATAGGGAACCTCCCATTACATATTGGAATGACCTTAGGGGAGCCCTAAGACGCCGCCACATACCTTCCTACTACCATAGTGAGTTGATGGACAAGCTCCAAAGACTCCAACAAAAGAACATGAGTGTGGAAGAGCATAGGTAGAAAATGAAGCTCAATATGATGAGAGCATCCATTAGGGAAGAGGAGGAAACCACCATAGCTAGGTTCCTTAGTGGCCTATCACTTGAGATAAGAGATAGGGTACAACTCTTACCTTACCAAGACTTGAATGACTTGGTTCAACTTTGCATTAAAGTTGAACAACAAATCTTGCGCAAAACTTCAAGTCAAAGGGTGAGTTCTTACTCTAGCTTCTATCCCAAGAAAGAGTTTAGAAGGGAGGGTAGCACATCAAAAGAAAAACCGAAAGAACCTACCAAACCCTTAACCAAAGACACCTCCACCCCACCCATCCGAGCTAGAGATGTTAAGTGTTTCAAGTCCTATGGTAGAGGACATGTGCAAGCACAATGTCCAAACCAAAGGACTTTGTTTCTTAAGGGTGTAGATGAATACACTAGTGGCGAGGATGAGCCTAGTGAGAGAGAGGAGGGGGGAGAGGATGAGAGGGTAGCTCCACTAGAGGGAGAATTGCTTATGATTAGGAGAACCCTCAACAATCACCCTAGCACATCCATGCAAACACAAAGAGAGAACATATTTCATACAAGATGCAATGTTTTAGAAAACATATGTTCCCTCATTGTGGATAGTGGATCTAGTTATAATTGTTGTAGTGCTAGAATGGTGGAAAAGCTTAATCTACAAATAGTTCCTCACCCAAAACCTTACAAACTTCAATGGCTTAATGAAAATGGGGAACTAAGTGTAGACAAGCAAGTGGAAATCAAGTTTTCCATAGGGAACTACAAAGACAAAGTTTTATGTGATGTAGTGCCTATGGAAGCTTGCCACATCTTATTAGGGAGACCATGGAAATTTGACAAGAAAACCTTGCATGATGGTCTCACTAACAAGATTTCCTTCACCCACAAGCATAAGAAATTTGTACTTAGTCCTTTACCACATTCTCAAGTGGTGAAAGACCAAATACAAATGAAATATAAGAGGGATGAGGAAAACAAAAAAAAAGAGCGCTAGAAAAAGAGAAAATCCTTAGGGATAGGAAGGCGTGGGAGAAGAGTGTTCCTTCCCACAAGGTTGCTCAACAAGAAAAGCCTTTTGAAAACGTTTTAGAAAATTTGCTTCTTGTTGAACAACCAAGCCTTATCTTTTGTAAAGGAGCACTTACATGCACTGCCACAAGTAGTGAACTCATGAATCTACCTCCTCCAATAGAAAAACTTTTAAGTGAATTTGAAGATATATTCTCTAATGAGGGGCCCATTGGACTCCCTCCCATTAGAGGTATAGAACATCAAATTGACTTCATTCCGGGGGCAAGCCTACCAAATAGGCCCGCTTATAGAACAAACCCCGAGGAAACCAAGGAGATAGAATCACAAGTTCAAGACTTGTTGGAGAAGGGTTGGGTTCAAAAGAGCCTAAGCCCTTGTGCTGTACCTGTCTTGTTGGTGCCCAAAAGGGATGGAAAATGGCGCATGTGTTGTGATTGTCGAGCAATCAACAACATCACCATCAAGTATAGGCATCCAATCCCAAGGCTTGATGATATGCTTGATGAATTACATGGGTCAACCATATTTTCCAAAATTTACCTTAAAAGTGGATATCACCAAATTCGAATCAAAGAGGGTGATGAGTGGAAAACCGCTTTTAAGACCAAATTTGGATTATATGAGTGGTTGGTGATGCCCTTTGGGCTCACTAATGCCCCAAGTACATTCATGAGGCTTATGAATCACACCTTGAGAGATTGCATAGGTAAATATGTAGTAGTTTATTTTGATGATATCCTAGTGTATAGTAAAACCCTAGAAGACCATCTAAGTCACCTTAGGGAAGTTCTTCTAGTGGTTAGGAGCAATAGTCTTTTTGCCAATAGGGATAAGTGTACCTTTTGTGTAGATAGTGTAGTTTTCTTAGGTTTCATAGTCAACAAAAAGGGGGTGCATGTAGATCCCGAGAAAATCAAAGCCATCCGAGAGTGGCCTACTCCACAAAATGTAAGTGATGTAAGGAGTTTTCATGGGTTAGCTAGCTTCTATAGAAGGTTTGTGCATAATTTTTCTAGTCTAGCTTCTCCTTTGAATGAACTTGTTAAAAAAGATGTTGCATTTTGTTGGAATGAAAAGCATGAGCAAGCCTTCCAAAGGCTAAAAGCTCAACTCACCAATGCACCAATTCTATCTCTTCCAAATTTTTCCAAAACTTTTGAGATAGAATGTGATGCATCGGGGGTAGGCATAGGTGCGGTATTGTTGCAAGGTGGACACCCCATTTCATATTTTAGTGAAAAACTCCATGGTGCCACCCTCAATTATCCCACCTATGACAAAGAGCTCTATGCTCTTGTGCGAGCCCTAAAGACTTGGGAACACTACCTTGTGTCCAAAGAATTTGTTATCCATAGTGATCACGAGTCTTTAAAATATTTAAAGGGCCAACACAAGCTCAACAAGAGACATGCTAAATGGATGGAATTTCTTGAACAATTTCCTTATGTAATCAAATACAAGAAAGGAAGCACCAATATAGTGGTCGATGCTCTTTCAAGGCGGCATACACACTTTTCAAAATTGGGTGCCCAAATTCTTGGATTTGATCACATAAGAGAGCTTTACCAAGAAGATCAAGAACTTTCATCCATCTATGCCCAATGTCAACATAGAGCGCAAGGAGGTTATTATGTGTCCGAGGGATATCTTTTTAAAGAGGGAAAACTTTGCATTCCCCAAGGCACACATAGGAAGCTCCTTGTCAAGGAATCACATGAGGGGGGACTTATGGGCCATTTTGGGGTTGACAAGACCCTAGACCTTTTAAAAGCAAAATTTTGTTGGTCACACATGAGAAAAGATGTCCAAAGACATTGTTCTAGATGTATATCATGTTTAAAAGCAAAGTCTAGAACAATGCCTCATGGACTCTACACCCCTTTGCCGATTGCAAATGCTCCTTGGGAAGACATTAGCATGGATTTCATTTTAGGACTCCCTAGGACTGCAAGAGGCCATGATTTTATCTTTGTGGTAGTGGACCGTTTTAGCAAAATGTCCCATTTTATTCCTTGCCACAAGGTAGATGATGCTCAAAATATTTCTAGACTCTTCTTTAGAGAAGTGGTGAGACTTCATGGTCTACCTAGAAGTATAGTATCCGATAGAGATCCCAAGTTCATAAGCCACTTTTGGAAAACTCTTTGGGGCAAACTTGGAACAAGACTACAATTTTCAACTTATTGTCATCCTCAAACGGATGGCCAAACCGAAGTAGTCAATAGATCTCTTGGGACTATGCTTAGGACTATCATCAAGGGAAACCATAAATCTTGGGATGAGTATCTTCCCCACATTGAGTTTGCTTACAATCGAGTAGTCCACAAGACTATTAATGCTTCTCCTTTTGAAGTAGTATATGGATTTAATCCTCTCACACCTATGGATTTGTTACCTCTTCCTAATCCACAAGAATTTGTGCACAAGGAAGGAGTAATCAAAGCCGATTTTGTGAAGAAAATGCATGAGAAGATTAAAATCCAAATACAACAACAAAATGAAAAGTACACAAAATACAACAATAAAGGGAAGAAAGAAATAATTTTTGAGGAAGGAGACTTAGTTTGACTTCACCTTCACAAATATCGATTTCCAACTCAAAGGAAGTCCAAACTAAGTCCCCGAGGTGATGGACCCTTTCAAGTCCTCAAGCGAGTCAATAACAATGCATATAAGTTGGACATACCTCTTGAATATGGAGTACATGACACTTTTAATGTAATTGATCTCTCTCCATTTGTAGGTACCAATGACGATGAGGACGCGCTGGATTTGAGGACAAATCCTTTCCAAGGGGGAGGGGATGATGTAGGAGGGCCAAGCACACCTCACCATGGAAGCCAAGACCCAAGACTAGATCGTGATGAGCGTCTAGACTTAAGAAGAGAGCGTCTAGGACATGATGAGGGGAGGCTTCACATGGAGCATCTAGGAGGAGGTCTAGACCGTCTAGGCCCTATTACAAGGTTAATGGCTAAGCACATTCACGCCCAAATGGACCTAGCCACGGATGGAAGAGAGAAGACCTTGTATATGTTACATGGAGGCCCATTAGGGGTGGCTTAGTAATTAGGGTAGTGTTAGAAAGCACAAATTTGTCTTATATGTGATTTACCCTAGATTTGTGCACATTCTAGAACCTTAGCACACATGACCGGCCATGTGCCATGTGCCTTGTCATTTGCATTTCATTTTGCTCCCATTTCATGTGTAATTAGCTTAGCTTTCACGACCCATTAGCCTATAAAAAGGAAGGCCATCTCTTGTATTTTTGAAGATTAATGAGAGTAAAGTTATGCTGCCAACATTGTGCCATGCTTTGCTTCTACCTAGTTTCTAGGCTCTAATCTTCATCTTCCTCACTTACCATAGGGCTGGCCGAACCTCCCTACTTCCATACATATCATGCACCTCCAAGATCACCATAGCTCCTAGGAGGATCTTGCACATCTACATCCATAGCTTCCGCACCATTTTTCACATGATTCTAAGAAAAGCTTCATGAATTTGCCATCACATACACACACCACCAAAGAAGTGACCTTGATCCCCTCAAGACACACACTTCCTTTGGCTCAGCACATACACCACCAAAAATGTTGATCTTGACAACCTCAAGAGCACACAACCCTTCTTGGCTTTACAACACCAGAATGTACACAAATCACAAAACAAATTACACTGTTACAAAATCAACTGAAATCAATACAGAGTAATCCTATTCCACTTCTCTCTTTAATAACCAAAGCTCAAGGTGAAACTCAAAATGCTTAAAAAATCTTTTGAAAAACTCAAATCTGTTTTTCTTTTATGTTGTTTGTTATAAAATATTAACAAACTATTTATAGTATTCAAATCTTGGTCAAAGCATTTAAAGCAGGAGCGTATTCAGTTTTGAAATCAATTAAAGCTCTTTTAACAAACTAAACTGTTTTCTGTTAGGATTCCAAACAAACAATCGGTTGAAATAGCGAATCAATCGGTTGTTTGGGTTTAACAGCAAGTCAACCATCCAAAACAGTTTTCAAACTTTTTCAAAAACACCTAAGTATAAACCAATCGGTTGTTTCGACAAAACAACAGATTGTATTTCACTTAGTTTGAAAAACACTTTAATCTTATAAGATTTGAAAACATTTAAGCTCTAAATTCAACAAAGAGTGGATTACAAATATAATATACCCCAGATCCTATTTTAAAGCACCTCAGCAACAACAAGCGCATCCAACCTTCCATCAAACACAAAGGATTTGGATTCTTCAAAGCTTGAACACACTTGATTCAACAATCTCCCCCTATTTGATGAAGACAAATCCCTGGTTGCTTGTGTTGGACTTGATTGAATCTGAAGCAGTTCCTGCAAAACAAAGTTTAAGCAAAGCACAATATCTCTGATAGAAGGTTAGAGCAGTAAAACAAAAAGAGCAGCTAAAAACCACCAGAAATACCAACATATCAGTAGCAAAGCAGCAGAATTGAAGTTCACTTAAACAAAACATAGAGCTTGCAGAATAAAAGACAACACATCATAAAATCTCCCCCTATTTGTCTTCACAAATAGACAATAAGAAGAGATAAAAAGGCAATTGTTCCAGATTATACAGAATTTAAAAGCAAAAGCACTTAATTTGAGACAGGGCAAAAACAATCGGTTGTTTTGATCATTCAACCGATTGTTTTTCCTTCAATCATCTTTGCCATACTGAAGTTCAAAGATCTGGTTCTGAACAGCTTCAATTTGTTCATCCAGGGTCATAAACCGAGTATCCATGCTATTGAATCTGTTGTCAATGCTCTGGAAATTGGTCACACAAAGATCATGGAAATTTCTTTGATTTTCGGCAAAGCCATCAAGCCTATTCACCATGTATCTTTCAAAAGAAGACATAGAAGGCATCTCATCTCCTTGATGTCTTGCACTTGTTCCAGCTTCAAAGGTAGATGCAGGATGATCTTCATTGTGAATATCCATATCAGCAGATTGATCTTCTTCATCAAAATTAGCAGCTGCAGCACTTGATGAACCACCATGATCAGCATCTTTGCTCACCCATCGTCCACTTATTTTGGTGAATCTCATCTTGCTTAGAGAGCCATTATTCATTTCGTGTGTTGATTTAACCAACTTAGAGGTCTCATCTTCAATATTCACTTCAAAATAGAGCAAGAATTTAGAGATTAAAACAACATAGGGATAGTGGTAGTCACTTAACCTCATGGGTTTTTGCATATGCTCTTTGATGATATGAATCCAGTTGATCTTGATCTTCTTCATGATGCAGTAGATGTATACAAGATCTTCTTCTATTAAGACAGAATGGTTGCTCCCCCTTGGAGTTAGAATCCAAGTAACAATAAGAGCAAGCACCCTTTCATCCAACTTCAAGCCTCCAACAGAACAAGTTCTCACTTGGGCTTGTTGATTCTTCAAGCAACTCATGTAGTATTGGACTTTATTGAAATCCTCCACTACTCCAAGATTTCCCTTGTTAATCCTTAGACCAACATATTTTAAACCCGTTACTGCAGCCCACACATCATGGGTAATCTCCATGTCTACACCTTTCACATGACAAACAAGGTTGTTTCCTTCAAACTTAAGGTTGGTGTAGAATACCTGAATTAAATCAGGGTATATGTTTCCCTTCATCTCCAAGAATCTTCTCAGCAACTGATCTTTTAGAAGCTTTCTCACATTGTCAAGCTTTTGACTTTTCAGCCAATCAAAGGAAACAACTTTGGGGTTGTTGATCACTTTTGTGCTTGTTTCAAAACGATATCTCTCAATGAGCTCATTATCCCCTGAAAACCAGCCCTCAAGTCTCCCTCCAGACCTCACAACTCTTGTTTTGATCCTCTTTGATGTAGGAGGAGTGGACTCCATGATAGCAGAAAAAGAGGCAAAGGGTCTCACACAAAGAGAGCAAGAGATGACTCAATTGATTGTTCTTGTGAGAGAGAACAACTGCACCAGAATTTATAGAAAAGTTGAACCTTACTGCAATCAATTGATGTGAGTGGGTTTTAGTCTTCAAAGAGAAAAGACTTGACCAAGACCTGCACAGAAAATGTTAGAAAAAACAGAAAACCACATGGTCATCACATGTGATCTTTGACTAGTCATAAAGGCTCTTGAATTTTCAAGATTATGGAATATATTCCTTTATGACATGTTGTAACTTCCTCCAGAACATAATCAGGCTTTCAATACAGCTTTATTGACTCCGAATCTTTTCATAATTGGATCTACAACAGACAAAATGCAAAAAGAAATTAAATCCATTCTTTCACAGTGCTGCCAGAGAGGAAACAATCGGTTGTTTTTCTGCAGCTAGAAGACAAATTGAGATTTTTCAAATATTGACTGAGAAGGATTCAAAAACAGATGTAATTATTCAGAGAAAGAGTTTTTAAGCATGAAATAGTAATTAACAAATCAAAGGCAGAGTTAAGGAAGGTCTTATCCTTTTATGAGGTCCCTTCAATGAGTCATTTGTTTGTGATCAAGAAGCTTCTTTTGACTTTTGAAAAGACTTGGACTGGTACATAACATTGATTCAGTTCCAATGTTAATCTTTTCCTTCCAAGAACCTGATCAGATGAATCAGAGCCTCATTTTCTTCTAGATTCCCTGCATAAACATGAATTCAAGCAACAAGGTTTGATCCCCTTACAAATGTGGGTCCATTTGATTTATTTGTATCATTTAAAATCTCACAACCTTTGGGAATCCATTTCATAAAACCTTTGGGAACAAAATATTTCCTTATTTTGCAAAATTTGACAGAATGGCCTCTCTTCATGCAATAAAAGCATGTAACAACCGGTTGTTTCGACTTAACAATCGGTTGTTTTACTGGCAGTTTTGAAAAATTCTTTGAAAAATTATCTTGCTTGTTTTGTGGATTAAAACCTAATCCAGCTCTTCCAAACACACAATTTTGAGATGCCAAGACATTCTCAAAGTTGGATTTTCCTTTTGAAAGCTTATCCACAATACTAACAAGATAATGTACTTTCTTTTCAAGATTTTCACAATTTTCACAAACTAGAGAGTCACACATATGGGAAGAGCTTTTGCAATGATTTTCCAGATTTTCAAAATCAAATTTTTACTTTTTCAGCTCTTCTTCAAGTGTCTTAACCCTTTTTTCAAGCCAGTTGTTAAGCCCTTTCAAACAGTTGTTTGAGAGAACCAATCGGTTAGCTTCTTCATGTGTTTCTTGAAAAGCTTCAAGCAATTTATTATAATTTTCAGCATTTAGAGAAGTACATGAACTTATATCACTTGAGCTACATGACTCATCATCTTCTTCTGCAATCAAGCATATGTTTGCTTTTTCTTCTTCACTTGATGATGAGCTTGATGAGGAGACTTCATTCTCATCCCAAGCTATGCATGCTCTTCTTGACTTTCCCTTTTTCTCCCTGTGGCTTGATTTCTTTTCATTGCTTTCTTTGTTTGGGCAATTGCTTTAATGTGCCCTTGTTCACCACAACCAAAGCAAGTATAGTTGTTAGAATTGAAATCACTGGTTTTCTTATTGCCATACCTTTCTTTGTTGGCTTCTTTGTTGCGATTTCTCTTCAAAAATCTACTAAACTTCTTGGACAGCAAATTAAGGTTTTCTTCTTCACTTTCATCACTTGATTCTTGCTTGCTTTTGTGCTTGGTAGCTTTCAAGGCAATGCTTCTCACATGCTTGTTTTCACTCTCTTGAACAGTGAGTCTATTCATTTCTAACTCATGT
This sequence comes from Phaseolus vulgaris, assembly GCF_051622355.1. Classification (NCBI taxonomy): domain Eukaryota; kingdom Viridiplantae; phylum Streptophyta; class Magnoliopsida; order Fabales; family Fabaceae; genus Phaseolus; species Phaseolus vulgaris. The sequence continues at coordinate 22,174,894 of NC_143501.1, read as the reverse complement.
TCTCTAAGCTTACCAAATAAAGAAGCCGTTGTCAAGGATGTCAAATCTTTTGACTCAGAAATTGTCGTCACCTTTGGTTGCCATGATCTATCAAGACACTTGAGGATCTTGATATTTAGCTCTTCTTTATCAAAGGTTTTCCCAAGGCTCATAAGGTGGTTGATGATGTGGGTGAACCTTTTTTGTACTTCAGCGATTGGCTCACCTTTAAGCATTCTAAACATTTCATATTCCTGAATTAGAGTATGTTTTCTGACTCTCTTCACATCATTGGTTCCTTCATGAGTCACCTCCAAAGTGTCCCACATCTCCTTAGCCAAAGAGCATTGAGAAATCCTGAAAAATTCATCCGAATTCAAGGCAAATGTTATGATGTTCTTAGCAATACAATCAAATTTGGCCTTCTTGTTTTTAGAATCAGTCCATTGAGACCAAGGTTTTTCAATGAAAGATCCATCTTTTTCACATTTTGGAATAAAAGGACCATTTTCAATTGCATCCAAAATTCCCTTGTCAAAACAAAGATTTTCATCCTAACTTTCCAGAATTGGTAATTCAAACCACAGAAAAGAGGTGGTCTGTTGATTGATGCACCCTCTCCAAAAGGTAGTTTTTCAGCCATTGAAAAAAAAATTAGGATCAAACTTGAGTATTTTTCGAGTACCAAGCTCTTGATCCCAATTGTTAGAATGTATAACTTTAAACTAGAGGGGGGTGAATGGTTTAAAGGGGGTTTTCGCAAACTTTTTAAGATAGAATGAAATTCTTAGCAAGAAACCAGATTTAGAAATTCAGTTTGCCAAGAACAAAGCTCAAAACAGAAAAGCAACAGAAAAATAATCGTTTGTTTCGCAGAAACAATCGGTTGTTTATACCAGTAATATAACAACAACTGAAATTAAAGAGTTTAAGGAAGAGAGAAATGTACAAACAGTTTATACTGGTTCACTCTTAACCCAAGAGCTACATCCAGTTTCCCAGAAACCACTGGGGAATCCACTAGGTAATCAAATCCAGATTACATACACACACCACCAAAGAAGTGACCTTGATCCCCTCAAGACACACACTTCCTTTGGCTCAGCACATACACCACCAAGAATGTTGATCTTGACAACCCCAATAGCACACAACCCTTCTTGGCTTTACAAGACCAGAATGAACACAAATCACAAAACAAATTACACTGTTACAAAATCAACTGAAATCAATACAGAGTAATCCTATTCCACTTCTCTCTTGAATAACCCAAGCTCAAGGTGAAACTCAAAATGCTTCAAAACTCTTTGAAAAACTCAAATATGTTTTTCTTTCTTGTTGTTTGTTATAAAATATTAAAAAACTATTTATAGTATTCAAATCTTGGTCAAAGCATTTAAAGCAGGAGCGTATTCAATTATGAAATCAATTAAAGCTCTTTTAACAAACAAAACTGTTTTCTGTTAGGATTCCAAACAAACAATCGGTTGAAATAGCGAATCAATCGGTTGTTTGGGTTTGACAGCAAGTCAACCATGCAAAACAGTTTTCAAACTTTTTCAAAAACACCTGAGTATAAAACAATCGATTGTTTCGACAAAATAACAGGTTGTTTTTCACTTAGTTTGAAAAACACTTTAATCTTAAAAGATTTGAAAACACTTAAGCTTTAGATTCAACAAAGAGTGGATTACAAATATAATCTACCCCAGATCCTATTCTAAAGCACTTCAGCAACAACAAGCACATCCACCCTTCCATCAAACACAAAGAATTTGGATTCTTCAAAAACTGTTCAACGATTATAAACAACCTTTTACAGGCTACCGTCTTCTAGAGTCTATAAAAAGCTTTCCATCCAAAATATGAACAAGGAAGTTGAGGAGATATTATGCCAAATTACTATTAAGATAAGAAAAAAACATTCCTCAAAGCTTTAGAAGAATGATCTTAGATGTTAGAATATATGGCCATAAACAAGAGGGGGGTGAATTATTTATGAAAGATTTTCGCAAACTTTGAAGGTATAATGAAGTTCAATGTAGAATCACAGATATAGAAATCTAGAAAGCAATCAATCAAAAACTGTTTAAGTTGATTGTCAGAAAATCAACCGATTGTTTTTGCGATTCAACCAGTTGTTTTTATCAGCAAAGTTAAAAACAACTTAAAAGCAGAATTTAAATGAGTTCAAGGGAAGAGAAAAGCACACAAGCAATTTATATTGCTTCACTCTTATCCCAAGAGCAACATCCAGTCCCCAGAAGCCACTGGGTATCTACTATGCAATCAAAATCCAGATTACAAACACACCACCAAAAAAGTGACCTTGAACACCTCAAGTCACACACTTCCTTTGGCACACAAACACCACAGATATCAGAACACCCTTTGATATACAAGAGATACAAAAAGGATAACACCCGATGAAGATCAAATCAAAAGATTACAGTAATCCTATTCCACTTCTTTGAGAAAACCCAAAAGCTTGAATGCAAATCTTGAAAACTCAAATCCTTTTCACACTTTCAAAAATGTCTAAAAATTGTTCTAATTTGATGAGCGTATAACAACCTTTTTAAATACGCCAAAAGATGTTAAAAACATTTAAAGCATGAGCCTATTCAGTTAGAAAACATTTAAAGCTGATTTGCAAACATAACATAAATTCCATTATGGATTTTCAACAAACAATCGGTTGAATTCACGAAACAACCGATTGAATTGGTTTGGCAGCAAAGTCAACCAAGTCAAACAACTTCAAACCTTTTTCAAAAACCACTAAGTGTAAAACAACCAATTGAATCGATAAAACAACTAATTGTTTTTCCACTTCTTTATAAAACAATCTTTTTTAAAAAAAGGTTTTGATTCCAAACTATTTTAGATTCAAACAAATAGTGGATTACACATTAATCTACCCAGATCCCACCCACACAAACAACAACTTCAGCCTCCCATCAAACACCATGGATTTGGAGACATCAAAACTTCAAGATCATCCTTGATCAACAAGCTCCCCCTATTTGATGAAGACAAATCCCTAGTTGCTTGTGTTTATCTGTTTGAATCTGAACCAGCACCTGCAAAACAGAAACTATGCAAATAGATAGCATATATACCAGCAGATTACCAAGGCACACAAACCAGTTTTCTGCATTACCAAAAGAGCAGAAAAACCAGCCAAAAACAGTGCCAAACTGGTGAGTGTAACAGCAACAGCAAAAACAATGCCAAACTAGTGAGTGTAATAGCAACAGCAAAAACAGTTTTAAAACTTTAAATCAGAGTTTTTTAGTTGAAGCATACACAACACAAAAACCAACACCTTCTCCCCCTATTTGTCTTCACAAATAGAATGAAGAAAGGGATAAAAGCATAATTAAGAAAGAAATTGTCAAAAAATTAAAGCAAAATAAGCATAAACAATAACTAAACTTGGTTTCAATCTTCCTTTTCTTACTGTAGCTTAAAAAGTTGGTTTTGAATAACTTCAATCTATTCATCCAGGTTCTGGAAACGTGTATCCATGCTCTGGAATCTGTCACCAAAGTTCTGAAAATTTATAGCACAGAATTCATGAAGATTCCTTTGATTCTCATCAAAGTTGTCCATCCTATTTACCATAAACCTCTCAAAAGGAGACATTGAGAAAATCTTATCTCCTTGATTTCCAATACTTGTTCCAGCACCTATATCAGCAGCAGTTTCATCTTCTTGAGCATCAACTCCAACACCTTCAGCAACATCATGTTCTTCCTCTTCTTGTCCAGCTTGCACACCACTTGAGGAACCACCTTGGTCACCATCTTTGCTCACCCATCTTCCATCAATTTTCGTGAAACCCATCTTACTAAGTGAACCATTGTTCACTTCAAGTGATGATTTCACTACTTCAGTTGGTTCTTCCTCAAGATCCACTTCAAAATAATCCAAGAATTTAGAAATCAATATAACATATGGATAATGATAGTCATTTAACCTCATTGATTTTTGCATGTGTTCCTTGGTGATGTGGATCCAATTGATCTTGATCTTGTTCATAACGCAATACATGTAGACAAGATCCTCCTCAGTAAGCACAAAGTGATTGTTCCCCCTAGGTGTGAGCATCCATGTCATAATTAAGGCAATTAGCCTTTCATTCAGTTTTAGACCTCCCACCAAAAAATTTCTCACTTTTGCTTGAGGATTCTTCAAACAATTTCTGTAAAACTGAATTTTGTTAAATTCCTCCAACACACCAATGTTCCCTTTGTTAATTCACAGCCCTGCATACTTTAATCCAGTGATGACAGTCCATACTTCATGTGTAATCTCCATATCAACTCCTTTTACATGAGAAACAAGGTTATTTCCAACAAATTGAAGGTTGGTATAAAATACCCTTTCAAGATCAGGATATGTTTTTCGTGACATCTCCAAGAATCATTTCAGCATCTGTTCCTTGAGAAGAGTTCTCAACTCAGCTAGCTTCTGCTCCTTTAACCAGTTGAAAGAGATGAGCTTTGGGTTGTTTATTGCCTTCATACTTGTTTCATGAATATATTTCTCAATCTTTTCATCTTCACCCGAGAACCATGCCTCAATGCGTCCTCCCCTTCTTACAGCCCTTGTTTTGATCCTCTTTGATGAAGGAGGTGTGGGTTCCATGAAAACAAAGAGAAAAAACAGAAAACAGAATGAGACTTTTGGCAGATTTAAAAACCAACAAGATATGTGGAAATGAGTTGTTTTTGTGAAGAGAAACAACTGCATATGAGTTTATATATTCATAGAAAACAGTTCCAATCATTGGCATTTAGTAGGTTTTAGTCTTCAAGAAAGAGAATCTAGTCCAAGACTACACAGTGGCACGTCACTCAGTGGAAGATTTCACATGGAAGCACATGAAGACTTTGACTAGTCATAAAGGTTCTTAATTTTCCAATAAATTATGGAATATATTCCATTTATGACAAATGTAACACCCTTCTGAATGAAATCAGACCCATGATAAATGCACTTTTACCCATAACTGCTTGAGGAAAGAATCCGCAATAGATAGAATGCATAACAAAATTAATTCAATTTAATGTAGTGTGTTAGAGGGAAACAACGTCAAAACAATCGATTGTTTTTTTGTGACAACTACTTAAGCATTTCACAGATTCAGAATTGACAGGCAAAGATGAATCAAAAAGGAAGGCTTGACATACACATTACATAGATGAAAGATAAAGACATCAATCAATATTTTTCATACTACAGAATTAAAGAAAAATTCAAGAGAAGAAAATAAAAACAAGGAAAGTCTTATCCTTTTGACAAAAAAGTTCTTTCAATAAGTCATTGTCCATGATAAAAAAACTTCTCTTAGCCTCCAAGAAGACTAAGCTGGTACAACACAGTAATTTGAAGTCCAAAAAGTCCCTTCATAAGCTTGATCTTGTGAATCAAGACTCTTTGATCTCTTAGTAATCCTGCAAAAGCATGAAATCAAGCAACAAGATTTGGTCCCCTTACAAATGTGGGTCCTTTGGCATTAACTTTATCATGAGGAACCTCAGAATTCTTGGGAATCCATCTCATTACTGCTTTAGGAACATAATATTTCCTAATATTGCAGAATCTAACTGAGTGGCCTCTCTTCATGAAATAAAAACATGAAACAACCAGTTGTTTCGATTTTTCAATCGGTTGTTTTTCTGGAAGTTTTGAGAAAGGTTTTGAAAACTCATTTTTCTTGCTCTGTGGATTAAACCCTAAACCTACTTTTCCAAAAAAACAATTTTGAGAAGCCAAGACAGTCTCAAAGTTGGATTTACCCTTTGAAAGCCTATCCACAGTTTTCACAAGGTAGTGAACCTTCTTTTCAAGAGATTCACAATTTTCACAAACAAGTGAATCACACTTGCAAGAAGAGTTCTTGTAAAGCATTTCTGGATTTTCAAAATCAGTTTTTGAATTCTCCAACTCTTCTTCTAGTGCCTTGACTCTGTTTTCAAGCCAGTTATTCAACCCTTTTAACCAGTTGTTCAAGAGAGTCAATCGGTTAGCTTCCTCATGTGTTTCTTTAAAAGCTTGAAGAAGTTGACTATAATTTTCAGCATTTAGAGAAGTACAAGAACTTACAGTACTTGCATCATCCTCTTCCTTGACCATCAAACACAGATTAGCTTCTTCATCTTCACTTGATGAGGAGTTTGATGAAGAGACATCATTTTCATCCCAAGCAATGTAGGCTCTTTTTGATTTTGTTTTCTTTTCCTTCTTGCTTGACTTCTTCTCTTTATTTGGGCATTCAGCCTTTATGTGCCCCTGTTCTCCACAACCATAACAAGTATTATTGTTAGCATTAAAATCACTAGTTTTCTTGTTGCCATACCTTTCTTTGTTGGACTCTTTGTTGCGGTTCTTCTTCAAGAATTTGCTGAACTTTTTGGGCAGCAAACTAAAAGTTTCTCTTTCACTCTCATCACTTAAAACTTGGTTGTTCTTGTGCTTGGCAGTTTCAAGGCAATGTTTCTCACATGTTTATCTTCACTCTCTTGAACATTGAGTTTATTCATCTCCAACTCATGTTCCCTAAGCTTTCCAAACAAGGAGGTTGTAGTCAAAGATGTCAAGTCCTTTGATTCTGAGATAGTCGTGACTTTAGGTTTCCAAGATCTATCAAGACATTTGAGAATCTTGATATTCAACTCTTCTTTGTCAAAGACCTTTCCAAGACTCGTGAGATGATTGAAAAAATGAGTGAACCGCTTTTGCACATCCGCAATCGATTCTCCTTTAAGCATTCTAAACATCTCATACTCTTGGATTAGAGTATGTTTCCTTGCCCTCTTTACATCGTTCGTTCCTTCATGAGTTACTTCTAGAGTATCCCACATCTCCTAAGCAGATCCGCATTGAGAGAACCTGAAAAACTCATAATAATTTAAGGCATAGGTGATAATATTTTTTGCAATGCAATCAAACCTTGCTCTTTTGTTTTCTGCATTAGTCCATTAGGACCAAGGCTTTTCAATAAAAACACCATCCTTTTCAAGCTTAGGAATAAAAGGCCCATTTTCAATTGCATCTCATATTCCTCTATCAAGAGATTCAACAAAGATGTTCATATGTACCTTCCAAAATTGGTAATTCAAACCACAGAACAAAGGTGGTATGTTTATTGAAGCACCCTCCCCAAAGGGTAATTTTTCAGCCATAAAAAAATATTTTTAGGATCAAACTTGAATATTTTTCAAGAACCAAGCTCTTGATGCCAATTGTTAGAATGTATAGCCTTAAACAAGAGGGGGTGAATTGCTTATGAAATATTTTCGCAAACTTTGAAGGTATAATGAAGTTCAATGCACAATCACAGATATAGAAATCCATATAGCAATCAATCAAAAACTTGTTAAGTTGATTGTCAGAAAATCAACCGGTAGTTTTTGCGATTCAACCGATTGTTTTTATTAGTAGAGTTAAAAACAACTTAAAATCATAATTTAAATGAGTTCAGGGCAAGAGAAAAGCACACAAGCAATTTATACTGGTTCACTCTTATCCCAAGAGCTACATCCAGTCCCCAAAAACCACGGGGTATCTACTATGCAATCAAAATCCAGATTACAAACACACTACCAAAGAAATGACCTTGAACACCTTAAGTCACACACTTCCTTTGACACCAATATTCATAAATACAAGAGATACAGAAAGGATTACACCTGATGAAGATCAAATCAAAAGATTACACAATCCTATTCCACTTCTTTAAGAAAACCCAAAAGCTTGAATGCAAATCTTGAAAACTCAAATTTGTTTTCACGCTTTCACAAATGTCTAAAAATTGTTCTAATTTAAGGAGCGTATAACAACCTTTTTAAAGTCTCCAAAAGATGTTAAAAACATTTAAAGCAGGAGCCTATTCAGTTAGAAAACATTTAAAGCTAATTTGCAAACATAACATAAATTCTGTTATGGATTTTCAACAAACAATCGGTTGAATTCATGAAACAACCGATTGAATTGGTTTGACAGCAAAGTCAACAAAGTCAAATAGCTTCAAACCTTTTTCATAAACTACTAAGTGTAAAACAACCGATTGAATCGATAAAACAAAAGGTTATTTTTCCACTTCTTTATAAAAAAAATCTTTTACAAAAAAGGTTTTGATTCCAAATTGTTTTAGATTCAAACAAAGAGTGGATTACACATTAATCTACCCAGATCCCACCCACACAAGCAGCAACTTCAGCCTTCCATCAAACACCATGGATTTGGAGACATCAAAGCTTCAAGATCATCCTTGATCAACATTAGAGTCTAAAGATGAAGCACAACTATCATTATAAATCAAAATACATGAAACACCTAGGAGAGTGAACCTTCACCTTGTATATGTTAAAACATGTAACCTCTTCCAAGAATGCAAAGTGATTTGTACGAGGAGACAAAGCCTAAACTTTGTATTCATCTATAATACGTTATCACTATTAGAATATATGGCTTGAAACAAGAGGGGGTGAATTACTTTCGCAAAGTTTTCACAAAGACTTGTGTTAGATTGAAAAGATCAATTAAATCAATCAATTGATTTACCTGTTTATTTGGTTATTAAAAGATTAACAGTTCTGTAATCAAAATATAAACTTGTTGTGTTTTAGAAATCAACTTATTGTTTTATGCGCATAATACACAAAAGAAAAATATATCTAATATTATCATAGTAGGGGAGAGAGAATTCACACAAATAAATTATATTGGTTCACCTTTATCCAAGAGCTATATCGATTCCTTAGCACACCATTGAGAATTCACTAAAACAATCAAAAACCAGATTATAAAACAGCCAAAAAGTGTTGATCTTGAACCCTTCAAGAACGCACAACACTCTCAACAAAAACACTGATTTCAGAAACACTATTTGAAACAGTTTACAACATAGAATAGTATAAAAAAAATGAATTTAGAGTACACCAAGACTTTACTTAATGAAGAATAGCAGAAGAAATAACTCATAATCATATTTCACATAATAGCAATGATCCAAGATATCAAGAATAATTCTAAAAGTTCTTTGATTTTCTCTCTTGAAAAACGTATTCTGTAATCTCTCTTCTTTTTATTAAAATTGATTAGAAAGCTATCTTTATATAAACTTTAAAATATGGTTAAAATAGTTTGATCATTTAATGAAATATATTGAAATCATTTTAAAACAGTTTTGAAAATAAAATATAAAAAAACCTTTTGTTAAAATTACTTAATTAATTTTTAAAACAAACTTATTGTTTTCATATTATGTTAAAATCACAACATAAAAAAGCAGTCTATTTATCGAAATAAATGCTTGATTTTACTTAACAGAAAAGACAAAATAAAACAAATCATTTTTAAATTATTTTATAAATTTTAACTGTTTTTCGATCTGTTGATACAATAAATCTATCTGTTGAAAAACTTGTTGTAGTCATCAGACTTAAACAAAAGTTATTTCAACAGATATAAAATACGATCAACTAACTAAAATTAACACAATTGAAAAACAAAACTTTCAAAAGAGATTTCAAATAATATGAACTTGAATCATAACTAGATGCAAATTTACAACTCAAAATCTACCTAACTAAACACACACAACAACAGAATCTTTATGACAGATGTGTAAATTGTCAAAGTCACCTTGTTCAACAATCACTCTCTAATAGTTAGATAAAATGATCATCCAAGCCTATCATTATTGTATGTTAGCCAGAACTGGATAAATGACCAGTAATACTTAGTTAAACTAGATGTGACTTGGTAGAAAACATTTGGTTGAGTCAGAAGTGATTTGGGAAATAATACTCTTTTATGGGGTTAGCTAGAAATGGTTGTGATATGAAAGAATACTTGTTAAACCAGGAGAAGTTGAAATTAAGAATACTTAATGTCCCATGAATGGCTTGAGGAAATAATATCTAAAGGGCTAGTTAGGAGTGACTACGAGCTCAAAGAGTAATCAATGTCAATTAGGAGTGACTCGATGAAAGAATACTCAAGATGTTAACCAGAAGTGACTACGAGGGCAAAGAATACTCTAATATACTTCGTACCATTAGTTTACCTAATTGAACTTGATAGGTTGATCAAGAACTAGATGTAATTTGTTACGTTACTCTATATCTTATTGACTAATACTTTGATACACACAGACATAAGCACACGAACACACAAACAAACACATAGACACATAGACACAAACACACACATACACATACACACAGACGGACAAACACACAAACACACACAAGCACACATACACACACATACACACACAACAAATTTAAATACACCTTTCTCCCTTAACCTCCCAATATGCTTTTTAAGAACAATAACCGTGATGGATCTCTAAGCTCCAAAGCGAACAATACCACGAATGCGGTGATTGACATGTTATCTCAACGAACTTGAGGTCAGAACACTGGCACCGTATGTATGAATGGAAAAGTGATTCCGAAGATAAACTCCCTTCCCTTAATCCTCAACTAGGGGCTTGTTCCAATTCCCAATCGTCCTACATCGCTTAGGATTCGATGACAAGGACAATTTAAATACACCTTCATCCCTTAACCTTCTAAGACACCTTTTAAGGACAAAACTGAAGCTTTGAACTCCAAACATTATCTCGAATGTGATGATTGACCATAGTGATGTTATCTCAATGGACTTAAGACGAGGCTTTTTGCTTAATCGGGACAACATTAGCCTCGACTCCCTGATGTAATGGTAGTGGCCACCGCGACGACCGTCATTGATACCGCGAGGATAGTTTTTGAAATACTTTTCTCTAAACTATCCTCCTTAACAGAAAACGAATTTGTTCAACTCATGGAGACATTTTCCCCTATGGGTGAAATTTTTCTATCGTCAAGAGGGTTATTCCCAGAGGTTGAAACGAAGTCAAAAGAAGAAGTAAAAGAGTTAGACATACTTTAAAAAGGGAATGAACAAATAATGTAGAGAAAATCACGAGAGAAGAGTTTAAGAACGAAAGCATAAAGAAGGAATGATAAGTGCAAGTGCCAATACCAACAGAAGCAAAAGAGGTAAGTGTGCGCTAAAGTACCATTTTTTTGTTTTTTATAAACCCCAACACTTAAAAAACATTACAACCGCAAAAACGAAGTGTCACCTCGGTCTAGGATAACATGTTTCTTCATTATAGCTTTTAGGTGAAACGTTAGTCACCAAACTGACGTGACACCTTGAAAATATACAACTCCTCGTTAGACATAAAAACTCCTCATTAATATATATATATATATATATATATATAATTTTGTTCATTTTATCATTACATGACACCTTTTTAATTGTCATTTAATGACAATGATTACCACCTTTATTGCACTGTAATTGTATTAAGCTCAGACCATCAATTAAATAAGCTCAGACCAGTGAGCTATAAATAATTACAAGGCTTGACCTTGTTGAACTAAGTGGTGTTCAAGCTTTGAAGAATCCAAACCCTTTGAAGGATGATGAAGGCTGGTTGTGCTTGTTGTTGCTAAGTTGTCCTTTAGATAGGATCTGGGGTAGATTTAATGTGTAATCCACTCTTGATTGAATCCAAAGCATAAGCACTCTCAATCATTTTAAAAGAAAAGTGTTTTTCAAAGCTAAGTGAAAAACAACCTATTCTTTTGTCAAAACAACCGATTGTTTGTTTTGGTACCATAACAGAAAAATGGTTTATGCTTTGACATAGCATTAAATGATTTTCTAACTTTTTACGCTCCAACCTTTAATGCTTTGACCAATCTTTAAATGCAATTAATAGTTTGTTAAGATTTCATAACAAACAACAACTTTGTTTTACAAATAGAAAAACAGAATTGAGTTTTTCACAGATTTTGAGATTTTGAAAGAGTTGAGAATGCTTAGAGATTGAGTTTGATCAAAGTGTGTGAGATAGCATTTTCTCTTGTATTGATTTCAGATTTTATTCTGTAACAAGTGTAATCCTTGTATCTGTTGAAAGAAACCTTGTGTGTTTGCTGAGAAGTGTTGTGTGTTCTTGAGGGGATCAAGATCAGCATTCTTAGTGTTGGTGTGTTGACCAAGAGGAGTGTGTGTCTTGAGGGGATCAAGGTCACTTCCTTGGTTGTGGTGTAAGTGATCTAGGTTTGATTGCTTAGTGGAATTCCTCAGTGGTTTCTGAGAAGACTGGATGTAGCTCTGAGTTTAGAGTCAACCAGTATAAACATTTGTGTGCATTCTCTCTATCCTTAATCTCTTTTAAATTCAGTTTTTATATTTGCAAACTGGTATAAACAACCGATTGTTTCTGCGAAACAACCGATTGTTTTTCTGGTGTTGTTGTTTTTGCTTTGTGTTTTGGCAAACTGAATTTCTTATCATTTGTTTCTCGAAGTAATTTCATTCTTGGTTTAAAAGTTTGCGAAAACCCTCTTTAAACAATTCACCCCCCTCCCCCCTCTAGTTTAAAGCCATCCATTCTAACAATTGGCATCAAGAGCTTGGTTCTTGAAAGTTATTCAAGTTGATCCTAAAACTATTTTTTAAATGGCTGAAAAGTTTTCTTTTGGGGAAGGTGCATGTTTAAACAAACCACGTTTGTTCTGTGGTATTTAATATGATTTGTGGTGCAAAAGAATGAAATTCTTTGTTGAATCTTTAGATAGGGAAATCTGGAATGTCATTACAAAGAACTATCTCATGCCTATATCTGAAAATGATTCTTCTGAAATTGAACATCTTGATTGTATAGCTATGAACATCATTGTATCTGCACTTGATTCTAATGAACTGCTCAAGGTTTCAGGATGTAGGTCTGCCAAAGATATGTGGAATACCCTTGAAGAGTATCACAAGAATCCAAGGAGTGCATTGATGGAAAAAGAAGAATCTTTTACAGAATCTTTCTCTTCAGAATCCAAAAAGAAGGGTCATGTTAAAACTAAATGTCTTAACAGAAGGAAGAGAAACTTCAAGAAGCATGAGAAGAAAGGTAAATCAAGAAAAGCTTATAATGATAAAAGCTCATCATCAAGTAAGGAAGAAAAGGCAAACTTATGCCTAATTGCTGAAGGTGATGATGAATCTTGCAGCTCAAGTGAGGTAAGTTCATGTGCTTCTTTAAATGAACAAAATTATAGTGAATTGTTTGAAGCTTTTCAAGAAACTCACGATGAAGCTAATTGATTGGTGCTTTCAAACAACCGATTGAAAGAGCTTAACAGCTGGCTGGAAAAGAGAGTGAAAGCACTTGAAGATGAGATTGAAAAATCTAAAAATGATTTCAAAAATCTGGACACATATTTCAAAAATTCTTCTTGCAAGTGTGACACTCTCATTTGTGAAAATTGTGAAAACCTTGAAAAAAATTGCATTATCTTGTTAATATTGTGGACAAGCTTTCGAAAGGGAAATCTAACTTTGAGAATGTCTTGGCATCTCAAAGTTGTGTTTTTGGAAAGGCTGGTTTAGGTTTTAATCCGCAAAACCAACAAGATAAGTTTTCAAAAAAAATTTCAAGAAAGCCAGTAAAACAACCGATTGTTAAGTCGAAACAACCGGTTGTTACATGTTTTTATTGCATGAAAAAGGGCCATTCGGTTAGATTCTGCAAAATAAGAAAGTTTTTTGTTCCCAAGGGCTTCATGAAATGGATTCCTAAAGGATGTGAGGTTCCAAATGAGAAAAAGAAATCAATTGGACCCACATTTGTGAAGGGGCTAAATCTTGTTACTTGAACTCATGCTTGTGCATGAATTCTAAAGAAGTGTGAAGGACTGAGTCATCTGATCAAGTTCTTGGACGAAAAAGACCAACATTGAAGCTGAATCAATGTTCTGCATCTGTCCAAAGGCCCTCAACAGTTAAAAGAGGCTTCTTGATGACAAAGCACATGGCTCATTGAAAGAACAACATAAAGGATAAGACCTTCCTTTTTCTCTGTTCTTAATTTCTGTTTTTAAGTTCTTTTTCATGTTTGAATACCTTTTTTAAGATGTTTAATTTCATCTGCTTTGAATTCTTTGTGCTCATAGTTAAAATTCAAAATCAGTTTTAACTGCTGCAGAAAAACAACCGATTGTTTCCTCGAAACAACCGATTGTTTTGAGTCTGACAACACTGTGAAGAAATCAATTTAATTTCTTTTTTGAATTTCTATTCGTTGCAGATCAGATTAAAGAAAGAATCCTTGGTCAATGAACCTATGTTGAAAGCTGATTACTCTCATAAGGAAGTTACGACAGTTATAAAGGAATATATTCCACAATCTTGAAAATTCAAGAGCTTTTATGACTAGTCAAAGATAACATGTGAAGACCATGTGATTTTCTGCTTTTTTTTTTTACGTTTTCAGTGCAGGGCATGGTCAAGTCTTCTCTCTCTGAAAATCTGGTACCCACTCATGTCATTGAATGCTTTTTGATTCTGTAATTGCTATAAAATTTGTTGCAGCTGATCTCTTCCCAAAGAACAACCAATTGCAACATCTCTTGCAACATCTCTTGCATTTCTTGAGTGAGCTTCTCTCTGTTTCTTCTCTGCCATTCATGGACTCAACTCCTCCCACCTCAAGAATAGTCAAATTTAGAGCAGTAAGGTCTGGAGGAAGGCTGGAAGGATGGTTTTCTGGTGATAATGATCTAATTGAGAGATATAGGTTTGAGACTAGCACCAAAGTGATAAACAACCCCAAGGTTGTTTGCTTTGATTGGCTGAAAAGCCAAAAGCTGGACAATGTCAGAAGGCTCCTCAAAGATCAATCCCTCAGAAATTTCTTGGAGATGAAGGGGAACATCTACCCAGATTTGATAAGAGTTTTCTACACAAATCTCAAGTTTTAGGGAAACAACCTTGTTTCTCATGTAAAAGGTGTAGATATGGAGATCACACATGATGTGTGGAATGCAGTAGGTGGTCTTAAGTAGTCTGGCCTCAGAATCAACAAGGGGAACCTTGGAGTAGTGGAGGATTTCAACAAAGTCCAATACTACAAAAGCTGCTTGAAGAACCAAAATGCTCAAGTTAGGACTTGTTCGGTTGGTTGCTTAAGGCTTGATGAAAGGTTGCTAGCCCTCATTGTGACTTGGATTCTAACTCCAAGGGGGAGCAATCATTCTGTTCTTACAGAGGAGGACTTGGTGTACATCTTTTGCATTATGAAGAAGATCAAAATAAATTGGATCCACATCATCAAAGAGCACATGCAAAAGGCAATGAGGTTAAGTGACTATCACTATCCATATGCTGTTTTGGTTTCTAAATTTCTACTCTATTTTGAAGTGAACCTAGAGGATGAAACATCTGAGTTGGTCAAGTCAACTCAAGAGTTGAACAATGGATCTCTCAATAAAATGGGATCACCAAAGTAGGTGGCAAATGGATTAGCAAAGATGGTGATCTTAGTGCCTCATCAAGTGCTGTTGCTGATCTTGAAGAAGTTGAGCATGCTGATGATATGGATTTTCAACATGAAGATCAACCTGAAGCAAATCAAGATGTTGGACCAAGTGCTAGTGCTGGAAATCAAGAAGAAAGAATGCCAACCATGTCTTCTTTTGAGAGATACATGGTCAATAGGCTTGATGGCTTTGCGGAGAACCAAAGGAATCTCCACGATCTATGTGTCAGCAATTTCCAGAGCATTGATAACAGGTTTAACAGCATGGATGCACGCTTCATGACCTTAGATGAACAGATTGAGGCAGTTCAGAACCAGATCTTTGATCTTTAATACGCTGATGATGAGTGAAGAGGAAAAACAACCGGTTGATGTATCGAAACAACCAATTGTTTTTTATGTTTGTATCAGTTTCTCTTGTTGTCTGCTTCTACTTTTTAAATCTGATGTATTAAGAACAATTATTTTTTTCATCTCTTCTTTTTGTCTATTTGTGAAGACAAATAGGGGGAGATTTATGCTGTGTTTAGTTTTAATTTTCTGCAAAACAGTTTGTATGAGTGAAACCTTATAGGTTTTTGCTCTTATATTGTTTGTGTTTTTTGCTCTGATATTATACTCTGAAGTTCTGTTTTTATCTCTGTGCTAACCAAATATCAGAATTTCTATGCTTTGCTTAAAATTGTATCTTGCAGGTACTACTTCAGAATCAATTAGGTATAACACAAGCATCAAGGATTTGTCTTCATCAAATAGGGGGAGATTGTTGAACCAAGTGGTGTTCAAGCTTTGAAGAATCCAAACCCTTTGAAGGATGATGAAGGCTGGTTGTGCTTGTTGTTGCTAAGTTGTCCTTTAGATAGGATCTGGGGTAGATTTAATGTGTAATCCACTCTTGATTGAATCCAAAGCATAAGCACTCTCAATCCTTTTAAAAGAAAAGTGTTTTTCAAATCTAAGTGAAAAACAACCTGTTGTTTTGTCGAAACAACCGATTGTTTTATACTTAAGTGTTTTTAGAAAAGGTTGAAAACTGTTTTTATGGTTGACTTGCTGTCAAAACCAAAACAACCAATTGATTCGTGGAAACAACTGATTGTTTGTTTTGGTACCATAACAAAAAAATGGTTTGTGCTTTGATTGAGCATTAAATGATTTTCTAACTATTTACGCTCCAGTCTTTAATGCTTTGACCAATCTTTAAATGCAATGAATAGTTTGTTAAGATTTGATAACAAACAACAACTTTGCTTTACAAATAGAAAAACAGATTTGAGTTTTTCACAGATTTTGAGATTTTGAAAGAGTTGAGAGTGCTTAGAGATTGAGTTTGATCAAAGTGTGTGAGATAGCATTTTCTCTTGTATTGATTTCAGATTTCATTCTGTAACAAGTGTAATCCTTGTATCTGTTCAAAGAAACCTTGTGTGTTTGCTGAGAAGTGTTGTGTTCTTGAGGGGATCAAGATCAGCATTCTTAGTGTTGGTGTGTTGACCAAGAGGAGTGTGTCTTGAGGGGATAAAGGTCACTTCCTTGGTTGTGGTGTAAGTGATCTAGGTTTGATTGCTTAGTGGAATTCCTCAGTGGTTTCTGAGAAGACTGGATGTAGCTCTAGGTTTAGAGTGAACCAGTATAAACATCTGTGTGCATTCTCTTTATCCTTGATCTCGTTTAAATTAAGTTTTGATATTTGCAAACTGGTATAAACAACCGATTGTTTTTCTGGTGCTGCTGTTTTTGCTTTGTGTTTTGGCAAACTAAATTTCTTATCATTTGTTTCTCGAAGTAATTTCATTCTTGGCACAAAAGTTTGTGAAAAAACTCTTTAAACAATTCACCCTCCCCCCCTCTCTAGTTTAATGTCATCCATTCTAACAGACCTTAGGCTAATCATCAAAATACGACCAAAGCTAAACCCACTATTCTAAAGCTGGATTCCCGAGCTTGGGGGGTTTGTGCACTGCTCAGTACTAAAAATCATGGAACAATTGATAAGTACTCGAGATAATAGGAATTAACCACGTGCATACTAGGAAGTAACAAACTTTGCATGCCCATGAAGATCAACTCCATTCTTGATAACTAAAGTTGTTACTTTGATATATCACATAGTATTCTTGACTCACAAAATACTTTCACTTTTACTCACATATTCTCTCATAATTTTACTGACTTAAGTATTAAAGAATCTTCTATAAGTAGACCCCCACTCGACTTATCTCAAATCTCAATAATCCTTCACAAAATAAAATTGGTTCACTTGCTCCGTTTGAATTTCCACCTCGAACTACTCCAACTTATCTCCAGTAAAAAAACACACACACACACATATATATATATATATATTATATTTCAAAAGTATTAGAACAAATTTATTTAGAATAACTACCACCACAAAGCATATAAACTTGGATTAATTAGAAAAAATTAATAAATCAATCATTTTAGTAAGTGTTAATAAATTTAGCTTAATAACATTTTAAGTATAGTAACTCCTCTCCTTTTTTTTTGTCGTGTTTGATTTTCAAATAAATAAAGAATTAAGATAATGTTGTGTTTAAAGTAGGTATAGTATGTGTTTAAAAATAAATGTTTTATTCAAAGTCTGAAATCATCAATCAATCTATAATACATGTTACGTTTTTTTGCAGCATAAAAATGATTTTTTTTTCAGTTTTCTTATGAAAGATCCTTGCTTTAGATGTTTTTGTCGATTCTCTTCAACTATTTTTCGGTTTTTTTGCTTCAGTGTTCTTCATATTCTTGGTACATAAAAATGATTTTTTTTTTCAGTTTTCTTATGAAAGATCCTTACTTTTGATGTTTCTGCCAATTCTGTTCATCTGTTTTTCGATTTCTTTGTTTTAGTGTTCTTCATATTCTTGGTTCTTTGTTTGTTACTTTTTTGCACCATAAAAATGATTTCCTTTGGGTTTTGTTATGAAAGTTCCTTGCTTTTAATGCTACTGCAAATTCTCTTCATCTCTTTTACAGTTTCTTTGCTTCACTGTTCTTGATATTCTTGTTTCTCTATTTGTTAGGTTTTTTGCACCATAAAAATGTTTTCTTTTGGGTTTTGTTATGAAAGTTCCTTGCTTTTAATGTTTCTGCAGATTTTCTTCATCTCTCTTACAGTTTCTTTGCTTCAGTGTTCTTCATATTGGTGCTTCTCTATTTGTTACGTTGTTTTGCCGATAAAAGTGATTTTTTCTGAGTCTTTATATGAACGTTCATTGCTTTTGATGTTTCTATCGATTCTCTTCATATCTTTTACACGGTTTCTTTGCTTCAATGTTCTTGATATTGTTGTTTCTCTGTTTGTTACATCTTTTGCACCATAAAAATGATTTTTTTGGGTATTTTTATGAAAGTTCCTTGCTTTTGATGTTTCAACCGATTTTACATTTTTTTTGACCCATTATTTTAAATCTTTTTGGTTCTCTATTTTTAGGACTCATCTTGCTTTTCACAATATTATGTTCATCTCTTTCGCAACTAATTGGACTTTTGATCCAACATTCGAAGTGTTTTTTTTTTAAATATGTTTATGTTTATGGTTCCATCTTTAATTACATGCAATTGTTTTTTTAGAAGATTTTGCATCAGAATCACAAAGCACATAAAGAAGGTAATGCAACAACAAATTAGGTGTTTTTGTGCTGTTGCAAAATCTGAGAATTTGGGAAGAAGGTAATCAAATTTCAAATTCAAAATTCAAATCTGAATTGAATTTTGATGAAGTTCTTATAGAAACATGAAAATTGAGGTATTGAAGCTATTGAAAAGCAATTATCTGCAGTAAACAAACATTCCCAAAGGAGTGTTGGCACGGTCACTGAACCTGCGTGTGGTGGTGGTGTTCATTCCTCTTATCATTTGCAAGAATCGTATTCTAATCTTTATTACGGTGGCAGTTTGGAAAACATAGAAAATTTTACCTACAATATATTTTCAGAAATAGCCTTACTATGACAATGAAAACTGCTATTGAAGGGTTTGCCAATGGACTAATTCTTGAGTACAAGAAAGAAAATATCATCATGTAAAGAGGATATTTAATGTTATTTTTAAATAAATAAAAAATCATTAAAATTATTCAAAATCTTAAATGAATACATATTCTAAATAATTTAATTCTTAAATAAAAATTAAATTAAATTAAATTTATAATTTTTAAATATCCTAAATTATGTTATTTCCTACTATACCGACTAGTCCCTGGACGTTGACTAACCACTGGTAATGTTGGTGACACGTAAGCGGGTCCCACGAGCAGCGCGGGCCAGTACTCCGCAAAGCATGTGCGCCAAGGAGCCAAGAGTGGTCAGACGTCGGTCATGAAGATGCACCGACTTGCCACTAAATAGTGTGGAAAGGTCAGACATCGGAAAACTAAAAGGTAGAGATGAGCCACGAGAAGTGGATCCCAGATCACACACTAGTTATCAGTAAGGGAGAAGCCTAGATCACGAGTGCCCATGCAGGCAAAGTGGACGACGTGTTCAGGCGTGACACAAAGTATAAAAGCCACTAGAAGGATATGGCCAGCAAGGGCCACGATCAATGGCAAGCTGCATGCATGACACGTGAACAGCTAAGGCACTCTCAAAGGCGGGTGACCCCAGAGATCAAGTGCACGAGGACGCATCTAGGTGGTTATCCCGTCAAAGGTTGCACTCCAGTTAGGGACCCCACGTACTAGGTTATCCTAAGAGTAAGATAACAACAGTGTTGGGCCCGCCCACCAGAAAGGCCCGTTTTAGGTAAACAGGAAACCCTAGTTTTCACTCTATAAGTAGTAAGTTAACAAGTTTGGCCAGGGGGAGAGAATCCTTTTGCGTTGTTACACACACACAAGAGCAAGAGTATACAGTTTTTGGTGTTTCCTAGCCCTAGTACTGACTTGAGCGTCGGAGTGCAAACGGTCGTTAGGACGCCCATTGTCTTTGTGTTTCAGGTGTTTATCACATGGGAACCATACACAAACGCAAGGACACTGAATTATATAATGTCTCCTACTTAAATAAAAATATTAAATAAATTAAATTTCTAAATTATTCAAAATCCTTAATAAACATAAACCCAAAATTATTTCATGTCCTAAATAAATAAAAAATTTAATTGTTCAAAATCCTAAATAAACACAAATGCTAACTTATTTTATGTCATACTTAAATAAAATATATAAAAAAAATATATCATTTTCAAAATCTTAAATTAATTTTTTTTTTACTTAAATACGAATCTAAAATAAATAAATTTTTCAAAATACTAGATAAATATAAATTCACTAAATTTTAATGTCACTTTTAAATAATAATAAATAAATAAATATTTAATGTCATACTTAAATAAAAAAAATTACAATAAAAAACTCCTAAATATATTAAAATTCTAAACAAATACAAATCCTAAATTATTGAATGTTGTACTAAAATAAAAATTTCAATAAATAAAATACCTAAACTATTTAAAATAATAATTAAATATAAATTTTAAATTATTTAATTTCATACTTAAATAAAAATTTACATTAAATAAATTTTTTAAATTATTCAAAATTTTAAATAAATAAAAATCTTATATTATTTAATGTGATACTTAAATAAAATATCTAAAATAAATAAATTTCTTAAATTATTCAAAATAATAATAAATACTAATTCTAAATTATTTAATGTAGTATATAAATTCAAATTTGAAATAATTTTTTTCTAGAATACCCAAAATCATAAATAAACACAAATCCTAACTTATTTTATGTCATACATAAATAAAAATATCAAATCCTTAAAATTTCAAAGTTTTTAGAAATCTTAAATAAATACAAAATCTGAAATTATTTTATTTCCTACTTAAATAAAAATATAAAATTTTAAGATTTTAAAAATCCTAATAAATAAAAATTCAAAAATTTGTCATATATTTTTAAATAAAAATAAAAAATCAATAAAATTCTTAAATTATAGAAAATCAATATTTAATGTCATACTTAAACAAAAGTGTTAAATTATTCAAAATCTTAAATAAATATAAATTTAAAATATTTAATGTCTTACTTAAATAAAATTTTAAATAAATAAATAAAAAACACTTTGAACGGATGGAAGGATTTTAGTTATTCTTGAACAATTTATTTATTTATGTGTATTATTTATGTTTATGTATTATTTATATTAATTTTAGTATGTTTTTATTAATTCTTAAAAAACAAAGTGAATTTAGATTTATTGTCATGTCATTGATTTATGCCCTTATATTTGTTTTCTTCTACAATTTTATTTAATGTAGTTTAATGTTATTCCTTTATTTAATATTATTTTTTTTATTTAATGTCATTCTCTTTTCCCAAGTCCAATAAGAGAAACTTGAAAAATATAACAAGAAGAATGATATAGAAGTAGAAAAGAAGCTCAACAGACAATAATTATTAATATGCATATAGCCATACATATTTTCTAAATTTTTTTTACAGTTAATTAGTAATAAAAAATATTTAAATCATCGTCTTTAATTTTTGTTTTAAATGTATAAATTTTCTTTAGACAAATATATTTATATATTTCTTGCTATTTATTACAAATTATTTAACTATGAGAGTTAAACCAAATATCTAGACACATACTTTTTCAAAACGCCTTCAACCAAACTCATATTATATCCAAAAACAAAAAGAATAAAATAAAAAATTTAAATAAATAAATTTTCAAAGTTTGTAAAAATCTTAAATAAATACAAAATCTGATATTATTTTATTTCCTACTTAAATAAAAATATAAACGAAATAAAATTTCTAATATTTTCAAAACCCTAAATAAATAAAAAAAAATCAAAACATTTGTAATATCATTTTTAAATAAAAATAGAAAATCAATAAAAAAACTTAAATTATTTAAAGTTCTAAATATATCCATATCCTAAATTATTTAATGTCATATAAAATTAATAAAAATTTATAATTTTTTCCAAAATCCTAAACAAATACAAATCCAAAATTATATTATTCCCCATTTAAATAATAATCTAAAAGAAATATTTTTAAAAAAAAAATCTTAAATAAATACAAAATCTAAATTATTTAATGTTCTACTTAAATAAAAATTCAAAATAAATTAAATTCCAAATTATCCAAAATCCTAAATAAATACATACTGTGAATTATTTAAGGTAATATGTAAATAAAATTTTGAAATTATAAATTATTAAAAATCTTAAATAAATACAAATCTAAATTATTTAATGTCCTACTTAAATAAAAACATTTAATAAGTAAAATTTCTAAATTATTTAAATTTCTAAATAAATACAAATCCTAAATTAGTGAATGTCTTACTTAAATAAAAATCTGATATAAAAAACTTTTTTAAATTATTCAAAAATTACTAAAAAAATAAATCTTGAATATTTAATGTCATACGTAATTGTTAAATTTTTCAAAACCTTAAATAAATACAAATTTTAAATATTTAATGTCCTACTTAAATAAAATCTTAAATACATAAATAAAAAATGAAGCGGATAAAAGGATTTTGATTATTCTTAAACAATTTATTTATTTACGTGTATATTATTTATGTTTATGATTGTTTATATTAATTTTAGTATGCTTATTTTTTTTAATTATTTGTATATGATAATGTTTATTTCTTATGTATTACTATTTGCTTTGTAATTTTATTTATTTATTTTCTTATTTACATGTAAATTTATATTTATATATATATATATAATATTTTTATATAAAATAGTGAAAGAAAACGCGTTAAATAAATCAACAAAACTTGAAGCGGGATTGAAGAATTTATATATGTTAAATGATTTCAAAGGAGGTGATAAGATTGTGTTTGAAGCAGATGTTAACATACCAAATAATGAAATTCGAGTGATTCGGGATTAATCATTTTTTTTTACATAATTTTTTATTGTTACTTACTTTCCTCAAAATATGTGTCAGTTTGTTGATATTAATTTTAGTATGTTTAGTTTTTTTTATTTGTTCGCATATGTTGATATTTATATATTATATATTAATATTTGTTTTGTAATTTTTTATTTACATTTATATTTAGTAATTTATATATATATATATATATATATATATAATTATATAAATTATATTTTTATACAAAATAGTGAAAGAAAACGTGACAAATAAATCAACAAAACTTGGAGTGGGATGAAAGAATTTGTGTACGTTAAATGAATTCAAAGAAGATGATGAAATTGTTTTTGAAAGAGGTTAACATACCAAATTATGAAATTTGAGTTATTCACCTTTTAGAATAAATCCTTTTTTTAGATAATTGTTTATTGTTTCTTACTTCTTTAAAAAAATTGTGTTAATTTATTGATACTTGAATATCTTTTCTTTGCCAATGTTTATTATCACTGTTTATATAAGAATATTATCCTTGAAAATGAATTGAAATATAAAGGATTTATGTTTGTTAGCCTTTCAGGATAATGTTTTGTCTTTCTGTAAACCATAACCATTTATATTTTATTTTGTTTAATTTTATAACTGATATTTACTGTAAATTTTTATATTTGTGTATGTTTGTTAGCCATTCAGGGTAATGGTTTCCCTTTGCTGGAAACCACAATAATTTACATTTTTATTAATGGTTATGGTAAAAATATTTGTTAATGTACATAGTGCTTAAAAAAATTTATTCATTATCTGGCAGATTTAGAATGTGTTAGCATAAATACATGTGTTTTGCGCTAAAACAATTCTCAGTACATTAAACTTCATAAAAAGTTATTCTTGATTTTTTTTTTCATTTCTTATTTTGTCTTAATATTTTTGAATGGTTATTATGATTGTATTATTAATATTTCATAAAATGTATCCAATTGGATTTGGTTTTTGGAGAGAACCGGTGAGACATGCATCTTTACTACAGTCTATGAATTTGTATTATTTTTTTATTTTTATGAGTATTATTTTATTTTAGAACACAAAAACTCATAATATTCATTTATTATCCTTTTTTCAGCTCCTCGAATAGTTCATTCATTGTCATTTTTTCATGTCCTTTAACAGTCCATTGAATGCAAGTCATTCTTTTTCTAGGGATAAAGAACCTGTTTTTTCTTTGTACTTTTATGTTTTATTTTTCATGTTAATGGTCCACACCATAAGACCTTTATTTTTCTTTTCATTTGTCTTGCCAATAGTCAAACTAGGAACCACAACCAGTGTGTGGTTAACCATGAATCTAAAAGGAGATAAAAGTTTCATCTTTGGTCATTTTTCAATAAACTATTAATAAAGTTTGCATTTTTACATGTGTTCAAGTCACACATAGGTTTGTTTCTTGATTTTCATGTTTGCACAAGAAGTGTTAATAAAGTTTACATTTTTACACAGTTATCCAATTTTGTTCAAAACTCTTTTTGTAAAAATTGTGGATGTGACACTGCCCATTTTCTACTTTCAGTAAAGTTAGTTATGATTTTATACTTTTATCGCCTGTGTTGCATTGACTTCTTTGTTTCTATTACCTTATTAGCTTAAGTCATTAATGTTGCTCTATGCGCTTTGTATCTCACTTTTTCTCCTCTTTGATTTCTTTACGTTTTTCACTAATATGTCAACGTCATCGTTACTTTCATAGGTTTGAATCTTGATTTTTATGTTTTGCACAGGAAGTGTTAATAAAGTTTGCAGTTTTACAAAGTTTTCGGATTTTGTTCAAAACACTTTCTCTAAAAATTGTGGATCTGGCACGGGCCATTTTCTACTTTCAGTAATGTTAGATATGATTTTATACCTTTACCGCTCGTCTTGCATTTGCTTATTTTTTTTATTACCAGATTACGTTAAGTCATTAATGTTTCTCTCTGCACTTCGTATCTCACTTTTTCTCCTCTTTGATTTCTTTACGTTTTTCACTAATATGTCAACGCCACTGCTACTTTCATAGGTTTTTTTTTTGTTTTTCATGTTTTCAAACTGATTCCACCGTATATCAAGCACCAAGGTAAGATTTTTTTCTTCTTTTGTACGCATGGGGAAGCAAGAATGCATTGTTCAATGAAATTGGTAAGATTTCTCCGATTTTGGATTCTGTTGTTTTATATTTTCGTTCTTTTGTACGCATGGTTGTTTTCATTATGTTTTTTGTTGTTTTTTAATCGTTAATGGAGTAATTTTGTTTTTTTGGGTACTTAGGGTTTCAACTTTTTCTCTATTTGAATCGTATTTCTAATTTTTCATCTCCAAGACATTTCTTTGATATTGTTAAACTTTCTTCTAAAACTTTTTTTGACTCGTTTTAATTTTTAGGAATTTAGGGTTTCCACCTTTTTCTCTCTATGTTGTGCAATCTGTGTATTTTTGCAATCTGTGTATTATTTTAGAAATTTCCAAGCAAGGATTCATTTTTTTTGTTAAACAGAAAGACTCTTTTGCAATTGTCCAAAAAAACCTACCTAAAGTTCCCATTTTTTTTTTGCATAGTGGGGTTTTCATATCATCCTATGAATTTCTAAAATATTGTACTCTATGTTTCATCCTTTTGACACATTGCTTGGACTTTGAATTGTTTACTATGGTTGTTTATACATAGATGTTTGTTCAAGTGTCTTCTTTATGCAACCTGACAATTATATTTCCTACAGTTTTCATCTTTTTAAAGTTAAACAACAATTTCATTAATCACAATGATCAAAGTAGAAACATGTTCTTTTGAATCTAAAAGCAAATTTGTTTGCACGTTTTAAAGTTTCAATTTTTTATTTGCCTAATCTCCTCTGTATACAACCTGACAATTGTTTATAGTTAAATTTGTGATATTTGTTATTTCTATTTGTATCTTTGGTATGGGTAATGTTTGTTTTTTAACATTTTTTTAGTCATCAGGTTTTGTCATTCATTGAAAATTTTAAAACTCAATCTCTTAAGTTAAAGTTTGTATTCTTGGAATCTGTTTATTATTTCAGAATTTTTAACAAGGGTACTTTTTTTTGTTAACCAGAAAGGCTCTTTTGCGATTATACAAAACAAACCTACATAAAGTTCCCATTTTTTTGCATAGTGGGTTTTTTCAGATCATGCTATCAATTTTTAAAATCCTGTACTTTTATTGTTTATACATATACATATATGTGTTGAAATATCTTATGTATACAAGCTGACAATTATATTTCCCTGCAGTTTTTCTCTTTCTAAAGTCAACAAACAATTTCATTAGTTGTAATGCTTAAAGTAGAAACATGTTCTTTGGAATGAAAAAGAAATTGTGTTTGCACGTTTTTAAGTTTTTTTTTATATGGTTAATATTTGCTTTTGTACTCTGCCGAACTGTATATGTTATCTCATTCATTCAAAATTGCAAAAACTCATTCTTGGTAATGTTTTATCTTCTTTTTCTGACACTTTACTGTTATAGTATTTATTGTCCCAAAATTGTATTAGATCTTTTTAGTTTTTGTTTATTTAAACAATGTTATTTATTTCATGTACTTGAATTCATGGTTTTTTTTTCATTACCTGTATACTTTGTATGAATCAGACATAAATTATGCATCACCCTTTTTAATTTATGAACTTTTTTGTGTTATGGATATTTTTTAACTAAAGTCATGTTTATGCTTAGGCAAAACTATTTTCCATTTGAAAATTGGAATGTTTCCTTTGTCTGATAATACTCTCATTATGTTTTCTTACTATTCATAGCCCTTTGAATTTGAAATTGTAAAATAATTTTGTTATTTTTGAAAATAATTTGTACCACTTCTTTAGTATATATAAATATTGGTATGTTTGTGTTTCACATTGAGCATTTGCATTATATATTTTCCTTTTACTCAAAAGTCACCCTTACAATGTTCGTGTTAAGACAAAATACAAATTTTGTCAAAGATGTTAATCCAAAAAGTGAAAATTGGATCTTGATAACAAGGTTCATTCATTTATGGTTTGTTTCTGACTTCATGAAAACAAAGTTTCCATTCTCCATGGAAATGGTGATACAAGATAAAGATGTAAATTATTTATCATTTTCTTTCTTATTTTTTTCTACCAAAGTTTAATGTAAATTTTATTAATCATGGTTAATGTTTGTTTTATCTTTCAGAGTGATAGAATTCATGTTTCTGTTAGAAGAACACTAATTTATAAATTTCAAAACTATATTTTTTAGGATATTATTCCTTCAATTTTTTTAGTGTGTCTACTAATTCAGGATCTTATAGAACAACCCTTCACCAGTACAAAATTAATTTTCAATTTGAAACTAAGGTAACCTGTGTAGGTAATGATGGTTTCATGTGCAATAGCTCAGTACACTCCAATGTCTGTGTTAAGAGTTCCTGGTTTTGATACTAACTACTTAATGGGCAAGTATCATTATTATGGTTTTAGTTGAACAAATTTTTTTGCATGTGTTTAAATAATTATGTTTTTATAGATGTTATTGGAATACTGATGGGTAAGCTAATATTTTGTACTATAACCAATCCTAAATGTGTGTTCTTACAATTTTAATTTTAATTTTAATTTACAACAACTTCCGCATGAAGTGTACTTTATTTGATAACTATGTTGATGAGTTAAATGCATTTTTGTCATGTGGAGAGTTGCAAAATGTTGTCATCAGTGTGTAGTTTGCTAAAGTAAAGATTTTTCAGGGTATGTGAAGTGATGAAACTGTAATTTAATTTTTATTTTATTGTATTTAGATGATTTTTGTTATAACACAATGCATTATATTTCAATGTAGACAAGGTTTGTCTACAAAATTGCTTGGACTGTACGAAAATAATATATAACATGCAGTCTAAAGACGCAATCGAACTTAAGAAAAATGTTAGTTAAATACATACTTTATCATTCGATACTTAAAAGTTATGGCCCTTTCTAACCACAATTTTAACATGTGTAGGATGATTGAAAATACATATTCTCCTACTCAATTTTAACAGTTTATGGAAATGGATTATGCATAGTTTAAGTTGAAAGAAAGTAATTTTTTTTTACAGGAAAGCACTTTTGTTGTCTTAGCTACTATAAAACATATTGTAGCTGATGATGATTGTGTTAGAATGTATGGCTTTAAACTAGAGGGGGTGAATGGTTTAAAGAGCGTTTTCGCAAACTTTTAAGTCAAGAATGAAATTACTTCGAGAAACAGTTGATAAGGAAATCAGTTTGCCAAAACACAAAGCAAAAAACACAGCACCAGAAAAACAATTGGTTGTTTATACCAGTTCACAAATATCAAAACTGAATTTAAAGAGATTAAGGATAGAGAGAATGCACACAGAGGTTTATACTGGTTCACTCTAAACCCAGAGCTACATCCAGGCTTTCCAGAAACCACTGGGGAATCCACTAAGAAATCAACCCTAGATCACTTACAACACAACCAAAGAAGTGACCTTGATCCCCTCAAAACACACACTACCTTTGGTCCAACACAACAACACTAAGAATGTTGATCTTGATCCCCTCAAGAACACACAGCACTTCTCAGCAATACACAGAAAGTCTCTTTCAAAAGATACAAAGGATTACACTTGTTACAGAACAAATCTGAAATCAATACAAGATGAAAATCCTATCTCACACTCTTTGATCAATGCAATCTCTAAGCAATTCTCAACTTTTCAAAATCTCAATCTTGTTAAAAAAACACAAATTTGTTTTTCTGTATTTAAAACAAAGTTGTTTGTTGCATAATCTTAACAAACTATTAATTGCATTTAAAGATTGGTCAAAGCATTAAAAACTGGAGCGTAAACAGTTAGAAAACCATTTAATGCTCAGTCAAAGCATAAAACAGTTTTCTGTTATGGTACCAAAACAAACAATCGGTTGTTTCCATGAATCAATCGGTTGTTTTGGTTTGACAGCAAGTCAACCATTGAAAACAGTTTTCAACCTTTCTAAAAACACCTAAGTATAAAACAATCGGTTGTTTCGACAAAACAACAGGTTGTTTTTCACTTAGTTTGAAAAACACTTTTCTTTTAAAAATGGTTGAGAATGCTTATGCTTTGGATTCAATCAAGAATGGATTATACATAAAGTCTACCCCGGATCCTATCTAAAAGACAGCTCAACAACAGCAAGCACATTCAGCCTTTCATCAACCTTCAAAGGGTTTGGATTCTTCAAAGCTTGAACACACTTGGTTGAACAGATTGGTGGTACACAACTTGCTTATGCACTAAAGCTGTTTACCCGAATTCCAAAATGCTTTTTTATGGGAAGTGTAACAAACATGTTATCAAAGTCCAACAAAGGTAATCTTTACGTTTGTCACAATTTATTTTTCATTAATTATTGTATTATTATAATATGAAATATTAATTATTATTATATTAATTATATTCATTAAATTAAATTATAGATACATTTGTAAACCTTTTTTGTATTTTATATTTCAGGTATAAGCTGAAGGTGCGAGTAATTGATGATACAGATTCCACTACTTTTGTTCTATTTGACATTGATGCCACTATACTTATCAATAAATCTTGCACATAGTTATTTGAAAGTCATGACAAGGTTAATTTTCCAACCGTGCATATGTCTATTCATGCATATAAGAAAAGGTTAGTATATAAATTGATATTTGTTTTTTAATTTTTAGAACGTTGACTCTGGTGTACCACCCAAAGAATTTGATCTTTTGATAGACAAAGTTGTGCTATTTAAAGTTGGTTGTGTTAAAGATCAATCTTTTAGGTTTGACCAATCATTCCGTGTCAAAAAAATGTGTATTGATGATAGTATTATCCAAAGGTTTTCTAATGGTCATGTTGAAAGTGTGGTATGTTTCCTAATTTTAGTGTAGTCTCATTTACATTTTACTTCGAAATTTCTTATGTATAGTTTTTTAATTAATTTAATTTAACTCTCATGTTGTGAAGGAACTTCATTCTCAGAAGAAAAGATTGTGCAATGTTAAAGATGTTGAACATAATGATTCATCTGTACCACTTTCTCAGGTAATTTTCATTTAAATTATTATTTTAAATAATTAAAAATTTAATCTTACTAATATGTCTACTTATTATTGTAGGATTTATTTAATAAAATTTCCAATGAAGTTGTTGAGATGCAATATGAAATTGTTGACTTAGGGAGTGATAGTCTCTTAACTACTAAAGTGGTTGCTCCACGGCTTACAAGAGATTTTACTTCACCTTCGCACGCACCCGATGATGATATCTCATTGAGGATATTAAGGGAAAATATCAAGATCGAGAAGGGAGTAGTATAATTTCATATTGTTTCTTTAATGGTTTGTAACTTGAATGATCTATTTTCATGTATTGGTTATACTTCTACAGTTTTTTTTTTCTATCCGTTGCATTGTAGACTTTCTTTAATTTCTAGAACATATTATGATGTATTGGTACAATTACATTTTTAAATCTCTTTCTAGTGTTATATCTTGACATTATGTTTCAGGTACATAATTACATTATAGTTAATTTTGACGTTGTAATATTTTGTTATTTTTCAATTTTATATGTTTATTTAGATTCATGTAATGACTTATTTTTTTAACAGTATTCTATAACTCATAATTTATATTATTTTTTTAAAGTTATTTAAATATTGTTTTTCTTTTAGAGATCCAATTAGTACAGGTATGCATGCCAACTAAAGCAACATTTGAACACATGTGACTTTTAGTTATTTTTTTTCCTCAATTCAGTTTTTATACCTTATACCTTATTATCTCATAAACATTTTAATTCTTTATCTCATCTTATCTTTGTCCTTATGAAAAATATTTAAAAAAATATATATTGATAACAACACTGAAGCTCTAAGGATTGAAACACATATATAGGATTGCATTGACATAAGATATTTAGCTCGCTTTTCTTTAATTAGTAATACGTGCATTAAATACCTGTCAGAACAATTAAGGCACCACTTACTTGAATTTTTATTTTTTATTTTTTCATAAACTATTACTTACATATTACGGTAGGAAGTAATAATTATAGAACTTAAAAGTATTATGTTTTAAATTTAATATTATTTAAGTTTTTGGATATTCATTTTTATTCCTTATTATATATTTCATTATATATATATATATATATATATTATATTGCACAAATTATAATACTGTTTTAATTTATTATAATATAATACTAATTAATCATATGTGGCATTAGTATTATTATTATTTTGTTATAAAAATTAATTCTATTTTTTATTAATTATTAGACTTGAAATAAGAGGGGTGTTTTGGTCGATGAACAGTCGTGGTGAAGTATATAATTTTTCTTTTCTTCTTAAATTTCTACTTTTACACAGTTTCTTCATTTCCTGACTTTTTATTCTTTATTTTAAACTAAATAGTTTGGTTATGTTGATCGTGCTTTCGCCATCGAGTTTCAAAAAAAATTTGGAGAGGAGTGGACCCTTGTAGATTCAGTTGGGAACGTCCATATAGTACAATATAACGAGAATTTATTGTCCTTAGAAATGTTGCATGGATGGTGGAGTTTGAGTGATTTTTATGGCTTTACAGGTGACCACTATATTTTATTCTGTTACACTTGTCAAAACGCTTCCCATATAACTGTTTATATGGATGATGTCTCTAAAAGTGGAGTAAATCATTATTTGGAGGAAATTGAAGGAAAGGAACCGTTGAGCATTGGTCCGTTTGACCACTTTTCCATAAAGTTGTCTCGATTAAACATCAATGTCAGTTATCTGGTTAATATAGTGGTCATTTCTTTTAAAATGCCCTATATTATATTCTACTTCATTTTTTTGACTTATTATTTGGATATTGTTGGAGGATCTTCCTGCTCCATTTGCACAATATCTTCGACAAGGGAGATTCAATAAGGTTACATTACATGGTCTACTGATGGAGGTGGAATACAAGGTGTTGAAAGGAAGGTTTCCTTCGAGAAGCATTAAACTTGGCAGCGACTGGAAGAATTTTTGTCGTCTTCATGCTTTCCCTCAAGGAGACAATATTATCTTTGAATGTGATACCAGAAATCCCTCTTCTCATATCAGGGTTTTGCTATTGTTGGAGATCCCACATCGACTAGAGATTAGAGTCTTTCATTGTATATAAGTGGGTGCAAACCTCACCTCATTGAGCCGGTTTTATGGGGTTGAGTTAGGCTTAAAGCCCACTTCTTAATATGGTATCAGAGCAAGGCAATGATTGCTACTAGCAAAGGAGGTTATAATAACAATGCTACGATCTATGGCATTGGTGGTGGATATGGAAGAGGAAGCTATGGAAGAAGATATACTTCCAAAATTTGCAGTTATTGTGGAAAGACAGGGCATACCATTGATACATGCTATAAAAAGCGTGGTTTTCCACCTTATTTCAAATTTAAAAATCAGAACCATCATCAAAGTCATGCAGCCTTTCACAATACAAATTTTAACAATAATGAGCAGAACCATGAATGTTCAAAGTCAGAAGTGGAGTCTCAACAAATTGGTTTTACTCCTGAGCGGTATCAAACATTGTTAGCTCTTTTACAATGACAATGTTTCTAGTCAAGTCTCTGTTATTCCTTCCAACATGACAACACAAATTGGTAATAACTCTATTTCTTCTTCTAGTTCTTGGATTATTGATAGTGGTGCTACTGATCACATTTGTTCATCCTTAATTTACTTCACTTCGTATCATCAAATTGATCCTATTTATGTCAAATTACCATATGGTATCAGAGTCATTTCGAACCTATCCTAGCGAGTGTTTGTGTTGGGCCTATCGTGCCACCCGCTATCGGGCTGCTATCCACACCCATAATATATAGTCTCACGCACGAGTTGGCAGTCTTGGCGTGAGGGGGTGTGTTGGAGATCTCACATCGACTAGAGATTAGAGTCTTTCATTGTATATAAGTGGGTGCAAACCTCACCTCATTGAGCCGGTTTTATAGGGTTGAGTTAGGCTTAAAGTCCACTTCTTAATAGCTACTGACTTCAATTCATCATCTAACCTATCCCGGATAATTCTATTTATTATTCTCTTAGGCTAATAGTGGCTAGTGTTTTCGAACGACCAAACATATTTATTTTTGTGCTTTCACTTTGTTGGAAATCTGAACAAAGAAATACTCCTTATATTTATGTTCACTATATATTTATGTTTATTAGTATTGATATTCCATTTGTTCATGCATTACTTGCAATGTGCATACATAAACTATTACATTTTTTTTCATGATCTGATATATTTATAATGTGTTGGCAGTATATTAAAGTCATAAAACTTTCATCATATTTTGTATTTTATATTTTTGATCTTAGTATTATGGAATGTTTATATTCATTGTATTGTTTATTATTAATTAGTCATTGAAGTATTAAGTTGTTTGCTGTTTTTTTCTAAAAACGTGTTAATGCATATATGTTTATTTTTTTTTATGATTTTTTAAATTTTTAGTTATTTCTATGAATATTATTTCATTGTATTGATATTTTATCATATTTTTTTTTATTATATTAGATTTTAATTTATATGGAAAAAATGACTTCATAATTCAATATCACTTTTTCTTTTTATTGTTATTTTTTTTATTATAAGTGTACTTGTATAATATAATGAATTATATTTTTAATTACAGTAACTATTCTGAAACTTATGAAAATATAATATTAAATAATTATTTATTTAATTTAAATTAATTCAAATTATTGTAATCTATTGTAGTGTACAATGGACAAAATTTATTCATTATTTTTATTAATAAATTTCACTATTAACATTGAAAAATTATGTAATCTTGTTGAATTATTTATGTATTATTATATTTAATTTCATTTTCTCAATTTTAAATTTTTTATATTTATCAACAATAATAATTTTTAATATATTTTTATTATAATATTAATATTTATATATAAAATTTTGTAAAATTTCCCTTGCGTTCCACGTGTTTATCATGCAGTGCAGAGACAAATATGTAAAAAGCAAACAACCCTTCATTATCTACCAAACAACCCTTCATTATCTACCAAACAAGTCAGCACAGTCAGAGACAACTCTCCAAATGGCGGAAACCCCCAAAATCCGTTTCGGCTTCATCGGCTGCGCCAATATTGCCCGCAGGGTCTCCCGCGCCGTCGCGCTCGCGCCCGATGCCGTCCTGTACGCCGTCGGGAGCCGCTCCCTCGACAAGGCTCGCGCCTTCGCCGGCGCTAACGGCTTCCCCGCCGGCGCCAAGGTGTACGGCTCCTACGAGGCCGTCCTCGACGACCCCGAGGTTGACGTGGTCTACCTGCCGCTCCCCACCAGCCTGCACGTGCGCTGGGCCGTGCTCGCCGCCAGCAAGAAGAAGCACA
Source organism: Phaseolus vulgaris (assembly GCF_051622355.1). Classification (NCBI taxonomy): domain Eukaryota; kingdom Viridiplantae; phylum Streptophyta; class Magnoliopsida; order Fabales; family Fabaceae; genus Phaseolus; species Phaseolus vulgaris. Next base: position 22,140,212 of record NC_143501.1, on the reverse strand, counting down.
TTCTGCTTGAGAAGCCAGTTGCTCTTAATGTTGCTGAGTTTGATGTGATCATCGCAGCGTGCGAATCCAATGGGGTGCAGCTCATGGACGGCACCATGTGGATGCACCACCCCCGCACCTCGAAGATGAAGGAGTTTCTCTCCGATGTAAACCGTTTTGGACAGCTCAAATCGGTATGAACGTGTTTTAAATTTAACATTGCTTTTTGTTGGCCTCATTTTTCAGCTTTTCTTATTAAACACCCGTCAAACACCAATGACACACGCCAACTTTTATTTTAAAATATGAAATATTTTTGGGGGTAGATGAACTATAACAATAAAAATGTTATTATTTTATTAAACATTAATTCAGCACCAATTACATTCTAATTTTATTTAAAAATATGAAATAAATCTAGGGTGAAACCTTTTGAAACCTTCTCTGTTTTACCTTTACATCTAAATCTGATTTGCTCCGGTATTCGGGTTCTTACATTTTTGTCCATCTATTTTTAAAGGGTTTTTTATTCTTCTATGGATTTCTTAGGAAATGTTGTGACGGTGATTTTAATCTTAGGTCAGGGACTCTAAATAATGTAACCGATGACCATCTAATGTTTTCCAAATTTTATTTTTACTCTAATGCATATTGATGATTGGACTTTAATATTGTCTTTGGATTTGAATTGAAGAGGTAATTTGTCAAAAGGACATAAGATTTGTGAGGAAGGGGAGGGGATTTATGAATTGAAGAGTAATGAATTTATGAAAATTAGAGAAAATGTGTAAGATTATTTAGATTGAGGGATAATCTAGTAAATTTTTAAGGATGGTTTATTGAAATTTATAATTTAATATTTTAAAATATGATGTGATAATTGAAAGAGAATTTAAAAATTATTTTAAAAATATAAAATGTTAATTTATAAATTTATTTTTATTATTAAAATATATTTAAATAATGAATTATGATATTTTTTTTAGGTTTAAGTTAATTAGTTTTTTTTATATATAATATTCATAATTATATTGAAATAAATTTATTAAATATATTAAAATTTATGAAAATAATATTTATTTTTTTATATAATTATATATGTTTGTTGATGTTATAGTTTTATTTTATTATGTTTATTGTTTATAAATATATATTGTTATTAATAGTATAATTAAATATTTTTAAAATTGTTAAATAAATTTATGTAATATTTAATTTTCTATATGATAATAAAATGCATTCAAAATGATATATGAATAAAATCCAAAAATCTTAGATGGAATCAACACAAGGATATCCGAATAAAATGCAAGAATTCTACATTAGATCAGAACAAAATTATCTCTTCATTTTATGAAAAATAAGAAAAACTCTCCCTCTCCGTAATCCACTCCTCCACTCCTAAAACCACCGAAAAAAAAAAAAAAAAAAAAAAAGTGCCCTTCTTATTTTGCACATACATAAAAACAAAGACACTGTAAATGACATTAATGAAAAGACAAGTTAAAAGACATTCCTTAGAGACTTAGACTCTTGGCCATGTTATTTAGAGTATTGGGGAGGGGAATGATGTATCCATTCATGTTCTGCATTGACATGCATTGTTTCTTTTTTACTTCCCAGATTCACTCCAATTTTACATTTACTGCCGGTGCCGAGTTCCTTGAGAATGACATTCGTGTGAAGCCAGATCTTGATGCTCTTGGTGCTCTTGGCGATGAAGGTTGGTACTGTCTTAGGGCAGCACTGTGGGCTGCCGATTATGAACTACCAAAAACTGTAATCGCCTTGCGCAACCCTGAGCATAATCAAGTTGGGGTGCTATTGTCTTGTGGGGCTACTTTGTACTGGGAAGATGGAAAAGTAGCAACTTTCTATTGCTCCTTCTTGTCCAACACAACAATGGATATAACTGCTTTTGGGACAAAAGGAACACTACATGTTCATGACTACATTCTCCCTTATGAAGAGGATGAAGCATCATTTTATGCAGCTACAGAATCAGGTGTTGATGAAGCTGTTACAAAGTGGGTTCCACAGCCAAGCAAGCATATAACAAAAACTGACATACCTCAGGAGGCTCTCATGGCAAATGAGTTTGCCCGTTTGGTTGCAGATATCAAATTCAACAATGCAAAACCCGAGAAGAAGTGGCCAACAATTAGTAGGAAAACTCAACTGTTAGTGGATGCTGTGAAGGCTTCAATTGATCGGGGTTTTGAGCCTGTTCAGATTCAGGAGTGAGGCGTAAGAACCGAGATCTGTGTTCCTGTATTGCATCACAGAAACAATTTGTGTTTATGTATCTTGAGCAGTTCATTGCTGACCTGTGCATAGAAGAGGCATGTAGACAATTTTACTCTCTTAAAAGTTTGTTAATAAAGATGCAGAATGGGAAAGAAGACTGATGGTTTTATGTGTTGTATTTGTTGATTTACGAATGAAAAGCAACGACAGACTTGCAATGATAAATAAAATTAAATATCTATCCCTTTAAATTATACTGCAATAACTTGATACATAATTACTACTAAATAAGATAATTGATTATGGTATGTAATATAATAGTAATACATTATATTAGGGATCTCTTTGGGAACATGCAGGCCGTGGGCGTGGAAAAATTCATTTAGTGGAGGCGTGGAAAAATTTAAAGTGAGTGGGAAAGAAGATGGTTGGGAAGTTAACGTGGAGTTAAGCCCACAACAGGCATTAAATAAAGAGGTAGGTGGGAAGGAATTGGTAATATGCATTAAGAGAGATGTGGCTTACGAGGCTCCTTCAGATGGGTTAATGGGATAATGCTGGACCATATGGGAAGTAAGAGTTGGGTAGGAGACTCATTAAGGCCTGGAACTTCATTGGAGGAATTGGAACAAGCTGGAGTCAGGGTGGATGAAGAGGGAGAGGATGCACAATTGATCTTAAGACAGAAATGTAGTTATTCATGGTTCTGTGGGTAGTGGGCCGTCAAATGGTAATAAGATGGAAGAAGCGGAGGAAGCACGGAGGTTTGAGGAGTTAGTTGGAGATAAAGTTGGAAAGCAGCTTACGGTGTACCAAGTTTTCTTGGTTCATCAATCAGGCAGTGAGGTATACCAAGTTTTCTTGGTTCATCAATCAGGCAGTGAGTCGAATTTCTTATTTTGCTTCTGACAGTGCAATTGAGAACTGCAATAGAATTTTTTGGGTGAAGACTGATAAGAACGTAGCTTCCAGTGTTTGGGGAGTAGGGAAAGAAGCAGGGTTTTCATTCCCAGGTCGAGAAGAAATAGTTTTAAATAGTATTTGTTCGCTGTCTAATCAGGGTGGAGTAACTACGAGAAAGATGTGGAAGGAAAGGAGAAAGGTCGTCAATGAAGATAAGTAGTCTGAATATCATAGGGGTGGGAGGTGCATTAAAAAGGAATTATGTAAGGATCTGATCAGCAGGGAACAAGTGGATATGGTGTGTTTACAAGAGACAAAGGGCTCGGAATTTAGTAGGGAGAAGGTGTGTCTTCTTTGGGGAACCAACGAAGTAGAATGGGTGGAAAACAAAGCAATAAAAAACGCAGGGGGTGTGCTTACGATGTGGAGTAATAAGTCGTTCCAATTATCCAGTTTTGTAAATGGGAGAAACTATACTGTGTTAGAGGGGTTTTGGAAGAGAGGAAATGGTGCACACGTAACCATTGTGAATATCTATTGTACTGGCTCACTAAGGGAAAAGAAAGAGATGTGGAACGAGGTTGGTGGTTTCAGACAGGGACAACTCTCAAAGGCGGGATGTATCATTGGGGATTTTAATTCCATAAGAAGGCAGGAGGAAAGGAAGAGCGTGATGTTGAATTCTGACTACTCTAGAGAAATAAAGGGTTTTAATGATTTTATTGAAAGTTCAGAATTGGCGGACATCCCATTGGTGGGCAGGAAGTTTACATGGTTCAAACCTAACGGTTTGGTGAAAAGCATAATAGACAGGGTATTAGTTTCTAAAGAATGGTTGGATTTTTGGCCTTTGTTGCCAACAATTTGTTTTAAGCAGACCGATCTCGGATCATTGTGCAGTTATTATGAAGGAAGTCTCAGTGAATTGGGGTCCGAAACCGTTTAGGTGTTTGGATGTGTGGCAGAGAGATAGCAGATTTAAAGAGTTCGTGAGATCGAGTTGGGCTTCGTACAAGGTGGTAGGAAGAGGAATCTTTGTGTTTAAAGAAAAGTTGAAAAAATTAAAAGCAGATTTAAAAGTGTGGAACAAGGAAGTCTTTGGTGATGCGAATCAGACTAGTAAGGAAATTCAACAGAGGTTAGACGATTTAGACTTGCGCGACGACGAAGACGGGTTAGATGAGTCGGAAAGGGAAGAAAGAAAGTCTCTCTTTGCCAAGCTTTCAGTTTCCAAGTCTAAACAAGAGGCGATTTTATTTCAGAGAGCAAGACAAAGCTGGATTAAGCAGGGGGATCTAAATACAAAGTTCTTCCACTCTTCGGTAAAATGGAGGAGGGCAAGGAATCAATTGCACGGGATTTTTGTCAATAAAAAATGGAGTGACAATAAGGAAGAGGTGAAGAATAAGGTACGTGAGTTATTTGAAGAAAGGTTTGCTAGGAATGATGTCTGCCAGGTCAGACTGGATAAGGTTGATTTTAATTCCATTTCAGAAGCCGACAATGAGATGTTAATCGGTGATTTTTCGGAAGAAGAGGTGAAAGCAACGATTTGGGGGTGTGATAGTTCAAAGAGTCCCGACCCAGATGGTTTTAAATTTGGTTTTATAAAATCTTGTTGGGACATCTTAAAGAAGGACGTGGTGTCGGCAGTAAAGGATTTTGCTGGTTATGGCAGCTAACCAAGAGGTTCGAATGCGTCATTTCTTTGTTTGATACCAAAAGTAGAAAATCCTCAACAGCTAGGGGAGTTTAGACCTATTTCATTAGTAGGCTGCTTGTACAAGATCATCTCTACAGCGCTTTCCTTGCGCTTGAAAAAGGTGATTGGAAAAATTATAGACGCTAGACAGTCGGCTTTTCTTTAAGGAAGAGGTTTAATGGACAGTGTGCTAGTTGCGAATGAGGTTATGGAAGAGTACAAGAGAAAAAGGAAGAGTTGTGTGGTCTTCAAAGTCAACTATGAGAAGGCTTACGACTCGGTGAATTGGGATTTTCTATATTATATGCTAAGGAGGTTGGGATTTTGTGACCGATGGATTCAATGGATTAAGGGTTGTTTAGAGTCAGCTTCGGTTTTTGTCCTTGTAAATGGGAGCCCAACTAGGGAGTTCTTCCCTAGAAAAGGTCTTCGCCAGGGAGATCCGCTTGCTCCTTTTCTATTCCTCATTGTGGCAGAAGGGTTAGCTGGGGTGGCAAGGGTAGTAGAAGAAAAGAAGTTGATCAACAATTTGGAGGTTGGAAAGGATAAAGTAAAGGTAAATATGTTACAATACGCAGACGATACATTGTTTTTCTGCGAAGCAAATGCCAAAAGCGTTTTTAACATTAAGGCGATTTTGCAATGTTTCGAGCTTTCTTCCGGGTTAAGGGTCAATTTCGGGAAGAGTAGGATTGGTGGGATGGGAATGGACCAGGTAGTGCTTCAGCAGTTCACAACTATTCTTAACTGCGAGACGATGGCAGTTCCTATTATCTACTTGGGTATGCTAGTCGGCGGGGAGTCATAAAAGAGGCGACTTTTGGAATGGGGTGATTGAGAAAGTACAGGCTAGATTAAACAGATGGAAGGGAAGATGTTTGACGGTGGCTGAGAGGATTTGTTTGATTAAGTCTGTGCTATCTTCTATTTCGTTATTCTATATGTCTTTATTCAAATTGCCTTTGGGGGCTGGAAAGCTGATTCAGATGCAAAGAAGCTTCCTCTGGGGTGGGTGCAAAAGGAAGGAACATTGTTTGGGCTTCCTGGAGTCTGGTCTATAAGCCTCGCAAGTTTGGGGAGCTGGGGATTATCGATGTAAAATTGTTCAACTTGGCTTTATTGGGGAAGTGGATTTGGAGGTAGGGTTCGGTCGAGAGCGGCCTTTGGAAGAAGATTATTCTTTCTAAATACGGAGGATGGAGAAGTTTGGGAGAGGAAGGAAAAGGTAGGTGGTGCTCTCTCTGGTGGAATGATTTGAAAGAGGTGTGGTTTTCGGAGGGTTGGGGAAGAAATTTCGCAGATGGTTTCAAGTGGAAAACTGGTGAAGGAAGGATATATATTTCTGGAAGGACAGTTGGTTGAATGGCGAGTCGTTGAAGAATTCCTTCCCAAGATTGTTTACTATTAGTTCTACCAAAGATGCTAAGTCGTCAGAGCTTGGTTCTTGGTCGAACGGAGTTTGGGTTTGGTAGTTATCTTGGAGAAGACCTTTTTTTGAGTGGGAGAAGTCGATGGCGGATCAGTTGAGTCAGCTTTTGCTTGAGGCTCGAGTTGTTTCGGGAGAGGTGGATGGTTGGATTTGGAAGGAGGGGGTTTTCCAAACTTTTTCAGTTAATTCTGCCTACAATCTTGTTAGAAAGGATAAAGAGACGACTAATTCGCCAATTTTTTATAATCTGTGGAAGTGAAAGGCAGTTCCCTCTACAGCGCTTATGGCTTGGAGGTTGTTGGAAAACAAGCTCGCTACCAGGGTAAATCTGAGGAGAAGAGGGGTATTGGTGGATAGCTCGATGTGTGGTTTGTGTGGGATGGAGGAAGAATCCTGTTGTCATTTGTTCTTCGACTGCAACTTTGCTAGGCGAGTTTGGGGTTTATGTCATAGATGGCTTGGGGTTCTGGTCGTGTCCCAAATTGAGCTAAAGAGTAACTTTGATCAATTTAGGATGAGCCGTGCTTCAGAAACGGTTAATATTGTCTGGAACACAATTTGGGTCAGGGTGGTTAGTGAAATATGGAATCACAGGAATAACATAATTTTTAAAAGAGGAGTGGGGATGCATTTGAAATTTTTTCTTTGGTACAAGTAAAGGTCTAGTTGTGGGTTTCTATTAATTTTATGTCAGTTTTGTTTTCCTTTTCTGACTGGTGCTTAGAACCTCTAATATGCATGAGGTTAATAATCACTTGAGTTTGGTATGTTTAGTAAGTTCTGGAGGTTTTAGGCAGGTACGTGTACAAGGGTTGAACCACCCCTGAAGTGATTCCTATTTATTTATTTTTTATTGCCGATAAAAAAACTATATAAATAAATATTAAAATAATAATAAAAATAAAAATTAATACAATTTAAAAGAACAATAATAAAAAAATTAAATTTATATAATAATTATTATAATAAAAATAAAATAAATTAATAACAATAAAATTATAGTAAAACTATCAATAATAAAAAATTATTAAATAATAATAGTAATAATAAAATTAGGATAAATAGTAATAATATATATGATGGTATAAACAATCAATTACATCATAAATCAAAGTTAACTTGTTGACGAGAATGAGATGAACAACAAATGTTACGTGACATTTAAATAACGTTGTCATAATGAATTTGACAGAAGAAATTATTTTACTAGTTTTTAGAAGAATTGGAATCAATTTATATAATTTGTGTGGTAAGCACGTTTATGCATTATCAAGGAAAAGACATAATCCAAGCAATGGACAAAATTCTTTGGTATTAAAAGCCAAGCCCAAAAAAAGAAAAAAAGAGCTAATGTATGTTTTGGAGAGAAGACACTTTGACCTTAAAAATATGTAAAGGTATAATTACCTTATTCATCCTTACATTTTGGAGCAATATTCAATTTAGTATAGTAGTTTTTAAAAAAATCAATTTGGTCCCTATGGTTTTTAAAATATATCCAAAATGGTCATTTCCGTTAAGTCGCACCTTACGGCGTCAAGTGCTACTTATATGACAAAGAGAGCTATTTATGTGACAGAGAGAGGTGGGATTGAGAGATGTGAGGTGGCAAGTGGCGGCGTTCCCTAACGTCGTAACCCTCGCATCGTTGTCGACGACATCTCCCAGCGTTGTAGTTCCTGCTCCATCGACCAAGCCTCCAGCAGCATCTCCTCCGGCTGTGGCGCCAATGAGCTCCCCACCAGCCCTAGTTCCAGTGAGCTCTCCCCCTTCATCACCGCATCATGGAGAGTCCGGATCTTAACATAAATGACTATTTTGGATACATTTTTAAAAACATAGAGATCAAATTGATTTTTTAAAAACCATTATCCTGAATAGAATATTGTCCCAAAATGTAAGGACGAATAAGGTAATTATATCATATATAAACTATGCAAGTTTTGTTATCGACAAAAGATCTAGTTTGATGTGAGTTGATTTTAGGATTATTCATTTTATGGTGTGACACTTTACTTAGATTGAGATTTTAGGAATTTAAGAGTGAAAACCTTGGAAAAATCCTCACTGGACATTAACTTAACCAAGTGGTTAAGTAGATGTGAAGGTTCATTTCACTATGACAAAAATCAAAAGACAAGATATGATGAACATGGATGCAAAACTCAATTGATAAAGACAAAAAACCGAGAGCAATACAATGAAGGACACAAAGACAATGAACATAAAAAAATGGAAGGCGAAAATGAAGGAGAATGGAAGAAGGAAACTTATGAAAAATGAGAATGATGTTCACGTCACTTGGTGGGTGGTAACCACCAAGATAAATGGGAGGCCGCCACTTGAGAGCTTCATTCTCATCAAGATAAGACCAAGAAAGAGGAGATAACACTCACTCAAGCTCATACAATATTTGTGCAGAGTAACTCTTTTTCTATTATTTTCAACTTGAAAAATACACTAGGTAGGCCTCCTATTATAGGTGAAGGAGCCTTGGAGAACAAGCTAAAGGGGTAGGATGGGAAAAGGGAAAATATGGGCAGCTTAGGGTTTGACTAAGTCAAACCCGCATTCTAGGCTTGGCCTTCTAGAAACTAGGTCAAAATGTTTTCCAAAAGGACTAAGAACAAGCTAAAATGCTACCGACAACCCCTATTATGCTAATGACAGCTTATTCTAGCCTATCTTTGCTATTTGGACCCCTAAAGTGATCATAATTTAATAATTACACCTCCTATTTATGCTATATGGACTTACTCTATTGAAATTATAAATAGTGAGACTAACTGATGCTCAACACCCAAATTTTGTACTCTGCTCCTAGTGATCCTTTGAGGTATAGTAGGTGTTGAGGTCATGGTTGGAGAATCTTGCCCGGACCCTAGGTCTTAAGTCATGTTCCTAGTCTTCCTCCTAATTCTTCATGATAGCTCCTCTAAATAATGTGTTTCTTGTAACCTGGAGAAGGAAAAAGCATGATAAAGTATTTCTTTCTAGTGTAGAAGTTGAATTTCAAGTCATTGATAAGGTGTAGGTAAACCAAAAGAACTTTTTCTCTTTTCTATTCGATTTAGAATCAAAACTTTTTCATTTTATTAAAATATAAAAATTTAGATATTAAAAGTATTATACATAAAAATTATTAGGATAATAATATCCTAAATATCTTCGTAATAATTCAGAGAAAATATCTTTAGAATCTTCCTATTCATTTCATCATATTTTCATTTTGTTATTTTAAAGGGTTTGATTGTTATAACTAGAGGGGATGAGAATGCAATTGATGTGATTATTATCAATAAAACAATTCTTCATTTTCTTATTGGTAGTCCAAAGAGAATTTTAGCATCTCTTTCAACAAACAATTTTAAGCAAACAAATTGGAAGAAAGAAAGACGTAAAATTATTTGACTTTGACTTTGGAACAGTGCTGACTTGGATTTTAAATTCAATTACAGTCACTATTTAGAGATAAAAGATTCAAATATACTAAGGGCCATTTGGTTTGAGAGATGCTTTATGTTTTCATTTTCTATTTTCAATTTTAGTTACAAAAATTACTCAGTTTTCGATTTTTACACTAAAGTAATGTAGTTTTTCTTTAATATTATTCTTTTGGGTACAACATTGAAGTCATCAAGTTCCTCTTTACACTTTCTCGCCCTCATTCATGATCTTCTTAGTTCTCTATCATATGCAATCACACATACTCTATCTAGAACATCATTAATGTGAAAATACAAGAAAACAATGCCTACCTGGAAAAGACTTGATGCCCACTCATCAACAAGTGTTTGCATATATAACAATTCATTATTAATAAACTGTATTGTTAGGACTGAGATGTATAACCGAAAGAATATACCAAGAAGTTAGGCGAAGAACTATATATAGGATAAAATATATATATATATATATATATATATATATATATATATATATATATATATATGTATAATTACTATAGCAAGGCCCAAATCAATAAAAGTCCAAATTAATGGGTGTATTTAAAATAATAAAGTGGTGTAGAAAGAAAGACCCAAATAAACTATAAGTCCAATAAAAAAACCTTATAAATAGAGGATCAACACAAGAGGTAAGTAAAAGTGAATTTTATCTTATGACCATAAAAACTACTTCTGACTTTGGCATCGGAGTGCCTTGTAGGTACACACCCATCTGTGAGAGGAGAAGCCGAAAGCCCAACCTAGAGAGCAACGCTTGAGAGGAGAACCCGAAAACCCAATTCAAAAAATCAACCCGTGAAGTTTGTGTCTAATTCAGCTTAATTCAGTATCTTCAGTCCTCTTTGCAAGAACATAAACCAATGCAAAATAGAACTTACAAAATATAACACGTAGATAGATACAAGATTGAAGGATACAATAGGCAATATGTACCGGGCCTCATTCACCCCAAAACTTCATAAAAAAAAAAAAAACTTCATATCAATTGGTCTCTATGTTACGAGATATCGGTAACAATCATAACCATTTTGGTGTTAATATAATCAAAATTCTTGTTCCATAAATTAAACTTAGTCATATACTACAACTTCACCTGAAGATCTGTATTAAATTTTCCACCTCTGTGGATCAATCCTGCCATAAAGAGCAGGATTAATATGTGAAGGGAAATTGCTCCTTGAACTCCTAGTCTTGGCACTTTAACAGCAACAACCTGTCCTTTTGCGAAACCTAGCTTGATAAACCTTTGCTTCAGAGTCAGAAATTCCAAGTTTAAGGGGATAAAATCTAAAATTAAGAAATACATAATGTTCTCTCAGAATCTCTGCAATCATTAGCAAAATGTTTTTGGATAAAATGGCCAAATAAATGAACCTGCCCAAGGGAAGACGCAGCTACAGGCTCAGATGAAATCTGAGAAAAGTTCTACCAAAGATAAACCAAGTTGTTGTTCTATCATACTAAAAGCAACTTCAGAGGAAAATGGAATCATTCGATCATGTAGCAATGAGAGTTCATCTAGATATGATGATCGTATCAAATCCTACAAGGAAAATTTCTTTCAAATTGCATATCTTAATTACAATTACTGAAAATTAAAGTGCGTGAACTTAACAAAAAATGAGCATAAAGTTACATTCAACATAACATATAGAAACTGCATTTGAATTCTAAATCTTAATTGCAAACCAATTTGGAATACAATATTCAAATAATTGACGGAACATCACACCTGTTCAAATCAAAAACCTGTAAATCGAAATCAACAACATCTAATACAAGATCAGATCATCATATGTAATATTTCCAGGTATTTGTGTTTAGGACATGTACCGGGATGACCGACCGGTCCATGGACCGGCCACCCCGTGCATTAAGACTCTACTTTAAGGTACGAGGTCGACCACGTGTTATATGTGGCCGACCGACACAAGGTGCTCAACTCAAAGGAAAGGTTGACCCAATTAGCAAAGGTCAACCCATGGTTAGGAAATGACCTAATCCAACCCTAATCGCTAAACAACCCCCTAATCCGGCCCAACAACAAGGACCCATCAAGGTAATATAAATATCACGCATTCCAAGGAAGAAGGTACGTCATTATCTACAGTATTCTAATCAGCCGAATACGATACCCCACTGACTTGAGCGTTGGAGTGCCATCTGCAGGTACCCCACCAGTCGGAGGAGCCGTTCGACGAGGAAGACAAGGAGGAACGTGAGACACGACCGACCGAGCGACACCTGAAGACAATAGTTCTCCCAGTCCCCAACCTAGTTCGAGAACAATTGGCGCCCACCGTGGGGCCGAGGAGAGCCAGCAGAAACCACAGCACTAGATGGTATCAACCCACAGCATAGCGAGCATGACCGAAGCAGACCAAACAGCAATGATGATGGCCCTTCAGAAGGAGCTAGCAGAGATGAGGAAGGCGCACGAGGAAGCCGCTAAGAAGAACGAGGAGGAAATCAAAAGCCTCCAAGAAGAGAACAAGCGAATGAAGAAGCTGGTCGAGGGGGTGCCGTCCCTCGCTATGACCAATCAGACCGACAAGTCCCACGCCACCGGTGCCCGCCTCCAGGCCGAGAAAGACACGAAAAACGATTTCACCCTGGAAATGGATGGAGAGTCCCATCCCAGCAAAACAATCAACACTACCGCTCCGACGGGTCCGGACCGACGCCATCCCTTCACTAACCGCATGATGGACACCCCCCTGCCGGACAAATGGAAAGGTTTCAACAGGGATCGGTACGATGGAACGACCGACCCAGATGAGCACGTGGATGCATACACGACCCATATGAGCCTGTATACCTCGGACGACGCAGTCTTTTGCCGAGTCTTCCCAACCTCTCTAAAGGGAAGCGCTCTGAGCTGGTTCACCAAGCTCCCAGCACACTCTATAGATTGTTTCGAAACCCTGATAGCAAAATTCGATGTCCAGTTCGCAACAAGCCGCCCCCACCATCTAACATCCATAGCACTGGTCGGCATTCGCCAAGAGAGGGAGAGTCCCTCAGAACGTTCATCGACCGGTTCAGCAAAACCGCTATGAGCATTCACAACCTCAGCCCCGAGGTGGCGATGCACCACATGCTGACCGCCCTCAGACCCGGCCCATTTGCCGATAGCCTGTGTATGCAGCCTCTCGAGAGAAAGCACGGGATGGAGTAGCATGTTTTCTCTCGTTTTGATTGTTTGTTTGTATTCACAGTTTCAGACTTTGAGCACTTCGTTGTTGTTGTTGGAGTGTAGAGTGGAAGAAAATTTTTCATGAAGATTTCGTTTAGATGTTTGGCAGTCTCAATGAATGTGTTGGTGTTGTAATGTGGTATTTTGGGAATACGGTGACCTCAAAATATATATATATATATATATATATATATATATATATATATATATTTTATTTTTATTTTTATTTTTTTTTATTTTTTTTATTTTTTTTATTTTATTTTATTTTATTATTATTATTATTTTTTATTTCCACTTAACCTCGACTCTTTATACAACTCATTCTTTTTTACATACTAAAATTAACCTTTATTTTATTGAAATATTTTATTTTAAAATTTAGATTGTAAAATTTCGAAAGAATTTTTAGTTTGAAAATATTTTTCAAATTTTATAACTTAAAATGAGTTTCTTTTATAAAAAATACATTCTCAATTATAGAATTTAGAATTCATAATGTATTTTTAAGTTATAAAACTTGAAAGATATTTATAGATTCATAATATATTTTAGATTTTATAATTTGAAATGTATTTTCTTAAAAAATATTTTGGATTGTAAAATTTGAAAAATATGTTTTTGGATTCTAGAAGAAAAAATATATTTTTAGATGGTAAAGTTTAGAATGTATTTTTTCAATAACAAAATAGTCTTTTTATTTAACCTATATGCAGTCTGCCCATTTGTCGATAGCCTGTGTATGCAGCCTGCTACCAACCTCGACGACCTTAGACGTCGAGCGGCGAAATTTATGCAGTTGGAGGAACTTCGTGAATTCAGAAACAACGCCCGGACCGAGGCAAGCGGGGAAAAGAAGGAGGACAGGGAACGACAAGGAAGGTCCCGAACTGGTCGGGACCAAAAAAGGGACAACCGAGGACCTCGCTTCTCCCGCTACACGCCTCTGAACGCGGATAGGAGCAAGATTTTGCAAGAGGCTCTGAGCGCCGAGCTGATACCACCGCCCTGAAGGGCCTTGAGCCCAGAGAATGCCGACCACAGCAAGAGGTGCCGGTATCACAAGAATACCGGCCATTTCACCGAAGAATGCCAAGCCCTGAAAGATAAGATAGAAGAGCTAATTCAGGCTGGGCATCTCAGACGCTTTGTGCGTGGGACCCGGGAAACGCGTCGCTCCCCGTGCAAGGAGCAAACGCCTAGGAGAAGAGACCGAACACCCCCAGGCCCACGAGAGGGCGACAGACGCGGAGACCGACGGGGACGAAGGGACGACCCCCCACAAGCCGACACCCGCAGGGGCCGAGAGGTAATTAACACCATAGCCGGAGGGTTCGGTGGCGGAGGCAATTCCAACAGCGCACGCAAGAAGCATCTACGCGCCATCCACCAGGTAAACCTCGTCTCCGCCCGGCCGAGGATGCCACCAATCACGTTCACAGATGAAGATTTCAAGGGGATAGACCCGACTCAGGACGACCCCATGGTGATATCGGTCGATATCGACAACTTTACGATCAAGAAGACCCTTGTGGACCAAGGAAGCTCGGTCGACATATTATACTGGAAGACCTTCAAAGCCATGAGAATCCCGGAGGAGGAAATGATGCCCTACAACGACCACGTGGTCGGCTTCTCGGGGGAACGCGTAGGAACGAAGGGTTACATAGAGCTATACACAACGTTCGGCCTGGAAGGGGCTAGGAAAACCCTCAAAATCAGATACCTGGTCATAAACGCCAACACATCCTACAACATCCTCCTCGGAAGGTCGTCCCTCAACAAGCTCGGAGCGATCGTCTCCACCCCCCACCTAGCAATGAAATTCCTTTCCCTCTCAGGCGATATCCTGACGATCCATGTAGATCAAAAGGTCGCCCGAGAATGCTATGCCGAAAGCCTGCGAGTTGAACCTACACAATAGAGGCCCAGCGGCAGCCGTTCACCCAAGCGAAAGATTGTCGGCAGCGGGAGAAGCCCCCACCGGCACTCACCCCAACCAAAGAAGGGCATCACCATGGCAGATCTGGATCCCAGGGAAATCGAACCAAGACTCGAAGCCAAGGACGAGCTACGCCAAGCCGAACTCGACGGGGAGGACCGATACACGAGCATCGGCACGGCAATGGCCGTCGCCGATGCGGATTTCGTTCACCGAACTCTCAAGAGGAACGTAGACCTCTTTGCCTGGACGACTGCCGACGTACCGGGCGTCCATCCGGACATCATCACCCATCGCCTTTCGGTGTATAAAGAAGCACGCCCGGTGGCACAAAAGAAAAGAAATTACGGAGAGGACAAGCGGCTGGCCGCCAGAAGTGAGGCCGATAAGCTCCTAAAAGCCGGCTTTATAGCCGAGGCACGATACTCCACTTGGCTGGCCAACGTTGTGATGGTCAAAAAGTCAAGCGGCAAATGGCGGATGTGTGTAGACTATAAAGATCTCAACAAGGCGTGCCCCAAAGACTCATATCCCCTTTCCAACATCGACCGGCTCGTAGACGGAGCGGCCGGTCACAAAATATTGAGCTTCTTAGACGCCTACTCCGGCTACAACCAGATCAGCATGCATCATAGCGATAGGGGCAAAACGGCTTTTACGACAGACGACGCTAACTACTTCTATAAGGTAATGTCGTTCGGCCTAAAAAACGTCGGGGCTACCTACTAGAGGCTCATGGACAAGATCTTCAAAGGGATGATCGGCAGAAGCGTGGAGGTGTACGTGGACGACATCGTGGTGAAATCCAACTCGTGCGGCCAACATATAAAAGACCTACAAGAAGTTTTCGACACCCTGAGAAGGGTCAACATGCGCCTTAACCCTGAGAAGTGTGCGTTCGGCGTAGAAGGCGACAAGTTCCTCGGCTTTATGCTGACCCACAGAGGGATCGAAGCGAACCCTGACAAATGCAAGGCCATAATGGAAATGAGAAGCCCGAAAAACCTGAAAGAAATCCAACAGCTACTCGGCCGACTGACAGCACTTTCCAGATTCGTCCCCCGCCTCGCCGAAAGGATCAGGCCGATAGCCACAATGCTCCGCAAAACTTCGAAATTTAGTTGGAACGAGGAATGCGAACAAATCTTCGGCCAGCTCAAGGAATTCCTGTCATCACCGGCCGTCATCAAAAAGCCTCGTCCGACCTACCCATCGTGGTCTACTTGGCCGTATCAGAGGAAGCGGTCAGCGCCGCCCTTGTCCAAAAGTGAACCACGAAGAACACCCGGTATACTTCGTCAACCGGACGCTCCACGCAGCCGAGACCAGGTACCAAATGATAGAGAAAGTGGCACTAGCCTTGGTGCTGACCGCGAGGAGAATGCGCCGATACTCCCAGAACCACGAAATCAGGGTAAGGACCAACTACCCTATATACAAAATTTTATCTAAACCCGACCTTGCAGGACGGATGATAGGGTGGTCGGTCGAGCTTTTAGAGTTCGACATCAAGTACGAACCGAGAGGTGCCATTAAATCCCAATGCTTAGCAGATTTCGCCGCTGAGCTCCCAGAAACCCCGGCCAAGTGGGTCCTCTACGTGGACGGCTCATCCAACAAAACGGCTTGTGGTGCCGGGGTCGTCCTCGAAGGGTCGGGGGACTTACTAATTGAGCAAGCTCTCCAGTTCTCCTTCAAAGCAACGAACAACCAAACAGAATACGAGGCCATACTGGTCGGTCTCCACCTAGCAAATGACCTAGGCGCGCGGGAGGTGACATGCAAGAGCGACTCCCAACTGGTCGTCGGCCAAATCAAAGGAGAATTTGAAGTCAAGGAGCCCCTCCTCCAACGGTATTACCACATCGCCCGCAACGTCATAACAAAGTTCGACACGGTGACGGTCGAGCACATACCACGGCAGGAAAACGAACGCGCCGATGCACTCTCACGCCTGGCATCCTCGAAAAAACAAAGCCACCACCGATCGGTCGTCCAAGTGCGACTGGCACAGCCGAGCGTAGGTGACGCCGAATGCATGACAGTCACCGAGACCAACACATGGATGACCCCGATCACCCAGTACTTGGAACACGGAACATGCCAACCGGGGGAAGAAAAGAACATCAGACGACAATGCGCACGATACACCATGATCGGCCAAGACTTATACCGTAGGGGGTACTCAACCCCACTCCTAAAGTGCCTCACCAAAGAACAATCACAATACGTGTTACAAGAAATCCACGAGGGAGCGTGCGGGAGCCACTCCGGAGCCCGAACAATGGCGGCCAAGATAATCCGCGCGGGGTACTACTGGCCGACCGTTCATGGAGATAGCGCTAATTACGTCAAGAAATGCCAAAAATGCCAAGAGTTTGGCCCCCTCCACCACCGAAAACCAGAAGAACTGCACAGCATGACATCACCCTGGTCGTTCGCCATGTGGGGGATGGACATCATCGGCCCATTCTCACCGGACAAAGGCCAAACGAAGCATCTGCTGGTCGCGGTAGACTACTTCACCAAGTGGATAGAGGACGAACCACTAGCCACAATCACCGCCCGAAACGTCCAAAATTTCGTGTGGAAAAACATAGTGTGCCGATTCGGCATACCACACTCGATAGTCTCCGATAACGGCCGACAATTCATCGACCAAGGCCTCCTGACTTTCTACAACGACCTCGGCATCAAATCCCTCACAAGCTCCGTTGAGCATCCACATACGAACGGACAAGCCGAAGCGGCCAACAAGGTTTTATTGAACGAACTAAGAAAGAGGCTCGGCACTGCCAAGGGAAGATGGACGGAGGAGCTGCCCAAGGTCTTGTGGGCATACCGCTGCACCCCACAGTCCACCACACAAGAAACCCCCTACAGCCTCACGTACGGCACCGAGGCCATGATATCGGTAGAAGTCGGGGAGCCATCCATCCGACACCAACTCTTTGACGTATCCCTCAACAAGGAAAGTCTGGCGGTCGGCCTCGACCTCTTGAACGAGCTTCGAGATAAAAGCAAGATACGGGAAGCGGCATGCAAGCTCCGAGCGTCAAGGAGGTACAACTCAAAGGTCCAGCCCAGAAGCTTTCAACAAGGCGACCTCGTCTGGAGAATGCGCAAAAACGCTAGGAAGTCGGACGACAAGTTCTCATCAAATTGGGAAGGACCGTTTCGAATCCGAGAAGTAGGAGAATGGGGGGCTTATCACTTGGAACACCTATCGGGAAAAATTGTACCTAGGACGTGGAATGCCACGCACCTAAAGTTTTATTTCAGCTAAGCATGAATAAAAGACACGCACTCTTTCCTCGCCCGACCGATCCATCGGTCGGAGAGGTTTTAACGAGGCGTTTCGTACATGGTGTATACAACGAATGACACACACGGTTCGGCCAGGATGTAGCCTTAACCGGCATACCCTCCCGTAACACACACGGTTCGGCCAGGATGTAGCCTTAACTGGCATACCCTCCCAAAACCCGTACCTATCCCGGCCAGGATGTAGCCTTAACCGGCATACCCTCCCGATGCACACACAACGTTCGGCAAGAACCCCGGTTCACACAAACCAACAAAATTCGTCTAAATCGAATTTGCTAAAGAGCGACCGATTGATCGAACTCCGTTACAATCACTTGGTTGATTTTAATTATCACGAGTCACCCAGTTGATTTCATCTACCGACCGATTGCTTAGTTCTTTTTACTCAGTTAGTTTTACCACGGGTTAAGATTAATTATTCCAACCCACTCGGCTCGTAAAGGCTCGTTCGTCCAGAAAATGCAGAAACAATTGAAGAAAAAAAAAACACTTATATTAAATAAAAAGAGGTGGGGGCCACACCCCGGCCCCAAGGGTTCAAAATTAGAAGCTGACTGCCTAATCTACAATATTCAAAACCTCATTAGAGGGATCAGCTTCAGCCTCGTCAGCAGGAGGGTCAGCCGTCGCAGGAACCAGACGGCCATCCACAACCTCCATGTCTTGGTCAAATTGACCAGAAGGAGGTGGACCGCCGTAGAGCACTTCAGCCTGGCGGACGGCAAGGTCGAAGCTCTAACCAATAAGTACCATGGTGTCCTCCATGGTCTTCAAAACTTCAGCCTCGGCCGCCCTCTTTGCCTCACGCTCGGCCGCAGCTTCCTCCCCCATCAGGGTGGCCCGACGGTCGGCTGCCTCTAATGCCTTGCGAAGGAGAATAACCTCCGCGGCTTTGTCGGCATTGGCCTTCTCCAGCTCGGCCAACCTGTTCTGGCACAGCTCCAACTCGGCCGCTTGCGCACACAACTTCTTTTCGTAAGTTGTGTTGGCCTCCACGACCTACTTCAGGTTGTGCCCGGCCTCCTGAAGATCGTGCTTGAGGCGCGATATGTCCTCGACTCGGCTCCTCCGAGCGTCGGCCCCCCGGCGGGCTAAGACTAGACCCCGACATATCATCTCGATGCCGCCGTCAAGAAGGTCGTCGTCGGGGACCGACCTGATCTCCCCCTCGATGTTGGGGGGCAACTTGAAGCTCACGGCCCGTGAGAAGGACCGGTCACCCTCCACCAACGCAAGCGTTGATTCGCCCGAGGAGGCCAAGGGCACCGCCACCCCCGTCGGAATAGGACGGTTGAAATCATCGGTGGGTGGGGAAGTCGGTCTAGCTGACCGAGCTGGTGGAGGGGTTGGCATCTGTCCCGCCGCTCGCACGGTACGAGCGATGTTGTCACTCTCGCGGCCTCGTTTCTTCGAGGGCCCCGCCCGGGCACCCTCCTCCGCACGGGGCTTGGCGCCGGTGGCCCCCCTCTTCTCGTTCAACTTGTTCTTGAACGAATGCAACATGCCGATAGCTTGAGGTATTTCCTTCTTTGCGATTTCTGCAAGCAAAACAAGAAAAGATCGGTCAGAACAAAATGCAACAAATAATTTGACTAAGTGATTGAAAGGCATACCCTCAAAAGCCTCCTCACGGTCGGTCGCATTATACAGCGACATGAGCGGCCGAGCGGGGAGCTTCCTCGGAAGGACATCGAACAAAGAAAAAATAAGACCCTCATGCTCACTCGTTTATGCCGGCCTCGGCCAATCCGTTATCTTTGCTGGACTCTTCGACCAAAACAACGGGAAACGATGTTGACCGACCTCATCAAAAAAATAGCGTGTCCCCGCCGGCTCCACGTACACTTTAAAGAACTTCTCTTTAAAGTTCTTGTAAGAGGTCGTGAAGGGCTTGAACAACACACTACCCGCCCGGATGACCAGCGATTGCCAACTAGCAAGCTTGGCCGGGTATGAAGAATAAAAATGGAGAAAACAAGAAGGGAGAGGACGCAACCCAAACGTCCGGCAAACGATGCGAAACCGTGAAATTGGGTCGGAGCCACATTTAGCTCCTTCAGGACCCCGGCCGTGAAGGCATCAAAGGGAAGGGACACATGCAGGTCCGCAAAAAGACAACTATACATAAAGAAAAAGGGAGGCTCGGTAGATGACCGCTCCCTGTACACACGGTCCCCCAAAGAACAAGGGCCAAACGCCAACAAAGGCTTGGCCGGAAGAAGAAGAAGAAGAGGAAGAAGAAGACGAAGAGGACGATGAACAAGCAGGGGGAGACTCGGAAAGAGCAGACATGACTAACCTTGAGACGAACGAGGAAGGCAACAGAGATCGGTCGGATTGATTCGAGGTGTCGGAGCTCAAACAAAGATAACGCGTGAAACACTACTATTCCCAGCCCCTATTTATAGCCCGGGAGGACCTCGAAATCCCAAACGTCGCAAGAACCTCAACCGTTGGATTCGCTTGATCCAACGGTTCACATCACTTGGCGCCCAGAAAAACCCCTCATTAATGCGCGTCACGTCAATCGCTCAGGCGCCCCCAAACATCACTTCACCCATCATTACACAATCCGCCCGAGGCCCATTCTTCAGACTCTTCAGCTGTACCATCTCTCGAGCCTGGGAGGCAACTGTACCGGGATGACCGACCGGTCCATGGACCGGCCACCCCGTGCGTTAAGACCCTACTTTAAGGTACGAGGTCGACCACATGTTATATGTGGCCGACCGACACAAGGTGCTCAAGTCAAAGGTTGACCCAATTAGCAAAGGTCAACCCATGGTTAGGAAATGACCTAATCCAACCCTAATCGCTAAACAACCCCCTAATCCGGCCCAACAGCAAGGGTCCATCAAGGTAATATAAATATCACGCATTACAAGGAAGAAGGTACGTCATTATCTACAGTATTCTAATCAGCCGAATACGATACCCCACTGACTTGAGCGTTGGAGTGCCATATGCAGGTACCCCACCAGTCGGAGGAGCCGTTCGACGAGGAAGACAAGGAGGAACGTGAGACACGACCGACCGAGCGACACCTGAAGACAATAGTTCTCCCAGTCCCCAACCTAGTTCGAGAACAAGACATTTGATTCAAGATGGAGAAGGTTTGAAGTGCAAAAAGTTAGAAAGACGACTTTCTATATGTTTAATTAACTTTCACTAATTATTTTTTATTTTCACATTCCCCTTATGCGTGTCCTAAAGGAACTGAAAATATACCCAATGAAAGAAAAAAGCCTCCTTAATGATGTTACATTGCATGTAGTCTTCATCATTTTGACACTCCCCTCAAGCTAGTGAGTATGTTCTCCATTTCCAGCTTAGATATAATTCTTTCAAAGGTAATGCAATTCAACCCTTTGGTTGGTGAGTATGTCTGCAAGTTGATTTTGAGTGGACACATATGAGGCGCTAATCAAGCCACTGTCTAGTTTTTCCTTGATAAAATGTTTGTCTACCGCAGTATGCACTGCACCGGGTTGTGAGCTATATTAATCATAGATTTATTATCACAATATAACCTCACAGGTTCATCCCACTTTATCTTAAGGTCTTCCAATATAATCTTCAACCATAGAACATATTCCTTGGGCCATTACTCAAAACTCTGCTTCAGCACTTGATCTAGATACTACATTCTGTTTTTTACTCCTCCAAGTTACTAGGTTTCCAACAAGAAAGGTGCAGTATCCTGTAGTTGATCTCTTATCCACAATCGACCCTATGACACTTGTTGTTTAACATTCAAATTAAGATATGATTTCAATGGAGATCGTCTAATGCAATGCTAGACTGTATAATACCAAAAAGATGATAATATAGATAAAGATCAATAAATATATAATTGAATTGACCAAACATGCATCACCCAAAGACAATCAAATCTCATTAATGAAACATGTGTCCACTAATTTATTCAGTACCTTATTCATGTCCATGCATCTACTCATAAGGTTTTTAATCTTTTACCACTTGAATCACTACAAAAAAAAAAGAAATTTTAAAGAGGGTTATATTTAGTGTTACCGGTAGTTTTAACCCCCATTAAGTGTGTTACCCACGATTTATTTTTCCCTTGAAAGATCCACATCGCTATTCCCAGCGGTTTTGAAACCCCCGCTATTCCCGACGGTTTTGAAACCCTCGCTATTCCGGATGATTTTGAAACCCCTACTATTCCCGACAGTTTTGAAACCCCTATTATTCCCAACAATTTGAAAACCTCCATTATTTTTCGACGAGATGAAAACTCCCATTACTTTTAGAAGGTGTATATATAAAAAAGTAGGTGATAAATAATAAAAATGTTGAACCAGAATAGTCCAAAGATTTTCTTAAACCCTTTGTTTTTCTTCTACCACCTAACATTAATACATTACTACCCTTCAACTTTTTTATTTACTTTCCAAGGTTTCATAATACTATATAAATATAATTTTGTGTTAATATCAAATAATTATATTAATATAAGAAATACGTATTACTTACTAAATCATTCATCTTATTCATTAAGATCTATTTATTGACCAGTGTTAGAATAATAAAATAAAAATTTATGTTTGATTCTTTTTATAAAAAAAGTAAATTATTATATTATGTGACTCCTCACTTTCACATCAGACTCTGGTCATGGCTATGTTTCTGCGACCAGGATCAAGAGACTTGATCATGTTCGTGATTTAGGAAAAGGCAGTTTCTTCCTGCACCCCTACATTTTTCTTCCTGCATCCCCACAATGTTATGCAAAGACTAAATTGTCCCTATTATTTTTTAAAAACCCTAAAATGCACTTGAACTGTATTTATTTTTTGCATTATGGATTATGGAATCCGGAAAAATTCGGATTGACACTTCTGGTAAAATTTTGGATCCACCAATCCGTAATTCAAAATATGCATTTCACATTTAAAAATCCATCATTCAAAAAAAGCTTTCCGGATCCACCAATCCGTAACAGAAATAGGCATTCTGGATTCAAAAATTCGTAATTTAAAAAAAAAAAAAGCATTCCGGATCCATGAATCTGTAATAGAATTAGGCTTCTGGATTCAACAATCCAGAAATCAATAATTTATGCAAAAATTGATTCCGGAACACCCCCTCATCCAGAAAAAAAAAATTCAATTCCGGATTGCTGAATCCGTAGCATACTTCCAGATCCCTATTTCCAGTAACCACGGTGTCCTTTTTCAAATAAAAGATTAAGGTCAGTTTTGGGATTTAGAAAATTGTGGGGGTGCAGAAAGAAGAAGCCTTAGGAAAAAAGGCGCAAGAATGCACTTGGATCCGCACTTCCTGCGTTGCAAGCAGCACAAGCAGTTTATATATATTAATAATACCTTGAACTCATGCTTTATTAATACCTTGAACTCATGTTATATTAATACCTAATATAAAATAATTAAAATTTATGATAAATAAACAAGTTAAATAAAATAAATTATATTAGAATTACATTTTACGATAGTTAAACTTTGTGTATTTATATAAATTACATTTTAGATTTTAATGAATAATTTACATAAAGTCATTTTTAACAATATCCAACCTGAACATATGTATGGTCCAGGACGAATCATGACAAGGAGACCAAGTTTGTGACAGGTTGAGGAATGCTTCAATATTTAAGAAACCCTCGAAAACAAACTTTCCAGGAGCTGGCTCATGCAGATTTCAAGGAACATGTGTCTGAATTGTGTTCAAGCCCAGTGCCTTGGCTTTTAACACTCTATCTTCCCAGTACTGCTGCCAATTAGAAAGAAAACAACATCACCATATGAAAGCATTCAACTTGAACAAAACAAAATGCTTAAGAAGTTCACACCAGTGTCATTGATGGGAATCACATCAAGAGGGGACTCTTTACGACCGTGCCAGCATCTCAAGAAGTTCCTTCCAATCCTTCCAAACTCGTTTATGGCAACCTTCAGTTTTGCTTCTACTACAACCTTCTTGTATCCTCCACTGTTTCCAACCTTCAAAAGTACACATACATGCAACATTGTTAAACACATCACACATCTTTTCTTTTCTAATTAACTCTTTGATATCATCATGCATAATTAACAATTAACTGGTTCACCCTTGGGTTTCCTTTCCTTGTTTCTTTCTATATTCAAATGTTGAAAGGCATAGTTCAAACTCTTATAATTCAAACCAAGAACTCGTACACAATGATGATCACAAATTGAGTGTGTTCTTTTGGTTCAGACACATTGATGTGGTATAACAACTGCTAGAAAAGTTAAATTATTAACTGAAGGACTTCTGCATGTACCATCTGAAAAATTTGGTCTTTGTTACATAGTTCTAGAAGAATATCTATATGATAATTTCCTGGAGGGTCAAGCAATAGAAGAACAACCTTACTGCCATGACATGTTTTTTTTTTTTGTATTTATATCTATGCCTTGGCTATAGTCAACTAATTTTGGAAAAAACTACATTCCATAGGTGAACAATATCATATGATGTTATTTCAATGAGGCACTCCAGATCAATTCTTTAGGCATTTTGAAGTAGGTTGATTTTGGCTCAATCCATTCAGCCAACAATCTAAATGAATTTAGGTATATATTAAATTAAATTAATTTTATTTGTGTACTTAATTTGAATAAAAAATTGATCCAATACATGATCGAATGAAACTAGACTTTTTGATCATTAAAGTATGAGTTGAATATAAAAGTAATTTTTCAGTTTAAAATAATAAAATAACTTTTAAATCTAAAGTTTTTATTTTCAAGTAATTAAATTTTTTAACTAAACTATGAAACAAAGATATGTAAAAACTATCTTATATACTACATCATGTATCAGAAGGAACAAATGGTCACATGACAAATTACATGAAAGAACATCCAAGAATAAACAATGATAATAAAAAAAATCACAATGATATAAAGTATATTAATATTAATGATATAAGATAATAGTCTATATTTACTTTCTCCTATCTTGCTTCTCTCTCATTTTCAAATAAATGAAAAGCAGAGATGTGTGAAACTTACTTTTCATAGTCTTTTGCCTCATTGTTGGTAATGTGCATATTTGGTCTGAAGAGATGTTTAATGTAGAAACTAGGATTTGTATAGCCTTGTGCAGGGTTGCAGGGCCCACTAACTTAGAGTAGGATGTGGTGAACTTAGCAGATTGAAGTGGTCTACAGTGAAGAGAATCCAAAAGTCAAACAAAACGCAAAAGATGGCTCTCACGTAATAGAATATTTGAGTACACAAGTGCTACTACAATGTATGCAGGGAGTACCCTTAGTACTTCATCATATGTTTATACAAATTTGGCTGATAAAAGAAAAAAAGAACTTTTCAGAGTCTTTGTAACAATGGTAGAAATTCTTACCTGCACTAGAATTCTTCAACTAGAATAAGTTGTAAATCAATTATTATACTTTCATATTATACTTCCTACATACAAGTCTGATAAATTATGATATTACTTTAAAGGTCAAGAGAGATAGATTAATCATATTATACTCTTACTAAATTATACTTGGAGATTCTAGGAAGACTAACTGATATTTCAGTAGCAGTTGCATTAAAAAAAAACTATACCAAAAAGAGGAGAAAAAATATTGATATCTTGAGAGTTCTCCTTTTTGATCATCGACGACAGAAAATTGAAATGATGGCAATAGATGGACATGCATGATGCCAACACTTGATAATTTCTTTAGATGAACTACACCTGCAGAATCCTTCAACCGTATGCTCGTAGTTACTTCAAATTCCATCACAGCAGTTACTAATGCATCTATTATTTCAGTCAAAGTCAATCATATTTTCAATATAGCATTCAGTTTCATTAATTCTTCAATTGGAATTCTTTAGTTACATAATCTATATTGAATCACCATCATTTTGAGAATGGTATTTACATGGAATTTGAGAAATAGTATAATTTACATAATCTATATTGAATCACCATCAAACACAATTATCATGAAAGAAAATACATTTCACCTCTACTCTCCTGTGAATCTAGGTTTAGAATACAACCTTCCTCTGCATCATCAGCTATATCATAATGGATCAATTTCTAATTGTTTTGTTGAAAAAATTGATAATAATAAAGCATTCCAGCCAAATTTCTCTATATATTTAACTAAATTTAGCCACAATTTAACTAAATGTGGTGGGAAATTCAAATGGAAAAATGTTTGAAAATAGGCGCCTATTTGAGCTCACAAGGGAGGCGTGACATGGTATGCATAATGTGACTCAAATTAGGTCTAAAGGATCGACCAAGGTTTTATTAGGAGTTTCTAAAAACCCTAATTCAACCTAGGTTGTTTTTAGATGCCTAAATTCAACCCTAATTACATTTAAGAAAAATTACAAGTAAAATTCCTATTCTACTTTTGACAAAAATAAATTTTACTCTACACTAGGTTTATGGCATTTTTTAACATGTATATGAAAGTTTCTCTGTCATCAGTAGCAACGTCTCAATCTTCTTAAATCTTCCTTGCCATTGACCTAGTTGTTGGGCCTGAACTTGGTCCTGAGATTGGCCTTCTTCCATCAGAAGGCAAAATTAAATAATTACAAAGAAGAAAATAAAGAAAACCCTAATGCTCCGTTTTTCTAATGCTATTGTAAAGCTTCACACTTTCTCCTTGAAGCTTGCAATCTTTGTGTATTCAGCTCACTCGCAAAGGTGGACACTTTCTTCATACTGTCTAGAAACGCTTCTAGCAGACCGTCTAGTTAGACGATCTCACAAGTGACAACTAGACCGTTTAGTCAGACCAACTGAATGTTTGATGACTTTTGTGATCCCCTTGACTTTTTTTGTAACCCATACTTGTCATAACCTTGGTGAATCTACTAAACCATGCTCTTAGGGATTGTTTTAACACATACAAAGCCTTTCTTTCGGTAGCAACATGTCCTTCATACTTAGGGGCAACTGCATGTATATTTATTCATCAAGATCTCCATGTAAAAATGCATTCTTCACATCGAATTACTGTAGATCCTAATTATGATTTGCTACTAATGACAGTATTACTCTGACCATGTTCATCTTAACAAATGGAGCAAATGTCTAATCCACTCCATAGGTTTGAGTGAATCCTTTGCCCAGTAACCTTGTCTTATAACATTCAATTGTCCCATCAGTCTGACATTTCTTTGTATATACCCACTTACACCCCACTGGTTTTTTTTCCATTTCCACATCCATGGCTTGTTTCCATTTCCTGTCAGATAATGCTTCAAATACAAAGGAAGGTGTGGTTATAGAGTTTAGGTTTGTGAGAAAAGTTGTGTGCATAGGAGAATTTTTCAAAGAACGGGAAATTTGATAAAGGGTAAAGTGGCTATAGTTTTGTTGGGTGCATGTTCTGGTTCCCTTTCTAAAGGGAAGTGGGAAGATCTAGGTTTTGGTCCACATATGCTTCTGAATTTTCATATACAAACTCATTAGAATTATCAGAATTTATAGGATTAGAAATAGTTACCTCATGTAATGGTGGTCGATTAAATTTTTGGAATGACCTTTTCTCTCCTTGAATAAACCATTTTTTCCCAAATTTTCCACCCTCACTAGATACAGGTCTAGGTGTAGATTTAGGTGTAGGTTCAGGTGCAAATTCAAGTGTAGGTTCATGAGGTTCAGGTACAATTTTTGTAGGTCTAAGAGGTTTAGGTGCAGGTTCAAATGTCATATTTAAAAGCTTGAGAGGCTCATCTTCCTCTTTTATATTCTCCCCCTAAAGATGAAGTTGCTGAAGTAGCTTGAAAGTGACATCCCTTGGTACAAAATTTGTTGGATAGTACATGATAGCATTTTTTACCCTTTTGTGTGGTTGAGTAACCTAAAATAACACATTTAACAGCCTAGGAGTCAATTTTCCCCTTCAATTACTATGAACAAGCACAAACGATACATACCCAAATATTTTAGATTGGAGTTTATTTGTAGGGTCTATGTATGGATAGAATGAGGATAGAACTTCCATGTGACTCTTTGATCCTAAGATTCTAGAGGACAATCTATTGATAAGATAAGTGGAAGTAAGAAGGGTTTCGCCCCAAAATTTCTTAGGAACATGATATTGAAAAAGTAGAGCTCTAGTTTGTTCTAATAAGTGTCCACCCTTTCAGCAATCTCATTTTGTTAAGGTGTGTTAACACATGAATACTTCTAAATTATCCCCTTTTTTTGGTAAATAGAGTTGAACTTGAGATTAAAGTAGTCTTTGACTTTATCGGGCCTAATTCTCTTGACTCCAAATTGATTCTTAATAATAGTGACAAACTAAATAAAAGTAGAATTAACATGAAATTTGTGTTTCACTAGGAAAACCCAAGTCACCCGGGTACAATCATTTATAAAGGTTATAAACCATTAGCACTTGAGATATTAGGGAAATTATCGGGACACCATACATCAATATGAACATGATAAGACTCCTCTTATTGCTAATGGGAAAATTGACGGACTTATGTTTAGTGTTGGAGATCTTACATCAACCAGAGATTAGGACATTTCATAGTTTATAAGTGGGTGCAAACCTCACCTTATAAGTCAGTTTTATAAGGTTGAGTTAAGCTTAAAGTTCACTTTTTAATACGGTATCTGAGTCATTTAGAGTCTCCTAGCGAGTGTGTATTGGGCTTATCAGACCACTTGCTATCGGATCGTTATCGGATCACCCATAATATATAGTCCAATGCACGAGTTGGTAACCTTGGCGTAAGGGGTGTGTTGGAGATCCCACATCAATTAGAGATCAGAACATTTCATAGTTTATAAGTGGGTGCAAACCTCACCTTATAAGCCGGTTCTATAAGGTTGAATTAGGATTAAAGTCCACTTCTTAATATTTAGCAAACTCACACAACTCACGGTGGAGACTTCCAACATTTAAATTCTTAATCAAGGAGGGAAAAATAAATTTTACAACTTGAAATGAAGGATCTCCCAACCAAAAATGGTATAGTTGACTTTTCTCTTCACTAGTCATGGTGGATTCAGACATGAGGGAGTGGCTATTGATAGGCTACTTAGGGTCCTCCATGTAGTGTCATTCCATTATTTAGCGCATGTCCAATTGTTCTCCACCGATTCTTGTCTTGTAAATTACAAGAATTACTATGAAAAACATTACATGAAAGATTTTTTGTGAGTTTTTGTACACAAATCAGATTAGTAGATAATTTAGGGACATGAATGACACTTTTTAAGGTTATTGATAGGCTTATTTGAACCACTCCTTGTCCGACTATTGTTAGGAGACTTCCATCTGCTGTGGAAATTTTCTTATAGCTAGGACAAGGAGAATATGTGGAGAAGTATTTGGGTAGTGGGGTCATATGGTTAGTGGCTCCGAAATCTAGTATCCAATAGTGAGAAAAAGGTGTATCTGAAGCATTAAGACCAAAAGAAAATAGAAACTTACCAAAATAAGTTAGAGAGCACGTACCTATGGGCTGAACATTCTGCAATTCTCCAGCAGTTTGGGAAGTTTCCATTCCAGAATTAATGATCTCAGCCATATAGGTAGCTTATGCAGCAACAAAGGTTGCCACAGTGAGCGCAGCAATGAAGGCTGCAATATGTTAAGGGGGCGCAACAATTGAAGCTGCGTTTTAGGGTTGATAGACATCGTTAGATACACTCGAAGATAGATCATGAGCTCCGATACCATCTCAAACTTATAAAGAATAATATATTTCTTCTGTTTTTCAATAATGAGGTCATTGGACCTATGAACACATGAGCCTGCTGCTTATTTTAGGAAAATACAGAGAGCTAATTCTAAGGAAACAAATCCATGTAATTATGGGATTGTTTTTAAATACATAATCCTAATTTTAATAGCAAGATACACCTGTAATGAAGAATAAAATTATAGAAAGGATAAAATAAAAAACTTCCTAAAATACTTAATGAGCAGCACGGTTTTGGCACATTACAACATAAAATTCATGAGAAAAAAAAAATCAAAACAGATACGCAACAAATTCACAACTACTGTCACAAAATTTATCAATCTGGAAGAATGAATAGGTCAATAACATCAATGACCTTTGCCATTACGCCATTACTCAATCCAGAAATGGCAAAGTTCAAAAAGACAAAAATGCAGAAGTTAAAGAAAAAAAGTTCAGCCCTACTAAAATAATAACCAGCATTACATACCGGCCCAAGCTCTACCAATATTTTCCTTAGTTCTTCAGCTCTAACCAAAACAAAAGAACAAATAATCTAAAAAATCTCAAGAATCTTCACTTAGGCCTTATTTGAATAAACTTCTTTATAAACACTTACAAGAAAATAAGAAGATACAATGAAATGAACTTTTACCATAAACTAAAATCAACTTATGCACTCAACATTTATAAAAGCTCTACTATAACTTATTACGAGAGAAGTTCCATTCATTTTAAGTTTTTTTTCTACTCTATAACTGCCTATGAAAAGTTTATCCATAGTCTTATTCTATAGGTTTCAAAAAATACTCTGCATCCTAACAACGATCATTTCCTTCATAAGTTTTAAAAATGCTCAATTCCAGCAATACAAACCATTTCCTACAAAGTCTTACTTTATAACTATAACAACACACCATTTCCTACAAAATGTTCAAAATTCATTACTCCAATAACACGAAACCAGCTCCTCCGAACGTGAATTCACAAGCAAAATGAAAAGAGCGTTACGAAACCTGAAGCATTGACTCGGAGCGGTCCAAGAGAGAGTCGATGTAGCAAAGACCAAACCTATTCCCGAACGCGAGCCCCATCTGGACCAACTGGCGAGCCACATGCAGAGGCTTCGGCCAATAAATGGCCGCGATTTACGGAATCCAGTACTCCGCCAGCAAATCCGCCTCTGTCGCGCTCGGCTCGAACAGGTACCCCGACTTCATGGTTAACTCCTCGCCGCCGGAGGCCACGGCAGCGCACTGGAGGCGCGACGGGGAGCGAATTGCCTCCGACGAGGACGAAATCAGAGCGAACGATTCGAAACGAGAGGGGGAAAGGGAGAAAGAGAAAGCACGGGATGGAGTAGCATGTTTTCTCTCGTTTTGATTGTTTGTTTGTATTCACAGTTTCAGACTTCGAGCACTTCGTTGTTGTTGTTGGAGTGTAGAGTGGAAGAAATTTTTACATGAAGATTTCGTTTAGATGTTTGGCAGTCTCAATGAATGTGTTGGTGTTGTAATGTGGTATTTTGGGAATACGGTGACCTCAAAATATATATATATATATATTTTTATTTTTTTTTTATTTTTTTTTTTATTTTTTTTTTTATTATTATTATTATTATTTATTTCCACTTAACCTCGACTCTTTATACAACTCATTCTTTTTTACGTACTAAAATTAACCTTTATTTTATTGAAATATTTTATTTTAAAATTTAGATTGTAAAATTTCGAAAGAATTTTTAGTTTGAAAATATTTTTCAAATTTTATAACTTAAAATGAGTTTCTTTTATAAAAAATACATTCTCAATTATAGAATTTAGAATTCATAATGTATTTTTAAGTTATAAAACTTGAAAGATATTTATAGATTCATAATATATTTTAGATTTTATAATTTGAAATGTATTTTCTTAAAAAATATTTTGGATTGTAAAATTTGAAAAATATGTTTTTGGATTCTAGAAGAGAAAATATATTTTTAGATGGTAAAGTTTAGAATGTATTTTTTCAATAACAAAATAGTCTTTTTATTTAACCTATATGTAGGAGTACTAGGAAAAGCAACGAAGATACAAGAATAAGCAATGTGTCTCTTTTGTGGTCCTTGTGTTTATCGTAGTTGTACCGACTCGTCCTCGGGCGTTGATCAAAATCAACATAGTGAGACCCATCAGGGGCGCTAATGAAGTAAGCAAGGGAGTTGACCGGCCTCAAGCGTTGACTGGCCTCAGGCGTTGACCGGGTTTGGTACCAGGAATGTGCCTGTGCCAAAAGGGTGTCCCCCCACGATACCCACGGGTAAGAGCGACCGTGGAGGAGGCGGCACGATAGGGGCGTGGAGGCCTCGGGCCTCGGTCCCCAAACAATAATAGAAGGTGAGGAAAGGTGGTTTTCAAGCCACACCTCCAGCACCAAAAAGGAGAAGCCCCACTCACAAGGGACCCGTGCATAGAGTGTAGAGACGCGGCAAGTACACACCACCGTTGGAAAGGCCCCGAGACAGACACGACCCATGAGAGGGTCACGTCCCAGGAGGCGATCCGCATGCATGGTACATGAGGAAGGCAAAGAGCACCTAGGGCGGATGACTCAAAGGATGGGCGCATGAGTTGGCACCCAAGTAGTCACCCCGCGCAAGATGCACTCCGGGAGAATAGTCTTACACACTAGGATTTCCCTAAGTTTGGGCTATAGTGTTGTGAGGCTGCACCCACAGATAGGCTTAAGTAAGAGGTAGACACGTGGCAGAAACACGAGCAAAGGTATATATAGTTTTGCTACAAACAGACTAAGTACGTTTTCACGCTTTACACAAAAAAGACCAGAGAAAGAGAGAATTCAGTTACGCACTTCTTTGAACACTGAGTTGTTGGTGTTGTGCGACGAGAAGTGTCACGGTGTTTTCTGCCATAACTGACTTGAGCGTCAGAGTGCAAACGGCCGCGAGGGCTCCCATTTGTCTCTCTGTTTCAGGTGTTCACAGAGGGTAGAAGGTGAAGCTGGAACGAGAACGAAGGAGTCCCAGAAGCGTAGTTCGTAGCTACGCACGAAGGTGATCCATGGAGGAGGCGCCTGTAGAGGCAATACCCATGGAGGAGGACCACACAGGTGTGTCTCGTGCAGAGAATGCTCGGGAGAGGCGACCCGAGCCGGTCGAGAATGTGGTGGAGAGGCAAATTGGTGGTAAGACGTTTAAGCTGAGCCAATCGTTGGATCGAGAGGAGCAGGACCAGGTGGCGGAAGTGATCTCACGTCACCTGGACACCTTCGCGTGGACCGCCTCGGATATGCCAGGCATCGACCCGGACTTTCTGTGCCATCATCTCACCATGGAGCCCAAGGTCCGACCCGTGCGCCAAAGAAGAAGAAAGTTCAATGAGGAGAGGCACCTGGTCGTGCAGGAGGAGACAAAAAAGCTGTTGAGCGCTGGCCACATCAGAGAGATCCAATACCCTGAGTGGCTGGCCAACGTGGTTTTAGTAAAAAAGGCGAATGGGAAGTGGAGGATGTGTGTGGACTTCACTGAAATAAACAAGGCGTGCCTAAAGGACTCGTACCCGTTGCCAAGCATCGACGCGTTGGTGGACAGCGCCTCGGGCTGCAAAATGTTTAGCTTCCTGGACGCGTTCTCTGGGTACAACCAGATTAAGATGCACCCTCGCGACGAGTGTAAAACGGCGTTCATGACCGAGACGTGTTGTTACTGCTACAAGGTGATGTTGTTTGGGTTGAAGAACGCAGGCGCCACCTATCAAAGGTTGATGGATAAGGTCCTTGCACCCATGTTGGGTAGGAACGTGCAGGCCTACGTGGACGATATGGTGGTGACCTCCCAGGAGAGGGGACGACACATAGCTGATTTGGAGGAGCTGTTTGCCACTATAGCCAAATACCGCCTGAAGTTAAACCCTGAAAAATGTGTGTTTGGGGTTGAGGTGGGTAAGTTCTTGGGTTTTCTGCTCACCGAGCGGGGAATAGAGGCGAACCCTAACAAGTGTGTGGCGATCCTTGCGATGAGGAGCCCTGCCTTGGTGAAAGAGGTGCAATAGTTGACAGGGCGGATGGCGACCCTGTCCAGATTCGTATCCGCTGGAGGAGACAAGGGTCACCCTTATTTCCAGTGCTTAAAGAGAAACAGCCGGTTCGTATGGACCGAGGAGTGCGAGGCAACATTCCTCAAGAACAATGGAATACATGTGCTGGAAAAATGGAATAGCCGAACCAAAACTTGCTCAAGAACACAAGACAACAAGAGTAATTGAAAGAGAAGAAAGGAAGGAGAAGAGAATGCTCATGAAGATGGAAGATAGGTTGGATGATCACGCCACTAGAAGTATGGATGCTCCTAGATGAGTGTGGAAGCCGCCACTTGAGGAAACCATGGTCCTTCAAGATAAGACTAGAGTAGAAGCTCAAAAGCTCTCCAAATGCTCACTCCAATTTTGAGTATAGTTTCTTTAGATAAATTCAAATCTGAATTTTACAAAGGAAGCACCTCTATTTATAGCCTAAGGTGCTGAAAAATAAGTGGGAAATTTCAAATAAACTCATTTGAAATTCCCACCAAAAACAAGTCACATGGGAGGTGTGACCTTTTTCTACTATGACACCTCCCAAAAACTACACCTACACCACTCTCCTAAGTCACATGGACAATGTGACTTTATTTTACATTTTCACACACCTTTATTTAATAACCACACCTCCTAAAACTATACAAGAGTATTTCAAAGCTTGGCCTTGCCCCTCATGGGATGGACTTGGGCTCTTTGGGCTTTGGCCTTCTTGGGCTTGGGCTTGGGCTTTGGGCTTGGGCCTCATCTTTATTTTATGTCTTCTTTTAATTTTGAGAAGACTAGAAGGAAGAACTTCAAATGTGAGGGTGGATGTCCTTTTCCTCCATTAATAAAAGCCTCCTTTATTTGATTCTCATCATCCCGTGCTGTGTAAACCCCAGAAAGGCGTGCCCCTCCAATTGTATTTCGCGGTAACCGAGTGGGCGATCAGTTCGGTGCTAGTTCAGAAGCAGGACCAGACGTAGAAGCCGATATACTTTGTAAGAAAGGTCCTGCAAGGGCCAGAAGCGAGGTATCAGACTTTGGA
Organism: Phaseolus vulgaris; assembly: GCF_051622355.1. Lineage (NCBI taxonomy): Eukaryota > Viridiplantae > Streptophyta > Magnoliopsida > Fabales > Fabaceae > Phaseolus > Phaseolus vulgaris. The sequence goes on along the minus strand of NC_143501.1, from coordinate 22,105,230 downwards.
GAAGGCAGCTCTGGTCGTGGTGTTCTCGACCAGGAGGCTCTGTCATTACTTCCAAAGCTTCACGGTGGTGGTAATGACGGACCTTCCTATTCAGAAAGTGTTGCAAAAGCCAGACGTGGCAAGAAGGATGGTCCGTTGGGTGATGGAAGTTGTCTGAGTTTGACATCTGGTACGAGTCTAGGGGGTCATAAAGGGACAAGTCAACCCGGACTTCGTGGCGGAGCTCTCGCCAGGAAGCGCGCATCAGGAGAGGGAAATTGGCTCCCAGTGGGTGCTCTCGGTTGAAGGATCCTCGAATCAGCAGGGAAGTGGAGTTGGCGTAGTCCTGGAGGGGCCAAACGGGTTGTTGATCGAACAAGCCCTGAGGTTCGCCTTCAAGGCAAGTAATAACCAGGCAGAGTATGAGGCCGTGATAGCTGGAATGCTCTTGGCCAAAGAGATGGACGCGCGGAGTCTGTTGGCGAAGAGTGACTCGCAGTTGGTCATGGGGTTGGTAACCGTGGAGTACCAAGCCAAAGATCCACAGATGGCTGCGTACTTAAGTTATGTTCAAGTGCTGAAGGGGGCGTTCGTGGCATTTGAGTTGGTGCACGTCCCAAGGGAGCAAAATGCCAGTGCTGACCTTCTCGCCAAGTTGGCCAGCTCGGGCAAGGAGGAAGGCAGAGGACGGTCATACAAGAGATCCTCAAAATGCCATGAACGTTTGTGGCAGATAACAGGGTGAACGTTCTCCAGATCAGCGCGTCTAAAGGAAGGGTGAGGAGTCATCGGTCGTTGACTCAAGACACAGCGAGAACCCCCAGCGTAAGCGTTTACCCGATCTCGCCAGGAGGGAAGGACCCCATGCAGGTGTGCGTCCTGGAAGAAGGCGACACGTGGATGACGCCCTATAGGCGCTACCTCGCTGATGGGATACTCCTAGCAGAGCCCGAGGAGAGCAAGAAGATAAAAAGAAACTCTGCGAGGTACACCCTCGTGGATGGAGCATTGTTCAGACACGGGTTCACATACCCGATCTTGACATGCGTAATCGGAGACGAATGTATGAGAATAATGACTGAGCTCCACGAGGGGATCTGTGGGAGCCATGTTGGGGGAAGATCTTTATCATCGAAGGTCGTGCATGAAGGGTTCTACTGGCCGACGGTAAGAGAAGATTGTGTAAGGCACGCCCAGCGTTGTAACCACTGCCAACAGCATGCCGACTGGCATAAGGCACCGCCAGAAGAGTTGAGGTCCATCTACAGTCCGTGGCCTTTCCATACCTGGGGAATCGACATCCTGGGACCCTTCCCATTGGTGATAAGGCAGATAAAGTATTTGATAGTAGCCATCGAATACTTCACAAAGTGGATTGAAGCCGAGCCAGTGGCACAGATCACGGCTCACAGAGTTCAGTATTTCGTATGGAAGAATATAGTATGTCGTTTTGGCGTACCAAGGCGCCTCGTCTGCGAGGGACACAGTTCGACAGCCTGCAGCTGGGCAAGCTGTGTGCAGAGGTTGGCATAAAGCAGGTGTTCGCATCTGTCGTGCACCCGCAGACAAACGAACAGGTGGAGTCCGCTAACAAAGTCTTGCTAAGAGGGTTGAAGAGAAGGCTCGAGAAAGCCAAGGGGACTTGTGCGGAAGAGGTGCCCAGGATAGTGTGGGCTTACCACACCACGCCCCAATCTTCCACCATGGAGACGCCGTTTAGCTTGGTATACGGATTGGATGTGATGATCCCGGTGGAGATCCATGAGAGCTCGCCACGTTCCCAAAGTTTTGTGGCCAAAGAGTCCAACTAAGAGAGGAGGGTGAATCTGGATTTGTTGGACAAAACCAGAGAAGAGGCGAGGATAAAAGTTGAGGCGATAAAAAGAAGAGTGGAGCACCAGTACAGCTCCAAGGTGAAGCCCCGACAGTTCCAGGTGGCTGACTTGGTCATGCGGAAGGCTCATCCGTATGAGTTGGAGAACAAGCTATCCCCCAAGTGGACCTGTCCCTTCAGGGTAACTGAGGCTCGGGGGAACGGATCATACAAGCTTGAGACTCTGGAGGGAGACGCCATCCTGCGCACTTGGAACGCAGCAAACCTGAAGTTCTATTTTAGTTAAAAACTTTATGTTGTATACAGTTCAAAGTGACACTTTTTTTCCCTATGGTGGGTTTTTTAATGAGGTCACCCAATTAAAAACCAGTTTGAGCATACATAGTCTGAAGTTTTTCATTACGATGTAAGCAGACACTAAGTAGTGATAACGTGGTTTAGTAAAAAACGAACCCACGACCTTGATGTTTAGACACCTCGAGGGGAGCTGCGAGGGCGCCTCCCTCAAGCGTGGGCATCAAGGGCAGAAGAAAGTTCAAAATCAGTAGAGAGTCGGGCGTCTTGGTGCGGGTACACCGCAAATAGGAGTAGCGCTATCCCTCGGGACACCTTCTCCTTAGGCGTGAGCACCAAGCGCCTGGTCATCTTGGTGTTTAGACACCTCGTAGGAGAGAGCAGCGGGGGGCGCCTCCTCCGAGTGTGGGCACCAAGTGCACTGATTGCCTTGATGTTTAGACTCACTGAGGACGAAACAACACTACTTTGTAGCAAGCCTCTCCTCAGGCGTGGGCATCCAAGCGCAAGTTATAAGGACTGATCGATGGTGAACTGGTTGCTTTGGCATTTAGACACACCAAGGACAAAACAACATTGTTGTGCAGCAAGCCTCTCTTTGGGCGTGGGCACCAAGCACACATGTTGACCTGGTGTTTAGACACCTCAGGAGAGAGCGGCGAGGGGCGCCTCCTCGAGCGTGGGCACCAAGCATGAATAGTAGTTTTCGGCCAAGATAAGTCCTCTTTCGCCTTTGAGCGATGTTGAGGCCAGTAACGCTCTTGAGGCTAGGCGCCTCAAGACCATGGAGAACAAGTAAATACCAAGTGAAGAAGTTCCCACGATTCGGGAAGAGAGAAGGGGTCGAGGACGATCGAAGGTCTATGCACGTTTTGTTTTAATGGTAAATATTAGAAAGTGAAAACACGTGCTATCTATCATTCGAGAAAGAAGAATTACACAGAATAGCGCGCAAAGTTGATAACAGAGGCATTGTTATCAAAAACAATAAGTAAAGCACAAAAGCAGAAATAACAGTTGAGATAAAAAAATGCAGACTTGCTGCCAGAGTGTATAAACAAATATCAGAGTTACAACTTGCAGAAAGAAGAAGAAGCTAAATGTTCTGGGGGAGGACCCTTGGCACGATTCGTTCTTCAACGACGTGGTTGGCAGTGGCATAGTTCGAGGTGTCCATCTCAGGGTGTTCACAAACAACCTGAGACAAAGCATCCTCGAACCCTGCAGCATAGGCATCCGCGACGTCGTCAAGGAGCTCTTGTTCGACCTTCTTGGAGTGTTCAGTCTGGGCAACCATCTCCTTCTCTATATTTGCCAGCGCCTCAGCCTTTCCTGCAAGTTCCTCTTGGCTCTCCTTGAGGAGCTTGATCTGTTCAGTAAGTTCAACCTTGATTTTCTCAAAGGCTTCGTTCTTCACAACAAGATCAGCCTCAACTTGACCCAAGCGCATTTCCTGGGTAACAAAGCGTTCCTTGAGGTTGGTCATCTTAACTTGAGTAGCTGCGATAGCATCTTTCAGTTCAACTATCTCCGCATGAAGGGGCACCACTTTGTTCAGAAGTGTTGCGTACTTCTGACCCACTTCATGGAGCCTCTTGTTGGTGGCCTCCTTAGCTCTTCACACCACACCCAATGCCTCCTTTAGAGCAGCCTCTTGGATGAAGAAGCGGTGAGTTTGGTTAGCCAGTTGCCCCTTCACCACTACCAACTCATCAGCAAGAGCTTGGTACTCCTTGGCCTTTGCCTCAGATTTGATGCAGGAATGAGTTGGCGCGAGCAAAGAACCCCCCGAGGCTAAGGGTTATACCCTCCAACAGAGCCTCATCCACGAGCTCCCCGGGGTCTCTTGTTGGTAACCCCTCCTAATGTGTTGAACAGCCCGGGGAAGCTCGGGAGCAAGAGCAGGTGATGGATATCCACTAGGAGAGGATTTTATTAATAAAGGAAGAGGATTTTCACCTACACATTTGATGTTCTTCCTTCTAGTCTTCTCACAAATTAAATGAAGTCAAAGAGAAGATCAAGCCTAAAGATAAAGAAGTCTACAAACTCTCAAATAATAGGCTTCATATTAAATATCTCTCTTTATAGTTTCTTTTAAATTGTAAATAATATAGAATAATGTTTAGAAAGGTGCTTAGAGGGAAACATGAGACACCTTTTTTTGTAAAAGCATCTTTAGGCTTTAGTTTAGCAAATTCTAGAAGCTTGGGGAGTGAGCTTAGTAAGGGGGGTGTGATCTTAGGAGTTTTTTTGGGTAGCTTAGGGAATAAGCTATGTAAATGACCAGCCCTTACTCCTATAAAAGGAGGGCTTAGGTCCTTCACAATTCAGATTGGAATTATATAGTAGAGAGACTATACTCAAATTTGGAGAGAATTTGTGAGTTTTGAGTCTTCCTCTTCTTTGCCTTATCTTGTGAGCTATGGTGAGCTTCAAGTGGTGGCACTCCATCACTTATCTTGGTTCAAGGTTCCAAGTGGCGTGAATGGCTTCTTCCAATTCTCAAAATCCAGCAAGCATCTTCCTATAAGTGTTCTTCTTCCTTTTTCTTCATTTTTCCATTCGGTAGTTTGATTCCTAGAGTTTTACTTCTTTTCTACCGTTTAATTTTGTGTTTCCAGCATTGTTTCCTTTAATTCTATTTGGTTCAGTAGCTAGCTTTTAAATTCTGTCCAGCTTTAATTCTTGTTCTTCTTTCCTTGTGTTTTGATTCAATTTGACAATACATGGACTTCCATATGAGTCTTGGTTGGTGCTAAGTTTTGGTGAGTTCTTGAATTAGAACATTGATCCAATTCTAATGTGAAGTGCCTTTCAAATCCAGCTCAAGTTGTTCCTAAGAATGTCAAGAATCATGTGTTCTTGTAGTTACATTCACATCATGTGGTATCTAGAGTCTAGGCTTGTTGTTGCTTAAATTTTGATTTGTATTGCACTTTACATTTCAAGAGCTCTTTAATTCAAGTTGTTTACCATTCTGTATTAGGATTTATTTTGAGTTTTCTTGCTGTTTTCTTTTGTTACACCATGTGTTTGTGAAAAGGATTCTAGCACTCATTGTTCATATGAGTATGGCTGCTCTTTTGGAATGACATTCTCCTTCCTAGAGCTGACCTTAAGCTTCCTTTCACTTGTGGTTATATCTTGTTATATGTCTTTTAATTTTGTAATCATGTCAAGTTTTGTCTTAGTCATGTTATTCCATAATTGTCATTACTTCTAGTAGTACTTTTATTGCTTTAATTGTTTCTTGCTTTGGTTTACTTTCTGTTTTTTGAGTTTATTGCTTGATCCTTTGTGCATTTTCATTTTTAGATTTGAGTTCATGCTTGTATTTTCATTCTATACAAGTTCCTTTACACAATTTCCATTATGTCTTTGCTAGTTCATCATACTGTTTTTCATTCCTAAATAGGCTCCTCTGTTTTCTTACAAACGTGCTACTGTTTTCAATTTACTGCAATTAATTGGCTCATAGGAAATTTGTGAAAATTTGGATTTACATACTTCAAAGTGTTACAAAAGCATAGAAAAAAGAATCATTCAAAAATTCCAAGTACACAAAAAATGATAAATAAAATACGAAAAGTGTACCATACTGCCGAAAAGAATACGGTAATTGGGCAGCAATTTTGAAAAATTTATTTCTCTCAATTGGCTTACTGTTTTGACCTCATTCTAGTGCCATTTTTGGGTTAAGACATTGAAGTCTCTGTGGTTAATTTTTCACATTCCAGTTCGCTTTCAATCGGTACATTTAAATCTGTAAACATAGCACAGTTTGTTTTAAAAAAAAAAAATTGCAGTAGCTGTTTTCTGTTTTCTTTAATCTACTCTAGCACTTTTCTTTAGGACTCTTTTTGTGTGCCTTCTTTATTCATTGAGTTCCTTATTTTCTTAATTGTCTTTCATTCATATTCTTTCTAGTTTGTCATACATTACTCTCTGTTTTTTGGTTTAGCTTTTATTGTTTACACTTTTTTCTTGCTTGTCTTTTTGTTCTTCTTAAAAGTTGTGTGGAGACTTGTTCTTAAGTAAGTTGGTTTGCTGTGACATATTTCACTTGAAGCTACTCCATTTCACAAGCAAGGCTTGCTTGAGGACATAATATTTTCTTAGAGTGGTTTGAGTGCTTTCTTGGGCATTTTCCAGCAACCTATATCTCACTGTTTTTAATTGTTTAACAAGTTTCTTTCACTATTTTGTTTTCTGTTTTTGTGTATTTTCTGCTCATGGCTCATTTCTCTAGTGGAGAGTCCTCCAAACCGTGTTCACCACAAAAGGCAGCCCTTTATGAAGACTTAAAGAATGCCAAGCAATCCAATGCTCACTATCTTGAGGTGATTAGGAAGATGGAAGCACGGCTCCAAAGTTTGGAGTTAAACCGAGAAGAAATGCATCACAACCGTGAGAGAAGAACTCCTCCTCCTAGTCGGCATTCTTCAAGACACTCCCATGGCTATTATGAAGATAATCCAAGGCCAAGACATCATCACCATGAAGAGAGGCGCCAACATGTGGCTGGCCCTTGTTCTCCTAATGTAAAACTTCCTAGTTTTAGTGGTGAAAGTGATCCCAATGTATACTTAGGATGGGAGGCTAAGGTGGACCAAATTTTTGATGTAAATGGGGTTAGGGATGAGCATAGGGTTAAGTTAGCTTCTTTAGAATTTTTGGACTATGCCATGCAATGGTGGCATCAATACCTCATGGACATTGACCTACACAAGAGGCCGCCCGTGGTCTCTTGGAACGATTTGAAAGCATGTTTACGCGCTAGATTCGTACCCCCACACTTTAGGAAAGACCTTATGTTGAAACTCCAACGGTTTCATCAAGGCGCGCTAAGTGTGGATGATTACTTTAAACAACTAGACACGCTTTTAATTCGGGTTAATATGGATGAGAGTGATGAAGCTAAGATAGCTAGGTTTGTGAGTGGCCTTCGAAGGGACATTCAAGACGTGGTAGAGTTACAAGAATATTCTTCTTTGGAAAATGTGGTGCACCTTGCTAGCAAAATTGAAAATCAACTTGCAAGGAAAAATGCTTTCAAAAATTCTTCTAAGGATAACTACTACCACTCTTCTTGGAAAAATAAAAATAACTCTTTTTCAAATATCCCTTCTAAGGACTCTACTTTCAAACCTAGAGAGTCTAAGCCTTCCACTTCCAATTCTAGGCCTAAATCACCACCTAAAACGTCTAGTAAGAAGTGTTTTAAATGTTTAAGCTATGGACATATTGCTTCTAATTGCCCTTCTAAACGAGCTATGTATATGCATGATGGGGTAGATAGTAGTGAGCATGGGTCCGAATCTTCTAGACATTCCTCACCTTCTAGATCCCCAAGTGAGAGTGAAAGTGAAAGCCCACATGAGGGTGACCTATTAGTAATAAGACGCATGCTTGGACAAGTGTTAAAACCTTTTGATGAAACTCAAAGAGAAAATATATTTCATTCAAGGTGTCTTATTAGTGATAGAGTATGCTCTTTGATTGTGGATGGGGGGAGTTGTGCGAATGTGGCAAGCACAAGAGTGGTAGACAAACTTGGATTGCCTACCATCTCTCATGCCAAGCCCTACAAGTTACAATGGTTGAGTGAGGTGGGTGAGATAGTAGTGAACAAACAAGTCCTCATTACATTTTCCATTGGCAAATATAAAGATGAGGTCTTGTGTGATGTTGTTCCAATGGAAGCTACTCATATACTTTTAGGTAGGCCATGGCAATTTGATAGAAAAGTTTTTCATGATGGCTTTACCAACAAAATTTCTTTTCACTTCCATGGGCACAAAGTCACTCTTAAGTCTCTCTCTCCAAAGGAAGTAAATGAGGACCAAGTTAAAATGAGAGAAAAAAGAGAGAAAGAAAATGATATAAAAAGTTCCAAGAGAAGCCTTCTCATGTCCACACAACAAGTTAAAAGGGTAATAGTTACTCAAAAGCCTATTTTTTTAGCTATTCCTAGGACTATTGACTGTGAGTCGGCTAAGGATAGTCCCACATGTTTGGACAATTTGGTAAAGGACTATGAAGATGTGATTCAAGATCCTCCTAAAGGCTTACCACCTCTAAGAGGGATTGAACACCAAATAGACTTAATGCCCAGGGTTTCTTTACCACATCGTCTAGCATATAGGACCAATCCCAAAGAAACTCAAAAAGAAAATGAAAAGGAAATTGAAGTACATGATAAACCGAGTCTTAATACCTTCTCAACTAAATCACTTTTGTTGACTCGTGCTACACCTACAAGGTCTTCTTCTTCTTTGTCATTTTCATTACCTAAGGTTCCTACTTCCACACCATATTGGATAAAGAATGTTAAGGATGATTTTTTCATATCTCCTATTTTACCAAATAATATCATTCCTAAACAATCTTTTCCAACATGGTCTGTGTATAGACCATCTTTTTCTGAACTCCCAACATTTCAAAGTGATAAGTCATGTTTGCCCATTTCTTCTTGTCTTCTCTTATATAAAAGCAAACTGACTTTGTTTTATGCAGGAGTACTGAATTCGTGGACGAATTCTCTCCAACTCGGGGAGTATGATGGATATCCACTAGGAGAGGATTTTATTAATGAAGGAAGAGGATTTTCACCTACACATTTGAAGTTCTTCCTTCTAGTCTTCTCACAAATTAAATGAAGTCAAAGAGAAGATCAAGCCTAAAGATAAAGAAGTCTACAAACTCTCAAATAATAGGCTTCATATTAAATATCTCTCTTTATAGTTTCTTTTAAATTGTAAATAATATAGAATAATGTTTAGAAAGGTGCTTAGAGGGAAACATGAGACACCTTTTTTTGTAAAAGCATCTTTAGGCTTTAGTTTAGCAAATTCTAGAAGCTTGGGGAGTGAGCTTAGTAAGGGGGGTGTGATCTTAGGAGTTTTTTTGGGTAGCTTAGGGAATAAGCTATGTAAATGACCAGCCCTTACTCCTATAAAAGGAGGGCTTAGGTCCTTCACAATTCAGATTGGAATTATATAGTAGAGAGACTATACTCAAATTTGGAGAGAATTTGTGAGTTTTGAGTCTTCCTCTTCTTTGCCTTATCTTGTGAGCTATGGTGAGCTTCAAGTGGTGGCACTCCATCACTTATCTTGGTTCAAGGTTCCAAGTGGCGTGAATGGCTTCTTCCAATTCTCAAAATCCAGCAAGCATCTTCCTATAAGTGTTCTTCTTCCTTTTTCTTCATTTTTCCATTCGGTAGTTTGATTCCTAGAGTTTTACTTCTTTTCTACCGTTTAATTTTGTGTTTCCAACATTGTTTCCTTTAATTCTATTTGGTTCAGTAGCTAGCTTTTAAATTCTGTCCAACTTTAATTCTTGTTCTTCTTTCCTTGTGTTTTGATTCAATTTGACAATACATGGACTTCCATATGAGTCTTGGTTGGTGCTAAGTTTTGGTGAGTTCTTGAATTAGAACATTGATCCAATTCTAATGTGAAGTGCCTTTCAAATCCAGCTCAAGTTGTTCCTAAGAATGTCAAGAATCATGTGTTCTTGTAGTTACATTCACATCATGTGGTATCTAGAGTCTAGGCTTGTTGTTGCTTAAATTTTGATTTGTATTGCACTTTACATTTCAAGAGCTCTTTAATTCAAGTTGTTTACCATTCTGTATTAGGATTTATTTTGAGTTTTCTTGCTGTTTTCTTTTGTTACACCATGTGTTTGTGAAAAGGATTCTAGCACTCATTGTTCATATGAGTATGGCTGCTCTTTTGGAATGACATTCTCCTTCCTAGAGCTGACCTTAAGCTTCCTTTCACTTGTGGTTATATCTTGTTATATGTCTTTTAATTTTGTAATCATGTCAAGTTTTGTCTTAGTCATGTTATTCCATAATTGTCATTACTTCTAGTAGTACTTTTATTGCTTTAATTGTTTCTTGCTTTGGTTTACTTTCTGTTTTTTGAGTTTATTGCTTGATCCTTTGTGCATTTTCATTTTTAGATTTGAGTTCATGCTTGTATTTTCATTCTATACAAGTTCCTTTACACAATTTCCATTATGTCTTTGCTAGTTCATCATACTGTTTTTCATTCCTAAATAGGCTCCTCTGTTTTCTTACAAACGTGCTACTGTTTTCAATTTACTGCAATTAATTGGCTCATAGGAAATTTGTGAAAATTTGGATTTACATACTTCAAAGTGTTACAAAAGCATAGAAAAAAGAATCATTCAAAAATTCCAAGTACACAAAAAATGATAAATAAAATACGAAAAGTGTACCATACTGCCGAAAAGAATACGGTAATTGGGCAGCAATTTTGAAAAATTTATTTCTCTCAATTGGCTTACTGTTTTGACCTCATTCTAGTGCCATTTTTGGGTTAAGACATTGAAGTCTCTGTGGTTAATTTTTCACATTCCAGTTCGCTTTCAATCGGTACATTTAAATCTGTAAACATAGCACAGTTTGTTTTAAAAAAAAAAAATTGCAGTAGCTGTTTTCTGTTTTCTTTAATCTACTCTAGCACTTTTCTTTAGGACTCTTTTTGTGTGCCTTCTTTATTCATTGAGTTCCTTATTTTCTTAATTGTCTTTCATTCATATTCTTTCTAGTTTGTCATACATTACTCTCTGTTTTTTGGTTTAGCTTTTATTGTTTACACTTTTTTCTTGCTTGTCTTTTTGTTCTTCTTAAAAGTTGTGTGGAGACTTGTTCTTAAGTAAGTTGGTTTGCTGTGACATATTTCACTTGAAGCTACTCCATTTCACAAGCAAGGCTTGCTTGAGGACATAATATTTTCTTAGAGTGGTTTGAGTGCTTTCTTGGGCATTTTCCAGCAACCTATATCTCACTGTTTTTAATTGTTTAACAAGTTTCTTTCACTATTTTGTTTTCTGTTTTTGTGTATTTTCTGCTCATGGCTCATTTCTCTAGTGGAGAGTCCTCCAAACCGTGTTCACCACAAAAGGCAGCCCTTTATGAAGACTTAAAGAATGCCAAGCAATCCAATGCTCACTATCTTGAGGTGATTAGGAAGATGGAAGCACGGCTCCAAAGTTTGGAGTTAAACCGAGAAGAAATGCATCACAACCGTGAGAGAAGAACTCCTCCTCCTAGTCGGCATTCTTCAAGACACTCCCATGGCTATTATGAAGATAATCCAAGGCCAAGACATCATCACCATGAAGAGAGGCGCCAACATGTGGCTGGCCCTTGTTCTCCTAATGTAAAACTTCCTAGTTTTAGTGGTGAAAGTGATCCCAATGTATACTTAGGATGGGAGGCTAAGGTGGACCAAATTTTTGATGTAAATGGGGTTAGGGATGAGCATAGGGTTAAGTTAGCTTCTTTAGAATTTTTGGACTATGCCATGCAATGGTGGCATCAATACCTCATGGACATTGACCTACACAAGAGGCCGCCCGTGGTCTCTTGGAACGATTTGAAAGCATGTTTACGCGCTAGATTCGTACCCCCACACTTTAGGAAAGACCTTATGTTGAAACTCCAACGGTTTCATCAAGGCGCGCTAAGTGTGGATGATTACTTTAAACAACTAGACACGCTTTTAATTCGGGTTAATATGGATGAGAGTGATGAAGCTAAGATAGCTAGGTTTGTGAGTGGCCTTCGAAGGGACATTCAAGACGTGGTAGAGTTACAAGAATATTCTTCTTTGGAAAATGTGGTGCACCTTGCTAGCAAAATTGAAAATCAACTTGCAAGGAAAAATGCTTTCAAAAATTCTTCTAAGGATAACTACTACCACTCTTCTTGGAAAAATAAAAATAACTCTTTTTCAAATATCCCTTCTAAGGACTCTACTTTCAAACCTAGAGAGTCTAAGCCTTCCACTTCCAATTCTAGGCCTAAATCACCACCTAAAACGTCTAGTAAGAAGTGTTTTAAATGTTTAAGCTATGGACATATTGCTTCTAATTGCCCTTCTAAACGAGCTATGTATATGCATGATGGGGTAGATAGTAGTGAGCATGGGTCCGAATCTTCTAGACATTCCTCACCTTCTAGATCCCCAAGTGAGAGTGAAAGTGAAAGCCCACATGAGGGTGACCTATTAGTAATAAGACGCATGCTTGGACAAGTGTTAAAACCTTTTGATGAAACTCAAAGAGAAAATATATTTCATTCAAGGTGTCTTATTAGTGATAGAGTATGCTCTTTGATTGTGGATGGGGGGAGTTGTGCGAATGTGGCAAGCACAAGAGTGGTAGACAAACTTGGATTGCCTACCATCTCTCATGCCAAGCCCTACAAGTTACAATGGTTGAGTGAGGTGGGTGAGATAGTAGTGAACAAACAAGTCCTCATTACATTTTCCATTGGCAAATATAAAGATGAGGTCTTGTGTGATGTTGTTCCAATGGAAGCTACTCATATACTTTTAGGTAGGCCATGGCAATTTGATAGAAAAGTTTTTCATGATGGCTTTACCAACAAAATTTCTTTTCACTTCCATGGGCACAAAGTCACTCTTAAGTCTCTCTCTCCAAAGGAAGTAAATGAGGACCAAGTTAAAATGAGAGAAAAAAGAGAGAAAGAAAATGATATAAAAAGTTCCAAGAGAAGCCTTCTCATGTCCACACAACAAGTTAAAAGGGTAATAGTTACTCAAAAGCCTATTTTTTTAGCTATTCCTAGGACTATTGACTGTGAGTCGGCTAAGGATAGTCCCACATGTTTGGACAATTTGGTAAAGGACTATGAAGATGTGATTCAAGATCCTCCTAAAGGCTTACCACCTCTAAGAGGGATTGAACACCAAATAGACTTAATGCCCAGGGTTTCTTTACCACATCGTCTAGCATATAGGACCAATCCCAAAGAAACTCAAAAAGAAAATGAAAAGGAAATTGAAGTACATGATAAACCGAGTCTTAATACCTTCTCAACTAAATCACTTTTGTTGACTCGTGCTACACCTACAAGGTCTTCTTCTTCTTTGTCATTTTCATTACCTAAGGTTCCTACTTCCACACCATATTGGATAAAGAATGTTAAGGATGATTTTTTCATATCTCCTATTTTACCAAATAATATCATTCCTAAACAATCTTTTCCAACATGGTCTGTGTATAGACCATCTTTTTCTGAACTCCCAACATTTCAAAGTGATAAGTCATGTTTGCCCATTTCTTCTTGTCTTCTCTTATATAAAAGCAAACTGACTTTGTTTTATGCAGGAGTACTGAATTCGTGGACGAATTCTCTCCAACTCGGGGAGTATGATGGATATCCACTAGGAGAGGATTTTATTAATGAAGGAAGAGGATTTTCACCTACACATTTGAAGTTCTTCCTTCTAGTCTTCTCACAAATTAAATGAAGTCAAAGAGAAGATCAAGCCTAAAGATAAAGAAGTCTACAAACTCTCAAATAATAGGCTTCATATTAAATATCTCTCTTTATAGTTTCTTTTAAATTGTAAATAATATAGAATAATGTTTAGAAAGGTGCTTAGAGGGAAACATGAGACACCTTTTTTTGTAAAAGCATCTTTAGGCTTTAGTTTAGCAAATTCTAGAAGCTTGGGGAGTGAGCTTAGTAAGGGGGGTGTGATCTTAGGAGTTTTTTTGGGTAGCTTAGGGAATAAGCTATGTAAATGACCAGCCCTTACTCCTATAAAAGGAGGGCTTAGGTCCTTCACAATTCAGATTGGAATTATATAGTAGAGAGACTATACTCAAATTTGGAGAGAATTTGTGAGTTTTGAGTCTTCCTCTTCTTTGCCTTATCTTGTGAGCTATGGTGAGCTTCAAGTGGTGGCACTCCATCACTTATCTTGGTTCAAGGTTCCAAGTGGCGTGAATGGCTTCTTCCAATTCTCAAAATCCAGCAAGCATCTTCCTATAAGTGTTCTTCTTCCTTTTTCTTCATTTTTCCATTCGGTAGTTTGATTCCTAGAGTTTTACTTCTTTTCTACCGTTTAATTTTGTGTTTCCAACATTGTTTCCTTTAATTCTATTTGGTTCAGTAGCTAGCTTTTAAATTCTGTCCAGCTTTAATTCTTGTTCTTCTTTCTTTGTGTTTTGATTCAATTTGACAATACATGGACTTCCATATGAGTCTTGGTTGGTGCTAAGTTTTGGTGAGTTCTTGAATTAGAACATTGATCCAATTCTAAAGAGAAGTGCCTTTCAAATCCAGCTCAAGTTGTTCCTAAGAATGTCAAGAATCATGTGTTCTTGTAGTTACATTCACATCAGCAAGGGTGGGCTCTGGAGCAGTTTCAGCTCCCTCCTCGAGAGCAAGGTAGTTTGGGGGCGTGGAGGCGCTGGGGGGTGGTCCCTCAGAGATTCAACATTTTTGTCAGAAGAAGAGTGGGATGCAGCCACCATAGTGGTCCTTCTTCTCTTGAAGACAGGGCCCTCTGCAGAGTCTTCCTCTTCATCTGAAGGAACTATTACCACCCCTTTGTTTTTCTCTAGGGGGGCTAGTAAAGGAGAAGTCTTGACCATGACTAAGGGGATAGCCGCGATCGGGATTTGAGAAGTAGGGAGTGGGGTGTTGTGAGAAGGAAGGGGGTTCTGTGTGGTTTGTGGAGATGCAGGTTGTGGGTTTGGTAGTGGTGAGGCAGGTGTTGGTGTGGCTTGAGCGGAGAGAGATTGGAGAAGTGGTAGGGGGCGGCAGGGGCCGAGTGTGTGGAGGTACCAGCTCCACCAGCAGAGGTATTGCCACGAATGGACAAGACTGGAGTCTTGTCCGCTTCTCAGCATCCAACACCATGTTTGTACCAAAGAGAAAGTATTGTGAGTTAAGCATGCCATAAAAGTCAAGACAATCAGCATAAGAATGAATCACAAAACAAGCAAGAGGAAGTATGAACAGAGTTAGTGCTTGAAGAAGGTAGGGAAGGGATTATTCCCATACCAATGCAGCTGGTGAGTGTAGCAGACTCATATTCGTGCTTGATCAGCTCAACGGTGTTGAAGACCACCCCCAAGCTTGCCAGGACCTGGCACACCTCGCGGTCAGCTGAGGATAACTCGTTCAAGGTCTTGGCCTTTTTCAGCTCCAGCTCTCCTACCCAGTACAGGGGGAAGCCGTCTAAGGCTGTGGGGTCGACTTCAGAACTGCATACCCTGAAGAACTTTCCCCTAAATCCTTTGTAGGATTGTTGAAAGAGGGTCAAGATGATCCTTCCAGCTATCCCACTGAAGCTGACCCAGAGGTTCTTCTCGGGGCTCTTAGCTTCGAAGAAATGCAAGAAGACGTCCATGGAGGGGGAGTGGCCGAAATGATTGCAGAGGATGCTGAAGGCCCTGATGAAGGTCCAACTGTTAGGGTGCAGCTGGGCCGGGGCCACGTTAATCTCGGTAAGAAGTTCCCTCTCGAAACTGGTGAAAGGGAGGCGTTGTCCAACGCGTTTGAACACTATTTGATAAAAGAAGAAGAACGGTTCCCCACCGTTTGAACGGTTATCAACACAGACAGGTTCGCCCATTGTGTAGGGGCAAACAAAGATGTAGGCATCGTGCCTTCTCCCGAATGCTCTACCCTTACAGCTAGGCTCGCTGTCCAGATGGGCTCTCCAGTCAGAAAGGAGGTCAGGGTGGAGGTTTCCGCGAGGAGCTCGTCGGAGGCCCAGGGATAGAGGGGTTTGTAGTTGACGTTGGGAGAAGGAGGATTAGCGGTGGTTTTTCTCGCCATGGTACAACAAAGGAAGTTGGGAATAAGAAGAACAAAGGTTTAGCAAACAAGGCTATGATGTGAAACTAGGGAGAAAACGCAGAAAAACCCTACCCACGCGAGAAATTTCATAAAACAGGTGAACGAAGAAACGCGAAGAAAAACGTAAATGCGAGAATCTAAACAGTCAAAGGCAGTAATATCAACGCATGAAATCAAGAGTAAAGAGCCATCAATGCATAAAAATCATACCTTTGATGTTTGAGCAACGAAAGTCTCAGTTTTGCAAAGAGGGATCAGAGAAAGCTTGGGAAAGAAGATGAAGAGTGCAATCGTTCGCGTAAATGATGGAACAGTGTCTAAAGCGCGCATTTTCAAAAGGTTTAACGTAAACTTAAGAAGTGCAAGAGGCATTAAGTCATGGTCGTGCGATTGGCCACGTGTTTATGGATTACCGCATGAGTAGAAAGTGTCACTTCATAGCACATAGTGTCTTGTCATAGAATGTCACGTTGGACGGTAGGGCGGGGCCTTAGTCTTTTCGCTGAGCAGTTGTCAACTCAAGACTGGGGGGCTTGTGTACCGACCCGTCCTCGGGCGTTGACCAAAGTCAACATAGTGGGACCCATTAGGGGCGCTATGAAGTAAGCAAGGGAGTTGACCGGCCTCGAGCGTTGACCGACCTCGGGCGTTGACCGGCCTTTGGCGTTGACTGGGTTTGGTACCAGGAATGTGCCTGTGCTAGAAGGGTGTCCCCCCACGATACCCACGGGTAGGAGCGACCGTGGAGGAGGCGACACAGTAGGAGGCGGCACGGTAGGGACGTGGAGGCCTCGGGCCTCGGTCCCCAAACAGTAATAGAAGGTGAGGAAAGGTGGTTTTCAAGCCACACCTCCAGCACCAGAAAGGAGAAGCCCCACTCACAAGGGACCCGTGCATAGAGTGTAGAGACGCGGCAAGTACGCACCACCGTTAGAAAGCCCCCGGGGCAGAGACGACCCATGAGAGGGTCACGTCCCAGGAGGCGATTCGCATGCATGGTACGTGAGGAAGGCAAAGAGCCCCTAAGGCGGATGACTCAGAGGATGGGCGCATGAGTTGACACCCAAGTAGTCACCCTCGCGCGGGATGCACTCTGGGAGAATGGTCTTACATATTGGGATTTCCCTAAGTTTGGGCTACAGTGTCGTGAGGCTGCACCCATAGATAAGCTTAAGTCAGAGGTAGACACGTGGCAGAAACACAGACAAAGGTATATAAGGCTTTGCTACAAACAGACTAAGGTACGTTTTCACACTTTACACACAAGAGACCAAAGAAAGAGAGAATTCAGTTACGCACTTCTTTGAGCACTGAGTTGTTGGTGTTCTGCGACGAGAAGTGTCACGGTGTTTTCTACCATAACTGACTTGAGCGTCGGAGTGCAAACGGCCGCGAGGACGCCCATTTGTCTCTCTATTTCAGGTGTTCGCAGAGGGTCATCATGGATAGATAGAACCTCAACCAACTGGCCCGCTTCTCTGCGTTTAGCATCATGCTTGCACCAAAGAAAGAAGAGATAAGAACTAAGAAAGCAGGGAGAACCAGAAAACCAGTACAAGTGTAAGCTAATAAATACAAAAGAACAATAAACAGAGTGATGCATAAGGAAGATTAAGAAAGGATTCCTATACCAATATAACCAGCAAGCCCAGTTGGGCTGTATTCGTTCTTAATGAGCTCTGTGGTGTTGAAGATCACCCCCATGCTGGCCAAAACTTGGCGTAGCCCGCGATCAGCTGAAGAGAGCTCATCCAAGGTCTTGGCCTTCTTGAGCTTTAGCTTCCCCACCCAATATAACGGGAATCCATCAAGGGCGGTGCGGTCGTGCTCGGAGCAACACACCCTGAAGAATTTTCCTTTAAACCCTTTGTATGACTGCTGGAATAGGGTAAGGATCACTCTCCCTGTCACCCCGCTGAAGCTAACCCAGAGGTTTTTCCCAGGATTTTTGGCTTCAAAGAAATGAAGGAAAACGTCTACGGAGGGGGCATGACCAAGTAGTTACAGAGAATGGAGAAGGCCCTGATGAAGGCCCAACTATTGGGATGTAGTTGGGCAGGGGCGACGTTTATCTCAGTTAATAGTTCCCTTTCAAAGCTATTGAAAGGGAGGCGCTGCCTAATGCGCTTGAAGACGGTTTGATAGAAGAAAAAGAATGGTTCACCATTGTTGGAGCGGTTGTCCACGCAAACGGGTTTGCCCTCTACACAGGGACGAACCGAGATGTAAGCATCACACTCTCTCCCGAACGCTCTACCCTTGAAATCAGGTTCGCTGTCCAGGTGTGCCCTCCAGTCAGCGAGAGAGGTGAAGGAGGAGGTTTCAACGAGGAGGTCATCGGAAGCCCAGGGGTACAAGGGCTTATAGTTGACGCTAGGAGGATGAGGGTTGGCAGTGACTTTTGTTCGTGCCATGATGAAGAAAGCTAAGAAAAACAAGGAAAAGAAGAAAGCAAAGGTTCAACAAGGGGAAACTATGGTGTGAAACTAAAAAAACCCAATAAACCCTACTCTCGTCGAAAAACCCAGAAAACAGAAGAATGAAGAAGATGCAGAAGAAGACTCGAAACGTGGAAATATAAATAGTCCCAGGCAGTTATCAATGCGTGAAATTAGAAATAAAGAGCAATCAATGGAGAAAAAGCATACCTTTGATGTTTGATGAGCGAAAGTTTTGGTTTTTGCGAAAGAAGAAACCAAAGAGCTCGAGGAAGAAGATGAAGAGTGCAAGAGAAGTTTCAAGTGATGGAACAGTGCATGAAACGCAGGTTTTTGAAAGACTTAATGAAAACTTGAGAAGTGCAAGCGACGTTAAGTCCCAGCCACGTGATTAAGACACGTGTGTGTTGATTACAACATGAACAAGAAGGCGTCACTTCAGTGCACTGTGCACGTCCTGTCACAGGAAGCCACGTTTGTCGGTAGGGTGAGACCATAGTCTCTTCGCTGAACAAGTTGACAGCTCGAGACTGGGGGGCTTGTGTACCGACCGGTCCTCGGACTCGGGCGTTGACCAAAGTCAACGCGGTGGGACCCCGAAGGAGAGGTCCACTGGAAAGTACAGTAGGACAGGAAGGAGACTCGTTAGGCTCGCGAGTAAGAGAGCCGAGGAGGGGGCGACACCAAAGCAAGGCGTGGAGTCCTCGGGCATTGGCATCTCAACAGTAAAAATGGAAAAAGAAAGGTGGTTTTCAAAGCCACACCCCAGTTGTCAGTAAGGAGAGGCCCAGATCACGAGGGACCCGTGCATGGGCTGTAGGGGCGCGGTAGTACGCACCACCGTTAAAGAGCCACTGGGAAAGAGACGACTCGTGAGGGTCACGTCCTAGGGGTGATTTGCATGCATGGAACATGAGTAAGGCAGGGAACTCCCAGGGCGGATGACTCAGAGATTGGGTGCATGAGTTGGCATCCAAGCAGTCATCTCGCCCCAGTAGCACTTCGGCAGGGTAGTCTTACACACTAGATGACCCTAAGTCTGGGTGTTAGTGTTGCTAAGACGCGCCTATAGGATGCTTAAGTCACAATCAAACAGAAGGACAAACACACGGAAAGGTATATAAGGGTGACAACAGACATAACCAGGTACGTTTTAGAACACGTTACGCTTCACTAGTACACATTACGCATTTCTGAGAGAAGCAACACAGAGTGAGAGAGAACACACACACAATGCTCTCAGAGTTAGAGTTTGGTGTTCATTGCCCAAAAGACTGACTTGATCGTCGGAGTGCAAACGGCCGCGAGGGCGCCCTTTGTCTCTTTGTTTTCAAGTGTTTCCATCGGAGAAAAGGGACGTGGGAGCAGAGGGTTCTTGGATGCGAAGTTATCAGATACGCACAAAGATAGTTAGGTCAACCAGCGGGAACAATTATATTATAGGTCACTATGGTTGTATATGAAAGTGAACCTAATATTTAATTTTCTTTAGAAATCAATATAAATTTTGAGAGTATGCATATTAATAATATTTGGGGGTTAATTAAATTAATTTCATATACATATCTTACATTTGAGTAAAATTTCAGGGTATACCTTAGATTACATTACATGTAAGTTAATTAATCAATTAAACATTCATTAAGTGTTAACAAATTTAGCTTATTTTTTCTTATTTTGTTATATTTAAATAAATTAATATTAAAAATCATAATATTTAATAAATAATTTCGTATATTTCAACGTGACCTGATGTATGTATAATATTAAAGCATATACTAAAAACATATATATTTTTCATACATTATAAAAACACTTGCTTTGGTATAGTAATTAGTTAATTAAATTATAAAGTAAAAAAAAATCTTTTATTGGAATATAGGTTAAATAATAAATTGAAGAAGTTTTAAAAATTATAAATGCATGTGTTTAAGTATAATAGTGAAAGTAACATTTTTCTAATTTTTTATTGTTGATTTGTGAGGGTTAAGGGAGAAGTAACTATGACATGGATGGTTAAAGATGCATATGTTGTTTTTCAAATTTTGAAACACTTATGCATTGGTTAACTGCATGCACAGTTAAATCTGGAACTGCATAGGCTCGTAGTAACACTGGGTAGGGTGTAATTTCTTAAAACATACCATATTTTAACAATAAACGTCAAAATACAATAAATATTAATATTTATAAAAAAATATAAAAAAGAATTTTTTTTAATGAAAATATAAAGAACATAAAAAGTTAAATGTTTTTATAATTAACAAATTATAAATTTTTATAAGGCATATTCTCCCTACACCCAATCAATTTTGGCCGGCACCCAATCATCCTTATGAAAAGACTAAAATATCCTTAATGAAATGAAAATTAGGTTAAGGATGTGCACCCAATCCAGACACCCAATCCAGGCACCCAACACCTACACAACAACCACCCACCGTCGTTTTCATTCTTCTCTATGCGCGTTCTCCCTGTGGTAGCATTCTCCGTTCACCGAGGCAGTGACGCTTCACCTTCACTGAGGAGGAGCGACGTCTATTGTTGTGGTGATTGAAGCGGCATCATGTGTGAGGGAGTTAGACGGCGACAAACAACGAAGCCACCGGAAAAACAAAGTCACCGGAGAAGACGACACACATTATGATTAGTTTTCTCTTTACCTAGGCGTTCCGGATATTTTTAGTCGGAATTGCTTAATGACCTACGAATATGGTTATCCGGACATCATTTTGTTGGTTCCATATTTGTGGTATCCGGAAGTGTGATTTTTTTACTGTGGATGCCTATGTTCGGAAGTAAGCTTGTTTGCACTGCACTGCTTATATTTGGATAAATTTATCCAGAATCCATTTTCCACTTACGGTCATTTACGTTTGGAATTCATCTTTGTCTTACGGATATATATGTTCGAAATATTAAATTGAAAATCTTAATTTTTTACACAGATTTCTATATCTGGAATGAACAACAATCCCTTTCATACTTGTGCATCTGGAGGCCAATATTCAGTTTTCACCATTTTTCTTAATAAAGAAGACAAGGGCAAAATGAGATTTTAAAATTTTGTCGGGTGTCAGTCAAAATTGATTGGGTGCAGGAAACAATTGCCTTTTTATAAATAATTAAAATATTAATATTTATTATTAAATAAACATTTGTCTTTTTTTAAACGGCAGACAACCCTTATCCACTAAATAAGTCAGTACAGTCAGAGACACCACTGCCTCGCTCCAAAACCCTTTCGTCTTCCTCCGTTTGTTCCACACTCCAACTCTCCAAATGGCGGAAACCACCAAAATCCGTTTCGGCTTCATCGGCTGCGCCCAAATTGCGCGCAAGGTCTCCCGCGCCGTCGCGCTCGCGCCTAATGCCGTCCTGCACGCCGTCGGGAGCCGCTCCCTCGACAAGGCCCGCGCCTTCGCCGCCGCTAACGGATTTCCTGCCGGCGCCAAGGTGTACGGCTCCTATGAGGCCGTCCTCGACGACCCCGAGGTCGACGTAGTCTACCTGCCACTCCCCACCAGCCTGCACGTGCGCTGGGCCGTGCTCGCCGCCAGCAAGAAGAAGCACGTGCTGCTTGAGAAGCCAGTTGCTCTTAATGTTGCCGAATTTGATGAGATAATTGCGGCGTGCGAATCCAATGGGGTGCAGCTCATGGACGGTACCATGTGGATGCACCACCCCCGCACCTCGAAGATGAAGGAGTTTCTCTCCGATGTAAACCGTTTTGGCCAGCTCAGATCGGTATGAACCTGTTTTGAATTCAATATTGCTTTTCTTGGCTTTATTCTTCAGCTTTTTTTATCAAACACCAATGACACAACAATTTTTATTTTAAAATATGAAATATTTTGGGTTAGATGAACTATAACCATAAAAATGTTATTATTTTATTAAACACCGATTAAACATTCATTGATATCACCTATGGCATGATATGTTTTTTTTTTTAAAATATGAAATAATTTAGGGTTTAGGGTTTGCGTCTTCTTCTGTGGTGGAGTGCGCGAGTTGCAGGTGGTTCGTGCTATGGTTGCGGTGTTCGAGGTGGTCGTGGGTTACAGGTGGATCGTGCGGTGGTTGCGGGTTGCAGGTGGTCACGGGTTACAGCTGGTGACAGGTTGCAGTGGTTGCGAGTTGAAAGTAGACTCTTAGATGGGGATGGGTTGTAGTGGTTGCGGGTTGAAAGTAGACGAGTCTATGACTCAATCCTACGAGTCGAGTCTACGGAACTCCCACGAGTCGTGGGAGTTCCGTTGACTTGTGAGTTTGACAACCATGGTCTTATCTTTTTGTTAATGTTTTTCAAGATAGAAAATTACTTTTTATTCTTGGCTATTTTTTTAAAATCATTTTTTAGTTTAGTTCAATAATAGAGTCTTATTATAATCTTACTTTAAATAATGTCTTACTCTATCCATAAGCATATTTTAATAAAAAAATTATAATTTAATAAAAAAATTAAAAAATTCAAATATTAAACTTATAAATGTAAACATCACCCTAAATTCCGCACTCCACGGAAGAAGACGCAGTCCACAGAAGACGCAAACGCAACCGACAATGAAACGCGAAACCCTAAGGTCAGTTGGTTTCATTTAATTTCCCCATTCAAAACGACACCGTTTTGGGGTTCCAGTTGGACTCGCCAACTCGGACCAGAGTTGCGAGTCCACCCCGATTTCACCGAGTCTGCGTCGAGTCTACCGAATTTACCCAAAAAACGAGTCTATTACCGAGTTAACTCAGTAAGGCCAAGTGGACACGTAAACTCGGACGAGTCAACGAGTTGACTTGCGAGTTTGATAACCATGGATAAGCAATAGATAGAGTAAGACATTATTTGAAGTAAGAGTATTATAAAACTCATTAATTAGAGTAAGTCATTATTTGAAGTAAGTATTATAAAACTCATTAATTTGAGTAAGACATTATTTAAAGTAAGGGCGAGGTTATCAAACTCGTGGGTTCACCCATAAACCCGTTTGAGTTTGAGTCAACTGGTGCTTCGCGAGTAAACCCGTGAGTGAACTTGTATTTTGACAAACTCTGTGTAAACTCGGACAGACTCGCTGAACTTGGTGCAAATTTGCAAGTTCGAGGCCTTGTGAACGAGTTATGAAAAAAAAAACCCAAAAGGACTGAGATGTCATCGTCACGCTTGATTGTCACTGTGCCTCGCTATCGTTGTGCCTCACCGCACTGCGCCTCGCTATTGTCGTGCATCGTCGTGCCGTCGCCTCTTCATTTTGGCTGTGGGTTTCGTGGGTTAATTGGGGAAATGTTAGATTTTGGGTTGGGAGTTATTTTTAAGTTGGGTTGGAGATTTTTAACTTGATTGGGTTGGGTTATTTTTAGGTTGGGTGTGGTGATTTTTAACTTGATTGGGTTTAGGGTTGGGAGTTATTTTTAGGTTGGGTAGGGGGTTTTTAAGTTGGTTGGGTTGGGTTATTTTTAGATTGGGTTTGGGGATTTTTAACCTGATTGGGTTTAGGGTTGGGAGTTATTTTTAAGCAGATTTGGGATTTTTTTTAATTTAAAATTGCTGAAATAAGATTGGGATTGAGATTATATTATTCTTTATTGATTTGATGTTTCAACACGGTAAAAAAAAATTGTAAAATGATATGAAATTGTATATGAATATATTTTTATTAAATTTTTATATGAAGAGACTTGTTACGAGTCATGTTTATAGACCTTCCACGAGTATGAGTAAACTCTTGAGTCTTAGTAGACTCTCGAGTCTGATAAGAGTACTATAAGACTCTTTCATTGAAGTATAAATCGTAGGAAAATCATAAAAATGTTATGCCAGATCAAGAAAAAGAATAAATTAAGGCAATATATGGTGACACTTGGAATATCGATAGTCTTAGGTGCTTGAAGTACTTAGAAAGATTAAAGATAAGGATGGGCAAAAGATCCAAATTGTCAAATCCAATCCATAATTATCCAAATCCATATTACTTTAAGTCTATTTAAATGAATTTATGTAATCCAAATCCATATTTTTGGATTTTTAATCCAATCCATTTAATTAGATTTGGATTTGATAATATTTTGGATTTTAAAAATCCAAAATCAAGGTATCGTTTCAACTTATAAAATGGTAAGTTGAGTCAGGACCAAGTAATGTAGCACCGGGTCGAGCATAGGTCAAGTAAAGTAGGTTCGGAGACAGATCGAGTCAAGTCGGCCCAGGAGAAGGCCGAGTTGATTCAACTTGGACCCAAGTCAAGTTGACTTAACCTAGGCCTAGGTCGAGTCCAGTCGAACCATGCCTAGGTCAAGTTGATTCAGCTTGGACACACATCGAGTTAAGTTGGCCAAAACCCAGATTTTGTTGAGTCGGCCTAGGTCTAATCTAGTTAGAGTAAGCCCGGGCTCAAGTCCATCTTAGACCCAGGTTGAGTTGACTTAGCCTAGGCTCCAAATAAGTTGAATCAGTCCAAACCCAGGTCGATTCAAGTTGGTTGGGCCCAAGTCGAGTAAAGTCAGTCTGGGCCTAGATAAAGCTAATTGGGCCTTGGCCTAATTCGAGTCGAGTTGACCTAGGCCTAGGTCGAATTGAGTTGGCCCAACCTTGGTTAAGTAGAGTTCACCCAACCCAGGTCTAGCTGAGTCAACCTAACCCAGGTCAAGTTGAGTGGGCCCGAGCCCAAGTCAAGCTAAGTGTGCATGGGCACAAGTCAAGGTGAGTCATCCCAGGCCTAGGTCAAGCTTTGTCAGTGGGGGTCTATGTTGAGTTGAGTAAGCTTGAGCACGTGTCGAGCCAAATCGGCCTGGGCCCAAGTCGAGTTGACGCAGCCCAAGCTGCCTAGATCGAGCTAAGTCGGCTAGATGCCAAGGTCAAGACAAGTTGGTCGAGTTGAGTCGGCCCCGACCCATGTGGTTGAATCGTTTTGACTTGGACCCAGGTCGAGTCGAGTATGATGAATTCTAGTTGGGCCCTTCTTGGCTCGTGACATCGAGCCTACATTGGGTTGGGCCATCTTCAATCGAGTTGGGCAAGGCCTAGGTAAGATCGAGTCTAGTCGGGCTTAGTGTAGGTCGAGCCGAGTCGGGTCAAATCTATGTCTAGGTGGGCCTAGGTGGGACCAAGATGGATTGGGCCAGGTTAGGCCAAGTCGAGTTGGACCTATTTTTGGTTGAGACATCAAGCCCTGGGGCCATTTTAACTAAGTTGAGTTGATCCATGTCAGGTCAAGTTGAGTCGACCTATTCCTATGTCGAGCTGAGTTGGTTTGGCTCTACATTAAATCAAGTTGTGTTGGGACCAGGTCGGTTGAATTCGATCGAGATTAGGTTAAGTCGGGCCAAGATCGAGTTGAGTCCAACTGGGTATGGGTCGAGTAGGGTTCAGGTGGGATCAAGACGAACTGTGTCAAGTTGGGTCTGTGTCCAATCGATACACACATCAGATCAATCAAGTCAATCACACATCAAATTTAATCTAATTAACAAAGTGGATTTAATATAAATTTAATCCAGTGTAAATTGAATTAAAAAATCCAATGGATAAACACCCTTAATTAAAGATATACATATAAGTGGAATTTAAGGCCAGATAATACGGTTTTATGCATTGTCCATCTCCATGCAAATGGATGTTGTAGAAGGCATTCATAAGCTTTCACCTCAAGTTTTTAACATTGAGTGTTAGTCTTTAAACAAATAGACACAAGTTATAAATTAATAAAGTCTAGAGGCCTATGAGATAGAAGATGACTTTCCTCGTGAATGTAAGGTGTTGAAGATTTTTTGCTTCAGATGCAATAGTTGATTTTGTATTTAATTTTCATACTTGTATTATCTGATTATTTGAATTTTTTAAACCTTTGACAGTGATTAGATTTTTGGCCTCCTTTCACAATGATCGCAAGCTTTGGCATAGTTTTTCATTGATTAAATCTCATTTTGACTTTTACTTTTTTGCATGTTGAGAGACCTGAGAGTGATCAAGATTGCATAAATTTTGAAGCATAATCAAAGGCATAAGTAGAGCTTTGCATTTTCTCTTTGTCTTCTAAATGCTGCTTCATTTTTGTGCTGTTGTTCGTCTGATATTGAAAATGCAGTTGCTTGCCTATTCAGTATTAAGGGTATCATAGCCATATTTGTTGATTTTAGGTAGCCTTTTGGGCCTTGATATCTCTTGCCAGAGTACACAAGAGGCCCAAGGAAATAATTTTATTTTCCAGTTGAACTGACAAATAAACTGTATTGTTACTGTACTGTATCTAGGGCTTTGAGTATTAAATATATTTCAGATTCAAAATTAAGTGCCAATACACACATAACTATGAACAGATTATATCTCTGGCAACCATAACATTTTTTAGAAGTACAAACGTCGTAGCAATAGAAATATGTCTCAATTAATGACTATCAATTTATTTTTGAATTGCATACCTGTCTCTTGCTTACTGGGATAAGGTTTTTTACTTTTGCTGTGGTTGCATATTTGAAACCTTCTCTGTTTTACCTTTTCATCTAAATCTGATTTGCTTAGCTGTTCTGGTTCTCTCTAATTGTCTTACATTGTTGACCATCTATTTTTAAAGGGTTTTTTATTTTACTTCTATAGATTTCTTCGCAAATTCTGTGACGGTGATTTTAATCTCAGTCCTGTAAGTAAATAAGGGAAATAAGGGACTCTAAATAATGTGACCAATGACCTTATAATACTGTTTTCCACACTTTTACTCTAATGCATATTGTTTGGACTTTAAATGGAAGTTGTTGAATGAAAAGACAAGTTATAAGACACTTCTTAGAGACTTAGACTCTTGGCCATGTTATTTAGAGTATTGGGGAGGGGAATGGTGTGGTATGCATTCATATTCTGCATTGACATCCATAGTTTCTTTTTTACTTTCCCAGATTCACTCTAATTTTACATTTACTGCTGGTGCCGATTTCCTTGAGAACGACATTCGTGTGAAGCCAGATCTTGATGCTCTTGGTGCTCTTGGCGATGCAGGTTGGTACTGTCTTAGGGCAATACTGTGGGCTGCCAATTATGAACTACCAAAAACTGTAATCGCCTCACGCAATCCTGAGCATAATCAAGTTGGGGTGCTATTGTCTTGTGGGGCTACATTGTGCTGGGAAGATGGAAAAGTAGCAACCTTCTATTGCTCCTTCTTTTCCAACCTAACAATGGATATAAGTGCTTTTGGGACAAAAGGAACACTACATGTACATGACTTCGTTATCCCTTATGAAGAGAAGGAAGCATCATTTTATGCAGCTACAGAATCAGGTTTCGATGAAGGTGTTACAAAGTGGGTTCCACAGCCAAACAAGAACATAATAAAAACTGACATACCTCAGGAGGCTCTTATGGTAAATGAGTTTGCCCGTTTGGTGGCAGATATCAAATTCAACAATGCAAAACCCGATAAGAAGTGGCCAACAATTAGTAGGAAAACTCAACTGGTAATGGATGCTGTGAAGGCTTCAATTGATAGGGGTTTTGAGCTTGTTCGGATTCAGGAGTGAGGTGTATGAACCGAGGTCTGTGTTCTTGTAATGCATCACAAAAACAATTTCTGTTATGTATTTTGAGCAGTTCATCGCTGAGATGTATATAAAAGAGGTATGCAGGGTCTGTATACTCTTTTATAAACAATTTTACCTCATGTATGCCGTGTTTGTTTCCTTAAAAGAGGCATGCAGGGACCCTTACAAATTTATAATTTCTTTCAAATATATTGTAACAATCAATTTTTCTCTTCATTTTTTTATTTTCTCTTTTTTTTTCAGCAAATAATTAAATGAATTAAAGAAACATTTTAAGGGTGTTTCAACCCTTATACAAAAACTATCAAAGCAGACCTATTTTTCATTCCTATATCTCCAAGAGATAGTTCTACAATATGGGTTTAAAGATTCCAAAAGAACTAACATAATTCCCTTCTTATTACACAATTTCTATAATTATTGCAGAAGGAAACATCAAGCCATACTCATATACATAAAACTGGAAAACCTCTCACCTTAAATTAGAATATGCTAATAAACCTGATGGAAGAGGCCCCAGTACCAATCCTTTGAAAGGCCACCTAAATATCAAAATAAGGCAACCACTAGAGTTATGGTCAAAGAGGGGCCAAGAGGACACATTTTTACATGTCATAAACTCTAGTGTAGAATAGTTTTTAAAGTAGCATAGTTTAATTTAATTTTGTAATTGTGTTGAAACATGCAAAGAGGCACCTAGAAGGCTAAATCTTAAGTTTAATTAGGATTTCCAAATTAAACTAAAGTTCAGCCCACACATAGACATCATGGAGCGTAAGTTCTAGGCCATGGAAGGATTCTAGAGCTTGGGTGCTGAAATTGTAAGATTAATTTGAGTAATGAAATGCTGCTAAAATGTGTCATTCTTACTCCCTTACCTAAAATCTCTTAGGATTTAGGTCTTAATCTTCCAAAACTGCACCTCAAAGAGAGTTGGCCGAATCTCTCTCACTTTCACACTCTTCATGCACCTCTAAGGCTTACACAACTCCTAGGAGAGCTTTATTCCACCTCAATCCATGGATGTATCCGCAAATGCCACCACAAAAACCGCAAGTTGAAGAGCTCAAGCTATCATTTGGTATCTAGAGCCATGGTCTTCAAGAGATAAGTGTCTCTTTTCATTTTTGTTTTGTTTGAGTTCTTATTTTCATGTTGTTCATCTCTTGTTCATGTTGTCTTGCTGTTTTTACATTTTTAAATTGATTTAGATGTTGTTCTAAGCATTTCAATCGGTACAAATTGTTCAAATTGTTCTTGATCACCTTATTTTCATTTTTTGTGTAGGAATCTATGGTGAATTGTGTTGCTGTTTTGATTTTAGGTTACTTGAGTCTTGTTTGAATTCTTTGTTCGGTGCAGTATGATGTTCTTGAGTCATTTTATTTTCTGAATCTATATGTTTTGTCTAGTCATGTAATTCCAAGAATGTCAACAAATCTTAGTAGTACTTTTCTTGATTAATTTGTTTCTTGTTTTGATTTGAGTGTTTAATTTGAATTCTGACTTGTTTTGTTCCTTTGGTGCATTTTTCCTTTTAATTTAAGTTCATATTTGAATGATAGATCCATACAAATTCCTATAACATTCACTCCATTCTGTTTTTGAAGTTTCTCTTTCTGTTTTTAATTCCAGAATTAGGATTTCTCTGTTTTTACAAATTCTGTTCTGGCTGTTTTGTGTTATAAAATTAAATACGTTGAAGAAAAATTCTGAGATTCTGGATTTCAGTGGTTTGATGTGTTAGAAAAAGAAGAAAAAAAGAATTAGTTGAAAAGGAAAAATAGAAAAAAAAAGATAAATCACACAAAAAAAGTGTGCATTCTGGCGCTAAAATTGGCGGTAATTGGAAAGTGATTTTGAAAAAAATTATCACAATTAATTGGTGCATGTCTTTGGTGTGATTCCAGCGCCAAAAGTTTGCTAAGAGACTGAATCGTTTGTGTTTAAATTTTCAGAAGCAAATTCAAAATAGCCAGCTCAGCATAAATTTTTCAAGTCACGCTTTCTGAACCTGAAATTTTCAGTAGTGTTATTTTTTTTTATTTTGCTTGTCCAATATCATTCTGAACTCTTTTTAGTTGTGTCACATAATTAAATCCAATTGCTGTAGTGTTGTTTTTAAAATTTAATTGTTTCTTGCTTTCTTTTCTTGACCTCTATATTGTTGGTGGATAAATTTCAATTGGTGCTTGTTAAGTGGAAATTGACTTGAGGAGAGTCTACCTCTATTTAGTAGGTACTGTTTTGGAGAAATTAATTGCTTAAATCATAAGAGGTTCAAGGCAAGGAGCAACATCAAATACAAATACCAAAAACAAACCATACACTTTGAAGGGCACAACAAAGAAGAGCAAGTACAAGCCAAAGGAGTGCATAGTTTAGCAAGCTGAAATTAAATTTGTGCAATTCAATCTTTGTATTTCTTTGAGTTGTAATTACATTTCACCTTTGCTTAATTAGTGGATTAATCACGTTTAGACGGTGAGTGTGTCTTCAAAGGCTCAAAGTGTCTAAGAAGCCTCACCTAGGAAACGTCTAGTTTAAAGTTTTGTAGATTAGCAATTTTTAATTGTGTTAGCTAGTTTGTTTTACGTTAATCCTTGTTTAGCTTTGATTAAAATTGCTTACGTTAATTTTTTGCTTAAGCTTTGATTTTAATTGTTTTGTTTGTTAAATAGCTTTGCATTGTTTTCCTTGCATAAAATTTGATTTTTCATTTCTTATTGTAGTCTAAGTAATTTACTTAAAAAAAAGAATTGTGTGAAGTTTTTGAGGGATAGTTTTTGGTTAAGGCAAGACTTAGTACTTAAGAAGTCCTAGTGACTCACCTCTCTTACTTGGAAAGCTACCTTCCCTACTTTCCTCTTCTTTCTTGAAGTAAAATACTTTTAATCACAAATCTTTAGTCATGTCAACTCACTCCTCTAAATCTAATGAAAGTGATATGAAGTCCATTAAATCTCTTTTAAAACATTTATCTAAGGACTTTCAATCATTTTCATGTAGACAATTGGAGCTGAAGCCAAAATCAATGAGTTGACTAAAGAAAAGGATGAAAAATCTCAAAAATAAAAAAAAATATGTGCTCTCAAATTCATGATTCTTTTGGGGAAGAAAGTCTTAGGATAAATAAATATCATCAACCATCCCCTAGGAGAGCTAGAAAAGAGAGACACGAAAACCTAAAGGAGGTTAAGATAGAGCTACCTCATTTCTATGAAAAAGAAGATGTAGAAACATATCTATATTGGGAGATGAAGGTAGAGCAATTGTTTGCTTGCAACCATGTGAGTGAAGAAAAGAAAGTACCCTTAGCTACCTTAAGTTTTCAAGGTGATGCTATATATTGGTGGAATGCCCTAAAAAGAGAGAGACATCTCCACAAGGATACTCCCATTACATATTGGAATGACCTTAGGGGAGCCTTGAGATGTCGCCATATTCCCTCACTTTATAATAGGAAGTTGATGGACAAGCTCCAAAGACTTCATCAAAGAAATATGAGTGTAGAAGAATATTGGCAAAAGATGATGTCATATATTAAGAGGGCATGGATTAATGAAGAAAACCATACCATCATATCTAGGTTTTTAAGTGGTCTCAAACTTGAGATAAGAAACAAAGTTGAACTTTTACCTTATAGAGATTTAAATGACTTGATTCAACTTAGCATTAAAGTTGAAAAACAAATTTTGAGAAAACAATCAAGTCGAAAACAAAGTTCATACTATGTATCTTATGACAAGGATGAGTTCCATAGAGGGGAAGAACATATAAAAGAAACATCTCTAGAACTTTCCCAAAACCTATCCAAGCATATCTCACACACTCAAGCTAGAAAAAATTCCATGTTTTACATACCTTGGTAATGATCAATTAGCATCTCATTGTTCCAATGAAAGATCTATGATCTTAAGGAACAAAGATAACAATAGTAGCCAAGAAAAAGAAACTAGTGAGAGTAAAGAAAATATGAAAATAGAAAATAACCAACAAGTGAAGGTCGAGTTATCTATAGGCACCTACAAAGATAAAGTTTTATGTGATGCAGTGCCTAAAGAAACTTGTCATGTCTTATTGAGACGACCATTGCAAAGTGTTAAATTTTCCATGCTCAATGGTCGTACCAACGAGACTACCTTCACACATAAAAAAGAAATTCTTCATGAAGGAGAACTCATGGGCCAATTTAGAGTTGATAAAACTCTAGAGTTTTTAAAAGGAAAATTCTTTTGGTCACCCATGAGAAACGATGTTCAAAGACATTACCCTAGATGTATTTCTTGTTTTAAAACTACAACTAAGGCAATGTCTCATGAACTCTATACTCGTTCACCTTTTGCAAATGTTCCATGGGAAGATATAAGCCTAGATTTTATATTAGAGCTTCCTTGGACAACAAAAGGTATTGATTCCATTTTTATGGATAAGCTCTTCTCTAGAGAAGTAATAGGACTTCCTAGTTTATCTCCAAGCATAGTATTGAAAAGAGCTCCAAAATTTGAAAACCATTTTTTGAGGATACTTTTAGAAAAACTTGGAACTAAGTTGTACTCTTCCAATTCTTATCATCCTCAAAAGAATGCTCAAAATAAAATTGAAAACATAGCTCTTTCTACTATGCCTAGAGTAATCATAAAAGGCAAACACAACTCTAGAGATGAGCATGCATACAATAAAGTAGTTCACAAAACTTCTTATATTTCTACATTTGAGATTGTATGTGGGCTTAATCCTCTTTCTCTTTTTGAGTTGTTACCATTTCCTAAAGGATTTGTGCCTAAGGAAAAAGTAACAAAAATTGAAAATTTTAAAATGCATAAGAGGATTAGAGAATACATACAACGACCAAAAGAGAAATATTGTAAAAAGTTGCCAAAAACAAAAGAAAAACAAAAATGGCAACTTCATAAAATGGATTTTTATATAACTGCTTCAACTAACTCATTTGCTTTATTTGATAATTCCCCTAGATGGACGTTTGATCCGGGAGGACAAGCATAGTTGAAGAAGCAAGAGGCTGCTATCCGAGATCAAATCTGTAGATCTGAGGATAGATCTTCTCGAGAAGGAGGAGATGATGGACACCATCCAGCCACATCCATCCCCCTAGCCATGAAGAAGAAGAAACAATGGATTTGAGGACAAATCCTTTTCAAGAGGGAGGGGATGATGGAAGAGGCCCCAACACCAATCCTTTGAAAGACCACCTAAATATCAAAATAAGGCAACCACTAGAGTTATGGTCAAAGAGGGGCCAAGAGGACACATTTTTACATGTCATAAACTCTAGTGTAGAATAGTTTTTAAAGTAGCATAGTTTAATTTCTTTTTGTAATTGTGTTGAAACATGCAAAGAGGCACCTAGAAGGCTAAATCTTAAGTTTAATTAGGCCTAATTAAACTAAAGTCCAGCTCACACATAGACATCATGGAGCGTAAGTTCTAGGCCTTTCCACACATGGAAGGATTCTAGAACCTACCTCCACATGTGTGCTCTCATTTAGGCGCCAACTTCATTTCATTTTGTGCACATTTGCCTTTCGTTTGGCTCTTCATTTCCAGCCTCCTAGTCCTATATAAGGAGAGCTTGGGTGTTGAAATTGTAAGATTAATTTGAGTAATGAAATGCTGCCAAAATGTGTCATTCTTACTCCCTTGCCTAAAATCTCTTAGGATTTAGGTCTTAATCTTCCAAAACTGCACCTCAAAGAGAGTTGGCCGAATCTCTCTCACTTTCACACTCTTCATGCACCTCTAAGGCTTACACAACTCCTAGGAGAGCCTTATTCCACCTCAATCCATGGATGCTTCCGCCAATGCCACCACAAAAACCGCAAGTTGAAGAGCTCAAGCTATCAAAACCCATAAAATTGGCTTCAATATTGACTAGCCAATTAAAACCACTATTATCGTATGCATCTTTGCTTAATTACAAACATTCTCTGCTCAATGATACCCCTAGTACAAATCTCTTTCCTGCATACTTGCAAATCTACATTGTTTTAATGTTTTGCTGTGGAGGTATAGATTTCCAGCATCAACAAGCCTTTTGGCACCATGAACCAACATTCATCAGCCTCCTTTGATATTTGCTTTCGCTTGTTTGTCTACTCCCTACATGTAATACCTCTATACCCCTACAACATAAAGACATTACCATCCTTCTAGCAAAGATCTGTGTTAAAATGTACCATTTCCAAGAAAAATATGCATGCACAAACTTGCACAAATTGCTAAAGATGGTTTTTAAAAGACAATTAAACCATGTTGTTTTGCTTAAGCTAGAATTCCAAAGGTCATCAAAACTATTCTAATAGATTTAAAGGGCCAAACAGTTTAGAGTCTTACCTACAATTCTACCACTTATTCGTTATCAAAATATTGTTTCTTATTTTGTAATTCCACATTCCATCATCCCCAAGATCTCTAGTAACAATCAAGCATAACTGTAAAAAGAACACTCTCAATCTTCCACGCCTCTTCAGTTAGCACAAAAATCATAAACCATCAAAAAAGGAAAATAAAAACTAGTATTTTTATCAACAATATCTTATACAACAAGGTTAAGTTGAAGGCTATCAACAACAAACAATGAGTAAACAATCAAATATAATGCAGGTTAAACTTGTATCCCTAACATGTTATGTTGTTGCCATTGATGCAGGTTATGGGAGATAAAATCCAGTTAGAGAAAGAGAACTTAACTCTACTTACTTTGTGTTTCATCCATGCCCATAATTGAATTTGTGCCATGGTAAGAATTTCCTCTGCATCTATCTTTGCTGGATTAAAAATAGTTATGTTTCTATGTTTCCAGATACACCAAATCACTAAGACCCAAAGACTTTTCCGTAATCTATTACCTTCTTTGTTAAAACAAATGCAAAAGAATTGCTCAAAATGATTAACTAACTCATTATGATACACCCAACTAATTCCAAGCCACCTATTGCACATATTCCAAATGACAATAGATACCTTACATGAAATTAGAATGTGTGAAGTTGACTCCTCTTCCCTCCCGCATAGGGTACATAATGTATCCCTCAAAATAACACCTCTTTTGTACAGGTTCTACTTAGTTGCTATCCTATTCGAAAAATCCCTCCATACATAAAACTGAGCCGATGGCATAACCTTTAAATTCCAAAGATATGCAACAATGGTGATACACCCCAATTCCATGATTAGCTAACTTTTTGTAAGCGAATTTTATTGAAGATGTATATGATGGTGGGTCATTCCATAGTCATAAATCCTCCTTATCTAGATGTAGGGAAACTTGTGAAATACTTGCCATAAACTCATCTACTAAAGGTTTTTGCCACTCAAACCACTCCCTTCTTCAGCGAAAAGCCTATTCCCACCCCTCCGTAGACCATCTTCCAAATCTAACAATAGGTTCATCTTTAATCAAGGAGTTATTGTAAATTATAGGGTATCTCTCTTTGAGCTGACCATTGATTATCCAGTCGTCTTTCCAGAATTTAAACTTGGCTCCAGATCCTACTTGCCAAACACCATTTGAATTGAACCAATTACTACCATGATCTGAGAGGCTTACTTTGGATAAATCAGTCCACCATATAGATTTATACTTATTCCTAGCATGTGTAGCAAAATTTACCTCCCTCCACAATCCATACTTCGATTCTAAGACATCCTTCCAAAGGCCAGTCTCAGTGGATTCCATTCTCCATAACCATTTTGCGAAGAATGCCTTATTAAACAGTTCAATACGCCTATTGCCAAGTTTGCCCTCCTCTTTTGGTTTATAGATGTTCTCCAGCTAGACCAAGCTATTTTCCTTCCCTCCGCATCCCATCCCCATAAAATTTTCTCTATAATTTTGTGATTTCCTTGCGCACTCCTATAGGGGCTTTGAAAAAAGATAAGAAGAACAAATGTATGACATCAATAACCGATTTTATAAGACAAACTCTTCTTGTGAATGATAGGTACCTCCCTTTCCACACTAAAAGTTTTTTTTTCTGATCTTAGATAGCACAGGCTCCCAAAAGGAACACCTAGATGGATTACCGCCAACAGGTAGGCCTAAGTAGGAGAAAGGTAATTCCATTAGGCTACAATGGAGTATTTCAGAGTACATATTCACCAGGTTCCTATCTACTCCTATTACACCTATTTTACTCTTGTGGAAATTTACTCTAAGGCCAAAACTTAATTCGAAACATCTTAGCATAGCCTTAATAGTCATGATATTCCGTAAACTGGATTCACAGACGAAAAGAGTGTCAGTGGCAAACTGCAGTAAATTCACATCTACATTCTTATTTCTAACTTTTATTCCCGAAAACAATTTTTTTCCTTGTTGCTTGATTTACTAACCCGGATAAACCTTGCGCCCCAACCAGGAACAAAATCGGTGCCATTGGGTCCCCTTGTCGAAGGCCTCTAGAGGGTTGAATTCTTTTGTTGGCTACCATTTACCAGGACATAGATAGTAGCAGATTCACGACAAGCTCTGATCCACTATATCCATTTTCCACAAAACCCTAATTTTCCCAACATGTAGAATAAGAATTCCCAATTTACCGAGTCATATGCTTTTTCGAAGTCTAGCTTAACAATCACCCAACTTCCCTTTCTTCTTTTCAATTCATCCATGACCTCGTTCACAACAAGGACACTGTCAACTAACCCTCTATTAGAAAAAAAAAGTCGATTGCGATGATCTTCTCAATAACTATTTTAAAGCTATTAGACAATACTTTAGCTAAAGTCTTGTATAAGCATCCGAAAAGTGAGATGGGCCTATACTTTTCTAGAGATTGACGGTTCTTCGATTTTGGAATCAACGTTATGAATGAAGCATTACAACCCTTCAGTATCTTCTCTTCTCTGTGGAAGTAATTAATTGCTCCGAACACATCCTTTTCTAGTAGAACCTAATGCTTCTTAATAAAACTGAAAGAGATTCCGTCTGGCCTAGGGCTCTTACTAATTTCGCAATCCCAGATAGCTTCCTTGATTTTTTTTTCTCCTTTAAAGGTTCAATCAGCAACCAGTTATCTGAATCCGATAGGGCTCTGAATTCCACGTTATCCAACCTAATCCTATATCTTGATGTGAGTTGATTTTAGGATTGTTCATTTTTGGTGTGGCACTTTACTTAGATTGGGATTTCAAGCAATAAAAATGGTGAGAACTTTAAGAAGATCCCCATTGGACACGAACATAACCAAGTGGTTAAGTAAGTGTAAAGGTTCACTTCACAAGAGAAAAAGGAAAAGACAATTATAAGGTGAAAATGATGCTAGAATGTGCGGAATTAAAGAACAAGTAAAGGATACCAAATAGAATTGCCGAATGAAAACAAGAACATGATACAAAGAGTAAAAATGAAATGACAATGGAAGAGTAGATGAAGGAAGGAGAAAGCTTATGTGATGGATTTGAGAAGTGGAGCACGCCACTTGGAGTGTGATTGGCCTCCAAGATAAGTGATGATAGCCGCCACTTGAGAGCTCTCAATACTCACAATATAAGACCTAAATGCTAAGAGGAATTCAAACCTCACTAACACCTCACAAAAATTGTGCAGAGTAACTCTTTTTCTATTAATTTTAACTTGAAAAATACACTAGATAGGTCTCCTATTTATAGGTGAAGGAACCTTGGAGAACAAGGTAAAGGGGTAGGATGAGAAAAGGGAAAAATGGGTAGCCTTAGGGTTTGACTAAGTCAAACCCGCATGCTAGGCTTGTCCTTCTAGAATCTAGGTCAAAATGCCTTCCAAAAGGGCTAGGAACAAGCTAAAATGCTACCCACACCCGCTATTATGCTAAAGGTACCTTATTCTAGCCTATATTTGCTATTTGGACCCCCAATGTGCGCCCAAATTATTCACAACTTGTTTTATTCTTAAGAAGACCAGCAAAAAGAACTTGAGATGCTCTGGTCTTTGTCCATTTCTCCCTCTGCTGAGGTTTTCACTTGAATGTTGAGATGACCTTTCATAGTGTGCATCCTTGGTCATCTTCTTGTTGTCTTGGTTTGTATCATGCCCCTTAGGTTTGAGAGAATTTGACCTCGAATTTAGAACACCTGCAGATAACATAGTTATTTTGTTCACATATAAGATAATGCAAGGATTGGGATGTGAACTCAACTTATGTTCTTTAAGTGTTGGGAGTGCATAAAACGGGGTTTTATTTACAGACCAAGTTTTAAGAGAATGTTTGGGAATGACAAATCTTTGTGATGAAAATCCTCTTAAAAGGTGGAAATCTTTAGGAGGTGTTTGAAAATCATCCCTAAAATTCTTTAAGAAAGATGGTAAGTGTCCCGACCAGTCCTCGGTCATCGACTCAAAAGCTGACCTCAAATATCGCGCATTGATGCTTGGTAATGGGAGAGGGCCACGTGAGGTGGGCCCAGACACACCTACCAGGGGTTTTGGTTAGTCTTTGAGATTGTTATCCTAGGCCCGATGTTGGAGATCGATATCGAACCTCACCAGTGGAAGGAGAAGATTGGACATCGATCGTCAGGACGTTGTAAAGGGCCACGAAAGGTGGGCCTTAGAGTTTTTTCAAGATAACAGTTAAAGACAAGAGATGTGTGGGAAGCCTAAGTCACGAGGGATCCATGCACGTGGTGTGTATGACGTATGAAGGTGCAACACGTGTGGATAATTCTAGGGGACGTTAAGGCCCATTAGAGTTAGGGTTTCCAAGGAAGCTGCATGCATGGCACGTGAATACTTAGGGCAACCACGAAACAGATGGCGCCAGAGAATAGGTGCACAAGTTGGTACCCAAGCGACCACTCTGTCATTCGTTGCACTCCAGTTAAGGGAAGTTCATGTGCCAGATGCGCTAAGATTCTTTGAATAGTGGCGCAAGGACATTCTTCAAGGAACCCTAGTCAAGGGCAACGACGCAAAGGTAAACCCTAGTTTCAACCTATATAAAGGGTGCCAAGAATCCTAGTAAGGTACGTAGTTTTTAAGAGTGAAGCTACTTTCAGCCTATATTAATTTTAGTCAAAGTTGTTTCTAAATCAACAAAATATTCCTGTACCGTCCTAGGTCCTTGATGAAGTTGTTGGAGCTTCAACAAGTGTTCCTTTCTACGAGGAGGAACAAGTCGTACGCGCATGCATAACTTTAAATCACTCCAAGAGACCACAAATGGCCTCTTCTTTAGCTTAATATCCATTAGAGTTTGTTGCCCCCATTGGATGACATAGTCTAAAGAAACTAGGGAAGCTAACCTAACCTTTTGGTCCTCAGTGACCTTATACACATTAAAGAGATGCTCAAATTTAGCTTCCCATTCTAAACACAAAGTAGGGTCATTGGACCCACTGAGAGTCCACTCAAGCCCAATCTAATGAGGTTAAATAATGGGTTGGAGGAACAACCCTAGTGTGCAGGATTGAGAGAAAAATACCATTGAGTGACTTGTAACCTAGTTGGGGGAATATGAGGTGTGAAAAACATTAGTCGTCAAGGAGAAACCTCCTGGATCTTTTTTTCATGCTATCCTTGCGTGTAATAGTCATCATTAGTGGTTAATTCAACCCTTTGGGATTGGGAGTAATCTGTTCAAACTCTTATGTATTGAGGTGATATCTGAATATAATATTTTGTTCTTAATTGATTATTGATATTATTGTTTTGCTTCTAATTCTTAATCTAGAATCTTAAATTTGTTTGGAAAGTAATTTTAGAGTTCTGACCTAATCAATAATACTTAACATATTTGAGTTCTAGGATTAGACTTGAAACGTTAATTGCTATCAACGTCTGATCTTAATAATAAGTTGTTTTTATAAATATGCAAGGAATCAATATTTAGGAAGCATTTTAATAATTTTATATGCGAGAAATCGATATAAAGGATTTTTATACGGATATTAATATCAATAAAAGGGTACAATATTACCATGCTAATAAAAATACAAAAGAGTGAGAAAGATGAAACCCAATCCCTATTTTTCCAATTGAGGCAACAAATTATTTAACTTATTTTCTTATTAATCATTGCCATCACAACAACTTTCAACACACGTTTCTTACTCTGTTTTATATGTAGCGAATATTTTACTTGATTATTCAATTGTTTCTTGTGGGTTTGATATCCGTTCTTAGGGACACATTATTACTTATGACAACGTGGTACACTTGCCGTAAAAAGTCATCAAGTTTACTGGGTGGCAACCCAGTACAAACTTAAGTTTTATATTGATTTCTTATCTTTGTTTTGATTTTACCTTTCAAAAACAATGTTTTCTTGCAGGGATTCTCAATCTCGCCAGGGCGAGTTGGACACCGAAAAAGGGGTGCTCTCTGGAGTCATCTCCCTCAAGCGAGTTCTACGACACAAATTTTGAGTTTCCTGCAGGGAATCTCGCTCAAGCGAGTTCTACGACGAAACAAATGTGTTCCCTACAGGGAATCTTGCTCAAGCGAGCGATTTTCAAAAAGTAAAATAAAAAATAAAATGAAAATTTCAAAGGCAACTCAATCCCTATATTCCTCCTAATCAGCTTGACACTTATGTATTTTGGCATGGGGACAAGTTGTATTATTCAGGGGGCAAAGCTAGCATATGAAGCAATAACATCTACAACTCTAGAGGATGATTTTAACAAAGAGCTGGATTGAGCATAAATATGGTTTTATCTTTTTAATTTTCTTTTCTTTTCAGTTATTTGAATTTTGTGTTATTTTTTTTATCTATTTTTTATTTTTATTTTTCAGTTGTTTTGTTTTCGGTTTATTTGCTTATTTGCCTAGTTTGTTTTATTTAATTTTTGTTTTAATTTTTTGTTATCTGCTTATTCAATTATTTTTACGTTTTGAATTATTTTTCTTGAAAAAAATATCAATTTCAATTTAATTGGTTTTCTAGTTTTACTTTTCTTAAATAAGAAAGAACTGGAATATTAATTTTGAATTGTGGAAAAAATGATTTTTTGTTTAAATATTAAACACTGACATGAATTAGACGGAGGTTAAAAAGGAAAATATGATTGAATCTTTATTCAAATGTAGTTGAAGTTGTGATACATGAAAATTTATCAAGATGATTGGTCAGAATAGAGAATGACAAAATAAAAAGGAATGAGACTAATTAAACCTAGTGAATGTGTGGTCCTTAAACAGTTTTGACAGTTTCACTGATGAATTGATAGTTGTGGTTGCTTCATTTTTATTTTGTTGTTACATAAAAAAAGAGAAAAAAGTTGAAAATAGGAAGACTTTATTCCTATCGATGAGAAAAAGAAAAAGAAAGAGAAAATTGAAAAATTCATGTTGAAAATGATGAAAAGGTAGAACGAAAAAATGAGGAAAAGTGTGAATAAAGTCAAAAGAAAATGGTGATTAGATAATACATATGTGCTATAACTGGATTTTAGGTATGTTCTTTATCTTTAAGATGTGCATTTTGTTATTTGAAAAACCAATACTTTTTTGGAAGCCCAACCTCGTTGGAAAAGATCTCAAGATTCATGTTTTTAATATGAAGATAAAATGAAAAGCAATTGTGATTTGTTATGATTTAGTGAATATAGAGAGAAACACTTACTTGTGAGCATATGAGCATAAATTCCTTGATAAATTGTCATTTATTTGTTTTGATTTGATCTTGGAAGTTGATTTTATCTATATTTTTCTATTTTGAATTTGGAAGCATCATAAGTTTCTAATTTGATTTGTTGTTTAGTGAATTAAGTTGTTTTGATATTTAATTTCAAATATATTCATTTACTTTGCTTAGGATGCAAAGTAAATTAAAAGACGCCCATGATATGGGATGCAACTAGGTCAGCGCCACGTTAAGGATTCAGAGGACTCACGTAGTGAATTCATAAAAAAGGAGTGTGACATGCAAATCTTTGAAAAACATATTATATACAAATAAAAGAAATCTTGGGGTGCATTTTCCCGACCATGACATACTCGGTCGGTATAGCCTCAAATATCGGGAACCACTGCGTCAGATGGTGAATCAGGTTTTAATATAGATAATTTTGATAAGAACCTATCTATATCATTTGAATCCCTGAAGCAAGTAGGGATGTACAAGACACACAAATCAATGCAGTCGTAGCTTTGACAGTCTGATCTACGGTCGACTGTACGGTCCGTGCCACTCCGCACCACCAGATGCGGTACGGGTTACCTCAGACGACTCAATATTTAATGCTTTATCGAAGGAATTGGTGGAAGAAGACATCACTAACCTTGGTAAGAGAAATGCAAAAGAAAAGTAGTAGATTCGACACTCGGAGCACACTAAGTGATACCTATAGCAGAAAGGAAAGCGTAAAAACCTAATTCGTTCAAATGATGCTCTATTTATAACAAACCAAAGAGGAGAGAGGTTTTCATGTGAATCGCTCGACATTGTTAGATCAACTTTCATTCAATTGGTTATATCATTCGACATATGAAACGACACTAAGTATCCACTGTTGGATCTTTACGATTGAGCAGTACTCACCAAATGGCGGCGTTTTCCAAAAAAAGCAACAGTCACATCTCGTCTCAGGAACTCCAACATTTATTTTACGACTCTTCAAAAATTTATTTCTTCGAGCATTTGGGGCAAGTGTACCGGTCAGACCCAGACGGACTAATATCGGCCTAGGTGACCGACCAGTTGGGTCAGCAAAAATTATAAAGCATGCAATAAGTGAGTCATAACGGTATTTAATGAGTCATAACTGATATCTCGAAATACGCGGGAAATATCTATGGCAGATTAGCTAACAACTTATTAACAGAATGAAACACGCCCTATTAATAAGGGACCACGACGCATGTTAGTTAATAACTAATACACGATTATTAATGGCCAGGGCCCATAACCAAGGCTATAAATAAAACCCTTCATGAAGAAGTAAGGTACGTTTCAATCAT
Organism: Phaseolus vulgaris; assembly: GCF_051622355.1. Lineage (NCBI taxonomy): Eukaryota > Viridiplantae > Streptophyta > Magnoliopsida > Fabales > Fabaceae > Phaseolus > Phaseolus vulgaris. Next base: position 22,062,589 of record NC_143501.1, on the reverse strand, counting down.
TTTACCAGAATACACTCTTTACGGAGTACTTACTTGAACGTCGGAGTACCTTTAGCAGATCACCCCAAAATCGATCGGGCATCAAATTTGAAGGAGGTTTGAAGGAAACAACTAGAAGATCACAGACACATCAACTATTGTTCATCCAGTCACAATTATCCCTTGAGTGACCAAAGAAGCTTTAACCACTACACCAGACAAGTTCTTTAGTCATATTATGATTTTTATTATACTTATTATTATTATTATTATTAATATTATTAATATATAAGTATATTAATATTATTATCTTATTAATATTATTAAATATTGTTAATATTATTAAATATTGTTAATATTATTAAATATTGTTAATATTATTAAATATTATTAATATTATAAACATTATTAATACTAGCGGGAACACAGGCGCTCTCACGCCTGTGTATCCGCAATTTTTATATTTATATTTTTATTATATGTATATTGATATTTATTTAAATGAAATATAGATTTATGTGTATTCATATTTTTAATTTTTTTCGTAAACTTATGTGTATATGTATTCTATAATATTTGACAATGTATTTGTATTTTATAGTATTTGACAATTTCTGTGCATCTGTATTATTTGACAACGATGAGTATCAAATATTTGACAACACTACACTTGTGTATCTGTATTTCTAAATATTTGACATCATCTATGTATTTATTTTTTAAGATTAGCAAATGAGAATACACAAAACACTGTCAATTGTTAAAATATACGTATATACATATAAAATATCCATATACATATTGAAAGTAAATGAACGTAGATACATATAAATTTATGAAAATAAAAATAAAAATATTAATACATGTCACACTTGTGTTTTCACTAATTTTATAATATTTATGTTAAAAATGATATTGAAAATTCAAAATTATTAATACATCAGTTTGATTTAAAAAAAAATGAAATCAAATTAAATAATATGTAAAACTGTTAATAAAATCAGTTCGATTTAGAAAAAAAAAATGAAATCAAATATAAAAACTGATCATTCAATCTAGTTTTTATTTTAATTAAATATAAAATTTAATTAAATTAATAATATTTTAAAATTCAGTTTCACACCAAACATTGGATGGACACTAATAATTAAGATGAAGCGGTGATTCAATTTTTTTTGTTTTATCTATTTATTTATTCTATATTTTACTGATTTAGGCATTAGTATATATGAATACAAAAATGTCCAAGTGTCTTTATTTTAATTATTAGTATATGTTGGTTCCTCATCTTATAATATAAAATATTAAAAAATAACTAATCATAATTAAACAGTTAAGAAAATTTTAAAAAAATAATGTTTACAAAGATATGTCTTTAATGACATAATAAAAGTAATTTCTCTTAGCGAGTAATATTTTATTTTTTATTTTTCGCTGGAATTAAGTTGCAAATAAATCATTCATCATTAAATCTACCATTGCTTAAAATAAAAATGAAATATCTTGGAAAATTGGTATTGGTATAAAGTCCTTGACTCGGAAGAGATAATAGAATTGGAACTTTGATGCTCCATCATTGTTCACCATTTACCTTTAAGTTGCAAATGAATCATTCATCATTAAATCTATCTCACAAAAAGTACTTTACATTCCCCTTAAGCCAAAAATTTAGTAAGATAAATGCAATGAACTAAGATAAAAAATAAAACCACATGTCTCCAACCACAGTACCAGACAATAACATAACATGATTATATATAGTTATTGTGCATCATGTATTTCTTTATTTGAGTGAATATTTAAAATATATAAATTTTTAACAAAATAATAATATGTAAAAGTAAAAGTGAATATACTTTACACCATAAAATGGAAAGACCAATCTCGGTAATATTGGTAGCATGTCCATTTCTATTGTAAATGTTGTTGTGATTCTACAAACAACTTTTTCGCCCAAACATCTTCATCTCATCACAGAAGGAAGGAAGGAATAGGGTGCACACGTTGTTTTGTGTTGACAAGAGTTGGTATAATAAACTTAAAAGATTGAAGGAGAAGTAAAAGTATGAGCGGAGAGTGACGAAACATAATGAAGAAACAACTAAAGAAAAAGGCAAAACCATAGGGAAGGGAAATCAGAGGGATAAGGGAAAACCTGGGTTGTGTAATAAGCGATGACATGATCGTATTACTGTTGCTTTTATCCCAAATGCAAACAGTTTCAAAATCTGCACATTAGAACAACACAACAACGCATCTTTATCTTAAAAGCATAAAGCTCCAATCTACTCCAGCCATAAACCCCATTTTTGGTATGTACACTATTCAAAACAGAAAAAGCTACCAAAGCGGTCATGTTGTTACTATAGTAAATACCAAGATCTCTATAATCCCAATTGTAAAATCAGCAAAGCAATTATCAAACACAACTTGATAAAAAAAAAAACACTTTGCAATGAAAGAGTAAACCTTGAGAGAAAGAACTTACGGGATGAGAGGAACCAATTCAAAGCTTCAAGGCTTCACCAATGGCCTTATTGACCGAAGAGGCAGGACACCCCTCGATACTTCCCAAATACTCAAAGAACACGTGAAGCTACTTGATACTCATTGGTGGGATTGGAGGGTGCAAGGATAAAAAGCGACCAATGCTTCTTCCTGTTCCTTATTCTTTTTTTTTCAACACTTCCTTCGTATCTTCTTTGTCATTTTCTCTCTCTGAATTTGAATAGTTACTCCCTTTATTTATGCAACTGATTTTGAAAATAAACTCCCTTTCTTTCTGTAACTGATTTTGAAAATAAACTCCCTTTCTTTATGTAACTGATTTTGAAAATAAACTCCCTTTCTTTATGTAACTGATTTTGAAAATAAACCATCTTTTTCAATTCATAACCACTCTTCCACCTCTCTTTCAATTCATAATTGTTCCTCCACATCTCTTTCAATTCAAAACCGCCCCGCTACGTATACCAAATATTGTAGAAAAAATAAGAAATGACACAATGACCATAATACAATAATAAAATTAAATATTAATATAAGGATAAAATGAGAAAAAAATTAAGAGCAGTTAAGAGGGGAATCCCCTTTATATATAGGTATATATTATAAACATTATAAATATTATTAATATTAATAATATTATTAAATATTGTTAATATTATTAAGTATTGTTTATATTATTAAAATATTGTTAATATTATAAATAGTATTAATATTATTAATATTAAGTATTGTTAATATTATTAAAATATTATTAATATTATAAATAGTATTAATATTATAAATATTGTTATTATTATTATTAATATTATTATTATTATTATAATATTATTATTAATATTACTATTATTAATATTAATATTGTTATTATTATTAATATTAATAAAAATATTAATATCAATATTATCATTAATATCAATATTATTATTATTACAATTATTAAAAGTATTCTGTATGTAATACTTTATATACAGATACAATCTGTGTGTAATTATTTTCGCTCCATGACGCCAAAATTACAGACTAATTAAATCCGTATGTAATTACATACTGATTAAATTCGTATGTAATTACATACTGATTAAATCTGTATGTAATTACATATGAAAAAATTCGTATGTAATTACATATGAAAAAATCCGTATGTAATTACATATGGAAAAATCCGTATGTAACTACATATGGAAAAATCCGTATGTAAATATCTGTATGTAATCACTTTTGGCTTACATACGAAAAAATTCGTATGTAATCACTTTTATTCTTACATACGAAAAAATTCGTATGTAATATCTATTTACATACTGAATTAAATCCGTATGTAATGCTCACTTTACATATGGATTCAGATCTGTATGTAATTATCGCTATGTAAATGAACAATTTCTTGTAGTGTTCCTAGATTTCTTAATTCTCTTGACCCAGGGTTTCCCCACTGTCTTGTGATGGAAGCACCCTTCAAGCGTCAACAAAAGACTCAAAAGAACTTTAAACTTTTCCCCATGTTTCATAATGTTATGTTTTAAAAAAAAAAGTATTTTGAGATTTTGAGTAAAAGTCTTTATCTATCATTATTATTAGATAGTGGAACTTCAAGACTTTCTTGACACAAAAATGTGTTTTTTTAAAAGTATAGGCAAGTTAGTTGATAATTTTTCTAATTACACACACGTGTGTGTATATATATATATATTATATAAGAGAGAAAAATAACTATCCAAAAATGCCAAAAGTTGAATGATGCATCTCATCTATTGTCTTAGGGATATTAATTGGTGGAGCAACATGTAATGAAGGCTAGAGTAGAGACAACGAAGTTTGATGAATGTCATGACCTTGCATCCACCTCCATGTTGAGTTGCGAAAGGATGCTTGTACAAATCAATTGGAGAAATGACTTCTCAATCTACACAATTCATTGTTGATAAAGTCATAAGTACAAATATTATTTATAACATTTTTAATTCTACATAATTCATAGATGAAGTAGTTAGTTGGAGAATATTTATTTATTGTTGATATGTTGCATGATTTTTTAGTTAAGTAAATCACCCAAGACTCATTTGTTCTCTATGGTCATGATGATATACCAAACAAAAACTATAGAAAGACTATAACACCTAAGACACGTGATACAAACCACCTCGACAAGCAAATTACTAGGACACAACAAACACTTCAAAATTAGGTCAGTTATCTCAGCATACAAGATCAGACCCTACCAAATCAGAAGGACCTTAGTAGAAGAAGAACTGGACATAGGCCAAGGCATCATATGGTTTTTCTTATGGTTTTTTTACAAGACAAGTTTATGTAAATAATTTTGGCTCTTTTGGGGGTCCAAATAGAAGAATAAGCTAGAGTAGGGTGAGCTTAGTAATTTGGGCTTGTGCCAAACCCATCTTTCATGACATGTGCACCTAGGTTTAGGGTTTCTCTGACCTACCTTCTAGAAGGTTTCTCACAAATGACGCCCCTAGTCCTCTCACTCTTTCCCCCCAAGTCACTCTCTCCTATATAAAGGGTGTCTTGCCTAATGTATTCTGATATTGAATTTTGAAATTAAAGAAAATCTGTTAGAGTGTTTAGTCAACCGAGTCTCTTATTATTATTGGGTCTTACCTTGAGTGCATTACACTTCAAGTGGTGGCTCTACACCACTCATCTTGGAGTATCCTATCCTCCAAGTGGCGTGACAACATCTCATCTCCATAAGTTTTCTTCATCTCTTCACCCTTTTCCTTCCTTTATTGCACCACTTTTCTTCAATTCTTTATGTTATTGTGTTATTCTTTTCCTTTTCGGTTTTCATTGTGTTTTCTTTCCATTACATGCTTTTCATTTCCGCCCATCATGATCTAAATCACCATATAATTGTGTTTTCTCTTTGCCCTCTATTAGAGAACCTTCACATTTACTTAACCACTTGGTTAAGTTCGTGTCCAGTGGCAATTTTCTTTAGGTTTGTCACCATATTCTGCTTAAAACTAAAATTCATAAACAAGTGCAACTCACAAAATGTGAAATCTTAAAATCAACTTACATCAACACATGTATGATGTTAGTTCTAGTTAGGCCCTTTGTGATTACTTTGAGGCAACATGACTTGGAGAAATAATGAGTCTTGTAGTTAGGACACCTTGCAAAAGATGGAGATGATATTTGAAGAAAAATTGAACCAAATTCGACAATTCTTGAAATAAGAGAATGATGAGAAGTTTGAATCCCTTGCTCATTCTCAACAAAAGACTCAAGCAACACCTTATACAATGTCTAAGGGTTATTTGAGTGAGGACCAAAGAGAGTTTTCCAACTATAGGTCCCTTAGCAGATCATGCTCACACTAATGTGCAAAATTAGTGAGTTATTTATTGAGGATGACATTGCATCCAGTGGCAATTGGTCGAGTAAAAAAGGAAGGGTTAACAATTCATAGTGTCCCTTTACAACCGGAATAGACTCAGGTACTCGTTTAAGAAACTCTAGATATTGTTGCTCGAGTATTGTTGCTTAGAGGTTCAATTGGTATAGAAGGCTTTAAAAACATTCTTGGCACCACTAAGCCATTTGGTCATGCACTCTCACCATAAAAAATGTTTTATGTTATGTTTCTTCTTGTTTTTTTTTGTTATTCTTAAATCTATATTGCATTAACTTTGTCTATTGTGTAGGATTTTTGTCCATCTTGACTATTATTTAATATTTAAAGTTTGTATTCAAGATTATACATCAATCTTGACTAATACTATGATTAATCATTAACTTTATATCTTAAACCCTAAACTTTAAATATTAAATAGTATTAGTCAAGATTAAGAGGATAACAAACAACTATCTAAAATTTATAAAATACATTTCTCACCAAAAACTAGTGTTACTTTACTTTGCATCGCAAACCCACTACAAAATCAAAAGTTAATTACAAAAGTAACTTTAACATTTCTTTAATTACATTTTAAAGTATATATATATATATATATATATATATATATATATATATATATATATATTTCTTACATATGTATTTAACTTAATTAAAGTTATAACTTAAATAAATATTTTTAATAGAAATTAATACAATATTATTGAAATTCATGTATCCTGATATTAGAAAACTTTTTAATATGTACACCAATTAGTTTATTTTTAAATTTTGAAATTATATTGTATCTTCTTACAATTTTAGTATTATAGGGAAAATGTTTCGTTTGAACGTAACTACTAATGAGACCCATAATTTGTGTGGATATTTACTAATTCATCGACGAAAGTAACATTTCAATATTTAGATATTTTTAAATTTATTTTTATGAGAACAGAATAATAACATAATTAAATGTTTCAACATTTTTAGGATCAAACCTCATTGTCCTAGGATTGTCCTAGGATGATATGTGAAAAATAAGATAATAGTGGACAATAATCTTCTAAGTAAAAATAGTAGTTAGATTTATTGTTGTTTGCAATATTAGGTTATTTAGATTAAATTAGATAATTTAATTGAAACTTTAAGTAGAAATGTTTTATATTATATTGTATTGTTAATTTTATGTTTTATGGATTTCGTTTGATACCAAAAGAAACAAAAAATTTAAAATAGTGATTTTTACATTGATTAAGATTATAAATAATGCAAATAATATCTATTTATGTGGATTAATGTCACAGCTTAATATTAGTTTACTTACGTCGATTTTGCCAAACCAACGTAAATCTTGATATACCTTACAGTCAACTACATCTACATCGGTCTAGATCCATCTTATATTGATGCACCCATTTTTTTATGTCGACTTGCTAATAATAAATATAAAAATTCTTTTTTATATTACGTGCAAATTCGACATAAAATGTCTTACATTTTCTTTATTCATGTTGATATTTTATATGATGAAATTTGACAATAAAAATCAACCACTAGTAGAAAAACAAATCAATGAAGATTTATGATGGTGGTAAATTATCCGTCATAAAAAATAATATAGTAGCATTTTTATAATAAATATTAAATTTATTATATCAATTAAAAATTTAGATGTTATAGTAATTTAAGGATCATAATAATAACTTATTACTACGGTCCTTTTACTTTTAACTGACATAATATTTTTTTCGTTCCAGTTTAAAAGCTTTTAATGTTCAAATTCTTCCTAAGCCCTAAATCTCTTCTGTCTTCTCCAACTACAAACTCTCTAGAACCCTAATCGTGCACATATTTTACGATTCCAAGTTCTCTTTTCATTCTCAAAGTGCTAAAAGATTTTGCTACTGAGAAGCACCAAAGATTAAAGCTAGTTCGGGTGACTCAAACCCTCAGACGCTTACATGGACGACCTCACCGACAACAAATTGAATCTCTCCATCTCGGACGCCGCCTCCCTCGCCGTCACCGTCTCCACCGCTCTATCATTGTGAATTCATTTGCTTTGTCATTTCATTCATGTATCATTATACGAAATTAACTATTAGAGTAAAAGTAGAATAACATGTCTGTTTTGGAAAATGGCGAGAGTCGTCGTGGCCTATACTTGTTTTTCCTTCTTGCTTTGTTTTTCTTTTCTGTACGTTGTCATAGTCTCCAACTGATTAAAGATGAACCAAGAAACACACGAAATCCATTTGTAGATATTCTAGTTTGAGGGCAGGTTGTCCAATCCGAACCACAAAAGCTCTTCAGTTGTAAGTTGGAGTGGCTGGAAAAGAACAGACCTTGTCCAGGTGCTCCCTTAATATATCTCAGTACACAGTGAGTAGCAGCGTGATGTTCCAATGTGGGCGCATGCATGAAATGACTTAAGAACTGTACGGCATAGCTAATGTCTGGTCTTGTATTGGTAAGGTATATTAATCTTCCAACAAGTCTTTGGCAGGAAGTGATATCTTCTAGAGAACTACCTACATTGAACATATTCTTCATATTTTTAACCATTGGTGTGGAACATGGTTTTCCTGCAAGAACACCAACATCAGATACATGTCTAGAGCATATTTTCATTGTGAAACATGTATATCGTCCTTGGTTAGCAACTTCCAACCTGATAAAAAAATTCAAATCTTCTAGATCTTTCACTTTGAAAGTTTTATCCAGTAGCTGGGTTACTTCTTTTATTTCAGAGATGGAGTTGCCTTGAAGAATTATATCATCCACATATACTAATAATGTAGTAAAATTATTTTCATTTCTCTTTATAAATAGTGAGTGATCAAAATTAGATTGTAAAAAACCAATGCTTTTAAAAAAGGAAGAAAGTTTGGCAAACCATTGTCTACTTGCTTGTTTGAGATCGTATAAGGATTTTGTAAGTTTGCAAACCTGTCCAACTTTAACTTTGATCCCTGGTAGTGGTAGCATATAAACTTCCTCGTTGAGTTCTCCATGAAGGAAAGCTGATTTAAATGTCAATTTTGTGTGGCTGCAATAGCTAAGAGCATTCTTACAGTGGTTAGTTTAGCAACAGGAGAAAAGGTATCTAAATAATCAACTCCCTCTAACTGAGTATAACCCTTGGCAACAAGTCTTGCCTTATAGTGTTCTATGTCTCCTTTGGCATTGTATTTTATTTTATAAACCCGCTTACATCCAATGGGTTTCTTTCCATGGGAAATTTCAATTACCTTCCATGTTTTGTTATGTTCCAAGGCTTCAATTTCTTTCCTCATGGCATCACACCATTCTGGCCTCACAATGGCTTCATTGAAACTTTAAGGCTCTTAATTAGATAATATAGCCATAATATACTTATGTCGTTTAAAGGTCAAATTTTTGTAATCAAGATATTCAGATATAGGATAAGCCTTTTTATTTGTGTTCTTAAGATTTTCAATATCAGTATGGTTAGACAATTGATAGTGATAATCCTGTAAGTAACTAAGAGCTTTCCCATGATTATGTTGATTATAAACTTCTCCAGTGTAAGAATTATCATTAACAGGTTCAAAAGAATAGTCAAAAACATTAGACGGTTGGTTGTTATCAGTATCAAGATTATGCTTGTAATTACTAAAATAAGGAAAAATATTCTCACAGAATTTCACATTACAAACAAAAATTTCTATTATGTATGTCTAGCATCACAACACCTTTAATTCCAGCCTTATAACTAAGAAACACACACATCAAGTTTAGAACTATCTCTTTGTAAACTAGAATCAAAGCATAAAGAACCAAAAACTCTTAAGTTTTGTAAGTCTAGTTGTTCCATGTAAACTAACTGATAGAGTGTATTTCTATTTATAATTTCTGAAGGGATCCTGTTTATTAAATATGTGGCATGAATCACAGTATAAGACCAAAAAATAGTAGGAAGTTTATACTGAAAAAGTAAGCTACGTGCCACATTTAAAATATGCTGATGTTTCCTTTCAACAACAGAATTTTAATATGATTCTTTCATCAATTGATGTTCTCGTCATGTTCAACTTGAATTCTTGTTTTGAAATTTCTATCAGATACAACCCTTCGCTTAGTCTCACATATCCAATCATCTTCAATGAATGCACATCCTGAATTTCGCAAAACTCAGAAGAAAAGTCAATTTACAATTGTAGGATTTAACAATCTTTTGTGCTGAGACCAGATTAAACTGAAAATCAGGTATATATAGAACATTGTATATAAGAAGATTTTCAGATAATTCCACAGTTCCATCATGATAAACTATAACAAATGATCCATTTGGTAGTTTAATGCGTATAGGATTTATCTTTCGAAAACTAATGAAATTTAACTACTTTTGTAGGGAGAACTGTATCTTGGCAATCCAAGTTACAAAGATGTGTTATTTTATCAACAACTGAAGCAGAGTACACTGCCACATCTAAAGCTAGCAAAGAGGTAAAATATATGAAAAATCTCTTGCATGCTTTGGGTCATGATCAAGAAAGATATGTTCTCCATTGTGACAACTGGTCTAACATGATGACTAAGACAATTTCACCTAAGAAGCTAACAGACTGTTGTGGGGGAGCAGAATTATCAATACCCTTCAATTATGTCAGGAAGGGGGAGAATTGTTGGGGATCCCTCCTTAATTTTATGGGAGAGATTATGACCAATGAATATTGGTACAATATTGTGGGGGAATTGTATTATTGATACCCTAAATTAAGTCAATTAAGGGGGAAGTTGTTGGGAATCCTCAACAATTTAATGGGATATTATGACCAATTAATATTGGTAATAGATCCATAGAATATATTCAATGATGGCCATTAAAAGGTTTTTTGGAAATTGTAACTTTCTCTTTTGAAAATGTAATGAGCATTAATCTCTTTATAAAGAAACCTTCCTCTCATTCTCTATTTAAAGAGAACTTGTGGGGAAGATGAAGAATGAAAAAAGAAGCAATGAAACACTTAGAAGAGCAATATATAGAGAAAAAGAGAGAGTAGTTATCCACCATAATGGAGAGATTAGAAATCCTAATGAGATGCTAGAGAGACTTAGTAATCCCACTTTCATAGTGGAGGCGTTGTCACCATAATTGTGAGATTAGAGATCCTAGTGAGATGCTAGAGAGACTTTGTATTTCATCCTTGTTGGGCGTGATTGAGTGTTATCCTCATAGAGTGAGAAGAAACAAATATTGTAATCCCACTTTCATAGTGGAGGAATTTTTTGGACTAGGTCCCGTGGGTTTTACTTCTCAAATTGAGGAAGATTTTCCCACTTTAAAATTTTTTTGTCTCATTATTTTATTTTTTATTATTTGCTTATTGCTTCCGAAAGTTCCCATCTTATATCTACGTCAAAGAGGAAAAATTAATTCTGAATTTTCCCAACAACCCATTCTTGTAGCTTTACAGATAATCTTAAAGTTTGTAAAACTAATTGACAAGTTAGCATAAATTTTGTAATTACTTTATTCAGAAACGCAAAGGAAAATCTCTCAGTGGAAATGTGTCTACGAAACTATGCATGACCAAACTACAAGCGTTAACGTTGATGCTACCTTCGTTGTAGTTGAAATAAATGGCCACGTTGAATGATGAGTAAGGTGGTTTCCAAGATTGCACATGAATGATGAAATTAATTGTAACGAAAAAAGTTAATGAATGGATGACATTTAAACTAATAATTTACTCAATTTTCATGTAAAAATATTTGAAAAAATGATGAATTAGAATAAAATTTAGTTTAAGGCCACTATTTAAAGACAGTAAAATTTAAGAACCAATTATAATAATAATGAAATTAAAGTTTAGAATATTTTATAAATAATATCAAATTCACGAATGAATTAGAATAAAATTGAAGTTTAGAATATTTGTAGAAAGTGTTGCTTTCTAGTTAAAATAGTAAGAGATGAGATATAAGGGAAAACTTGAAAGTGAGGAGTTTGGTTTTGTGACGGTTTGTAATAATATTAGAAACCACCAGTCAAAGATAAGCTTTTCCCAAAAGGGAACGGAAAGTAAACAGAAGCAGAGTAAAAAGTACTTACAATTTATAGAAAAACCAAAATTGAAAGAGAATATATAATAGCATGAAAACGACTTAGGAAGAGAACGAGTAAAGAAAAAAAAATCAAGTTATAATTAATGGAAGTAACTTCTACTTACAAGTCAATGGAAAAGTTCATTTGTTAAACACTTAAATTAAGTCAAATATCTTAGAAAGTAACTTATTTAAGATGGGTCAAATAACTAGTGACTAATATAGGATAAGTATTAAGAAATGAATTTTATATTTAATTCAACATTATAAAATTGATTTATAAGGTGAAATTTGTGTCCACTTACTTACCTACAATAAAATGTGTTTAGTTTTAGTTGATGCGAGATCTTCAACAATAAGAAATAAAGAATAGTAAACCTTACACCAACATCTTTTTTTCCTAAATAAACCACTTAGTTTAACTGATATCCAAAAGAAAAATTATAAACAAAAATCTTAGATTAGTGACACTATAAGAAAATCATTTTATAAAATCTAATTTTAGAGACCAAAATAAGCAGTCACTATATTGACTAAATTAGATACTATTTTATTTTAATAAAAAATTATAAAGTAGTTTATAAATTGGTACCTAACCATTGGCTAACAAGGTTTTAGTCAATAACTACTTTGCATTCTAAATTAATATCTATTAGTCTTTTAGAAATTAATTTAGAATCTATAAAATAGTAGTTAAATTCTTAGTAACTAATTTAGATACCAATTTTGAAATCATTTTATAACTTTTTATTAATAATAGAAATCATTTTAAATATCAATAATTTTTTAGTGTCTAAAATAATATCTAACTTAATCAATATAATGACTAATTATTTTTAATCTCTAATTTAATTGTTATTTAATAATTTTGTTTGTAATTTCACTACCGATAAATTGAGTTAATGTTGGATCTTTTCCATTTCATTTCGTTATGAATCTACAATGCCTCAAAATTACAATCCTGGTGGTGGAGAGATTTATTGAAGGTTTGTAAGGAGGGAGGAGGAAATGGGTGGTTTCAAGAAGAAGTTGGATGGAAGCTTGGGAGCGGAGATAAAGTAAGGTTCTGGGAGGATGTCTGGGTGGGAAACTCTAATCTCAAATCTATGTTCCCCAGATTATATTCACTATCGTTAAACCAAGGTCAAAAGGTGGAAGTGGTAGGTGTGTGGGAAGAATCAACGTGGAAGTGGACATTAAGGTGGAGGCATGGAAGATTTGAGTGGAGATACCGTTGGTAATTGAGCTTGGTAGGCACATCTCTAGTGCCACTGTTCTCAAGGAAGAGAAGGACGACAAGGTGTGGAGAGGTGACGAATCAGGGTGCTATACGGTGAATTCTGGTTACGAATGCCTAGCCAAGGATGAATGGGCCCCCCAAATTGATGCGTTCAAGTATCTGTGGAAGAGTAAGGCGTTCCCAAAAGTGTTGATCACAGCTTGGAGGGTTTTGCTGGGTAGAATGCCAACAAGAGAGTGTCTGAGTAGGAGAGGGATGGTGTTAAACACCACTATGTGTGCTCTATGTCAAACCAAGGAAGAGTCTTGTCAACACCTCTTCTTGGAATGCAAATATGCTTTATGTGTTTGGTCCTTGTGCTTTCAATGGATTGGAATTCTATTCGTCCAACATAAAGACCTTATACCTCACTTTGAGAGCTTCCACCTGTCTCAGAGTAGTAATAAACAAAACCTGGTGTGGAAAGGGGTATGGGCAGCTATTGTCCAGTGTTTATGGGACCATAGAAACTCAGTTGTGTTCAACCAATGAGTTGTAGATGCAGAAGAAGTGCTCCAAAAGGCCCAACTTATATCGTGGTTATGGATGAAACATAAGGCACATAATTTTAATTACTCCTTTGCAGATTGGGTATTGAATCCAATGCCTTGCATTAGCAGCTATAAGTAAGCGTATGGTGGAACCATGATGTCTTGAAGGAGGAGGGAGGGTAGTGCTACTATGTATTGGAGGAGGTAGGAAGTGAGAAATGGGGTGATTGTGAAGGAGGTGGGTGGAGTAGCAGTTCCACTACTATATAGGTAGCAAGATATCTATAACGGTTATCTCCTTCTAAGGGACTCAATCGAAAATGCTGAAAGGACCTGGAAGCAGTATCCTTGGTTTTATGTTTGGAATGAATGGCAGTTGTGATGTTAAACCAGTGTTGCCTGGTTTGATGGTTGATGGTGTTGCCCATACTGGTGTGCTGGTCCTGTTGGAGATGCTGGATGGATTGTTGGGATGCTGGTTCATTGCGAGTTGTGGAAGCATGTGAAGCTCTTTATCTCTTAATAAAGGGCCATAAAAAACAGGACAATGGATAGTTGGCCTAAACACGAATCCATGGATGGTGTTGTGCTGTGATGTCAAAGATGGGTTGGGAAAGGGTTGCTGGATGATGGTTCCACAGTGAGGTATTAAAGTGTTGCAAGTACTTATCTATGAGTGGTTGCATTGGTGTGAGGTGTGATCTCAAACATGAAACTGCTGGTATCACCTTTGATGCTATGCTGCTTCATCGGTTTTAATATGCTGGTTTGGAAAACTTGGTTGAGGGGATCCACGCTGCTATTGGCAACACGAAGATGGATTTTGAAGATGGTCCATCAAAGAGTTATGCAGGGAAAACTTAACCCAAGTGAAGGGATGTAGGATGCTATCAGTGGTTCTGCTGGTGGATTTGGCAGTAGCTATCCTTGGCCTAATCACGCCAAATCACGACAGTTGTTGGATGATGGTTCCGCAGTGAGGTATTAAAGTGTTGCAAGTACTCATCTATGTGTGGATGCATTGGTGTGAGGTGTGATCTCAAACATGAAGCTGTTGGTATCACCTTTGATGCTATGCTGCTCCATCAGTTTTAATATGCTGGTTTGGAAAAATTGGTTGAGGGGATCCACGCTGTTATTGACAACACGTAGATGGATTTTGAAGGTGGTCCATCAAAGAGTTATGCAGGGAAAACTTAACCCAAGTGAAGGGATGTGGGACGCTATCAGTGGTTCTGCTGGTGGATTTGGCAGTCCTTGGCCAAATCACGGCGGTTGATATCCAAAGCTAAATCAAGGCTTGCATCAATCATAGAATGTTATTGGATGTGTGTTGCAGCTAATGAGGTGTTGCTACCAATCTGGTTTAGGCTCGTTATAGTTGGTAAATATATGAAGGTATAGAATTACAACTAATAGTGATAAAAAAGTTATTTAATTTAATTTAATTATTTATTGATAAAAAAAATGAAACTGTTACTTGATTGTGTCTGAGCTAATCAATTGAAGCAGCATTACCTTATTTGATTAAGTTGTGAAAACTATGATCTTTGGGGGTTGTAGTGTTTGATAAAAATAAAAACATGGAACATGGTTATTGTTGAGTTTAATCTATCTGAAAGGTAACAAAAGTGGGATACAAACAAAGTTGAAAACTGCTAGATTAAAGATGAAATTTGATGTCAAAAGGGTATGCTTTGACTAATAGTTGTGTGCATGAAGCTGAAGAGAGATGATGGAGAGCGATTATATATATGTTCACCCCAAACAGCCTAAGTACCCTTGAACTAGAACTTGAACTGCAACTGGGACTCCCACTCTTTCCTACTGCTCTCGTCCTTTCTCTTTGAAAATAAATTATTATAATTGAAAGAAATAAACATAACTAGAGTTTTTTTGTCATACTTGGTGATGGCAAATTCATGAAGTTCTTCTTAGAATCATGTAAAGGATGGTGCGGAAGCCATGGATGTGTGTGTGCAAGATCCTCCTGAGAGCTATGGTGATCTTGAAGGTGCATGGTACGTATGGAAGTTGGGAGGTTCGGCCAGCCCAAGGAAAGGTGAAGGATGTGAAGATTAGAGCCTAGAATCTAGGTAGAAGCAAAGCTTGGCACAAAAATGGTAGCATAACTTTACTCACAATAATCTTGAAATATACAAGAGATGACCTTCCCTTTTATAGGCTATAGGGCCGTAGAAACTAAGCTAATTCCAAATAAAATGGAACCAAAATGAAATGCAAATCACAAGGCACATGGCACATGTGCTCATGACCGGCCAAACAAACTAGATTCTAGAATGTTCACTCATTTATGCTTTCTACACTACTCTAATTACTGAGCACCCTTAATGGGCCTCCATGTAACAATTACAAGGTTTCCCAAAACCGTAGCTTGACCCATGTGTACGTGAAGCTAGACGGTCTAGGATTCCTCCTAGATGCTCCTTATGTAGCCGCTCCTCATCATGGCCTAGACGCTCCTCATCATAGGCTAGACGCTCCTTTTGAGACTAGACGCTCCTCATCATGGGCTAGACGGTCTGGTCTTGGAAGCTTGGCTTTCATAGTGTGGTGAGCTTGGGCCCTCCTCCATCATCCCCTCCCTCTTGAAAAGGATTTGTCCTCAAATCCAATGCTTTTGCTTCTTAGGGGGATGGTTGTGGCTGGATGGTGTCCATCATCTCCTCCTTCTGGAGAAGATCTATCCTCAGATTTGCTGACTTGATCTCGGATAGCAGCCTCTTGCTTCGTCAATCCCGGATCAAATATTAATCTATGAGAATACTGAAACAAAGCAAAGGAGTTGGGGTGAGCATTTGGATAAAAATTAATTGTGTGAAGTTGCCATTTTTGTTTTTCTCTTGTTTTGGCCAACTTCTCACAATGATTCCTTTTTTATGGTTGTAGGTGCCCTCTAATCCTCTTATGTTTTCTAAAATTTCCAAAAGTAGTTACTTTTCCCTTAGGCATAATCCCTTTAGGAAATGGTAACAACTTTAAAAAGGCAAAAGGACTATGTTCACATACAACTTCAAATAGAGAAATAAGAGTAATCTTGTGGACTACTCCATTGTATGCATGCTTACAAGGAAAAGGATTCTTGTCCAAAGAATTGTGGGTGTCCCTCATGATTTTGTGAAACATGGAAGGAAGAGCTATGTTTTCAAATTTTGGAGCTCTATCCATCATTTTTGAAAATAAATCATGGAGGCTTGTTACGTTTCTTAGGAAGAGTTTATCCTCATCCATGAAGAAGGAATCAAAACCTTTTGTTGTCCTAGGAAGCTCTAATATGAAATGTGTGTCTTCCTAAGGATCTTTTACAAAAGGTGAAGGAGTATAGAGTCCTCAAGACTTTGCTTTAGGTATAGTTTGAAAATAAGAGTTGTACCTAAAGTAATGTCTTTGAATCTCTTGTCTCATGGGTGACAAAAGTTTTCCTCTCAAAAGCTCTGGAGTTTCATCAACTCTCATTTGTCCCATGAGTTCTCCTTCTTGTAGACTCTTTCTCTCATGTGTAAAGATAGTCTTGTTGGTACAACCATTGTTTATGAAAATTTGTACACTTTGTAATGGTTGTCTCAATAAGACATGACAAGTTGTTCTAGGCACTACTTCACACAAAAATTGGTTTTTGTAGATGCTTATAGTCAAATTGACATTCCCTTGGGGATATCCTAACACATTTGAGAAATAGTTTTTATCTATGCAAGCTTCTTTTAAAGACTCGTCCTTTGTGCTCATGCTTGCAAGTGTTCCTTTACAATAAGGAAGGTTAGGTTGTTCAACAAGAAGCATGTTTGCAAAGGTATTTTTAATGTGCTTGACTTGTTGAATGACCTTGTGGGAAGGAACACTCTTCTCCCACGCCTTTTGTTTCCCAAAAGTTTTCTCTTTTTCTATTTTCTCTTCATCCCTTTTATGTTTCATTTGTATTTGGTCTTCTACCACTTGGGAATGTGGTAAAGGGCTAAGTACAAACTTTTTGTGCTTGTGGATGAAAGAAATCTCGTTAGTTAGACCATTATGCAAGGTTTTCTTATCAAATTGCCATGGTCTACCTAATAAGATGTGGCAAGCTTCCATAGGTACTACATCACATAAAACATTGTCTTTGTAGTTACCTATAGAAAACTTGATTTCCACTTGTTTGTCTACACGTAGTTCTCCATCCTCATTGATCCATTGTAAATTGTAAGGTTTTGGATGAGGAACTACTTGTAGATTTAGTTTCTCAATCAATCTAGTGCTACAGCAATTGCAGCATGATCCACCATCCACAATAAGAGAGCATATATTTTCTAAAACATTGCATCTAGTATGAAAAATGTTCTCTCGTTGTGTCTCGATGGATGCACTAGGTTGATTGTGGAGGATTCTTTGAATCATCAATAAGTCCCCCTCCAAAGGATTTATCCTCTCTCCTTCCCCCTTTTCTTGTGTACTAGGTTCATCATCACCACTTGTGTACTCATCTTTTCCCTTTAAGAACAAAACCTTTGGTTTGGACATTGCGCTTGCACATGCCCTCTTCCAAAACATTTAAAACACTTGGTGTCCCTAGCACGGATGTATGGGGTGGAGGCATCTTTCACTAAGGGTTTGGTAGTTTCTTTGGGTTCGTCTCTAGGTGTACTACCCTCCCTTTTAAAGTCTTTCTTGGGATAAGAGTTGGAGTAAGAACCCACCCTTTGACTTGAAGTCTTGCGCAAATTTTGTTGTTCAACTTTAATGCAAAGTTGAACCAAGTCATTCAAGTCTTGGTAGGGTAAAAGTTCTATTCTATCCCTTATCTCAAGGTTGAGCCCACTTAGAAACCTAGATATGGTGGTGGTTTCTTCCTCTCTAATGGATGCTCTCATCATGTAGAGCTCCATTTTCTGCCTATACTCTTCCACACTCATGTTCTTTTGTTGGAGTCTTTGGAGCTTGTCCATCAACTCCCTGTGGTAGTAGGAATGTATGTGGCGACGTCTTAGGGCTCCCCTAAGGTCATTCCAATATTCTATGGGAGGCTCCCTATAAAGACGTCGGTCTCTCTCTAGAGAGGTCCACCAATACATGGCATTGCTTTGGAAACTAAGGGTTGCTAAGGGTACCTTCCTCTCTTCACTCACCCTATGGCAAGCAAAGAGTTGCTCTACTTTCATCTCCCAATCTAGGTAGGCCTCTACATCTTCCTTACCATAGAAATGGGGTAGGTCTACCCTTACTTTCCTTGGGCTCTCTTGCTCCCTTTGCCTAGTTCTTCTAGGGGGTGGTTGGTAATAGTCATTGATTCTAAGGCTTCCCTCCCCTAGAGACTCATTACTTTTAGAATGGGATACTTGATTATGAGATTTTTTTGATTTTTGGGATTTTTGTGATTTCTCTTCTTGGGCTCTAGCCAACTCATTAATCTTAGTCTCATTCTCCAATTGTCTAAAAGAAATCATTTGCACAGCTTGTGAAACTTCTTTCAAAAGAGATTTAATAGATTTTACTTCTCTTTTAATAGACTTTGGAGAGTGAGGAGAAGAAGACATGGCTAAAACTTTGTGTATACAAGTGTTTTACCTTGAGAAAATTTAGGAAAGTCAAAGAAGGTAGTTTTCCAGGTAAGGGAGGTGAGTCACAGAGGACTACTTAAGTACCAAGCCTTTGCCTTAGCCAAAAACTATCCCTCAATGTCTTCACACAAAGCTTTCTCTTAGTAAACCACTTAGAACACAATTAAGTTGAGAAAACAAATGCAAGAAAACAATGTAAGCTAACTAATTAACAAAGCTAGACGGTTTTAACAAAAGCTTAAACAAAACAACCACACATACAAAGCGTTACTAATTAAGCAATAGAAAAGCAACTAAAAACAATTAACAATTGCTAATTAAAGAGTTCTACACTAGTCGGCCTTAGGTGAGGCTTCGTGGACACTTGGAGCCCTTGAAGACACACTCACCGTCTAATAACGTAATTAAGAGGTAATTAACACAAACTAAGTTGCAAAAAATTAAGAAAGCTCCCTTTGTTGATCCTCTTTTTGCTAATGGCACTTCCTTGTTGTCTTTGCTTGTTGGCCCTCCAAGTGTTTGTGGTGTTTTCAAGAAAGCTTGATTCTGCCTTGGCTTTGTTTCCCCTTAGAATGAAGGTCTTAATTCTCCAATTCCAGCACCTATCAAAAGATTAGACCTTACCCAAGTCAAGTTTCCATTCAATTAAGCACCAAAGGAGAATAAATTCCAGCACCAAATTAGAGGTCAAAGAACAAAAGCAAGAAACAAATTAATTGAATAAAACAGTACCACCAAAAGGAGTTAGATTATGACAAATAGAAAGAGGTCCAAGAAATATTAAGCAAGCAAATAAAAGGTACTCAAATAAAGGTAGGCACACAAAAGAATTCCTAAGAATGGCACTAGATTAGATTACAAAATAAAAAACAGCACCACTAGAAAATTGTTGTGGGCCAGAAACGTGTTTCTCCCCAATTTATGCTGAGCTGTGCTTTTTAGATTTGTTTCTGAAATTTTATATGCAAGATATTCAAGATCTTAGCTAAAATATGGCGTTGGAATCACTCAAAACGCATGAACCATTGTTTTT
This sequence comes from Phaseolus vulgaris, assembly GCF_051622355.1. NCBI lineage: Eukaryota > Viridiplantae > Streptophyta > Magnoliopsida > Fabales > Fabaceae > Phaseolus > Phaseolus vulgaris. Next base: position 22,042,314 of record NC_143501.1, on the reverse strand, counting down.
TAATAAATTATTCAATTTCAGTGTTCAGTTACGCCAGCTGTAGCGCCTCAGATTTGCACACTGATTTTAAAATATTTATCATTTTTTTTCTGTTGACTCTTTTGAGCTAATTATTTTTTTTTCTTTTCTATAACACTATAATATTGCATATTCCAGAGAATAAAAATTTTCCTATGAGTGGAAATATTTTTCTGGAACAAAACAGCCAGCACAGAGAAAGTGAAACAGGGGATTCTGGAAAAACTGGAAAAAACAGCACGATACCAAAATTTAAACACAATGGAATTAAGAGAAGGAATTTGTGTAAGATCTAAACACAAATATGAACTCAAACTAAAATTAAAAGGCACCAAAAGATCAAAAGAACAGCAGATTCAAAGCAATTTAGATACCCAAAATCAAGAAACAATCAAGTCAAACAAAGGACTACTATGAATTGATGACATTGTGGATGAACATGACTTGACAAAACATATATGGATTCAGAAATTAAAAACTCAAAGAGCATGATATGAACCAAATTAAAAGTGCAATAAAGACTAAAAAACCTAAAAGAAAACAGCAACTCAAAGGTGTATGGAATCCTATCACAATTTGCACAAGAATTGTTCAAGATCAATTGAACAAAGTGCACCGGTTGGATCTTCCAAATAGCACACCAAAACAAATTAAAATGTAAAAAACAGCAAGGCAATTATGGAAATAAGATGAACAACATGAAATAAAGAAGAACTAAAAATGAAAAGACCAAGAACAACTCATCTTTGAAGAACCTATGCTCATGATACCAAATGATGGCAAATTCATGAAGTTCTTCTTAGAATCATGTAAAGGATGGTGCGGAAGCCATGGATGTGTGTGTGCAAGATCCTCCTAAGAGCTATGATGATCTTGAAGGTGCATGGTATGTATGGAAGTTGGGAGGTTCGGCCAGCCCAAGGAAAGGTGAAGGATGTGAAGATTAGAGCCTAGAATCTAGGTAGAAGCAAAACTTGGCACAAAAATGGCAGCATAACTTTACTCACAATAATCTTGAAATATACAAGAGATGGCCTTCCCTTTTATAGGCTATAGGGCCGTAGAAACTAAGCTAATTCCAAATGAAATGGAACCAAAATGAAATGCAAATCACAAGGCACATGGCACATGTGCTCATGACCGGCCAAGCAAACTAGATTCTAGAATGTTCACTCATTTATGCTTTCTACACTACTCTAATTACTAAGCACCCTTAATGGGCCTCCATGTAACAATTACAAGGTTTCCCAAAACCGTAGCTTGACCCATGTGTACGTGAAGCTAGACGGTCTAGGATTCCTCCTAGATGCTCCTTATGTAGCCGCTCCTCATCATGGCCTAGACGCTCCTCATCATAGGCTAGACGCTCCTTTTGAGACTAGACGCTCCTCATCATGGGCTAGACAATATGGTCTTGGAAGCTTGGCTTTCATAGTGTGGTGAGCTTGGGCCCTCCTCCATCACTTGGTCTATGATATTGTAGAGTACTAGCAACACACTGACCATCCTATTTCAAACAATTTTTTTATTGACTAAAATTTATCTAAAACTAAAAATTACTTATGAGATTCATTAAATAAGGATTGAGTTTATATTCACTAGTGGAAATAGAGGCTCTATCACACCTGTATGCCATATTTTTTCTTGAGTGTTAAAAAGACAATTACCAAAATAAAAATTACAACAACAACTTTTATATAAAAAGACAGTTATCAAAATGCAAGCGTAAAGTTGTAAAAAACATGTACACCAACCTAGAAAAATTCATCATAAGCAAAGGTCTAGGTTTCTTTAACTTTTGCTTTAAAATAAAGAAAAAGTATTTTAAGTTATATTGAGGTTCTTCACTCTCAGTTATAGTGATGTGAATTGATTTTAGGATTGTTCATTTTATGGTGTGACACTTTACTTAGATTGGGATTTTAAACAAGAATATGGTGAGAACTCTAAAAAGATCCTCACTGTACACAAACTTAACCAAGTGGTTAAGTAAGTGTGAAGGTCACTTCACAAGAGCAAAAGGAAAAGACAATTATAAGGTGAAACTGATGCTAAAAGGTGCATAATTAAAGAACGTGGAAAGGAAAACCAAATAGAATTGCTGAATGGAAACAAGGAAAACAAAACAAGAACATGATACAAAGAATAAAAATGGAATGACAGTGGAAGAAGAGATGAAGGAAGGAGAAAGCTTATGTGATGGATTTGAGAAGTAGAACACGTCACTTTGAGTGTGATTGGTCTCCAAGATAAGTGATGACAACCGTCACTTGAGATCTCTCAATACTCACAAGATAAGACCTAAATGCTAAGAGGAATTCAAACTTCACTAACATCTCACACAATTTGTGTAGAGTAACTCTTCTTTTATTAATTTTAACTTGTCAAATACACTAGGTAGGCCTCCTATTTATAGGTGAAGGAGCCTTGAAGAACAAGCTAAAGGGGTAGGATGAGAAAAGGGAAAAATGGGCAGTCTTAGGGTTTGACTAAGTCAAACCCGAATCCTAGGTTTGTCCTTCTAGAAACTAGGTCAAAATGTCTTCCAAAAGAGCTAGGAACAAGCTAAAATGCTACCTACACCCCCTATGCTAAAGACATCTTCTTTGCTATTTGGACCCCTAAAGTGAGCCCAATTATTTACAACATATTTGTATCTTATAAGAAGACCAAAAGGAAGAATAGTTGGTGTGACGGTTTATGCTCAGCTCCTCTGGTGAGGTCCATGTGATCCTTGGTGGAGTTATGAATTGGTCGCTGAGATGACAGTTCACCATGTGCTTTGTCTTTTGCTTCCTTAGTCATCTTCGTAGCTACTTGGGTTGTATCATATAGACTCTCCCACTAACCTATGAAACAAAGGTAAAATACCACACGTAATAGCTTAAGATCTTAGCCAGCTTTAAAACTGCTACCAGCTATCCAAAAAAAAACTATAATTATGAAGGTTATTATAACCCCTAATAAAAAAACCCCACTAGAAATTAAACATTTTTCGTAGTGAATTTGTTTTAAAAAATAATATAAAATATTAATTATCATATTTATCCATACGAATTTTACTTAAATAAATGAGAAATAACTAAAGTAACTAAAGTTGCGATAAATTGCTTAAACAACAGAAACAAACCCAACTATAACTTAGCTATATTCCATTAAATCAAATAAAAAATTAAACCAAACTCAATTTGACTCCATGATTATAACGCTTTAACAGTAGACTCATTTAATATCTCTGATTTCTATTGATCATAACACAACATAACATACCATAATACTGCATTATCAGTCTTTCCCTCTTATGCTTCTTTCTCTCCACGGAATAATATAAATATATTTGATACACATTAGAGCACGTATCTGAAGCAAGGTGTAGTGGGAGAGGTAGCGGTGGGTGGTGATATATCTTATTTGATTGCCTTTAGCTATTTATCTGTTCCGCAAGCAAAGCTCTGGATGTGTCTAGGAGGATGTTCCTCTAAGGTTTGTGAGTTATAGAGGGAATTCTGAGATGAGGTAAGCACACTAGCAACCATAGGGAGGAATCAGGAGGGAGTATTGGTTGCTAGTAGGCAAGGGACATCCGACCAATCAAGCAGGTGCATAATTGGCTTAGACTATTCTGAGGAATTACAAGTACCGGGTTGGTGAGGTTGTTGCATCATTCATAGTATATCTCGGGTCACTAAGTGTTGGACTGGATGTCGGCTATAGGAGAAGGTTTTAATTTGTGGACTGCTAGGCAAGGGACGTTTGTAAACAGCCACCAAATGCTGTCAAAATTCTATCTTACGGGGTTCTAGTTATTAGAAGTTTAAAGAGGAAGTAGCAGCCATATGCAAAACATAATGCTCTTGTTATGGTATACCTCAAAGATGTAGCTTGCTGCAATTTATGAGAATTACCAGGTACTTATGACTTTCTCCACTTGCCAATTGAATCCAAGAACATGCTTTTATCAGTAAGGTGCAATGTTGTTAAAATCGTAACTCGTAGGCAGATCGGAGAGGGAAAAAAAACTCGTAATTCAGGGATCGTAACTCGACTTGGAAGAGTTACTATACATAAGATAATTAAAAATAGACTCATAATTCATGAAATTGTTCAAATATATAACATAACTAAATGGTCCAAATACATAACATAATTAAAAGTAGATTCAACATAATGTTTAATACATATAAACTATCCAATTAAATCATTCACACTAATCATAGGATAATCATCTTGGTCCTCCAAAAGATCTTTATTTTCATTATCATCAATTTGCAGGAACTTCCAAATCATCATCAATTGGAGGAACCTCCAAATCATTTGTTGCTCCTCTACTAGCGTCATCTTCTCCAACTTCAAGTAATATGTCTTCATCTAAACCATATAATGTTTCATTTTCCTCCACGGTCCATTCATCATCAAAAGAAATATCATCAATAGTATATTCTTTTGTTTTTCTAACATCTTTCTTCTTCGTCAATCTTGAATTAGTCATCACAAACACCACATCATTCATAGTCATTTGGTGTAAACAATTTATTTTCTTAGTGTGGACCTAAATAATTATAAAACTAGTTAACACATCATATGATCATCTAAAAAATAATTATGAAATCACTTTTAATAATTTAAATTCTTACCCTTTCAAAAACACTCCAATTACGCTCACAGCCAGATGAACTACAAGTCAAACTCAATACTCTAATTGCAAATTTTGTAGTTCTGGAAGTTGAGCACCATATGATTCCCACCATTGTGATGGAGTTTTGGTCTTGAGTCCAAGTTGAGCTAATGGAGTACCATACAATCCAGACTTGGTCTTGAAACTCTCTAATTGAAAGTCAATTTTACCCATCACATCAAGGTCTCCCACCAACCTCTCCAAACATTCATACAATCCAAGTTTCACCTCATAATCAACTTTAAAGTCAGGATGATAGTGTAACATGGGATTAAGATAATAGCCTGCAGCATGCAACGGCCTATGCAATTGGTTGTCCCATCGATGATCAGTGATTTCCCAAAGGAGAGTGTAGCTAAATAAGATAAAAATAAATAAATTAATCTCCAAAACAAGTCTATATATCTAATTGAGAAATCAAATATAGGTAAATTACCTTTTACTAACTCCATTGAAGAGATTTTGTATCTTCTCTTTTGCAATATCCATCTCTTCATAAATAAATCCCATGGCTGGTTTCTCATATGAATCAACCATGCATAACACTTTAATCAGGGGAAGAGCACCCCTCAAACAATTTAAAATGTTTTTCCAAAATCCCTTGTCCAATATCAAAATTTCCACCAACTCTCCATCTCTAGTTTTTGCAAATTGACTGGATCGCCGCTCCGAGGATGTGAACATCTTAATAAGTGATCCTTTATTATCATTCAAGCATCCTAAAGTCAGATAAGAGGTGGCAAAACAAGTATTGGCTGGTCTTATCAAATCTTTTCCTTCACTATATTTGTGCAACAAGGAGATAAGACCAGTTCTTGAGTAAATGTAGGTTGTAATTTTCTTACCATTGGCAATTGTGTCGTGATGGAGTGATATTTTCTTTTCAAAATCTTCCAACATCAGATCAATGCAATGAGCTGCACAAGGGGTCCAATACAACTTTTTCCTCTTTTGCATTAACAACTCTCCAGCTGCTTTATAATTTGCTGCATTATCTGTTACAACTTGGATGCCATTTTTCCCCCCACCTCTTCAACAATATCATCTATCATTTTGAAGATTTTTTCAGCAGTCTTGCATACATCAGATGCATCAATAGATTTCAAAAAGACAATTCCTCTTGGACTATTTACCAAAAAATTAAGTATAGTCCTCCTCTTCCTATTCGTCCATCCATCTGTCATTATTGTACAACCAGTTTTTTTCCAAACAAGTTTATGTTCTTCTACAATCTGTTTTGTCTTCTCAACCTCTTGTTTCAAATACTTCACTCTTATTTCATGATATGATGGTGGCTATAATTCAGAACTATGTCTACCAATTAACTCAACCATCCTCTTAAATTCTTCATTGTTTGCTACATTAAAAGGAATAACATTATTGTAGAAAAACCTAGCCATCTCTTGACATGCATCCTCTTTATCATTCTTCTTGAACATTGCATTAATTGTACTTTGAGTTCCCTTTCTTTTAAAGATATTTGATGAGTCCCCAATCTCTTCTCCACTTGATCTTTTTCTATAACTTTCTTATGTTTGTCCAATATTACTCTCTTCTATAGAGATTGATTTCTTAACAAACTCCATTGCAGATTAAGAACAGTATCCAACATTGATTTTTTAACATCTTCCAACACTGATACACAAGCTCCCACATCCTTTGAAGTCCCTGTTAGATGGTGCTTTAATTTGTAAACCCCTCCTATCAAAACTTTTTCACAGTACTTACATTTTAATTTCCTTGTTTTTCCATCAACAAACACACAATGTTTCCACGCTAGATCAGTTCTTCCACTTGCCATTATAAGTTATAACTTATAACCCGTGAACAGTGACGAAGCATAGGTAATGCGTGTGAACAGTGGCGGAGCAGAGCAAATCGTGCGTGAACAGTGGCAGAGCAGAGCAGATCGCGCGAGTACTGGCAGAGATAGTGCGACGGTCGTGGCGAAGGCAATGCGACGCGCGAGTACTGGCGAAGGCAACCACGATCAACGAAGGCGAATGGCGAAGGCGCGAATGGCAAAGGCTAAACAGACCGTTAGCGGTGGCGACACGTAGCGTGAACGGCAGCGGGGACGAAGCGGCGACCACGATCGGCGGCCAAATGGTGCGACAAAGGCACAGGTTCTTCAAATTAGGGTTGCATTTTGGGATTAGGGTTTCTAAGATTCAAATTAGGGTTTTTAGGTTTTTTATGTTTTTAGGGTTTTTTTTTGGGCCCGCGTCATGGATCGTAGAGGCCCATGGATCGCCCGATCCAACCCCTGGATCGTCGGATCGCTCCGATCTGCTGAGAAGCCGATCCAACCCGTTTTCTGCGTAAAAGATCGTAAAATCGCGATTTTTACAATATATAGCATTGGTAAGGCGTATCATTCACACTTTATTAATTCTTTACGTAAAACCAATGGATGAAACAGGTCATAAGGAATGTTTAATTTAGACTCTTATGTTCTTATGTAGCAAGAGAGTTTGGTCAAGCCCGTGAGGCGTAAAGGAAGGGGTGTGTTCCACTTTTCAGTGCTCTTAATACATAATTCTTTTGAGTGGCTATGTTGGAGTTTTATGCAAGAAAGTTTAGGTGTTGGAAGAGGTTTTTTAGCTTTTTAGTTGTTGTTCTATAATTGTTTTTTATGCTAGCTACAAAAGATGAGCATAAAACTACCAAATGTTGTCTCATAACCCAGCAAAACCAAGACCAAAAAATATGCACCGCTTAACAAGCATACTACCTATAAATTATCCCTATCAATGCTATTAGCCACAAGCCTAATTTGTAGCTTACCACACGAAATGTAAATGAGGCACTAGTGTTGGTTGATAATGTCCCAAAATTGAAAACCGAATATTACTTCACCTTAGGTATCAACATTAATATATAAACATAAACATGCCTGTACAAATTTCATTATAAAAAAATAAGGAAAAATAAGAGCAACAACAATGGTTGTACCTTGTACTTAGCAACCACTTCACTGACCTCCTTCAGAGCACCTACGGTGAAAATCAATCCCATAGTGAAACAGAGAAATGAGAAATCAATCGGATACTTCTTTTAGCACAGACTAACCCGAGAAACGCACGGTGGTTTCGATTTCAAAATTAAAATCTACAGAGAAACTAAATAGAGAAAATGAAAATAGAAGGAAGCAGGTATTGACTGATAGAGAGATGGAGAGCTTGCAGTAGAGAGATGGAGAGATTGTAGCAGAGTGATGGAGAGATTTCTAAGGTTGGAGCAGAGCTTTCGAAAACAACAGTGAGGAGCGTTTGAGGAGCGCTAGAGCGAATACAGTGAGGAGCGTTAGAGCATGAAAATAGTGAGGACCGTTTGAGGAAAGTTAGAGTTACAGAAAATGAGTTGGGGCTCCTAAACCCTAAAAAATAAAAATAAAAATCTGGGATTCATTAAAAAACCGCGAAAAGTTCTCAGGGAATTTTTTAACCTCTGGAAAGTGTGTTTTAGTAGAGGTTATTATAACCCCTAATAAAAAAACCCTCCTAAAATCTAACATTTTTGTAGTACCATGATATAAATAATCTAATTAGGCTACAGTGTATCAAATCATAAAAAAATTGTGATTTTTTTTATTATAACGGTTATTGTAATATCTGACATAAAAAGTGTTATTCACTATGACGGGTGGTAGAATATTTGTCATAGAAAATCACTTACTATGATGGTTTTGAGGACAACTATCATAGTAAGCCATATTTTCTATGGTTGTTTTAAAAATATCAGTCATAGAAAGTCTTATTTGAACATACTATGACAGATATTTTGTATATTTTATGTCAGTTTATATACAATCGTCATAGTAAGTTCCACTTACTATGACAGTTTTTCAACCGACATAAAATGTGATGAGTTTATATATTGCCTAAATTTATATTTCCATCAGAACCGTCATAAAAACTTCTGTAAAACCATCATAAAAAGTCATGTTTGAACTACGTAAAACAAAATTTGTTTTTTGTATTAGTGAATGTAGTAAAATTCATTTGACTATGTGGTTTCTGTATTAAATTTGTGGTGAGTTAGGTTGCGTTAATGATATATTAAAACTCCTCTCTTCAATAACGTAAATTATGGAATGAGGAAATTTATGTACATTATAAGAAAATAAAGCTAATTACACTACCTATATTGGAGAAGAAAGATTATTCATTGTTCTCTCATTTGTTAAATGTGTTTTTTGGACAACAATATTGATCATTGAAGACCTCAAACATTTTATTTATATTATTATGCATTAGTCATAAAAGTAAAATACACTTTAGAAAATACACTTTAAAATCTCTTTCTTCAAGAGTCAATAATACCTACACAAATGATGTCTCTCATTAGTACATGATGTAGTAATGACAAAAATTATTTCTATGCAACTTTTAAATAAAATAATTATTGTATGCATTAAAGTTTCCTACTCTTATGCACATGAATTGCAGTGTGACCTTTCTAGTCCTTCCACCTGAAATATTTGTGACAAACCACAACTCTAATTACAGTAAGGACATGTGTTAGTCAGAATACACTTATACTTGTCCAATTTAATGAAAAATGTTAAATTTACTTTCGTAATACATTTTTCATTTCCTGACTTTGGTTGCTTTGAAGTGAACAAAATCACACTACTATGTAATTCCTAGGTATAATTACAATTAATTGTCATCAACTCCCTTTTCATACTCTTTACTAACAATGTGTATTCATCCAACCTTGGTCCATAACTACATAGGTTACAAACTTCATCCTTATCAACAACGCAATATGTGATTCTCACTTGTGTAATTGAAGGTGAGGTCTTACCCATTCACAAAAATATTTTTCATAATTCGTTAATAAGTACCACCTAAAGTGGAGTGTCATCTGTATAAGGGTTGGGACACCCCTAACGTCTTTAATTTCATTAATTCATTGCTGATAAAACAAAGTTATAAAATATGGATTAATTTGGTTAGCCTATAGACCAACAACTTTTTTTTTATTTTCTCGGCAGACCAACAAATTTGTTGCCTATGCAAAATTCTACTTGCCCCCATAGATCAATCTATTTTTCATACTTTGATCTTGAGTTGAGTGACTCATGTTGGGGATCCCTCCTTAATTTTATGGGAGATTATGACCAATGAATATTGGTAACAATATTGTGGGGGAGCTGAATTATTGATGCCCTAAATTAAGTCAATTAAGAGGGAGAATTGTTGGGAATCCTCAATAATTTAATGGGATATTATGACCTATTAATATTGGTAATCGATCCATTGATAATATTCAATGATGGCGATTAAAACGTTTTTTTTGAAATTGTAACTCTCTCTCTAGAAAATGTAATGAACATTAATCTCTTTATGAAGAAACCTTCCTCTCATTCTTTATATAAAAGGAAACTTGTGAGGAAGATGAAGAATGAAGCAAGAAGCAATGAAACAGTTAGAAGAGCAACATATAGAGAAAAACAGAGAGTAGTTATCCACCATAATGGTGAGATTAGAAATCCTAATGAGATGCTAGAGAGACTTTGTAATCCCACTTTCATAATGGAGGCGTTGTCACCATAATGGTGAGATTAGAGATCCTAGTGAGATGCTAGAGAGACTTTGTATTTCATCCTTGTAGGGTGTGATTGAGTGTTATCCTCATAGAGTGAAAGAAACAAATATTGTATTTCATCCTTGTTGGATGAGATCGAGTGTTATCCCCACAGAGTGAGAAGAAACAAATATTGTAATCCTACTTTCATAGTGGAGAAGTTTTCTGGACTAGGTCCTATGGGTTTTACTTCTCAAGTTGAGGAAGGTTTTCCCACTTTAAAAATTATTTGTCTCATTCTTCTATTTGTTATATTTTCCATTATTTGCTTATTGCCTCCGAAAGTGCTCATCTTGTATCTACAGGAAAAATTAATTCTGAATTTTCCCAACAACCCATTCTTGTAGCTTTAGAGATAATCTTAAAGTTTATAAAACTAATTGACAAGTTAGCATAAATCTTGTAATTACTTTATGCAGAAACTTAGGGAAGATTTGGATGTCATAGTGTATACAATGACAAAGAAAGGCAAAGGAAAATTTCTCAATGGAAATGTGTCTACCAAACTATGCATGACCAAACTACAAGCGTTAACGTTGATGCTACCTTCGTTGTAGTTGAAATAAATGGCCACGTTGAATGATGAGTAAGGTGGTTTCCAAGATTGCACATAAATGATGAAATTAATTGTAACGAAAAAAAGTTAATGAATGGATGACGTTTAAACTGATAATTTACTCAATTTTCATGTAAAAAATATTTGAAAAAAATGATGAATTAGAATAAAATTTAGTTTAAGGCCACTATTTAATGACAGTAAAATTTAAGAACCAATTATAATAATAATGAAATTAAAGTTTAGAATATGTTATAAATAATATCAAATTCACGAATGAGTTAGAATAAAATTGAAGTTTAGAATATTTGTAGAAAGTGTTGCTTTCTAGTTAAAATAGTAAGAGATGAGATATAAGGGAAAACTTGAAAGCGAGGAGTTTGGTTTTGTGACGGTTTGTAATAATATTAGAAACCACCAGTCAAAGATAAGCTTTTCCCAAAAGGGAACGGAAAGTAAACAGAAGCAGAGTAAAAAGTACTTACAATTTATAGAAAAACCAAAATTGAAAGAGAATATATAATAACATGAAAACGACTTAGGAAGAGAACGAGTAAAGAAAAAAGAAATCAAGTTATAATTAATGGAAGTAACTTCAACTTACAAGTCAATGGAAAAGTTCATTTGTTAAACACTTAAATTTAGTCAAATATGTTAGAAAGTAACTTATTTAAGATGGTCAAATAATTAGTGTAACATGACTACTGACTAATATAAGATAAGTATTAAGAAATAAACTTTATACCTAATTCAATATTATAAAATTGATTTATAAGGTGATGTTTGTTTCCATTTACATACAATGAAATGTTTTTATTTTTCGTTGATGCAAGATTTTCAACAATAAGAAATAAAGAATAGTAAAGCTCACACCACATCCTTTTTTTTTTCTAAATAAACCACTTAGTTATACAAAAGGACAATTGTAAATTTTCTTATAAACAAAAATCTTAGATTAGTGACACTATTAGAAAATCATCGAATAAAAACTAATTTTAGAGACCAAAATAAGCAGTAACTATATTGACTAAATTAGATACTATTTTATATTAATAAAAATTTATAAAGTAGTTTCTAAATTGGGACCTAACCATTAGCTAATAAGGTTTTAGCTAATAACTATTTTATATTCTAAATTAATATATATTAGTCTTTTAGAAACTTATTTAGAATCTAAAATATTAGTAGTTAAAACCTTAGTAAACTAATTTAGATACCAATTTATAAATCATTTTATAATTTTTTATTAATAGTAGAAATCATTTTAAATATCAATAATTTTCTAGTCTCTAAAATAATATCTAACTTAATCAATATAATAACTAATTATTTTTAATCTTTAATTTAATTGTTATTTAATAATTTTTTTTAAATTTCACTGCCGATGAATTGAGTTAGTGTTGGATCTTTTCCATTTCATTTCGTTATGAATCTACAATGCCTCACATTTGTTAAACTTTGTCTTACATAAGAAAAATCTAACTAACTTAATTTTGACAAAATCACGAAACTGTTACTTGATTGTGTCTGAGCTAATCAATTGAAGCAGCATTACCTTATTTGATTAAGTGTGAAAACTATGATCTTTGGGGCTTGTAGTGTTTGATAAAAATAGAAACATGGAACATGGTTATTGTTGAGTTTAATCTATCTGAAAGGTAACAAAAGTGGGATACAAACAAAGTTGAAAACTGCTAGATTAAAGATGAAATTTGATGTCAAAAGAGTATGAATTGATTGAGTAAAGAAATCAAAATGTGTAAATGTCACTTGTAAAGTGTGCTGAATTCAATTGTAATTACTTTCACGATTCTGCACCCAGTTGAAATAGCATCTGAAAGTGTTTCTTCTTTTGTAGTGCAAGTTATGATGAACATTACACAAAATAACACTAATCAACTCTTAATGGACAATTTCTATATTGATAAAAAGAGCAATTCTATATATTTTTCTATAATGAAACTTTTTCCTTAATTTTCCAAAGTGTCAAAGTTATATTCGTTTTGCTTTCCAACTTAACCTTCAAACTTAAGAAAGAGTACAATTTCTTATATTTTCTTTTACGAAATAACATACTTTTTTTCCCACATAAATCTTATTTTTATGATGTTGTACCCTATTTAAAACACTCATTTTGCAATTTTTTATATAATTTTGATCCTTTAATTTTTAATTATTAGTCATTTTGTTCAATTTTATGTAAATAGAAATATAAAAATGTTTTGATTGATTTAGGGTTGAGGTTACTTTCCATTCGTGAGTTTGGGCTTAATCTCTCATATTCGTTTGTATTCTTTTATTTATTTTTATTTTTATTTTATTTAATAATATTTTTTTCATATAATTATACACTTCAATTACTTTAATGCTTTTCGAATTTAACTTCTCTTCTCATCAAAATAAGTAATCTTACAATCGTATGGATGACTACTCTGATTGGTTCTTTTTGCATGTATTGAGTATGTTATGAAATTTCTTTTCATTAGCTTATCCTTATTTTTCTTGTTGATACAAGTCCAAGAATGTTTGGGAGGCTTTAAGGTTTTATTTTGAGATTTGGATTGTAATTATTTCTATTTATATAAGTCATAATCATGTAGTATGATATATGATTGTTGGATCCTAAAGTGTCAGCATAACTGAGATGTCGAATTTTATAGTGATGTCTTACATGAAATTTTAGAAAAAAAAATTGTTATAATTAAAATAGTTTACATTTTTATTTAAAATATAATTCTTTTTGTAAATGAAATGATATTTTAGGTTGACGAACATGAAAATAAAAAAATGAAATGGTATTTTAGGTAACTATTTTGTTTGTCAAATTTAAATACCTTCATTTTTCTCTATAAAATTTAAAAATCAATTAAAATGTATTTTGATAATGGGAGCCATGAAAAGAGAAAATATTGTTAAAAAATGGTGATCTCTTCCAAGAAATCTCATTTGTGTGTTTTTGAAGAGAAAAAGTTTTCTTTTTTAAATAGAGTACAAGTCACAAATACAAACATAGACAGAGGACTAATGCATACGGAATACGGTATTTGATAGTATCCGTGCATGATAAGTATTAAATATTCCAATCTTACAATCATTTTTCCAAAATTTTCTTAAAAAACAACTTCACTCAATAATAGCACTATGATCCATAATATGCATAGCACTACCATAATTCGTTGAAGCATCCCTCTTCACTCTCTTCACCGAATCTTCTCTTTGTTAAACTGCTTAACATGAGCTTTGTCTTATCATGGTAAGCCATTGCAAGTGAACTCAAATCATATTTAATGATAAAGGTTAAGGATATGAAGTCAAATCATATTTAATGACACAGATTAATGCTCCTCAACAGACATTTTTTTCCTATTAAAATCTCTCTCACTTCCAAATGCTGATATAAATTTTCTTTCACACATGCTCATGATGATAAATCAGAGATAAACTGTTGTATTGCTTCATTTCATCTCATGAAAAAATGTGGCTTAGCAAGAAGATTATCTTCCTTCAAACTTTGCTGTGTTTTTTCTTAGTTGGAATCAGTTGCAAAAGACTGACTGAACACAAATTTGTTGTGAGTTTGTGACACCCTAAACCATTTTCTGGCTTTTTCATTTTTTTTTTAGTTTGTCTTCCAACTCATGTTGCATTTGCACGTTCATGAGAAGTTTTTTTGTTCCCTTGAAGCACATGCAGTTCATAACTGACTTATGTAGCTAATTTGATAAATGTTGTAGGTCAAAGAAGCTCATTATAGAAGACTCTGCAGCAAGAAACCCATATTAACAGTGAATGGACATTTTCCAGGTCCAACTATTAGAGTCCACCATGGTCAAACGATATATGTGAATGTTCACAACAAGGGGAAATCCAACATCACCTTGCACTGGTATGGATTTCATATCAATTGAAGCTATGATGATATCTATAAAAAGAAAGAGATCAAGTCCCTTAATTTCTTGTCAAAATTCGTCTTGGTTGAATCCTCGTATTTTTTATAATTGGTAACCTTTTTATGAAACTAAAAATACTAAACTGAAGAATGAATTCACATATTACAAAGAATAGGGGAACCCCAAGATAACTGTTTTTAAAATATAAGAACTAAGACTAGTTTTGCTTTGAAAATTGGAGAATTAGAACATATGTTACCTATAGAACAATAAGAAAGAAATTAAAATTTAAGAACATTGTAACTGGTGTGAGGGCAGGCATGGAGTGAAGCAACCAAGGAATCCATGGTCAGATGGCCCTGAATACATCACTCAGTGTCCCATCAAACCAGGAGGAAAATTCAGGCAAAAGTTGATTTTTTCCTGTGAGGAAGGGACCCTATGGTGGCATGCTCATAGTGACTGGGCAAGAGCCACAGTTCATGGACCTATCTTTATATATCCAAAAAAGGGTGAATCCTACCCTTTTCCCAAACCACATGCAGAAGTTCCCATAGTATTAGGTATGAAAATCTTTTACACTATTCCTTTACCCTTTTAAGAATTTGTCTTGATCACTTAATTATTTTTGTGTGCATAGGAGAATGGTGGAAGAGTCAAGTCAAAGATGTCTATGAAGAATTTCTCAGAACTGGAGGAACCCCAAATACTTCTGATGCAATCACTATAAATGGTCAACCTGGTGACCTTTTTCCCTGCTCAAAGTCAGGTAGACATCAACATTTTATTTTACATTCATCAACACAAGCATACCATGACACAATTATATGTTTACATAAGGAAAAAGACTAGGATTAAATGTACAGTTTAGTCCAAAAGTTGCAAAATTGATGTAGTCCATGAAAGTTTATGTTCATGCAATTTAATGCTGGATCTGAAATTATATCAAATGAGTTCTGCCTTCACGAAATTGACCAAATTTGACATGAAATTAGATAAATTTGAGGAACAATTTCAATGAAATGGAGTAATTTGTAGTTAACAAATGAGTGGATTGAATTATATACACGATTTCAATGAGAAAATCAATGCATACACGACCATTTTCAAGAATGACAGAAATATTTTCCAAGTCTGATCATGTTTTTTTTCCTAGACATGTATATTTATTTCCCAATCACTATACTATTTTTTTTGTTTGAGTTTCAGAAACATTCAAATTAAATGTACACCATGGCAAGACTTATTTTCTGCGCATTGTCAATGCTGCAATGAATATCATTTTCTTTTTCTCTGTTTCAAAGCACAATCTCACAGTTGTTGGTGCTGATGGTGGCTACACTAAGCCACTGATAAGAGATTACATAGTGATATCTCCAGGACAAACAGTGGATGTACTATTGCATGCCAACCAAAAACCTAATCACTACTACATGGCTGCAAGGGCATATTCAAGTGTATTTGGACTTCCCTTTAATAATGCCACAACCACAGCTAGGATACACTACAAGAGGAATCATGCTCCAACAAATTCTCCTCCATTACCTTATTTTCCTGACTATAATGACACAAATGCAGTTTTGGACTACTATGTTAGCCTCAAGGGCTTAACTGAAACATACCCTCATGAAGTCCCTAAACATATCACCACTCATATTCTAACCACCCTTTCGATTAACACACTTCCATGCCGTAAAGACCAAACCTGTGCAGGACCAAATGGAACACGTTTAACCTCTACCATGAACAACATAAGCTTTAATGCCCCCAGCATTGACATCCTAGAAGCCTATTACTATCACATCAATGGAGTGTTTGATAGGGGGTTTCCTAGATTTCCACCATTGAAATTTGACTATACTGCAGAGTATTTGCCTCTGGATCTTGAGATACCAAAGAAAGGAACCAAGGTTGCTGTTATTAAATATGGTTCAACAATGGAAATGGTTTTTCAAGGGACAAACTTGGTTACAGGGATAGACCATCCAATACATGTCCATGGATTTAGTATCTTTGCTGTTGGATATGGGTTAGGGAATTTTGATAAAGAGAAGGACCCCATCTCCTACAATCTCTATGATCCTCCCCTTATCAATACAATACTAGTGCCTAAGAATGGTTGGGCTGCCATAAGGTTCCATGCTCTTAACCCAGGAATGTTGCATGGAAAAATTCCTCTTTTTTCTTAACCCATATATTAAGGAAATCACAGGGGAGAAGAGTGTCATCTAGGCATAAATTGACATTCATAATAAGTTTGTTTTAACTTTTATAATAATTATTTTAAAAATTAGATAGATTAATAGTATAACGTCTTAAGAAATACTAATAACACTTTCTCCATTATTGATTGTACTGTATTGGAAACTATGTAGCATAAACACTAACACGAACATTGATACGACACGAATACGGACACGAAGATACGTAAAATCTCTAAAATATAGGACACGGGGACACAAATCTATATACTATATAATTATGAATTATATAAATTGACAATAAAGATTTATGTCTACAAGTATGTTCCAGATTATTTTTTGGATCAGAAAGATGTTTTTCATGACTGGTTCACAAGGATTTGTTTCTTATTTTTATAATCATAATAACAATTTATATAATAAAGTTTGAATTTTTAGAAAATTAATGTATTTTTTTCTTTTTAAAATTGTGTTAGAACCGTACTAGAATTGTCAGAAATCTAACAAATACTTCTTGAATTGGACACTTCATGGATACATGTCCTACAGGTGTCATACGAGTGTATACTCGTATCGGACACCGACACGTCATTTAAGAGGAGTGTCTCAGCTTCATAAATTGTAAATTACAAATTTCAGCAAGTCTAGCTTAGTTGTTTAATGAGTATAGATCATAATTATAAAGTAAGACATACAATGATTTTTTAGTTTTATTGAATATAATAAAACTACTCAAATCGTAATCAAATTTAAAAAATATCTATTGGTACTATTTAGAATCAATCGAGAAAGATAAAAAATTTAAATAATAAATAATATTGGTTAAGATTTAAAGGATAATAAACAACTCATTAGAATTTATAAAATACATCTATTATCACTATGAACAAGAAATTCAACTTCAATTTCTAATCATTTTAAAGCAAATATTACTTCCCTCCCAAATCATCATTGAGTTTTAAGTTTTTAATAAAATAAAAATTGATTGAATTTCTCCCTTTTCAGTGAAATATAAATTATTTTGTTCTCAATTTGCCCTCAAACAAACTATATCAATGTATGTATATTATTTTTAGCCAATAATAGTAATGCATTTATTGAAAGAGTGAGATTACTTGGATGAAATTGTTTTAATAGATGACATATGGTTATGGATATGAATGAAAAAACCTTAAAGTGAACAAAAATAATGATTTTTTGATTGTGATGTTTTATGTTGATATATATAATAATTCTAACGTCAATTGTAGGGGTGTGGTTTGTGCATTGCCATCTAGATAGACACCTCTCTTGGGGCATGGAAACTGTGCTTATTGTAACCAATGGAAAACGAGATGCTGTAATACTACCTCCACCTCCAGATATGCCCCCCTGTTGAAGAACATTCCTTTGTAGAAAAAAAAAACATGTAATAAACATTGCCACATGATGCATTCTAGTTTTTATTCATGATTTGGCTAGTGTTTCTAAATTTAGTTGAATAAGTTTTACATGTAATGTAAATATTATAAGAGAGAGAGAGAGAGAATGTTACTGAATGGAATGTTTTTAATATAAAGGTCTTTATGTGATTATTCTATTTCAGATTTTTTAGCAGTGTTTTTTCTGGGTTTTTTTGCATGAACTTATGACATATATGTCTATTTTAACTGTTTCGGGTTTTTAAGGTATTTTTTACTATCATATTGGAGTAAATAATTTAATGATTTTGTTGATAACTAGGTTGAAAAACTTAATTTGATAATTTCAATGAAGTATTTTCTCCTCACTATTTGAGTTTTTTTAGTTATTAGTAAATATCATTTGTTTTCTTTTTGTTTAATAAAATTAAAAGAAGTAAAAAACCATTCAATAATGTTCACGAGAATATATGTTTGTTGTTTCTATTAATTGTTAATTTTTGTATGATCAAGTCTTTTAACTAGAACGAAAATAGTTAGAAATTTTAAAATTTGTTAAAAATATAGGCAATTACATAACTTGCTTTTATATGACCTTATCTCCAAGTTTGTAGTTTTATATATATTAGAGGTCCTATATTAATTAGAAAGAAATGTCATTTAAGTGAGTGTAAATATCATCTTATAAATTAGTTTTATATTGTTGAGTTAGGCTTAAAGTTCACTTCTTAATACGGTATCAGAGTAATCAAGAGTTTATCTTAGCGAAAGTTTGTTAGGTTTATTAAGTCATTCGTTATCAGACCATCCATTATATAGTCTAACATACAAGTTGACAACCTCGACGTGAGGGGTGTGTTGGAGATCTCATATCAACTAGAGATAAGGAGATTTCATATTATATGAGTGAGGGCAAACCTCACCTTATAAACTAGCTTTATATATAAGGTTGAGTTAGACTTAAAATTAACTTCTTAATATGGTATTAAATTCAATCCTAGTGAGAATCGATTGAGTTTACCATGTCACTCGGTATCGGACTACTCACGAGTTGACAGTGGGCGTGAGAGGTGTTGGAGATCCCACATTAACTATAGATAAAGAACATTATATAAGTGGGTACAAACCTCACTTTATAAATCGATTTTATATGGTTCGGTTAGATTTAAAATTCACTCCTTAATAATAGTATAAGATTAAATAATATTGTTTAAGAATTATTTTCATTGAAATAAATGAAGTGATAGTATTTTTTTAAGCGAGTAGTTTAACTTATTTTTATTAGTAAATAAATCTATTTTTACTCAAATTTTAATATTAAAAGCTTTTGAATTGAGTTAAAGCTCATGTTAATATATTTATTTTTCTATTTTAAATTATTGGGCTTTGTTTGTTTGACCCAACTTTCCTTTTTCTGTTTCAGCTAGGTCTTAATCTTTTTCTTATATATACACCATATATTTTACTCTCTAATATACAATTGAATAAAAGTTTCTTTTATATTTATTTTTCTCTACAATTAGGTAGGGTTCATCAAAACCTCTCTTTCTTCATTGCGATTACGTGTGATTACGTACGCTACATTAAAGCATCACATCAGACAAGGAATATTCATCTTCATTTACTGTAATATGGTATCAGAGCTCTTCGAATGAAGAGTTCTGCTGCGCTTCTCTCTGATTTTTATTTCCCTCTTTGCTGTTCTTGGTTTTTTTTTTTCTGTTCTCTTTCAAAATCTTGATTGGTTTTAAAATCTTTTAGGCAATGTTTAATGAAAACCCTAGTCTTCATAGTCTTAATAGTAGTCACACTATTACATGCAATTTTTGTGGTAAATATGGTCATACTGAGGCTGTTTGTTTTCACAAAGTGGGTTTTCCTGGTAATGTTAAAACCTCAAAGTTTTCTTTTACTAGAAAAGTCTGCACTTTTTGTAATCGTATTGGCCACACTGTTGACACCTGTTATAAAAAGCATGGGTTCCCTCCTGGTTACAAATTCACCAATTGGACATCCCAAGCCAATAATATGATTACTACTGACACTTTTTCTGAGCTTTTTCCTAAAGAACAGGATGTAAAGGGGATTCAACTTACATCACAACAGTGCCAATTCCTTACCAACATTTTGCGTCAGCAAAACCTTGAGGATCCTGCCTCTCACACTCAAATTAATCAAGTCGGCAGCATCTCTACAGATGAAATCCCCAATACTGAGCATTCTTCAACAGGTAAGTTTCTCTCTTCACTATCTTCTATAAAAGAATCTTGGATTATTGATTCTGGTGCCACTGATCATGTTTGTCACAATTTGAACGTTTTTACTACTTATACTAAAATTAAACCTATCTTAATTAGTCTTCCAAATGGCCAAACTGTTTATGCCACATATTCTGGTTTAGTATGTTTTTCTGATCAGTTTTATTTGTCTGATGTGTTATACGTGCATCATTTTCAATTAAACTTAATATCTGTTTCTAAACTCACACACCAACTTAAATGCACTTTAACTTTCACTTCAACCCACTGCATTATACAAGACAATCTCACTCAAGAGAGGATTGGTACAGTTAAAGCCACTGCTGGCTTGTATCTTGTCACTACCTTGCCTGCTTCTAGTCAATCTAAACCGCATTGTTTTGCTCCTTTTATTAATTGTAATATCACAGACAAAACACTATGGCATTATAGACTAGGACACCCTTCACATGAAAGATTACATGTCTTAAGCAAACAATACTCTTTTATTACTGTTGATACTCATCATGTATGTGACACTTGTAGTCGTGCAAAACAAAGAAAACTTCATTTCACTTTAAGTAATACTGTTACCTATGCTATTTTTGATCTTGTACACTTTGATATTTGGGGACCATGTTCCATAATTTCTATGCAAGGTTTTCGTTATTTCTTGACTATTGTTGATGATTACTCGCGTTATACTTGGGTTATTCTGTTGCATAACAAATCTGAAGTGCGTCAGCACATCATTAACTTCACTGTTTTCGTTCAAAATCATTTCAAAACTAATATCAAAACGATTCGTACTGACAATGGTGTTGAGTTTGCTATGTCAAATTTTTATGCTTCAAAGGGAATTATACATCAAAAATCTTGTGTTGAAACACCACAACAAAATGGCATTGTAGAACGTAAACATCAACACATACTAAACGTAACCCGGGCTTTACTTTTTCAAGCAAATCTTCCTCCTATTTTTTGGGAATTTGATGTAAATCATGATGTTTTCTAAATAAATGCTATTCCTACTCCATTACTTGATAACATCACTCCTCATGAAAAGTTGTTTGGAAAACCATATGACATTTCCTTTCTAAAAGTGTTTGGTTGTCTTTGTTATGCTAGTACCATTACTGCACATAGGAAAAAATTAGATGATAGATCTATCAAAGGTATTTTTCTTGGCTTCCCGCAAAATACAAAAGGTTATATTATCTTAAATTTAAAGTTTCATAGCATAGAGATATCAAGACATGTAATCTTTCATGAAAACTACTTTCCATATAAATTGGATAGTGGCTTGCCTAAGGACCCTAACACTTTATCTCTCCCTATTTCTAATGCATATAATTCTGCTTTTGATTTTTTTTCTGATACTGCACCTCCTGTCGAGCCATGTGCCTCTACTCCTGCACCCAATACTGTTCCTCCACCAGCCTCATTATCCTATGATCTTTCAACAAATAGTGCCTTTGCTCCTGCATCCAACATTGCACCTCCATCAGAATTATCATCGCCTGCATCTCCAGGAAGCATCTCACCCCAATTTCTAAGAAGATCAGCTCGTCCTCACCGACAACCTGCCTATCTTGCAGATTTCCACACTGCAACCAACACTGTAAGTAGTAGATATCCTATTCATAATTACTTGTCTTACAATTCCTTATCTTCCAATTTTAGAAATGTTATTTCCTCTATCAATTCTCATCCTGAACCTCGGACATATAACGAAGCCTCCAAACATGCTTCTTGGCAATCTGCCATGCAAGATGAGCTTCAAGCTCTTGCTGCTAACAATACTTGGCAACTTACCCCTCTCCCTCCAGGAAAGAAAACTATTGGTTGTAAATGGGTATATAAAATCAAATACCATTCTGATGGCACTGTTGAGCGCCACAAAGCTAGAGTTGTTGCCAAAGGGTTTACCCAACTTGAAGGACTTGATTTCTTAGACACGTTTGCACCTGTTGCTAAACTCACTACCCTCCGCCTTCTGCTTGCTATTGCCACTACCAAAAATTGGATTTTAAAACAACTTGATGTCAATAATGCATTTCTTCATGGTGATCTCCATGAAGAGATATACATGACCCCCCCACCTGGCCTCTCTCTTCCTTCTCCCCAGCATGTTTGCAAGCTTCAACGGTCTTTGTATGGCCTATGGCCTTCGTCAAGCTGGTCGCCAATGGTACGCCAAACTTTCTACTTTTCTTTTATCAAATAATTACTCTATTTCTATTGCTGATCACTCTCTTTTTCTTAAATATAATAATGATAAACTCACTGTTATTCTTGTTTATGTTGATGACTTGCTCTTAACTGGTGATGACACGGAGGAAATCAATACAATTACTGCATCCTTCACCATCACTTCAAGATAAAAAATTTAGGTAATCTCACTTACTTTTTGGGACTGGAAATTGCTCGCAACAATACTGGTCTTCATTTAAGTCAACGCAAGTATACTCTTGATCTCCTTCAAGAAACTGGCATGCTTGACTCTGCACCTGTGGCCACTCCTATGACTCACACCTCCCGTCTCTCTCCCGACCAAGGCTCACCTCTCGATGCTGATGCCACTTCTCAATACAGAAGACTCCTTGGACGTCTAATTTACTTAACCAACACGCGACCAGACATCGCCTTCGCTGTCCACAATTTAAGCCAATTCATATCTGCACCCACAACTCATCATCAGCAAGCTGTCTCACGCCTTTTGCGTTACCTCAAGGGCACCCCTGGTGAAGGACTATATTTTTCTCACACTAGTTCACTTCACCTTTGCGGTTTTAGTGACTCTGACTGGGCAACATGTCCTACCACACGCAAATCTGTCACTGGATATTCCATCTACTTAGGAGACTCCCTAATATCATGGAAATCAAAGAAGCAGTCAACTATCTCCCGCAGCTCCTCTGAAGCCGAGTATAGAGCCCTTGCCACCACCACATGTGAGTTACAATGGTTGTCTTACCTCCTTCAGGATTTACATCTTCCTCTCTCCCAGCCTGCAACCCTGTACTGTGACAACAAATCTGCCCTTCAAATAGCTTCCAATCAAGTTTTTCATGAACGAACCAAGCATATCGAAATTGATTGCCACCTAGTTCGTGAAAAACTTAACTCTGGTCTCCTCAAACTACTACCCATTACTTCTGCAATGCAAGTTGCTGACATATTCACCAAGCCCCTTGCTTCCGCACAATTCTCTACTCTCAAATCCAAGCTGGGCCTGACAAATATTTACTCCCCAGCTTGAGGGGGGTGTTAATATATTTATTTTTCTATTTTAAATTATTGGGCTTTGTTTGTTTGACCCAACTTTCCTTTTTCTGTTTCAGCTAGGTCTTAATCTTTTTCTTATATATACACCATGTATTTTACTCTCTAATATACAAGTGAATAAAAGTTTTTTTTATATTTATTTTTCTCTACAATTAGGTAGGGTTCATCAAAACCTCTCTTTCTTCATTACGATTACGTGCGATTACGTACGCTACATTAAAGCATCACATCAGACAAGGAATATTCATCTTCATTTACTGTAATAGCTCATGGATTAATCTAACTCATTACAATATTTGAGAGAGTGAGTGAAATATGCAAATTCACCAAGATTCAGTGTGTTATAGTTTTTTTTTTTTATCGTGTTGTTTATTTAATATTATAATTTAGACTTGGAGACTTAAATTTGTTCAAAGTCTTTTATGTTGTTTAAGATTTCTATCTTGATTAAAACTTATTTTTTAACGAATAAGATTTCAAAAGTTTAATATTTTTTATTTTGATTATTTAATATTAGTTTAAATATGTAAGTAGTTCTTTTAATATATTAAGTTTGTTGTTTATTGTTTTCATCTTTAATTTTTGTTATTTTAATACTTCTAATACAAAATTTTATTGTTTTAATCCAATAATTAGGTCTCTTCGTTAAATGGTGACGAAGTAAATTGAGCACCATATCATCACAACGAATAATCGTGTTATCTTATATCATTTAAAGATAAGACATTGAATTTAGATATATAACAAAATAGTAAAATTTTATATTACAATGATCAAGACGATAAAAGGAATATATTATACGAATCATTTACATATTAAATATAAAACTATTTTTACAAACTAATATTTATTATTTTTTGTGTGTTTTAATTATTATATCATTTATACACAATTTTTTTAAAAAGTAAATAGTGTATTAAAGGCCTATTTTACTTCTCCAAATAATTGAATAATGACAAATTACTAAAATTCCTTATGTTTTAACTTTGCTTTACTTTACTTTAGGAGAAAGAATTGTAAGTATGCAAATATGACTGAGAAATTTTTAGTTGATGAACTTTGAATTCTGTTTCAACATATTCAAAATAAAGGTTTGGATATTTGTTCTATGTATACGCTTTGTGAAAAACACAAGGAATCTATTCAACATTTATTTTTTGAATGTGCTAATACTTTTTTGATGTGATGACAAATGATTATTGTTACTTGAGGTGTCAGTCTAACTGAGATGTCAAGTAGCATAGTGATGCCTAACATGAAATTTTTTTTTAAAAAAAAAAAACTTTAAACTCTGTAAGTCACTAGTTCCTCCAAACAAATATGTTCTATGGAACAAAATTTGTTGAGACAATACAAATTAGATTGGTGAATTTATAGAGAGAAGACTTTAGGCATCACTTTTGAATATTCCTTTAGCAATATAAATTTGCCTTGCAAAATTATAAAAACTTACCTCCCTTATTATTCCATAAGAGGAGAGAGTCAAAGTTTGAAGCAGATAGAGGTTGGAAAATAACTATTGAAAATCTTTTCCTTCTTCCTTTCCTTATTTGATGTGTAATTTTATTATCTTCCATGATTAAGCACTTCTTTATTAAGATAAAATCTAAACATTGACTCTCATTCTATTGATGGGTCATTGATTCTGATATTATTGATGGGTCATTTAAGGGTGTGTATTTTACAAAGTGTGTTTTCGGTTGAGGTTCCTTTAGCCTTTTCGGTGGCGGAGTCTATTGTGGTCTATATCAGACACTCTCCTATCAGCATTATCATTCAAGCTTTTTTACCTTGTTACATAACTTTTTTAACTCTTCGGGTTGTATGAAATTAGCAGTCCACACTATCATAGTTCTTCAAGGTTTATTGCTGCTTTCTTATAGATTATCCGAGAAGGTGTCCGACTTAAGGGTAGTAACCATGTGATGCATGACCACCTTGGAATTGAGGACAACTTGCTTGAATCACTTCATAAATGCGCATAGTGATTTTGTTTTCTTCTCCTTGACTAGCGCAATCGACGTAAGATCTACCAATAGTGAATTGTGTCCTAAACTTTTGTAACAAGTATCACAATCTACGTCCCAAACATAGTATGGTGGGACAAGTACAAGGCAAAAGCCGACACTAGTGCGAAAAAGCTCATTTACGACACCAAATATACATCAGTTTCACTATCAATCATTGTCCATCGAAATGCGGTGGCATGTTTGAAATTAAAGCGTGTGAATAATCAGCGGTTGTCTAATCGTTGTTTATTCCAATAAGTGGGAGAATAAACAACAGTTTAACCCCACAACCACCGTTTATTCGTGTGAATTATACAACGGTTTTAGTAAAATCGTTGTATATTACCATATGCTTAAGTATAAATGGTGGTTTTACCTAAGAACTGTCATTTATACCTCCTTTTTTTACCCTAAAACAAAACAAAGCATGCCACTGATGTTTTCATTCTCGTTCTTTTGATATTTCATCTTCTTTGTAACTTCTTCTTCATCTTCACTACACTACATTGTTGTGTTCTTCCTCTTCCTTTCACTACAAGAAAAAGTAGATTTAGCTGCAAAAAAAAAAAAGTGAGGGTGGTATGTGGACACTAAATAGTGTCAAATAAACATTCACTATTAAAAAAATTCAAATAAAATGCGAGAAAGTGTGGGTTACTCATGCAAAATTAAAAAAAAGGGTTGTGTTGGTGAAACGACCACTATTAAAAGTATAAAATAATAAAAATTTAAAGTTTTGAAGATTAAGCCCACGCTACACATTTTAAAATTAAATTTAAATAAATAATGAAACTGTGAAGGTGAAGCCCACGCAAATAATTAATTTTTATTTATTTGAAAATTCCTTAAGTGTTAAGGTGTCCAATCATTTTGAGAAAATACTAAACAAGAGTCCCTTTCAATGTGAGACCTAGTGAAATTACAAGCTTAGCATTTTCGAGTGAAATTAATGTATTGAGGATGGAATGCGAGATTGAGCATTTTCAATGGAGTGCGAGCGCTTGAGCTTGAGCAGCAGTGCGTGCCACCATGATGGAGTAGTCGTGCCACCGTGAGAATGCAAACGAAACTGTGAGTCTCCGCGAGTTAAGGTTTTGCCTTCCGTTTTCAATCTTTGCGAGTCTCCGCGAGTTGAAGACCTTAGGTTTTGCCCCATCTCGATTCTCAGTGGTATACCATTTCTCAGCTTTTTTCTGTTGTTTCGTGAAAATTTTTCAGAAACTGATGGATTTTGGATGAGAAATTGATTATTAAGTAGTTGGAATTGTTTAAGAGAACAATTTTTAAAACCAATTTGTTTGACAGTGAGCAGAGTTGTTCTTCTGCCATATGCATCTGTAAAATGTAATTTGGATTAGATTTGAATAAGTTACAGCTCTACTTCTTCACTATCTATTATTTTAATAAGCATTGTTTTCTTACACTCAATGTTGATTTCATAATAATGCTCACGAGTCATGATTCTTGACTGTAATTGCTGACATTGTCAAAAAAATTTGGCTGAAAATTTATTTATCTTTGGAAGTACTGGCTGGAAGACTAATGGGTTTTTATGTCTTTTGATGTTCATACTGACAAAACAGATTCCTTATCCCAACATTGTAGGGATAGTAATTTTAAAGGACTCATTAATTTGATGGAAAACCCTGATTGGTTGTGTGTTTGGATCATATTAATAATGTGTGACTAATTTCAGAAACTCTTTGAAGGTTATTACTTCTGTTAGGCACAAAAAGAGGATTATATTCAAAGAGTTAAGCCATATAAGGACCATCCTAAAATTCTCAGGTAAAATAATATAAATTAGCTTTTGTGATCTGCTTTTGTGGATAATCTAGTTGATGAAATGCTTAACCAGGGAATTTAAGTCGAACCATGGTTCTGTACACTACCTCCCATCAACTCATGAACATTGTTCTTTGTTTATTCTTACTTAGTTACTTGGTTTAATCATCTCTGCAAAATATATTCTAAACTCTTTTCACTCAAATTAAGAATAATAACTGTATATGGAAAATGTGTTCATTCTCTTGGCCAGTCAAACGTAAAATTTAATGAGTGAATCCAAAGTAGTAGCATTGGCTACGTGTGTATCTAAACAATTTAATCATACTGGTGTTAGAGTTAGAGAATATCCCACTCAGGTTCATATATACTACCAAGAAGTGATTTCTTATGATCCTGTGGTAAAGTTGGATCAAAATTCTCCATGCAATCTCCCTTTGCTTTTTCACTGTTAAGATACCATGCTGCAAGCTCCTTATATTCTTGCTTTGTTGCAGATTTTATCTTAAAATGGAAAAATGTTTTAGTTAGAGTTGAGTTTGAATATGTATGAAATAAAGAGGAGGGGTGAGTTGAAAGTGTGTACCTTGTTAGTATTCAAATTACCACTTTCTTTGGGAGGTAATTGAATTTCATCTCCATCCACCATTACACAAGCTTCCTCCAGTTCAGATGATCTTGTTGCATGGTTTTATAGCCTTGTTCTAAAACAGTATCACACCATCAATCTCTGTCACATTGAAACTAATTTTTAATTTCTTACTTAATAGAATGCATGACAGTATCGTGAAATCAGAATTCACGATACACTGGCTACCCCCTATACACAACATGCACAAAATCTCATTAACTAACCAACCATTGGCTACCCCCTATACATAACAAATTTGATTCATGGAAACCTCTTTTACAGTAATTCAAGGAAACCAGTTTTTGTGAGAACAACATTCCTCACTTTGCTAAGATCATGGTAGTCAAAATCGCGAGTTGCATCGTAAGATCATACAATTTTACGATGTATACTCATGGTGCCGATCTGCAATCAGCAGAATAATACGATTTTGGCGGATCATGTGGAATCGGTGTTATAAATTCCAACTCGCATGGAATCGTTGAGTTTCACGATACTAGAAATCGCCACACGCAGCGCTTCTGACATCATCGTTGCGACGGCGCGGTAGCATTTATAGTGTCATGACGCGACGATGTGCGACACGGTGGCTGTGGTGTGGCAGCAATAACAGATGGGGTAGTTAATATTAGGGTTTCTATTTAAGAGGGAGGCAGCAGCAACATATGGGATAGTTTGAGATTAGGGTTTCTGTTTAAGAAGGAGGCAACAACATATGGACTCAATAACTAAAAAGAATCCACTTACCGCACAGTGAAAGAAATCATTTACTGCACATTGAAATTTTTAATTTTTTACTAAAAAACGTTACAACTTCAACATAATTAATTTTTAATTAATTATTTTTAAGCCATGCAAATAGAATCCCGCCCTCCTCTCCCATTCCCTTTCAACTTCCCCACTACAGTCCCTCTCTCCTATGTTTTTTTTCTCTGTATAATCAAGTGCAACTTTTTTTTTCTCATTTTCTCATTGCAACCAAGTGCAGCTTTTTTTTCTCTATTTTTCTTACTACAACCAAGTGCAGTTTTTTTTTCTTTTGTTTTTTTTTACACTGCAACCCAAACTACAGTCCCAAATTCCCATCATTAAAATTACTTTTATACCCGTGGCAGTGACTCCCAAAAATACTCCAAGAAAGAGGAGTGATGTTGTTTGGAAGCATTGTATCTCAGTTGTTGGGGATACTAGACAACTTCAATGCAAATATTGTCAAAAGGTATTAACCGGGGAGTTTATCGATTGAAGAATCACATGACCGGTACTCAAAAGGATGTTGGAGCAGGCAAGGATGCTTATGATAAAGTTAAAAAGGAGATGAGGGAAATTGTTGTTGGTTTGCAATAAAAATTAAATAAGAAATCATGATGGAAGAGGGTCAAGCACAACCTTCCATGAAAGGCAAGAGCCAAATCAAGAGCGTCTAGACCCCAAGCCAAGAGCGTCTAGACCCAAGCCAAGCATCTAAGACCAAGCTAGGAGCGCCTAAAGATCAAGCTAGGAGCGTCCAAGATCAAACTAGGAGCGTCTAAAACCAAGCTAGGAGCGTCTAAGACCAAGCCAAGAGCGTCTAGAACAAGAAGACTTGGATCAAGCTATGAATGGGAAAAGGCCTAATAGCACATATTCCGTCAAGGCCCAACAAGTGTAGTTTAGCTTTAATTGGGGTGTAAATAGCATAGCCATGTGGACAAATGTTTACTTTTCTGCACATTAGAATTAAGGAAGCATTAACCTTGATTAGCTAAAGGTTTCTAGAAGCCTTTACTAATAAAGGACCATGTGCACCCATGTGCCATGTGCACCCATGTGCTTCACATTTTCCATTTCATTTGGCTTACATTTGTGTAGCATTTAGGTCATCAAATCTGGTCCTCTTTAGCCTATAAAAAGAGGAGCCTACACCTTGTATTGGGAAGATTATTGTGAGTAAAGTTATGCTGCCATTTTTGTGCCAAGCTTTGCTTCTACCTAGATTCTAGGCTCTAATCTTCACATCCTTCACCTTTCCTTGGGCTGGCCGAACCTCCCAACTTCCATACATACCATGCACCTTCAAGATCACCATAGCTTTTAGGAGGATCTTGCACACACACATCCATGGCTTCCGCACCATCCTTTACATGATTCTAAGAAGAACTTCATGAGATTGCCATCAAATCAAGTCTTACTTTGAATGATGAGGAAATGGCAAAAGCTAGTGAGAAAAGAAAAAATAGTGAGGAAGAGTTCACTCAGTCCAGCAACAGTCCCAGTGACATAAATATTTTTAAGAATAAGCAAACTACCATCAACAACATGTTTAAGAAAGGTCTTAGAGAGGAGGCATGTCAATCAATTGTTAGGTTCATTTATAACAATGTTATACTTTCAATGTGGCAAAGAGTGAAGAATTCACTGCTATGTTTGATTTGGTTTCAAGACATGGTCTTGGATTTAAACCTTCATCCTATCATGACATTAGAGTCAAATATTTGAAGGAGGAAGTTACAAATACATCATTTGCTCTACAATCACATAGGGATGAATGGAAGAAAACGGGATGTACGATTACGACTGATGGTTGGAATGATAAGAAAAGAAGGACAATAATAAACTTCTTGGTGAACAGCCCAAATGAAACTGTATTTCTAAAATCCATAGATGCATCTACTATATCTAAAACAACTAAAAAAAATTTTTAGATGATGGACTACATTGTTGAAGAGGTGGGGGAAGACAATGCCATTCAGGTTGTCACTGATAATGCAACAAACTAGAAAGTTTTTGGTCAAATGTTGATGTCAAAGAGAAAAAAGTTATTTTGAACACCTTGTGTTGCACATTGTGGGGATTTAATGTTGGAGGATTATGAGAAGAAAATCTCAATCCATGAAGGTACCATTCCAAAAGGTAAAAAAATTACTACCTTTATTTATTCAAGATCTTCTCTAATATCTCTACTTCATCATTTCACAAAGGATAGAGATTTGGTAAGATCGGGTATTACTCGGTTTGCTACATCTTTTTTAACATTAGGGTGCCTCCATGAGAATAAGAGAGCTTTAATCATAATGTTTACTAGTGATGAATGGAAGTCTAGCAAGTTTGCTAAAACAAAAATAGTTGAAGAGGTGGTTTTAGACCAGAATTTTTGGAAGAATGTCATAATATGTTTGAAGGGTGCATTGCCTCTTATTGAAGTGCTTCGATTAGTTGATTCGGATCAAAAGCCAGACATGGGTTTCATTTATGAAGCAGTGGACCAAGCTAAAGAGAAGATACAAAAAGCTTTCAATGGTGTCAAAAAAAAGTATTTTATGTATTTGTTTGTTGAGATGGTGATTTTGAAATTAAAAAAAAAATCTAACTCAATGTAATATATTTTGGTTAGCTGTTTGCCTTTGTGGAACACCATTGATGAAAGGTGGGACAAGCAACTCCATAGACCTTTGCATGCTGCAGGCTATTTTCTTAACCCTCAAATGCATTATCGTCCTAGATTTAAAGAAGTTTTGGAGGTGAAGCGAGGCCTAATGGAATGCATAACTAGGATGGTGGAGAATGAGGATGAACAAACTCTCATTGATGTTCAAATTGATGATTTCAAAAAACGAGCAAAATTTTTTGGTTGTCCCATGGTTGTTAGGTCAATCAATTTAAAGACTCCCGCAGATTGGCGGGAGTCTTATGCTGATGAATATCCAGAACTCCGAAAGGTTGTCATTCATGTATTGAGCTTGACATATAGCTCTTTCGGATGTGAGCATAACTGGAGTTCCTTTGAGAAGATAAGTTAACTTAAAATATATCTCTAGAATAAAATTAGTAGTCTACTACTAATCCACTAATTACTTATAATATTTGTCTTTACATTTGTTTAGGTCCACACAAAGAGAAGAAATAGGCTAAAGCAAAGCACAATGAATGATGTTGTTTTTGTTATGGCTAATTAAAAATTAACTAAGAAGAAGCAAACAAGAAAACCAACTCAAATTAATATTGATGATTGTTCATCCGATGACCAGTGGATTATGGAAGATGAGCATGAGCATATGAAACATTTGATTTGGATGAAAACTTGGTTCCTATTGAAGTAGAGGAGGATGAATCTTTACATAGTCATCACTTAGACATGACTGATTTGAATGATGAAGGAGATGAAAATCATGAAGCTGAATATGAATTTAACTTACAAGATTATTTGGTTTAGATAGATTGTTATTTTCTCAATGTTTTGTAACTAATAAATGGTTACTCTTATGATAGGATGTGTTGCTTACACCTAATTATGTACTTATGAGGTTCAATTATGAATTTCATAAAATTTTTAGGATCTTACGATCCGTGTTACGATCTTCTGATTTACAATTCATGTATATCTTTTCTATCCTAAGTAAGATCTCGATTTTGAATACGTTGGCTATGATCCCTAACCTTGAGGTCCTTCCAACGCCTTCAAAAACTGAAAATAAGGATATTTGAGTCCTGAAAAGCCTTCTTGCAATAAACTCATGTGGGAGGAGCTTTGTGTCATACTCATGATCTTCTTCTTCCTCATCATCACTATACCCTCCTCCACCATATTAACAATACCATCACCATCACCTTCACCACCAACAGAATAGTAGAAATCATCATAGTCACCAAACTTTGAAACACTCACGGGGTCTTTGTTTGGCTTGTTCCTATAAATCTGTGACCAGTCAGGAATGTTGAGAGGTGCTGATTGCTGAAGAACCTTGGTTTCATGAGAGGAACTAGCACTATTATTGCCACTACTAGTCCTTGGAATCATCCTTGCAGCACTTGGAAGAGTCCTGGGAACAGCGAGAGGAGAAGACCCTTTTTCCTTTGGCTTGTGAACACCAGAAATATTGTAATCAGGTCTGTCCTCAAAAACAGCCCAAACTTCATCTTCTTCAAAGTCTCCATCTCTCAAGCATCTCCATATTCCACTCCTCTGCCTGTTATAGCTATCCTCCATCAATCACTTCCTGCATGGTCCAAATCACAGGAAACTTTTCACTATAAGAAGGTAGATTGTTTAGTGGTTGATTGGAGTTTTATGAAGCTATGGGAGGTTTTGGTATGAAGAGGAAGCCTAGTGATGGATGCTGGATGAAGGAAAGTAGGTTTCAGACGTGCTTAAGTGTTTAAGCCTCTGTAGGGGTTTTTTTCAAATCCTCTGATGCCATTTCAGTTTTGATGGATGCTGGTGTTGCTGGTGCAGGGCTAGCAGGAAAGGCAGATTTTGTGCTGACCTCCAAGCTCTGATATAGCTAGCCATATTCCAGATGTTATAGTAGCAGCCCAAGATGTGGTAAGTGCAGGTTTTCGGGTGCTGGTTTTTAACAACAAGGTAGGGGCTGGAAGTAGTTGTGGAGCTGTGTGTGTTGAGTACTTGAAGAGGTGACTGAGAGAACACAAAGGAGATAGAGATAGTAAAACCCTGTCAAGTTCAAACTTCACATTTACTGTCCATGGACTGCTGGTAAGATTTTCTGCATATAATTTTGTGATGGGATACTAAGTTAAAGATAATTGGTTCTTTGTATATGCACAACGAAGCTAAATAGTTAGTGGTTTTCTCTATTGTTATTGAAGAAATTCTCTTCATGGTAAGACAGATCCAACACACTTTCCCAGATGAAGCAAGTAATCTCTATGATACATAGATATCATACGTGAATCAAATATGATACATATATGATTATTCTGCAAATATATAAGAAAGAAACAATACATGTAAGATACATATTAATATATGCATAGAAATTTATAAAAATAACAACTAATACATAATTGCAATTTTGCAAATCTAAATTAAGAACATACCTTCTGAACATTAGAAAAATCAAAATACAAAATCTTAAACATCGTCATCATGAATCATTTCGATATACAACCCCTGCTTGAGATCATCATTTTGTAAGTTTTCTTAAAGAGTTCTATAAAGACTCTGTTTTGGGTGTTTTTCTTTTTGCTTTCGAGGGTAGCTTCTATAAAGGCTCTCTTTGTATTCAGCTTTATACAGATAGAAATAATAAAATATATATCACGTCAGTATCTCTAAGAAATAAATATTATCAATGTTAATACTATTGTAATACTTCAACTTCTATAGATGCTACAATGTTGTAGGCTAGTGTATTCAAAATAAGAGGCAGATTTATAAAAACTGTGAATATACAGCGGTCCAACTTAGAAAGAGTTCCCAGCAAATGGCAAATGAACTTAAGAAATAATCACTTCCAAGCGGTTGTTAAACACATTAATTCACAGTTGATGTATTTTCCATGCATGAATTTTTAATTAAAAAAGAATTGATTCCTTATCACTGCAAACATTAAAGTAGTTGAAATTTCCGAATACAACAATGTTCAAGTCAACAGATATCAATGAAAAAATTGCAAACCTGAATCATGGCCAGTAGTATCTCCAGTCCACCACCCGAATAGCACCTGCTATGGCAAACTCAACCTCTGGATCCTGAGACTCCTCTCTATCTTCCTCCAACTCTTTAATCATAGGCTCAGTTGCCTCACCGTCCAAACCCTGGAAATCATATTTAATCAAATATACTATAAGAGAAGTTAACTGTATTATTAAAAACTTGTTTTTTTAATTATTTTAAGGTTATTGCTTCCATTGCTTTGCTCCATAAGCCTGTCCACAAATTCATAAATATTGGACATTTTACTTTGAAATTGTGATGATGTTTATACAGTATGCATATGAAAAGGGGAAATTTAAAAGAATACTTATTCTGATATGATGTCACTTAATTTGTTTTTCAGCTGTTTACCTACTTTACTCATTGCTTTAACTGCTAATTGCTTTCTTCATAATCTAATGGTGATAGTGTTTTCTGATTCTTTAGGTACGCATCATCATTTCGATTTTCTGGTGATTATGTGGATGAAAGGGAAGTAGACACTCCGGTCTGTTAATATTGGTTTACGTGGCTACTGCTTTTATGGATGCAAAATCACAGTTATTTGTATGGTACTACAACTTGATTTTCCTTGTATTAACTATATTCTGTTTCATTATCTCATTGAGGGTAGATCATCAGGGGAAGGATACACAACATTTGGGTGAAATTTTGTGGAACTGAGAAATGAAGATGCTGAAGTTGGCTTAGGATTACACATGACTAGTTTATAAACTTTTGTGTGGATAGAAAGGAAGAGTTAAAGATAAAGAGAGTAAGTATGTATGTCTAACAAAGGTAGGAAAATATATGGTATGTTCCCTGCTTACAAGACTGAGCGTGTAGTTTGTTTGATTGAGAGTAGCAAGGTATTTCGCTTGAGTCTGGTACTTTAGTTGAGCATGTGTGATTTAATTTTATAACTACTAGACTAGATATACACCTGCAATTGAAGAAGGTTATAAACTCTTTATTTATTACTTGAAGTATTATATTCAATAAAAGTAAAATATCTATGCAAGTAGGATAAAGGTCCACCCTTCCTTTTCTGCTGACGGGAATGGGCAACTAGCCCCAAAGCCAGTATTTCAAATAAAATCTGATGAACATGCTAATTTCGGATATCCCTAGGCACTGCAACATGGAGAGGGGAGGGGAACCTCTTGGAACCTTTTTAAATACTGGTTCATCAGCCAAAGAAAGGCCACTGATAATTGGAACAAAAACAATGTCATATTTCTGGAAAACAACTAACAAGAGATTGATTCATTTGTTTAAGTGTCTATCACTAGGGAATCTTCATATATCATAGTGTTCATATATAAAAAGGAAAATGATTAAAGGTGCAGCAAGTGTAACAGAAGGTTAACGAAGGGAGTGAAAAATGAGTAATTATGGTCCATGCTACAAAGCATGGGAGCAAACTTCATTAATGATGTAAAACTTAACTCAAGAACCTTTGCCTGCACAGATTGCCAAAATGCCACAACCAAAGACTTGTATATGCATACATAAATTTGGCTACAAAAAGAAAATTATTTTTTCTTGCTCATAGAAAAAAACATTGAATTTCCAAGACAAGTAAAAAATATAAAGAAAAAATTATAAATAAAACTTTTTAGTAAGAAAAACATTTTTTCATCAGATTACTTCCTAAAATAATTGTATCTTTATAATTATATTGAAAAAATAAAATAGGTAAAAAATAGGATAAATGCAATAAAAAAATAGAGAAATAGGGTAATTTTAAAATTGATTTCACATTAGTTAATGTAATTTTAAAATTGATTTATTTCAATAAAAAAATATTTTTCTTTTTAATTATAATAAGATGAAACTTGAAACTAGAAACTGGACTGCTTGTTATGCTCGTTGATCCTACCTGTTGACCAGAACGTTGGGACTTGCCTCGTCGAACTTGGATCGACGTGTGCACCGCTTCTACCTCCGTCCTTCGTCGCGATCCACCTCAAGAACCTGCAAAAGAACAGAGCGGCGCCGCTGCGGCCGATCGCACTCCAACGCCCAAGTCAGTGACCGAACCACCAAATACTAAGAGCAATAACACTCAAGAACTCTCAAGGAACCGTGCAATGTTCTCTCTCACAGTATGCTCAAGAACTCGCAAGCGTAAAGAGTATAATCTGAACGTGCGTACCTCAGAAGTTCGTTGAGAACTCTTATATACCTGGTCACTTTCTCTCTCCTGGCAGTTACAGACCTGGACACGTGGCTCGCATCCAGTCGTACACGTGCCACCATCTGGAGCCTCCTTGACTTGGGCGCTGCTTCTGACTCTCTTTTGGCTAAGTTACTTATGCATGGTACTGCCCAGTGCACAGCTAACTTGGGAGTGCGATCTCTACTGGAATTGGCGAGTTAGGGTGCCTTCGTACACCTTCCCTGTGGTCTCGCCGGCCGCCTTCATAATCTGCACCACCTTCATCTTCGGCGATGTGCTTGCTCTGGCGATCTCTGATCACTTGGTCGCCTGGTTTACATCTGGCGACTTCATCTTCAACTGGGTGATCGCCGGTTCTGGTATGCTGGAGATCGGAGCACGCCAACTTCATAACTGGCGACTTCACGAGCCCCCCGACTTCCTTCCCTTCCGCAAATCTGGCGTTTTGTCAACACGCCGATACTGTAGCTTGGTGCCACGTCATCACTTCCGACTACCAGGGCGGTACACAAGCCCCCCAGTCTTAAGCGAAGACTTGTCCAGCGAAAAGACTAAAAGAGTCACGTCAATACCGGTCTACGTGGCACTCGCGCAGAATTTCAAGCGATTGTACTTTCTGCTTCTCTGACGCTCCACCAAACCCCTCACCCATCGCTCGACACGTGGCTTCATCAACAGTTACCTTCAGTTAACGTTTGCGCTTCCCAAACCCATTTCGAAAAACCCTTAAACCCATTTTCGCTCCACTGTTCCATCACTTTCTTCGCATTCTCAAACGCTCCAACTTTCTTCTGCAAAAAAGCTCTCAACGTTCTTCAACTTCCTGAATCACCAACTTCTTCCATCACTCTTCCGATCATCAAAAGGTACTTCCTTTCCTTCTTCTGCTGGTTTTTCTTGCATTTTAATCGATTCGCATCATCCTGTAACTGTCTGGTGCATACGCTGTGGGTTGTTTTTTCCATTTCTCCTTTCTCGTAACTTAGGGCTTCGTCAATCGTTGCAACGAACCAACGTTCGTTCGTTTTTCACCCTTCTCCCATGATCGAGTCAGCCCCTGCGAACCCTGATCATTTTATCTTTTCTTCTTCCTTTGCAGCTTCAACAATGACTCGCTCAAAGATCACCCCAAATCCTCCTCCTTCATCACGAAACCCTTCCTCACAAGCACACGACCCACCGCGAGCACGCGGCGCTTCGTCTTCTCAGGCTGAGAGGCCTGCACCTTCCCGCCCCAACCTGGCCCAGGCGACTCCGCCTGTCACCGGAGGAGCCTCTGTCCCCTCACCAGACTTCAAAAAACTGTATCCCTGGGCCAACTCGACCTTGTTGAGGGAAACGTCTTCTGTGAACACTGCTGGGCGTTTGTGCGGGCGTTCCAAGTCATGTGCGACCATCTGGGGTTGCCAGCATCGGTGGATGTCTTCTTATTTCTTTTTGAAGCCAAGCACCCAGGAGATCGCCTGTGGGTAAGCTTGAATGGGATTGTTGGGAGGTCAATCCTCTCTATCTTCCAACAATCCTACAAAGACTGGAAGGGCAAATTTGTCCAGATACGCCCCAACGACAAGGACGCTTCCTTGCTCGACGGTTTCCCCTTGTACTGGGTAAACAAGGGGAACAAAGAGTCCAAAAGCAGCTTCAGGAGACCCAGAAGTCCTGATAGCATGGGCGCTTTGGACAGAGATCTCTGTTTCTTCTGGAAAAGTGTGGCGGACGCCAACATCACCTTCCTCACCACCACACTTATCTGCTTCGAGTTCTTCGAGGACCAACTCGAAGTTCGAATAGGTTAGAACGTTTAAGTTCTTGTTCTAATACTACTTCTGTTAGCTATTTCTGGGCGTCTTGTGCGTTGTGCGCAAGACTTTGGTTTTATTTTTCTGCACTATTTGTCTGCTTTGTTGCATACTGTCTTATGCATTTATTTTCTCTCTGAACTAACCCATGCATTTTTGCTCTATGCAGATAATATGTTGGGCCAGGGCAAGCTCGCTGAACTGAGGGCGCTCGCCCGAACCCACGGGTTGGCATCGGGTTCACAAACCGTGCCAAACTCGGTGGTGGAGATCGCCGCCGCACAGGGCCGATCGCCACCCAAGGGCCCCTCACCTCCCGATGTCCAACCCGCCACTCAACGCAAGAAGCTTGTCCTCAGAAAACCCAAGAGGAAAGCTCCCCAAGTAGTCCACGAGGAGGAGGAGGAAGACGACGAGGCCACTGAAGATGGCCTTGTTACGAAGAGGAAGAGGGTGGCACCTTCTTCACCACCTGCTCCACCCCCCCTTCCGACATCAACACTGCCATCCACGCCTGCTCCACCTCCAACATTGCCTCCTCCGCCAACTCCTGCCTCACCAGTCCAAGCAATTCCATTGGCAACTGCGCCACCTGCGGTTGAGGCCCCCGAGCCAAACTTCATGGAGGACCCCCCAAGCGCCTCCACGCCTTGTGCAACAGCTGGAGGGGGTCCTCCTTCAAATGCCTCAGCCGCAGACGTTGCTCCAATCGGGGATGAGGTTGCCCATACCTCTCCAATTCTGATTACTGAATCCCCGACGTCGCCACCGCGCCAAGAAGCACCTGCTGAGCAACCAACTAAAGAAGGTGGCGGCGAGAGCCAACAACAGGCCCACCCGGTGCCTCCACCAGCAAGCCTCTCTCTCGAGGTCACAAGGATGTGGGAGCCTTTCTCGGCCAAACTGAAGATGATGGCAGAGGACTTCCCCACCATTATATCTAGAGCTGTGGAGAGCTCCACCAGGAAGCTCCAGGATGACCTCTTCAACCTTCGAACTGAGAATAGCACTATGAGGGTTGAGGTGGAGAAGTTGTCCTTCAATCTGACACTCGCGGAGATTGAACACTCCCGAGTAGAAGATGCGATGAGCACCGAGCTCCGGTTGGCGCGCAAGGAGGCCACCGATCTACGCCACAAGGTGCAGCTTCTGGCTCAAGAGAAGATTGAGCTGGAAAGCAAGATTGTACCTTATCGCGTTAGGGTGGCTGACCTAGAGGCCTTAACAAAAACTGACGCCGCCAAGGTGAAGAAACTGGAGTAGAGGTCAGCTGATCGGGAGATCTTCCTGGGAAAGGTGGAAAAAGAAAGGGACGACACCATGGCGAAACTTGCTGAAGCCAACACAGAGAAGGGGAAAATCGCTGCTGAATTGGGCCAAGTGCAAGCAGAATCCAAGAAGGTTGCTGAAGACCTTTTTCAAGCTCAAGGAACCATTGAACAACTCAAGAAGCAAGCTGAAGAGCTGGAGCAGCAGAACAAGGGGCTGAAGGAACAAACTGAAGAACTCAAGAAACAGATTGAAGAGCTTAATCTGAGTTCTGCCCAAATTCTGGCTGCTGGATTCGAGGCTGCACGGGAACAGTTCGCCTGCTTGTTCCTCGATCTGGATCTCAGCATGGTGTCCCTTAACAACGAGGTGGTGGATGGGAAGGTGGTTCCTGCTGAAGACTGATCAATTTCATCCATCCACTACCTTTATGTTTTTACCTTGCATACAATTGTAACAAACTTCATATTTTCCTGTATATGTGTTTTTGAACTGATACTTATTTCAATGGCAAAGTCTGTGTATTTCCTCTTATGACTTCTTTAACTGCTTTAACTTTCCTTGCGCGATTTACTTCAGAGAAATGACTTAGTAATTTCATAAGCGCAATCATACACTTAACTGCTTCGAGCCACTTCAACTTCGAATAATAATCACTTTAACAACTCGTAATCTTAAGGTAATGAACCTTAGCGCAAAATCGCTCTTCAAGCAACGAACTTTAACTCAACCACTGGCTTAAAACGTTGCTTCACCCGATCTGCTTCATCAAAACGGGTCTTTAACTTTCTCGCCACTATTTGAACTTTTCCTGGTCGCCAAAGACTCTTGGCGATATCAGCTTCTTTCTGGCTTCATGCCTTGGCCATTGTTCTTTTATCTGGGGGTAGAGGCGCCTTTCAGATCCTTCTCTACCTTCCTGAACTTCAGAACAAAAGACCGGGTGGCTAGGCGCTCTCTTCGAACCTACCTTAGCCACCTTCCAAACTTCGTCCACCCTTAACACCATACCTGAACTCGTTCGAGACGAGAAGGATTTTATCTTGCCTGAACTCGCTCATCGGCGAGAAGGTCTTTAGCTCGCCTGTACTCGCTCATAGGCGAGAAGGTCTTTTAACTCGCCTGAACTCGCTCATAGGCGAGAAGGTCTTTTACTTGCCTCTACATTGCCCCGGGGGTTACATCTTCTCGCCCCCAGAAACACTGAGGACTTTTCACTGGTGCCTCAACATTGCCTCAGGGGTTACATCTTCTCGCCCCCAGAAACACTGAGGACTTTTCACTGGTGCCTCTACATTGCCCCAGGGGTTACATCTTCTCGCCCCCAGAAACACTGAGGACTTTTCACTCTTCCTCGCCTGCGCTCGCTCGACGGCGAGGAGGTCTTTATCTTGCCTCAGAACGCGCGAGGGCGTTGAGGTCTTTTAACTGGTGCCTCCGATCGCCGAAAGACGATGAGGACTTAAAACTTTAACTGATGCCTCTGATCGCCGAAAAACTATGAGGACTTAAAACTTTGACTGATGCCTCCGATCGCCGAAAGACGATGAGGACTTAAAACTTTTTAGAAAGCATGCAATATATCTTTAACTTGCCTTAAGTCACATATAAGTGACAAGGTCTTTCTTCAAAACTTTCTGAAAGCAACAGGCACGCAATCTAAAACAACTTGTACTTTGAAAACTTCTCTTTATTGGGTGGCCTCATTAAAAACCCTCCTTAGGGAAAAAAGAGTGTCCCCTTCAAACTGTTTTAACAGAGACATTGTAATATAACTTCGTGTTTGTCTTTACTTACAAGGCTTCTTAACTGTAATACAACTTCAGGTGCGTGGCGTTCCAAGTGCGAGGAATCGCCCCTCCTTCCAATGTCTCTAAGCGGTAGGCGCCGTTCCCGAGCGCCTCGGTTATTCTGAACGGTCCAGTCCACTTGGGCGACAGTTTATTCTCCATCTCGTACTGGTGGGCTTTCCTCATCACCAGGTCGCCTTCTCTAAACTGTCTCGGCATCACCTTCGAGTTATATCTTCGTTCAATCCTTCTCTTCACCGCTTCAGCCTTCAATCTCGCCTCTTCCCTGACCTCATCCAGTAGATCCAGGTTCAGCCTTCTCTCTTCATTCGAGTCTTCCTCTACGAAGTTCTGGAATCTCGACGAGCTCTCCTGGATCTCTACTGGAATCATTGCATCACACCCATAGACCAAGCTGAACGGGGTCTCATGGGTTCCTGACTGCTCGGTGGTGTGGTACGCCCAGACTATACGGGGTACCTCCTCAGCCCAGCTTCCTTTGGCTTTCTCTAGCCTTCTCTTCAAACCTCTCAGCAACACCCGATTAGCTGACTCTACCTGGCCATTTGTCTGAGGGTGCTCGACGGATGCAAACACTTGTTGAATTCCCACCCCTTCGCATAGCTTCTTCAACAGGTGGCTTGCAAACTGAGTCCCATTGTCCGACACAAGGCGCTTGGGCACTCCAAACCGGCACACAATGTTCTTCCACACGAAACCTTCGATCTTGTGTGCGGTGATCTGGGCCACTGGTTCTGCTTCGATCCACTTGGTGAAATACTCAATCGCCACCACCAAGTACTGCCTGATCGCCAGCGGGAATGGTCCCAGGATGTCGATTCCCCACGTATGAAACGGCCAAGGGCTGTAGATCGACTTCAACTCCTCGGGAGGCGCCTTGTGCCAATCGGCGTGCTGTTGGCATTGTTTGCAACATTGGGCATACTTCTTGCAGTCTTCTCTCATCGTTGGCCAGTAGTAACCTGCACGGAGGGTCCTTGCGGCCAGAGCTCGACCCTCGACATGGCTTCCGCATATACCTTCATGGAGCTCTGCCATAATCCTCGTGCATTTCTCACCATACACACATTCCAGGAGTAGGTGAGTGAACCCAAACCTGTACAACTCGCCATCGATCATTGAGTACTTGCTAGAATTTTTCTTTACCTTCCTAGCCTCTGTCGGATCCAGTGGGAGAAGGCCATCTGCCAGGCACCGCTTGTACTGTGTTATCCAGGTGTCTGGCTCATGGATAGCGCAGACCTGCGTCATGTTCACCTTCTCTCCTCGACATGCTCTAATCCTCGGCGATCTCAAAGTTTCTTGCGTCAGGGACTTATGACTTCTTGCTGCTTTCTCCGTCGACTTGCTTATCTGAAGAACCAGGTGATCTGCTACAAATGCTCTCGGCGTCTTCAGAGTTTCTTGAATCACCGTCCTCTGCCTACCCCCCTTGCCTAAACTGGCGAGCTTAGCTAGCAAGTCAGCTCGGGCATTCTGCTCTCTGGGCACGTGCACTACTTCAAAGGAGGCAAAGGAACTCTTCAATTCCTGCACATACTCCAGGTAAGCCGCCATTTGTGGATCTTTAGCCTGGAACTCGCCTGTTACTTGCCCTGTGACTAGCAGCGAGTCACTCTTAGCCATTAACACCCTGGCTCCCATCTCTTTGGCCAGCAAAATCCCGGCGATCAGCGCCTCATACTCTGCTTGATTGTTACTGGCTTTGAAGGCAAATCTCAAAGATTGTTCGATCAGCACGCCGTTGGGTCCTTCCAAAATGACTCCAGCACCGCTACCCTGCTGGTTCGACGATCCATCCACTGAAAGCACCCAACGAAAGTCGTCCCCTTCAACTCGTGTCGCCTCGGATGAGAGCTCGACCACGAAATCTGCAAAGATTTACCCCTTGATCGGGCCTCGGGGCTCATATTTAATATCAAACTCTGACAATTCTACTGCCTACTTCACCATCCTTCCCGCAACGTCGGGCTTTTTCAAGACCTTCTGGATGGGCAGGTCAGTCATCACCAGTATGGTGAAGCTATGGAAATAGTGGCGCAACCTCCTCGCCGAAAATACCACAGCCAGCGCAGCCTTTTCCAGGGCCTGATATCTCGTTTCGGGGCCCTGCAGCACCTTACTAACAAAATAAATAGGCTTCTGAGCCTGATCTTGATCCTGGGCGAGCACCGCACTCACCGCCCTCTCAGTTACAGCAAAATACAACCTGAGAGGGGTTCCCACCAGCGGTTTACACAAAATCGGCGGGTTCGCCAGATACTCCTTCAGCTTGATGAAGGCTTCCTCGCACTCCTTCGTCCAAGCAAACTTGTTATTGCGCCTTAAGCACTGAAAATAGGGATGGCCCTTTTCTCCGCTAGCTGACACGAAGCGAGACAGGGCTGCCATCCGACCTGTTAGCTGCTGGACTTCTTTCACCGTAGCTGGGCTCCTCATCGCCAAGATGGCGGCACACTTATCAGGGTTGGCCTCTATGCCTCTTTCAGTCAAGAGGAAACCCAAAAACTTTCCAGCCTCCACGCCGAAAATGCATTTCTCTGGATTCAGCTTCAATTTGAACTTGGCGATCATCGTGAACAATTCCTCCAAGTCTGCAACGTGCTTGCTTTTCTCTGGCGAGGTCACGACCATGTCATCAACGTACGCTTGCACATTCCTACCCAGCATCGGTGCAAGTACTCGATCCATCAACCTTTGATACGTGGCCCCCGCGTTCTTCAGCCCAAATGGCATCACCTTATAGCAGTAGCACGATCTCTCGGTCATGAAGGCGGTCTTCTCTTCATCCATGGGATGCATCTTGATCTGATTATACCCCGAGAAGGCATCCAGGAAGCTCAACAACTTACACCCTGCAGCACTATCCACCAGGGCATCAATGCTTGGCAAAGGATATGAGTCCTTCGGACAAGCTTTATTCAGATCGGTGAAATCGACGCACATGCGCCATTTCCCATTACTCTTCTTCACCAGCACGACATTTGCCAGCCATTCAGGGTACTGGACTTCCCTGATGTGGCCTGCAGCGAGGAGTTTCTGTGT
The DNA here is from genome assembly GCF_051622355.1 of Phaseolus vulgaris. Lineage (NCBI taxonomy): Eukaryota > Viridiplantae > Streptophyta > Magnoliopsida > Fabales > Fabaceae > Phaseolus > Phaseolus vulgaris. Next base: position 21,997,508 of record NC_143501.1, on the reverse strand, counting down.
TTCGTCCCTAATCGCCTGCCTCCTCTCCTCGTTGAACTTTCTTCTTCTTTGTCGCACTGGTCTCACCAAGTTGTCCATCGCCAGATGATGGCACAAGAAGTCAGGATCGATCCCGGGCATGTCCGAAGCGGACCATGCAAACGCATCCAGATGCCGCTCAATCACCTTGGCGATCTGGTCCTGGAGCTCAACCTCCAGGGATCTTCCTAGCTTGAAGATCTTTCCCCCGATTTCTCTCTCGAGCCACTGCTCGACGGGTTTTGGTCTGGTTTCTCTAGCGATCACCGCCCTGGCGATTCCCAGTTCTCTCGCTTCCTCAGGGCGATTCCTTGCCTCTTCCTCCTCCAGACCAGCGTTCCCCTCCCCCAGCTCAGCGTCCACCATCTCCACGTCCCTTCCGGCGGTCTCTTCTGTTACCGTCGATCTGGGCTTCACACCAGGAGGCGGGGTGGTTGTTACGTAACTCACCGATCTCTTGTTTTTCAGGCTATTCTCATAGCACTTTTTTGCTTCTTTCTGATCGGATTTGATGGTGATCACCACCCCCTCCATAGACGGCAACTTCACCTTCATGTGTCGGGTCGACGGTATGGCACCTATCCTGTTGAGCGTGGGTCTTCCCAACAGGATGTTGTATGCTGAAGGAGCGTTTACAACAAGATATTTGATTTTTTCCGTTCTTGAACCCGCCACATCTGTAAACGTTGTCCTCAATTCTATGTACCCCCTGACCTCCACCTGGTCACCAGCGAAACCATACAAACACCCTCCATAGGGCCTCAGCTGGTCAAGGGGCAGCTCCAACTGCGTGAAAGTCGACCAGAACATCACGTCTGCCGAGCTTCCTTGGTCCACCAGTACCCTGTGGACCTTTTTCCTGCTGTTATCAACGAAATTACTATGGGATCGTTGTCATAAGGCACCACATCCCGGAGATCTTGCTTGGTGAATGTAATATCCACTTCCGGCGAGTGGTCTTCAAACATATCTACCGTCATCACAGACCTCGCGTACCTCTTCCTCTGTGATGCGGTGCATCCACCTCCTGAGAAACCCCCTGCAATGGTGTGGATTTCTCCGTGCGTAGGCATCTCGTGTTGCTGAGCCTCAGCACCTGCTGGTTGGGAGCTCGACGCGCCCCCCGTCCTTTTATCCAGCAAATAATCATTTAGGAACCCGCTCTTAACCAGATCGTCGAGCTGGTATCCTAATACCAAGCACGAGTCCACTGTATGGCCAAAGCCCTGGTGAAACTCACACCAGGCATCTGGCTTTGGTCCCAGCACCTTGTTGCCCACCTTCTCTAGCGCTTTCAACCTAGCGGATATATTGGGAATGGCGATCAGGTCCGCCAATCCCATGACAAACTTGTGCTTAGGCGGGCGATTGTATTCCCGGCGTGCTGGTGTCCTTGGCCCCTACCCTTGTTCTTCCTTGGATCATAAGGATGGCGAGTCCTCTGATCCCTTCTGGCCGCCGCTGTCTCCAGCACCCTCTGTGGCTGGATCCTAGTCTGGGCGCGTGGCCTAGTGGGAGCCACGCTTCCTCTCTTCTCGGCGACTGCACTCTCGTCGGCGATGTGGGCCACCGCAAGTCGCCTAACCTCAGCAAACGTGGCGGGGTGGGCCCTGATCAATGCCTCGCAGAATGGTCCCGGCAGCACGCCCTTCTTAAATGCATAGACCAGCATTTCTTCATCTTTAGCTGGCGATCTGACCATCTGCGCCCCAAAGCGATTTAGGTAGTCCCTGAGGGACTCTCCCTGGTACTGCCTTATATCAAACAAATTGTAAGACACCCTGGGCGGTGCCTTATTCACGATATACTGCTCGACGAAAATCTTCGAGAACTGTTGGAAATTGGTAATGTGACCGTTAGGCAGGCTCACAAACCATTCCAGCGCCGTTCCCTGGAGCGTGCTCACGAACATCTTGCAATACACGGCGTCTGATCCCCCTGACAGCATCATCTGCGTATGGAACGTGGTGAGATGAGCTTCAGGATCCTCCACGCCGGTGAAAACAGCCTTAACAGGAACCACACTCGCAAGAATAGGCGTGTCAGTAATCGCCTGATCGAAAGGCATAGGAAAAACACGAGGTGGCGACGATGGCGCGACCTCTTCAGCAATAGAACGCCCTTGCTGCTCCTGAAGAGCTTGACGCAGCTCCTCAGTCACCTTGCTAAGCTCATCATTCCTGGCCCGAGAGGCGGCCAGGTCCTCATGCATTCTCGCCTGTTCTATGCGCGAGGCTTCTACAGTTGCCTGCAACGAGCGCATAATTTCTACCATCTGCGCCATGGTCATGGTGGCGGCGCCTTCAGCAGCGACGGGCGCAACTGGACTTGAACGACTGCTTCTCATTTTTCTCATGAAACTTGGCGAACCACAGAATGCAGCGAACAGCACTTACTTCATCTACGATCGATTCAGCGATCAATCGGAAAAACTGCGCGAAACTCCGCAAGAAAACTCAAGAACACCGCGAACCTCCAAAGAAACCTGCAACTCCACCAGAAACCACCGCTTCGTGGGCTAAACTCACGCTTCTTTGAAAATGTGTGGACATCTCGAAGGCTAAGCCCATGCTCTTTTAAATGTAATATAATTTTGCGTGGACGAAACGTACGTCAAACCCACGTTTTTTAAAAAATTGTCAACTCCTTGTAGACTAAGCCCACGCTTGACCTTCGCAAAAAACACCCGCCATGTGTCGCCTGCACCCGCCAATATCTTTACATCGACTACATTAGCTTCGAAATTCCCATTAACACTAAGCTCACGATAATTACCCTTTTACGTTGATTTTTCATAGTTAGGGTATGTTTTTGGCTCATCCTAATAACATTTTTTTTTGTAGTGTTTGTAAGTTCTTCCTTCACACTCAATATTTTTTTCTCTCATTGTTGATTATCATTGTTTATTCCATTCTTTTCATTGATGGTTCTCATTGCATTTCGTTCAAGTGATTTCGTTCTCCCACTTCCACCACCACCAATTTGTCTTTGTTCTCTCATTATCGTCGTTGCACTTTACCACCGTCGCTTGCTACAGATTGGTTTTTTTTATTTTTTTTTAATATTGTTTTTAGTATTTATATTAATTTGTATATTTTATTATTTATTATAATTTTTATATTTTAGTATTTGTTTCAATTTGTATTATTATTAATTTATATTATGTTAATTGTTACGTTAGAATATAATTATTAATTTGTTATATTGTAATTAGAGTAATATTATTTAGTATTTATAATTAATTTAATGATTTTTAATTATATTTTGTAATGAGATTATAAATAATTTATTGGTTTTTAATTAATATTCTTTATTCAATTGTATGTATGATTAAATTTATTAATTTTATATTGCATGTATATTTATAATTCTTTGATACGTGTTGATATTGACTTTGGGGGTGTTCGACCCTCGACAATTGTTTCTCGTTTGAGATTTAATACATGTCTTTGTCTACAACTTCTACAATTTTAATTTGTTTTAAAAAAAATTTAAAAAAGCAGAGGAGGTTGTAGTGACAGTAATTGTATTGAGTCTTGAATTGTCTATGTGGACAGTTTGAGAAGAGCAAACGCTTTTTATTAGTTTAGTAGTACGTAATTTGTAATTGACATGTCATATATTTTACGTAAATTTGATTCATAGCACTTCATGTTGTTCTTCGGGTGCATATTTGATTGTGGAGATTTCGTGTCACCTGAAGACCAATGCGAAATGTTGCTAAAATTTTGTTAAATATAAGGAATGTTGATTAAAGTTATGTACTATTAAATTATAATAAAAATGAATCTTCTCCAATGGGATAGGTGTATACCTATAATAAAAATGTGAGATTTCACACGCATTAGTAAACACCTCAATGACTATTACAGAACATAATGGATCGAGATTGAATACGAAAGAGGAGTAGAAGAATTTATATAATTTGCACAACGTAAGACCAATAGTAGTGCTCATGATGGAGTAAAGTTTAGGTGTCTGTGCGTTAATTATTTGAACAGGAGAAGATTGAATGTTAACAAAATCACGGAGCACCTTCTATGTGATGGGTTTCTACGATCTTATACAACTTGGACATGGCATGGTGATTAAATTTACCAAGAGTTTTCGTATCCCAAGGATATGTTTCAATCCACCATGGATGATGCAATACATGATGATCGATTGGAGGACATGTTTCATGATGTTGGAGCTGAGTCTTTTGCAGAATCACATGGATATGGAAGTATGTTAAGCGATTCAGAGACTCCATTGTATCCTAGATAAACTAACTTCACACGGTTGTCGGTGGTATTAAGATTGATGAATTTGAAGACAATAAATGGATAGATTGATAAAAGCTTCACGAAATTGTTTCATTTGTTGAAGGAGATGCTTCCAGAAGGAAATACTCTACCTAATTGTAATTATGAGGCTAAAAAGAGTCTTTTTCTGATGAGTATGGAGTATAAAAACATACATGCATGTCCTAATGATTGTATATATACAAGAAGGATTTTGAATTGTTGAAAAATTGTTTGAGGTGTGGTGATGTGATTCCAATAGCCACATAGAACAAGATTCTTGACACTTTGAGGAATCACCTTGAGCTGGAAAATGTAGAGGCACTTTCTTAGAAGTTGGATCATGGTTCTAAGATCAAGAACTCACCAATAACAAGTACCAAATCCCAAACTCATTTGGATGAACCAAATATTGTCAAATTGAATCAACAAAGGAATAGAAACTAGATTAACCGAACAGAATTAAGCTACTAAACAAAAGAACCGAACAGAATTAAAAACAAAACAGAATATAGGTGCTGAAAATAGAAAAAAACCGAAAGCTAGACAACTCAAAACACAAGGCAACATGAACAATTGAAGAAGAAGAAAGGAAGGAGAAGAGAATGCTCATGAAGATGGAAGATAGGTTGGATGATCACGCCACTAGAAGTATGGATGCTCCTAGATGAGTGTGGAAGCCGCCACTTGAGGAAACCATGGTCCTTCAAGATAAGACTAGAGTAGAAGCTCAAAGCTCTCCAAATGCTCACTCCAATTTTGAGTATAGTTTCTTTAGATAAATTCAAATCTGAATTTTTACAAAGAGAGCACCTCTATTTATAGCCTAAGGTGCTGAAAAGTAAGCTACACAAATTCAAAAAAAACTCCCTCCTAAAAAGCTTCTAGAATTTGCGCCTAAAACAAAGCATGAGGAAGGTGTGATCCCTTCTCTCACTTTGGCACCTCCTTATTTACTCCTACACCTATCTACTAACACACCCCCCCTAAGACTCTTAACTAAAGACTAAAAGATGCTTTAACAATAGAAGTTTCTAATGTTTCCCTCTAAGCACCTTTCTAAACAATATTTATTTAAAACTTGGCTTTGCCCTTCATGGGATGGTCTTTGGACTTTTGTGGGCTTTGGCCTTCTTGGGCTTGGGCTTGGGCTTTATCTTTTGCAAAGATTAACAAGAAAAACTTTAAATGTGAAGGCGAATGATCTTGTTCTTCATTATAAAAAGCCACCTTTAGTTGATTCTCAAGTTTTAAATAAATATTGTTTAGAAAGGTGCTTAGAGGGAAACATTAGAAACTTCTATTGTTAAAGCATCTTTTAGTCTTTAGTTAAGAGTCTTAGGGGGGGTGTGTTAGTAGATAGGTGTAGGAGTAAATAAGGAGGTGCCAAAGTGAGAGAAGGGATCACACCTTCCTCATGCTTTGTTTTAGGCGCAAATTCTAGAAGCTTTTTAGGAGGGAGTTTTTTTTGAATTTGTGTAGCTTACTTTTCAGCACCTTAGGCTATAAATAGAGGTGCTCTCTTTGTAAAAATTCAGATTTGAATTTATCTAAAGAAACTATACTCAAAATTGGAGTGAGCATTTGGAGAGCTTTGAGCTTCTACTCTAGTCTTATCTTGAAGGACCATGGTTTCCTCAAGTGGCGGCTTCCACACTCATCTAGGAGCATCCATACTTCTAGTGGCGTGATCATCCAACCTATCTTCCATCTTCATGAGCATTCTCTTCTCCTTCCTTTCTTCTTCTTCAATTGTTCATGTTGCCTTGTGTTTTGAGTTGTCTAGCTTTCGGTTTTTTTCTATTTTCAGCACCTATATTCTGTTTTGTTTTTAATTCTGTTCGGTTCTTTTGTTTAGTAGCTTAATTCTGTTCGGTTAATCTAGTTTCTATTCCTTTGTTGATTCAATTTGACAATATTTGGTTCATCCAAATGAGTTTGGGATTTGGTACTTGTTATTGGTGAGTTCTTGATCTTAGAACCATGATCCAACTTCTAAGAAAGTGCCTCTACATTTTCCAGCTCAAGGTGATTCCTCAAAGTGTCAAGAATCTTGTTCTATGTGGCTATTGGAATCACATCATGTGGGTTGTCATTTATAAGTTGAAACAAAAAGACGATGATATTATTGATAAGATGGAAAAGCATGGAGCCCAATGAAGGTTGTGTGGTATCTTCCCATCATTCCAAGGATGAAGCATTTGTTTCAAGACCCAAATGATGCTAAGAATCTTAGATGGAATGCAGATGAGAGGAAATGTGATGGCATGTACCATCATCCACGCTGATTCTATTCAATGGAAGAAATTTGATGACGAGTTTTTAGAGTTTGGTAAAGAGTCAAGAAATATCCGACTAGGTTTAGCTACATACAAAATGAATTTGTTTGGTAATATGAGTACGAACCACTGTTCATGGCCTGTTTTACTAGTTATTTACAAATTACCTCCTGGATTGTGCATGAAGCGAAAATACATGATGTTGTCTATGATGATATCCGGTCCAAGACAGTCAAGAAATTACATAAATGTTTATCTAAGTCCCCTAATTGAAGATTTAAAGTTGATGTGGGATCAGGGTGTTAAAGTATTTGGCGGATTTGGTAATGAAACTTTCAATATGCATTTCATGTTATTTTGCACCATCAATGACTTTTTTGCCTATAGTAACTTATCAGAGTATAGTGTTAAAGGTCATAAAGCATGTCCAATATGCAAAGAAGACACCGCTTCTCAATAATTGAAACATGGAAGAAAGACATTATACCTTCAACATTGGGAGATGAGTGCTACAAGTTAGCATTCATTATAATAGTTGCACTTGAAGTGACTTATACAAGAAATTCAAAGAAGCTAAAACTGATGAAACTAAAATAGGTGTATGTTACAAGAGGATTGGATCATCAAGTACAAATAAAGACTAAGTGACTTTGGCAAGGAAATGGTTTGAGAACCATATACAATATAAATGTTATTTATATTGTAAGTTTTGTGTTATATTTCAAATAGCATAAATCTTTACCAACATGTTTCACATCCCTTAAAAGCTTATTAGAGTTGATCATGTTCTTATTTAAGCACTTCATGGTCGTATTAGATAATATGCAACAATCTCTTTCTGCAATGCCATTATGCCACTCTAACAAGATGAATCCATTTTTTTTTTTTATCTTTGATATAACTATTTTTAATCTTTACATCCTTTGTGCTATTTTAATGGATTATCTTTTCACTTTTCTACTTGTCAAACATCTTTACATAAAATACATCATCCATATTAAATTAGGTCTAATTATCTTTTGATACTATAATTTATTTATTTTAATGAATTTGATTTTCCTATTAATAAAATATCAATTAAGTCTCTCAATTTTACAGTACCATTATTATTTAATCAAACTACTCAACTTCTTACGTAACATTTGTGTCGGTAAAGAGAAAGACGTGAATTTTGTGTCAGCCAAACCAACAAAAAATTGACGCAAACAAAATGTTGTGTGGGTTACTCAACGCATGACAAACGTGAAGAGAAAGTGAAAAAAAAAAATATTACGTTAGCTAGACCAACACATGGAACATAATAATTTGTAGTATGCATCGGCTTAGCTGGCGAAACGTGTGCACAAAAATTAATTATTTTATGCGTCGTCCTAACCGACGCATATGTAGCCTTTTTAAAAAATTTATTATATATAGATTTATTTATTTTAAATTTATTTAATTTATAATATTGTAATAAATATTTTAGTTTTGAATAATTTATTTTAGAGTGAAATTTAAATTTGTATATAAGTTAATGAAATATAATTTATTTAGTTGATTAAAGTGTTTAATATTACAAGTTTTTAAAGAAATTATTTGAAAATGTTAAGAAATGAAAAAAATAGAAAAATAATAATGGAGTAAGGAAAAAAAATTATTATTTAACTTTTGCAAATGTTATATAAAATATAAAATATGTATAAATTTAGAGATATAAATTCGACATAAAGTATTTACTAGGCTTAGTTCTTAAATATGTCATTATTTTATTTGGACCATTTATCATATTTTTTCTCCATATATTTTCATCTTGGATAATCAATAGTTACCTTGAGAGTGAATTCAATCAATCAACACTTAAAAACAATTTCATATTTTTTCAAAGCATTTGTATATCACACTCTCAATCAAGTTTTCTTTCCAAACAGGAATAAATGAACACGAATCAACTTTCCTTTTTAAACAATAATAAATCTAACATTGAATGTTGTTATATCGTTGAATGTTTTTCCAATCCGATGTTTAGTTTGGTTTTCATTGTATAAATTAAATTATTTTGCTTAAACTTATATTTGAGTTTATCAATATTTAAATAAATATTTAAAATATTATGAAAATGGTGAACGAATTTGGCTGATTAATTTATTTTGAAAGAACTTATGAAAATATAAATTTAATAAAATATTTATTAATTATATTTATAATAAAATTTTAAGTTAAGAATTAAATAAAATTATAGATATCTATCAGGCTAGTCGACGCTAAGAGAATTGAAGTTTGTGCTTAGGCCTAGCCGACACAAACTGAGAGTCAATGTTGTGTAATTTTTCGTTGACTAAGGCCAATACAAAGTATGCCAGTGAGTCGTTTTGTGTTGATCACATGTAAAATGTCTACTCGTGTTGTTTTGCGTCAATCACGATTCACGAAAAACATTTTTCAGTGTTTGCATCCTTTGGCGTCATACACCGCAAAGTCTTTAATATATAGTGAAAATTTTCTCCCCCGTTCAGTTTCTCCAAAATTCTAAATTCCCAAATTAAAAAACCTAATTTCTCTCTATTGTGTCTCTCTTGGGCCTTTTCCGTGCCTTCCTCCAACCATCACAGTACCTCTTCCGGTTTGCTCTCTACCTCCGTCGGCTCTCTCTACGCAACGGTCTCTTCTCTCCCTTTCTCTTTCGCTTGTCTTTATTTCTTTTAAGCTAATTTTTTATTGATTTTTATTTTAGCAAGCTCCACCACGTCCACCTCCAACATTCCAGCTTCAGCTCCCTTTTACTTTTTAATTGCCTAAAAGGTAAACTTTTAAAATTGCTAAGTTTCATTTTGAGTTGTTGGCCTGAGTTTAATTTTTTTTTATCAATGTTTCTGTTTATGAATGTTTCTGTAAGGTTTGGATTGGTTTAGGAAAATTTATTGTTTATGATTGTTTCATTACTTGAGAGTAAAGTTTGTTTTGGGGAATTTTGTTTCATAATTAGCTTCTGAATACATATTTTGTAGTGTATCTAGGATGGTGCAAATAGGAAAAATCATGGCCCAAATGAATGTTTAGCTTGACAAAACATGGTGTTTAATGGGTCCAAACTGGTGGATGTATAAAATAAATAGGGATGATATAGAGCAAAAGTCATTTGCAACAAAATGGGCCCAAACTTTTCAAAACATGTTGCAAATAGTGAAGTGTTGGGAGTGGGAATATCAAAGAGAGGGGCACGAAAAAGTTAAAGTATTAATTAGTTCAAATTTTATAATTTTCAAAATAATTAAGCATTCTCATTAAAAATTTAGTACTTGTACCGACCAGTCCTCGGACATCGACATTAGGGATCGACATTGGACCTCGACAACGGAGGGAGGGATCGAACATCAGTGGTTTAAACATCTATAGTGGACCACGTAAGGTGGGTCCCATAATTACACTAGTTACCAGTTAAAACATCAGATATGGGAGGAAGCCCTAAGACACGAGAGATCCATGCAGGTGGTGTGTATTGCACATTCAGGTGCGACACGAGTAAATAGTCATTGGAGACGCTAAGGCCCGTTAGGGTTAGGGTTTCCAGGGAAAGTTGCATGCATGGCACATGAGTACTTAGGGCACCCACATAACAGATGGCGCCAGAGATTTGGTGCACAAGTTGGTACCTAGGCGGCTATTCTGTTAGTCGTTACACTCCAGTTGAGGGAAGTTCTATGTGCCAAATTATGCTACGATTGTGTAGTAGCGACGCAGAGACGTTCTCCAAGGAACAATAGACATGGGTAACAGAACAAAGGTAAACCCTAGTTTCAACCTACATAAAGGGGACTAAGAACCCTAGCAAGGTACACGGTTTCTAAGACTGAAACTACTTTATACACTTATTGTTTCTTTGCCCCAGTACTGACTTGAGCGTCGGAGTGCAAAAACAGACGTCAAAGAGCCCTTTGTCTTTGCAGGTGAGAGATTCTTCAACCAAGAAAGTTCGATTCTCAGGCGAAGACAGGCGGGCCAGAGATTTTCGTTCGAATCAACCGACGAGAACAATACTCATATAGTTTTTTTAAAAAAATTATTTTGTTTAATATATATATATATATATATATATAATTTTAAAAGAATCTAAAAGCTGGTCGTTGTATAAAATAAATAGGAGTGACATAAAACAAAACTCATGGGCAGCAGAATTGACCAAGCTTTTCAAAACATGTTGCTTTATTACATAGGTAGTTTCTTCTTGTACCCTTACATTTTTCTTCCTACACCCCTACAATGTTATGCAAAGACTATATTATCCCTATTATTTTTTAAAAACCCCAAAATGCACTTAAACTGTTATTTTTTTTACATTTTGGATTATTGAATCCAGAAAAATTTTGGATTGACACTTCCGGTAAACTTTCAGATCCACTAATCCGCAATTCAAAATATACATTCCATATTCAGAAACCCATCATTCAAAAAAAGCATTCCGGATCCATCAATCCGTAACAGAAATATACATTCTGGATTCAGAAATCCATAATTAAAAAAAAGAATTCTGGATTCACCAATCCATAACAGAATTAGGCTTCCATATTCAGTAATCCAGAAATCAACAATTTATGCAAAATTTGCTTCTGGAACACCCTCTCATCCATAAAAAACAATTTAATCAATTCTGAATTCATAAATCCATAATACATTACCGGATCCCGATATTCGATAACCCCAAAATCTCTATAACCACCCTGCTCCTAAAAAGAAACTTAACTCTTACCTCTACAAACCAAACAACACTTTGACAACGTAGCGTACTCCTCCATCTTGCTCTAAACAACTACAAAGACCCTCCACCAGTGGTTGATATTCAATGATAAAGATGAACAGTGACAAAGGAAGTCCAGCACGGTGCCCCTTTTCAAATTATAGGTCAAAATTAATTGGGATAATTAAAATTATGGGGTGCAGGAAGAAAAATGTGTGGGGGTGTAGGAAGAAGAAGCCTATTACATGTCTTTTAAATAACTTTCAAGTTTCAACCAACTAAAATATATAAAAAATTGTGATAGATAAAAATTGAATTAAGAAAGAGATTAAATTTTATTAATTTTTATATTTTATATTTAATTATATTTTTTATCACATATTTTTATTTTATTTTGATTTCAAATTTTATTGAAATCCACTAGTTTTGAAAAAATGATGACCCACTTTTTTTATATTTATATGAATGTTTTTGTGTCAATGCCAACTGAATAATATTTTTACTATTAAAGATGACATACTTATTTATTTTATAAACTAAAGTTATATAAATGAATATAAGTTATTTTAAAATAGAAAAATATATATTTTATTGATATTGTTATATAAACATTAAAATAATATGAAATAAAAAACTTTTATATTTGTATATTAGTTGATACCATCTATATTAAAATAATACGATGTATGAATTAGTAAATATTAAATTAAATTACGATGTTTATACCTGTTAAATGAAATTATGATGTTTATATATACGCGTTAAATGAAATTACGATGTACAAATTACGATGTTTATATGTACGTGTTAAATGATATTACGATATATGAATTACGGTATTTATATGCACGCGTTAAATGAAATTATGATGTATGAATTACTATGTATAAATTATGTACACGTAAAATAAAATTATAGAGGTATTTATACGTATGCGTTAAATAAAATTACGATGTATGAATTATAAATTGGATTTAAAATACATGAGATGTATAGAATTTGTATTATATTTGTATCTTATTCATCTAGGATTTACAAATACAAAATTCTTACACTAACCCGATAATTAATTACATGAATTATTATGCTTTAAATATTTACATACTAAGTTTGAACAACAAAGTTCACATGTGACAGCATTGGCCACAGATATCCATATGATTCATATATTAGGTCGTCTATAGGGTATAAGTATACTATTAAGTGTTGATAATTTCATAATTTCATAATTTGTGACATGTTGACCAAAGTCAGGACAAAGGTCGTCCGACCTACTTGGATAGGTGAGCATAGGTTGAACTTCTGAATTATTGGGATACCCAAAAGTTCGAAGAAAAATCAACTCATAATATAATGAATAGGGCTTCAACTCTAGTGGAGCATTGCATTCCACAAGTCGAAAATCACATTCAGATATTGCAGTGAACTTGGTAAGTACTCGTCACTTTCTTACATGTAATTCATTTTACTTCTACAACATATATTGCTTCTAATTGTACAACATTATTAGGAGCATTAATATGGTAATCCCCCTAAACCTGATGAACTCTTTATGGTCACCTACACAAACAAGAAAGATGATTGGGTTGATACTCGTACTTGTGAAACTTAAGTAAGTTATTGTTCTAAGTTTTTTAAATTTTTTATTTTAATTTCCTAACATTCCATCTCTTAATGACATGTGTAGGAAAACTTATATTTACTTTCTTTGAGGTCATGTAAATTACTTTTCCATTTCTTTTAAATTTTGAAAATAGATATTCATTCTCTTTTAAGTTTTTGATAATACAACAATCACATCTACTCTAATTTTTAAAACAGCACTCACCTTCCATATGTTATAATAAAATGATATTTATTTATCTTTTATTTTTTTAATAAAGTATCAATTATTTCCTTTATTTTATTTTAAAATACAACATTAATATCTAATTAAAATTGAAAACTTAAAGTAAATTTTAAAAATAATAATTAAATATGTCATAAATAGAAAATTAAGTAATTTAATTATAAAAAAAATTGCAACCATTCTCTTGAAGTATTTTTAAATAACTATCATTTTTTTAGTTCAAAAATAGACATTTGCATTTCTTATATTAATAATAATAAAGCAAATATATTCCTTAATATATTACTAGTTTAAAAGTAGACATTTAGGCTTCTTTTATTAATAATAATACAACAACTATACTCTTTTTTTTATTTATAATTATACTTGTACGTTTTAGTAACATATTTATACTTATACAACAGTCAAAGAATATGCAGAAATTCCGTAAATGACTTCACTGAACATTCCACTCTCTTCGGATCTCGACAACAAAAAAACTAACCATCACTCGTCACACTCTTCACACTCTTCACGCCATCAACCTTCACTCTCTTCTTCACGTTCCGCGCGCCACCATGACCAACGCCATTCCCAACCGCTTCTTCTCCTCCCTCTCTACTCCCCGAAACCGCTTCCTCGCCACTCCGCTCTCACATTTTCGCCGCTGCCACCAACCGCATCTCCACCGCAAACCACCGCTGCACGAACGCGCTTCTCTCTCGGTGACGCGCTTTTCCTCCTCCTCCTCCTCCTCTTCTTCTTCTTCTTCTCGCAAGCCGGGGTTCGTGGGATGGTATCTGCGCATGCTCGAAAGTTACCCCCTCACCACCAAGAGTGTAACGTCGTCGCTTGTGTTCGCCGCGTCTGACGTCACTTCTCAGGTAACGCCGTAACGGAAATCCTTCCTTCATTCTTAACGTGTGAGTGTGTGTGAAGAGATTATGAAAGTGAAACTGAATATAGATGTGCATCAATTGGAGTTTAATTTTTTGAATTAGTTGAACGACTTTTGGTGCTCCTTTTCTTATCGTTGAGTTGGCTAGAACAATTTAATGCCTGAATTGCATGTGGAGTACACTGCCAAAATCCCAAGGAGCTTTTTCTTATAATGATGCTTTAGTTATTTGTTAAGAAATGTTACCATCACTCTGTTCCTGACATTCCTTAATGCAGTTTGACCCACATATATGCCTTCCTAAATAGAGTCTCCAATCTTGCAACTCTACTATATTTTTAGAATGTTTAGGAGCAATAAATTGACAAGACTATGGTTAGTAAAAGAAAAAAAAGAAAGAAAGAAGGGAAATTTTTTTATAAATTTTACTTGTTTATCTTTGGATTATTTCTTTTTCCTTAATTTTAAAATTATAAAACAAATTTAGCATTTTATGCAAAGTTCTCCGTTTTTCATACACTTCATCACAAATTACAAAAAGAAAAAACTAGAGCATATTTACTTTTGTATGAAATTCCTCAAAAAAAAAAAAAAATCAACGAATTTCATACTTTCCCTTTTCTTTTACTTTGCAATTTATTTGCAACCAAATAAAGCATAAGAGATATACACAGATAAAGAGGATAGAAGTTAAAATATATCAACACACTTTTTAACTATTGTGTGTATCACTGTTCTCCTGGAAATTTCCGGCACAGATTTACTCATTTTGCTCTAATATGATTTGGATTGACCGGTAATGTTAGTATATCCACATGATATATCTCAAAGAAATCATACAGTTTAGAAATTAGTTAAGCAACTTGATCGAATGAAGATTCAAATTATGAATTGTGATATTATTTTATAATGGTAAATCATAATTTCGTATAAAATTGTTAAATTTAGGTAGAATAAAAAATTACTTCAAAAATATATAATGTTTAATGTAAACAGTTTAAACTACAAATAGATGCAGCAATTTAAATAGAAGTCATACAAAACAGAACTATTATTTATATTTAAGTTTGTGACGTCTTGATTTTAGAAGAACTGAATACATGCGTTGAATGAGTAAATAGTAAATATAGGTGTAATAATCAAATATGATAATGTTTACAAGTGTTCTTTTTAATTTTAAAATTTAAGGTCACATGAGTTTTTAATTTTTCATCATGAGAATTGGTGAAAAAAGTATGTACATCTTAATTATGGTTTTTGGGATGTTGTGCTTACAACATTCATATATCCTTAATGATAAGGTACTCACTTTATTCTCTCTTTTTTTCTTTTTCTTTATATTGTCTTCTTCTTAATTAAGATAAAGTTTTTAAAGTTTTCTTAGTTCAAATGTTTTCTAAAAAAGATATTGATGTTTTTTTCTTTATTTTTATAGATTTTTTTCCTTTATATTATATTATTATTCTTTCTATAATAAAAGTAGTTACTTTTTCACCATTATCAATCTTTATTTATTATCTCCAAATAATTTTATCATAACTCAAGATATTTCTCGAGCATTTCTTTAGGTATATCAATTTCGTTCGTATAACCTATTGAAATTCTAGTACGTGATTCATCTTCGATAGATAATCATGCAGCAGAGGTCATGCTTGATCCTTCTCTAACATTATGTTCTAAATCAAATTCGATCTCCTCTAAAAATAATTGGCATATTTATATTCAGAAAGGTACATATTCTATATGTAACCCTTCCACCTTTACAAACCTTAGTTATTATTGATTTACTACCATACATTATAATTATTTGACTTTGTTATCTTTTATTTCCATTCCTAAGTTTATGGTGTGAAGTTTTATCTTATCGAAAGTGACAACAAGAGATGATTTTGAGATGTGTGTCCTGCAAAGTTTTAGGATTTAGAGTTTAGGATTGGTTCATCTTTTGGTTGGCAAATCAATTGTTAGGCATGAGTGATTTACACTTTCAAAATAGGAACACATAACATTAATTGCTATGAAATTCGGTTGGTTGTCAAAGGATACATTCTTAGCTTGACATCAAAAATTCATTTTTACATGGTGATCTTGATGAAGTCTAGAGGGAACATCCTCTTGATTTTTTTGTTGAAATGGAATCATTTGATATAGTAATGTCATCAATAAAGGTCCCTATTTAGTCTCAAACCAATCACCCTATGCATGGTTTAAGCATTTTCAGGTTGTCATATAGCAATTTGGATTTATATGAAGAAATACTTATCATTCTCTATTTTATCATTTTTCTCCCTAAGGATATATTTATTTCATTATATATGTGAACAATATTATCAAAGATAGTAATAAAAAAAGGTATTGTACAACTAAAACAATATCTTGTTCAAAAGTTACAAATCTTGGACACCTAATATGTTTCCTTGGTATGCAAGTTGCACAATCAAAGGATAGTTTTGTTATATCTTAGAGAAAATATGTTATTGACATTGTAGATGAAATAGAGAGGGAGAGAGAGAGGTGTTAAATGTTAAGTATCACACCAATGGATCTGAGTGTCAAATTTGTACCCAACCAAGAAGAATTGTATTTTAGTTGTGGGAGATATAGAAGGTTAGTTGGTAAGCTAAATTACCTCATTATCATTTGTCTTAACATTGTCTTTATAGTCAGTACAATAATTCAATTTTTAAACTCTTCTTGTCTAGACCATTGGAATGCAGTCCTACAAATCCTAAAATATGTCAAGAAGACTCCGAACAAATGCCTCATTTATGAAGTTAAAATAAATACTCAAATTAATGGATATTCATTCTAACACTGATTGGGTAGGATTACGAAGTGAAAGACATTTCATTCTTAGGTATTGTGCTCTTATTGTAGGCAATTTAATATAAAAAAAACAAAATATTAGGACAAAAATCAAGTTTTAAAGCAAAATACAAGACAATGATATTAGTTACTTGTTAGCACAGTTAGAAAAACTCCTCAAACAACTTCAATTTGAAGAAAATTCACAAATACATCTTATATGTGACAGCCAAATGAACATTACATATTATTTTTAAATTTTGTCTTTAATGAGAGAACCAAATGTATTAAGATAAATTATTTATTTTATTTGAGAAAAATTGGAATTTGTAGGCACCACTGCTAGATTTGTCAACTTTAGCAATTGACTTGTATATTTACCAAGCTTCTAAGAAGAAGAAAGGAGTAGATCATATATAATAAAAGGTATCTAGATTATATATATATATATATATATATATATATATTATAAATTTTTTTTAATCTTTTTCATATTTTTATTATTAGAGGATAAAAAATATCCTCTGTTTATTGTATTCACTTCTCTTACAGCTTTCTCTCATTATTATAGGTTAATATAAGGAAAGAGATAATTTAATGAAGCACAAAAAAACAGGGTTACACGAATAGCCACTTGTTTGAATTACCTGCTGAGGAAAATCTTTATACAAATTTGATATAGATTAGAATTTTAAAAAGGGTCTTCTAAGATATTCTAACTTCAGTTTGTTTCAAAACTTGAGTTTCTTAAAATTTTATTTTAGGCTAAACCTAGTTTAAGTCTTATACAAACATTTGACAACTGGTATAGTTCTAATTGTCATTTTTAAATAAAAAATTTTATTTGACAACCGTATTCATCTTATAACTTAATAAATACTAATATTTTAATCATTTATAGAAATTTATAATTTTTTAAAAAAATTAGCATTTTGCATTTTACATTTTGTTTGTATTTTTATTAAGGTTTTTTTTATTTTTATTTTTAAAAATATTAATATTTATTATAGTTGTAGAGTGGAGTAAGATTGTCAAAATATCATAACCATTATTAAATATGGTGGGTGAGTGAGTATTCCTCCTCTCCTAATTAAATAGGAAAATGATACATTAATCTCTTAGTTGTATATAACTATTAATTGATGTATTTAAAATTAAATATATATATATATATATATAATAATAAATGATAAGTTTAGAATTAAATTATATAAAAAAATAAAATTGTTAATGAATAAGAGTAGAAATATGGTGAAGAACGAAAGGAAATGCTTTCCTCTCAGCATATTCTTTATAATGGATTTTTATTTATATCAAACAACTTGTCTATTAAAATCAAGGTCTAGAAGCATATCTATTTACTGACTTGGGTAAAAGTGATGTCATTTTTTATTATTACTTATTTTTTACTTTTATTGGATTTTTGTCACTAATATACTGTTTTACACATTTGTTAGATGATTACACTACCCAGTTTTTTTGCTTCGTATGATTTAATAAGGACATTGCGTATGGCACTATATGGGCTGCTAATCTTGGGACCAGCACAGCACAAGTGGTTTAATTTTCTATCTAAAATTTTCCCCAAGACAGATGTGGCAGCAACCGTGAAGAAAATTTTAATGGGGCAATTTATATTTGGTCCTGTCATCAATACTGTCTTCTTCTCCTATAATGGGGTTTTCCAAGGTGATTTTTCTCTTTTTCAATACCGACCTTGTCTTCAATCCAATTCCATAAATATGATTCTTCTCGGGCATGCATCTGATTAAGATAGTTTTTAAGTCATCAATAGGCTTCATTTATACCACCATATCCTTTCTATTCTTTTATGCATACTTACACACTCAGACTATTTGACCCACTACTGATCTGACATGTGCATCATTTTGTTTTATTTCAATGCATAATTTGGCATTGTAATGTAAATTATGCTGGTTATAATCTTCTGTGGTTATATTTTAAGAAAATTATAAAATAATGGAAAGTAAAAATAGAAAAAATAAGATATTTTATTCTATATTGTGTATTTAAATATTTTAAAAAATATATAAATATACTAAGACTTTCTCTTTTCAAATTAATTACGTCATAATTCATTAATTATAAAATCCTATTATTATTAATTAATTATATATAATTGTGTATAATATCCTACAATAATTATATATAATGATTATGTATTAATATATTTGGCGACTTTACAGAATTTTCCATTTAACTGTCTTGAATTTATCTTATCTTCTTATTTTCTTTTTCCTATACAAGTGTTTATGAAGTTTATACAATGAAGACTATATTCATTGAATAAGCATAATGTTTATACCTTATATTTTACAAAAGTTGTGGTGTTTCTGAATTTGCCACTTTGACGTTTATCAGGTGAAGGTGTAACTGCAATTATTGCCAGGTTGAAGCGAGATCTACTTCCTACACTGTTAGGTGGTGCTCTGTTTTGGCCTGTATGTGATTTTGTGACCTTCAGATTCCTTCCAGTCCAATTGCAGGTTTGTGATTGTGGGTGAAACGTCTTTGTTAAGAACAACTTTCTGTCTTAATTAAATTTGTTCCAATGAGCACCTTCAGAACTCATCACTTACGTTTTTTAGTAGTCCTAGCTTTTTATTTGAATCTCTCTTATAACTTGTGCAGCCACTGATGAATAGCTCCTGCGCATATGTATGGACAATATATTTAACATACATGGCAAACCGAGTGTGAGG
Organism: Phaseolus vulgaris; assembly: GCF_051622355.1. NCBI lineage: Eukaryota > Viridiplantae > Streptophyta > Magnoliopsida > Fabales > Fabaceae > Phaseolus > Phaseolus vulgaris. Next base: position 21,977,960 of record NC_143501.1, on the reverse strand, counting down.
CATGCCTACTGCTTGGTTTGTATATAAGCACATAAAGCAGCTTCAAGCAATTTTCCCTTGCTTAGCAAATCTGACCAGATACAAGAATCTTGGTATTTACAAATTTCTAAATTTCATTTCAATTTGTTATTCAATATTTTTAATTCTTTATGTATATAAAAATATTCATGTTTTTAGTTTTCTCTAAGTTTGAAAGACATGGTATATTTATGCTCTTAAATTACTTTGTTTGTCTGTTGCTGAAGGATTCTACTTCGAGTTCGACCCTTTATTTTCTGCTAACTTAACTTCCATATTGATAATGTAGTCTAAGATGTTTAGCTGCTGCATTTACCTGGTTCAGATAGTTAAAACTGCCCATAAGAACCATGGAATCTTACATGCTGGTAGTTGTAGAATGTAGTTACTTGTAAAATTGTGTTTAAGAATCACTTTTACAAATTATTTCTAGTTTGAAGTTTTTTCTTGTTATAATTTCCTTTTAGAATATCTACCAGTTTTATTTATAATTTTTTTTTTATAAAAAAAAAATCAACTCATTAATTTTTTTGGGTTTCTCTTCTCAATTATGTTTTTTCTAGTTTAAAATAGGTTTAAATATGTTTTAGATCTTTAATATATAACTAATTTTTGGTTTAAGTATATAATAAAAATATTAAAATTGGATACTTAGTAAATTAAATATTTGTATTTAAGTTTCTTGTGTTATCTACGTTTTACTTTGTATTAACGTATATGATAAGTTGAAATATAGTGTTGAAAAATTGAAATAGGTATCACACATATGTAGTGTTTGAAAAATTATATGTATTAAGTTCATTTTGTTATCTATACAGTGTGATAGAAAACAAACATAAAAAATTATGATAAAAAATAAGTTGAAGGAATAAAAAATAAATTAAGTATTAATTAAAAGAGTGAACATAATAATGGAAAAAAATAGAAAGTTGATATTTAAATTAAAATTTATAATTTGTTAATTATTTAATTTGAAGAAAAAAATGGTTGATTACCTAAAACAAAAATGACGATATATTTGAGGACCTAAAATTTATTTAAACTTTCAAAATAAATCAAACACATTTTTTTATGTAATAGGCTTTTTACCTAAATATTATTTATCCTATTTTGTTGCATCTTCACTAGATTTAAAAAAGACACAAATTTCGTAGAAAGTGAGATGGAAGTTCAAAACCTATTCAATTCAATGAGTTCATGAAGGACTTTTGTCTGTTTCCGGAGGAGGATGAAAATGTTTACCCTTAACGTTTTTGGTTTTTCTCTTAACTTTTTTCTTTTGTTATTTTAATTTTTATGATATAAAATTTTATATTTTTTTCCCTTTGAGTGAGGCCTAGTCATTAATCACATGATATTTTGTTTGTTAATTTTAAAATTAAACTATTTGATCAATAGACATCTCATCCAGAGGATTTGATCTCAATTATCTAATTAACAGTTATTTTTCATAGATAAAGATAACCTATATGATCATTAATTTTAATCATAACATAACAAATAGTGATTAATTTGTTAGAATATATGACTTTAAACTAGAAGGGGTGAATTGTTTAAAGAGGGTTTTTGTAAACTTTTAAGCCTAGAATGAAAATACTTCAAGAAAACCTTGATTAAGAAATCAGTTTTTCAAAACATAAAGCAAAAGGCACAATACTAGTAAAAACAATCGGTTGTTTTAATGATACAATCGGTTGTTTATACCAGTTAACAAATATCAAAACTGAATTTAAAGAGTTAGGGATAGAGAGATTGCACACAAAGTTTTATACTGGTTCACTCCAAATCCAGAGCTACATCCAGTCTTCTCAGAAACCCTGAGGAAATCCACTAAACAATCACAACTTGATCACTTACACAACAACCAAGAGAATGACCTTGAACACCTCAAGACACACACTTTTCTTGGCCAACACACCAACACCAAGATTGTTGATCTTGATCCCCTCAAGAACACACAGCCAATCTCAACAAACACAGAAACGAATACTTGTTTCACAGAGTTCAAGGATTACACTTGTTACAGAAGATAATCTGAAATCAATACAAGCAAAATCCTATTCCACAAACTTTGATCAATCACAAACTTTCAGCAATCTCAGCTCTTTGAAAAAACTCAGAAAACTCTATTCAAAATTCTTGTTTTACAAATCTATTTTTCTGAATATATTCAAAGATGTAGTTTGTTATCAAATCTTAACAAACTCTTAAATTGCATTAAAAGATTGGTCAAAACATTTAATGACTGGAGCGTAAGCAGTTAAATCATTTAAAGCTCAGTCAAAGATAAAATAGTTTTTCTGTTATGGTCCCAAAACAAACAATCGGTTGTTTCTTCGAATCAATCGGTTGTATTGGTTCTTAACAGTTCAACCATTTGAAAAACAGTTTTCAATCTTTTTCTCAAAACATTTAAGTATAAACAATCGGTTGTTTCGACAAAACAATCGGTTGTTTTAACTTAGTTTGAAAACATTTTACTTTCACAAAGATTGAGATGCTTATGTTTTAGATTCGATCAAGGGGTGGATTTCAATACTCAAACTACCCCAGAACTATACTAAACCAGCACAACAACACCAAGCACAGCCAATGTTTCAACATCCTTCAAAGGGTTTGGATTCTTTAAAACTTGAACAACACTTGGTTCAACATAATTTTGGTGAACTAATATAGGTATTTAAAGTAAGTTCGTCAAATAAAACTACAAGATCGTCTTTGTAACATTTTTACTTTTAAATAATTATATTAATTTATTTTATCTTTAATTTTAAATAAAAGTTAAAAAAATTACATTTTTACTTTTTGTGATTAAATTCATATTTAATATATATATATATATATATATTGTATTATATCTATAAAGTATGAACATTTAAAAATAAATTAAACTATTTTTAAGAAACATTGTGATTAAATAAAGTAAAAATAATAATAAAAAGAAAACAAATTGGCTAAAAAAATTAATTAATTAATTAATTGTGAATATATATATATATATTTAATTATTAAAAATTATTTAAAAGAATCTTTTAATAGATAAAAAAGAATAAAAAATGAAAAGGAAAAGAAAAAGATAAGATGAGATGAAGCGATAAGAATTTCTTTTTATTAAATGAAGGTAACAATGAATTTAAACAAACTAAATAAATAAAAAATTTGACTTATAAAATTGGAATGGAAGAGAAAATGGAGGTAAGGTACGATAGAAAAATAAAAAGAGAGAATGAGAGAGAAAATTTAATTTGGAGCAAGAGAATGTAAGAAATTTATAAGCGGGGAGTGAGATTAAATTTTTTTGTTATACTGATGTTAATAAATAATTTATCTATGTTTTATTAACTTTTTATTTATTTTAAGTTGTATATTGTTTGTACTTTAATTTAATCTCTAGTTACCTACTGGTTGTATTCATTTATTTATTTAGATTTATACTATTTAATTTATATTAAGTTATGCGTTAGTTTTATTTATTTATTTATTTTTATGTTATTTAATATATTTTTAATTATATATTGTGTTCCGTCCGGTTGACTGGGACGTCCTCGTGCGCGACCTCAACCGTCAGCTAGGGACTCCTTCCCACTGGTTACCTGTGGATTCCTGCAAAAAAGAGGACAAAGAGGCGCCCTAGCAGCCGTTTGCACTCCGACGCTCAAGTCAGCCAGCAAGAAACACCAAAACTGTTCACCTACGTCTCTGAGCACCGCGTATGGCACTCTGAAGGTGGTAAAAAATAACTGTGTATTGTCTCCTTCAGGCAAAAATATTCCCCAATCACTTGTACGTAACCTTGAAGCACGAGCAAGCAACTAGAGAGTTCTCTGGTAAATTTGCCAAAAGTTCCAACCTCGTTTCCAACATTCCCCGCGCTATTTAAACCTCCCAAGCATTTAAAGCGCCTTAAAGCGCTTTTAATCACAAACGTAACGCACTCATTAAAGCGTTTAATTAGAAAACGTAGCGCATTTAAGACGTTGAAACGCTTGGGAGCCATCATAGTGCCTGAACGCTCGAAACGGAAACTGTATTGAATGACTTTAATTACATGGCACCTGACCAAGGGGTGTTTCCATTCTGAGATGGCTGTTGTACACGTGGAGGGCCTCACGACGCCATGACCCCATCTGGGGACGCTTCTGCCCACCTGGGGACGTTTCTACGCGTGAGCCCTCCTGCTGGGAGTGCTACTGCGCTAGGGGTGACTTTTTGGGTGCCAACTCATGCCCCCCAATCATCTAGTCACTTACTCTGAGAGCGTATCTGCCTTCCTCTCGTACCCTGCACCCGATTACCCTGGGCGTGACCTTCCTCTTGGGTCGTATCTGTCCCGAAGGCGTCTCTGGAGCGGCAGGGGTACTTCACGAGTCAGGCTGCCCTACCCTGATGCTATCACTATGGCCTTGAAGCCACCTCTTCCTTCCCTTTATCGCGTTCCCGAGCTATCGGGTCCTGGGGCCTTCCCACGGTGTCGCTCCCTCCATGGTCTTTCCTACCCATGGGTATCGGGGAACCACACTGTGATTGCCTTGCTTCATGCCCTGTTTGCTCTGGCGACGCCCTGGTTGGGCGACGTCTTCACCTGGGCGACGCCTTGCCTTGGCGACGCTTCCTCTTGGCGATGCTGGCACTTAGCGTCTCTCCACCTAGGCGACGCCTTGCGTTGACTTTGACTCTTCAGCCGTTGACTTTGACCTTGACTTAGTCAACGCCCGGATACGGGACGGTACATATTGATTTTTTTTATTTATATTTATGTGATTTATTCTATGTTTAGTTATGTAATAGTTAGGAGAAACTCTTAGAATTTCTTAAAGCGAACAACAATAAAACTGTAATAGATATTGTCTGGTGAACTAAAATTGTAAATTCGAGAAATAAAAAATAGAGTATGAATGAAATTTAGATTACAATTAAAATAAATTGAAATGAATTAAGTGCATAAACTGAAAATTTAAATGTAAAACTGTAAACAAACAAAAAAATAAAAGCAATCACGGTAAAGAAAAGAAAATTTCATTCCAGAAATGCGCAACAATAAACATAAATAATGGTCAAGTTATATTCAAAATGCAACAAACTTAAATCTAAATTCCTTTGTATAATTAACAAAACACAAAACCAATCAATTTTGAAGTTTAAAAAATTGAATTTTAAAATGATTTAAAAGAAGAAAACAACTTGAACATAGCATCATGTAACACAATTTTGAATTTGTTGTTACCTATTTTTAGAATTCAATTATCTTCCATACATAAAGTTGTAAAATCAAAATTGGTAGAGAAAAGTAGAAGACAAAGTGTAGAAAATGAAGAACTTGAATGGTAAAAAACTATAAACAATATTGACTAAAAAACGGAACTAAACTAACTCCAAAAACTATAAAGTAAATGTGAAGTCGTCTTTCTATCTGTTCGTATGTTTCACTTCTTCTATTCCTTGTTTATAAGGTTCTTAATTACTACAATGGATGGGATGAAACAATTGTACTAAAGTGAGCCTAAGAAAATCTACATTACAAATAAATCATACACTAGACTAACTATCTTCCAGCTCCTAGATCGTCTAACGCTAGATCGTCTAACGCTAGACAATCTAATTCTTCCTCTGTTCAACAACTTCAATCTTCATGGTCCAATATCTTCATTAAAGCTCCAAAGTTCAAGAATTTACTATAACAAAGATCGGCCCAAAAGGTTATCATCACTGAATCAATTGATCAGATGGTCTATACAAATTTTCAGCTGGAAGTACAGTTTTTATACAAGATTTGTTTCAAATCTTATTTGCTAAAAAAAAATGCAAATTTGTTATAAAAATCATAAATAAAAAAGATAAAAATGCTTAGGAATTACAATAGGCCTATAAAAACATGAACAATTCAAGTGTTATATGAGTTTGGTGTAAAAGTGATTCACGATTAATAGTTGGTCACCTAAGCTCTCAATTTCAGGTCAAAGACCATATACTCCTAAGGTATTATCATTTGGTGACCCAATTGTTTTCAACTTTCAAAGAAGCAAGCTTAAAACATATACACCGAGAAAACAACTGAAGAGTAAAATAAACAAATATTCACATGCTCAAGAGGATTCAAGTTGAAGAGGTCCTTTTAGCCAAATGCATGTCATGGCCCAGGAAATCGCAACGAGAAGTACTCGCACCAATATCAGAAGCCCAATGAGCCCTCTTTAGGAAGCGATTGCAGGACGCCTTGTCCAAATGCCGACGAGCCAACTTCACCCGATCCTTGTCTTTCTAGTTCTTCGGTGCTCATTGGGGGAGCAAATCAACAGTCAATACCACGTGAATTGACGTAACATTCTTGAGAATTCCCTTGCCCTTCTCTTTCTTGGCCTAATTAGCTTGCCTCCTCAACCTTAACTCCTTAAAATAGGCTTTTCCACCTTTGGGATACGTGGATACCATGACTTTTGCACAAAAAAAAACACAACTTCAGCAATACGAAATACTAATTAATGTAGAGACAGAGAAAAACATATTGTCAACATTGAGAAGTCGATGGGGGGAAATGCACGCATTAAGGAGTTTCCGAGTAGGATTTTTTGTAGGAGCTAGTCTAGATTGGCTAGGATTGCAAAATCCTCCTTGGTCAACAACGTCCTTGACTACACATGGTACAGTGCAGGGCTCTTGGTCCAATAAAAGGAGAAGTTAGAGGTGTCGTTGATAAAGAAGTATGGACGACCCTTTTCCCCGACTACAACCTCAAAACCCCCTCCCTGAAGTTTTTATAAGAAGTAAATGGAGCAAAAAGACACATCCTCAACGATCAAAGATAACTACCCTACTCAGTCTCTAGGCCTAGTATTATTGTAAAAGTACTTGAGGTGTTAGCCTTAAACATAGCAACGAACAAAGTAGCCAAAAAGCCTACAAAGGTATCCAACTAATCAAATACAATTGAGTTGATGCGACATTTAAAACTCGAAGCACCCAAATGAAAAAATCATCCTAGAGAAATTGAACATGAACATCCGTTATTAAGCAAAAATGGAAATAAAAATATCCTCAGATGAATCTTCTCTTCCGTGATAGACATTATCGGAAGAATCACACTTACGTAAAGAAATGATACCATCTGACACATTATCCTATAATATGTCCATGCTAGCAGCAAAAGATTGAAGCATGGAAAATCATTAGTACTGTGTAAAATACTCTCGAACTCGACAATCTACCCAGCCGTACTTGACTTTGAAGGAATTCTCCCTGGATACCTCAACCCCGACCATAGATTCCACGTGAGGCGAGTTAATGTTGGTGCCAATAGCTCCTCTATTCCCTAACCCCATATTAACTCAAGAAGACTAGCTTGTGTCGCTATAATCACTTGAATTAGAATGAACAAATTTACAAAATAATCTGGCACCCCGTGCTGAAACCTCCCAACTCAGTCGAAAAGGAACAACTGTTAGAGGAGAAGGAAGAAATGGTTTACCTCTCAAAAGCATCTTCAACCGATACACTATCAGACTAAAAAAGGAAGCAAATGGGGTGAACATGGAACCCACAAACCACTCTATTTATAGGCATGAAAAGGAAGGAAAAAAGCTATCACAACCACCCCCAACCATTAAATCGTTTCACCACCAACAACCACGATCACATGACTCTTCACATTTGTTGACAACGCGTCACTCCAAATGTTCTAGACCTTCGTAGGTCGTACTTGCTTGGGCCTAGGTGGGCAACATATCGTATGAGGCTGACAACATATCGACATTACAAAGAAATTGATTTTTCTTTCACAAACTCACCATTTTCACTCAAAACTGGGGGACTAGTATACTCCCCCAAGTGTCTGAGATCCCCATCTCAACATCTCGAAAACACCTTCAACAAGAACTTGCCAACCAAGATTAGAGCTTGATCATGTAATTAGCAAGTATGACACAATAAACAACTTATAAACTATGATTAAGAAGACACTAAGGCCTACTCTAGTCATTCGTATAAGTAGAGGTCCAATGTGATAAAGACTTATGAGGGTTCCATAAACTCGACTCATAAGAGTTTACTTCATATAAAATATTTTAATAATATAACTATTTTAAAAGAATTAATTGCACAACACTAAAATATCTATATTTAGTAGTAAATGTCACAAAAGTACCCCAAATATTATTATAAATACGCACTCCAACTAAATTAGAGTTGTAGTCTAACAAAAAAATATTCACAAGATTAAAATAACTACATTTAGTTGTAAACAGTACCCAAATATTAGTGCGGATAGGCACTCCAACTAAAATAGAAGTGTAGTCCAACAAAAAAAAAGTACAACCCAACTAAAAAAAAGGATCATATGCACTCCCAACTTAGAAAAATAACCCAGCAATATGCACTCCAATTAGAAAAACTGCAAATATGTACTCCAATTAAAAAAAAAAAAACTGCAGTGTCTAACCTAATTTTCCCAAAATGAAATGTCTTGCAGCAAACAAAATGGAGAGAGCACAGTTCTCTCTAACCCAATAACAAATGACCACCGAAACACAGTCGAAATACAACACTGAGATGACGCAACCGCCGCAGGACACGAATGTGACCACCGCAAGCCCGAACTCAGACAACGTGACCACCGCAATAGATGAACGGGAGGACCACACGAGAAGAATGCCTCTACCGCACGAGATAAACGCGAGCATGAAAAGGCAACCGCGAACAAAAGAGATGAGTAATTATTGCTGCATTTAAACCTGATTAGCCAGTCAAAAGGCCTAAGACAACGCCTGTGCTACTAGGGAGGTTCTTTACACTGATCACAAGAGAATCGGCTCCATTGAAAAGATAGAAGCACACGTGCCACACTTGGGGCTTTGCAATTTTGCTGGTCACAACAAGCCAAATCACAAAGTACCCAAAAAAGTTGAGAAACCCACCAATTGTGAATGTGGTGTGATCTCATAGATCAGGCCTGCATGAATGCTTAGTCCTGGAAGAAGCTTAATAAATTGAGAGTGGATTGGTCATAACCAACAACTAACTTCATTTCTTGGGAGTATAGGCTAAACATGTAGCTTCCTGCTGACACTCATGACATCAACATAAATGATAACCACCTCTCTGGACAAGGACTTCGAGAGAAAACCCTTCTATTCTTCTATTCTTTCCTATTTGGATTGAGTTCTCGAATTGAGGAAATTCTTTCCTATTTGGATTGAGTTCTCGAATTGAGGAAATGAATTTGAAGTGATTTGAGTGAAAAGTGAGATGGTTTGAATTAATGTATGTAGAATAAATTTGTGAATTTTTTTTATTAAAGTTTGTGAGTGATGTGATTTTTATTTTTTTTAAAATTGTATAAAAAGTAAGTTTACAAATTTATCCTAAAAATAGTTAAATAATAAAATATTATATATTTTAGTATAAATTTAAATTAATTAAAAACTTTTATTTTAACTTCAAATAAATTTTAATATAAAAGAGATAATTTTATTTTTATTCTTTCTTTTTATATTTATATTACTAATTTATTTTCTTTTACTATAATTATATAAATATATTGATATTATTATTATATAAATATATTTATTTTATAATTATATTATATTATTATAATAATTAAATATAATATTATTAAATTTATAACACAGTCGATTAAGTTTAATATATAATTTATTATGTTACAATTTTTTATAAAATAATCTATTTTCACAATCCGATTGATTATTTTATAAAATTTATAAAATACTACATATCAAATAACTTAATTTATTATGTTATAAAATTTATAATTAATTATTTTATTTTTATTATAATATATATATATATATAATAGTTTTTATTGTAATATATATAATAGTACTTTTTTTTTATAAAAGAAAGAGAGTAATCTCGACTTTTTATGCCAACTCCTTTAACTTTTTTTTGGCTTTTCTTTGAAAACAAATAGGTCCTAAGGTTAATGTCCTTTGTTTCATAGAAAAAAAGAAATATTTATAAGTGAAACACGAAAAATAAAACAACAAATAATAAAAACACGAGAAATAAACAAAAAATAATATAAACACGAAAAATAAAACAACAAATAATAAAAAACACAAAAAAGAAAACATTCTTATATATATATATATATATATATATATATAGTCTTGTCGGTTGACTCTGATGACAAGCTCTGGCTTTGTCTATTTCTGGTGGAATCTGTGCTTCCCTTTGGATGCTGGAACGCAACTCCGTTGAGACTGAGGGGACCCTACCTGTTGGTTACACTCCAACGATCAAGTCAGTACATGACTTATAGAAACAAGAAGTAAATAGTTTTAGTCTTAGAAACTGCGTACCTTCACCTAGGATCTCAAGTCCCTTTTATAGACTACCTCTGGGTTACTTCTTGTAACAACCTTCTCTCACGAGAATCTTATCTCGAGTGAAAGCATGTTTAATGGGAGAAGAGTCCGTTACAATGCGCACAATCTTAGCGCTGCAACTGCATGGAATCTTATCTCCTTGGAGTGCATACATCTTAACAGAATAACCACTAGGGTACCAACTCATGTACCAACATCAGGGGTCCAATCTGTCCCTCGTAGGCATACAAGCCTCTACATACCATGCATGCAACTTATTTTCCTAAACCCTAGTGCTCTTGAGCTTAGGCTTATGGAAAACGTTTTACTTGTACTAGACCCAAATGCACTAAACGCACTTCTAGGCCCAATAACACTCTTCGTTGACCTACCAGGCCTTATATGCAAAGGATTATATTAAGTATATGAATGAGAGTCAATACACACATACTTGGGGCCCACTCGTGTGGCCCGTCAATCTTGACCCGACGACCGAGCTGACCTATTTAACACAGACACTAATGTCCGACCACCAAGCACGACGCTCCACGTGCTCTGGTCCAATACACAAGCCCCCCAAGCTTGAACTTGTTTCGGTGAAGAGGCTAACTGCTCGCCCACGGCAACCTACGTGTCTTGTGAGTAATGCGACACGCACAGTGTCTTGAGGTGACGTCTCACCACACTCCATCGCAAGCGCACACGTGGCCATCATCAACGACTGGAAAGCGTTAGTGATGACTTTTTACGGCAAGTGCACCGCGTTTGTCAAAAGTAATAATTGTCCCTAAGGACGGATATCAATCCCACAAGGAACAGTGAATTATCAAGTACAATAATCACTAAATATAGAACAAAACAATTAAAAGTGTATTGAAAGTGGTTGTGTGGGCGATGATCAATAAGAAAACAGACAAAGAATTAGTTGTTTCAATTGGAAAAATAGGGATTAGGTTTCATCTCTCTCACTCTCATGTATTTTGATTAGCATGTCAATATTAAGTTCTTTGATTGAAATTGATGCCCGTATAAGAATCATCTATATTGATTCCTCGCATATAAAATCCTTAAGAATGTCCCCTAACTATCGATCCCTCGCATAATTATAAGAACAACTTAGAACGAAGCTCAGACGTTTAATAGCAATTAACATTTCAAGTCTATTCCTAGCACTCAAATATGTTAAGTATTGTTGTTTAGGTCTGAACCCTAAAAATACCTCCCGGTCAGATTTAAGATTCTCAATTTGTCACGGAAAATTAAAAGTAAAACAACAATACCAATAATCAATCAAGAACTGAATATTAATATATAAAATATCACTTCAATACATAAGAGTTTGAGCAGATTACTCCCAATCCCAAAGGGTAGAATTAGCCACGCATACTTCTATCACCTTTCATTCTCTCAATTGGGTTACAATTCACTCTATGGTGTTTTCCTCTCAATCTGGCACCCTAGGGTTGAGCCTCTAGCCTTCTATTTATCATAGTTTTCTAGGGTTAAGTTGTTTCCTGTGTCACGGTAATGGGCTAAATGATAAAACATAAAAAATGTCCAATCTTTCTTTGCATCTTTTTCCATTCTGGGACCTTTTGGCTTTATCTTTTTAGCTCAAATTATTCTCCTTTATTCCAAATCTTCAATCTTCCCTAGAAATCTGCAATTAACACCAAATTTGGGAATAAAATGCTCTTATTCAAATAAAGCTCATAAAAATGTAAAAAGGTATAAATTCATAAATTAGGGATTATTTTATATGTAAATTAACAATAAATCCTCATAAGTGCCTATATTTTAATATGAAATATTACTGAAATTAGGTACTTGCGTTTGTGCTTCACTCATATGTTAACACTTTCAAAAACCCAAACCTTTCTTCACTGTTTCATTCCCTCTTTCAAAGACTTCAACCCAGATAGATCTCCTCGCCTCAGCTCATCAATCGAATCAAGGTACGCTCTTTAACTCATGAATGCCTGACAACATCATTTTTATGCTTTTAACTTGCTCATATCAATTGTGCTGGGACTGTTTACTTTTCGTGCGTTTGTGATTGTTGTCCCTGTTTTTGCTTCGTCGTTCCTTTTCTTTTTCGAATCACATGCTCTTCTTATATTTGAGCATTGTGTCCGTTTGTGTGCTTTTCTTGGTTTTTTAGATTCTCTGTATGATGGATTACAAAACCCTATATCTCTGGGCTCCTAGTAATCTGTTAGAAGAAACCTCTGAGTTCACCACTCGTGAGAAGATAGTATTGTATAGGAAGAGTGAACATCCTAAGAAGAAATGCCTTTTTGGTAGAGAGGATGATAGGTTCGCTAGGCTAGTACTGTGTAGGGTAGATTGACCAGTTTGTTGTGATGAATCATTGGACCCAAAAGGCCCTTTCTGCTTCTTCTACTCTACCGTGTTTAAGAAGCTTCTCCTCCGCCTACCCTTATACCACTTTGAGAGAGCCCTCCTTACTGAAATTAATACCGCCCCTGCCCAGCTACATCCAAATAGTTAGGCGTTTGTCCGGGGTTTCTCCATTCTCTGCCACCACTTTGGCCATCTGCCATTAGTGGAAGTGTTCTTATGTTTCTTCGAATACAAACGCCTGGGTTGCCAGCTATGGGTGAGCTTCAACGGAGTTGTTGGGAGAGTTTTGTTGTCCCTCTTCCAACAATCTTACAAAGGCTTCAAAGGCAAATTCTTCAAAATCCGCTGCAACAACAACGACCCAACCCTTTTGGATGGGTTCCCTTTATACTGGACTGAGGAACCCAAATTCCAAAAGCCCAGGCGCATAGAATGTTGGAGATGGATGAAGCTCATCTCTACCTTGCATTGGTGTGTTTGATGTAGTCTTTAGTTAGTTTGCTTTGAAGGTTGCAATGTGTCTTAGATGATTCTGTATTTTAGGTGTGTGTATATTCAAGGTTGCCTTTTGCTGCATGACCCATCCTAGATGCCAAATCAAGGTAGTAAGATCAAGCTCATGATGTGGTTAAATGGTTTTGGAAAAGCTTTTTGAAGTTTTCTTAAATGGTTTGATTCAGTACAAAAATAAATATGTTTTATTGAGAAGCAATTGGTTTATTTCTGCTCTGTTAAAGGCCTTTTGAAATTTTGTTAGGGCACCAAAGGTAAAGCTCAGTCTGTTATTTCAGTTAAGCTGAGCTGGCAATTTTGTTAACATTTAACCTGTTGTGTTTAGAATCAATCAGTTGTTTTTTAAACTGCTCTGTAACTGTTTTTTGAAAAGTGGTTAAAAACTGTTCTCTATAAAATAAAATGCCCTTCTCACGTGAAGGGATGCTGAACAATCACAGTTTTAATAGAGATACAACATTTCGTGTGTGAAAAAGAGAATTGAAAAGGTTTTTCAAAAGAGAAATACATGTGAACTTGTTCTTGAAGAACCTTGTGCTGGTTGAAGGTGCTGGTACTGTCTTGGAGCAAATAGAACAACTGGTTTATGTTCTTGTAATAGGTGTAAGTGTTAGTCACTCTTGATAGGGTTTCTTGGAGTGCAAGGTGTGCTGAAATAGTGTTTTTCAGCCTTGTTTGTTGAAGTTCTTGTAGGGTTCAAGAACTGTTGTGTATGCTGTAATTGATTGTATCTGTTTTAGTGGATTCCACCTTGGAGTAAGGTGAACTAGATGTAGCTCTTGATGAGTGAACCAGTATAAAAATTCTCTTGTGTTTCTCTTCTCATCCCTGCACTTAATTCTGAGGTTTTTACATAATCTGTCAAGAAAGGAATCTGTTCTTTTGAATCTAAATCTGTTAACTCTGGAACTGATTAAATCTGCCATTCTAGCTTGCTAATCAATCTTCTAAACATAAATCAAGCTGTTGCGTGAATCTGTAATATGGCAAAAGGGTGAACTGTTTTCCTTGACTGAACTGTGATATTTGTCCATTACACTAGATGCTTTGTGTTAAGTAAAATTGATCAATCCCGTGCTACAAACTGCAACTTTATAAGCTGCGAAAGTTAATCAATTTGTTTATGTTATTTCTACTGGTTGATCTAAACCTTGTTGATCAAGTTCTGTTTGTGCCAAACTCATTTGTAAAAACAATCTGTTCTTTTCACCTCTGTTACACTGTAAATCAGCTTCTTTTGCGAAAATTTGATAAGCTCAATTCACCCCTCGCCCTCTTGAACTTAGACACTGTTTAACTCTAACAATTGATATCAAGAGCTAGGGCTTGTATTTTGCTCAAGTGTATGCATGATGTCTGAGTTTAAAATGCCTTTTGCTGAAGGTGCGTCTATTAATAGACCTCCTATGTTTGGTGGTGTTAACTATGCTTTCTGGAAAATCAGGATGAAAATCTTTATGGAGTCTATTGATATGGGTATTTGGGATGCAGTGGTCAGTGGACCTTTTATACCTATGCAGATTGTCAAAGAAGAAACAATAAAGAAGCCTTGGTCTGAATGAAGTGAAACCGAGAGGAAGAAGGCTCAATATGACTCCTTAGCCAAGAACATCATCACCTCTGCACTGAATATGGATGAATTCTTTAGAGTTTCTCAATGTAACTCAGCTAAAGAGATGTGGGAGGTACTAGAGGTAACCCATGAAGGGACAAATGATGTGAAACGAGCAAGGAAGCACTCACTCATTCAGGAATACGAACTGTTCAGAATGCAATCAGAAGAGAGTATTGCAGATGTGCAGAAACGATTTACACATATTGTAAATCACCTCACTGGCCTTGGTAAAGTCTTTGACAAGGAAGAGCTCAACATAAAGGTGCTGAAATGTCTTGATAGAAGCTGGTAGCTTAAGGTAACAACAATCTCAGAATTCAGAGATTTATCCAAGATGTCCACTACTGCACTCTTTGGAAAGCTGATGGAGCATGAACTAGAGCTGAAAAGATTGAAAGAACAAGAAACTGTGGAGAAGAGAGCCAAAGGAATTACCTTGAAAACTACCATGGAACATGATACAAGTGAGGAAGAAGAGAATCCTGAACATGATGAGACATTGAGTCTGCTCACCAGAAAATTCAGTAGATTTCTTAAAAAGAAAAACCGTGACAGAACTCAACAAAGAAAGAGGTATTCTAAATCCAATGATTCAAACTCTTCTAATTACACTTGCTTTGGATGTGGTAAACCAGGTCATATAAAGGTTGATTGTCCAAACAATCAAAACAAAGAAAAATCAGTAAGCAAGAAGAGTGAAAGAAGCAAAGGCAAAAGAGCGTACATCTCTTGGGAAGAAAATGATGTATCCTCATATAATGATTCATCAACTGAAAGTGAAGAAGCAAATCTATGCTTCATGGTGAATGATGAAGAATCTAACTCTGATTCAGTAAGTGATTTTTCTACTGATTCTGAAAATTATGATCAATTGTTAATTGCCTTTAAGGAAACACATGATGAAGCAAACAGATTAGCTGTCATTTGCAACAAATTGAATAGAGTAAATAGGGTACTTGAACCTAAGGTCAAAGCTCTTGAAGAAGAACTGTACAAAGCTAAAACTGAATTGGTTAGCCTTGAATTAACATGTTTGCATGCATCAATAAAAACCTGTGATAATTGTAAGAAGCTGGAAAAACAGGTTGAATATTTGTTAAAAACACTTTCAAATTTAACCAAAGGAAGAGAAAATCTTGAAACTTTATTAGGTTCACAGAATGCTGTTTTTAATAAAAATGGTCTAGGATATAATCCTGGAATGAAAAGCAATGTGAAAAAGTTGTCCAATTTTTTTGTTCCTTCCAAAACAGGTTTTTCCTCTTTTAGCTGTTCAAATACAATGTATTTTGCAACTTGTTTTTATTGTATGAAGTATGAACATATATCTAGAACATGTAAAGCTAGAAGGTACCTTGTTCCTAAAGGGTTGGCCAAATGGCTTCCTAAGGAAATGTATTAATCATGTTTGGACCCTAAACTTGAAAGGGGTACCATATGTGTTAAATCTGTTTTGTTTTGCAGAAAAACAGCAAGAAAAATCAGTGGTACTTGGATAGCGGGTGCTCAAAGCACATGACTGGTGATGTTACCCAATTCACAAATCTGAAACTTAAAGCTAAAGGACACATCACATATGGAGATAATAATAGAGGAAGAATTCTTGGAAGAGGAGATGTTGGTACTGCAGACTCAACCAGTATTGAAAATGTATTGTATGTTGAAGGGCTAAAGCATAGTCTTCTGAGCATTAGCCAGCTGTGTGACAAGGGATACAAGGTTAATTTCGAAGCCAACACTTGTACAATTTCAAATGAAATTTCTGGTAAGGTGCTTTTCACAGGAAAAAGGGTAAACAACATCTATCTCTTAGATATTATGAATAGTTGTTCTGAAAATGAGTGTTTGTTATCTAAAAGTGATGAGTCATGGCTGTGGCATATGAGGCTAGCTCATATCCATACAAATCATTTGAATAAGCTGAAGTCTAAGGAACTTGTTTCTGGTTTACCAAACATAAAATTTCAAAATAACAAATTGTGTGATGCTTGTGTAAAGGGCAAACAGATAAGAACTTCATTCAAATCTAAAGATGTGGTTTCTACAAATAAAGCCTTGGATGTTTTACATATGGACTTGTTTGGACCATCTAGGACTGCTAGCTTAGCTGGAAATTACTATGCTTTGGTGATTGTTGATGACTTTTCAAGATATACATGGACTTTGTTTCTTGCTTCTAAAAACGATGCATATAAAGCCTTTAAGAAACTAGCTAAGGTTCTGCATAATGAAAATGAAAATAGAATAAAACAGATTCGTAGTGATCATGGGGGAGAGTTTCAAAATGCAAAATTTTGATAGATATTGTGAAAAACATGGGATCACACATAGCTATTCTGCTCCTAGGACACCCCAACAAAATGGTGTAGTTGAAAGGAAGAATAGGTCATTGGAGGAGTTAGCTAGGACCATGTTAAATGAATATGGTTTACCTAAATATTTTTGGGCAGATGCAGTATACACTACTTCTTATGTGCTTAACAGAACCTTGATTAGACCAATTCTTAAGAAAACTCCCTATGAATTGTATAAAGGTAGGAAGCCTAGCATTAGTCATCTTAGGGTTTTTGGCTGCAAATGCTTTATTCTAAATAATGGTAAAGACAATCTGGGGAAATTTGATCCTAAATCAGATGAAGGAATACATATTGGTTATGCTATAAATGGACATGCTTATAGAGTGTATAACAAAAGATTGCTTGCAGTAGAAGAATCTATACATGTTGTATTTGATGAAATTGATTGTTCTATGCCTAAATCTGTTCTGGATGAACCTGGTATGGATGATTTAAGAACCCTTATGCAAAAGAATCAATCTAGTGATATTGATACAACTAATTCAAATGCTGTTAAAGAATCTATTGTGAATGCAGGATTGCCTAAAGAATGGAAGACACCTAGGGATCTCACACTAGACAATGTAATTGGTAAAATTGAGAAAGGAGTCTCAACAAGGAATTCACTTAATAATTTCTGCAGAACAGTGGCCTTTGTTTCACAGATTGAACCTGAAAGTCTGGAAGAAGCACTACAAGACATCAATTGGATAACAACAATGCAGGAAGAACTGAACCAGTTTGAATACAATGAAGTGTGGACTTTGGTTCCAAGAAGGCATGAGATGAATATCATAGGAACCAAGTGGGTGTACAGGAACAAGATGGATGAACATGGGGCTATCACTAGAAATAAAGCAAGGCTGGTTGCTAAAGGCTATAACCAAGAAGAGGGAATTGATTTTGGTGAAACCTATGCACCAGTAGCACGTCTTGAAGCTGTCAGATTACTCCTAGCATTTTCCAGCATACAAGGTTTCAAGCTATTTCAAATGGATGTCAAAAGTGCATTCTTAAATGGTTACATTAATGAAGAGGTGTTTGTATCTCAGCCTCCAGGATTCGAAGATCATAAATATCCAGAACATGTGTACATGCTCAAGAAGGCTTTATATGGATTGAAGCAGACACTTAGGCAATGGTATGAGAGACTAAGTGAGTTTTTGCTCTCTCAAGGATATAACCGTGGCAATTCTGATAAAACTCTGTTCATAAAGAAGAAAAGAGAAGACATTATACTTGTGCAAGTCTATGTGGATGATATTATCTTTGGATCCACAAATGAAGAGATGTGTGAAGACTTTGTAAAAACAATGAAGAGTGAGTTTGAGATGTCAATGTTAGGAGAAATGAATTTCTTCCTTGGACTAAAAGTGAAACAACTCAAGGATGGGATTTTCATAAGTCAAGAAAAGTACTGCAAGGAGTTGCTTAAGAGGTTTGATATGGATCAATGCAAAGCAATCAACCCTCCTATTTCAACAAGCTGCCAGCTGGAACAAGATTGTGCAGGAAAATCAGTGGATCAATCTAAGTACAGGGGTTTAATTGGTTCTTTATTATACTTAACTGCTAGCAGGCCTGACATTATGTTTGCTGTGTGCTTATGTGCTAGATATCAATCTGATCCAAAGGAATCACACTATAATGAAGCAAAGAGAATTCTGAAATAATTGCAAGGGTCTAAGAATGTTGGATTATGGTATCCTAACAATGTATCTTTGAACTTAACTGGTTTCTCAGATTCTGACTTTGCAGGTTGCAAGGTAGATAGGAAAAGCACAAGTGGGACTTGTCACATGCTTGGATCAAGTCTAATCTCTTGGCATTGCAAGAAACAGGCTTGTGTTGCTCTCTCTACAGCAGAGGCAGAATACATAGCTGCTGGAAGTTGTTGTGCTCAAACCTTATGGCTAAGGCAACAACTAAGTGACTTTGGGATTCTATTAAACAAGATACCTATAAATTGTGATAACACTAGTGCTATAAATCTGTCTAAGAATCCTGTCATACATTCAAGAACTAAACATATTGAAATTAGACATCACTTTCTAAGAGAACATATAGCTAATGGAACTTGTGATATCAAATTCATTGGCACTGAATTTCAATTGGCTGATCTTTTTACTAAACCTCTTGCTAAAGATAGGTTTTATTTTCTTCTAAATGAATTGGGTATCATTAGCTTAAATTGTCCTCTGCAGTAAAAAATTTCAATCTGTTATTTTATATTTTAACGTGTTCTCTCTGTTTCAGAATCACAGCTGTGACTAGGAAAGAGAAATATTTACTTTTCTCTCTCTCTCTCTTTATCTTTGACTGCTTTTACGGTTATTAACCAACAGGTCTATGACAATTATTATGTGGGTATTCTAACTGATTGGATATTGTGTAGGTGCAACATATTTGATTTGTCAAACTGAAATCTGGTTCAATATATTCTTGTGTAAATCAACACCTGCACCTGCTGTACCACAAGAATAAAATCTGTAGCATATCCGATTGAATTGATCTTTTTTTTAAACCCATATCTCTTGAAATCTGATCTAAAGCTCTATATTAATCTGGCATTGATCAATTGTTTTGCACACTATCTCATTCCTACTACAAGCTGTCCAGGTGCAGGTAAACACAAATAGAGCATGGCATCCTCATCACACAGAAAGAAGAAATCCAAAGAGAAATCCAACAGCAGCCAAGGCATTCTAGAAAACTGGTTTGCTGGAGATTCTGAACTTATGACAAGGTTCATCCATGAAACAAGCAGAAAGCAAGTCAATGTGCCCAAGGTGCTGGAATTCTCTTGGTTGAGGGAAGAAAATCTGATGTGATTCCAATAGCCACATAGAACAAGATTCTTGACACTTTGAGGAATCACCTTGAGCTGGAAAATGTAGAGGCACTTTCTTAGAAGTTGGATCATAGTTCTAAGATCAAGAACTCACCAAAACAAGTACCAAATCCCAAACTCATTTGGATGAACCAAATATTGTCAAATTGAATCAACAAAGGAGAAGGAAAAGAACAAACCGAACAGAATTGAACTTCAAAACAAAAGAACCGAACAGAATTTAAAAACTAAACAGAAAATAGGTGCTGGAAAATTAAAGGAACCGAAACAAAAACAACTCAAAACTCAAGGCAATAAGAACAAATTGAAGAAGAAGAAAGGAAGGAGAAGAGAATGCTCATGAAGATGGAGGAATGGTTGGATGATCACGCCACTAGAAGAATGGATGCTCCTAGATGAGTGTGGAAGCCGCCACTTGAGGAAACCATGGTCCTTCAAGATAAGACTAGAGAAGAAGCTCAAAGCTCTCCAAATGCTCACTCCAATTTTGAGTATAGTTTCTTTAGATAAAATTCAAATCTGAATTTTACAAAGGAAGCACCTCTATTTATAGCCTAAGGTGCTGAAAAATAGGTGGGAAATTTCAAATAAACTCATTTGAAATTCCCACCAAAAACAAGTCACATGGGAGGTGTGACCTTTTTCTACTATGACACCTCCCAAAAACTACACCTACACCACTCTCCTAAGTCACATGGACAATGTGACTTTATTTTACATTTTCACACACCTTTATTTAATAACCAAACCTCCTAAAACTATACAAGAGTATTTCAAAGCTTGGCCTTGCCCCTCATGGGATGGACTTGGGCTCTTTGGGCTTTGGCCTTCTTGGGCTTGGGCTTGGGCTTTGGGCTTGGGCCTCATCTTTATTTTATTTCTTCTTTTAATTTTGAGAAGACTAGAAGGAAGAACTTCAAATGTGAGGGTGGATGTCCTCTTCCTCCATTAATAAAAGCCTCCTTTATTTGATTCTCATCATACTCCTCGAGTTGGAGAGAATTCGTCCACGAATTCTGAATCCCTGCATATAACAAAGTCAGTTTAGTTTTACAATTAAAAGTGGAAGAAAAATGTAAACATGACTTATCTTTTGTAAACAATGGGATTTCAGAAAAGGAGGTTCTATAAATCGACCAAGTTGGAAAAATTTGTTTGGGAATGATGATATCTTTTGGGAAAAGGCATCTTAAATGGTGAAAACCATTAGGAGGTATGAAATCATCCCTAACACTTTTTAACCAAGATGGTGTTGAAATAGAAACCTTGGGTAATGAAAAAGATAAGGAAGGAAAACACCTTGGAGGTGAAAGGAGAAGACTCATGTCAACTTGTTCTTCTTTGTCTTTTTTATTTTGACTTGTGGGAAGTGGGTGAGTTAGGTCTTGTGTTACCTTGTTTATCTTTAAGATTTGCTTTTGTGGACAATGAAGAGCTATGTGCCCAAAACCTAAACATTTAAAACATTTGATATTTGAAGTTTTGGTAGGTGACTTAGGAGTAGAAAGATTTGTAGTAGAAACTTTGTTTGGAAACATGGTTTGTTTGGAAAAATTGGAAGGACAATTTTGAGTAGACATTTTGTTGGCATCCTTCCTAGAAGAGTTGTAGAAATTATAATCATGAGTATTTTTGAAAGTTGTTTTCAAAAGATAGGATTCTACCTTGATGGCTTGGCGAAACACTTTCTTTAAAGAAGAGTACTCATTTAATTCTACAATTTCTCTAATATCTCTTCTCAAACCACGTACAAACCATTTTAGCTTTGACTCTTCATTAGCATGCATATTCATTTTAGTCAAAGTTGTTTCAAAATCTTTAATGTATTCTTCTACCATCCTATGTCCTTGAGGAAGCCTTTGGAACTTCAACAAGTGTTCCTTCCTAGAAGGAGGAACAAACCTCGCGCGCATACACTCTTTCAAAGCATTCCAAGAAACCACGGGAGGTTTCTTGCGATATATAATGTCCATTACAATTTTATGCCACCATTCTTTGGCATAGCCCAAAAAGGATAAAGAAACTATTCTAAGTTTTTGGTCATCTTGGACCTTATACACATGAAAATAATGGTCAACCTTAGTCTCCCATTCTAAATACACATTAGGATCACTATCACCATTAAAACTAGGGACTTTTTTACAAGCAATGTTGAACACTTGGTGATATCTTTGGTCACGGTTATAGCTCTCTTCATGAGAATGATGGTGATGCCTCCTTCTTCTATGTTCTTCTTCACCAAGGACTGAAGCTTTGGAAGGAGAATGCTGTTTGTAAGATGCACCACTTGAATAGCCAGCCATTTTGCAAATAAAAAACAGCAAACACACAAAAACAACAAACAAGTTAAGAAACAAAATTAGCAAAAACAGTGAGCTTGGCAATGAAACTGCCGAAGTGAAATGAGGCTGAAAAAAGAGATCACTCTCAAAGAAATAATGTTCTTGCACCAATCTGATCTTGAGGCCTTGGAATCCTCAAATGAAATATGTCAAAGCAAGCACACCAATCTTAAGAGCAAACCACCACAAAACCAAAGAAACAATAAAGACAAACAAGAAAAGGTATAAGCAAGGAAAGGTAATTGCAAAAGGAATACTATATGTAAGACAAACTCAAAGAGTAAGAATGAAAGACAATCAAGAAAATAAAGAACTCAATGAGAAAAGTAGGCACACAAAAGATTACCTAAGGAAAAGCACTAGAGTAGATGAAGAAAACAAAAAAAATTTAGCTACTGGAATTTTTTTTTTTTTATGCAAACTGTGTTTGATATTCACTGATTTAACTGGAACGTTGTAGAGCGAACTGGATTATGAAATTTTTACCACAGAAACTTCAAGATGTTAACTCAAAAATGGCACTGGAATCAATTAAAAAAAGTAAGCCAATTGAGAGAAATAAATTTTTTAAAATCACTGCCAGATTACCGTATTTTTTTCGGCAGGAATGTACACTTTTTTTATTTTATTTATCATTTTTTGTGTACTTCATATTTTTGAATGATTCTTTTTTCTATTCTTTTCTAACACTTTGAATATCTCAAATCCAGAATTTCAGAATTTTACAGTACGTAAATCAATTGCAATAAGGAAAAACAGTAAGCACTTTTTTCAGAAACAGAGGAATCCTAATAGGAATAAAAAAACAGGATGATGAACTAGCAAAGACATAATAGAAAATGATGTATTGGAACTTGTATAGGTCTAGAATACAAGTATGAACTCAATGCTAAAAAGAAAATGCTCAAAGGATCAACATCAATTCAGAAAAATATATGACACCAAAGCAAGAAACAATCAAAACAAGATTCTTAGAAATGACTGAAGCGAAAACCCTGCTCAAGCATCAAAAGCTTAAAAGCTTCTTAGAAATGACTGGAAATGTCTATCCAGACCTGGTGAAAGTGTTCTACAACAATCTTGTTCAAGATGGCAAAAATCTGGTCTCCCATGTGAAAGGTGTGAAGCTGAAAATTACAAGGGAAATATGGAGCAATGTGGGAGGAATCAAGTATTCAGGAATGAAGGTTAGCAAAGGGAATACTGTTGGAATTCAAGGATTCAACAAGATGCAGTTTTATAGGAGTTGTGTTAGAAATCCTACTGAACCAGTAGCTAGATTTTATGCTGGTAATCTGACCTTAATTCCAAGACTCCTAGCCTACATAATTGCTTGACAGCTTACTCCTAGAGGAAGTAATCATGCTACTCTTCATGAAGAGGATTTGATTCTGCTACACTGTATAATGAATCAACTCAAGGTAAATTGGGTAAGTACAATGGTAGAGCATATGATCAAATCCACAAGGCTTCCCGATTATCGTTTTCCATATGCAATTTTTGTATCAAAACTAATTGGCTATTTTGAAGTTGATACTGCAAATGAGAGAAATGACACCATTAAGGCAGCCAGTGAAATAAACAACTCCACTCTCTTGAAAATGGGGTTCCAAAAGGAGGAAGACAACTGGATCTTTCGAAGGAATGCTGCAAATAGAGCTAAGAATGAAGCAACTAATCCAGGAGATGAAAAAGAAGAAAATGTTGATGGTGTGCAACACATGGATGAGTCACCAGTTCACTCTTTCGCAAATGAGGATGTTGCTGCTACAAGCCAAAATGCATTGGTAGCATATCAGGAACCTGTGCATAGAGGTGAACCTCTATCCATGTTCGAAAGGCAAGTTCTAAGCAGGTTGGATACACTCACATACCCAAAAGGAGTACTATGAAATGACTCAAGCCAGGTTTCAACACTTGGATGACCAAACTGAAGGAGTTCAGGAGCAGCTAACCGAGCTCTACCACTATAACAAGTGATCTTTACAAAGTTTTTATCCTTTATGTCTTGTTGAACAATTGGGTTTTTCTGTTTTATTTTCTTTCTGCATCGGTTTTATTCTGTTTTGGTTTGTAATAGACCTATAAACTGGCTTTAGTTTGAACTGTTATGCATATCTGTGGTGTGCTTCTTTTATTCAATGTTCTACTCTGTTTGATGAACCCAAAGGGGGAGAAGGACAAATGAAAGTTTGCTCACATAAGTTGATGATTTGGCTCAAGCTGCAGAGAGGTAGCACAAAACTAATATACTGTTATATTCTGGTTTTATCTCTAAATGTTGTTGTGCAGTTTGCTTGGAAGCTAGTATAGTGCAGTTTTGATCATCAAGTATGCAAAGCAAAGGGATTTTTGTCTCCATCAAACAGGGGGATATTGTTGGAGATGGATGAAGCTCATCTCTACCTTGCATTGGTGTGTTTGATGTAGTCTTTAGTTAGTTTGCTTTGAAGGTTGCAATGTGTCTTAGATGATTATGTATTTAAGGTGTGTGTATATTCAAGGTTGCCTTTTGCTGCATGACCCATCCTAGATGCCAAATCAAGGTAGTAAGATCAAGCTCATGATGTGGTTAAATGGTTTTGGAAAAGCTTTTTGAAGTTTTCTTAAATGGTTTGATTCAGTACAAAAATAAATCTGTTTTATTGAGAAGCAATCGGTTTATTTATGCTCTGTTAAAAGGCCTTTCGAAATTTTGTTAGGACACCAAAGGTAAAGCTCAGTCTGTTATTTCAGTTAAGCTGAGCTAGCAGTTTTGTTAACATTTAACCTGTTGTTTTTAGAATCAATCTGTCGTTTTTTAAACTGCTCTGTAACTATTTTTTCAAAAGTGGTTAGAAATTGTTCTCTATAAAATAAAATGCCCTTCTCACGTGAAGGGATACTGAACAATCACAGTTTTAACGGAGATACAACATTTCGTGTGTGAAAAAGAGAATTGAAAAGGTTTTGCAAAGGTTTTTCAAAAGAGAAATACATGTGAGCTTGTTCTTGAAGAACCTTGTGCAGGTTGAAGGTGCTGGTACTGTCTTGGAGCAAATAGAACAACTGGTTTATGTTCTTGCAACACAGTTTTAGGTGTAATCTTTCCCTTATTCGTTCTTGTAATAGGTGTAAGTGTTAGTCACTCTTGATAGGGTTTCTTGGAGTGCAAGGTGTGCTGACATAGTGTTTTTCAGCCTTGTTTGTAGAAGTTCTTGTAGGGTTCAAGAACTGTTGTGTATGCTGTAATTGATTGTATCTGTTTTAGTGGATTCCACCTTGGAGTAAGGTGAACTGGACGTAGCTCTTGATGAATGAACCAGTATAAAAATTCTCTTGTGTTTCTCTTCTCATCCCTGCACTTAATTCAGAGTTTTTTACATAATCTGTCAAGAAAGGAATCTGTTCTTTTGAATCTAAATCTGTTAACTCTGGACCTGATTAAATCTGCCATCTAACTTGCTAATCAATCTTCTAAACATAAATCAAGCTGCTGCGTGAATCTGTAATATGGCAAAAGGGTGAACTGTTTTCCTTGACTGAACTGTGATATTTGTCCATTACACTAGATGCTTTGTGTTAAGTAAAATTGATCAATCCTGTGCTACAAACTGCAACTTTATAAGCTGCGAAAGTTAATCAATTTGTTTCTGTTATTTCTGCTGGTTGATCTAAACCTTGTTGATCAAGTTCTGTTTGTGCCAAACTCATTTGTAAAAACAATCTGTTTCGTTTAAAATCAATCTGTTCTTTTCACCTCTGTTACACTGTAAATCAGCTTCTTTTGTGAAAATTTGATAAGCTCAATTCACCCCTCCCCTCTTGAACTTAGACACTGTTTAACTTTAACATAGAAGACATGCCCCAACGAAAACAAAAGGTGTGCCTCTTCCTTTCCAATCACAAGGTGGTTTTTGACACCGACGCCTTGATAAAGCATGACTCCTGCCCTATGGGACTGAAAGCATATATTGGTATCCTTCTTTCCCTTACTCCTGCTAGTGATATCTTGCATGTGTGTGTTACTGAAATCTCTCTTGTTTTTCATGTAGGCAGTATGCTCAGACTCAACAAAATGGACTTAGCAGCTAGGGCCAAGAAGATGAAAGTTGTTTTCCAAGCCTCTCCTGCCAAGGACTTGAAACTGAAGGAGGTGGTTGAGGTGGCCCCTTCAGATGACGAGGACACATGCTCAAGGCCTGTCTTCAAGAGAAGACGAAAGGCTGCCCCTGCGCCTATCGAGCATTCAGCCTCAGATGGCTGGGCTTCCTCACCAAAAATCCATCCACCCAGCCCTTCCCCTGCTCGCGACATTATTTTGCAGTAGAGTAAGGGGGAGAACTTGCGAAAGGGGGGACTATGAGATCCTTCCTTGGATGCCCCTTCCTTTCTTGAGAAGACCCTGCTTCCCACCAAGGCCTTAGAAACTACGTACCTTCACCTGGGATCTAAGTCCCTTTTATAGACTACCTCTAGGTTACCTCTTGTAACAACCTTCTCTCCCAAGAATCTTATCTCGAGTGAAAGCATGTTTAATGGGAGAAGAGTCTGTTACAATACGCACAATCTTAGCGCTGCAACTGCACAAAATCTTATCTCCTTGGAATGCATAAATCTTAACAGAATAACCACCAGGGTACCAACTCATATACCAACATCAGGGGTCCAATCTGTCCCTCGTAGGCATACAAGCCTCTACGTACCATGCATGCAACCTATTCCTCTAAACCCTAACGCTCTTGGGCTTAGGCTTATGGAGAACATTTTACTTGTACTAGACCCAAATGCATTAAACACACTCCTAGGCCCAATAACACTCTTCGTTGACCTACCAGGCCTTATACGCAAAGGATTATAGAAGTATATGAATGAGAGTCAATACATACATACCTGGGGTCCACTTGTGTGGCCCGTCAATCTTGACTCGACGACCGAGCTGACCTATTTAACACAGACGTTGATGTCCGACCACTGAGCACGAAGCTCCATGTGCTTTTATGCAATACAATATATATATATATATATATATTCTCGCCGGTTGACCTGCTCGCTGGTCGACTTTGAATACAAGCTCTGGCTCTGTCTATCTCTGTTGGAATATGCTGTTCCCTTTTGCTGTGTTGGAACGTGGCTCCATTGAGATAGAGGGGACCCAAGATTCTTGACATTTTTAGGAATCACCTAGAGCTGGAAAATATAGAGGCACTTTCTTAGAAGTTGGATCATGGTTCTAAGTCAAGAACTCACCAAAAACAAGTACCAAATCCCAAACTCATTTGGATGAACCAAATATTGTCAAATTGAATCAACAAAGGAATTATAAAATGGATTGACCGAACAGAATTAGGCAAGAACACATATGAACAGAACATAAAAGGAATTGAAAACAAAAACAGAACATAGGTGCTGGAAAATGGAATAGCCGAACCAAAACAAATCAAAAACACAAGGCAACATGAACAATTGAAAAAGAAGAAAGGAAGGAGAAGAGAATGCTCATGAAGATGGAAGAATGGTTGGATGATCACGCCACTAGAAGTATGGATGCTCCTAGATGAGTGTGCAAGCCGCCACTTGAGGAAACCATGGTCCTTCAAGATAAGACTAGAGTAGAAGGCTCAAAAGCTCTCCAAATGCTCACTCCAATTTTGAGTATAGTTTCTTTAGATAAATTCAAATCTGAATTTTACAAAGGAAGCACCTCTATTTATAGCCTAAGGTGCTGAAAAATAGGTGGGAAATTTCAAATAAACTCATTAGAAATTCCCACCAAAAACAAGTCACATGGGAGGTGTGACCTTTTTCTACTATGACACCTCCCAAAAACTACACCTACACCACTCTCCTAAGTCACATGGACAATGTGACTTTATTTTACATTTTCACACACCTTTATTTAATAACCAAACCTCCTAAAACTATACAAGAGTATTTCAAAGCTTGGCCTTGCCCCTCATGGGATGGACTTGGGCTCTTTGGGCTTTGGCCTTCTTGGGCTTGGGCTTTGGGCTTGGGCCTCATCTTTATTTTATTTCTTCTTTTAATTTTGAGAAGACTAGAAGGAAGAACTTCAAATGTGAGGGTGGATGTCCTCTTCCTCCATTAATAAAAGCCTCCTTTATTTGATTCTCATCACAAGAAGTATCTAGTTTCAGTCTTAGAAACAGCGTACATTTACCAGGGATATCAAGTCCCTTTTATAGCCTACCTCTTGTAACAACTTTCTATCACGATAATATCATCTCAACTGAAAGCATACTCAATAGGAAAATATTCTGTTCAAGGGCACACTCTCTTGATGCTGCAACCGAACAAAATCTATCCCCTATGGAGTGCATAAAATCATAACAAAATAATCACCAGGGTACCAACTTATGTACCAACATCAGGGGTCCAATCTGTTTTACACAGCCACCCTCTGCGTCGTGCTACGCTACACTTTGAGCACATGAAACCTAACCTCTACGTGCCCTAGCACACATGGGCTTGGGTTTTAAAAGGAAACATTTATTTAAGCTAGACTTCCTGCGTACTAAGTACACCCCAAGGTCCATAATTACTCCTCGTTCGCCGTTTAGGCCTTATGCACAAGTGCTTATACGAAAAAAAATCAATACATACATATGGGCCCAATCTCATGGCCCACCAACTTGAGCCAAGAGCCGAGCTGACCTGCCTACGGTAAATGCTGATGTTTATACTTGATTAATCTTTATTTTAAACTTAAATTATTATTTTTATTTAAATTAGGATTTCAATTCAAATATAATTAAAATTATAAAAAATAATTATTATAAAATAACATAATTAATGATATTAATAAAAATAATAAAAAATAATGATATATAGTAAATTATAAATATAAATAATAATAAAAAATATTTTTTAATAATAAAAAATAAATTTATATAATAATTATATTAATTATAAAAAATAAAAATAATGTTATTTACAATAAATATTTTTTATCAAATACTTATAATTATAAATATTTAAATATTTTTTTTATCAAATTTAATATCATGTATTTTTTCTAAAGTTAACTCTAAAGCATTATCGAAAATAATATTTTAATTAAAAATAATTATAATTTATAAATAAATAAATAAAATTAATTTTTTAATAATTTTTAAATATAAGAGTATATTTATAAATTTATATTTTTATCAATTAAAAAATATATTTTTAATCACACTTATCAGATCACTCACAAACATTCATACATTTTTTCTACACTTTCTACATATTTACTTTAATCCAAAAAATCTCACTTTTTTTCACACTTTCTCTTCAAATCATCTCAAATACACACTTTCAAATCTACTCCCTAATACAAACAAAGCATAACTAATTTCATCACCTCTCCCATATGTAGATAATACCATTTTTCTCCCTTCTTAAAATTACAAACAAATATCATCCATGCAGTCACATATACAACCAAAGACCCCTGCAGTCAATGAAATTTGTTTAGAACTAGAAAAGTTGTGTTGTGACAGAAATTGTAATCCATGAAATCTGTTTAAAACTTTGAATTTTTAGAGAATACTGATAGCTAATTAGTAGTAGTTTACAGCTTGCAATTTACATGCAAAACAACACACGATGTTGACCCTCCACCAAAGTGAACCAGGGCAACAAAGTTTCAACCTAAACGCAATTTCTCCAGGCTGCACTATATGCTCAAAAATAGAGCTTATTGAAACAGTAATGAATTTTGGAGAAATTATTGGAAATAATAACGGGTGTTTAGATTTTCTCAGTCATGAATGTTCAACTTCTGTCAGCATTTTATCTTTTTCCCTCACAGAGACTGTTCCGTGATTAAAATAGAGACAACAAATGTCTTCATATCAGATTCTAGTTGAAGTGATAGACAACTAATTTTGTGTTATAAAACATAATACTGATGATCGAGGATGCATTCACTGTAATAAAGTAATGAATAAAAAATAAATAAAAAATAAAAAATAAAAAAATAAAAAAATAATATATATAGATAGATAGATATATATATGCTGGGATTGATCAAGTTCATACGAATCATATTTTCAACAATCACACGAATTCTATATTCCCTTTACATTCTTAAGAAAACATTGCGAATTAAACTCCCCTTATGGGATAATTCACAAAGCATTCCTTAAATTTAGGTTTATTTCACCCAAGTGATAAATTAGTTTTTAACTAATTGTTCGTTAATAAATTTTTAATTTATAAATTATTAAATTAAAAGTATTTAGTAAAAATAGTTGATGAATGTAACTGATCCTGCCTGTTGACCAGAACGCTGGAAACTGCCTCGTCAAAGGATCGACGTGTGCACCGCTTCACACCTCCGTTCCTCTTCGAGATCCACCTCAAGAACCTGCAAAGAAACAGAGCGGCGCCGCTGCGGCCGATCGCACTCCAACGCCCAAGTCAGTGACCGAATCACCAAATACTAAGAGAACAAGAACCGTGCAAATCCTCTCTCACAGTCAGCTCTATAACTCGCAAGCGTAAAGAGTATAATCTGAATGTGCGTACCTCAGAAAGTTCGTTGAGAACTCTTATATACCTGGTTACTTTCTCTCTCCTGGCAGTTACAGACTTGGACACGTGGCTCGCATCCAACAGTACACGTGCCATCATCTGGAGCCTCCTTGACTTGGGCGCTGCTTCTGACTTTCTTTTTGGCTAAGTTATCTATGCATGGTGCTGCCCAGTACATAGCTAACTTGGGAGTGCGATCTCTACTGGAACTGGCGAGTTAGGGTGCCTTCGTACACCTTCCCTGTGGTCTCGCCGGCCGCCTTCATAATCTGCACCACCTTCATCTCTGGCGATGTGCTTTCTCTGGCGATCTCCAATCTCAAGGTCGCCTGAGTTTACATCTGGCGACTTCATCTCTAACCTGGTGATCGCCGGTTCTGGTATGCTGGAGATCGGAACACGCCAACTTAATAATTGGCGACTTCACGAGTCCCCCCGACTTCCTTCCCTTTTGCCAACCTGACGCCTTGTCAACACGCCTATACTGTAGCGGGATGCCACGTCATCACTTCCAACTACCAGGGCGGTACACAAGCCCCCCAATCTTAAGCGAAGACTCGTCCAGCGAAAAGACTAGAGGAGTCAGTCAACACCGGTCTACGTGGCACTGACGCAGAATTCCAAGCGGTTGTACCTGCTGCTTCTCTGACGCTCCACCAAACCCCTCACCCATCGTTCGACACGTGGCTTCATCAACGGTTACCTTCAGCTACCGTTTGCGCTTCCCAAACCCATTTCGAAAAAACTCTTAAACCCATTTTCACTCTACTGTTCCATCACTCTTCTTCGTGTTCTCAAACGCTCTCACCTTCTCCTGCAAAACTCTCTCTCAGCGCTCTTCAACATCCTGAACCATCATCAACCTTTATCGTCTTCCTGATCATCGAAAGGTACCTACTTTCCTTCTTCTATTGGTTTTCCTTGCATTTTAACCGAATCGCATCATCCTGTAACTGCCTGGTGCATACGCTGTGGGTTGCTTTTTCCATTTCTCCTTCTACGTAACTTAGGGCTTCGTCAATCATCGCAACGAACCTACGTTCGTTCGTTTTTCACCTTCCTTCCATGATCGAGTCAGCCTCTGTAACCCCTGATCATTTTTCCTTTTCTTCTTCCTTTGCAGCTGCAACAATGACTCGCACAAAGATCACCCCGAATCCCCCTCCTTCATCACGAAACCCCCCTTCACAAGCACACGACCCACCACGAGTTCGTGGCGCTTCATCTTCCCAGGCTGAGAGGCCTGCGTCTTCCCGCCCCAACCTGGCTCAGGCGACTCCACCTATCGCCGAAGGAGCCCCCGTTTCCCCGCCAGACTTCGAAAAACTCTACCCATGGGCCAACTCGACCTTGTTGAGGGAAACGTCTTCCGTGAACACTGCTGGAGCAGTCTTGCGATTGACTAAGGGGGATGAGCCTCATCAATCATTTCACAAGGAGCACGATGAAAAGATGATAGTGCTACCTTGCCCCCCCGATCTGCCCGTTTGCGCCGACGATAAGGTGAGCGTTGACGGGCCCTTCTGCTTCGTCTACACAACCTTATTCAAGAAGGTGAAGCTCAAGTTCCCTTTCACCCGTTTCGAAAGGGAGCTCCTTACCGAGCTCAACATTGCCGCCGCCCAGCTTCACCCCAACAGCTGGGCGTTCGTGCGAGCATTTCAAGTGATGTGCGACCACCTGGGGCTGCCCGCATCCGTGGACGTATTTCTATTCCTCTTCGAAGCCAAGGACCCAGGAGACCGCCTGTGGGTTAGCTTGAATGCGATTGCTGGGAGGTCAATCTTCTCCATCTTCCAGCAATCTTATAAGGATTGGAAAGGGAAGTTCGTCCAAGTGCGCCCTAACGACAAAGACGACTCCCTACTCGACGGCTTCCCCTTGTACTGGGTGGACAAGGGGAAAAAAGAGTCCAAGAGCTGCTTCAGGAGACCCAGAAGTCCTGACAGCATGGGAGCGTTGGACCGAGATCTCTGCCTTTTCTGGAAAAGGGTCGCGGATGCCAACATCACCTTCCTTACCACCACCCTGATTTGCTTCGAATTCTACGAGGACCAACTCGAAATTCGAATAGGTTAGCACATTTAAACCGTTGTTTTAATACTGCTTCTGTTTAACTGTTTCTGGGCGTCTTGTGCGTTATGCGCAAGACTTTGGGTTTGTTTTTCTGCACCGATCATCTGCTTCGCTGCACACTACCTTATGCACTTATTTTCTTTCTGAGTTAACCCATGCATTCTCGTTCTATGCAGATAACATGCTGGGCAAGGGTATGCTCGCTGAGCTGAGGGCGCTCGCCCGAACCCACGGGTTGGCGACGGGCTCTCAAACGGTGCCAAATTCTATGGTGGAGATCGCCGCCACTCAGGGCCGATCGCCACCTAAGGGCCCAGCACCCTCCAACGCCCAACCTGCCGCCCAGCGGAAGAAACTTGTCCTCAAGAGGGCTAAGAGGAAAGCTCTCCAGATAGTCCAAGAGGATGAGGAAGAAGATGATGAGGTCACCGAGGATGGCCTCGTTACAAAGAGGAAGAGGGTGGCACCTTCTTCACCACCTGCCCCGCCCCCTCTTCCAACCTCAACACCGCCATCAACACCCGCTCCGCCTCCAACAATGCCATCTCCACCAGCTCCCGCCTCCCCAGTCCAAGCGATCCCGCTGGCCACTGCGCCACCTGCAGTTGAGGCCCAAGAGCCAAATTTCATGGAGGACCCCCCTAGCGCCTCCACCCCACACGTATCGGCTGGAGGGGCCCCCCTTCAAACGCTTCACCTGCGGAGGTTGCTCCAATCGGGGATGAGGTTGCTCATACCTCTCCGATTCTGATCACTGAATCCCCGATTCCGTCACCACGCCAACAAGCGCCTACTGAAGAACCTGCTAAGGAAGGTGGCGACGAGAACCAACAACAGGCTCCCACAGCGCCTCTACACGCAGCAAACCTCCCTCTCGAGGTTACAAGGATGTGGGAGCCTCTATCTGCTAAGCTGAAGACAATAGCAGATGACATCCCTGCCGTCATAACCAGAGCCGTGGAGGGCTCCACCAGAAAACTCCAGGACGACCTCTTCAACCTCAAAACTGAAAACAGCACCATGAGGGTCGAGGTGGAGAAGTTGTCCTTCAACCTGACGCTCGCGGAAATCGAACACTCCCGAATGGAGGACGCAATGAGCATCGAGCTCAGGCTGGCGCGCAAGGAGGCCACTGACCTTCGCCACAAGGTGCAACAACTTGCTCAAGAAAAGATTGAATTGGAGAGCAAGATTGTGCCCTATCGCGTCAAGGTGGCTGACCTGGAGGCTCTCATAAAGGCCGACGCCGTCAAGGTGCAGAAATTAGAGAAAAGGTCAGCCGAGCGAGAGACCCTCCTTGAGCAGGTGGAAAAGGCAAGGGACGACGTCATAGCTGATCTTGCCGAGGCCAACAAAGAGAAAGGAAAGGTAGCTGCTGAATTGGCCCAAGCGCAAGCGGAATCCAAGAAGGTTGCTGAAGACCTTCTCCAGGCTCAAGAGACCAATGAACAACTCAAAAAGCAGGTTGAAGAGCTGGAGCAACAGAATAAGGAGCTGAAAGAGCAAACTGAAGATCTCAAGAAGCGGATTGAGGAACTTCAGAAGCAGATTGAAGAACTCAAGCTGAACTCTGCTCAAATTCTGGCTGCTGGATTCGAAGCTGCGCGGGAACAATTTGCCTGCTTGTTCCCCGACCTGGACCTCAGCATGGTGTCTCTTGATAACGAGGTAGTGGATGGAAAGGTGGTTCCTGCTGAAGATTAAACGATTCTCTCCATCTGCCACCTTCGTGCCTTTTCCTTGCATATACTTTTGTAATAAACTCACATTTTCTTGGACATGTATTTACCAAGTTGGCGTGTATTTCTTTGAACTGATACTTTGCTTAATGAAGTTACTTTTGCATTTCTTCTTGTAACCCCTTTGTTTACCTTTAACTTTCCTTGCGTGTTTAATCTCAAAGAAATAACTTAGCAAAACCGTAGGCACGATCTTTGACTTAACTGCTTCGAACCACTTCAACCTTTAAGCAGCAATCACTTTATCGATTCGTGAACTTAAGGCAATTAACCTTATCGTAAAAGCATTCCTTAAGCAACAAACTTTGACTCAGCTACTGGTTCAAACACTGCTTCACCCGATCTGCTCCATCAAAACGGGTCCTTTAACTTTCTCGCCACTGTTTGAACTTTTCCTGGTCGCTAGAGACTTTTGGCGATCAGCTTCTTTCTGGCTTCACGCCTTGGCCATTGTTCTTTGATCTGGGGGTAGAGGCGCCTTTCGGATCCTCCTTTACCTTCCTGAACTTCAGGACCACAGGCCGGGTGGCTAGGCGCTCTCTTCGAGCCTGCCTTAGCCACCTTCCAAACTTCGTCCACCCTTAACACCATACCTGAACTCGTTCGAGACGAGAAGGATTTTATCTTGCCTGAACTCGCGCATAGGCGAGAAGGTCTTTAACTCGCCTGAACTCGCTCATAGGCGAGAAGGTCTTTAACTCGCCTGAACTCGCTCATAGGCGAGAAGGTCTTTGAATCATGCCTCTACATTGCCCCAGGGGTTACATCTTCTCGCCCCCAGAAACACTGAGGACTTTTACTTGCCTCTACATTGCCCCAGGGGTTACATCTTCTCGCCCCCAGAAACACTGAGGACTTTCACTTGCCTCTACATTGCCCCAGGGGTTACATCTTCTCGCCCCCAGAAACACTGAGGACTTTCACTTGCCTCTACATTGCCCCAGGGGTTACATCTTCTCGCCCCCAGAAACACTGAGGACTTTCACTCTTTCTCGCCTGCACTCGCTCGACGGCGAGGAGGTCTTTAACTTGCCTCAGGACGCGCGAGGGCGTTGAGGTCTTTTAACTGGTGCCTGCGATTGCCGAAAGACGATGAGGACTTAAAACTTTAACTGATGCCTCCAATCGCCGAAAAACGATGAGGACTTAAAAACTTTTTAGAAAGCATGCAATATATCTTTACTTGCCTTAAATCACGTACAAGTGACAAGGTCTTTCTTCAAAACTTTTTGGAAAATAGCAAACATGCAATCTGAAAACGCCTTATACTTCGAAAACTCTTCTTTTATTGGGTGGCCTCATTAAAAATCCTCCTTAGGGAAAAAAGAGTGCCCCCTTCAAACTGTCTCATCAGAGACATTGTAATATAACCTTTGTGTTTGTCTTTACTTACAAAGCTCTTAACTATAGTACAACTTCAGGTGCGTGGCGTTCCAGGTGCGAGGAATCGCCCCTCCTTCCAGCGTCTCTAAGCGGTAGGCGCCGTTCCCGAGCGCCTCGGTTATTCTGAACGGTCCAGTCCACTTGGGCGACAGTTTATTCTCCATCTCGTACTGGTGGGCCTTCCTCATCACCAGGTCGCCTTCTCTAAACTGCCTTGGCATCACCTTTGAGTTATATCTTCGTTCAATCCTCCTCTTCACCGCCTCAGCCTTCAATCTCGCTTCCTCTCTGACCTCATCCAGTAGATCCAGGTTCAGCCTTCTCTCTTCATTCGAGTCTTCCTCTACGAAGTTCTGGAATCTCGGCGAGCTCTCCTGAATTTCTACTGGAATCATTGCGTCACACCCATAGACCAAGCTAAACGGGGTCTCATGGGTTCCTGACTGCTCGGTGGTATGGTATGCCCAGACTATACGGGGCACCTCCTCAGCCCAGCTTCCCTTGGCTTTTTCTAGCCTTCTCTTCAAACCTCTCAACAACACCCGATTAGCTGACTCCACCTGGCCATTTGTCTGAGGGTGCTCGACGGATGCAAACACTTGTTGAATTCCCACCCCTTCGCAAAGCTTCTTCAACAGGTGGCTTGCAAACTGAGTCCCATTGTCCGACACCAGGCGTTTAGGCACTCCAAACCGGCACACGATGTTTTTCCACACGAAACCTTCGATCTTGTGTGCGGTGATCTGGGCCACTGGTTCTGCTTCGATCCACTTGGTGAAATATTCAATTGCCACCACCAAGTACTTCATCTGCCTGATCGCCAGCGGGAAAGGTCCCAGGATGTCGATTCCCTACGTATGAAACGGCCAAGGGCTGTAAATCGACTTCAACTCCTCGGGAGGCGCCTTGTGCCAATCGGCGTGCTGTTGGCACTGTTTGCAGCATTGCGCATACTTCTTGCAATGTTCTCTCGTCGATGGCTAGTAGTATCCTGCACGGAGAGTCCTCGCGGCCAGAGCTCGACCCCCGACGTGGCTTCCGCATATACCTTCGTGGAGCTCCGCCATGATTCTCGTGCACTTCTCGCCGTGTATACATTCCAGGAGCGGGTGAGTGAACCCAAACCTGTACAGATCGCCATCAATCAGGGTGTACTTGCTAGAATTCTTCTTTACCTTCCTAGCCTCAGTCGGATCCAGCGGGAGAAGGCCATCCGCCAGGCACCGCTTGTACTGTGTTATCCAAGTGTCTGGCTCATGGGTAGCGCAGACCTGCATCACGTTCACCTTCTCTCCCCGACATGCTCTAATTCTCGGCGATCTCAGAGTTTCTTGCGTCAGGGACTTATGGCTTCTCGCTGCTTTCTCCGTCGACTTGCTTATCTGAAGGACCAGGTGATCTGCCACAAATGCTCTCGGCGTGTTCAGAGTTTCTTGAATCACCGTCCTCTGCCTACCCCCCTTGCCTGAACTGGCGAGCTTAGCTAGCAAGTCAGCTCGGGCATTCTGCTCTCTGGGCACATGCCCTACTTCAAAGGAGGCAAAAGAACTCTTCAACTCCTGCACATATTCCAGATAGGCTGCCATTTGTGGATCTTTAGCCTGGAACTCGCCTGTTACTTGCCCTGTGACTAGCAGCGAGTCACTCTTAGCCATCAGCACCCTAGCTCCCATCTCCTTGGCCAGCAAATTTCCGGCGATCAGCGCCTCATACTCTGCTTGATTGTTACTGGCTTTGAAGGCAAATCTCAAGGATTGCTCGATCAGCACGTCGTTGGGCCCTTCTAAAATGACTCCAACACCGCTGCCCTGCTGGTTCGACGATCCATCCACCGAAAGCACCCAACGGAAATCGTCCCCTTCAACTCGCGCTGCCTCAGATGAGAGCTCGACCACGAAATCTGCAAAGATTTGCCCTTTAATCGGGCTTCGGGGCTCATATTTGATATCAAACTCTGACAATTCTACCGCCCACTTCACCATCCTTCCTGCAACGTCAGGCTTCTTCAAAACTTTCTGGATGGGCAGGTCAGTCATCACCAGTATGATGAAGCTATGGAAATAGTGGCGCAACCTCCTCGCCGAAAACACCACAGCTAGCGCGGCCTTTTCCAGGGCCTGATATCTCGTTTCGGGGCCCTGCAACACCTTGCTCACAAAATAAATAGGCTTCTGTGCCTGATCTTGGTCTTGGGCGAGCACCGCACTCACCGCCCTCTCAGTTACAGCAAAATACAACCTGAGAGGGGTTCCTACCAGCAGTTTGCACAGAACCGGCGGGCTCGCCAGATACTCCTTCAGCTTGACGAAAGCTTCCTCGCACTCTTTCGTCCAAACAAACTTATTGTTGCGCCTCAGGCACTGAAAATAGGGATGGCCCTTCTCTCCGCTAGCGGACACGAAGCGGGACAGGGCTGCCATCCGACCTGTTAGCTGCTGAACCTCCTTCACCGTAGC
Organism: Phaseolus vulgaris; assembly: GCF_051622355.1. Lineage (NCBI taxonomy): Eukaryota > Viridiplantae > Streptophyta > Magnoliopsida > Fabales > Fabaceae > Phaseolus > Phaseolus vulgaris. The sequence continues at coordinate 21,939,434 of NC_143501.1, read as the reverse complement.
TGGGTTCCTCATCGCCAAGATGGCGGCACACTTATCAGGGTTGACCTCTATGCCTCTTTCAGTCAAGAGGAAACCCAAAAACTTCCCAGCTTCCACGCCGAAAATACATTTCTCTGGATTCAGCTTCAATCTGAACTTGGCGATCGCCGTGAACAATTCCTCCAAGTCAGCAACGTGCTTGCTCTTTTCCGGCGAGGTCACGACCATGTCATCGACGTACGCTTGCACGTTCCTTCCCAGCATTGGTGCCAGTACTCGATCCATCAGCCTCTGGTACGTGGCCCCCGCGTTCTTCAGCCCAAACGGCATCACCTTGTAGCAATAGCACGACTTCTCCGTCATGAAGGCTGTCTTTTCTTCATCCATGGGATGCATCTTGATCTGATTATACCCCGAGAAGGCATCCAGGAAACTCAGCAACTTACACCCCGCAGCACTATCCACCAGGGCGTCTATGCTTGGTAAAGGATATGAATCCTTTGGGCAAGCTTTGTTCAGGTCGGTGAAATCGACGCACATGCGCCATTTCCCGTTACTCTTCTTCACCAGCACGACATTCGCCAGCCATTCAGGGTACTGGACTTCCCTGATGTGGCCTGCAGCAAGGAGCTTCTGTGTTTCATCTCTAATCGCCTGCCTCCTTTCTTCGTTGAACTTTCTTCTTCTTTGTCGCACTGGTCTCACCAAGCTGTCCATCGCCAGATGATGGCACAGGAAGTCGGGATCAATTCCGGGCATGTCCGAAGCGGACCATGCAAACGCGTCCAGATGCCGTTCAATCACCTTGGCGATCTGGTCCTGGAGCTCGCCCTCCAGAGATCTTCCCAGCTTGAAGATTTTTCCCCCGATCTCTTTCTCGAGCCACTGCTCGACAGGTTTTGGCCTGGATTCTCGGGCGATCACCGCCCTGGCGATTCCCAGCTCTCTCGCTTCCTCAGGGCGATTCCGCACCTCTTCCTCCTCCACGCCAACGCTCCCCTCCTCCAGCCCAGCGTCCACCATCTCCACGTCCCTTCCGGCGGTCTCCTCTGTTACCGTCGATCTGGGCTTCACACCGGGAGGTGGGGTGGTTGTTACATAGCTCACTGATCTCTTGTTTTTCAGGCTATTCTCATAGCACTTTTTTGCTTCTTTCTGATCAGACTTGATCGTGATCACCACCCCTTCCATAGACGGCAACTTTACCTTCATGTGCCGAGTCGACGGAATGGCGCCTATCCTGTTAAGCGTGGGCCTTCCCAACAGGATGTTGTATGCTGAAGGAGCGTTTACGATGAGGTACTTGATTTTCTCCGTCCTCGAACCAGCCTCATCTGTAAACGTGGTTCTCAACTCAATATACCCCCTGACCTCCACCTGGTCACCAGCGAACCCATACAGGCACCCTCCATAGGGCCTTAGCTGGTCAAGGGGCAACTCCAGCTGCGTGAAAGTCGGCCAGAACATCACGTCTGCCGAGCTTCCCTGGTCCACCAGAACTCTGTGGACCTTCCTTCCCGCCGTAATCAACGAAATGACTATGGGATCGTTGTCATGGGGCACAACGTCCCGAAGATCCTGCTTGGTGAACGTAATGTCCACCTCCGGCGAGTGATCTTCAAACATGTCCACTGTCATCACCGACCGCGCGTACTTCTTCCTCTGCGATGCGGTGCATCCACCACCCGAGAAGCCTCCTGCAATGGTGTGGATTTCCCCGTGGATAGGCATCTCGTGTTGCTGGGCTTCTCCACCTGCTGGCTGGGAACTCGACGCTCCCCCCGTCCTCCTATCCAGCAGATAGTCATTTAGGAACCCGCTCTTAACCAGATCATCGAGCTGATACCCTAAAGACAAACACGAGTCCAAAGTGTGGCCAAAGCCCTGGTGAAACTCGCACCAGGCGTCTGGCTTTGGTCCCAGCACCTTGTCGCCCACCTTCTCGGGCGCTTTCAACCTAGCAGATATATTGGGAATGGCGATCAGGTCCGCCAATCCCATAACAAACTTGTGCTTAGGCGGGCGATTGTATTCCCGGCGTGCTGGCTGTTGGCGTCCCTGGCCCCTCCCCTTATTCCTCCTATCATAAGGATGGCGAGTCCTCTGGTCATTCCTGGCCGTCGCCGCTGTCTCCAGCACCCTTTGCGGCTGAATCCTGGTCTAGGCGCGTGGCCTAGCGGGAGCCACGCTCCCTCTCTTCTCGGCGACCTCACTCTCGTCGGCGATGTGAGCCACCGCAAGTCGCCTGACCTCAGCAAACGTTGCAGGGTGAGCCCTGATCAAGGCCTCGCAGAATGGTCCTGGCAGCACGCCCTTCTTGAACGCATAGACCAACATTTCTTCATCCTTGGCCGGCGATCTGACCATCTGCGCTCCAAAGCGATTCAGGTAGTCTCTGAGGGACTCTCCTTGGTACTGCCTTATATCAAACAGATCATAAGACACCCTGGGCGGTGCCTTGTTCACGATGTATTGCTCGACGAAAACCTTCGAGAACTGCTGAAAATTGGTTATGTGACCGTTAGTTAGGCTCACAAACCACTCCAACGCCGTTCCCTGGAGCGTGCTCACAAACATCTTGCAATACACGGCGTCTGACCCTCCCGACAGCATCATCTGTGTATGGAACGTGGTTAGATGAGCCTCTGGATCCTCCACGCCGGTAAAGACAGCCTTAACCGGGACCACGCTCGTAGGAATAGGCGTGTCAGTAATCGCCTGAACAAAAGGCATAGGGAAAACGCGAGGTGGCGATGACGGCGCCACCTCTTCAGCAGAAGAACGCCCTTGCTGCTCCTGAAGAGCTTGACGGAGCTCCTCAGTCACCTTGGTGAGCTCCTCATTCCTGGCGCGAGAGGCGACCAGGTCCTCATGCATTCTCGCCTGCTCTATGCGTGAGGCTTCCACAGTTGCCTGCAACGAACGCATCATCTATGCCATCTGCGCCATGGTCATGGCAGCGGCGCCTTCAGCAGCGACGGGCGCAACTGGACTTGAGCGATTGCTTCTCATTTTTCTCATGAAACTCAGCCAATCACAGAATGCAGCGAACAACACTTACTTTAGCTACGATTGAGTCAGCGATCAATCGGAAAAACAGTGCGAAACTCCGCGAGAAAACTCAAGAACACCGCAAACCTTCAAAGAAACTTGCAACTCCACCAGAAACCACTGCTCTTCCCACGGACAACCAAACGAGCGAAAGAAATCAACTCCACCGAACAAATCACACGTAAACAGCAGGAAAACCTCACTTCACCGATCGAAAAACCAGACGAACGGTGTAAAACGCGAATTCACCGAACAAATCTCAAGCAAACAGCGAACGATGGTTGCACCAGCACACAACCACGCGGAAAACTTCGAAAACCTCCAAGAACTCACGCTGTGGATGGGAGCAAGTTTTACACGGCCCCACGGTGGGCGCCTGATGATCCTGCCTGTTGACCAGAACGCTGGAAACTGCCTCGTCAAAGGATTGACGTGTGCACCGCTTCACACCTCCGTTCCTCTTCGAGATCCACCTCAAGAACCTGCAAAGAAACAGAGCGGCGCCGCTGCGGCCGATCGCACTCCAACGCCCAAGTCAGTGACCGAATCACCAAATACTAAGAGAACAAGAACCGTGCAAATCCTCTCTCACAGTCAGCTCTATAACTCGCAAGCGTAAAGAGTATAATCTGAACGTGCGTACCTCAGAAAGTTCGTTGAGAACTCTTATATACCTGGTTACTTTATCTCTCCTGGCAGTTACAGACTTGGACACGTGGCTCGCATCCAACTGTACACGTGCCATCATCTGGAGCCTCCTTGACTTGGGCGCTGCTTCTGACTTTCTTTTTAGCTAAGTTATCTATGCATGGTGCTGCCCAGTACATAGCTAACTTGGGAGTGCGATCTCTACTGGAACTGGCGAGTTAGGGTGCCTTCGTACACCTTCCCTGTGGTCTCGCCGGCCGCCTTCATAATCTGCACCACCTTCATCTCTGGCGATGTGCTTTCTCTGGCGATCTCCAATCTCAAGGTTGCCTGAGTTTACATCTGGCGACTTCATCTCTAACCTGGTGATCGCCGGTTCTGGTATGCTGGAGATCGGAACACGCCAACTTAATAATTGGCGACTTCACGAGTCCCCCCGACTTCCTTCCCTTCTGCCAACCTGACGCCTTGTCAACACGCCTATACTGTAGCGGGATGCCACGTCATCACTTCCGACTACCAGGGCGGTACAGTAACATAATATTAAAACTATAATTAATTTTTTAGTTTATAAGTTCTAAACTAATAAGTGTTGAACCAAGTGGTGTTCAAGTTTTGAAGAATCCAAATCTTTTGAAGGATGTTGAAGCCTCTGCTGTGCTTAATGTTGCTGTGCTGGTTTAGCTTAGTTCTGGGGTAGTTTATATGTTGTAATCCACCCTTTGATTAAATCTAAAGCATTAGCATTCTCGATCTTTGTGAAAGTAAAATGTTTTCAAACTAATTTAAAACAACCGATTGTTTTGTCGAAACAACCGATTGTTTGTACTTAGGTGTTTTGAGAAAAAGATTGAAAACTGTTTTTAAAATGGTTGAACTTTTAAGTACCAAAACAACTGATTGATTCGAGGAAACAACCGATTGTTTGTTTTGGGACCATAACAGAAAAACTGTTTTCTGTTTGACTGAGCTTTAAATGTTTTAACTGGTTACGCTGCAGTCATTAAATGCTTTGACCAATCTTTTAATGCAATTTAAGAGTTTGTTAAGATTTGATAACAAACTACATCTTTGAATATATTAAGAAAAACAGATTTAACAAAAAAATCTTTGACAAGTTTTTGCTAAGAGTTTTTGAGTTTTTCAAAGAGCTAAGATTGCTAAGAGTTTGTGATTGATCAAAGTGTATGGAATAGGATTATGCTTGTATTGATTTCAGATTATCTTCTGTAATAAGTGTAATCCTTATACTCTGTAAAACAAGTTTCGTTTCTGTGTTTGCTGAGATTGGCTGTGTGTTCTTGAGGGGATCAAGATCAACAATCTCAGTGTTGGTGTGTTGGCCAAGAAGAGTGTGTGTCTTGAGGTGTTCAAGGTTATTCTCTTGGTTATTGTGTAAGGGATCAAGGTGTGATTGCTTAGTGGATTTCCTCAGGGTTTCTGAGAAGACTGGATGTAGCTCTGGGTTTGGAGTGAACCAGTATAAACAACTGTGTAAATCTCTCTATCCTTATCTCTTTAAATTTAGTTTTGTTATTTGATAACCGGTATAAACAACCGATTGTTTCGGTAAAACAGCCGATTGTTTTTCCAGTATTGTGATTTTGCTTTATGTTTTGGAAAAATTGAATTCTTAATCAAGGTTTTCTTGAAGTATTTTCATTCTAAGTTTAAAAGTTTATGAAAATCTTTCTTAAACAATTCACCCCCCTCTCGTTTAAGGCCATATATTTTAACAATTGGCATCAAGAGCTTGGTTCTTGAAAGTTATTTAAGTTGATCAAAAATCTTTTTTCTATGGTTGGAAAACTATCTTTTGAGGAAGGTGCTTCAATCTACAAACCACCTTTATTCTGTGGATTGAATTATATGTTTTGGGAAGCAAGAATGAAAATCTTTATTGAATCTATTGATCAAAGAATTTGGGATTCAATTGAGAATGGTCCTTACATTCCAAAGTTCAAAAAGGATAATTCTTTCATTGCAAAACCTTTGTCTAAATGGACAAATGATGAATGTAAGATGGCTCAGCTTGATCGGTCTGCTCAAAACATTATAGCTTCTGCACTAGATACTGTACCGCCCTGGTAGTCGGAAGTGATGACGTGGCACCAAGCCACAGTGTAGGCATGTTGACAAGGCGCCAGACTTGCAGATTGGAAGGAAGTCGGGGGGTTCGTGTAATCGCCAGTTATTAAGTTGGCGTGCTCCGATCTCCAGCATACCAGGCGATCGCCCAGTTGAAGATGAAGTCGCCAGATGGTAAACTCAGGCGACCAAGTGATTGGAGATCGCCAGAGCAAGCACATCGCCGAAGATGAAGGTGATGCAGATTGTGAAGGCGGCCGGCGAGACCACAGGGAAGGTGTACGAGAGCACCCTAACTCGCCAATTCCAGTAGAGATCGCGCTCCCAAGTTAGCTATGCACTGGGCAGTACCATGCATAAGTAACTTAGCCAAAAAGAGAGTCGGAAGCAGCGCCCAAGTCAAGGAGGCTCCAGATGATGGCACGTGTACGACTGGATGCGAGCCACGTGTCCAGGTCTGTAACTGCCAGGAGAGAGAAAGTGACCAGGTATATAAGAGTTCTCAACGAACTTCTGAGGTACGCAGGTTCAGATTATACTCTTTACGCTTGTGAGTTCTTGAGCATACTGTGAGAGAGAACATTGCACGGTTGCTTGAGATTTCTTGAGTGTTCTTGCTCTTAGTATTTGGTGGTTCTGTCACTGACTTGGGCGTTGGAGTGCGATCGGCCGCAGCGGCGCCGCTCTGTTCTTTTGCAGGTTCTTGAGGTGGATCTTGAAGGAGGACGGAGGTTTGAAGCGGTGCACACGTCGATCCTTTGACGAGGCAGGTTCCAGCGTTCTGGTCAACAGGCAGGATCAGATACTAATGAATTTTTCAGGATATCAAAGTGCAAAACTGCCAAGGATATGTGGGAGACTCTCAAGGCTGCTCATGAACCAAAGGAAGCAATGATAAAAAGTCAAGCAAGATGGAAAAGAAGGCAAAATAAGAAAAGCCTCAATCTTTGCTTCATGGCCAGAAGGGAGGATGACTCAAGTAGTGTAAGTTCATCAAACTTCTCAAACTCTAAAAATTATGGTCAATTGCTTCAAGCCTTTCAAGAAACACATGAAGAAGCCAACCGATTGGCTCTCTTGAACAATCGGTTAAAAGAAAAGAACAGTTGGCTTGAAAACAGAGTAAAGGCACTAGAAGAGGATTTAGAAAATTCAAAAACAGATTTTGAAAATCTGGAAATCAATTACAAAAACTCCTCTTGCAATTGTGAAAATTGTGAAAATCTTGAAAAGAAGGTCCACTATCTTGTTAAAACAGTGGATAAGCTTTCTAAAGGCCAATCCAACTTTGAGAGTGTTCTAGCATCTCAAAACTGTGTTTTTGGAAAATCTGGATTGGGTTTTAATCCACAAAACAAACAAGATAGATTTTCAAAATCTTTTTCGAAAATGCCAGAAAAACAATCGATTGGACCATCGAAACAACCAATTGTTACATGCTTCTATTGCATGAAAAGAGGCCATTCTGTGAGGTTCTGTAAAATCAGAAAACATGCTGTTCCTAAAGGTCTTATGAAGTGGATTCCTAAGGGAAATAAAGCTTTAATTGATGAGTATAAACCAGATGGACCCACATTCATAAGGGGACCAAATCTTTGTACTTGAAAATCTCTTTTGTAGAAAATCTTGGAGGAGAGCAAACAACTATGGTACTTGGATAGTGGATGCTCCAAGCATATGACAAGGGACAAATCAAAGTTCCTGAGCATCTCCTTCAAGCAAGAGGGTCATGTCACCTATGGAGACAACAACAAAGGAAGAATTCTTGGGAGAGGATCCATAGGAGATGAGATAATCTTGGTAATCCATGATGTACTTTTTGTTGAAGGCCTAAAGCATAATCTGCTGAGCATTAGCCAACTATGTGACAAGGGGTATCAAGTGATGTTCAAGACAAACACATGTGAAATCTATCTACCTAACACCAAAGAGGTAATGTTGGTAGGTAAGAGAGTTAATAATGTGTATCTTCTAGATATCTCTTCACCATGTTCAATTGGATGTCTTCTATCCAAGCAAGATGAATCTTGGCTTTGGCATAGAAGAATTGCTCATATTCACATGAATCATTTGAACAAGCTTATTTCAAAAGATCTTGTGATTGGGCTGCCAAAACTCAAGTTTGAGAGGGATCACATTTGTGAAGCATGCCAAAAAGGGAAACAATTGAAAAGTTCTTTCAAAATTAAAAATGTTGTTTCATCTTTGAGACCTATTGAACTTCTTCACATGGATCTCTTTGGACCCTCAAGAACTATGAGTCTTGGTGGAAATTATTATGCTCTTGTTATTGTTGATGACTTTTCTAGATACACTTGGACTCTTTTCTTGGAATCAAAGAGTGATGCCTTTGCTGCATTAAAAAAGCTAGCAAGAAGACTACAAAACACAAAGATCAACAACATAGGTTCTATAAGGAGTGATCATGGAGGAGAATTTCAGAATGAGAAGTTTAGCAAATTCTGTGAGAAGTTGGGAATTCTACACAATTTCTCTGCTCCAAGAACACCACAGCAAAATGGAGTTGTAGAAAGGAAGAACAGGTCTCTTGAAGAGCTTGCAAGGACAATGCTTAGTGAATCATCACTTCCTAAGTATTTTTGGGCAGATGTAGTGAACACCTCTTGTTATGTGATGAATAGGGTACTTATAAGGCCCATTTTGAAGAAAACTCCATATAAACTCTTCAATGGAAGGAAGCCTAACATAAGTCACCTCAAAGTCTTTGGCAGCAGCTGTTTCGTTCTCAACAATGGAAAAGAAAACTTGGGAAAGTTTGATGAGAAAGCGGACCTTGGTATCTTCATTGGTTATTCACTTACAAGTCATGCATATAGAGTATACAACAAGAGGTTGATGACTGTAGAAGAATCAGTTCACGTTGTCTTTGATGAGGTAGATCGCAAAATCAATCAAATCCCAAAGACCAGTGCTGAGGAAGATGAACAGAGCATCAGTTTGGAAAAGCTGGAAATTTGTGCAGAAAAACAACCGGTTGATTCGCAGAAACAACCGATTGAAATTCTGCAACAGAGTGAGCTGCCCAAGGAGTGGAGGATTCCTAGAGATTTGTCAGTGGATAACATCATAGGGCAGATAAAGGAAGGTGTCTCCACATGTAGCTCCATCTCAAACTTCTGCAGGCACACAACTTTTGTCTCTCAAATAGAACCAAAGTCAATTGAGGAAGCTCTCAAGGATGAGAAGTGGGTTGAAGCTATGCATGAAGAGCTGAATCAGTTTGCAATGAATGAGGTATGGTTTCTTGTCCCTAAAACTAATGAAATGAATATTATTGGTTCGAAATGGGTTTTCAGGATCAAGCTAGATGAGGATGGTGTGATCACAAGGAACAAAGCAAGGCTAGTTGCCAAAGGCTACAATGGGGCATAGATTATGGTGAGACCTTTGCTCCTGTTGCTAGATTGGAGGCTGTGAGGCTGCTGCTGGCCTTTGCATGTATGAGTGGTTTTAAACTCTTCCAAATGGATGTCAAGAGCGCCTTCTTAAATGGCTACATCAATGAGGAAGTCTATGTAGATCAACCACCGGGATTTGAAGATCATAAGTATCCCTACCATGTCTTCAAGTTGAAGAAAGCTTTGTATGGATTGAAACAAGCTCCAAGGCAGTGGTATGAAAGGCTTAGCAACTTTCTGCTATCTCATGGTTATGAAAGAGGAATGGTAGACAAGACTCTCTTCATCAAGAAATCAAATGCAGAAATAATTCTTGTGCAAATCTATGTTGATGATATCATCTTTGGTGCTACACAAGATAGATTGTGCGAAGAATTTGTGGCTGTAATGAAAGGTGAGTTTGAAATGTGTATGATGGGAGAACTATCTTTCTTTCTTGGATTGCAGGTTAAGCAAACAAAGGATGGGATCTTCTTGAGTCAATCAAAGTATTGTAAGGAGATTCTCAAGAAATTTGAAATGGAGAGTTGCAAAGAAGCTAGCACTCCAATGCCATCAAGCTGCTACATGGATGCGGATGCTACTGGAAAATGTGTAGATCAAACAAAATACAGAGGATTGATTGGAGCTTTGCTATATCTAACAGCTAGTAGGTCGGACATCATGTTTGTGGTGTGTCTATGTACAAGATATCAAGCAAATCCTAAAGAGTCACACTTCAAAGCTTCAAAAAGAATTCTGAAATATCTCAAAGGAACATCATCTGTAGGATTGTGGTATCCTTCTCACTCCCTAATTCATTTAATTGGTTATTCAGATTCTGACTTTGCAGGTTGCAAGCTAGATAGAAAGAGCACAAGTGGTACTTGCCACCTTCTTGGCTCAAGCCTAATCTCATGGCATAGCAAGAAGTAAGCATGTGTTGCTCTCTCTACTGTCGAGACTGAATATATAGCTGCTGGTAGCTGCTGTGCACAGATTCTGTGGCTCAAGCAACAACTTGCAGATTTTGCTTTACAAATCAGCAAGGTTCCTTTGATGTGGGATAACACAAGTGCCATCAATCTTACCAAAAATCAGATTCAGCACTCAAGGACCAAACATATTGAGATAAGGCATCATTTCATCAGGGATCATGTACAAAATGGGAACTGTGAAGTGAAGTTTGTGGAGACCAAACTGCAGTTAGCTGACATCTTCACAAAGCCTTTACCAAAAGAGAGGTTTTTCTTCTTAAGAAATGAGTTAGGTATGCTTGATCTTAATAATCTCTCCTAAATCTGTTGTAGATACATGCTAAAGTCTATTTGTGAAGACAAATAGGGGGAGAATTAATTGGTTCTTGTATATCTTTATCTGATACTGCATAAATTGTTAAAAATCTCTGATATGAAAGTGTTTTCTACTGCTGCTGATAGAAACAACCGATTGTTTCGTGTAAACAATCGATTGTTTATCATGCTTTATGCTTAGAATTTGTAAAAATCTAACTTGCTGCTGTAAGAAGCATTGGGTAGTATAAATGTTATTTTTGCAGGTACTGCTTCAGGTTTAATCAGAACGAACACAAGCACCAGGGATTTGTCTTCATCAAATAGGGGGAGATTGTTGAACCAAGTGGTGTTCAAGCTTTGAAGAATACAAATCCTTTGAAGGATGTTGAAGCCTCTGCTGTGCTTAGTGTTGTTGTGCTGGTTTAGCTTAGTTCTGGGGTAGTTTATATGTTGTAATCCACCCTTTGATTAAATCTAAAGCATTAGCATTCTCAATCTTTGTGAAAGTAAAATGTTTTCAAACTAAGTTAAAACAACCGATTGTTTTGTCGAAACAACCGATTGTTTGTACTTAGGTGTTTTGAGAAAATGATTGAAAACTGTTTTGAAAATGGTTGAACTTTTAAGTACCAAAACAACCGATTGATTCGAGGAAACAACCGATTGTTTGTTTTGGGACCATAACAGAAAAACTGTTTTCTGTTTGACTGAGCTTTAAATGTTTTAACTGGTTACGCTGCAGTCATTAAATGCTTTGACTAATCTTTTAATGCAATTTAAGAGTTTGTTAAGATTTGATAACAAACTACATCTTTGAATATATTAAGAAAAACAGATTTAACAAAAAAATCTTTGACAAGTTTTTGCTAAGAGTTTTTCAGTTTTTCAAAGAGTTGAGATTGCTAAGAGTTTGTGATTGATCAAAGTGTATGGAATAGGATTCTGCTTGTATTGATTTCAGATTATCTTCTGTAATAAGTGTAATCCTTATACTCTGTAAAACAAGTTTCGTTTCTGTGTTTGCTGAGATTGGCTGTGTGTTCTTGAGGGGATCAAAATCAGCAATCTCAGTGTTGGTGTGTTGGCCAAGAAGAGTGTGTGTCTTGAGGTGTTCAAGGTTATTCTCTTGGTTGTTGTGTAAGGGATCAAGGTGTGATTGCTTAGTGGATTTCCTCAGGGTTTCTGAGAATACTGGATGTAGCTCTGGGTTTGGAGTGAACCAGTATAAACAATTGTGTACAATCTCTCTATCCCTATCTCTTTAAATTCAGTTTTGTTATTTGATAACTGGTATAAACAACCGATTGTTTCGGTAAAACAACCGATTGTTTTTCCAGTATTGTGATTTTGCTTTATGTTTTGGAAAGACTGAATTCTTAATCAAGGTTTTCTTGAAGTATTTTCGTTCTAAGTTTAAAAGTTTCTGAAAATCTTTCTTAAACAATTCACCCGCCTCTCGTTTAAGGCCATATATTCTAACAATTGGCAAGAGCTTGGTTCTTGAAAGTTATTCAAGTTGATCAAAAATCTTTTTTCTATGTCTGGAAAACTATGTTTTGAGGAAGGTGCTTCAATCTACAAACCACCTTTATTCTGTGGATTGAATTATATGTTTTGGGAAGCAAGAATGAAAACCTTTATTGAATCTATTGATCAAAGAATTTGGGATTCAATTGAGAATGGTCCTTACATTCCAAAGTTCAAAAAGGATAATTCTTTCATTGCAAAACCTTTGTCCAAATGGACAAATGATGAATGTCCAAATTCTTTCATTGTCCAAAAAGGATAATTATTTTGTTGAGGTTTTAAAATAAACCTTTGAAATTTAACGAACGTTAAAAAACCTTCATTATTTTGCTAAGGTTTTAGAATAACCGTTGGAACTTAAGGAAGGTTATAAAAAACCAGTTAAGTAAATCAATTCATAGGGTTACCTCCGCTAAATAACCTTCGTTAAAACCCTTTTTTCTTGTAGTGATATTTTTAAAAATAATTAAACTTTTCATTACTTTTATTTAATTTTTTAAAGATGGTATATATATTTTTATTTGTAAAAGTCATTTTATTTCAATTAGTGTATTTAAGGATTGGTAGTTGTTCTCGTCAGTTGACATCGGGTTGATTGGATGGGCAAGCTTCGCTTCTAGTCTGTCTCTTCCTTGCGCACTGGAACAACGCTCCATTGAGACAGAGGGCGCTCTACTTGTTGATCACTCTCCGACAATCAAGTCAGTGAGAGCAAACTAAATAATAATCTGTTTCAGTGTCTAATACTCAGAAACAACATACCTTTATCGGGGTCTCAAGCCCCCTTTTATAGTTATTCCTCTAACAACTTTCACTCATGAGAATATAATTTCTACCGAAAGCATAAAATAATAACAGAAAACCACCTGCTCATGGGCACCACTTATCTTCAGGTGCTAACAACAGGAAAACATTTTGTTTAACATGAGCACCATTATTCTTGGGTGCTCCTCTTTTATTCAAAAAAACTATTAATTAATACGTAACTAACATGTATTAATTAATATATAACTAACTTGCATATTATCACAAGAGATAAAATATCTCTTTATCTCTAGAATAATATGATAACAGATTTAAACAGTAATAATAATATCTTTCATCTTTAGAATAATATCACAACAAATAAAATATCTCTTTTATCTTGTATCTTAATTTCCTTTCCTAGGCTGACCCCTACCTGAGCCGAGCTCCCGACACACCTCTCGAGCATTCATGTCTAGTACACAAGCCCCCCAGGCTCGAGCCGAGTTTGACTAGGTGAAAAGGCTTACGAGAATATAATCTCAACTGAAAACATATATAACAGAAAAAAATTTATGCCTACGGGCACCTTTACTCACGGTGCTAACAAAAGAGAGTCTCGTGCACCTTTTTATTCTCGGGTGATCGCTACTTAACTTATCACATATCAAACTTCAACTAGCTCAAATATAACAACTACTATCACACACATGCGAACTAACCCATCTCTACCTCTTAAGCATAAATTAACAAAGATAACAAGAATGCAACTTAGGCAAAATCTAAGCATGAAAAACCGTGAAGTCCTAAACTAACAAAGACCTAACCTTTTGATGAACTATACACCCATAACGATGACAAGCCTATGCTCACTCTCGACTTGCATAGGTGTATCTTGCAAACTTGGTCCATAGCCATATATCTTGATCACACCATGCTTTGTTTCACAAAGCACCTACTTGACTGATCATCTGATCATTCACTCACCGAGATAGCCCAACTTACCTTGCATTGAAACAACTTAACCATGACATCTGCTTGCAAATCGCCTATAACTCGTTCTTACGCCGAGTTAGGTCGTCTTACCTTGCCTCAAATCAAACAACTTAACAATAACAAATTAAACTACAGAGCGCCCGTGCTCAGGTAGTCGTACTAACATCGAGCTAGGTCGTCTTACCATGCCAAATACCTTATCTACAACAGCTTTACCCATAGGGCGCCTATGCTCGAGTGGTTGTACTGACATCGGGCTAGGTCGTCTTACATGCCACTAGGTAATCATTTTATACACAGGGCGCCATATTCAGGTGGTCATATCGACACCGAGCTAGGTCGTCTTACCTGCCTATACTCGATTAACTCAACAAGAAAACTACTCCCACAGAGCGCCTATACTTGGGTATACGTACTTATACTGAGGTAGGTCGACTTATCTGTGCTTAAGTAAAAGAAATCAATTCTCCATGGCGCCTGTACTCGGGTATACACACTAGCTTAAGCATAACAACTACCGTAAGTGCAGATAACTCGTCACTTTCGCTAATCATCTCTATATCTCGAGCGTAAAGTAACCAGGATAGCAAGAATTCAATGCACAAACTGAGCATGAGAAATCATGGAGTTCTCAAAGAACTAACCTCTCAATGAACTATACCCCATAACTGCAATGAGCTGATGCTCATTGTCAACGTATATAGGTGTATTTCATAGACTTGGGTAAGGGTCACATACCTTGACCTCACTAAGCATTGCTTTGCATAACGCATACTCGGATAGCTGCACCATTAGGGTATCTAAACTCGGATACTCACTCGTACACTGAGTTAACCTCAATTTATCGTAAATATAAGTAGACAATTACACTGCACATTACTTAATCATTCCACAGAGTGCCTTAACTCAGGTGATCGTTCTCTCAACGAGCTAGCTCGACTTACCATGCACTTAAACAACTTAGTCACAATACTCATCTGTAGGGCGCCTAGCTCAGGTGATCTCTCGCATACCGAGTTATGTCGTCTTACCTTGCCTTGAGCCAAACAACTTAATCATAGCAAATCAAACTGCATAGCGCCTGAACTCGGGTGGTCATACTTGTTGATCAAGAGTGATCATATGCTTTGAAGAATCCAAATCCAAGATGTTTGATGGAAGGCTGGTGTTGCTATTGTTTCTGGGTGGGATCTGGGTAGAATTGAATGTGATCCACTCCTTTGTTGAATCTAAAACTGATGTGATTCAAAACCTTTTTGAAATCAAGTGTTTTTTCCAACTAAGTGAAAAACAACATGTTTTTTTGTCGAATCATTCGGTTGTTTTACTCTTAGGAGTTTTGAAAAGGTTGAAAACTGTTTTAGTTTGGTTGACCTAACTGCAAGCCAAATAATCGGTTGTTTCGTGGTTTCAACCGACTGTTTCTTTGAAAATCCTAACAGAATTTTGTTTTGAATGTTGAATCTGTTGTAAATGTTTTTCAACTGAATACGCTCCTTCATTAATTGCTTTGATCAATCTTTGAAAAATATAAATGGATTGTTTATGTTTCAAAACAAGTGAGAGAAACAGTTTTGAGTTTTTCATTTGTGAAAAAGTTTTGATTCTAAGATTTGAAAATTCACATCAAGCTTTGGGTTTTCAAAGAGAGTGAAATAGGATTGCAATTGTATTGATTTCAGATTGTACTGTGAACAAGTGTATTCCTTTCTAAATCTGCTGTATTTCTGGTGTTGTGTTGCCAAGGAGTGTTGTGTGTTCTTGAGGTGGTCAAGATCAATAGTCTTAGTGTGTTTTGTCAAAGGTAGTGTGTTTCTTGAAGGGTTCAAGGTCACTACTTTGGTGGTTTGTGTTTTGTAATCTGGTTTGATTGCTTAGTGGATTACCCAGTGGTATTCTGGGGACAGGATGTAGCTCTTGGCTTAAGAGTGAACCAGTATAAACTGTTGGTGTATCTCTCTCTTACTCTGAACTCATTTAATTTTTGTTTTAAGCTTTGCTGATATAAACAACCGATTGTTTCGAATAAACAACCAATTATTTTTCTATTGCTTTGCTGGTTTATTGCTTAAATTCTTGGAAAACTTGATTCCTGTTCTGGATTCAGACAAAGAATTTTGTTAAACCTGAAAAAGTTTGCAAAAATCTCTCTTGAACAATTCACCCCCCTCTCGTTTAAGGCCATATATTCTAACAATACTGACATCGAGCTAGGTTGTCTTACCTAACAATAGATAATCAATTTATACACAGAGTGCCTACTCGGATAATCTTACCGAGACAGATCGTCTTATTTGTCAATAGATAATTAATTTACACATAGGGCACCTACTCGGATAATCTTACCGAGACAGACCGTCTTATCTGTCAATAGATAATCAATTTATACACAGGGTGCCTACTCGAATAATCTTATCGAGACGAGTCGTCTTATCTGTCAATAGATAATCAATTTACACACGGGGCGCCTACTCGGATAATCTTACCGGGACAGCTCGTCTTATCTGTCAATAGATAATCAAGTTACACACAGGACCCCTACTCGGATAATCTTACCGAGACAGGTCGTGTTATTTGTCAATAAATAATCAATTTACACACAGGACGCCTACTCGGATAATCTTACCGGGATAGGTCGTCTTATCTGTCAATAGATAATCAATTTATAAATAGGGTGCCTACTCGGATAATCTTACCGAGACAAGTCGTCTTATATGTACATAGATAATCAATTTACACACGGGGCACTTACTCAGATAATCTTACTGGGACAAGTCGTCTTATCTGTCAATAGAGAATCAATTTACACACAAGACGCCTACTCAGATAATCTTACCAAGACAAGTCATGTTATCTGTCAATAAATAATCAATTTACACACAGGATGCCTACTCGAATAATCTTACCAGGACAGGTCGTCTTATATGTCAATAGATAATCAATTTACACACAGGGCGCCTACTCGGATAATCTTACCAAGACAGGTCATGTTATGTGTCAATAAATAATCAATTTACACACAGGGCGCCTGCTCGGATAATCTTACCGAGAGAGGTCGTCTTATCTGTCAATAGATAATCAATTTGCACACAGGGCGCCTACTCGGATAATCTTATTGAGAGAGGTTATCTTATCTGTTAATAGATAATCAATTTACACACAAGGCGCCTACTCGAATAATCTTGCCGAGACAGGTCGTCTTATATGTCAATTGATAATCAATTTACACATAGGGTGCCTACTCAGATAATCTTACTGAGACAAGTCGTCTTATCGTATGTTAAGTCAACTAAATCAACTGAACTAATGCACCATCTTTAAAGAACAAATTCATCATTAGATGACCTCATCAAAAAACCCTTCAAAGAAAAAGAGCATCACCTTAAATAGCATAACGTTCAAATGGAAAGAAATAAAAATTCAAATCTTAACTGAAATAAAACTTTAGGTTTGTCGCGTTTCATGTTTGTGGGATGACTCCACCGTCTTGAATTTCCAGCTGATAAGCTCCATCGCCCAACACTTCTATGATCCTGTATAGTATAAAAGTTTTGGTGTTGTACTGCCTTTTATTGTCGAGCTATGGTAGGACATAATCATTTTTCGTTCTTGACACGCAAATTTGTCAAAGTGTTTGATCTTTTTTGCATATATCTTTTTTTTCTTTTGACCTAGAGTTAAAATCGAAATATACGCTATGAATAATAATGTTTACTAGAGCAATGATTGTAGACCGTGAACTAGTACACCAGGTAAGTTCCTAGAAAAGAGAGGTGGGTCACCAATGGACGCACTTAAATACCAAGTCTTTCCTTGCCAAAAGTTTCCTAGACATGTACTTTTACACTACTACACTCTATATCCAATACAAGAATAATTTCTCTCATGCGAGAGTTCACGATAATGATGATGATGAAGCGCCATCTCAGTTTCAACTGGAACCACCATTGTAGATCGTGAACTAGTACACAAGGTAAGTTCCTAGGAAAGAGAGTTGGGTCACCAATGGATGCGCTTAAATACCAAGTCTTTCCTTGCCAGAAATTTCCTAGACATGTAATCTTACACTACTACGCTCTATATCCAGTAACAAGAATAATTTTTTCATGTGAGAGATCATGATAATGATGATGATAATAATATCACAACATGTTTAAATGATAATAAACATTTTTGTTGTCTTCAGAATACCATGATTACATATTAAATATATTTGTGACTTTCAGAATGATATGATAACAGATCTAAATAATAACAATTATATCCATTATCTCCAGAATAATATCACAACGGACTTAAAGATCATGATACTTAATCCATTATGTTATCTTCAGAATAACATGATAACAAATTTACATATATCTGTTATCTTCATAATAATATGATAATCGATTTTAAAATAACAATTATATCTTTCATCTTCAGAATAATATCACAACAGTCTTAAAGAAAATAATTAATCATTTATGTTATCTTCAGAATAACATGAAAACAAATTTACATATATATGTTATTTTCATAATAATATGATAAAAAATTTAAATAATAACAATTATATCTTTCATCTTCATAATAATATCACAACAGACTTAAAGATAATAATTAACCATTTATGTTATCTTCAGAATAACTTGATAACAAATTTACATATATTTGTGATTTTCATAATAATATGATAACAGATTTAAATAACAACAATTATATCTTTCATCTTCACAATTATATCACAACAGACTTAGAGATATTAATTAATCATTTATATTATCTTTAGAATAACATGATAATGGATTTACATATATATGTTATTTTCATAATAATATGATAACAGATTTAAATAATAATAATTATATCTTTCATCTTCAGAATAATACCACAACAGACTTAAAGATAATAATTAATCATTTATGTTATCTTCAAAATAACATGATAACAAATTTACATATATATGCGATTTTCATAATAATATGATAACATATTTAAATAACAACAGTTATATCTTTTATCTTCACAATGATATCATACAGTCTTAAATGATAAATCATTTATGTGATTTTCATAATAACATGATAACATATTCAAATACAATTATATTTGTTATCTTCACAATGGTACCACAATAGTCTTAAATGATAAATCATTTATGTGATTTTCATAATAATATTTCATAATAATACGATAACAGATTTAAATAATAACAATTATGTTTGTTATTTTCAGGAATCTCAACAGATTTAAATGATAATGATCATTTATATCACGATAATTAGCAGGATCAATTTTACCTGCCTCCATGACATGTTGCAAGGTTGGGGCTTCGCTTCCTTCAAATCCGAACAATCCTTACCTCGTGTTTCTCATCACGTCGTAAGGCTCGGTGGTAAATGTGGATGGGATCAGGTTTTATCGGACCCCACGATGGGCGTCAAATGTTCTCGCTGGTTGACCTCGGGTTGACAGGATGGGCAAGCTCTGCTTCTAGACCGTCTCTTCCCGGGGCACTGGAACAACGCTCCAATGAGATAGAGGGGGCTCTACCAGTTGACCACACTCCAACGATCAAGTCATTGAGAGCATATTAAATAATAACCAGTTTCAGTCTCTAGTACTTAGAAATAACATACCTTTACCAGGGGTCTCAAGCCCCTTTTTAATACAAACCAAGCCAACAAGTAGATGACCAAGGATGCACATTACCAGTCACACTATAAGAAGTCATCTCAACATTCAAGTGAAGACCTCACCAGGGATTTAGCAAACATCACCAGAGGGAGAAATGGACAAAAAGCAGAGCATCTAATATTCTTCCTGTTGGTCTTTTGAAGAATAAAACAAGTTGTAAATAAATTGGGCTCTCTTTAGGGGTCCAAATAGCAAGATAGGTAGAATAGGTGCCTTTAGCATAAATAAGAGTGCTCATGGTGAAATGGGCTTGATGCAAGCCCACCTATTCAAGACAAGGCACATAGAATTTGGGTTTTTGACCTAGTTTCTAGAAGGAGAGCCTAAGGTGCGGTTTTAACCTTAGTCAACCCTCCTTGGCTACCCTTCCCTTATTTCCCATCCTACCCTTGCCCTTCTTGGCCATCAAGGCACTCATTCCTATAAATAGGGTGTCTTACTCCATGATTACATGTTATTTTTGAAGAGAAAAATTACTCTACACAAATTGTGTGAGGTTTGAATCCTCTTGGCTAGGTCTTATTGAGTAGTGTGAGACTCTCAAGTGACGACCATTCACTCATCTGGTGGCTACCACACCCGAAGTGGCGTGAATCACTCTCACAATCACTCCATAAGCTACTATTATTTCACTCTTTTCAATTCATTTCCATTTCATATATGTCTTTATCTTGAATTCTTACTTTTGGTTATGCTTTTCTTTATATGCTTATGGTGCATCTTTTGGTTCGGTCATGACCACCATTGATGTCAACCTTGTTGCCATTTCCATTCCCCATTGCATTCCATCTATTACTCTATATTGATTTTTTCATCTTTGCCTTTGTGAAGTGAACCTTCACACTTACTTAACCATTTGGTTAAGTAAGTGTCCAGTAGGAATGTTCCTTAGGTTTCACCATTAAATTGCTAAAATCCCAACTCTAAGTAAAATGTCACCATAAAATGGAACAATCTAAAAATCAACTCACATCATGTGGTTATGAGAGCTTAGGTTCTTGAGCTTATTTTGCTTTGAGTTGATTTAATAGTTTACTTTTCTTGCACCTTTAATTTCTTGTCTTTACATTCAAGCACATTTAAATTCAGCCTTTTACTTTCTTGCTTTTCAATTCGGCATTTATCTTATCAATTAGTTTTGTTTTCTCTTTTGAATGATAAATCGTGTCTTCTTTTGTTATTGCCTTTTTTGCTTTGAGTCATATGTTCTTTAATGTTTCTAGGAGTCCTTATTTTTTTGCTTCTACTTACTTTGATTTTAATTGTGAAAGTTTAAAATTAATTGGAAATTTGTTTTAGTAGAAGTAGATTTAAGTTCCAAACAAAAGATTTCAAGTGATCAATTAATTTGAAGTCCAAACTTTTTGTGATAATTGGAGGTCTATGAAAATATGCATGATCAAAACTATGGACATCTCATTTCCATAATCCAAAAACAAGTATAAAAAATATATAAGAGAAGTGGCGCAAGCTTTTGGTTCCAATCTTATCAAATAGCAACATTTCAAAAATAGTGGGTTCATTTTGATTGGCAAATTGATTTCAACATTGTGGAAATTTTATTCTTTTGCTTTAACAATTTCTAAAGAAAGGAAAATTTCATTGTTAAGTATCTTAGAGTCTTTTTGTGTTCCTTTTTCATGCTTGTCTTCCTTTAAAATTTTTGTCATACATCTTTTTCTCAAACCTGGTTTATCTTTCTTGTTTTGGGCTTTTCTTGTTTGTCCTTTAAATTTTCCTTAAGTTTTGTTGTGGTCCTATTGGGATCAAGTGATAAGGGCTTTGTCCTTTTTAATTTGAGAGATTTCAACACCAAGATAGACCTTTGTTGATAGGAAAATTTCTTTTTGAGTGTTTTGTGTCTTATCCTCTTTGTTTTACACAAGAGTGACTCAAGATTGAGGGTGAGTGATTTAATTTCTCTTTCACTAATTGTTTGTTCACTCACTGTAATTTATGTCTCATCCTTTTTCAGGGGAATCATCAAAACCTCAATCTCCCTAAAAGGCTTTCCTTTTGGGTGAGTTGGCGGCGAAAAAAAGGTCCCTAGCCCAAAAGGAGGGAGAAATGAGGCAAATGGATGATAGGCTCCAAAGGCTTGAAACCGCACAAGTAAGACAAACAAGGAGGTGGCAACATAGGATAACTTAAAGGAGTTTTACTCAATATGGAAACAACGAGGAAGATGAAAATTGGAGAATGAATCAATTTGATGAAAGGCACCAACATCAACACCATCCTTCTAAAATTTCTTTTCCCTATGTAAAACTACCTAGTTTTAGTGGGGAAAGTGACCCCAACATTTACTTAGGATGGGAGGCTAAGGTAGAGCAAAATTTTAATGTATATTTGATCCAAGAGGACCAAAAGGTAAAATTAGCCTCCTTAGAATTCTTTGACCATGCCATGCAGTGGTGGCATAATTGTTGAACAAGATGCTTTGATGTCTCCAAATCCAAGAGGAAAGCTTGAAGACCTTGTTGTTGGGTTTGTGTGTGTTGTCTAGTTGTTTGAAACTTGTTAATTCACTCCTTAAGATGATCCAAGTTCATTTGAATCTTTAACCTTTTGAAAAGATGGGTTTATAAAAAGTTGTTGAAATTTCAACATGTTGTTTTTTGAAACAATAGGTTGTTTTACCTTAGCAGTTTTTGAAAAGGTTTTGGAAAGCTTGACTTTGCTGTCAAGTCAATTCAACCGATTGTTTCGACAAAACAATCGATTGTTTTTCTGAAACCTTAACAGAATTCTATTAAGCGGTTTTAATATGTTTTAAATTATCCTAACTAACTTGCCTTCTTTATTAAATGCTTTTGACCACTTGGTTGGTCTATATAAAGGTCGTTTTACGCTCCTAATCTTGAAGTGAGAGAAAGAGATAATTAAAACAGTTTTTCCAAGATTTGAAAGAGCTTTGGATCATTCTTAAGTGTGTGGAATAGGACTGGGTTGTAATTCTGAACTTTAAGCTTTGTAATACCCAGGTGTATTCTATTCCCTTTCTTCCTTGATTACTGTATTTCTGTAATTGTGTTGCCAAGGAGTGTTGTGTGTTCTTGAGGTGTTCAAGATCAACATTCTTGGTGTGGTTTGCAAAAGGTAGTGTGTTTCTTGAGGGTTTCAAGGTCACTACTTTGGTGTGTGGTGTTTGTAATTTGGTTTTGATTGCATAGTGGATTACCAGTGGTTTCTGGGGACTAGATGTAGCTCTTGGTGTAAGAGTGAACCAGTATAAATTGCTTGTGTGCTTATCTCTTACCCTTAACTCTTTAAATTCAATTTTTTAAGCTGTTTAAAGTTCTAACTGGTATAAACAACTAATTGTTTTGAAGAAACAACCAATTAGTTTTTTTTATATCATCTTAAAATAGTTTTGGTTCTTTGTTTCCTTGATTTCTTTCTTTGTAATTCAGCATTGAATTTCATTATACATTCGAAGTTTTTGAAAATCCTTTAAAAACAATTCACCCCCTCTTGTTTAAAGGTCATATATTCTAACAATAATACTGTAATGGAGATTGGGCTAAACAAGAGGTCAGTCGTTGTCTCTTGGTATGATTTGAAAGAATGCATGCACGCGAGGTTTGTTCCTCCCTATTATAGGAAGGAAATCTTTTGAAGCTCCAACGGCTTCAACAAGGACCTAGTAGTGTAGATGAGTACTTTAAAGAGCTTGAAACAATTTTACCTAAAATGACATGCATGAAAGTGAGGAGTCCGAAATTGCTAGATTTGTAAGTGGATTGAGTAGGGAAATCCAAGATGTCGTAGAACTTTATGAGTATTCATCCTTAGAAAAATTTGTTTACCTTGCCATCAAGGTTGAATCTCAACTTTCAAAGAAAATTCATTTAAAAAACTCTCATAATGATGGCTACTACTAATCATCGTGGAAAAAAAAAATCTTCTTCCAAAACTTTTCCTTCAAATTTTGAGAAAGATTCCACTTACAATCCTAGACATTCTAAACCCTCCACTTCTACACCTAAGTCACCTACCAAAATCTCAAGTAAAAAGTGTTTTAAATGTTTAGGTTTTGGACATATTGCATCCAATTGCCCTTCTAAGAGAAATATGATCGTTAAAGGAGGGGTTGTCATGAGTGATCATAGCTCACAAAGGTCTAGGTACCCTACCTTTTCTAGTTCCCCAAGTGAGGAAGAAAGTGAAATTCCATGTAAAGGAGACTGATTAGTAGTGAGGCACATGCTGTTGAATCAAGTGTGTTCAAGCTTTGAAGAATCCAAACCCTTTGAAGTTTGATGGAAGGTTGGATGTGCTTGCTATTGCTTATGTGTTTTAGAATAGGATCTGGGGTAGATTATCTGTGTTAAATCCATTCTTGATTGAATCCAAAGCTTAAGCATTCTTAAACCTTTTAATTGAAAAGTTTTTTTCAAACTAAGTGAAAAACAACCGATTGTTTTGTTGAAACAACCGATTGTTTTATACTTAGGTGTTTTTAGAAAGGTTGAAAACTATTTTTGATGGTTGACTTGCTGTCAAACCAAAACAACCGAGCAAGTCCCAACTTGAGCATTTTGGTTCTTCAAGCAACTCTTGTAGTATTGGATTTTGTTGAAATCCTCCACTACTCCAAGGTTTCCCTTGTTGATCCTGAGACCAGAGAACTTAAGACCAGCAACAACAACCCATACCTCATGGGTTATCTCCATTTCTACACCTTTTACATGAGAAACTAGATTGTTTCCCTCAAACTTGAGATTTGTGTAGAACACCCTTATAAAATCTGGGTAGATGTTTCCCTTCATCTCCAGGAACTTTCTGAGAGATTGATCTTTGAGCAACCTTCTTACATTATCAAGCTTTTTACTTTTCACCCAATCAAAGCACACGACCTTGGGGTTGTTTATCTTTTTTATGCTTGTTTCAAACCTATATTTCTCAATAAGATCATTGTCTCCAGAAAACCATCCTTCTAGCCTTCCTTTTGACCTTACAACTTTGGTTTTGACTCTCTTTGAGGTGGGAGGAGTTGAGTCCATGATGACAGAGAATAAAATAGAGCAAAGCTCACTCACAGATTTTTCAAGAGATGTTGCAAGAGATGTTGCAATTGGTTGTTCTTGTGGAAGATATCAGCTGCAACAAAATTTATAGCAGTAATAGAATCAAAAAGCATTCAATGCTATGAGTGGGTACCGGATTTTCAGAGAGAAAGGACTTGACCCTGCACTGCACAGAAAACGTCAAAAAAAGCTGAAAATCACATGGTCTTCACATGTGATCTTTGACTAGTGATCCCGCCTCTTGACCAAGACGCTGGAGCCTTGCCTCGTCAAATCTGGATCGACTTCTGCG
Organism: Phaseolus vulgaris; assembly: GCF_051622355.1. Lineage (NCBI taxonomy): Eukaryota > Viridiplantae > Streptophyta > Magnoliopsida > Fabales > Fabaceae > Phaseolus > Phaseolus vulgaris. Next base: position 21,914,707 of record NC_143501.1, on the reverse strand, counting down.
CCGTGTTAGCTTCGACGCCGCTGCGGCCGATCACGCTCCGACGCCCAAGTCAGCGACTGAACCACCAAATACTAAGAGAAAACTCAAGAACTCTAAGGAACCGTGCAAAATTCTCTCTCAGCGTACTCAAGTTCTCACAAGCGTAAAGAAGTAATCTAAACGTGCGTACCTCAGAAGTTCGTTAGAATCTCTTATATACCTGTGCACTTTCTCTCTCCTGACAGTTACACATCTGGACACGTGGCTCGCATCTAGCTGTACACGTGTCACCATCTGGAGCATCCTTGACTTGGGCGCCACTTCTTATTCTTCAGGCTTTTGGCTAAGTTACTTACGCGTGAAACAACTCAGCGCATAGGCCTTGGAGCGTGATCTCTTATGCGTGGCGAGTTCGGGTGCCTTTGTACACACCTTCCCTGTGGTCTCGCCGGCCGCCTTCATGATCTACTTCACTTGCTTCACTGTGTATGTTCAGGTAAGCTGTTTCCCGACCTCAACCTCTGGCTAGCTAGGAAATGACTATCTGAGGACTTTATCCTCTGTTTCGAAAGCCTGGAACAAGCTTCCCTGATCCTTTGGCGATGTTCTTCTTTCGGCGATCTCTAACCACTAGGTCGTCTGGGTTCGCATCCGGCGACTTCATCTCAAACCCGGTGACTGCCGGTTTAGGTATGCTAGATATCGGAGCACGCCAACTTAATAACTGGCGACTACACGAGCCCCCCCGACTTCCTTCCCTTCTGCCAGCCATGGGCCCTGCTCAACATGCCTACATAATAGCTTGCTGCCACGTCATCACTTCCGACTACCAGGGCGGTACAGAAGCCCTCCAGTCTTAAGCGAAGACTTGTCCAGCGAAAAGACTAAAGAAGTCACGTCACTACCGATCTACGTGGCGCTGGCGCAGAATTCCAAACGTTCGTACTTTTTGCTTTCCTGACGCTCCACCAAACACCTTTCCAATCGCTCAACACGTGGCTTCATCAACGGTCATCTTTAGCTGTCGTTTGCGCTTCCAAAATCGTTTGAAAAAACCCTTAAACCCATTTCATTTTTACTGTTCCATCATCTTTCTGCCTTCGAAACGCTCTGAGTCTTCTCTGCAAACCCACGACGCTCTTCGACTCTCTCAATCCCTAACTCCCTTCAACGCTTATCTGATCATCGAAAGGTATCTCTTTTACTTCCTCTGCTGATATTTGCTGCATTTTAACCGATTCGCATCATCCATTAACTGTCTGGTGCATACGCTGTGGGTTGTTTCTTCTTCTTCTCCCTTTTCGTAACTTAGGGCTTCGTCTTCCATTACTTTCATCACAACGAACTTTCGTTCGTTCGTTTTTCATCCTTCGTTCACAATCGAGTCAACCTCTACGACCTTCGCTCATCTTTCTTTTCCTTTCTCCTTTGCAGTTCCCGCGATGGCTCGTACAAAGACCACCGCGAATCATCCTCCTTCGTTGCGAAACCCTCCATCCCAAGCGCATAACCCACCGCGAGCACCTGGTGCTCCCTCTTCCGAGGCTGAGAGGCCTGCAACCTCTCGCCCCAACCTTGCTCAGGCAACTCCACCAGTCGCCGGAGGAGCCTTCATCCCCTCTCCAGACTACAAGAAGCTATACCCATGGGCCACCTCAACTCTACTGAATGAGACTTCCTCAGTGACCTCTGCACTGGCGGTGCTACGGCTGAAGAAAGGGGACGAGCCCAACCTCTCGTTCCACAAGGAGCACGATGATAAACTGATGGTGCTGTCTTGCCCCCCTGACGTGCCGATCTGCGCGGATGACAAGGGGAACAACGGCGAGTTGTTATGCTTCGTGTATACCACCCTCTTCAAGAAGGTGAAACTCAGGTTTCCCCTCACCCGTTTTGAACGGAACTCTTAACCGAGCTCGACATCGCCGCCGCCCAGCTCCATCCCAACAGTTGGGCATTCGTGCGGGCGTTTCAAATTATGTGTGTGCACTTGGGACTACCGGCCTCGGTGGATGTATTCCTTTTCCTGACAACATGGGCGAGCTGGACAAGGATCTATGCCTCTTCTGGAAGAGCGTAACAGCCGCTAATATTACCTTTCCCACCTCTGCAATAATCACCTTCGAGTTCCTCAAGAGCCAACTCGAAGCTCACATAGGTTAGCACTTACTTCGACCTTTAGGTTTTATCTTGTGCTGCATCTCTGTTACCTGTTATTGGGCGTCCAGCTGGTTGCACACTAGACCTGGTTTTTATTTCCTGTACTATTTACTTGTCTCGTTTGCACATGTACTCATATACTTTACTTTTGTCTTTGAGCTTACTTGTATACTTTTGCACTGTGCAGATCTCATGCTGGGCAAAGGCAAGCTAGCTGAATTGAGGGCGCTCGCCCGAACCCATAAATTGGCATCGGGTTCTCAAACCGTGCCAAACTTGGTGGTGGAGATCGCCGCCACTCAGGGCAGGTCGCCCCCTCAAGGCCTAACTCCTCCAGAGGCACTGCCCGCTCCTCAACGAAAGAAACTCATCTTGAGGAAACCAAAGAGGAAAACTCCTTAAGTGGTCCAAGAAGATGAAGAAGAGGACGATGAGGCAACAGAGGATGGCCTTATCACCAAAAGGAGAAGGGTGGCACCTTCTTCACCACCTGCTCCACCTTCCCTTCCAATACCAACACCGCCTTCTCCCCCAGCTCCAACACCAACATCGCCTTCTCCCCCAGCTCCAACACCGCCAATCCAAGCAGTACCTTTGGCGGCTACACTTCCCGCGGTTGAGGCTAACGAGCCCAACTTCATGGAGAACCCTCCTAGCGCCTCCACGCCGTTCGTATCCGCTGGAGAGGGTCCTCCTTCAACTACCTCAATCGCCGAAGCTGCGCCAGGTGGGGATGAAGGTGCTCATAACTCGCCAATAATCATCACCGAGTCCCCCACGTCACCACCACGCCAAGAAGCCCAAACTCAACAACCAATCCAAGAGGGCGGTGGTGAGAGCCAGCACCAGGCTCCTTCAGTGCCTCCACCAACAGCGGTTGCAAACCTTCCCCTCACGGTCAAAGGAATCTGGGGGCCCTTCACAGCTAGGCTTAAAATGATGGCAGAGGAGCTCCCCTCTATCATATCAAAAGCTGTGGAGAGCTCCAACAAGAAACTTCAGGACGATATCTCCACACTCGAAGAGGAGAATCGACTAATAAGAATCGAGGCGGAGAAGTTATCTTGCAACCTTATGATGGCGGAAATCGAACACTCAAGGGTGGAGGACACCATGAGCACCGAGCTGAGGGTGGCGCGTAAGGAGGCCACCGATCTGCGCCAGAAGTTGCACCTCCTAGCTCAAGAGAAAATCAAGCTGGAGAGCAAGCTGGTTCCCTACCGTCTCAAGGTGGCTGACCTGGAGGCATCAATCAAAGCGGATGCAGCCAAGGTAGAGAACCTTGAGAAGAGGTCGGTTGATCGGGAGGTTCTCTTAGGAAAAGTTGAGAAGGAGAGGGATGACGCCGTGGCGGAGCTCGCCGAAGCCAGGGAGGAGAATGCAAAGATCGCTGCAGAGCTGGCCCAGGCGCGGGAGGAAAACAAGAAGGTTGCTGAAGACCTCCCTCAGACTCGCAGGGAAGCTGAAGAATTAAAGAAGCGAGCTGATGAGCTGAAGCAGCAAACCGAGGGGCTCAAGCAACAAAATGAAGATCTTGAGCTAAGCTCCGCCCAAGTCCTCGCCGCTGGGTTTGACGCCGTCCTGGAGCAATTTGCCTGCCAATACCCCGAGCTCGACCTCTCCATGATATCAATATGTAATGAAGTGGTAGATGGGAAGATCGTTCCTTCTGAAGATTAGCTGCTTCCCTCCATCACTTATTTGTCTATTTTCTTTGCACAAACTTTACTTGTAATCTTCCTTTCTCTGTATTTGAACTGATGCCACTTTATGATAAATCTTTCTGTTTGCTTTGCTCCTTCTTGTAAAAATCGTTTAAACGAACTTAACTTAGCGATTCTGCGGGCGCAACTGTTTACTTACTGCTTCGAACTCGATCAAGCTATCAACTCTCAAACGATAGCGTCTTAATAACTTGTGAACTTTAAGGCAACGAGCTTCATCGTGAAACTACTTACTAAACAGCAAGTCTCAATCCAACTGATAGCTTAAGACATAGTTCACCTGATCTGCTCCATCAAAACGGGCCCTTACCCTTGCCATCGCTTGAATTTCTTCTGATCGCCAAAGAGTCTTGGCGATACCAGCTTCCTCTTGCCTTCATGGCTTGGCCATTGTTCCCTCATTTGGGGGTAGAGGCGCCTTTCGGATCCTTCTCTACCTTCCCTGAGCTTCAGAACAGTAAGCCGGATAGCTAGGGGTTCTCTTCGAACCTACCTTAGCTATCCTTTGAACTTTTTCCACCCTTCACACCGTACTTGAACTCGTTCGAGACGAGAAGGATTTTATCTTGCCTGAACTCGCTCGACGGCGAGAAGGTCTTTAACTCGCCTGAACTCGCTCGACGGCGAGAAGGTCTTTTATCTCGTGCCTCTGCATTGCCCCAGGGGCTACATCTTCTCTCCTTGGGAGGCACTGAGGACTTTTTATTGGTGCCTCTACATTGCCCTAGGGGCTACATCTTCTCTCCCCGGGAGGCACTGAGGACTTTTTACTAGTGCCTCTACATTGCCCCAGGGGCTACATCTTCTCTCCCCTGGAGGCACTGAGGACTTTTTACTCCTTCTCGCCTGCACTCGCTCGATGGCGAGGAGGTCTTTATCTCTTTCTCGCCTCAGGACGCACGAGGGCGTTGAGGTCTTTAAAACGTTGCTAGTGCCTCCGATCGCCGAAAGACGATGAGGACTTTTAACTTTAACTGATGCCACCAATCGCCGAAAAGTGATGGGGACTTTTAACTTTTAGAAAGCATGCAACATAACTTCAAACTCGCCTTAAATCACATACGAGTGACAAGGTCTTTTTTCAAAAACTTTCGTAACAACAACAAGCATGCAATCTAAAACACTTTAAACTTTGAAAAACTCTTCTTTATTGGGTGGCCTCATTAAAAACCCTCCTTAGGGAAAAAAGAGTGCCCCCTTCAAACTGTTTTAACAGAAAGCTTGCAAACTCTTCGTGTTTGTTCTTACTTACAAAGCTTTTAACTGTAATATAACTTGAGGTGCGTGGCGTTCCAAGTGTGAGGAATCGCCCCTCCTTCCAATGTTTCTAAGCAGTAGGCGCCGTTCCCGAGCGCCTCGGTTATCCTGAACGGTCCCGTCCACTTAGGCGACAACTTGTTCTCCATCTCTTACTGGTGGGCCTTCCTCATCACCAGGTCACCTTCTTTAAACTGCCTTGGCATCACCTTTGAGTTATACCTTCATCAATCCTTCTTTTCACTGCCTCAGCCTTTACTCTCGCCTCCTCCCTGACCTCATCCAGCAAATCCAAATTCAGCCTTCTTTCCTCATTCGAGTCTTCCGCTACAAAGTTCTGGAATCTCGGCGAGCTCTCCTGGATTTCCACTGGAATCATTGCGTCGCATCCATAGACCAAGCTAAACGGGATCTCATGGGTACCTGACTGCTCGGTGGTGTGGTACGCCCAAACTATACGGGGTACCTCCTCAGCCCACGATCCCTTGGCTTTCTCTAGTCTTCTCTTCAAGCCTCTTAGCAATACCCGATTGGCCGACTCTACTTGGCCATTTGTTTGAGGGTGCTCGACGGATGCAAATACTTGTTGAATTCCCACCCCTTCGCACAGCTTCTTCAACAAGTGACTTGCAAACTGAGTCCCGTTGTCCAACACCAGGCGCTTAGGCACACCAAACCGGCACACGATGTTCTTCCACACGAAGCTCTCGATCTTGTGTGCGGTGATCTGGGCCACTGGTTCTGCTTCGATCCACTTGGTGAAATATTCAATCGCCACCACCAAATACTTCATCTGCCTGATCGCCAATGGAAAGGGTCCCAGAATGTCGATCCCCCATGTATGAAACGGCCAAGGGCTATAAATCGACTTCAACTCTTCGGGAGGCGCCTGGTGCCAATCGGCGTGCTGCTGACATTGCTTGCAACACTGTGCGTACTTCTTGCAGTCCTCTGTCATTGTAGGCCAATAGTAACCTGCACGGAGGGTTCTTGCGGCCAGAGCTCGACCCCCGACGTGGCTTCCACATATCCCTTCATGGAGCTCGGCCATGATTCTTGTACATTTCTCTCCGTGCACACATTCCAGGAGTGGGTGTGTGAACCCAAACCTATACAACTCGCCATCAATCATTGTGAACTTGCTAGAATTCTTCTTTATCTTCCTGGCCTCCGTCGGATCTAGCGGGAGAAGGCCATCTGCTAGGAATCGCTGGTACTGCGTTATCCACGTGTCTGGCTCATGCGTAGCGCAGACCTGCGTCATGTTTATCCTCTCTCCCCGACATGCTCTTATTCTCGGCGATCTCAAGGTCTCCTGAGTCAGAGACCTGTGACTCCTCGCCGCTTTCTCCGTCGACTTGCTTATTTGAAGAACCAGGTGATCTGCCACAAATGCTCTAGGCGTCTTCAGAGTTTCTTGGATCACCGTCCTCTGCCTACCCCCCTTGCCCGAACTGGCGAGCTTAGCTAGCAAGTCAGCTCGGGCATTCTGCTCTCTGGGCACATGCACCACTTCAAAGGAGACAAAGGAACTCTTCAACTCCTGCATATACTCCAGGTAAGCCGCCATTTATGGATCCTTAGCCTGGAACTCGCCTGTTACTTGTCTCGTGACCAGCAGTGAGTCACTCTTAGCAATCAGCACCCTAGCTCCCATCTCCTTAGCCAGCAAGATTCCGGCGATCAGCGCCTCATACTCTGCTTGATTGTTGCTGGCTTTGAAGGAAAACCTCAGGGATTGCTCAATCAGCACGCCGTTGGGCCCTTCCAAGATGACTTCAACACCGCTACCCTGCTGGTTCGATGATCCGTCCACCGAGAGCACCCAACGGAAATCATCCCCCTCAACTTGTGCTGCTTCTGAAGAGAGTTCGACCACAAAATCAGCGAAAATCTGCCCCTTGATCGGACCTCGGGGCTCATACTTGATATCGAACTCCGACAGCTCCACCGCCCACTTCACCATTCTCCCAGCCACATCAGGCTTCTTCAGAACCTTCTGGATGGGCAAGTCGGTCATCACCAGTATTGTAAAACTGTGAAAATAGTGGCGCAACCTCCTTGCCGAAAATACCACAGCCAGCGCGGCTTTCTCCAAGGCCTGATACCTCCAGGGCCCTGCAGCACTTTGCTGACGAAATAAATAGGCTTTTGAGCCTGGTCCTGGTCTTGAGCGAGCACCGCACTCACCGCCCTCTCAGTCACAGCAAAATACAACCTGAGAGGGGTCCCCACCAGCGGTTTGCACAAAACCGGCGGGCTCGCCAGGTACTCTTTAAGCTTGACGAAGGCCTCTTCACACTCCTTCGTCCAGGCAAACTTGTTGTTCCGCCTTAAACACTGAAAGTACGGATGGCCCTTCTCCCTGCTAGCTGATACGAAACGAGACAGGGCGGCCATCCGACCTGTAAGTTGCTGCACTTCCTTCACAGTAGCCGGGCTCCTCATCGCCAAGATAGCAGCACACTTATCAGGATTGGCTTCTATTCCTCTTTCAGTTAAGAGAAATCCCAGGAACTTCCCCGTCTCTACACCAAAAATGCACTTCTCGGGGTTCAACTTTAATCTGAACTTGGCGATTGTGGTGAACAACTCCTCCAAGTCCGCGACGTGCTTGCTCTTCTCCGGCGAGGTCACGACCATGTCATCTACGTACGCTTGCACATTCCTCCCCAGCATCGGTGCAAGTACCCGATCCATCAACCTCTGGTACGTGGCCCCCGCATTCTTCAGCCCAAAGGGCATCACCTTGTAGCAGTAGCACGATCTCTCGATCATGAAGGCGGTCTTCTCTTCATCCATGGGATGCATCTTTATCTGGTTGTATCCCGAGAAGGCATCCAAGAAACTCAACAACTTACACCCTGCAGCACTGTCCACCAGGGCATCTATGCTTGGCAAAGGATACGAATCCTTTGGCAAGCCTTGTTCAGGTCAGTGAAATCGACGCACATGCGCCACTTCCCATTGCTTTTCTTTACCAGCACGACATTAGCCAGCCACTCAGGGTACTGGACTTCCCTGATATGGCCTGCAACGAGGAGCTTCTGGGTTTCATCCCTGATCGCCTGTCTTCTCTCCTCGTTGAACTTCCTTCTTCTCTGTCGCACTGGTCTGACCTGGTTGTCCATTGCTAGATGGTGGCACAAGAAGTCGGGGTCAATTCCGAACATGTCTGAAGCAGACCATGCGAAAGCATCCAGATGCCGTTCTATCACCTTGGCGATCTGGTCTTGGAGCTCAGCCTCCAAGGATCTTCCCAACTTGAAGACCTTTCCCCCGATCTCCCTCTCGAGCCATTCCTCGACGGGTTTGGGTCTAGCTTCCCTGGCGACCACCGCCCTGGCGATTCCCAGCTCCCTTGCTTCCTCTGGGCGGTTCCTCGCCTCTTCTTCCCGCTCGGCGTTCTCTCCCTCAGCCTCAACATCCATCATGGCGACGTCCCCCCCGGCGGCCACCTCCATCGCTGCACCAACAACTCTCCACTCTGTCGGCTTGGGCTCCACACCGGGAGGCGGTGTCGTTGTGATGTAACTTACTGACCTCTTGTTTTTCAGGCTATTCTCATAGCACTTCTTCGCTTCCTTCTAGTCAGATTTGATGGTCATCACCACCCCTTCCATCAATGGCAACTTCACCTTCATGTGCCTGGTTGAAGGCACAGCTCCTATTCTGTTGAGCGTTGGTCTGCCCAACAGAATGTTATATGCTGAGGGAGCATTCACGACGAGGTACTTGATTTTCTCCGTTCTCGAGCCCGCCTCATCCGTGAATGTAGTTCTTAACTCTATATACCCCCTGATCGCCAGCGAAGCCATACAAGCACCCTCCATAGGGCCTCAGTTGGTCAAGGGGCAACTGCAACTGTGTGAAAGTCGGCCAGAACATCACATCTGCCGAGCTTCCTTGGTCCACCAGAACCCGGTGGACCTTCCTCCCCGCCGTAACAAGCGAGATGACAATTGGATCGTTGTCATGAGGCACAACGTCCCTGAGATCTTCCCTTGTGAACGTGATGTCCACATCTGGCGAGTGGTCCTCGAACATGTCAACCGCCATCACCGACCTCGCATACTTCTTCCTCTGTGACGCGGTGCATCCACCACCCGAGAAACGTCCCGCGATGGTGTGGATCTCCCCGTGAGTGGGCACTTCGTGCTGCTGAGCCTCACCACCCGCCGGCTGGGAGCTCGACGCGCCCCCCGTCCTTCTATCCAGCAGATAATCGTTGAGGAACTCGCTCTTGACCAGGTCATCGAGCTGGTATCCTAACGCCAAACATGAGTCCACGGTGTGGCCAAAACCCTGGTGGAATTCGCACCAGGCGTCTGGCTTTGGTCCCAACACCTTGTCGCCCACCTTCTCAGGCGCCTTTAGCCTGGCTGCTATGTTGGGGATGGCGATCAGGTCCGCCAACCCCATGACAAACTTATGCTTTGGCAGGCGATTGTACTCCCTGGGGCGCCCTGGGCCCCTGCCTTTGTTTTTTCTTGGATCGTAAGGGTGGCGGGCCCTTTGATCCCTCTTGGCCGCTGCTGTCTCCAGCACCCTCTGTGGCTGGATCATGGTCTGGGCGCGTGGCCTAGCCGGGGCCACGCTCCCTCTCTTCTCGGCGACCTCGCTCTCATCGGCGATGTGGGCCACTGCAAGTCGCCTAACCTCAGCAAACGTGGCGGGGTGAGCCCTGATCAGTGCCTCGCAGAAAGGTCCCGGCAGCACGCCCTTTTTGAAGGCGTAGACCAACATCTCTTCGTCCTTGGCCGGCGAGCGGACCATCTGCGCCCCAAAACGATTTAAGTAGTCCCTGAGGGACTCTCCCTGGTACTGCCTTATGTCGAACAGGTCATAAGACACCCGAGGCGGCGCCTTGTTCACTATGTACTGCTCGACGAAAAGCTTCGAAAACTGTTGGAAATTGGTTATGTGGCCAGTGGGCAAGCTCACAAACCATTCCAGCGTTGTTCCCTGGAGCGTGCTCACAAACATCTTGCAATACACAACATCCGAGCCTCCTGACAGCATCATCTGTGTGTGGAACGTGGTGAGATGTGCCTCAGGATCCTCCACGCCGGTGAAAACAGCCTTCACGGGTACCACACTCGCAGGGATAGGCGTGTCTGTGATCGCCTGAGCAAAAGGCATGGGGAAAACGCGAGGCGGCGACGACGGCGCGACCTCTTCAACGACTGGGCGCCCTCTCTGCTCCTGAAGAGCTTGGCGCAATTCCTCAGTCACTTTGCTGAGCTCTTCATTCCTGGCCTGAGAGGCGACCAGGTCCTCGTGCATCCTTGCCTGCTCTATGCGCGAGGCTTCCACATTCGCCTGCAGCGCACGCATAATCTCCACCATCTGTGCCATAGTCATGGCGCCTTTAGCAGCAACTGGCGCAACTGGACTTGAACGGTTGCTTCTCATCTTTCTCATGAAAACTTAACAGATCACAATGAGCGACGAACAACACCTCCTTCAGCAACGATTGATCCAGCAATCAATCGGTCAGAACTTCGCAAACTCCAAAGAACTTCAAGAACACAACCTCGACAACAAACCTTCACAGAAACTCGCAACTTCACCACAGACCTTCAGTTTTTCCACCAAAACCTCTGATTCACCGGTCGAACAGTCCGAATGAACGTCGAAGCTTCGATTTCACCGATTGAAACTTGCGTAAACAGCGAAAAACCTCACCTCACCGAACAAGAACTCAAACGAACGGTGGAAAACACGAATCTACCGAACAAAGCTTGAATGAACGGCGAAAAATGGTTGCACCAGCACACAACCGCACAGAAACCGCAGAAACCTCCAAGAACTCACGCTGTGGATGGGAACAAGTTTTACACGGCCCCACGGTGGGCGCCTGATGATCCCGCCTCTTGACCAAGACGCTGGAGCCTTGCCTCGTCAAATCTGGATCGACTTCTGCGCCGTGTCAGCTTCGGTCCTTCAGTTTGATTCACCTCAAGAACCTGCAAAAGACAGAACAACGCCGCTGCGGCCGATCACGCTCCGACACCCAAGTCAGCGACTGAACCACCAAATACTAAGAGAAAACTCAAGAACTCTAAGGAACCGTGCAAAATTCTCTCTCAGCGTACTCAAGTTCTCACAAGCGTAAAGAAGTAATCTAAACGTGCGTACCTCAGAAGTTCGTTAGAATCTCTTATATACCTGTGCACTTTCTCTCTCCTGACAGTTACACATCTGGACACGTGGCTCGCATCTAGCTGTACACGTGTCACCATCTGGAGCATCCTTGACTTGGGCGCCACTTCTTATTCTTCAGGCTTTTGGCTAAGTTACTTACGCGTGAAACAACTCAGCGCATAGCTGCCTTAGAGCGTGATCTCTTCTGTGTGGCGAGTTCGGGTGCCTTTGTACACATCTTCCCTGTGGTCTCGCCGGCCGCCTTCATGATCTACTTCACTTGCTTCACCGTGTATGTTCAGGTAAGCTGTTTCCCGACCTCAACCTCTGGCTAGCTAGGAAATGACTATCTGAGGACTTTATCCTCTGTTTCGAAAGCCTAGAACAAGCTTCCCTGATCCTTCGGCGATGTCCTTCTTTCGGCGATCTCTAACCACTAGGTCGTCTGGGTTCGCATCCGGCGACTTCATCTCAAACCCGGTGACCGCCGGTTTAGGTATGCTAGAGATCGGAGCACGCCAACTTAATAACTGGCGACTACACGAGCCCTCCCGACTTCCTTCCCTTCTGCCAGCCATGGGCCCTGCTCAACATGCCTACATAATAGCTTGCTGCCACGTCATCACTTCCGACTACCAGGGCGGTACAACTAGTCATTAGGGCTCTTGAATTTCCAAGATTTTGGAATATATTCCTTTATGACTGTTGTAACTTCTTTCTGAACGTGATCAGCTTTCAACACAGGTTCATTGACCAAGGATTCTCTCTTTCAATTGATCTGCAACGGATAGAAATTCAAAAAAGAAATTAAATTGATTTCTTCACAGTGTTGTCAGGCTCAAAACAATCGGTTGTTTCGAAGAAACAATCGATTATTTTTCTGCAGTAGTTAAAACTGATTTTGAATTTTAACCATGAGCAGAAAGAGTTCAAAGCAGATGAAGTTAAGCATTTTAAAGAAGATATTTAAGCATGAGAAAGAACTTTAAAAAAGAAATTAAGAACAAAGAAAGGAAGGTCTTATCCTTTATGTTGTTCTTTCAATGAGCCATGTGCTTTGTGATCAAGAAGCTTTTATTTGATTTTTGAGGGCTTGTGGAAAGATAAATCATTGATTCAACTTCAATGTTGGTCTGTTCCTTCCAAGAACTTGATCAGATGACTCAGTCCTTCACACTTCTTTCAGAATTCCTGCACAAGCATGAGTTCAAGCAACAAGATTTGGCCCCTTTACAAATGTGGGTCCAATTGATTTCTTTTTCTCATTTGGAACCTCACATCCTTTAGGAATCCATTTCATGAAGCCCCTGGGAACAGAAAACTTTGTTATTTTGTAGAATCTAATCGAATGACCCTTCTTCATGCAATAAAAGCATGTAACAACCGGTTGTTTCGATTTAACAATCGGTTGTTTTACTGGCTTTCTTAAATTTTTTTTTGAAAACTTATCTTGTTGGTTCTGTGGATTGAAACCTAAACCAACCTTTCCAAAAACACAGCTTTGAGATGCCAAGACATTCTCAAAGTTAGATTTCCCTTTTGAAAGCTTGTCCACATTGTCAACAAAATAATGAACCTTTTTCTCAAGATTTTCACAATTTTCGCAAATGAGAGTGTCACACTTGGAAGAAGAATTTTTGAAATGATTTTCCAGATTTTTGAAATCATTTTTTGATTTTTCAATCTCATCTTCAACTGATTTCACTCTCTTTTCCAGCCAGCTGTTAAGTTCTTTCAATCGGTTGTTTGAAAGAACCAATCGATTAGCTTCATCATGAGTTTCTTGAAAAGCTTCAAGCAATTCACTATAATTTTGTTCATTTAAGGAAGCACATGAACTTACCTCACTTGAGCTACAAGATTCATCATCTTCTTCAACAATCAAGTAGATGTTTGCTTTCTCATCTTCACTTGATGAAGAACTTGATGATGATACCTCATTTTCACCCTAAGCTATGTAGGCTCTCTTTGTCTTGCCTTTCTTTTCCTTGTTGCTAGGTTTTTTCTCCTTGCTTTTGTTTGGACAATCTGCCTTTATATGACCTTGCTCACCACAGACAAAACAAGTATAGTTATTGGAATTAAAATCATTTGATTTCTTGTTTCCATACCTAACTTTGTTGTTGTCCTTGTTGCGGTTCCTCTTCAAGAATTTGCTGAACTTTCTTGACAGCAAGCTAAGGTTTTCCTCATCAATATCATCACTGGATTCTTGTTTTCCTTTGTGCTTGGAAGCTTTTAAGGCTATGCTCCTTACGTGCTTGTCTTCGCTTTCTTGAACATTGAGTCGATTTATCTCTAACTCATGTTCCCTAAGCTTACCAAACAAAGAAGCCATACTCAAGGATGTTAGATCTTTAGATTCGGAAATAGCAGTTACCTTGGGTTGCCATGCTCTATCAAGACATTTCAAGATCTTGATGTTTAGCTCTTCCTTTTCAAAGGTCTTGTCAAGGCTCATGAGATGATTGATGATGTGCGTGAATCTTTTCTGCACCTCAGCAATTGTTTAACCTTTGAGCATTCTGAACATCTCATACTCTTGGATTAGAACATGCTTCCTAGCTCTCTTTACCTCATTTGTACCTTCATGAGTTACTTCTAAGGTGTCCCACATTTCTTTTGATGATTTGCATTGAGAGACCTGAAAAACTCATCAGAATTTAAAGCAGAGGTTATAATATTTTTGGCAATGCAATCGAATTTGGCCTTCTTGCTTTCTGAATCAGTCCATTGAGACCAAGGCTTTTCAATGAAAGATCCATCTTTTTCAAACTTTGGCACAAAGGGACCATTTTCAATTGCATCCCAAATTCCTTTGTCAAGTGATTCCATAAAGATTTTCATTCTCACTTTCCAAAATTGGTAGTTCAAACCACAAAATAGAGGTGGTCTGTTGATTGAAGCACCTTCCCCAAAAGGTAGTCTATCAGCCATTTCAAAACAGTTTTAGGATCAACTTGAATAACTTTCAAGAACCAAGCTCTTGATGCCAATTGTTAGAATGGATGGCTTTAAACTAGAGGGGGGGTGAATTGTTTAAAGAGGGTTTTCGCAAACTTTTAAGTCAAGAATGAAATTACTTCAAGAAACAATTGATAAGGAATCCAGTTTACCAAAACACAAAGCAAAAACAACAGCACCAGAAAAACAATCGGTTGTTTCACAGAAACAATCGGTTGTTTATACCAGTAAACAAATATCAAAACTAAATTTAAAGAGATTAAAGATAGAGAGATTGCACACAAATGTTTATACTGGTTCACTCTAAACCCAAAGCTACATCCAGTCTTCTCAGAAACCACAGAGGAAATCCACTAAGCAATCAAACCTAGATATCTTACACCACAACCAAGAAAGTGACCTTGATCCCCTCAAGACACACACTTCTCTTGGCCAACACACCAACACTAAGAAAGCTGATCTTGATCCCCTCAAGAACACACATCACTTCTCAGCAATCACACAAAAGAAACTTGTTCAACAGAATACAAGGATTACACTTGTTACAGAAGCAAATCTGAAATCAATACAAGCAGAAATCCTATCTCACACTCTTTGATCAATCACAATCTCTAAGAAATCTCAACTCTTTGAAAAACTCAAAAACTTGTATTCAAAAAGATTGTTACTCAAATATGTTTTTCTGAATTTATTCAAAGATATTATCTTAACAAACTTATTCATTACATTTAATGATTGGTCAAAGCATTTAAAGACTGGAGCGTAAACAGTTAAAGCATTTAAAGCTCAATCAAAGCTAAAACAATTTTTCTGTTATGGTACCAAAACAAGCAATCGGTTGTTTCCTCGAATCAATCGATTGTTTTGGTTTTAACAACTCAACCATTTGAAAAACAGTTTTCAATCTTTTCTAAAACCATCTAAGTATAAAACAATCGGTTGTTTCGACAAAACAATCGGTTGTTTTTGACTTAGTTTGAAAAACACTTTTTCTTTTAAAAGATTGAGAATGCCTATGCTTTGGATTCAATCTAGAGTGGATTACAAAACTCAAACTACCCCAGATCCTAACTAAGACACCTCAACAACAACAAGCACAACCAAGCCTTTAACATCCTTCAAAGGGTTTGGATTCTTCAAAGCTTGAACACCACTTTATCATCTTACACAACTAAATCAATCATGTTGACTCGTGCCATGCTACCAATTGCACCCCCAAGGTGTCCTTCTTCTTTGTCTTTTTCATTACCAAATAAATCTATTTACTCGACATCTTGGATAAAGAAATTTTGGGGTGAACAATAAACACCTCCTAAGGGTTCTCACCTTTTGTGAGGATTTTTATCACCAAGCTCTTTCAGCCCTAAATGTTCTTTCCCAACATGGCTTGTTAGAAGAGCTTGCCCTTTTGAACTCCGCAAACTCACAGAACCTAAGTTTGATTCACTTCCCACACCTTACACTATCTTATAAGTGAACAAACTAACTATGTTATCTGCAGGAGTTCTAAATTTGAGGTTGAATTCTCTCAAACCTGGGGGACATGATACAAACCAAGCCAACAAGCAGATGGCTAAGGATGCACATTACCATTCACACTATAAGAATTCATCTCAACATTAAAGTGAAGACCTCATCAAGGATTTAGCATACCTCACCAGAGGGAGAAATGGACAAAAACCAGAGCATCTAATGTTCTTCCTGCTGATCTTCTTAAGAATAAAACAAGTTCTAAATAAATTGGGATCTCTTCAGGGGTCCAAATAGCAAGATAGGATAGAATAGGTGCCTTTAGCATAAATAGGAGTGCTCATAGTGAAATGGGCTTGATCCAAGCCCACCTTTTCAAGACAAAGCACCTAAAATTAGGGTTTTTGACCTAGTTTCTAGAAGGAGAGCCTAAAGGTGTGGTTTTGATCTTAGTCAACCCTCCTTGGCCACCGCTCCCTTATTTCCCATCCTATGCTTTCCTTTTTTGGCCACCAAGGCACCCATTCCTATAAATAGGGTGCCTTACTTCATGTATTACATGTTAATTTTGAAGAGAAAAGTTACTCTACACAAATTGTGTGAGGTTTGAATCCTCTTGGCTAGGTCTTATCTTGAGTGGTATGAGACTCTCAAGTGGCGGCCCTTAACTCATCTTGGTGGCTACCACACCCCAAGTGGTGTGAACCACTCTCACAATCACTCCATAAGCTACTCTTCTTCCACTATTTTCAATTCATTTCCATTTCTTATACGTCTTTGTCTTGAATTCTTACTTTTGGTTATGCTTTTCTTATATGCTTATGGTGCATCTTTTGGTTCGGTGATGACCACCATTGATGTCAACCTTGTTGCCATTTCCATTCCCCATTGCATTCCATCTATCACTCTATATTGATTTTTTTCATCTTTGCCTTTGTGCAGTGAACCTTCACACTTACTTAACCATTTGGTTATGTTCGTGTCCAGTGGGAATCTTTCATAGGTTTCACCATTAAATTGCTAAAATCTCAACTCTAAGTAAAGTGTCACCATAAAATCGAGCTATCTAAAAATCAACTCACATCACTTTTATAGTTATTCCTCTAACAAATTTCACTCACGAGATTATAATCTCTACTGAAAGCATAAAATAATAATAGAAAACCACCTGCTCACGGGCACCACTTATCTTCAGGTGCTAACAGCAGGAAAACATTATGTTTAACACATGCACCATTATTCTCGAGTACTCCTCTTTTATTCTCAACAATTATTAATTAATACGTAACTAACATGTATTAATTAATATATAACTAACTTGCATATCATCACTTGAGATAAATCTCTTTATCTTCAGAATAATATGATAACAGATTTAAACAGTAACAATTATATCTTTCATCGTGAGAATAATATCACAACAGATAAAACATCTCTTATCTTTTATCTAAATTACCTTTCCTAGGCCGACCCTTATCTGAGTCGAGCTCCCGACCCAGCTCTAAAGCCCAAACATAAAGTGGGCCTCCCCCAAATACCTGGACCGAGGTCTCAAGAATTCATGTCCAGTATAGTAATTAAACTTAATTTTTATTTACTTCTTTTTTATTTCTAAGTTAAACATGTTGTTCAGTAAACTTCATTGTAATTCTTATATAACATCATGCAACAAATTTGTTGATTTAATTTGTATTATTAATTTTTTTAATTTAAATAACATAAAACATTAAAAAATAATTCAACAAGTAATAAAATAGTATAATAATTAATTGTATTTGTAAAACTAAAATAACTAGTAATAGGTAAAATAAAATTCAAGATACTAACTGATCCTGCCGGTTGACTTAGCGCAAGAGTGTTGCCTCGTCACGATCTTCCTCTCCAGCTTGACACCACGGGCCCTCCAAGTCCACACCACAGATAGCCTCTCTGAGAACCTGAAAAACACAAAGTGGCGCCTCTGCGGCCGGTGGCGCTCCGACGCTCAAGTCAGTGACAAGAACACCCAAAAAACTGAGAGAAAATATGCTCTGTAGGACCGTACTGAAAGCACACAACCCTAGCAGAATAAGCCGTAATGAAAAACGTACCTCTGCAAATTCTGTTAAGTTTACCTTTATAGCTTGGTTTCTTCTCTCTCCAGGCCGTTATGCTTTTGGACGCGTGGCTCGCATCCAACCCTGCACGTGTCACCATCTGGGCTGGGGTCGCAGGTTATACCCTGCCCTACACGTGTCATCATCTGAGCTAGGATAACTCAAGCGTCATTTCTTTATTGCTCCCAGCCCTACACGTGTCATCACCTGGGTTGGAGTAACTGATGGCATCCAACCCTACACGTGTCGTCATCTGGGTTGGGGCAACTTGAACGTCATTTCTGTGTAGTAACTAGTCGCGCGTCTAAGTCCTCTACTCAAGGAGTAAACTAGCACGCGACATGCTCTAGAACACCACCTGACAAGGCGAGTATCGGGTGCAGCAAAGTGCATCATCTTTATGATATCGCTTGTCATTGGTGGTGCCTTCCCTTTTGCTACACCATGCATGTTCTGGCTGAGGAAACCTTGCTTTCAACGAATGTCCACTCTAGGAATCCCGTCGTTGATAGGCAAGATGCTCCCTTCAACCCACACGCCCTTCACACCCTACGCTGGCACGATAATTGTAGCGTTGGACTTACTCGCCGGATTTCCAGTGGCCTCAACTGAGTCTGTCTGGAAATCCGACGACGTGCTTCCTGCGGCGATGTTAAGCTACTTGGTCGCCAATCGCCCAACGTGTCGATGACAGATAACCCGGTGATCATGTTCACTGCAGGACGCCAGTTCCATGAACCGGCTACTACGCCCACCTCTGAACCATCCATCTTTCTTTTGCCCACGTGTTCCGCTGAGCACATCCCACCTAGTCACGTGCAAGACACGTCATCACACCCAATGACCTGGTCGATACACTAACAAATGTGTTAAAATATATATAAGGAGAAGTAATGGAAGAAAAATAAATAAGTTTTAAAAGAATAAAAAATTTAATTTACCTATGAATATATTAGTTCTTTAATATTATAATTTAATTATAAGATATTTTTGACTTTGGTGTTAGATTAGTCCTTAAATTACAATTTATTAAAATGTGCCATAAACTTAATAACAAAACATAATTATGGTATTTTTTTACACATTTAAGAAGTAAATCAAAACTTTCTTTTGTTTAAAAATAAAATTAACAATATTTCACATATTAGAAAGTTAATTTATGCAATCATTTTATACGCCAATTTGTTGTTTGATTCGGTAGTTTCAAATAATTTAGTCCATTCTAATGTGATTTATTATGTTTTAAATTTTTTTTTTCACTAAAATGTGGTTTACATAAAAAAATAAACAATTATGTTAATGAAACAAAGATAATAATGTCTTCTATTTATTATGTTTCAATAACTTTTTAAATTAATACCAATTTTTACTAACATTTAGAAAGTGGTATGTATCATAAGAGTTCAGCATGTAGTATATTTAAAGCTAAAGGAAAAAAATGCATAATGCTTCACATGGAAGTACATTTTAGTTTTTTAAGATTCACGTCAAATTCTAATTAAATTAAAACTATAATAATTTTTTTTTCAACTCCAACTAAATTCAATTTGTTTTTAATTTTTTCCGAGATCGAATACCCTTAAGTTTAGAGTTCGAAATAACGTTACCTTTCATTAAGAGAATTCCTCTTATTTATATTTTTCATTTTTTTTAACTTAATTTATCATAAGATTGGGCTTAATCTATCAGAAGAGTTAATGCAGGTCTAATAACCATTTAATCACTTTACGTTTCTTCTTTAATCAAAGTTATGTCACTAACCTGTTTTGAGGTAGTTGTTGGTTTTGCCGAAAGACCCAGAGACTGATTAGACTAACCAGTTACTCGTTCTTTGGTAAAACACAACTCATCTTCTTAACTAAGACTAAAATACATACTTTTAAATTCACATTTTGGATACATTGAGTTTGGATAAAAGAAATATATTTATATGATTTTAGTTGACATAACTTAAATAACATTATTTATCGTAAAACATGCATAAAATAATATATAAAAATGTGTGTTCAGTGGCTCGAGATATGCGAGCTGAAATAAAAAATAAATAAAAGATAGTGATGTCTGTACTCATCGACTTGGAATTCAAGGTGTTAAAAAAGTTATCACAAATATTTTGGACCTTTGAATTCGTTAATAAAATTCTGGGATCCAATTTTCAGTCACAAAATAAAGTTTTAAAGATGTAATTTTATTTTAAAAATGATTAATAGAAATTACACCTCTTAATTATACCTCTTAATTATACCTCTTAATCATGATTATAAGGAAAGTACATTGGTGTTAATACTTGGTTTATTAAAAAAATTTTACCTTTATGTTTTGTTTGTTTGCGTGGAAAGATTGAGAGGAGATAAAGACAAAGAAAGTGCAACAATTGAGGACTGAAAAAGTAAAAAATCATGTAAAAAAGGTAAAATTTGGTAACTTATTTTTCTTTGCAGCAATGAGAAGATTGGCGAAGACATACGATGGATAATTAGTTATAGCTTTTATATAATCGATTATTATTTTAATATTTATGTTTTTTAATAATAAAATAAGTATATTAAAATAAAGAATATTGAATTTTATTTTAGTTATATTTTTAAAAATTATTTTTTATTTTAAATTATTTTTTAAAAACTATTTTATAAACTATATTAAAAAGATTTATTATACTATATCAATCAAATCATCATCTTTTTCCACTTGTTTCTATTCTCTTTTTCTTAATCCAAACAATATCACTTTCTTTTCATCTCTTTCCTTTTCTACTCCTTAAATCCACTCCTTAATCTAAACACATAATTAAAGTGAAAAATCGGTTAAAATGTTTTTATAGAATATTTTTTTCCATAAAACAGTCTTATCTTTTGAAATATTAGTCATTTTAAAAATATTTTTAAAATTGAGTAAGAATGTTATTTGAATTTTTGATTGATAGAAGATATTTTTAAAGCATTTTAATGATATCCACGTAAAATTAATGATGTCAAAGTATAACTATCTTTCAAGATGAAATTATACGTGATTTGGAGATTATTTGCATGTAATATCTATAAATTAGTAACTATAAGTAATAATACTACTACTAGATATTTAGATCGAGAGGTGAAGTTTAGACAAATCACTGAAGCAAGGAAGTAGCAATATATTAGAGATGTTGGAAATGAAATAGTTTTGTGAATTTCTTTTGTGATTGTTATTTATAAATGCAATGTTTTATTCAAAATTCATGTTCCTATTTTGACCAAACCAAGTTGATTCATCGTGCAAGGTTATCTACATCAATAAGTCACCGTTATGACTTAGCTTTGCATTAGGATGGATCAGCTCACCATAGTCTCAGCTATGCGCTCTGCTATCATTGAATCCTATGGCTAGCTGAATAGGGTTTAGAAACATGAAATAATCTTCCGACATCATTCATGCCCTATGGACAATCAATAACCATTCCTTATCATTGGGCATTAAGCATACTACCAGACCAAGGAATTTGAATATAAGAAGAGAAACATGCATCTATAAACAACAATAACTCCAAAAATATCACATGATCAAGAGCTGAGAGTGCAATCAACAACTGAGAGTGGCTCTGTTGAAACAAAGGGGGCCCTACCTGTTCATTGCACTCCGATGATCAAGTTAGTACTGGGCTAAGAAACAGTAAGTATGTAAAGCAGTTTCAGTCTTAGAAATGGCGTACCTTTTCTAGGGTTTTTACCACCCTTTATATAGGTTGTAACTAGGTCAACTCCCTGTCCCACGAGGATCTTTCCTTTAGTGGAATTAGGGTTACTGGTGAGGCATCCTGTGACACGTTGCACAAGCTTAGCGCAGCTGCAACATAAGACTTGCCTCTTTTGGAGTGCAATCTTTCTAACAGTATGGCCGCCAGGGTACAAACTCATGTATGAGCGTTGTGGCGCCATCTGTTCCGTGGGTGTCCTAATTATTCACGTGCCATGCATGCAGTCTTTCCATGGAAACCTTAACCCTCACGGGCATTAGCGCTTCCAGGGAACACTTGCTTGTGCCGTACCCAAATGTACTATGCACACCTCATGCATGATCCTCTCGTGATATAGGTCTTTCTGGTATCTGGGTATTAACTCATGTTAACTCACTCTATTTGTGGCCCATTATTACGGTCGGACCACTGAGGTCCGACCTCGACGTCTGATGTTGACCTCTTCAATGCCGAGGTCCGAGGTCTGGCCAGTACACAAGCCCTCCAGGCTCGAACTGTAACTTGTTTCAGCGAAGAGGGTAAGTGATCGCCCACGGCGACCTACGTGGCGATTAGAGTGATGGAACGTGAACAATGCACCGAGGTGACATTTCACCATACCTTTTTAATCAACGTACACGTGGCAGGATCAACGGCTAAGGCTTGTTTCCATTTGCGCTACTTCGTATACATTAAACCCCTCAAACCCCTACGCTCCTTACTGTTTCATTACTTCTCTTAACATTTCTCGAGCATTTCCTCTCTCAAACGCTCTCTCTTTTTCCTCAATCACTTCAACCCTTTGAAACCTAATTGCTCAAAGGTATGTCTTTTACTTTATGATCGCCCTTACTCTATGATTCTGATGCTCATAACATGCGATAACTATTCAGGGACTGTTTATGTTTTCTACACTTTACATTTTACGCTCTTGGTTCGCGCATTCTCTGTTTTTCTGGATTCTTGAGGTGCACCATCTTTTTCCTCTAAACCTTCGTTTTTTCTTCTTCTTTTTTAGCTCTTCTCTTTAAGATGGCTCAACCGAACACTACTCCAACCTTAACTTCAATCTCAACTCCAACCTCGACACCAACAACTTTTATCGTTGGGCACCCAACAACTTTTTAGAGGAAACCTCTAGCTTTACCTCCCTTGCGAGCATAGCAGCCTATAGGAAGAAACAAACCTGTCATAAGTCTCGCGTCTTCGAGAAGGAGCATGATAAATTCGTGAGGGTTGTGCCCTGTAGAGTAGGTGAGCCCATGTGTTCTGACGAGTCATCGGACCCTCAGGGACCCTTCTGCTTCGTCTACTCGACTGTCTTCTGAAGGCTCTCCATGCGCCTTCCCTTCACTCCCTTCGAGCGAGCCCTTCTCACCGAAGTAAACGTCGCCCCTGCCCAACTACATCCAAACAACTGAGCCCAGGCTAGAAGTTGTGGGTTAGCTTCAACAGAGTTGCTAGGAGGGTTCTGCTGACGCTCTTCCAGCAGTCCTATAAAGGCTTCAAAGGGAATTTCTTCAAGGTTCGATGCAACAGGAGGGACCCCACTCTCTTGGACGGGTTTCCCCTCTACTGGGCGGAGAAACCTAAACTCAAGAAGCCCAGATGCCTTGAGGACCTACCCCCACCAGAACGAGAGGTGTGTGACCTCCTCTCTGGTCTTCAAGCATCATTTAACACGATTGAGCTGCTCAAACTTGAGTTTAGCCCCAAGGCCCTTAAGGGTTATATTGGTACCTGTTTATCCTGCTTCTCCTCATATTTCTTTTTTTGTGCACTTTAATTAGTTCAACTCTTATATGCTTCGTTTTCTTAGATGATCGCGCCCCATCCTTCAGGGAGAACCCCTAAGCGCCTCTTCCCTCGCGACCTTGTGGTGCAAGAAGGTGGGGCGGGGGGGGGGGGGGGGGGGGAATGCCTCTGGGGGCAATGATGGAGATCAAGCTCAAGTGGACATGGAGGCCAATCAACAAGATCAAGAAGAGGTAGAGGCGCAAATAGAGGACAATTATTTTCTCTTTTTGTAATTTCTTTGGTTGAAGGTGCTTAGAGGGAAACATTAGAAACCTCTATTGTTATAGCATCTTTTAGTCTTTAGTTAGGAGTCTTAGGGGGGGTGTGTTAGTAGATAGGTGTAGGAGTAGAATAGGAGGTGCCAAAGTGAAGGAAGAGGTCACACCTTCCTCATGCTTTGTTTTAGGCGCCGATTCTAGTAGCTTTTAGGAGGGAGTTTTTGAATTTGTGTAGCTTGCATTTCAGCACCTTAGGCTATAAATAGAGGTGCTCCCTTTGTATTTGGCAGATTTGAATTTAGACTAAAGAAACTATACTCAATTTTTGAGTGAGCATTGGAGAGCTTTTGAGCCTTCTTCTCTAGTCTTATCTTGAAGGATCCATGGTGTCCTCAAGTGGCGGCAGCACACTCATCTAGGAGCAACCATCCTTCTACTGGCGTGATCATCCAACCTTACATCCATCTTCATGAGCATTCTTTTCTCCTTCCTTCCTTCTCTTTCAATTGTTCAAGTTTAGCTTGTGTTCTTGAGTTTTTGTTCGGTTATTTTATGTTTCCAGCAGCTGTTCTTCTTCTTCTCTGTTTTTGGTTCGGTGCTTTTCTGTTTCCAGCACTCCTTTTCAGTTCACTTGCCTTTTAATTCATTTTGTTCGGTTCATTTTAGTTCTTGTTCAATTCTATTCGGTGCTTTTGATTTTTACCTCTTTTTGTTGGTTAAATTTGACAATATGAGGAACTTCCATATGAGTTTGGATTTGGTACTAGTTTTGGTGAGTTCTTGACTTAGAACATTGATCCAATTCTAAGAAAAAGTGCCTAACAGTTGTCGAACTCAAGTTGATTCCTAAGAATGTCAAGAATCATTCTCTTCTTTGCTATTGGAATCACATCATGTGGTATCAAGAGTTTAGGTGTGTTCTTGTTTAATTGTTGAGTTGTGTAGCACTTTATTTCAAGAGCTCTTTTAATTTCTTGCAATTTATGTTTCTGTTTTAGGCTTATTTGAGTTTGCTTGCTGTTCTAAATTTTGTGCCTATCATATGTTTGAGTATTTTCCTTTTTGAATCCATACAAGTTTTGTCTTAGTCTTGTTTTTCCATAATTGTCATCACTTCTAGTAGTACTTTTATTGCTTTTGTTGTTTCTTGCTTTAGTGTCATATAATTTTCTGAGTTTGATATATTGATCCTTTGTGCATTTTTTGTTTTAGTTTGAGTTCATGCTTGTATTTTAGACCTATACAAGTTCCTATACATCATTTTCCATTATGTCTTTGCTAGTTCATAATTCTGTTTTTCATTCCTCTTAGGATTCCTCTGTTAGAAAAGAGTAGAAAAAATAATTATTCAAAAATTCAAAGTACACAAAAAATGATAAATAAAATACAAAAAGTGTACATTACTGCCAAAAAAAATACGGTAATCCGGCAGCGATTTTAAAAAATTTATCTCAATTAATTGGCTTACTGTTTTTATGTGATTCCAGTGCCATTATTGAGTTAACATCTTGAAGTTTCTGTGGTTTAAATTTCATAATCCAGTTCGCTCTATATCATTCCAGTTAAATCAGTGAACATCAAGCACAGTTTGCATAATTTTTTTCTCTAGTAGCTAATTTTTGTTTTCTTCATCTACTCTAGTGCTTTTCTTTAAGTATTCTTTTGTGTGCCTACTTTCTCATTGAGTTCTTTAATTTTCTTGCTTGTCTTTTGTTCATTAATCTTTGAGTTTGTCAAACATCTAGTATTCCTTTTGTTCTAGCCTTTCTTTGCTTATACTTTTTCTTGTTTGTCTTTATTGCTTCATTGGTTTTGTGGTGGTTGACTTTGAGATTGGTGTGCTTGCTTTGACATCTTTCATTTGAGGATTCCAAGGCCTCAAGATCAGATTGGTGCAAGGACATTATTTCTTTGAGAGTGACCTATGTTTTTCTGCCTAAATTCACTTCGGCAGTTTGCATTGAAACACTCACTGTTTTGGCTAATTTTTTTTTGTTTCTTGACTTGTTTACTGTTTTTGTGTGTTTGCTGTTTTTGAATTACAAATGGCTGGCTTTTCAAGTGATGCATCCTACAAGCAGAATTCTCCTTCCAAAGCTTCAATCCTTGGTGAATTACATCAAGCACAAAGAACGATTAGACGCTTGGAAGAGAAATTGCAAAAGATGGAGGTGCAACAAGCTAGACCATCTCCTTCAATCCATGATGAGCATCATTCACATAGACCTTCAACAAGAGCCTCTTCAAATGATTTTGGCCATGAAGATGAGCATAGGAGAAGGAGAACTCAACCCCAATTCCATGGACAAAGACATCATCATCAAGGGGAAAGACATCACTACGGCAATGGCTTCTATCAAGATGCAAAGTCTAGGCTTCCTTCGGTCAAGCTTCCTTGTTTTAATGGCTCTAGTGATCCTAATGTATATTTAGATTGGGAGGCTAAGTGTGAACAAATATTTGAGATCCATGAGATCCAAGATGAGCATAAGCTTAAGCTAGCCACCCTAGAGTTTAGTGATTATGCCATGAAATGGTGGCATGGAATTGTAAAGGACATTATCTATCACAGGGGTCCTCCCGTGGACTCTTGGAACTCTTTAAAGGATCATATGCGCGCTAGGTTTGTGCCCCCACATTTTAGGAAAGACCTCATGTCGAGACTCCAACGGTTTCAAAAAGGCACGCTAAATGTGGATGAATATTATAAGGAGCTAGAGACGCTTGTGCTTAAAATTGAATTAGAAGAAAGTGAGGAAGCTATGATTGCTAAGTTTGTGAGTGGTCTTAGGAAGGATATTCAAGACATTGTTGAGTTACAAGAGTATTCATCATTGGGCTCTTTAGTTCATCTTGCAATGAAGGTGGAAGCCCAACTTGCTAAGAAAAACTCTTTCAAAAACGTTTCCAATGATGGATACTACTCCAAGTCTTGGAGAAACAAAAATTCTTTTTCTAAACCTCCTTCCAAAGATTCTTCTTTCAAACCCAAGGAAACTAAGCCATCTACTTCTAGGCCTAAATCTCCCACTAGAACGTCTAATACTAAATGCTTTAAATGTATGGGTTATGGTCATATAGCTGCAAATTGTCCTTCAAAACGAAGTATGTACATGCATAAGGGCATTGTAGTTAGTGAGCATGATTCGGATTCTCCTAAGCATTCATTGCATTCTCATGCATCTAGTGAGGAAGAGAACGAATGTCCACTTGAAGGGGATTTGTTAGTTGTGAGAAGACTTCTTGGACAAGTTTCACAACCTTTTGATGAAAGTCAACGGGAAAATATTTTCCATACAAGATGTCTTATTCAAAACAACATTTGCTCTTTGATAGTGGATGGGGGTAGTTGTGCAAATGTGGCTAGTACAAGAGTAGTAGATAAGCTTGGATTGCCTACTATCTCTCATACAAAGCCCTACAAATTACAATGGCTTAGTGAAGTAGGAGAAATAGTTGTCAATAAACAAGTCCTCATCCATTTCTCCATTGGAAAATACAAAGATGAGGTATTATGTGATGTTGTGCCCATGGAAGACACTCATGTTCTTTTGGGAAGGCCTTGGCAATTTGATAGAAAAGTTTTACATGATGGCTTTACCAACAAACTTTCTTTTGAATTCCATGGTCACAAGGTTACTTTAAAATCTCTCTCTCCAAGAGAAGTCCATGAGGACCAAGTTATCATGAAGAAAAAGAGGGAGAGTGAAAAAGATAAAAAAGATAAAAAAGATAAAAGTTCTTAGCCTACACTCCTTGTGTCTAGGCGTGAGATTAAAAGGGAAATAGTGGCTCATCATCCTCTTTTTTTAGCCATCCCTAGAACTCTTAAGGTAGAAGCACTTGTTGATAGTCCTCATTGCTTGGAAAATTTGGTAGAAGAGTTTCAAGATGTGTTTCAAGATCCTCCAAATGGACTTCCACCTTTGAGAGGGATTGAGCACCAAATTGATTTAATACCGGGCTCTTCTTTACCAAACCGTCCAGCATATAGGACCAATCCAAGTGAAACCAAGGAAATTCGCCAACAAGTTGATGCTTTGATTGAGAAAAGGTGGGTTCAAGATAGCATGAGTCCTTGTGCTATGCCTATCATCTTAGTGCCAAAAAAGGATGGCACATGGCGAATGTGTTCGGATTGTAGGGCCATCAATAACATCACAATTAAGTATAGGCATCCCATCCCTAGACTAGATGATTTGTTGGATGAATTACATGGTTCAAAAATCTTTTCAAAGATTGATCTTAAAAGCGGCTACAATCAAATCCGTATCAAACCGGGTGATGAATAGAAGACGGCTTTTAAGACCAACTTTGGTTTATATGAGTGGTTAGTTATGCCTTTTGGTCTAACTAATGCACCAAGTACCTTCATGCGCCTCATGCATCATGTTCTTAGACCATTCATTGGTAAGTTTGTTGTTGTTTACTTTGATGACATTCTCATTTATAGCTTATCTTTGGATGAACATAGGTTGCATGTTAGGCAAGTTTTAGAAACCCTTAGGAAGGAACATTTGTATGCTAATATTGCTAAATGTATGTTTGCTCTTGATCATATAGAATTCCTAGGGTTTGTTGTGAGTTGCAAAGGGGTCCATGTGGACAAAACAAAGGTGATGGCCATTCAAAATTGGCCTACACCGAAATCTTTGAATGAGGTCCGAAGTTTTCATGGACTTGCTTCTTTCTATAGAAGATTTGTCCCAAACTTTGGTACCATTGCCACACCACTCAATGACATCGTGAAAAAGGATGTGGTCTTTAAATGGGGAGAAGCACAACAAAAAGCTTTTGAAACTTTGAAGGAAAAATTGACTAATGCTCCCATCTTGGCCCTTCCTAATTTCACTAAGAGATTTGAGATTGAGTGTGATGCTTCTAGCATAGGTATTGGGGCTGTTCTCCTTCAAGAGGGCCACCCCATAGCCTATTTTAGTGAGAAATTGAAAGGAAGTCATCTCAATTATTCCACTTATGATAAAGAATTATATGCACTTGTTAGGGCTTTGTTCACTTGGCAACACTATCTTTTTCCCAAAGAGTTTGTGATACATAGTGATCATGAATCTCTTAAATATTTGAAAAGCCAAAACAAGCTTAACAAGAGGCATGCTAAGTGGGTGGAATTCATTGAGCAATTTCCTTATGTGATCAAACACAAGCAAGGCAAAGTAAACATTGTGGCGGATGCTCTTTCTAGAAGATACACTTTGCTAAATCTTTTAAGCTCTCAATATCCTTGTTTTGATCACATTAAGGAACTTTATCATGATGACCTTGATTTCTCTCTCATCTATCAAGAGTGTCTTAAGGGAGGACACAAATTTTTTTTTATACAAGATGGCTTTCTTTTTAAAGGAAAACGTCTTTGTGTTCCTCAATGCTCTATTAGATTATCTCTTGTTAGAGAAGCTCATGAGGGGGGTTTAATGGGACATTTTGGGGTTGCTAAAACTTTGGATGTGTTGCATGAACATTTCTTTTGGCCTCATATGCATAAATATGTTCATAGTTTGTGTGATAAGTGCATAGCTTGCCACAAAGCTAAGTCTAAGATGTATCCCCATGGTCTATATACTCCTCTTCCTATCCCTTCAATGCCTTGGGTAGATATATCTATGGATTTCATCTTAGGTTTACCCAAGACATCAAAGGGAAAGGACTCCATTTTTGTGGTAGTGGATCGTTTTTCAAAGATGGCTCACTTTATTCCTTGCCACAAAGTGGATGATGCATGCCACATTGCAAACCTCTTCTTCCAAGAAGTTGTTCGCTTGCATGGGATCCCTAGATCTATAGTGTCCGATAGAGATCCCAAGTTCCTGAGTCACTTTTGGAAGACCTTGTGGGGCAAGCTTGGGACTGAGCTTTTATTTTCTACCACTTGCCACCCACAAACTGATGGTCAAACCGAGGTGGTGAATAGAACTTTGGGACAACTATTGAGATGTTTAATTTCGGGGAATCCTAGAGTGTGGGAGAATTTACTACCCCATGTTGAGTTTGCATATAATCGTGTAGTAAATTCTACCACCTCACATTCTCCTTTTGAGGTTGTCTATGGGTTTAATCCCCTAACACCTCTTGATCTTCTTCCTATTCCCCTTCTTGGAGATGTCTTGTGCAAAGATAGGGATGAAAAGGCTTCTTTTGTGAAAACTTTGCATAAAGACATCAAGAAGAGAATTGAGAAGAAGGTTGGCAAGTATGTTGAACTTGCCAATAAAAGGAGAAAAGCATTGTTGTTTGATGAGGGTGATTGGGTTTGGCTTCACTTGAGGAAGGATCGTTTTCCTACTCAAAGGAAGTCCAAACTAATGCCTCGAGGGGATGGACCTTTCCAAATCCTCAAGCGAATTAATGACAATCCTTATGAGTTAGATATGCCTGATACATTCTTAGGTAGTCATACTTTTAATGTCAGTGATCTAACTCCTTTTTCTGTAGGTCTCCAGAATTCGTGGTCGAATTCTCTCCAACTCGGAGAGTATGATGCAGATCAAGCTCAAGTGGACATGGAGGCCAATCAACAAGATCAAGAAGAGGTAGAGGCGCATATAGAGGACGCCAATGGAGGTCAAAGCCCACCTCAAAGGCTTACAAAAGGCATGTTCAAAGCTTTAGGAGCTAGGGGACAATTATTTTCTCTTTATGTAATTTCTTTGGTTGAAGGTGCTTAGAGGGAAACATTAGAAACCTCTATTGTTATAGCATCTTTTAGTCTATAGTTAGGAGTCTTAGGGGGGGGGTGTTAGTAGATAGGTGTAGGAGTAGAATAGGAGGTGCCAAAGTGAAGGAAGAGGTCACACCTTCCTCATGCTTTGTTTTAGGCGCCGATTCTAGTAGCTTTTAGGAGGGAGTTTTTGAATTTGTGTAGCTTGCATTTCAGCACCTTAGGCTATAAATAGAGGTGCTCCCTTTGTATTTGGCAGATTTGAATTTAGACTAAAGAAACTATACTCAATTTTTGAGTGAGCATTGGAGAGCTTTTGAGCCTTCTTCTCTAGTCTTATCTTGAAGGATCCATGGTGTCCTCAAGTGGCGGCAGCACACTCATCTAGGAGCAACCATCCTTCTAGTGGCGTGATCATCCAACCTTACATCCATCTTCATGAGCATTCTTTTCTCCTTCCTTCCTTCTCTTTCAATTGTTCAAGTTTAGCTTGTGTTCTTGAGTTTTTGTTCGGTTATTTTATGTTTCCAGCAGCTGTTCTTCTTCTTCTCTGTTTTTGGTTCGGTGCTTTTCTGTTTCCAGCACTCCTTTTCAGTTCACTTGCCTTTTAATTCATTTTGTTCGGTTCATTTTAGTTCTTTTTCAATTCTATTCGGTGCTTTTGATTTTTACCTCTTTTTGTTGGTTCAATTTGACAATATGAGGAACTTCCATATGAGTTTGGATTTGGTGCTAGTTTTGGTGAGTTCTTGACTTAGAACATTGATCCAATTCTAAGAAAAAGTGCCTAACAATAGTCTAACTCAAGTTGATTCCTAAGAATGTCAAGAATCATTCTCTTCTTTGTTATTGGAATCACATCAGGCAATCACGATGCGCCCCTCATTAATCTGCTCGTCTTCCTCCAACGGGCCCTGCAGTCTTTCCAAAACCAGTAGAGGTTGGAGCGCATGGATGAGGATCCCTTACAAGAGCATGCAACCAAGTGCCATGGGGACTTCCTTGTTGCATCTAGCCTCTCCCTGACCAAGATGCAGAAGCTAAAGAAGGCAGCTAGCCAAGACGCAGTTCAGATCAAGGCGCTCAAGCACCACGAGACTGTCCTTTACTTGGAGGAGGCAAATTCGCAAATCTGAGATGACGGCGAAGAAGCTCCTCTTCGAGAAGTCCCAAGAAGCTTTGGGAGCCCTTGCCAAAGTCTTGACTCTTCGCACTAAGATTATTGGCTTGAAGGAGAAGGCAGAGGAGTCGCAAGAGATGATGGATAGGCTCGAGGAGAAGTCATCCCAAAAGGAGGAGCGGCTTGCCAAACTGGAGGTAGAGCTAGCCCGTAAGGATGAGCTCTTCAAAAAGACTAAGGAAGAGCTCACCAATGATGCCACTGACGTCTACGCCGCAGGGTTTGAGGACGCCTTGGCCCAGGTTGCCTGCATGCACCCTGGAGTGGATTTTTCTCAAATCGGCTTGGCCAATAAGGTCGCTGGTGGGCAGTTGGTTGATGCCGATGAGTGACTCCTTCTGTTGTACTTATTTGGTAGCTTGGTAAACAATTGACTAGCCGTGTAGATATGTGGACATTTCTATTTATAAAATGATCTTTTACTTTGAACTGCTCCTTTTTGTTGTTAGCTGCTTTCTCTGTCTTGCTTAGTCTAACAACGCTTTAGGGCCTTTCTGACTTAGGTAGCACGCTTCTTTACCGCTCACTTGACCTTAACCTTTCTTCTATGTGTTAGGTTAGAGGTGGTGCTTACTTAAACTCTTACTTCACCCTACCCTTTGTCAATCAAAGATAAGGGAAATGCTGCTCTCGACCTTGGCGCATAAGGGCAAGAGAGATCTTACAAGACAAGGGAGAGGTTCCTCTCTCTGACCTCACCCTAGTCGTATAGTGGCAGGGGAGGATTTTAATTGGTAACTGTTCTGTTCTCGACCTTGGCATTCCCACGCAAGAGGGAGGCTCACTAAGAACCATGCTATTCCGAATCTTGGTGTTTCTAACCCAAGGGAGATTTTCACTTAGCTTACTGACCTCGCCCTTGTCGTATTAAGGCAAGGGAGGGTTTTATCCGGGAACCATCTGTCTCGACCTTGGCGTTCCCACGCAAGAGGGAGGCTCACTAAGAACCATACTATTCCAAGTCTGGGTGTCTCTAACCCAAGGTGTTAGGATTGATGGCTAGAACAAGAGGCGGGGGGGGGGGGGGGGTTGAATTGTTTATAAAAGATTTTCACAAATACTTTCCTTAGAATAAATATTTAACAATCAATTTAGATAAGTAATTCAGAAATCCAATCAAATAGTCAAAGACAAACTGATATCAGAAATTCAATCGGTTAAAAGCACGATTTAACCGGTTGTTTATGACAGCGAAAATATCAAACAGTTATGGAGAGAAGAGATAGAGAGATTTACACACAAGGTTTATACTGGTTCACTCAATCCCTGAGCTACATCTAGTCCTCAGTCAAACCACTGAG
This sequence comes from Phaseolus vulgaris, assembly GCF_051622355.1. Classification (NCBI taxonomy): domain Eukaryota; kingdom Viridiplantae; phylum Streptophyta; class Magnoliopsida; order Fabales; family Fabaceae; genus Phaseolus; species Phaseolus vulgaris. The sequence continues at coordinate 21,882,029 of NC_143501.1, read as the reverse complement.
TATTCCACTATGTAACCAATCACAGATTACAAACACACACTACAAAGAGGTGACTTTCAATCCCACAAAGCCTACTCACTCTCTTTGCACACAGCCAACAGAATCACACTGACTTTATAGGATTTTACAAACAGTTTTACAGAGTGTAATATGAACAATTACAAGAAACTAAGTAAGGGTAGAAAAACCTGGAATTACAATACACCAGAGACCCTATTGATCAGTTCTTGAATCACAGCAAAGCCCAAAGGCAATCTTGCTGAACTTGGAAAAACACCTTTTCACAAACAGTTGATAATCTCTCAAATTGATCTCAAATCAGAGTGTAAATTTTTCTCTCTTTCTGTATTTTCATATATCAAACATTTGAAAGAAGACTATATTTATAACCTTTGAAAAATTACCATTTAAGGCAAATTTAAGTAACTGAAACGGTTAAAACAAGTTTTCAAAAAGTTGTTAAGAAAACTTACATTTAATCGGTTGAAACTGCGATTTAACTGGTTGAATGGTTTCAACAGTTATACAACTTATTCAAAAATCAGTTTCAAAACTCATTTGCCAGCTAAGTGAGAAACAACCGATTGTCTCGAAACTTTAATTGGTTGTTTTTCCCTTTGCATGGAAAAACACTTTAATCTTCAAAACAGATTGAAATAAGCTTTGTTTGAGAATCAAGACTGATCTTACAAAGATTCTAAACCCCTTAACTAAACCCAAACCTAAAACACAACACAGATTCAGGCTCCAAGAGGATTTGAAACATCAAAGCATCCCATCTTCAACAATCTCCCCCTATTTGATGGAGACAAATCCTTGGATGCTTTTAGGAATGTTCTTTGTTAAGAATCTGCTGAATCCTTCATTCATTGAGCAAACACAAGGTAATCTAGTCCAAAAAAGATATGCACCATACATCAGTTTTGAAATAAGCAGAGCTGTATAAGAACAATCGGTTATTTCGCAGAGATAACCGGTTAAAATTCTGTAAACCAGAAAACAAAAGTTTTAAAACTCCAAATTTAAAGCAGTTTAACGTAGTCAATAATAGCAATGTTCAAAATCAGTAAACACATTTAAGAACATTACAACTCCTAACAATACTTCTCACCCTATTTGTCTCACCAAATAGACAATTGGTAGGATTAAAAACAACATAAAGAAAAGAGAAATTTAAAAGTTGTTAAAGAACTATCCTCCCTTTGAAATTGTAGTTCCAGAATCTGTCTCTGGACTTCTTCAATTTGTTCATCCAGAGTTGAAAAACATGTATCCATGTTGGTAAACCTTGACTCGCACATTTCATAGAGGTTCATTTGATTGTCAGCAAAGGTGTCCATTCTATTGATCATTCGCCTTTCAAAAGATGACATGTTTGGCATCCTTTCATCCATATTGATGTTATGATGTACACCTTCTTGAGTTTAAGCAGCAGGTTCATTTTGCATTGCTGCCTCTTCAGTTTCATCACCTTCATTAGTTCCACTTGGGCTAGCTTGATCACCATCCTTACTTACCCATCTTCCACCAATCTTAGTAAATCCCATCTTACTTAGGGATCCATTGTTGATCTCACTGGAGGGCTTGATTACTTTTTCCAGCTCTCCTTCTATATCCACTTCAAAATAGTGAAGAAACTTAGAAATCAAAATGGCATAGGGATAATGAAAGTCACATAACCTCATAGCTTTTTGCATGTGCTCTTTGATTGTGTGAATCCAGTTGATCTTCACTTCGTTCATGATACAGTAGATCAAGAGGAGATCTTCTTCAGATAGAGTTGAATGGTTACTCCCCCTAGGTATGAGAATCCATGAAACTATGAAAGCCACAAGCCATTAATCAAGCTTCAACCCACCAACTGAAAAATTCATCACTTTGGACTAGGGATTCTTGAGACAACCTTTGTAAAACTGGATTTTGTTGAAATCTTCCACTACTCCAAAGTTTCCCCTATTAATTCTTAGTCCAGAAGACTTCAGCCCGGTCACAGCAGACCATACCTCACTTGTGATGATCATATCTACACATTTGACATGTGTAACAAGTGAGTCACCATCAAAATGAAGGTTAGTGTAAAATACCTTCACCAAATATGGATATTTGTTTCCAATAAGCTCTAGGAATCTTTTCAACTTTTGTTCTTTGAGAATGTTCCTCACAGAATCCAGCTTCTGTTGTTTCATCCATGTGAAGGAAACAACTTTTGGTGTATTCACATTCTTTCTACTTGTCTCAACTAGATACTTGTTGATGAGATTGGTATCACCTGCAAACCATCCTTCAAGCTTTCCAGAGCTTTTGACACCTCTTGATTTCATCCTTTTTACAGAGGGAGGAGTGCCAACCATTGCTTAATTCAGAAACAGTTTCTGGACAAAGCTGGTTGTATTCAACATAGAAAATGAATCAAATATGAACCATAAAGTTGATTATTCCTGCCGGTTGACTCGCGTTGCCGGTTGACTCGAACGGCAGCCTTTGGCCCTTCTATCTCCGCCTGGGAATCGTACTTCCTTGATCAAAGAATCTCTCACCTGCAAAGACAAAGGGGCGCCTTGACGGCCATTTGCACTCCAACGCTCAAGTCAATATAAGGGAAAAGAAACACCAAGAGTGTTCAGTCTTAGAAACTGTGTACCTTGCTAGGGTTCTTGGCACCCTTTACATAGGTTGAAACTAGGGTTTACCTTTGTGTTGTTACCCTTGTCTAGGGTTCCTTATGGAACGTCCTTGCGCCGCTATTTACATAATCTTAGCGTATCTGGCACATAGAACTTCCCTTAACTGGAATGCAACGACTAATAGAGTGGTCGTCTGGGTACCAACTTGTGCACTTAATCTCTGGCGTCATTTGTTTCTACGGGTACCCTAAGTATTCACGTGCCATGCATGCAACTTCCCTTGGAAACCCTAACCCTAATGGTTCTTAGCGCCTCCAAGGATTATTCTCATGTGTCGCGTCTGTATGCGCTATACACTCCACGTGTATGGATCCCTCGTGACTTAGGCTTCCCTCATATCTGATGTTCTAAATGATGATTTGGGATAGTTCTGGGACCCTCCTTACGTGGTTCAACATGACGTTCAACATGACCCAGCTTACGTGGTCCCCTTCCACTTATCAGGCATTGGTGCGCGATGTCTGAGGTCAGTTATTGGGATCGATGACCGAAGACTGGTCGGGACACTAACATAGTCAGTCAAATCAGAAAGGGACAGATTCACATTGTTGAATCAAGTGTGTTCAAGCTTTGAAGAATCGAAATCCTAAGCATTTGATGGAAGGCTGGAGGTGCTTGATGTTGCTGAGGTGCTTTAGAATAGGATCTGGGGTAGATTATATCTGTAATGCACTCTTTGTTGAATTTTCAACCGATTGTTTGTTTGAAATCCTAACAGAAACAATTTTGTTTGTTAAAAGAGCTTTAATTGATTTCATATCTGAATACGCTCCTGCTTTAAATGCTTTGACCAAGATTTGAATACTATAAATAGTTTGTTAATGTTTTATAACAAACAACAAGAAAGAAAAACAGATTTGAGTTTTTAAAAGAGTTTTCAAGCATTTGAACTTTCACTTTGAGCTTTGGTTACTCAAGAGAGAAATGGAATAGGATTACTCTGTATTGATTTCAGTTGATTCTGTAACAGTGTAATTCGTTTTGTGATTTGTGTACATTCTGGTGTTGTAAAGCCAAGAATGGTTGTGTGCTCTTGAGGTTGTCAAGATCAACATTCTTGGTGAAGTGTGTGCTGAGCCAAAGGAAGTGTGCGTCTTGAGGGGATCAAGGTCACTTCTTTGGTGGTGTGTGTATGTAATTTGGATTTGATTACCTAGTGGATTCCCCAGTGGTTTCTGGAAAACTGGATGTAGCTCTTGGGTTAAGAGTGAACCAGTATAAACTGTTTGTGCATTTCTCTCTTCCTTAAACTCTTTAATTTTAGTTGTTATTTTTACTGGTATAAACAACCGATTATTTTTCTGTAACTTTTCTGTTTTAAGCTTTGTTCTTGGCAAACTGAATTCCTAAATCTGGTTTCTTGCAAAGAATTTCATTCTATCTTAAAAAGTTTGTGAAAACCCCCTTTAAACCATTCACCCTCCCTCTAGTTTAAAGCCATACATTCTAACACACATGTGATATTTGACAAAGCATTAAAAGACATTTTTTATTTTCAAGATTTGGAGAGATCTGATCTATTAAAAGCAAATGTAACAGAGTTAAACTGTATTCAAACATCCAATTAATAAACTTTTGACCATACACGTCACTGGTTTTAACAGAATCACAAACCAAAATTTAAAATTCAAAAACAGATTTGTCCAGAGCTTATCAGATACAAAATAATTGGTTGTTTTGAGGAAACAACCGGTTAAATTTCTGTTCTGAAGGAAAATTTTCAAAAACACATGTTGCATATAATCTTTATGTTTTAACATGTTTGCAAGCTATTAAATGTATGAAGAATAGATGGAGCACGTAGGAATTACATATTGAAACATAGAGTAACATATTGAATTGAATTTTAAGCACTAAAAGTTCTCACAAAGAATGAGAATTTTATTCTCAGATTTCAGATTTTCTAATTACAGAAAGTTCAAGAAACCAGCACTAGACTTTGATATGTTGGCATGTACAAAATATTTAGTGCTTTATCAAATCTCAAGATTTGATCCCTTGAAGAATTTGGGACCTTTAGTGTTAGATTTATCTTTTAAATTAGCAATACATCTAGGAATCCACTTATAGATGCCTTTAGGTATAAGAGATTTACGAAACCTGCAATACCTGACAGAATGACATTTCTTCATGCAATAGAAGCATGTAACAACCGGTTGAAACGATATTTTAACCGATTGTTTTTCTGGAAAATTTGAAAAAGGTTTTGTAATCTTCTTTTATTTGCTTTGAGGGTAAAACCCCAAACCTGCTTTTCCAAATACACATTTATGTGAAGCTAAAACATCTTCAAAATTGGACTTTCCAGTTGTAAGCTTGTCCAAGGTTTTCAAAAGGTAGTAAATCTTCTTTTCAAGAAGTTCACAATTTTCACAAGCTTTTATCTCACAACTGCAAGAAGAAATTTTGTTGATTAAATCCAGATTTTCTAAATCTTCTTTTGTTTTGCTTAGCTCTTCCTCTAGATCCTTAACTTTATTTTCTAACCATTTATTTAATCCTTTCAAATGGTTGAGAGAAAGTGCCAATCAGTTGCCTTCATCATGAGTTTCATAAAAAGCATTAAGCAATTGATCATAGGTGGTACCTTTACTTGATAAAGTAGAATCCATGATACTTGTTACTGATGCTAGAAGGCAAAGATTAGCTTCCTCATCATCTGAAGAACTTGAGGATGAGACATCATTGTCATCCCATGCTATATATGCTTTCTTAGCTTTTCCCTTTTTCTCCCTTTTGAAGTCTCCCTTTTCTTTAACTTCATTGTTTGGACATTCAGACTTGATATGAGCATGTTCACCACAACCATAGCAAGTATACTTATTAGAATTGAATTCACTAGGTTTCTTTGACTCATACCTTTTAGAAGCTTTTCTCTTTCTCAAGAATTTGCTGAATTTTCTTTATAACAAACTTATGTTCTCTTCTTCACTTTCACTGGAATCTGGTTGTTGTTTGCTAGCTTTGAGTGCTATGGTCTTGTTATGCTTGTCTTCACTTTCTTGGACAACAAGCCTTTGAATCTCAATTTCATGCTCTCTTAGTTTACCGAAAAGAGATGCCACAGTCATTGAGGTGAGATCCTTTGATTCAGAGATGACAGTAACCTTTGGCTGTCATGTTCTATCAAGACACTTTAGTAGCTTGATGTTAAGCTCTTCTTCATCAAACTTCTTACCAAGACTCATAAGATGATTCACAACGTGAGAAAACATCTTCTGCACATCACATATGGATTCTCCCTTTTGCATTCTGCAGAGTTCATACTCTTTAATCAGAGCATGCTTCCTAACTCTCTTTACATCAGTTGTGCCTTCATGTGTGACCTTCAAGATGTCCCACATTTCTTTAGCAGAACTACATTGTGAAACCCTGAAAAACTCATCACAGCTCAGAGCAGATGTTATAATATTTTTGGCTATCCAATCAAATTTAACTTTCTTACTTTCTACCTCAGTCCACTCAGATGAAGGTTTATCAACTAGAACATTATCTTTCTTAACTTGAGGTACAAAAGGACCATTTTCAATTGACTCCCAAATACCCTTATCAATTGAGTGTATAAAGATCTTCATTCTAACTTTCCAAAACTGGTAATTAACCCCACAAAACAGTGGTTGCCTGTTTATAGAAGCACCTTCCCCAAAAGGCATTTTATCAGCCATCAAAAAGATTTTCAGAAAACAGAAAACAAACTTGAGTAACTTTCAAGAACCTAACTCTTGATGCCAATTGTTAGGATTGATGGCTAGAACAAGAGGGGGGTTCAATTGTTTATAAAAGATTTTCACAAATACTTTCCTTAGAATGATTCAGATAAGTAATTCAGAAAGCCAATCAAATAGTCAAACAGAAATTGATATCATAAATTCAATCGGTTAAAAGCACGATTTAACCGGTTGTTTATGACAGCGGAAATATCAAACAGTTATGAAGAGAAGAGATATAGAGATTTACACACAAGGTTTATACTGGTTCACTCAATCCTTGAGCTACATCCAGTCCTCAGTCAAACCACTGAGTATTCCACTATGTAACCAATCATAGATTACAAACACACACCACAAAGAGGTGACTTTCAATCCCACAAAGCCTACTCACTCTCTTTGTACACAGCCAACACCTCAAGCCAGAATCACACTGACTTTACAGGATTTTACAAACAGTTTTACAGAGTGTAATATGAACAATTACAAGAAACTAAGTAAGGGTAGAAAAACATAGAATTACAATACACCAGAGACCCTATTGATTAGTTCTTGAATCACAGCAAAGCCCAAAGGCAATCTTGCTGAACTTGGAAAAACACCTTTTCACAAACAGTTGATAATCTCTCAAATTGATCTCAAATCATAGTGTAAATTTTTCTCTCTTTCTGTATTTTCATATATCAAACATTTGAAAGAAAATAAAATAAAGATGAGGCCCAAGCCCAAAGCCCAAGCCCAAGCCCAAGAAGGCCAAAGCCCAAAGAGCCCAAGTCCATCCCATGAGGGGCAAGGCCAAGCTTTGAAATACTCTTGTATAGTTTTAGGAGGTTTGGTTATTAAATAAAGGTGTGTGAAAATGTAAAATAAAGTCACATTGTCCATGTGACTTAGGAGAGTGGTGTAGGTGTAGTTTTTGGGAGGTGTCATAGTAGAAAAAGGTCACACCTCCCATGTGACTTGTTTTTGGTGGGAATTTCAAATGAGTTTATTTGAAATTTCCCACCTATTTTTCAGCACCTTAGGCTATAAATAGAGGTGCTTCCTTTGTAAAATTCAGATTTGAATTTTATCTAAAGAAACTATACTCAAAATTGGAGTGAGCATTTGGAGAGCTTTGAGCTTCTTCTCTAGTCTTATCTTGAAGGACCATGGTTTCCTCAAGTGGCGGCTTCCACACTCATCTAGGAGCATCCATACTTCTAGTGGCGTGATCATCCAACCTATCTTCCATCTTCATGAGCATTCTCTTCTCCTTCCTTTCTTCTTCTTCAATTGTTCATGTTACCTTGTGTTTTTGAGTTGTCTAGCTTTCGGTTTTTTCTATTTTCAGCACCTATATTCTGTTTTGTTTTTAAATTTTGTTCGGTTCTTTTGTTTAGTAGCTTAATTCTGTTCGGTTGATCTAGTTTCTATTTCTTTGTTGATTCAATTTGACAATATTTGGTTCATCCAAATGAGTTTGGGATTTGGTACTTGTTTTGGTGAGTTCTTGATCTTAGAACTATGATCCAACTTCTAAGAAAGTGCCTCTACATTTTCCAGCTCAAGGTGATTCTTCAAAGTGTCAAGAATCTTGTTCTATGTGGCTATTGGAATCACATCATGTGGTATCATGAGTCTTAGGTTCTTCTTGTTTAATTGTTGAGTTGTGTGCACTTTATTTCAAGAGCTCTTTTTAATTTCTTGCAATTTAAGTTTCTGTTTTAGAATTTTAATTGAGTATTCTTGCTGTTTTTCTTTTGCTCCATGTGTTTGTGGAAAGGTTTATGGCACTCATAATTCTTATGAGTATGGTTGCTCTTTTGGAATGGCATTATCCTTCCTAGAGTTTACCTTAAGCTTCCTTTCACTTGTTACAATTTGTGTTGTGTCTTTTAATTTTGTAATCATGTCAAGTTTTGTCTTAGTCATGTTATTCCATATATGTCATTACTTCTAGTAGTACTTTTATTGTTTTGATTGTTTCTTGCTTTGGTGTCATATAATTTTCTGAATTGATGTTGATCCTTTGTGCATTTTCTTTTTAGAATTGAGTTCATACTTGTATTCTAGACCTATACAAGTTCCAATACATCTTTTTCTATTATGTCTTTGCTAGTTCATCATCCTGTTTTTTATTCCTATTAGGATTCCTCTGTTTCTGAAAAAAGTGCTTACTGTTTTTCCTTATTGCAATTGATTTACGTACTGTAAAATTCTGAAATTCTGGATTTGAGATATTCAAAGTGTTAGAAAAGAATAGAAAAAAGAATCATTCAAAAATATGAAGTACACAAAAAATGATAAATAAAATAAAAAAAGTGTACATTTCTGCCGAAAAAAATACGGTAATCTGGCAGCGATTTTGAAAAATTTATTTCTCTCAATTGGCTTACTGTTTTTAATTGATTCCAGTGCCATTTTTGAGTTAACATCTTGAAGTTTCTGTGGTATAAATTTCATAATCCAGTTCGCTCTACAACGTTCCAGTTAAATCAGTGAATATCAAACACAGTTTGCATTAAAAAAAAATTTCCAGTAGCTAATATTTTTTGTTTTCCTCATCTACTCTAGTGCTTTTCCTTAGGTATTCTTTTGTGTGCCTACTTTTCTCATTGAGTTCTTTATTTTCTTGATTGTCTTTCATTCTTATTCTTTGAGTTTGTCTTACATATAGTATTCCTTTTGCAATTACCTTTCCTTGCTTATACCTTTTCTTGTTTGTCTTTATTGTTTCTTTGGTTTTGTGGTGGTTTGCTCTTAAGATTGGTGTGTTTGCTTTGACATATTTCATTTGAGGATTCCAAGGCCTCAAGATCAGATTGGTGCAAGAACATTATTTCTTTGAGAGTGATCTCTTTTTTCAGCCTCATTTCACTTCGGCAGTTTCATTGCCAAGCTCACTGTTTTTGCTAATTTTGTTTCTTAACTTGTTTGCTGTTTTTGTGTGTTTGCTGTTTTTTATTTGCAAAATGGCTGGCTATTCAAGTGGTGCATCTTACAAACAGCATTCTCCTTCCAAAGCTTCAGTCCTTGGTGAAGAAGAACATAGAAGAAGGAGGCATCACCATCATTCTCATGAAGAGAGCTATAACCGTGACCAAAGATATCACCAAGTGTTCAACATTGCTTGTAAAAAAGTCCCTAGTTTTAATGGTGATAGTGATCCTAATGTGTATTTAGAATGGGAGACTAAGGTTGACCATTATTTTCATGTGTATAAGGTCCAAGATGACCAAAAACTTAGAATAGTTTCTTTATCCTTTTTGGGCTATGCCAAAGAATGGTGGCATAAAATTGTAATGGACATTATATATCGCAAGAAACCTCCCGTGGTTTCTTGGAATGCTTTGAAAGAGTGTATGCGCGCGAGGTTTGTTCCTCCTTCTAGGAAGGAACACTTGTTGAAGTTCCAAAGGCTTCCTCAAGGACATAGGATGGTAGAAGAATACATTAAAGATTTTGAAACAACTTTGACTAAAATGAATATGCATGCTAATGAAGAGTCAAAGCTAAAATGGTTTGTACGTGGTTTGAGAAGAGATATTAGAGAAATTGTAGAATTAAATGAGTACTCTTCTTTAAAGAAAGTGTTTCGCCAAGCCATCAAGGTAGAATCCTATCTTTTGAAAACAACTTTCAAAAATACTCATGATTATAATTTCTACAACTCTTCTAGGAAGGATGCCAACAAAATGTCTACTCAAAATTGTCCTTCCAATTTTTCCAAACAAACCATGTTTCCAAACAAAGTTTCTACTACAAATCTTTCTACTCCTAAGTCACCTACCAAAACTTCAAATATCAAATGTTTTAAATGTTTAGGTTTTGGGCACATAGCTCTTCATTGTCCACAAAAGCAAATCTTAAAGATAAACAAGGTAACACAAGACCTAACTCACCCACTTCCCACAAGTCAAAATAAAAAAGACAAAGAAGAACAAGTTGACATGAGTCTTCTCCTTTCACCTCCAAGGTGTTTTCCTTCCTTATCTTTTTCATTACCCAAGGTTTCTATTTCAACACCATCTTGGTTAAAAAGTGTTAGGGATGATTTCATACCTCCTAATGGTTTTCACCATTTAAGATGCCTTTTCCCAAAAGATATCATCATTCCCAAACAAATTTTTCCAACTTGGTCGATTTATAGAACCTCCTTTTCTGAAATCCCATTGTTTACAAAAGATAAGTCATGTTTACATTTTTCTTCCACTTTTAATTGTAAAACTAAACTGACTTTGTTATATGCAGGGATTCAGAATTCGTGGACGAATTCTCTCCAACTCGAGGAGTATGATGAGAATCAAATAAAGGAGGCTTTTATTAATGGAGGAAGAGGACATCCACCCTCACATTTGAAGTTCTTCCTTCTAGTCTTCTCAAAATTAAAAGAAGAAATAAAATAAAGATGAGGCCCAAGCCCAAAGCCCAAGCCCAAGCCCAAGAAGGCCAAAGCCCAAAGAGCCCAAGTCCATCCCATGAGGGGCAAGGCCAAGCTTTGAAATACTCTTGTATAGTTTTAGGAGGTTTGGTTATTAAATAAAGGTGTGTGAAAATGTAAAATAAAGTCACATTGTCCATGTGACTTAGGAGAGTGGTGTAGGTGTAGTTTTTGGGAGGTGTCATAGTAGAAAAAGGTCACACCTCCCATGTGACTTGTTTTTGGTGGGAATTTCAAATGAGTTTATTTGAAATTTCCCACCTATTTTTCAGCACCTTAGGCTATAAATAGAGGTGCTTCCTTTGTAAAATTCAGATTTGAATTTTATCTAAAGAAACTATACTCAAAATTGGAGTGAGCATTTGGAGAGCTTTGAGCTTCTTCTCTAGTCTTATCTTGAAGGACCATGGTTTCCTCAAGTGGCGGCTTCCACACTCATCTAGGAGCATCCATACTTCTAGTGGCGTGATCATCCAACCTATCTTCCATCTTCATGAGCATTCTCTTCTCCTTCCTTTCTTCTTCTTCAATTGTTCATGTTACCTTGTGTTTTTGAGTTGTCTAGCTTTCGGTTTTTTCTATTTTCAGCACCTATATTCTGTTTTGTTTTTAAATTTTGTTCGGTTCTTTTGTTTAGTAGCTTAATTCTGTTCGGTTGATCTAGTTTCTATTTCTTTGTTGATTCAATTTGACAATATTTGGTTCATCCAAATGAGTTTGGGATTTGGTACTTGTTTTGGTGAGTTCTTGATCTTAGAACTATGATCCAACTTCTAAGAAAGTGCCTCTACATTTTCCAGCTCAAGGTGATTCTTCAAAGTGTCAAGAATCTTGTTCTATGTGGCTATTGGAATCACATCATGTGGTATCATGAGTCTTAGGTTCTTCTTGTTTAATTGTTGAGTTGTGTGCACTTTATTTCAAGAGCTCTTTTTAATTTCTTGCAATTTAAGTTTCTGTTTTAGAATTTTAATTGAGTATTCTTGCTGTTTTTCTTTTGCTCCATGTGTTTGTGGAAAGGTTTATGGCACTCATAATTCTTATGAGTATGGTTGCTCTTTTGGAATGGCATTATCCTTCCTAGAGTTTACCTTAAGCTTCCTTTCACTTGTTACAATTTGTGTTGTGTCTTTTAATTTTGTAATCATGTCAAGTTTTGTCTTAGTCATGTTATTCCATATATGTCATTACTTCTAGTAGTACTTTTATTGTTTTGATTGTTTCTTGCTTTGGTGTCATATAATTTTCTGAATTGATGTTGATCCTTTGTGCATTTTCTTTTTAGAATTGAGTTCATACTTGTATTCTAGACCTATACAAGTTCCAATACATCTTTTTCTATTATGTCTTTGCTAGTTCATCATCCTGTTTTTTATTCCTATTAGGATTCCTCTGTTTCTGAAAAAAGTGCTTACTGTTTTTCCTTATTGCAATTGATTTACGTACTGTAAAATTCTGAAATTCTGGATTTGAGATATTCAAAGTGTTAGAAAAGAATAGAAAAAAGAATCATTCAAAAATATGAAGTACACAAAAAATGATAAATAAAATAAAAAAAGTGTACATTTCTGCCGAAAAAAATACGGTAATCTGGCAGCGATTTTGAAAAATTTATTTCTCTCAATTGGCTTACTGTTTTTAATTGATTCCAGTGCCATTTTTGAGTTAACATCTTGAAGTTTCTGTGGTATAAATTTCATAATCCAGTTCGCTCTACAACGTTCCAGTTAAATCAGTGAATATCAAACACAGTTTGCATTAAAAAAAAATTTCCAGTAGCTAATATTTTTTGTTTTCCTCATCTACTCTAGTGCTTTTCCTTAGGTATTCTTTTGTGTGCCTACTTTTCTCATTGAGTTCTTTATTTTCTTGATTGTCTTTCATTCTTATTCTTTGAGTTTGTCTTACATATAGTATTCCTTTTGCAATTACCTTTCCTTGCTTATACCTTTTCTTGTTTGTCTTTATTGTTTCTTTGGTTTTGTGGTGGTTTGCTCTTAAGATTGGTGTGTTTGCTTTGACATATTTCATTTGAGGATTCCAAGGCCTCAAGATCAGATTGGTGCAAGAACATTATTTCTTTGAGAGTGATCTCTTTTTTCAGCCTCATTTCACTTCGGCAGTTTCATTGCCAAGCTCACTGTTTTTGCTAATTTTGTTTCTTAACTTGTTTGCTGTTTTTGTGTGTTTGCTGTTTTTTATTTGCAAAATGGCTGGCTATTCAAGTGGTGCATCTTACAAACAGCATTCTCCTTCCAAAGCTTCAGTCCTTGGTGAAGAAGAACATAGAAGAAGGAGGCATCACCATCATTCTCATGAAGAGAGCTATAACCGTGACCAAAGATATCACCAAGTGTTCAACATTGCTTGTAAAAAAGTCCCTAGTTTTAATGGTGATAGTGATCCTAATGTGTATTTAGAATGGGAGACTAAGGTTGACCATTATTTTCATGTGTATAAGGTCCAAGATGACCAAAAACTTAGAATAGTTTCTTTATCCTTTTTGGGCTATGCCAAAGAATGGTGGCATAAAATTGTAATGGACATTATATATCGCAAGAAACCTCCCGTGGTTTCTTGGAATGCTTTGAAAGAGTGTATGCGCGCGAGGTTTGTTCCTCCTTCTAGGAAGGAACACTTGTTGAAGTTCCAAAGGCTTCCTCAAGGACATAGGATGGTAGAAGAATACATTAAAGATTTTGAAACAACTTTGACTAAAATGAATATGCATGCTAATGAAGAGTCAAAGCTAAAATGGTTTGTACGTGGTTTGAGAAGAGATATTAGAGAAATTGTAGAATTAAATGAGTACTCTTCTTTAAAGAAAGTGTTTCGCCAAGCCATCAAGGTAGAATCCTATCTTTTGAAAACAACTTTCAAAAATACTCATGATTATAATTTCTACAACTCTTCTAGGAAGGATGCCAACAAAATGTCTACTCAAAATTGTCCTTCCAATTTTTCCAAACAAACCATGTTTCCAAACAAAGTTTCTACTACAAATCTTTCTACTCCTAAGTCACCTACCAAAACTTCAAATATCAAATGTTTTAAATGTTTAGGTTTTGGGCACATAGCTCTTCATTGTCCACAAAAGCAAATCTTAAAGATAAACAAGGTAACACAAGACCTAACTCACCCACCTCCCATGTGACTTGTTTTTGGTGGGAATTTCAAATGAGTTTATTTGAAATTTCCCACCTATTTTTCAGCACCTTAGGCTATAAATAGAGGTGCTTCCTTTGTAAAATTCAGATTTGAATTTTATCTAAAGAAACTATACTCAAAATTGGAGTGAGCATTTGGAGAGCTTTGAGCTTCTTCTCTAGTCTTATCTTGAAGGACCATGGTTTCCTCAAGTGGCGGCTTCCACACTCATCTAGGAGCATCCATACTTCTAGTGGCGTGATCATCCAACCTATCTTCCATCTTCATGAGCATTCTCTTCTCCTTCCTTTCTTCTTCTTCAATTGTTCATGTTACCTTGTGTTTTTGAGTTGTCTAGCTTTCGGTTTTTTCTATTTTCAGCACCTATATTCTGTTTTGTTTTTAAATTTTGTTCGGTTCTTTTGTTTAGTAGCTTAATTCTGTTCGGTTGATCTAGTTTCTATTTCTTTGTTGATTCAATTTGACAATATTTGGTTCATCCAAATGAGTTTGGGATTTGGTACTTGTTTTGGTGAGTTCTTGATCTTAGAACTATGATCCAACTTCTAAGAAAGTGCCTCTACATTTTCCAGCTCAAGGTGATTCTTCAAAGTGTCAAGAATCTTGTTCTATGTGGCTATTGGAATCACATCAGTTAGGCACTTTCTCTTAGAATTGGATCAATGTTCTAAGTAGAGAACTCACCAAAACTAGTACCAAATCCAAACTCATATGGAAGTTCCACATATTTTCAAATTGAACCACCAAAAAGAGATAACAAATCAAAAGCACCGAATAGAATTGAATAAGAACAACTATGAACCGAACAAACTGAATTTAAAAGGCAAGAAAACTGAAAAGGAGTGCTGGAAATTAAAATGCACCGAACCAAAAACAAAGGAGAAGAAGAACAGCTGCTGGAAAAAGCAAATAACCGAACCAAAACTCAAGAACACAAGCTTAAAACATGAATAACAAAAGAGAAGGAAGGAAGGAGAGAAGAAAGCTCATGAAGATGGATGTATGGTTGGATGATCACGCCACTAGAAGGATGGATGCTCCTAGATGAGTGTGCAAGCCGCCACTTGAGGTTACCATGGAACCATCAAGATAAGACTAGAGAAGAAGGCTCAAAGCTCTCCAATGCTCTCTCAAAATTTGAGTATAGTTTCTCTAATTAAAATTCAAATCTGAAATGTACAAGGGCAGCACCTATATTTGTAGCCTAAAGGTGCTGAAAATCAAACTAAGAGAATTCAAAATTCCCTCCTAAAAGAAGCTACAATCGGCGCCTAAAACAAGACATGAGGAAGGTGTGATCCCTTCTCTCACTTTGGCACCTCCTTATTTACTTCTACACCTATCTACTAACACACCCCCCTCCTAAAGCTCCTAACTAAAGAGTAAAAGATGCCATAACAATACAGGTTTCTAATGTTTCCCTCTAAGCACCTTCAACCAAAGAAATTACAAAAAGAGAAAATAATTGTCCCCTAGCTCCTAAAGCTTTGAACATGCTTCTTGTAGGCCTTTGAGGTGGGCTTTGACCTCCATGGGTGTCCTCCATTTGCGCCTCTACCTCTTCTTGATCTTGTTGATTGGCCTCCATGTCTACTTGAGCTTTATCTCCATCATACTCCCCGAGTTGGAGAGAATTCGACCACGAATTCTGGAGACCTACAGAAAAAGGAGTTAGATCGCTGACATTAAAAGTATGACTACCTAAGAATGTATCAGGCATATCTAACTCATAAGCATTCTCATTAATCCTCTTGAGGCATTAGTTTGGACTTCCTTTGAGTAGGAAAACGATCCTTCCTCAAGTGAAGCCAAACCCAATCGCCCTCATCAAATAACAATGCTTTTCTCCTTTTATTGGCAAGTTCAACATACTTGCCAACCTTCTTCTCAATTCTCTTCTTGATGTCTTTATGCAAAGTTTTCACAAAAGAAGCCTTTTCATCCCCATCTTTGCACAAGACATCTCCAAGAAGGGGAATAGGAAGAAGATCAAGAGGTGTTAGGGGGTTAAACCCATAGACAACCTCAAAAGGAGAATGTGAGGAGGTAGAATTTACTACACGATTATATGCAAACTCAACATGGGGTAGTAAATTCTCCCACACTCTAGGATTCCACGAAATAAAACATCTCAATAGTTGTCCCAAAGTTCTATTCACCACCTCGGTTTGACCATCAGTTTGTGGGTGGCAAGTGGTAGAAAATAAAAGCTTAGTCCCAAGCTTGCCCTACAAGGTCTTCCATAAGTGACTCAAGAACTTGGGATCTCTATCGGACACTATAGATCTAGGGATCCCATGCAAGCGAACCACTTCTTGGAAGAAGAGGTTTGCAATGTGGCATGCATCATCCACTTTGTGGCAAGGAATAAAGTGAGCCATCTTTGAAAAACGATCCACTACCACAAAAATGGAGTCCTTTCCCTTTGATGTCTTGGGTAATCCTAAGATGAAATCCATAGATATATCTACCCAAGGCATTGAAGGGATAGGGAGAGGAGTATATAGACCATGGGGATGCATCTTAGACATAGCTTTGCGGCAAGCTATGCTTTTATCACACAAACTATGAACATGTTTTTGCATATGAGGCCAAAAGAAATGTTCATGCAACACATCCAAAGTTTTAGCAACCCCAAAATGTTGACCCCCCTCATGGGCTTCTCTAACAAGAGATAATCTAATAGAGCATTGAGGAACACAAAAACGTTTTCCTTTAAAAAGAAAGCCATCTTGTATAAAAAAATCTTTGTGTCCTCCCTTAAGACACTCTTGATAGATGAGAGAAACATCAAGGTCATCATGATAAATTTCCTTAATGTGATCAAAACCAAGATATTGAGAGCTTAAAAGATTTAGCAAAGTGTATCTTCTAGAAAGAGCATCCGCCACAATGTTTACTTTGCCTTGTTTGTGTTTGATCACATAAGGAAATTGCTCAATGAATTCCACCCACTTAGCATGCCTCTTGTTAAGTTTGTTTTGGCTTTTCAAATATTTAAGAGATTCATGATCACTATGTATCACAAACTCTTTGGGAAAAAGATAGTGTTGCCAAGTAAACAAAGCCCTAACAAGTGCATATAATTCTTTATCATAGGTGGAATAATTGAGATTGCTTCCCTTCAATTTCTCACTAAAATAGGCTATGGGGTGGCCCTCTTGAAGGAGAACAGCCCCAATACCTATGCTTGAAGCATCAAACTCAATCTCAAATGAATTAGTGAAATTAGGAAGGGCCAAAATGGGAGCATTAGTCAATTTTTCTTTCAAAGTTTCAAAAGCTTTTTGTTGTGCTTCTCCCCATTGTAAGACCACATCCTTTTTCACTATCTCATTGAGTGGTGCGGCAATGGTACCAAAGTTTGGGACAAATCTTCTATAGAAAGAAGCAAGTCCATGAAAACTTCGGACCTCATTCAAAGATTTCGGTGTAGGCCAATTTTGAATGGCCATCACCTTTGTTTTGTCCACATGGACCCCTTTGCAACTCACAACAAACCCTAGGAACTCTATATGATCAAGAGCAAACATACATTTAGCAAGATTAGCATACAAATGTTCCTTCCTAAGGGTTTCTAAAACTTGCCTAACATGCAACCTATGGTCATCCAAAGATAAGCTATAAATGAGAATGTCATCAAAGTAAACAACAACAAACTTACCAATGAATGGTCTAAGAACATGACGCATGAGGCGCATGAAGGTACTTGGTGCATTAGTTAGACCAAAGGGCATAACTAACCACTCATATAAACCAAAGTTGGTCTTAAAAGCCGTCTTCCATTCATCACCCGGTTTGATACGAATTTGATTGTAGCCGCTTTTAAGATCAATCTTTGAAAAGATTTTCGAACCACGTAATTCATCCAACAAATCATCTAGTCTAGGGATGGGATGCCTATACTTAATGGTAATGTTATTGATGGCCCTACAATTCGAACACATTCGCCATGTGCCATCCTTTTTTGGCACTAAGATGATAGGCATAGCACAAGGACTCATGCTATCTTGCACCCACCCTTTCTCAATCAAAGCCTCAACTTGTTGGCGAATTTCCTTGGTTTCACTTGGATTGGTCCTATATGCTGGACGGTTTGGTAAAGAAGAGCCCGGTATCAAATCAATTTGGTGCTCAATCCCTCTCAAAGGTGGAAGTCCATTTGGAGGATCTTGAAACACATCTTGAAACTCTTCTACCAAATTTTCCAAGCAATAAGGACTATCAACAAGTGATTCTACTTTAAGAGTTCTAGGGATGGCTAAGAAAAGAGGATGATGAGCCACTATTTCCCTTTCAATGTCACGCCTAGACACAAGGAGTGTAGGCTTAGAACTCTTATCTTTTTTATCTTTTTTATCTTTTTCACTCTCCCTCTTTTTCTTCATGATAACTTGGTCCTCATGGACTTCTCTTGGAGAGAGAGATTTTAAAGTAACCTTGTGACCATGGAATTCAAAAGAGAGTTTTTTGGTAAAGCCATCATGTAAAACTTTTCTATCAAATTTCCAAGGCCTTCACAAAAGAACATGAGTGGCTTCCATGGGCACAACATCACATAATACCTCATCTTTGTATTTTCCAATGGAGAAATGGATGAGGACTTGTTTATTGACAACTATTTCTCCTACTTCACTAAGCCATTGTAATTTGTAGGGCTTTGTATGAGAGATAGTAGGCAATCCAAGCTTATCTACTACTCTTGTACTAGCCACATTTGCACAACTACCCCCATCCACTATCAAAGAGCAAATGTTGTTTTGAATAAGACATCTTGTATGGAAAATATTTTCCCTTTGACTTTCATCAAAAGGTTGTGAAACTTGTCCAAGAAGTCTTCTCACAACTAACAAATCCCCTTCAAGTGGACATTCACTCTCTTCCTCACTAGATGCACTAGAATGCAATGAATGCTTAGGAGAATCCGAATCATGCTCACTCACTACAATGCCTTCATGCATGTACATACTTCTTTTGGAAGGGCAATTAACAGCTATCTGACCATAACCCATGCATTTAAAACATTTAGTATTAGACGTTCTAGTGGGTGATTTAGGCCTAGAGGTAGATGGCTTAGTTTCCTTGGGTTTGAAAGAAGACTCTTTGGAAGGAAATTTAGAAAAAGACTTTTTGTTTCTCCAAGACTTGTTGTAGTAACCATCATTGGGAGCATTTTTGAAAGAATTTTTCTCAGCAAGTTGGGCTTCCACCTTTATTGCAAGATGAACTAAAGAACCCAATGATGAATACTCTTGTAACTCAACAATGTCTTGAATATCCTTCCTAAGTCCACTCACAAACCTAGCAATCATACCTTCCTCACTTTCTTCTAATTCAATTTTAAGCACAAGCGTCTCTAGCTCCTTATAATATTCTTCCACATTTAGCGTGCCTGTTGAAACCGTTGGAGTCTCAACATGAGGTCTTTTTATAAAATGTGGGGGTACAAATCTAGCGTGCATGTGATCCTTTAAAGAGTTCCAAGAGTCCACGGGAGGACCTTGTGATAGATAATGTCCTTTACAATTCCATGCCACCATTTCATGGCATAATCACTAAACTCTAGGGTGGCTAGCTTAAGCTTATGCTCATCTTGGATCTCATGGATCTCAAATATTTGTTCACACTTAGCCTCCCAATCTAAATATACATTAGGATCACTAGAGCCATTAAAACAAGGAAGCTTGACCGAAGGAAGCCTAGACTTTGCATCTTGATAGAAGCCATTGCCGTAGTGATGTCTTTCCCCTTGATGATGAGGTCTTTGTCCATGAAATTGTGGTGGATTCCTCCTTCTCCTATGCTCTTCTTCACGGCCAAAATCATTTGAAGAGGCTCTTGAAGATGGTCTATGAGAATGATGCCCATCATGGATAGAAGGAGAAGGCCTAGCTTGTTGGACCTCCATCTTTTGCATTTTCTCTTCCAAGCGTCTAATAGTTCTTTGTGCTTCATGTAATTCACCAAGGATTGAAGCTTTGGAAGGAGAATTCTGCGTGTAGGATGCATCACTTGAAAAGTCAGCCATTTGTAATTCAAAAAAACAGCAAACACACAAAAAGAGTAAACAAGTCAAGAAACAAAATTAGCAAAAACAGTGAGTGTTTTAAGCAAAAATGCCGAAGTGAATTGAGGCAGAAAATATGTCACTCACAAAGAAATAATGTCCTTGCACCAATCTGATCTTGAGGCCTTGGAATCCTCAAATGAAACATGTCAAAGCAACCACACCAATCTCAAACCCAACCACCACAAAACCAATGAAGCAATAAAGACAAACAAGAAAAAGTATAAGCAAAGAAAGGCTAGAACAAAAGGAATACTAGATGTTTGACAAACTCAAAGATTAATGAAAAAGACAAGCAAGAAAATTAAAGAACTCAATGAGAAAGTAGGCACACAAAAGAATACTTAAAGAAAAGCACTAGAGTAGATGAAGAAAACAAAAAATTAGCTACTGGAAAAAAATATTTATACAAACTGTGCTTGATGTTCACTGATTTAACTGGAATGATATAGAGCGAACTGGATTATGAAATTTAAACCACAGAAACTTCAAGATGTTAATTCAATAATGGCACTAAAATCACTTAAAAACAGTTAGCCAATTAATTGAGATAAATTTTTCAAAATCGCTGCCCGATTACTGTATTTTTTTCGGCAGAATTGTACACTTTTTGTATTTTATTTATCATTTTTTGTGGACTTTGAATTTTTGAATAATTCTTTTTTCTAATCTTTTATAACACTTTGAATATCACAAATCCAGAATTTCAGAATTTCCCAGTGAGTAAATCAATTGCAATAAGGAAAAACAGTAATCACTTTTCAGAAAAACAGAGGAATCCTAAAAGGAAGGAAAAACAGAATTATGAACTAGCAAAGACGTAATGGAAAATGATGTGTATGGAACTTGTATAGGTCTAGAATACAAGCATGAACTCAAACTAAAAACAGAAAATGCACAAAGGATCAATATCAAACTCAGAAAATTATATGACACTAAAGCAAGAAACAACAAAAGCAAGAAAAGTACTACAAGAAGTGATGACAATTATGGAAAAACAAGACTAAGACAAAACTTGTATGGATTCAAAAAGGAAAATACTCAAACATATGATAGGCAAAAGAATTAAAACAGCAAGCAAACTCAAATAAGCCTAAAAAAAAGAACCATAAATTGCAAGAAATTAAAAGAGCTCTTGAAATAAAGTGCTACACAACTCAAAATTTAAACAAGAACACACCTAAACTCTTAGGAAAGAAGAGAATGATTCCAATAGCAAAGAAGAGAATGATTCTTGACATTCTTAGGAATCAACTTGAGTTGGACAATAGTTAGGCACTTTCTCTTAGAATTGGATCAATGTTCTAAGTCAAGAACTCACCAAAACTAGTACCAAATCCAAACTCATATGGAAGTTCCACATATTGTCAAATTGAACCACCAAAAAGAGATAACAAATCAAAAGCACCGAATAGAATTGAGTAAGAACAACTATGAATCGAACAAACTGAATTTAAAAGGCAAGAAAACTGAAAAGGAGTGCTGGAAATTAAAATGCACCGAACCAAAAACAAAGGAGAAGAAGAACAGCTGCTGGAAAAAGCAAATAACCGAACCAAAACTCAAGAACACAAGCTTAAAACATGAATAACAAAAGAGAAGGAAGGAAGGAGAGAAGAAAGCTCATGAAAATGGATGTATGGTTGGATGATCATGCCACTAGAAGGATGGATGCTCCTAGATGAGTGTGCAAGCCGCCACTTGAGGTAACCATGGAACCATCAAGATAAGACTAGAGAAGAAGGCTCAAAGCTCTCCAATGCTCTCTCAAAATTTGAGTATAGTTTCTCTAATTAAAATTCAAATCTGAAATGTACAAGGGCAGCACCTATATTTATAGCTTAAAGGTGCTGAAAATCAAACTAAGAGAATTCAAAATTCCCTCCTAAAAGAAGCTACAACCGGCGCCTAAAACAAGACATGAGGAAGGTGGGATCCCTTCTCTCACTTTGGCACCTCCTTATTTACTTCTACACCTATCTACTAACACACCCCCCCCTCCTAAAGCTCCTAACTAAAGAGTAAAAGATGCTATAACAATAGAGGTTTCTAATGTTTCCCTCTAAGCACCTTCAACCTTACAAAAAGAGAAAATAATTGTCCCCTAGCTCCTAAAGCTTTGAACATGCTTCTTGTAAGCCTTTGAGGTGGGCTTTGACCTCCATGGGCATCCTCCATTTGCGCCTCTACCTCTTCTTGATCTTGTTGATTAGCCTCCATGACCACTTGAGCTTGATCTCCATCAAAAACGTACATTTAATCGGTTGAAACTGCGATTTAACTGGTTGAATGGTTTTAACAGTTATACAACTGATTCAAAAAACAGTTTCAAAACTCCTTTGCCAGTTAAGTGACAAACAACCGATTGTCTCGAAACTTTAATTGGTTGTTTTTCCCTTTTCATGGAAAAACACTTTAATCTTTAAAACAAATTGAAATAAGCTTTGTTTGAGAATCAAAACTGATCTTACAAAGATTCTAAACCCCTTAACTAAACCCAAACCTAAAACACAACATAGCTTCAGGCTCCATGAGGATTTGAAACATCAAAGCTTCCCATCTTCAACACAAGGGAGAGGTTTGCTTACTGACCTCGTCCTCACCGTATAGAGGCAAGGGAGGATTTTAACTACGAACCATACTCTTCTCGACCTTGGTGAACTCACACAAGAGGGAGGTTCACTAAGAACCTTATTATTCCCGATCTTGGCGTATCAAACCAAGGGAGAGGTTCACTCTCTGCACTGTACAAAATACTTGCAAATATATCACTGTATCTGAATAACTGAAATTTTATTGGGTGGCCTCGCTAAAAAACCGTTATATGGGAAAAATAGTGTCCCCTAAAAAATGTGTACAATGCAATAATCTTAACTGAAATAAAACGTAAGGTTGGTCGCGTTCCACGATCTAAGGTCTCGAGCTTGAATGCTCCATTCCCAAGGGCCTCTGTCACACGGAAGGGACCAGTCCACTTGGGAGACAACTTGTTTTCTAGCTGGTATGGGTGGGCCTTTCGCATCACCAGGTCGACGACCTGGAACTGCCGAGGTCTCAGCTTGGAGCTGTACTTGTACTCCACCCTTTTTTTCAAGGCTTTAGCCTTGATTCTTGCTTCTTCCCTGACTTCATCCCGTAGATCCAGGTTCACCTTTCTTTCTTCGTTGGATTCTTCAGCCACGAAGTTCTGGAAACGTGGTAAGTTTTCCAGGATTTCTACAGGAATCATCACGTCCGAACCATACACCAAGCTAAAGGGTGTTTCCTTGGTAGTGGACTGGGGAGTGGTGTTGTAAGCCCACACAATTATAGGAACCTCTTCTGCCCAGGTTCCCTTGGCTTTCTCCAGCCTTCTCTTCAGACCTCTAAGCAGAACTCGGTTGGTAGACTCGACCTGCCCATTCGTCTGGGGGTGTTCGACTAATGCAAACACCTGCTTTATTCCAAGCTCTGTACACAGCTTGCCGAACTATTGGCTTGCAAACTGGGTGCCATTATCGGACACCAACCGTTTTGGGACTCCAAAGCGGCATACTATGTTCTTCCACACAAAGTGCTGGACCTTATGGGTTGTGATCTGCGCTACTGGCTCAGCCTCTATCCACTTTGTGAAGTACTCTATGGGAACCACGAGGTACTTCATTTGTCGCACCGCTAAAGGGAATGGCCCCAGAATGTCAATCCCCTAGGTATGAAATGGCCATGGGCTATAAATCGATCTCAGCTCTTCTGGGGGAGCCTTGTGCCAGTCAGCATGTTGTTGGCACTGCTTGTACCGCTGTGCATACCTCGTGTAGTCTTCCCTCATGGTTGGCCAGCAATATCCTGCACGAACGACCTTCGATGAGAGAGCTCGGCCACCAATGTGACTCTCGCATATCCCTTCGTGAAGTTCTGTCATAATGCGCGTGCACTGCTGACCACTTACACATATCAGGGTAGGGTGAGTATACCCGTGTCTGAAAAAATACTCATCGATCAGGGTGTACTTGCTCGAATTTTTCTTGACAACCCTAGCCTCTATGGGTTCCAGCGAGAGTATCCCATCGACCAAGTAGCGTCGGTAGGGTGTCATCCAGGTTTCGCCTCCTTCAACTAGGAAAACGTCCATTGACTCTTCCCTGGATAACGCGTACGTGCTTATCCTGAGCGTTTTCAGTGTTTCTTGAGTCAACGACCGGTGACTTCTCTTAACACCTTCTGAGGTGCTTATCTGCTGGACTTCCTGTTGCACTTCTGTTGTGCTGTTTGTGGTGGTTCGAGGTGTCCTCAGGGTCTCTTATATGATTGTCCTCTGTCTTCCCCCCCTTGCCTAAACTGGTGAGCTTTGCTAGCAAGTCAGCTCGGGCATTCTGTTCTCGAGGGACATGTACCAACTCAAACACCGCAAAAGTCTCCTTTAGAATCTGGACATACTGTAGGTATGCGGCCATCTAGGGATCCTTGGCCTTGTATTCTCCTGTAACCTGCCCTGTTACTACTAGGGAGTCAATCTTCACCAGCAAACTCTTTGCCCCCATCTTCTTAACTAGCAACATTCCAGCTATTAGGGCCTCATACTCCGCCTGGTTGTTATTGGCCTTGAAAGCAAACCGTAGGGCCTGCTTAATCAAAAACCCATTTAGTCCTTCCAAGATGACACTAGCCCCACTGCCCTATTGATTGGAGGATCCATCTACGGAGAGAACCCACTTGAAATCTACTTCCTCTTGGTGCGTGGCTATTGAGGAGAGCTCTACCACGAAGTCCGCATAAACATGGCCTTTGATAGGTCCTTTGGGTTCGTACTGGACATTGAACTCTGATAGCTCCACCGCCCAGCGCACCATTCGTCCTGCCACATCGGGCTTCTGTAAGACCTTGCGAATGGGCAGGTCTGTCATCACTATTACGGTGAAGCTCTAGAAGTAGTGGCGAAGTCATCGCGTTGAAATACTACTGTCAGGGCCGCCTTTTCTATGGCCTGGTATCTCACCTCAAGCCCTTGCAAAACTTTGCTCACAAAATATATTGGTTGTTGTACCTGGTTCTGCTCTTGAACCAGGACTGAACTGATCGCCCGATCTGTGATTGCGAAGTACAAGCGAAGGGGGGTGCCTAGTTGTGGCTTGCACAACACTGGTGGGTTGGCGAGGTACTCCTTCAATTTGAAGAAGGACTCCTCACACTCCTTGATCTATACGAACCTGTTATTTCTCTTCAGGCACTGGAAATAGGAATGCCCCTTGTCCCCTCCCGCTGACACGAATTTGGACAAAGCGGATCCGCCCTGTCAACTGCTGCATCTCCTTCACTGAGATCGGGCTGCGCATGGCTATGATCGCCTCTATCTCACGCTCAGTTTGTAGGAACCCTAAGAATTTGCCTGCCTCTACCCCAAACACACACTTTTCAGGGTTCAACTTTAACCTTTACTTAGCTATTGTGGTAAATAACTCTCCCAAATTAGTGACATGCTGATCCTTCATCCGGGAGGTGACCACCATGTCGTCCACATATGCTTGACATTTCTGCCTATCATGGGCACAAGGCCTCTATCCATCAACCTCTGGTAGGTTGCCCTAGCGTTCTTGAGCCCAAAAGGCATTACTTTGTAACAGTAACAGGAGAGCTCCGTCATGAATGCCGTCTTGCATTTGTCCCTGGGATGCATCCAAATCTGGTTATATCCATAGAAAGCATCCAGGAAGCTGAGAAGTCTGCACCCCGAGGCACTGTCTACCAGGGCATCCATGCTGGACAGCGGGTAGGAGTCCTTTGGGCAGGCTTTATTGAGAGCTGTGAAGTACACACATATCCTCCACTTCCCGCTGGCCTTCTTGATCAACACTACGTTCACCAACCACTCTGGGTATTGAATCTCTCTGATGTGGCCAACGCTCAACAGCTTCTAGGTCTCTTATTTGATGACCCGACTCCTATCATCATTGAACTTTCTCCTTCTCTGGCGCACAGGTCAGACCTGAGGTTCCATAGTGAGGTGATAGCATAGGAAATCGGGTGGTGACTGCGCACACTCCTTTCTTGGTTTTAAGGTTGTTCTCGTAGCACCTTTTAACCTCCTTTTGATCAGACTTCATGGTGATCACCGCTCCTTCAAGGGAAGGCAACTTCATATTCATATGCCTCGAAGAGGCTACTGCTCCAATCATTTTCAAAGCAGGCCTGCCCAAAAGTATGTTATAGGCTGAGGGAGCCCAAAAGTATGTTATAGGCTAAGGGAGCATTAACAATAAGGTACTTGATGTTGGCAGTGCGGGAAGTCGTGTCGTTAGTGAAGGTTGTCCTCAACTCTACGTGTCCCCGCACTTCTACCTGATCTCCTACGAAACCATAAAGACAACCATCGTACGAACTCAACTGGTCAGGAGACAACTACAGCTTGTTGAAGGTCGATCAGAACATCACGTCGGCCGAGCTTCCTTGGTCGACAAGGACGCGGTGTACCTTTCTGCCCACCGTCACTACTGAGAACACCATTGGATCATTGTTGTGTGGGACCACATCCTGTAAGTTGGTCTTGGTGAAGACGAGGTCGGGCTCGGGTGTCTGGTCCGACCTCTTTGCTTCTATTGTCATCGCTCCCCTAACATATTTCTTGCTCTAGGAGGCGGTGCACCCTCCTCTTGAGAATCCTCAAGAGATTGTGTTGATCTCTCTGTGGATGGGCACCTCATACCCCTGATCTCCTGTCAAGGCTGCTGTTGTTGGGGCCCCCTGTGGTTCTTGCAGGTAGTCATTCAAGAAACCATTCCTCACCAGTTCATCTAACTGGAGTTCCAACGCCAGACAATTACGCAGGCCCTGGCCAAAGGCCTGGTGAAACTCACCCTAGGTGTTCTTGCTGGGCCCTAGCCTCTTGTCAGTCTTCGGTGGAGACTTCAGCCTGTCTGCCACATTAGGGATGGCAATCAGTTTTTTGAGGTCCATCCGAAAATTGTGCCTGGTGGGGGCGTTCTCCTTCGCCCGTGCCCTGGTTTGAGGCTTCCTTCCTTCATATGGCGGTTGTTTCCCTGAGGCTTTCTTCTCTGTTGTGGCCTCATCTACCCTCAAAGGGCTGAGGACGACCAGTTCCCCGAGGTCAGACTGGGCTGACGCTTCCGCACTTCTTTGTGACTTCTTCCTCTGCAACGATATGGGCGACGACTCTGTGGCAGATCTCACTGAACATCTTTGGGCGACACCTTATCAGTGAATCATTGAAAGGTCCTGGCAGCATCCCTCGTCTGAAGGCGTGTACTGTCATATCTTCGTCTTTGGTGTGCAACTTCACCACCAACCCTCAAACCTGTTCAAGAAATCCTTCAAGGGCTCTCCCTGGTACTACTTTACATCTAAGAGACCATAAGAGATAGGAGGGGGAGCCTGGTTGACGATGTATTGTTCTCTGAATAATGTTGAGAACTGGTCGAAAGAGGTGATGTGTCCATTAGGGAGACTAACGAACCAGTCCAACGCTATGCCTGAGAACGTGCTCATAAACAACTTGTAGTGCATAGCGTTGGTGCTTCCCGAGACCATCATCTGGGTGTGGAAAGCCGTGATGTGGGCTTCTGGGTCCTCTACACCTGTGAAGGTGATCTTTGGACCTATGAAGTTGGCTGGTATTACAATGTCCATAATTGCATGTGAGAACAGCATGGGGGCAATCCCTAACTGGTACGGGCAAGATTCACTCACGAGTTGTGCGCTCACCCATGCGGTGCAAATCTCTGCGTAGTTCTTTGTTGGTCCGGTACACTGTTGCCAAGTCGTTTTGGTAGTGGTTCTAGCTAATCGCCTGCTTGGCTCGTACCTCAACCAGAATCCTTTCCTGGTCAGCTTTGGAGGCCACCACAGTCTGCTGGAGAGCGTGAATGGTCTCCATGAGTTGTGGCATGGAGACGTTGTCTCCTCCTTCTAGTGCAGATGCACCTTGCCTCGTGTTCCTCATGTCGCTAGGTGACCTTGTTTTATCGGGCCGCACGGTGGGTGCCAAATGTTCTCACCGGTTGACTCACCGTCTTTTTAGGGTTCTTACCACCCTTTATATAGGTTGTAACTAGGTCAACTTCCTGTCCCACGAGGATCTTTCCTATAGTGGAATTAGGGTTACTAGTGAGGCATCCAGTGACGCGTTGGCAAGCTTAGTCCAGCCACGACACAAGACTTGCCTCTTCTGGAATGCAATCTTTCTAACAGTATGGCCGTCAGGGTACCAACTCATGTACCAGCGCTGCGGCGCCATCCGTTCTGTGGATGCCCTTATTATTCACGTGCCATGCATGCAGTCTTTCCCTGGAAACCCTAACCCTCACGGGCCTTAGCTCTTCCAGGGAACACTTGCTTGTGTCGTACCCGAATGTACTATACACACCCCATGCATGATCCTCTCGTAATTTAGATTTTTCTGGTATTTGGGTGTTAACTCATGCTAACTCACTCTATTTGTGGGGCCTAGCTTACGTGGCCTATTATTACTGTCGGACCACTGAGGTCCGATGTCGATGTCTGATGTCAACCTCTTCGATGCCGAGGTCCGAGGTCTGACCAGTACACATACTATTTATGAATGAGACACTCACGTGGGTTATATCCGTTGGGGTTAAATGACTTTTTTGCCCCCCACCTTCTTCCAACAGTCCCTTACACAAAAAGTCTAACAGATACCAACTTTATGCTTCTCAATCTGCAATACTTGCGCACCCAGTTAATAACCTTCCTGACATGACGGGCTTAGAGTATGGTTCTAATCGATTGATTTGTGTGGCATTATTTTTTCGGTTGGTGAACTTGTTGGTTCTCCCTTCTCTAGTGAGATGGCGTGTGAGTGGTGAATCATATCATAATCATTTACGCTTTCAAATTCTAATTCACATAGGCGAAGAACCGACGATTGTAACCAAGAATCCTCTTCTTATTTTCCTCCATTCCCGCATTTGCATTTACAAGAGACGTTGAAGCTCTATTCCTCTTCGATAAAAAAATTGATAGATTTTCTCGTTGATCATTACATGATTTGTTGAATGAATTTCTGAGGGGATTGGAAGTCGTACACATAATTGTGCATATTCAAGTTCTTCCTAGTTTAAATAGTCAATTGATGATAAAATTGTCTCTCATTTCATATATGCTTATGGTTTTATTCAATCGACCTATATAACTCCTATTCAGTCATTCCTTTTTGTCCACCTTTACTTGAATCTGTTGGCCCCTCCAACCTTCAGAAGATCCCTCTCCGTCTAGCTCCATTCACTATTTGTGCATACGAAAATGCACTTTTCTTCCTCCAGAGATCTTGGTGACTCTCGATTTCCTTTCTCTTGCATTATTTTCAATCTTCTTTTCCCTTCCTCCCACCTTTGAGTTTATTGTAAAATAGAAGAGAGATGAGCAAAAGAGAAAAAAGAACGTAGAATATGAGAAGAAATATTTCTTCTATTTTATTTTCCTTACTTAAATGAAAGTAAAGAGACTGAATATATACCAACACTACACTCATTCTAGATCTAGCTAAAGAGACATAATGTAAAATAAAGAACCAATAAAAGATAGAATAAGAAAAGACAAAATAGAGGCTAGATATATGTACAAAGAGAAACAAGTAAGAATTTGAAAAAATAAAATTAATATTAACTTCCTTCTAGAAGCCTTGTATCCATATTCTTTGTTAGCCTCCGCAAACTCGGGAAAAAATATTGATGAGACCTAGCTTCAAACAAATACTCTTGAAAGATTGAGGACGTAAAACTTTGGTATAAATGTCAACCAGTTTCTCTGTGGTAGAAATGAGAAGAAAATGTATGAGACCCTTCCTCAATTTTTTTCTAATAATGTGACAATATATTTCTATGTGTTTCGTATGCTCATGAAACACTAGATTTGTTGTAATGTATCTTGGTGACTCATTGTCACAGTATAAAAGAGATGATTGCTCAAAAGGAACTTTTAAATCTTGAAGAAAATAAGTTAGCCATTGAATTTCTCATG
Source organism: Phaseolus vulgaris (assembly GCF_051622355.1). Lineage (NCBI taxonomy): Eukaryota > Viridiplantae > Streptophyta > Magnoliopsida > Fabales > Fabaceae > Phaseolus > Phaseolus vulgaris. The sequence goes on along the minus strand of NC_143501.1, from coordinate 21,852,011 downwards.
TAACAATGGTCATTGCCTTGTATTCGGCTTCACGAGAACTCTTTGATATTGTTCCTTGCTTATTTGATTTCCAGGATATGAGGGAATTCCCAGGATACACACTAAAACCATTCACTGATTGTCTTGAATCACTACAAGTGCCTCAATCACTATTAGAAAAGGCTTTTAAATGAGCAAAAGTTTTGGAAGAGAAAAATAAACCAAGACTCGGAGCTCCTTTAATATATATGAGAATTCTAATTATTGCATTATAGTGAGCAATTGCAGGCTTAGCAATACATTGAGAAAGTTGTTGCACAAAAAAGGTTATGTCAGGTATTGGTGAGATACATAAGGCTTCCAATCAATCTTCTATAGGCTTGAACATCCGTGTGAAAGGAACACTTCCAGTAGAAGATAATTTTGCATGATTATCAATTGGAGTAAGTGGAAGTTTGCAGGCTAAAAGACCTGCATCTACTAAAAATTCTAGTGCATATTTCCTTTGATTCATCATTAACCCTTTCTTACTTCTTGCTATTTCAAGATTAATAAAATATCTCCCAAGATCCTTAATCTTGAATGTTTGATTCAAGGCTTGTTTGATTCGCTCAATCTCATTTTTATCATTTTCTGCCAATATTATATCATTCACATACACCAATAATGTTGTAAAAGATCATTCAGAAGAATTAATGAACAATGAATGATCATTTATAGATTGAGTATATGCCACAAAAAGCAAAAAGGATGACAGTTTGAAAAACGACTCTCTACTGGCTTGCTTAAGGCCATATAAAGCCTTTTTTTAATTTACAAACTTTTCTTGGTTGAATAGAAGTCAATCCAAGAAGATCAACCATGTATACAGCTTCTTTCAACTCTCCATGTAAAAAGACATTGTTTATGTCTAATTGTTTCAATTCTCAATCAAGGCAGTCAATGTCTTTTTTGTTTGTGTGTATCCCTTTGCTACTAGCTTTGCTTTATACCTTTCAACTGTCCAATTATCCTTCTATTTTATTTTGAATATCCTGTTTAAAAAATATGTATTGGAAACATTAAGATTACAATGATAATTCTTTAGATAATAAAGTGTCTTTTTTATTTTGAAACTCATTCGGACAAGTTGATTTGATTCAAAAAAAAATATTGTGTCATGATCTTCATTAAGATTTTGGTCTATATGGGAACAAACTTCTTCTGAAACCTCAAGGTCTGATTCACAGTTACTGTTATTTTCAGGATTATCACAAGGTGCAAGAATGGCTTGTGATGGCTGACTCAAAGCAGGTTGATGGTGAATGAATGTTAGAATTGTTAGTCTTATTGTTAGTATCTTGAACCCTTTGATATGGAAAAACATGTATATTGATCCTGCCTGTTGACCGGAGCGCTGGAGAATGCCTCGTCAAAGGATCGACGTGCGCACCGCTTCTCACCTCCGTTCCTCCTCGGGATCTATCTCAAGAACCTGCAAAGAAACGATACGGCGCCGCTGCGGCCGATCGCACTCCGACGCTCAAGTCAGTGACGGTATCACCAAATACTAAGAACGAGAACCGTGCAAATCCTCTCTCACTCGCAAGCGTAAAGTGTATGAACTGAACGTGCGTACCTCAGAAAGTCTGTTAAGAACTCTTATATACCTGGTGGTTTTCTCTCTCCTGGCAGTTACAGACTTGGACACGTGGCTCGCATCCAACTGTACACGTGCCATCATCTGGAGGCTCCCTGACTTGGCGCTGCTTCTACTCTTATTTTGGCTAAGTTACTTATGCATGGTACTGCCCAGTGCATAGCTAACTTAGGAGCGCGATCTCTACTGAAACTGGCGAGTTAGGGCCTTCATACACCTTCCCTGTGGTCTCGCCGGCCGCCTTCATAATCTGCTTCTCCTTCGTCTTCGGCGATGTGCTTATTCTGGCGATCTCCGACTGCTTGGTCGCCTGAGTCTACATCTGGCGACTTCATCTTCAACCTGGCGATCGCCTATTCTGGTAAACTGGAAATCGCAACACGCCAACTTAACAATCGGCGATCACACGTGCCTCCCGACTTCCTTCCTATCTGCCAACCTGGCGCCTTGTCAACATGCCTACACTGTAGCAGGATGCCACGTCATCACACCCGTCCACCAGGGCGGTACACAAGCCCCCCAGTCTTAAGCGAAGACTTGTCTAGCGAAAAGACTGAAAGAGCCCTCGTCAACACCGATCTACGTGGCACTGACGCAGAATTCCAAGCGATTGTACTTTCTGCTGCTCTGACGCTCCACCAAACCCTTCACCCATCGCTCGACACGTGGCTTCATCAACGGCTCTCTTCATCTGCCGTTAGCGCTTCCAAAACTTATTTCGAAAACCCTTAAACCCCTTACGCTCCTACCGTTCCATCACTTTCTTCACACTTGCATACGCTCTCACTTCCTTCTGCGAAAGCTCTCGACGTTCCTCGACGCTCTAGATCACCATCTCCCTTCAACGTTCTCCTGATCATCGAAAGGTAACTACTTTCCTTCATCTGCTGGGTTTCCTTGCATTTTCACCGATTTGCATCATCCTATAACTGCCTGGTGCATACGCTGTGGGTTGTTTTTCCATTTCTCCTTCTGCGTAACTTAGGGCTTTGTCGATCGTTGCGACGAACATACATTCGTTCGTTTTTCACCTTCCGCCTGTGATCGAGTCAGCCTCTGTAATCCCCTGATCGTTTTTTCTTTCTTCTTCCTTTGCAGTTGCTATCATGACTCGCACAAAGATCACCCCGAACCCCCCTCCTTCAGCACGAAACCTTTCTTCTCAAGCACACGACCCAACACAAGTTCGTGGTGCTTCCTCTTCGCAGGCTGAGAGGCCTGCGTCTTCCCGAACTGCCCTGGCTCAGGCGACTCCATCTAACGCTGGAGGAGCCCCCATCCCTCTGCCAGACTTCAAGACTCTATACCCATGGGCTAACCCAACCCTTCTAAAGGAGACCTCGTCGGTGAACACTGCGGGAGCGGTTCTGCGGTTGACTAATGGGGACGAGGCCCATCAATCGTTTCACAAGGAGCACGACGAGAGAATGATGGTGCTGCCTTGCCCCGCCGCTCTGCCAGTGTGTGCCGATGACAAAGTGAGCGCCGATGGGCCCTTCTGCTTCGTCTACACCACTTTCTTCAAGAAGGTCAAGCTCAGGTTCCCTCTCACTCGATTCGAGAGGGAACTCTTGACCGAGCTCAACATCGCTGCCGCCCAGCTTCACCCCAACAACTGGGCGTTTGTTCGAGCCTTCGAAATAACGTGCGCCCACCTGGGGTTGCCCGCGTCGGTGGACGTGTTTTTGTTCCTGTTCGAGGCCAAGCACCCAGGAGACCGCCTGTGGGTCAGCCTGAATGCTATTGCTGGGAGATCCATTTTCACCATCTTCCAGCAGTCGTACAAAGATTGGAAGGGGAAGTTCATCCAAATACGCGCAAATGATAAAGACACTTCCCTTCTCGATGGCTTCCCCTTGTACTGGGTGGACAAGGGGAAAAAAGAGTCTAAAAGCTGCTTCAGGAGGCCCAGAAGTCCTGACAGCATGGGAGCTTTGGATCGAGACCTCTGTCTATTCTGGAAGAGGGTGGCAGATGCCAACATAACATTCCTGACCCCCACCCTGATCTCCTTCGAATTCTTCGAGGACCAGTTAGAATTCCAAATAGGTTAGGACGCTACACTCTTGTCTTGATATTGCTTCTGATACTGTTTCTGGGCGTCTTGTGCGATACGCACAAGACTTTGGTTTTATCTTTTCTGCATATGCCTGTTTTGTTGTTTCATTACCTCATACACTTATCCTTTTCTTCTTTGAGATAACTCATGCACTTTCGTTTCATGCAGACACCATGTTGGGTAAGAACATGCTCGCCGACTTAAAGGCGCTCGCCCGAAACCACGGGTTGGCGACCGGTTCCCAGACGGTCCCCAACTCGGCGGTCGAGAAGGCCATCATTCATGGGCGATCACCGCCCAAAGAGCCCACCCAACGCAAGAAGCTGGTCCTTAAGAGGCCTAAGCGGAAAGCCCCCCAAGTCGTCCAAGAGGAAGAAGAGGACGACGAGGTCACAGAGGATGGCCTTGTCACGAAAAGGAAGAGGGTGGCACCATCTTCCCCACCTGCTCCACCCCCTCTTCCAACCTCAACACCACCATCAACACCTGCTCCTCCTCCCTCATCGCCAACACCACAAGCCCCTTCATCACCAGTCCAAGCAGTTCCATTGGCCACTGCGCCACCTGCGGCTGAGGCCTAAGAGCCGAATTTCTTGGAGGACCCCCCGAGCGCCTCTACGCCTCATATGTCGCAGGAGGGGGCCCCCCTTCAAACACTTCAGCTGCAGGAATCGTTCCAATCGGGGATGAGGTCGCTCATACCTCTCCAATCCTAATTACCGAATCCCCGATTGCGTCGCCACGCCAGGAAGCAACCACTGAAAATATTGCTAAGGAAGGTGGCGGCGAGAACCCTCAACAAGCCCCCCTGGCGCCTCTCCAAGCCGCAAACCTTTCCCTCGAGGTCACAAGGATGTGGGAACCTCTAACTGCTAAACTGAAAAACATAGCAGAGGATATCCCATCGATCATAACGAGGGCTGTGGAGAGCTCCACCAGGAGGCTTCAAGATGAACTCTTCAACCTTAAGACCGACAATAGCACTATGAGGCTCGAGGTGGAGAAATTGTCTGCCAATCTGACGCTCGCGGAGATGGAACACTCCCGAGTAGAAGACGCGATGAACACCGAGCTCAGATTGGCGCGCCAAGAGGCCACTGACCTTCGCCGCAAAATTCATGATCTTGCCCAAAGAGAAAGTCGAGCTAGAAAGCAAGATCGTGCCTCTTCGCGCCAAGACGATCGACCTGGAGGCTCACATTCAAGCTAGTGCCGATAAGGTACAAAAACTGGAGCAAAGGTCAATCGATCGCGAGAAGCTACTTGGGCAAGTAGAAAAAGCGAGGGACGACGCCATGGCTGATCTCGCTGAGGCAAACAAGGAAAAAGGGAAGATGGCTGCCGAGTTGACCCAAGCCCAAACGGAATCCAAGAAGGTTGCTGACGACCTTCTTCATGCTCAAGAGACCAATGAACAACTCCGAAAACAGGTCGAAGAGCTGGAGCAGCAGAACAAGGAGCTCAAGAAACAGGTTGAAAAACTTCAAGGGCAAATTGAAGAACTTAAGTTAAGCTCTGCTCAGATTCTGGTTGCTGGATTCGAAGCCGCTCGGGAACAATTCGCATGCCTATTCCCTGATCTCGACCTCAGCATGGTGTCGTTAAACAACGAAGTAGTAGATGGAAAGGTCGTTCCCGCCGAAGACTCAACCAATTCCACCTCATCTGCTACTTTATAATTTTGCTTGTATATACCTTGTAACAAAAACTCGTGCATATGTGTTTTGAACAGTTACTTATCTCAATCGCAAAACTTGGATATTCTTTCTTCTGACTTCTTTAAGCGCTTTCACCTTCTTTGTATGTTTAACTTTGTCGAGTTTAACTTAACAATTTCGCAAACACAACCTTTCGACTGTAACTGCTTCGAACCACTTCAAATTTAAGCAATAACCACTTTAAACAACTTGTACTCTTGAGGCACTAACCTTATCATAAGAATACTTTCCAAGCAACGAACTGTAACTCAATCATTGGCTCAAACGACGTCCCACTCGACCTGCTTTATCAAACAAGTCTTTCAATCTTCTCGCCGTGTTTGAACTTTTCCCGATCGCCAAGACCTCTTGGTAACACCAGCTTTTCCTAGCCTCATGCTTTGGCAATCGTTTCTTTATCTGGGGCAGAAACGCCCTTTGGGATCTTCCTTTGCCCCCCTGAACTTCAGAGCTAAAGACCGGCTGACTAGGCGTTCTCTCCGAACCTACCTTAGCCACCTTTCAAACTTCTTCCACCCTCTTCGCCATACCTGAACTCGTTCAAGACGAGAAGGATTTTATCTTGCCTATGCTCGCACATAAGCGAGAAGGTCTTTAACTCGCCTGAGCTCGCTCAACGGCGAGAAGGACTTTATTTGGTGCCTCAACTTGCCCAGGGTGTACATCTCCTCCCCCCCTGGATGCACTGAGGACCTTTTCTTTCTCTCGCCTGCACTCGCTCGACGGCGAGGAGGTCTTTAACTGGCCTTAGCTCGCACAACGGCGATAAGGACTTTATCCGGTGCCTCAACTTGCCCAGGGTGTACATCTCCTCCCCCCTGGATGCACTGAGGACCTTTCTCGCCTGCACTCGCTCGACGGCGAGGAGGTCTTTAACTGGCCTTAGCTCGCACAACGGCGATAAGGACTTTATCTGGTGCCTCAACTTGCCCAGGGTGTACATCTCCTCCCTCCCTGGATGCACTGAGGACCTTTCTCGCCTGCACACGCTCGTCGGCGATGAGGTCTTTAACTTGCCTCTACGTTGCCCCAGGAGTTACATCTTCTCGCTCCCAGAAACACGGAGGACTTTTTCTCTTTCTCGCCTGCACTCGCTCGACGGCGAGGAGGTCTTTAACCTGCCTCAGGACGCGCGAGAGCGTTGAGGTCTTTCATCTGGTGCCTCCGATCGCCGAAAGACGATGAGGACTTTAAAACTTAACTGGTGCCTCCAATCGCCGAAAAACGATGAGGACTTAAAACTTAACTGGTGCCTCTAATCGCCGAAAAACGATGAGGACTTAAAACCTTTTAGAAAGCACGCGACATATCTTTTCTTGCCTTAAATCATGTACAAATGACAAGGTCTTTCTTCAAAACCTTTGAAAATAGCGCACATGCAATCTGTAAACACCTTATACTTCGAAAACTCTTCTTTTATTGGGTAGCCTCATTAAAAACCCTCCTTAGGGAAAAAAGAGTGCCCCCTTCAAACTGTTTTAACAGAGACATTGTAATATAACATTGTGTTTGTCTTTACTTACAAAGCTCTTAACTATAGTACAACTTCAGGTGTGTGGCGTTCCAGGTGCGAGGAATCGCCCCTCCTTCCAGCGTCTCTAAGCGGTAGGCCCCGTTCCCGAGCGCCTCGGTTATTCTGAACGGTCCAGTCCACTTGGGTGATAGTTTATTCTCCATCTCGTACTGGTGGGCCTTCCTCATCACCAGATCGCCTTCTCTAAACTGCCTTGGCATCACCTTTGAGTTGTATCTTCGCTCGATCCTCCTCTTCACCGCCTCAGCCTTCAGCCTCGCCTCTTCCCTGATTTCATCCAGCAGATCCAGGTTCAGCCTTCTCTCTTCATTCGAGTCTTCCTCTACAAAGTTCTGGAATCTCGGCGAGCTCTCCTGGATCTCCACCGGAATCATGGCGTCACACCCATAGACCAAGCTGAACGGGGTCTCATGGGTTCCTGACTGCTCGGTGGTGTGGTACGCCCAAACTATACGGGGCACCTCCTCAGCCCAACTTCCCTTGGCTTTCTCAAGCCTTCTCTTCAAACCTCTCAACAGCACCCGATTAGCTGATTCCACCTGGCCATTTGTTTGAGGGTGCTCGACGGATGCAAACACTTGTTGAATTCCCACCCCTTCGCAAAGCTTCTTCAACAGGTGGCTTGCAAATTGCGTCCCATTATCTGACACCAGGCGCTTAGGCACTCCAAACCGGCACACGATGTTCTTCCACACAAAACCTTCGATCTTGTGTGCGGTGATCTGGGCCACTGGTTCTACTTCAATCCACTTGGTGAAGTACTCAATCGCCACCACCAAGTACTTCATTTGCCTGATCGCCAGCGGGAAAGGTCCCAGGATGTCGATTCCCCAAGTATGAAACGGCCAAGGGCTATAGATCGACTTCAACTCCTCGGGAGGTGCCTTATGCCAATCGGCGTGCTGCTGGCATTGTTTGCAGCACTGGGCATACTTCTTGCAATCTTCTCTCATAGATGGCCAATAGTAGCCTGCACGGAGAGTCCTCGCGGCCAGAGCTCGACCCCCGACGTGGCTTCCACATATACCTTCGTGGAGCTCTGCCATAACTCTCGTGCACTTCTCGCCGTGTATACATTCTAGGAGCGGGTGAGTGAACCCAAACCTGTACAGATCACCATCAATCAATGTATACTTGCTGGAATTTTTCTTTACCTTCCTAGCTTCTGTTGGATCTAGCGGGAGGAGGCCATCTGCCAAGCACCGCTTGTACTGTGTTATCCAAGTGTCTGGCTCATGAGCGGCGCAGACCTGCATCACGTCCACCTCCTCTCCTCGACATGCTCTAACTCTCAGCGATCTCAGGGTTTCTTGCGTCAAAGACTTATGGCTTCTCGCCGTTCTCTCCGTCGACTTGCTTATCTGGAGGACCAGGTGATCTGCTACAAATGCTCTTGGCGTCTTCAGAGTTTCTTGAATCACCGTCCTCTGCCTACCCCCCTTGCCTGAGCTGGCGAGCTTAGCAAGCAAGTCATCTCGGGCATTCTGCTCTCGGGGCACATGCACTACTTCAAAAGAGGCAAAGGAACTCTTCAATTCCTGCACATACGCCAAGTAAGCCGCCATTTGTGGATCTTTAGCCTGGAACTCGCCTGTTACTTGCCCTGTGACTAGCAGCGAGTCACTCTTAGCCATCAGCACCCTAGCTCCCATTTCCTTGGCCAGCAAAATCCCGGCGATCAACGCCTCATACTCTGCTTGATTGTTGCTGGCTTTAAAGGCAAACCTCAAGGATTGCTCAATCAGCACGCCGTTGGGCCCTTCCAGTATGACTCCAGCACCGCTACCCTGCTGGTTCGACGATCCATCCACCGAGAGTACCCAACGGAAACCGTCTCCTTCAACCCGCGTCGCCTCTGATGAGAGCTCGACCACAAAATCCGCAAAGATTTGCCCCTTGATCGGGCCTCGGGGCTCATATTTAATGTCAAACTCTGACAACTCCACTGCCCACTTCACCATTCTTCCCGCAACGTCAGGTTTCTTCAAGACCTTCTGGATGGGCAGGTCAGTCATCACCAGTATTGTGAAACTGTGGAAGTAGTGGCGCAACCTCCTCGCCGAAAACACCACAGCTAGCGCAGCCTTCTCCAGGGCCTGATATCTCGTTTCTGGGCCCTGCAACACCTTGCTCACAAAATAAATAGGCTTCTGAGCCTGATCTTGATCCTGGGCGAGCACCGCACTCACCGCCCTCTCAGTCACAGCGAAATACAACCTGAGAGGGGTACCCGCCAGTGGTTTGCACAGAACCGGCGGGCTCGCCAAATACTCTTTTAGCTTGACAAAAGCTTCCTCGCATTCTTTCGTCCAAGCGAACTTGTTATTGCGCCGCAGACATTGGAAATAGGGATGTCCCTTTTCTCCGCTCGCTGACACGAAGCGAGATAGGGCTGCCATCCGACCTGTCAGCTGCTGGACTTCTTTCACTGTAGCCGGGCTTCTCATCGCCAAGATGGCGGCACACTTGTCCGGGTTAGCTTCTATCCCCCTTTCAGTCAAAAGAAAACCCAAAAACTTTCCAGCCTCCACGCCGAAAATGCATTTCTTCGGGTTGAGCTTTAACTTGAACTTGGCGATCGTCGTGAACAATTCTTCCAAGTCTGCAACGTGCTTGCTTTTCTCCTGCGAGGTCACGACCATGTCATCGACGTAGGCTTGCACGTTCCTTCCCAGCATCGGTGCAAGTACTCGATCCATCAACCTCTAGTACGTGGCCCCCGCGTTCTTCAGCCCAAACGGCATCACCTTATAGCAGTAGCACAACCTCTCCGTCATGAAGGCTGTTTTTTCTTCATCCATGGGATGCATCTTGATCTGATTATAGCCCGAGAAGGCATCCAGGAAACTCAGCAGCTTGCACCCTGCAGCACTATCAACCAGGGCATCAATGCTTGGTAAAGGATACGAATCCTTTGGGCAAGCTTTGTTCAGATCGGTGAAGTCGACGCACATGCGCCATTTCCCGTTCCTCTTCTTCACCAGTACGACATTTGCCAACCAGTCAGGGTACTGGACTTCCCTGATGTGGCCTGCAGCGAGGAGTTTCTGTGTTTCGTCCCTGATCGCCTGCCTCCTCTCTTCATTGAATTTCCTTCTCCTTTGTCGCACCGGTCTCACCATGTTGTCCATCGCCAGATGATGGCACAAGAAATCGGGATCGATCCCGGGCATGTCCGAAGCGGACCAAGCAAACGCGTCCAGATGCCGCTCAATCACCTTGGCGATCTGGTCCTGGAGATCGACCTCCAGAGATCTTCCGAGCTTGAAAACTTTCCCTCCGATCTCCTTCTCGAGCCACTGCTCGACAGGTTTGGGCCTGGATTCTCTGGCGATCACCGCCTTGGCGATTCCCAGTTCCCTCGCTTCCTCGGGGCGATTCCGCGCCTCTTCCTCCTCCAGGCCAGCGTCTCTCTCCCCTAGCTCAGCGTCTATCATATCGACATCCCTTCCGGCGGCCTCCTCTGGTAGCGGCGGTCTGGGCTTCACACCGGGAGGTGGGGTGGTTGTTACATAGCTCACGGACCTTTTGTTTTTCAGGCTATTCTCATAGCACCTTTTCGCTTCTTTCTGATCCGACTTGATCGTGATCACCACCCCTTCCATGGACGGCAGCTTCACCTTCATGTGCCGAGTCGATGGAATGGCGCCTATCCTGTTAAGAGTGGGCCTTCCCAAAAGGATGTTATATGCTGAAGGGGCGTTTACGATGAGGTACTTGATTTTCTCCGTCCTCGACCCCGCCTCATCTGTAAACGTGGTTCTCAGCTCAATGTACCCCCTGACCTCCACCTGGTCACCAGCGAACCCATATAAGCACCCTCCATAGGGCCTTAGCTGGTCAAGGGGCAATTCCAGCTGCGTGAAAGTCGGCCAAAACATCACGTCTGCCGAGCTTCCTTGGTCCACCAGGACTCGGTGGACCTTCCTCCCCGCTGTTATCAACGAAATAACTATGGGATCGTTGTCATGAGGCACAACGTCCCGAAGATCCTGCTTTGTGAACGTAATGTCCACTTCCGGCGAGTGATCTTCAAACATGTCCACTGCCATCACCGATCGCGCATACTTTTTCCTCTGCGATGCGGTGCATCCACCACCTGAGAAACCCCCTGCAATGGTGTGGATCTCCCCGTGGATTGGCATCTCGTGTTGCTGGGCTTCTCCACCTGCTGGCTGGGAACTCGATGCTCCCCCCGTCCTCCTGTCCAGCAGATAGTCATTTAGGAACCCGCTCTTAACCAGATCGTCGAGCTGGTATCCTAAAGACAAACACGAGTCCAGGTTGTGGCCAAAACACTGGTGGAACTCGCACCAGGCGTCCGGCTTTGACCCCAGCACCTTGTCGCCCACCTTCTCAGGCGCCTTCAACCTAGCAGATATGTTAGGAATAGCGATCAGGTCCGCTAGTCCCATGACGAATTTGTGCTTAGGCGGGCGATTGTATTCCCGGCGTGCTGGTTGTTGGCGTGCTGGCTGTTGGCGCGCTTGGCTTCTTCCCTTATTTCTCCTATCGTAAGGATAGCGAGTCCTTTGGTCTTTTCTGGCCGCCGCCGCCGTTTCCAGCACCCTCTGCGGCTGGATCCTGGTCTGGGCGCGTGGCCTGGCGGGAGCCACGCTGCCTCTCTTCTCGGCGACTTCACTCTCGTCGGCGATGTGGGCCACCGCAAGTCGCCTGACTTCAGCAAACGTCGCTGGATGAGCCCTGATCAATGCCTCGCAGAATGGCCCTGGCTGCACGCCCTTCTTGAAGGCATAGACCAGCATTTCTTCATCCTTGGCCGGCGATCTGACCATCTGCGCTCCGAAGCGATTGAGGTAGTCTCTGAGGGACTCCCCATGGTACTGCCTTATATCAAACAGATCATAGGACACCCTCGGCGGTGCCTTATTCACAATGTACTGCTCGACAAAGATTTTCGAGAATTGTTGAAAATTGGTTATTTGGCCATTAGGCAGGCTCACAAACCACTCCATCGCCGTTCCCTGGAGCGTACTCACGAACATCTTGCAGTAGACGGCGTCTGACCCTCCCGACAGCATCATCTGCGTGTGGAACGTGGTCAGATGAGCCTCTGGATCCTCCACGCCGGTAAAAACAGCTTTAACCGGAACCACGCTCGTGGGAATAGGCGTGTCGGTAATCGCCTGAACAAAAGGCATTGGGAAAACACGAGGTGGCGTAGACGGTGCCACCTCTTCAGCAGAAGAACGTCCCTGCTGCTCCTGAAGAGCTCGACGCAGCTCCTCAGTTACCTTGCTGAGCTCCTCGTTCCTGGCGCGAGAGGCAACCAGGTCCTCATGTATCCTTGCCTGCTCGACGCGCGAGGCTTCCACAGTTGCCTGCAACGAGCGCATCATCTCTGCCATCTGCGCCATGGTCATGGCGGCGTCGCCTTCAGCCGCGACAGGCGCCACGGGACTGGAACGATTGCTTCTCATTTTTCTCATTAACTTCAGCGAACCACAGAAATACAGCAAACAACACTTCAACCACGATCGAATCAGCGATCGATCGGAGAAAACTCAAGAAACTGCGCAAGAACCCAAGAACACCGCAAACCTTCGAAGAAAACCACAGCTTCACCAAAAAACACCGTTTCCCCGCGAATCAACCAAACAAACGAAAGAACTCGAAACCACCGATCGAAAAGCCAAACGAACGGTTCAAAACGCAAACTTCACCGAACGAAACTCAAAGAAACTACGAACGGCGGTTGCACCAGCACACAACCACGCCGAAAACCTCAAAAACTTCCACGAACTCACGCTGTGGATGGGAGCAAGCTTTACACGGCCCCACGGTGGGCGCCTGATGATCCTGCCTGTTGACCGGAGCGCTGGAGAATGCCTCGTCAAAGGATCGACGTGCGCACCGCTTCTCACCTCCGTTCCTCCTCGGGATCTATCTCAAGAACCTGCAAAGAAACGATACGGCGCCGCTGCGGCCGATCGCACTCCGACGCTCAAGTCAGTGACGGTATCACCAAATACTAAGAACGAGAACCGTGCAAATCCTCTCTCACTCGCAAGCGTAAAGTGTATGAACTGAACGTGCGTACCTCAGAAAGTATGTTAAGAACTCTTATATACCTGGTGGTTTTCTCTCTCCTGGCAGTTACAGACTTGGACACGTGGCTCGCATCCAACTGTACACGTGCCATCATCTGGAGGCTCCCTGACTTGGCGCTGCTTCTACTCTTATTTTGGCTAAGTTACTTATGCATGGTACTGCCCAGTGCATAGCTAACTTAGGAGCGCGATCTCTACTGAAACTGGCGAGTTAGGGCCTTCATACACCTTCCCTATGGTCTCGCCGGCCGCCTTCATAATCTGCTTCTCCTTCGTCTTTGGCGATGTGCTTATTCTGGCGATCTCCGACTGCTTGGTCGCCTGAGTCTACATCTGGCGACTTCATCTTCAACCTGGCGATCGCCTATTCTGGTAAACTGGAAATCGGAACACGCCAACTTAACAATCGGCGATCACACGTGCCTCCCGACTTCCTTCCTATCTGCCAACCTGGCGCCTTGTCAACATGCCTACACTGTAGCAGGATGCCACGTCATCACACCCGTCCACCAGGGCGGTACATATATAAAAGATAACATCCCTAGACACAAAACTTTCTCTGATTGAATATTCAATAGAACATATCATTTTGTCCCCCTTTTAAAACTAATAAAAACACATTTTGATGCCTTTGGATCAAATTTTCTTTTGTTTGTTGACAAAGTGCTAATATAACATAAAGATCCAAACACCTTTAATCCATAAAAATTTGCTGCAGTTTTGTAAAACAATTCACGAAGAAAAGAATAATTTAAAACAAGTGTTGGAAGCATGTTTATAATATGCGCAACATGTATCACAAATATGACCAATCAATTTTGGGTAAATGAGATTGTATCATGAGATCTCTTGCTACATTTAATATATGATCATGTTTTCTTTCAACTATTCTATTTTATTGTGGAGTATTGACACATGATGTTTGATGCATTATTCCTTTATTAACTAATAAAGTAGTCATGAAAAATTCAGTCTCATTATCACTTCTTATTATTTTTATTATTGTCTCAAATTGAGTTTGAACAAAAACAACAAAATTTTCCAAAGTTTGACAACTTCAGATTTTTTTTTTAAAAGAAAAATTCACATATACCTCGAATAGTGATGCGAGTTGATTTTAGGATTGCACATTTTATGGGTTACTCTTTAGTTTATGATTTTTGAGATTAGTAATTTAAGGTGAGAACCCAAAGAAGATCCCCACTAGGCACGAACTTAACTAAGTGGTTAAGTAAGTGTGAAGGTTCACTTCTAGAGGGCAAAGAGAAAACACAATTATAAGGTGAAGATGATGCAAAGGTCCAAAATTAATAACATATAAGATGGAATGATCGAATAGTAAATGAAGAAAACAAGAACATAAAGATAAAAGGAAAAGGCGAAAGGAAGAAGCAAAAAGAATAAAAGGAAAAAAATGAAGAGATAGAGAAAGCTTATGGAGAATGGAAGATGGTGCTACACCACTTGAAGGGTGGGAGACTCCAAGATAAGTGGTGCAGAGCCGCCACTTAAAGTGCATTGCATTTAAGATAAGATCCTGACTCACAAAACACTTACGCAAAGTTTCTTTACTTCATTCGATTTCAATATCTCATTACATGGGGAGAGACACCCTTGATATAGGGAGGAGTGTCTTGGAGAACAAGAAAAGGGGAGGGTAGAAAAGGAATGAAGAAGGGCAGTCCTAGAGTTTGACCAAGGTTAATGTCGCCTCCTAGACCTAGTTTCTAGAAGCTAGGGTTTCCCCTCCTCAACTAAGGTGCTCATGAAGAGAAAATGGGCTTGGCACAAGCCCAAGTTGCTAAGCACACTCCTATTTATGCTATGTAAACCTACTCTAGATTATTCTTCTATTTGGAGCCCCCAAAGTGAGCCCAAATTATTTACATAACTTCTCTTGTGGGAAGACCAAAAGGAAGAACTTATGATACTTTGGTTTATATTTGGTTCTTCTTCTACTGATGCTCTCTCGAGGTTTGGTAGGGCCTGACTTTGTATACTGAGATGACTAACCTTTTTGTGAAGTGCTTAATGTGTCCTTAGTCACCTGCTGGTTGTTGTGGTTTGTATCAAATAGTCATCAACTATGGTTAATAAATATTTATGACCATTAATTGATGGTATTGAGTATGGTCCCCATATACATCTACATGAATCAATTCAAAACATTTTTTAGATTTATATGTACTAATAGAAAATGAAAGTTTTTTTTGTTTTGCAAAATGAAAACATCACAAACAATAGATTTGTTATATTTTAAAAAAGGAAATTTAGTCATGATAACATCAATACATTTTTTTGAAACATGCCCTAATCGAAAATGTCAAGGGTTTCTAGATCACTAGCACTGCATTAACAATATTGATGATATGTGCATATTTGATTGGTTTGATTTGATGTTTTTGATAGGATGGGATCCATAGTATATAAAGTCTATCTTACATCTTACCTGAACCAATTATTTTCAAGAAGTTATTGTCCTGAATGTGACAACCATTAGAATCAAAGGAAAGAACATAAGATTAATTATCAATCAATTTTGCTCCAGAAAGATGATTAAAAGTGAAACAATGAGTATACAAAATATTGTCTATGACATGATTTTGATTGAGAAAAACACTTCCAAAATAATTGACAATGACTTTATTTCCATTTGGTAATTTGACATAAATAGGATTTATTTGATGATATGAAGTGAAATAAGTTAATGATGAACAAATATGGTCAGTAAGATCACTATCAGGAATCCAAGATCTAAAGGAAGAAAGAAATTTATTATCAGTTTGTGTTGTCATTTTGGAAGGAATAACAGAGACTTAATTAGATACATTGCCATTGGATTTGGATTGTTGTAAAAGAGCTAACAATGTTTGATACTACTCAGGAGTAAAACCAATTTGTTGAGACTACACTTTTGTCTTTGAACCTTCAGTATTCTGCTTATCATTATTAGAATCTTGTTTGAAAGAAGAAATCATCTCCTAACGATAAAAAATATGAACCATGTCTCCTTGTGGGAACCTCTCCTTTAAATCATTCCATATGTCAAAGGCATTGTCCATAAAAATGATGCTCTGTATAATGGGTGGAGAAACAACCTTGGACATCCAAGGAAGGCAAAGGATATGAGAAGGAATATTTCATCTATTTTATTTTCCTTACTTAAATCAAAACAAAGAGTCTAAATATAAACAAGCAGTACACTCATTTTAGGTTTAACTAAAGAGACCAAATGTAAAATAAAGAGCCAATAAAGGCTATAATAAGAAAAGACAAAATAAGTTTTAGGTATATGTACAAAGAGAAACACCTAAGAATTAGAAAAAACAAAATTAATATTACTTTCCTTCTAAAAACCTTGTATCCATATCCTTTATTAGAGTTCCCTTTATATCTTTGTTTTCTTACATACAGTTCCTATCACCAATCCATATATTGTCAAATTGTTTTCTCAACATATCGGAGTTGGTGATTTATATTAAATCTTACAAATCCAAAACTTTACCCCGCTCTCTTTCTTCGTCTGGATTTTGTAAGATGTTTTTAAAGATATTACTGGAATGGAGTTAAATACAAACTTAGAAACATCAATACTTTGGAATATTATACCACTAATGATATTATGCGAAGTAACTTTCAATATGTATATAAGATTAAATTTTGACCAAATTTCCACCAAGGAAATTTGATATTATGCTAAGTAAATTGACCAAATACTATCCAGAGTAAATTGACCAAATATATGTTAATTTGACTCAAATCAAATTTTGATTACATTCTGGTGTTAGACAAGGTGATCTTTTGTCTCCTTTACTTTTCTGTATTGCAGAAGAAGTTCTTAGTAGAGGTATCTCCAAGCTTGTGAATAATAAGAATATTTTACATATGGCTAGTCCGCAAGGTTATCTCACTCCTTCCCATATTTTATATGTTGATGACATATTTGTTTTCTGTAGGGCGGATAATAAGTCTCTTAGAAATTTGAGTATTTTTCTTAAAACATATGGTGGTTTTTCTGGTCAATATGTTAATAATTCTAAGAGTACTTTTTTCACCATGGATAATTCTGCAAGATTTGTCACCCAAATTCAATGTATTATTTCTTGTAGTCATGGTTGTTTGCCTTTCACTTATTTATGAGAGCCTATCTTTGTTGGTACTCTAAATTGTCGATTTCTTCAACTTTTGGATGATAAAGTCAAATTGAAGTTAGCATCTTGGAAACGTATATCTCTTAGCATGATGGGTCAGATTCAGTTGGTCAATGCGGTGATTACTGGATTTCTAGCTTATAGCTTTAATATGTATAAATGGTCAGTTTCACTTCTTAAGCAAGTTGAACAGTGGTGTCAAAATTTTATTTGGACTGGTGATATTCTGAAAAAAGGCATTGCTATCGTTAATTGGGTTTGAAGATTATTAACCTTCATCATGAAAATAATGTGTATCTTCTTAAGCTTTCTTAGAAATTTGCTTATAACAACATGCCTTGGTTTTTTCTCCTGAAAGTCAGGATTCTTAAATCAAAATATGAGTTTAGAATGGTTTATAGATCCTCATCTCTTTGGCCTGGAATTAAACAGTTTTATTCTACTATACTTGATTATACTTCTTGGATTGTTGGTACAGGTACTTTTATTAATTTCTGGAATGATAAATGGTGTTCTACTACTTCTTTAGCAAATATTACAGGGTCATCTGATGGTGCTAGCATTTCAGATACAGTCTCTCAATTTTGGATTGGTTGTGATTGGAATATTCCCTTGTCTTTACAGCAGAGACCTCATTTTTTCAATCATATCATGGTCAGGGAGAGACAGGATATTCCTAATTGGATTCTAGATGAGTCTAGTTGTTTCACTCTTAAATCGGCTAGGACTTTTCTTGGAACCATGAGTTCCTTGTGGTTGGGGTAAATTCATTTGGTCTTCATATATTCCGTCTTCCAAAATTCTAGTACTCTTGAAAGTTTTTCATGGGTGGCTTCCTACAAATCAACATATTTAGAATAAAGGTTTGCATATATGTTCTATGTGTACGCTTTGTGAAAAGCACGAGGAATCTATTAAGCATTTTTTTTTTAATGTTCTAATTCTTTGTGTATTTGGAGTTGGGTTCAACAAAAAATTTCTTACTTCTCATTTCGCTAATAAGGATGATCTTCTTTCTTTTATTAAGAGTGATGGTAGTCCTTTGGTTAAATTGATTAAGCTTATTTGGATGATATGGCGTATGAGGAATTATGCTAGATTTCAGGATAAGATTGATGTTTCTAGGCTATTTCGGTAATTAAAGATTTAATTTGTCTAGTGGGAAATTCTTCTAAAGCTTCAATGAAGAATGATATGTTGGATTTCAACGTGATTAAGTTTTTTGGTATTAATACTCGTACTGGTAAAGTTCTTCGTCCTCTTCTTGTTAGATTGGAGTTCCCTTCACCAGGCTGGGTTAAAATTAACACTGATGGGGCTACTTATGAGGTATTTTCCGGGGAGTATGGTGGAGTTTATTGGTGCTTTTTCTATGTTTCTTGAAGTTTAGACTGCTATGGTTGTTGAGTTTTATGGTGTTATACATGTTATTGAAGAAACTCAAAAGATGGGGCTTACTAATGTTTGGCTTAAATGTGATTCTGCCTTGGTTTGTGAAGCGTTTATTGCTAGGACTAATATTTTGTAGATGCTTTGTAATCAATGGAATACTTGTCTTAAACAGATGACCAAGGATGTTATACTTGAAGGGTCATCTCAACAAGGAAATAAGGACTTCAATAGGAGAAATGGACAAGGCCCAAAGCATTTAAAGTTTTTCTTATTAGTCTTCTCAAAAGATGAGGCCCAAGCCCAATTAATATCTTTTGTAATATTTTTAGAATAGTTTCAAGATAGAACATTAAAAGGGAAAAAATAGGAAAAGTCACTTTTCTAGAATAAGGAAGTGACTTGAAAACGGGTGGCATTTACCTTCTCTTTTCATATGCCTTGCCTTTTTCATTTACATGTGACTCTTCATGTATTTTTACCTTTTCATGACAGGTCCTCTATGCCTATATAAAGAGGAGCCTTGCTTTTGTAAACATAAGTTGAAAGTTGAATATTGAAATTGAAAGTGAGGTTACTCTCTAGAATTTGAGTGGTTTCTTTGTGAGACTTGCTCTCCTTATCTTTGTCTCATGTTGTGGGTCTTGGGAATCCTCAAGTGGTGACACTCCCACTCGTCTTTGAGCCTTCCACCATCCAAGTGGCGTGATCACTCCCATTGTCTTCAACCACATAAGTTTCTTCAACTCTTCATTTTCTTCTTGCATACCCATTCTATATCAAAAACTCTAAAACATGTTTTGTTTCTTTTTCTTGATTTTCAATCCCTATAAGTTTTGTCAAAGTCATGTTTTCTCCAAAATGCCATCAATTTTATGTAGTACTTTTCTTGATAATTTTGGTTGATTGCTTTTATTTGAGTTTAGTTTTATATTTCTGTTTTTGATCCTTTGGTGTCTTTTCTTTTTAGTTTTGAGTTCATGCTTGTGTGTTAGATCCATACAAGTTCTTAAACATCAATTCTATTGTGTCTTTTGAAGTTCTCAATGCTATTTTTTAATTCCATAATAGCTTTCCTCTGCTTTTCCAGAATTTGTGCTGACTGAAATGGTTTATGCAAATTACAATTGCTAGAGAAAAATTCTGAAAATCTGGATTTATGTAGTTTGAAGTGTTACAAAAGAGTGAAAAAAAGAAGTGTATCAAAATTCCAAGTACAAAAAAAAATGATAAATCAAATACGTACAGAGTGCAAAATTTATGACTCTGGAAAAACAGTGATGGGCAGTGATTTTCGAAAATTTATCACAATTAATTGGTATACTGTTTTGGTGTGATTCCAGTGCCCAAATTGAGATAACATCTTGAAGTTTCATTGGTTTAAATTTCAGATTCCAGTTTGCATTATCAAGTTCCAGATAAATCTGTAAAGTCACGCACATTTTTACACAATTCCAGTAGTGTTGTTTTTGGTTGTCTTCATCCTATTCTAGTGTTTTTTTCTAGGTTCCTTTTGTTTGCTATATTTTAATTGAGTACCTTATTTTCTTGATTGTCTTTTCATTCAATATTCTTTGAGTTTGTCATATATCTTGTATTCCTTTTGCTATAGTCTTTTCTTGTTTACACCTTTTCTTGCTTGTCTTTTATTGTTCCTTAAAGTTTTATGGTGTTTCTGGCTTTGAGAAAGAGTGGGTTGCTTTGACATCTTTCATTTAAGAATTACCCAAACCCCAAGAGAAGCTTGGTTGAGGAAAGAATCATTTCTTGAAGTGGTTTGAGTGCCTTTAATTTGACATTACCGCAACACTACTTGTTCTAGTTTTCTAACCTTGTTTTCTTTAATTGTATGTTCATTGTGTTTGTTGTCTTGTTTTTTTTTTAAATGGCTACTTATTCAAGTGGTGAATCTTCCAAGCCACATTCTCCACAAAGAGCATTTATCCTTGGTGAGTTGAAGGAAGCGAAAAGATCCCTTGCACAACAAGATTACGCCATAAGCCAATTGGAGGAAAGATTACAAAGACTTGAGGTGACTAATGAGAGGTACAAACATTCCAACCATGGAAGGCGCCATTATCATAAACATTCTTCAAGAAGCACTTCCAACTATCAAGGTCATGAAGAGGAAACTGAATGGAGGAGACAACATCATCACTAACATTATAAAGAAAGGCGCCAAAATGTGGTTAAGCCTTATTTTCCATTTGTAAAGTTACCTAGCTTTAGTGTAGATAGTGATCCTAATGTGTATTTAGGATGGGAGGCTAAATGTGAACAATTTTTTCATGTGCATAAGGTCCAAGATGACCAAAAGGTACAATTAGCTTCCCTATAATTTTTAGACTATGCCATGCAATGGTGACATAAACTTGTAATGGACATTGATTTAAACAAGAGACAATTTGTGGTCTCTTGGGAGGACTTAAAGGAATGTATGCGCGAGGTTTGTTCCTCCTCCTTATAGGAAGGAACACTTGTTGAAGTTCCAAAGGCTTCATCAAGGACATAAGACGGTAGATGAATACTTTCAAGATTTAGAAACAACTTTGACTAAAATGAATATGTATAATAATGAAGAGTCAAAGATAAAAAGGTTTGTAAGTGGCTTAAGAAGAGAAATTAAAGATTTTGTAGAATTACATGAGTACACTTCTTTAAAGAAAGTGGTTCACCTAGTCGTCAAGGTGGAATCACGCCTTTTGAAAACAACTTTCAAACATGCTCATGATGATGGTTTCTACAACTCTTCTAGGAAGGATGCAAATAAAATTTCTACTCAAATTTCTCCTTCAAATTTTTCCAAAGAAACCATTTCTCCCCAAAAAGTTTCTACACAAAATCCTTCTACCCCTAAGTCACCCACCTAAACTTCAAAAATCAAATGTTTTAAATGTTTAAGTTTTGGGCACATCGCTGCAAATTGTCCACATAAAAAAACCACAATGTTCAATGCGATAAATCAAGCCCTCATTACAACAAAAGATAAAAACAAAAATGAAAAAGAAGAGGAAAGTCATGTGGGTCTCACTTTGTTCACTAAACCGCTTAGGTATACTTCTTCCCTCTCTTTTTCATTTCTTCATAATTCTAAATACTTGACATCTTCATTAAGAAAGTTTAGGGATGTTATTGACATACCTCCTAAAAGTTTCCCACTTTTAAGAGGATTTTCACACAAAAAATAATTTCTTCTAAAAACATCCTTTACAATCATGGCATGTATCTAGAATTATTCCATTTGAAATCTCCAAGCTTCATGCACATAAGTTTGTTGCACATCCTAATCATAGAAATATCTTCTCTGTGTACAAACTCACTATGTTATTTGCAGGGATTCTAAATTCGAGGACGAATTCTCTCCAACTTGGGGAGCATGATGTAACCCAAAAATACATAAAGATGACCAAGGATGCTATACTTGAAGGGTCATCTCAACAAGGAAATAAGGACTTCATCAATAGAAGAAATGGACAAGGCCCAAAGCATTTAAAGTTCTTCTTATTAGTCTTCTCAAAAGATGAGACCCAAGCCCAATTAATATCTTTTGTAATATTTTTAGAATAGTTTCAAGATAGAACATTAAAAGGGAAAAAATAGGAAAAGTCACTTTTCTAGAATAAGGAAGTGACTTGAAAAGGGGTGGCATTTACCTTCTCTTTTCATATGCCTTACCTTTTCATTTACATGTGACTCTTCATGTATTTTTACCTTTTCATGACCGGTCCTCTATGCCTATATAAAGAGGATCCTTGCTTTTGTAAACATAAGTTGAAAGTTGAATATTGAAATTGAAAGTGAGGTTACTCTCTAGAATTTGAGTGGTTTCTTTGTGAGACTTGCTCTCCTTATCTTTGTCTCATGTTGTGGGTCTTGGGAATCCTCAAGTGGCGACACTCCCACTCGTCTTTGAGCCTTCCACCATCCAAGTGGCGTGATCACTCACATTGTCTTCAACCACATAAGTTTCTTCAACTCTTCATTTTCTTCTACCATACCCATTCTATATCAAAAACTCTAAAACATGTTTTGTTTCTTTTTCTTGATTTTCAATCGGTCAAATGTTGCTACTGAATGTTTCTAATTAATAGTTTTTCATTATTTCTTGTTTTAATCGGTTGGAATTACTTGTTGATGTTCTATTCGGTTCATGTTCTTGAAATGGGTTTCCCATGGGTTTCTTGATTTGTGTTCTTGAATTGCTTGTAGAATCTTGATCCAAATTCTTGAAAGTTTCTATTAATGCTTTATCTCTTAATCAACTCACATCACCTCTCGCTACTGGTATCTGCACTTAGACTGAAAGCCCCCAACTCCAGTGGCTTCAACTATGGCATCACTAGGGATGGCAATGTAGGGTGAGCCATGCGGGACGACCGGCAGCCCGTTACCAAAAAGTGCGGGGCAGGCTCACTAATCTAGTCTGCTGACCCGGTTAGGCCCGTCCTGCATAACTCACAGCCCGCGTGGGCCAACAGTAGGGCAGGGTAAGTTAGCCCGTTGGCCCGCATAAATAAAAAAATAATTATTTTATTTTTTTGCACCCATTATTGCAATATGACCTTTATTTTTGTTTTATGCTAAAGTCTTATATTTAAAATTTGTTAATAAAAAAATAATATAAAGAAAAGATTTCAATAAGATAGTTAAAAAATTAGTCATGTTTATTAAAATATTTTTGTAGCAAAACTTTGATAAGATCCTTTTATACATTTATATACATATATAGGAAAAATAAATACAAAACAAAACTTTAATTATTTTTAATCAAACCTTCTAACAACCCTCATAATTGAATTCATACTTTTATCTTAATTGAATAAATTGAAACATAGATAAAATTTTAATTTTTCAAATAGAAATAAGTTTTTTTTATAATTAATGAAATTTTAATTTTTGAAAAAAAATATATTTTTCTTATGCAGACTGGTCGCGGGTTATCTCTTATGCAGGATGAGCTAGTGAACTGAGCCCACACTCCTTGCGCGAGGCGTGCCAATTCGTCTCGCATTTTGTGGGCCAAACGTGGGACGGGTCTATGTGGGGTGGGTCAGCCTGCATTGCCACCCCTAGGCACCACTGCCATTGGAGTAGCCATCATTGGTAGCAAAAGCATGGTATTTGAGGGTTTTGGAGGGGTAGGGGATGGGTTGGCTCGGTTACACGATTGGAGACCTCGAAAGAGTCCACACCAGGGAGAGACAGTGAAAGGGAAGTTAGAGGGTCATTGGAGGAGGAAGAAGTAGTTTCTACAGGAGGTAGAACCGCGATGATCCTAGGCACGGGACGAAAGACATCTGTGGGAGGGTTGATGTAGAGGCCGATGGAGACGGGGATGGTCACGCCGACACTTATGGACCTATTAAGCGGTGGATGGTGATTGTCTATCATGGTTGAGGCGCACTTGGGCTTCAACATGGAGTTCTATTGGTTCTTGATTGCATTGTCGATTTTGCCTTAGAGCAAGCGAGCTATGGTGGCCCATTTGTTGTCGAAGCGAGAATGGGCCTGACTGTCTATCAAAGAATATGGATACAAGATTTCTAGAAGGAAGCTAATATCAATTTTGATTTTTTTTCTAATTCTTAGTTGTTTCTATTTGTACAAGTGTCTTTATTTCCTCTACTTTGATTTCAATAGAAAAATAGAAGATATTCCTTTTAATATTCTTTGTCTTCTTTTTCCTCTTTTATTCCTCTTTTTTCTTTATAATATGGTATCAAAGTCATTTAGAACCTATCCTAGTGAGAGTTTGTTGGACTTATCAGGTCACTCGCTTGGGCCGCTAGCGGACCACCCATAAATATGTAGTCTCACGCACGAGTTGGAGGGTCTTGACGTGAGGGATGTGTGTTGGAGATCCCACGTTGACTAGAGATAAGGACATTTCATAATATATAAGTGGGTGGAAACCTCACCTTATAAGTTGGTTTTGTAAGGTTGAGTTAGGCTTAAAGTCTATTTCTTAATATGGTATTAGAGTCCATCCTAGCGAGAATTTGTTGGGTTTATCAGGCCACCCACTATTAAGCCATTATCAGATCACCCATAAATATATATTCTCATGCACAAATTGGAGGGTCTTGGCATGAGGAGGGGTGTTGGAGATCCTACATCAACTAGAGATAAGGACATTTCATAATATATAAGTTGGTGAAAACCTCACCTTATAAGCCAGTTTTGTAAGGTTGAGTTTAGCATAAAGTCCACTTCTTAATATTAATTTTTTAGGGTTTAGAGTTTATGCTTTAAGGTTTAAGGTTTTTGGCATAGATCCATGATATGATAAATGATGAAGAAGAAGTCATTGTTGTGAAAGTGACCGGTGGAGAAAAAATGATTTGGGTTAGGAGAGAGGGGAGAGAAAAGGATTACAAAGATGGTTAGAGTTGGGAGAGAGAATAGATAAGAGAGTTTGGATTGAGGCTCTCATGTGGAGACATATGTCCATAACATTGTCACTCTCACTCGCCACATCATCATCTGTAGTTTGTACCAATTTAACATAAATTTTATACTTTTTTAATAAACATTGAGGCCAAATTAATATTTAAAAAAATTATTATAATAAAGTAAATATTTACTCTAAATATAAGGACTAAAAAATAATTAAACCACAAAAATTAAAATATTTTTTTTGAAACATTTTATGTTCATTAAAATTATAAAACTTTTAGATTAAGTAATTTTCTATTCCAAGTTGGTGCATGTTCAAAAATATTAAACTATAATCTGTCAACGATTATTAGTAACTGGTGTTATGTTAATATTATTATTTCCTTCGAGCTTTAAACATCATTTTCAGATCTTACGTAAGAAAGTTTTCTTCATATTTTCATTTTAATTATATGTTAAATGATGAACATTACTAGTTATTTATGGAAGATGTGCTCTTCACGTATTATTTTCCGGAAAAGTGATCGTTTAAACTTATACCACCTTCTAACAGCTCTTTATAATTATTTTCACTAAACAATTTGATTTATACTTTAATTTAATATTTTATTATTAATCAAAAATAATTTTTTCTGTTTTCTGGGTCTAACTTGACAAAATATTCACTTGATTTCTAATTGAAAAATAAGAAAATAAAGTTAAAAATTAAACAGTTTTTATTACTGATGTTAACCGTTTTTCACCATATTACAATATACAAGATAAATAATTTTTTGCATAAATAAATTTGTTCTTGAATGGGATTAGAATCAAGATAACACTCTTCGGTTGGTCGATCTACAACTTACTCATTCCTCTCTCACGAATTCCTGCTATCCTCGTTCTTTCATTCTTGAATTCCAAAATTGAATAGTACCTGAAAAAAAAAAACTCAAACCTTCAATATTTAGTATCAAATGATTGTATACCTGATTTTTTGAAATTTATGTTTATTTATATAATTATTGTGGTCTTAATAGACCTATCAAAAGCATATTAATAAATATTGAATCATTAATTAGTTTCATTGTTTGATCATGTCGTTAGATTTGTATCGATGCCGAGTAGGACCAACCCTACCTGCACAAAATCAATTTTAAAATTATATAATTTCTGAAAATTTCCACCTTTAGTATTCTTTAGTACATCGAAAGAAATTAACCGTTCCGACTAAAATATAATATAATTGGTTGTATCATTTATTACATCACATTTTGTCTCTTTCTCACTGTTTATGTATTTGAAGCAGATAGCAATGAACAAGGTGTGTGGTGAGGTTGAACATAACCTTGGAGTAAGAAATGGAGGAGAGGAAAAACTATGTAGCTCACTGTCTTGTTCTACCTTATCCTGCACAAGGACACATAAATCCTATGCTTCAGTTTTCCAAGCGTTTGGTTCAGAGAGGAGTGAAGATCACACTGATAGCTGTTGTGTCAAATTGGAAGGCCATTAGCAACAAAAACTTCACTTCCATAGAAGTTGAGAGCATCTCAGATGGCTATGATGATGGAGGCCTTAAAGCAGCAGAGAGCCTTGAGGTTTATCTTGACACCTTTTGCAGGGTTGGATCACAAACTCTTGCTGAGCTTCTTCAGAAGCTTGCAGAATCAAGCCACCCTCCAGATTGTGTAATCTATGATGCTTTCTTACCTTGGGCTCTTGATGTTGCAAAAGACTTTGGGCTACTTGGTGCTACTTTCTTCACTCAGACATGCACAACAAACAACATATACTTCCATGCTTATAAGAAGTGGCTGGAACTGCCTCTTACACAGACAGAATATTTGTTGCCAGGGTTGCCAAAACTTGCAGCTGGGGACTTGCCATCCTTCTTGAACAAATATGGAACCTATCCAGGTTATTTTGCTGTAGTTATGAATCAATTTGCCAATATTGATAAAGCAGATTGGGTTCTTGCAAACACATTTTATGAACTGGAGCAAGGGGTAAGTGAGTTAACTAGCTGAAAATTCTGTTCATTAATTTTGTTCTGTTCTTATTTGTTTGAATGAATCAGACAGAGTAGTTATTTGGGTAAATGTGATTTAGGTTTCTTCAATTTTTTATCAAAATTGGTTCTAGACTCTATACTTTAAAAACATGATTATGGTCTCTATATTTTTTATAATTGGTAAATTTTGTCTCTCTTCTTAATACCTAAAGTTTTGGAAAGAGATACAAAATCTACCAAATTATGAGGGCCAAAATATTTGTTTTAGAAGCATATGAATCAAGGCTAATTTTGATCGAGAATTGAGAGATCTAGAACACATTTTATCCTAATTATTGTGTTGGCTAATATTGAGGATTAGACTTTGAAATGAAATTCATTTTAGGTTGTGGATTGGCTGGTGAAGATTTGGCCATTAAAGCCAATAGGACCAACCTTGCCATCTATGTACTTGGATAAAAGAGTCCAAGATGACAAGGACTATGGTGTTGACATGTATATTCCGAAGTCAGAAGCTTGCATCAAATGGCTTGATGATAAACCTAAAGGGTCAGTTGTGTATGTCTCTTTTGGGAGCATGGCAGGGCTCAGTGAGGAGCAAACTGAGGAGCTAGCATGGGGTTTAAGAGATGGTGGAAGTTATTTCATATGGGTGATTAGAGATTCTGAGCAAGGAAAGCTTCCAAAGGAGTTTCTTGACACCTCAGAGAAGGGTTTAATAGTCACATGGTGTCCCCAACTACAAGTCTTAACACATGAAGCTTTGGGGTGTTTCTTCACACACTGTGGTTGGAACTCCACACTGGAAGCTTTGAGCTTAGGAGTTCCAGTGATTGCAATGCCACTGTGGACAGACCAGATCACAAATGCAAAACTTATAAAGGATGTGTGGAAAATTGGAGTCAAAGCTGTTGCTGATGAGAAAGATATAGTTAGAAGAGAAACGATCACACATTGCATAAAGCAAATATTGGAGACTGAAACAAGAAATGAAATAAAGAAAAATTGCATCAAATGGAAAAATCTGGCCAAGAGTAATGTTGATGAGGGAGGAAATTCTGATAAAAATACTGCAGAATTTGTGGATGAATTGGCTCATCGCCGTGCTACATTAAATTAATGGGGGGAAAGTTCTTGTTGAAGTTCTGTGCCACTACCAAAGTATGCTATGCTAATTATTTTTGGTTTCTTTAAGTCGTAACTAGACAAGGTGGTCAATTTAAGTTAGTGTGAAAAATTGTTGGCTTCTGAATTCTGAATTGGTATGTCTCTTAGAACATCCGTTATGTTATTTTAGCATGTAGTTCTATGTCAATTGTGTAAGATGATTTGCTGAATCATAAACTAATATATTTTTCTCTTGTTGGAACAAAAATGGACCAATGGTGAAATACTTACTGGGTATGTATTATTCCAATAGAGTAGAAAATCACAATTAATATTAAAACATATAATTATAAGATCTAGTTTTGATGTTTTTTATACAATGTAATTATTAGAAAACCGTAATGATTTTACATACTTCACTAGACACAGTAGCACAGTGGAAAAGAAAAAAGAAGAAGAAAACTTCGACATTATTGACAAACACACATTTCTCCAAAGTTTGGCTAAACTTTAAATGAGCTTAAAGTTAAACATCGTGGTTTGTTTCTCTGGTCTGTATTTTACCTTCATTCAATTAATTGGTCTTCATTAAGAACAAGGTGGCATGTATTTAGGAGGTGGAATCATACTAGTTTGCATGGTAACTCCATCTCTTACTATGAGCACAGTATCCATACCCCAGCTAGTGTGCCTCTCAAGATGACAGTGCATGTACCAAACACCTGCAAAAGCAAATTAATTGAGTGTTATTTCATCAATTGTTGTTTGATCAAGTAAATGCTAATTTCACCATCCCTGAGTACGTGCACGCATGTGTGAAAAAATTACCTGGATTATCTGCAACAAATCTCATGGCAAGCCATCCATTCTTAGGAAGACCAATGGTATTAACTTCAGGTGGATCAATTAAATTATAAGATTTTGGGTCTGTCACGTTGTTGAAATTTCCTGTCCCCACACCCACAACAAAGAAGCTAAAACCATGAAGGTGCATGGCATGATTCTCTGCAGTGAGAACACTGGTTCCTTGCCACACAAGTTCAACAACCTCATTATAGTCAAACATTAGCACCCTTGTTCCTGTGCTTGGGATTAGTGTAGTGCTTCCTGTATCTCCTGTGAAGTTGTAAAGGAAAGGTGGTTGATCCGGAAAGTCCTCACTGAAAACTCCTGAGATGTTCCTGCCAATACATACAATTTAGAAAATATTACTTAGTTCTAATATTAAAGAGCAATTATATATGTCATATGACTTCAATTTTACATGCCCTACATAAAATAGGTGGATTGTAAATGAAAGTAAAAATATATACCAATAGTATGCTTGAAGAATATCAATCTGTGGGATCTGAAAACTTATATTGTTTAAGCTTGAAGCTAATCTTGTTCCATTAGGTCCTAAACAACTTCCATTTGGGTTTTGACAAGGTAATTCATTCATGGATACTGTCATATAAATTTTTCTTGTCACATTTAATGGCACATTGGCAGGGTGATCTTGGCTTGCCAAACCCCTCATGCTCTTCGTAAAATTAAATACTGTTTCTGAGTCATTCACAGCAGGAAGCACAGGCATGGGAATGGATGATGGTAATTTTGTGCAATTCTCACTGTACTCAAGGATAGCTGTTGTTGGGAAATTATCATACATATTAATGCCATCATAGAAAGGACTAGCAGCAATGTAATAGAGACCCTTTGGCTGGTTTGCTGAGACCAGCACATCCATTGTTTGTCCTGGGGTTATCATGATGAAATTGGTGTTTAAGGGCTTTGTGTAGGAACCATCAACTCCTACAACTATAAGGTTGTGATTAGCAACCCCAAAGAAATGCTCTTCGTTCATTGCTGCATTTATTATGCGGAAAAGATATGTCTTTCCATAATCAACTAAAAAGCGACGAGTGGTCTCTGCAAAACAAAGCAATGTTAATGAACAAAGTGGTGAAACATGATACCAAAGACAATAATTACTTGCAATTTTAGAATCCATAAAACAGGTGCATCTCTAAGAAAAGACCTAACAATCTAACTGTTACTTAACTAACACAATTCGTTCCAAATACACAATAACACAAAAGTCTTATCCCACTAGCTAGTTGAAGTTAGCTACATGAATCATGCAGCAGCATTAGAGTTGGTTAAAAATCAAAATTGTCAGGGATATCGTTTACCATGGATCCCTTTTCATAATTTCCTCTAGTATCCTTCATAGTCTCCCTCTGCCCTTTTCACAGAACTAAAGACTCTACAATCTTACTCTTTTCACTAATGTTTCCAGCAACCTTTTTTTCATGTGGGCTTGTGCATTCTCTATGTTTCAAGTCCAAATGGGATTTTGTGTAAAGGGAAGTATTAGGGCTATTGAAAAATCATTCATGTATTTTTAGTTAATAGCTTAAGCTTTAGGATAGATTTTGAAGACATTAATTTACCTTTTGAGCAATTATAGAAGTCACCAGGTTGGCCATTGATTGTGTAAGCATCTGATGCATTGGGCTCGCCACCAGTTGCCCGGGCTGCATTTATAATTTGCATCACATCTCCTTTGTGCCACTCACCTAAAAGAACACCAAAAGCATGATCAAGAGGTTGTGTGTGTGAACAAATATAGGACTTGAGTGGAATTTACACTAGACAGTTACCAACCTATGATAAGAATTTTTTGTCCACAAGGTTTACGGAAAGGATATGAAGTTCCATTGGCTGGTAAAATGACAATGGCACCATGGACAGTGGCACGAGTCCAGCTACTATGTGCATGCCACCAAAGAGTTCCTTCCTCCAATGTAAAGGCCACCTTCTGAGTGAAACTTGTTCCTGGTGGAATAGGGCACTGTGTTATGTTCTCAGGTCCATCTGACCAAGGATCCCTTGGTTCCCTCACACCATGCCTGTGAAAAGTGTTCCATTCTAACTGTTTAGCCTTTCCTATTTCTTGATGCATGTATTATGATCAAATTGCATTCTCACACCTCAATTTAAACCATAATGCATCTGTTCTGTTATTGATTATTATATAAAACTTAGAAATCTATGCTCTATATGAGGCAAGAAAAGAAAGCAATACTTTTTTTCTTTGTACTAAAGAGATTTCTTAGGGTAATAGGAGACTGATTCCTTCACTGTAGAAATAATTCGAGTGTCTATTGTCTGTCCTTATAAAATCATTTTTATACATATAATCAGGAATTGAATCCCTGAAAACATGCTCAAGGAGCTTAACTTTCTATCAATTGAGCCGAACATGATTTAACTATGTCAATGTAAATTTATCCTATAACTAATGCTTGTGGTTGACTTAAGCACAAACATCAGCAGCGGGAGAAGTAACCAGTGAATGGTGACCCCATATCTTCCTTGATTATGGACAGTGACAAAAGCTGTATCTCCTTTCTGAACACGAATGGTTGGCCCTGGAAAACTATCATTTACTGTCAGTATGCTTTTCGTGCTGCACAACTTTGTGAAATTCTTTTCCTTCAGCTGCAACAACCACCCAAATGAAAAATATCATACACACTTTATCACTTGTCCCTTTTTGTTCACTTCAAAACCAAACACAAAGCCACTCTAGTAGTTGTGAATTTGAGTAATGATATCATCTTTAGTTATCATTTTTGTTAGTACATTGAAGATGATGATGCTATGTAATGTATAAGAAAACTAAGAGAAGATCCCTAAGTTACAAAGATTCTATGTCAATTTGATAAGAAAATACTCCCCCTTCTAGGATGGGAAGAATGATATTAAATCACTAGAAAACACTTGATGTGATGGAATTTGGAAACATACAACAAAATCATAATAATGAAAGTTGCCTTGGCTCTTGCAGATAACCAGAAAACTCAAAATAACAAGTAGGACACTGTGCTTCTCTAAGATGATCATTTTACTGGTAGCAACTACAAGATGATAAGTGTTATCTTACCTGTTTGGCTTTCATGTAGCCCAATTTGAAGTTCTTATATAGGTTCATTTCATGAACCTTAGCAATTCTAAATGGTCTTTCACTTATTTGGTAAAATAAAACACATACATATTGCTTAGGTACCAGTTTACTCTTAAAGTCATATTTCTAAAGATGTCCCATCTCATAATATAATTTACTTGCCTAAAGTAGGGGAATATATTAATGTATCTTCAAATTATACACACAAGTGAAGCTTGTGACAGCATGTAAAATTTGACATAAAAAACACTTAGGATTGGTTTTCCTTCTTTGTATATATATTGCTTTAATTCCTTGCAGCAAACGCTCTTATGCACATTAAGTACAAAATGATAAAGAATTCTACAACAGTAACAAGGATGATAATGTACAAGTACGGTTCTTTTGAGAACAATACCATATACCATATACCAATAAACTACGAATCAATTCACATAAAAGATCCAGATTTATAGAAGATTACGAAGTAATGGATTTGTGGTCTTCTTTTTATGTTACACAATTTTATCTCTTAACGTTAGTTATAATAACTTTGTTTACAAATTAATCTTCATATTATTTATAAAGTGATTGCACTTTAGAGGATGTTGTTAGTCATACATCATTTTCAAAATGACCAAGAAATATTTAGTTATTGTTCATTATTTCATAAAACTAAGGAAGAAGTTGGTACTCTAAAGGAGGTTACAAACATAGGTTATAGACTTCTATAATTTTGTTCATTACCAATTAACAGAATATGTTCGTCATTAATTGGAGAGTACTCAATTGGAAGTTCAGAATTAAAAAACTTCCGTTACAAAAAAGTTTTGAAATTCAATTAAAAAATGTAAACATTTAAAGAGTATGTATTTAATTACGACTGTCAACTTTTCTTAAGAGGGTAACAAAATTTAGTGCTATTCAATTCAGATTTTAAAAGACTAAAAAATAATAATGGTATTGTTAGGCAGGAAAATAAAGACAGCACTGGGAGGGTGTATCATAGAATGAAATTTAAAAATAAGGGTTGAGCGGGCTAGTTAGTTGTTGGGTTAGTTAGTTGTGGTGAGGGGGTCATTAAATAAAGACCAACCTGCTGTGGGGAAGGGGATGTGAATTGTTGTAAGAAGTTGACAGGATTAAACCTGTGTGAAAGGAGCTATTCTCCTTTGTAACCCTTTTGGGTGTTCTGTTCTGCACTGTAATAAAACAGAGTTTTCTTTCTTCTTGTTGTGTTTGGGAGGGATTATGGGTTTTCTGTTTGGGATCCTAACAGTTTGGTCCGACCTGCCGGATCTAAAAAAACAGAGAGTGAGGAAGAAAAGATGGAACAGAGGATGGCAGCAGTAGAGAAATTTACCAGCGAGCAATTGAAATGGAATGCTGAAATAAGAGCAGAAATTCTGGGGTTGAAAGAAGGCATGCTGGAGTTGAAAGAAATCAAAGAAATGTTGCGGGATCTCAAGAAAGGAGATAGAAGGTCGGAAGGGGAAGAGAGTTCGGTGAATGGTGAGGAAAGAGGGGAGGAACCATCAAGACAGGATAGCCAATGGGAAAAGATGAATGAAGGTAAGATGAAGTCGTGGGGTAGGAGAGTGGAGTTACCGGTTTTTGAGGGCGAGGACCCAATGGGTTGGCTGGCCAGAGCTGTAAAATTCTTTGAGGTGCAGAATGTGACAGCTGGGGAAAGATTAAAACTGGCCTTCATCAGTATGGAGGGAAGCGCCAGTCCTTGGTTCAGTTTTTGGAGAAAGAACTCCAAGAATCCTTCTTGGGAAGAGTTTTCCATGGCGCTGAATAGGAGGTTTGGGGGAAAGGAGAGAAGCTCTGTTTTTGAGAAGCTGGCAAAGATCAAACAGAATGGAAGAATTGATGAATACATTCAAGATTTTGAGCGGTTAGTGTCACAAGCACCCCAGACAGGAGAGGAACAGCTGCTGGGATATTTCTTTGCCGGATTACAGTCCAAGATTCGTAACCAAATCAGACCGCACGACCCCAAAGAATTGATGAGAGCCATGGAGATTGCGCTGGATGTTGAGGAGTCCTTTAGGGAAGAAAAAATTAGCAGTTTTGAGCATAGGAATAATGCGTCTTTTCTGCATTATCAAGGAAGCACCGGGATAACATGCCACACAGATTTGCATAAGGGAAATAGGGGGCCAGTCTCGTCTAGTTTGGCTAGCACAGCAAGGAATGAGTCTTCTTCTTCCAATAGAGAGTTTCGGCCAGGAGAAGGATCCAGAAACAGGGGGTCCAGGACCCTTCCCTATCCCGAATATGTGAGAAGAAGGGAAGAGGGAAGATGTTTCCATTGTGGAGGGGCGTACGGTCCCGGACATCGCTGCCCCGAAAAGAATTTGAGGGTTATCATTTGCGCAGAAGATGAGGAAGACCCTACAAAGGTGAATCATTCTGGGTGGGGACAGATTGAGGAAGATTTGGAAAAAGAACATCAAGGAGCAGTGACCTGATTTCAACCTTGAGGACAAGGTTGTTTTGTCAGAAATGAGTAATGTTAGGCAGGAAAATAAAGACAGCACTGGGAGGGTGTATCATAGAATGAAATTTAAAAATAAGGGTTGAGCGGGCTAGTTAGTTGTTGGGTTAGTTAGTTGTGGTGAGGGGGTCATTAAATAAAGACCAACCTGCTGTGGGGAAGGGGATGTGAATTGTTGTAAGAAGTTGACAGGATTAAACCTGTGTGAAAGGAGCTATTCTCCTTTGTAACCCTTTTGGGTGTTCTGTTCTGCACTGTAATAAAACAGAGTTTTCTTTCTTCTTGTTGTGTTTGGGAGGGATTCTGGGTTTTCTGTTTGGGATCCTAACAGGTATTCAAAATCATACAAATTTTAGTGGATTATTTTGTTAATTCAATGATGGAGGATCATTTAAGAAGATGCATATTGGACCACTCACTAGAACTATGGTGTGAGTAATGGAAGAAGAAGCACAAACTCAAAGGGTTCATCTTTTTTGAAGAATTTTATATTAGTCTTCTTTTCCATATTTCTTGTTTTATAAAATTTGTACAAAGTAGAAATAAAATTTTGGACTTTGTAAAAGTTTTACAACTTAAGACCAACTTAGACGTCTATGAACTCCTCTCAAGACTCCACATGGCGCCATTTTAAGAGTTATAAGTAGGCGTCCTTCATTCTTTCAAGATGCCTCTTCAAGTTCTCTTATGTCACTTGTCTTCTCCTTATAGACGCCTCCTTCATTACTCTTCAAAGTTCCTGGTGCCATTTGTCATCTTTTGATTGGAGAGTTTCTTGAAACAAGGATTGTCACATATCATCATGCTAACCGAGAGGATTTTAAGAAGTAAGTGCTACATGTCACTCCATGAATAGACAAGATTTAGGAGTATAATAGTCATCTTTAGGAGCCTTAACCACTATAAATAAATGTGCTTATCTTGTAATAAATCAAACTTTCAATGAGTATTGAATTGTTGTCCATTTGGTGTTTGCATTCCTCTCTTAGTTTTTTTTTTTTTTTTATCAGCAATGAATTAATGAAATAAAACGGGACACTTCAGGGGTGTCCCAACCCGTATACAAAAAGTGTTCATAGCTTAAGCGTACAACTATATATGACAGAATATACTACATCAGTGAGTACACAACTTAGCTATAAAAACCCCTGCCCCACTTCAGGCGTGATCCACTTGGAGAAACTAAGAAGATGACCACTGCATAATTGCTTCAGAGTTGGATACAAGTCTCCCACCGAAAACCATAGGCACTTTCAGCTTCTTAGACCAGAAAAGCATCATGGACCCCTTCACTTCATACCACATTTTACTAACAGATTTTACCTCCACGTTCAGCACAGTGTCCGTGTTGCACCCTGAGAATTGAGTGTTGCTGCTACGATTACAAAGACCTGCCATAACACATGTGAAAAGGCAAGCAAAGCATTCCTACTTCATGATGCCCCTTGCTGCACCCAAAAACTGTGACACCATCAAAGCCTTTTCACCCATTCGGTCCAAAACCTTGCTTCAGCAAACCAACCTTACAGCATCACCATTCCGCCCCACCCACCTAATGTAGCATTTACTGCATACCGTTCCAGGCCATCCCTACCCCATCCAGCAGCATCAGCTACCCATACTGACACTCCAGTCCAGTACACCATTCACCCCAGTGAGCCCAACGAGTGACCAAAGCCATGTCCATAACCACGTCCAGCATCTAAAACTCCTCCATTCCACCTATAGCTCATAACTGCAACTTTGAGCAAAACACCACCTAAAGATTAGGTCGTGAGCACCAAACTATAAGCAACAAAAGTGTACCCTTTGTAGCTCTTTAAATCCTTCTGTGCACAAGATCATCATCATCAGGACCTCCTAACATTCCTATACCATATATCTTCACTTATAACTCTTAATACAAAGCATTGGGTTTAAGACCCAATCCACAAAAGAGTAGTTGAACTTGTGTGCCTTGTTCTTCATCCATAACCAAGATTTAAGCTGAGCTTGTTGGAACATCTCTTCTGCATCTGCAACCCCTTGTTTGAACACAATCAAGTTCCTATGCTCCCAAATACTCCGTATAATAGCTACCCAAATACCTTTCCAAACCATGTCTTGTTTGTTGCTGGCCTGAGTCAACGTAAAGCTTTCAAAGTGATTTTTTAAGGCATTATGTTGTACAGATAAAATACCAATCCATCTATAGCATAATTCCCACACACGCACAGCCGCATCACACTCTAAAAACAAATGGTGACAAGATTCAGCTTTAGTTAGGCATAAAACGCACAGCGTTGATTCCATCGTCACTCCCCTCCTGTCCAAAGACTCTCTAGTTGGTAATCTGTCCAACAGGGCCCTCCATGCAGTGATCGTGACAGCGGGAAAAGCCTTGGCCTTCCACAATAGTTTAAAGACTTCATTGTGAGTGCCATCACCTCTCTTAGTTAGGCTCGCATATGCTGTTTTTACAGAAAAACACCCCTTTTCATTGATCCCCCACACCCGAATGTCTTGCTCCTGCCTTTTAACATTAGCCCTAGATATGTGCATTGCTAGATCTGTTTCCAACACTGATTCCCACTCGAATCTGGCACGCCTCCACCTTAAATTCCATCGCCATTCTGACCCTTCCCACTCACCTACTTCTTTCACTGTCTGGCCCTGATTACAAGATATAGAATACAGCCTGGGAAATAAGGATTTGAGGTTGGAATTTCCAACCCACACGTCCTCCCAAAATTTTACTTTTTCGCCGGATCCTAGGGTCCATCCCATTTCGGCTTGGAACCATCCGTCTCCTATTCCTTCTGTGCATACTTTATGGAGATCCCTCCACCACCATGACTGTAACTTAAGAGAGGATTGCATAACCTCGCTTCCTCCATCATATTTCGACTCCAAAATGTCCTTCCATCTTCCTTTCTCATCCGAGAGCCAACGCCATCTCCATTTGGCCAATAAAGCATAGTTGAAGTCACGTATGTCTATGATACCCAGTCCTCCCTCCTCTTTTTGGTTTACACACGTTTTTCCAACTTACCCATGATATCGGCCTTTTTTCCTTCCCCCAACCCCACAGGAATCTCCTTTGGATACTAATAATGTTTTTACAGACTGAGACCGGAGCTCTAAACAAAGACAAGTAATATAGGGGTACGGCATTAAGAACAGATTTAATGACACAAATTCGGCCTGCCATTGATAAGAATCTCCCTTTCCACGTGCTAAGCCGAGCTTCTAACTTGTCAATGACTGGCTCCCAAAATTTCTTCCTCCTTGGGTTGCCTCCGACCTCGATCCCAAGATACTTGAAAGGCACTATCATCTGATCACAATTCAATGTCTTCATGTAACATAGGATATTGTTCCTTGGCACATTAATGCCTGCAAGCTTGGATTTATGGAAATTAATCTTAAGACTAGAGGCTATCTCAAACCCTCTGAGAATAGCCTTTAGAGTCACCACATTACTAAAGGAATC
Organism: Phaseolus vulgaris; assembly: GCF_051622355.1. Classification (NCBI taxonomy): domain Eukaryota; kingdom Viridiplantae; phylum Streptophyta; class Magnoliopsida; order Fabales; family Fabaceae; genus Phaseolus; species Phaseolus vulgaris. The sequence continues at coordinate 21,814,069 of NC_143501.1, read as the reverse complement.
CTTGCACAGAAACAAAGTGTCATCAGCAAATTGTAAAATGCTTAACTCGACCTCTTGTCTACCAATCCTAAGGCCGGATAGTAGATTTGCCTTCACTGCTTGCCTTACCAACCCAGCCAATCCTTCCGCAACAATCAGAAAAAGAAAGGGAGCTAGTGGGTCTCCCTGTCTCAACCCTCTCTTAGGTTGAAATTCTTCTGTCGGGCTCCCATTCACTAATACTGAGATAGAGGCACTTTCTAAACAGCCTTGAATCCACCTGATCCACTTTCTATGGAACCTCATCTTATTCAGCATATCATAGAGGAACTCCCATCTAACCGAGTCATAGGCTTTTTCGAAATCCACCTTTAAGCATAGCCCACTTTTCCCACATCTTCTGATGTCCTCAATCACTTCGTTAGCCATTAGCACACTATCTAAAATCCCTCTGTTCTTCAGGAAGGCCGACTGACAATCATCAATAACCGTAGGCAAGACTTTCTTGATCCTTTCAGCCAACACTTTGGATATGATTTTGTACATAGCCCCTACAAGGGAGATTGGTCTGTACTGATCAAGAAAAACAGGATTCCTTACTTTAGGGATAAGCGCAATGAAGGACGCATTGCACCCCTTCGGTATACGCCCTGTTTCATGGAATAAGTTCATAACTTCCATGAAGTCACCCTTCACGAACTCCCACCCCTTCTTTAAGAAATTGAAGTTAAACCCATCAGGTCCTGGGCTTTTTGAGCCTTCACATTGCCACACCGCCTCCCTCACTTCCTTCTCAGTGAATCCCTCTACCAGGCTCAGATTATCTGACATAGATAGGTACTTGAACTCAACTGCATCAAGTCTAACCCGTAGGTCTTTTGTTGCTTTGAACCTATTATCAAACAACCTTCTTGCTTCCGTTCGTACTGTGCTAGGCTCCTCACACCACAGGCCCCCAACCTCAACACCCTTCACTTCATTCCTTTTTCTTCTCCACCTCAGTGTTGAGTAGAAGAACTTTGTACATAAGTCCCCGTTCTTGAACCACCTCACTCTAGCCTTCTGGCGTAAAAGAGAGTCAAGCTTATTATCAATCTCCTTCAGATGACCCACTAAGTCGATCCTTTTCAGTCTCTCACTTTCCACAAAGTTGCCATTACAGTCTTGGCAGTCCAAATCCTCAATCTCTTGTAGAATCCTCTTTTTGTTCGTCTTCATATTGCCAAAAGTGTCCCTGTTCCACACTTTTAAGTCCCCCTTCAACCATTTCAGTTTATCTTTAACCTTCATGAAGCTATTCCCCTGTGCTGGATAAGCCGACCATCTGTCCTTCACCATCTTCATAAAGCCTTTCTCAGACAACCAAGCGTCAATTGTTCTAAAGGGTTTAGGGCCCCAATCCTTATCCACAGATTTTACTACTAATGCATAATGATCGGAGACTTCCCTGTGTTGCACATACTGTTTGCAGCTTGGCCAAATATGCATCCAATCTTCGGATACCAATATTCTGTCAAGCCTACTCTTGGCCATCCCATTGGAACTGAACCATGTGAAATTCTTCCCGACATAAGGTAACTCGATTAGAAGATTGGTGTCAATAAACCGGTTGAAATCTCTTATTTCGCTTGATTGAGACTCCCTTTCCCTTGTGCCTTTCCTTTCACTTAGGCTTCTAACAGCATTGAAATCGCCACAAAAACACCAAATCAAATCTTGATAAGCCAGTTTGATGCGTGTCAGTTCCCCCCACAACACCTTCTTCTCCCTCAGTGAGCATGGGGCATAGACATTTACCACCCCACACCTACAATTAGCTTTAACGTGCAACCCAAAAACGAATATAAACCCCTTCCCCATCACATGACTATCATAGATGAAAACATCTTTGTGCCACATCGAAAGCAAACTTCCTCCCCCATTGTCCCCTTCGTAGTGTAACCATCCAACTTTGTTATCCCCCCAAAGCGAGTAACACTTGGCATCCGAACACTGCATTGCTTTAGTTTCTTGTAAACAAACAAATTCTGCTCCCTCTCTAGATATTAAATGATTCAAATACCTAGCCTTGGTACCACCCCCCATTCCTCTAAGGTTCAGATTTATAATTATCATAGCAGACCTTCCCTATCACCCTCCTTGGCATGTTTCACCTCCTTAGTATCCCTCTCTTCCAAACACACGTATTCTTGGACAACTTCCACTTCATCCCCATGGCAAACAAGCCCTGTTAGTTTTCCCACCTCCCACAATTCTACTGGTTCCGCCCCATTGACTTGTTCACAAAGACGGAAATTGCAATTATTTATGTCACCATCCGAGATTGAGGCAGAAATCTTACCTTCTTGGTGATGTATACCAGGGCCTACCAGGGCTTGTTTCTCACTTAGTCTTGCAGACCACCTCCTTTGGATTGATGCTGAGTCCCCCAGTTCGGTAAGCCCCTTCTCCTTGCGTTGTCTAATCGGGGATTTACGCGGACCTGTGATTCGCGCCATAAGATCCCCTGATTGGTTTCCTTTTCCAGAGTTATCACCTTCCTCGTACCTATAAAGTTCATCTTCTTCCATAATCCCGTATTCGTCCTCCTTCTCACTCGCCGCACCATTCGATGCTTGTGCGCTTCCTCCCCTAGGCTCTTCGGTGTGGGTATGGCATTTTCCGACATCATCTCCTTCGCGTTCGTTCGATTCTGTTCGTGCCCCCTGTTCCCCATACACCTGGGATTCACTTTCTTTCTCTCTCGCGCATATCTCCATATCAGGCCTTGGCCCGTCTTCATAGTCATCAAAAGCTTGGTTCGGTTCTGTTTGTGCCCCCTGTTCCCCACACATCTGGGCATCACTTTCTTCCTCTCTCACGCAGATCTCCATATCGGGCCTTGGCCCATCATCATGGTCATGAGCAACTATGGGGTCCCTCCCAACGCCAAATTGGGCCTCCAACATTCCATCTTGGCCCTGCCCATTACGGTTGACCGAAAAAAAGGTAGACTCGATATCTACAACCACTTTGGCCAGGTTAGCGTCTACAACTATAGGCAGGGGCGCATGCAATAGCAGATAGAAAGCCTATTTCAGCGCCTTCCATAGGCATCCGCGTCGCACACACTTCTTTCGTGCAAGAGAAACAGCCTTTCCTCTGACCATCTCTATTTCCTGTACTTGATATCTCAAAAGCCAGCTTTGACAAGTTTGTTCCCGATTTGCCCCTTACCTTTTCCTCCTCTTCAGCCTCCTCACTTTTTGATCGGAAAGAAACCCGTTCCCATTGCCGGATATTCTCCTCGCAGCTATTGGTCGATAGAGATGTTTCTTCAACATAGGTCTCCGATGACGACACACTATCCGAGGAATCAAAGTTGTTGCACTTACAGATACCTCCATCACCTACTGGTGGCTCCTCCTCCATTACTATATTATACATTATGTCATTGAACTCCATCCGTTTCACCCACCTAGAGCTGCTGCTTCGGAGTGTGCGCACCTGCACTCTAGCAAACTCTAAATTTTCCCAAGATAACGTAGCATCATCGACAGATACCAACGTTGCCTCGTTTCCCACCGCCCTTGCAAAGCCGTCCATGTTCCATAAGGATATAGGCAGCCCGTAACACCTCATCCATACGCACTTATGGTCCACAACAAACTCTGGCGTCCAAGGCTTAACACTACTAAAAACACCATCGAACCACTGTTTGTTCTCTGCTACAAGTGCTTCCAAGTCATCCCCTTCTTTTGGGGTCAGCAAGACAAAGTTGTCCCCCATAAACCTTACTTGTATCCTGTTCAAGCCCCCTTTCAGAAACTCCTCTCCCACCTGTTCGTAACTTAAGGCTCCCTTGAACTGGCCAATACCACTTCTTTCCATCCAAGGTAGAGATTGTTGGAGGGTTTTGGCTTTTGGTTCCTTCCACCTCCCCTGTTGTGAACCTTTCACAGCTTCAGCGAAGGACTTGCTTCCTTGCTTCTCCACCCATACCTCCTTTCCATTCTTCTTCCGGGATGTCCCGTATTCCTTATGTTGTTCCTTCCCTGTCCCCCTATAACTCCCCACTTCTGTGGTCCTCGGGTCTCTTCTCCCACTCCTTTCACCTTCCAGCTGAGGCCTACAATATTTCGGAATGTTGACATAAAGCTTTTTGTTTCCGGCATACAGTTGACAAGCTCACTCTCCAACCTCCTCACATTCTTTACGTCAAAAAATCTCACAAAGCCAAACCTTCTTCCCCATTTATTTAGCCTACGTGATACAAAAACTTCTTTCACTCTGGCCCATCTTTGGAAGATTTTAAACATATCCGTCTCACTGTAGTCGTTTGGAAAGTTAGAGAAGAAAAACGTTGTGAAATCTTGTGATGATCCATGGTCTCCATGCCACTTTCTAGAGTTTGCTCTGCCCTTCTGGCCTTGGTTCTCTCTGCCCCTGGTTCTCTCCATGTATCACTTTCTATGACTGTAAATTAAGGGAACACAACTCACGAGGGCAGAAGCCACAGCATAAACCACCGGAAAGACTGTTTGAGCCGAAATCAATGACCGAAGCCAGCGCAGGTCTCTACCTCTTACTCTCTCTTAGTTTTCTTATCTCTTGCTCTCACTCTCACAGTTGAGAAACCTAGGGAAATTGCTAGAGGGTTGGTCTAACCTTCTTCCTAGCACCATTCTCCTATCATTGCTCACGATTCATACATTTATTTGATATAATTCTTCCACTACCTTCCATATCTTCATGCATAATTCAATTTCAACTGAAGAATTTATTAAGAAGTCAATGAGAACTCCATCATTCAATTTGAATGAATTTGTGTGTACAAATATCATTCACATGAAATAATCTAACCCAAATATGATAACTTTTACTCTTATTTAAAAAGTTTTCGATCTCAACTCACTATAACATTATATTTGATTCTTACAATTCGAAAGACATTCATGTCATTTTTTTAGTTATTGTTCTAATTTTTTTTTCTATAATTTTTTTTGGATTATTTCTCTATATCTAATGTTCTTTGACTTACTACCTTTTTAAATATATATTTTTTAATCATAGCCATGCCATAATCAAATTTGAGTAACATGGTTTGGTTTAGATCCGTTTATGGTTAACAAGTTGAAAATAGATCAATCATAAATTATGAGGAAAACAACAAACAAGAAAAAATAATAAAGTATAATAAAAATAACAGTGTTCAAACATATGTTAAAGGGTAGGAAATTCTTAGTATATGAAAATAATTTAAGTTAATTATATATATATATATAATATTAATTAAGGTATAAACAAGTTTTTATATGATCATACACAAATTCTTGTCATAAAACATTCATGATTTTAATGTTAATAAATATCATGCTTTCATATATCAAACAAAGCTACTTAATATGAAATAAGTGATATAAATTTAATGGATTAAAGGATTAGAGAAAGGGTGACAAAGCACTATACGCATGCATAAGAAGTTTAGACAAAAAAAAATTAAGAAAAAAGTAGACAGAGTCTACGAGTCTACAAGAAGTATCAAACGCATGCATACAAAGATTAGATGCAATGTACAAGAAACATTATATGCATGCATACGAAGAGTAGGGGTAGTTTACAAAGAGTAGACATGGTTTACAAGAAGCACTAGATGCATACATATAAAGACTAGACATAATGTACAAGAAGTGTCATACACATGCATTTGAAGACTAGACATATTGTACAAGAAGTGTCAGACAAATAAGAAGCTTAGGTGTAGTTTACAAGAAGCATTAGATGTATATGAAGAATATACATGGTCTATGCAAGAGAAAAAGACAACAAATGTTTCTCAAAGAGTAGATGAATATTTGTACAAGACACAAGTGTAAATGAAATAAACAATGCTTACACGTGTGAAAATCAGAAGATGCATTTTGTAAATGTGAAAGTATCTAAAGGTCATGCAAGTTGTCTAACTGATGGACAAATAGAGGTAGTAAATAGATCTCTATCAACTATGCTTAGGTTGATCATGAAAGGAAACCACAAATCTTGGGATGAGTACCTTCCTCATGTAGAGTTTGCATACAATAGATTGGTCTATAAGACTACTAATATTTCTCCATTTGAGGTTGTATATAGTTTTAATCCTTACACTCCTTTGAATTTGTTACCTTTTCCTAATCCAATGAATTTGTGCATAAGGAAGGGGTAACAAAAGTTGAATTTGTTAAGAAAATACATGAAAGAATTAAAAATCAAATACAGAAACAAACTGAAAAATACATCAAGCATAATAATAAAGGGAAGAGAGAGATAGTTTTAAAAGAGGGATACTAGGTGTGGCTGCATCTTATAAATGATAGATTCCCTAGTCAAAGGAAGTCTAAGCTTAGTTCCCGAGTAGATGGTCTTTTCCAAGTCCTAAAGAGAGTCAATAATAATGTGTAACAGTTAGATCTACATGAAGAATATGGAGTACATGTTACTTTTAATGTTATAGATCTAACACATTTTAAGGGTAGCACAAATGATGAGCTAGAGACCTTTGATTTGAGGACAAATCCTTTTCAAGAGGGATCGAAAAGGCCTCTCAGCTCATGACCAACCACTAGAGTTGTGGAAAGGAGAATACAAGAAGATTGGGACTCTACTACTAATGGTAGAGAAACTCTCTTATACATGTTCAAAAGTGCCATGACCTAGTGTAAATTATACATTAGGATTTAAATTTTCTTGCTTAAAAGTATAGTAGGATTTTTGCTTGTTTTTTGTTTGAAGTTAGGGTTAGGTTTCTAAAACCTACCTAGGATATAATTGGGCTTAATTACAACCCACATTAAACCCTATGTAGGTCATTATACCTAATTAGGTCACATGGAGCACACCTTGATCATGCTTGCCTTGTGACTTGATTTAGATGCCTAATTCAAACCTTTTGTATTTAAATTTTCCCACTCTTTTGCTTGTAACTTGGCCGACCCTTTAACCTATAAATTGGGGTTCTTGGCTCATGTTTTAGTAGATCAAATGTATCAGTGTTATGATGTCAAATTGTAAGCCTAAGCACTATTGGAATTGTAGGCCTTAAACAAGAGAGGGGTGAACTGTTAATAAACGTTTTGGGATGGCATTCTCAAGGAGCTCTTCTTGAATGTTTGGTGAAAATGGTGCGGAAGCTAATGGTGAAAGTGGGCAAGGTCCTCCTAGGAGTTGTGGTGACCTTGAAGGTGCATGAAGTGTATGGAAAGAGGGAGGTTCGACCAGCCCCCTTGGTAGATGGTGTAGAGAAGATTAGGTCCTAGAAACTAGGCAAAGGCAATGTATGGCACTCATTAATCTTGAAAATACAAGGTGTAGGCTCCTCTTTTTATAGGCTAAAGAGGACCAGATTTGATGACCTAAATGCTACACAAATGTAAGCCAAATGAAATGTAAAGAAGTGGCACATGGGCCCATGGAGCACATGGGTGCACATGGCTTCACAAAACCGTCCCTAGATTAGTGAAGGCTTCTAGAAACCTTTAGCTAATCAAGGTTAACTCCTCCTTAATTCTAATGTGCAGAAAAATAAACATTTGTCCACATGGTTATGCTCTTTACACCCCAATTAAAGCTAAACTACACTTGATGAGCCTTCACAGAATATGTGCTAGTATGCCACTCTCCCATTCATAGCTTTGATCCAAGTCTTCTTGTCCTAGACGCTCCTAGCTTGGTCTTCTTGTCCTAGACGCTCCTAGCTTGGTCTTCTTGTCCTAGACGCTCCTAGCTTGTCTTAGACGCTCCTAGCTTGGTCTTAGACGCTCCTAGCTTGATCTTAGACGCTCTTGACTTGGCTCTTGCCTTTCATGGAAGGTTGTGCTTGGCCCTCTTCCATCACGTTTTTCGCAAATATTGAAGTTAGAGTGAAGTTCAATGAAGAATCAAAGAACAAAAAACCAGATCAGCCAACAAATAAAGTTGTTTTAAGTTGATTCCATAAAATCAACCGGTTGTTTATGTGAATCAACCGGTTGTTTTTATCAGTAGTGAATAAAAAACAATCTAAACCAGATTTAAAGGAGATAAGGGATAGAATATCACACAACAAATTTATACTACTTCACTCTTAACCAAGAGCAACATCCAGTTCTCAGAAACCTCTGAGCAATCCACTAAGCAATCAAAACCTTGACTACAAACACACACCAATGAGGTGATCTTGAATCCTTCAAGAACACACACCTCCTTTGGCTAACAACACACCACAGATCAAAACACCTTTTAGATCTGCACACACCAGTCTTCACATAATTACAAAGATCAAGAGAGAAAAGGAATGATCACACCTGATACAATCAAAAGATTGAATTCGAAAAGTACAGAGTAATCCTATTCCACTCTTTAAAAAAATCCAAAGCTTGAAGCAATCTTGGAAGAAACTAATTTGAAAAGTATAATCTGATTTCATAACAACTAGAAGCGTATAATAGATTATTTATACTCCAAAAAGTTGTTAAAAACATTTAATGCAAGAGCCAAATCAGTTTTGAATCATTTAAGACATATTTAACAAACTTAACTGATTTTGTTAAGGATTTTCAAAAAACAATCGGTTGAATTAGTTTGACAGCAAAGTCAAACAAAGTCAAGCTTTTCAAAAAACACTAAGTGTAAAACAACCGATTGAAATGATAAAACAACTGGTTATTTTTTCACTTCTTTAGAAAACACTCTTTTTACAAAAGATCTTGATTAAAACTAGTTTGGATCATAACAAATAGAGGATTTACAAATTCAAACTACCCAGAACACACACACAAGCAACACCCAAGCCTTCAAGCAATCCTCATAAATTTGGAGACATCTAAGCCTATCTTCAACAATCTCCCCTTGTTTGATGAAGACAAATTTCTGATTTGCTTGTGTTGATCTATTTGAATTTACCTACAAAACAAACAAAATGCATGTACTAGAGAGCATTCATATTGAGGTTCCTCTTGCACCACTGAACCAGTTTTCACCATGTGATTCTCATCAAGAAAACCAACAAAATTAGTCTGAAAAAATAATGTGAATGAGGTGCACAATCAGAGTTTTCTGCAACAACATATTGAACAGTTTTAAACCAGATTAAAATAGATGTAGTAGCATACAAACCAAATAATTCTCTCCCTATTTGTCTTCACAAATAGAGTAAAAAAAGAAATTAAAAGCAATTGTTCAGCAGATAAAAATAACATAAAAACTTGTTCGGTAAATTAGCACTAAAAGACTTCAATCATTCTCTGGCATATTGTAGCTCAAAAATCTGATTTTGAATAGCTTCAATCTACTCATAAAGGTTATGAAAACGTGCCACACAGAACTCATGATGACTCCTTTGTTCATCAGCAAAGTTTTCCATCCTTCTCAACATCAATCTTTCAAATGGAGACATAGAGGTGATGCGTTCTCCCATGATTCCAGCACTTGGACCAGCATCATCATCTCCAACTTGGAATCCAACAACAACAACAATATCAGCTTGCTCTTCTCCACCATCTTCAGCATGAGCTCCGCTGGAGGATCCAGCTTGATCACCATCCTTGATGACCCACTTTCCACCAATTTTGGTGAAACCCATCTTGCTCAGGGAGCCATTATTTACTTCAAGTGATGTTTTGACCACTTCAGATTGCTCCTCCTCAAGATCAACTTCAAAGTAATGCAGAAATTTAAAAATAAGGATAGCATAAGGATAGTGGTAATCACTTAACCTCATGGATTTTAGCATATGTTCTTTGATGATATGGATCCAGTTTATCTTGACCTTGTTCATGATGCAATAAATGAAAACAGGATCTTCCTCAGTCAGCACAAAGTGATTACTTCCTCTTGCAATCAACATCCATGTAACAATGAAGGCCATAAGCCTATCGTTTAGCCTCAAGCCTCCCACAGAGAAGTTTCTCACTTTGTATTGTGGATTCTTCAAACAGCGTCTATAGAACTGCATTTTGTTGGATTCTTCAACCACTCCAATATTCCCTTTATTTATCATCAAACCATCATGCTTCAAACCAGTGTAGGCAGTCCAGACTTCAAGAGTTATTTCCATGTCAACCCCTTTCACATGTGAAGTGATGTTAATAATTTTGAGATTAGTGAAGAAGACTCTTACAAGGTCAGGATAGATGTTCACTAAGATCTCCAAGAATCTTTTCAACAACTGCTCTTTTAAGAGACTTCTTACTTTAGTAAGCTTTTGTTCTTTCAGCCAGTTGAATGAGATGAGCTTTGGATTGTTGATGGCTTTCCTACTTGTTTCATGTAGGTATTAATCAATCTTGTCATCTTCTCCCGAAAACCAACTTTCCCACCCCTTTTTAAACCACAAGTCTTCATGATTTTGGAGGAGGGAGGTGTTGAATCCATGGAGAAAGGAAGAAATTTCACAAGGAAAAGAAAGATGACAGCAGATTTGATATGAATGTAGAGGAGTAATCAATGGGTTGATTCTGTGAAGAAAAACAACTTATTTATATAAGTAGTAAAAGTAGTTACATAGTTTGGCTTTTAGTGGGTTGATTTCTTAAAAAAAAAAGAATTTTTTCAAAGGAATAACTTACCCACATCAACCTTTGAACAAAATTCACATGACCAACACATGGAGAATTGACTAGTCATAAAAACTCTTAATTTTCCAAGAAGATATGGAATATATTCCATACAGTGAATTTTCTAACTCATGTTTTCTGAGCTTTCCAAACAGTGAGGCAGTGGTTATAGAGGTTAAATCCTCAGAGATAGTGGTGACCTTGGGCTGTCAAGATCTGTCTAGGAACTTGAGGATTTTGATGTTGATTTCCTCTTTTTCACACATCTTCTCAAGACTCGTGAGGTGGTTGAAAATATGGGTAAACCTCTTTTGTACCTCAGCAATTGTCTCCCCTTTCTGCATTCAGAACACCTCATATTCTTGAATGAGAGCATGCTTCCTTGCTCTCTTCACGTCATTTGTTCCTTCATGAGTGACTTCTAGAGTATCCCACATTTCCTTTGCTGATTCACATTGTGACACCCTGAAAAACTCATCATAACTTAAGGCAGATGTAATAATATTCTTTGCAAAACAATCATATTGAGCCTTTTTGCTTTCATACTCAGTCCATTGGGACCAAGGTTTTTCATAAATCACTTTGTCATTTTCAAGCATAGAAACAAAAGGACCATTTTTAGTTGTATCCTAAATTACTTTATCAATTAATTCTACAAAGATTTTCATCCTTACCTTCCAGAACTGGTAATTTACACCACAAAACAAAGATGGTCTATTAATAGAAGCACCTTCCCCAAAAGGTAGTTTATCAGCCATGAAAACATATTTTTAGATCAAAAGTTGAATGACTTTCAAGAAACTAGCTCTTGATGCCATTTGTTGAAATTATAGGCCTTAAAGAAGAGGGGGGATGAATTGTTTATAAACGGTTTTTGCAAATATTGAAGGTAGAGTGAAGTTCAATGAATCAAAGAACAAGAAACCAGATCAGCCAACAAATAAAACTATTTTAAGTTGATTCCAGAATATCAACCAGTTGATTTTATCAACAGGGAATAAAACACAATCTAAAACAGATTTAAAGAAGATAAGGGATAGAAAGATCACACAACAAATCTATACTGGTTCACTCTTAACTAAGAGCTACATCTAGTTCCCAGAAACCTCTAAGCAATCAAAAACCTTGATTACAAACCACACACCAAAGAGGTGATCTTGAATCCTTCAAGAACACACACCTCCTTTGGCTAACAACACAACACAGATCAGAACACCTTTTAGATCTGCACACACCAGTCTTTACAGAATTATAGAGATCAAAAGAGAAAAAGGAATGATCACACCTGATACAGTCAAAAGATTGAATTCAAAAGATACAGAGCAATCCCATTCCACTCTTTAAAATAATCTAAAGCTTGAAGCAATCTTGGAAAAAACTAATTTGAAAAGTATAATCTGATTTCATAAAACCTAGGAGCGTATAACAGATTATTTATACTCCAAAAAGCTGTTAAAAACATTTAATCCAAGAGTCAAATCAGTTTTGAATAATATAAGACAGATTTAACAAACTTAACAGATTTCGTTAAGGATTTTCAAAAAATAATCGATTGATTTCTCGAAACAACCGGTTGAATTAGTTTGACAGCAAAGTCAAACAAAGTCAAGTTTTTCAAATCTTTTCCAAAAAACACTAAGTGTAAAACAACCGATTGAAACGATAAAACAACTGGTTGTTTTTCCACTTCTTTAGAAAACACTTTTTTTACAAAAGATCTTAATTAAAACTAGTTTGGGTCATAACAAAGAGTGGATTTACAAATTCAAACTACCTAGAACACACACACACAAGCAACACCTAGGCCTTCAAGCAATCATCATAGATTTGGAGACGTCAAAGCCTATCTTCAACAAACACTCTCTTGTCTAGCCTTTCTAGAATAGACACCTTTGGTCTCATCTTCCACCTCTTCCAAGTGATATGGTTGAACCAATCACTCTCCACACTCTTCATGACAACTACAAGGAATTCATGGCTCCAATGGAGCTCTCCTTGACTCATCACTTCCAATAGCTTCTGCCAACTCTCACCAAAATTGAAAGAAAAACCTATTTTAGATGAAGGAGATGCTATCAAGTTCAGAGAATAAAAACAAAAACATAGTTTGAATGAATCACTACAAGAAAAAATTGTTTTAACGAGGTTTATTTTTATATTATCCATGGTTAAAACCTATATTAAGTCATTTACATAGGGTTGCAATTTTCCTCGCTAAACCATCCCCGGTGAAGGTGTTCCCTAGTGGTTTTTTAAACTTCGGGAAAAGTCTTTCAGAACCCTTGTTAAATACCATGGGGTTTAAGAACCTTCGTAAAATACCATGGGTTTAAAAACCTCTGTTAAATAACATAGTTTAAACCCTCCATAAAATAATGTAGGTTTAAAAACCTTTGTAACATACTGTGGGTTTAAAAACCTCAGTAAAATACCATGGGTTTCAAAACCTCCATTAAATACCATGGGTTTATGAACTTTCGTAAAATACCATGAGTTTCAAATTTTCCGTAAATTGACTTGTCATATGAAATAACCTTCAACCACCATTTCCATCGTCGGTAACGATCCTCCTAACTTTTCTCTTCCTCCATAGACACACTGCTCTTCGACACAGACTCAATGGTCACCGACGACAGTTCTAGCAAGGAATAACAATTCAACCACACTTATGTCTATTATATCTAAGGAGAAGAAACACTAAATAAGGCATTATCATTGCTTCTTCCATACCTTACTACCCTAACTCGAGTCACAAACCACCGTTAACTAGCTCGGCAACAACTGGTATTTATCACTACTTTATATATCCTAAATGTTTGCATTATCTATCAGATGTGGGTTTCAAAGCCATGTGTGTTCTTGGCTTCGAGGGCTTTAAAGATTGCAAGAACATATTGCAAGGAGAAAAATTAACTTTATCACTTCTCACTTTCCCGATGAATTAATTATTGGATACATTTTAAAATAAGGGCTCTAATTTAAAATATTTCAAAATTATGAGAATTAAATATTAACAATTATAACTAAAACTAAAATTGCACATAAAATATATGTACATCAAAAGCTAAAACAAAATAAGTTAGGTATTTTAAAGAATGAGCTCGTAATAAAAAACTAAGAATTATATAAACCAACTACCAGCAAATACTCTTGAAATACTTATCATCCAATATTACTTGTTGAAATTCTTATTATCCAAGGTTATTTTGGTGAGTTTTTAAAATAAATTTTTGAAACTTTAAAAAACTTATTTGTAATGTAAGGTTACATTTTCAAAATTGAGAGAATTTAGTTATAAAATATATCAAAACTAAATAGTTTTTAATTATTTATTTATAAATAGATTTAATTATATTTATTTATTGAAGTTTGAAAAATCTGAAGCGTTTTATTGAGGTTCTACAATAAATATTTGGAATTTAATGAATGTTAAAAAAACCTCTGTTATTTTGCTGAGGTTTTAGAATAAACATTTGAAATTTAACGAAGGTTTAAAAAACCTCTGTTATTTTGTTGAGGTTGTAAAATAAACCATTGAAATTTAACGAAGGTTAAAAAAACTTCTATTATTTTGCTGAGCTTTTAGAATAAACCTTTGGAATTTAACGAAAGTTAAACAAACCTCTGTTATTTTGGTGAAATTTTAGAATAAACCTTTGGAATTTAACGAAGGTTAAAAAACCTCCGTTATTTTACTGAGGTTTCTGAAAAATCCCTTTAAAATTTAACAATTTTTTTAAAAAAAATCTCCGTTATTTTGCTGAGACTTTAGAATAACCTTTGGAATTTAGCGAAGGTTGAAAAAAAAATCCATTAATTAAATCAATTCCTAGGATTATATTAACCTCCGCTGCATAACCTCCATTAAAATATTTTTTTCTTGTAATGAATCAATCCTTATTGGTAGTAGAAAATCTTCAAAATATGGGTTCAAAGTCAACTCAAATACATGACTTATAAAGTTACTCATTGGAATCACTTTTTTTCCGATTAGCAATGAATAAATTAAATTAAGAGGGATACTTTAGGGATATCCCAACCCGTTTACAAACCACAAAGTGGTTATACCACTGAGCAACCATAAAGAGGCTATACCTGCAACAATAGATACATAGCTAAACCTTGCAAAAAACAGAATCATAGAAGCAGGATTGAGCTTACAAACCAACTAAACCTATCCTCCATGCAAGCGTGAGAAGGGTGCTCTTAGCTTGTGACCTATCCCTTAAAACTAAATCCTAAGGATGCCTAAATAGCAGTGGAAAAGCCAGCAAGTACCCCGAAGTAACTTGCCTTACAAAATACCATCCTATCTTTCACCTACGCAAGTCGCTTAGCCCATCAACAAATTCATGAGAAGAACCAACACTAAAAAACCAAAGTGCTTGATATATATTCTCAACTGCAACAGGCTCCAAAAAATGGTGATTTCACTTACACTCAAAACAACCTCACACTTTTCTACCCAAGCATGTTCTTCCAAGACCACCAGCTCCCCTTCCAGCTAAAAAAACCAAATACCATCATCCACAGCCAGCACCTATCATACACCTACTATTGTCCTTCCGTAACACCACCTTCCATATCTTCATCTGTTGTAGCCTTGCTCCCAACTTACCCATGCCAAGACCAAAAAACCGTAGTTGTATGTACATGATGAGCAGCCTCAAAGCTCCAGCAAGCATGTCATGCACCACTAAACCAGTTCCAGCTCTCTCACAACTAGACTAGTGATGTTTACACCAGCTCACTTGTGGGTGAGAATGAGCTAAAAGGATAGTGCATACTCTCGAAAGCTATTGAAGCACCAGAGCTATCTCAACTTCTCCCAAGATGCCTAACACTTTCAGACCTCCAACACCAAAGCATCCCTCTCCAAGCATTTCAGCTTGCTTGATTTGTCCTTGGATCTTCATAAGCACCTCGACCCATCCTCTGCTCCCATCAGAACAAATGAACAGCATTCCACTGAAAGCCTTCTTCTCCAGCAATCGATATAAGGTAATCCATTCCCTTGTATCTGCATCAAAGACTTGCCTAGAGGAACTACTTGAAGCTCCTAATGCATATAATTGGATTAAGGACCCAATCAACGAACGAATAGTTAAAGGAAGGCATTTTATGCTTCAACCATAGCCAAGACTTTAGTTGAGCCTTTTTGAAGACTTCCTCCACGTCTACTACCCCCGTGCTGGAAAACAATCATGTTTCTTTGATCCCATATGCTCTTAATAACATTTGCCCAAACACCTTTTCATAGCAGATTTTGTTTGCTACTAACTTGGAATAAGAAAAAGCTTTGGAAGTGCGCTTTTATATCATTATGTTGGACAGATAAAATACCTATCCAATTAAAACACAAAGACCATACCCGTTGAGCGTGTTTGCATTCCGAGAAAAGATGTTGACATGACTCCTCCTCCAACTAGCATAAAGGACAAGACGTAGAGGTCATCAGCACCCCTTTCCTGCTCAAGCACACTCTTGTAGGCATTCTACCCACAAGTACCCTCCAAGCTGTCGTGACTACGCTTGGGAATGTCTTTGCCTTCCACAAGAGTTTAAACACTTCAGATTGAGGATCTCTAACTTGCTTATTTTGACATTTGTATGCGGATTTCACATATTCCTTCCTTCCTTCCTTCCCTCCCTCCCTCCCTCCCTCCCTCCCTCCCTCCCTCCCTCCCTCCCTCCCTCCCTCCTTGTATAATTAAATTTGTTTACTTTCACACAACTTCATTTAACATCAAAATTAATTTTCAATCACTAAACAAAGTCGTGTAAGTTTAGAACAACTTCACCATCAATACTAAAGGTTTTTTTTTTTAATTAAAATCTTGTAACTTTATAATAATTTTATAAATGTGAAATAGTGACAACACGACTTATCTGTAATAATTTTTCTTTTTTTTTTATTTTGACAATAAATCTGTGTAATTAAACCCTTCACGTAAATTTTCTGAATAAAACTTATATTTTTAGTATGGTAAATCTATAACTTTATTGTTCAGATCCAAGAACGAGAAAATGTTTATGCAGAGAGAAGTTCCTAACACTTTAGATACATAAAACCTAAATTGAAATTAGTTATTATAATTTGTATTAAATTTATTTTTTTAATCGATCCTTATTATTCATTTGTTATCTTTCTCAATTAATGTTTACACTATATATGTCACTTTCATACACGTAAGTTTGTATAATAAAACAATATATAAAAATGCATTTTACCATAAAAAAAAGTAAAGATACCATTTACTTATGATTTATAAATGCATGGAATCCTTCAAATTCTTGTATATAAAATCCTTTCAAAACTTATATAGTTTGATATATAATTTTTTAAAATTCAAATTAAAAAATATTTAAAATGTTATTATAAAAAAATTAAATATCAATTAAATTCACCTTAATA
The DNA here is from genome assembly GCF_051622355.1 of Phaseolus vulgaris. Classification (NCBI taxonomy): domain Eukaryota; kingdom Viridiplantae; phylum Streptophyta; class Magnoliopsida; order Fabales; family Fabaceae; genus Phaseolus; species Phaseolus vulgaris. The sequence goes on along the minus strand of NC_143501.1, from coordinate 21,797,128 downwards.
AAAAGATTTTTTTATGAATTGATAAAAAGGATCATCAATTATGAATAGTTTCAAGCAATAAAAGCATAATCATGTATGTTCTTCACTGTGTCCAGAAAAATTATTAATCATGTTCTTTCAGAAAAATAAATATATTTTAGTGGTTCTTCAAATAAAATTTTATGAAAAATATGAGACTCCATGATTATGTCTGTAAGTGTTATTTTTATGGAGTTTATTTAACTTTTGTAAATTATAAAAGTTATTGTAATTGATGGAATTGTTTTGGTTTCCATTTTATTTAAAGCATTATTTTGAGAGTATAAGTTTCCTACAAAATTATGTTTTATGGTGGATTTGTGGTTTGCAGCCCCAATTTATAGTTGGTAAATTTTGAAAATTTTGGGAAGTTATATCGTATAAAAAGACCTAAAATACTTAATGAAATGTAAAAAGAAGTATTGGTTTCATCCTCAACATGTTGGAGCTATTTTGGGACTGTCTGTTAATAATTCGTGGAAGTTTCATGACAAACTAATTAATACAAAATTCAAATAAAAATTATTTGAAGTAAAAGTATAAATAATGTTTGCCTAATTATTGATAGTTAGAGGTGATATTAAATTAAAAATTCTTTACATAGTTTATATTAAATTATAGAAAAAATAATGTTCAATAAGGAGGCCAATCTACACTAGTTTTGATAAAACTTCATAATGAATTTCATAAAGGGAAGTTATGTAATTTCTCAGATTGATAATTAGTATATTATTTGAAATAATTTCATCAGAAATAATTTCATCAGAAATAATTTATAGAATTTATTTCGCATTTTTGGTAATTTATGAAGTGAAACAAGACTATTTTGCAAGAAGATTAAATTGAGAGAAAAGGTGTTATTTTATACTTTTTAAAATTTTATATATGATTAAAAATGTACATTTTTATTATTTATCAAAAATATTTATTTTTAAATTATTTATATTTATTGGAAATAATTACACTTATTTAAGTGTTTCCATTAGAAGTCAAAGGTAATTTTGTAAATTCAATTTTTTTATTGTAATTAAAATTCTCATAATTTGATATTTGTAATTTATTTAAATGGTTTAAAATTTATAAGCAACCTAATTGACAACCTGAATAACCTATGTTATCCATAAAAGACGGAAAATGTTGAATATAGAGAGGAAAGGTTTTATCATTTGTATAGGTTACTTAGAAGGACTTGTACCTAGTGTGAGTTGGTGATGTTTTTTAAAACCTGTACTTAGTTGGGATTGTTTAAATAGAACCTGAACAAATGTGGAAGGAAAATATAGGTTGCTCAGTAGAATCTTTAGGTTGTCGTTTAGCCATGAGAATGACCTAAATCTTAAATTGAAATGTATTTGTAATGGTGGACTGATAATGGTTTTTTAACCGAAATTCGTGAAATTTTAGAAAAAAATTAAAGAAACTGGTAGATTTTAATAAATCATGTCAGTCCGTATGGTATGAATATTGTGAAAAGTTGTGCACACGAGTTTGGATTAGTAAAAGTGAAGTTGTTTCAGTTTGAGAATTTTAGTGTAAGAAAAAAAATTATGTTTTACCTATTTAATTAATGTTAATCAATATCTTTTTTATTATTTTAAATAAAGTTGTGTTATACTGAAACTCTCATGACTAAGTTATTTTATATTCAATTGCATTTTCTTCATGACATTCTTATAACAACTTAATGTATTATTTAAAAAAACTTATTGATATTTTAGTATACTTTTTTTATATAAAAATATTAATTGTAAAATTAAAAATTAATGTTGTGCAATTGAAAAATAGTTAAGGGCAGTAGTAATTTTTTAGAAATTATAAAAAAAAAAGATATATTAAAAAATATAGAAAATAGTAATTAAATGTTTGAAGAAAACTTATCGCACACTCCTCTTAAATGGCGTGTCGGTGTCCGATACAAGTATCGGACACCGACACTCGTATGACATCTGTAGAACACGTATTTGTGAAGTGTCCAATTTAAAAAGTATTTGTTAGATTTCTGACAATTCTAGTATAGTTCTAACACAATTTTAAAAAGAAAAAATACATTAATTCTAGTACAGTTCAAACTTTATTGTATAAATTGTTATTATGATTATAAAAATAAGAAACAAATCTTTGTGAACCAGTCATGAAAAAACATCTTTCTGCTTCAAAAAAATAATATGGAACATACTTGTGCACATAAATCTTTATTGTCAATTTATATAATTCATAATTATATAATATATAGATTTGTGTCCCCGTATCTTATATTTTAGAGATTTTACGTATCTTCGTGTCCGTGTCCGTGTCGTATCAGTGTCTGTATTTCATAGATGCCAAATGAAGAAAGAGGAAAATAATTTTAATTAATTATAATATGAATATTGCTACATTTACATTAAGTAATTTATCTATTAGAGAAAGTGTCACAAGGTGGTCTGTTTGTTTGTCTTCTAGGTCTTATTTGATGGTGATGGTTGAAAGAAGGTGGAATCATCATTATTATTTTTGTGATCATCGTTGTCACCTTCATTATCGAGTCCTTGTGAGGGCATTGTGGGAAGACAATAGTGCATGGATGATGTCAGATTGTATGCACATGGAGAAGTGAATGTCAAAGTTCCAAACATATTTGATGGATCGGAAAAAAGATTTTGCTGACTAGGAAAAATGTTTTATGTGTAGGGAACCTGTTTGTGTGGAGAATAGAAAAGACAAGTGGTGATAACAATCCATGTATGTGGACATCACTGGTTGTTGAAGACCATAATGACCAAACTAACTAACCTGAAATTGTTGGTCATAAGAAGAAGACTCAACATGGTTTTAAGGAGGTTATGGTTAGGGTTGGTCGGGTTCCTGTGGCGTGTTGTATTATTGGAAAACAATGTCAAATTTTAGATAAATAAAATTACATCATAAAAAGTAAAATGAAGTGAACTTACATCGTCGTCGAATGTCGATTCTAAAGGCAATATGCATCAAATAGTATGGTTAATGTATCATTACATGTATGTTGTCGTGTCACGCAAATTACCATTATCACTTAATTGAATACTTTGAATGAGACTATTATATCAATCAATCCACATTACAATCCACCTTCGATGGTACTTTTGCCAATATTTGTCTCTTATGTCTCTCAGATCTTCTTTATGCAACTGATCTAAGTAGAATGGGTTTGATGAAATACCTTGTTGAAACCTAAATTTTGCATTACCAGATCAGCTTGATGGAATTCAACGGTGGAAAAACATATTAGAGGAACTAATGCCCTGTTAACAGGAGAAAGTGGGTGCAAACCTCACCTTATAAGACGATTTTATAAGGTTTAGTTAGGCTTAAAGTCCACTTCTTAATATGATATCAGAGTCATTTAGAGTTTATCCTAGCAAATGTTTGTATTGGACCTATTGTGCCACCCGCTATCGGACCTCTGTCGAACCACCCCTAAATACATAGTCTCATGCAGGAGTTGACTGGTCTCGGTGTGACGGGGTGTGTTGAAGATCCTATACCGATTAGAGATATGGACATTTAATAGTATAAGTTGGTGCAAACTTCACCTTATAAGCAAGTTTTATAAGATTAGATTAGACTTGAAGTTCAACTCTTAATAGTCCTACATTAAGTAGAAAAAGAGAGTTAAACAATATATAAACATAAGAAAGAAAACTCACAAATTTATTTTCTTAAAGTTGTTACTTGGAGATAACCTATTTGGATTGCCCAATAACTCATAACTCAAGAGATAAAATATCAAGAAGAAAATTCATTAATGAAATAATCATTTAATCATATAGATAAAGAAATCATATGTCTATCAAGATTAATATGAGTCTTAAAAAAAATTAAATACACCTTTTTTTATTGAGATACACCTTTTCTTAATTAATACTGATACAAATATAATTTATATAGTATATGTGTGTACTATTTTATAAGACAGTATTACAAATAACAGTGAAATAACTATCCAAATAGAGATGATCTAATTTTCCAAGTAGTAGTTTTATTATGTACATGTATTTGTTTATATGACTAGTTTGGGTACTTAAGAAGCTTCAAAGTTTTATATATTGGTTGTTTATATATATATATATATATATATATATATATATATATATATATATATATATATATATAATTAGGATAACTTAAAAAGGACGTCGTTGAGATATGTAGATGTTCAATTTTTGAAAAAAAAAAAAAAACTTTAGGAGTCAAATGTGCCTGTATACATTATTGTTGGTTACCAAATTATCTTTTGTAGTTACCAATGATATACTATTGTTAAAAAAAATAGCTGCATATTATATATATTGTTAATCCACAATGTTGTGTATTTACTTTGTATTTATTAAAATAATCATTATATATGTCTCCGTTCCAGAGATGAAAGCTATGCCTAAAGGAGAATTATGTATTTATAATGGCTCTCGTATATAATTTTTAAAAAGTTTATTTTTAACTTAGACATAAACTAATTTTACTTTTTTTGTTAATTTCATTATACTTTATAATTCTCTCTTTTAAAAGTACTCAAAGAAATTGTCCAGTGATACCTAAATTACCAACATTGTGTAAGTGAGTGAATACATTAGTTATAAATTTATTAAAGCTGTTGATCCATCTTGCATAAAAGAAGTAAAAATAAGATGTTGTTGATATAACACTAGATCCTCCAAAAGCAATTAAGGCCAAGAACTTTTGACATAGCATTAAAGGTGCTACATTGTCACCAAATACTAGAGCCTAGTGTTGGTGCAACATCTGCAACAACTTTTAAAAAAGAGATTAGGATTTTATCTTTTTAAAATTTATATTTATTATATATATATATAGTATTTAATTTGTATTTTGAAAGAGATTAGACTTTTTTCAGTTTATAATAAAGTGTATAATTTTTGTGTGGATGCTATATGTATTGTTAAACCAAATTACTCGATTCTTACATAATCAATTACATGATAATTAATTACTCACTTAAATAATTAGTTATTTTTTTCACATATAGTTGACTAAATATATAATACATGCACATTCAACTTAACTAAAAACTTATTTTATTTTTAATTTTTATTTATAAAATAAATTTATAATATTTTTTTTACTTTTCAACATTTTCTATTATCATCACCATTATTATTATTATTATTATTATTATTATTATTATTATTATTATTATTATTATTATTATTATTATTATTATTATTATTTATTTATTTATTTATGTTATTATAGGTAGTATAACTAGCTTATGAGACTTTAGGAAGTATTGAAATTGATTTTGAATAATTTCAAGTACTCTTTAGTTTTTTTAACCCTGCAATAACTAAAGAAAACATAACCCTTTACTCTCTCTCACTTTAGATTCACTCAAATGGAATTTCTTTACTTCAAAATTCAATGTATTTTATGAGAGGGGAGACACCCTATTTATAGATATGAGTGCCTTGGAGAGGAATAGAGGAAGGGTAGGGGCGTAAATGACTACAAGCTTCTAGAAACTAGGTCAAATGTGAGCAAATGGGGGAGTCTTCTAGAATCTAGGTCAAAGGTGAGCACATGGGTGACAAATGGGTGATATTCTAGAAACCCTTTCTAGAAGCCTAAGCTAGCTTATTCTTCTAATTGGGTCAATGTGAGCCCAATTGATTAGATATTAAACTTGTCTTAAAAAGACTAGAAGGAAAAAAAATTAATACTCTGGTCCATGTCAGTTGTTCTTCTCCTGAGGATCTTCTGTTTGATGGTGGGGCCTTGTGTCTCCGCCTAAGATGTTTGACCAAGCCTTAAATAGTCTTTTGGGTTCATGGTCAGCTTCTTGTAAAGTTGGGTAATATCAGGCCCTCCAGGTTGGAAAGAATTCATCCTCAAATTTAGAACTCATATTGATAACATAGTTAGTTTGTTCACATAAAAGATAAGAAGGTTTTGAAAGGTATGAAGTGAATCAAAATTATGTGCGTTAACCTTTTGAAGTTTTTACGTATTAGTTCTATATACATGTTATGTTTGTAGAGAATGTTTAGGGAGAAATTGAATTTGATGTGTAATGCCTCTTATAAGGTGTAAACCTTTAGGAGGATTTTGAAAATCATCCACAAATTTCTCTAACAAATATTTCAATTATTTAGAACTATTAGTGGGTGGAAAAGATAAGCAAGGAGAATACCTAGGATAAGCAATTTTATTTTGGACGAACCAATATTACCGTTTTGACCGCATGTGGTGAGATGATGAGACCCATTTTGATTTTGTTATTTTCCTCACCCTTTTCATTTTCTTTTTTTGTTTTCTTTTTTATTTGGTCCTCGTTAACTTCTTTTGGAGATAGAGGTTTTGAGTTAATCTTGTGTCTTTGGAATTTGAAAGAAATTTTGTTGGTATGGCCATCATGTAAAATATTTCTATCATATTTCCAAGGCCTTCCCAAAAGCACATGTGTGACTTTCATTGGCACAACATCACATAAAACTTCATCTTTATATTTTCCAATGGAAAATGTTATGAGAACTTGTTTATTAACCATTATTTCACCCTCTTCACTAAGTCATTGTAATTTATAGGGCTTTGTATAAGAGATAGTGGGTAATCCAAGTTTCTCCACTACTCTTATACTTGCCATATTTGCACAACTACTCGCATCTATGATCATGGAACATAATTTGGTGTGAAAAATATTTTCTCTTTGGGTTTCATCAAAAGGTTTTTGAATTGTTCCCAACATTCGCCTTACCACCAATAAATCACCTTCACAAGGTATCTCACATTCATCTTCACTAGGGGTTTTTGAAGGGGTAAATGGGTTAGATCTAGAAGATTGATCACTTACTACTATCCCCCTTTTACCATCATGGTTCATTTATGAGGACAATTTGCAACTATGTGTCCAAAACCAAAACATTGAAAACATTTTTTATTTGAGGTTTTGGTTGGCGATTTAGGTCTAGAAGGAGAAGAGTTGTCTTTAGAATGTTGATGTTGTGAGGTGGATTCTTTAAAGATATTGGAAGGAAAATCTTGATTTTGAAATTTATTTTTGTCCTTCCAAGAGGATTTGTAAAAGTCATCATTATGAGTATTTGAGGTTTTGGTTGGCAATTTAGGTCTAAAAGGAGAAGGGTTGTCTTTAGATTGTTGATGTTGTGAGGTGGATTCTTTAAAGATATTGGAAGGAAAATCTTGATTTTGAAATTTATTTTTGTCCTTCCAAGAGGATTTGTAAAAGTCATCATTATGAGTATTTGAGGTTTTGGTTGGCAATTTAGGTCTAAAAGGAGAAGGGTTGTCTTTAGATTGTTGATGTTGTGAGGTGGATTCTTTAACGAAATTGGAAGGAAAATCTTGATTTTGAAATTTAATTTTGTCCTTCCAAGAGGATTTGTAAAAGCCATCATTATAAGTATTTTTAAAAGATTTTTTCTTTCAAATTTGTGATTCAACCTTGATGGCTAGGTGAACCAATTTTTCCAAAGATGTATACTCATACAATTCTATAACATTTTGAATTTCTCACCTTAATTCACTCACAAATCTAACTATTTTTTACTCTTCACTTCATGCATATTAATTTTAGTTAAAATAACTTATAAATCTTTAAAATATTCATCTGTCGTCCTAGATCCTAGATGAAGCAATTTGAGCTTCAACAAGAGTTCCTTCCTATAATGAGGAGGAACAAACCACACGTGTATGCAAACCTTTAAATCATTTCAAGAGACCACGGTTGGCCTCTTGTTTAGCCCAATGTCCATTACAAGTTGATGCAACCATTGCATGGCATAATCCTCAAATTCTAGGGAAGCTAACTTAACATGTTGGTCCTCATATACATCGTATACATTAAAGATTTTTTCTATATCCTAGATACAAATTTGGGTTACTATCTGATGGAGGAGGGCCAATCACAACCTCCCATGAAAGGCTAGACCCCATGTCAAGAGCGTCTACACCCAAGCCAAGCATCTAAGACCAAGCTAGGAGCGTCTAAGATCAAGCTAGGAGCGTCTAAGACCAAGCTAGGAGCGTCTAAGAACGAGCTAGGAGCGTCTAAGACCAAGCTAGGAGCGTCTAGGACAAGAAGACTTGGATCAAGCTATGAATGGGAGAATGACATATTGGTACATGTTCCGTGAAGGCCCATCAAGTGTAGCCTAGTTTTAATTGGGGTGTAAATAGCATAGCCATGTGGACAAATGTTTATTTTTCTGCACATTAGAATTAAGGAGGAGTTAACCTTGATTAGCTAAAGGTTTCTAGAAGCTTTCACTAATCAAGTTCGGCCATGTGTAAGTTGGAGGGCCATGTGCACCCATGTGCCATGTGCTCCATGTGCCTCCATGTGCCACTTCTTTACATTTCATTTGGCTTACATTTGTGTAGCATTTAGGTCATCAAATCTGGTCCTCTTTAGCCTATAAAAAGAGGAGCCTACACCTTGTATTTGCAAGATTAATTGAATAGTGAAATGCTGCCAAAATTGTGCCATTCTCACTCCTTGCCTAAACTCTCTTAGGAATATGCTTTTAATCTTCAAACCTTCACCCCAAATGGAGTTGGCTGAACCACACCAATCTTCCCTACCTTTCATGCACCTTCAAGGTCACCACACCTCTTAGGAGGACCTTGTTCATCTCCTCCATTAAGCTTCCGCACCATCTTCTACATACATCCACATAATGATGATGAAGAAGAAGCATTGGATTTGAGGACAAATCCTTTTCAAGAGGGAGGGGATGATGGAAGAGGCCCAAGCCCATGATAGAAAAAGTTCAAGCCCAAGCCCAAATACAAGTTCAAGCTTCAACTCAAGCCCAACAAATAGAAGATATGGGCAAACTAAGCATCATTGGATGTCTTTCTTTTGTAATTACTTTTGAGTATTTTTAGTAGAACATAAAGGGAGGTGTAGATATAAATATAAGAGGTGCAAATTTATAAAGCTAAGTCACACCTTCCATGTGACACAAAAGAAGGTGTAGGTATAGATTTAGGAGGTGCCAAAAATAGAAACCAAGTCACACTTCCCTTGTGACTAGGAATTGGCTCCAAATTCAAATGCTTCTCATTTGAATTTCCCTCCACTTTCTTTTGAATTTCCAGCCCTCTAAACACTATAAATAAGAGGGCTTGTCTCATGTATTTTCAAGATTAAATTGAGTAATGTTATGCTGCCCATTTAGTGCCATACTTTACTCCTTGCCTATCTTTTAGGTTTTAATCTTCCTTTCACCACCTACAAAGGGGCTGGCCGAACCTCCCCATGTCCACACTCTTCATGCACCTTCAAGGTCACCACACCTCTTAGGAGGACCTTGTTCATCTCCATTAAGCTTCCGCACCATCTTCTACAAACATCCAAGAAGAGCTCATAGGAAATCCATCACTATCCCCATTAAAACTAGGTAACTTTACAAAAGGAATTGTCTTCTTGTGTGGTTGATGATGGTAGCACCTCTTGACTTCCATAATGCCTTTGATACATTGTTTATCTCCTAGGCTCTCATCTTCTTTGTCGAGTTTGCCTCTCTTGTGATTCTTCTAGCATTTGAATCCTCTCCATCATTTGTTGAATATCCTCCTCTCTTTGAACCAAACTCCTCTTGGTTTCCTCAAGTTCCAACATAAGGGTTTCCCTTTTAGGAGAAGGTGGCTTGGAAGATTCCCCTGATGACAAGTGAGACATAATTGTGTACAAATAAAATCAAACAATTAGTTTAAAACAATAATTAATTCACTCATTCACGTGTATCACTCGACTTTTTGAGAAAAAAATGAAAGAAGGTTAAGTTCACTCAAGAAAAGTTCCAAATTCTAAGAGTCCACACTTGCGAGAAAAAACTTCAAGTGAAAGAGGTCAAAGCTCTTATCACTCACTCAAAAAGGACTCCATAAACTTAAGAGAATTCAAAGACAAGCCATAAAAGTTTAAAGAAAGAAAGCTAAACCATAGTTGATTCAAGATGAAGACAAAACTATATAAAAAAAAAGACTAACAATAAAAGCATGTTTGAAGACTCAAAGAAACTTGCTTAGACTTTAACTATTAAGTTTTTATGTTCTTAGAAATTTTCAAAGCAAGGATCAAATTCCAAAGTTATGAAAACAATTTTCCACAAAAATAATCTTCTTTTAGCAGTTTGCAATTTGAAATGTGAAAGCACTTATATTTATTTACTTTTTGTCTTTGTTTTTATGGATTCAAAATTTCCATATTCTTGTGATGTATATTTTTAATTCACTTTTCAATTTTCACAAATGATTTTTTTTTATTGGGTTTCAATTCATATGAACACTTGAATTTTATGTTTGAAATTAAATCAACCACTACTCAAACAACTTATAATTGTTATTAGTTCTTCATAATTAAAATCAAAATAAGTAGAATGGACTAGTACTCCTAGAACACTAAGAACATTATGACTCAAGCAAAAGGCAAAGGTAAAATTAAATGACAAAGGAATTCAAAAGCGGAATTTCGATTGCTTAATGAATATAAAGGCAAAATTATAAATGACAAAGAATTTAAAGAGTGAATTGAAATGACAAGGAAATTCAAGGCTGGATTGAAATGACAAGGAATTTCAAGGCTGAATTGAAATGATAAGAAATTTAAAGTGTTGGAACAATAAAGACAAAATTGAAAGGTGCTAAAAATTTAAAGCAAAAGTCAACTCAGAAAAAATTAAGCACAAAATAACCATGTTCTGAATACCACACGATCTGAGTTATTTTTAGGATTGCACATTTTAGAGGTTTTTACTTCGATTATGATTTTGATTTAACAATATATGGTGAGACTCGGTGAAGATTGCCACTAGTCACGAACTTAACCAAGTGGTTAAGTAAGTGTGAAGGTTGTATTCAAAAGAGCAAAAGAAAAACAAAATTACTATGATGATAATGATGAACATGAAAATAATTTTTTTATCAGCAAAAAATAATAACAATGTAAGGAAAAGATAAATGGCGTAACACAAATAAGAGAAATAACCAAAGCAGTGAAGAATAACGGCGAAATGGAAGATAAGATAATGGAAAAGAGTAAGAGGGAAGGAAGCTTATGGAGGTGAAGAAAATGGTAGTGTGTCACGCCACTTGGGGGAAGGAGCTCCAAGATGAGTGAGGGAGGAGTGACTTTATGTAATCTCTGCTCAAGATAAGACTCAAAGATAATTTGGAAAACACTCAGAAATTCACTCTGACAGAGTTTCTTTACTTCAGAATTCAATGTGTTTTAGAAGAGGGGAGACACCCTATTTATAGATATGAGGGCCTTAGAGAGGAAGAGAGGAAGGGTAAGGGCATAAATGACTACAAGCATCTAGAAACTAGGTCAAATGTGAACATATGGGGAGTCTTCTAGAATCTAGGTCAAAGGTGAGCACGTGGGTGGGACGTGGTGATCTTCTAGAAACTAGAGTTTCTAGAAGCCTAAGCTAGCTTATTCTTCTAATGCGACCAATGTGAGCCCAATTGATTACAAATTAAACTTATCTTAGAAAGACTATAAGGAAAAATAATTGATACTCTGGCCCTTTTCTGGTTGTTCTTCTCTAGAGGATCTTCTTATGGATGGTGGGACCATGTGTCTTCGCCTGAGATGTTTGACCTAACCTTGAATAGTCCTTTGGATTCATGGTCAACTTCTTGTAAAGTTGGGTCATATCACTATATTTGCTCTTGTGCTATTAAAATAAATTTTCAACATATGAAAAATATATAAAAGAAGACATTTTAATTAACAAATCACAATTCAATTTCATTTAAATATTAACATGCAATAATCATACAGACCACACGTGGATGTATACATTAAGGATATTAAACAAGTGGAATATCATTTACGTCTTCTAGGAGGCTCGTATTAATTATGTTTCATTAGATACTAACATATGATTCAATCTAAGACTTAGATTAACAAGTGAACCCAATAGTAGTGGATCAAGTTAAGTTTAATACTACCTAAGTCATGCATCTACATATGCACGGTGTGTAAGAACTTACCCTGAGCTTCTCACTACCTAATAGCTTAGTTTGTGGCTTATACCATAAACGAAGCAAGGAGATCTCTATTACAACATAGGTGTTAATAATTAATACACAAATCAAATAATAATTCATGTATCATCACATATATATGACCACAAATTCATACAATTCTTATTAATCTCAACAACCATTTTGCATTTAACATACATCATTTAAACAAAATTATAAATCAATTAAATATACAAATTAATATAAATTTAATAGTTATAATAAACGTTCACATGTTGTTCCTTAGAGAGACAAGAAAAGAAAAATAAATAAATAATTCTTATTAATCTCAACAACCATTTTGCATTTAACATACATCATTTAAACAAAATTATAAATCAATTAAATATACAAATTAATATAAATTTAATAGTTATAATAAACGTTCACATGTTGTTCCTTAGAGAGACAAGAAAAGAAAAATAAATAAATAAAATTCAAACAAAAAATTCTTTTAGCTTGAGCGTTTGAGCAAATATTTCTTTGCTTGAGAGAAAATCAAGACGAATTAGGGGTTAAGTTGCATTTCTACTTTCGCTTGAGCGGAAAATGCTTCGCTTGAATGAAAATAGGGTAAAAACAAGGTCGAAATATATGTTCTATTTTCGCTTGAGTGGAAATATAAAAAAATCAACCTCATATAGCAGAACAAATCAGTCTTCAAAAGTTTTATTCAAGGCCACTTTAACAAATATAACTTTCAAAAAATTCAAAATTATCAATATAATTTGTAATTTCCTTAGACATCGCTCATTCCAATTCAATCTTGGTCATTCATCCTCAATATAAATATGTTCATTCACATCAAACTCATAAATTAATATAAGGGAAAACTATAAGAACTAACTATACTCATCCAAAAACAATATTTAAAACTCAGTTTAATAAATAATATACATTAACATGCATCATCCAACCACTAAACCAACTTCTCATTAGAGAATGTCCACTTTGACTACGATAAAGCAATTTCACATTGACCACGGTTACAAATTTGTAGTCATTGAATCCAAGATAGACAAATATGTTTTATGTTGCTTACATTATGACAACGAGGCGAATTTTGACATCTTTTGAAAAATTCGACTTCAATGGAAAATCAAAAAATTTGAAGCACCTCATATGTGTTTGTCAACCATTCTTTCTCATGATCACGTGAATTCAGACTCAACTCAAATTGCTTCCATTGTGGTAAATTTAGCCAAGGAAATTCCTCCATTCTGATAAAAAGTTTAACTACAAAAATAAAAAATCATCATGGTTATTTGTGACATACAAAAAAAACATGGATTTTTAAACATAAGGCTTTTGCAAAGGAATTCAGCAACTAAGACAACTCATAATAATCTTCGAAGGTGGTTCCAAGTTGTACAAGACACTGTCACAACATAATCGTACAGTATATTACTCATCCATATGTTGTTGACGATGCTCAAGACAACTCGGCTTATATCTTAGAACATGACCCCACATGAGATGTAAGGAATCAGGAAGACTAATTACTAATCAAATCCATAACGAAATGGATTAGCCAATTCCAAATAAGAAAAAAAAAATGTTCTTATTATTGGAATGAAGATCATAATAGGAGCCATTGTCCATATAGAGCAAATGTTTTCATTCGTAACACATACAATAAATTAAAATAAATAATTAAAATATTTATTTCAAAATTTAAATCAATCATACAAAGTGTTAACATATTTAGTTTTTCTGTTTTAAGTTATTGAGCTTTGTTTGTTTGGCCCAACTTTTCTTTTCTGTTTCAGCTAGGTCTTAGTCTTTTTCTTATATATACATCATGTATTTTACTCTCTAATACACAAGTAAATAAGAATTTCTTTTGTATTTTCTTTTCTCTATTTTTCTCTCTTTTATGCTTAAGTCATTATCTCTTTTTCATTTGCAATTAGGGTTCATCAGAACCTCCCTTTCTCCATTGCGATTTCGTGTGATTACGTGCGCTCCATTTGATGCACCACATGAGACAATGAATATTCATCTTCATTAACTGTAATATGGTATCAAAGCTCTTCGAATGAAGAACTCTGCTGCGCTTCTCTCTGATCTTTATTTCCCTTTTGTTGTTCTTGGTTATATTTTTTGTTCTCTTTCAAAATCTTGATTGTGTTTAAAAATCTCTTAGGCAATGTTTAATGAAAACCCTAGTCTTCATATTCTTAATAGTAGTCACACTATTACATGCAATTTTTGTGGTAAATATGGTCATACTGAGGTTGTTTGTTTTTACAAAGTGGGTTTTCCTTTTGGTAATGTTAAAACCTCAAAGTTTTCTTCTACTAGAAAAGTCTGCACTTTTTGTAATCGTCTTGGCCACACTATCGACACTTGTGTATAAAAAGCATGGGTTCCCTCCTGGCTACAAATTCACCACTTGGACATCCCAAGCCAATAAATATGATTACTATTGACACTTTTTCTGAGCTTTTTCCTAAAGAACAGGATGTAAAGGGGATTCAACTTACATCACAGCAGTGCAATTCCTTACCAATATTTTGCGTCAGCAAAACCTTGAGGATCCTGCCCCTCACACTCAAATTAATCAAGTCGGCACCTTCTTTGCGGATGATATCCCCAATACTGAGCATTCTTCAACAAGTGAGTTTCTCTCTTCACTATCTGCTATAAAAGAATTTTGGATTGTTGATTCTGGTGTCACAAATCATGTTTGTCACAATTTGAATGTTTTTACTACTTATACTAAAATTAAACATGTCTTAATTAGTCTTCCAAATGGTCAAATTGTTTATGCCACATATTTTGGTTTAGTACGTTTTTCTGATAAGTTTTATTTATCTGATGTGTTATATGTGCCTCATTTTTAATTAAACTTAATATTTGTTTCTAAACTCACACACCAACTTAAATGCACTTTAACTTTCACTTCAACCCACTGCATTATACAGGACAATCTCACCTAAGAGAGGATTGGTACAGTTAAAGCCACCACTGGCTTGTACCTTGTCACTACCTTGCCTGCTTCTAGTTGTTCTAAACCGCATTGTTTTGCTCCTTTTATTAATTGTAATATCACGGACAAAACACTGTGGCATTATAGACTAGGACACCCTTCACTTGAAAGATTACATGTCTTAAGCAAACAATACTCTTTTATTACTGTTGATACTCATCATGTATGTGACACTTGTAGTCGTGCAAAATAGAGAAAACTTCCTTTCATTTTAAGTAATACTGTTACCTCTGCTATTTTTTATCTTGTACACTTTGATATTTGGGGACCATGTTCCATAGTTTCTATGTAAGGTTTTCGTTATTTCTTGACTATTGTTGATGATTACTCACGTTATACTTGGGTTATTCTGCTTCATAACAAATCTGAAGTGTGTCAGCACATCATTAACTTTACTGTTTTTGATGAAAGAGGGCCAAGCACACCCTTCCATGAATGGCAAGAGACAAGTCAAGAACGTCTAGACCCCAAGGCAAAAGCGTCTAGACTATCCAAGACCAAGCTAGGAGCGTCCAAGACCAAGCTAGAAGCATCTAAGACCAAGCTAGGAGTGTCTAGGACCAAGCTAGGAGCGTCTAGGACAAGAAGACTTGGATCAAGCTATGAATGGAAAAGGGCCTATTAATATATATTCCGTGAAGGCCCATCATGTGTAGTTTATCTTTAATTGGGGTGTAAATAGCATAGCCATGTGGACAAGTGTTTAAATTTTCTGCACATTAGAATTAAGGAAGCATTAACCTTGATTAGCTAAGGTTTCTAGAATACTCCACTAAGCTAGGGACGGTTTTGTGAGACATGTGCACCCATGTGCCATGTGCACCCATGTGCTTCACATTTCCATTTCATTTGAGAAGCATTTCATCTTCTCTTAGCTTAGGAATTACGGCCTCCTTGGCTTATAAAAGGAGAAGCCATCTCTTGTATTTTGGAAGATTAATGAGAGTAAAGTTATGTTGCCAACATTGTGCCATACTTTGCTTTTCCCTAGTTTCTAGGATCTAATCTTCACCTTCCTCACCTACCATAGGGCTGGCCGAACCTCCCTACTTCCATACACATCATGCACCTTCAAGATCACCATAGCTCCTAGGAGGATCTTGCACATTTACATCCATAGCTTCCGCACCATTCTTCACATGATTCCGAGAAAAGCTCCATGAATTTGCCATCATTTGGTATCATGAGCATAGGTTCTTCAAAGATGAGTAGTTCTTGGTCTTTTCATTTTGAGTTCTTCTTTATTTCATGTTGTTCATCTTGTTTCCATAATTGTCTTGCTGTTTTTTAATTTTTACTTTGTTTTGGTGTGCTATTTGGAAGATCCAACCGGTGCACTTTGTTCAATTGATCTTGAACAATCCTTGTGCAATTTGTGATAGGATTCCATACACCTTGAGTTGCTGTTTTTTATTTTAGGTATTTGAGTCTTTATTGCACTTTTATTTGGTTCATTTTATGCTCTTTGAGTCTTTTAATTTCTGAATCCATATATGTTTTGTCAAGTCATGTTCATCCACAATGTCATCAACTCATAGTAGTCCTTTGTTTGGCTTGATTGTTTCTTGATTTTGGGTAATTTTGCTTGATTTGAAACTGCTGTGATATTGATCTTTTGGTGCCTTTTATTTTTAGTTTGAGTTCATATTTGTGTTTAGATCTTACACAAATTCCTTTTCATTAATTCCTTTGTGTTTATCTTTTGGTCTCTTGCTGTTTTTTCCAGTTTTTACAGAATCCCCTGTTTTACATTCTTTGTGCTGGCTGTTTTGTTTCAGAAAATTATTTTCCCTCATAGGAAATTTTTTATTCTCTGGATTATGCAAGATTGAGGTGTTACAGAAAAAAAAAGAATAAGCTCAAAAGAGTCAATAGAAAAAAAAAGATAAATATTTTAAAAACAGTGTGCAAATCTGAGCGCTACAGTTGGCGTAACTGAACACTGAATTTGAAAAAATTATTAAAAAAAATGGTTCATGTGTTTGGAGTGATTCCAACGCCAGATTTTAGTTAAGATCTTGAATATTTTGCATATAAATTTTCAGAGACAAATTCTAAAAGAGAAGCTCAACATAAATTGGGGAAAAACACGTTCTCTGGCCCACAACAATTTTCCAGTGGTGCTGTTTTTTACTTTTTTTTAAATCTAATTCTAGTGTTATTCTTAAGATTCATTTTGTGTGCCTACCTTTATTTCAGTACCTTTATTTGCTTGTCTAATATTTCTTGGAACTCTTTCTAGTTGTCACAATTTAACTCCATTTGTGTGGTACTGTTTTTCCAATTAAATTGTTTCTTGCTTTAATTCTTTGGCCTCTAAATTTGGTGCTGGAATTTATTCTCAATTGGTGCTTATGTGAGTGGAAATTTGACTTGAGTAAGGTCTAGTCTTCTTGATAGGTGCTGGAATTGGAGAATTAAGACCCTAATTCTAAGAGGAACAAAGGCAAAGGCAGAATCAAATACTTATCAAAAACACCACAAACACTTGGAGGGCCCAACAAAGAAAAGACAACCAAGGAAGTGCCAATAGCAAAAAAAAAAAAAGATCAACAAAGGGAGTTTTCTTAATTTTCTTTTGCAACTTAACTTGTGTTAATTACTTCTTTAATTACGTGATTAGACGGTGAGTGTGTCTTCAAGGGCTCCAAGTGTCCAAGAAGCCTCACCTAGGGCCGACTAGTGTAGAACTTTCTAGTTAGCAATTGTTAATTGTTTTTAATTGCATTTCCTTGCCTAATTAGCTACGCTTTTCATTTGTGATTGCCTTGTTTAAGCTTTGTTAAATCTTCTTGCTTGGTTAATTAGTTAGCTTGCATTGTTTTCTTGCATTAAAATCTGATTTCTCAACTTAATTGTGTTCGAAGTGGTTTACTAAGAGAAAGTTTTGTGTGAAGACATTGAGGGATAGTTTTTGGCTAAGGCAAAGGCTTGGTACTTAAGTAGTCCACTGTGACTCACCTCCCTTACCTGGAAAACTACCTTCTTTGACTTTCCTAAATTTTCTCAAAGTAAAATACTTCTACACACAAAGCTCTAGTCATGTCTTCTTCTTCTCATTCTGCAAAGTCTATTGAAAGTGAAGTAAAATCTTTGAAAACTCTTTTGAGAGAAGTTTCACAAGCTGTGCAATTGGTTTCATTTAGACAATTGGAGAATGAGACTAAAATCAATGAGTTGACTAAAGCCAAGGAAGAGAAGTCTCAATTTTCAAAAAAATTACATTCTCATGCATCTAGCTCTAAATATCATGATTATATTGGGGAAGAAAGTCTTAGGACAAATGAATATCATCAACCATCCCCTAGGAGAGCTAGAAAAGAGAGACAAGAAAACCTAAAGGAAGTTAAGGTAGAGCTACCTCATTTCTATGGAAAAGAAGATCTAGAAACATATCTATATTGGGAGATGAGGGTAGAGCAATTTTTTGCTTACAACCATGTGAGTGAAGAAAAGAAAGTACCCTTAGCTACCTTAAGTTTTCAATGTGATGCTATGTATTGGTGGAATGCCCTAAAAAGAGAGAGACATATCCACAAGGACCCTCCCATTACATCTTGGAATGACCTTAGGGGAGCCTTGAGATGTCGCCATATTCCCTCACATTACAATAGGAAGTTGATGGACAAGCTCCAAAGACTTCATAAAAAAGATATGAGTGTAGAAGAATATTGGCAAAAGATGATATCATATATTGAGAGGGCAAGGATTAACGAGGACAACCATACCACCATAGCTAGGTTTCTAAGTGGTCTCAAACTTGAGATAAGAAACAAAGTTGAACTTTTACCTTATAGAGATTTAAATGACTTGATTCAACTTAGCATTAAAGTTGAAAAACAAATTTTGAGAAAACAATCAAGTCAAAAACAAAGTTCATACTATGTATCTTATGACAAGGATGAGTTCCATAGGGGAAGAACATATACAAGAACCATCTCTAGAACTTTCCCAAAACCTAACCAAGCATATCTCTCACACTCAAGCTAGAGAAATTCCATGTTTAGAATACCTTGGCAATGATCAATTAGCATCTCAATGTTCCAATGAAAGATCTATGATCTTAAGGGACAAAGATGAGAATAGTAGCCAAGAAAAAGAAGCTAGTGAGAGTGATGAAAATGTAAAAATAGAAAAGAAAGAAAACCTTGTGAAACAAAAGGCGTGGGAGAAGAGTGTTCCTTCCCACAAGGTCATTCAACAAGGCAAGCACATTGAAAATACCCTTGAAAACATGCTTCTTGTTGAACAACCTAGTCTTACCTCTTGTAAAGGAACACTTGCAAGCATAAGCAAAAAAGAAGAGTCTTTAAAAGAAGCTTGCATAGATAAAGATAAAGTAGATTATTTCTCATATGTGCTAGGATATCACCAAGTGAATGTCAAGTTATCTATAACCATCTACCAAAACAATTTTTTATGCGAAGTAGTACCTAAAGAAACTTGTCATGTCTTATTGAGACAACCATTGCAAAGTGTACAAATTTTCATAAACAATGGTTGTAACAACAAGACTATCTTTACACATAAGAGAAAAAGTCTTCATGAAAGAGAACTCATGGGCCAAATGAGAGTTGATAAAACTCTAGAGCTTTTAAAAGGAAAACTTTTGTCACCCATGAGAAAAGAGGTTCAAAAACATTACTTTAGGTACAATTCTTGTTTTCAAACTACACCTAAGGCAATGTCTCAAGAACTCTATACTCCTTCACCTTTTGTAAATGATCCTTGGGAAGACACAAACTTCATATTAGAGCTTCCTAGGACAACAAAAGGTTTTGATTCGATTTTCATGGATAAACTCTTCTCTAGAGAAGTGCTACATCTTCATGGTTTATCCTCAAGCATAGTGTTGGATAGAGCTCCAAATTTCACAAACCATGATTTGAGGATTCTCTTTGGAAAACTTGCAACTAAGTTGTACACTTTAAATTCTTATCATCCTCAAAGGCATGGTCAAAATACATTTGAAAATCTAGCTCTTTCTACTATGCCTAGAATAATCATAAAGGACAAACACAACTCTAGAGATGAGCATGCACACCATAAAGTAGTTCACAAAACTACTTATATTTCTACTTTTGAGGTTGTATGTGGGCTAAATCATCTTTCTTCTTTTGAGTTGTTACCATCTCCTATAGGATTTGTGACTAAGGAGAAAGTAACCACAATTGAAAATTTTAAAATGCATAAGATGATTAGAGAACACATACAACAATCAAAAAAGAAATATTGTAAAAAGTTGCCAAACACAAAAGAAAAACAAAAATGGCAACTTAGTGAAATTAATTTTCAAACTAACACCTCTGCTTTATTTGATGATTTTCGTAGGTACACGTTTGACCCGGGAGGGCACTCCTAGTTCTCAAAGCAAGAGGTTGCTATCCGAGATCAAGCTTGAAGATCTGAGGATAGATCTTCTCCAGAAGGAGGAGATGATGGACACCATCCAACCACACTCATCCCCCTAGTTGAAGAAAAAGCATTGGATTTGAGGACAAATCCTTTTCAAGAGGGAGGGGATGATGGAAGAGGACCAAGCACACCCTTCCATGAATGGCAAGAGACAAGTCAAGAACGTCTAGACCCCAAGGCAAGAGCGTCTAGACTATCCAAGACCAAGCTAGAAGCGTCCAAGACCAAGCTAGAAGCATCTAAGACCAAGCTAGGAGTGTCTAGGACCAAGCTAGGAGCGTCTAGGACAAGAAGACTTGGATCAAGCTATGAATGGAAAAGGGCCTATTAATATATATTTTGTGAAGGCCCATCATGTGTAGTTTAGCTTTAATTGGGGTGTAAATAGCATAGCCATGTGGACAAGTGTTTAAATTTTTTGCACATTAGAATTAAGGAAGCATTAACCTTGATTAGCTAAGGTTTCTAGAATACTCCACTAAGCTAGGGACGGTTTTGTGAGCCATGTGCACCCATGTGCTTCACATTTCCATTTCATTTGAGAAGCATTTCATCTTCTCTTAGCTTAGGAATTACGGCCTCCTTGGCTTATAAAAGGAGAAGCCATCTCTTGTATTTTGGAAGATTAATGAGAGTAAAGTTATGCTGCCAACATTGTGCCATACTTTGCTTTTCCCTAGTTTCTAGGATCTAATCTTCACCTTCCTCACCTACCATAGGGCTGGCCGAACCTCCCTACTTCCATACACATCATGCACCTTCAAGATCACCATAGCTCCTAGGAGGATCTTGCACATTTACATCCATAGCTTCCGCACCATTCTTCACATGATTCCGAGAAGAGCTCCATGAATTTGCCATCAGTTTTCGTTCAAAATCATTTCAAAACTAATATCAAAATGATTCGTACTAACAATGGTGTTGAGTTTGCTATGTCAAATTTTTATGCTTCAAAGGGAATTATACATCAAAAATCTTGTGTTGAAACACCACAACAAAATGACATTGTAGAACGTAAACATCAACACATACTAAATGTAACCCGGGCTTTACTTTTTCAAGCAAATCTTCCTCCTATTTTTTGGGAATTTGCTGTAAATCATGTTGTTTTCTTAATAAATGTTATTTCTACTCCATTACTTAATAACATCACTCCTCATGAAAAGTTGTTTGGAAAACCATATGACATTTCCTTTCTAAAAGTGTTTGGTTGTCTGTGTTATGCTAGTACCATTACTGCACATAGAAAAAAATTAGATGATAGATCTATCAAAGGTATTTTTCTTGACTTCCCGCAAAATACAAAAGGTTATATTATCTTAAATTTAAAGTTTCATAGCATAGAGATATCAAGACATGTAATCTTTCATGAAAACCACTTTCCATATAAATTGGACAGTGGCTTGCCTAAAGACCCTAATACTTTATCTCTCCCTATTTCTAACGCATATAATTATGCTTTTGATTTTTTTTTTCTGATACTGCACCTCCTGTCGAGCCATGTGTCTCTACTCCTGCATCCAATATTGTCCCTCCACCAGCCTCATTATCCTTTGATCTTCCAACAAAGTGCCTCTGCTCCTGCATCCAACATTGCACCTCCACCAAAATTATCACCGTCTGCATCTCCAGGAAGCACCTCACCCCAATTTCCAAGAAGATCAGCTCATCCTCACCGACAACCTGCCTATCTTGCGGATTTCCACACTGCAACCAACACTGTAAGTAGTAGATATCCTATTCATAATTACTTGTCTTACAATTCCTCATCTTCCAATTTTAGAAATGTTATTTCCTCTATCAATTCTCATCCTAAACCTCAGACATATAACGAAGCCTCCAAACATGCTTCTTGGCAATCTGCCATGCAAGATGAGCTTCAAGCTCTTGCTGCTAACAATACTTGGCAACTTACCCCTCTCCCTCCAGGAAAGAAAACTATTGGTTGTAAATGGGTATATAAAAACAAATACCATTCTGATGGCACTGTTGAGCGCCACAAAGCTAAAGTTGTCGCCAAAGGATTCACCCAACTTGAAGGACTTGATTTCTTAGACACTTTTGCACCTGTTGCTAAACTCACTACCCTCCGCCTTCTCCTTGCTATTGCCACTACCAAAAATTGGATTTTAAAACAACTTGATGTCAATAATGTCTTTCTTCATGGTGATCTCCATGAAGAGGTATACATGACCCCCCCACTTGGCCTCTCTCTTCCTTCTCCCCAGCATGTTTGCAAGCTTCAGCGGTCTTTGTATGGCCTTCGTCAAGTTGGTCGCCAATGGTATGCCAAGCTTTCTACTTTTCTTTTATCAAATAATTACTTTATTTCTGCTACTGATCATTCTCTTTTTCTTAAATATAATAACGATAAACTCATTGTTATTCTTGTTTATGTTGATGATTTGGTATTAACTGACGATGACACAGAGAAAATCAATAAAATTACTGCATCCCTTCACCATCACTTCAAGATAAAAAATTTAGGTCATCTCACTTACTTTTTGGGACTGGAAATTGCTCGCAACAGTTCTGGTTTTCATTTAAGTCAATCTTCTTCATGAAACTGGCATGCTTGACTCTGCACATGTGGCCACTCCTATGACTCATACCTCCCGTCTCTCTCCCGATCAAGGCTCCCCTCTTGATGCTGATGCAACTTCCCAATATAGAAGACTCCTTAGATGTCTAATCTACTTAACCAACACGCGACCTGACATCGTCTTCGCTGTCCACAATTTAAGTCAATTCATATCTGCACCCACAACTTATCATCAACAAGCTGTCTCACGTCTTTTGCGTTACCTCAAGGGCACCCCTGGTGAAGGACTATATTTTTCTCATACTAGCTCACTTCACCTTTGTGGTTTTAGTGACTCTGACTGGGCAACATGTTCTACCACACACAAATTTGTCATTGAATATTTCATCTACTTAAGAGACTCCCTAATATCATGGAAATCAAAGAAGCAGCCAACTATTTCCCGCAGCTCCTCCGAAGCCGAGTATAGAGCCCTTGCCACCACCACATGTGAGCTACAATGGTTGTCTTACCTCCTTCAGGATTTACATCTTCCTCTCTCCCAGCCTGCAACCCTTTACTGTGACAACAAATTTGCCCTTCAAATAGCGTTCACTCAAGTCTTTCATTAACGCACCAAGCACATCGAAATTGATTGTCACCTAGTTCGTGAAAAACTTAACTCTGATCTCTTCAAACTGCTGCCCATTACTTCTGCCATGCAAGTTGCTGACATACTCATCAAACCCCTTGCTTCCGCACAGTTCTCTACTCTCAAATCCAAGCTGGGCCAGACAAATATCTACTCCCCAGCTTGAGGGGGATGTTAACATATTTAGTTTTTCTGTTTTAAGTTATTGGGCTTTGTTTGTTTGGCCCAACTTTTCTTTTCTGTTTCAGCTAGGTCTTAGTCTTTTTCTTATATATACATTGATGGCATTTTCATGTGTTCTTCTTGAATCAAAGTAGAAAATAAGGTGCGGAAGCAATGGGTGAGATGATCAAGACCCTCCTAGGAGTTGTGTTGGTCTTGTAGGTGCATGATGAGTATGGTGTTTGAGTGGTTCGGCCAGCTCAAGGGAGAAGGTGAAATGATTGAAGTTTAGAGCCTAGATTTCTAGGAGAAGTAAAGCTTGTGCACAAAAATGGCAGCATAACCTTACTCAATTAAACTTGAAAATACAAGGTGTAGGCTCCTCCTTTTATAGGCTAAGGAGGACCATAATGCAACCCTAATGCTAGCCAAATGAAATGTAAATGTGAAGCACATGGGTGCACAAATGAGCACATGGGGAGGGGTGTGTCTAGTTTTTATGCTCACCCCCTCCATGGGCTTTTCTAGACCGGCCTTGGTAAATTTAGAGGTTTTTTTAGAAACTCTAAGTTTACCTAGGTTGGTGTTTTAGGTGCCAAAATTAATTCTAAGAAAATTACAAATAAAGTTCCTATGCTAATTTTGACAAGAAATTAAAGTCTACTCTACACTAGAGTTTATGGCATTTGAACATGTAAAAGAACGTCTTCTTGGATCCTCTTGGCCATAACTCTATGGTTGGCCCAAATCTACCCTTTGGTGGGCTTGCATGTGGGCTTGTGCTTGGGCCTCTTCCATCATCCCCTCCCTCTTGAAAAGGATTTGTCCTCAAATCCATTGCTTCTTCTTCTTCATGGCTAGGGGAAAGGATGTGGCTGGATGGTGTCCATCATCTCCTCCTTCTTGAGAAGATCTATCCTCAGATCTACAGACTTGATCTCGGATAGCAACCTTTTGCTTCGCCAAAGCTTGTCCTCCTGGATCAAACGTCCACCTATAGAAATAATCAAATAAGGCATAGGTGTTAGTTTGCAAATTAATTTTACTAGGTTGCCATTTTTGTTTTTCTTTTGGTTTTGGCAACCTTGGACAAAGTTTCTCTTTTAATGGTTGTGTGTGGTCTCTAATCATCTTATGTATTTTAAAATGTTCATTTGTGGTTACTTTCTCTTTAGGCATAAATCCTATAGAAGATGGTAACAACTTAAAAGGAGAAAGATGATTGAACCCACACATAACTTTAAAAGTAGAAATATAAGTAGTTTTGTGAACTACTTTATGGTATGTTTGCTCACCTCTAGAGTTGTGTGTGCACTTCATGATTATTCTAGGCATAGTAGAAAGAGCTAGATTTTCAAATATATTTTGACCATGCGTTTGAGGATGATAAGAATTTAAAGTGTGCAATTTAGTTGCAAGTTTTCCAAAGGAAATCCTCAAATCATGGTTTGCGTAATTTGGAACTCTATTCAACACTATGCTTGAAGATAAACCATGAAGATGTATCACTTCTCTAGAGAAGAGTTTATCCATAACCATGAAGATTGAATCACAACCTTTTGTTGTCCTAGGGAGTTTTAATATGAAATTTATATCTTCCCAAGGATCATTTGCAAAAGGTGAAGGAGTATAGAGTTTATGAGACATTGCCTTGGGCGTAGTTTGAAAACAAGAATTGTACCTAAGGTAATGTCTTTGAACTTCTTTTCTCATGGGGGACAAAAGTTTTCCTTTTAAAAGCTCTAGAGTTTTATCAACTCTAATTTGTCCCATGAGTTCTCCTTCATGAAGACTTTTTCTCTTATGTGTAAGGATAGTCTCGTTGTGACAACCATTGTTTATAAGGATTTGTACACTTTGCAATGGTTGTCTCAATAAGACATGACAAGTTTCTTTAGGCACTACTTCACATAAAAAATTGTTTTTGTAGATGCTTATAAAAAACTTGACATTCACTTGGTGATATCCTAGCACATATGAGAAATAATCTATTTCATTTTTATCTATGCAAGCTTCTTTTAAAGACTCTTCTTTTTCACTTAGGCTTTCAAGTGTTCCTTTACAAAAGGTAAGGCTTTGAGGTTGTTCAACAAGACACATATTTTCAAAGGTATTTTTAAATCTTTGGTCTTGTTGAATGACCTTGTGGGAAGGAACACTCTTCTCCCACGCCTTTTGTTCTTCAAGGGTCTTCTCATGCTTTTCTTTTTCTTCTTTTTCTTTAGCTTCCCTTTCGACTTCCCCTCTCTTCTTTTGTGTTTTTCTTTCCTTTCTTTCTTTATGGGAAGCAAACAATTTTTCTACCCTCATTTCCCAATCTACGCATGCTTCTATATTTTCTTTTCCATGGAAATGGGGTTGGTCTACCCTAACCCCTCTTGGGTTTTCTTGTTCTTTTCTATCTCTTCTATGTCTTCTAGGGGGTGCTTGATAATAATCATTTACTCTAATGTTTCCCTCCCCAAAAGAATCATGATCTTTAGAGATATATGCATGAGAAGGTAATTTTTTTAGAATGTGAGACTTCTCATCCTTTGCTTTAGTCAAAACATTAAGTTTAGTCTCACTCTCCAATTGTCTATAAGCAATTGATTGCACAGTTTGTGAAACTTCTTTCAAAAGAGTTTTTAAAGATTTTAATTCACTTCCAATAGACTTTGTAGAATGAGAAGAAGAAGACATGGCTAAAGCTTTGTGTATACAAGTATTTTACCTTGACAAAACTTAGGAAAGTCAAAGAATGTAGTTTTCCAGGTAAGGGAGGTGAGTCACAAAGGACTACTTAAATACCAAGCCTTTGCCTTAGCCAAAAACTATCCCTCAATGTCTTCACACAAAACTTTCTCTTAGTAAACCACTTAGAACACAATTAAGTTGAGAAATCAAATTTTCAATGAAAGAAAACAATGCAAGCTACTAATCAACAAAGCTAGTCGGTTTAACACAAACTTAACAAAAATAACCATGCAAAGCGTCACTAACTAAGCAAAAGAAAAGGCAATTACAAACAAGTAACAATTACTAATCAAGAATGCTATACTATTCGGCCCTAGGTGAGGCTTCTTGGACACTTTGAGCCCTTGAAGACACACTCACCGTCTAAACGTAATTAACAAGGTAATTAACAATAAACCAAGTTGCAAAGGAAATAAGAGAACTCCCTTTGTTGATCCTCTTTTGGTTAGTGCACTTCCTTGTTGTCTTTGCTTGTTGATCTTCCAAGTGTTTGTAGTGTTTTCTCAAGAATGCTTGTTTCGGCTTTGGCCTTGTCTTCTCCTTAGAATGGTGGCCTTTAATCCTCCAATTTCCAGCACCTAGCAAAGGGCTAAACCTTAACCAAATCATGTTCCCATTCACATAAGCACCAAAGAAGAATTAAATTCCAGCACCCAAATTAGAGGTCAAAGAACAAAAGCAAGAAACAAATTTAATTGAATAAAACA
Organism: Phaseolus vulgaris; assembly: GCF_051622355.1. NCBI lineage: Eukaryota > Viridiplantae > Streptophyta > Magnoliopsida > Fabales > Fabaceae > Phaseolus > Phaseolus vulgaris. The sequence continues at coordinate 21,769,895 of NC_143501.1, read as the reverse complement.
GTACCACCAAAAGGATTTAGATTGTGACAACTAGAAAGAGAGTCAATTAAGTAAAGCAAACAAATAAAGGTACTCAATTAAAGGTTGGCACACAAAAGAATTCCTAAAGAAAAGCACTAGATTAGATGACCAAATAAAAAAACAGCACCACTGGAAAATGTTGTGGGCCAGAAAACGTGTTTGTTCCCCGATTTATGCTGATCTGTATTTTTGGAATTTGGCTCTGAAATTTGTTATGAAAGATATTCAGGATCTTATCTAAAATCTGGCTTTGGATTCACTCAAAACGGATGCACCATTTTTTTTTAATAAATTTTGCAAAATTGGTGTTCGGTTATGCCAGCTGGAGCGCTTCAGATTTGCACTCTGATCTTAAAAGATTTATCATTTTTTTTCTGTTGCTTCTTTTGACCTAATTCTTTTTTTGTCTTTTCTATAACACTTTAAACTTGCATTTTCCAGAAAATCAGAATTTTCCTATGGGTGGAAATATTTTTCTGGGTTAAAACAGCCAAAACAGAGAAGGTGAAAACAGGGGAATCTGAAAACTGGAAACAAAAACAGCAAGATACCAAAGTTTAGACACAATGGAAATTTGTGAAATAGAATTGTGTATGATCTAAACACAATATGAACTCAAACTAAAAATTAAAAGGCACCAAAGGAGCAAAGAACAGCAGATTCAAGCAAATAAAGAGACCCAAAATCAAGAAACAATTAAGCCAAATAAAAGGACTACTATGAATTGTTGACAATATGGATGAACATGACTTGACAAAACATGTATAGATTCAGAAAATTAAAGACTCAAAGCATAAAATGAAGCAAAATTAAGAAAGCAATAAGGACTCAAATTCCTAAAAGAAAACAGCCACTCAATGGTGTAAGGAATCCTATCACAAGCTGCACAGAATTTGTTCAAGATCAATTGAACAATTGTGCTTCGGTTGGATCTTCCATAAGCACACCAAGAATAATTTAAAAAGTAAAAAACAGCAAGACAAGTATGGAATTTAAATGACAATATGAAATAAAGAAGAACTGAAAATTTAAAAGACCAAGCTACTCATCTTGAAGAACCAAAAGCTCATGATACCAAATGATGGCATTTTCATGTGTTCTTCTTGAATCAAAGTAGAAAATAAGGTGCGGAAGCAATGGGTGAGATGATCAAGACCCTCCTAGGAGTTGTGTTGGTCTTGTAGGTGCATGATGAGTATGGTGTTTGAGTGGTTCGGCCAGCTCAAGGGAGAAGGTGAAAGGATTGAAGTTTAGAGCCTAGATTTCTAGGAGAAGTAAAGCTTGTGCACAAAAATGGCAGCATAACCTTACTCAATTAAACTTGAAAATACAAGGTGTAGGCTCCTCCTTTTATAGGCTAAGGAGGACCATAATGCAACCCTAATGCTAGCCAAATGAAATGTAAATGTGAAGCACATGGGTGCACAAATGAGCACATGGGGAGGGGTGTGTCTAGTTTTTATGCTCACCCCCTCCATGGGCTTTTCTAGACCGGCCTTGGTAAATTTAGAGGTTTTTTTAGAAACTCTAAGTTTACCTAGGTTGGTGTTTTAGGTGCCAAAATTAATTCTAAGAAAATTACAAATAAAGTTCCTATGCTAATTTTGACAAGAAATTAAAGTCTACTCTACACTAGAGTTTATGGCATTTGAACATGTAAAAGAACGTTTTCTTGGATCCTCTTGGCCATAACTCTATGGTTGGCCCAAATCTACCCTTTGGTGGGCTTGCATGTGGGCTTGTGCTTGGGCCTCTTCCATCATACATCATGTATTTTACTCTCTAATACACAAATAAATAAGAATTTCTTTTGTATTTTCTTTTCTCTACTTTTCTCTCCTTTATGTTTAAGTCATTGTCTCTTTTTCATTTGCAATTAGAGTTCATCAGAACCTCCCTTTCTCCATTGCGATTTCGTGTGATTACGTGCGCTTCATTTGATGCACCACATGAGACAAAAAATATTCATCTTCATTAACTGTAATACAGAGTTACAAAATAAACAAACTTACATAATTTTCACATATTTAATAAATACATTAAACAATTTAATAAATACATCACAAATAAATATAACATTTTTAAATATTTCATTACAAAAATAAAATAAAAATAAAGATTTCATGTAAATCCCATCTAAAGTCGTGTAAATAGAACACCATTTCAATACAAACTAAAAATAACTAAAGTCGTCATCTCATGAACAACTTTAGTTGCATGTATATGCTTAGATCAACCAAAGACGTCTTTCATATTCTCAACTTTGTCAAAACAAGGATGCTTATATCCTAATTAAAATCATGTTAAAGTAATAATGAATTTTACACAAAAATTGTGAAACTTGTTTTTGACTTCAAGTTCAAATTGAAGTTGTGGTTAACCATGACGACCAATGAAATCATGCCTACAAGAGACAAACTTACCCATACTAATAATTTTTTTTTTCATTTATACCGATTCTAATAATAATAATTTTTTTTTTCATTTATACCCATTCTAATAATTTTAAAATAAAATTACACCATAATGGTTAAAATGTATCATATTATCATAAACTTTAAAAAAATCTTAGAAAAAATTCTTTCTATTTTTGTTGGACTAATTAAAACATGCATGCAAAATTTATTTTTTATAAGTCAGATAAGATTATAAGAGTTTTCACAAATTACTTCTGAAAATGGACGGAGATTCGAGAAAACTCCCTAAAATTTACTTTATCATCTATTTTATGGATAAAAAATTTCTTAAATTGTCAAACACGTTATACAACGCTACTTGACAATTACCATGCAGTAACATTTCACCATAGTTTACTTTCAATATTAAGGATTTTAATGTTTTCATAAATATAATTATAGTCTTATCTATCACAATAAATCAATATAAAATAAACAATAAAACAAAATTAAGTGATTGAAAGTAGCAACATAATTACAATCAAAATCTCAACTATAAATATTGTGACAACGAGAATCAATTAAACACCGTAAGAAAAGTACAAAAGGTAATGGAAACAGAAAATAGAAAGGTTTGATTAGATTAACAATAAAATGGGTAATCTCACTTTTTTCAAAAATGAATCACATGCAAGAATAGCTTTTTTTAGTTATAGGAATTTGGGGTTTAGAACTAAATTATAGTTTCTATAACAAAAATAAACATGTGGAGTAATTTGTGAGTTTAATTTTAAAAATTCCTAAAAAATTGTGTCATTGATGTAAATAATTTTGAAAGTTTTTTAAATTGATATAATATGACACAACCCATAAAGAAAGAGATAAGCATAATAAGGGTATTCGAATTTAAATCGATCAAACAAACAAAAATCAAGAAAAGAAAGATTTAAGAACAAACAAAATTGTTTTGGTTTACATTCAATCTGGTTTAGTTTTGGATAAATCAAGTCTCAACATTATCGCTCTAAAATTTTTCATGTTTTTGTTTGTTAGTTTTTAAATAAATGGACGGTGTCATTTAATTTTATCAGAAAAAGGTAACCGATACAAAATATTTAAGGTATCATAACTGTAGATATACTATAAATTAATTAAAGGTTAACTTTTTATTCTTGACAAAGTAGATGGGTCCAAAAATAAATTTCCATTTTGATTGTTGATAAATTTCTATTTCTGTTTTTATTCTTATTATTTACTAATATCCATTCAGTAATGACAACACATCTTTGATTAAGTTTTTTTTATCACATCTTTGATTTATATATAAATTAGAAGATCTTACTTGTAGAAGTTTATATATAAGCTTACACATTTAAGACTTTAATTTCATAAAACTTTTTTATTGAAATATTTTGACAAAATATAAAATTCTGACTATAAAAATAAAATAATATATTTTTCTTGAAAATATATATTTTTATCAATAATTGAATAAAATAGTAATTAAAATACAAATCTTATGAGACTTTTATATTAAAGTGAAATTTGTAAAGAATATTTTTAAAAAAATAACATGGTGTACTACAACAATATTATAAACACTGTGAGCAATGGATATAGTTACGAATCTTGTTTTGAAACTTCCCTTGCTTTCACGAAGATCGATTGAATTTTCTATAGACCGTTTCTTTCTGCACCTCCATACCTTATTCTCTCAACTACATAAATTTTCAAATTTTAAAAAATTTCCTTTATAATATTCTGGATTACATAATCCGAAAGCCTTTTTTCATATGCATGATTACTTTTTAGATTACATAATTCAGAAATCTTATTTAGCTTTCGGATTATGTAATCCAGAAGTCTTTTTTCAAATGAATCCAAAAATTATTCTATGAGGATGACACAAAAAGGATAAGAATGTATTTTCATGTTATGTATGGAGGTGACAAATATGGAGGTGCAGGAAAAAACAGTCTTTTCTATATCCACCCCCATATGAAAACAAACTTATCCTCCACCATGTTTTCTTGAAAAAGAAAAATACTCCTTCCATTCAATATTTTTTAAATCTTATATTAAAATTTAATTTCTATTTTTATAAAAATAAAAAATTATATTTTAATACACAACTATTTTATTAAAATCAGAAATTAACAACGTACATCCACAACAATAATATCTCAAAATTTTATTAAATTTAATAATATTTTTATTGAACTTGTACGTAAAAAAATTAAATTAACGTTTTCTCCGTATAAAATTAGATTTATTAATAAAATACGACTCCTTAATTAATATATAATTTTTCAAAAAACTTTGGATTTTTTTTAAAAAAAAAGCAGACTACACTGATAGGAATTGGAAGACTCCAAGCATAACCTAAAAACAAAATAAGTCAGTAGGTAGAATGGTCTTACTATTCGCACACGCCTTTATTCTAAGTTCACACTCATCTATTAAATTTCTTCCAACACCCCTGTTAAATTTCTCCCTACATCCTATCAATTAGATGAAATGATCAAAATGCCTCATTGATTTGTCCTTAATCCAAAAAGCTCTTCTTAAAACATACTCTAAAAAATGTATTTTGGAAAACATATTTTACAACGTATTATATACATTCTGAAAAGTTTATTCCAAATTTTTTTTTCTGGATATGTTTCATGAATTTCAGAAATTATGTTCTAAAAACATTTCAGAAAAAATAATTTAGAAATCAATTTTAAAAAGGATAAAACAGTCTTTCAAATTTGATGGGGTGGAGACAGAAATTTGATGAGGTGCAAAAAAAAACACCCCTACCATCTACCAAGTGGAAATGATCTAAGGATATGGGCCTTGAGCTCATTCTTTTTATTTTTCCAGTATTTTAGTTTTCATGCTTATTTATCTTTATAAACATCCTCTTCATTCTCTCTATATTCTTATCTTCATATTTCATATTTTTCATAATCAAATAATCCCATCTAAACAATAGAAAGTATAAAATAATTCTACCCAACTGAATTTTAATATATAATAACTTCATTTTTTTCTATAGTCTTTCTATTTTTCATAATTATTTGACTCTATTTAGTCAAAACAATTTTTGTTGGTCTTATTAGTTGAAAATTTGCATTCTCTCAATTAATTTCCCTTTTGATTCATGAGTTGGTTGTTTTTTTATATTGAACTTATAGGTGACTAAAATTTTGGAGTTTTCAGCATATTTTGAGTTATGTTTGGAGTAAAATTAATTAAGAAAATCATTTATTTAAACAGTGGATATGTTATGATTATAAATTGTGTAGTAGTGTTAGGATGTTTAGATTAAAAATTAAAAATTTGTTAGATTTTAATGTGTACATGTTATAAATTTGCATGGTAGTTAGCCCGGTGAGCTATTTAAGATTCATATCATTTATAAGGCCTACTATCTTTAAAGAAAGAAATTCAATAAAATTACACGAAACTTTATGAAAAAAGCACGAGAATATTCGCTTAACGTACTTGAAATTAGTTAAAAATTAATACAATTCTTTTAAGAAATAGGAAATATCATTTAGAATTCACATGGTAATGGAACAGACCAATCAAAGCCTTGGGTTAGAGAACCTAAACACCAATCAAGGTACTTTTCGCTATAATACGTTCAAATTTAGAAATATAGGTTATAACATGTAATATATGTTGTGTGGGTAAGCTTTTCATTTTAAACTTGTTAAAATGTTTGAAATTGGTTATTTGGGATTGAAGTTAGTTTTGGAAAAAGTTTGCATAATTTTAGATTTTGCATAATTCGTCTAATAAATGAGATTCTACTTGGCAAATCTTATCTAAAGAGCCAACTTCATTTTCAAACTACATTCGGTTAGTAGATTTCAATGTGTTCATTAAATTTGAATTAGCTTAGTGGATTTTGTCTTGAGTACTAATCTCGCTCTTAAACTTGATCCACTAAACGAAAGTACCTTTATATATATATATAATGTTTAATTTATTTAACTGATTATAAACTGTACCGCCCTGGTAGTCGGGTGTAATGACGTGGCGTCGAGCTATGATATAGGCGTGTTGGATGGGACACCTGGTTAGCAGAAGGGAAGGAGGTCGGGGGGTTTGCGTAGTCGCCAGTTATTGAGTTGACGTGCTCCGATCTCCATCATACCTATACCGGCGGTCATCGAGTTGAAGATGAAGTCGCCAGATGTGAATCCAGGCGACCAAGTGATTAGAGATCGCCGAAACAAGGACATCGCCGAAGATGAAGGCAGATGGTCACTTCCCAGCTGGCCAGAGGATAAGGTCGGGGGGCAGTTTACTTGAACGTATACAGTGAAACAGGTAGTACAGATCATGAAGGCGGACGGCGAGACCACAGGGAAGGTGTGTATGAAGGCACCCGAACTCGCCACCAGAAGAGATCACGCTCCAAGGCAACTATGCACTGAGTAGTATCATGCATAAGTAACTTAGCCAAAGAAGAGTCAGAAGTAGCGCCCAAGTCAAGGATGCTCTAGATGATGGCGCGTGTACAGCTGGATGCGAGCCACGTGTCCAGATGTGTAACTGTCAGGAGAGAGAAAGTGCCCAGGTATATAAGAGTTCCCAACGAACTTCTGAGGTACGCACGTTCAGATTGTTTCTTTACGCTTGCGAGTCTTGAGTACACTGAGAGAGAACTGGTCACGGTTCCTTAGAGTTCTTGAGTTTTACTCTTAAGTAATTGGTGGTTCAGCCGCTGACTTGGGCGTCGGAGCGCGATCGGCCGCAACGGCGCCGTTTCGTCTTTTGCAGGTTCTTGAGGTGGATCGCGGTGAAGGACGGAGGCAAACACGGCACATACGTCGATCCAAGTTTGACGAGGCAAAGTTTCAGCGTTTTGGTCAACAAGCAGGATCATAAACTAATTAAAAATATGATGCATACCTGTAATAAATGTTAATATACCATATGATAATTGTGCTTGAAATGATGGATTATATTTTAATTCAAATTGTTTGAAATCTAGCAAGGTGATATAGTTGTTTATTTGAAGTATTAATTATAAAATCTATTATTGGAATGAGATGTCTTTGTTTCAATGAGGTTTAAACCATATATATTAAACCATCATGTGGTGAAAAGTTGAGAGTTTTTATACATACTAAAACATGACCTCAATGTACAGTTTGGTGCAATGAATTAATGGACTTTAATTAGGTTTATAGACTTGAAGTGCTTAAAATTGGTTAGATGCTAGTCTTTATGATGCATGTTTAATGCAAGTCTTCTATAAGGTGTTTTTTATTGTCATCGGTTTTGTATAAAAATATTTTTTGTTCAAATAAAAGGAATTTTTTAGTTGTGTAATGATTATGATTATATTATATTGTATATTGACTCAAATATTAAATAACTAGCCCTTTTTGTATGATTGTTTGACTTCTTGCTATGATTATACTTGATACATGAGCAGAAAATGGTATCGGTTCAAGAAGATGAACCAAAATTGATATAGGAGCGTAGTTTATTTTGTTATCTCATATTTTGCTTGCGTATATAAATGTTTTCTAAACTTTGTTGTTAGGTAAACTATATTTTATTTTATGTAAATATTTAATTGTTACATTAACAATTAATCTTGTTATTCATTATAATATGATTTATTTATTTTTTTCTATTTTTATGAATCCAACAAATGTCTTTTTCATAATTATAGCATGACTCATCAGGATTTGAAGGGTTTGTTTATAAGCAAGATTAAAGTCACTATTTTAAGCATATGGTGTTATAGATAAAAGGGCAAGTATGCCACACATGTGCTTGCACCAAGGGTGGTTTGCATGACTTTGTAAACAATAGTTTTGATCATGTAGTTATTTTGTACCAAGATATGTGTAAAAGCATAAATCTAAATCTTAGAAAATAAGGGTGAATTCATGAATCTATACTAAAATTGAGAAGAAAAGGTTTTATACAATAGTATACTCAATCAATCGATAGTAATGAGTCTGGTTAACCAAACAAAAATGTAGTAACTAGCGATTTAAGAGATGGAAATAATGAAGTATCAATCTCAATTTCATAACATTACCTTGCACTTGAGAAGAAAATGACATTCAAAGAGTGTTCATAAGGAAACAAAGAAACAGAAAGAGCTGAGATGGGAAAAAATTACTATTAATTGTCTAATTGAAAAAATCTTGTAGAAAGGTATTTGATATTTTCTTTTTGGTACTATTCCTTGCCTTTGTGATTTATGGATCGATAGCTACTTTTCTTTCCCTTGTAACTAACTTCAATTTTGTCTCATTAAGAACTACGTCCCCCACATGAGCATCCATTTCAACATTGTTTTTCTTCTATACATTATCCCCCTATATGAAATAACCTTGTCCTCAAGGTTGAAATTTGAGTATGCCCTGTAGAATTCTTCTATTGTTCCCAAGTGATAAAAAATTTGCTCCTTCCTCCCATTGCACTTGTTACTATTATAGTTCCTTTCCACCAAACAAAATCATTCTCCTATCAATCAATATAGTAGGAGATATTATTGGTCTACATTTAGTGGTCTTCAACATTAATGGGAAGTAGTGTTGTTTGTGATCTCTTTTAAACTTCTTATGCAATGACACGTGGAATGCATTATAAATTTTTTCCTTTGATGGTAATTCTAATTTATAAGCTATAAGACTTAGCTTCTAACTGATCTTGAAGGGGACAAAGTACATGAGACCAATTTTCTGGTGCTTTATTAGTGTTATCGAATGTTGTTGATAGGGCTCGAGCTTGACTATAACTAATTCTCCTTCTTGAAATTATTCATTTCTTTTATTTTTTTAACATAATGTTTCATGAATTACTAAGACTTAGACGTATTAACTCACATTTGGTTTATCAATCTATCTCTTTCAACCAGTATTTCTTGTAGTGTAAGATCATCATTTTAAAAAATTTCGTACTTGATGAATGATGGGGATCTCTACCATACAAGGCCTTATAAGGTGTCATTTTGATGCTGGTGTGATATGATGTGTTATATCACTATTGAGCCCATGGTATCATCTTCACCCAATTCTTTGGGTTGTCAAAACAATAATATCTTAGTACATTTTGAATGTCTTATTCAATATATTACTTTGTTCATCGGCTTGTGGATAATAAGTTGAACTCATAGTAACAATTTTTCCTTGAAAGCTTAAAAAGATGTTTCCATAATTTGCTTATGAATATTTTGTTCTTGTTAATGATAATTGATTTAATAAAACCATGAAATATGTTCTTGCCGGTTGACTCTAACGACGATCACACGCCCGTCTCTCTCTGCCTTGGTTCGTGCTTTCCTAGATCGAAACACTCTGTACCTGGAAAGACAAAGGGGGCGCCCTAAAGGTCGTTTGTACTCTAACGCTCAAGTCAATCCTCGGCTAAGAAACAATATTTGAGTGTAATAGTTCTAGTATCAGAAACTGCGTACCTTGTGGATTTTCTTACTACCCTTTATATAGTCTAGGGTCTCTTCTATTTCTGTTACCCACATTTAGGGTTTATGGAGGAATGCCCTTGCGCCGCTATTACCCAATCTTAGTGTAATCTAGCGCGTAAGGCTCCCCTTGATGGAGTGCAACCTCTAACTGAATGGCCACCTAGGTACCAACTTGTGCACCAAATCTCTGGGTCTATCAGCTCTAGGGGGTGCCCTAACTATTCACGTGCCCTGCATGCAGCTTCCCTTGGAAACCTTAACCCTAACAGGCATTCGTGGCTTCCAAGGCTCTTTACTCGTGTCGCACCCAGTTGAGCTATCCACACCACACGCATGGGCACCCTGTGACTTAGGCTTCCCCCTACTTCTGGGCGTTTTACTGATAACTGGCGTGTTTCCTGGGACCCACCTTTCGGGGCCCCATTTAGCTGTTTGAACCACCGATGCCCGATGTCACATCGGCCTTACTCTGCTGTCGAGGACACGTCGACATATCCTGGTGATCGACTTCCGACAACTACTCGACACACTGGCTCATGCCTCTTGGGGGACCCAGCTCACGTGGCCCACCATAACTAGTGGTCATAGCCCTTAGCGACCTACGTGGCACTGGATGAAAGGACGTGAACAATGCACCGAAGTGACGTCTCTCCGTACTTGTTTTAATCTGCATAGACATGTCTGGATCAACGACTAGGACTTATTGCCGCTTGCGCTCCCTTGTTTACGTTAACTCTTTCAAAACCCCGTGCTTCTTCACTGTTCCATCACTTCACTGAAAACTCTCTTCGATCATTCTCCTTCTCTCGAACGCTCTCGCTTCTCCTTCGTCAATCTCGACCTTCAACCCTCAACTTCTTAAAGGTATGATTTTTATCTCACGACTTGCTCTTGTTTCATGATTTCGCTGCTCATAACATGCTATAACTGCTCTGGGTCTGTTTAAGATTTCTGCACTTTAGGTTTTCCTGCATTTTACACTGTTGCGTTCTTCGATTCTATTTCTCTGGTTCATTGAGCCACACTGTTGCTTCTTCTGAACCCTCGTCTTTCTTCCTTTCTCCTCTCCCTTTTAGCTTTCTTCAAGATGGCCAAAACCAAAACCACCTATAACCCTCCTCCCAACGTGACTACAAAGCTCTGTACCCTTGGGCTTTCGCTGAATTCCTCGCTGAGACCTCCACGCTTACCTCCAGCGAGGACGTGAGGAAGCATAGAGAAGAAGAGACTGACCCCAAAGGCCATGTATTTAGGAGGGAAAGTGACGCATACGTATCGGTTCGTCCTTGCACGAAGGGCGAACCTGTATGTGCTGATGATCGCGCTAGCGCTGGGGAACCCTTCTTCTTCTTATATGTCACCATCTTCAAGCGGATCAAACTTCGCTTGCCTCTCACGGGGTTCGAGCGGGCGCTCTTGACTGAAATCAACGTGGCCCTTGCCCAGCTGCACCCCAACAGCTGGGCCTTCGTGAGGGCATTCGCCATTCTGTGCAACAATCTAGGGCACACCCCTTCAGTGGACGTCTTTCTCCACTTCTTCGAGGCTAAGAGCCCAGGGAAGAAGCTTTGGGTAAGCTTCAACGGGGTGGTGGGGAGACTCCTCCTAACCCTCTTCCAGCAATCTTATAAAGGCTTCAAAGGGAAGTTCTTTAAGGTGTACTGCAACACTCTTGACCCCACCCTGCTAGATGGGTTCCCACTTTATTGGGTGGGGAAGCTAAAGTTCAAGAAACCCAGGGGTCTTAAGGAGCTGACTCCCCCTGATTGCGAACTATGTCAGCTTCTCTCAAGCTTGGGAGCGGTGTTTAACATCGCTCAACTGATCAAGCATGAATACAGCGCCTCAGCTCTCAAGGGCTATATCGGTATTGATCCATACCCCTTTTCTAACTTTCCTTATGCTTCTTGTTGCTGGGTGTACACTGTGTAGGATTATCTCCTTATGTTTCCTTGTCTTGGTGCAAGTATGGTGCTCAACGAAGAGAAGAGGAACAGACTAGCTGAGCTGATTGCTCGCTGCCAAGCGGCACGTACTGGTGCAGGTGGCTCAGCCCCCGCTGGTCCTCTAACTGTTGCCCAGGATTCGCCCAGTCCAGCCCTCGGTGATAAGAATAAAGGGGTGGTGGCGATTGACTCTGAGGACGAGGACACCTAGGAGGGCCTTGTCTTCAACAGGCCAAGGGTGGGCGTCGCGACGATCTCACTCTTTGCTACTGATGGCCACCCCCCTTCATTCAGAGACAATCCCCCCAGCGCCTCCTCTTCTCGCGGACTCCTCGCGCTTGAAGGCGGTGGGGAGAGCACTCCTGGTGATGGAAGAGGGCCAAGCACAACCTTCCATGAAAGGCAAGAGTCAAGTCAAGAGCGTCTAAGATCAAGCTAGGAGTGTCTAAGACCAAGCTAGGAGCGTCTAAGACAAGCTAGGAGCGTCTAGGACAAGAAGACCAAGCTAGGAGCGTCTAGGACAAGCTAGGAGCGTCTAGGACAAGAAGACTTGGATCAAGCTATGAAAGGGAGAGTGGCATACTAGCACATATTCCGTGAAGGCCCATCAAGTGTAGTTTAGCTTTAATTGGGGTGTAAATAGCATAGCCATGTGGACAAATGTTTATTTTTCTGCACATTAGAATTAAGGAGGAGTTAACCTTGATTAGCTAAAGGTTTCTAGAAGCCTTTACTAATCTAGGGACGGTTTTGTGAAGCCATGTGCACCCATGTGCTCCATGTGGCCCATGTACTTCACATTTACATTACATTTACCTAGCATTTCATCTTCTCTTAGCTTAACATTTACGACCTCCTTAGCCTATAAAAGGAGAAGCCCATCACTTGTATTTTCAAGATTAATGAGAGTAATGTTATGCTGCCCATTTAGTGCCATACACTGCCAAAGGAATAGAGAATTCCAAGGGATCCTTCAATGGAGAACATCATTGGAAGCAAATGGGTTTTCAAAAACAAGCTGGATGAATCTGGAGTAATTACAAGCAACAAGGCAAGGCTTGTGGCTAAAGGTTATAATCAAGAAGAAAGCATAGATTATGGTGAAACCTTTGCTCTAGTTGCAAGATTAGAAGCTGTAAAGTTGCTGCTGGCCTTTGCTTGTTTGAGTGGATTCAAATTGTTTCAAATGGATGATAAAAGTGCTTTCCTCAATGGAATTATCAATGAGGAAGTCTATGTTGAACAACCACCGGGCTTTGAAGATCATCAACATCCTAACCATGTATACAAGCTGAAAAAGGCCTTGTATGGGCTTAAGCAAGCTCCAAGGCAGTGTAGTATGAGAGGCTTAGTAACTTGTATATGTTCATCCTATGTAAAGTAAGTTATATATGTCCATCCTATGTTTTTGGCTTCATAAGACCAAATGAAATTCTAAACATGCTTGAGGTAATGCAAAGGTATGAATGTATTTCATTATGCATTTCCCATCACTTTGAAAGATGATTTGCTTTGAAAAAAAACATTTTCTTGTTTTCTCAGAAAAACAACCGATTGTTTTACCTCTGGTACATTTGAATAAAGCTGTTATGATTTCTTATGCATGATTACAACTATTTCTTTTCTGTCATAATCCATTATGAGTCAAATATGCATTCTTTGTGCCTCTAAATTAGATCATAAAGAGATATATTCTTTGTTTTCCTTGAAATTTAAAGCTTTTTATGAATGGAAACCACATTGGTGGTCATGGGGTTGAAGAATATTTATGAATGTATCTTTGGAACATCTGGAAGGTTTGCTCTTAACAGAAGAGAGAATATTTCTACCAAATCCACCTCTTGAGCAATCATTTAGCCAACTTGAATTGTTGGATGAAGAAAAGATAGGGGGAGAAACTGTGGTCTCCTTGCTGAAATTTCTGGGGTCTATGGTACTTTGATTCTGCTGCTGTCATAGCTCTGATACACCATATATTTTGCTGCAATTCTGATATGGTATCAAAGATTTGTTGCTGCAACGGTGCTGCTACACACACTGGTTTTCTGGTTTATTATGTTGCTGCTATATGCTGGTTTTCAATGCTAGAAATTCTGTTGTTTGTATCCCTTCTTTCATTCTATTTGAGAAGACAAATAGGGGGAGAATGGTGTGGTTTTATGTGTTGTAGTCTTGCTGCTACACTCTGGTGTTATTTGGTTTTATCATGGTTTAAATTCTGTTGCTGCCATGCTCTTATTCACCATAGTTCTACTGCACACAAGTCTCATTTTGGCACTGGTTTTTATGGTTATTTGACTGGTTTTTCTTCTTAAAGGCTTATGCATAAAATTGGTTTTGTGTGCCTTGGTATCCTGCTGGTATACTTGCTTTGTATATGCACAAATTCTGTTTTGCGGGACCTTTCAAGTTCAAAAACAACAACACAAACAAACTAGGGATTTGTCTTCATCAAATAGGGGGGGATTGTTGAACAAGATGCTTTGATGTCTCCAAATACAAAAGGAAAGCTTGAACACCTTGTTGTTGTTGTGTGTGTGTGTTGTCTAGTTGTTTGGAACTTGTTAATTCACTCCTTAAGATGATCCAAGTTCATTTGAATCTTTAACCTTTTGAAAAGATGAGTTTTCTAAAATGCTGTTGAAATTTCAACAGGTTGTTTGAAACAATAGGTTGTTTTACCTTAGCAGTTTTTGAAAAGGTTTTGAAAAGCTTGACTTTGCTGTAAAGTCAATTCAACCGATTGTTTCGACAAAACAATCGATTGTTTTCCTGTAAACCTTAACAAAATTCTGTTAAGTGGTTTTAATATGTTTTAAATGATCCTAACTGATATGATTCCAATAGCACAATATGAATGATTCTTGACATTCTTAGGAATCATCTTGAGTTGGATATGAGATAGGCACGTTATCATAGAATTGGATCAAGGTTCTATGAGCAAGAACTCACCAAAACTAGTACCAAAACCCAAACTCATATGGAAGTTCCAATTATTGTCATATTGAACCGTTTAAAATGGAAGGAAAAGAAAAAGCACCGAACACAATGGAATAGAACTGAATTGAACCGAACATAAAGACTAGAAATGAAGAAGAAACAATGTAGAACAGCAGGGAAGCAAAAGAACCGAAGCAAAACACATAAGAATTGAAAATGCCGAACAGAAATTCAAGAGAAGCAAGCTAAGACATGAACAATTGAAAGAGAAGGAAGGAAGGAGAAGAGAAAGCTCATGAAGATGGAGAAATGGTTGGATGATCACGCCACTAGGAGGATGGAGACTCCAAGATAAGTGTGCAAGCCGCCACTTGAGGTAACCATTGAACTCTCAAGATAAGACTAGTGAGGAAGGCACAAAGCTCTCCAATGCTCTCTCAAAAATTGAGTATAGTTTCTCTAATCAAAATTCAAATCTGAATTGTACAAGCTAAGCACCTTTATTTATAGCCTAGAGGTGCTGAAAAATAGGTGGGAAATTTCAAATAAAACTCATTTGAAATTCCCACCAAAAACAAGTCACATGGGAGGTGTGACCTTTTTCTACTATGACACCTCCTAAAAACTACACCTACACCACTCTCCTAAGTCACATGGACAATGTGACTTTATTTTACATTTTCACACTCCTTTATTTAATAACCACACCTCCTAAAACTATACAAGAGTATTTCAAAGCTTGGCCTTGCCCCTCATGGGATGGACTTGGGCTCTTTGGGCTTTGGCCTTCTTGGGCTTGGGCTTGGGTTTTGGGCTTGGGCCTCATCTTTATTTTATGTCTTCTTTTAATGTTGAGAAGACTAGAAGGAAGAACTTCAAATGTGAGGGTGGATGTCCTTTTCCTCCATTAATAAAAGCCTCCTTTATTTGATTCTCATCATACTCCTCGAGTTGGAGAGAATTCGTCCACGAATTCTGAATCCCTGCATATAACAAAGTCAGTTTAGTTTTATAATTAAAAGTGGAAGAAAAATGTAAACATGACTTAGCATTTGTAAACAATGGGATTTCAGAAAAGGAGGTTCTATAAATCGACCAAGTTGGAAAAAGTTGTTTGGGAATGATGTGATGTTTTGGAAAAAGACCTCTTAAATGGTGACAACCATTAGGGGGTATGAACAAATCATCCCTAACATTTTTTAACCATGATGGTGGTGAAATAGGAACCTTGGGTAATGAAAAAGATAAGGAAGGAAAACACCTTGGAGGTGAAAGGATAAGACCCATGTCAACTTGGCCTTCTTTGTCTTTTTCATTTTTACTTGTGGGAAGTGGGTGAGTTAGGTCTTGTTTTACCTTGTTTATCTTTAAGACTTGCTTTTGTGGACAATGAAGAGCGATGTGCCCAAAACCTAAACATTTAAAACATTTGATATTGGAAGTTTTGGTAGGTGACTTAGGAGTAGAAGGATTTGTAGTAGAAACTTTTTTTGGAAACATGGTTTGTTTGGAAAAAAGTGGAAGGAGAAATTTGAGTAGAAATTGTGTTTGCATCCTTCCGAGAAGAGTTGTAGAAATCATCATCATGAGTATTTTTGAAAGTTTTTTTCAAAAGATATGATTCCACCTTGATGGCTTTGTGAAACACTCTCTTTAAAGAAGAGTACTCTTTTAATTCTACAAAGTCTCTAATATCTCTTCTCAAACCACGTACAAACCATTTAATCTTTGACTCTTCATTAGCATGCATATTCATTTTAGTCAAAGTTGTTTCAAAATCTTTAAAGTATTCATCTACCATCCTATGTCCTTGAGGAAGCCTTTGGAACTTCAACAAGTGTTCCTTCCTAGAAGGAGGAACAAACCTCGCGCGCATACACTCTTTCAAAGCATTCCAAGAAACCACGGGAGGTTTCTTGCGATATATAATGTCCATTACAATTTTATGCCACCATTCTTTGGCATAGCACAAAAAGGATAAAGAAACTAAACTATGTTTTTGGTCATCTTGGACCTTATACACATGAAAATAATGGTCAACCTTAGTCTCCCATTCTAAATACACATTAGGATCACTATCACCATTAAAACTAGGGACTTGTCTACAAGAAATGTTGAACACTTGGTGATATCTATGGTCACGGTTATAGCTCTCTTCATGAGAATTGATCCTGCCTGTTGACCGGAACGCTGGAGACTGCCTCGTCAAAGGATCGACGTGCGCACCGCTTCTCACCTCCGTTCCTCTCCGGGATCTACCTCAAGAACCTGCAAAGAAACAGTACGGCGCCGCTGCGGCCGATCGCACTCCGACGCTCAAGTCAGTGACGGTATCACCAAATACTAAGAACAAGAACCGTGCAAATCCTCTCTCACAATCAGCTCTGTCACTCGCAAGCGTAAAGTGTATGAACTGAACGTGCGTACCTCAGAAAGTTTGTTATGAACTCTTATATACCTGGTAGCTTTCTCTCACCTGGCAGTTACAGACTTGGACACGTGGCTCGCATCCAACTGTACACGTGCCATCATCTGGAGGCTCCCTGACTTGGCGCTGCTTCTACTCTCATTTTGGCTAAGTTACTTACGCATGGTACTGCCCAGTGCGAAACTAACTTAGGAGTGCGATCTCTACTGGAACTGGCGAGTTAGGGGCCTTCATACTCCTTCCCTGTGGTCTCGCCGGCCGCCTTCACAATCTGCTTCTCCTTCATCTTCGGCGATGTGCTCGCTCTGGCGATCTCCAACGACTAGGCCGCCTGAATCTACATCTGGCGACTTCATCTTCAACTTGGCGATCGCCGATTCTGGTAAGCTAGCGATCGGAACACGCCAACTTAACAACTGGCGACTACACGAGCCCCCCGACTTCCTTCCCTTCTGCCAACCTGGCGTCTTGTCAACACGCCTATACTGTAGGAGGATGCCACGTCGTCACACCCGACCACCAGGGCGGTACACAAGCCCCCCAGTCTTAAGCGAAGACTTGTCTAGCGAAAAGACTGAAAAAGCCTTCGTTACCACCGATCTACGTGGCACTGACGCAGAATTCAAAGCGGTTGTACCTTCTGCTGCTCTGACGCTCCACCAAACCCTTCACTCATCGCTCGACACGTGGCTTCATCAACGACTCTCTTCATTTGCCGTTTGCGCTTCCTAAACCATTTCGAAAAAACCCTTAAACCCATTTTCAGTCAGCACTGTTTCATCACTTTCCCTCGCATTCACGAACGCTCCAACTTCTTTCTGCGAAAACTCTCAACGCTTTTCAACGCTCCAGATCACCATCTTTCTCTACCGTCTTCCTGATCATCGAAAGGTAACTACTTTCCTTCATCTGCTGGGTTTCCTTGCATTTTCACCGATTTGCATCATCCTGTAACTGCCTGGTGCATACGCTGTGGGTTGTTTTTTCCATTTCTCATTCTGCGCAACTTAGGGCTTCGTTAATCGTCGCAACGAACCTTCATTCGTTCGTTCTTCTCCTTCCTTCTATGATCGAGTCAGCCTCTGTAACCCCCTGACCATCTTTCCTTTCTTCTTCCTTTGCAGCTGCTATCATGACTCGCACAAAGATTACCCCGAACCCACCTCCTTCAGCACGAAACCTTCCTTCACAAGCACACGACCCAACACAAGTTCGTGGCGCTTCGTCTTCGCAGGCTGTGAGGCCTGCGTCTTCCCATCCTGTCCTGGCCCAGGCGACTCCACCTAACGCTGGAGGAGCCCCCGTTCCCCTGCCTGACTTCAAAACTTTGTATCCCTGGGCCAACTCAACCCTTCTGAAGGAGACCTCGTCGGTGAACACTGCGGGAGCGGTTTTGCGGCTGACTAAGGGGGACGAGATCCATCAATCGTTTCACAAGGAGCATGACGAGAAGATGATGGTGCTGCCTTGCCCCGCCGATCTGCCCGTGTGTGCTGATGACAAAGTAAGCGCCGACGGGCCCTTCTGCTTTGTCTATACGACTTTTTTCAAGAAGGTTAAGCTCAGGTTCCCTTTCACCCGATTCGAAAGGGAACTTCTGACCGAGCTCAACATTGCTGCCGCCCAGCTTCACCCCAACAGCTGGGCGTTTGTTCGAGCCTTTCAAATAACGTGCGACCACCTGGGGTTGCCCGCGTCGGTGGACGTGTTTTTGTTCCTTTTCGAAGCCAAGCACCCAGGAGACCGCCTGTGGGTCAGCTTGAATGCAATTGCTGGGAGATCCATCTTCACCATCTTCCAGCAATCGTACAAAGATTGGAAGGGGAAGTTCGTCCAAGTACGTGCGAACGACAAGGACGCTTCCCTTCTTGATGGCTTCCCCTTGTACTGGGTGGACAAGGGGAAGAAGGAGTCCAAGAGCTGCTTCAGGAGGCCCAGAAGTCCTGACAGCATGGGAGCATTGGACAGAGACCTCTGTCTTTTCTGGAAGAGGGTGGCGGACGCCAATATAACATTCCTGACCACCACCTTGATATCCTTCGAATTCTTTGAGGATCAGCTAGAATTCCAAATAGGTTAGGACATCCAAACTGTTGCTTCGATACTGCTTCTGTTTAACTGTTATGGGCGTCTTGTGCGTTATGCACAAGACTTTGGTTTTACCTTTCCTGCACATACCATCTGCTCTGCCGTTTATTACCTTATACACTTATCTTTTTCTTCTTTGAGCTAACCCATGCATTTTCGTTTCGTGCAGACAACATGTTGGGCAGAGGCATGCTCGCCGAATTGAAGGCGCTCGCCCGAAACCACGGGTTGGCGACCGGTTCCCAAACGGTGCCCAACTCGGCGGTCGAGAAGGCCATCGTTCACGGGCGATCACCGCCCAAAGAACCCGCCCAGCGCAAAAAACTGGTCCTTAAGAGACCTAAACGAAAAGCCCCTCAAAATGTCCATGAGGAGGAAGAAGAGGACGACGAGGTCACCGAGGATGGCCTCGTTATGAAGAGGAAGAGGGTGGCACCTTCTTCACCATCTGCTCCACCCCCTCTTCCAACCTCAACACCACCATCAACGCCTGCTCCTCCTCCATCGTCGCCAACGCCGCAGGCTCCTCCCTCTCCAGTCCAAGCGGTTCCACTGGCCACTGCGCCACCTGCAGCTGAGGCCCAAGAGCCAAATTTCCTGGAGGACCCCCCAAGCGCCTCTACGCCACACATGTCAGCTGGAGGGGGCCCCCCTTCAAACGCTTCAACTGCAGAAAATGCTCCAATCGGGGATGAGGTTGCTCATACCTCTCCAATTCTGATTACCGAATCCCCGATTGCGTCGCCACGCCAGGAAGCAACTGCTGGAGATATTGTTAAGGAAGGTGGCGGCGAGAACCCACAACAAGCCCCCCTGGCGCCTCTCCAAGCAGCAAACCTTTCCCTTGAAGTCACAAGGATGTGGGAGCCTCTAACTGCCAAGCTGAAAACCATAGCAGAGGATATCCCCGCGATCATAACAAGGGCTGTGGAGAGCTCCACGAGGAAGCTTCAAGACGATCTCTTCAACCTCAAGACTGACAATAGCACTATGAAGGTCGAGGTGGAGAAATTGTCATTCAGCCTGACACTCGCAGAAATCGAACACTCCCGAGTGGAGGATGCCATGAATACCGAGCTCAGGCTGGCGCGCAAGGAGGCTACTGACCTTCGCCGCAAAGTTCACGAACTTGCCCAAGAGAAAGTCGAGCTGGAAAGCAAAATCGTGCCTCTTCGCGCCAAGGCGGTCGACCTGGAGGCTCTCATGAAAGCTGACGCCGCTAAGGTGCAAAAACTAGAGCAGAGGTCGATCGACCGAGAGAAACTACTTGGGCAAGTAGAAAAGGCGAGGGACGACGCCATGGCTGATCTCGCCGAGGCCAACAAGGAGAAAGGAAAGATGGCTGCTGAGTTGGCCCAAGCACAATCGGAATCCAAGAAGGTTACTGAAGACCTTCTCCACGCTCAAGAGACCAGCGAACAACTCAGAAAACAGGTTGAAGAGCTGGAGCAGCAGAACAAAGAGCTCAAGAAGTAGGTTGAAGAACTTCAAGGGCAAATTGATGAACTTAAGCTAAACTCTGCTCAGATTCTGGCTGCTGGATTCGAAGCCGCTCGGGAACAATTCGCATGCCTATTCCCCGATCTCGACCTCAACATGGTGTCGCTGAACAACGAAGTAGTAGATGGAAAGGTCGTTCCTGCTGAAGACTAATCAACTCCACCTCATCTGCTACTTTTATGATTTCCCTTGTATATATACCTTGTAATAAACTCGTGCATATGTGCTTTTAACAGATACTTAGCTCAATGACAAAGTGTGGATATTCTCTCTCCTGACTTCTCTAAGCGCTTTAACCTTCTTTGCATGTTTAACTTTGTCGGATTTAACTTAGTGATTTTGCAAACGCGACTTTTGACTTAACTGCTTCGAGCCACTTCAAACTTAAGCAAAAATCACTTTAAACAACTTGTACTCTTAAGGCGACTAACCTTATTGTAAGAATACCTTTCAAGCAACGAACTGTAACTCAATTATTGGCTCAAAGCACCGTCCCACTCGACCTGCTTCATCAAACAGGTATTTTAACCTTCTCGCCGCTGTTTGAATTCTTCCCGATCACCAAGAACTCCTGGTAACATCAGCTTTTCCTAGCCTCATGCTTTGGCAATCGTTTCTTTATCTGGGGTAGAAACGCCCTTTGGGATCTTTCTTTGCCCCCCTGAACTTCAGAGCAAAAGACCGGCTGACTAGGCGTTCTCTTCGAACCTACCTTAGCCGCCTTCCAACTTCTTCCACCCTCTGCGCCATACCTGAACTCGTTCGAGACGAGAAGGATTTTATCTTGCCTATGCTCGCATGTAAGCGAGAAGGTCTTTAACTCGCCTGAACTCGCTCATCGGCGAGAAGGTCTTTATCTGGTGCCTCAACTTGCCCAGGGTGTACATCTCCCCCCCTGGATGCATTGAGGACCTTTTCTCTTTCTCGCCTGCGCTCGCTCGACGGCGAGGAGGTCTTTATCTGGTGCCTCAACTTGCCCAGGGTGTACATCCCCCCCTGGATGCACTGAGGACCTTTTCTCTTTCTCGCCTGCGCTCGCTCGACGGCGAGGAGGTCTTTATCTTGCCTCTACATTGCCCCAGGGGTTACATCTTCTCGCCCCCAGAAACACGGAGGACTTTTACTGGGGCCTCTACATTGCCCCAGGGGTTACATCTTCTCCCCCCCAGAAACAAGGAGGACTTTTACTCTTTCTCGCCTGCACTCGCTCGACGGCGAGGAGGTCTTTATCCTGCCTCAAAACGCGCGAGGGCGTTGAGGTCTTTCAACTGGTGCCTCCGATCGCCGAAAGACGATGAGGACTTTGAAAACTTAACTGAGGCCTCCAATCGTCGAAAAAAAAAACGATGAGGACTTAAAAACTTTAGCTGGTGCCTCCGATCGCCGAAAAACGATGAGGGCTTAAAAACTTCTTAGAAAGCACGCGATATATCTTTACTTGCCTTAAATCATGTACAAATGACAAGGTCTTTCTTCAAAACTTTTGAAAATGGCACACATGCAATCTGAAAACGCCTTATACTTCGAAAACTCTTCTCTTATTGGGTGGCCTCATTAAAAACCCTCCTTAGGGAAAAAAGAGTGCCCCCTTCAAACTGTTTTAACAGAAACATTGTAATATAACCTTTGTGTTTGTCTTTACTTACAAAGCTCTTAACTATAGTACAACTTCAGGTGTGTGGCATTCCAGGTGCGAGGAATCGCCCCTCCTTCCAGCGTTTCTAAGCGGTAGGCTCCGTTCCCGAGCGCCTCGGTTATTCTGAACGGTCCAGTCCACTTGGGTGATAGTTTATTCTCCATCTCATACTGGTGGGCCTTCCTCATCACCAGGTCGCCTTCTCTAAACTGCCTTGGCATCACCTTTGAGTTGTATCTTCGTTCGATCCTCCTCTTCACCGCCTCAGCCTTCAGCCTCGCCTCTTCCCTGACCTCATCCAGTAGATCCAGGTTCAGCCTTCTTTCTTCATTCGAGTCTTCCTCTACGAAGTTCTGGAATCTCGGCGAGCTCTCCTGGATCTCTACGGGAATCATGGCGTCACACCCATAGACCAAGCTGAACGGGGTCTCATGCGTTCCTGACTGCTCGGTGGTGTGGTACGCCCAGACTATGCGGGGCACCTCCTCAGCCCAACCTCCCTTGGCTTTCTCAAGCCTTCTCTTCAAACCTCTCAACAACACCCGATTAGCTGACTCCACCTGGCCATTTGTCTGAGGGTGCTCGACGGATGCAAACACTTGTTGAATTCCAACCCCTTCACAAAGCTTCTTCAACGGGTGGCTTGCAAACTGCGTCCCATTATCTGACACCAGGTGATGTGATTCCAATAGCCACATAGAACAAGATTCTTGACACTTTGAGGAATCACCTTGAGCTGGAAAATGTAGAGGCACTTTCTTAGAAGTTGGATCATAGTTCTAAGATCAAGAACTCACCAAAACAAGTACCAAATCCCAAACTCATTTGGATGAACCAAATATTGTCAAATTGAATCAACAAAGGAGAAGGAAAAGAACAAACCGAACAGAATTGAACTTCAAAACAAAAGAACCGAACAGAATTTAAAAACTAAACAGAAAATAGGTGCTGGAAAATTAAAGGAACCGAAACAAAAACAACTCAAAACTCAAGGCAATAAGAACAAATTGAAGAAGAAGAAAGGAAGGAGAAGAGAATGCTCATGAAGATGGAGGAATGGTTGGATGATCACGCCACTAGAAGAATGGATGCTCCTAGATGAGTGTGGAAGCCGCCACTTGAGGAAACCATGGTCCTTCAAGATAAGACTAGAGAAGAAGCTCAAAGCTCTCCAAATGCTCACTCCAATTTTGAGTATAGTTTCTTTAGATAAAATTCAAATCTGAATTTTACAAAGGAAGCACCTCTATTTATAGCCTAAGGTGCTGAAAAATAGGTGGGAAATTTCAAATAAACTCATTTGAAATTCCCACCAAAAACAAGTCACATGGGAGGTGTGACCTTTTTCTACTATGACACCTCCCAAAAACTACACCTACACCTATCTACTAATACACCCCCCTAAAGGTCCTATTTAAAACCTAAAAGATGCTATAACAAAAGAGGTTTCTAAGGTTTCCCTCTAAGCACCTTCAACTAAAGACACTACAAAAAGAGAAAATAAATGTCCTCTTGCTCCCAAGGCTTTGAACATGCTTCTTGTAATCCTTTGAGGTGGACTTTGACCTCCATGGGCATCCTCCATTTGTGCCTCCACCTCTTCTTGAGCTTGATGAGTGGCCTCCATGTTCTCTTGGGCTTGATCTCCATCATACTCCCCGAGTTGGAGAGAATTCGACCACGAATTCTGGAGACCTACAGAAAAAGGAGTTAGATCGCTGACATTAAAAGTATGACTACCTAAGAATGTATCAGGCATATCTAACTCATAAGCATTGTCATTAATCCTCTTGAGGACTTGGAAAGGTCCATCCCCTCGAGGCATTAGTTTGGACTTCCTTTGAGTAGGAAAACGATCCTTCCTCAAGTGAAGCCAAACCCAATCGCCCTCATCAAACAACAATGCTTTTCTCCTCTTATTGGCAAGTTCAGCATACTTGCCAACCTTCTTCTCAATTCTCTTCTTGATGTCTTTATGCAAAGTTTTCACAAAAGAAGCCTTTTCATCCCCATCTTTGCACAAGACATCGTCAAGAAGGGGAATAGGAAGAAGATCAAGAGGTGTTAGGGGATTAAACCCATAGACCACCTCAAAAGGAGAATGGGAGGTGGTAGAATTTACTACTCGGTTATATGCAAACTCAACATGGGGTAGTAAATTCTCCCACACTCTAGGATTCCCCGAAATAAAGCATCTCAATAGTTGTCCCAAAGTTCTATTTACCACCTCGGTTTGACCATCGGTTTGTGGGTGGCAAGTGGTAGAAAATAAAAGCTTAGTTCCAAGCTTGCCCCACAAGGTCTTCCAAAAGTGACTCAAGAACTTAGGATCTCTATCGGACACTATAGACCTAGGAATCCCATGCAAGCGAACCACTTCTTGGAAGAAGAGGTTTGCAATGTGGCATGCATCATCCACTTTGTGGCAAGGAATAAAGTGAGCCATTTTTGAAAAACGATCCACTACCACAAAAATGGAGTCCTTTCCCTTTGATGTCTTGGGTAAGCCTAAGATGAAATCCATAGATATATCTACCCAAGGCATTGAAGGGATAGGAAGAGGAGTATAAAGACCATGGGGATGCATTTTAGATTTAGCTTTGCGGCAAGCTATGCATTTATCACACAAACTATGAACATGTTTATGCATATGAGGCCAAAAGAAATGTTCATGCAACACATCCAAAGTTTTAGCAACCCCAAAATGTCCCATTAAGCCCCCCTCATGAGCTTCTCTAACAAGAGATAATCTAATAGAGCATTGGGGAACACAAAGACGTTTTCCTTTAAAAAGAAAGCCATCTTGAATAAAAAAATCTTTGTGTCCTCCCTTAAGACACTCTTGATAGAGGAGAGAAAAATCAAGGTCATCATGATAAAGTTCCTTAATGTGATCAAAACCAAGATATTGAGAGGTTAAAAGATTTAGCAAGGTGTATCTTCTAGAAAGAGCATCCGCCACAATATTTATTTTGCCTTGCTTGTGTTTGATCACATAAGGAAATTGCTCAATGAATTCCACCCACTTAGCATGCCTCTTGTTAAGTTTGTTTTGGCTTTTCAAATATTTAAGAGATTCATGATCACTATGTATCACAAACTCTTTGGGAAAAAGATAGTGTTGCCAAGTAAACAAAGCCCTAACAAGTGCATATAATTCCTTATCATAGGTGGAATAGTTGAGATGACTTCCCTTCAATTTCTCACTAAAATAGGCTATGGGGTGGCCCTCTTGAAGGAGAACAGCCCCAATACCTATGCTTGAAGCATCACACTCAATCTCAAATGTCTTAGTGAAATTAGGAAGGGCCAAGATGGGAGCATTAGTCAATTTTTCTTTCAAAGTATCAAAAGCATTTTGTTGTGCTTCTCCCCAATGAAAGACCACATCCTTTTTCACTATGTCATTGAGTGGTGCGGCAATGGTACCAAAGTTTGGGACAAATCTTCTATAGAAAGAAGCAAGCCCATGAAAACTTCGGACCTCATTCAAAGATTTCGGTGTAGGCCACTTTTGAATGGCCACCACCTTGGTTTTGTCCACATGGACCCCTTTACAACTCACAACAAACCCTAGGAATTCTATATGATCAAGAGCAAACATACATTTAGCAAGGTTAGCATACAAATGTTCCTTCCTAAGGGTTTCCAAAACTTGCCTAACATGCAACCTATGGTCATTCAAAGATAAGCTATAAATGAGAATGTCATCAAAGTAAACCACAACAAACTTACCAATGAAAGGTCTAAGAACATGATGCATGAGGCGCATGAAGGTACTTGGTGCATTAGTTAAACCAAAAGGCATAACTAACCACTCATATAAACCAAAGTTGGTCTTAAAAGCCGTCTTCCATTCATCACCCGGTTTGATACGGATTTGATTGTAGCCGCTTTTAAGATCAATCTTTGAAAAGATTTTTGAACCATGTAATTCATCCAACAAATCATCTAATCTAGGTATGGGATGCCTATACTTAATGGTTATGTTATTTATGGCCCTACAATCCGAACACATTCGCCATGTGCCATCCTTTTTTGGCACTAAGATGATAGGCATAGCACAAGGACTCATGCTATCTTGCACCCACCCTTTTTCAATCAAAGCCTCAACTTGTTGGCGAATTTCCTTGGTTTCACTTGGATTGGTCCTATATGCGGGACGATTTGGTAAAGAAGAGCCCGGTATCAAATCAATTTGGTGCTCAATCCCTCTCAAAGGTGGAAGGCCATTTGGAGGATCTTGAAACACATCTTTGAACTCTTCTACCAAATTTTCCAAGCAATGAGGACTATCAACAAGTGTTTCTATGCTAAGAGTTCTAGGGATGGCTAAAAAAAGAGGATGATGAGCCACTATTTCCCTTTCAATGTCACGCCTAGACACAAGGAGTGTAGGCTTAGAACTCTTATCTTTTTTATCTTTTTTATCTTTTTCACTCTCCCTCTTTTTCTTCATGATAACTTGGTCCTCATGGACTTCTCTTGGAGAGAGAGATTTTAAAGTAACCTTGTGACCATGGAATTCAAAAGATAATTTGTTGGTAAAGCCATCATGTAAAACTTTTCTATCAAATTGCCAAGGCCTTCCCAAAAGAACATGAGTGGCTTCCATGGGCACAACATCACATAATACCTCATCTTTGTATTTTCCAATGGAGAAATGGATGAGGACTTGTTTATTAACAATTATTTCTCCTACTTCACTAAGCCATTGTAATTTGTAGGGCTTTGTATGAGAGATAGTAGGCAATCCAAGCTTATCTACTACTCTTGTACTAGCCACATTTGCACAACTACCCCCATCCACTATCAAGGAACAAATGTTGTTTTGAATAAGACATCTTGTATGGAAAATATTTTCCCTTTGACTTTCATCAAAAGGTTGTGAAACTTGTCCAAGAAGTCTTCTCACAACTAACAAGTCCCCTTCAAGTGGACATTCACTCTCTTCCTCACTAGATGCATGAGAATGCAATGAATGCTTTGAAGAATCCGAATCATGCTCACTAACTACAATGCCCTCATGCATGTACATACTTCGTTTTGAAGGACAATTTGCAGCAATATGACCATAACCCATACATTTAAAGCATTTAGTGTTAGATGTTCTAGTGGGAGACTTAGGTCTAGATGTTGATGGCTTAGATTCCTTGGGTTTGAAAGAAGAATCTTTGGAAGGATGTTTTGAAAAAGAAGTTTTGTTTCTCCAAGACTTGGAGTAGTATCCATTATTGGAAGCATTTTTAAAAGAGTTTTTCTTAGCAAGTTGGGCTTCCACCTTCATTGCAAGATGAACTAAAGAGCCCAATGATGAATACTCTTGTAACTCAACAATGTCTTGGATATCCTTCCTAAGACCACTCACAAACCTAGCAACCATGGCTTCTTCACTTTCTTCTAATTCAATTTTAAGCACAAGCGTCTCAAGCTCCTTATAATATTCATCCAC
This sequence comes from Phaseolus vulgaris, assembly GCF_051622355.1. NCBI lineage: Eukaryota > Viridiplantae > Streptophyta > Magnoliopsida > Fabales > Fabaceae > Phaseolus > Phaseolus vulgaris. The sequence goes on along the minus strand of NC_143501.1, from coordinate 21,742,038 downwards.
ATTTAGCGTGCCTTGTTGAAACCGTTGGAGTCTCAACATGAGGTCTTTCCTAAAATGTGGGGGCACAAACCTAGCGCGCATATGATCCTTTAAAGAGTTCCAAGAGTCCACGGGAGGACCCTTGTGATAGATAATGTCCTTTACAATCCCATGCCACCATTTCATGGCATAATCACTAAACTCTAGGGTGGCTAGCTTGAGCTTATGCTCATCTTGGATCTCATGGATCTCAAAAATTTGTTCACACTTAGCCTCCCAATCTAAATACACATTTGGATCACTAGAACCATTAAAACAAGGTAGTTTGACCGAAGGAAGCTTGGACTTTGCATCATGGTAGAAGCCATTGCCGTAGTGAATTCTTTCCCCTTGGTGATGATGTCTTTGTCCATGGACTTGGGGTGGAGGTCTCCTTCTCCTATGCTCATCTTCACGGCCAACATCATTTGAAGAAGCTCTTGAAGATGGTCTATGAGAATGATGTCCATCATGGATAGAAGGAGATGGTCTAGTTTGTTTGACCTCCATCTTTTGCAATTTCTCTTCCAACCTTCTAATTGTTCTTTGAGCTTCATGTAATTCACCAAGAATTGAAGCTTTGGAAGGAGAATTCTGCTTGGAGGATGCATCACTTGAAGATCCAGCCATTTGTAATTAAAAAACAGCAAACACACAAAACAGCAAACAAGTTAAAAATTAGCAAAAACAGTGAGCTTTCCAATTGAAACTGCCGAAGTGAATTTAAGGCTGAAAAGATATCACTCTCAAAGAAATAATGTTCTTGCACCAATCTGATCTTGAGGCCTTGGAATCCTCAAATGAAATATGTCAAAGCAAGCACACCAATCTTAAGAGCAAACCACCACAAAACCAATGAAACAATAAAGACAAACAAGAAAAGGAATAAGCAAGGAAAGGTAATTGCAAAAGGAAAACTATGTGTAAGACAAACTCAAAGAGTAAGAATGACAGACAATCAAGAAAATAAAGAACTCAATGAGAAAAGTAGGCACACAAAAGAATACCTAAGGAAAAGCACTAGAGTAGATGAAGAAAACAAAAAAAATTTAGCTACTGGAAATTTTTTTTTAATGCAAACTGTGTTTGATATTCACTGATTTAACTGGAACGTTGTAGAGCGAACTGGATTATGAAATTTATACCACAGAAACTTCAAGATGTTAACTCAAAAATGGCACTGGAATCAATTAAAAACAGTAAGCCAATTGAGAGAAATAAATTTTTTAAAATCACTGCCAGATTACCGTATTTTTTTCGGCAGGAATGTACACTTTTTTTATTTTATTTATCATTTTTTGTGTACTTCATATTTTTGAATGATTCTTTTTTCTATTCTTTTCTAACACTTTCAATATCTCAAATCCAGAATTTCAGAATTTTACAGTACGTAAATCAATTGCAATAAGGAAAAACAGTAAGCACTTTTTTCAGAAACAGAGGAATCCTAATAGGAATAAAAAAACAGGATGATGAACTAGCAAAGACATAATAGAAAATGATGTATTGGAACTTGTATAGGTCTAGAATACAAGTATGAACTCAATGCTAAAAAGAAAATGCTCAAAGGATCAACATCAATTCAGAAAAATATATGACACCAAAGCAAGAAACAATCAAAACAATAAAAGTACTACTAGAAGTAATGACATATATGGAATAACATGACTAAGACAAAACTTAACAAGATTCAAAAATTAAAAGACACAACACAAATTGTAACAAGTGGAAGGAAGCTTAAGGTAAACTCTAGGAAGGATAATGCCATTCCAAAAGAGCAACCATACTCATAAGAATTATGAGTGCCATAAACCTTTCCACAAACACTTGGAGCAAAAGAAAAACAGCAAGAATACTCAATTAAAATTCTAAAACAGAAACTTAAATTGCAAGAAAAATTAAAGAGCTCTTGAAATAAAGTGCACACAACTCAACAATTAAACAAGAATGAACCTAAGACTCATGATACCACATGATGTGATTCCAATAGCCACATAGAACAAGATTCTTGACACTTTGAGGAATCACCTTGAGCTGGAAAATGTAGAGGCACTTTCTTAGAAGTTGGATCATAGTTCTAAGATCAAGAACTCACCAAAACAAGTACCAAATCCCAAACTCATTTGGATGAACCAAATATTGTCAAATTGAATCAACAAAGGAGAAGGAAAAGAACAAACCGAACAGAATTGAACTTCAAAACAAAAGAACCGAACAGAATTTAAAAACTAAACAGAAAATAGGTGCTGGAAAATTAAAGGAACCGAAACAAAAACAACTCAAAACTCAAGGCAATAAGAACAAATTGAAGAAGAAGAAAGGAAGGAGAAGAGAATGCTCATGAAGATGGAGGAATGGTTGGATGATCACGCCACTAGAAGAATGGATGCTCCTAGATGAGTGTGGAAGCCGCCACTTGAGGAAACCATGGTCCTTCAAGATAAGACTAGAGAAGAAGCTCAAAGCTCTCCAAATGCTCACTCCAATTTTGAGTATAGTTTCTTTAGATAAAATTCAAATCTGAATTTTACAAAGGAAGCACCTCTATTTATAGCCTAAGGTGCTGAAAAATAGGTGGGAAATTTCAAATAAACTCATTTGAAATTCCCACCAAAAACAAGTCACATGGGAGGTGTGACCTTTTTCTACTATGACACCTCCCAAAAACTACACCTACACCTATCTACTAATACACCCCCCTAAAGGTCCTATTTAAAACCTAAAAGATGCTATAACAAAAGAGGTTTCTAAGGTTTCCCTCTAAGCACCTTCAACTAAAGACACTACAAAAAGAGAAAATAAATGTCCTCTTGCTCCCAAGGCTTTGAACATGCTTCTTGTAATCCTTTGAGGTGGACTTTGACCTCCATGGGCATCCTCCATTTGTGCCTCCACCTCTTCTTGAGCTTGATGAGTGGCCTCCATGTTCTCTTGGGCTTGATCTCCATCACCAGGCGTTTAGGCACTCCAAATCGGCACACGATGTTCTTCCATACAAAACCTTCGATCTTGTATGCGGTGATCTGGGCCACTGGTTCTGCTTCAATCCACTTGGTGAAATACTCAATCGCCACCACCAAGTATTTCATCTGCCTGATCACCAGCGGGAAAGGTCCCAGGATGTCGATTCCCCAAGTATGAAACGGCCAAGGGCTATAGATCGACTTCAACTCCTCGGGAGGTGCCTTATGCCAATCGGCGTGCTGCTGGCATTGTTTACAACATTGGGCATATTTCTTGCAATCTTCTCTCATGGATGGCCAGTAGTAGCCTGCACGGAGAGTCCTTGCGGCCAGAGCTCGACCCCCGACGTGGCTTCCGCATATACCTTCGTGGAGCTCTGCCATGATTCTCGTGCACTTCTCACCGTGTATACATTCCAGGAGCGGGTGAGTGAACCCAAACCTGTACAGGTCGCCATCAATCAGTGTGTACTTGCTAGAATTTTTCTTTACCTTCCTAGCTTCTGACGGATCCAGCGGGAGGAGACCATCTGCCAGGCACCGCTTGTACTGTGTTATCCAAGTGTCTGGCTCATGGACGGCGCAGACCTGCATCACGTCCACCTTCTCTCCTCGACATGCTCTAATTCTCGGCGATCTCAGAGTTTCTTGCGTTAAAGACTTATGGCTTCTCGCTGCTCTCTCCGTCGACCTGCTTATCTGAAGGACCAGGTGATCTGCTACAAATGCCCTTGGCGTCTTCAGAGTTTCTTGGATCACCGTCCTCTGCCTACCCCCCTTGCCTGAGCTGGCTAGCTTAGCAAGCAGGTCAGCTCGGGCATTCTGCTTTCTGGGCACATGCACTACTTCGAAGGAGGCAAAGGAACTCTTCAATTCCTGCACATACGCCAAGTAAGCCGCCATTTGTGGATCTTTAGCCTGGAACTCGCCTGTTACTTGCCCCGTGACTAGCAGCGAGTCACTCTTTGCCATCAACACCCTAGCTCCCATCTCCTTGGCCAGCAAAATCCCGGCGATTAGCGCCTCATACTCTGCTTGATTGTTGCTGGCTTTGAAGGCAAACCTCAAAGATTGTTCAATCAGCACGCCGTTGGGCCCTTCCAATATGACTCCAGCACCGCTACCTTGCTGGTTCGACGATCCATCCACCGAGAGTACCCAACGGAAATCGTCTCCTTCAACCCGCGTCGCCTCTGACGATAGCTCAACCACGAAATCTGCAAAGATTTGCCCCTTGATCGGGCCTCGAGGCTCGTACTTAATATCAAACTCTGACAACTCTACCGCCCACTTCACCATCCTTCCCGCAACGTCGGGTTTCTTCAAGACCTTCTGGATGGGCAGGTCAGTCATCACCAGTATTGTGAAACTGTGGAAGTAGTGGCGCAACCTCCTCGCCGAGAACACCACAGCCAGCGCAGCCTTCTCCAGGGCCTGATATCTCGTTTCTGGGCCCTGCAACACCTTGCTCACAAAATAAATAGGCTTCTGAGCCTGATCTTGATCCTGGGCGAGCACCGCACTCACCACCCTCTCAGTTACAGCAAAATACAACCTGAGAGGGATCCCCACCAGCGGTTTGCACAGAACCGGCGGGCTCGCCAGATACTCCTTCAGTTTGACGAAAGCTTCCTCGCATTCTTTCGTCCAAGCGAACTTGTTATTGCGCCGCAGACACTGAAAATAGGGATGCCCCTTTTCTCCGCTAGCTGACACGAAGCGAGATAGGGCTGCCATCCGACCTGTTAGCTGCTGTACTTCTTTCACCGTAGCCGGGCTCCTCATCGCCAGGATGGCGGCGCACTTGTCTGGGTTGGCTTCAATTCCTCTTTCAGTCAAGAGGAAACCCAAAAACTTTCCAGCCTCCACGCCGAAAATGCATTTCTCCGGATTTAGCTTCAATCTGAACTTGGCGATCGTCGTGAACAATTCTTCCAAGTCTGCAACGTGCTTGCTCTTTTCCGGCGAGGTCACGACCATGTCATCGACGTAGGCTTGCACGTTCCTTCCCAGCATCGGTGCAAGTACTCGATCCATCAGCCTCTGGTACGTGGCCCCCGCGTTCTTCAGCCCAAACGGCATCACCTTATAGCAATAACACGACCTCTCCGTCATGAAGGCTGTTTTCTCTTCATCCATGGGATGCATCTTGATCTGATTATATCCTAAGAAGGCATCCAGGAAACTCAGCAACTTACATCCTGCAGCACTATCAACCAGGGCATCAATGCTTGGCAAAGGATACGAATCCTTCGGGCAAGCTTTGTTCAGGTCGGTGAAGTCAACGCACATGCGCCACTTCCCGTTACTCTTCTTCACCAGCACGACATTTGCCAACCATTCAGGGTACTGGACTTCCCTGATGTGGCCTGCAGCGAGGAGTTTCTGCGTTTCATCTCTAATCGCCTGCCTCCTCTCCTCGTTGAACTTTCTTCTTCTCTGTCGCACCGGTCGCACTATGTTGTCCATCGCCAGATGATGGCACAAGAAGTCGGGATCAATCCCGGGCATGTCCGAAGCGGACCATGCAAACGCGTCCAGATGCCGCTCAATCACCTTGGCGATCTGGTCCTGGAGATCGACCTCCAGAGATCTTCCCAGCTTGAAGATTTTCCCTCCGATCTCCTTTTCGAGCCACTGCTCGACGGGTTTAGGCCTGGATTCTCTGGCGATCACCGCCCTGGCGATTCCCTGCTCCCTGGCTTCCTCAGGGCGATTCCGCGTCTCTTCCTCCTCTAGGCCAGCATTCCTCTCCCCCAGCCCAGCGTCTACTATCTCTACATCTCTTCTGGCGGCCTCCTCCGTTACCGTCGATCTAGGCTTTACACCGGGAGGTGGGGTGGTTGTTACATAACTCACTGATCTTTTGTTTTTCAGGCTATTCTCATAGCACCTTTTCGCCTCTTTCTGATCAGACTTGATCGTGATCACCACCCCTTCCATGGACGGCAACTTTACCTTCATGTGCCGAGTCGACGGAATGGCGCCTATCCTGTTAAGAGTGGGCCTTCCCAACAGGATGTTATATGCTGAAGGAGCGTTTACTATGAGGTACTTGATTTTCTCCGTCCTCGACCCAGCCTCATCCGTAAACGTGGTTCTCAGCTCAAGGTACCCCCTGACCTCCACCTGGTCGCCAGCGAAACCATATAAGCACCCTCCATAGGGCCTTAGCTGGTCAAGGGGCAACTCCAGCTGCGTGAAAGTTGGCCAGAACATCACGTCTGCCGAGCTTCCTTGGTCCACCAGAACTCTGTGGACCTTCCTTCCTGCCGTAATCAACGAAATAACTATGGGATCATTGTCGTGAGGCACAACGTCCCGAAGATCCTGCTTGGTGAACGTGATGTCCACTTCCGGCGAGTGATCTTCAAACATGTCCACTGTCATCACCGATCGCGCATACTTTTTCCTCTGCGATGCGGTGCATCCACCACCTGAGAAACCCCCTGCAATGGTGTGGATCTCCCCGTGGATAGGCATCTCGTGTTGCTGGGCTTCTCCACCTACTGGCTGGGAACTCGACGCTCCCCCCGTCCTCCTGTCCAGCAGATAGTCATTTAGGAACCCGCTCTTTACCAGATCGTCGAGCTGGTATCCTAAAGACAGACACGAGTCCAAAGTGTGGCCAAAGCACTGGTGGAACTCACACCAGGCGTCCGACTTTGACCCCAGCACCTTGTCACCCACCTTCTCAGGCGCTTTCAACCTAGCAGATATGTTAGGAATGGCGATTAGATCCGCTAATCCCATGACAAATTTATGCTTAGGCGGGCGATTGTATTCCCGGCGTGCTGGTTGCTGGCGTGCTTGGCTCCTTCCCTTGTTTCTCCTATCGTAAGGATGACGAGTCCTTTGGTCTTTCCTAGCCGCCGCCGCTGTCTCCAGCACCCTCTGCAGCTGGATCCTGGTCTGGGCGCGTGGCCTGGCGGGAGCCACGCTTCCTCTCTTCTCGGCGACTTCGTTCTCGTCAGCGATATGAGCCACCGCAAGTCGCCTGACTTCAGCAAACGTCGCAGGGTGAGCCCTGATCAAGGCTTCGCAGAATGGTCCTGGCTGCACGCCCTTCTTGAAGGCATAGACCAGCATTTCTTCATCCTTGGCCGGCGATCTGACCATCTGCGCTCCAAAGCGATTCAGGTATTCTCTGAGGGACTCTCCCTGGTACTGCCTTATATCAAACAGGTCGTAAGACACCCTGGGCGGTGCCTTATTCACGATGTACTGCTCGACAAAAATCTTCGAGAACTGTTGGAAATTGGTTATGTGGCCGTTAGGCAGGCTCACAAACCACTCCATTGCCGTTCCCTGGAGCGTACTCACGAACATCTTGCAGTAGACGACGTCTGACCCTCCCGACAGCATCATCTGCGTATGGAACGTGGTCAGATGAGCCTCTGGATCCTCCACGCCGGTAAAGACAGCCTTAACCGGAACCACGCTCGTGGGAATAGGCGTGTCCGTGATCGCCTAAATAAAAGGCATGGGAAAAACACGAGGTGGCGACGATGGCGCAACCTCTTCCGCGGCAGAACGCCCTTGCTGCTCCTGAAGAGCTTGACGCAGCTCCTCAGTCATCTTGCTGAGCTCCTCATTCCTGGCGCGAGAGGCGACCAGGTCCTCATGCAATCTCGCCTGCTCCACGCGTGAGGCTTCCACAGTTGCCTGCAACGCGCGCATCATCTCCGCCATCTGCGCCATGGTCATGGCAGCGGCACCTTCGGCAGCGGCAGGCGCCACGGGCGCAACCGGACTTGATCGATTGCTTCTCATTTTTCTCATGAACTTCAGCGAATCACAGGAATGCAGCGAACAACACTTCAACCGCGATCAAATCAGCGATCAATCGGAGAAAACAGTGCAAAGCTGCGCAAGAAAACTCAAGAACACCGTAAGCCTTCAAAGAAAACCACAACTTCACCAGAAATCCTACGAACAACCGATCGAGCGAAAGAACTAAAACTCCACCGAACGAATCGTGCGCGAATAGCAGGAAACCTCACTCCACCGATCGAAAAGCCAAACGAATGGTACAAAACGCAAATTCACCGACCGAAACTCAGACAAACCGTGAACGATGGTTGCACCAGCACACAACCACGCAAAAAACTTCGAAAACCTCCACGAACCCACGCTGTGGATGGGAGCAAGTTTTACACGGCCCCACGGTGGGCGCCTGATGATCCTGCCTGTTGACCGGAACGCTGGAGACTGCCTCGTCAAAGGATCGACGTGCGCACCGCTTCTCACCTCCGTTCCTCTCCGGGATCTACCTCAAGAACCTGCAAAGAAACAGTACGGCGCCGCTGCGGCCGATCGCACTCCGACGCTCAAGTCAGTGACGGTATCACCAAATACTAAGAACAAGAACCGTGCAAATCCTCTCTCACAATCAGCTCTGTCACTCGCAAGCGTAAAGTGTATGAACTGAACGTGCGTACCTCAGAAAGTTTGTTAAGAACTCTTATATACCTGGTAGCTTTCTCTCACCTGGCAGTTACAGACTTGGACACGTGGCTCGCATCCAACTGTACACGTGCCATCATCTGGAGGCTCCCTGACTTGGCGCTACTTCTACTCTCATTTTGGCTAAGTTACTTACGCATGGTACTGCCCAGTGCGCAGCTAACTTAGGAGTGCGATCTCTACTGGAACTGGCGAGTTAGGGGCCTTCATACTCCTTCCCTGTGGTCTCGCCGGCCGCCTTCACAATCTGCTTCTCCTTCATCTTCGGCGATGTGCTCGCTCTGGCGATCTCCAACGACTAGGCCGCCTGAATCTACATCTGGCGACTTCATCTTCAACTTGGCGATCGCCGATTCTGGTAAGCTAGCGATCGGAACACGCCAACTTAACAACTGGCGACTACACGAGCCCCCCGACTTCCTTCCCTTCTGCCAACCTGGCGTCTTGTCAACACGCCTATACTGTAGGAGGATGCCACGTCGTCACACCCGACCACCAGGGCGGTACAAGAATGATGGTGATGCTTCCTTCTTCTATGTTCCTCTTCACGGCCTAAGTCATTTGAAGAACCTCTTGATGAAGGTCTATGTGAATGATGCCCATCATGGATAGAGTGAGATGGCCTAGCTTGTTGTACCTCCATCTTTTGCAATTTCTTTTCCAAACGCCTAATGGTGCGTTGAGTTTCATACAATTTAGCAAGGACCGAAGCTTTGGAAGGAGAATGCTGCTTGTAGGATGCATCACTTGAAAATCAAGCCATTTGCGAATCTACCTTTCCCAGCCTTGAGGCTTCTAACCCAAGCGAACAATTCGTAGCTGACCTCATCCTCGCCCAAGGGCGAGAGAGGATTTAACTGGTGAACCATACTGTTCAACCTTAGCGTTTACACTCGAGGGGGAGGTGTTCTTGCGAACCTACCTTGCCCAATCTCGAGACTTCTAACCCGGGTGAATGGTTCGTAACTGCATTGTACAAAATATTCGAGAATATACTTCAACCGAAACTTTATTGGGTGACCTCGTTAAAAAACCCTTGAAGGGAAAAAGAGTGTCCCCTAAAAACTGTGTACAATGCAATATTTCAACTAAAGTAAAACTTGAGGTTGGTCGCATTGTACACAGTTTTTAGGCCCACCCATACCAGCTAGAGAACAAGCTGTCTCCCAAGTGGACTGGTCCTTTCAGGCTGACAGAGGCCCTTGGGAATAGGGTGTACAGGCTTCTGACGTTAGACGGCGGCGCGATTCCTCGTGTTCCCAAGGGAAAAAGAGTGTCCCCTAAAAACTGTGTACAATGCAATATTTCAACTGAAGTAAAACTTGAGGTTGGTCGCATTCCACGTACGAGGAATCGCGCCGCCGTCTAACGTCTCAAGCCTGTACACCCTGTTCCCAAGGGCGTCTGTCAGCCTGAAATGACCAGTCCACTTGGGAGACAGCTTGTTCTCTAGCTGGTATGGGTGGGCCTTCCGCATCGCCAGGTCGGCGACCTAGAACTGCCGAGGTCTCAGCTTGGAGCTGTACTTGTACTCCACCTTTCTCTTCAAGGCTTCAGCTTTGATTCTTGCTTCCTCCTTTACTTCATCCAATAGGTCCAGGTTCACCCTTCTCTCTTCATTGGACTATTCAGCCACGAAGTTCTGGAAGTGTGGCGAGTTCTCCTGGATCTCTACGGGAATCATCGCGTCCGAACCATACACCAAGATGAATTTTGTTTCCCTGGTGGTGGACTGGGGAGTAGTGTGGTAAGCCCACACAATTCTAGGGACTTCTTCTGCCCAGGTCCCTTTGGCCTTCTCCAGCCTTCTCTTCAGACCCCTCAGTAGAACTCGGTTGGCAGACTTAACCTGCCCGTTCGTCTGGGGGTGCTCGACTGATGCGAACACCTGCTTTGTCACAATTTTTGTACACAGCTTTCCCAGTTGTTGGCTTGCGAACTGGGTGCCATTATCAGACACCAACTGTTTCAGTACTCCAAAGCGGCATACTATGTTCTTCCACACGAAGTGCTGAATCTTGTGGGCCATAATCTGCGCCACTGGCTCGGCCTCTATCCACTTCGTGAAATACTCTATGGTGACCACAAGGTACTTCATTTACCGTATCGCCAAAGGGAAAGGTCCCAGTATATCAATTCCCCTGGTATGGAACGACCAAGGGCTGTAAATCGATCTGAGCTCTTCTTGTGGCGCCTTGTGCTAGTCAGCGTGTTGCTGACATTGCTTCCACTGCTATGCGTACCTCGTGCAGTCTTCCCTTATGGTTGGCCAATAGTATCCCGTGCGAATGGCCTTTGACGCTAGAGATCAGCCACCGATATAACTCCCGCATATCCCTTCATGGAGTTTTGTCGTTATTCGCGTGCATTGCTCGCCACTTAAACATACTAAAATAGGGTGGGTGAACTCGTGTCTAAACAATTCTCCGTCAATGAGGGTGTATTTGGCTGAGTTCTTCTTTATTTTTTTGGCCTCTGTAGGTTCCAGCGGGAGTATCCCATCAGCCAGGTAACATCTGTAGGGCGTCATCCAGGGGTCTCCTCCTTCAACCAGGCAGACCTGCAATGACTCTTCCCCAAGAACTGGGTATGTGCTTATCCTGGGCGTTCTCAATGTCTCCTGAGTCAACGACTGATGGCTCCTCTTCCTCCTGTCCGACGTGCTAACCTAATGGACTCCCACCAAATTGTCTGCGGTGAAAGTTCGAGGTGTCCTTAGGGTTTCTTGGATGACTGTCCTCTGTCTACCCTCCTTGCCCGAACTGGCGAGCTTTGCTAGCAAGTCAGCTCGGGCATTCTGCTCTCTAGGGACATGTACCAACTCGAACACCCCAAATAACTTCTTCAAAACTTGGACATATTCTAGATAAGCCGCCATCTGAGGGTCTTTGGCCTGGTATTCTCCTGTTACTTGGCCCGTGACTAGTAGGGAGTCACTCTTCGCCAACAAATTCTGCGTGCCCATCTCCTTGGCTAACAGTATTCCAGCGATCAGAGTTTCATACTCCACCTGGTTGTTACTGGCCATGAAAGCGAACTGCAGGGCCTACTCAATCAATAGCCCATTTGGCCCTTCCAGGATGATGCCAACTCCACTGCCTTGTTGGTTGGAGGAACCATCTACAGAGAGCACCCATCGGAACTCGGGCTCTTCGTGGTGCGTGTCTTCTGATGAGAGCTCTACCACGAAGTCGGTGCAAACCTGGCCTTTGATAGGGCCTCTAGGCTTGTACTGTATGTCGAATTCTGATAGCTCTACCGCCCCACGCACCATTCTTCCTGCCACATCCGGCTTCTGTAAGACCTTGCAAATGGGAAGGTTTGTCATCACCACCACAGTAAAGCTCTGGAAGTAGTGGCGGAGTCTTCTCACCAAGAACACCACTGCTAGGGCTACCTTCTCTAGGGCCTGGTACCTCACTCCAGTCCCCTGCAATATTTTGCTCATAAAGTATATTGGCTTCTGTGTTTGGTCTTGTTCCTGCACGAGGACTGAACTGATCGCCCAATCAATGATAGCAAAGTATAGGCGAAGCGGCGTGCCGAGCTGCGGTTTGCATAACACTGGAGAACTAGCCAGGTACTCCTTCAGCTTGAGGAACGCCTCTTCACACTCCCTAGTTCAAATGAACCTATTGTTCCTCCTCAGGCACTAGAAATATGGGTGACCTTTATCCCCTCCAGCTGATACAAATTTGGACAAAGCGGTCATCCGCCCTGTTAATTGCTGCACTTCCTTCACTGAGATCGGGCTCCTCATTGCGAGGATTGCAGCGCACTTCTCAGGGTTCGCTTCTATCCCGCGCTTAGTGAGTAGGAAGCCCAAGAACTTGCCAGCTTCCACCCTGAACACACACTTCTCAGGGTTTAGCTTCAGTCTATACTTAGTTATTGTTGTAAATAGATCTTCTAAATCAGCGACGTGCTGATCTTTTACCTGTGAGGTCAGCACCATATCATCCACGTAGGCTTGCACTTTTCGCCCTGTCATGGGCGTGAGTACCCTGTCCATCAACCTCTGGTAGGTGGCACCTGCATTTTTCAGCCCAAAGGGCATCACTGTGTAACAATAGCAAGATAGCTCTGTCATGAATGTCGTCTTGCACTCATCCCTGGGATGCATCTTGATCTGGTTGTACCTAGAAAAAACATCCAGGAAGTTGAGAAACTTGCAACCCGAGGCGCTGTCTACCAAATCATCAATGCTTGGCAGGGGGTAGGAGTCCTTCGGGCAGGCCTTGTGGAGGTCTGTGAAGTCTACACACATCCTCAACTTCCCGTTGGCCTTCTTCACCACGTTTGCCAGCCACTCTCGGAACTGAATCTCCTTGATGTGATCGATGCTCAGCAACTTCCGTGTTTCTTCTTTGATGACCTGCCACCTTTCCTCGTTGAACTTTCTCCTCCTCTGGCGAACAGGTCGGACTTGGGGGTCCATTCTAAGACGATGGCATAGGAAGTCGGGGTCTATGCCGGGCATGTCCGAGGAGGACCATGCGAAGGCATCCAGGTGTTGTGCTATCACTTCGGCAATCTGGTCCTGCCTCCCTTGGCCTAGAGACTTGCCAAGCTTGAACATTCTACCACCGATCTCCCTCTCCAGGACGTCTTCAGCTGGTTCGGGTCGCCTTTCCCAAGCGACCTCCACGCGGGCGACCCTTTCTTCACTTGGGGGCCGGGTGGTGACAGTGAACACCCCTCTCTTTGTTTTGAGGTTATTCTCGTAGCACATCTTAGCCTCCTTCTGGTCTGATTTGATGGTGATCATTGTTCCCCCCAAGGAAGGCAGTTTCATCTTCATTTGCCTTGTCGATGCTATCGCTCTTAGCCTGTTCAGGGTGGGTCTGCCCAACAGTATGTTGTAAGCTGAGGGAGCGTTAACGAAAACGTACCTGATGTTCTCTGTGCGAGAAGCTACACCATCCATGAAGGTGGTCCTCAGCTCTATGTGTCCACGCACTTCTATCTGGTCTCCAGCAAATCCATACAAGCAGCCGATGTAAGGCCTCAACTGGTCAGGAGACAGCTGCAACTCGTTGAAAGTCGACCAAAACATCACGTCTGCCAAGCGTCCCTAGTCCACGAAGACACGATGCTCCTTCCTTCCTGTCGTTACTACCGAGATCACCACTGGGTCATTGTCGTGGGGGACGACATCTCAAAGGCCGACCTTGGTGAAGACGAGGTCGATGTCAAGGGCCTAGTCTGCCTCTTGCACCTCTACCGTCATCACCGCTCGTGCATATTTCTTCCGCTGAGAAACGGTGCATCCTCCACCCGAGAAGCCTCCTGAAATGGTGTGAATTTCACCATGAACGGGCATCTCGTGCCCCTGATCACCCCCTGGTGCTGCCAACGTCTGAACCCCTTGTGGCTCCTGCAAATAGTCCTTCAGGAAATCGTTCTTCACCAGTTCGGCCAACTGGTGCCCCAGTAATAAGCAGTTGCGTATGGGGTGACCATACACTTGGTGGAACTCACACCAAGCGTTCTTGCTGGCCCCAATCTCTTGTCGGTTTTCGGGGGCATCTTCAGTCTCTCCGCTATGTTGGGAATAGTGATCACTTCCTTCAATTCGCGGGCGGATGGGGGCAACGCTTCCACGCTTCTCGGTGAGTTCCCCTTCCACGATGATATGGGCTATCACTCGACACCTGATCTCGCAAAAGGTTTTGGGGTGACACCTGATGAGTGACTCACTGAATTCCCTTCCTGAAAGCGTGCACCATCATATCCTCGTCCTTGGTGTGCAACCTTACCTCCTGTGCCCCAAATCGGTTGAGGAAGTCCTTCAAGGACTCTCCCTGGTACTGCCTTACGTCGAAAAGATCGTAACAGACTGGCGGGGGAGCCCGATTGGCTTTGTATTGCTCCCTGAACAGTGTAGAAAACTACACAAATGACGTTACATGCCTGTCAGGGAGATTGACGAACCAATCTAGTGTTTTGCCTGTCAGCATGCTCATGAATAGCTTGCAATTCACCACATCAGAGCCCCCAGACAACATCATCTGGGTGTGGAAGGCCGTGAGATGGGCCTCTGGGTCCGTGAAGGCAGTTTTAGGACCTATGAACGTGGCAGGTATCACGACATCCATGATTGCCTGTGAGAATGGCATTGGGAAAGCCCTGGGTGGTGTAGGCGGGGCTGGCTCATCCACCACACGTTCCCCTGCCTACTGCAAATTCCTACGCAGTTCCTCGTTGGTCTTGTGCAGCTCTTCGTTCCTGGCTTGCAACGCAGCCAGGTCAACCTGGATGCGTTCGTGATCCATTCTGGATGCCGCCCCCGTTTCCTAAAGGGCGCGCATCGTCTCCATGATCTGCTGCATGGTGATGTTTTCCCCTCCATTTGGTGCGACGGATCCTTGCCTCGTGTTCCTCATATTGCCGGATCTTTGCTCTATACTTGTGAATGAGACCAAATTTTAATCGGGCCCCATGGTGGGCGCCAAATGTTCTTGTCGGTTGACTCGCTTGCCGGTTGATTCTAACGACGATCACACGCCCGCCTCTCTCTGCCTTGGTTCGTGCTTTCCTGGATCGAAACACTCTGTACCTGCAAAGATAAAGGGGGCGCCTTAAAGGTCGTTTGCACTCTGACGCTCATGTCAATCCTGGGCTAAGAAATAGTATGTGAGTGTAATAGTTCTAGTCTCAGAAACTGCGTACCTTGTGGGTTTTCTTACTACCCTTTATATAGTCAAGGGTTTCTTCTATTTTCGTTACCCGAATTTAGGGTTTCTGGAGGAATGCTCTTGCGCCGCCATTACCCAATCTTAGTGTAATCTAGCGTGTAAGGCTCCCCTTGCTGGAGTGCAACCTCTAATTGAATGGCCACCTGGGTACCAACTTGTGCACCAAATCTCTGGGGCCATCGCTCTTGGGGGGGTGCCCTAACTATTCACGTGCCCTGCATGCAGCTTTCCTTGGAAACCCTAACCCTAACGGGCATTCGTGGCTTCCAAGGCTCTTTACTCGTGCCGTGCCCAGTTGCGCTATCCACACCACACGCATGGGCACCCTGTGACTTAGGCTTCCCCCTACTTCTGGGCGTTTTACTAATAACTGGCGTGTTTCCTGGGACCCACCTTTCGGGGCCCCATTTAGCTATTTGAACCACCGATGCCCGATGTCACATCGACCTTACTCTGTTGTCGAGGGCACGTCGGCATATCCTGGTGATCAACTTCCGACAACTACTCGACACACTGGCTCATGCCTCTTGGGGAACCCAGCTCACGTGGCCCACCATTACTAGCGGTCAACGATGTCCGAGGACTGGTCGGTACAAAATATTATAATATTTTGCACAAAAATTTCAACAACTTTTTGACTAAATAAATCATGTTTGCAAACTTTAAGAGTTTATCAATCATAACCATTATAGCTAAATAACCTTATGCCAGAGGTAAAAGATTGATATAATTCATGCAAATTTCTTTCCAAATTTGTGATGCAACCAATAGAGGTTATAGCAATAGATTGTTAGAACATTGTACAATTCAACACATTTTTTTCTTCATATTTGTCTAGTATAATTGAGAGAATATCCTTTCCACTATCTCACAATCCCTGATTGTCCTCCCATAATAATGTCATGGTATTATTTGAGAATCAAATTAATCTTGCTACTATTTTGGAGAATTACAATCTTATTCCTCCACAATAATAACTTATTTATACAACTATAATTGTTGTCGGTTTGGCCAATGTAAGCATATTGCTGGATGATTTGGTTGGAGTTTTCATTTGTAATTAATTTAACTTTTAGTTTTTGCAACCAATCTAATTGATGAATGGACCAGGCAACAATGAAACATGGAAAGAGCATTTGTTGTAGTGTTTTATGCCACTAGCTTATACTTTATCTTAGAATCATATTCTAAAAACTTGTGTAGCCACTTTTGTTGTTCAAGGGTTGAAAGATTATGATCTAGTAATGATTTAAGGCTTCGCTGATATGTTTTGATGACGCCCTCTTTCCCAACGAATAATGGCTAAATTTGAAAATAGTTTCAATTACAATGAAAAATTACCTTGCATAAGCTAGTTGTCGTTTCATATTGGGTGACATTTTTTAAAAAGAAAATAGGTTATAAGGTGTTTTACCATGATAAGGATAACTTCGATGCTAATACCCGAAGCATTTGTTTCAATTTCAAAAGAGCCAATAGAGATTATGAAGTAATGGCTTGTTTCAAGTTAAGGAAAACTTCTTCAGCCTTTGGGGACCATTGAAAAGTCTCCTTCTTTAACAAACGTGTGAATGGTTTTACAATTGAAGCATACTACTTAGTGAATCTTTTGTAGTGACTAGTAAGGCCTAAAAATGTTGAACAAGGTGCTTTGATGTCTCCAAATCCAAGTGAAACGCTTGAAGACTCTGCTGGTTATGTGATATGAACCGAAGAACATGATAGGGATATGATATGAACATGTTATGGATTCAATAAGAGTTGAAATATGATTAGACACTTTTTAAGAATTGGATCAATGTTCTTAATCATTCAAGAACTCACCAAATCACAAGAACCCCAAACTCACATAAAAACCCATTTTTGGACATATGAACTGAATGAAACAAAGAAGAACACAAATGCACCGATTAAAACTTCAAGAAACACAATTAAAACTATAAGAACAGCAAACTAAGATAAACTACCGAACATAAACACAAACTAAACAAGTTCTACCAATTGAATCAACAAGAAACAACAAAGACATGTTTTAGAGTTTGTTTTGGAATGGAAATGGAAGAAGAAGATGAAAAGGACAAGGAAACTTTTGTGGTTGGAGCTCTTGGAATTGTGCACGCCACTTGAAGGATGGTTGGCTTCAAGATGAGTGTTGTTGCCGCCACTTGAGAGCCCAAGAATTCCCTCAAGATAAGACTAGAAGAGAAGAAGACACAAGTCTCTCCCACTCACTCACCAATTTGGTAGAGGTTCTTTACTCTAAAAAATCAATCTTAACTTTTATTTCAAAGACCCAAGCACCCCTTTTATAATAGAGAGGGCTGGTCACAAATGCACAAAAGATAAGGAGCTTGAAAGGTTACTTTCTAGTTCCTTCTAAACTAGCGCCTAAGCCATAAAGGAATAGAAAGAGTCATTTCTTTTATCCCTTTCCTAAACTAACGCCTAAGGTGCTATACAAATGGAGGTGTCTTTTTGGTTTCCCTCTTAGCACATCCTAAAGCTATTTCTATATTATTTAAAAATTTATACAAAAGAAATTACAAAGAGAGATATTAATTTGGAGCCCATTCTTGAATGCTTGTAGTCTTCTTGTTGTTTTTGGGCTTGGTCCTCTCTTTATTTAATTCTTCTTTATTTTTTATAAGACTAGAAGGAAGAACTTTAAATGCTTGGGTGGATGGCCTCTTCCTCCATTAGTGAAATCCTCTTCTTCTTGATCTCCATCATTTTGTGTGTGTTGTCTAGTAGTCTTTGAATTGTTTAATTCACTCCTTAAGATGATCTAAGGCTAATTGAATCTTAATCTTTTTGAAAAGATGGGTTTTCTAAATGGGTGTAAAATTTAAACCTGTTGAAATGTCGAATCAACTGGTTCTTTGACACTTAGTGGTTTTTAAAATGGCTTGGAAAAGCAAAGCTTTGATTTTGATTTTTTTCTCAAACAGATTCAACCGGTTGTTTCGAGAAATAAACTAGTTGTTTTTCTGAAAACCTTAACAGAATTTTGTTATGTGGTTCCAATCTGTTTTAAATGATTCCAACAACTTTTGTTTTTTGATTTAACTGCTTTGACCAATTGATTGGGGTATAAAAAGGTTATTTTACGCTCCAATGCATTAACTAAGAAAGAGAGATCAATCAAAAACAGTTTTCAAGATTTCAAAAAGCTTTTGGATCATCTCATGTGTGGAATAGAATTGGGTCTTGTACTCCTGAACTTTAAGCTTTGATTTAGCCATGTGTATTATGTTCCTCTTCTTCCTTGAACATTGTATTTCTATGTGTTCTGATGTGGTGCAGTTTCAGAAGGTGTTTCTGGAAACTGTGTGGTTTGCCAAAAGTGGTGTGTGTTCGTGAGGGGTTCACGATCATCACTTTTGGTGTGTGTTTTGTAATCTAGGTTTGATTACATAGTGAATTCTCAATGGTTAGTTGAGGACTGGATGTAGCTCTTGGTTAAGAGTGAACCAGTATAAACATCTTGTGTGAATCTCTCTATCCCTACACTCATTAAATTTTTTTAACTTTGTTTTTCAAATCTGTTGGTATAAACAACCGGGTGTTTCGTGAAAACAACAGGTTGATTTTCTGGAATCAAGCTTAAAAACATTTTTCTATTTGCTTGAACAGATTTTTAATTGATTAATTCTTCATAGCTTTTCACTCTACCTTCAATACATGTGAAAATATTTCATAAACAATTCACCTCCCCTCTTGTTTAAGGTCTTTAATTCTAACAATTGGCATCAGAAACTGAGTTCTTGAAAGTCACTCAAGTTTTCGATCCTAAAACCTTTTTAAAATGGCTAAGAAACTACCCTTTGGGAAGGGTGCTTCTATAAACAGGCCACCTTTGTTTTGTGGATTGCACTATCAATTTTGGAAGGTTAGAATGAAAATCTTTGTTAAATCAATTGATAGAGGAATCTGGTATGCTATTGTAAATGGCCCTTTTGTACCCAAATGTGAAAAAGATGATGTTTTCATTAAATAACCTTGGCCCCAATGGATTGAGAGTGAAAGTAAAAGAGCTCAATATGATTGCATTGCTAAGAACATCATCACTTCTGCTTTGAATTTTGATGAGTTTTTCAGGGTCTCACAATGTGCTTTTGCAAAGGAGATGTGAGACATCCTTGAGGTTATCCATGAAGGCAACACTGATGTGAAGAGGGCAAGGAAGCATGCCTTGATCCAAGAATATTAAATGTTCAGGATTCTTAAAGGGGAACCATCTCGCATGTGCAAAAAAGATTCACCCACATAGTGAATCACCTCATCAACCTTGGCAAGATCTTTGAAAGGCAGGAGTTGGACATCAATATTCTCAAATGCTTGGATAGATCATGGCAACCAACGGTCAATGCAATTTCCGAATCCAAGTATTTGACCATATTGACTACAACCTCCTTGTTTGGTAAGCTAAGGGAGCATGAGCTTGAGATGAACCGACTAAATGACTAAGCACATGAAGAAAAACATGTGAGAAGCATAGCTTTAAGAGCTGTTGGTCATAGGGATGGTCAAGACTCAAGTGAGTGTAGTGATGGTGAAATTCTCAACTTGCTAACAAGGAAGTTTAACAAGTTCTTTGAAAAGAACAATCGGGACAAGAACCAATCTTCAAACAGGTATAATAGTAAAAAGGTAAATGAATTCAATTCTAAAAACTATACTTGTTTTGGATGTGGTAAACAAGGTCATATCTAGGTCAATTGTCCAAATAATGAGAGCAAAGAGAGAGGGGCAAGCAAAAAGATTGAAAGGATGGGCAAAGCAAGAAGAGCCTACATTGCTTGGCAAGATAATGATGATTCATCATCTAGCTCATCATCAAAGGAAGATGAAAAAGCCAATTTGTGTTTGATAGCAAAGAAAGAATCAGAAACAAGTAGTGTAAGTTCTAACACTTCCATAAACTTTGAAAATTATAGCCAACTTCATAATGCTTTCAAAGAGACTCGTGAAGAAGCTAATAGGTTGTCCCTTTTGAATAACAGGTTGAAAGGATTAAATAATTGGTTGGAAAAAAGATTCAAGACCTAGAAAGAAGAGTTGAACAATTCAAAAACTGATTTTGAAAATCTGGAAATATTTTACAAGAACTCTTCTTGCATGTGTGATTCTAGCTTTTGTGAAAATTGTGAATCACTTCAAAAGAAAGTCCAATATCTTTTAAAAACTGTGGACAAGTTTTACAAAGGGCAATCAAATCTTGAAATTGTTCTTGCATCACAAAATTACGTTTTTGGAAAGGCTGGATTGGGATTTAACCCAAACAGCAAGAACAAATCAGTTTCAAAACCTTTCTCCAGTTTTTTTTTAAAATCAACTGATTGTTTTGTCGAAACAACCGATTCAAACGTGCTTTTATTGCATAAAAAAGGGCCATACTCTTAGATTCTACAAAGTAAGAAGGTTTTCTGTTCCTAAAGGTATTTTGAAATGGGTTCCTAAGGTTTCTACTAACATCATTGGACCCAAATTCGTAAGGGGACCAAATCTTGCTCCTTGATTTTGTTTCTTGCAAGGTTCTTTGACAACAAACTAGCATTTATGATACCTAGACTGTGGTTGTTCTAAGAACATGACAGAGGATAAAAACAAGTTTGTCATTCTACTCCTTAAGCAAGAAGGTCATGTGACTTATGGGGACAACAACAAAGGGCAAATTCTTGGAAGAGGAACCATTGGAGACAAGAATATCTTTTTGATTCATGATGTGCTATTTGTATAAGGTCTTAAGCATAACCTCCTAAACATAAGTCAGTCGTGTGACAAAGGTTATCAAATAACCTTCAAGCTCAACACTTGTGAGATAAACTTGCCCAAGTCATAATAAATATTGTTGATTGGAAATATCTAACGCATGTGGGTTGGCCAGAATTGCTGATAAAGGTAGTAGTCCCACAAATGATTTGCTGAATATCAGTCAAGGTCCCAAGATTAAAGACAAGATTGTATTTGATGAAGATGCATCACAACTCCTACTGGATGATTGCAAACACAAGTCTCTGCTGGTACAAATCAGGGGTCTGTCCGGGATGGTGTGGCCACCCCAAGGTCTCCTGATGGAATTTCATGCTATAACGATGCTTTGCTATTCTGGATATTTTCAAGTTTCCCTGTTGCGGATCAAGTGACATCATGGCTGCTTATCAGAGAAGATAAAGTAAATAAACGAAAGGAAATCGTCCAGATGCTTAAGAAGGAGTTTTATCACCTACAGGGCCTCTGTGACAAAAATGGTGAGCCTTTAAGTTATGAGGAAGTGTTGCAATGTCTTGAAAGAGGTAAGAAGAGGGAAACTGTTTGGGAATTTATTTAGCGAAGCTGTGAATCTGTCTTAAGAAATCGAAGAGAAGAGCTCATCGAGAGTGAGAATGATATGATGTATGTCAGCAATAGGTTTGAGTTGGATGATATATCAAATGTTTTGCAAGAAGCAAAAGCAAGGAATGTCAATCAATTTTGTTACGAGGAAACTTATGCTGGTATAACTTCTCAATTATGTGACTTGGAATCTGGTGAAGAAGTGTCATAGAGATGCAGCAATAGGAATTAAAGCTTTGGCCTATTTCTGCTAATGTTTATCGAGCAATATTGGTGCCTCTAGTGAAGTCGTACCTAAGGGCACTTTTGGAAGATTTGGTCGAGAATGATGCAAGAGAGAAGTTTGATGTTGCAAGTGAAGCATTTTTGGTTGAACTTGCTCTAGATTCCGAGAAGGTTGTTAAAGGGATATACTGATTCGCTAGATTCATACAAACACGTAAGAGAAATTGTGCAAGACCAGTTGATACAGGATAATGGATCCCGAAGAAATCTGGATGGTGTTATACCAACCACAACAAATGGTTCCATTTATTTGCATCAGTCGAAAGTTAAACAAGCAGATTTGCCTAATGGAGTTGTTCGAGAGAAATTCCTCTAGACCAATCGATGGAAAGATTGATTTTTTTTTTTCAGAAAAAAAGAATACGGAGGGTACACATAGATTCTCATTTGAGAGAGAAATCCAAATTTAATAACAGTCTGAAGCCCATGCTGGAATGGCTGTTATGAGTCAACCTTATCGACACATATATACTTCCAATGGGGTAACGCTTCATGATATAGCTCTCTCATTGGTAAATGGTCAAAACCTTAACATGGGAGATAATGCTGCTTGGTACAGCCTGCTTGGGTTTATTATGTTGGCTACTTGCGGGACATTGGGTTGTGTCTGTTGGAAGAGTTGCCCAAGGATAAGTGGATTTGTTACACTGGCTGCAATCGAATATATGTGCCTCTACAGAATTCAGTTTTTGCACGAGCAAACATTATACCAGCCTCCTTGTCAAAACTATATTCTAATGATGAAATTCAAAATTTGAAAAGATAAATAGCTAGCGAATATCTTCACTAAGCCACTGCCTCGAGATAGGTTTTTCTTCTTAAGAAATGAGTTGGGTATCCTTAATTCTCAAAATCTTTCTTAATTCTATTTTAGCCATTCTCTTAACCTATTTGTGAAGACAAATAGGGGGAGAAATTGGAGGTTCATGTGTTGTAATTCTGCTACTCTATGATGTGTTTAAATCTGTTTAGAACTGTTGTTGCCATGCTCTCTGATACACCAATGATTTTGTTGCATAGTTCTGTTGCACACAACATTGTTTTTTGGCACTGGTTTAAATGTTTTTATGTTTTTCTGCATATACATGTGCAGATATGTGTGTGCCTTTTCAAATCTGATTTATCCTACTGCTATACTTGTCTTGTATGCTATACAACTGGCTTTTGCAGGATCTTTAAAGTTTAAACACTACAACACAAGCAAACCAGGTATTTGTCTTCATTAAATAGGGGGAGATTGTTGAACAAGGTGTTTTAATGTTTCCAAATCCAAGTGGAAAGCTTGAAGACCTAGCTGGTTGTTTGTGTGTTGTCTAGTAGTCTTTGAATTTTTAATTCATTCCTTAAGATGATCCAAGGTTAATTGAGTCTTCATCTTTTTCAAAACATGGGTTTTCTAAAAGGGTGTGAAATTTCAACCTGTTGAAATGTCGAATCAAATGGTTGTTTGACACTTAGTGGTTTTTAAAATGGCTTAGAAAAGCTTAACTTTGTTTTTGAATTTGTTGTCAAACAGATTCAACCGGTTGTTTCGAGAAATCAACTAGTTGTTTTTCTGAAAACCTTAACATAATTCTTTTAGGTGGTTTCAATTTGTTTTAAATGGTTCTAACAACTTTTGGTTTTTTAATTAGCTTCTTTGACCAATTGATTGGAGTATAAAATGGTTGTTTTACGCTCCTATGCATTAACTAAGAAAGAGAGATAAATCAAAAACAATTTTCAAGATTTCAAAAAGCTTTTGGATCATCTCATGTGTGGAATAGGATTGGGTCTTGTACTCTTGAACTTTAAGCTTTGAATTACCCAGGTGTATTTTGTTCCTCTTCTTCCTTGAACATTGTATTTTTGTGTGTTCTGGTGGGGTGCAGTTTCAGAAGGTCTTTCTGGAAACTGTGTGGTTTGCCAAAAGTGGTGTGTGTTCTTGAGGGGTTCAAGATCATCACTTTTGGTGTGTGTTTTGTAATCTAGGTTTGATTACATAGTGAATTCTCAGTGTTTAGTTGAGGACTGGATGTAGCTCTTGGTTAAGAGTGAATCGGTATAAACATTTTGTGTGAATCTCTCTATTCCTACACTCATTAAATTGTTTTAACATTGTTTTTTCAAATATGCGGGTATAACCAACCGATTGTTTCGTGAAAACAACAGGTTGATTTTCTGGAATCAAACTTAAAAACAATTTTCTATTTTCTTGAACATATTTTTAATTGATTATTTCTTCATAACTTTTCACTCTACCAATACATGCGAAAATCTTTCATAAACAATTCAGCCCCTCTTGTTTAAGGCCTTTAACTCTAACAAAAAATCCCTCAATTATTTAACATTGTTTGGTTGTTGTCATTCCAACATTTCTTTCACCTTATCTTTGTCCATGTGAACACCGTAATAGCCAATGGTATGACCCAAATAGTTTATCACATTGAACATTTGGAAAGTTTATCATACAACCTTTCTTTTTGTAACACTTGCAGCACTAGTTCTAAATGATGTAAGTGAGCATTCTAAGAATTATTGCAAACTAGAATGCCATAAAAAACATTAATACAAAATGTCCTAAAAAAAGGTAGAAACACATCACTCATTCTTGAAAGGTGCTTTTATTAAACCAAAAGGCATCATCAACCATTCATGGTGCGCTTGGTGAGTCTTTAAGGTTGTCTTATGCCTATCTTACGACCTTACTAGGATTTTGGTGATAGTTGGATGTTAAATCCAGTTTAAAAGAAATATTTAGAGACATATAACTCATCTAACACAATAGCGATAGGAAAACAATCATTCACAGTCATGACATTTAATGTTATACAATTAGTGCAAAATCTCCAAGTTCCATATTTATTTTTAACTAGTAATATTGGGGAAGAGAAATGACATTTACTTGGTTGGATTATGCCATCCTCCAACATTTGTTGTATCATTAGCTTTATCTTTTATTTATGACTATGTGGATATATATTGTTAGAATTAAAGGCTTTAAACAAGAGGGGGTAAATTGTTTAATGAAATATTTTCGAAAATACTGGACAAGAATGAAGATTAACGAAGAAGCACAAAAGAAGCAATCGGATCAGCCAAGAAACAAAACTATTTTTAATTGATTCCAGAAAATCAATCGGTTGTTTATGCGAATCAACCGATTGTTTTTATCAGTAATTCTTAAAAACATAGTTTAAACAGTTTTAAAGAGTGAGGGATAGAGAAATTCACACAATAATTTATACTGGTTCACTCTTAATCTGAGCTACATGTAGTCCTCAGTTAACCATTGAGAATTCACTATGTAATCAACCTTAGATTAAAAACACAAAAACACCCAAGAGGTGATCTTAAACCCCTTAAGAACACTCACCCTCTTTGATACACAATTCACTACAAGTCATAACACCCTCTGACTATATACATCAAGACCTTACAAGTTTTACAAATATGAAAACAAATACAAGTAAGAACATGAAAGATCACACCTGATACAGAAGAATTACAGCAGTTCCTATTCCATTCTTAACCAAAGCAAAACTTTAAGCAATCTTGCAATCTTGAAAAACTTATTAATCTTTTTGGTAATCTGATCTCTCTCTATTCGAAGATGTAAACACCAGTTATATAGTCTCAAAAAAGCCGTTTAAGACTTTTAATCAAGGGCCAAAACAGTTTAGAATCATGGAAAACAAATTTACCATACTTAACAAATTTTGTTAAGATTTTTAGAAAACAACGATTGAAAACTCGATTCAACTGATTGAATTGGCCTTGACTGTGAGGTCAACTAATTTCATCTTTTTCAAATCCTTTTCAAAACCACTAAGTGTAAAACAACCGATTGAAACGATAAATCAACAGGTTGTTTTTCACTACTTTGAAAAACATTTTTCTTTTGAAAGAACTTTATTGATTCAGTTTTGGATTACGCTAAGAGTGGATTGACAAATTCTAATATACCCATAACCCATGCCCACAAGCAGCAAACCCGCCTTCATAGATTTGGAGACATGAAAGTTTTAAGTTCAATATATATGACTTTATTTTTACTGATTGAGTTCTTTCAATCAGTGGAATACAATGATCATGTTCCATTTGTGGGGCATAACCGGGGATTGATCAAATACTCTTGTATATGTGTGCAATAATAAAACTAATTCGGGTTTCATGTCTTGTGGAAACACGAGTTGTTAGTTGGACTATGAAGACTTTTGTTATAACATCGATATTAAAAGTTTTTCATATGGTTGAATGGAGCTTCTTAGGGCCCAACTGCCTCATCTCCTTTAATAGTGATGAATTTCCCTTCATGTAGAAACTTGATCAATAACATATCATAATCAACTATGTGTGCTTTAAGGGGTTTCAACCAAGTAGCTCTTATACCTAGGTCTCCTCCTACTACTTGTAATTCATAAATGTTTAGAACTTGTACAGAGTGTCCTTGCATTGATACTTCCAAAAAAGGTAGATGAACCTTAATTGTTATAACATTAAAATTCCCTACCGTGAGATTTATTGGTAGGTTGCACTAATAGTTTCAAAAACTTAGCAATTTTGGGTTCAATAGTGTACCGTCCCGTACCCCGGCGTTGACAAAGTCAAAGTCAAAGTCAGCGTCGAGGTGAAGTGACGCCAAGGGCAGGCATCGCCAAGGCAAGGCGTCGCCAAGAGGCAAGGCGTCACCAAGAGGAAGCGTCGCCAAGATAAGACGTCGCCCAGAGCGGGCGTCGCCAAGGTGAAATGTCACCAGAGCACAGTGTTGCTCCCCGATACCCATGGGTAGGAAAGACCATGGAGGGAGCGATACTATGGGAAGGCCTCAAACCCCGATAACCCGTGGTAGCAATAAAGGGAAGAGAAAGGTGGCTCCAAGGCTATAGTACTAGCGCCAGGAGAGAGCAATCTGACTCGTGAAGTGCCCATGACGCCCAGAGAGGCCCTTGGGATAGATACGACTCATGAGAGGGTCACGCCCAGGGGCAGCCAGGTGCAGGGTACGAGAGGAAGGTAAATACGCTCTCGAAGCGAGTGACTAGAGGTTTGGGGGCATAAGCTGACACCCAAAAAGTCACCCCTTGCGCCGGAGGCACTCCAAGGAGGGAGGACTCACGCGACGAAAGTACCCCTAAGTTGGGTCCCAGCACTGTGAGGCCCTCCACGTGTGATAGCAGCCAAGTCAGAACGGAAACATCAATTTGTCAGGTAAAAGGTAATTAAAGCTATTTAAGTTAAAGTTTACGTTTCAAGCGTTTAAGGTACTTTAAATGCTCCAAGCGGTTTAAACGTCTTAAAGGCGCTGAACGTTTCATAACCTTAAATGCGCTTTAAGACGCTTTAAATGCTGGAGTAGTTTAAATAGAACCTTGAATGTTGGAAACGGGGTTCAGACTTTTGGCAAATTTTCCAGAGACACTCTAGTTGCTTGCTCGAGCCTTGAGGTTACGCACAAGGGACTAGGGAAAGATTGTTTGCCAGAACGAGGACATATACGCAATATACACATAGTTCTTTTGACCACCTTCAGAGTGCCATTCACGGTGCTCCGATACGGAGGTGCAGAGTTTTTGGTGTTTCTTGCTAGCTGACTTCAGCGTCGGAGTGCAAACAGCCGCTAGGGCGCCCCTTTGTCCTTCTTTGCAGGAATCCGCAGGTAGCCAGAGGGAAGGTGTCCCTAGCTGACGGACAAGGTCATGCGCAAAGACGTTCCAGGTCAACCAGCCGGAACATTTGGCGCCCACCGTGGGGCCGATTTAAAACATCAGTCCCATCACAAGCAACGAAGATCTATTGGAGGTACCATAACGCTAACAGAGTTTTCGAGGAAACAGGGAAGAATGAGGGCCACCACTAGACAAGGTTCCGCACGCGCAGTGAGTGAGGAAATGTCCATGCAGCAGGTCATGGAAATGATGCGGGGTCTTCAGGATGAGATGGCGGAATCGAGGGTGGAACAAGAACGCATGCAGGCGGATCTCGCAGACTCGTGTGCGAGAAACGAAGAGCTCCATCGTGTGAATGAAGTGTTGCGCCGGGGCTTGAGGAATAACCAGGGGCAACGTGAACAAGATGAGACAGAGCGTCTCACCCCACCAAGGGTGTTTTCCACTCCCTTCTCGCAGGAGATCCTGGATGCAGTGATCCCCAACACGTTTGCCGGACCCAAGGCGATCTTCACTGGGATGGAGGATCCTGAGGCGCATCTCACTGCATTCCACACGCAGATGGTGCTGGTGGGCGGCTCCGATGCCGCGAGATGCAAGCTCTTTATGAGTACCTTGATGGGGATGGCGATGGATTGGTTTATCAGCCTCCCAAACGGCCATATCACCT
Organism: Phaseolus vulgaris; assembly: GCF_051622355.1. Taxonomy (NCBI): domain Eukaryota; kingdom Viridiplantae; phylum Streptophyta; class Magnoliopsida; order Fabales; family Fabaceae; genus Phaseolus; species Phaseolus vulgaris. The sequence continues at coordinate 21,713,954 of NC_143501.1, read as the reverse complement.
CCTTTCAGCAGCTGTCGCAGCTGTTCAGAGAGCAGTACTTGGCGAACAGGGCTCCGCCGCCGGTTTCCTACGACCTATTTGATGTAAAACAGTATCAAGGGGAGACTTTGAAGGAATACATAAACCGTTTTGGGGCCCAAGTAGTAAAAGTTGGTACTTCAGAAGAGCCTATGATCGTGTACGCATTCAGAAAAGGCATATGTCCCGGCCCTTTTTGCGAATCCATCATTCGCAATCGCCCCAGGACCTTCGCTGAAATACGGCGTGGGGCGGTGGAGCATATCGCCTCCGAGGGAGAGGTGTGTGAGAAGCGCACCAGCATCGTGCCCTCACGCTCGAGAATACAGACGCGGGCTCAACCCGTTAGGGTCAACGAGACCACGATGGGAAGAAAGAAGCCAGAGGGGAGACGCCCCTATGAGACCCGAAAACCCTAGCCCAAGGGTCCAGTAGAAGGGGATCGCCCGGCCAGGGAAAGGGGAAGGCCAGCGAGGTACAACTTTGTGGTGGAATTGAAGGACCTGATTGCCGTGCCCAATATAGCTGAAAGGTTCAGGCGACCGGCGAAGACTGATAAAGTGTTAGGGCCTCGCAAGGACTCTTGGTGCGAGTTCCACGAAGCTTTCGGTCACCACATCGACAACTGCCTGTCGCTGGGTTACCAGCTAGATGAGTTGGTACGAAGCGGGTTTCTGAAGGATTACGTCGCGGAGCCCGTCGCGACCGCGACCCTGCCAACACCGGTGGAAGAACAAGCGCACGAGATGCCTGTCCTCGGCGAAGTCCACACCATCGCTGGTGGCTTCTCGGGGGAAGAACCCACTGCCTCCTAACGAAAAAAATATGCGAGGGGGGTCAATTCCATTGAAGAAAGAATCTCAGGTAACCCGTGGGAGTCAGACCTCGTGTTCAGGAGGGCAGATCTACTGGATGTTGTTCCGCACGACAATGACCCCGTGGTCATTTCGGTCGTCACGGCTGGCAGAAAGGTGCACAGGGTTCTAGTCGACCAAGGAAGCTCTGCAGATGTTATGTTCTGGTCGACATTCAACAAGTTGCGGTTGTCTCCCGACCTTTAGAGACCCTACACAGGGTGCTTATATGGGTTCGCTGACAACCAGGTGGAAGTACGAGGCTACTTGGAATTGAGGACAACGTTCACAGATGGAACGTCCTCGCGTACCGAAAGCATCCGGTACTTGGTCGTGAACGCCAATTCCGCCTACAACATCTTGTTAAGCAGACCAGCGTTGAACAGGCTGATCGCCGTAGCCTCCACGCGCCATATGAAGATGAAGCTGCCGGATCTCAGTGGCAAAGTGATTGTCATCAAGTCGGATCAGGAGGAAGCGCGGAAATGTTATGAGAACAGCCTGAAAACGAAGAAAGGCGTGTTCATGGTGTTCGAACGTCCGCCGAGTGCAGACACGGCGATGGAGATAGAACCCTCGAATGAGGCGACGCCCACGGAGCCAACGCCTAGCGAGGCCACGCCCGTGAGGGCGATGCCCGAAGCGGACGCACACATGGAGGAGGGGCTAGACGACACATCGCACACAGAAGAGTCGACGCCCGGAAAGCACTTCCGAGCGAAGCCCATTAAGGAAAATAGCAGGGATCAGCCGGCGACTAACGTGGTGGAGAGGGAGATTGGCGGCAAAACGTTTAAGCTGGGGCGTTTGTTGAGCCAAGAAGAGCAAGACGAGGTGGCAGGGGTGATTTCACGCCATTTAGATGCTTTCGCATGGTCCGCCTCGGATATGCCGGGCATCGACCCTGACTTCCTATGCCATCACCTTAGCATGGATGCCACGGTCCGCCCCGTGCGACAAAGAAGGAGAAAGTTTAATGAAGAGAGGCAACTTGTGGTAAGGGAAGAGACACAAAAGCTGCTGAGTGCTGGTCACATCAGGGAGATCCAATACCCTGAGTGGTTGGCCAACGTCGTCCTGGTGAAAAAGGTGAATGGGAAGTGGAGGATGTGCGTGGACTTCACGGACTTGAACAAAGCGTGCCCGAAAGACTCGTACCCACTACCCAGCATTGACGCACTTGTGGACAGTTCCTCCGGTTGGAAGGTTCTTAGCTTTTTGGGTGCATTCTCGGGATACAACCATATCAAAATGCACCCAAGAGACGAGAGCAAAACCGCGTTCATGACAGAGACTTGCAGTTACTGTTACAAGGTAATGCCCTTTGGGCTAAAAAACGCAGGCGCCACCTACCAAAGGCTGATGGACAAGGTCCTAGCACCCATGTTAGGAAGGAATGTGTACGCCTACGTGGATGATATGGTAGTGGCTTCGAAGGGAAGGACGCAGCATGTGACGGACCTAGAGGAGTTGTTCGTCACTATATCAAAATACCGCCTCAAGCTGAACCCCGAGAAGTGTGTCTTCGGGGTGGAGGCCGGTAAGTTCCTAGGTTTCATGCTCACGGAGAGGGGGATAGAGGCGAACCCTGACAAATGCGCAGCAATCATTTCCATGCGGAGCCCAACGTCGGTAAAGGAAGTGCAGCAACTGACAGGGCGAATGGCAGCATTATCAAGGTTTGTTTCTGCGGGAGGAGAGAAAGGGTGATGTGATTCCAATAGCCACATAGAACAAGATTCTTGACACTTTGAGGAATCACCTTGAGCTGGAAAATGTAGAGGCACTTTCTTAGAAGTTGGATCATGGTTCTAAAATCAAGAACTCACCAATAACAAGTACCAAATCCCAAACTCATTTGGATGAACCAAATATTGTCAAATTGAATCAACAAAGGAGAATGAAAAGAAGAGACCGAACAGAATTGAATTAAAAACAAAAGTACCGAACAGAATTAAGAAGCAAACAGAAAATAGGTGCTGGAAAATTAAAGGAACCAAAACAAAAACAACTCAAAACTCAAGGCTACATGAACAAATTGAAGAAGAAGAAAGGAAGGAGAAGAGAATGCTCATGAAGATGGAAGATAGGTTGGATGATCACGCCACTAGAAGTATGGATGCTCCTAGATGAGTGTGGAAGCCGCCACTTGAGGAAACCATGGTCCTTCAAGATAAGACTAGAGAAGAAGCTCAAAGCTCTCCAAATGCTCACTCCAATTTTGAGTATAGTTTCTTTAGATAAAATTCAAATCTCCATTTTACAAAGGAAGCACCTCTATTTATAGCCTAAGGTGCTGAAAAATAGGTGGGAAATTTCAAATAAACTCATTTGAAATTCCCACCAAAAACAAGTCACATGGGAGGTGTGACCTTTTTCTACTATGACACCTCCCAAAAACTACACCTACACCACTCTCCTAAGTCACATGGACAATGTGACTTTATTTTACATTTTCACACACCTTTATTTAATAACCAAACCTCCTAAAACTATACAAGAGTATTTCAAAGCTTGGCCTTGCCCCTCATGGGATGGACTTGGGCTCTTTGGGCTTTGGCCTTCTTGGGCTTGGGCTTGGGCTTTGGGCTTGGGCCTCATCTTTATTTTATTTCTTCTTTTAATTTTGAGAAGACTAGAAGGAAGAACTTCAAATGTGAGGGTGGATGTCCTCTTCCTCCATTAATAAAAGCCTCCTTTATTTGATTCTCATCAAAGGGCACCCCTATTTTCAGTGCCTTAAAAGAAATAGTCGCTTTGCATGGACCGACGAATGCGAAGCGGCTTTCGTCAAGTTGAAGGAGTACTTGGGGACGCCGCCGGTCCTTTGCAAACCAGTAGCAGGCGTGCCCCTCCGGCTATACTTCGCGGTAACAGAACGGGCTATCAGTTCTGTACTGGTCCAGGAGCAGGACCAAATACAAAAGCCCATCTATTTCGTGAGTAAGGCTTTACAAGGCCCAGAGACGAGGTATCAGTCGCTGGAAAAGGCAGCGTTGGCCGTGGTATTTTCGGCCAGGAGGCTCCGCCACTACTTCCACAGTTTTACAGTAGTGGTGATGACGAACCTCCCCATACAAAAGGTATTGCAGAAACCTGATGTAGCGGGAAGGATGGTGCGCTGGGCGGTGTAGTTGTCGGAGTTTGACATCCAGTATGAGCCCAGAGGATCCATCAAAGGGCAGGTATATGCAGATTTTGTGGCAGAGCTCTCGCTCGGAGGTGAACAAGAGGTGGAGGCGGGCACGCAGTGGTCGCTCTCGGTCGATGGCTCTTCCAATCAACAAGGAAGTGGTGCGGGGATAGTCTTGGAGGGACCCAATGGTGTGCTGATCGAGCAGGCCCTGCGTTTCGCCTTTAAAGCAAGTAACAATCAGGCTGAGTACGAAGCACTGATTGCAGGGATGCTCCTGGCTAAGGAGATGGGCGCGCAGAACCTCTTGGTGAAAAGTGATTCCCAGCTGATTACAGGATAAGTATCGGGTGAGTTCCAAGCGAAAGACCCACAAATGGCGGCGTATTTAAGGTACGTCCTACTGCTGAAGGGAGCATTTAGCGCTCTTGAGTTAATACATGTCCCACGAGAACAAAATGCCAGAGCTGACTTGCTGGCCAGCTCAGGCAAGGGGGGCAGGCAAAGGACAGTAATTCAAGAGACGCTCAAAGCTCCGAGAAAATTCATAGAGGACAACAGGGTGGATGTCCTCCATATTAGCACTGCGAGAGGAAGGCGAAGGAGTCATCGTTCCTTGATTCAGGATACGGTGAAGACGCCCCATATCAGCACATACAGGGACACGCCCGAAGAAGGAAGGCATGCGCAGATATATGATTTAGCCGAAGGAGACACCTGGATGACGCCATACAGACGGTATCTGGCGGATGGGGTTCTCCCAGCGGAACCAGAAGAGGGCAAGAAGGTTAAGAGGAATGCCGCAAGATACACCCTAGTGGATGGAGTATTGTTCAGACACGGGTTCACCCACCCTATCTTAACATGCGTAAGCGGCGACGAGTGCACCAAGATAATGGTGGAGCTACACGAAGGCATTTGTGGGAGTCACGTAGGGGGAAGGTCCTTAGCCTCTAAGGTGGTACGCGCAGGTTTCTACTGGCCAACAGTAAAGGAGGATTGTGTGCGCCATGACCAGCGCTGCAAGCAGTGTCAGAAACACGCTGATTGGCACAAGCCGCCGCCAGAGGAGCTGAGATCCATATACAGCTCGTGGCCTTTCCATACATGGGGGATTGACATCTTAGGTCCATTCCCATTGGCGATAAGGCAGATGAAGTATTTGATCGTTGCCATTGAATACTTCACCAAGTGGATAGAGGCGGAGCCCATGGCCCAGATTACTGCGCACAAGGTTCAACACTTTGTTTGGAAGAACATTGTGTGTCGATTTGGCGTGCCTAGGCGGCTGGTATCCGATAATGGAACCTAGTTCGCCAGCCAACAGTTGAGGAACCTGTGCGCAGAGGTGGGCATCAAGCAAGTGTTCGCATCAGTCGAACACCCCCAGACTAATGGGCAAGTAGAGTCAGCGAATAGAGTTTTGCTGAGAGGACTAAAGAGAAGGCTAGAAAAAGCTAAGGGAGCGTGGGCGGAGGAAGTGCCAAGGATTGTATGGGCATACCACACCACGCCCCAATCTTCCACCAGTGAGACGCCTTTCAGCTTAGTATACGGGTCGGATGCGATAATCCCGGTGGAGATTCACGAAAGCTCGCCACGTTACCAGAATTTTGTGGCCGAAGAATCCAACGAAGAAAGGCGGGTGAATCTGGACCTCCTGGACGAAGCCAGGGAAGAAGCAAGAATAAAGGCCGAGGCAGTAAAGAGAAGAGTAGAGCGACAATATAGCTCTAAGGTCAAGCCACGGCAGTTTCAGGTTGGCGACTTAGTTATGAGGAAGGTTCACCCATATGAGCTAGAAAATAAATTGTCTCCCTAGTGGACCGGACCCTTCAGAATTACCGAGGCTAAGGGGAATGGCTCGTACAACCTAGAGACTTTGGAAGGGGGTCCCATTCCGCGCAGCTGGAATGCGGCCAACTTGATGTTTTATTTTAGTTGAATTATGTAAGTAAGCAGCCATGTAACAATCTTATTGTAGGGGACACTCTTTTTCCCTCTCGGGGGTTTTTTAACGAGGTCACCCAAAATAAAAGAAAAAGAAGTTCAAGAAAAACCTTGCCTCAGTTTTTATCTTCTTTCCACTCGAAGTGCAAGACCAAGGGGTAAAGAGATAAAAGACAAAGACTCGAAGTGGCGACAGGCGTCGCCGAACGTATGCGTCGTTAAGAAGGGGGTGTCGCCCCGTCGCCAAGAGTACGCGTCGCCAGGAAAGGGGCGTCGCCAGACGCAGGCGTCGCCAAGAAACATACGGAGGAAATGTACACAGTATGTTAAAAGAAGCGAACGTAGACGAAAGTGTGCAAAAATGAAGCGGCGTTACAGAAATCAAAACATGGCACCAGAGAGTTAAGATTACAAATACAGTTCAAAATAAAGGTGAATGAGACAAATGAGACAAACATATGCATGCCCTATGCTCAAACGAAAAGTGCAAACAGACCACTTTTCAGTGGCGTCCGGAGTCTGGATGGGAGGAGGACGAAGCTCCATTCTCAGCCCTCAGCGCCTGGGCAAGCTGTGACCTCCATTGCCGGTTTATCTTCGAACCTGCACCGAAGAAAACAAACATGGTAAGGACACCACAAGACAGGACATGCAAAGATCTAGTAAAGATGAAGAGTGAGAGGTTCTAAGGTAATCTCTCATACATATATACTTCTCCAGAGCTTCGGCGTTGTACTCCAAGCTAATCAAAGCGGCAGCGTCAAAGCCTCCCGCCTCAGCCAAGATCCGGCATGCCACCTGGTCGTTCAAGGGTAGCCTCTTGAAAGGTTTGGACTTCAAGGCTCTCGTCTCCCTCACCCAGTACAGCAGAAAACCATCCAGGGCGGAAGGCACGAGATCGGAACAGCAGACTTTGGAAAATCTACCCTTCCACCCCGTGAAGGAGTTCTGGAAGGGAGTTAGGAGAACCCTACCGGGAACGTTGCTGAGGGTCACCTAGAGGTTGTTCCTTTGCTTCTTCACCTCAAAGAAGTGAAGAAAGATGTCAACCGAGGGTGCACACCCCAGAAAGCCAAAGAGTATGTCAAAGGCTTTGACGAAAGCCCAGCTATTAGGATACAACTGGGCTGGAGCAACGTTAATCTCAGTCAGTAGTTCCCTCTCAAACCTGGAGAAGGGCAGGCGGACGCCGACGCTTTTGAATACCACCTGGTAGAAGTAGAAGAAGGGGACCCCGTCGTTGGCCCGTTCGTCTCCGCACACCGGCTCCCCTAAGGTGCAAGGGAGCACGGCGATGTCGTCATCATGCCTCTTCGCGAAGGCACGATGATCGTAGAAACACGAATCCCCTTTGTGTTCCCTTATGGCCTTGGTAGAAAGCAAGCATGAGCACTCGTCAAGGAGCTCGCGCGAGGCCCATGCATACAGGTCCTTGGGGTTAACCCTAGGGGGAGGAACATGGGAAGACATGTCGCCACAAAGTATGAGCAAAGAGCTGGGAGTTCAAAGGAGAATAGCGCATTAGGAGTGCGGGAAGTAAAACGCCAACTAGAAAGAATGCAGAAGGAACTCTCTGTGTAGTGGTGCAAGGAGGGTGCGAAAACACAGAGATGATGGACGCAGGTACAAGATTTTGAAGATCTAAATATTGTAGTTGAAGCGCCAAGTGACGCATATGGGAGCACCGTGCGATCGAGCCACGTGTCAGAGGATGGGAGGATGATCCTGGCGTCACTGGTTAACATTCAGAAAACGTCGCGTCGACAGAATGCCCGAGGGTACGATGCGCCGTCGAGAATGGGCATCTTGTCAGAAGCTCAGAAAATGTCAGGATCGAGTCAAGTGAGGGAACGTCCCATCAGCCATACGGGAAATGCCACGTGGATGGCGCGGGCGAAGCTCTCCGCTACCCCCAGGCGTCGACCAGAGTCGAAGTCAAAGTCAATGCCAAGGTAAAGTCAACGGGTTGACCGCACCAGGCGTCGCCAGTATAAGACGCTGAGAGCGTCGCCAGCATGAGACGCTGAAGGCGTCGCCAGCATGAGACGTTGGCATCGCCAGTGTAAGTTATCAGCGGCGTCGCCTCCCCGATACCAACGAGTAGGAAAGACTGTGGAGGGAGACGAGATCGCCAGAAGCCGAGTGAATCACCGGTAAGGTCGCTCCCCGATACCCATGGGAAGGAAAGACCATGGAGGGAACGACCCTCTGGGGGGCTTCGAGCCTTCCCGGTGCTTGGCGTTTCTAGACACCCTGAGGACGATACGGCGCTGCTGTAGCAGGCCTCTCCTTAGGCGTGGGCGCCAGGCACCAAGGATCAAGGGACAAATCGCCTTGGTGTTTAAGACACTCCAACGACGCTGTTAGACAGGCCTCTCCATGGGCGTGGGCATCGAAGCGCGACCTTGTCCCAAGTGTTTAAGACCCAGAGCAGGTCCCAACTTTTGCGTCTGCAGCAATGGCGGAGTGGCCAACGCCTTCACGAGGCAGAGGCCTCATAGATACGAAGGTTGAGCAGGTTCAAGGTACACGCTAGAAGTAAGGCGCCGGATGTACAATATCGCCCAACACAGCGCGAGAAACGGGTAAAGGTACAGGCAAAGCATGTGAAGCATACAAAAATGAAGAACGAATATGAAATTGTTATACAAAACCCATTGTTCCAACAAAGTGCAAATAGTTCAAAAGATTTACAAGTTTATCAGAGGATGGAAAGAGCAAATATAAAGCGCAAAAGGTAAAGGTGGCGACTGAAAGTTGGCGTTATAGTCATCCAATTCGAAGGGCACGACGTGTCTGTGAACGACATGGTGGGTAGGATCGCAATTAGAAACGTTGATCCCCGGATTCTCGCAGGCGGCCTGGACCAAAGCCTCCTTGAATCCCTCCTCGGAGGTGCCAGCCATGTCGTCGATGAGTGTTTTCTTGGCCTTCTCCAACTCCTCGATGGTAGAGTCCTCGGAGGCCACCTGCTTCTCCAGAGCCTCCTTCTCCACTCAAAACCTGTTGACCTCAGTTTGCAGCTTGTCGTGGTCAACCTGGAGAAGGCCCAATGCCTTGACCAGGGTAGCCATTTCCTCCTCCATCCACTCCAGTTTTTCAGCCTGCCCATAGCACTGATCCTCCCAGTCCTTCTGAAGCTCTTCAGAGGCCTCGGCCATGTCTTGGAGGTTCGTTATTTGAACCTGGAGAGAGACTTCCCGAACGTAGAAGTCAGCATGAAACTCCATCGCTTCGCCCAGTTGCCTTTCAGCCTCCTCTTTGGCCTCTTGGGCGAACTCCAGAGAGGTTTGATAGGCCTCATTTTGGCGTCCCAAAGCTTCCCTCTCCTCCTCCAGGGCGACCACCTTTTCTCTTAGGGCCTGGAGGGCTTGTGTGTTTAAAGTTGCATTTCTAGCTTGGGCGCGCCAATCAAGGGCCACGACCAAGAAGGCTCCCAAGTAGAAGGGCATTCCCTCTTTCCTATCGGAGCCTTCTGGCATCAATCCCCCGTTGAAGCCCCTCATCAGATGCATGATTGGAGGAGGAATGGCAATAAGATCGGGGCCAGCCGATACGGAGGCAGGAACAGCAGAGACCTCCGCTGGTGGTGGCGGTGGAGTAGACTCGGCCCCTTCGCCTCTTTCCTCTTGGACTATTACGGGTTGGGGAGAGGTGGCGTTAGGGGGATTGTCCCTGAAGGACTCCCCTCCCTGTGGGGATGCGGCTGGCAGGATGGGAACCCTCGCAACTTTTCTCCTCTTGAAGAATACCCCACCATCGGAGTCCTCATCATCGGAGAGGACCTCCAACACCCTTTTCCCTTTGTCACGGGGGCCTGGAGCAGGTGATGAGGCCACAGCCAGTGGGACTGCGGCGATGGGTGGAGGTGAGCTGGGTGTTTGAAGTGTTTGGGGGCTACGTGGGGGTGGTGAAGATGGGCCTAGTGGAGTTTCGGTGGTGGTTGGTGTCGGTGAGGGCGAGGATAATGGGAGGTTCGGGTCAGCAGCGGGGGCGGTGGAGGCGCCAGCCTTGGAGGCACGAGCAGCCTTCAATGCTTTCGCCAAGACCATCCTTTTAGATGAATCCATCACTGATCCTACATCCAGGCAAACCAAAGAACAGAAGTTAAAGCCACACCATACCAAACACAAGGCGTCAGAAATCACAGAATGCCAATCCCACCGCCGACGCAGTTATATAAATCCACAAGGCACGCAGGTAAATGAAATATAAAGAGTACAAATGAACACTTAGCAACGAGGGAAACAGGTGGAGGAGGCCAACAGAACAAGCATGATGTAATAAAACACAGATAAGAAAGGGCAACAAGAAACGAGCCTCCCTACCAAAATAGGTGGACAGGGTGTGTGCGTTGTATTCACACGCTACGAGCTTCAGCGTGTCAAAAACGATCCCCAGGCCAGCCAAGGCCTCACATACCCCCTTGTCAGCAGAGGACAGCTCATCCAGGGCCTTAGGCTTGAGCAGCTTGGGATGCTCTGTCCAGTATAGTGGGAAGCCATCCAAGGCTGTGGGGTCCTGTTTGGCGCAGCACACCCTGAAGAATTTTCCTTTCCAGCCTTTGTACGAGTTCTGGAAGAGGGAAAGGGGGATCCTGCTAGCGATCCCGGAAAAGCTCACCCAGAGGCTTTTCCCTTGCTTCTTCACCTCGAAGAAATGTAGAAAGACGTCCACAGAAGGAAGAACGCCTAGATATCCACAAAGAATTTGAAAGGCCCGAACAAAGGCCCAGCTATTGGGATGTAGCTGGGCGGGGGCCGTATTGATCTCCGTGAGGAGTTCCCTCTCGAAGGGTGTGAATGGAAGGCGTACACCAACGCGTTTGAATACAGTTTGGTACATGAAGAAAAAGGGGACCCCACCCCTGGGTCTGTCATCCACACAAACAGGTTCCCCTGGTCTGCCGGGGCGGACGGAGATGTGGGCGTCATGGGTGCGGCAGAAGGCGTTGAAGTTGTATAAGTGAGGGTCACCCCGATGGTTTTCCACAGCCTCGAAGGTTGTCAAGGTGGTGCATTCGTTTAAGAGATCGTCAGAGGCCCATTTATAGAGGGCCTTGTAGTTGGTCTTGGGGGGAGAACTGGACCTCGGTTCCAGGTGCACCATGATGCGGATAAATAGCTGAAGAAAGAAGAAAGGAAAAGGGTTTTAACAAGCGATGCCAAGGCAGAAAGGGGAAGAGAAACCCTAGAAAATGCCACCCACGCGAAGAAACCCAGAAAGGGGGAGAAGAGAGCGTAGAAGAACGAAGGAGCGAAAAGAACACAAGAATGCATAAACATAAACAATCCCAGGCAGTTCAATACACAGCGATGCAACGCGATGAAGAAGAAGAGTCATGGAGGTAGAAAAATAATACCTTTGAGTGTCGAAGTTGGGAAGGAATGGAAACGCGAAGGAGAGAGCAGGGATCACAGAGAAAGAGCTCGAAGGAGATGAACAGTGCGGGAATACAGAGAAAGTGGATGAAACAGTGGTTTTGAGCGCGGGGTTTTGGGTAACTTAAACGTTACATTTGCAGCCCAAGAGGCGCTAATTTGGGACCGTGCGATTAAGCTGCGTGTCAAAGGATTAGTCGCTCAAGGGGAGCGCAAGAGACTTTTGAGGCTGACCGCGTGATGAACCACGTGGCACGCGATTAAGCGTGGCCCCAAAAGGTGCTACCTTCCCCGCTTCAGAGGATGTCCAATCAGTCATTAAGAGCACCCCAATGGTTCAGAGAATGTCGCGTCAATAGTTTGGGGAGTGTCACGTCAGCAAGAATGACACGTCACCGGGATGCCACGTGGATGGCGTGGGCAAGGCCTTAGTCTTTTCGCTGAAAACAAGTCATCAGCTTAGGACTGGGGGGGCTTGTGTACCGTCCCGTACCCGGGCGTTGACAAAGTCAAAGTCAAAGTCAGCGTCGAGGTGAAGTGACGCCAAGTGCAGGCATCGCCAAGGCAAGGTGTCGCCAAGAGGCAAGGCGTCGCCAAGAGGAAGCGTCGCCAAGATAAGACGTCGCCTAGAGCGGGCGTCGCCAAGGTGAAATGTCACCAGAGCAACGCATCCACAGTGTTGCTCCCCGATACCCATGGGTAGGAAAGACCATGGAGGGAGCGATACTATGGGAAGGCCTCAAACCCCGATAACCCGGGGTAGCAATAAAGGGAAGAGAAAGGTGGCTCCAAGGCTATAATACTAGCGCCAGGAGAGAGCAATCTGACTCGTGAAGTGCCCATGACGCCCCAGAGAGGCCCTTGGGATAGATACGACTCATGAGAGGGTCACGCCCAGGGGCAGCCAGGTGCAGGGTACGAGAGGAAGGTAAATACGCTCTCGAAGCGAGTGACTAGAGGTTTGGGGGCATAAGCTGACACCCAAAAAGTACCCCTTGCGCCGGATGCACTCCAAGGAGGGAGGACTCACGCGATGAAAGTACCCCTAAGTTGGGTCCCAGCACTGTGAGGCCCTCCACGTGTGATGGCAGCCAAGTCAGAACGGAAACATCAATTTGTCAGGTAAAAGGTAATTAAAGCTATTTAAGTTAAAGTTTACGTTTCGAGCGTTTAAGGTACTTTAAATGCTCCAAGCGGTTTAAACGTCTTAAAGGCGCTGAACGTTTCATAACCTTAAATGCGCTTTAAGACGCTTTAAATGCTGGAGTAGTTTAAATAGAACCTTGAATGTTGGAAACGGGATTCGGACTTTTGGCAAATTTTCCAGAGACACTCTAGTTGCTTGCTCGAGCCTTGAGGTTACGCACAAGGGACTAGGGAAAGATTGTTTGCCAAAACGAGGAAATATACGCAATATACACATAGTTCTTTTGACCACCTTCAGAGTGCCATTCACGGTGCTCCGATACGGAGGTGCAGAGTTTTTGGTGTTTCTTGCTAGCTGACTTGAGCGTCGGAGTGCAAACGGCCGCTAGGGCGCCCCTTTGTCCTTCTTTGCAGGAATCCGCAGGACGCCAGAGGGAAGGTGTCCCTAGCTGACGAACAAGGTCGCGCGCGAAGACGTCCCAGGTCAACCGGCCGAAACAAATAGAGTTGTTACATCTACCTCCATCAATCAACACCTATACCTCCATACCACAAAAGCTTTTAGTCTGATATTGCTTGGTGTCCCTTTCATTGCATTTAAGGAAATGTACTACTCCAATATATATGTTGTTCGAGTTGCTTCATATTGTCATCCCCTTAGTCAACATTCAATTTTTGTTCTTGATATAGGTTTTCACCATCTTCTCCTTCTTCCACTACAAGAAAAAAATAGTTTTAGTGGAGGCTTATTTTTACAATACCAAAGGTTAAAACCTCCGTTAAGTCATTTACCAAAGGTTGCAATTTCTCTCGCAAAATCATCTGTTGGGAACATGTTTCCCAGTGTTTTTTTAAACCCTAGGAAAAGTTAGTATTTAACGAAGGTTTTAAAACTCTCGTTAAATACTATGGGTTTAAGAACCTCCATAAAATACTATGGATTTCAAAAACTTCCTAAACCTTAAACATTTAATAACTATGGTTTCCTTTACACTAGGTTGCATAAGCTATAAATATTAAGTTATGTGATTGCATAATTTAAATGAAAGAGATCACAACTATGAAGTTAAATGAGGGATGAATATAAATTATCATAATTATCCAATATGATAAATTGTTGGGAGAGGATAATGTTAGAATGTATGGCCTTAAACGAGAGGGGGGTGAATTGTTTAAAGGGGGTTTTCGAAAACTTTTTCAGCTAGAATGAAATTCTGTGCAAGAAACCAGATTAGGAATTCAGTTAGCCAAGAAACAAAGCTCAAAACAGTAAAGCACCAGAAAAACAATTGGTTGTTTCGTAGAAACAATCGGTTGTTTATACCAGTAAAAATAACAGCAACTGAATTTAAAGAGTTTAAGGAAGAGAGAGGTGCACAAACAGTTTATACTGGTTCACTCTTAAACCAAGAGCTACATCTAGTTTCCCAAAAACCACTGGGAATCCACTAAGTAATCAAAATCAGATTACATACACACACCACCAAAGAAGTGACCTTGATTCCCCTCAAGAAACACAATTTCTTTGGCTCAGCACACACACACCAATAATGTTGATCTTGACAACCTCAAGAGCACACAACCCTTCTTGGCTTTACAACACCATAATGTACAAAGTATTCAGAACGAATTACACTTGTTACAGAATGAAGTGAAATCAATACATATGTAATCATATTTCACTCTCTCTTGATAAAACCAAAGCTCAAAGGTGAAAACTCAAATCTTTGAAAAGCAATCTGTGAAAAACTCAAATCTGTTTTTCTATCTTGTTGTTTGTTATAAAACTTAAACAAACTATTTATAGCATTCAAAGAAAGGTCAAAGCATTTAAAGCAGGAGCGTATTCGGTTATAAAATCATTTAAAACTCACTTAACAAACAAAACTGTTTCTATTAGGATTTTCAAACAAACAATCGATTGAAAGTGCGAATCAATCGGTTGTTTTGGTTTGACAGCAAGTCAACCAACCAAAACAGTTTTCAAACTTTTTCAAAAACACCTAAGTGTTTGAAAAACACTTTAAACTTAAAAGATTTGAAAACACCTAAGCTTTAGATTCAAAAAAAAGTGGATTACAAATATAAACTACCCAAATCGTACTCTAAAAACACAGTAGCAACTCCAAGCAACTTCAGCCTTCTATCAAACACTAAGATTTGGATGTCTTCAAAGCTTTTGATCACACTTGATTCAACAGATAAGACTTAAAAACAAATATGCAATTCTTCCTATATACAACTATATCTAGTTTTTCCTATTCCAAATAGTCAAATCAAGTTAATTCCTTAATCTTGGTTATCCCAACAACTCTTGTTTTTTTTTTTTTAATAAGAAATTGTACCAACCAGTCATCGGACGTTGTTGACCGCTAGCCATGGCGGGCCACGTAAGCTGGGTCCCACGAGCGGCATAGGCCAGTGTCTCGCGAGCGACGTGAGCCAAGGTGCCAAGAGTGGTCAGACGTCGATCACCAGGATGTGCTGATGTGTCGTCGGCAACAGAGTGAGGGCGATGTGACATCGGACATCGGTGACTCAAACAGCAGAGCTGGGCCACGAGAGGTGGATCCCAGACAACACACCAGTTATCAGTAGGGAGAATCCTAGATCACGAGGGGTCCATGCGTGTGGTGTGAATAGCACATTCAAGCGTACCACAAATAAAGAACCACTGGAAGCGCTAAGGCCCATGAGGGTTACGTTCCAGGGGTAGGCTGCGTGCATGACGGGTGAACAACTAGGACACTCCCAGGACGGATGGCCCTAGAGATTAGGTGCACAAGTAGGTACCCAGGTGGACATCCCGTTAAAGGTTGCACTCCAGTAAGGGAGCCTTACGCGCTAGATTTCCCTAAGAGTGGGTGATAGCGGCGCTAAGGCATACCCTCAGAAACCCTAAATACAGTGGGAAATAGTGGAAACACTAGACAATATAAACGATAGTAACAAACCTAACAAGGTACGCAACATTTACGCGATATACACACAGTTTTACACAGAGCTTTTACACCTAAAAGTTTTGGGGTTTCCTAGCCCCAATATTGACTTGAGCGTCGGAGTGCAAACGACCTCTAGGGCGCCCCTTTGTCTTTGCAGGTTTAGGTGTTTGATCGAAGGAAAGGCACGAACGAAGGCAGAGAGAATTGGGCGTGTGATCATCGTTAGTAGTACGAAGACAATCGGGTCAACCGGCAGGAACATTTGGCGCCCACCGTGGGGTACAATTAAAAACTTTGTTCCATTCAAAGGCAGAGAGCGAAGATCCATCAAGATGAGAAACACGAGGCAAGGATCCGTTGCACCAAATGGAGGCGAAAGCATCACCATGCAACAGATCATAGAGACGATGTGCGTCCTTCAGGAAACGATGGCGGCATCGAGAGCGGATCAAGAACGCAACCAGATTAATCTGACTATGTTGCAAGCGAGAAACGAAGAACTGCGCAGGACCAATAAGGAATTGCGCAGGAATTTGCAGAACCAGGCGGGGGAACGTGAGGTGGAAGAGGAAGAACATGCCACACCACTAAAGGCTTTCCCAATGCCATTTTCACAACCGATCATGGACGTCGTGATACCAGCCACGTTTGTGGGTCCTAAAGCCACCTTCACAGGAGTAGAGGACCCAGAGGCTCATCTCACGGCCTTCCACACACAGATGATGCTGGTAGGGGGCTCTGATGTAGAGCATTGCAAGTTGTTCATGAGCACGCTGGCGGGCACGGCGCTAGATTGGTTTATCAACCTCCCTGATAGGCACGTGACATCGTTCGCACAGTTTTCTACGTTGTTCAGGGAACAATACATAGCCAATCGAGCCCCCCCACCGGTCTCTTACGATCTTTTCGACGTAAGACAGTATCAGGGAGAGTCCCTGAAAGATTTCCTCAACCGTTTTGGGGGACAGGTGGTGAAGCTAAACACCAAGGATGAGACCATGATGGTGCACGTTTTTGTTGGGTCTATTAGTGTCTAAGTTCAAGAGGGGAGGGGTGAATTGAGCTTATAAAATTTTTCGCAAATACAAACAATTTTCAATATATCAGAGACAAATGAACAAATTCTTCTTAAAAGAAACAGATTGATTCCTCAGAACAGTCTAGCACAATTTGAATTTGTTCAGATTAAAATTGCAATCAACAGAGAGGTATAACAGAATCAGATTGGTTAGATTTTACGAGTTTGAAGAATACAGCTATGCCAAGAAATCAACCAAGTGCATCCAACAAAAGGTTTTAAAGAGAATGAATCTTTCTCAGGTTTTAATGAATAGACTATTTGTTCACAGACCAATTAAAACTTCATATACAACTACCTTGTTCGTGATTAGAGAACTTTAACAGATCAGGAAGAACAGTTTTTATTAAACCCAAAATTAACAGATTCAATTTCAAAAGAACAGATTTAGTTCTTGACAGAATTGAGCAAAACCAGAAACAAGTGCAGGGATGAGAGGAAAAGACAAGCAAGTTTTTATATTGGTTCACTTATACAGAGCTACATCCAGTTTCACCTTACTCCAAGGTGGAATCCACTAAAAACAGTATCAATCACTTACAAACACAACAGTTCTTGAACACTACAAGAACAATACAACCAATGCTGAAAAACCCTATTTTAGCACACCTTGCACTCCAAGAAACCCTATCAAGGAGTGACTAACGCTTACACCTTTACACACCAGAATAAAGGAAAGATAACACCTGAAATGAAGATGCAAGAACTCAAAACCAGTGGTTCAATTTACTGCAGAACTGCATCAGCACCTTCACCAAGATCAAGGTTTTCCTAGAACAAGCACACTTGAAAAATCCCTTTGGAAAACCTTTCAAAAACTCTTTTCAATCCTTCTTCTCACATAGAAAGTGTTTAATCTCTGTCAAACCGTGATTGCTCAGCATCCTTTCATGTGAGAGAGGCTTTTCTTTTTTATAGAAAACAGTTTCTAACTTCTTTTCAAAAAACAGTTGAAAAGCTGTTATGAAAAATAACAGATTCAGTTTTAAACAAAACAGATTTATTTTATGAAAACTGCCAACTCAGCTAACTGAAATAACTGTCTGAGTTGTACCTTTGGTGCCCTGACTAACTTTCGAAAATCCTTTCAGCAAACCAAAGAATAAACCTGTTCTTTTACAGAGAAACAGATTTATTTTTGCGCAGAGTCCTCATTTTTGAAGAAACCTCTAGAAAGCTTTTGGAAAAACTTTTAACCACTTCATGTGCTTATTCTAGGCTTGGTTAGGCATCTAAGATAGGTCATGTAGCAAAAGGCAACCTTACACATACACAAACCTAAATACAAGATCATCTAAACCTATTACAAACTTCAAAGCAAACTTAGTTATTTTCTACATCAAACACACACTAAAACTAGGTAGAGAAGAAGCTTCATCCATCTTCAACAATCTCCCCCTGTTTGATGGAGACAAATCCCCTTTGCACAGCATAGTTTGATGATCAAAACCTGCACTGTACTAACTACCAAAACCTGCACAACAACGTTTAGAAATAAAACCAGAAAATAGCAGTGTGTGAGTTTTGTGCTACCTCCCTGCAGCTTTAACAAGAACATCAACCTTTGTGAGTTGTTTCTCAGTTCTTCTCCCCCTTTGGATTCATCAAACAGAATAAGGCATGGGATAAAGACATTCATAACAGTTCAAATAAACAACCAGCATAGTGTTCTATTACAACCCAAAATAAAACCAACTAAAACTGCAGAATAAAAACAACCCGACTGAATTCAAATTGTGCAACAAGATATAAGAGATAAAAACTAAGGAATAGGATCACTTGTTGTTATAGTAAAGCTCAGCTAGCTGCACTTGAACTCCTTCAATTTGGTCATCCAAGTGTTGAAACCTGGCGTAAGTCATTCCATAATGTGCCTTTTGTTCATATGTGAGTGTGTCCAGCCTGCTTAGTACTTGTCTTTCAAGCATGGACAGAGGTTCACCTCTGTACTCAGGTTCCTCAAATGCAACCAGTGCATTTTGGCTTGTAGCAGCAACATCTTCATTTCCAGCAGAGTGCACTGGTGATTCATCCATGTGCTGCACTCCATCAGCATTTTCTTCTTCCTCATTTGCTCGTTCAGCTGCTTCATTCTCAGCTCTGTTTGCAACATTCCTTCTAAATACCCAGCTGTCATCCTCCTTTTGAAACCCCATCTTTAAGAGAGTAGAGTTGTCTATTTCACTAGCTTCCTTAATGGTGTCATTTCTCTCATTTGTAGTGTCAACTTCAAAATAATCAATTAGCTTGGACACAAAAATAGCATATGGAAAACGATAATCTGGAAGCCTTGTGGATTTGAGCATATGCTCCACCATTGTACTCACCCAATTTACCTTGAGTTGATTCATGATACAGTACAACAGAATCAAGTTCTCTTCATGGAGAGTAGCATGATTACTTCCTCTTGGAGTAAGCTGCCACGCAATTATGTAGGCTAGGAGTCTTGGAATTAATGTCAGATTTCCAACATGAAATCTAGCTACTGGTTCAGCAGGATTTCTAACACAACTTTTGTAAAACTGCATCTTGTTGAATCCTTGAATTCCAGCAGTATTCCCTTTGCTAACCTTCATTCCAGAATACTTGATTCCTCCCACATTGCTCCATATTTCCCTTGTAATTTTCAGCTTCACACCTTTCACATGGGAGACCAAATTTTTGCCATCTTGAACCAAATTGTTGTAGAACACTTTCACCAAGTCTGGATAGACATTTCCAGTCATTTCTAAGAAGTTCTTCAGCTTTTGATGCTTGAGCAGAGTTTTTGCTTCAGTCATATTTTCTTCCCTCAACCAAGAGAATTCCAGCACTTTGGGCGCATTGACTTGCTTTCTGTTTGTCTCATGGATGAACCTAGTCATGGCTTCAGAATCTCCAGCAAACCATTTTTCCAGGATGCCTTGGCTGCTGCTGGATTGCTCTTTGGATTTCTTCTTTCTGTGTGATGAGGATGCCATGCTCAATCTGTTGTTACCTGCACCTATTTATCAATAGACAATTCCAGCTAGAAAAAAAATTTGCAGTTCATATTATCAATAATAACAGAAACGAAACATGTAAAGAAGCAGATTTGAACCTTGACAGCTTAAAGCATAGATGAGAAGGTGTGAGAGAAAAGTTGATTAGTGCTTGGTTTATATAGAGTCTTTAAATCAGATTTAAAAAAAAACAAATTTTAAAAGGAAATCAATTTAATAAGATTTCAGAAGTTATGGATTAAAAGAAAAATCAATTTGATATGCTTCAGATTTTATTCCTATGGTGCAGCAGATTCAGGTGTTGATTTGCGCAAGAATATATTGGAACCAGATTGTAATTTGATAAATCAAATCTGTTGCACCTACACACAATCCAATCAGTTAGGATACCCACAAGCTAATTGGCATAGACCTGCTGGTTAATAACCGTAAAAGCAGTCAAGGATAAAGTGAAAGAGAGAAAAAGTAAATCTTTCTCTTTCCTAGTCACAACTGTGATTCTGAACCAGAGAACAAAACATGTTAAAATATAAAATAACAGATTGAAATATTTACTGCAGAGGACAATTTAAGCTAATGATACCCAATTCATTTAGAAGAAAATAAAATCTATCTTTAGCAAGTGGTTTAGTGAATAGATCAGCTAATTGAAATTAAGTACCAATGAATTTTATATCACAAGTTCCATTAGCTATATGTTCTCTTAGAAAGTGATGTCTAATTTCAATATGTTTAGTCCTTGAGTGCATGACAGGATTCTTAGACAGATTTATAGCACTAGTATTATCACAATTTATAGGTATCTTGTTTAATAGAATTCCAAAATCACTTAGCTGCTGCCTTAGCCATAAGGTTTGAGCACAACAACTTCCAGCAGCTATGTATTCTGCCTCTACTGTAGAGAGAGCAACACAAGCCTGTTTCTTGCAATGCCAATAGATTAGACTTGATCCAAGCATGTGACAAGTCCCACTTGTGCTTTTCCTATCAACCTTGCAACCTGCAAAGTCAGAGTCTGAAAAACCAATTAAGTTTAAAGACACATTGTTAGGATACCATAATCCTCTTGGCTGCATTGTAGTGTGATTCCTTTGGATAAGATTGATATCTAGCACATAAGCACACAACAAACATAATGTCAGGCATGCTAGCAGTTAAGTATAAAGGAACCAATTAAACCCCTGTACTTAGTTTGATCCACTGATTTTCCTGC
Source organism: Phaseolus vulgaris (assembly GCF_051622355.1). Classification (NCBI taxonomy): domain Eukaryota; kingdom Viridiplantae; phylum Streptophyta; class Magnoliopsida; order Fabales; family Fabaceae; genus Phaseolus; species Phaseolus vulgaris. Next base: position 21,693,258 of record NC_143501.1, on the reverse strand, counting down.
AGAATCTTAATCCAGCTGGCAACTTGTTGAAATAGGAGTGCTGATTACTTTGCATTGATCCATATCAAACCTCTTAAGCAGCTCCTTGCAGTATTTTTTCTTGGCTTATGAAAATTCCATCCTTGAGTTGTTTCACTTGTAGTCCAAGGAAAAAATTCATTCCTCCTAACATTGACATTTCAAACTCACTCTTCATTGTTTTCACAAAGTCTTCACACATCTCTTCATTTGTGGATCAAAAGATAATATCATCCACATAGACTTGCACAAGTATAATGTCTTCTCTTTTCTTCTTTATAAAGAGAGTTTTATCAGAATTGCCACGATTATATCCTTGAGAGAGCAGAAATTCACTTAGCCTCTCATACCATTGCCTAGGTGCCTGCTTCAATCCATATAAGGCCTTCTTAAGCATGTACACATGCTCTGGATTTTTGTGATCTTCAAACCCTGGAGGCTGAGATACAAACACCTCTTCATTAATGTAACCATTTAAGAATGCACTCTTGACATCCATTTGAAACAGCTTGAAACCTTGTATGCTGGAAAATGCTAGAAGTAATCTGACAGCTTCAAGACGTGCTACTGGTGCATAGGTTTCACCAAAATCAATTCCCTCTTCTTGGTTATAAACTTTAGCAACCAGCCTTGCTTTATTTCTAGTGATAGCCCCATGTTCATCCATCTTGTTCCTGTACACCCACTTGGTTCCTATGATATTCATCTCATGTTTTCTTAGAACCAAAGTCCACACTTCATTGTATTCAAACTGGTTCAGTTCTTCCTGCATTGTTGTTATCCAATTGCTGTCTTGCAGTGCTTCTTCCAGACTTTTAGGCTCAATCTGTGAAACAAAGGCCACTGTTCTGCAGAAATTATTAAGAGAATTTCTTGTTGAGACTCCTTTCTCAATTTTACCAATTACATTGTCTAGTGTAAGATCCCTGGGTGTCTTCCATTCCTTAGGCAATCCTGCATTCACAGTAGATTCTTTGACAGAATTTTGATTAGTTGCATCAAGCTCACTAGATGGATTCTTTTGCAAAATGGTTCTTAAATCATCCATACCAGGTTCATCTATAACAGATTTGGGCACAGAAAAATCTGTTTCATAAAAAACAACATGTATAGATTCTTCTACTGCAAGCAATCTTTTGTTATACACTCTATAAGCATGATCATTTATAGCATATCCAATATGGATTCCCTCATCTGATTTAGGATCAAATTTCCCCAGATTGTCTTTACCATTATTTAGAACAAAACATTTGCAGCCAAAGACCCTAAGATGACTTATGCTAGGCTTCCTACCTTTATACAATTCATAGGGAGTTTTCTTAAGAATTGGTCTAATCAATGTTCTGTTAAGCACATAAGAAGCATCTGATTTAGGATCAAATTTCCCCAGATTGTCTTTACCATTATTTAGAACAAAACATTTGCAGCCAAAGACCCTAAGATGACTTATGCTAGGCTTCCTACCTTTATACAATTCATAGGGAGTTTTCTTAAGAATTGGTCTAATCAATGTTCTGTTAAGCACATAAGAAGCAGTGTATACAGCATTAGCCCAAAAAATATTTAGGTAAACCAGATTCATTTAGCATAGTCTTAGCTAACTCCTCTAATGACCTATTCTTTCTTTCAACAACACCATTTTGTTGGGGTGTCCTAGGAGCAGAATAACTATGTGTGATTCCATGTTTTTCACAATATCTATCAAACTTTGCATTTTGAAATTCTCCCCATGATCACTACGAATCTGTTTTATCCTATTTTCATTTTCATTATGCAGAACCTTAGCAAGTTTCTTAAAGGCTTTATATGCATTATTTTTAGAAGCAAGAAACAAGGTCCATGTATATCTTGAAAAGTCATCAACAATCACCAAAGCATAGTAATTTCCGGCTAAGCTAGCAGTCCTAGATGGTCCAAACAAGTTCATATGTAAAACATCCAAAGCTTTATTTGTAGAAACCATATCTTTTGAATTAAAGGTAGTTCTAATCTATTTGCCCTTTACACAAGCATCACACAATCTGTTATTTTGAAATTTTATGTTTGGTAAACCAGAAACAAGTTCCTTAGACTTTAGCTTATTCAAGTGATTTGTGTGAATATGAGCTAGCCTCCTATGCCACAGCCATGACTCATCATTTTTAGATAACAAACACTCATTTTCAGAACAGCTCTTTATAATATCTAAGAGATAGATGTTGTTTACCCTTTTTCCAGTGAACAGCACCTTACCAGAAATTTCATTTGAAATTGTACAAGTGTTGGCTTCGAAATTGACCTTGTATCCCTTGTCACACAGCTGGCTAATGCTTAGAAGACTATGTTTTAGCCCTTCAACGTACAATACATTTTCAATAGTTGTTGAGTCTTTAGTACCAACATCTCCTCTTCCAAGAATTTTTCCTCTATTGTTGTCCTCATATGTGACATGCCCTTCAGCTTTGAGTTTCAGATTTATGAACTGAGTCACATCACCAGTCATGTGCTTTGAGCAGCCACTGTCCAGGTACCACTGGTTTTTCCTGCTGTTTTTCTGCAATAAAACAGATTTAGCATATATGGTACCCCTTTTAGTCTAGGGTCCAGCATGATTAATATCTTTCCTTAGGAAGCCATTTGGCCAATCCTTTAGGAACAAGGTACCTTCTAGCTTTACATGTTCTAGATATATGACCAGACTTCATACAGTAAAAACATGTTGCAGTATGCATTGCTTTTGAACAACTAAAAGAAGAAAAACCTGTTTTGGAAGGAACAAAAAAACTAGACAGCTTTTTCACATTGCTTTTCATTTCAGGATTATATCCTAAACCATTTTTATTAAAGACAGCATTCTGTGAACCTAATAAAGTTTCAAGATTTTCTCTTCCTTTAGTGAAATTTGAAAGTGTTTTTAACAAATACTCAACCTGTTTTTCCAGTTTTTTACAATTATCACAGGTTTTTATTGATGCATGCAAACATGTTAATTCAAGGCTAACCAATTCAGTTTTAGCTTAGTGCAGTTCTTCTTTAAGAGCTTTGACCTTAGGTTCAAGTACCCTATTTACTCTATTCAATTTATTGCAAATTACAGCTAATCTGTTTGCTTCATCATGTGTTTCCTTAAATGCAATTAGCAGCTGATCATAGTTTTCAGAATCAGTAGAAAAATCACTTACTGAATCAGAGTTCAATTCTTCATTATTCACCATAAAGCACAGATTTGCTTCCTCACTTTCGGTTGAGGAGTCACTAGATGAGGATACATCATTTTCTTCCCATGAGATGTATGCTCTTTTGCCTTTGCTTCTTTCACTCTTCTTGCTTGCTGATTTTTCTTTGTTTTGATTGCTTGGACAATCAACTTTTATATGACCTGGTTTACCACATCCAAAACAAGTGTAATTTGAAGAATTTGAATCATTGGATTTAGAGTACCTCTTCCTTTGTTGAGTTCTGTCACGGTTTTTCTTTCTAAGAAACCTACTGAATTTTCTGGTGAGCAGACTCACAGTCTCATCATGTTCAGGATCAACTTCTTCCTCACTTGTATCATGTTCCATGGTAGTTTTCAGAGCAATTCCTTTGGCCTTCTTCTCCACAGTTTCTTGTTCTTTCAATCTTTTCAGCTCTATTTCATGCTCTATCAACTTTCCAAAAAGTGCAGCAGTGGACATCTTGGATAAATCTCTAGATTCAGAGATTGTTGTTACCTTAGGCTTCCAGCTCCTATCAAGGCATTTTAGCACCTTTGTGTTGAGCTCTTCCTTGTCAAAGACTTTACCAAGGCCAGTGAGGTGATTTACAATATGTGTAAATCGTTTCTGCACATCTGCAATACTTTCTTCTTATTGCATTCTGAACAGCTCGTACTCCTGAATTAGTGAGTGCTTCCTTGCCCGTTTCACATCATCAGTCCCTTCATGAGTTACCTCTAGTACCTCCCACATCTCCTTAGCTGAGTTACATTGAGAGACTCTAAAGAACTCATCCATATTCAGTGCAGAGGTGATGATATTCTTGGCTAAGGAGTCATATTGGGCCTTCTTCTTCTCGGTTTCACTCCATTCAGACCAGGGCTTCTTTATTCTTTCATCTTTGACAACCTGCATAGGTATAAAAGGTCCACTGACCATTGCATCCCAGATTCCCATGTCAATAGACTCCATAAAGATCTTCATCCTGATTTTCCAGAAAGCATAGTTAACACCACCAAACATAAGAGGTCTATTAATAGACGCACCTTCAGTAAAAGGCATTTTAAACTCAGACATCATGCATACACTTGAGCAAAATACAAGCCCTAGCTCTTGATACCAATTGTTGGGTCTATTAGTGTCTAAGTTCAAGAGGGGAGGGGTGAATTGAGATTATAAAATTTTCGCAAATACAAACAATTTTCAGTATATCAGAGAAAAATGAACAAATTGTTCTTAAAAGAAACAGATTGATTCCTCAGAACAGTCTAGCACAATTTGAATTTGTTTAGATTAAAATTGCAATCAACAGAGAGGTATAACAGAATCCGATTGGTTAGATTTTACGAGTTTGAAGAATACAGTTATGCCAAGAAATCAACCAAGTTCATCCAACACAAGGTTTTAAAGAGAATGAATCTTTCTCAGGTTTTAATGAATAGACTATTTGTTCACAAACCAATTAAAACTTCATATACAACTACCTTGTTCGTGATTAGAGAACTTTAACAGATCAGGAAGAACAGTTTTTATTAAACCCAGAATTAACAGATTCAATTTCAAAAGAACAGATTTAGTTCTTGACAGAATTGAGCAAAACCAGAAACAAGTGCAGGGATGAGAGGAAAAGACAAGCAAGTTTTTATACTGGTTCACTTATACAGAGCTACATCCAGTTTCACCTTACTCCAAGGTGGAATCCACTAAAAACAGTATCAATCACTTACAAACACAACAGTTCTTGAACACTACAAGAACAATACAACCAATGCTGAAAAACCCTATTTCAGCACACCTTGCACTCCAAGAAACCCTATCAAGGAGTGACTAATGCTTACACCTTTACACACCAGAATAAAGGAAAGATAACACCTGAAAAGAAGACGCAAGAACTCAAAACCAGTGGTTCAATTTACTGCAAAACTGCACCAGCACCTTCACCAAGATCAAGGTTTTCCTAGAACAAGCACACTTGAAAAATCCCTTTGGAAAACCTTTCAAAAACTCTTTTCAATCCTTCTTCTCACATAGAAAGTGTTTAATCTCTGTCAAAACGTGATTGCTCAGCATCCTTTCATGTGAGAGAGGCTTTTATTTTTATAGAAAACAGTTTCTAACTTCTTTTCAAAAAACAGTTGAAAAGCTGTTATGAAAAATAACATATTCAATTTTAAACAAAACAGATTTATTTTATGAAAATTGCCAACTCAGCTAACTGAAATAACTGTCTGAGTTGTACCTTTGGTGCCCTAACTAACTTTCGAAAATCCTTTCAGCAAACCAAAGAATAAACCTTTTCTTTTACAGAGAAACAAATTTATTTTTGTGTAGAGTCCTGATTTTTGAAAAAACCTCTAGAAAGCTTTTGGAAAAACTTTTAACCACTTCATGTGCTTATTCTAGGCTTGGTTAGGCATCTAGGATAGGTCATGTAGCAAAAGGCAACCTTACACATACACAAGCCTAAATACAAGATCATCTAAACCTATTACAAACTTCAAAGCAAACTTAGTTATTTTCTACATCAAACACACACTAAAACTAGGTAGAGAAGAAGCTTCATCCATCTTCTACAGTTTTCAGGAAGGGAATCGTGTCGGGACCCTTCAGCGAGTCACTCATCAAGAGCCGCCCAAGACTTTCGGCGAGATCAGGCGTTGAGCGGAGGCTCAAAATGTGGCAGAAGGGGAACTCAACGACAAGTGCACCTGCGTTGTCCCCTTAGCCCATGAGGGTGCATGAGGCAACGACAGAGAAGAAGGCCTTAGCGAAGCAGCAACCCTACGAGCCTAGGAAGCCCCAAAACAAGGCGCTTGCGAGGGAGGACATGCCACCAAGGCATACTTTCTTGGTGGAATTGAAGGAGTTGATCGCTATCCCCAACATAGCAGAGAGATTGAAATGCCCGCGAAGACTGACAAGAGGTTGGGGCCTAACAAAAACGCTTGGTGCGTGTTCCACTAAGCGTTTGGCCACCCATACGCAACTGTTTGGCGCTTGGACACCAGTTAGACGAGTTGGTGAAGAATGGTTTCCTGAAGGACTACTTGATGGACTCACATGGAGCCCAGACCCTAACAGCGTCAGGAGGAGATCAGGGGCACGTTCATGGCGAGATTCACACCATTTCAGGGGGTTTCTCAGGTGGAGGATGCATCGCTTCTCAGCAGAAGAAGTATGCATGAGCGGTGATAACGGTAGAGGCACAAGAGGCAGATCAGGCCCTTGACATCGACCTTGTCTTCACCAAGGCCGACCTCCGAGATGTCGTCCCCCACGACAATGACCCAGTGGTTATCTCAGTAGTGACCGTGGGGAGAAAGGTACACCGTGTCCTGGTGGACCAGGGAAGCTCAGCCGACGTGATGTTCTGGTCGACTTTCAACAAACTGCAGTTGTCTCCTGATCAACTGAGGCCTTACACCGGCTGTTTGTATGGTTTTGCGGGAGACCAGGTGGAGGTGCGTGGGCACCTAGAGTTAAGAACCACCTTCACAGATGGTGTCACCTCCCGCACAGAGAACATCAGGTACCTTGTTGTTAACACTCCCTCAGCTTACAATATACTATTGGGTAGACCTGCACTGAACAGGTTGGGGGCGGTGGCGTCGACGAGGCACATGAAGATGAAGCTGCCTGACTTGGGGGGAACGGTGATCACCATCAAGTCAGACAAGAAGGAGGCTAAAATATGCTACGAGAATAGCCTCAAGACAAAGAAAGGGGTGTTCACAGTCACCACCCGGGCACCAAGTGAAGAAAGGGTCGCTCGTGCAGAGATCGCCAGGGAGAGGCGACCCGAACTAGCAGGAGACGTCCTGGAGCGGGAAATCGGAGGCAGGATGTTCAAACTTGGCAAATCACTAGGCCAAGGGACGCAGGACCAGATTGCCGAGGTCATAGCGTGGCACCTGGATGCCTTTGCATGGTCCGCCTTGGGCATGCCTAGCATAGACCCTGACTTCCTATGTCATCGCCTCACAATGGACCCCCAGGTCTGACCTGTCAGCTAGAGAAGAAGAAATTTCAACGAGAAAAGGCGGTAAGTCATCAAAGAAAGGACAAAGAAGCTGTTGAGTGCCGACCACATTAGAGAAATTCAGTACCCCGAGTGGCTAACAAACGTGGTCTATGTGAAGAAGGCCAACAGGAAGTGGAGGATGTGCGTGGACTTCACAGACCTCAACAAGGCTTGCCCGAAGGATTCTTATCCTCTGCCAAGCATTGACGCTTTGGTGGATAGCACCTCAGGTTGTAGATTGCTCGGCTTCCTGGATGCTTTTTCTGGGTATAACCAGATTAAGATGCATCCCAGGGACGAATGCAAGACGACGTTCATGACAGAGCTGTCTTGCTACTATTACAGAGTGATGCCCTGTGGGCTGAAGAATGCAGGTGCCACCTATCAGAGAATGATGGACAGAGTGCTCGTGCCCATGATAGGGAGAAACGTGCAAGCCTATGTGGATGACATGGTGGTGACCTCACAGGTGAAGGATCAATATGTCGCTGATTTAGAAGAGCTATTTACAACAATAGCTAAGTATAGACTGAAGATGAACCCTGAAAAGTGTGTGTTCACGGTGGAAGCAGGTAAGTTCTTGTGATGAGATTCCAATAGCCACATAGAGCAAGATTCTTGACACTTTGAGGAATCACCTTGAGCTGGAAAATGTAGAGGCACTTTCTTAGAAGTTGGATCATGGTTCTAAGATCAAGAACTCACCAATAACAAGTACCAAATCCCAAACTCATTTGGATGAACCAAATATTGTCAAATTGAATCAACAAAGGAATAGAAACTAGATTAACCGAACAGAATTAAGCTACTAAACAAAAGAACCGAACAGAATTTAAAAACAAAACAGAATATAGGTGCTGAAAATAGAAAAACCGAAAGCTAGACAACTCAAAACACAAGGTAACATGAACAATTGAAGAAGAAGAAAGGAAGGAGAAGAGAATGCTCATGAAGATGGAAGATAGGTTGGATGATCACGCCACTAGAAGTATGGATGCTCCTAGATGAGTGTGGAAGCCGCCACTTGAGGAAACCATGGTCCTTCAAGATAAGACTAGAGAAGAAGCTCAAAGCTCTCCAAATGCTCACTCCAATTTTGAGTATAGTTTCTTTAGATGAATTCAAATCTGAATTTTACAAAGGAAGCACCTCTATTTATAGCCTAAGGTGCTGAAAAATAGGTGGGAAATTTCAAATAAACTCATTTGAAATTCCCACCAAAAACAAGTCACATGGGAGGTGTGACCTTTTTCTACTATGACACCTCCCAAAAACTACACCTACACCACTCTCCTAAGTCACATGGACAATGTGACTTTATTTTACATTTTCACACACCTTTATTTAATAACCACACCTCCTAAAACTATACAAGAGTATTTCAAAGCTTGGCCTTGCCCCTCATGGGATGGATTTGGGCTCTTTGGGCTTTGGCCTTCTTGGGCTTGGGCTTGGGCTTTGGGCTTGGGCCTCATCTTTATTTTATGTCTTCTTTTAATTTTGAGAAGACTAGAAGGAAGAACTTCAAATGTGAGGGTGGATGTCCTCTTCCTCCATTAATAAAAGCCTCCTTTATTTGATTCTCATCATACTCCTCGAGTTGGAGAGAATTCGTCCACGAATTCTGAATCCCTGCATATAACAAAGTCAGTTTAGTTTTACAATTAAAAGTGGAAGAAAAATGTAAACATGACTTAGCATTTGTAAATAATGGGATTTCAGAAAAGGAGGTTCTATAAATCGACCAAGTTGGAAAAATTTGTTTGGGAATGATGTGATGTTTTGGAAAAAGACCTCTTAAATGGTGACAACCATTAGGAGGTATGAACAAATCATCCCTAACATTTTTTAACCAAGATGGTGGTGAAATAGGAACCTTGGGTAATGAAAAAGATAAGGAAGGAAAACACCTTGGAGGTGAAAGGATAAGACCCATGTCAACTTGGCCTTCTTTGTCTTTTTCTTGTTTACTTGTGGTAGGTGGGTGAGTTAGGTCTTGTTTTACTTTGTTGATCTTTAAGATTTGCTTTTGTGGACAATGAAGAGCTATGTGCCCAAAACTTAAACATTTAAAACATTTGGTATTTGAAGTTTTGGTAGGCGACTTAGGAGTAGAAGGTTTTGTAGTAGAAACGTTTTTTGGAAATATGGTTTGTTTGGAAAAATTGGAAGGAGAATTTTGAGTAGACATTTTGTTGGCATCCTTCCTAGAAGAGTTGTAGAAATCATCATCATGAGTATTTTTGAAAGTTGTTTTCAAAAGATAGGATTCCACCTTGATGGCTTGGCGAAACACTTTCTTTAAAGAAGAGTACTCATTTAATTCTACAATTTCTCTAATATCTCTTCTCAAACCACGTACAAACCATTTTATCTTTGACTCTTCATTAGCATGCATATTCATTTTAGTCAAAGTTGTTTCAAAATCTTTAAAGTATTCTTCTACCATCCTATGTCCTTGAGGAAGCCTTTGGAACTTCAACAAGTGTTCCTTCCTAGAAGGAGGAACAAACCTCGCGCGCATACACTCTTTCAAAGCATTCCAAGAAACCACGGGAGGTTTCTTGCGATACATAATGTCCATTACAATTTTATGCCACCATTCTTTGGCATAGCCCAAAAAGGATAAAGAAACTAATCTAAGTTTTTGGTCATCTTGGACCTTATACACATGAAAATAATGGTCAACCTTAGTCTCCCATTCTAAATACACATTAGGATCACTATCACCATTAAAACTAGGGACTTTTTTACAAGCAATGTTGAACACTTGGTGATATCTTTGGTCACGGTTATAGCTCTCTTCATGAGAATGATGGTGATGCCACCTTCTTCTATGTTCTTCTTCACCAAGGACTGAAACTTTGCAAGGAGAATGCTGCTTGTAATATGCACCACTTGAATAGCCAGCCATTTTGCAAATAAAAAACAGCAAACAAGTTAAGAAACAAAATTAGCAAAAACAGTGAGCTTGGCAATGAAACTGCCGAAGTGAAATGAGGCTGAAAAAAGAGATCACTCTCAAAGAAATAATGTTCTTGCACGAATCTGATCTTGAGGCCTTGGAATCCTCAAATGAAATATGTCAAAGCAAGCACACCAATCTTAAGAGCAAACCACCACAAAACCAAAGAAACAATAAAGACAAACAAGAAAAGGTATAAGCAAGGAAAGGTAATTGCAAAAGGAATACTATACGTAAGACAAACTCAAAGAGTAAGAATGAAAGACAATCAAGAAAATAAAGAACTCAATGAGAAAAGTAGGCACACAAAAGAAAACCTAAGGAAAAGCACTAGAGGAGATGAAGAAAACAAAAAATTTAGCTACTGGAAATTTTTTTTTTATGCAAACTGTGTTTGATATTGACTGATTTAACTGGAACGTTGTAGAGCGAACTGGATTATGAAATTTATACCACAGAAACTTCAAGATGTTAACTCAATAATGGCACTGGAATCAATTAAAAACAGTAAGCCAATTGAGAGAAATAAATTTTTTAAAATCACTGCCAGATTACCGTATTTTTTTCGGCAGGAATGTACACTTTTTTTATTTTATTTATCATTTTTTGTGTACTTCATATTTTTGAATGATTCTTTTTTCTATTCTTTTCTAACACTTTGAATATCTCAAATCCAGAATTTCAGAATTTTACAGTACGTAAATCAGTTGCAATAAGGAAAAACAGTAAGCACTCTTTTCAGAAACAGAGGAATCCTAATAGGAATAAAAAACAGAATGATGAACTAGCAAAGACATAATAGAAAATGATGTAGTGGAACTTGTATAGGTCTAGAATACAAGTATGAACTCAATTCTAAAAAGAAAATGCACAAAGGATCAACATCAATTCAGAAAATTATATGACACCAAAGCAAGAAACAATCAAAACAATAAAAGTACTACTAGAAGTAATGACATATATGGAATAACATGACTAAGACAAAACTTGACATGATTCAAAAATTAAAAGACACAACACAAATTGTAACAAGTGAAAGGAAGCTTAAGGTATACTCTAGGAAGGATAATGCCATTCCAAAAGAGCAACCATACTCATAAGAATTATGAGTGCCGTAAACCTTTCCACAAACACTTGGAGCAAAAGAAAAACAGCAAGAAAACTCAATTAAAATTCTAAAACAGAAACTTAAATTGCAAGAAATTAAAAAGCTCTTGAAATAAAGTGCACACAACTCAACAATTAAACAAGAATGAACCTAAGACTCATGATACCACATGATGTGATTCCAATAGCCACATAGAGCAAGATTCTTGACACTTTGAGGAATCACCTTGAGCTGGAAAATGTAGAGGCACTTTCTTAGAAGTTGGATCATGGTTCTAAGATCAAGAACTCACCAATAACAAGTACCAAATCCCAAACTCATTTGGATGAACCAAATATTGTCAAATTGAATCAACAAAGGAATAGAAACTAGATTAACCGAACAGAATTAAGCTACTAAACAAAAGAACCGAACAGAATTTAAAAACAAAACAGAATATAGGTGCTGAAAATAGAAAAACCGAAAGCTAGACAACTCAAAACACAAGGTAACATGAACAATTGAAGAAGAAGAAAGGAAGGAGAAGAGAATGCTCATGAAGATGGAAGATAGGTTGGATGATCACGCCACTAGAAGTATGGATGCTCCTAGATGAGTGTGGAAGCCGCCACTTGAGGAAACCATGGTCCTTCAAGATAAGACTAGAGAAGAAGCTCAAAGCTCTCCAAATGCTCACTCCAATTTTGAGTATAGTTTCTTTAGATGAATTCAAATCTGAATTTTACAAAGGAAGCACCTCTATTTATAGCCTAAGGTGCTGAAAAATAGGTGGGAAATTTCAAATAAACTCATTTGAAATTCCCACCAAAAACAAGTCACATGGGAGGTGTGACCTTTTTCTACTATGACACCTCCCAAAAACTACACCTACACCACTCTCCTAAGTCACATGGACAATGTGACTTTATTTTACATTTTCACACACCTTTATTTAATAACCACACCTCCTAAAACTATACAAGAGTATTTCAAAGCTTGGCCTTGCCCCTCATGGGATGGATTTGGGCTCTTTGGGCTTTGGCCTTCTTGGGCTTGGGCTTGGGCTTTGGGCTTGGGCCTCATCTTTATTTTATGTCTTCTTTTAATTTTGAGAAGACTAGAAGGAAGAACTTCAAATGTGAGGGTGGATGTCCTCTTCCTCCATTAATAAAAGCCTACTTTATTTGATTCTCATCATCTTGGGTTTCCTACTCACCGAGCGTGGGAGAGAGGCGAACCCCGAGAAGTGGCTGCAATCCTCGCGATGAGGAGCCCAATCTCAGTGAAGGAGGTGCAAGCTCAGGTCGATTTATAGCCCTTGGTCGTTCCATACTTGGGGAATCGATATGTTGGGACCCTTTCCCTTGGCGATACGACAGATGAAGTACCTCGTGGTCGCCATAGAGTATTTCACGAAGTGGATAGAGGCTGAGCCAGTGACACAGATCACGACCCACAAGATCCAGCACTTCGTGTGGAAGAACATAGTCTGCCGCTTCGGGGTACCAAAACGGTTGGTGTCCAACAATGGCACTCAGTTTGAAGGCCAACAGCTAGGCAAGTTGTGCACAAAAGTTGGAATAAAGCAGGTGTTCGTGTTAGTCAAGCAGCCCCAGACAAATGGGCAGGTCGAGTCCGCCAACCGAGTCCTGCTCAGATGTCTGAAGAGAAGGCATGAGAAGGCCAAAGGGACTTGGGCAGAGGAGGTCCCTAGAATTGTGTGGGCTTACCACACCACTCCCAGTCCACCACCAGATAAACACCCTTCACCTTGGTGTATGGGTCAGACGCGATGATTCCCGTGGAGATCCAGGAGAACTCGCCACGCTTCCAGAACTTCGTGGCTGAAGAGTCCAATGAAGAGAGAAAGTGATATGATTCCAATAACACAATTTGAATGATTCTTGACATTCTTAGGAATCATCTTGAGTTGGATATGAGAGAGGCACTTTAAGATAGAATTGGATCAAGGCTCTATAATCAAGAACTCACCAAAACCCAAACTCATATGGAAGTTCCATGTATTGTCAAATTGAACCGAACAAATGGAGTGAAAAAGCAAAGGCACCGAATAAAATGTGTAAAAACTAAATTGCACCGAACAAATAGCTAGAAAAGGAAGAAGAACCAAAGATGAACAACAGAATTTAAAAAGAACCGAAGCAAACCAAAGGAACTAGAATTGCCGAACTGAAAAATGCAAGAACAACAAGGTAAGACATGAACATAAAAGAGAAGGAAGGATGGAGAAGAGAAAGCTCATGAAGATGGAGGAATGGTTGGATGATCACGCCACTTAGAGGATGGTGACTCCAAGATGAGTGTGCAAGCCGCCACTTGAGGTAACCATGGGACTCTCAAGATAAGACTAGTGAGGAAGGCACAAAGCTCTCCAATGCTCTTTCAAAAATTGAGTATAGTTTCTCTAATCAAAATTCCAATCTGAAAAATACAAAGGCAGCACCTTAATTTATAGCCTAGAGGTGCATTTCATGCAAAACTAATTAAATTCAAAATTCCCCCAAATACAAATGAAAGTGGTACCAACTATAGTCATGAGGAAGGTGTGACCTTCTCTCTCACTTTGGCACCTCCCTATTTACTCCTACACCTATCTACTAACGCACACCCCCCCTAAGACTCCTAACTAAAGACCTAAAGATGCTTTAACAAAAGAGGTTTCTAATGTTTCCCTCTAAGCACCTTCAAACAAAGAAATTACAAAAAGAGAAAATAAACGTCCATTAGCTCCTAAAGCTTTGAACATGCTCCTTGTAAGCCTTTGAGGTGGGCTTTGACCTCCATGGACGTCCTCTATTTGAGCCTCAACCTCTTCTTGCTCTTGATGATTGGCCTCCATGTCCAATTGAGCTTGATCTCCATCATACTCCCCGAGTTGGAGAGAATTCGACCACGAATTCTAGAGACCTACAGAAAAAGGAGTTAGATCACTGATATTAGAAGTATGACTACCTAAGAATGTATCAAGCATATCTAACTCATAAGCATTGTCATTAATCCTCTTTAGGACTTGGAAAGGTCCATCTCCACGAGGCATTAGTTTGGACTTCCTTTGAGTTGGAAAACAATCCTTCCTCAAATGAAGCCAAACCCAATCTCCCTCCTCAAACAACAATGCTTTTCTCCTTTTATTGGCAAGTTCAGCATACTTGCCAACCTTCTTCTTAATTCTCTTCTTGATGTCTTTATGCAAAGTTTTCACAAAAGAAGCCTTTTCATCCCCATCTTTACACAAGACATCTCCAAGAATGGGAATAGGAAGAAGATCAAGAGGTGTTAAGGGGTTAAACCCATAGACAACCTCAAAAGAAGAATGTGAGGTGGTAGAATTTACTACACGGTTATATGCAAACTCAACATGGGGTAGTAAATTCTCCCACACTCTAGGATTCCCTTAAATGAAACATCTCAATAGTTGTCCCAAAGTTCTATTCACCACCTCGGTTTGACCATCAGTTTGTGGGTGGCAAGTGGTAGAAAATAAAAGTTTAGTTCCAAGGTTGCCCCACAAGGTCGTCCAAAAGTGACTTAAGAACTTGGGATCTCTATCGGACACTATAGATCTAGGGATCCCATGCAAGCGAACCACTTCTTCAAAGAAGAGGTTTGCAATATGACATGCATCATCCACTTTGTGGCAAGGAATAAAGTGAGCCATCTTTGAAAAACGATCCACTACCACAAAAATGGAGTCCTTTCCCTTTGATGTCTTGGGTAATCCTAAGATGAAATCCATAGATATGTCAACCCAAGGCATTGAAGGGATAGGAAGAGGAGTATATAAACCATGGGGATGCATCTTAGACTTAGCTTTGCGGCAAGCTATGCATTTATCACACAAACTATGAACATGTTTATGCATATGAGGCCAAAAGAAATGGTCATGCAACACATCCAAAGTTTTAGCAACCCCAAAGTGACCCATTAAACCCCCCTCATGTTCTTCTCTAACAAGAGATAATCTAATAGAGCATTGAGGGACTCAAAGACGTTTTCCTTTAAAAAGAAAGCCATCTTGTATAAAAAAGTCTTTGTGTCCTCCCTTAAGACACTCTTGATAGATGAGAGAAAAATCAACGTCATCATGATAAAGTTCCTTAATGTGATCAAAGCCAAGATATTGAGAACTTAAAAGATTTAGCAAAGTGTATCCTCTAGAAAGTGCATCCGCCACAATGTTTACTTTGCCTTGCTTGTGTTTGATCACATAAGGAAATTTCTCAATGAATTCCACCCACTTAGCATGCCTCTTGTTAAGCTTGTTTTGGCTTTTCAAATACTTAAGAGATTCATGATCACTATGTATCACAAACTCTTTAGGAAAAAGATAGTGTTGCCAAGTAAACAAAGCCCTAACAAGTGCATATAATTCTTTATCATAAGTGGAATAATTGAGATGACTTCCCTTCAATTTCTCACTAAAATAGGCTATGGGGTGACCCTCTTGAAGAAGAACAGCCCCAATGCCTATGCTTGAAGCATCACACTCAATCTCAAATGTCTTAGTGAAATTAGGAAGGGCTAAGATGGGAGCATTAGTCAATTTTTCTTTCAAAGTTTCAAAAGCTTTTTGTTGTGCTTCTCCCCATTGAAAAACCACATCCTTTTTCACTATGTCATTGAGAGGTGCGGCAATGGTACCAAAGTTTGGTACAAATCTTCTATAGAAAGAAGCAAGTCCATGGAAACTTCGGACTTCATTCAAAGATTTCGGTGTAGGCCAATTTTGAATGGCCATCACCTTTGTTTTGTCCACATGGACCCCTTTGCAACTCACAACAAACCCTAGGAATTCTATATGATCAAGAGCAAACATACATTTAGCAAGATTAGCATACAAATGTTCCTTCCTAAGGGTTTCTAAAACTTGCCTAACATGCAACCTATGGTCATCCAAAGATAAGCTATAAATGAGAATGTCATCAAAGTAAACAACAACAAACTTACCAATGAAAGGTCTAAGAACATGATGCATGAGGCGCATGAAGGTACTTGGTGCATTAGTTAAACCAAAGGGCATAACTAACCACTCATATAAACCAAAGTTGGTCTTAAAATCCGTCTTCCATTCATCACCCGGTTTGATACGGATTTGATTGTAGCCACTTTTAAGATCAATCTTTGAAAAGATTTTTGAACCATGCAATTCATCCAACAAATCATCTAGTCTAGGTATGGGATGCCTATACTTAATTGTAATGTTATTGATGGCCCTACAATCCGAACACATTCACCATGTGCCATCCTTTTTAGGCACTAAGATGATAGGTATAGCACAAGGACTCATGCTATCTTGAACCCACCCTTTCTCAATCAAAGCCTCAACTTGTTGGCGAATTTCCTTGGTTTCACTTGGATTGGTCCTATATGCTGGACGGTTTGGTAAAGAAGAGCCCGGTATCAAATCAATTTGGTGCTCAATCCCTCTCAAAGGTGGAAGTCCTTTTGGAGGATCTTGAAACACATCTTCAAACTCTTCTACCAAATTTTCCAAACAATGAGGACTATCAACAAGTGGTTCTATCTTAAGAGTTCTAGATATGGCTAAGAAAAGAGGATGATGAGCCACTATTTCCCTTTGAATCTCATGCCTAGACACAAGGAGTGTAGGCTTAGAACTCTTATCTTTTTTATCTTTTTCACTCTCCCTCTTTTTCTTCATTATGATTTGGTCCTCATGGACTTCTCTAGGAGAGAGAGATTTTAAAGTAACCTTGTGACCATGGAAATCAAAAGAAAGTTTGTTGGTAAAGCCATCATGAAAAACTTTTTTATCAAATTGCCAAGGCCTTCCCAAAAGAACATGAGTAGCTTCCATGGGCACAACATCACATAATACCTCATCTTTGTATTTTCCAATAGAGAAATGGATGAGGACTTGTTTATTCACAACAATTTCTCCTACTTCACTAAGCCATTGCAATTTGTAGGGCTTTGTATGAGAGATACTAGGCAATCCAAGCTTATCTACTACTCTTGTACTAGCCACATTAGCACAACTACCCCCATCCACAATCAAAGAGCAAATGTTGTTTTGAATAAGACATCTTGTATGAAAAATATTTTCCCTTTGACTTTCATCAAAAGGTTGTGAAACTTGGCCAAGAAGTCTTCTCACAACTAACAAATCCCCTTCAAGTGGACTCTCACTCTCATCCTCACTAGACGCCTTAGATGGTGAAGAATGCCTAGGTGAATCCGAATCATGCTCACTCATAACAATGCCATTATGCACAAACATATTCCTTTTAGAAGGACAATTAGCCGCAATGTGACCATAACCCATACACTTAAAGCATTTCTTACAAGACGATCTAGTTGGTGATTTAGGCCTAGAAGTAGATGGCTTAGGTTCCTTGGTTTTGAAAGAAAAATCTTTAGAAGGAAATTTTGAAAAAGACTTTTTGTTCCTCCAAGAATTGTTGTAGTAACCATCTTTGGAAGCATTTTTGAAAGAATTTTTCTTAGCAAGTTGGGCTTCCACCTTCATTGCAAGATGAACTAAAGAACCCAATGATGAATACTCTTGTAACTCAACAATATCTTGAATATCCTTCCTTAGACCTCTCACAAACCTGGCAATCATAGCTTCCTCACTTTCCTCTAATTCAATTTTAAGCACAAGCGTTTCTAACTCTTTGTAATATGTTAGAATATATGGCCTTAAACGAGAAGGGGGGTGAATTGTTTAAGAAGGATTTTTGAAAACTTTTAAACTTAGAATGAAAATTCTTTGATAGAACCTTGATTAAGGATTCAGTTTTTCCAAAACAAATAGCAAAAGCACAAAGCTCAAAAAACAATCGATTGTTTTAGCGAAACAATCAGTTGTTTATACCAGTTCCAAAATATCAAAACTGAATTAAAGAGATAGGGATAGAGAAATTGTACACAGTTGTTTATACTGGTTCACTCCAAACAAGAGCTACATCCAGTCTTCTCAGAAATCCTGAGGATATCCACTAAGCAATCACCACTTGATCACTTACACCACAACCAAGAGAATGACCTTGAACACCTCAAGAAACACACTCTCCTTGGCCAACACTAAGATTGTTGATCTTGAACACCTCAAGAACACACAACCAATCTCAGCAAAACACACACATGAAATGTTCAGTAGTTTACAAAGATTACACTTGTTACAGATGAATATTTGAAATCTATACAAGTAGAATCCTATTCAGCACCTTGATCAATCTCTCAACTCTTAAGCAATCTCAGAACTCTTTGAAAAACTCTTAGATCAAAACTTTGTTTCAAGATTCTTAAAACATCAAAACAGTTTTTCAGAATATATCTAAGAATATAGTTTGTTATCAAATCTTAACAAACTCTTAATTGCATTTAAAATAGATTGGTCAAAGCATTTAATGACTGAAGCGTATTCAGTTAAAGCATTTAAAGCTCAGTCAAAGAAAACAGTTTTTCTGTTATGGTTTCAAAACAAACAATCGATTGTTTCCTCGAATCAATCGGTTGTTTTGTTACTTAACAAAATTCACCATTCAAAAACAATTTTCAAACTTTCTCAAAACATCTAAGTGTAAACAAGCGGTTGTTTCGACAAAACAATTGGTTGTTTCAACTTAGTTTGAAAAACATTTTTCTTTGTTAAAATTGAGATGCTAATTGCTTTGAGATTTAATCTAAGGGTTGATTACAACATTAAACTACCCCAGAACAAAGCTTAAACCAGCACAGCAGCATCAAGCAAAGCAGAGGCTTCATCATCCTTCAAAGGATTTGGATTCTTCAAAACATTGAACACCACTTGGTTCAACAATCTCCCCCTATTTGATGAAGACAAATCCCTGGTGCTTGTGTTGTACTTATTAAATCTGAAGCACTTCCTGCAGAGAAAGCATTCATACTATCCAAAGCTTCTTATAGCAGCAAGTTAGATTACAACTCTTTAAACATAATAAACAATCGATTGTTTACACGAAACAATCGGTTGTTTTTATCAGCAGTAGCAGAAAGCAATTTTATATTCAGAGAATTAAACATTTTATGCATATAAGACACAGATATACAAGAACCAATAATTCTCCCCCTATTTGTCTTCACAAATAGACTTTAACATGTATCAAAGACAGATTTAAGAGAGATTATTAAGATCAAGAATACCTAACTCATTTCTCAAGAAGAAAAACCTCTCTTTTGGCAAAGGCTTTGTGAAGATGTCAGTTAGCTGCAGTTTGGTCTCCACAAACTTCACTTCACAGTTCCCATTTTGCACATGATCTCTGATGAAATGATGTCTTATTTCAATATGTTTGGTCCTTGAGTGCTGGATTTGATTTTTGGTAAGATTTATTGCACTTGTGTTATCACACATCAAAGGAACTTTGCTGATTTGTAAACCAAAATCTGCAAGTTGTTGTTTGAGCCATAGGATCTGTGCACAGCAGCTACCAGCAGCTATATATTCTGCCTCAGCAGTAGAGAGAGCAACACATGCTTGCTTCTTGCTATGCCATGAGATTAGGCTTGAGCCAAGAAGGTGACAAGTGCCACTTGTGCTCTTTCTATCTAGCTTGCAACCTGCAAAGTCAGAATTTGAATAACCAATTAAATGTATTGGAGAATGAGAAGGATACCATAGTCCTACAAATGATGTTCCTTTGAGATATTTCAGAATCCTTTTTGCAGCTTTGAAGTATGACTCTTTAGGATTTGCTTGATATCTTGCACATAGACACACCGCAAACATGATGTCCGACCTACTTGTTGTTAGATAAAGCAATGATCCAATCAAACCTCTGTATTTTGTTTGATCTATACTCTTTCCAGCAGCATCTGCATCCATGTAGCAGCTTGATGGCATTGGAGTGCTTGCCTCTTTGCAATTCTCCATTTCAAACTTTTTGAGAATTTCCTTGCAATACTTTGATTGACTTAGGAAGATCCCATCCTTTGTTTGTTTAACCTGCAATCCAAGAAAGAAAGATAGTTCTCCCATCATAGACATTTCAAACTTACCTTTCATTGCAGCCACAAATTCTTCACACAACCTATCTTGTGTAGCACCAAAGATGATGTCATCAACATAGATTTGCACAAGAATTATTTCTGCATTTGACTTCTTGATGAAGAGAGTCTTGTCTACCATTCCTCTTTCATAACCATGAGATAGCAGAAAGTTGCTAAGCCTCTCATACCACTGCCTTGGAGCTTGTTTCAGACCATACAAAGCTTTCTTCAACTTGAAGACATGGTTAGGATACTTGTGATCTTCAAAACCCGGTGGTTGATCTACAAAGACTTCCTCATTGATGTAGCCATTCAAGAAGGCACTCTTTACATCCATTTGGAAGAGTTTAAAACCACTCATACATACAAAAGCCAGCAGCAGCCTCACAGCCTCCAATCTAGCCACAAGAGCAAAGGTTTCACCATAGTCTATGCCCTCTTCTTGATTGTAGCCTTTGGCAACTAGCCTTGCTTTGTTTCTAGTGATCACTCCATCCTCATCTAGCTTGTTCCTGAAAACCCATTTTGAACCAATAATATTCATTTCATTAGTTTTAGGGACAAGAAACCATACCTCATTTCTTTCAAATTGGTTTAGCTCTTCATGCATAGCTTCAACCCACTTCTCATCCTTGAGAGCTTCTTCAATTGACTTTGGTTCAAGTTGAGAAACAAAAGCTGTGTGCCTGCAGTAGTTTAAGATGGAGCTACGTGTGGAGACACCTTCCTTTATCTGCCCTATGATGTTATCCACTGACAGATCTCTAGGAATCCTCCACTCTTTGGGCAGCTCACTCTGTTGCAGAATTTCAATTGGTTGTTTCTGCGAATCAACCGGTTGTTTTTCTGCACAGATATCCAGATTTTCCAAACTAATGCTCTGTTCGTCTTCCTCAACACTGATCTGTGGGTTCTCACTGGTTCTGCGATCTACCTCATCAAAGACTACATGAACTGATTCTTCTACAGTTATCAACCTATTGTTGTAGACTCTATAAGCATGGCTTGTGAGTGAATAACCAATGAAAATGCCAAGGTCAGCTTTCTCATCAAACTTTCCCAAGCTTTCCTTTCCATTGTTGAGAACGAAACAGCTACAACCAAAGACTTTGAGGTGACTGATGTTAGGCTTCCTTCCATTGAAAAGTTCATATGGAGTTTTCTTCAAAATGGGCCTTATAAGCACCCTATTCATCACATAACAAGAGGTGCTCACTGCATCTGCCCAAAAATACTTAGGAAGTGATGACTCACTAAGCATTGTCCTTGCAAGATCTTCAAGAGATCTGTTCTTCCTCTCTACAACTCCATTTTGTTGTGGTGTTCTTGGAGCAGAGAAATTATGTAGAATCCCCAACTTCTCACAGAATTTTGCAAACTTCTCATTTTGGAATTCTCCTCCATGGTCACTCCTTATGGAGCCTATGTTGCTGTTCTTTGTGTTTTGAAGCCTTCTTGCTAGCTTTTTGAATGCAGCAAAGGCATCACTCTTTGATTCCAAGAACAAAGTCCAAGTGTACCTAGAGAAATCATCAACAATAACAAGAGCATAATAATTTCCACCAAGACTCATAGTTCTAGAGGGTCCAAAGAGATCCATGTTGTACCGTCCCGTCCCCGGGCGTTGACCAAAGGTCAGAGTCAACACATGGTGGGACCCCTCGAGGGACCCAGGGAAGAAAGTCAACATACTGACCACTTCAGTCATCGCCAAGCTGAGGCATCGACCAAGAAAGGCGTCGCCCAAGAAAGCGTCGCCAAACAAGGGGCATCGCCAAGTTGAAGCATCGCCCAGGAAAAGCATCGCCCAAGAAAGGGCGTCCCAAGGAGGCTTCGGGCCTCGAGAGTTCAGAACAGTAACAAAGAAAGGTGGCTTCAAGGCCATAAGTTCTAGTGCCAATAGGGGAAAAAACCTGACTCGTGAAGTACCCACGTCACCGCTGGGAAACCCTGGTATAGATACGACCCATGAGAGGGCCACGACCAGGGGAGAACCGCGTGTGTGGTACGAGAGAAAGGTAGATACACCCCCAAGGCAAGCAATCAGTGATTAGGATGCAAGGGTTGGCACCCAAAAGGTCAACTCACGTAACAGAAGAACTTCGCAGAAAATAGGGCTCACATGATGAAGTAACCCTAAGTTGGGTGGCGGCGCTGTGGGACCCTCTGCGCAAAATAAACGATCAAGTCAAAAGGGCACGTGGCAATACCCACGTGCTCATTAAAAGTTTCAGGGAAAGTTTGCCAAGGTACGCGTTAATTCAGTTAAGATTCGAATGTTCCAAGGAATGTTTTTATACGCTTTCAATGCGCTTTAACGCGCTTTTAAGATTAGAGGTGTATAAAAAGGGACCTTGGGGAATTTGAAAAGGGACCGAGTTTTAACCTAATACACACAGAGATACAAAGAGAAAAACCCTAGTTGTCTTCGCGGCACACTCACTGTGAGCACGAGGCAATTAGGGCAACACAGTTCTAGTTACACAGTTTCAATCATTCAGTGCGGTTTTTCTTTGATGTTTCTCGCTAGCTGACTTGATCGTCGGAGCGCAAACGGCCGCGAGGGCGCCCCTTTGTTCACTTCTCTTTTCAGGTGTCTTTGACGAAGCAAACGAAGGTGCCCTAGCTCGCAAGGACAAGCCACGTACAAAGACGGTCCCGGTCAACCGGTCGGAACACATGTGAAGGAGTTCAAGAGGTCTCAATGAAGAGACAAGATTTTTGGTTTTAAAAGAACTTTTCACTTGTTTCCCCTTTTGGCAAGCTTGACAAATGTGATCCCTCTCAAACTTGAGTGTTGGCAGCCCAATCACAAGATCTTTTGATATTAGCTTGTTCAAATGATTCATGTGAATATGAGCAATTCTTCTATGCCAAAGCCAAGATTCATCTTGCTTGGATAGAAGACATCCAATTGAACATGGTGAAGAGATATCTAGAAGATACACATTATTAACTCTCTTACCTACCAACATTACCTCTTTGGTGTTGGGTAGACAGATTTCACATGTGTTTGTCTTGAACATCACTTGATACCCTTTGTCACATAGTTGGCTAATACTCAGAAGATTATGCTTTAGGCCTTCAACAAAGAGCACATCATGAATCACCAAGATGCTTTCATCTCCTATGGATCCTCTTCCAAGAATTCTTCCTTTGTTGTTGTCTCCATAGGTGACATGACCCTCTTGCTTGAAGGATATTCTCAGGAACTTTTGATTTGTCCCCTGTCATATGCTTGGAGCATCCACTGTCCAAGTACCAAAGTTGTTTTCTTTCCTCCAAGATGTCCTACAAAAAAGATTTTCAAGTACATAGGTTTGGTCCCCTTATGAATGTGGGTCCATCTGGTTTATACTCATCAATACAAGCTTTATTTTTCTTGGGAATCCACTTCATAAGCCCTTTAGGAACATCATGTTTTCTGATTTTACATAATCGCACAGAATGACCTCTTTTCATGCAATAGAAGCATGTAACAATCGGTTGTTTCGATGGTCCAATCGATTATTTTTCTGGCATTTTCGAAAATTATTTTGAAAATCTATCTTGCTTGTTTTGTGGATTAAAACCCAATCCAAATTTTCCAAAAACACAATTTTGAGATGCTAGCACACTCTCAAAGTTAGATTGGCCTTTAGAAAGCTTATCCACTGTTTTAACAAGATAGTGGACCTTCTTTTCAAGATTTTCGCAATTTTCACAAACTAGAGTATCACACTTGCAAGAGGAGTTTTTGTAAATGATTTCCAGATTTTCAAAATCCATTTTTGAATTTTCTAAATCCTCTTCCAGTGCCTTTACTCTGTTTTCAAGCCAGCTATTCTTTTCTTTCAACCGATTGTTCAAGAGAGCCAATCGGTTGGCTTCTTCATGAGTTTCTTGAAAGGCTTGAAGCAATTGACCATAATTTTCAGAGTTTGAAGAGTTTGATGAACTTACACTACATGAGTCATCCTCCCTTCTGGCCATTAAGCAAAGATTGAGGCTTTTCTTGTTTTGCCTTTTCTTTCTTCTTGCTTGACTCTTTGTCATTGCTTCCTTTGGTTCATGAGCAGCCTTGAGTGTCTCCCACATTTCCTTAGCAGCTTTGCACTTTGATATTCTGAAAAATTCATTAGTTTCTAGTGTAGAAGCTATAATATTTTGAGCAGACTTATCAAGCTTAGTCACCTTACATTCATCATCTGTCCATTTGGACAAAGGTTTTGTAAAGAAAGCATTTTCCTTTTTGAACTTTGGAATGTAAGGACCATTCTCAATTGAGTCCCAAATTCTTTGATCAATGGATTCAATAAAGATTTTCATTCTTGCTTCCTAAAATTTATAATTCAATCCACAGAATAAAGGTGGTTTGTAGATTGAAGCACCCTCCTCAAAAGATAGTTTTCCAGCCATAGAAAAAATATTTTTAGATCAACTTGAATAACTTTCAAGAACCAAGCTCTTGATGCCAATTGTTAGAATATATGGCCTTAAACAAGAGGGGGGGTGAATTGTTTAAGAAGGATTTTTGAAAACTTTTAAACTTAGAATGAAAATTCTTTGATAGAACCTTGATTAAGGATTCAGTTTTTCCAAAACAAATAGCAAAAGCACAAAGCTTGAAAAACAATCGATTGTTTTAGCGAAACAATCAGTTGTTTATACCAGTTCCAAAATATCAAAACTGAATTAAAGAGATAGGGATAGAGAAATTGTACACAGTTGTTTATACTGGTTCACTCCACACAAGAGCTACATCCAGTCTTCTCAGAAACCCTGAGGATATCCACTAAGCAATTACCACTTGATCACTTACACCACAACCAAGAGAATGACCTTGAACACCTCAAGAAACACACTCTCCTTGGCCAACACTAAGATTGTTGATCTTGAACACCTCAAGAACACACAGCCAATCTCAGCAAAACACACACACGAAATGTTCAGCAGTTTACAAAGATTACACTTGTTACAGATGAATATTTGAAATCTATACAAGTAGAATCCTATTCAGCACCTTGATCAATCTCTCAACTCTTAAGCAATCTCAGAACTCTTAGAAAAACTCTTAGATCAAAACTTTGTTTCAAGATTCTTAAAACATCAAAACAGTTTTTCAGAATATATCTAAGAATATAGTTTGTTATCAAATCTTAACAAACTCTTAATTGCATTTAAAATAGATTGGTCAAAGCATTTAATGACTGGAGCGTATTCAGTTAAAGCATTTAAAGCTCAGTCAAAGAAAACAGTTTTTCTGTTATGGTTTCATGATATGAGTTGCTTTGAACATAGACACTTTAGAACTCTTGAAAACAACATTATAGGAGAAGAATAACAACAATTAAAGGATCAAAGAGTGCTTAGAATAAAGGAAACGAAATCAGAATCACAAAAACAACAAGCTGAAAACAGAATGGGTGCAAAGAAGCTTAAGGAGTCATCAATGGAGACCAAGCCTTCCAAAATGATGATCCAAACTCATTAAGAGTGCTATTTCCTTTTACACAACCATGGAACATGATATAAACGCAATTGAAAAACAGAAACAACAAGAACCGAACAGAAATTGAAGAACAAGCTAAGAAACACAAATTCAAACGGTGAAAAGGATGAAGAACACTAAAACATTTGAAACTACGGATTGAAATTGCAAGAGATGAAAGAATGAACACTTATTGAATGAAGCTTGTTGGATTTGAGAATTTGGAACTGCATTCACGCCACTTGGAGTCTTGTTCCAAGATAAGTGAAAGGTTGCCGCCACTTGAAGCTCACCATTGGCACACAAGATAAGGCAAAGGAAGAAGAAGACAACAAGACTCACAATTTCTCTCTAAACTTGAGTATAGTTTCTCTACTTCTAATTTCCAATTCTGAATCTTACAAAGGCAAGCACCTTATTTATAGCCTAAGAGGTGCTGAAAAATAGGTGGGAAAATTCAAATGAAACTCATTTGAAATTCCCACCAAAAACAAGTCACATGGGAGGTGTGACCTTTTTCTACTATGACACCTCCTAAAAACTACACCTACACCCCCTACTAAGTCACATGGACAATGTGACTCTCTCTAATACATTCACACCTATTTATTTAATATTCACACCTCCTACAAGAGTCATTCAAATGATGCTCTTTTATTTAATGCTTGACCTTGCCCCTCATGGTTTGGACTTGGGCTTCTTGGGCTTGGGCCTTCTTGGGCTTTGGGCTTGGGCCTCATCTTTTGCAAAGACTAATAAGAAGAACTTTAAATGCTTTGACCCTTGTCCATTTCTTCTATTGATAACATCTTTTTTATTCTCATCATTTCAAAACAAACAATCGATTGTTTTCTCGAATCAATCGGTTGTTTTGTTACTTAACAAAATTCACCATTCAAAAACAGTTTTCAAACTTTCTAAAAACATCTAAGTGTAAACAATCGGTTGTTTCGACAAAACAAGCGGTTGTTTCAACTTAGTTTGAAAAACATTTTGCTTTGTTAAAATTGAGATGCTAATTGCTTTGAGATTTAATCTAAGGGTTGATTACAACATTAAACTACCCCAGAACAAAGCTTAAACCAGCACAGCAGCATCAAGCAAAGCAGAGGCTTCGTCATCCTTCAAAGGATTTGGATTCTTCAAAACATTGAACACCACTTTGTTCAACATAATATTCATCCACATTTAGCGTGCGTTGTTGAAACCGTTGGAGTCTCAACATGAGGTCTTTCCTAAAATTTGGGGGCACAAACCTATCGCGCATTTGATCCTTTAAAGAGTTCCAAAAGTCCACGGGAGGACCCTTGTGATAGATAATGTCCTTTACAACACCATGCCACCATTTCATGGCATAATCACTAAACTCTAAGGTGGCTAGTTAAGCTTGTGTTCATCTTGGATCTCATGGATCTCAAATATTTTTTCACACTTAGCCTCCCAATCTAAATACACATTAGGATCACTATAGCCATTAAAACAAGGAAACTTGACCGAAGGTAGCCTAGCCTTTGCATCTTGGTAGAAGCCATTTCCATGGTGATGTCTCTCCCCTTGGTTGTGATGCCTATGGCCATGGTATTGGGGTGGAGTTCGCCTTCTCCTATGGTCCTCTTCACGGCCAAAATCATTTGAAGAACCTCTTGAAGAAGGTCTATGAGAATGATGCCCATCATGGATAGAGGGAGATGGCCTAGCTTGTTGCACCTCCATCTTTTGCAATTTCTCTTCCAAACGCCTAATGGTGCGTTGAGCTTCATGCAATTCACCAAGGACCGAAGCTTTGGAAGGAGAGTGTTGCTTGTAGGATGCATCACTTGAATATCCAGCCATTTGCAAATAAAAACAGCAAACACACAAAAACAACAAACAAGTCAAGAAACAAAGTTAGCAAAAAAAACAATGAGTTTGGCAACCAAATTGCCGAAGTGAATTTGGCCAGAAAAATAGGTCACTCTCAAAGAAATAATGTCCCTACACCAATCTGATCTTGAGGTCTAGGAATCCTCAAATGAAAGATGTCAAAGCAAGGCACACCAATCTCAAAGCCAACCACAACAAAACCAATGAAGCAATAAAGACAAACAAGAAAAAGTATAAGCAATGAAAGGCTAGAACAAAAGGAATACTAGATGTTTGACAAACTAAAAGATTAATGAACAAAAGACAAGCAAGAAAAATAAGGAACTCAATGAGAAAGTAGGCACACAAAAGAATACTTAAAGAAAAGCACTAGAGTAGATGAAGAAAACAAAAAATTAGCTACTGGAAAATATTTTTTATGCAAACTGTGCTTGAGGTTTGATCCTGCCTGTTGACCGGAACGCTGGAAACTGCCTCGTCAAGGGATCGACGTGCGCACCGCTTCTCACCTCCGTTCCTTTTCGGGATCTACCTCAAGAACCTGCAAAGAAACAGTACGGCGCCGCTGCGGCCGATCGCACTCCAACGCTCAAGTCAGTGACGGTATCACCAAATACTAAGAGAACAAGAACCGTGCAAATCCTCTCTCACAGTCAGCTCTAACTCGCAAGCGTAAAGTGTATAAACTGAACGTGCGTACCTCAGAAAGTTCGTTAAGAACTCTTATATACCTGGTAGCTTTCTCTCTCCTGGCAGTTACAGACTTGGACACGTGGCTCGCATCCAACCGTACACGTGCCATCATCTGGAGGCTCCCTGACTTGGCGCTGCTTCTACTCTCATTTTGGCTAAGTTACCTATGCAAGGTATTGCCCAGTGCATAGCTAACTTGGGAGTGCGATCTCTACTGGAACTGGCGAGTTAGGGGCCTTCATACACCTTCCCTGTGGTCTCGCCGGCCGCCTTCATAATCTGCTTCTTCTTCATCTTTGGCGACGTGCTTGCTCTGGCGATCTCCGATGACTAGGTCGCCTGAATCTACATCTGGCGACTTCATCTTTAACCTGGTGATCGCCGATTCTGGTAAGCTGGAAATCGGAACACGCCAATACAACAACTGGCGACTACACGAGCCCCCCGACTTCCTCCCCCTCTGCCAACCTGGCGCCTTGTCAACAAGCCTATACTGTAGCAGGATGCCACGTCATCACACCCGACCACCAGGGCGGTACACAAGCCCCCCAGTCTTAAGCGAAGACTTGTTTAGCGAAAAGACTGAAAGAGCCTACATTAGCACCGATCTACGTGGCACTGACGCAAAATTCCAAGCGGTTGTACCCTCTGCTGCTCTGACGCTCCACCAAGCCCCTCACTCATCGCTCGACACGTGGCTTCATCAACGGCTCTCTTCATTTGCCGTTTGCGCTTCCTAAAACCATTTCGAAAAACCCTTAAACCCATTTCGCTCCACTGTTCCATCACTTTCTTCGTGCCTGCAAACGCTCTAACTTCTTTCTGTGAAAACTCTCAACGCTCTTCAACGCTCTAGATCACCATCTTCCTCCATCGTCCTCCTGATCATCGAAAGGTACCTACTTTCCTTCATCTGCTGGTTTCTCTTGCATTTTCACCGATTCGCATCATCCTGTAACTGCCTGGTTCATACGCTGTGGGTTGTTTTTCCATTTCTCCTTCTGCGCAACTTAGGGCTTCGTCAATCGTCGCAACGAACCCACACTCGTTCGTTTTTCACCTTCCTTCTATGATCGAGTCAGCCTCTGTAACCCCCTGATCATTTTTCCTTTCTTCTTCCTTTGCAGCTGCTATCATGACTCGCACAAAGATTACCCTGAACCCTCCTCCTTCAGCACGAAACCTTCCTTCACAAGCACACGACCCAACACAAGTTCGTGGCGCATCATCTTCGCAGGCTGAGAGGCCTGCGTCTTCCCAACCTGTCCTGGCCCAGGCGACTCCACCTAACGCTGGAGGAGCCCCCGTTCCCCTGCCCGACTTCAAAACTTTGTATCCCTGGGCCAACTCGACCCTTCTGAGGGAGACATCCTTCGTGAACACTGCGGGAGCAGTTTTGCGGCTGACTAAGGGGGACGAGATCTATCAATCGTTTCACAAGGAGCACGACGAGAAGATGATGGTGCTGCCTTGCCCCGCCGATCTGCCCGTGTGTGCTGATGACAAAGTAAGCGCCGACGGGCCCTTCTGCTTTGTCTATACGACTCTATTCAAGAAGGTCAAGCTCAGGTTCCCTTTCACCCGATTCGAGAGGGAACTTCTGACCGAGCTCAACATTGTTGCCGCCCAGCTTCACCCCAACAGCTGGGCGTTTGTTCGAGCTTTTCAAGTAATGTGCGACCACCTGGGGTTGCCCGCGTCGGTGGACGTGTTCTTATTCCTCTTCGAAGCCAAGCACCCAGGAGAGCGCCTGTGGGTCAGCTTGAACGCGATTGTTGGGAGGTCCATCTTTACCATCTTCCAGCAATCGTACAAAGACTGGAAGGGGAAATTCATCCAAGTGTGTGCGAATGACAAGGACGCCTCCCTTCTCGATGGCTTCCCCTTGTACTGGGTGGACAAGGGAAAGAAGGAGTCCAAGAGCTGCTTCAGGAGGCCCAGAAGTCCTGACAGCATGGGAGCATTGGACAAAGACCTCTGTCTCTTCTGGAAAAGGGTGGCGGACGCCAATATAACTTTCCTTACCACCACCTTTATCAGCTTCGAATTCTACGAAGATTAGCTAGAAATTCAAATAGGTTAGGACATTTGAACTATTGCTTTGATACTGCTTCTGTTTAGCTGTTTCTGGGCGTCTTGTGCGTTATGCGCAAGACTTTGGTTTTACCTTTCCTGCACATATCATCTGCTTTGCTGTTTTACTACCTTATGCACTTATTTTTTTCCTTGAGTTAACCCATGCATTTTCGTTGCATGCAGACAACATGTTGGGCAAAGGCATGCTCGCCGAACTGAAGGCGCTCGCCCGAAACCACGGGTTGGCGACAGGTTCCCAAACGGTACCCAACTCGGTGGTGGAGTCTGCCATCGTCCACGGGCGATCGCCACCCAAGGAACCTGCCCAACGCAAGAAACTGGTCCTTAAGAGACCTAAAAGGAAAGCCCCTCAAGTCATCCATGAGGAGGAAGAAGAGGATGACGAGGTCACCGAGGATGGCCTCGTTACGAAGAGGAAGAGGGTGGCACCTTCTTCACCACCTGCTCCACCCCCTCTTCCAACCTCAACACCACCATCGACGCCTGCTCCCCCTCCAGCATCGCCAACACCACAGGCTCCTCCCTCACCAGTCCAAGCGGTTCCACTGGCCACTGCGCCACCTGCAGCTGAGGCCCAAGAGCCAAATTTCCTGGAGGACCCCCCAAGCGCCTCTACGCCATATGTGTCAGCTGGAGGGGGCCCCCCTTCAAACGCTTCAGCTGCAGAAAATGTTCCAATCGGGGATGAGGTTGCTCATACCTCTCCGATTCTGATCACCGAATCCCCGATCCCGTCGCCACGCCAGGAAGCAAACACTGAAGAACCTCCTAAGGAAGGTGGCGACGAGAACCCACAACCGGCCCACCTGGTGCCTCTCCAAGCCGCAAACCTTCCCCTTGAGGTCACAAGGATGTGGGAGCCTCTAACTGCCAAGCTGAAAACCATAGCAGAGGATATCCCAGCGATCATAACCAGGGCTGTGGAAGGCTCAACCAGGAGGCTCCAAGACGACCTCTTCAACCTCAAAACCGAAAACAGCACCATGAGGGTCGAGGTGGAGAAGTTGTCCGCCAATCTGACACTCGCGGAGATGGAACACTCCCGAGTAGAAGACGCAATGAGCACCGAGCTCAGATTGGCGCGCCAGGAGGTCACTGACCTTCGCCGCAAGGTGCACCAACTTGCCCAAGAGAAGGTCGAGCTGGAAAGCAAAATTGTGCCTCTTCGCGCCAGGGCAGTCGACCTGGAGGCTCTCATGAAAGTTGACGCCGCTAAGGTGCAAAAACTGGAGCAGAGGTCGATCGACCGGGAGAAACTACTTGGGCAAGTGGAAAAGGCGAGGGACGACGCCATGGCTGATCTCGTCGAGGCCAACAAAGAGAAAGGAAAGGTGGCTGCTGAGTTGGCCCAAGCACAATCGGAATCCAAGAAGGTTACTAAAGATCTTCTCCAGGCTCAAGAGACCAACGAACAACTCAAAAAGCAGGTTGAAGAGCTGGAGCAGCAGAATAAAGAGCTAAAAGAGCAAACTGAAGACCTCAAGAAGCGGATTGAGGAACTTCAGGGGCAAATCGAAGAACTTAAGCTAAACTCTGCTCAGATTCTGGTTGCTGGATTCGAAGCTGCGCGGGAACAATTCGCTTGCCTATTCCCCGAACTGGATCTCAGCATGGTGTCGCTGAACAATGAAGTAGTAGATGGAAAAGTCGTTCCTGCTGAAGACTAATCAACTCTTCTTCATCTGCCACCTTTTTGTGCTTTCCCTTGTATATACCTTGTAATAAACTCTTGTATATGTGCCTTTAACAGATGCTTATCTTAATGACAAAGTTTGGATATTCCCTCTCCTGACTTCTTTAGGCACTTTAACCTTCTTTGCATGTTTAACTTCGTCGGATTTAACATAACGATCTTGCAAACACGACTTTTGACTTAACTGCTTCGAACCACTTCAAACTTAAGCAATAATCACTTTAACCAACTTGTACTCTTAAGGCACTAACCTTATCGTAAGAATACCCTTCAAACCACGAACTGTAACCCAGTTATTGGCTCAAAACACCGTCCCACTCGACCTGCTTTATCAAACAGGTTTTTCGACCTTCTCGCCGCTTGTTTGAACTCTTCCCGATCGCCAAGAACTCTTGGTAATATCAGCCTCTTTCTGGCCTCATGCTTTGGCAATTGTTTCTTTGTATGGGGGTAGAAACGCCTTTTGGGATCCTTCTTTACCTCCCTGAACTTCAGAACGAAAGACCGGGTGACTAGGCGTTCTCTTCGAACCTACCTTAGCCACCTTCCAAACTTCTTCCACCCTCTGCACCATACCTGAACTCGTTCGAGACGAGAAGGATTTTATCTTGCCCAAGCTCGCATATAAGCGAGAAGGTCTTTAACTCGCCTGAACTCGCTCATCGGCGAGAAGGTCTTTATCTGGTGCCTCAACTTGCCCAGGGTGTACATCTCCTCCCCCCTGGATGCACTGAGGACCTTTTCTCTTTCTCGCCTGCGCTCGCTCGACGGCGAGGAGGTCTTTATCTTGCCTCTACATTGCCCCAGGGGTTACATCTTCTCGCCCCCAGAAACACGGAGGACTTTTACTGGTGCCTCTACATTGCCCCAGGGGTTACATCTTCTCGCCCCCAGAAACAAGGAGGACTTTTACTCTTTCTCGCCTGCACTCGCTCGACGGCGAGGAGGTCTTTAACTTGCCTCAAAACGCGCGAGGGCGTTGAGGTCTTTCATCTGGTGCCTCCGATCGCCGAAAGACGATGAGGACTTTGAAAACTTAACTGGTGCCTCCAATCGCCGAAAGACGATGAGGACTTTAAAACTTAACTGGTGCCTCCAATCGCCGAAAGACGATGAGGACTTTAAACTTTAAATGATGCCTCCAATCGCCGAAAAACGATGAGGACTTAAAAACTTTACTGGAAAACATGTGATATATCTTTTCTTGCCTTAAATCACTTACAAGTGACAAGGTCTTTCTTCAAAACTTTTGGAAAACAGCAAACATGCAACCAGAAAACGCCTTATACTTCGAAAACTCTTCTTTTATTGGGTGGCCTCATTAAAAACCCTCCTTAGGGAAAAAAGAGTGCCCCCTTCAAACTGTTTCATCAGAGATATTGTAATATGACATTTGTGTTTGTCTTTACTTACAAAGCTCTTAATTATAGTACAACTTCAGGTGTGTGGCGTTCCAGGTGCGGGGAATCGCCCCTCCTTCCAGCGTCTCTAAGCGGTAGGCTCCGTTCCCGAGCGCCTCGGTTATTCTGAACGGTCCAGTCCATTTGGGTGACAGTTTATTCTCCATCTCGTACTGGTGGGCCTTCCTCATCACCAGATCGCCTTCTCTAAACTGCTTTGGAATCACCTTCGAGTTGTATCTTCGTTCGACCCTTCTCTTCACGGCTTCAGCATTCAACCTCGCCTCTTCCCTGACTTCATCCAGTAGATCCAGGTTTAGCCTTCTCTCCTCATTCGAGTCTTCCTCCACGAAGTTCTGGAATCTCGGCGAGCTCTCCTGGATCTCCACTGGAATCATGGCATCACACCCATAGACCAAGCTGAACGGGGTCTCATGGGTTCCTGACTGCTCGGTGGTGTGGTACGCCCAGACTATACGGGGTACCTCCTCAGCCCAACTTCCTTTGGCTTTCTCAAGCCTTCTCTTCAAACCTCTCAACAACACCCGATTAGCTGACTCCACCTGGACATTTGTCTGAGGGTGCTCGACGGATGCAAACACTTGTTGAATTCCCACCCCTTCACAAAGCTTCTTCAACAGGTGGCTTGCAAACTGCGTCCCATTGTCCGACACCAGGCGTTTAGGCACTCCAAACCGGCACACAATGTTCTTCCATACGAAACCTTCGATCTTGTGTGCGGTGATCTGGGCCACTGGTTCTGCTTCAATC
This sequence comes from Phaseolus vulgaris, assembly GCF_051622355.1. Lineage (NCBI taxonomy): Eukaryota > Viridiplantae > Streptophyta > Magnoliopsida > Fabales > Fabaceae > Phaseolus > Phaseolus vulgaris. The sequence goes on along the minus strand of NC_143501.1, from coordinate 21,659,004 downwards.
CACTTGGTGAAATACTCAATCGCCACCACCAAGTACTTCATCTGCCTGATCGCCAGCGGGAAAGGTCCCAGGATGTCGATTCCCCAAGTATGAAACGACCAAGGGCTATAGATCGAATTCAACTCCTCGGGAGGTGCCTTGTGCCAATCGGCGTGCTGTTGGCATTGTTTGCAACACTGGGCATATTTCTTGCAATCCTCTCTCATGGATGGCCAGTAGTAGCCTGCACGGAGAGTCCTCGCGGCAGAGCTCTACCCCCGACGTGGCTTCCGCATATACCTTCGTGGAGCTCCGCCATGATTCTCGTGCACTTCTCGCCGTGTATACATTCCAGGAGTGGGTGAGTGAACCCAAACCTGTACAGATCGCCATCAATCAATGTGTACTTGCTGGAATTTTTCTTTACCTTCCTAGCTTCTGTCGGATCCAGCGGGAGGAGGCCATCTGCCAGGCACCGTTTGTACTGTGTTATCCAAGTGTCTGGCTCATGGGTGGCGCAGACCTGCATCACATTCACCTTCTCTCCTCGACACGCTCTAATTCTCGGCGATCTCAGAGTTTCTTGCGTCAAGGACTTATGGCTTCTCGTTGCTTTCTCCATCGACTTGCTTACCTGAAGGACCAGGTGATCTGCTACAAATGCCCTTGGCGTCTTCAGAGTTTCTTGAATCACCGTCCTCTGCCTACCCCCCTTGCCTGAGCTGGCGAGTTTAGCAAGCAAGTCAGCTCGGGCATTCTGCTCTCTGGGGACATGCACTACTTCAAAGAAGGCAAAGGAACTCTTCAATTCCTGCACATACGCCAAGTAAGCCGCCATTTGTGGATCTTTAGCCTGGAACTCGCCTGTTACTTGCCCCGTGACTAGCAGCGAGTCACTCTTAGCCATCAGCACCCTAGCTCCCATCTCCTTGGCCAGCAAAATTCCGGCGATCAGCGCCTCATACTCTGCTTGATTGTTGCTGGCCTTAAAGGCGAACCTCAGAGATTGTTCGATCAGCACGCCGTTGGGCCCTTCCAATATGACTCCAGCACCGCTGCCCTGCTGGTTCGACGATCCATCCACCGAAAGTACCCAACGGAAATCGTCTCCTTCAACCCGCGTCGCCTCTGATGAGAGCTCAACCACGAAATCTGCAAAGATTTGCCCTTTGATCGGGCCTCGGGGCTCATATTTAATATCAAATTCTGACAACTCTACCGCCCACTTCACCATCCTTCCCGCAACGTCGGGCTTCTTCAAGACCTTCTGGATGGGCAGGTCAGTCATCACCAGTATTGTGAAACTATGGAAGTAGTGGCGCAATCTCCTCGCCGAAAACACCACAGCCAGCGCAGCCTTCTCCAGGGCCTGATATCTCGTTTCTGGGCCCTGCAACACCTTGCTCACGAAATAAATAGGCTTCTGAGCCTGATCTTGATCCTGGGCGAGCACCGCACTCACCGCCCTCTCAGTTACAGCAAAATACAACCTGAGAGGGATTCCCACCAGCGGTTTGCACAGAACCGGCAGGCTCGCCAGATACTCCTTCAGTTTGACGAAAGCTTCCTCGCACTCTTTCGTCCAAACGAACTTATTGTTACGCCTTAGACACTGAAAATAGGGATGCCCCTTTTCTCCGCTAGCTGACACGAAGCGAGATAGGGCTGCCATCCGACCTGTTAGCTGTTGGACTTCTTTCACCGTAGCTGGGCTCCTCATCGCCAAGATGGCGGCACACTTGTCTGGGTTGGCTTCTATTCCTCTTTCAGTCAAGAGGAAACCCAAAAACTTTCCAGCCTCCACGCCGAAAATGCATTTCTCCGGATTGAGCTTTAACTTGAACTTGGCGATCGTCGTGAACAATTCTTCCAAGTCTGCAACGTGCTTGCTTTTTTCCTGCGAGGTCACGACCATGTCATCGACGTAGGCTTGCACGTTCCTTCCCAGCATTGGTGCAAGTACTCGATCCATCAGCCTCTGGTACGTGGCCCCCGCGTTCTTCAGCCCAAACGGCATCACCTTATAGCAGTAGCACGATCTCTCCGTCATGAAGGTTGTTTTCTCTTCATCCATGGGATGCATCTTGATCTGATTATATCCTGAGAAGGCATCCAGGAAACTCAGCAACTTACACCCTGCAGCACTATCAACCAGGGCATCAATGCTTGGTAAAGGATACGAATCCTTTGGGCAAGCTTTGTTCAGGTCGGTGAAATCGACGCACATGCGCCATTTCCCGTTACTCTTCTTCACCAGCACGACATTTGCCAACCATTCAGGGTACTGGACTTCCCTGATGTGGCCTGCAGCGAGGAGTTTCTGTGTTTCGTCCCTGATCGCCTGCCTCCTCTCCTCGTTGAACTTTCTCCTCCTTTGTCGCACCGGTCTCGCCAAATTGTCCATCGCCAGATGATGGCACAAGAAGTCGGGATCAATCCCGGGTGATGGAGATCAAGCCCAAGAGAACATGGAGGCCACTCATCAAGCTCAAGAAGAGGTGGAGGCACAAATGGAGGATGCCCATGGAGGTCAAAGTCCACCTCAAAGGATTACAAGAAGCATGTTCAAAGCCTTGGGAGCAAGAGGACATTTATTTTCTCTTTTTGTAGTGTCTTTAGTTGAAGGTGCTTAGAGGGAAACCTTAGAAACCTCTTTTGTTATAGCATCTTTTAGGTTTTAAATAGGACCTTTAGGGGGGTGTATTAGTAGATAGGTGTAGGTGTAGTTTTTGGGAGGTGTCATAGTAGAAAAAGGTCACACCTCCCATGTGACTTGTTTTTGGTGGGAATTTCAAATGAGTTTATTTGAAATTTCCCACCTATTTTTCAGCACCTTAGGCTATAAATAGAGGTGCTTCCTTTGTAAAATTTAGATTTGATTTTATCTAAAGAAACTATACTCAAAATTGGAGTGAGCATTTGGAGAGCTTTTGAGCTTCTACTCTAGTCTTATCTTGAAGGATCATGGTTTCCTCAAGTGGCGGCTTGCACACTCATCTAGGAGCATCCATTCTTCTAGTGGCGTGATCATCCAACCATTCCTCCATCTTCATGAGCATTCTCTTCTCCTTCCTTTCTTCTTCTTCAATTTGTTCATGTAGCCTTGAGTTTTGAGTTGTTTTTGTTTTGGTTCCTTTAATTTTCCAGCACCTATTTTCTGTTTGCTTCTTAATTCTGTTCGGTACTTTTGTTTTTAATTCAATTCTGTTCGGTCTCTTCTTTTCATTCTCCTTTGTTGATTCAATTTGACAATATTTGGTTCATCCAAATGAGTTTGGGATTTGGTACTTGTTATTGGTGAGTTCTTGATTTTAGAACCATGATCCAACTTCTAAGAAAGTGCCTCTATATTTTCCAGCTCAAGGTGATTCCTCAAAGTGTCAAGAATCTTGTTCTATGTGGCTATTGGAATCACATCATGTGGTATCATGAGTCTTAGGTTCATTCTTGTTTAATTGTTGAGTTGTGTGCACTTTATTTCAAGAGCTCTTTAATTTTTCTTGCAATTTAAGTTTCTGTTTTAGAATTTTAATTGAGTATTCTTGCTGTTTTTCTTTTGCTCCAAGTGTTTGTGGAAAGGTTTATGGCACTCATAATTCTTATGAGTATGGTTGCTCTTTTGGAATGGCATTATCCTTCCTAGAGTTTACCTTAAGCTTCCTTCCACTTGTTACAATTTGTGTTGTGTCTTTTAATTTTTGAATCTTGTTAAGTTTTGTCTTAGTCATGTTATTCCATATATGTCATTACTTCTAGTAGTACTTTTATTGTTTTGATTGTTTCTTGCTTTGGTGTTATATTTTTTTCTGAATTGATGTTGATCCTTTGAGCATTTTCTTTTTAGCATTGAGTTCATACTTGTATTCTAGACCTATACAAGTTCCAATACATCATTTTCTATTATGTCTTTGCTAGTTCATCATCCTGTTTTTTTATTCCTATTAGGATTCCTCTGTTTCTGAAAAAAGTGCTTACTGTTTTTCCTTATTGCAATTGATTTACGTACTGTAAAATTCTGAAATTCTGGATTTGAGATATTGAAAGTGTTAGAAAAGAATAGAAAAAAGAATCATTCAAAAATATGAAGTACACAAAAAATGATAAATAAAATAAAAAAAGTGTACATTCCTGCCGAAAAAAATACGGTAATCTGGCAGTGATTTTAAAACATTTATTTCTCTCAATTGGCTTACTGTTTTTAATTGATTCCAGTGCCATTTTTGAGTTAACATCTTGAAGTTTCTGTGGTATAAATTTCATAATCCAGTTCGCTCTACAACGTTCCAGTTAAATCAGTGAATATCAAACACAGTTTGCATTAAAAAAAAATTTCCAGTAGCTAAATTTTTTTTGTTTTCTTCATCTACTCTAGTGCTTTTCCTTAGGTATTCTTTTGTGTGCCTACTTTTCTCATTGAGTTCTTTATTTTCTTGATTGTCTTTCATTCTTACTCTTTGAGTTTGTCTTACACATAGTTTTCCTTTTGCAATTACCTTTCCTTGCTTATACCTTTTCTTGTTTGTCTTTATTGTTTCATTGGTTTTGTGGTGGTTTGCTCTTAAGATTGGTGTGCTTGCTTTGACATATTTCATTTGAGGATTCCAAGGCCTCAAGATCAGATTGGTGCAAGAACATTATTTCTTTGAGAGTGATATCTTTTCAGCCTTAAATTCACTTCGGCAGTTTCAATTGGAAAGCTCACTGTTTTTGCTAATTTTTAACTTGTTTGCTGTTTTGTGTGTTTGCTGTTTTTTAATTACAAATGGCTGGATCTTCAAGTGATGCATCCTCCAAGCAGAATTCTCCTTCCAAAGCTTCAATTCTTGGTGAATTACATGAAGCTCAAAGAACAATTAGAAGGTTGGAAGAGAAATTGCAAAAGATGGAGGTCAAACAAACTAGACCATCTCCTTCTATCCATGATGGACATCATTCTCATAGACCATCTTCAAGAGCTTCTTCAAATGATGTTGGCCGTGAAGATGAGCATAGGAGAAGGAGACCTCCACCCCAAGTCCATGGACAAAGACATCATCACCAAGGGGAAAGAATTCACTACGGCAATGGCTTCTACCATGATGCAAAGTCCAAGCTTCCTTCGGTCAAACTACCTTGTTTTAATGGTTCTAGTGATCCAAATGTGTATTTAGATTGGGAGGCTAAGTGTGAACAAATTTTTGAGATCCATGAGATCCAAGATGAGCATAAGCTCAAGCTAACCACCCTAGAGTTTAGTGATTATGCCATGAAATGGTGGCATGGGATTGTAAAGGACATTATCTATCACAAGGGTCCTCCCGTGGACTCTTGGAACTCTTTAAAGGATCATATGCGCGCTAGGTTTGTGCCCCCACATTTTAGGAAAGACCTCATGTTGAGACTCCAACGGTTTCAACAAGGCACGCTAAATGTGGATGAATATTATAAGGAGCTTGAGACGCTTGTGCTTAAAATTGAATTAGAAGAAAGTGAAGAAGCCATGGTTGCTAGGTTTGTGAGTGGTCTTAGGAAGGATATCCAAGACATTGTTGAGTTACAAGAGTATTCATCATTGGGCTCTTTAGTTCATCTTGCAATGAAGGTGGAAGCCCAACTTGCTAAGAAAAACTCTTTTAAAAATGCTTCCAATAATGGATACTACTCCAAGTCTTGGAGAAACAAAACTTCTTTTTCAAAACATCCTTCCAAAGATTCTTCTTTCAAACCCAAGGAATCTAAGCCATCAACATCTAGACCTAAGTCTCCCACTAGAACATCTAACACTAAATGCTTTAAATGTATGGGTTATGGTCATATTGCTGCAAATTGTCCTTCAAAACGAAGTATGTACATGCATGAGGGCATTGTAGTTAGTGAGCATGATTCGGATTCTTCAAAGCATTCATTGCATTCTCATGCATCTAGTGAGGAAGAGAGTGAATGTCCACTTGAAGGGGACTTGTTAGTTGTGAGAAGACTTCTTGGACAAGTTTCACAACCTTTTGATGAAAGTCAAAGGGAAAATATTTTCCATACAAGATGTCTTATTCAAAACAACATTTGTTCCTTGATAGTGGATGGGGGTAGTTGTGCAAATGTGGCTAGTACAAGAGTAGTAGATAAGCTTGGATTGCCTACTATCTCTCATACAAAGCCCTACAAATTACAATGGCTTAGTGAAGTAGGAGAAATAATTGTTAATAAACAAGTCCTCATCCATTTCTCCATTGGAAAATACAAAGATGAGGTATTATGTGATGTTGTGCCCATGGAAGCCACTCATGTTCTTTTGGGAAGGCCTTGGCAATTTGATAGAAAAGTTTTACATGATGGCTTTACCAACAAATTATCTTTTGAATTCCATGGTCACAAGGTTACTTTAAAATCTCTCTCTCCAAGAGAAGTCCATGAGGACCAAGTTATCATGAAGAAAAAGAGGGAGAGTGAAAAAGATAAAAAAGATAAAAAAGATAAGAGTTCTAAGCCTACACTCCTTGTGTCTAGGCGTGACATTGAAAGGGAAATAGTGGCTCATCATCCTCTTTTTTTAGCCATCCCTAGAACTCTTAGCATAGAAACACTTGTTGATAGTCCTCATTGCTTGGAAAATTTGGTAGAAGAGTTCAAAGATGTGTTTCAAGATCCTCCAAATGGCCTTCCACCTTTGAGAGGGATTGAGCACCAAATTGATTTGATACCGGGCTCTTCTTTACCAAATCGTCCCGCATATAGGACCAATCCAAGTGAAACCAAGGAAATTCGCCAACAAGTTGAGGCTTTGATTGAAAAAGGGTGGGTGCAAGATAGCATGAGTCCTTGTGCTATGCCTATCATCTTAGTGCCAAAAAAGGATGGCACATGGCGAATGTGTTCGGATTGTAGGGCCATAAATAACATAACCATTAAGTATAGGCATCCCATACCTAGATTAGATGATTTGTTGGATGAATTACATGGTTCAAAAATCTTTTCAAAGATTGATCTTAAAAGCGGCTACAATCAAATCCGTATCAAACCGGGTGATGAATGGAAGACGGCTTTTAAGACCAACTTTGGTTTATATGAGTGGTTAGTTATGCCTTTTGGTTTAACTAATGCACCAAGTACCTTCATGCGCCTCATGCATCATGTTCTTAGACCTTTCATTGGTAAGTTTGTTGTGGTTTACTTTGATGACATTCTCATTTATAGCTTATCTTTGAATGACCATAGGTTGCATGTTAGGCAAGTTTTGGAAACCCTTAGGAAGGAACATTTGTATGCTAACCTTGCTAAATGTATGTTTGCTCTTGATCATATAGAATTCCTAGGGTTTGTTGTGAGTTGTAAAGGGGTCCATGTGGACAAAACCAAGGTGGTGGCCATTCAAAAGTGGCCTACACCGAAATCTTTGAATGAGGTCCGAAGTTTTCATGGGCTTGCTTCTTTCTATAGAAGATTTGTCCCAAACTTTGGTACCATTGCCGCACCACTCAATGACATAGTGAAAAAGGATGTGGTCTTTCATTGGGGAGAAGCACAACAAAATGCTTTTGATACTTTGAAAGAAAAATTGACTAATGCTCCCATCTTGGCCCTTCCTAATTTCACTAAGACATTTGAGATTGAGTGTGATGCTTCAAGCATAGGTATTGGGGCTGTTCTCCTTCAAGAGGGCCACCCCATAGCCTATTTTAGTGAGAAATTGAAGGGAAGTCATCTCAACTATTCCACCTATGATAAGGAATTATATGCACTTGTTAGGGCTTTGTTTACTTGGCAACACTATCTTTTTCCCAAAGAGTTTGTGATACATAGTGATCATGAATCTCTTAAATATTTGAAAAGCCAAAACAAACTTAACAAGAGGCATGCTAAGTGGGTGGAATTCATTGAGCAATTTCCTTATGTGATCAAACACAAGCAAGGCAAAATAAATATTGTGGCGGATGCTCTTTCTAGAAGATACACCTTGCTAAATCTTTTAACCTCTCAATATCTTGGTTTTGATCACATTAAGGAACTTTATCATGATGACCTTGATTTTTCTCTCCTCTATCAAGAGTGTCTTAAGGGAGGACACAAAGATTTTTTTATTCAAGATGGCTTTCTTTTTAAAGGAAAACGTCTTTGTGTTCCCCAATGCTCTATTAGATTATCTCTTGTTAGAGAAGCTCATGAGGGGGGCTTAATGGGACATTTTGGGGTTGCTAAAACTTTGGATGTGTTGCATGAACATTTCTTTTGGCCTCATATGCATAAACATGTTCATAGTTTGTGTGATAAATGCATAGCTTGCCGCAAAGCTAAATCTAAAATGCATCCCCATGGTCTTTATACTCCTCTTCCTATCCCTTCAATGCCTTGGGTAGATATATCTATGGATTTCATCTTAGGCTTACCCAAGACATCAAAGGGAAAGGACTCCATTTTTGTGGTAGTGGATCGTTTTTCAAAAATGGCTCACTTTATTCCTTGCCACAAAGTGGATGATGCATGCCACATTGCAAACCTCTTCTTCCAAGAAGTGGTTCGCTTGCATGGGATTCCTAGGTCTATAGTGTCCGATAGAGATCCTAAGTTCTTGAGTCACTTTTGGAAGACCTTGTGGGGCAAGCTTGGAACTAAGCTTTTATTTTCTACCACTTGCCACCCACAAACCGATGGTCAAACCGAGGTGGTAAATAGAACTTTGGGACAACTATTGAGATGCTTTATTTCGGGGAATCCTAGAGTGTGGGAGAATTTACTACCCCATGTTGAGTTTGCATATAACCGAGTAGTAAATTCTACCACCTCCCATTCTCCTTTTGAGGTGGTCTATGGGTTTAATCCCCTAACACCTCTTGATCTTCTTCCTATTCCCCTTCTTGACGATGTCTTGTGCAAAGATGGGGATGAAAAGGCTTCTTTTGTGAAAACTTTGCATAAAGACATCAAGAAGAGAATTGAGAAGAAGGTTGGCAAGTATGCTGAACTTGCCAATAAGAGGAGAAAAGCATTGTTGTTTGATGAGGGCGATTGGGTTTGGCTTCACTTGAGGAAGGATCGTTTTCCTACTCAAAGGAAGTCCAAACTAATGCCTCGAGGGGATGGACCTTTCCAAGTCCTCAAGAGGATTAATGACAATGCTTATGAGTTAGATATGCCTGATACATTCTTAGGTAGTCATACTTTTAATGTCAGCGATCTAACTCCTTTTTCTGTAGGTCTCCAGAATTCGTGGTCGAATTCTCTCCAACTCGGGGAGTATGATGGAGATCAAGCCCAAGAGAACATGGAGGCCACTCATCAAGCTCAAGAAGAGGTGGAGGCACAAATGGAGGATGCCCATGGAGGTCAAAGTCCACCTCAAAGGATTACAAGAAGCATGTTCAAAGCCTTGGGAGCAAGAGGACATTTATTTTCTCTTTTTGTAGTGTCTTTAGTTGAAGGTGCTTAGAGGGAAACCTTAGAAACCTCTTTTGTTATAGCATCTTTTAGGTTTTAAATAGGACCTTTAGGGGGGTGTATTAGTAGATAGGTGTAGGTGTAGTTTTTGGGAGGTGTCATAGTAGAAAAAGGTCACACCTCCCATGTGACTTGTTTTTGGTGGGAATTTCAAATGAGTTTATTTGAAATTTCCCACCTATTTTTCAGCACCTTAGGCTATAAATAGAGGTGCTTCCTTTGTAAAATTTAGATTTGATTTTATCTAAAGAAACTATACTCAAAATTGGAGTGAGCATTTGGAGAGCTTTTGAGCTTCTACTCTAGTCTTATCTTGAAGGACCATGGTTTCCTCAAGTGGCGGCTTGCACACTCATCTAGGAGCATCCATTCTTCTAGTGGCGTGATCATCCAACCATTCCTCCATCTTCATGAGCATTCTCTTCTCCTTCCTTTCTTCTTCTTCAATTTGTTCATGTAGCCTTGAGTTTTGAGTTGTTTTTGTTTTGGTTCCTTTAATTTTCCAGCACCTATTTTCTGTTTGCTTCTTAATTCTGTTCGGTACTTTTGTTTTTAATTCAATTCTGTTCGGTCTCTTCTTTTCATTCTCCTTTGTTGATTCAATTTGACAATATTTGGTTCATCCAAATGAGTTTGGGATTTGGTACTTGTTATTGGTGAGTTCTTGATTTTAGAACCATGATCCAACTTCTAAGAAAGTGCCTCTATATTTTCCAGCTCAAGGTGATTCCTCAAAGTGTCAAGAATCTTGTTCTATGTGGCTATTGGAATCACATCACCGGGCATGTCCGAAGCGGACCATGCAAACGCGTCCAGATGCCGCTCAATCACCTTGGCGATCTGGTCCTGGAGCTCGACCTCCAGAGATCTTCCCAGCTTGAAGATCTTTCCTCCGATCTCCTTTTCGAGCCACTGCTCGACAGGCTTTGGCCTGGATTCTCTGGCGATCACCGCCCTGGCGATTCCCTGCTCCCTCGCTTCCTCAGGGCGATTCCGCGCCTCTTCCTCCCCCAGACCAGCATTCCTCTCCCCCAGCTCAGCGTCCACCATCTCCACATCTCTTCCGGCGGCCTCCTCTGTTACCGCCGATTTGGGCTTCACACCGGGAGGTGGGGTAGTTGTTACATAACTCACCGACCTCTTGTTTTTCAGGCTATTCTCATAGCACTTTTTCGCTTCTTTCTGATCAGATTTGATCGTGATCACCACCCCCTCCATAGACGGCAACTTTACCTTCATGTGCCGGGTCGACGGGATTGCGCCTATCCTGTTAAGCGTGGGCCTTCCCAACAGGATGTTGTATGCTGAAGGAGCGTTCACAATGAGGTACTTGATTTTCTCCGTCCTCGACCCAGCCTCATCTGTAAACGTGGTTCTCAGCTCAATGTACCCCCTGACCTCCACCTGGTCACCAGCGAACCCATATAGGCACCCTCCATAGGGCCTTAGCTGGTCAAGGGGCAACTCCAGCTGCGTGAAAGTCGGCCAGAACATCACGTCTGCCGAGCTTCCTTGGTCCACCAGAACTCTGTGGACCTTCCTTCCCGCCGTAACCAACGAAATGACTATGGGATCGTTGTCATGAGGCACAACGTCCCGAAGATCCTGCTTGGTGAACGTGATGTCCACTTCCGACGAGTGATCTTCAAACATATCCACTGTCATCACCGATCGCGCGTACTTCTTCCTCTGCGATGCGGTGCATCCACCACCTGAGAAACCCCCTGCAATGGTGTGGATCTCCCCGTGGATAGGTATCTCCTGTTGCTGGGCCTCTCCGCCTGCTGGCTGGGAACTCGACGCTCCCCCCGTCCTCCTGTCCAGCAGATAGTCATTCAGGAACCCGCTCTTAACCAGATCGTCGAGCTGATATCCCAAAGACAAACACGAGTCCAAAGTGTGGCCAAAGCCTTGGTGAAACTCACACCAGGCATCGGGCTTTGGCCCCAGCACCTTGTCGCCCACCTTCTTAGGCGCTTTCAACCTAGCAGATATGCTAGGAATGGCGATCAGATCCGCCAGTCCCATGACAAACTTGTGCTTAGGCGGGCAATTGTATTCCCGGCGTGCTGGTTGCTGGCGTGCTTGGCTCCTTCCCTTGTTCCTCCTATCGTAAGGATGGCGAGTCCTCTGGTCCTTCCTGGCCGCCGCTGCTGTCTCCAGCACCCTCTGCGGCTGAACCCTGGTCTGGGCGCGTGGCCTGGCGGGAGCCACGCTTCCTCTCTTCTCGGCGACTTCATTCTCGTCGGCGATGTGAGCCACCGCAAGTCGCCTGACTTCAGCAAACGTCGCGGGGTGAGCCCTGATCAGGGCTTCGCAGAATGGTCCCAGCTGCACGCCCTTCTTGAAGGCATAGACCAGCATTTCTTCATCCTTGGCCGGCGATCTGACCATCTGCGCTCCAAAGCGATTCAGGTAATCTCTGAGGGACTCTCCCTGGTACTGCCTTATATCAAACAGATCATAAGACACCCTGGGCGGTGCCTTATTCACGATGTACTGCTCAACAAAGATCTTCGAGAACTGTTGAAAATTGGTTACGTGGCCGTTAGGCAGGCTCACAAACCACTCCATCGCCGTTCCCTGGAGCGTACTCACGAACATCTTGCAGTAGACGGCGTCCGATCCTCCCGACAGCATCATCTGCGTATGGAACATGGTGAGATGAGCCTCAGGATCCTCCACGCCGGTGAAAACAGCCTTAACCGGAACCACGCTCGCAGGAATGGGCGTGTCGGTAATCGCCTGAACAAAAGGCATTGGGAAAACACGAGGTGGCGATGACGGCACCACCTCTTCAGCAGAAGAACGCCCTTGCTGCTCCTGAAGAGCTTGACGCAGCTCCTCAGTCACCTTGCTGAGCTCCTCGTTCCTGGCGCGAGAGGCGACCAGGTCCTCATGCATTCTCGCCTGCTCTACGCGCGAGGCTTCCACAGTTGCCTGCAACGAGCGCATCATCTCTGCCATCTGCGCCATGGTCATGACGGCGGCGCCTTCGTCAGCAACAGGCGCAACTGGACTTGAACGATTGCTTCTCATTTTTCTCATGAACTCAGCGAATCTCAGAATGCAGCGAACGACACTTCAACCACGATCGAATCAGCGATCAATCGGAGAAAACAGTGCGAAACCGCGCAAGAAAACTCAAGAACACCGTAAACCTTCAAAAAAAACCTCAACTTCACCAGAAACCACCGATTCCCCACGAACAACCGATTGAGCGAAAGAACTCAAACTCCACCGAACGAATCACGCGTAAACAGCAGGAAACCTCATTCCACCGATCGAAAAGTTAAACGAACGGTACAAAATGCGAATTCACCGAACGAAACTCAAACAAACAGCGGACGATGGTTGCACCAGCACACAACCACACAGAAAACTTCGAAAACCTCCAAAAACTCACGTTGTGGATGGGAGCAAGTTTTACACGGCCCCACGGTGGGCGCCTGATGATCCTGCCTGTTGACCGGAACGCTGGAAACTGCCTCATCAAAGGATCGACGTGTGCACCGCTTCAAACCTCCGTTCCTCTACGAGATCCACCTCAAGAACCTGCAAAGAAACAGAGCGGCGCCGCTGCGGCCGATCGCACTCCAACACCCAAGTCAGTGACAGTATCACCAAATACTAAGAGAACAAGAACCGTGCAAATCCTCTCTCACAGTAAGCTCTATAACTCGCAAGCGTAAAGAGTATAATCTGAACGTGTGTACTCAGAAAGTTCGTTAAGAACTCTTATATACCTGGTAGCTTTCTCTCTCCTGGCAGTTACAGACTTGGACACGTGGCTCGCATCCAACTGTACACGTGCCATCATCTGGAGGCTCCTTGACTTAGGCGCTGCTTCTACTCTCATTTTGGCTAAGTTACTTATGCATTGTACTGCCCAGTGCATAGCTAACTTGGGAGTGCGATCTCTACTGGAACTGGCGAGTTAGGGGCCTTCATACACCTTCCCTGTGGTCTCGTCGGCCGCCTTCATAATCTGCTTCTCCTTCATCTTCGGCGATGTGCTTGCTCTGGCGATCTCCGATGACTAGGTCGCCTGAATCTACATCTGGCGACTTCATCCTTAACCTGGTGATCGCCGATTCTGGTAAGCGGGAAATCGGAACACGCCAATATGACAACTGGCGACTACACGAGCCCCCCGACTTCCTTCCCTTCTGCCAACCTGGCGCCTTGTCAACACGCCTATACTGTAGCAGGATGCCACGTCATCACCCCCGACTACCAGGGCGGTACATACGGGAAGATATAAAGTTTATTACAAGTTATACACAAAAGGAAAGTATAAAGGCAGTGGATGGAGTAAACTGATCAGTCTTCAGCGGGAACCACTTTCCCATCCACCACCTCATTATTAAGGGACACCATGCTGAGATCCAGATCGGGGAACAAGCAGGCGAACTGTTCCCGTGCAGCTTCGAATCCAGCAGCCAGAATTTGGGCAGAACTCAGATTAAGTTCTTCAATCTGCTTCTTGAGTTCTTCAGTTTGTTCCTTCAGCCCCTTGTTCTGCTGCTCCAGCTCTTCAACTTGCTTCTTGAGTTTTTCATTGATTTCTTGAGCCTGGAGAAGGTCTTCAGCAACCTTCTTGGATTCTGCTTGCACTTGGTCCAATTCAGCAGCGATCTTCCCCTTCTCTTTGTTGGCCTCGGCAAGCTCAGCCATGGCGTCATCCCTTGCCTTCTCCACCTTACCAAGGAAGATCTCCCGGTCGGCTGACCTTTGCTCCAGTTTCTTCACCTTGGCGGCGTCAGTTTTTATGAGAGCCTCCAGGTCAGCCACCTTGACGCGATAAGGAACAATCTTGCTCTCTAGTTCGATCTTTTCTTGAGCCAGTTGCTGCACCTTATGGCGGAGTTCAGTGGCCTCCTGCGCATCACCCTGAGCTCGGTGCTCATTGCGTCTTCTACTCGGGAGTGTTCAATCTCCGCGAGTGTCAGATTGAAGGACAACTTCTCCACCTCAACCCTCATGGTGCTATTCTCAGTTCTAAGGTTGAAGAGGTCATCCTGGAGCTTCCTGGTGGAGCTCTCCACAGCTCTAGTTATGATGGTGGGGATTTCTTCTGCTATCGTCTTCAGCTTGGCAGATAAAGGCTCCCACATCCTCGTGACCTCAAGAGGGAGGTTTGCTGCTTGTAGAGGCGCCGGGTGGGCCTGTTGTTTGTTTTCGTCGCCACCTTCTTTAGTTGGTTCATCAGTAGGCGCTTCTGGGCGTGATGGCGACGTCGGGGATTCGGTAGTCAGAATTGGAGAGGTATGGGCAACCTCATCCCCGATTGGAGCAACGTCTGCGGCTGAGGCATTTGAAGGAGGACCCCCTCCAGCTGATACATACGGCGTGGAGGCGCTCGGGGGGTCCTCCATGAAGTTTGGCTCGGGGGCCTCAACCGCAGGTGGCGCAGTTGCCAGTGGAATGGCTTGGACTGGTGAAGCAGGAGCTTGTGGGGGTGGCGATGATGGAGGAGGAGCAGGCCTAGATGGCGGCGTTGATGTGGGAAGAGGAGGTGGTGCAGGTGGTGAAGAAGGTGCCACCCTCTTCCTCTTCGTGACAAGGCCATCTTCAGTGGCCTCGTCGTCCTCCTCTTCCTCCTCGTGGATTACCTGGGGAGCTTTCCTCTTGGGCCTTTTCAGGACAAGTTTTTTGCGTTGGGCGGCGGGTTGGACATCGGAGGGAGCTGGGCCCTTAGGTGGCGATCGGCCCTGTGCGGCGGCGATCTCCACCACCGAGTTTGGCACTGTTTGAGAACCCGTTGCCAACCCGTGGGTTCGGGCAAGCGCCCTCAATTCAGCGAGTTTGCCCTGGCCCAACATATTATCTGCATAGAGCAAAAATGCATGGGTTAGTTCAGAGAGAAGATAAATGCATAAGGCAGTATGCAACAGCAAAGTAGATAAAGGGTGCAGAAAAATAAAGCCAAAGTCTTGTGCCCAACGCACAAGACGCCCAGAAACAGTTAACAGAAGCAGTATTAGAACAAGAGCTTAAACGTTCTAACCTATTCGAATTTCGAGTTGGTCCTCGAAGAACTCGAAGCTGATGAGTGTGGTGGTGAGGAAGGTGATGTTGGCGTCCGCCACACTCTTCCAAAAGAAACAGAGATCTCTGTCCAAGGCGCCCATGCTATCAGGACTTCTGGGTCTCCTGAAGCAGCTCTTGGACTCTTTGTTCCCCTTGTTCACCCAGTACAAGGGGAAACCGTCGAGTAGGGAAGCGTCCTTGTCGTTGGGGCGCACTTGGACGAACTTCCCCTTCCAGTCTTTATAGGATTGCTGGAAGATGGAGAGGATCGACCTCCCAGCAATCCCATTCAAGCTTACCCACAGGCGATCTCCTGGGTGCTTGGCTTCGAAGAGGAATAAGAAAACATCTACAGATGCTGGCAACCCCAGGTGGTCGCACATAACTTGGAATGCTCGCACAAACGCCCAGCTGTTGGGATGGAGCTGGGCGGCGGCGATGTTGAGCTCGGTGAGGAGCTCCCTCTCGAAACGAGTAAAGGGAAACTTTAGTTTCACCTTCTTGAACAGAGTTGTGTAGACGAAGCAGAAGGGCCCGTCATTGCTCGCCTTATCGTCGGCGCAAACTGGCAGGTCGGGGGGGCAAGGTAGCACTGTCATCTTCTCATCGTGCTCCTTGTGGAATGTTTGGTGAGGCTCATCCCCCTTAGTCAATCGCAAAACTGCCCCAGCAGTGTTCACGGAAGACGTTTCCCTCAACAGGGTCAAGTTGGCCCAGGGATAGAGTTTTTTGAAGTCTGGTGGGGGGACGGGGGCTCCTCCGGTGACAGGCGGAGTCGCCTGGGCCAGGTTGGGGCGGGAAGGTGCAGGCCTCTCAGCCTGGGAAGACCAAGCACCGCGTGCTCGCGGTGGGTTGAGTGCTTGAGAAGAGGGGTTTCGCGATGAAGGAGGAGGATTCGGGGTGATCTTTGAGCGAGTCATTGTCGAAGCTGCAAAGGAAGAAGAAAAGGAAAAATGATCAGGGTTCGCAGAGGCTGACTCGATCATGGGAGAAGGGTGAAAAACGAACGAACGTATTTTCGTTGCAACGATTGACGAAGCCCTAAGTTACGAGAAAGGAGAAATGGAAAAAACAACCCACAACGTATGCACCAGACAGTTACAGGATGATGCGAATCGGTTAAAATGCAGGAAAAACCAGCAGAAGAAGGAAATGAAGTACCTTTTTATGATCAGGAAGGCGATGAAAGATGTTGGTGATTCAGAATGTTGAAGAACGCTGAGAGCTTTTTTGCAGAAGAAAGTTAGAGCGTTTGAGAATACGAAGAAAAGTGATGGAACAGTGGAGCGAAAAATGGGTTTAAGGGTTTTTTGAAGTGGGTTTGGGAAGCCAAACGGTAACTGAAGGTAACCGTTGATGAAGCCACGTGTCGAGCGATGGGTGAGGGGTTTGGTGGAGCATCAGAGAAGCAGAAAGTACAACCGCTTGGAATTCTGTGCCAGTGCCACGTAGATCGGTGTTGACGTGACTCTTTCAGTCTTTTCGCTGGACAAGTCTTCGCTTAAGACTGGGGGGCTTGTGTACCGCCCTGGTAGTCGGAGGTGATGACGCAGCACCAAGCTACGGTGTAGGCGTGTCGACAAGGCGCCAGATTCGCAGAAGTGAAGGAAGTCGGGGGGCTCGTGTAGTCGCCAGTTATTAAGTTGGCGTGCTCCGATCTCCAGCATACCAGGCGATCGCCCAGTTGAAGATGAGGTCGCCAGATGGTAAACTCAGGCGACCAAGTGATTGGAGATCGCCAGAGCAAGCACATCGCCGAAGATGAAGGTGATGCAGATTATGAAGGCGGCCAGCGAGACCACAGGGAAGGTGTACGAGAGCACCCTAATTCGCCAATTCCAGTAGAGATCGCGTTCCCAAGTTAGCTATGCACTGAGCAGTACCATGCATAAGTAACTTAGCCAAAAAGAGAGTCAGAAGCAGTGCCCAAGTCAAGGAGGCTCCAGATGATGGCACGTGTACAACTGGATGCGAGCCACGTGTCTAGGTCTGTAACTGCTAGGAGAGAGAAAGTGACCAGGTATATAAGAGTTCTCAACGAACCTTCTGAGGTACGCACGTTCAGATTATACTCTTTACGCTTGCGAGTTCTAGAGCTGACTGTGAGAGAGAACATTGCACGGTTCCTTGAGATTTCTTGAGTGTTCTTGCTCTTAGTATTTGGTGGTTCGGTCACTGACTTGGGCGTTGGAGTGTGATCGGCCGCAGCGGCGCCGCTCTGTTCTTTTGCAGGTTCTTGAGGTGGATCTCGAAGAAGGACGGAGGTTTGAAGCGGTGCACACGTCGATCCTTTGACGAGGCAGGTTCCAGCGTTCTGGTCAACAGGCAGGATCATATTTGTATTTTAACCTTCTCATGTAATTTCTTAACAAATTCGGCTTTGATAACTCCTTCCTTATGCACAAATTATTGTGGATTAGGAAGGGGTAACAAATCCAAAGGAGTAAGAGGGTTAAATCCATATACAACTTCGAAAGGAGAAGCATTAGTAGTTTTGTGAACTACTCTATTGTAAGCAAACTCAATATGGGGAAGGTACTCATCCCAAGATTTGTGATTACCCTTCATGATTGCCCTAAGCATAGTACCAAGAAATCTATTGACTACTTCGGTTTGGCCATCCGTTTGAGGATGACAAGATGTTGAAAATTGTAGTCTTGTGCCAAGTTTTCCCCAAAGGGTTTTCCAAAAATGGCTTATAAACTTTGGATCTCTATCGGATACTATACTTCTTAGTAAACCATGAAGTCTCACCACTTCTCTAAAGAAGAGTCTAGAAATGTTTTGAGCATCATCCACTTTGTGGCAAGGAATAAAATGTGACATTTTACTAAAGCGATCCACTACCACAAAGATGGAGTCATGACCTCTTGCAGTCCTAGGAAGTTCTAAGATGAAATCCATGCTAATATCTTCCGAAGGAGCATTTGCAATCGGTAAAGGGGTATATAGTCCATGAGGCATTGTTCTAGATTTTGCTTTTAAACATGAAATACATCTAGAACAATGTCTTTGGACATCCTTTCTCATGTGTGGCTAATAAAATTTTCCTTTTAAAAGATCAAGAGTTTTGTCAACTCCAAAATGGCCCATGAGACCCCCTTCATGTGATTCTTTTACAAGAAGTTTTCTATGTGTACCTTGGGGGATACAAAGTTTGCCTTCTTTAAAAAGATACCCCTCGGTCACATAGTAACCTTCTTGTGCTCTATGTTCACATTTAGCAAAGATAGATGCAAAGTCTTGGTCTTCTTGATAAAGTTCTTTTATGTTGTCAAATCCAAGAATTTGAGCACCAAGTTTTGAAAAGAGCACATGTCTCCTTGAGAGAGCACCCACCACTATATTTGTGCTTCCCTTCTTGTATTTGATGACATAAGGAAATTGTTCAAGAAATTCCATCCACTCTGCATGCCTTTTATTGAGCTTGTGTTGGCCTTTCAAATCTTTTAAAGACTCATGGTCACTATGAATAACAAATTCTTTTGAAACAAGATAGTGTTCCCAAGTCTTTAAGGCCCTCACAAGTGCATAGAGCTCTTTGTCATAGGTGGGGTAGTTAAGGGTGGCTCCATGAAGTTTTTCACTAAAATAAGCAATTGGATGCCCACCTTGTAACAAAACCGCACCTATGCCAACCCCCGATGCATCACATTCTAACTCAAAAGTTTTAGCAAAATTTGGTACAGCTAGAATGGGTGCATTGGTAAGTTGAGTCTTTAGCCTTTGAAAGGCTTGTTCATGTTTTTCATTCCAACAAAATGTAATATCTTTCTTTACAAGTTCATTAAGAGGTGAAGCTATGCTTGAAAAATTTGGCACAAAGCGTCTATAGAAGCTAGCTAAACCATGAAAGCTTCTAACATCACTTACATTTTGTGGAGTTGGCCACTCTTGGATGGGCTTTGATTTTTTCGAGGTCAACATGTACCCCCTTTTTGTTTACTATAAAGCCTAGAAAAACTATGCTATTTACACAAAAAGTACATTTATCACTATTTGCAAACAAACTATTATTCCTAAGTACTAGAAAAACATCCCTAAGGTGGCTTAGGTGGTCTTCTAGGTTTTTACTATACACTAAAATATCATCAAAATATACTACTACATATTTACCTATACAATCTCTCAAGGCATGATTCATTAGCCTCATGAATGTACTAGGTGCGTTAGTAAGACCAAAAGGCATCACCAACCATTCATATAATCCAAACTTGGTTTTAAAAGCGGTTTTCCACTCATCACCCTCCTTGATTCAAATTTGGTGATACCCACTTTTAAGATCAATTTTAGAAAATATGATTTACCCATGTAGTTCATCAAGCATGTCATCAAGCCTTGGGATTGGATGCCTATACTTGATGGTGATGTTGTTGATTGCTCTACAATCACAACAATTCTCCATTTTCCATCCTTTTTAAGCACCAACAAGACAGGTACAACACAAGGGTTTAGGCTCTTTTGAACCCAACCCTTCTCCAACAAATCTTGAACTTGAGACTCTATCTCCTTTGTTTCCTTGGGGTTAGTTCTATATGCTGCCCTATTTGGTAGGCTTGCCCCCGGAATCAAGTCAATTTGATGTTCTATACCTCTAAAAGGAGGAAGTCCTATGGGTCCCTCTTTAGAGAATATATCATCAAATTCACTTCAAAGATTTTTAACTTGAAGAGGTAGAATCAAAGTTTCAAGGTTTGTGGCAGTGCATGGAAGTGTTCCTTTACAAAAGATAAGGTTAGGTTGTTCAACAATAAGCATATTTTCAAAGGTGTTTTCAAAAGGTTTGTCTTGTTGAATAACCTTGTGGGAAAGAACACTCTTCTCCCACACCTTTTTATCCCTAAGGATTTTCTCTTTTTCTATTTTTGTTTTTTTTTTCTCCTCCTCCCTCTTATGTTTCATTTGTATTTGATCGCTTACCACTTGAGAATGTGGTAAAGGATTAAGTACAAACTTTTTTTGCTTATGGGTGAAGGAAATCTCGTTAGTTAGACCATTGTGCAAGGTTTTCTTGTCAAATTGCCATGGTCTACCTAATGAGATGTGGCAAGCTTCCATAGGTACTACATCACATAAAACTTTGTCTTTGTAGTTACCTATAGAAAACTTGACTTCCACTTCTTTATCTACACTTAGTTCCCCATTCTCATTGATCCATTGTAATTTGTAAGGTTTAGGATGAGGAACTACTTGTAGACTTAACTTTTCAACCATCCTAGTGCTACAACAATTGCAACATGAACCAGTATCCACAATGAGAGAACATATGTTTTCTAAAACTTTGCATCTTGTGTGAAAGATGTTTTCTCTTTGTGTTTCCATGGTTGCACTAGGTTGATTGTTGAGGGTTCTTCTAATCATCAATAATTCCCCCTCTAAAGGATTTACTCTCTCATCATCTCCCCCTTCCTCTTCCTTTTCACTAGGTTCGTCCTCACCACTAGTGTATTCATCTATTCCTTTTAAGAACATCTTTGGTTTGGACATTGTGCTTGCACATGTCCTCTTCCAAAGCATTTAAAACATTTGGTGTCCCTAGCACGAATGGGTGGAGTGAAGGTATCT
This sequence comes from Phaseolus vulgaris, assembly GCF_051622355.1. Taxonomy (NCBI): domain Eukaryota; kingdom Viridiplantae; phylum Streptophyta; class Magnoliopsida; order Fabales; family Fabaceae; genus Phaseolus; species Phaseolus vulgaris. The sequence goes on along the minus strand of NC_143501.1, from coordinate 21,638,019 downwards.
CTTTGGATGCGCTACCCTCCCTTTTAAAATCTCTCTTGGGATACAAGTTAGGATATGAACCTACTCTTTGACTTGAAGCTTTTCTTAAATTTTGTTGTTCAAATTTAATACAAGTTGAACCAAATCATTCAAGTCTTGATAAGGTAAAAGTTCAACCCTATATCTTATCTCAAGATTGAGCCCACTTAGGAATCTAGCTATGGTGGTGGTTTCATCCTCCCTAATGGAGGCTCTCATCATGTATAGCTCCATCTTTTGCCTATACTCCTCTACACTCATATTTCTTTGTTGGAGTCTTTGGAGCTTGTCCATTAACTCCCTATTGTAGTTGGAGGGTATATGGCAGCGTCTTAGGGCTCCCCTAAGGTCATTCCAATACTCTATGGGAGGCTCCCTATGAAGACGCCTATCTCTTTCTAAAGATGTCAACCAATACATAGCGTTTCCTTGAAAACTAAGAGTGGCTAGGGGCACTTTTCTTTCTTCACTCACTCTATGGCAAGCAAAAATTTGTTCTACCTTCATTTCCCAATCTAAGTATACTTCTACATCTTCTTTTCCATGGAAATGGGGTAGGTCTACCCTAACCTCTCTTGGGCTTTCTTGTTCTCTTCTTCTATTCCTCCTAGGGGGTGGTTGATAATACTCATTTATTCTAAGGCTTCCCTCCCCAAGAGAATCATGATCTTTAGAGATAGATGCATGAGAATGTATTTTTTTTTTTTTTTTTTTTTTTGAGAATTCTCATCCTTTGCTTTAGTCAATTCATTAATTTTGGCCTCATTCTCCAATTGTCTATATGAAAGTAATTGAAAGTCCTTGGCAAGTTGTTTTAAAAGAGATTTAATGGACTTCATATCACTTTCATTAGATTTAGAGGAGTGAGAAGACATGACTAAAACTTTGTGTTTAAAAGTGTTTTACTTCAAGAAAGAAGAGGAAAGTTAGTGAAGGTAGCTTTCCAGGTAAGAGAGGTGAGTCACTAAGGACTTCTTAAGTACCAAGTCTTGCCTTAGCCAAAAACTTCACACAATTCTTTTTCTAAGTAAATTCCTTAGAACACAATGAGGAATGAAAAATCAAATTTTATGCAAGGAAAAACAATGCAAAGCTATTTAACAAATAAAGCAATTTATCAAAGCTTTAAACAAAAGATAAACGTAAGCAATTTTAAGCAAAGCTAGCAAAGATTAACGTAAAATAATCTAGCTAACACAATTAACAATTGCTAATCTACAAAGCTTAAACTAGTCGCTTCCTAGGTGAGGCTTCTTAGACACTTTGAGCCTTTGAAGACACACTCACCGTCTAATCGTGATTAATCCACTAATTAACAAAAGTGAAATGTAATTACAACTCAAGAAATGCAAAGAAATTGAATTGCACAAATTTAATTTCAGCTTGCTAATATATGCACTCCTTTGGCTTGTTTTTGCTCTTCTTTGTTGTGCCCTTCAAAGTGTATGGTTTGTTTTTGGTATTTGTATTTGTTGCTGCTCCTTGCCTTGAACCTCTTATGATTTAAGCAATTAAATTCTCCAAAACAGTACCTACTAAGTAAAGCTAGACTCTCCTCAAGTCAATTTCCACTTAACAAGCACCAATTGAAATTTATCCACCAACAATATAGAGGTCAAGAAAAGAAAGCAAGAAACAATTAAATTTTAAAAACAGCACCACGACAATTGGATTTAATGATATGATACAACTAGAAAGAGTTTAGAATGATATTGGACAAGCAAAATAAAAAATAGGCACTCAACAAAGGTAGGCACACAAAAGGAACCTAAAGAAAGGCACTAGAATTGATTTGAAAAACCAAAACAGCACTACTGGAAAAAATGATGTTCAGAAAGCGTGACTTAAAATATTTATGTTGAGCTGGCTATTTTGAATTTGCTTTTGAAAATTTAAACACAAACGATTCAGAATCTTGGCAAACTTTTGGCGCTGGAATCACACCAAAAACATGCACCAATTAATTGTGATAAATTTTTCAAATTCACTGTCCAATTACCGTCAATTTTTAGCGCCAGAATGCACACTTTTTTTGGTGTGATTTATCTTTTTTTTTCTATTTTGCCTTTTCAACTAATTCTTTTTTTCTTCTTTTTCTAACACATCAAACCACTGAAATCCAGAATCTCAAAATTTTCTTTCAATGTATTTAATTTTCATAACACAAAATAGTCAGAACAGAATTTGTAAAAACAGAGGAATCCTAATTCTGAAATTAAAAACAGAAAAAGAAACTTCAAAAACACAATGGAGTGAATGTTATAGGAATTTTTATGGATCTATCATACAAATATGAACTCAAACTAAAAGGAAAAATGCACCAAAGGAACAAAACAAGTCAGAATTCAATTTAAACACTCAAATCAAAACAAGAAACAAATGAATCAAGAAAAGTACTACTAAGATTTGTTGACATTCTTGGAATTAAATGACTAGACAAAACATATAGATTCAGAAAATAAAATGACTCAAGAATATCATATTGCACCGAACAAAAATTCAAACAAGACTCAAGTAACCTAAAACCAAAACAGAAACACAATTCACCATAGATTCCTACACAAAAATTGAAAATAAGGTGCTCAAGAACAATTTCAACAATTTCTACTGATTGAAATGCTTAGAACAGCATCTAAATCAAATTAAAAATGTAAAAACAGCAAGACAGCGTGAAAAAGAGATGAACAACATGAAAATAAGAAGAACTCAAACAGAAAAATGAAAAGAGACACTTATCTCTTGAAGACCATAGCTTTAGATACCAAATGATAGCTTGAGCTCTTCATCCTAGCGTTTTTTAGGTGGAATTTGCGAAAGCTTCAATGGATTGTTGGTGGAACAAGGCTCTCCTAAGAGTTTTGGTAGCCTTGGAGGTGCATGAGAAGTAGGAGGGTGAGAGAGGTTCGGCCAACTCTCTTTGTAGGTGAAAGGTTTGAAGATTAAAGACCTAAATCCTAAGAGAATTTAGGCAAAGGAGTAAGAATGGCACATTTTGGTAGCATTTCATTACTCAAATTAATCTTAAGAATACATGAGGGAGGCTCCTCCTTATATAGGCTTGGAGGACCGGAAATGAAGAGTCAATGACAATGGAATGCTAGCCAAATGAAATGCAAATGTGACGCCTAAAGAGTCACATGGCAAGCGTGAGCCAAAGTGATTTTTCAAGCGCACACTAGGTGACCGGCCTAAGTTAGATAGAAGGTTCTAGTAACCTTAATCTAACTTAGGTTGGTTTTTAAGAACCAAAATTCATCCTAATTACATTTTACAAAAGAAAATTCCTATACTACTTTGACAAGAATTTAAAGACTATGCTACGCTTGATTTTGGACCTCTTGGAACATGTAAAGGTAAGTTTCTCTGCCATCAGTGGCAGTGTCCCAATCTTCATCAAGCCTCTTAGCCATTGCCCTTGTAGTTGGCCCAATATGTCTTTGTGTTTGGCCTTCCTTTAAAGTGGTGCTTGGCCCTCTTCCATCATGTAAGAGGACATAAAGTGAATTTATGACTTTGGAAAGTAAAATTGATTTTATTTGTACGACCTTCATAGAAAGTATTATGGTTAAATTGCTAAGGTCAACCAAGTATAATGTGTTCAATTTTCATAGGAATAATATCACATAAAATGTTGTCTTAGTGTGATCCTATGTGAATTGGCACACTTGCTTGATGTTTGAAAACTACACCATCATGTTGATTAATCTAGTCTAATCAGTATAATGCAGGGTTTGGATGTGTTTTTAAAGATAACTTTTGAATTAATTTAGAGCTGCAACAGTTGCAACAAGAACCACTATCCACAGTTAATGAACAAATGTTATCAAGAACCATACATCGTGATGGAGGAGGGCCAAGCACAACCTCCCATGAAAGGCTAAACCCCAAGTCAAGAGCGTCTAGACCCAAGCCAAGCATCTAAGACCAAGCTAAGAGCGTCTAAGATCAAACTAGGAGCGTCTAAGACCAAGCTAGGAGCGTCTAAGATCAAGCTAGGAGCGTCTAAGACCAAGCTAGGAGCGTCTAAGATCAAGTTAGGAGCGTCTAAGACCAAGCTAGGAGCGTCTAGGACAAGAAGACTTGGATCAAGCTATGAATGGGAGAATGACATATTGGTACATGTTCCGTGAAGGCCCATCAAGTGTAGCCTAGTTTTAATTGGGGTGTAAATAGCATAGCCATGTGGATAAATGTTTATTTTTCTGCACATTAGAATTAAGGAGGAGTTAACCTTGATTAGCTAAAGGTTTCTAGAAGCCTTCACTAATCAAGTTCGGCCAAGTGTAAGTTGGAGGGCCATGTGCACCCATGTGCCATGTGCCATATGCTCCATGTGCCTCCATGTGCCACTTCTTTACATTTCATTTGGGTTACATTTGTGTAGCATTTAGGTCATCAAATCTGGTCCTCTTTAGCCTATAAAAAGAGGAGCCTACACCTTGTATTTTCAAGATTAATTGAATAGTGAAATGCTTCCAAAATTGTGCCATTCTCACTCCTTGCCTAAACTCTCTTAGGAATAGGCTTTTAATCTTCAAACCTTCACCCCAAATGGAGTTGGCCGAACCACTCCCATCTTCCCTACCTTTCATGCACCTTCAAGGTCACCACACCTCTTAGGAGGACCTTGCCCACTCTCATCCATAAGCTTCCGCACCATCTTCAACCAAACATCCAAGAAGAGCTCATAGGAAATCCATCATTTTGTATCCTGAGCTATGGTTCTTCAAAGATGAGTATCTCTTTGTCATTTTCTTTTTTAGTTCTTCTTAAATCCATGTTGTTCTTCATCTTCCATATTGTCTTGCTGTTTTTTAATTTTTGTTTTGAATTGGTGTGTTGTTTGGAAATTCCAATCGGTGCATCTTGTTCAATTGTTCTTGAGCAATCTTTGTGCAATTTTTGGTAGGATTCCATATAGTTTGTGTTGCTGTTTTTATTTCAGGTATTTGAGTCCTTATTGCAATTTTAATTGGTTCATATTATGTTCATTTGAGTCTTTTAATTTCTGAATCTATATATGTTTTGTCTAGTCATGTTTCTTCCAAAAATGTCATCAAATCATAGTAGTACTTTGTTTGGCTTATTTGTTTCTTGTTTTTGGTATAAATGCTTGATCTGAATCTGATGTGTTTTTTATCCTTTGTTGCTTTTTATTTTTAGCTTGAGTTCATATTTGTGTTTAGATCTACACAAATTCCATTTCACCAATTCCATTGTGTTTTTCTTTTGGTATATCTTGCTGTTTTTTTCAGATTTACAGAATCCCCTGTTTTACACCATTCTGTTTTGGCTGATTTTGCTTATGAAAATTAATTTACACATAAGTAAATTCTGAGCCTTTGGATTTTGCAAGATTGAGGTGTTAGCAAGAGGACAAAAAAAGAATCAGTTCAAAAAAACAAATAGAAAAAAAATGATAAATATTATAAAAACAGTGTGCAATCCTGACGCTACAACTGGCGTAACTGAACACTAATTTTAGAAAATTTATTAAAAACAAATGGTGCATGAGTTTGGAGTGAAACCAACGCCAGAATTTTGTTAAGATCTTGATCTGTTTGCATATAAATTTTCAGAAGCAAATATTAAAAGGCCAGTTCAGCATAAATCAGTGAAAATCACGCTCTCTGGACCACAACAATTATTTCAGTGGTGTTGTTTTTTGATTTTGAAATCAAATCTAGTGCTATTCTATAGGTTCCATTTTGTGTGCCATCCTTTCTTTGAGTACCTTTTTATTTGCTTGTCTAATTTCATTGGAACTCTTTCTAGTTGTCACATTTAATTCCTTTTGTGTGGTACTGTTTTTCAAATTAATTTGCTTCTTGCTTTAATTCTTTGACCTCTAAGCTTGGTGGTGGATTATTTATCAATTGGTACTTGATTGAGTGGGATTTGACTTGAGGGGAGTCTAGTTTGCTTAATAGGTGCTGGATTGAAGAATTAATTACCTAATTCCAAGAGGAACAAAAGCAAGGGGCAGAAACAAACACCTTCTAAATACACCACATACATTGGAAGGCCCAACAAAGAAGAGACAACAAAAGAAGTGCAAATAGAAAAATCAACAAAAGGGAGTTCATCTAATTTCTTTTCAACTTAACTCTTGTTAATTACTTGTTTAATTACGCAATTAGACGGTGAGTGTGTCTTCAAGGGCTCCAAGTGTCCAAGAAGCCTCACCTAGGGCCGACTAGTTTAGAACTTTCTAGCTTAGCAATTGTTAATTGTTTTGTTAATTGCTTTTGTTTAGTCTTGTTTAAAGCTTTGATTATTTGTTTTGTTTGTTAAATAGTTTGCCTTGTTTTCTTGCATTCAAAATTTGATTTCTACATCCTCATTGTGTTTCAAGTGATTTACCTAAAGAAAGATTTGTGTGAAGGTCTTGAGGGATAGTTTTTGGCTAAGGCAAAGACTTGGTATTTAAGTAGTCCATTGTGACTCACCTCTCTTACCTGGAAAACTACCTTCATTAGCTTCCCTCCTCTTTCTTAAAAGTAAAACATTTCTAAGCACAAAGTTTTAGTCATGTCTTCTCACTTCTCTAAATCTCTTAAAAGTGAGGTGAAATCCTTGAAATATCTTTTGAAACAACTTTCCAAGGATATACAATCAATTTCATCTAAACAATTGGAGAATGAGGCTAAAACTAATGAATTGACTAAAGCAAAGGATGAGAAGTCTCACATTTTAAAAAAAATTACCTTCTCATACATTTATCTCTAAAGATCATGATTCTTTTGGGGAGGGAAGCCTTAGAATAAATGATTATTATCAAGCACCCCCTAGAAGACATAGAAGAGATAGAAAACAACAAGAAAACCCAAGAGAGGTTAGGGTAGACCAACCCCATTTCCATGGAAAAGAAAATATAGAAGCTTGCTTAGATTGGGAAATGAGGGTAGAAAAATTGTTTGCTTCCCATAAAGAAAGAAAGGAAAGAAAAATACAAAAGAAAAGATAGGAAGTCGAAAGGGAAGCTAAAGAAAAAGAAAAACATGAGAAGACCCTTGAGAAACAAAAGGCGTGGGAGAAGAGTGTTCTTTCCCACAAGGTCATTCAACAAGACAAAAGATTTAAAAATACCTTTGAAAATATGTGTCTTGTTGAACAACCTCAAAGCCTTACCTTTTGTAAAGGAACACTTGCAAGCATAGAAAAAAAAGAAGAATCCTTAAAAGAGGCTTGCATAGATTATTTTACATATATACCAAGATATCCCCAAGTGAAGGTCAAGTTATCTATAGGTAACTACCAAACCAATTTTTTATGTGAGGTAGTACCTAAAGAAACTTGTCATGTCTTATTGAGACAACCCTTGCAAAGCATTAAAATTTTCATGAACAATGGTTGTATCAACGAGACTACCTTCACACATAAAAGAAAAACTCTTCATAAAGGAGAACTCATGGGACAAAATAGAGTTGATAAAACTCTAGAGCTTTTAAAGGGAAAACTTTTGTCACCCATGAGAAAAGAAGTTCAAAGACATTACCTTAGATACATTTCTTGTTTTACAAATACGCCTAAGGCAATGTCTCATGAACTCTATACTCCTTTACCTTTTGCAAATGATCTTTGGGAAGACATAAACCTCGATTTTATCTTAGAGCTTCCTAGGACAACAAAAGGTTTTTCCATGGATATGGATAAACTCTTCTCTAGAGAAGTGATAAGTCTCCATGGTTTATCTTCAAGCATAGTGTTGGATAGAGCTCCAAAAATTGAAAACCATCATTCGAGGATACTTTTAGAAAAACTTGAAATTAAGTTGTACTCTTCAAATTTTTATCCTCAAAAGAATGGTCAAAATAAAATTGAAAACATAGCTCTTTCCACTATGCCTAGAGTAATCATAAAATACAAACACAACTCTAGAGATGAGCAAGCACACCATAAAGTAGTTCACAAAACTACTTATATTTCTACTTTTGAGGTTGTATGTGGGCTAAATCATCTTTCTTCTTTTGAGTTGTTACCATCTCCTATAGGATTTGTGCCTAAGGAGAAAGTAACCACAATTGAAAATTTTAAAATGCATAAGATGATTAGAGAACACATACAACAATCAAAAAAGAAATATTGTAAAAAGTTGCCAAACACAAAAGAAAAACAAAAATGGCAACTTAGTGAAATTAATTTTCAAACTGACACCTCTGCTTTATTTGATGATTTCCGTAGGTACACGTTTGACCCGGGAGAGCAATCCTAGTTCTCAAAGCAAGAAGCTGCTATCCGAGATCAAGTCTGAAGATATGAGGATAGATCTTCTCAAGAAGGAGGAGATGAGGGACACCATCCAGCCACAACCATCCCCCTAGGAAGCAAAAAAAATGGATTTGAGGACAAATCCTTTTCAAGAGGGAGGGGATGATGGAGGAGGGCCAAGCACAACCTCCCATGAAAGGCTAGACCCCAAGTCAAGAGCGTCTAGACCCAAGCCAAGCATCTAAGACCAAGCTAGGAGCGTCTAAGATCAAGCTAGGAGCGTCTAAGACCAAGCTAGGAGCGTCTAAGATCAAGCTAGGAGCGTCTAAGACCAAGCTAGGAGCGTCTAGGACAAGAAGACTTGGATCAAGCTATGAATGGGAGAATGACATATTGGTACATGTTCCGTGAAGGCCCATCAAGTGTAGCCTAGTTTTAATTGGGGTGTAAATAGCACACTACAAGAAAATCATGAAATAGAAACCAATTTTTAGAAACCAAAATAATTAGTTGCAATAGTAACTAAATTAGAGACCATTTTAGAAACTAAAAAAAAATTTGGTTTCTAAATTAGTTTCTGTTATTTTCTATTATTGTTAAATAGTTTCTAAATTGGTATCTAATTAGTAACCAAGGTTTTAGAGACTAAATTTAGAAACTAAATAATTGGTATCTAAAACCTTAGTTGCTAATTAGATACCAATTTAGAAACTATTTAACAATAATAGAAAATAATAGAAACTAATTTAGAAACCAATTTTTTTTTAGTTTCTAAAATAGTCTCTATTTTAGTTTTTATTGTAACTAATTATTTTGGTCTCTAAAAATTGGTTTCTATTTCATGATTTTCTTGTAGTGGCATAGCCATGTGGACAAATGTTTATTTTTCTGCACATTAGAATTAAGGAGGAGTTAACCTTGATTAGCTAAAGGTTTCTAAAAGCCTTCACTAATCAAGTTCGGCCATGTGTAAGTTGGAGGGCCATGTACACCCATGTGCCATGTGCCATGTGCTCCATGTGCCTCCATGTGCCACTTCTTTACATTTCATTTGGCTTACATTTGTGTAGCATTTGGGTCATCAAATCTGGTCCTCTTTAGCCTATAAAAAGAGGAGCCTACACCTTGTATTTTCAAGATTAATTGAATAGTGAAATGCTGCCAAAATTGTGCCATTCTCACTCTTTGCCTAAACTCTCTTAGGAATAGGCTTTTAATCTTCAAACCTTCACCCCAAATGGAGTTGGCCGAACCACTCCCATCTTCCCTACCTTTCATGCACCTTCAAGGTCACCACACCTCTTAGGAGGACCTTGCCCACTCTCATCCATAAGCTTTCGCACCATCTTCAACTAAACATCCAAGAAGAGCTCATAGGAAATCCATCACATCGTGTGTGGAATAGGTTTTCTCATTGTGATTGATCTAATTCTAGGGGATGGCTTTGAATAAATCACTTGTACATGGTTGAATTTCTTCTTTAGAAGCTATGACTTCTTCTTCTTCAGAGGAAGAAGGTGAAGTCTCAAGCATTTGAGTGTCCTTCTCTTTTAAAATCATAGTTTTCTTGTGAGAACATTCAGAAGCATAATGTCCTTTTTCCAGACACCTAAAACATTAAACTTGTTTAGTCTTAACTTCTTTAGAAGGAACAATATAATTATGTGTATATTTAGCTTGTGCCCTATCCCTCTCTTTATCTTGTGGTCATTCTTTGTCATGAGAGAAATTATTTCTTTTATATTCTTTTGGGGGATAAATAGATGAAGAGGTTCGTCTAAAACTTAATTTTTTTCTTTATCTATTCCTCTACCCTAACACAAAGTTTCACTAAATCATTAAAATCATTATATGGAAGGAGTTCAACTTTTTCCCATTTTCGAAATTAAGACCAGTCTAGAAGGAACTCAACTTTATCCCTATAATATGATGGTATATATATTTTCCTATGGGTAGATCTTAATTCATTCTAGTATTTAATTGGAGGGTTGTGGTGAAGACTAATATCTTTAGTGTATGCAGTCCACCAAGTCATGACAACATCCTGAAAATTAAGGGTTCCTAATGTGGCCCTCTTCTCATGATCTACTTGGTGACATTCAAAAATTTGTTATACCTTCATCTACCAACTCAATTAATCATCTATATTGGCTAAACCATAGAAAGAATGAAGGTCGATCTTAGGCTCTCTAAGCACATATTAGGATCTATGTTTATGATATCTAGGAGGGTTTTGATAGTAGTCAGTATTATGGTGACTACTACAATCATCATTACTATGAGGAGTACTATAATGGTGAATACTTAAATGTTTTTTAGAACCCTCCCCGTGTCTACTCCTAGACCAATGAGTTTTTCTATCCCTATTTATAACAAAATTGTTTAGAAGATCTTTTATTTCAACAATATTTTTTTCATATTGGTTTAGTCTTAAATTGATATTGATTTGTGTTTGATCATTAAGAGTCCCATTTACATTAGAATGATGAGATGGATCACTCATGGTTGAATGATTTTTTTTTTCACAATTGGTTTGAAAATCCAACAGAAGTGAATCACCAAACAAAATTTATAAAATATTTTTTTTATATTTTATGGTGAAATTAGATAAGGAATCTAGAGTGAGAATTCTCTGAGTTCACTCCCAAGTAAGCAAGGTGAGTCACAATGAACTACTTAAGAACTAAATCTTGCCTAGCTAGAGCTTACCTCAAATAGGTCTCACAAAAGTCTCCTCGAGAAACTTCAAAACAATTTGAAAACAAAAAAGTGTGTGTGTGAATGCTCAAATGATCCTAACACGAAAGGAAGGTCTATTATTCGTAATAAAACTCCTAGGTATCATAGAGACATAAAAACAATAAAAGTAAAGAAAGGAATATAATACGAAAAAGAAAGCAAGGAAAGAAATGCAAGTGAAAACTAAAACTAGATGAATCCTAAAGTGACAGTGCAATAAACACTTAGAGTTCATTGACACACTGGCACACTAATGCATGGGAATTATTACAATGTTTATAGGGATTGTCTTTAGAGAATTTTCCCAAACAATGAAAAGTAAAGACAAATCGAAACAAAAAAATTACAAGCTATTCAAAAGTTTGTAATACAAGAAAACATAACAAAAAGTATATAAAATTGGTAGACAAGGTGTTTCTTGAAATGTGTTGGTGTCTCGGCACTGAATATGTGATGAATGAGGCTAAAAAGTTGCTTCTCTTTGATCATTATGTCTCCCTTTGATAAAGAGTCTTGAAGGTCAGAGTGTCTCACCCAAAAAAAGTTAAGTCCAATTACTCCTTTTTGCACCACCTTTGATACAACTCAACTTTATAAGCAGATGACCAAGGGCACACAAGACTATTCACACCTAAGTCAGTCATCTCAGGAGAAAAGTCAAGGCCCTACCATCCCTCAAAAGATTCTCAGAAGCAGAACACCCGAACATGAACCAGAATATTAATTGTTCTTCCTTCTAATCTTCTTACAAGACAAGAATAAAATGTAATTGGGTTTACTTTGGCCCAAGAAGAAGAAATAAGCTAGCTTAAGGCTTATAGAAGACATAGCTTCTAGAAAATACCCATGTGCCACCCATGATCTCTTCTCTTTTAACCTAGCTTCTAGAAAGGTCATTTTTAACCTATTCTCTATAAGGATTCCTAAGCATGTGCAACACCCTTCACTTACCCTGGCTTCTAGAATTCTCCTTACATGTGTCGCCCTTTTCCTTTCTCTCTTGCCCACCAAGTCACAAAAGGCTATAAATAGGGTGCCTTTCTTTTATTGTTTTTCGCCCTTTATTTTCTTCTTATCTTGCTTTTATTTTCGTTTTCATCATCTTAATTGTATTTTCTCTTTGTTCTTTTGAAGAGAACCTTCACACTTACTTAATCACTTGGTTAAGTTCGTGTCCAATGTCAATCCTTACTGAGTTTCACTTATTATTGGCAATCAAAATCATAATCCAAGTGAAAATCCTAAAAATATGCGAAATTCTAAAATCAACTCACATCAACCTTTAACACCACAAAGCACTAAATTTTGTACCAAAAGGAAGGCGTGGAATAAAGTAAGAAAAGCTAAAAAATTTGGAAGTTGAACTCAAATGGAGATTAATATGAAAAACAGAAAGGGAAAGCCAAAAAAGACAACCAAATATTAAGTCTACAAAATAAAGGCATGCACAAACAATAGGAACCTATGAAATGCTCTAGAATTGATTAAAAAAATGAAAATCTAGAGTGGTCTGACACTGACTATTCCATAATTTGTATTAATTTTTTTCACAGTGTTTTGAGGTTGAAATTTTTATGTTATATTCTCAACTCAACAAGTGATAAAATGCCATAAATTTTAGGTCAAATGGATATGTATACACTGAGAAACAAATCACACAAGTTGAGACAAAGCACAAGCTTATGGTCACTAGAAAACAATGTAATTCTAGCGCTGGCAGAATTGATTGTAAAACTTATTACAATTTTTGTATTGTGGATTAGAGAATGAAATTTTAAATAGATCAAGGTAACATACTAATGAATATGTGGTAAAAATTTCAAAGCGAAACACTAATCTAAATATGTGTAATAAAATGAAATCGATAACAAAAATTCACTGAATTTGTGTTTTCAAACAACAATAGCGTCCTGATTTTTGTGATTTATAACTTTTTTTGTATTTGATATTAGGACTTGCCTTTTTACTGGATATTGTAAACATACTAAGGCTATTACATAAATGTTTTTATAATATTTGGATGTAGGATGCGTTTAGAATAAATTTGCAAAACTAGGTAAAATTACTACAAATCTGGAAACTCAACGAAAACCTAAATTTGCAATGAATGAGGAAAAAAAACATCAAGACGAGTAATAAAATTGAAGCAAAGAAATTACTAATGGACTAATACAAAGTATAGAGACTCTAAAATGTGAAAAACAAAATGCATAAAAGCTTATACTCAATTTTTAACACAAAAGACTTTTCACAAACACTGTATGTGCATTAGAATCATTTAATCAAACACATTGCATACATCTGAATACTTTGATTAATGTGGATAATTAAAGCAAGATTTAAACGTAAAAAGTTACATGCAAGGATTAGAAACAAAATACAACACCTAAATGAAAATGAAAAGTGAATTAAACATTAAAACACAAGAATTAAAGAACAACAAATTAAAAACTAAATGAACAGATGCGGTTCTGGTAGCTTTTCTTGTGGAACGTCTATGAAGCACGATGAATCAATTTGCACCAAACAAAACACAAGATTAATCTTTTAAAATGTATATAAGAGAGTTTAAACGGTGAAACAACAATTAAAACACAAATTGAACCGATTAAATGGTAGAAAACAACAGGAAAAGTCAAAACAAAGTGGAACTAAGTAGGTTGTGCAATGGAAAACATTAAAAAGTGTCTGATGAAGGTTTGAATGAAAATAAATGGTAGAAAAGTGATTTCAATCGGTGGAAAATGATTCTAAATAGTATAAAGTGGTTATAAACGACGGAAAACAAAGAATTATAGAAGAAAACTCAAGAACAATGAAGAAATCGTGAAGAACAAGACTAAATAGAATTTTTTTTTAGATTTTGACTTAGTTGGATGAAGCATGGTCGGATTTTTATGTGCTCTGATCCACCTGATGTAGTCCAAGGTGTGCCTTGGATGGATTAAAGTGAAGATGGAATAGAAATTGGAAGAGTCGCACCGAATGGAATGATGAAGGATTTCAGTTATGTTTGAGGTGCTTGAAGGTAAGGAGAGGTTTGACCAACTCCTTAAGGTTTCACGAGGACTCTAGGTTCACTATCAAAGAGAGATTTGGGAGATAATGGTTTTGAATTCAAAATGCTCATTCAGTATAATATTCAAATCTGAATTACAAAGAGGAAGAAGCTCCTTTATATAGGCTTTCATTGCTTAAGGTAGCTTAGGGTTTAAGTTACCTTAACCTTGGTTAACATTATTAACCATGGTGAGCTTTTTGGAGCTTTTAACCAAGGCAATGTGTCGTGAGTACTTGTGTTCTTGTGCTCTAGAAACCCTTGCTTGTATATCAAGTGAGGGTTTCTAGAGTGTAATTGTTTTATTTAATTCTACTATAGAAAATGGTCCAGTAATACAAGATCTAAAATAACTATACTACTTTTTACAAACTAAAACAAATATTTTATGATGTACATTCTTCTATTCTTAGTCTTTGTATTTGGTGACTTGGAACTTGTGGGTGATCCTCCATTAGGGTTGCGCTCTGTCTAAATTATGCTCAACGCCATTCTCCTGTGTTGAGCAAAACTTCCAGGGCTAGCCCAAATCTACCCAATTGATCAACTAAATTAACTATTTTTGTTGCACCCAAACCTATAGAACATAAAACCATACATTTCAAGTAACTTCTATCAAGCAAAGTACATATTCAATTTTTTAGAGCGGATCAAAGTTCTTTTTGCATAAAAATATTCAAAGTGATGTAAATTAAGTATATGGACAAGTAAATTTGACACTTATCATTTTCTTTATATACATTTTCTTACATTGAAAATTTATTTCAATACCTTATCCTTGTATATTGTTATTTGTATTGTGATTTGTGATAACTATACTATGTACATGAGCATAAATAGTTACATGTACAGGAGCAACATTTGGAAGATATTAGAATTTTGCTTGTGACTCTTGTTACTCTTGTTGTTGTTCATGCTTTGTTATTTACTCTCTTCTCTTGGTTAAATGATTTGTTAGATGATCAATTAGATTATATACCTAGACAATTTGATTGGTTCTTATTAGCCTATTTGATGGCATTGAGCTCTTCTCTTTTGTGATTTTTGGGTGGTTTGCGGAAGCTTAGTGGTTTGTTGATGGATCAAGGCCCTCCTAGCAGATGTGGCTGCCTGGAGGTGTAGGAAGAGTAGGGAATTTAGGGAGGTTCGGCCAGCCCCTTTGGAAGGTGAAAGTATTGAAGATTAAAACCCAAATCTTAGGCAAGGGAGTAAAGTATGGCTCAAGTTTGGCAGCATAACAATGCTCAATTTAATCTTGCAAATACATGAGTCAAGCACCTCAATTTATAGTGTTTAGAGGGCTGGAATTTGGAGAGTCAAATACAAATGAAATGTAATCTAAATGACATGCAAATGAAGGAGCACATGGAGCACATGGCACATGGGTGCACATGACCTCCTAACTTGCACATGGACGTCCTAGATTAGTGGAGAGCTTCTAGAAACCGTAGCTAATCTAGGTTAACTCCTCCTTAATTCTAATTTGCAGAATTTAAACAAAGGTTCATAAGGTTATGCTATTTACACCACAAATAAGACTAAGCTACACTTTGTTGGGCCTTCTTGGACGTCACCCTTCTTGGATGTCAAATCTCTTAGACGCTCCTTGTGTGGCCTAGACGCTTCTTGTGTGGCCTAGACACTCTCTTGGTTGCCTTTCATGCAAGGTTGGTCCTAGACGCTCTTTTAGGTGCTGGGGCCTCTTCCATCATCCCCTCCCTCTTGAAAAGGATTTGTCCTCAAATCCAATGCTTTTTCATCAATTAGGGGGATGAGTGTGGCTGGATGTTGTCCATCATCTCCTCCTTCTTGAGAAGATCTATCCTCAGATCTACAGACTTGATCTCGAATAGCAGCCTCTTGCTTCGTCAAGGCTTGTCCTCCTGGATCAAACGTCCATCTATGGGAATCTTGAAACAAAACAAAGGAGTTAGTGTGAGCAATTGGAGAAAACTTAATTGTGTGAAGTTGCCATTTTTGTTTTTCTTTTGTTTTTGGCAACTTTTCACAATATTTCCCTTTTCATGGTTGTATGTGTCCTTTAATCCTCTTATGTTTTATAAAATCTCCAATAGTAGTTACTTTTTCCTTAGGCATAATTCCTTTAGGAGGTGGTAACAACTTAAAAAGGGAAAGAGGACTATGTTCACATACAACGTCAAATGGAGAAAGATGAGTAATTTTGTGGACTACTCCATTGTATGCATGCTCAATAGGAAAAGGATACTCATCCCAGGAATTGTAGTTGTCTCTCATGATTTCTCTAGGCATAGTAGAAAGAGCTATGTTTTCTATTTTATTTTGACCATTCTTTTGAGGATGATAAGACTTCGAAAAGAACAATTTAGTTTCAAATTTTCCCAAGAGAATCCTCAAATGATGGTTTTCAAATTTTGGAGCTCTATTCAACACTATGTTTGAAGATAAATCATGAAGACTTGTCACTTCTCTAAGGAAGAGTTTATCCATATCCATGAAAATGGAATCAAAACCTTTTGTTGTCCTAGGAAGCTCTAATATGAAATTTAGGCTTGTGTCTTCCCAATGATCATTTGCAAAAGGTGAAGGAGTATAGAGTTCATGAGACATTGCCTTAGGTGTAGTTTTAAAACAAGAAATGTATCTAGGGTAATGTCTTTGAACCTCCTTTCTCATGGGTGACAAAAGTTTTCCTTTTAAAAGCTCTAGAGTTTTATCAACTCTAATTTGGCCCATGAGTTCTCCTTCATGAAGAATTTTTCTCTTATGTGTAAAGGTAGTCTTGTTGTTACAACCATTGTTTATGAGAATTTGTACATTTTGAAATGGTTGTCTCAATAAGACATGACAAGTTTCTTTAGGCACTAGCTCACATAAAAATTTGTCTTTGTAGATGCCTATAGATAACTTGACCTTCACTTGGTGATATCTTAGCACATATGAGAAATAATCTATCTCATCTTTATCTATGCAAGCCTCTTTTAAGGTTTCTTCTTTTGTGACTATGCTTGCAAGTGTTCCTTCACAAAAGGTAAGGCTAGGTTTTTCAACAAGAAGCATGTTTTCAAAGGTATTTTCAAATTTTCTTTCTTGTCGAAGGACCTTGTGGGAAGGAACACTCTTTTCCCACGCCTTTTGTTTCTCAAGGGTTTTATCTTGATTTTCTATTTTTAATTTGCTTGTAAGGGGTGTTATAAGATATTCCTCATTCTTTCTAGATTCACACCACCCCTCACTTGGTTTTTCTTTTTCTTTTTCTTTAGCTTCCCTTTCGTCTTCCTCTCTTTTCTTTTGTATCTTTCTTTCCTTCTTTACTTTATGGGAAGCAAACAATTTTTCTACCCTCATTTCCCAATCTAAGCAAGCTTCTACATTTTCTTTTCCATAGAAATGGGGTTGGTCTACCCTAACCTCTCTTGGGCTTTCTTGTTCTCTTCTATCTCTTCTATGTCTTCTAGGGGATGCTTGATAATAATCATTTATTCTAAGGCTTCCCTCCCCAAAAGAATCACGATCTTTAGAGATAGATGCATGAGAAGGTAATTTTTTTGAAATGTGGGACTTTTCATCCTTTGCTTTAGTCAATTCATTAGTTTTGATCTCATTCTCCAATTGTTTAGATGAAATTGATTGAATATCCTTGGAAAGTTGTTTTAAAAGAGATTTCAAGGATTTCACATCACTTTTAAGAGATTTAGAGGAGTGAGAAGACATGACTAAAACTTTGTGTTTAGAAATGTTTTACTTTAAGAAAGATGAGGGAAGTTAATGAAGGTAGTTTTCCAGGTAAGAGAGGTGAGTCACAATGGACTACTTAAATACCAAGTCTTTTCCTTAGTCAAAAACTATCACTCGAGATCTTCACACAAATCTTTCTTTAGGTAAATCACTTAAAACACAATGAGGATGTAGAAATCAAATTTTTAATGCAAGAAACAATGCAAGCTATCTAACAACCCAAGCAAAATTATCAAAGCTTAAAACAAAACTAAACAAAAGCAATTAAGCGAAGTTAAACAAAAGCAATTGGCGTAATTAAAGCAATTAACAAATGTTAAGCTTGAAAGTTTAAGCTAGTCGGCCCTAGGTGAGGCTTCTTGGACACTTGGAGCCCTTGAAGACACACTCACCGTCTAATTGCGTGATTAACAAGTAATTAGCAAGAGTTAAATTGCAAAGAAATTAAATGGCACTCCCTTTGTTGTTTTTCTAATTGCACTCCCTTTGTTGTTTCTTCTTTTGTTGGGCCTTCCAAGGTGTGTGGTGTATTTAGTATGTGTTTGTTGCTGCCCCTTGCCTTTGATCCTCTTGGAATTAGGTAATTAAATTCTTCAATCCAGCACCTATTAAGCAAAGCTAGACTCCCCTTAAGTCAATTCCCACTCAACAATTACCAATTGATATTTAATCCACCACAAAGCTTAGAGGTCAAAGAAAGAAAGCAAGAAACAAATTAATTTGAAAACACAGTACCACACAAATGGAATTAAATGTGACACAACTAGAAAGAGTTCAAATGAAATTAGACAAGCAAATAAAAAGGCACTCAAAGAAAGGAGGGCACACAAAAAGGAACCTATGGAATAGCACTATATTTGATTTAAAAACCAAAAACAGCACCACTGAAACAAAAATGTTGTGGTCCAGAATGCGTGACTTTCATAGATTTATGCTGAGCTGGCTCTTTAATATTTGCTTCTGAAAATTGATACTCAAACAAATCAAGATCTTAACAAATTTTTGGCATTGGTTTCACTCCAAACGCATGCACCAATTAGTTTTAATAATGTTTTTAAAATCAGTGCCTATAACTGCTAGTTGTAGCGTCAAGATTGCACACTTTTTTTGTAATATTTATCTTTTTTTTCTATTTTATTTTTTCAACTGATTCTTTTTTTGATCTTTTGCTAACACCTCAATCTAGTGAAATCCAGAGGCTCGGAATTTTCTTATGTTGTATTTAATTTTCATAAGCAAAATCAGCCAAAACAGAATGGTGGAAAACAGAGGATTCTGAAAATCTGGAAACAAAAACAGAATGATATACCAACAAAAACACAATGGAATTAGTGTAATGGAATTTGTGTGGATCTAACACACAAATATGAACTCAAACTAAAAATAAAAAAGCACCAAAGGATCAAAACACATCAGATTTCAGATCAAGCATTCAAACCAAAAACAAGAAACAAATAAACCAAGAAAAGTACTACTAGGTTTTGTTGACAAATATGGAAACACATGACTTAGACAAAACTTATGGATTCATAAAATGAAAAGACTCAAGAACATCATATGACCCAAATGAAATTTCAAGCAAGACTCAAATACCTAAAAATAAAAACAGCAACACAAAGATATCAAGAATCCTACACAAAATTGAAAATAGATGTTCAAACACAATTTTGAACAAACCCACCAATTGAAATGAATAAACAAGCATTCAAATCATATTAAAACACAAAAATAGCAAGACAACTTGGAATCAAGATGAACAACTAGGAAATAAGAAGAACTCAAAAAGAAAATTGCAAAGAGATACTCATCTTTGAAGAACCATAGCTCTAGATACCAAATGATGGCATTAAGCTCTTCTCTTTTGTGATTTTTGGGTGGTTTGCGGAAGCTTAGTGGTTTGTTGATGGATCAAGGCCCTCCTAGGAGGTGTGGCTGCCTTGGAGGTGCAGGAAGAGTAGGGAATTTAGGGAGGTTCGGCCAGCCCCTTTGGAAGGTGAAAGTATTGAAGATTAAAACCTAAATCTTAGCCGAGGGAGTAAAGTATGGCTCAAGTTTGGCAGCATAACAATACTCAATTTAATCTTGCAAATACATGAGCCAAGCACCTCAATTTATAGTGTTTAGAGGGCTGGAATTTAGAGAGCCAAATACAAATGAAATGTAATCTAAATGACATGCAAATGAAGGAGCACATGGAGGCACATGGAGCACATGGCACATGGGTGCACATGGCCTCCTAACTTGCACATGGACGTCCTAGATTAGTGGAGAGCTTCTAGAAACCATAGCTAATCTAGGTTAACTCCTCCTAAATCCTAATTTGCAGAATTTAAACAAAGGTTCATAAGGTTATGCTATTTACACCACAAATAAGACTAAGCTAAACTTTGTTGGGCCTTCTTGGATGTCACCCTTCTAGGATGTCAAATCTCTTAGACGCTCCTTGTGTGGCCTAGACGCTTCTTGTGGGTGCCCTCTATGCAAGGTTGGTCCTAGACACTCTCTTGGTTGCCTTTCATGCAAGGTTGGTCTTAGACGCTCTTTTGGGTGTTGGGGCCTCTTCCATCATCTGTTGTGAAAAGAATTTACAGCTCCATTCAACCTTCCATTTTTAGCCAACTGTGTTGAACATGAGGTTGAACATGTGAGCTTTGATGTTTCAAATCCATGATGAAGCTTGAAGTTGTGCAGCTCTTTGTTTTGGGTTTAGTCTAGGGTGTTTAGAATCTTTGTAAGATCTTTCCTAGTCCCTTGCACAAAGTTTACTCAATCTGTTTTGTCAAAGAAAAGTGTTTTTCTAAGAAAAGAGAAAAACAATCGGTTGAATTATCAAAATAATCGGTTGTTTGTCACTTGGCTTGTTTAAAGGTTTTAAAATTGTTTTTGACTTGGTTATGTAACTGCCTAACTGATTCAACCGGTTAAAACAACTTTTCAACCGGTTGATTGTAACATTTCATAATAACTTTTTGAAAACCTGTTAATCTATTTTGGATGTGAATCAAAACTGTTTTGGCAATAAATGTTGCCTTGAACGACTAGTTTGTGTGCTATAAATATAGCTTTTCTTTCAAAACAAAATACACAAGTTTTACATCAAACAAAGTGAGATTGAGATTGATTTGAAAGAAGTTTTTTCAAAAGTTTTACAAGATTGTTGTTTAGCTGTGCACTAGTACAAGGTCTAATTCATAGGAGTTTCCTGGTTTCTGTTATCTCAAGTGTTTTCTATTCCTTTCATGATTCTTGTAATTGTACTTTTATAAACTTGTAAGTGTGTGTGAAATCCTGCAAAGTCAGAGGGTGTTCTGACTTGAGGTGTGTGGTTGCAAAGAGGGTGAGTGGGTCTTGTGGTTTTCAAGGTCACCTCTTTGTGGTTGTGTTGTTGTAAACTGTGAGTGATTACTAGGGGAACCCAGTGGTTGTTCTGGGAATTGGATGTAGCTCAAGGTTGAGTGAACCAGTATAAAATTGGTTGTGTAAATCTCTCTCTCTCTCTCACTCCTTATAACTGTTTGTTTTAATTCTACTTTTGTTGTTACTATAAACAACCGGTTAAAACGTATTTTCAACCGATTGAAATTCTGCAAACAGATTCTTAATCATTGTTTGATTGCTTTCCTTAATTGCTTTTATTTGTGATTCCTTGATTGCATTGTGTTAAAGTTTCATTCCTAATCAATCTTTGCAAAAATCTTTGATAAACAATTCACCCCTCTTGTTTAAGACATTAATTCTTACCAACTGCATCTATATATATTATATTTAATTCGTAATTTAAAATACTATATTTTTTTTAAAGATCTTCTCTTGAATCTATAATAAAGTATATAATTTTGTGAGGGTATTACAAAATATACAACTAACAAAGAACACCAAAATCATAAGATTTCAATAAATTTCAAATAAATAATAACTTAAAAATAAGAATAATTAAATTTAAAATATACTACTTTGAGTCCTATAATAATAATGAACAAATAGGAGCATTTTTTTTTCTCCTGCCAAATATATAAACATTTTTAATTGTATAATTCTTAAATTTTTAGTGAGGCAGCCATTTCCAGCCCAGCCGAACGAATAGGATCCAGAGTAGCCCGCATTGCAAGCTCATCATTAGTTAATGAGAATTGTGAACATATACTCATTTATTGTGAAAGTATTTATTAGTTCATTAATTATATAAGTCATTTTTGTCTGTTGAAAAAAATTATTGAATTATAAAATAGTATCATTAAATATAACTAGGGCTTAAGATATTTAATTTTGTGATTATCTTTGAAGTAAAAATTAAATTTATAACATTGTTATTAATTTAAAATAAATAAATTTAATTACTTTGATTAGTCTTCATAAATTAGATATTTGTTCTTACATAATATTTAATTTTATGATTACATTTGAAGTAAAATTTAAATTTATAACATTGTTATTAATTCAAAATGAATAAATTTAATTACTTTGATTAGTCTTCATAAATTAGATATTTGTTTCTTACATAATATTTAATTTTATGATTACTTAGAAGTAAAATTTAAATTTATAACATTATTATTAATTAAAATCAATCACTTTAATTACTTTGACAAATATTCATAAATTAAATAGTTGTTTCTTATATATATATATATATATATTAAGATAATATTAGTTTTTGGATAGATTGAATATCTATGAAAAAATATTGATAAATAATTTGGATATATTTTATTAAATGGATAAGAATAAATCATTTTTTTACTTAATATTTTAATAGACCAAAATAAACTAATAGTTTAATTTTATCCTGTTTATTAAAATTTGAATTATAATTTATCCAATTTATTTCCTTTATCACCTATTTGGTTAAATAATTGAAAATGATTTTGTTTATTATAAACTAGTAGAAAAAGACCGTGTCTTTATATATTAAAAATATATTAATAATAGTAGTTATTCATTACATGACAGTTAATTTTAATAAGTCATTTTTCCTTTTTAATTTTAAAATACAATTAAAATTAAAATAGAAATATTAAATATGTATTTTTTTGTATATATTGTTATAAATTATAATTCTTTTTTTTAATTTCAAAATATTGTTCAAAATAAAATAAAAATATAAAATAGATTCATAAAAATAGAAATCCTTATTATAATATAATAAGTTTTATAATTCTAAAATATAATTAAGAGTAAAATTGAAATATAAATAATTACATCAAAATGTTAAATATTCATTATATATTAAACACATTAGAAAAATTATAAAACACTCTTTTTACATTTCAATTAAAAAAATCCTCTTCATTTTATATTATTATCATACAAAATACATTAAAAAAAACTAAAGAATGACACACTTTTCGCATTCAAATTAAAAAGCTTTCTCTTTTATTGCTTAAACCTAAATACTTAAAGTCTATGGTTAACATTAGTCTTAGTTATTGATATGATAAACAAATATTTCTAATTACTGTGTTATTGTAATTCTCATAAAAAATTATATTTAAAAACAATCTAATTCAAGATAAACTTAAAAGTAAAAACAATAATTTCCAGAAAAAACTAAATACATCATACCATAAATAATCTTTTTTAACTGGAACAAACCAATTTTTACCTATGGTCCATGTACAAATGGAAGTAATTTTAAACGTAAATTTCTACAAAAAATAAATAAATCAACATACAAGAACAAAAGTAAAAGAAAAATAAAAAAGCTAGTTCAAATAAAAAACAGTAAACTAAATTATCAACCCCAAGAGTCAAAGAGAAGTCACTGTAATCAATAATCACATGTAGTATAATATAATATATATCGATATATATTATAATGATAATAATAATAAGAAGAAGAATTTATTATTATTATTATTATTATATAGGAATATTAAAGATATTGTGAAAGCATAATAAAAACGAGAGGTGTGGGACCCACAAAAGTCACACGCTCTTTGACCCCAAAACGGAGGGGTTTTGCCTCATGTCGCTTTCCGCGATATAGCGCGAAGGCGTTTTGACTGGATTCGGGCAGCGGGCAGCACCGTTCGGGCAGTCTCACTCACTCATTTCTCACACTCACCACGCTTCACTCAAATACACTCACCACGCTTCACCATAAATAAATACACAGAGAGAAAACAGAAATCAATTAAAAATTAAAAATAAAGTGTGCTCTTTCATAAGCAAAGAGAGAAAAAGTTAAAAGCAAAGTTTATTATTTTTGTTTTTTTGGAAAAAGAAGAAGAATGTGGGAAAATGTTATGATTTTGGGTTTTGATTTTTTGGGAGGTGGTTTTTGAAAAGGTTGGTTTTGATGGGATCGGGTTCTGGGTGTGCTGATGGTTGGTAATGGTGGTTACTTGCATGTGAGATTTTTTGGGGGTTAGGGTTTTATGGCATTTTGGGTTGTTGGTGTTTTGTGATGGTGTGTTGGGGGGTGAGCTACCATTTGGATCTGAGGTTTGTTCTGGTGACTTAGTTTTTGATGGAGAGAGAGTTGTGGGGTTTTGTTTTCTTCTGGTGGGTGTTCTTAGTTCACCCATTGTGCTTGGTTTCTGCTAACATGGAAGGTTTGTATTTTTTTTTTGGGAGTGTTGAAGCTCTTTTTACTTTGTGGCTCATTTACTGAGGAGTTTAAGCTTTGGTTGTGTTTGAGTTAGATAACTGGGTTGAACTTTTGGTTGGTGTTTCATTGTTTGTGTTATGCTTTTTGTCTAGTGGTTGTGCAATGTTAAGTGCTGGAATGGTTTTGATGGGATCATAGTTTGTTTTGGGTACAAACGTCCTGAGAGATATTTTATCTACTGTTTTTGTCCCAATAGCCTTATGGGTTTTGTGTTAAAGAACATTTGATGACAATGCATTTCCTCTGTGTATCCACAAGATTCTATTAAAATCCCTTAGTAAGGAATATAAACGAAGTGTTGAGTGATCACTCATAGGGAATATGAACAGTGTTCATTATTGTCCCTCAATTGTTTGTACTTGTTTGTCTAATAGGGACCTGATTCTAATGTTCTGATTCACATACTTCAACTACTGCTGAACTTTTTTTTTCTTTTATTTATTTTTTTCTCTCTCAGTTTGTGTGTGTTGGGGGGTGGGGGGTGTATTGCTCAATCCAATCAAAAAGGGTGTTGTTTTGTTAGATGCAGTGTCTAGCAAATATTTTTGGAGTTGATAATCTTTAAAGCACCTGATCTTTTGTCCTTGTATTATGAAACAGGTGACGCCTTACATAACCTGAGGACAAATTTACAGGATCCTAACAATGTTTTGCAAAGTTGGGACCCTACATTGGTGAATCCATGCACGTGGTTTCATGTAACATGCAACAACGACAATAGTGTCATTAGAGTGTAAGCTGTTTGCCCCCTGATATCTGTAGCATTTATGTTTGTTCTGTATTTTTACAGCCTGATTTCATCCTTTTTTAACGTGTTTTTATTTCCTATGCTAATATCAGTGATCTGGGAAATGCTGCTTTGTCTGGTCAACTTGTTCCACAGCTTGGCCAGCTCAAAAACTTACAGTATTTGTATGTTATACTCTCATCCTTTGGTGTTTCAATATTTTAGTTCTCCTTTTATAATATTTTTATGAACTTGGTTAATGGATGACCATATTTTGTTTCCTTTTTTGTGAATATTTTATTTGCCAGTTTAATTTTCTATTTCAATACTATCATAGGAAAGGTTTTCCAATAATGTAGAGCAAAAGAGTATAGTATTTAAGACTGTCGTCATGGGCAATGTTTGTAATCAAATCTCCAATTTTATGGATACATAGTCTATCGTCACTTTTTGAAGATGTCCTATCTATAGCATTTCATTCAGTTTTTTCAATGCAGACTTTAGGTGGTAAGGTTTTATAAGATACTGAACTATATAGGTGCATTTTATTATTGTTATTTAGTTTATTATTCAAAATAATTATAATATTTTCTGTAACTGGTGACTTTATCTAATGCATCTGAGCCCTTAATATTTGTACCATTAAAGATAATATGAAAAGCCTTTGTATTGGTCGTCTGAGTTTGTACAAGTAATGAACTTCTGCCTAGAGAAATCTGGCTCTGAAACCATATTAAGATGATAACTGAGAAAAAAATAGAGAAAAGAAAACTTTGTATTGATTATCATAGTCTGAACAAGAAAATGAGCTTCTGTTTGCGGCTACTATATTAGTCTAGAGAAGCTCATCTAACTGACTAAGTTAGTTATATATATATATCAACCTGACAATGACAGCTATAACTGAGTGATTAAGAGAAATCAATGGCAGTTATAACAAACTAACAGAATACAACTGATTAAGGGAGTTATTTACTCGCACTTTGTAACTGGCCAATAAGAACCTTGGAGTGGGGTAACACTAATTTATATGAGATTCTCTCAGGGGGACCTTTACTCCTTTTTGCTTTTGTGATTGTTTGGTTTTGATTCTGAGCAGAACAATTTGTTTCTTCATACTTTTATGTTAGGAGGGAAGGGGGAATTGAGGGTTATCTTGACTCTTGAGAATGTTCTAGTTTATATTTGTCTATACACTGTTGGCTTTGGATTATTGAGAAACTATCTAAATTGAAAATGGTTTTGGCTAAGGGTGGTTTGACTAGCATTATAATTGTGCATAGGTTCTCTTTGGTTTTGCTATCTATTTGAGTTTGTGAGAGATTCAGCAGTTGCATTTGACTTGGTCAGAAGTTTCTTAAAGAGGTAATCCAAGGCCTCTTGTGTTTTGGGATTGTGTGGATCTTATTCTAAATGTTCTAATATATTTGAAAAAAAGCCTATTAAGAGTTCATCTACAAGAGAAATTTCCCATACTTGTTTGTTCATCTGTTGTATTCCTGAAGAAAACAGAGAATCTGCATTAAATACTTTTTAAATGAAACTTTTAACTTTGAAAGTTGTATAACTCTTAATGAATGATAGCAATAGCCTAGCAGTTAGTGATAAAATTTTAATGAAATTGTTAAAAAGATTTAGCTAGATTCTAATTTACAGAGTATTAATTTGGATATCTGATATGTTCATATTATTTCATGTAATTTTTTTTTTCATAATAGGGAACTTTATAGCAATAACATTAGTGGACCAATTCCAAGCGACCTGGGGAATCTTACTAATTTGGTGAGCTTGGATTTGTATCTAAACTACTTCAGTGGACCTATCCCAGAGTCATTGGGCAAGTTGTCAAAATTGCGTTTCCTGTGAGTATACTTATTGTTGGGATGATTTGTTTTATGTATGTGTGTGTGTGTATATATATATATATATATATATATATATATATATATTGTGGAATTTTTTAAGCATATTTTTTCTGAATTCCATTATCTATCATCAGTATATTTGGTTTGCATTATGATTTATGAATGACTCCCATCAGTGTAAATGAAAAGATGAATATGCTGAAGCGCCTTGGCAATAAATTTTTTTTAGGGGCTATCTATACCACTATGTTCCGCACCTTTTTGTAGCTGACAATTTTATCCTTTAGTAAATAAAAATAATTTCCTTATTTAATGAAATATGTAACTGCACAATGTCTTTTCTCAAAAGTAACTACATAACTTCTCCACTTAAAAATAAGCACCACATAATTTTTTTTTAAGTTTTATTATTTTAATATAATAGATGTGTAGATATACTGGCACTGGGGTGCATGTGTTCTGGCTATTAATAATAATTTAATGTCATACATTGATACTGTTAAGATTTTTACACCGTTAACCAATTAGGAACTATTACAGATATGTCTTTCAAAGTAGAGTTGACAGTTTAAGCCAATGAAAAGTAAAGTAATCATTAATTAAACCAAAGGTGTCATTCTTGGTTCAAAATGCTTACTGAAATGCTAGGTTAAAATTAGATAAGTTAATCGTTCAGGGAGCATTGCATTCCTAATTGTTCCTTCATCCCTCCCAGTACATAACATTTGATTATCGTTAATTAAATCATGTGCACTTGACTCTCCATTTGTGAATACATTTTTTTTTTAATTTTTCTTGCTTGTTTCTTTAAAAATATTTAAAAGGATTAACTTGAATCTGAAAACTATATTACTTGGATGTAAATTGCTATTATTTTTCTCATAGGCTAGAACTGTAAAAGCTCAATAAGGTGCCTTGTGCTTGTTGATCTGTGTCTTGTTTTTTGAACCACTATAGAATATTAGATCTAATACCGTTTTCGTGGTATGTTTGTCTAAGGATAGCCGGCTTAACAACAACAGCCTGACTGGTCCTATTCCCATGTCACTGACTAATGTCACTGCTCTGCAAGTGCTGTGAGCCAATTTCCCTCAACATGTGGTTTATTTATCTTCACAATGTTTTTATGCAAAGCTAATGTTTTGTTCTCAATATTTACTTTGAAATGTAGGGATTTTTCTAATAACCGTCTCTCAGGTGTGGTTCCTGATAATGGCTCCTTCTCACTATTCACTCCCATCAGGTATTTTGCTCAGCTTTGAGATATTCTTGCTTTCAGTGATTCTTCTGACCCGCAAACGTTTCTGAATGGACTGCCCTTCCTGCAGCTTTACCAACAACTTGGATCTATGTGGCCCTGTCACTGGGCACCCATGTCCTGGGTCACCTCCATTTTCTCCTCCTCCTCCTTTTGTACCACCATCCCCAATCTCAGCTCCAGGTAGTCTTTATTGTGCATTTCGAGCTTTAAAATTTAGATAACACTGTTATATACAAATTTGTCATAACTTCTATAGCTGTTGCTCTTAGTTTTTCTTAACCTGAGTTTTAATTTGAAGTCCATGCTATACCCATCATGGTGGCTATTTCAACTTTTTATAACGTGGTTATAATGACTGGCCAATATTCCATGTACTGATTTTTCTATTTTTGGTTTATTGTAATTTAATTATAAGTGTTAACATTTTCTTCATTCCATTGAACGTCAGGGCTTTTATTTTGTCATGCTAGTGAGTTGGTATAGATTTACATAGACTTATTGTTCATTCTCCATTGCTACTGTTTATTGTCTTGTGAAGTTTTGAAGATTAAATTCTTTTATTATCCAGTCACTGGTCAGTCATACATTTTAATAGGTTCAATCCCTATTTATGCTACATGTTTACAGTTATTTTGTGTTCTTGGAAACCTCAATATAAAAGAAGCACTTATTTTTCATGATTTCCTCTGTCTAATTGCAGGAGGAAATAGTGCCACTGGTGCAATAGCTGGAGGAGTAGCTGCAGGTGCTGCTCTGTTATTTGCTGCTCCGGCAATTGCGTTTGCATGGTGGCGTCGAAGGAAACCACAAGAATTTTTCTTTGATGTACCTGGTGAGCTTTCCCTTCTATTCTATTTATTAGTGCATTGGTGGAATATTTGGAGGGAGTTTGACTCCTTACATCTAAATTCAGCTGAAGAAGATCCTGAAGTACATCTTGGGCAGCTTAAGAGGTTCTCACTAAGGGAACTGCAAGTTGCAACAGATACTTTTAGTAATAAGAACATTCTTGGAAGGGGTGGATTTGGTAAGGTGTACAAAGGACGCTTGGCAGATGGTTCACTGGTTGCTGTGAAAAGATTGAAAGAGGAGCGCACGCCTGGTGGGGAGCTTCAGTTTCAGACTGAAGTAGAGATGATCAGCATGGCTGTGCACCGAAATCTCCTCCGTTTACGGGGGTTCTGTATGACAACAACTGAAAGACTACTTGTATATCCTTACATGGCTAATGGAAGTGTTGCCTCATGCTTAAGAGGTATGGCATTTGCTTTTTTCTCCAGTCTTTGGCATAGCAACAAAGTAGAACATGACTTATACCTTACTTTATTTTTGCTTTGTATACTAGTGACTTTGAGTTCAGTTTTTCAGGGCATGGCAACAACTTACATATAATATCAGTTTGACTTTTTAGTTTTTTAACTGTTGTGCACTCTTCTTTCTCGATTACCGTCATTGCCAGTTATTCCTCTCAACTTTCAAATTCTATCAGTCCTTGCTGTTGCTACTGGCAATTAAAGGACATAGATAGTTTTAGTGCTCCAGCTTTGGTATGTCGAAAGAATACTAATAATTAGGGTTTAATTTTGTAGACACATGTGGTTTGCCAAAAGTTTACTTGTCTGTGCTTTCAAAGAGACTTCTAGTTCCAAAGTCCTAAGAGTTATTTCTCTAATATGATGTTAAGAAAAGTCAGGTATAAGGTAAAATTAGTAAAAAAAAACCCACTCTATCTTTAGCTCTCTTTTTTGTTTATTCATGTCTACATCAAAGCACCGAATTTCAGGCCCCATTTTTGGATTAAGTGTTAACTACCACTAACTTCACTAATTGATTTTTTTATCCTTTGGCTTGGAAAATGATTCGGCACTTGATTTTACAATTCCATGTGGAAAGTATGTATGAAATATACACTAAAACTAAAAAAGAGAAATAAAGTACAATCATAAGATAAAGAAACTCAGCCCAATTTATGCAAATTGAGTATGTTCACTACAATGGAAGACCCATGATGTTTAGTAACATTCTATGCTACAGTAAGTTAAATGGACTTGGCTTAAACCACAAGTCAACTGAACTTGTGCCACTAACTGAGTTCTATATTTTATTTATGTCAAACATGAGTCCTCTACATTATCTTTCCCTAATTTGTGTTGTCTCATTATCTTACATTTGCATTATTCTAGAGCGACCGGCACATCAACAACCACTTGATTGGCCAACAAGAAAAAGAATAGCATTGGGATCATCAAGGGGTCTTTCATATTTGCATGATCATTGTGACCCAAAGATTATCCATCGTGATGTAAAAGCTGCAAACATATTGTTGGATGAGGAGTTTGAGGCTGTTGTTGGGGATTTTGGGTTGGCTAAACTGATGGACTACAAGGACACCCATGTTACGACTGCTGTACGAGGCACAATTGGGCACATAGCCCCAGAGTACCTATCTACTGGTAAATCTTCAGAGAAAACTGACGTATTTGGGTATGGTATAATGCTTCTGGAGCTGATCACTGGACAAAGGGCTTTTGACTTAGCTCGTCTTGCAAATGATGATGATGTTATGTTGCTGGATTGGGTATGTTGACTGTAAAAGCCTATCCTTATGTTTGTTAATTACATTTATGTTTACTGTTGAGTTTCATTCATTCAACCCTTAAAAGTGTTTTTTTTCCTTCCTTCATTACTACGGATAAGGGTGGCACAGGAACAGTAATCATGATTCATGCCTGCAGATAGTAGAATGCGGAACATATTTCAATTTTTCCATTTTAATTTTTCCATTTCCCTTGCCACCACTACTAATTTCAATGTTTTTTGTGCTTCTAAATACTTCAACTGTTGTTTTTTTATTGAAAGTGGTATGTATGACATCAAATGTGGCCTGCTGGGTCTTGCAGGAGAAAGCAAGTTCTATCTGATAATACTTTTTGAGTGCAAGCTAAGAAAATTAGTCTAAGATTAATGTTACCAATTCATTAGCTGCTGTCAGTACTGAAAGATAGTTACTACCTTTATAATTTAGCGTGATCTGATTTAGGGAAGAAAAAAATAGGCTATACCTCTAATTGGAAAAGAAGGGAAAATAATAGGCTATACCTCTAATTGGAAAAGAAGGATTAGCATGATGTTGTACATTGACATGTACTTATTCGAACGGTGAGTCATGATCTTCCATGAAACAATCACAACTGTTAAATTATAGTCCATGTTACCTGTGGACAGGAATTTCATAGTTGAGCACCTATTCCTTACGTCTCTAAATGCATACTTTTTTATAGTAATGTCATGTCCAAATCTGACACAGCTGAGTATGTTCTTAGGTTAAAGGACTCTTGAAGGAAAAGAAGCTAGAAATGCTTGTTGACCCTGATCTCCATAACAATTACATAGATGCTGAGGTAGAACAGTTAATTCAGGTTGCACTGCTTTGCACACAAGGTTTCCCTATGGACCGGCCTAAGATGTCGGAAGTGGTGCGAATGCTTGAAGGTGACGGTTTGGCAGAAAGATGGGACGAGTGGCAAAAGGTGGAGGTTCTGCGTCAGGAAGTGGAGCTCGCCCCTCATCCCAGTTCTGATTGGATTGTTGACTCAACTGAAAATCTACATGCAGTTGAGTTATCTGGTCCAAGGTAACTCTGGCACAATAGTAAGTTAAAGGGAGAAAATAGAATTATTTGACATTTTTTCAACTACAGAAGTTTTCTTTACTCTTATTCCTTCCTGTTAAGTCTAGTCCACTGCATTGTATTCATTTATGTTTGTGCATACGGCTTGCTTTCTTGACTTACAAATGTCTATCACCTGCTTCTGCTGCAGTTTGATGAAGTAAAGTTTACTTAGATTAAACAATTGCAGCACAACTCTGTACACTATCTTCATACTTTTCTATATTCTGCAAATTTTACTTCATAATTTTGATGATGATGTTTTGTAAAGTTGTGTGGTAGCAAACTATCCGTGCACCCTCATGAGCAAGGTGTCCAATTTGCATGGATCCTTTGTCTTGACAAGTGCTTACTGTCTTTCAAATTTGGGTTTGTTTGTCATGATTATTGCTTCATCATTACCATGCATCAAGTTTTTCTTGTTTTAAAATGTAATGCTTCATTCATTGTATTTATGTACTTGTTTTTCTGCACCCCTTTTATTTTATTTTGTACTTGCTCAATTCTTTATTTTACCTTGTTATATTATATTTTTATCACTATTTTTAATACTGTGTCCTTGTACTGTACCCTTAATTCTTTTCGTGATTATTGATCAATTATTGTATATTTGCTTCATGTCTATGGCACATTTTTTTATTGAATGATGCTGATTAATGTTGTTGGCAGTGTGTTATGTTTTTCTGTTATCATTTGTAGGTTCGTGATTATTTTGATTAGTTATATCTTATCAGTTTCAATTTAATAAGTAAAGGTTTTTTTACTTTATCATGTACTTGAAAATGGTACTTTTAATAATTTGTTATTTGAGTGATTTCTAATTATTTTATAATAAATCTTTATATTTGGTATATCAAAATTATATTTATTATTCCGTCTTTATTTATATGTATGTCAAAATTATATATATTATGTTGAATTTTATGAAATTATAATATTTTCAAAATTATTAAATAAATAATGTATAGAATAGGAGTTTCAATTTTTTAAAACAAAATAGATACAATTCGTAACATATAACATTTATGAACTATAATAATTAAATATATTTTGATTCAAAAGGTAATTAATGTGATGAACAATTAGAAGACTGGTTCATATAAAGGTATAAGAAAATTTTAAAATGTTTTTTTATAATTAAGGACAAAGAACATTTTATCTGGAGTTTTGAAAAGTGAACTAACTTGCTTAGCCGGAATAATTAAGAATCACTAATCAACCTTCTTACTATTTTATCCACCATTAATCAATTTCTTAAAAAATTAAAAAAAAAACTTGTACCTTTTCATGAAACCGTTCTTATATTTTTGGTCACTAGTTTGGTTTCATAAGCTTTATATTGAATATGATTTTTAGAATCAATTAATCTGATTTAAAATATGAATAATAAAAATGAAATAATGTTAAAAAAATTAAATTGACAAATCTTAATTTAAAATTATGAAGCAACTTTTTCATTAGAGTTCTACATTCAAAGTTGCTCAAAATGTCTTACTCGTTTCTCCAGCTAACTCAACTTTAAGAATAAAAAAAGTTATCTATTAAAGCAATAAATATTATTACGTATAATAATTGAATTTAAATTTAAGTTCACTTTAAATTAATATTCATAAGAACCTTTTAACTAATTTACACCCTTTAAAGAAATTTAGTTAAAAATAATAATGGCTCAATAATTTTTATTTATTTATCCTTGTCATATTCTAAAGTTGAGTGAGATTTTGATATATGTAATGATTCGTTTATCAAATTAGATTATAAGAGATCAACTTTATATTATTTATTTTGAATATTTAAGAAGTTTCTTTAGTAAAAACATTTTGATTAAGGATATTTAAGAAGAAAAAAATTAAAGCATCATTTACAAAGATAGAACAATTGTTTTTAGAAGGGTCTCAATAAAGAACAGAATGTATTTTTATTGATAAGAAAACTCTAGTTAAATATACTGAGTAAACACTTAACGCTCATCTTCCATGGACAAAAATGGTCTTCACTATTTTATTTTTTTTTAGATGAAATGAAAAGGGTGATTAAATTATGAAAAATGGTGGCGCTTAATTGTGGAATCTAAAGATATAGAGAAGGGTGAAAAGATTATTTGAATGCTTATGATCCATTACTATTAGTAAGTGATCCCCCTCAGCTTGATGGTGCCTGGTTTATATGACATTGAACAATGCAGGTGAAGTGGTAGTGGTAGTGATGGTAAAATAGGGCAGTGGGCAGTGGTGTTTGACAAACTGTTGAGGGGATACCTTGTTCTATCAACCTATTGGATTTTGCATCAACTTCTGGATACTAAATTGCATCTAGATTAATTAAACATCCCTGAACTAATTCAAACCCAGTATCACAAAACTCAGTCAAATTTGTCCTTTCAGTTGTCAAATTTAAAACCCATAAAGTAAATTTGTAAGAGAATTCAGCTACACTGCAGATCTGCTTCAAGGTAGCAGTTCATCATGACAATTCACCACACTCGTGCCAAAATGGGTATATACAAACTACTCCTATAATTTTGTTAAGCTGGTGGGGGTAAAGACCAATTTCTGACCCAATCTGTCAGAGATGCAACATTTCTACTAATGTCTTCGATATTATCACTCTTCAATGCAATCACTTTCTCCTCCGAGTAACTTTCTTTAGCCTCCTCAAGCAGAACTTGGAAAATTTCACATTCAATGTTGTTTGAAAGCTTTGAATCTTTGTAACCCCTGTTACATATAGGGGGAAAGTTTATTATGAAGCCAATAATAGAGTAGCAAATTCAACGTCCAATAACAGAAACAAGTGTTTTCATACCTCCTACTCAAACGGTCATACAAAATGGTGTTATCAGTTTGAAGTACAACCACACAATCAAACCATCGCTCAGGAAAGAAATCACAGCCATGGTAATCCACAATGTTTCCCCCTTCTTCCATAGCATCCTCAAGTTCATCACAGACCTACAGAAACCATGTGAAATTATAAAACCTATATAAATCAAGCAAGATACACATGATGGCAAGAAACTGTAAATGATGAAGATAGTATTAAAATTGCTTCATGTGATCCAACGTAACATCCAGGCTTTCGTCAAACTAAAGTATTAACGCAATTATTCTAAAGAATAGAAAAGAAAGAAGCTTCCATATTCTTTTGGCAATGAAAAGCCCCTAAAAATCACAACTAAATGTACATAATCAATAATATAAATAAACAACTAAACTCAAGGAAAATTCAGAAGAAAAATTAGATTCAGTTTGTACCACAGGAAGTTCAGCACATTTATGCACTGTAGTAATAATTTCAGGAGTTGTTATCAAGGAGAGAAAGGTATAAAGGACAGCTAAAGGGATTACACATCAGGGGATTCAGAATAAATGGCAAGGATATGTTACTCCAGAACTGGAGTCTATGAACTGTAGGATCTGGAACACTCCTACTTCAGGATGTTACCTTCACTAAAGAGTTGAGTAGAAGAGTCTCAACTTTTCTCAGTACCTTGGACCCCAATCTCGTTAGCAATCTCCAAGAGCTTTTAGAAACTGATCCAGGAATATTGTACCATTAAGTAGCATGAACCTTAGCTAATTGCTCCAATGGAATCATGACGTACAAAGAGATAGTCTCCAATTCAATGTTCAATATATCTTCCACCTCAAGTTTTAACAAGGATCATCATTTAGTTATAATTTAGAATCTATTGACCTACTATCAACACCTCCTCCTTCAAACAAAATGAACTTATAAGAAGAACATTTCAAAATCTTTTAGACTATTCACAATTGAGATGAGTAAAATAAGAGTACCTGCCAATTTAAATCAATGTCGAGTAAACTATTTTCTTAGTTTTGCACTTTACATGTTTCCTTCCTTTAGAGGAGCTAAATAACAAAAGCCTACAGAAATGGTTGAAAATACATAAATTGGCAGCTTACCAAGTCTTCATTAAGAACATAACAATCAAGCTCATCATCCCAGCCATCATGCAAGTTCTTTTCTTTGACTAATTCTCCAATATTGATGTGGCGGAGTTGGGTGGCTTCGGCTAGAGTAGTGCACATGGTTGTCTTTCCAGTCCCTGGTGTTCCAGTCACCAGAATATTTGGATTCTTCCTCTTACCATTTTCTTGCACCATGACTGCAACCTACAGCACCAAGTAAACACTCACTGTTTCACATTGCAAAAGTCCCGGGGCTTTTGATAAATGTTACAAGAAAATATAAATATCATCATCAAAAGGAACTGTTAGGTTTTGGTGCAATTTTGAAAGTGAAACTACACTTATGTACAGGGTTATTTTCAAATTTATTCTTCAATTCAATCTCTAATGTAATACCATTGTCTTTTTTTTCCTTATCTGCGTTAGTTCAGTTTCTGCCTCTCTGCCTGCTAGGGCAAGGCGGCTCACTATGTCTCACCCATTTGGCCTGTTTCAGTTTCTCTTGTCATTTTAAGGGAATTTAAAGTCTACCCACTGAAAACATAAAGGGTGCTAGTTGTGTGTGTTAAGATGAAGATATTTGATTAGCTAAATTATAGATTTTTATAAAATAATGTATAAGATCTTCTTTAATTTAGTCCTAATTTATAGAAGTAGAATACTATAAGAAAAGTGTATCTGTATACAAATAATATGAATCAAAATCATAGAGTAAATTCATTTTCAAATTGGTATCAAAGCCTAACCTAGGAAAGTTTATTGGGTCTATTATAAGAGATGTATTGGAGATCTCACATCAATTAGAGGTAAACCAAATTTATAGTATATAAATGACAGCAAACATCATCTTCCAAGTAGACCTAAACTAACTTTTAATAGTTTGGTCCTTTGAAAGCCTCAAATCTTAAAAAAAATATATAACTCAGTTGATGCTTTGTGCTCTATAGCTTGGCAATAGACTGACAAATAGGCTAAGAAACTAATAGATTAATTCCATGTAACTTCTCATCACCAACACCAATAATTGACAAATAAGACAACCATCCTTAAATTCACATAAAGGAAGTAAAATCAATATACCTGCAAGAACCACTTTGCCCAT
The DNA here is from genome assembly GCF_051622355.1 of Phaseolus vulgaris. NCBI lineage: Eukaryota > Viridiplantae > Streptophyta > Magnoliopsida > Fabales > Fabaceae > Phaseolus > Phaseolus vulgaris. Next base: position 21,601,109 of record NC_143501.1, on the reverse strand, counting down.
AACTGTAACTAAACTAAAATGCCCTAAAGGCCCTTGGCACAAGAAAATTGAAAAACAAAAATTGGATCTATACGTAGTTACAGAATTATCTCAATAAACCATACACAGAAATCCCTATTGTACCTACCACAGCCGCATAATACGTATCTATAGCTCTGCAGCACATTATTGAATTTACATTAACTCAACATTTCACAATGAGATTTTTTCACACTATCCGATAAACACCATAACGAACTTAACAGAAATCATTCATTCAAACAGAATTTTGATGCATACAACAATTCGAAAAAATCACAAAAACCGTGGTTCTCAAAAACAATTCTACTCTAGCAAGACGCTTCATGAATCAGTCGTGAATTGTTCGTAAAGTGTGAACGATGATGAACATACGGAAGTGTTAGGGATTGAATCGAAACGACGTCGCAGCGGCAGCTTCCGCTGGGTACTGTGTCTGCTCTGCTAGGTTAGGTTCAGCTTCAGATTTGATGAACAGCGTTCTTGTTCTTACAACTCTTATTCAGAAAATACCCTTCTCAAATTTTAACTAATAAAATATTGAAAATGCTACAAAGTGTCTTTTTGTAAGTTAAAAAAAATTAAAAATGTTAGAATATCTTTGAGAAAATCTTTGTTTTTCCAACTTCAACTGAAAACTTATTTTTATTTGTCCTAACTTATTTTTATTTATCCTATGCAGCACCATTTGAAGTATTGTATCATCTGAATTTGTAGCATGGATTGTAATTTCTGTTGATAATAATATCATAATTGTTGTGGGTGCATAAAAGTTGTTGTATTAGTATCATGAAGAGTTGTAGGCAATTATTAGCAAATGTTGTAATTTTAATCTCACCTCTTCTATATTGATGTTATGAAAATTTATAAAAACTTTGTACACTGCAGAACGCCACTTCCACACTGCAAAACTTTGTCTTTCTTTCTAAGATTTTCAAAATCCTAAATAAATACAAAATCTTATGATTTTTAAACCAAAATTTGATTCAAAATTCTAAATATATCCATATCCTAAAATATTTAATGTCATTCTTGAATAAAAATCTAAAATTAATAAAATTTCTAAGTTTTTATATATGTCCCAAAAAATTTAATGTCATTCTTAAATAAAAATCCAAATTAACTAAATTTTTCCGGCGATGTGCTTCTTACGGCGACTATGTACACTGCAGAACGCCACTTCCACACTGCAAAACTTTGTCTTTCTTTCTAAGATTTTCAAAATCCTAAATAAATACAAAATCTTATGATTTTTAAACCAAAATTTGATTCAAAATTCTAAATATATCCATATCCTAAAATATTTAATGTCATTCTTGAATAAAAATCTAAAATTAATAAAATTTCTAAGTTTTTATATATGTCCCAAAAAATTTAATGTCATTCTTAAATAAAAATCCAAATTAACTAAATTTATATGTTTTTCAAAAGTTACAAATAAATTATTTATTTTTTAAATAAATTATTTATTTTCCGGCAATGTTCTTCTTGCGGCGATGCCAGACCACCTGATCTTCCGTTATCCAACATGGCGATGACACCAACCTGGCGTCAACCGATTATGTACACTGCAAAACACCACTTCCACAAACGGTGACTATGTACAGTGCAGAACGTCACCTCCACAAACGGCGACCATGTACACTGCAGAACGCCACTTCTTATGATTTAAAAAAGGTATTTATATATTTTTATTAATGGCAATTGAATTATTAAAAACTTTGAATTTCTTTCTAAGATTTTCAAAATCCTAAATAAATACAAATTCTTATGATTTTTAAACCAAAATTTGATTCAAAATTCTAAATATATCCATATCCTCAAATATTTAATGTCATTCTTGAATAAAAATCTAAAATTAATAAAATTTCTAAGTTTTTATATATGTCCCAAAAAATTTAATGTCATTCTTAAATAAGAATCCAAATTAACTAAATTTTTCCGGCGATGTGCTTCTTGCGGCGACTATGTACACTGCAGAACACCACTTTCACAAACGGCGACTATGTACACTGCAGAACGACACTTCCACACTGCAAAAATTTGTCTTTCTTTCTAAGATTTTCAAAATCCTAAATCCTAAATAAATACAAATTCTTATGATTTTTAAACCAAAATTTGATTCAATATTCTAAATATATCCGTATCCTAAAATATTTAATGTCATTCTTGAATAAAAATCTAAAATTAATAAAATTTCTATGTTTTTATATATGTCCCAAAAAATTTAATGTCATTCTTAAATAAGAATACAAATTAAATAAATTTTTCCGGCGATGTGCTTCTTACGGCGACTATGTACACTGCAGAACGCCACTTCCACAAACGGCGACTATGTACACTGCAGAACGCCACTTCCACACTGCAAAACTTTGTCTTTCTTTCTAAGATTTTCAAAATCCTAAATAAATACAAAATCTTATGATTTTTAAACCAAAATTTGATTCAAAATTCTAAATATAAACATATCCTAAAATATTTAATGTCATTCTTGAATAAAAATCTAAAATTAATAAAATTTCTAAGTTTTTATATATGTCCCAAAAAATTTAATGTCATTCTTAAATAAAAATCCAAATTATCTAAATTTATATGTTTTTCAAAAGTTATAAATAAATTATTTATTTTTCAAATAAATTATTTATTTTCCGGCGATGTGCTTCTTGCGGCGATGCCAGACCACCTGATCTTCCGTTATCCAACATGGCGATGACACCAATCCGGCGTCAACCGATTATGTACACTGCAGAACGCCACTTCCACAAACGACGACTATGTACACTGCACAACGCCACCTCCACAAACGGCGACCATGTACACTGCAGAACGTCACTTCTTATGATTTAAAAAAGGTATTTATATATTTTTATTAATGGCAATTGAATTATTAAAAACTTTGTCTTTCTTTCTAAGATTTTCAAAATCCTAAATAAATAAAAATTGTTATGATTTTTAAACCAAAATATGATTCAAAATTCTAAATATATCCATATCCTAAAATATTTAATGTCATTCTTGAATAAAAATCTAAAATTAATAAAATTTCTAAGTTTTTATATATGTCCCAAAAAATTTAATGTCATTCTTAAAAAAGAATCCAAATTAACTAAATTTTTCCGGCGATGTGCTTCTTGCGGCGACTATGTACACTGTAGAACGCCACTCCCACAAACGGCGATTATGTACACTGCAGAACGTCACTTCCACACTGCAAAACTTTGTCTTTCTTTCTAAGATTTTCAAAATCCTAAATCCTAAATAAATACAAATTCTTATGATTTTTAAACCAAAATTTGATTCAAAATTCTAAATATATCCATATCCTAAAATATTTAATGTCATTCTTGAATAAAAATTTAAAATTAATAAAATTTCTAAGTTTTTATATATGTCCCAAAAAATTTAATGTCATTCTTAAATGAAAATCCAAATTAACTAAATTTATATGTTTTTCAAAAGTTATAAATAAATTATTTATCTTTCAAATAAATTATTTATTTTCCGGCGATGTGCTTCTTGCGGCGATGCCAGACCACCTGATCTTCCGTTATCCAACATGGCGATGACACCAACCTGGCGTCAACCGATTATGTACACAGCAGAACGCACTACCACAAACGACGACTATGTACACTGCAGAACGCCACTTCCACACTGCAAAACTTTGTCTTTCTTTCTAAGATTTTCAAAATCCTAAATAAATACAAAATCTTATGATTTTTAAACCAAAATGGGATTCAAAATTCTAAATATATCCATATCCTAAAATATTTAATGTCATTCTTGAATAAAAATCTAAAATTAATAAAATTTCTAAGTTTTTATATATGTCCCAAAAAATTTAATGTCATTCTTAAATAAAAATCCAAATTAACTAAATTTAACCGGCAATGTGCTTCTTGCGGCGACTATGTACACTGCAGAACGCCACTTCCACACTGCAAAACTTTGTCTTTCTTTCTAAGATTTTCAAAATCCTAAATAAATACAAAATCTTATGATTTTTAAACCAAAATTTGATTCAAAATTCTAAATATATCCATATCCTAAAATATTTAATGTCATTCTTGAATAAAAATTTAAAATTAATAAAATTTCTAAGTTTTTATATATGTCCCAAAAAATTTAATGTCATTCTTAAATGAAAATCCAAATTAACTAAATTTATATGTTTTTCAAAAGTTATAAATAAATTATTTATTTTTCAAATAAATTATTTATTTTCCGGCGATGTGCTTCTTACGGCGATGCCAGACCACCTGATCTTCCGTTATCCAACATGGCGATGACACCAACCTGGCGTCAACCGATTATGTACACTGCAGAACGCCACTTCCACAAACAGCGACTATGTACACTGCAGAACGCCACCTCCACAAACGACGACCATGTATACTGCAGAACGCCACTTCTTAAGATTTAAAAAAGGTATTTATATATTTTTATTAATGGCAATTGAATTATTAAAAACTTTGTCTTTCTTTCTAAGATTTTCAAAATCCTAAATAAATAAAAATTGTTAGGATTTTTAAACCAAAATATGATTCAAAATTCTAAATATATCCATATCCTAAAATATTTAATGTCATTCTTGAATAAAAATCTAAAATTAATAAAATTTCTAAGTTTTTATATATGTCCCAAAAAATTTAATGTCATTCTTAAAAAAGAATCCAAATTAACTAAATTTTTCTGGCGATGTGCTTCTTGCGGCGACTATGTACACTGCAGAACGCCACTCCCACAAACGGCGATTATGTACACTGCAGAACGTCACTTCCACACTGCAAAACTTTGTCTTTCTTTCTACGATTTTCAAAATCCTAAATCCTAAATAAATACAAATTCTTATGATTTTTAAACCAAAATTTGATTCAAAATTCTAAATATATCCATATCCTAAAATATTTAATGTCATTCTTGAATAAAAATTTAAAATTAATAAAATTTCTAAGTTTTTATATATGTCCCAAAATATTTAATGTCATTCTTAAATGAAAATCCAAAGTAACTAAATTTATATGTTTTTCAAAAGTTATAAAGAAATTATTTATTTTTCAAATAAATTATTTATTTTCCGGCGATGTGTTTCTTGCGGCGATGCCAGACCACCTGATCTTCCGTTATCCAACATGGCGATGACACCAACCTGGCGTCAACCGATTATGTACACTGCATAACGCACTTCCACAAACGACGACTATGTACACTGCAGAACGCCACTTCCACACTGCAAAACTTTGTCTTTCTTTCTAAGATTTTCAAAATCCTAAATAAATACTAAATCTTAAGATTTTTAAACCAAAATGGGATTCAAAATTCTAAATATATCCATATCCTAAAATATTTAATGTCATTCTTGAATAAAAATCTAAAATTAATAAAATTTCTAAGTTTTTATATATGTCCCAAAAAATTTAATGTCATACTTAAATAAAAATCCAAATTAACTAAATTTTTCCGGCGATGTGCTTCTTGCGGCGACTATGTACACTGCAGAACGCCACTTCCACACTGCAAAACTTTGTCTTTCTTTCTAAGATTTTCAAAATCCTAAATAAATACAAAATCTTATGATTTTTAAACCAAAATTTGATTCAAAATTCTAAATATATCCATATCCTAAAATATTTAATGTCATTCTTGAATAAAAATTTAAAATTATTAAAATTTCTAAGTTTTTATATATGTCCCAAAAAATTTAATGCCATTCTTAAATGAAAATCCATATTAACTAAATTTATATGTTTTTCAAAAGTTATAAATAAATTATTTATTTTTCAAATAAATTATTTATTTTTCGGCGATGTGCTTCTTACGGCGATGCCAGACCACCTGATCTTCCGTTATCCAACATGGCGATGACACCAACCTGGCGTCAACCGATTATGTACACTGCAGAACTCCATTTCCACAAACAGCGACTATGTACACTGCAGAACGCCACCTCCACAAACGACGACCATGTACACTGCAGAACGCCACTTCTTATGATTTAAAAAAGGTATTTATATATTTTTATTAATGGCAATTGAATTATTAAAAACTTTGTCTTTCTTTCTAAGATTTTCAAAATCCTAAATAAATACAAATTCTTATGATTTTTAAACCAAAATTTGATTCAAAATTCTAAATATATCCATATCCTAAAATATTTAATGTCATTCTTGAATAAAAATCTAAAATTAATAAAATTTCTAAGTTTTTATATATGTCCCAAAAAATTTAAAGTCATTCTTAAATAAAAATCCAAATTAACTAAATTTATATGTTTTTCAAAAGTTCTATATAAATTATTTATTTTTCAAATAAATTATTTATTTTCCGGCGATGTGTTTCTTGCGGCGATGCCAGACCACCTGATCTTCCGTTATCCAACATGGCGATGACACCAACCTGGCGTCAAATGATTATGTACACTGCAGAATGCACTTCCACAAACGACGACTATGTACACTGCTGAACGCCACCTCCACAAACGGCGACCATGTACATTGCAGAACGCCACTTCTTATGATTTAAAAAAGGTATTTATATATTTTTATTAATGGCAATTGAATTATTAAAAACTTTGTCTTTCTTTCTAAGATTTTCAAAATCCTAAATAAATACAAATTCTTATGATTTTTAAACCAAAATTTGATTCAAAATTCTAAATATATCCATATCCTAAAATATTTAATGTCATTCTTGAATAAAAATCTAAAATTAATAAAATTTCTATGTTTTTATATATGTCCCAAAAAATTTAATGTCATTTTCAAAGAAGAATCCAAATTAACTAAATTTTTCCGGCGATGTGCTTCTTGCGACGACCATGTACACTGCAGAAGGCCACTTCTACAAACGGCGATTATGTACATTGCAGAACGTCACTTCCACACTGCAAAACTTTGTCTTTCTTTCTAAGATTTTCAAAATCCTAAATCCTAAATAAATACAAATTCTTATGATTTCTAAACCAAAATTTGATTCAAAATTCTAAATATATCCATATCCCAAAATATTTAATGTCATTCTTGAATAAAAATTTAAAATTAATTAAATTTCTAAGTTTTTATATATGTCCCAAAAAATTTAATGTCATTCTTAAATGAAAATCCAAATTAACTAAATTTATATGTTTGTCAAAAGTTATAAATAAATTATTTATTTTTCAAATAAATTATTTATTTTTCGGCGATGTGCTTCTTGCGGCGATGCCAGACCACCTGATCTTCCATTATCCAACATGGCGATGACACCAACCTGGCGTCAACCGATTATGTACACTGCAGAAGGCCACTTCCACAAACGGCGACTATGTACACTACAGAACGCCACCTCCACAAACGGCGACCATGTACACTGCAGAACGCCACTTCTTATGATTTAAAAAAGGTATTTATATATTTTTATTAATGGCAATTGAATTATTAAAAACTTTGTCTTTCTTTCTAAGATTTTCAAAATCCTAAATAAATACAAATTCTTATGATTTTTAAACCAAAATTTAATTCAAAATTCTAAATATATCCATATCTTAAAATATTTAATGTCATTCTTGAATAAAAATCTGAAGTTAATAAAATTTCTAAGTTTTTATATATGTCCAAAAAATTTAATGTCATTCTTAAATAAGAATCTAAATTAACTAAATTTTTCCGGCGAGTTGCTTCTTGCGTTGACTATGTACACTGCAGAACACCACTTCCACAAACGACGACTATGTTCACTGCAGAACACCACTTCCACACTGCAAAACTTTGTCTTTCTTTCTATGATTTTCAAAATCCTAAATCCTAAATAAATAAAAATTCTTATGATTTTTAAAACAAAATTTGATTCAAAATTCTAAATATATCCATATCCTAAAATATTTAATGTCATTCTTGAATAAAAATATAAAATTAATAAAATTTCTATGTTTTTATATATGTCCCAAAAAATTTAATGTCATTCTTAAATAAGAATCGAAATTAACTAAATTTTTCCGGCGATGTGCTTCTTGCGGCGACTATGTACACTGCAGAACGTTATTTCCACAAACGGCGACTATGTACACTGCAGAACGCCACTTCCACACTGCAAAACTTTGTCTTTCTTTCTAAGATTTTCAAAATCCTAAATCCTAAATAAATACAAATTCTTATCATTTTTAAACCAAAATTTGATTCAAAATTCTAAATATATCCATATCCTAAAATATTTAATGTCATTCTTGAATAAAAATCTAAAATTAATAAAATTTCTAAGTTTTTATATATGTCCCAAAAAATTTAATGTCATTCTTAAATAAGAATGCAAATAAACTAAATATTTCCGGCGATGTGCTTCTTGCGACGACTATGTACACTGCAGAACGCCACTTCCACAAACGGCGACTATGTACACTGCAGAACGCCACTTCCACACTGCAAAACTTTGTCTTTCTTTCTAAGATTTTGAAAATCCTAAATCCTAAATAAATACAAATTCTTATGATTTTTAAACCAAAATTTAATTCAAAATTCTAAATATATCCATATCCTAAAATATTTAATGTCATTCTTGAATAAAAATCTAAAATTAATAAAATTTCTAACTTTTGATATATGTCCCAAAAAATTTAATGTCATTCTTAAATGAAAATCCAAATTAACTAAATTTATATGTTTGTCAAAAGTTATAAATAAATTATTTATTTTTCAAATAAATTATTTATTTTTCGGCGATGTGCTTCTTGCGGCGATGCCAGACCACCTGATCTTCCGTTATCCAACATGGCGATGACACCAACCTGGCGTCAACCGATTATGTACACTACAGAACGCCACTTCCACAAACGGCGACTATGTACACTACAGAACGCCACCTCCACAAACGGCGACCATGTACACTGCAGAACGCCACTTCTTATGATTTAAAAAAGGTATTTATATATTTTTATTAATGGCAATTGAATTATTAAAAACTTTGTCTTTCTTTCTAAGATTTTCAAAATCCTAAATAAATACAAATTCTTATGATTTTTAAACCAAAATTTAATTCAAAATTCTAAATATATCCATATCTTAAAATATTTAATGTAATTCTTGAATTAAAATCTGAAATTAATAAAATTTCTATGTTTTTATATATGTCCCAAAAAATTTAATGTCATTCTTAAATAAAAATCCAAATTAACTAAATTTATATGTTTTTCAAAAGTTATAAATAAATTATTTATTTTTCAAATAAATTATTTATTTTCCGGCAATGTGTTTCTTGCGGCGATGCCAGACCACCTGATCTTCCGTTATCCAACATGGCGATAACACCAACCTGGCGTCAACCGATTATGTACACTGCAGAACGCCACTTCCACAAACGGCGACTATGTACACTACAGAACGCCACCTCCACAAAAGGCGACCATGTACACTGCAGAACGCCACTTCTTTTGATTAAAAAAGGTATTTATATATTTTTATTAATGGCAATTGAATGATTAAAAACTTTGTCTTTCTTTCTAAGATTTTCAAAATCCTAAATAAATACAAATTCTTATGATTTTTAAACCAAAATTTAATTCAAAATTCTAAATATATCCATATCCTAAAATATTTAATGTCATTCTTGAATAAAAATCTAAAATTAATAAAATTTCTAAGTTTTTATATATGTCCCAAAAAATTTAATGTCATTCTTAAATAAAAATCCAAATTAACTAAATTTATATGTTTTTCAAAAGTTATAAATAAATTATTTATTTTTCAAATAAATTATTTATTTTCCGGCGATGTGTTTCTTGCGGCGATGCCAGACCACCTGATCTTCCGTTATCCAACATGGCGATGACACCAACCTGGCGTCAACCGATTATGTACACTGCAGAACGCACTTCCACAAACGACGACTATGTACACTGCAGAACGCCACCTCCACAAACGGCGACCATGTAAATTGCAGAACGCCACTTCTTATGATTTGAAAAAGGTATTTATATATTTTTATTAATGGCAATTGAATTATTAAAAACTTTGTCTTTCTTTCTAAGATTTTCAAAATCCTAAATCCTAAATAAATACAAATTCTTATCTTTTTTAAACCAAAATTTGATAAAAAATTCTAAATATATCCATATTCTAAAATATTTAATGTCATTCTTGAATAAAAATCTAAAATTAATAAAATTTCTAAGTTTTTATATACGTCCCAAAAAATTTAATGTCATTCTTAAATAAGAATCCAAATTAACTAAATTTTTCCGGCGATGTGCTTCTTGCGGCGACTTTGTACACTACAGAACGCCATTTCCAGAAACGGCGACTATGTACACTGCAGAACGACACTTCCACACTGCAAAATTTTGTCTTTGTTTCTAAGATTTTCAAAATCCTAAATCCTAAATAAATACAAATTCTTATCATTTTTAAACCAAAATTTGATTCAAAATTCTAAATATATCCATATCCTAAAATATTTAATGTCATTCTTGAATAAAAATCTAAAATTAATAAAATTTCTATGTTTTTATATATGTCCCAAAAAATTTAATGTCATTCTTAAATAAAAATCCAAATTAACTAAATTTATATGTTTTTCAAAAGTTATAAGTAAATTATTTATTTTTCAAATAAATTATTTATTTTTCGGCGATGTGTTTCTTGCGGCGATGCCAGACCACCTGATCTTCCGTTATCCAACATGGCGATGACACCAACCTGGCGTCAACCGATTATGTACACTGCAGAACGCACTTCCACAAACGACGACTATGTACACTGCAGAACGCCACCTCCACAAACGGCGACCATGTAAATTGCAGAACGCCACTTCTTATGATTTGAAAAAGGTATTTATATATTTTTATTAATGGCAATTGAATTATTAAAAACTTTGTCTTTCTTTCTAAGATTTTCGAAATCCTAAATCCTAAATAAATACAAATTCTTATCATTTTTAAACCAAAATTTGATAAAAAATTCTAAATATATCCATATCCTAAAATATTTAATGTCATTCTTGAATAAAAATCTAAAATTAATAAAATTTCTAAGTTTTTATATATGTCCCAAAAAATTTAATGTCATTCTTAAATAAGAATCCAAATTAACTAAATTTTTCCGACTATATGCTTCTTGCGGCGACTTTGTACACTACAGAACGCCATTTCCACAAACGACAACTATGTACACTGCAGAACGACACTTCCACATTGCAAAACTTTGTCTTTCTTTCTAAGATTTTCAAAATCCTAAATCCTAAATAAATACAAATTCTTATCATTTTTAAACCAAAATTTGATTCAAAATTCTAAATATATCCATATCCTAAAATATTTAATGTCATTCTTGAATAAAAATCTAAAATTAATAAAATTTCTATGTTTTTATATATGTCCCAAAAAATTTAATGTCATTCTTAAATAAAAATCCAAATTAACTAAATTTATATGTTTTTCAAAAGTTATAAGTAAATTATTTATTTTTCAAATAAATTATTTATTTTTCGGCGATGTGTTTCTTGCGGCGATGCCAGACCACCTGATCTTCCGTTATCTAACATGGCGATGACACCAACCTGGCGTATACCGATTATGTACACTGCAGAACGCACTTCCACAAACGACGACTATGTACACTGCAGAACGCCACCTTCACAAACGGCGACCATGTACATTGCAGAACCCCACTTCTTATGATTTAAAAAAGGTATTTATATATTTTTATTAATGGCAATTGAATTATTAAAAACTTTGTCTTTCTTTCTAAGATTTTCAAAATCCTAAATAAATACAAATTCTTATGATTTTTAAACCAAAATTTGATTCAAAATTCTAAATATATCCATATCCTAAAATATTTAATGTCATTCTTGAATAAAAATCTAAAATTAATAAAATTTCTAAGTTTTTATATATGTCCCAAAAATTTTAATGTCATTCTTAAATAAGAATCCAAATTAACTAAATTTTTCCGGCGAGTTGCTTCTTGCGTTGACTATGTACACTGCAGAACACCACTTCCACAAACGACGACTATGTACACTGCAGAACGCCACTTCCACACTGCAAAACTTTGTCTTTCTTTCTATGATTTTCAAAATCCTAAATCCTAAATCCTAAATAAATACAAATTCTTATGATTTATAAAACAAAATTTGATTCAAAATTCTAAATATATCCATATCCTAAAATATTTATTGTCATTCTTGAATAAAAATATAAAATTAATAAAATTTCTATGTTTTTATATATGTCCCAAAAAATTTAATGTCATTCTTAAATAAGAATCGAAATTAACTAAATTTTTCCGGCGATGTGCTTCTTGCTGCGACTATGTACACTGCAGAACGCCATTTCCACAAACGGCGACTATGTACACTGCAGAACGCCACTTCCACACTGCAAAACTTTGTCTTTCTTTCTAAGATTTTCAAAATCCTAAATCCTAAATAAATACAAATTCTTATCATTTTTAAACCAAAATTTGATTCAAAATTCTAAATATATCCATATCCTAAAATATTTAATGTCATTCTTGAATAAAAATCTAAAATTAATAAAATTTCTATGTTTTTATATATGTCCCAAAAAATTTAATGTCATTCTTAAATAAGAATCCAAATTAACTAAATTTTTTCGACTATATGCTTCTTGCGGCGACTTTGTACACTACAGAACGCCATTTCCACAAACGACAACTATGTACACTGCAGAACGACACTTCCACATTGCAAAACTTTGTCTTTCTTTCTAAGATTTTCAAAATCCTAAATCCTAAATAAATACAAATTCTTATCATTTTTAAACCAAAATTTGATTCAAAATTCTAAATATATCCATATCCTAAAATATTTAATGTCATTCTTGAATAAAAATCTAAAATTAATAAAATTTCTATGTTTTTATATATGTCCCAAAATATTTAATGTCATTCTTAAATAAAAATCCAAATTAACTAAATTTATATGTTTTTCAAAAGTTATAAGTAAATTATTTATTTTTCAAATAAATTATTTATTTTTCGGCGATGTGTTTCTTGCGGCGATGCCAGACCACCTGATCTTCCGTTATCCAACATGGCGATGACACCAACCTGGCGTATACCGATTATGTACACTGCAGAACGCACTTCCACAAACGACGACTATGTACACTGCAGAACGCCACCTTCACAAACGGCGACCATGTACATTGCAGAACCCCACTTCTTATGATTTAAAAAAGGTATTTATATATTTTTATTAATGGCAATTGAATTATTAAAAACTTTGTCTTTCTTTCTAAGATTTTCAAAATCCTAAATAAATACAAATTCTTATGATTTTTAAACCAAAATTTGATTCAAAATTCTAAATATATCCATATCCTAAAATATTTAATGTCATTCTTGAATAAAAATCTAAAATTAATAAAATTTCTAAGTTTTTATATATGTCCCAAAAATTTTAATGTCATTCTTAAATAAGAATCCAAATTAACTAAATTTTTCCGGCGAGTTGCTTCTTGCGTTGACTATGTACACTGCAGAACACCACTTCCACAAACGACGACTATGTACACTGCAGAACGCCACTTCCACACTGCAAAACTTTGTCTTTCTTTCTATGATTTTCAAAATCCTAAATCCTAAATCCTAAATAAATACAAATTCTTATGATTTATAAAACAAAATTTGATTCAAAATTCTAAATATATCCATATCCTAAAATATTTATTGTCATTCTTGAATAAAAATATAAAATTAATAAAATTTCTATGTTTTTATATATGTCCCAAAAAATTTAATGTCATTCTTAAATAAGAATCGAAATTAACTAAATTTTTCCGGCGATGTGCTTCTTGCTGCGACTATGTACACTGCAGAACGCCATTTCCACAAACGGCGACTATGTACACTGCAGAACGCCACTTCCACACTGCAAAACTTTGTCTTTCTTTCTAAGATTTTCAAAATCCTAAATCCTAAATAAATACAAATTCTTATCATTTTTAAACCAAAATTTGATTCAAAATTCTAAATATATCCATATCCTAAAATATTTAATGTCATTCTTGAATAAAAATCTAAAATTAATAAAATTTCTATGTTTTTATATATGTCCCAAAAAATTTAATGTCATTCTTAAATAAGAATGCAAATTAACTAAATATTTCCGGCGATGTGCTTCTTGCGACGACTATGTACACTGCAGAACGCCACTTCCACAAACGGCGACTATGTACACTGCAGAACGCCACTTCCACACTGCAAAACTTTGTCTTTCTTTCTAAGATTTTGAAAATCCTAAATCCTAAATAAATACAAATTCTTATGATTTTTAAACCAAAATTTGATTCAAAATTCTAAATATATCCATATCCTAAAATATTTAATTTCATTCTTGAATAAAAATCTAAAATTAATAAAATTTCTAAGTTTTGATATATGTCCCAAAAAATTTAATGTCATTCTTAAATAAAAATCCAAATTAACCAAATTTATATGTTTTTCAAAAGTTATAAATAAATTATTTATTTTTCAAATAAATTATTTATTTTCCGGCGATTTGCTTCTTGCGGCGATGCCAGACCACTTGATCTTCCGTTATCCAACATGGTGATGACACCAACGTGGCGTCAACCGATTATGTACACTGCAGAACGCCACTTCTTATGATTTAAAAAAGGTATTTATATATTTTTATTAATGGCAATTGAATTATTAAAAACTTTGTCTTTCTTTCTAAGATTTTCAAAATCCTAAAAAATTGTTATGATTTTTAAACCAAAATTTGATTCAAAATTCTAAATATATCCATATCCTAAAATATTTAATGTCATTCTTGAATAATAATCTAAAATTAATAAAATTTCTAAGTTTTTCAAAATCATAAATAAATACAAATCCTAAATATTTTTATTTCCTACTTAAATAAAAATATAAAAGAAATAAAATTTCTAAAATTTTCAAAATCTAAATTATTTAATTTTATACTTAAATAAAAATCCAAAACAAATTATATTCCAAATTTATTCAAAATCGTAAATAAATACATACCTAAAGAAGAAAATTGACCAAAGCTTCACCAATTACCACATGACACCTTGACCTACCAGAGCTTGCCACGTACCAATTCTTAAAACTCACTTTTTTTCTCTCTCTCTTTCATCCGGATATTAGGGTCTTTGCCTATTTTATAATGCAGGATTGTATAAAGTTCATAAAGCTATTGCAACACTTCAAGATCTATGTGCAGGTTTCCTTTTGTATATAACACAACTGTGAAGTTCTGTGAGCTATAGAAAAAGTTGTGCATTGGCAAGTCCCTTTTGTATGGCACAGGTGTATGACACAACTTTATTCTAATGTGTTGCATAAAGTCAACCAAGTGCCCGAATGGTGTTTAAATTGGGCTGTCAAATCAAAAGTGGGTTGTATTGAAGACAGAAGATAGATATGGTTTAATATGACTTAGACTTGAGGTGAACAGTGCACATTGAACAATGTTTGCTGCAATAGTGTCTAAAGTTGAAGAACCTATCCCAGAAGTCTAACAACTATTTCCAGATTTCCTTTTGTATATAGTTTAGCTTTTGTAGGCAACATGATGTATTTCTGAATTGAAGCAATTGCCAAATCTACAATACAATATAGTTCTGTGGACTATAAGAGCAGCTATTCAATGGCCTTCCCCCAACAGTGTTAAAATTGGGCTGACACATGCAAAGTCCAATCCTAAAAGGCATCATAAGAAGTGCATTCTGAACCTGCATTCTAAACCTCTACTGTACAGCTACGAGGTAAATTAATAAATTAATAAATATAAAAAAAATAAATCAATTAATGAAAATGGTGCATCATTTTTTTGGAATGTCACTATTTAAATGAACTTTTGTCATTGTGTTGTGTCACTGAAACTGTTTGGTCCATTTGCTGGAATACACAAAAATTGTTTGGTCCATTTGTTGGAATACACTAATGACGTTAACTCATTTCTTAAATGACGTTAATTCAACAAAGGAGACATGGAATGTGGTTGTCAGAGTGTTACGACTATGGTGTGTGCAAGATTTCACCAAACAGAAAATTCCATTTTCACTAGAGATGGTTCTACAGGATGAAGAAATAAGTTTTTCAAAAAAACTCTCGGTTCTAACAAACATATATTTTTCATTTGTTGTGTTTAAAGATTGTTTTGTTTTTGAACTTTGTAGGGAGTCCGTATACATGCATCTGTGAGGAGGACTCTTATATACAAATTTCAGAATCAAATATGTGAAGATCGTGTATATTCCATACAATCTTTTACTGTTGCCTCCAACTCAGGGTCTTACAGAACAACAAAACATGAGTATAAGATCAACTTTCAGTATGGGACGAAGGTATCTTTAATGGCTAATGAAGTGGTACCACAAAGTACACCACAATACACACCTCTCTCTCTGATTTTTGCTCCTGGCTTTGACACAGACTATTTAGGGGGTTAGTGAAATTATATGTTGTTTTTAGGGTTTAATGTTTTAATACAACATTACTGTTTTTAACTTCAGTAATCTTTTTATGTAGATATAATTGGAGTTCTGACTGGAGTGGGAACAGAACGCGAATTGCGAAAGGAAGGAAGAACTAGCAAACTGAATGTCATCTCCATAGATTGTGATGGGTATGTTGTAACTTCAGTCCACCATTGTTTCCTTTTTTTAAACTAACGTTTTAACAAAGATGTTTTTTGAGAGTAGTTTTCGGATTCAATGCACGCTCTTCGGCAATTATGTAGATCAGTTAAATGCCTTCCTCGCTGCTGGGGAAGTAGAGAATGTAGTTATAGCTATCCAATTTGCCAAAGTAAAGTTGTTCAGAGGTATCATTTTGGATCAATCAAAGTATCTTATTTCTATTTTCAATAATTAGGTTCCAAGTATATTTTTCTTACATGTTAATTTATAGTATTATATAGACAATATCTATATTCAGAACTGCATTGATTGCACAAAAGTGGAATATAATGTACTGACTGAAGAAGCCTTACCGTTGAAAAAGAGGTACTTTACAAATATCATTATTTGTTGTGTTCAAAAGATGGTTTGCGTGTATTCTAATGTAGTTTTAATGTAAAGGATGTTAGAAAGTATGGATTCTCCATCCCAGGGGCTAAGCCAACTATGTGAATCTTCAAAGCAAACTCCTGAAGATGAATTCCTTCAAACCTCCACCAGGACCACCATAGCAGGGCTGAAGGATTGTAGAGAAGTAAATGTCATTACATATTTTGTAATTCGTGATTTGTCTTTGGTTTTCACTTATTTAGACATGATATTTACAATTTATATTTACACAGGTGAACACCTTCATAGTTCTTTGCACTATAAAACATGTTGTGGACAATGATGATTGGTGGTACACTGCCTGCATCTGTAATAAGGCAATTTATCCTGACTCCAAAATGTTTTTTTGTGAGAAATGTAACAAGCACATTATGAAAGTCACGTTTAGGTACACATTTTGCAATGTTTCTTATTTATTTATTACTCAATATTGACTGCAGTTCAATACTGATATTGTTTTTTATGGCAGATATAAAGTGCAACTACGTGTCATTGATGAGACTGATTCTACCACTTTCATTCTCTTTGACAGAGAAGCAAACTCACTGCTGAACAAATCATGTGCTGAAATTTTGGAAACTCATGATAAGGTTATCGTTGCACACCTTTAGATGTGAATTATATTATATTATATATATATATATATATATATATATAAAGATCTTGGTTAATTTGAATTTCATTTTGATTTTAGAATGGAAATCTTCCAAAAGAATTTGCAGACATACTGGAGAAAAAGGTTTTATTCAAGGTTGATTTAAAAACTGATACAGGTTTCAGGTTTGAGCAAACCTTTAGAGTTAAAAAAATTTGTATGGATGAAGACATCATAGAACGTTTCATTCGTGGCAATAATAGTTCATTGGTAAGTTATGCTTTCCAGTACCATGTGTGTAATATAAAATATTTCTTCAATACTGATTTCTTTAAATGCAGTTTTTTGAGAAGGAATTGTATGATCAAGATGGCAAAAAGGGCAAAGGCAAACTAGCTTTGACTGATGCTTCCTGTGAGAACATCACAGAGGTATTGTTTAATTCTGATAGAGAGTAACATTAGTTGAAAACATTTATTCTTAATGTGTGTGTATTGAAACAGGATTTGTTGAACAAGTTTGGCAGTGAATGCAACGAGTGTCAATCCCAAACTGTGGATTTGAGCAATGACAATGCTACAGTGACTCCACTTAAGAGACAATCTCCAACATTGATTGAAGTTGCAGAGGAAAATCTTCCGCTTAAAACATTTAAAAGAAATATTAAAATTGAAAAGTGAAATGTAGTTTAAGGATTATGCTCAAATTTGATGTTTGGAGGATATTATGGAACATTCCTAAATCAACAAACATTCTTCAATTATGTAATATTGCTATACATTTGAAATATTTTGCAGAATTATGTTTTTCATTTAATATTATTGGACTTATTTATTGGTGTTATTTATGGATAAATACTATTATATATGACATGTTATGTCTTGCATTGTATAGTTGTGTATTGCTATTGTTATTTTGTACATTTGAATATTTTGATATTCAATGGCTGAAGATTGTGAGAGGATGCAGAAACTTCTGTCACAGGAAAGTTGTAGATTGTGAGAAATGAAGCAAGCACATTTGAAGCAAGCACATATCTCTTCATCTTTTTTGCATTTCCTTTGCTCCACTGGTATTAATATTGTTACTTTTCTGTTTGTTTCGTTTTCCAGTATTCTATATCATTTTTGCAGAAGATTTTGCATCAGAATCACAAAGCACCTATAGAAGGCGACTATGTACCTTAAACGGCGACTATTTTAAGGTGATAGATGTTCTTCATCATGGAATATTGTTCTCTCTTCTTGGACTACTCTTTCTCTTCATCTACTTTCTGAAGTATAAAGTATAATAACTGAAAACTTATTTTTATTTGTCCTAACTTATTTTTATTTATCCTGTGCAGGCACCATTTGATGTATTGTATCATCTGAATTTGTAGCATGGATTGTAATTTGTGTTGATAATAATATCATAATTGTTGTGAGTGCATAAAAGTTGTTGTATTAGTATCATGAAGAGTTGTAGGCAATTATTAGCAAATATTGTAATTTTAATTTCACCTCTTCTATATTGATGTTATGAAAATCTATAAAAATTGAAAGATTTATCATAGATCTTTCTTAATGCAATTGTTTTTTATTCTCATTAAAATAGACTAATATAAAATTGAGAACTAATATACGGATAAATACAAAATATTAAATTATTTTATTTCCTACTTAAATAAAAATTTAAAATAAATAAAAGTTATGAGTATTTAAAATCCTAAATAAATATATGTCCCAAAAAATTTAATGTCATTCTTAAATAAGAATCCAAATTAACTAAATTTATATGTTTTTCAAAATTTATAAATAAATTATTTATTTTTCAAATAAATTATTTATTTTTCAAATAAATTATTTATTTTTCAAATAAATTATTTATTTTTCAAATAAATTATTTATTTTTCCGGCGATGTGCTTCTTGCGGCGATGCCAGACCACCTGATCTTCCGTTATCTAACACGACGATGACACCAACCTGACGTCAACCGATTATGTACACTGCAGAACGCCACTTTTACAAATGACGACTATGTACACTGAAGAACACCACTTCCACAAACGGCGACTATGTACACTGCAGAACGCCACTTTCACAAACGGCGACTATGTACACTGCAGAACGCCACTTTTACAAATGGCGACTATGTACACTGCAGAACGTCACTTCCACAAACGGCGACTATGTCCATTCACCTTTATACAGTATCTAAATAAAATAAACCAAATATAACACTTCTCTTCAAATGATTTTACTAGTTATAAATTGTAATTGAAAGAATTAAAAATTGTAATTGTAAGAATTATTAATAGGTTATAAAATAAAATTTCAAGCAGAATATTGGTTTATATATAGATATTGGACGTTTCATGACAGTATCATAAATACACTGTTGAAGTATCAAAAAATTTTATGGATCTTCAATATGTAGCTTGAGTAGTTACCAATGTCCATATCCAGAAGATTCATTCTGCTCAATCTTCCATTAATTATGAAAAAAAGATTATCTCAAATCTGAATAATTTTGAATGGAGCATCCTGCACAAAAGCAGTAGTTTAGTTGTGCTTATATCAGAACATATAAAATTTAATTGTCCATAAAATAATTGTTCAAGCACAGTATTCAATCTGAGACATATTATGGGATGCTCAATATGTACCTTGGGAACCTACCAATGTCAATAAGTTTTCATAAAATGTGCTTTCTGAATCTTTGTCAGTAATATTTGTAAGTATAACATCCAATTTTAGAATGTGTAGTAACCTTTATTAATCCAATTTTGGAATGTGCAGGCACCTTTATTAATAGAACTTGGTTCTATTGTGTGAAAGTTTGTCGTCTAGCCTAATTTGCTTTTACTTTAGCAGAATAAGCATATTATGTACAAATACCTTAACCCAAACTGCAGAATGTCAAAGTGCAACCCAAAATGAAAAATTTGGATATTCCCGCTCTAAACTTTCCATGGTGAGTAAGTATTTAACCAATTGTTTTGTGACTTTAATTGAGGAATTAATTGAACTTCACTAATAACTCTATATTCATATGGATCCATATGAGTCCAAGTATGCAAGAAATCGAAGGAAAATCATCCTTCAAAACAAGTTCAACAGAAAAACTAGCAAAGTCATAGGTAGAAACTCATGTGTTTTTATTTTTTTGTAATATTGAATTTAAGTTTATCATTGATAACTATATTTCTTCAGGCACTTCAAATAAAAATTGCAGTGAACAAAGTTCTCAGACAAGCACAATTTCATTTGGAGAAGCAGATTCTGTTTTAAGAACAGGTATATGAGTTTATGATTGTTGTTTATTATTTACTACTAATGCATTACAATGAAAATGCACTACAGATGTCCATGACAAATCATACCACAATCCAACAAAGAAAATGAAGTTGGTTTTTAAGGAAGAAACCATAAGCCAAAGGAATAAGGTAACAACTACTGCATATGGATTAAACTACACACAAAATGCATTTTTTGGCAGAGACAATACAGAAGATTTTTGTCTGTCAAGTAATGCTAAGTCTGCAAGAAACTTATATTCGGGTTAGACCTTATATGCAAGTAATTATTTAGAGTTTAGAATGTAAGTTTTCTGAAGCAACTGCTAATGCATTCAATATCAAAATTTAATGCAGATGTACTTTACAGTTCATCCGAAAATGCAACAAAGGAACATTCCATGGTTGTTACCCCACAATGTACAACCAAAAACAAAATCTTAAGGGGTACAAAGCCTATGTTGTCACAGAATGCAAGATCAGACTTAGAGAATAGACAACCCTCATGTCCTTTAAGTATAGGTAAGTCTTTAAGCCTTAGTTATAAAGTAATATTGTATATCATTAACTAAATTAATGATTGTTTATACTATTCTTTATTTGCAGTTAGTCGTTCTGGAATTCAAAACACACTGCACTCAATTGCACAAAGGAAACCATTATCGGAATTGAACTATAGTAAGTGGACGTCTTAAACCATGAAATTCATTAAGTTATTCAATTAATACTGGATTTGTGAGATGTCATATCTTATTTTAAACTTTGATGACAGATACTCCAGTGTTGGCTCAAATATCTTCTTTATGTTCTGAACTCCAAAAGTCATCTGACCATGTGCAAAATAAGAAATTATATCAGTTACCTTTGAATATTAAGTACTCATTATGGAACACATCAAAAAATTGATGAAGAACAAATAGGTTGCAATTGTAATTTATTAATTACTGTTTATATGTATCCATTTTTGATATCAATAATTTGTCTATACAGGAGAAATTGAATTTATTCATTGTTCTGGAGGTGGACACCATTCTTACTCTGTCTCTCAAAAGAAAGCTATTAGATATCCTTTGAACATAATGAATTCATTTAGCAAAACTTTGCATTATCCTGAATCTTCTCCAAGTTATGAAAATAATGGTAAATTATCTTTAAGGTGCTTCCTCATATTGTGTATAGAACTATTCCCATATCTAACTATGATTATTTTATTTATCTCAGATGATGTATACAACAATTTTAGAAGTGAACTATATTCAAAATCTTAATTACAAGGTTAGCACATTATGTAATTGTTGATATTGTATAACTTCTGTGAGCATAATAGCAATTATGTGAGAAAGTAAAGCATTTCTAATACATTATTAATTTATTCATAATACATCATATTAGAACTCATGATTCCTGTATAGAAACCAAAATTATATGAGTTCTTTTTAATTTTCAGATGTTCTTCATGTTGGTCAACCTTTGATTGAATGTGTTCACTGTGGAGCTATTTTGTGGTATGAGGAACGAGCTGATAAATCAAAACGTCCACAAGAAGTTCAATTTTCTATATGTTGCCAAAATGGAAAAGTACAACTACCTTTCCTACAAAGACCCCCAAAAGTGCTACACAAATTATTAAATGGTGAAGATCCTAAAAGCAAGCATTTCTTAGATAACATTAGAACTTACAACAGTATGTTCTCCTTTACTTCAATTGGTGGAAAGATTGATTCTTCTATGAATAATGGTAGTGCACCTCCTCAGTTCATACTTAGTGGCCAAAATTATCACTGTATTGGAAGTTTGTTACCAGAGGCAGGTTCAAATCCCAAGTTTGCACAATTGTATATATATGATACAGAGAATGAATTAATTAATAGAATGAGCCATTTTGAGTAAGTATTTCTGTATTTACTCATACTTAAACATTCTATTTGTCGCATTGTTTATGGTTAATTCTGTTGGATATGGTTTCAGGTCAAATAATGATAAATCCATACTTGATAAATCACTGGTTGGTGATTTCATAAAGATGATTGATGAGTAGAATGTTCTTGCTAAATCCTTTCGAAGAGTAAGGGATGTCTCTGTTCAGGATAGACCATCAGATTTTACACTTCGATTATTTAGAAATAGATTCAAAGATCCAAGAGTGTACAACACGCCGTCATCAGATGAAATAGCTGCTCTAATTGTGGGAGATTTTGCTAACATGGACGTAGGCAGAGATATAATTGTTAAGAAGAATTGTGGTAATTTAACAAGGCTTCATGAAACACATACCGCTTTCATTCCACTACAATATCCTTTGATGTTCCCCTATGGAGAAGATGGTTATCAAGAAAATATTCCAATAAGGGACCGACACCGTGGCAGTGAAACTAGAAAAAGAATCCGTGTTTTCTTAAGGGAATTTATTGCATTCAGAATTCAAGAAAGAAATTGTGAGTTTGGTAACATAGTACATGCACGTAGGTTGTTTCAACAATTTTTGGTGGATTGTTATACCATGATTGAAGCACAACGTTTGTCTCTGATTAGGGCAAATCAAAAATTAATTCGGTCTGAAATTTTGAATGGCTTACAAGAAGCAATTAACAGAGGAGAGACTGATTCTTCCTGCGTTGGTAGACGTGTGGTTTTGCCTTCATCTTTTACGGGTGGTATGCGTTACATGTTCAATAATTGCCAAGATGTTATGGCCATCTGTAAAAGATTTAGTTATCCTGATTTGTTCATAACAATAACATGCAATGTCAATTGGCCAGAAATTCGTGATGCTCTTGAGCCAAAAGGATTAAGTCCATCAGATAGACCTGATATTGTTTGTAGAGTCTTCAAAATCAAACTTGATCAAATGATGACCGATTTCAAGAAGAATAACTTTTTTGGTCAAACAAGTGCAGGTTATTATTTACAGTAGTATGTTTTCTGCATATACTTTTCTGCATATTCCCATAATTAATTCTGCATATATTTTTCTTTTGTTTCAGGAATGTACACCATTGAATTTCAAAAAAGAGGTTTACCACATGCTCATATACTATTATGGTTGGATGGATCAAACAAGCTGCAAAATTCAACAGATATTGATAAAGTCATATCTGCTGAATTACCTCACCCAAATTTGTATCCGAAATTGTTCAAAGTTGTCAAAAGCTACATGATACATGGACCATGTGGAGTGGCTAAATTAAATTCACCTTGCATGAAACAAGGTAAATGTTCAAAATTCTTTCCCAAAAAGTTTACATGTGTAACTACTATTGATGAAGATGGATATCCAATCTATAAACGTCGGAATAATGGAATTTTTGTGGAAAAAAATGGTATCCAAATGGATAATAGCAATGTTGTTCCATATAGTCCCCATCTTCTTATGAGGTATCAAGCACATGTGAATACAGAATATTGCAACAAGTCAAATTCTATCAAATATCTTTTCAAATATGTCAACAAAGGGCCTGACATGGCTACAATGAAAATTATCAATGGTAGTACACAAGATGTTGATGAAATCAAGAATTATTATGATTGTAGATATTTATCTCTGTGTGAAGCTGTTTGGAGAACTTTTGGCTTTGACATACATCATAGATGGCCACCTGTACAAAAGTTATCATATCATTTACAGAATCAACAATCCATTCTGTTTAAAGATGATGATAATCTTGATCAGGTATTTCAAAATAATGAATCTATGAAGACAATGTTTCTCGGTTGGTTTGATGCCAACAAAAAATATGCTGATGGAAGGAATTTGACATATGCTGAATTTCCAACCAAGTTTGTCTGGATTGCTACACAAAGACAATGGAAACCAAGGAAGCAAGGTCAGAATATTGGTAGACTCACCTATGTACCACCTGGATCTGGAGAATTTTATTACATGAGGATATTGTTAACTATTCAAAAAGGTTGTTTGACTATGCTAGCATCAGGACAGTAAATGGGCAAATAAATACATATGAAGAAGCTTGCTATGCACTAGGGCTATTGAAAGATGACAAAGAATTCATTGATGCAATAAAAGAAGCAAGTGAATTAGCTTCTGGTCATGAACTCAGGCATCTATTTGTTTCATTATTGTTCATGAATACAATGTCCAAACCGGATGTGGTTTGGAATGCTTCTTGGAAATTACTGTCAGACGGAATTTTATACCACAAAAGAAAGGAGTTACGGTTGCCAGGTACTGATTCTTTAAAATGAAAATTTTAATTACATAGTTTCAACTATAAATTATGAATGTGTTTTGTATATTTGAAAAATGTTAGGTCTTCGGATTGAGGATAAAGAACTACATGATCTTTGCTTATTAGAAATACAAGAGTTATTGATGGCAAATGGCAGGCCATTACAAGAGTTTGTTTGTTTGCCACAACTTGATCCTTCTCATTCATCTTTCTTTCAAAATAGCTTTATTATGGATGAACTTAACTACAACAAAGATGAAATGGTAAAAGAGCATACATCATTGTTGAAATGTCTCACTGCTGAGCAACTAAATGTTTATGAAAACATCATTTCATCAGTTGTCTCTGAAAAGGGTGGTTTTTTCTTTCTATATGGTTATGGTGGAACAGGAAAAACTTTCATTTGGAGAACATTATCTGCTGCAATTAGATCTACAGGAAAGATTGTGTTGAATGTAGCATCGAGCGGAATTGCTTTTTTATTGCTTCCTGGAGGGAAGACAACACATTCTAGATTTTGTATTCCTATTTTAATAAATGAAGACTCAACTTGCAACATAGCTCAAGGAAGTCATAGGGCCAGGCTTTTAATTGAAACAAAATTGATTATATGGGATGAAGCACCAATGATGAATCGAATGTGCTTTGAAGCCTTTGACAGAACTTTGAGAGATCTTATGAGAACGGTGCATGAAGAAAATAGTAAGAAACCATTTGGTGGGAAGGTTGTGGTCTTAGGAGGTGATTTCAGGCAAATATTGCCAGTTGTAAAAAAAGCATCAAGATATGATGTTGTGAAGTCAACAATCAACTCTTCTCATCTTTGGCTAAGTTGTCAAGTCTTAAAACTTTCTCAGAACATGAGACTAAACCATGCAAAATCTAATTAAAGTGCAGAGAATATCAAAGAATTTGCTGATTGGATCCTGAAAATTGGAGATGGTAAAATTGGTTTTAATGAGAATGGTGAGTGTTCAGTGGAAATCCCACATGATCTATTGATTGAGGCCACTGAAACCCCTTTGTTGTCATTGGTTAATTTTGTTTATCCTAATTTTTTGACTAACATGGTGTCTCCTGGGTACTTTGAGGATGGAGCAATACTTTGTCCCACAACTGAATCAGTAGAGCAAGTGAATGATTTTATTTTATCTCTATTAAGTGCTCAAGAAATAACTTATCTTAGCTCGGATACACCTTGCCAATCAGATGAAGACCAGGAGATTCAAGGGGAATGGTTCACGTCTGAATTCTTAAATGAGATAAAATGTCCAGGGATACCAAATCATCGACTTAAGTTGAAAATTGGCGTGCCTATTATGCTTTTGAGAAATATTGATCAAGCCAATGGTCTTTGTAATGGAACAAGGTTGCAAGTTATTGCTTTGAGTAAAAATGTAATTCGTGCAACAGTTCTAACAGGAACAAACATTGGTGAGAAAATATTGATTTCAAGAATGAATTTGATCCCTTCAGATGCAGGTATGCCCTTTAAATTCCAAAGAAGACAATTTCCAGTAGCTTTATGTTTTGCAATGACAATTAATAAGAGCCAAGGTCAATCATTGGCAAAAGTTGGTATATATCTTCCACGTCCAGTTTTCACACATGGACAGTTGTATGTAGCTGTCTCTAGAGTCAGAACGAAGAAAGGATTGAGAATTCTTATTCTTGATGAAGATGGGAATGTAACAAACAAGACAAAAAATGTTCTTTATACTGAAGTTGTTATATGTTACACCTTGAATTGTAATTTGAAGTTAAATCATATTGTCACATTCAATTTACACTGCAGAACGCCACTTCCACAAATGGCGACCATGTACGCTGCAGAACGCCACTCTTACAAACGGCGACCATGTACAGTGCAGAATGTCACTTCCACAAACGGCGACTATGTACACTGCAGAACGCCACTTTTACAATGTTTACCTTCTTTATTTTCTTCGTAAAAATTTTTGGTAACTAATTCATAGTATTTTTTTTAAACCATAAATTAAATAACAAAAAAAAAATAATGACAAATTTATAGGCTTTGATTTTCATTTCACATGATTTTATGAACAAAATATAAATTATAATATTGAAAAATTAATGAATAAAATATTATAATATTGATAATTAAATGGAAACTTAACATGAGCTATACAATAAATTACTAATTTAAAAAAAGTATTTATATATTTTTATTAATGGCAATTGAATTTTTAAAAACTTTGTCTTTCTTTCTAAGATTTTCAAAATCCTAAATAAATAAAAATTCTTATGATTTTTAAACCAAAATTTGATTCAAAATTCTAAATATATCCATATCCTAAAATATTTAATGTCATTCTTGAATAAAAATCTAAAACTAATAAAATTTCTAAGTTTTTCAAAATCATAAATAAATACAAATCCTAAATATTTTTATTTCCTACTTAAATAAAAATCTAAAAGAAATATATCCATTTTTACTTCCACAAACGGCGACTATGTACACGGCAGAACGCCGCTTCCACAAACGACGACCATGTACACTGCAGAACGCCACTTCCACAAACGGCGACCATGTACACTGCAGAACGCCACTCTTACAAACGGCGACCATGTACATTGCAGAACGCCACTTCCACAAACGGCGACTATGTACACTGCAGAACGCCACTTTTACAATGTTTACCTTCTTTATTTTCTTCGTAAAAAATTTTGGTAACTAATTCATAGTATTTTTTTTAAACCATAAATTAAATAACAAAACAAAATAATGACAAATTTATTGGCTTTGATTTTCATTTCACATGATTTAATGAACAAAATATAAATTATAATATTGAAAAATTCATGAATAAAATGATATAATATTGATAATTAAATGGAAACTTAACATGAGCTATACAATAAATTACTAATTTAAAAAAGGTATTTATATATTTTTATTAATGACAATTGAATTCTTAAAAACTGTCTTTCTTTCTAAGATTTTCAAAATCCTAAATAAATAAAAATTGTTATGATTTTTAAACCAAAATTTGATTCAGAATTCTAAATATATCCATATCCTAAAATATTTAATGTCATTCTTGAATAAAAATCTAAAATTAATAAAATTTCTAAGTTTTTCAAAATCATAAATAAATACATATCCTAAATATTTTTATTTCCTACTTAAATAAAAATCTAAAATAAATATATCCATTTTTACTTCCACAAACGGCGACTATGTACACTGCAGAACGCCGCTTCCACAAACGGCGACTATGTACACTGCAGAACGCCGCTTCCACAAACGGCGACCATGTACACTGCAGAACGCCACTTTTACAATGTTTACCTTCTTTATTTTCTTCGTAAAAATTTTTGGTAACTAATTCATAGTATATTTTTTAAACCATAAATTAAATAACAAAAAAAATAATGACAAATTTATTGGCTTTGATTTTCATTTCACATGATTTTATGAACAAAATATAAATTATAATATTGAAAAATTAATGAATAAAATGATATAATATTAATAATTAAATGGAAACTTAACATGAGCTATACAATAAATTACTAATTTAAAAAAGGTATTTATATATTGTTATTAATGGCAATTGAATTCTTAAAAACTTTGTCTTTCTTTCTAAGATTTTTAAAATCCTAAATAAATAAAAATTCTTATGATTTTTCAACCAAAATTTGATTCAAAATTCTAAATATATCCATATCCTAAAATATTTAATGTCATTCTTGAATAAAAATCTAAAATTAATAAAATTTCTAAGTTTTTCAAAATCATAAATAAATACATATCCTAAATATTTTTATTTCCTACTTAAATAAAAATCTAAAAAAAATATATCCATTTTTACTTCCAGAAACGGCGACTATGTACACTGCAGAACGCCGCTTCCACAAACGGCGACCATGTAAAATGCAGAACGCCACTTCCACAAACGGCGACCATGTAACTGCAGAACGCCACTTTTACAATGTTTACCTTCTTTATTTTCTTTGTAAAAATTTTTGGTAACTAATTCATAGTATTTTTTTTAAACCATAAATTAAATAACAAAAAAAAATAATGACAAATTTATTGGCTTTGATTTTCATTTCACATGATTTTATGAACAAAATATAAATTATAATATTGAAAAATTAATGAATAAAATGATATAATATTAATAATTAAATGGAAACTTAACGTGAGCTATACAATAAATTACTAATTTAAAAAAGGTATTTATATATTGTTATTAATGGCAATTGAATTCTTAAAAACTTTGTCTTTCTTTCTAAGATTTTCAAAATCCTAAATAAATAAAAATTCTTATGATTTTTCAACCAAAATTTGATTCAAAATTCTAAATATATCCATATCCTAAAATATTTAATGTCATTCTTGAATAAAAATCTAAAATTAATAAAATTTCTAAGTTTTTCAAAATCATAAATAAATACATATCCTAAATATTTTTATTTCCTACTTAAATAAAAATCTAAAAAAAATATATCCATTTTTACTTCCACAAACGGCGACTATGTACACTACAGAACGCCGCTTCCACAAACGGCGACCATGTACATTGCAGAACGCCACTTCCACAAACGGCGACCATGTACACTGCAGAACGCCACTTTTACAATGTTTACCTTCTTTATATTCTTCGTAAAAAAATTTTGTAACTAATTCATAGTATTTTTTTTAAACCATAAATTAAATAACAAAAAATAATAATGACAAATTTATTGGCTTTGATTTTCATTTCACATGATTTTATGAACAAAATATAAATTATAATATTAAAAAATTAATGAATAAAATGATATAATATTGATAATTAAATGGAAACTTAACATGAGCTATACAATAAATTACTAATTTAAAAAAGGTATTTATATATTTTTATTAATGGCAATTGAATTCTTAAAAACTTTGTCTTTCTTTCTAAGATTTTCAAAATCCTAAATAAATAAAAATTCTTATGATTTTTAAACCAAAATTTGATTCAGAATTCTAAATATATCCATATCCTAAAATATTTAATGTCATTCTTGAATAAAAATCTAAAATTAATAAAATTTCTAAGTTTTTAAAATCATAAATAAATACAAATGCTAAATATTTTTATTTCCTACTTAAATAAAAATCTAAA
This sequence comes from Phaseolus vulgaris, assembly GCF_051622355.1. NCBI lineage: Eukaryota > Viridiplantae > Streptophyta > Magnoliopsida > Fabales > Fabaceae > Phaseolus > Phaseolus vulgaris. Next base: position 21,570,879 of record NC_143501.1, on the reverse strand, counting down.
AAAAAATATATCCATTTTTACTTCCACAAACGGCGACCATGTACACTGCAGAATGCCACTTTTACAATGTTTACCTTCTTTCTTTTTTTTACAAAAAAAAATAATGACAAATTTATTTGATTTTCATTTCACATGATTTTATGAACAAAATATAAATTATAATATTGAAAAATTAATGAATAAAATGATATAATATTGATAATTAAATGGAAACTTAACATGAGCTATACAATAAATTACTAATTTAAAAAAGGTATTTATATATTTTTATTAATATATGAAAAACAATAGAAAAAACAAACCGATAAAGAGATGAAAAGAATCGACATAAATGATAAAAGTAAGAAACTTTAATAAAAAAAACTTCAAAAAATATCATAAAAAAAGTCAAAAATATAATATAAAATATTATTAATATAATAATAATAATACTTCATCAATCATTGTACCTAATAATTATATCTGTATTTCTTTCCCGTGCGATGCACGAGTACTAGTATTTAAGACAAATTTTACTATTATTATATATTGAAAAATAATTTAATAAGTTATATATATATATATATATATATAATCTAAATAACTTATAATTACTCAAACATCTCAAACTAATTACATTATAATACATTTATTTAGATCTGGAATTAAAATAACCACTAGCTTGATTGTTTGCTTTTAGTTACCAAACTCTTATGTTGTATTTTGGATTTGACCGTCTCCTATTTATATCGAAAGTAGGATGTAATTTGTGATTTTTGGATTCGTGGTTGTGTAGGCAAGTGTGAGGACAGAATATGGAGGAAGACAAGTTTTCGGTTCCTCTCTTATGAACATTGAAAGGAGAGCAAAGTCATATAAACCGTGTAAGTTTTACTCAAATTACCCTTCGTTACATTGAGTGTTTTAGTTAAAAATTGATTTCCAAGTATTACATAGTTCATAATCGATTGTGCATTTTATTTAAGTTCAAAATTGATTTCCATACATTACATATTGAGTTGAAAATCAACTATTGTTGGAGATCCCACATCGACTAGAGATAAGGACATTTCATTGTATTTAAGTGGGTGCAAACCTCAACTTTATGAGCCGGTTTTATGGGGTTGAGTTAGGCTTAAAGTCCACTCTATAATATAGTATCAGAGTCATTTTCGAGCCTTTCCTAGTGAGTATTTGTGTTGGGCCTATTGTGTCACCCGCTATCGGACCAAAATTCATTATTTATTTTTTTAATTATAAGGATAAAATTGTAAACTTACATTTTACACCTTTAAAAAAATTATAAATCTCCTACCAACCATCACATCTCTCGCAAACTCCAATAAATTTTTCTCATACATCATACATTCACCCTAGCATACCCTAATCAAAACATACTCAATTTTTTTCATATTTTTCTCTTAAATCTTCACACATTTACTCTCTCAAATTCTCACAAATCATCTCCACAATCTAAACACACCCTTAGTCTTAATATATATGATTATCTTATAGTACATGTGATCTATTATTGAGTGTTAGTTGAATATGTTATAACTAACTTGCAAATTATTTGGTGTTGTAATTTCATAATGGTTTCAAAAATGTTCTAAACTTTAGGATAGTTAGAGTCCTATAAATTGGACACATATTTTATACTTTTAGATATTACTCTACTTTTCCTTTCAACATACAACTTCATATATATTGAGAGTAATGGTTTGAAAATGAGAAATGAGCAAAAGAAGTGACAATGGTGGAGGATTAGTTCTTTTGCTTTCATACTTAGATAATCTAAATGTATTTTCATATAATTGTTTGACAAGTTTGAATTATTAGAATTTGCTTATATAACTTGTTATTAAAGTCACTTAATCGTTTTTTTTATAACTCTATTTAAAATGGAAGAGAAAGATTTTTTTTTAAGATTTATGTAATTGAAATGGTATTTTTCAATATTTAATGTCGTAAAATTTTGTTGAGAACACAAACAAAGTGATTTCCTAATACGTGAAAGAAAACGAACATTGTTCTTGAAGACTTATCTGCAATATATTATGCAATTCAAGACATGATAAGAACTTTTCTAGTAGAATATGCTAAGGATTATATAAGTAGAAAATACAAAAAAAGTGTAGAATCCAAGATAGAGAATATAAGAGAATGAATAAATGTATGATTTTAGAGAAAAATAAAAACATCTATTTATGAGAGAACGATGAACGTTGCAACGTGTAAGGCAAGGGTCTCCAACATCCACATAACCAAATATAGGATAAGGATTTATATTAAAAAAAATGAAATGATAAAACCAAAAATAGGATAAGAAAATTTATTAACAAAAGATAATAAAAAAATTCAAATGGTAAAAATGACCTATACAAGAAGAAGCAGATAAACTAAAATGTGAAGAAAAAAAATTGAAATGAAGTTGGCAATTTGATGCACTAAAGGGCAACAACTCATGTTACTATTTTATAAGGTATATTGGAAGTCTTAATATACAAATTGTTTGAAAGCGATAAAGTAGATAGTATGAGACTTGATGCCTTTCACATTACTCAAAATACATTTAGGCCCTGTTTGGTTTTGGGGGTGGTACTGTTGTCGACGATGGAAGTCTCAGTACCACCCCGTTTGCTTCCAACGTTCAATGCGGGTGAGGGAGGAAGTGCGGAGAAAGTGGAGTGGGTTTAGGCTCTTCTCCAAGATGAAGAGAAAGTAGGGATCATCAGAGCGAGTGCCACATCACAGCTAGGAAGTTACCCTTGTGCCCTTGTTTTTCTCCTCTCCCTTTCAGGACAAACCACTGCCCCCTGTATGCATGCCACATCAAAGCGTGAAATTCTTGACTTGGCTCAAGAATCGTTTGACCATTGAAGGCTGTGAAGGTTGTGAATGCAGTGGGTGAGGAGTAGGTGTGCATTAAGTTGGTTGTTCAGTATATAAAACCATGCATGGCTGTTTCACTGATCAAAGAAACCGAAGCTTGTCCTCATATGTATTGAGTTCTACTGGGGTTGGAGAGATTAGTAAGGCATCAGAGTGTGTGGTAGGGGTTCACTAACATTGTGCTTGGTTCATCCCAGATGCTTGGTTGATCTCAGGTGAGCATATGACTTTGCTTCAATGGTGCTTAATCGATTATGGCTGAAAAAGCACTAGCCAGATAATCGATTATGGAGTTGATAATCGATTATGCAAAGCCAGTAATCGATTATGTGTTAAAAATTCAAGACATAATCGATTATCTTAAGCGTTCATAGATGGTGATAATCGATTATGGCTTTTGATAATCGATTAAGCTTGTTTTTTGCCTTGTTCAATAATCGATTATTCTTGATTTTTTTGGATAATCGATTATCCTTTGTTTGTAACTGATGGGATAATCGATTATGTTCTAATTTTTTGTGAGCTTTGTGAAATTCTCTGGGTTGCTTAAGTTGCTTAATTTTCAGGCACTCTCCTGGTGTGTTCTTCATCCCTATTGTGTTGTTCTTCAGGTTTATTAATTTTTTTATGTTAACTTTTTGTTTTTAATTTTTGTTTTATATTTATGTTTGGATGATTATTCTTTTGTAATATAATTTGTTTAGGGTTTAGTTTAGTTAATTATGTTAATGAGTTAGTAAATTAATGTTGTTTCTAATTCCTTTATTTGATTTATTTTTTTAATTTTTGTAGATAGTTATTATTTTTTTAACATTTAAGAAAAATATTTATTTGTATAAAATTAATGATTTACAAAATGGAAATAGAAATTTGTAAAGTTTAGGTTTTTTTTATATTTAACATAAATTATTAATGTTATAATTAAAACAATTAAAAAAATATTGTAGTAATTAAAGAAAACTGAAAAAGTTTAAATAAATATTTTTTATATTTTTAATAATAAATGTACATAGTTTTTTTTTAACATTTAATTGTTTATAAGAGAATAGATTTATTTATTTAAAATGAATATTTGTATTCTGTAGGTTATTTTTTATTTTACATAAATTATTGATGTTAGAATTAAATGTTATAAAAAATGTTATAGTAATTTAAAAAGGCAGAAAAAGTTTAGAGAAAAAATTTGAATTTGTAATAATAAATGTAGATAGTTATTAGTTTTTAAAAATTAAATTGTTTATAAGAAATAGTTTTTTATTTGTAAATAATATTTTTACAGAATAGAAATAAAATTTGATAATGGTTAGTTAATATTTTTTTTATATTTGACATAAATTATTAATGTTATCATTAAAAACATTAAAAAAAAAGAATGTTTTAGTAATTTTTGTTATAAGATTTAATTGTTTATAAGAAAAAAAATTATTTATTTAAAATGAATATTTTTACAAGTGGAAATAGAAGTTGTAGTTGTAGTTCCTGAAGTTCCAAAACAATCGCCTTTCATTTGTAGTTCCAGAAGTTGTAAACGGATTAAAGTGACTTTCTCTTAATATTTATAATAAAGTCTTTAATGAAAACACAAATTCATAAAAAAAAACTGAATAATACAATTTCATAAATAAAGTTTAAAAGCAAATATTGTATATATAGATTAAAAAAATAAGACTCTGTAAAGCTGCCAGACAAATTCTCAAATTTTCTATGACCAACTTAAAACGGATCGTTTGCATTTCCAATCTCGTCTGTTTGGACCAGTTTCAGAACATATATTTTAAGGGTGTTTCTTTCTTCACCTCTATATTTTTCTTTCTGCACCTCTACATCATTTACAAAATTAACTTGGAAGGTTTTAAAAATTCCAAAGTCAGCACATACCATCCTCCTTCTTTCTTCTCTTCATTTTCATAGATACTCTTGAGAGCAACAGTAGTATCAATGAGATTTCTTTCCTTTATTTATGATTTTTGGTGCGTTTTTAATGGACTTGTGTGGTTTCCATTGACAATTTGATGATAACTGAATGTTTTTGAAAGCGTGGTTCATAAAAAAAAGGTGAGTTTCATTTATTTTTATAATTTTGAAATTGGTAATCCATAATATTTATGGAAATGACAAATTCAGAATGAAATGAAAGAATCTATAGATAATACAAATGGAGAAAACTCTCAGGGTAAGTTTAAACACGTGTCTTCTCCATAAAATTTTGAAGAAAAAAACCAAAAAATTTAATACTAAAAGTAGTAAAACTTCAACCAATCAACACAACACACCTGGGCAAACCAAAACGTGACACGTGCCACGTTTTAAAACTCACTTTCCCGTTTGGTTTTCTCATTCTTCCTCATTTCGCTTTCTTTTTGTTCTCTTTCTTTAACACTCTTTTTCTCTTTCATCCTATTTTTCTCTGAAACCCTAAACTCCTCTTCATCTTTTGCCCCCTTCTCTCCTTTTTTTCCTTTACTCTTTTCACCATTTCGACAACTGTAGAGCTGCTCTATTGGAAAGTAGTTTTGCCTAAAAATATCATTACCCATCTTTAGAAATGACGCCTTCTTTTGAAATTTGAAATGGTAATGGTGATTTTCTTTCACTATATATTGTGTTGTATCCAACGCCTTTTCATTTCTGTTTCATTTTCTTCTCTTCATTCTCCATGGACCAGGTAATGCTTTATATATTTTTGTTCGTCTCATTATCACGTCTATGTTCTATTTTTAGGGTTTTGTGATTAAAAAATATTTCCTTTTTACGGTTAATTTTTATTTTGTTGCAAATCCACCGTATATTCATTCATCGATTGAAGATTTTTTTCCTTTTTTGCATTCTAGGGTTTTCAATCGTTTAATCGTTAATGGTGTTGTTTTTTCAGTATATGGTTTTATGGTTGAAAACCTCAAGATTAACAAAGCATGTAAAATGTAATGTTTTTTACCTCCTCTTTTGGTTATTTTTGATAATTTTTTGTTGTGTCATCTTCTGATTCCATGGTTCATCAAAGGATATCTCTTTTTTACGGTTATATTCAGTCACCGATTGAAGATTTTTGTCCTTTTTTCGATTCTAGGGTTTTCAAGGGTTTAGTGTAAAAGGTACTGAGTTTTTACCTTCTCGTTGGATGCATTTGATAATTTTTTGTTGCGTCCTCTCCTGATTCCATGGTTCATTAAAAGATATCTCCTTTTTACGGTTACATTCAGTCACCGATTGAAGATATTTGTTCTTTTTTGCATTCTAGGGTTTTCGAGGGTTTAATCTTAAAAGGTACTGAGTTTTTACCTCCTTTCGATGCTATTTTCATTTTGATTTTGTCCTCTTTCATATTGATGTTCATAAACATTTTTTGGTAAACTCTAATATTTATGCCAAGGCATTTTTTGTTTATTTGTTTCTAGGCTTCTCGGTTCAAAATTTCTAGGTTTGTTTCCTGCTATTCTAATTGCATTGTTAATTTAATTCATATTGATGTTCATTCTGATTTTGTTCTCTTTCATATTGATGTTGATATTGATTATGGTAAGAATGTTATATGCTTATGGGATGTGAATTTCTTTTTGCTTTCTTGATGCATTTAACTACTTCCACAGTCTTTGTTATCTGTTTCTTATTATTTTTTGAGTTTTGTTGATATGAAGGTTTCTTAGATAGGAGTTTTTCTTAGACATTTACAACTTCTGCAGTTCTTCTTCTGTTTCACATTTCTCAGATATACATTGCCTTCAACATATTAAATTTAAATTTTTTATATATTATTTTATACTGACACCGTTTTGTATTCTTTATTCTTTGTCAAGTAATCATTATCATATAGTATTATTATTATTAATTATATTCTGGATGCTTCTCTTCTCTTTATACACTGCCTTCAGCATATTAAAGTATTGGGATTATGAGTAATTTTTAATATATATTGTGCCCGTTTTGGTTTTCCCATATATTGTGACAGTATTGTGCTTTATACACTACTTTCAAGATCATAATATCTTCTTTCCAGATTTACTACAGCAAGTAATCATTATATTATATTATATTATATATTGTAGCCTTTTTCTATTCTTTAAACCCTGATTTAAATCCATTCATTTATTATTCAGAGTCCTACTTTCTTTCCCACTTCCTTACTTCTGTTGTTCTATTATTCACTGCCATTGCGCCCACTGCTAAAGAAATTGTTAAACTTGACACACAAGGTCTGTTTTGTTCAATGAACATCCGCGGTGAAGTATGTATTTTTTATGGGTATTTTCTTAACTTTTTACTTTTATACATTTTCTACAGTTGCTTAATTTTTTTTTCTTTTTTTCAAAATTTCTAGCTTAGGTATATTGATCGTGCATTTGCTATTGAGTTTGAAAAAGAACTTGGTGAAGAGTGGACCCTTGCAGATAGCGCAGGGAATGTACATATAGTAGAATATAACTAAGATTTGTTGTCGCCAGAAATCATGACAGGGTGGTGGGCTTTGGATGATTTTTATGGGTTTGAAGGGGATCACACTATCTTATTTCGTTATGTAGGCCAAAACGCTTTCCATATAACCGTTTATATGGAAGATGTCCCTAAAATTTATTTCAATCATTATTTGGAAGAAGTTGAAGGGAGGAAATCGTTGACCATTGGTCCCTTTCACCATTTTTCCATTAATTTGACTCCGGTAGACGTAAATGCAAGTTCTCTGGTGAGTTTATCATTGATTTTTTTTCAAATGACTGCTATATTGTATTCTTTTTGTTTACTTACTATTTTGATTTTATTGAAGGGTATACCTCCTGCATTTTCTGAATATCTTCGCCAAGGTAGATTCAAAACGGTTACGCTGCATGGACTATTGAAGGATGTTGAATGCAAGGTTTTAAAAGGAAGGTTTCCTTATAGAACCATCAAAATTGGTAGCGGCTGGAAGAATTTTTGTCGTCGTCATTCTTTTCGTCCAGGCCAGAAAATTATCTTTGAATGCGATAACAGGAACCCATCTTCTCATATCAGGGTTTTGCTATTGATGACAAGTTTTTAGGACAATTTTTTATGTTAACAAGTCTTTTAAGTTTTTTGTTATGCTTTTAGGCTAAATCTTTCCAGTTGTTGTTTTTAAACGAAGACAAATATTTAATTTTGTTTGTTATTTGTTAAGTATTACTTAATTTTTGTTAATTTACTTTATTTTTCGTTGTATTCGTTCCCTACAATATGCATAGATAACATTTTAGATTGTTCAAATTTTTTCATCAGAACGTGTAAGAGTCCAATATTGTAAATTACATGTTTAACAAATCAAATAATTCAAAGCTAGGATTTATATTTTTTATTCTAAAATATTGTAAATTACATGTTTATCATTTCTTTACTTAAAAATAATAGAATTTGAAAATATTATTATTGAAAATTAATTCAAATACAAATGATTTTTTTGTACTTTATTTAAAAAAATACAAATTGAAAAATGTTGAAAAGCATGAAATAATTATTTATCAATTTTGAAAATCGCAATATTCCATTTTTTTAATATTTAAAATAATGAAAAATTAAGTATAATAATATTAATAATATCAACATAAAGAATATTAAACTTGAAAATGGATTCAAATAGAAAAGATTGTAAAATAAGACAAATTGAAAATTGTTTAATAGTATTAAATAATTATTTAACAAAGTTGAAAATATCAATATTCCATTTTTTAAATTAACGAGAATATTAAACTTGAAAATGAATTCAAATAAAAAAAATAATGTCATTGTAATGCTATTTAAACAAATGAAGGATTAAGTCTGTAAAGTTAGTGTCAAATCAATTTTTTCTAAAAGTCCATCAACAATCAAGTTTGTCCATCAACAATCAAGTTTGAGGAGGGAGGGATTGTTTTTGTTGTTTCTTTCCATGGTTTTGAGAGTGGGAGAGTGGATGGGGGAGAGGGTGTAGGGTTTTTTTCATTCTTCACAAAGGGCCTATTTTTTTCATTTTTAAATTATTTTATAATAAATTCTTTAATAATATTTAAAAAATATTAATGAAATTTAAATAATTTATTTTTATTGCACCTGATACAAGGATTTTCTTAAAAGATGCAATTACCTAAACTCATCGCCTCTCTTCCATTTTGTGTTATTTGTTCATCACATTTGCTCTACCCCATCACATTTGCTCTACCCCAGCAACCTCTACTTTGATAGGTTTTCCTTTTTTTTCCATGTTTATGAAACTGAATCCACGGTATATGAACCCCAAGGTAAATTGGTAAGAACTTCGTCATTTCCTAAACCCCACATTACCTTTTGTTGGAATTTTTACTGTGAATGTTTTGCTTAGCATAGTGATTTTTTTCCCAAATTGGGTTAAACCTTTACATAGGGTTCCCTTTTTTTCCATGTTTGTGAAACTGATTGCACGGTATATGAAACCCTAGGTACGATTTTTTCGTTCTTTTGTACGATTATGTATAGATTTACGACATTTTACCTTCTTCATGAAACTTACATTCTCAATCTTCGTAGTATCAATTTTGTAAGCTTTCAATCTGTGTTTTATAAATAGGTTTTCAAAGCAAGGGTTCCTTTTTTTTGTAAACCAGAAAAGGTCTTTTGCAAATCTGCAAAGAAACGCATGTGAAGTTTCTATTTTTGGAACAGAAAATGGACCAATTTTTGAACTTTGGTTTTCATTTGTTTTACATATTGCATGTACGTCAGTTTGTATAACATCATTTTTTATAGATAGATGTCTGTAAAAGTCTCTTCGCAACATTTTTCTCTTTCTAAACACTAGTGCAGATAAGTAAAACAAATGCGGCTATTTTAAATTTACAAATGCGGTCATAGAACCACATTTGATCAACACGCATTTGTAAATCTGGAATTTACAAATGCGGTCTTATGACCGCATTCATAAATCACATTTACAAATGCGGTTACCTAAAACAACCGCATTTGTATATTATTCTAAATTAGGGGTTTGGGGTTTAGGATTTATGAATGCGGTCTTGGTAAACACCGCATTCATAAATCACTATTTACAAATGCGGTCATTTACCAAGACCGCATTTGTAAATACTGAATTCCCATTTACAAATGCGATCATTTACTAAGACCGCATTTGTAAATGCGAATTCACTATTTACAAATGCGGTCTTGGTAAATGACCGCATTTGTAAATAGTGCTTTTTTTTTTTGGTACATCCTGTTTTGTGCAGAAACCATATATTTAAATAACCTGCATAATGATCAAACCCAGCCAGACAAATACAAAAATGTAGTAACCAATTGAAATCATCAAAATGTACATTTACAAGTGATCAAATTACATATAATAAAACCACTAATATTGTTTACTTATGCTAGAGTTATAAAAATTAATGAAGTATGTGGACCAAGAATCTCTAACATATGAAATGCCTTCCTCACTCATTGGTGTTTCTTCTGTGAATAACTGCATTGCAAAGTTGACATAAATTAGTTTCTAGATATATATATATGTTCAAGAATTATAAAAATGATTTAACATATACCTCCTTCCAACCAGTTTTAACACCTAGTCTTATAATGGTAATCATCCATTGCATAATGTAATAGCCACACTCATAGCTTCCTGGTTGTTTATTACACTATATAATTCAATAAAAAGTAATATGTTAGTATATTGATAAACAATGATAATAGAGAAAGAAAAAAATTACAAACCTTTACTCTTATGTAGTTCAAATTATTTGAACTGGATCGACCTTTTAGGATGTTATATCCACGCCATGAACTGGTTAATACAAAAAACCTCGTTAGTAGATGGTTAATTAGTAACATATACAAAGTTAAGTTTATACTATACTTACGTATCAATGATATCCTTAAATTTTGTGGGCATCTTCTTGTGTAGGGAACAAAACCACACAGCAGTCTTATCAACCATTGATAAGACAAGTAACTGCCAATGATGCCTATATGATCATTGAAAAGAGTTAGTAAATATTTAAAACATGAAATAATAATAATTGATGACATATAATTAAACTTACTCATTAATGTAAGGGCATAAATAAATTTGTTTTCCCTCTTTTTCCAGGATGTTAGTGATGTATGCTTGAGTCTCAGTTGAGTTTGGTCCAACGGGATTAGTATATGCAGGATCTACGAATCCATACATATTTTCCTTCCCCTCAGTGATACAGACTCTATGCAAAAACCTACAAGTTTTTAGTTAAAGCATAATCAATAATAATTTAACATAAAGTAAATTGAATAATAGGTAAAGATACTTACATCATAAAAAATTGACTTTACTATGACCGCAGTTGTAATTCATTTTAATTGATTTACAAATGCGGTCTTACCCTAGAACCGCATTTGTAAATCAATTTAATTACAAAAATGTCACCGCGTTTTTTACAAATGCGTTTAAACGCAAAGCCGCACTAAATAAATGGTCGTTGTTTTCAAATTTTGTACTAGTGAAAGTCAAACAACATTTTCATTAATGTTAATGCTGAAAGTAGAATGATGTTCTTTTGAGTGGAAAAGCAATTTTGTTTCCAGGACCTAAAAGTTAAGAATTTTATCACAATGTTAACGTTACCGTATGTATTAGACCATTTTATGGTTTGATTCTTTAAAAAAAAGTTTTCCTTTTCGTGAAACATTGTATAAATCAATCATCATTCATTCTTTTTCTTACTATTCGTACTCATTTTGAAATCTAGATTTTACTTATTTTTTACTTTTTCAAAATAATTAAGCACCAATCCTTCTATATAAATAGATGCGTGGTATGTTATTTGGAATCTCATTTAGCATCAGCATTTGTAGTCTGCATTTTCCTTTTTCTTAAAAGGAATATCTTACAATGTCTTTGTTAAGACAAAATACAAATTCAATCAAAGATATCAATCCAGAGAATGAAAATTGGATTCTGATAGCAAGAGTGATTCGATTGTGGTTTGTGTCGGACTTCAAGAAAAGCAAGTATCCATTCTCAATGGAAATGGTGATTCAAGATAAAGAGGTGAACTGTTTTATCATTTCCTTTCTTATTGTTTTGTACTAAATATTAATATCAATTATTCTAATCATGTTTAATCTTGATTCTTCTTTTCCAGGGTGATAGAATTCATGTTTCTGTTAGGAAAAACACTAATTTATAAATTTCAAAATCATATTTTCGAGGATAAGGTTTATTCCTTCAATTTCTTTAGTGTGACAACTAATTCAGGATCTTATAGAACAACCCGTCACAAGTGCAAGATTAATTTCCAGTTTGGAACTAAGGTAACCTGTGTAGGTAATGAACTGGTATCATGTGCAATACCACAGTACACCCCAATGTCTGTGATAAGAGCCCCTGATTTTGATACTGATTATTTAGTTGGTAAGTTTACTTATAATGGTTTTGGTTCAACATATTTGTTTCCATATGTGCTTACATAATTTTCTTCTTCCAGATGTTATTGGTTTACTGACTGGTGTAGGCACTTAGAGGGAGATTAATAGAACAGGCTCATCAACTAAGTTAAATGTGATTTCCATTGAAGCTGATGGGTAAGCTAAAATTTTGTAGTTCAACCATTCGAAAATTTGTTTTAAACAATTCAAATTTTATTTACAACAACTTGCGCATGGAGTGTACATTATTTGGAAATTACGTTGATGAGCTCAATGCATTTTTGTCATCTGGAGAGTTGCAAAATGTGGTCATCAGTGTGCAGTTTGCTAAAGTCAAGATTTTCCAGGGTATGTTTACTCATGCAACTGTAACTTATTTTTTTATTATTCTACTTAAATTTATGTACTTATAACCTAATGTATTTTATTTTGATTGTGGACAAGGTTTGTCTACAAAACTGCTTGTCGAAATTAAAATATAACTTACAGTCTAAAGAGGCAAACGAACTTAAGAAAAGGTTACTTCAATATGTACTTTTGTCACTCATTACTTGAAAATTATGACACATTCTAACTACAAATTTAACATTTGTAGGATGATGGAAAATACAGATTCTCCTACTCAAGGACTCAGTCAGTTGTGTGATTCTGGAAAACAGAATGTTGATGATGAATTTATCCACTTCATTCCAAGAAACACTATTCAAGGCCTAAAAGATTGTAAGGAGGTATAATTATATTTTTTTAGCAAAATTTAATTAAATCAATTATGTATGCTTAACTGCAGAACCTGTTTTTGTTTTCAGAAAAGCATTTTTGTTGTTTTAGCTACTATAAAACATATTGTAGCTAATGATGAATTGTGGTACACGGCTTACTTATGCAATAAAGTCGTTTACCCGGATTCGAAGATGTTTTTTTGTGAAAAATGTAATAAGCATGTTATGAAAGTGCAACCAAGGTATTCTTTGTAAATGCCATAATTTTCTTTTCATTACTTTCTATATTAGTAAAATCTATTATATTATATTTCTTAACCTTTTCTTTATATTTTATATTTCCGGTATAAGCTGAAGGTGGGAGTAATGGATGAAACAGACTCCACCACTTTTGTTCTTTTTGACAGAGATACAACTACACTGAAATCTTGTGCGGAATTATTTGAAAGTAATGACAAGGTAATTTTCCAATAGTGCTTATATCTATTGATGCATATATGAAAATGTTATTGTATAAATTAATATAGTAATATTTTACTCTCTTTTTTTAATTTCTAGAACTTTGATTCTGGTGTACTACCCAAAGAATTTGGTCTTTTGATAGACAAAGTTGTGTTGTTTAAAGTTGGTTGTATTAAAGATCAATCTAACAAGTTTGACCAATCATTCCGTGTCAAAAAAATTTGTACTAATGACAGTATTATCCAAATATTTTCTAATGGTGGTTATGAAAGTGTGGTATGTATTTTTATTTTATTATATTATATTTTGTGTTGCATTTTATTTCTAAATTAATTATTTATATCTTTTACTTTAATTTTTATGTTGTCAAGGAACTTCAAACTCAGAAGAAAAGACTATGCAATATTAAAGATGTCGAACAAGACGATTCCTCTGTAGAAGTTCCTCAGGTATTTTATATTTAAATAATTAGTTTAAAAATATAAATCTTACTAATATTTATACTTCATGTTGCAGGATTTGTTTAAAAAATTTGCCAATGAAGTTAAGTGTTGAAGTCGTTCCTCTAGGACTTAAAAGAGATTTTGTTTCACCATCACACACAGCCGATGATGATGTTCCATTAAGGGTATTAAGGAAAAATATCAAGATCGAAAAGGGAGTTTTATGAATGATGATGATTTTTGATGTATTTCTATCACTATTGGACATTTTTACTTTGTATTTGTAATTTTGTTGACTGTTTTTAATTTCTATTTAGAATATTTTATGATGTATAAATACATTTTGAGTTTGTTTATTTAATATTGTTGATTTCATCATTCGACGTTATCCTTCTGGTACGTAATTACGTTATAGTTAATTTTTGCCTTCTACTTAAGAATGTTAAAGAGTTTTTGTGTAATTAATATAATGACTTATTTTTTTGGAAGAATGTTGGGCACAAAACTTACAAGTTTGTGAATTATTTTATAAATTTATAATTATTCCAGATATTACTTATCAAATTTTATATCTGATCTATTCTTCTATTTTTTTTAAGCTTATTGCAATATTTTTTTTCTTTCTGAGGATGTATTATTACAGATATGTATATTTTTTTAACACCCTTTTTCATATATGTGTTTTTAATAGTTTTTTTGGGAGAAGTCATATCATTTTAGGTTTTTTAAACCATATAATATATTTCTCATTGTACTCACCTAAATCTGTTTAAACTAACTTACTTTTAATTAATAAGGTGCATTAAATAGCTGTCAGAATTGTGGCCGTTCTCTATCCCTTATGCACTCTTTTCAATGTCGTCTTTTAATCTTCCTAGGTATTTCTCTTAGATATGGCAGCAATTTATTATTTCAATATAATATATAATATAATAATATATAATATATATAATATATACAGGTAAGCTTTTTATCTTCTATTCATGATTGAGTATTTTTTTATTTTTTCATTTCTAATAATCAATTTTTTATTATTATTTAGTATTATTATTCATTATTAATTATTAATTATATATTCCTCTCCTTATTATTGAATATTGTGTTTCAACTGAAACGTCATGTTGTTTGAGACAATGGATATCAAAGGGTCACAACTGATATTTGGCTATAAATACGTAAGACACTTGGTTTTTGTTCACTCAGAATCCTACTCTTTTGTTCTTTCTACGTTCCTATCTTACTATTCCCTACTTCCTTCATTGTCCACTATCTATTATTCACTTCGATGGATTTTAGTGCTGAAGAAATTATGAAACTTGATACACGAGGTCTTTTTTCATCAATGTACATCCGCGGGAAAGTCAGAAGTTCATTTCTTTTCTTCAATACCTACATTTTAAAACAATGCATTTTATTGACTTTTATTTTTCATAATGGATAGAATGGTTATGTTGATCGTGCATTCGCTGTTGAGTTTCAATCAAAACTCTCTAAGGAGTGGACCCTCGCAGATAGTGCAGGGAACGTCCTTAAAGTATATTATAACCAAGATATACTGTCTCCCCAAATTTTGGATGGATGATCGACTTTGAGTTCCATTTATGGCTTTAAAGGCGACCATTCTATACTCTTCCATTACGGGGTCAAAGTTGTTTCAAAATAACTATTTTTATGGGAGAGATCTGTGAAATTGGTGTTAATCATTATTTGAAGGAAGTTCAAGGAAGGGAACCGCTGACCAAGAGTCCCTTTGAACATTTTTACATTACGTTGTCTTCTTTTAATATCAAAAGAAATTATCTGGTAACTTTAAGAATCCTTTCTTTTAAATGCTTTGTTTATATTCTATTGCTTTTCTTCAATACTTACTCTTATTTTGTTGAAGGATCTCCGCGGTGGATTTGCGGAATATCTTTTGAAAACGAAATTCAGAAACGTTACGCTACATGGACCACTACACGATGTTAAATGCAAAGTCCTAAGAGGAAGGTTTCCTTGCACAAACATCAAGCTTGGCATGGGCTAGAAAAATTTTTGTAGTCTTCATTCCTTCCGTGAAGATGACAAAATTATTTTTGAATGTCATATGATGATGGCTCTTTTTGATATTAGGGTTCTGCAAGTCAAGATATGTCACTACACAAGACAGGTCACACTCTATAATTAGATTTGTTAATGTTTTGGGATACTACTTTATGTTGTTTTGAAAGGATAAGAACTATTTACTTTTTGTTGTTTAGTTAACATTTTTACTTTTTATCTTTCCCAGTTGGTTTTAAGGTTTCTCTTTTTTGGAGACCAGAACAATTTATTGTTATTAAGTTTATGTTTATTTGGATTTTATATGTTTAAGCTTTATTTGATTTGTTTCATTTTTATTTGTTCTATGCTTTACTTTAAACTTTCATTCATTATCAAGCCTGTGTATAATGTGTTAGCATTGTTACATATGCTTAACACTAAAACAGTTGCCAGTACATTAAACTCACAAAACTTTCATTATTTTTCACCTGTTATTCATTTTTTTTAATATATTGTGGAATGGTGATTGTTATTATATTATTCATTATTAATGATTCAGTGATGTATTAAATCCTTTGATCGTTTTGAACTGTCTGGGCATAAATTTTGACTTCTGTTATATGGTTTTTTAAATTTCTTTTTCTATCTCCATTTGTCATTATATATTTCATATATTTGATTTCAAATTATTTCAAAGAAGGTGGTTGCATAATTTAATATGTTTTTCACCTAAAACATGTTTCTGTTAAGAAACACACATTTCCCTTTTATCAGTTTTACTTTAAATGTATTTTTATTTCTATTATGTCATTAATTATACTTTTTACATTTTTTTTACTTGTAGAAAGTAGTGCAAGATCTTTTTAGTGAAGATGTACCTACATGGTGAAGTTTGTAGCAACAATCCAATTTACATATATCATTTTCATTGGAATCTCAAATTAGGAAATTGTTGTAATGTAAATGTTATACGGGAACAATAAATTAGTTCCTTTTTTTCTTTTATAGTACCTGTACTCTTTACATTGTAAGCTAATGTAGTCTAATAATCAATTTTTTAATGTTTATGTACTATATTTAATTTGAATTTCAATTATTCACATCATTTGAAGTCAAATTGTTTTTATCAACCATTTCTAATATATCTTAATTTTAATTGTTATTATGATTATTAAATATAGTAAATTGTGTATGATTATTGTTTAAATCTTGAATTATTGTCTGAAATTCGAATTTGAATTAGATGAAGAAATTAGTTTTTAAATTTATTTCCAAAATTTATAATAATATTACAGACACTATAAAAATTATCAAAACTTACCATCAACATCAAATCAAAATTAATACAATTTTCAAATTTACAAATTAAAATAAAATTAATCTCTAACTTATTTCACTTAAAATAAGAATAATAAAAAAAAGTTAAGACCTTGGAACTCTGGAACTCTCTGGAAACACAAAATAAACTAAGGGTGGGTCTCTTAAGCCTACTTCCCAATTTATTGTTCAGTTTTCATCTCTTGGGATGTCCATATTCAATGCAAAGTTATGTTTTTTCCAACCGAGAAAGACCCTTAGTTGCAAACGTCTATGATTTCATCCTTTTCTTCAGATTGCTTTACTTCCTTTCTCCATTTTGGCAGAATCTAGTGAGTTTTTTTTTTCATATGTACTTTCTTATTTCTTTATTCTTGAGTTCTAGAACATAAGAACTTTATTTCTCTTTTATTTTCACATGAGAATAAGGAATTTGTATTCATACCTACTTTAGAGGCATTCATGAATTCGGAACTGAAAATAATTTTTCTTCTTTGTTGATTATGCACATAAATGATAATTAAAGTTCTGCTTTTGACATGCATTTAGTTCACAGATTTCAGGTTAAAGCATTTTATTCAAAAAATCATCCATATTTTATTTACGATTTACTTATCAATGATTTTTGTTTGTTGATATCTCTTTTTTGGAATTAGTCATTACAGACAATGAATGCACATTTATGGAAACCGACAATGTAAGTAAAAGGTGAGCTTTTGTGGACCGTTGACAAATTTTAGGGTTTCTTGCACGAATTCCTTTTCTTATTATTATTTTATAATTAGGTTATATTTGGAAATGATGGAGAAGAATACAACTGTTTTCCTGTTGAAATGTACCTTTTTTTAATAATTATAACAATATAGGATTTGTATGCCCAAAAATAGTTTATGAGTACAATACTCTCTAAAGTTATGGTGCCAAAGGTTACTACAAGAAACGAATTTGGTTTCCATTCTCAGTCAAACGGTAATGTATCAAGAAATTCATCTACATTTATATTTATGGTTCTTGAGTCATATATGTTCTTCATTGGCTTTCTGAATGCACTTCAGCGTAGTTCTTATTCGTAAATATTATTGGTTAGCCACAATAATGAACAAACAGTTTATGATACAAAATACTTGAAACATTCTTATATGTTTTTGTTTTGTTTTCCCCAAATAAATCCAACTTTTTTTTTAATTATAGCATCAGAAATTGTACTTCTGTTGTTATTTCCACTACATGTCATTCCAAATGGAATACCATTAATTCGGATAACCATTTCAGCTTGAAAAAAGAGTACTATGAAAGATGAATTTTGATGTACTTCTGTACTCTTGCACATTTTTAGTTTGTATTTGTAATTTTGTTAACTCTTTCTAATTTCTATTCACAACATTGTTTATTTCATCATTTACTTTATAGTTAATTTTGCCTTCTACTTAAGAATTTCACTTAGTTTGTGTCTAATTAATATAATGGCGTATTTTTTGGAAGAATGTTAGTCAGATATCTTACAGGTTTGTCAACTATGTTATAATGTTATAATTATTCAAGATTCTATATCTTATTTGTTCTTCCATTTTTTTTAAGATTATTACAATAATATTTTGCTTTCAGAGAAGGTATTATTACAGGTATGTATATTGATTTACAACAGTTATTTATTTATACGTGGTTCAAAATTATTGTTCCCATTCAATTATTTTTCACATTTATGTTTGATATGTGTTTTTAATATTTTTTTTATAAGTCATAATGATTTTACCCTTTTTAATCCTTATTTTATATTTCTTATTGTACTAACCTTTTTGTGTAAACTATTTTATTTTTAATTAATAATGTGCATTAAATAGATGTCAGAAATGTGGTCGTTCTCTATCCCTTATACACTCTTCTCAATGTAGACTTTTAGTCTTCCTAGGGATTTCTCTTAGATATGGCAGCAAGTAATCATTTCAATATATACATAAAGTAGGTAAAAATTATAAGTCTATTCGTTTTACTATTAAATTATTAGATATGTCAAAATTATATAGATATATTATTATTTTCAATTACGTTAATTGTTTGTTTTTTTTCATATAAATACTAATTATTAGTAAATAAAATTATACTGTTTACTAATATTATTATCATTTGTTATAAAAATTAGAAAATTGTAATAATTATTATTTCAATATTTGTTTAATAAGATACTTGAAAGACAAGTATTCTGTTGTATAATGCAGTGGAAAGTTGAAAGGTCATCAAATACAATGGTGTAGCAATAATTATAGTTAACATACTTATCTTATTTTCTATTCATGATTGACTATTTTATTATTTATAAATATTTAAATAATAATTTTTTTATGTACTCTTATTATTCATTATTAATTATGTATTGATTTTCTTGAACTGAAACGACATGTTGTTTGAGGCAATGGATATGAAAGTGTGACGACTCATATTTGGCTATAAATACGTAAGAAACTTGCCTTTTCATTACTCAGAATCCTACTCTTTTCTTCTATCTACGTTTCTATATTACCTTTTCCTAAGTCATTCAATCTCCACTTTTATTATTAACTTAGATGACTTTTTTTCTTCTATCTACTTTTCTATATTTACCTTTTCCTAAGTCATTCAACCTCCACTTTTATTATTAACTTAGATGGCTTTTTCTGCTGAAGAAATTAATGAACTTGATACACGAGGTCTTTTTTGTTCAATGTACATTCGCGGGCAAGTATGTAGTTTATTTTTTTTCTCTTCAATACCTACTTTTTTCATCAATGCATTTTGTTTACCCTATTTTATTTTACACAATGTATAAAATGGTTATGTTGATCGTGCCTTCGCTGTTGAGTTTCAATCAGAACTTTCTAAGGAGTGAACCCTCGCAGATAATGCAGGGAACGTCCATAATGTATATTATAACCAGGATATATTGTCTTCCCAAATTTTGGATGGATGGTCGACTTTGAGTTCCATTTATGGCTTTAAAGGCGACCACTCTATACTCTTCCGTTACGGGGTCAAAGTTGTTTCAAAATAACTGTTTTTATGGGAGAGATCTGTGAAATTGGTGTTAATCATTATTTGAAGGAAGTTCAAGGAAGGGAACCGCTGACCAAGAGTCCCTTTGAACATTTTTACATTACGTTGTCTTCTTTTAATATCAAAAGAAATTATCTGGTAACTTTAAGAATCCTTTCTTTTAAATGCTTTGTTTATATTCTATTTCTTTTCTTCAATACTTACTCTTATTTTGTTGAAGGATCTCCGCGGTGGATTTGCGGAATATCTTTCGAAAACGAAATTCAGAAACGTTACGCTACATGGACTGCTACATGATGTTCAATGCAAAGTGTTAAGAGGAAGGTTTCCTTGCACAAACATCAAGCTTGGGAGTGGCTGGAAAAAAATTTGTAGTCTTCATTCCTTCCGTGAAGACAACACAATTATATTTGAATGTCATATGATGATGCCTTCTTCTGATATCAAGGTTCTGCTACTCATGAAAAGTCATTATAAAAGACAGCCCAAACTCTATAATTATATTTCTTAATGTTTTTTTGGATAATCCTTTCTTTTGTTTTGAAAGGAGAAAAAAGTTACCTTTTGTGGTTTACTTAAGTTTCCCTTTGTTGGAAACCAGAACAGTTTATTATTATTAATGTTTATGTTTATTTTATTGTTATTATGTTTAATGTTTATCTGAATATATTTGTTTTTATTTGTTCTATGTTTTACTTCAAACTTTCATTCATTATCAGACGTGTTTATAATGTGTTAGCATTGTTACATATGATGTTTAACGGCAGTACATTACACTTAGAAATTTTTCATTATTTTTTATCTGGTATTCAATAGGTTTTAATATATTCTGCAATAAGGTTTGTTATTATATTGTTCATTATTAATCACTCAGTAATGTATTACATTTTGATTTTTTTCACCTGTTTTGGCATACAGTTAGACTTTTGTTATATGAACTTTTAAATTTCTTTCGTTTGTATGAGCACTATATGTTTTAATTAATATTTCATCCTTTGTCATTATATATTTCATATATTTGATTTCAATTTCTAGCAAAGAAGGTTGTCGCATAATTCAATATGCTTCATACCTAAATCATGTTCCTTAAGGAACAAACATATTCTTTTATACGATTTACTTTAAATGTGTTTCTATAATGTAATTAATTATATTTTTTACATAATTTTTTTTAATTGCAGATATTAGTTCAAGATCTTTTTGGAGATGTACCCACATGATGAAGTTCGTGGACATCAATCAAATTTACCTATATTATTTTTATTGGATCTCAAAAACTTTTGAATGACCATCATTATAATTATAATTTAAATGTTTTGGGGACAATTAATTAGTTCCTCTTTTTCTTTTATAATACCTGTATTATTTACAATGTAAACTAATGTAATCTGCTCATGAATGCTTTAATATTTATTTACTATATTTAATATTTATTTTAAATTTGAATGATTCACATTTGAAGTAAATTTGTCTTTATTAACAATTTGTAACTTATATTAATTATTATAATTATAATAATGATAATTAAATATAGTAAGTTGTCTATTAAATTTTAGTTTAACTTTTTTTTATCTATGAAATGTTATATACCATCGAAGTATTGTACGAAATTTCGAATTATTTGAACAAATTACTTTTTAAATTTATTTGCCAAAATTAAAATAATATTACAGACACTTTAAAAAGTCAAAAAATTAATCATCAAAATCAAACTGAATAAAATTTCCAAATTTTCAAATTAAAATAAAATCAATTTCAAAAGTATTTTACGTAAAATAATAATGATAAATAAAAAAGGTAGGCACTGGAACTTTCTGGACACACCAAATAAACCATTGGGTTTTCTAATCTTACTTCCCAATTTATTATTCACTTTTCATCTCTTTCAATTTCTATCATCAAAGCAAAGCCATGTTTTTTCCAGCAGAAACAACCTTTGTTGCAAACATCTGCTCTTCCATCCTTTGTTTCAGATTAGCTTTCTTCCTTTCTCCATATTAACAGAATCTGGTGGGTTTTGTGTTTTACATTTCTAATTTGTTAATGCTTTATTATTAAGCTCTACAACATAAGACCCTATTTCTCTTTTAGTATATTTTGTTCTTTTACTGAGTATATTTTCTGTTATAAAGCTTTGAATTTAACAATACATCTAACTTCTTTTGTTATGGAATTTATTTACATTTCCCATGAAATTGTTGAAAAATTGTTGTCTGAATTGAGCTTTAAATACACTTGGCCACAAGTAATGAAGTTCATATTTATTCTATAATAGTATTTCCTATAATTAATGAGATATTGCGTTATGTTACAATTTACTATGTCAAAAGTCTTTATTTAATAATATGAAAAGAGAATACATACAGTGAGTTACAATATTATGCATACATGTAGATGTATACATTTAAGTTCTGGCTTGCTGTTTTTGGAACAATGTGTTTACCATTTTCTATGTGGTTAACATCTATAAGACAACTACATGAATATATGACTTATAAAATTATGAATATATGATTACCTCATGGATATTGTATCTAAAAGATTCTGTATGCTTTATATTTTGCAGCTACAAAACACCCATTGCCAATTTGATGAACAAGAAAATGCTCAAGCTATAAAACACCCCTTGCCAATTTGATAAAGAAAAAGCTGAAGCACAATGATTCACAACAAACAACAAAACTTTACTATTTATGGATCAAGCCTACCTTGCCTTTTAAATTTGAGAAAAGATCTATCTAAATATATTTATACATTGCTATGACAATAAATATAATACACAATGTTATTTGTAATTTGGGTCAATTTTTTATTTTTGATCGATTTGATTTTTCTTAATTCTTTACTAACTACCTTGTCTTTTAAATTTGAGAAAAGATCTATCTAAATATATTTATACATTGCTATGACAATAAATATAATACAAATGTTATTTGTAATTTGGGTTAAATTTTTATTTTTGTTTTTTTATGTATTCTTAATTGTTTACTAATAATGGAATAATTGATCGATTTGATTTTTCTTAATTTTTTACTAATACTTCAATAATTGATGTAATTTTGATTTATAATTTTAATTTACTCTACAATAATTCTTAATTTTGATATATAAATTTATTATTATAATATTTTTATTTAAATAATAAATATTTAAAATATTCCCTTGCATTTTGAAAAGGGTAGTTCATAACCTATGGTGGGACATTCCATTCCGTAACCATTTCAGAATATCATTTTCATAATACACTTTATAAATTCTACATTTATCATTTTGATAGTGAAAAAATGTATTATAGAAAGGATATTCTGAAATGACTTCCTATTTCAAAAACATCTTTTACTTACAAAAACATCCCTTATTCTAGAACTACTCTATCAAAACTATCAAGAATAATTTGGTATTTCGAAAGATGTAAGATATTTACCCATATTTTAACTAGAATAAATTAAATTAAGATCGATCATAAATGTTGAACACAATCCATATCATACATCAAATCATTTTAGATTTATCTAATTTTGAGCCTTATAATCAGATCAACCAAGTGGTCTGATCCAATTTCTTCAACCAAGATTTACTTCCACTATCACGCTACACCTTGATTATGTTATAAGTATTGTTTGAAGTCTAATAAATTGCATTTACACCTAAAACCTCAACTACGAATATAAAATATACACACATACACACAATAATTTCCAGCATCATTATCCATTAAAATTTCAATGAAAATGCATACATGCTTCCATGACCATGATAAGATCTTTGCTAGTCTCGCGTCTGTAATATTTTGAACCATTTTAAGGATTAAGAGACTTGGAAAATTAAGAATAATTTATTGTCAAATGATGCATATCTAACACATTTGGAAAGAAATATGAACAATGAAACTCATTTGATAGAAAACATCATGAAAAAAACTAATGAAATGATATATTCCACACTCATGCCACCATCTCACAAAATTACAAATGAAGTTCTACATGTATTACAGGTCTAATATCCTCCACTGACATAACTCGTATATCTGCTGTCTTGCTTTCCTTGAAACAAAAAATGTAAATAAAAATGAAGCTTACTGCTTTTATTCCAACACTATAAGATTTATACAGCGATTGCAGCCACGGCCACAAACAGTAACGCTTCTGAACTAAAGCAATTACATAGTGGCAGTACCCGTCATTGAACAAAGCCGGCCTTAGTATCCACTGTGGAGACAACAAAGCCAGGGATTGCATGCTCTTCGAAAATATGAAAAAACAAAGTACTTACTGCAGGTATAAAACACACTCGTGAGCAAGACTTAAGATTCTCATATAAGGAAATGTGTGGCCGGATGATAATTCTTCATCACAGATCATGAGGGGAACGGCTATGATCTGAATGTGTCTGAGATCCAACACTAGAGTTTTGAGAGGTAAACAGGTTGGGGTATGAGAAGTATGAGTCGTCATCCATTGAAGGTAATCTCTTGGGCTGGTGACTAGAGAAGTTGTCATTCAGTACATGATTACTGGGCGGGGAGGAATCATAATCTTCCTTGAGTGTGTTAAAGGAAGGAAAACTTGATGAATGAGAGTCTGGGGAAGTATAATGATCCTGGTAATGTTCAAGATCTTTTCTATTATGGACATCAGAGTTACCTGCAGAATTTTGCTCGGTGAAATGCTTATCCTTTTTTGGAGATTCATTATCACCACCAGCATAAAATGGGTTCTCGGAGCTACTGTCGGATACATGTTCATCACTTCTCTTCTTAGTCAGCTCATTAATTCGGATTTGAGCAAGACTAGCTGCTGTGCGAGCTGCAGCTGCTGCACGTTCAGCAGTTTCTGCAGCAGCATGGGCAGCAGCTAACACATCCTGTAAGTCCACTTTGGGTTCTGATTTTGCGCTTGAAAAGGTGGGAGAAGAGTCACTAGGTCTTGCAGAAAATGATCCAGACGATAATGCTGGAGGAGAGATGAATGGCACAAACTGTATATTCTCTTTGGCAATTGAAGTATGGAGTTCATTTTTGTGAACTGTTGATCTATCTTCAACTTGCTCCTGCTTGACATCTTCAAAATCTCCAGAATTGCTTGATGAATCAAGATCAACTTCAAGGGGTTCCATAGTCAGATGTGTAACAATTTCAGGAGCTGTGGCAACATTTGCGTTTGGCCGTACTGATACTTTAGGAACTTCAGGAAATTCTAATGTATCAGAGCCAGAATCAGAATCAGGTTCTTCTTTATTGGGTGTTTCATGAGAAGAGTACATCTCTTCCTGGGGCTTTTCATCAGGAAGGGGCAACTTAGACCCACTAAAGAATTGGGTGGGGCCATTCTGAAAAGGAAAGGACTTATAATGTAAGATAGTGGTGTGTTGGGAAATCATTCCCAGTATTTTTCTAGCTAGTCATTACAACCTAAAACTTACCAATAAATCTTCATGTTTTTTAAAGAACTCAGTTTCTGAAGCAGCCGGGTCCCATTCTAAATCATGCTCAACAGCAATTTCTTTCAGAAGGTTCAGTTTCTTTTCTGGTGAAGGTGCACGAATTGAAAGTAGCTCTATTAACTGCAATTGAAATTCACATGGAGAATGTCATGAAAATAAAATGGCTTTTTGTATAAAAAGTTTAGTACAAGAGAAGAAAAGTTTTTAATAACATGAAAAATTCATGGAACCTGGCGATTAACCCCGCAGTCTGGCCTGAGCTCAGTTGCAGCAGATAAAAATTCCTTCCCATATTTGGCAGCAAATAGCATCTGAACCTGCAACAGCTCTGGCAGATCCGCACACCTCGGTGCAGCAAAACATACACTAGATATAGCTTCCTTCAAGTCAAGGGGACATTCCCTGAAAATATTGTGAACATTCATAATTAGAGAATAATGATTGATATTTTATAGTTATACTTTCGTTACAAGAATGATCATGGTCTTAATCACAACATGCACTTTTTAAAAAACAAGTACTAAATAATGCTAAAAATCCATTGGCCACTTTTTCCGACTTATCATCACACTCTCAAAAAGATGATAAGCAAAATTCCCAGTCTATTTAATGATAATAATAGCAAATAATACAAATTATATGAAGATTAGAACAGCAATTGAAAACCATAGGGAATCATCACTTGTAGAACTATGTGGCAGTAATATTTGATAATTAGGGTAGTACAAAAGTTAACAAAAGAAGTGATGTTCTCACAGCTAATGATCATGATAATTGGGATAGTTTCTTAAGACATTAAAACTGGTTGTGGCTGCAAATAAAACCTACTAGATGAACCATTGAATTATATCAAAAAGAAAATTTTCAGCAAAACTTCTAGCAAGCTTTTTTTAATGGTTATATGACTTCTCTTAGGTCTTCGTCTAGTCTACCTCATTATTTTTAATTCAACCCCTTTTTCTCACTAGTGTTTCTGTTGGTCTTCTTCTCACACAACCAGATCACCTTACAAAGTTCCATCATCAATAAGGGCTCAGAATGTCATTGATATAAATCATTTGTAATTTTACATTTTCTTGTATTTCCAATGATCCACTCAATCACCTCAGTATTCTTATCTCTGCTACAATTACTTTTGTTCTCGTTGGCACTTCACTGTCCAAACACCAGGGCATGACTCATTTTATAGTTTTCAGTAGATTTTTCATTTGAGTGTCACAGGCATTGGGACATTTCAATCACAAAATTATATCCCAATCATTTACCAATTGATTGATAAATTTGTTCAAACACTCCCTCAACCAAAATGCTGAAAAAAATCATCGTTTCTTCTTAGTTTAATGCTTTTACATTGCTTACTGTAGGTCTTGACTACAAACAAATTGATCCTCCCAGTTACTGGTTAGTCAGACCAGTAGAACAAAGTAACATTTTTGTGAAATTCAGTCTGAATAACATACTAACAGTTTCATCAACACAAGATTTACTAATAACTAAACTAACCTGAATGCAAAATTAAAATGGGCATATCACACAAATTCAGACAGAAACTAAGCTAGTCAGGCAGATTTCTGTTTCATCTCTAGACTACCTTTGAGATTCAATTATTGGAAGGCGGACAGCAATAAGTTCACAAAAGAGTTCAATGATTTCTTGAGCAGCCATCATATTCTCCTCTCTGATAATGTGTTCTACCTGCACATATGACCTCATCAAGAACAGAACTACCAAAGAAAAAGTACCAAAATGATTTTCTTCCCGTCCTCAACCATTGGCTTAAAATACTCAAATTAAAAAAGAAAAACATTAAACATCATATGCAGGCTTACCCTAATACGAGCTGTGGCTTCTTGGCCAGTCTCAAGTAGCTTGGCAATGTCACGCCGCATATTCTTCAACTGATTCTCTCTTCTGTTTCTTAACAGCTTTATTCGCGGAATTGTCAGTTTCAGAAGAGTTTTACTGAAAGGATGAACATTTGCAAACAGATCAATTACAAACTAAACACCAAAAATACAATAATGAAAGCAGCAGCAACGACACCAGTGATAAAAATAATAAAATGATTAAACACCACAAAAGAACTGTTGTCCAGATCAAGGTTTTATAAAAACAATCTGCCTGCCACCGCAATTTCGGTCACAACATCAAGGTTTTTGGGATAACCCGCAATTGCAGTCACAATTTCCGGCAATTTTTAAATTGGTTCAAATGAGCTATGCAATAAACTGAATCATTTAAATCAAACTGAAACACAGTCGCATAGTCCATACTTGACAATTAAAGCACAAAAATAACATAAACAATACCCAGTTACTTAGTAAGTAGATAAAGGGGAAAATTCAGGAATACAAACTATCTCAATTAATCCACTAAACCCAGCCATTTCAAAGTATAAAAAAAATACAATTTCAATAAGAAAAATAAAACACCCAGATTACATACAAAATCAAACAAAATAAGCAAACAGTACCATTTGGCAGCCTTAAAACCTTTGTTGAAGAGGGAATCGAACATGGCCATGGTGTAGGTTTCGATCAGGATCAAACCCTAAATCACAAGAAAACAAAATCCCAGAAACCAAAAACAGAGAATTGCAGTGAGTTTTGTTGAAGACAGCTAGCTTGGAACTTTAAGGTTCCGATTTTTTTTATCAATTTAAATTGAACTACAAAAAAAAAATTCGTGTGAATGAATAATAGAGAAAGAGAATGAGATTATATGTGATGAATACCAATTGGTCTTCCTTAACTACGAAGGTTTTGATTTCTGAAGAAAGATCGATGAAAGTGTGAAAATTGAAATCTCAATTTTTATTTTGTTTTTTCTTCTCTCTTATATATATAATTTTTTTAAGTGTTTGGTCCGCGTTAGGTTGATGTGTAAATTATCTGTTTGATTTTCACAAAGTATATACTCTGAATTAATTAAAACTTATGTTAAATCTCACTTTTAAACTAATAAATAAATATTTTCACATATAAGCTATTTTGAAATAAAATATATAAATAATATTACCATAAAATTTATGATAAAAAAAATTTAGATTTGCAATAGTTAGTTTATATTGTGATATGGTATTATTTTTAACCATTTCAATTTAAAATAAATAAACTTTAATATATTTAAATTTTTTGGTTCTAACCCTTTCAAAAGAAAAATGTCCTTAAAATTCAATTTTTTATGGTTAGTACTTGGTTTTTAAAAGATAGTATTTGTTATCAATTATTGGTAATGGGTTGTTGATGTTAGTATTTGTTCTGACAATAAATTATAAATCTCAACAAATCTCATGTTCTATAATATATTAGAGAATGAAAAATATCTGTCTAGAATAAAAAATATAGAAAAAATGGTATAATACAAGGTCTCTAATTAGTGAAAGTTTCCAAATTTTAAGAGTTCTCAAACATATATTATTTTGATCTAATATAAAAGAAATTCAGCCTTTACTTTTAAATATAACGAGTTAAGGGAGAAATTTACATTATTAGAATAAAATATTCAAAAGTTTTAAGATAATTATACTAAAAATAACATGTATGTGAATAAAAGAAGTTATTTAATTCTTAACATCTTTTAATTAAAAAATTATAAAAAAATATTAAATAAAAATTAATTTTAAAAATCAAAAATAATTAGTTAATATATGGAATAAATTAGAGATTATTTTATAAATTAAAAAAATTAATAGTATCTAAAATCATTTTTATTATTAATAAAAATTTATAAAATATTTTTTAAATTGATATCTAACCATTAGTTATCAACATTTTAACTATTAGTATAATAGAGACTAATTTAGAATATAAAGTAGTTAGTAATTAAAACTTGGTAGTTAATTTAGATATCAATTTATAAATCATCTCATAACTTTTTATTAATTAATAGAAATCATATCAATATTTTTTCAATCTATAAGATAATATCAACTTTAGTCAATATAATGAATTTAGTCTAATATTTCTTTGGAACTCTTTCTAGTTGTCACAATTTAACTCCATTTGTGTGGTACTGTTTTTCCAATTCAATTGTTTCTTGCTTTAATTCTTTGGCCTCTAAATTTGGTGCTGGAATTCATTCTCAATTGGTACTTATTTGAGTGGAAATTTGACTTGAGTAAGGTCTAGTCTTCTTGATAGGTGCTGGAATTGGAGAATTAAGTCCCTAATTCTAAGAGGAACAAAAGCAAAGGCAGAAACAAATACTTATCACAAACACCACAAACACTTGGAGGGCCCAACAAGAGAAGACAACCAAGGAAGTGCCAATAGCAAAAAAAAAAAAAAAACAAAGATCAACAAAGGGAGTTTTTTTAATTTTCTTTGCAACTTAACTTGTGTTAATTACTTCTTTAATTACGTGATTAGACGGTGAGTGTGTCTTCAAGGGCTCCAAGTGTCCAAGAAGCCTCACCTAGGGCCGACTAGTGTAGAACTATTTAGTTTAGCAAATTGTTAATTGTTTTTAATTGCATTTCCTTGCCTAATTAGCTACGCTTTTCAATTGTGTTGCCTTGTTTAAGCTTTGTTAAATCTTCTTGCTTGGTTAATTAGTTAGCTTGCATTGTTTTCTTGCATTAAAATCTGATTTCTCAACTTAATTGTGTTCTAAGTGGTTTACTAAGAGAAAGCCTTGTGTGAAGACATTGAGGGATAGTTTTTGGCTAAGGCAAAGGCTTGGTACTTAAGTAGTCCACTGTGACTCACCTCCCTTACCTGGAAAACTACCTTCTTTGACTTTCCTAAATTTTCTCAAGGTCAAATACTTGTATACACAAAGCTCTAGTCATGTCTTCTTCTTCTCATTCTGCAAAGTCTATTGAAAGTGAAGTAAAATCTATAAAAACTCTTTTGAAAGAAGTTTCACAAGCTGTGCAATTGATTTCATTTAGACAATTGGAGAATGAGACTAAAATTAATGAGTTGACTAAAGCACAAGAAGAGAAGTCACAAAATACTCATGCATCTAAAAGTAATGAGTCTCTAGGGGAGGGGAGCCTTAGAATCAATGACTATTACCAACCACCCCCTAGAAGAAATAGGCAAAGGGAGCAAGAGGGGCCAAGGGAGGTTAGAGTAGACCTACCTCACTTCCATGGTAAGGAGAATGTAGAAATCTACCTAGATTGGGAGATGAAAGTAGAACAACTCTTTGCTTGTCATAGGGTGAGTGAAGAACGCAAGGTACCCCTAGCCACCCTTAGCTTCCAAGGGAACGCCATGTATTGGTGGACCTTTCTCGAAAGAGAAAGACGTCTTCATAGGGAACCTCCCATTACGTATTGGAATGACCTTAGGGGAGCCTTAAGACGTCGCCACATTCCTTCCTACTACCATAGGGAGTTGATGGACAAGCTCCAAAGACTCAAACAAAAGAACATGAGTGTGGAAGAGTATAGGCAGAAAATGGAGCTCTACATGATGAGAGCATCCATTAGGGAAGAGGAGGACACCACCATAGCTAGGTTCCTTAGTGGCCTATCACTTGAGATAAGAGATAGGGTAGAACTCCTTCCCTACCAAGACTTGAATGACTTGGTTCAACTTTGCATTAAAGTTGAACAACAAATCTTGCGCAAAACTTCAAGTCAAAGGGTGAGTTCCTACTCTAACTTTTATCCCAAGAAAGAATATAGAAGAGAGGGTAGCACATCAAAAGAAAAACAAAAAGAACCTACCAAACCCTTAACCAAAGAAACCTCAACCCCACCCATCCGAGCTAGAGATGTTAAGTGTTTTAAGTGCTACGGTAGGGGGCATGTGCAAGCACAATGCCCAAACCAAAGGACTTTGTTTCTAAAGGGTGTAGATGAATACACTAGTGGTGAGGATGAGCCTAGTGAGAGAGAGGAAGGGGGAGAGCATGAGAGGGTAGCTCCACTAGAGGAAGAATTGCTTATGATTAGGAGAACCCTCAACAATCACCCTAGCACATCCATGGAAACACAAAGAGAGAACATATTTCATACAAGATGCAATGTTTTAGAAAACATATGTTCCCTCATTGTGGATAGTGGATCTAGTTGTAATTGTTGTAGTGCTAGAATGGTGGAAAAGCTTAATCTACAAGTAGTTCCTCACCCAAAACCTTACAAATTGCAATGGCTTAATGAAAATGGGGAACTAAGTGTAGATAAGCAAGTGGAAATCAAGTTTTCCATAGGGAACTACAAAGACAAAGTTTTATGTGATGTAGTGCCTATGGAAGCTTGGCACATCTTATTAGGGAGACCATGGCAATTTGACAAGAAAACCTTAGATGATGGTCTCACTAACGAGATTTCCTTCACCCACAAGCATAAGAAATTTGTACTTAGTCCTTTACCACATTCTCAAGTGGTGAAAGACCAAATACAAATGAAACATAAGAGGGATGAGGAAAATAAAAAAAAAGAGTGCTAGAAAAAGAGAAAATCATTAGGGATAGGAAGACGTGGGAGAAGAGTGTTCCTTCCCACAAGGTTGCTCAACAAGAAAAGCCTTTTGAAAACGTTTTGGAAAATTTGCTTCTTGTTGAACAACCAAGCCTAGTCTTTTGTAAAGGAACACTTACATGCACTGCCACAAGTAGTGAACTCATGAATCTACCTCCTCAAATAGAAAAACTTATAAGTGAATTTGAAGATATATTCTC
This sequence comes from Phaseolus vulgaris, assembly GCF_051622355.1. NCBI lineage: Eukaryota > Viridiplantae > Streptophyta > Magnoliopsida > Fabales > Fabaceae > Phaseolus > Phaseolus vulgaris. The sequence goes on along the minus strand of NC_143501.1, from coordinate 21,538,580 downwards.
TAATGAGGGACCCATTGGACTCCCTCCCATTAGAGGTATAGAACATCAAATTGACTTCATTCCGGGGGCAAGCCTACCAAATAGGCCCGCCTATAGAACAAACCCCGAGGAAACCAAGGAGATAGAATCACAAGTTCAAGACTTGTTGGAGAAGGGTTGGGTTCAAAAGAGCTTAAGCCCTTGTGTTGTACCTGTCTTGTTGGTGCCCAAAAAGGATGGAAAATGGCGCATGTGTTGTGATTGTCGAGCAATCAACAACATCACCATCAAGTATAGGCATCCAATCCCAAGGCTTGATGATATGCTTGATGAACTACATGGGTCAACCATATTCTCTAAAATTGACCTTAAAAGTGGATATCACCAAATTAGAATCAAAGAGGGTGATGAGTGGAAAACCGCTTTTAAGACCAAATTTGGATTATATGAGTGGTTGGTGATGCCCTTTGGGCTCACTAATGCCCCTAGTACATTCATGAGGCTCATGAATCATACCTTGAGAGATTGCATAGGTAAATATGTAGTAGTTTATTTTGATGATATCCTAGTGTATAGTAAAACCCTAGAAGACCATCTAAGTCACCTTAGGGAAGTTCTTCTAGTGCTTAGGAAAAATAGTCTTTTTGCCAATAGGGATAAATGTACCTTTTGTGTAGATAGTGTAGTTTTCTTAGGTTTCATAGTTAACCAAAGGGGGGTGCATGTTGACCCCGAGAAAATCAAAGCCATTCGAGAGTGGCCCACTCCACAAAATGTAAGTGATGTAAGGAGTTTTCATGGGTTAGCTAGCTTCTATAGAAGGTTTGTGCCTAATTTTTCAAGTCTAGCTTCTCCTTTGAATGAACTTGTAAAAAAAGATGTTGCATTTTGTTGGAATGATAAGCATGAGCAAGCCTTCCAAAGGCTAAAAGCTCAACTCACCAATGCACCAATTCTATCTCTTCCAAATTTTTCCAAAACTTTTGAGATAGAATGTGATGCATCGGGGGTAGGCATAGGTGCGGTATTGTTGCAAGGTGGACACCCCATTGCATATTTTAGTGAAAAACTCCATGGTGCCACCCTCAACTATCCCACCTATGACAAAGAGCTCTATGCTCTTGTGCGAGCCCTAAAGACTTGGGAACACTACCTTGTGTCCAAAGAATTTGTAATCCATAGTGATCACGAGTCTTTAAAATATTTAAAGGGCCAACACAAGCTCAACAAGAGACATGCTAAATGGATGAAATTTCTTGAACAATTTCCTTATGTAATCAAATACAAGAAAGAAAGCACCAATATAGCGGCCGATGCTCTTTCAAGACGGCATACACTCTTTTCAAATTTGGGTGCACAAATTCTTGGATTTGATCACATAAGAGAGCTTTACGAAGAGGATCAAGCACTTTCATCCATCTATGCCCAATGTCAACATAGAGCGTAAGGAGGTTACTATGTGTCCGAGGGATATCTTTTTAAAGAGGGAAAACTTTGCATTCCCCAAGGCACACATAGGAAACTCCTTGTCAAGGAATCACATGAGGGGGGACTCATGGGCCATTTTGGAGTTGATAAAACTCTAGACCTTTTGAAAGCAAAATTTTGTTGGCCACACATGAGGAAAGATGTCCAAAGACATTGTTCTAAATGCATATCATGTTTAAAAGCAAAGTCTAGAACAATGCCTCATGGACTCTACACCCCTTTGCCGATTGCAAATGCTCCTTGGGAAGACATTAACATGGATTTCATTTTAGGACTCCCTAGGACTGCAAGAGGCCATGACTCTATCTTTGTAGTAGTGGACCGTTTTAGCAAAATGTCCCATTTTATTCCTTGCCACAAGGTAGATGATGCTCAAAATATTTCTAGACTCTTCTTTAGAGAAGTGGTGAGACTTCATGGTCTCCCTAGAAGTATAGTATCCGATAGAGATCCCAAGTTTATAAGCCACTTTTGAAAAACTCTTTGGGGCAAACTCGGAACAAGACTACAATTTTCAACTTCTTGTCATCCTCAAACGGATGGCCAAACCGAAGTAGTCAATAGATCTCTTGGGACTATGCTTAGGGCTATCATGAAGGGAAACCATAAATCTTGGGATGAGTATCTTCCCCACATTGAGTTTGCTTACAATCGAGTAGTCCACAAGACTACTAATGCTTCTCCTTTTGAAGTAGTATATGGTTTTAATCCTCTCACACCTATGGATTTGTTGCCTCTTCCTAATCCACAAGAATTTGTGCATAAGGAAGGAGTAATCAAAGCCGACTTTGTGAAGAAAATGCATGAGAAGATTAAAATCCAAATACAACAACAAAATGAGAAGTACACAAAATACAACAATAAAGGGAAGAAAGAAATAATTTTTGAGGAAGGAGACTTAGTTTGGCTTCACCTTCGCAAAGATAGATTTCCAACTCAAAGGAAGTCCAAACTAAGTCCCCGAGGTGATGGACCCTTTCAAGTCCTCAAGCGAGTCAATAACAATGCATACAAATTGGACCTACCTCTTGAATATGGAGAACATGACACTTTTAATGTAATTGACCTTTCTCCATTTGTAGGTACCAATGACGACAAGGACGAGCTGGATTTGAGGACAAATCCTTTCCAAGGGGGAGGGGATGATGGAGGAGGGCCAAGCTCACCTCACCATGGAAGCCAAGACCCAAGACTAGACCGTCTAGAACCATGTGAGGAGCGTCTAGACTCAAGAGGGGAGCGTCTAGCACAAGAGGAGGGGCGGCTACACAAGGAGCGTCTAGGAGGAAGCCTAGACCGTCTAGGACCTATCACTAGGTCCATGACCAAGCACCTTCATGCACACATGGGTCAAGCCACGGATTGGAGGGAGAAGAACCTATACATGCTACATGAAGGCCCATTAGGGGTGGCTTAGTAATTAGTGTAGTGTTAGAAAGCATAAACTTGTCTTATATGTGATTTACCCTAGATTTTGTGCACATTCTAGAACATTGCCTCACATGGCCGGCCATGTGGTCCATGTGCCATGTGCCTTCACATTTCCATTTCATTTTGCTTACATTTCATGTGAAATTAGCTTAACATTCACGGCCTCCTTAGCCTATAAAAAGAGATACCTAGCTCTTGTATTTTCAAGATTAATGAGAGTAATGTTATGCTACCCACATTGTGCCATACATTGCTTTTGCCTAGTTTCTAGGACCTAATCTTCATCTTCATCACCTACCATAGGGCTGGCCGAACCTCCCTCTTTCCATACTCATCATGCACCTTCAAGATCACCATAACTCCTAGGAGGATCTTGCACATCTCAATCCATAGCTTCCGCACCATTGTTCACAAATCCAAGAAGAGCTCTATGAGAATGCCATCATGTTGTGTGTGTGTGTCTAGTTGTTTGAAACTTGTTAATTCATTCCTTAAGTTGATCCAAGCTCAATTGAATCTTTAACATTTTGAAAAGATGAATTTTCTAAAAGGAAGTGAAATTTCAACAGGTTGAAATTTCGAATCAACAGGTTGTTTTGACACTTACTAGATTTTAAAATGATTTGAAAAAGCTTTGTCTTTGCCTTTGCTGTCAAACAAATTTTAACAGGTTGAAATTTCGAAACAACAGATTGTTTAACACTTAGTGGATTTCAAAATGATTTGGAAAAGCTTTATCTTTTCCTTTGCTGTCAAACAAATTTCAACAGGTTGAAATTTCGAAACAACAGGTTATTTGACACTTAGTGGATTTTAATGCTGTAAAATAAAATTCAATCGGTTATTTCGAAAAATCAACTAATTGTTTTGATGAAAACCTTAACAGAATTCTGTTAAGTGGTTTTTCTGTTTTAAATAATTTCAACTGCTTTTGGGCTTTTGTTGTAACTGTTTTAACCATTTGATTGAAAGATAAAAAGGTGGTTTTACGCTCCTATGCATTAACTAAGTAAGAGAGATCAATCAAAGAGAGTTTTCATGTTTTCAAAGAGCTTTTGGATCATCTCAAGTGTGTGGAATAGGATTGGGTTTTGTATTCTGGTCTTTGATCTTGTGATTTACCCAGGTGTATTCTATTCCCTTCCTTCTTAATAATTGTATTTTTGTATTGGTGTTGCCAAGAAATGTTGTGTGTTCTTGAGGGGATCAAGATCAACATTCTAGGAGTGGTGTGGTGTTTGCCAAGGAGTGGTGTGTGTTCTTGAGTGGTTAAAGATCATCACTCTTGCTGTGTGTGAAATCCTGCAAAATCAGAGGGTGTTTTGACTTGAGGTGTGTGGTGCTGCAAAGAGGGTGAGTGGGTCTTGTAGTTTCAAGATCACCTCTTTGTGGATGTATTGTTTGTAATCTGTCATTGATTACATAGTGAATTCTCAGTGGTTTATGAGGACTGAATGTAGCTCAGGTGTTGAGTGAACCAGTATAAACATTCTGTATGAATCTCTCTATCCTTACACTCTTTAAATTGCTTTAAATCTGTTTTGATAAAACTACTGATAAAAACAACCGGTTATTTCGTAAAAACAACAGGTTGATTTTCTGCATCAAGCTTAAAACAATTTTATATTTGGTTGGACAGTTTTTCCATTGATTAATTCTTCATAGCCTTTCACTTTACCTTCAGTACTTGCGAAAATCTTTCAAAAACAATTCATCCCTCTCTTGTTTTAGCCCAATAATTCTAACACAAATTATATTTCAAGCCGCAGACAAAGTCATATGAACCTCCATCGACTCTCACCAACTGAATAACTTCATCTATGTGATTTCATTATATCAGTGGAGTCAGGATGTCTCATTACGGACCTGACAAATCAATACACTCTTACAACAATCTCAACACGGTATTTCTTTCTTGAAAATATTATGTCTTGATCACACTTTCACACTATTCCATATCTCATGTAACACATCAATGCACCATTCAATCACATCATATTTTAAACTTTTCTAAACAATCCAAATATATCTCAAAATTCACTGAAACATATAACTAAGTTCCTGTAATCATATTTTTAAATAAAATTTATAATTTTCACTTAAAAATAATATGGAATAATAAACTAGGCTTTCAAAAGCAAAAATAAAAAATTTTAAGTTTTCTTTTTACAAAGAGTCTAACTTGAGCGAGAATGGGTACCCAAGGGAAAATCCTCTCGCTTGAGTGAGAGTAAATCCAAGAGCAATCCTAGAGTTTACCCAATTTTCATCTGAGCGAGATGCCTTCTCTCTTGGGCCAAAATGGACCCGAGAGCATCCCATCTTTCCATTTTATTCTCGCTTGAGCAAGAATTAGCTCACCTGAGCGAGATATGCAGAGAAATCTGCATAATTAATTATGCTTAATTTCATCATTCATAGTCAAACAAAAACAATTTCAATAACTCATTTCACTTCAAAAGTAACTTACACTACATCAACTATATAAATCAACCAATTTTTCAGATTCAAACAAAAACATCTACCATAAATCATCCATATCAAAATCAACATATTTCCATTTTATTTCAAACAATATTATGCATTACTCATAAACAATCATCCTGCAAACAAAATTTGGAATTGGTGACATCCAAAATTTAGCCTAGGGTTCTATTGAAAATTTAAACTAGCTTCCCTTACCTAAACTTGAGCAGATGCTTACTAAGAGCTCCAAACCCACTAAAAGCTCAAGGGTAGCTTAACCTGCACCACATAGTCATGATAAAAAATCTAACTATATCACTAGGACCCTAAGCTAATAGAGATTAATCATGAAGCTTAAAGGGTCACATGCAAAGCCTATGTAGAGACAAACTTAAGAAGTTCAAAAATCAACTCAAAGAGAAGAGCAAAAATGAACTTACTCTATTAAAGATTATGGCCGGGCAATCTTGTAGTATTCACTGTCAGGAGTCTGATGACAGACTTCAATCTTCAAACTTATGAGTGAGGAGACCAAAATCTTAGAAAGAAGGCAGAGGAAAGGAAATTGAGTTTTTAGAGAGATGATGGTTCTTTTAAAATGAAACTTGAATAACTAAATTTTTATTTATATGCTATTTTTAACTTTAATAATAAAATATCTAGGTGCCATTTTAATTTTATTACTTCTACTCTAAGACTATTTTTCTCAGTCCTTACACATTTTGTATTTGACAACCCTTTTGTAGGGTTGACATTCTTTATCAGCACCACCACAAACCCCTCTTGGCTAAATATAAGTTATATATAGTCAATTCTACTCCAAACAAATTTAACTAGCCATATTTTAGGGTATTTGTTGTTTCAACGCTCTCATCGGGAAGGTAAAACCCTATACAAAGGGCTATGATAACTTTTCTACGGCAAGTGCACTGTGTTCTCAGAAGTAATAATTTGTCCCTAAGGACGGATATTGAATCCATAAGGAACAATTAAATAATCAAGTAACAAATTCGCTAAATAGAAAACAAAATAATAAAGTTTGTTGGAATTTGTTGTAATTGCAATAATTATAAGAAAACAAGTCAAAGAGTTTGTTGTTTCAATTGGGAAAATAGGGATTGAGGTTCATCTTTCTCAACTCTTTTGTATTTTGATTAGTATGACAATATTGTGTCCTTTGATTGATATTGATGCCGTATAAAAATCATTTATATCGATTTCTCGCATATAAAATTATTAAGACATTGACATCAATTAACATTTTAAGTCTATTCCTAACATTCAAATAAGTTAAGCATTATCATTTGGGTCAGAAACTTAGAAGTACTTTCCAGTCAAATCTAAGCTTCGAGATCATGGTAAACCAAGCATTACAAACAAAATGACAATATCAATCATCAATTAAGAACATAATATTATGTTTAGATATCACCTCAATACATAAGAGTTTGAACAAATAACTCCTGATCCCAAAGGGTAGAATTAGCCACACATGTTGGCCGTTACAAATATGGAGAGCAAGAAAAGAAGATTCCAAATGTTTCTCCTTGACGGTTACCTCCTCTAGGGTTTCTAACACCTTATATTCTCCCTAATTGGATTACAATTCACTCAATGGTGTTTTCCTTTCAATCATGCGTGTTTGGGGTTGTGCCTCAAACCTCCTATTTAATCCAATTGGCTTGGGCTAAGTGACTTCTCGCTTGGGTGTAATTGGGCTCGCCTGGATGAGTTGCACAAAAAAAGACCCAACGTCACTAGAGCAATCTCACCTGGGCAAGATTGAGCTCGCTTGGACGAGATCCTTTGGGGGTGTCTGGCTTAGGCAAGTTTGGGTGAGCTTTGGGTGAGTGTTGGTGTGTTCCAGCTTTGTATATTCTCCTTTTTCCCAATCATTTCCATTCTTCCCTAAAATCCTGAAATTAATACAAATTTGGGAATAAATTGTTCTTATTCAAATTAAAATCACAAAATATGTAAAATGGTATAAATTCATAAATTAGGGGTTATTTTATGTATATTTTATCAATTAATATCCATAAGTGTTTGTATTTTAATATAAAATTACTCAAATGTGGCACTTATCAGGCCACCACTTATGTAAACATGTGAACTTTGTGTTGTTCTTATGCGGAGTGGTGTATAAGGTGTGTGTAAAGTGACGTCAATGAAGGAGATCAAGGTACAATTATCTAATCTCAATGTTAATGTAGTTAGTCAAAGTAAGTGGTGAAATGTGTAGGAATAAGTGGTGACCTCTGCTACCAATTTTCTGCACAATTAATTAATTTTAGAAATTTTGAGGTTGTGTTGTTCTTGTGTAGGGTGGTGTAGTGCATGAGGTATGTGTAAAGTAACCCCAATGGAGAACACGAAGGTCAAGCTCTCTAATATGACTATTAATGTAGTTAGAGACAAACATAATAAGTGGTGACCTATGTAGGATTAAGTGGCGACCTAATACCAAGTTTCTGCATAATTAAGTAATTTTAGAAATTTTAAGCTTTTTGTTATTCTTGTGTGAGGTGGTGCATGAGGTGTGTGTAAAATGATCTTAATGGAAGACATCAAGGTACGATTATCTAATAATGTCAATTCATCAGAGTAAATGATGCCCTATGTATGAATAAGTGGTGATTGGCTACCAACTTTCTGCACATCGAAGTACTTTTAGAAATTTTGAGCTTTGTCTTGTTCTTGGGTGGGGCAGTGCAGTGCATGGGATGTGTGTAAAGTCACTCCACTGAAGGACACGATGATCAAGTTCTCTGATGTCACTGTTAATGTAGTTAGTCACAATCACATTAAGTGGTGACCTATATAGGAATAAGTGGTGACCTACTACCAAGTTTATGTACAGTTACATAATTTTAGAAAATTTAAACTTTGTTTTGTTCTTGGGAAGTGCAAGAAGTGTGTGTAAAGCGACCTTAATGGAGGACACCAAGATCAAGTTATTTAATCTCAATGTCAATGTAGTTAGCCATAATAAGTGGTGACCTGTTACCATTTTTCTACACAGTGATGTAATTTTAAAAATTTTGAGCTTTGTTTTATTCTTGGGTGGGGTGGTGCTTGAGGTGAGTGTAAAGTGACCTCAGTAAAGGACACCAAGGTCAAGTTCTCTAATCTTGATGTGAATGTTGTTAGTCACAGTAAGTGGTGACCTACTACCAAGTTTTTGCACACTGATCAAATTTTTGAAAATCTGAGCTTATTATTGTTTTTGGGTGGGGTAGTGCATGAAGTGTATGTAAAGTGACCTCAGTGGAGGACACCAAGGTCAAGTTTTGTAATCTTATTGTCAATGTAGTTAGTAACAGACACATTAAGTTGTGATCAAGGTAAGAATAAATGGTGACCTACTACAAAATTTCTACACGATGAAATAATTTTGGAAATTTTGAGCTTTGTGTTGTTCTTGGGTGGGGGGTGCATGAGGTGTGTGTAAAGTGACCTCAATGGAGGACACCAAGGAAAATTTCTATAATCTTAGTATCAATGTAGTTAGTCATAATAAGTAATGACTTGTGTGGGAATAAGTGGTGACCTACTATCAACTTTCTGCATATTAAACAAATTTCTAACATTTTGAGCTTATTGTTGTTGTTCAGTGAGGTGGTGCATGAGGTTTGTGTGAAGTGACCCCAGCGGAGGACACCAAGGTGAATTTCTCTAATGTCACTGTTATCGGTGTACAATTATCGTAGTGGACGAATCAAACCTGTAGTTGTGTACAATATTTATAATTTATGTTTTAGGTTGGACAATTTTATTAGTTAGTGGGTCGGTGTTACCAATGTTGCATTGTTCAAAATGTTTAAAATAATTGATTTCATTTTTCATGTGATAAACCAATTTCATGTGTGATAAACAAACCCAGTTCACCTTATTCATCATCCTCCCTGGCCATTGTGCAGAAACTTAGACCAAGTCACCACTTCCCAGACCATTTCTTTGAATGACCAACACATTAACCTCAATCGTCCTTGAGTCTAATTAGCTAGTACTTCAATAAATGAAATCTTTCATACTAAATTTAATCACAATTTGCATTTAAGCATAAAAAAAAACATTTTGAATATAATTACAGTAATCATGTCAAGAAAATTCAATTCAAAAGTATTCTTGCAATAAATATTTATTTTGTTCAGGAACATATTTGATTAGGTTAAATTGAGATTGTAAGAATATGAAGATAGATAAATAGATAACACTAAGTAAGTAGGAAAAATATGATTATAATTACCTTTAATATTAACATTATTATTATTATTATTATTAAAATTAGTATTAATATTAAAATTAAAATTATTATTATTACTATTAAAATTATTATTATTATTGATATTATTTTCAAAATTATTGTTAATATTTTTGTTAATATTATTATTAATATTTATCATTATTATTATGATTATTAATTTTAATGAAAATATCAATAAAATTATTATTATTAATAATAAAAAAAAAGTGGAATCAAATACAAAACAACACATACCGGAAAAAATAAACCTTACATTGTACAACAAAAAACTTGCAAATACATTAGAAAACCTAAAAATAAGAAAAGAAACCCCAAAATGAAAAGTAGAGAAAAAAAAATTAGAAAAAAAGTCAAACATATCAAATTAGGTCCATAAACTATTAACATAGTAATATTTTTTGATGGGTTATATGTCGAACGTTGCCAATGCATCGAACCCTAAAAAAAGACTTTAAACACTATTTATTTGTATCTAAGGTGGTTATACAAAGACTTTCCTTGATGGATTTGTGGTCTTCTCCTTTGTGTTTTTGAGGTGAATTAGCGGAAGTTTCATGGATTGTTGGCGAAACAAGGCTCTCCTAAGAGTTGTGATAGCCTTGGAGGTGCATGAGAAGTATGAAGAGTACGAGTGGTGCGGCCAACTCCCTTTGTAGGTGAAGGGGTGAAGATTAAAAGCCTATTCCTAAAAGAGTTTAGGCAAGAAGTGAGAATGACACAATTTTGGCAACATTTTACTATTCAATTAATCTTGCAAATACATGAGCCAAACCCTCTTATTTATAGTGTTTAAACCCTCTTATTTATAGTGTTTAGAGGGCTGAAAATTCAAAAGAAAGTGGAGGGAAATTCAAATGAGAAGCATTTCAATTTGGAGCCAATTCCTAGTCACAAGGAAAGTGTGACTTGGTTTCTTTTTTTTTGGCACCTCCTAAATCTACACCTACACCTTCTTTTTATGTCACATGAAAGGTATGGCTTAACTTTATACATTTGCACATCTTATATTTATATCTACACCTCCCTTTATGTTCTCCTAAAAATACTCAAAAGTAATTACAAAAGAAAGACATCCAATAATGCTTAGTTGACCCATATCTTCTATTTGTTGGGCTTGAGCTGAAGCTTGAACTTGTATTTGGGTTTGGGTTTTTTCTATCATGGGCTTGGACCTCTTCCATCATTCCTTGTACGTGTGAGAATGTTGTATAATTTTTAAATATTTAAATATATTGAATTTGATTTTATCTCATTTTAAATTATTTTTTAATATTTTATTTGAATAATATAATTGAAATGTTTTCAATTTTTATTTATTTAGATAAAGTAAACAAAATTTAAATATTACATAATTGTTAATAAATAAAAGTATAAATGTTGATGGATTTTTTAGTTATAATATAATTATTTTTTAGTTTATGTTGATTAAGATTATTTTTATTTTTTCTGAGTTTTTTTTAATATTGACTGTTTTTTATTTCAATTGACACAAACAAAAAAAGTCCTAGTAAATATTGATTGAAGGTTTTTCAATCAACATTAATTTTTTTTTTACAAAAATTGTAACAAAGAGTAATATTGGTGTTGATCAACAACCACCACAAACATTTAAAAAAATAAACCACGATAGATATCAATAAAAAAAATATTGTTCATATTTGTGTAGAAATTGTGTCCTCCATATTGATCAAGAAAACTCTTAATAATATCTTAAAATTGCAAATAAGAAAATAACTCTTATCAATATAATAAAAAAGTTATAGTCGATATCAATTAAAAAAATAGTCTTTTCAAATGTATCCATCTTAATCAAATTGATAACACACTGAACAAGATAAGTTGAGGAGTTTGAAATTTCTAATTTTATTTAATATAATTACTATGAAATTCTAGAATTTAAATTTCTTTATAAATTTCTTACCCTTATCGTAAAAAAATTTGATTTTTTATAATAATAATTACTCGCTTAAAATTCTCTCTCCAAACACTCTATTTAGATATTAGAAATTTCATCACAGCTAAACAATCACTTAACTACAATAATGCTTGAATTTTGAACTTATTTTAAACCTATTTTATAAGACTACTTTCAAATATTTTATTTCTACACTTTATAAACACATTATTTTTCTATTATAAATTTATCCAAAGCTTAGTGTTTTATTGTCCATCAAATTGAAAATAAAATTTTAAAACTTTAAAACATATAACATAAGCCATGAGAAAATTTAGTAAATAATTATTAGAAAATAATTTTGATGAAATTAGAATAAATTTCATTTGATATTTTTAATAAGAGCTTTTATAAGTCACATAGAGAGAAAGTAGTAAAGACATAATGTAAGGCTACATTTCTCTCTCATTTTTAAGTTATTTTCTCCCTCCTCTTCCTTTCTTAAATTTTCTCCTTACTTACTCTAAATTTTCTCCTTACTTTTTTTTCCTCTCCTCGTTCACTGTAGTATATCCCAATTTGTAATATGTTCTCCCATATTTCAGTTGTGCTAGGAGACTAGGCTAAACTGGACGAACTTCAATAAAAATTCTCAGGTGTGTTCTTTCCTCTTTATCTCTTTTATTTTTCAACTCTATTTATTGGTATTATGATGTTTTCTTTTCAGTAGTAGTATAGTATTCAATATTATTTGTGGGGTAGCTCTGTTAGTGTTTTGTCTGGTTCATTTGTTTTGTACTAGGTCATTTCACTAGTTGTGTTGTTTTAGTGGGGAAATTACCCGATTTCCCTAACAAGTGGTATCAAGAGCCGAAGGTTAGCCCTTGGGTTGTCTGAAATTGTTTGTAATATTGAATACTATACTTTGAGTTTGTAATAGCAAATCAAGATCGAGAAGCGAAGGATGTATCGATGGTGTCAGGCTCCTCGTCATCATGGTTGAGGTTCCCGGTGTCCGCTTTGAAATTGGCGGTAGAAATATTTGATGGCACTAGACATTTCGGCATGTGGCAAGGAGAGGTCTTGGATTCTCTTTTTCAGCTGGTCTTGATATTGCTATTGAGGAAGAGAAACCAGAAGAGGTAGAGGAGAAAGACTGGAGCATCATCAACCGGTTGGTGTGCGAAACTATTCGATCCTGCTTGTCCAGAGAGCAGAAGAATGCTATAAAAAACGAGACTTCTGGACACAAACTGTGGAAGGCATTGAAGGACAAGTGTCTGAAGAAGAGTGGTCAGAACAAGCTCCTGATGAAGAAAAGGTTGTTCCGATTTGACTACCAACAAGGTACTACTATGAATACACACATCACTATGTTTAATCAATTAGTATCAGATTTGTTGAATTTAGATGTGAAGTTTGAGGATGAGAATTTGGCTTTGATGTTGTTATCATCTATTATTGATGAATTTGAACATTTGTGTTGAACCAAGTGGTGTTCAAGTTTTGAAGAATCCAAATCCTTTGAAGGATGTTGAAGCCTCTGCTGTGCTTGATGTTGCTGTGCTGGTTTAAGCTTAGTTCTGGGGTAGTTTGGATGTTGTAATCCACCCTTTGATTAAATCTAAAGCATAGGCATTCTCAATCTTTGTGAAAGTAAAATGTTTTCAAAACTAAGTTAAAACAACCGATTGTTTTGTCGAAACAACCGATTGTTTATACTTAGGTGTTTTAAGAAAAAGATTAAAAACTGTTTTTAAAATGGTTGAACTGTTAAGTACCAAAACAACCGATTAATTCGAGGAAACAACCGATTGTTTGTTTTGGGACCATAACAGAAAAACTATTTTAGCTTTGACTAAGCTTTAAATGATTTAACTGCTTACGCTCCAGTCATTAAATGCTTTGACCAATCTTTTAATGCAATTTAAGAGTTTGTTAAGATTTGATAACAAACTACATCTTTGAATATATTCAGAAAAACAGATTTGACAATTAATCTTTGACAAGTTTTTGCTAAGAGTTTTTGAGTTTTTCAAAGAGCTGAGATTGCTAAGAGTTTGTGATTGATCAAAGTGTATGGAATAGGATTCTGCTTATATTGATTTTAGATTATCTTTTGTAACAAGTGTAATCCTTGTACTCTGTTGAACAACTTTCGTTTCTGTGTTTGCTGAGATTGGTTGTGTTCTTGAGGGGATCAAGATCAGCAATCTTAGTGTTGGTGTGTTGGCTAAGAAGAGTGTGTGTCTTGAGGTGTTCAAGGTCATTCTCTTGGTTGTTGTGTAAGTGATCAAGGTGTGATTGCTTAGTGGATTTCCTCAGGGTTCTGAGAAGACTGGATGTAGCTCTAGGTTTGGAGTGAACCAGTATAAACAATTGTGTACAATCTCTCTATCTCTAACTCTTTAAATTCAGTTTTATTTTGTTGTTTGCTGGTATAAACAACCGATTGTTTTTCTGGTACTGCAGCTTTTGCTTGCTGTTTTGGCAAACTGAATTTCTGAATCAATTGTTTCTTGAGATAATTTCATTCTTGTTTGAAAAGTTTGTGAAAACCCTCTTTAAACAATTCACCCCCCTCTAGTTTAAAGCCATCTATTCTAACAATTTGGAGACTACACTCCTTCACGGGAAGGAGAATGTGTCGTTAGATGCTGTTTGTTCTGCTTTGTATAGTCATGAATTGAGAAAGCAGGATAAGATGAACACCAAATCAACGACATCAGAAGAAGCATTGGTGGCAAGAGGTTGTCAACAAAGCCAAACAAAGGGGAGAAGAGGAAGGTCTAAGTCTAAAGGCCGAGCCATTGCCAAAGATGAATGTGCTTTCTATCATGAGAAAGGACACTGGAAGAAAGTGTTGAATCAAGTGTGTTCAAGCTTTGAAGAATCCAAATCCTTTGAGTTTGATGCAAGGTTGGATGTGCTTGTTGTTGCTAAGGTGTTTTAGAATAGGATCTGAGGTAGATTATCTGTGTAAATCCACTCTTGATTGAATCCAAAGCTTAAGTGTTCTCAAACCTTTTGAATTGAAAGTGTTTTTCAAACTAAGTGAAAACAACCTGTTGTTTTTGTCGAAACAACTGATTGTTTTACTCTTAGGTGTTTTGAGAAAGGTTGAAAATTGTTTTTGATGGTTGACTTGTTGTCAAAGCAAAACAACCGATTGATTCGCACATTCAACCGATTGTTTGTTTTCAAACCATAATAGAAAACGCTTTTGAGTGTTGATTAAACTTTAAATGATTTTATAACTGAATGCGCTCCTATTTTAAATGCTTTGACCAATCTTTAAAAGCTATACAAAGTTTGTTCAGCTTTTGTAACAAACAACAACTGAGATTCAATCATAGAAAAACAGATTTGAGTTTTTCACTGATTTTGCTTTTCAAAAGTTAAAGATTGCTTTGATCAAGAGAGAGTGGAATAGGATTTTCATTTGTACTGATTTCAGATAATTCTATAACAAGTGTAATCCTTTTGTACTTTGTGTAAACTCTGGTGTGATAGGCCAAGAAGTGTTGTGTGCTCTTGAGGTTGTCAAGATCAGCATTCTTGGTGGTGTATGTGCTGAGCCAAAGGAAGTGTGTGTCTTGAGGGGATCAAGGTCACTTCTTTGGTGGTGTGTGTAAATAATCTAGGTTTGGTTACTTAGTGGATTCCCTAGTGGTTTCTGGGAAGACTAGATGTAGCTCTTGGTTTAAAAGTGAACCAGTATAAACTGTGTGTGCAATCTCTCTCTCCCTTAAACTCTTTAATTTCAGTTTGTCTATTTTAATTGGTATAAACAACCAATTGTTTCTACGAAACAACCGATTGTTTTTCTGGTGTTGTGCTAAATTGCTTTGTGTTTTTGGCAAACTGAGTTCTGAATCAAGTTTTCTCAAAATAATTTCATTCTAGACCAAAAAGTTTGCGAAAACCCTCTTTAAACCATTCACCCTCCCTCTAGTTTAAAGCCATACATTCTAACAGAAAGACTGTCCAAAACTGCAGAATAAAGGGAAGGCTCCACAATATGCAAATGTTGCAGAATGCAAAAAGTGATGTGGAATCAAATATCTCTTTGATTGTATCACCTTTAGCATCATTGCATCCAGATGAGTGGATATTGAATTCAGGTTGTATTTATCATATGTGTGTTGAATCAAGTGTGTTCAAGCTTTGAAGAATCCAAACCCTTTGAAGTTTGATGGAAGGCTGGTTGTGCTTGCTGTTGCAAAGGTGTTTTAGAATAGGATCTCGGGTAGATTTTCTGTGTAAATCCACTCTTGATTGTATCCAAAGCTTAAGCATTCTTAAACCTTTTAATTGAAAGTGTTTTTCAAACTAAGTGAAAAACAACATGTTGTTTTGTCGAAACAACTGATTGTTTTATACTTAGGTGCTTTTAGGAAGGTTGAAAACTATTTTTGATGGTTGACTTGCTGCCAAACCAAAACAACCGATTGATTCGAGTATTCTACCGATTGTTTGTTTTGGGACCATAACAGAAAACTGTTTTGTGCTTTGACTGAGCATTAAATGATTTTATAACTGATTACGCTCTAGTTTTAAATGCTTTGATCAGTCTTTGAAAGTAATAAATAGTTTGTTATGTTTATGTAACGAAAAAGAACTGAGATTTAATAAAAGAAAAGCAGATTTGAGTTTTTCACTGATTTTCCTTTTGAAGAGTTGAAGTTTGCTTTGAGATTGCTTGGATCAAGAGAGTGTGGAATAGTATTTTCATCTTATATTGATTTCAGATCTTTCTGTAACAAGTGTAATCCTTTTGTACTTTGAAGAAACTCTGTGTGTGAAACTGAGAAGTGTTGTGTGTTCTTGAGGTTGTCAAGATCAATATTCTTAGTGGTGTTTGTGCTGAGCCAAAGGAAGTGTGCGTCTTGAGGGGATCAAGGTCACTTTTTTGGTAGTGTTGTAAGTAATCTAGGGTTGATTGCTTAGTGGATTCCCCAGTGATTTCTGGGAGGACTTGATGGCAAAATCATGGAGCTCTTCTCATATTTGTGATCAAAGGGTGCGGAAGCTATGGATTGAGATGTGCAAGATCCTCCTAGGAGCTATGGTGATCTGGAAGGTGCATCATGTGTATGGAAAGAGGGAGGTTCGGCCAACCCTATGGTAGGTGATGAAGATGAAGATTAGGTCCTAGAAACTAGTCAAAAGCAATGTATGGCACAATGTGGGCAGCATAACATTACTCTCATTAATCTTGAAAATACAAAAGATAAGCATCTCCTTTTATAGGCTAAGGAGGCCGTGAATGTTAAGCTAATTTCACATGAAATGTAAGCAAAATGAAATGGAAATGTGAAGGCACATGGCACATGGACCACATGGTCGGCCATGTGAGACAATCTTCTAGAATGTGCACAAAATCTAGGGTAAATCACATATAAGACAAGTTTATGCTTTCTAACACTACACTAATTACTAAGCCACCCCTAATGGGCCTCCATATAACATGTATAGGTTCTTCTCCCTCCAATCCGTAGCTAGACCCATTTGTGCGTGAAGGTGCTTGGTCATGGACCTAGTGATAGGTACTAGACGGTCTAGGCTTCCTCCTAGACGCTCCTCTTGTAGCCGCTCCTTATCATGTGCTAGACGCTCTCCTCTTGAGTCTAGACGCTCCTCACATGGTTCTAGACGGTCTAGTCTTGGGTCTTGGCTTCCATGGTGAGGTGAGTTTGGCCTTCCTCCATCATCCCCTCCCCCTTGGAAAGGATTTGTCCTCAAATCCAGCTCGTCCTCGTCGTCATTGGTACCTACAAATGGAGAAAGGTCAATTACATTAAAAGTGTCATGTACTCCATATTCAAGAGGTAGGTCCAATTTGTATGCATTGTTATTGACTCGCTTGAGGACTTGAAAGGGTCCATCACCTCGGGGACTTAGTTTGGACTTCCTTTGAGTTGGAAATCTATCTTTGCGAAGGTGAAGCCAAACTAAGTATCCTTCCTCAAAAATTATTTCTTTCTTCCCTTTATTGTTGTATTTTGTGTACTTCTCATTTTGTTGTTGTATTTGGAGTTTAATATTCTCATGCATTTTCTTCACAAAGTCGGCTTTGAGTACTCCTTCCTTATGCACAAATTCTTGTGGATTATGAAGAGGTAACAAATCCATAGGTGTGAGAGGATTAAAACCATATACTACTTCAAAAGGAGAAGCATTAGTAGTATTGTGGACTACTCGATTGTAAGCAAACTCAATGTGGGGAAGATACTCATCCCAAGATTTATGGTTTCCCTTCATGATAGCCCTAAGCATAGTCCCAAGAGATCTATTGACTACTTCGGTTTGGCCATCCGTTTCAGGATGACAAGAAGTTGAAAATTGTAGTCTTGTTCCAAGTTTGTCCCAAAGAATTTTCCAAAAGTGGCTTATAAACTTGGGATCTCTATCGGATACTATACTTCTATGGAGACCATGAAGTCTCACCACTTCTCTAAAGAAGAGTCTAGAAATATTTTGAGCATCATCTACCTTGTGGCAAGGAATAAAATGGGACATTTTGCTAAAACGGTCCACTACCACAAAGATAGAGTCATGGCCTCTTGCAGTCCTAGGGAGTCCTAAAATGAAATCCATGCTAATGTCTTCCCAAGGAGCATTTGCAATCGGCAAAAGGGTGTAGAGTCCATGAGGCATTGTTCTAGACTTTGCTTTTAAACATGATATGCATCTAGAACAATGTCTTTGGACATCTTTCCTCATGTGTGGCCAACAAAATTTTGCTTTCAAAAGGTCTAGAGTCTTATCAACTCCGAAATGGCCCAGGAGTCCCCCCTCATGTGATTCCTTGACAAGGAGTTTCCTATGTGTGCCTTGGGGAATGCAAAGTTTTCCATCTTTAAAAAGATATCCCTCGGACACATAGTAACCTCCTTGCGCTCTATGTTGACATTGGGCATAGATGGATGAAAGTTCTTGATCCTCTTGGTAAAGTTCTCTTATGTGATCAAATCCAAGAATTTGTGCACCAATTTTGAAAAGAGTGTATGCCGTCTTGAAAGAGCATCGACCACTATATTGGTGCTTCCTTTCTTGTATTTGATTACATAAAGAAATTGTTCAAGAAATTCCATCCATTTAGCATGTCTCTTGTTGAGCTTGTGTTGGCCCTTTAAATATTTTAAAGACTCGTGATCACTATGGATTACAAATTCTTTGGACAAGAGGTAGTGTTCCCAAGTCTTTAGGGCTCGCACAAGAGCATAGAGCTCTTTGTGATAGGTGGGATAGTTGAGGGTGGCACCATGGAGTTTTTCACTAAAATATGCAATGTGGTGTCCACCTTGCAACAATACCGCACCTATGCCTACCCCCGATGCATCACATTCTATCTCAAAAGTTTTGGAAAAATTTGGAAGATATAGAATTGGTGCATTGGTGAGTTGAGCTTTTAGCCTTTGGAAGGCTTGCTCATGCTTATTATTCCAACAAAATGCAACATCTTTTTTTACAAGTTCATTAAAAGGAGAAGCTAGACTTGAAAAATTAGGCACAAACCTTCTATAGAAGCTAGCTAACCCATGAAAACTCCTTACATCACTTACATTTTGTGGAGTGGGCCACTCTCGGATGACTTTGATTTTCTCGGGGTCAACATGCACCCCCCTTTGGTTAACTATAAACCCTAAGAATACTACACTATCTACACAAAAGGTACACTTATCCCTATTGGCAAAAAGACTATTTTTCCTAAGCACTAGAAGAACTTCCCTAAGGTGACTTAGATGGTCTTCTAGGGTTTTACTATACACTAGGATATCATCAAAATAAACTACTACATATTTACCTATGCAATCTCTCAAGGTATGATTCATGAGCCTCATGAATGTACTAGGGGCATTAGTGAGCCCAAAGGGCATCACCAACCACTCATATAATCCAAATTTGGTCTTAAAAGCGGGCCTATTTGGTAGGCTTGCCCCCGGAATGAAGTCAATTTGATGTTCTATACCTCTAATGGGAGGGAGTCCAATGGGTCCCTCATTAGAGAATATATCTTCAAATTCACTTAAAAGTTTTTCTATTTGAGGAGGTAGATTCATGAGTTCACTACTTGTGGCAGTGCATGTAAGTGTTCCTTTACAAAAGACAAGGCTTGGTTGTTCAACAAGAAGCAAATTTTCCAAAACGTTTTCAACAGGTTTTTCTTGTTAAGCAACCTTGTGGGAAGGAACACTCTTCTCCCACGCCATCCTATCCCTAGGATTTTCTCTTTTTCTAGCGCTTTTTTTTTTATTTTCCTCATCCCTCTTATGTTTCATTTGTATTTGGTCTTTCACCACTTGAGAATGTGCTAAAGGACTAAGTACAAATTTCTTATGCTTGTGGGTGAAGGAAATCTCGTTAGTGAGACCATCATGCAAGGTTTTCTTATCAAAATGCCATGGTCTCCCTAATAAGATGTGCCAAGCTTCCATAGGCACTACATCACATAAAACTTTGTCTTTGTAGTTCCCTATGGAAAACTTGATTTCCACTTGCTTATCTACACTTAGTTCCTCATTTTCATTAAGCCATTGCAATTTGTAAGGTTTTGGGTGAGGAACTACTTGTAGATTAAGCTTTTCCACCATTCTAGCACTACAACAATTACAACTAGATCCACTATCCACAATGAGGGAACATATGTTTTCTAAAACATTGCATCTTGTATGAAATATGTTCTCTCTTTGTGTTTCCATGGATGTGCTAGGGTGATTGTTGAGGGTTCTCCTAATCATAAGCAATTCTCCCTCTAGTGGAGCTACCCTCTCATCCTCCCCCCCTTCCTCTCTCTCACTAGGCTCATCCTCGCCACTAGTGTATTCATCTACACCCTTTAGAAGCAAAGTCCTTTGGTTTGGGCATTGTGCTTGCACATGCCCCCTACCATAGCACTTAAAACACTTAACATCTCTAGCTCGGATGGGTGGGGTTGAGGTTTCTTTGGTTAAGGGTTTGGTAGGTTCTTTTTGTTTTTCTTTTGATGTGCTACCCTTCCTTCTATATTCTTTCTCGGGATAAAAGTTAGAGTAGGAACTCACCCTTTGACTTGAAGTTTTGCGCAAGATTTGTTGTTCAACTTTAATGCAAAGTTGAACCAAGTCATTCAAGTCTTGGTAGGGAAGGAGTTCTACCCTATCTCTTATCTCAAGTGATAGGCCACTAAGGAACCTAGCTATGGTGGTGTCCTCCTCTTCCCTAATGGATGCTCTCATCATGTAGAGCTCCATTTTCTGTCTATACTCTTCCACACTCATGTTCTTTTGTTAGAGTCTTTGGAGCTTGTCCATCAACTCCCTATGGTAGTAGGAAGGTATGTGGCGGCGTCTTAGGGCTCCCCTATGGTCATTCCAATATGTAATGGGAGGTTCCTTATGAAGACGCCTTTCTCTTTCGAGAGAGGTCCACTAATACATGGCGTTCCCTTGGAAGCTAAGGGTGGCTAGGGGTACCTTGCGTTCTTCACTCACCCTATGGCAAGCAAAGAGTTGTTCTACTTTCATCTCCCAATCTAGGTAGATTTCTACATTCTCCTTACCATGGAAGTGAGGTAGGTCTACTCTAACCTCCCTTGGCCCCTCTTGCTCCCTTTGCCTATTTCTTCTAGGGGGTGGTTGGTAATAGTCATTGATTCTAAGGCTCCCCTCCCCTAGAGACTCATTACTTTTAGATGCATGAGTATGAGATTTTTTTTTATTTTTGTGACTTCTCTTCTTGTGCTTTAGTCAACTCATTAATTTTAGTCTCATTCTCCAATTGTCTAAATGAAATCAATTGCACAGCTTGTGAAACTTCTTTCAAAAGAGTTTTTATAGATTTTACTTCACTTTCAATAGACTTTGAAGAATGAGAAGAAGAAGACATGACTAGAGCTTTGTGTATACAAGTATTTTACCTTGAGAAAATTTAGGAAAGTCAAAGAAGGTAGTTTTCCAGGTAAGGGAGGTGAGTCACAGTGGACTACTTAAGTACCAAGCCTTTGCCTTAGCCAAAAACTATCCCTCAATGTCTTCACACAAAGCTTTCTCTTAGTAAACCACTTAGAACACAATTAAGTTGAGAAATCAGATTTTAATGCAAGAAAACAATGCAAGCTAACTAATTAACCAAGCAAGAAGATTTAACAAAGCGTAAACAAGGCAACACAATTGAAAAGCGTAGCTAATTAGGCAAGGAAATGCAATTAAAAACAAATAACAATTTGCTAAACTAAAAAGTTCTACACTAGTCGGCCCAAGGTGAGGCTTCTTGGACACTTGGAGCCCTTGAAGACACACTCACCGTCTAATCACGTAATTAAAGAAGTAATTAACACAAGTTAAGTTGCAAAGAAAATTAAGAAAACTCCCTTTGTTGATCTTTTTTTGCTATTGGCACTTCCTTGGTTGTCTTTTCTTTGTTGGGCCCTCCAAGTGTTTGTGGTGTTTTTGATAAGTATTTGATTCTGCCTTTGCCTTTGTTCCTCTTAGAATTAGGGTCTTAATTCTCCAATTCCAGCACCTATCAAGAAGACTAGACCTTACTCAAGTCAATTTTCCACTCACATAAGCACCAATTGAGAATAAATTCCAGCACCAAATGTAGAGGCCAAAGAATTAAAGCAAGAAACAATTTAATTGGAAAAACAGTACCACACAAAGAAGTTAAATTGTGACAACTAGAAAGAGTTCCAAGAAATATTAGACAAGCAAATAAAGGTACTCAAATAAAGGTAGGCACACAAAATGAATCCTCAGAATAGCACTAGAATAGATTTCAAAATAAAAAAACAACACCACTGGAAAATTGTTGTGGGCCAGAGAACTTGATTTTCCCCGATTTATGCTGAGGTGCCCTTTTAAGATTTGCTTCTGAAAATTTATATGAAAAATATTCAAGATCTTAACTAAATTTTGGCGTTGGTTTCACTCCAAACGCATGAGCCATTTTTTTTAATAAATTTTGCAAAATCAGTGTTCAGTTACGCCAACTATAGCGCCCAGATTTGCACACTGTTTTTATAATATTTATCATTTTTTTTCTATTGACTCTTTTCAGCTGATTCTTTTTTTGTCTTTTCTGTAACACCTCAATCTTGCATAATCCAGAGAATCAAAAATTTCCTATGTAGGAAAATAATTTTCTTAAACAAAACAACCAGCACAGAATTATGTAAAACAGGGGATTCTGTAAAAACTGGAAAAAAACAGCAAGAGACCAAAAGATAAACACAATGGAATTGATGAAAAGGAATTTGTGTAGATCTAAACACTAATATGAACTCAAGCTAAAAAAATAAAAGGCACCAAAAGATCAAAAACACAGCAGATTCAAATAAAATATTTAGACCAAAATCAAGAAACAAAAAAGCCAAACAAAGTACCACTATGATTTGATTACATTTTGGAAATACATGACTAGACAAAACACATATAGATTCAGAAATTAAAAGACTCAAAGAGCATAAAATGAACCAAATAAAATTGCAATAAAGACTCAAATACCTAAAATAAAAACAGCAACTCAAAGGTGTATGGAATCCTACCAAAAATTGCACAAGGATTGCTCAAGATCAATTGAACAAGGTGCACCGATTGGAATTTCCAAATAGCACACCAAATCAAAATAAAAAAATTAAAAACAGCAAGACAAGTATGAAAACAAGATGAACAACATGAAATAAAGAAGAACTCAAAATGAAAATGACCAAGAACTACTCATCTTTGAAGAACCCATGCTCATGATACCAAATGATGGCAAAATCATGGAGCTCTTCTCAGATTTGTGATCAAAGGGTGCGGAAGCTATGGATTGAGATGTGCAAGATCCTCCTAGGAGCTATGGTGATCTTGAAGGTGCATGATGTGTATGGAAAGAGGGAGGTTCGGCCAGCCCTATGGTAGGTGATGAAGATGAAGATTAGGTCCTAGAAGCTAGGCAAAAGCAATGTATGGCACAATGTGGGCAGCATAACATTACTCTCATTAATCTTTAAAATACAAGAGCTAGGCATCTCCTTTTATAGGCTAAGGAGGCCGTGAATGTTAAGCTAATTTCACATGAAATGTAAGCAAAATGAAATGGAAATGTGAAGGCACATGGCACATGGACCACATGGTCGGCCATGTGAGACAATCTTCTAGAATGTGCACAAAATCTAGGGTAAATCACATATAAGACAAGTTTATGCTTTCTAACACTACACTAATTACTAAGCCACCCCTAATGGGCCTCCATGTAACATGTATAGGTTCTTCTCCCTCCAATCCGTAGCTAGACCCATTTGTGCGTGAAGGTGCTTGGTCATGGACCTAGTGATAGGTCCTAGACGGTCTAGGCTTCCTCCTAGACGTTCCTCTTGTTGCCGCTCCTTATCATGTGCTAGACGCTCTCCTCTTGAGTCTAGACGCTCCTCACATGGTTCTAGACGGTCTAGTCTTGGGTCTTGGCTTCTATGGTGAGGTGAGCTTGGCCCTCCTCCATCAGGACTGGATGTAGCTCTTGGTTAAGAGTGAACCAGTATAACTCTGTGTGTACAATCTCTCTATCCCTTGAACTCTTTAATTTCAGTTTATGTTGTAAACTGGTATAAACAACCGATTGTTTCTGCGAAACAACCGATTATTTTTCTGGTGCTGTGCTAAATTGCTTTGTGTTTTTAGCAAACTGAATTCTGAATCAAGTTTTCTCAAAGTAATTTCATTCTAGACTTAAAAGTTTGCGAAAAACCCTCTTTAAACCATTCAACCCCCCCCCCCCTTTAGTTTTAAGTTATACTTTCTTACAATTGGCATTAAGAGCTTGGTTCTAGAAATTTATTCAAGTGTGATCGTAAAAACTGTTTTTATATGGCTGATAGACTACCTTTTGGGGAAGGTGCTTCAATCAACAGACCACCTCTATTTTGTGGTTTGAACTACCAATTTTGGAAAGTCAGAATGAAAATCTTTATGGAATCACTTGACAAAGGTATTTGGGATGCAATTGAAAATGGCCCCTTTGTTCCAAAATTTGAAAAAGATGGATCTTCCATTGAAAAACCTTGGTCTTAATGGACTGACTCTAAAAGCAAGAAGGCCAAATTTGATTGCATTGCTAAAAACATAATAACTTCTGCCTTGAATTTAGATGAATTTTTCAGGGTCTCTCAATGCAAATCAGCAAAGGAAATGTGCGACACCTTGGAGGTAACTCATGAAGGTACCAATGAGGTGAAAAGAGCCACAAAGCATACTCTAATCCAATAGTATGAAATGTTCAGAATGCTCAAGGGTGAGACCATTGCTGAAGTTCAGAAGAGGTTCACTCACATCATCAATCACCTCATGAGCCTTGAGAAAACCTTTGAAAAAGAAGAGCTAAACATCAAGATCCTCAAATGTCTTGATAGGTCATGGCAACCTAAGGTAACTGCTATATCTGAATCAAAAGATCTAACATCATTAAGTGTGACTTCTTTGTTTGGCAAGCTTAGGGAACATGAGTTGGAGATGAATAGACTCAATGTTCAAGAAAGTGAAGACAAGCATGTAAGGAGTATTGCCTTAAAAGTTGTCAAGCACAAAAGCAAGCAAGAATCCAGTGATGAAAGTGATGAAGAAAACCTTAGTTTGCTATCTAGAAAGTTTAGCAAATTCTTGAAAAGGAACCGCAACAAAGACACTAACAAAGAAAGGTATGGAAACAAAAAATCCAATGATTTTAATTCCAATAACTATACTTGTTTTGGTTGTGGTGAGCAAGGGCACATAAAGCCAGATTGCCCAAATAAAGAAAGCAAGGAGAAGAAGTCAAGCTACAAAGAAAAGAAGGGAAAGTCAAAAAGGGCCTACATAGCTTGGGATGAGAATGAAGTCTCCTCATCAAGTGAAGAAGAAAAGGCCAACATATGCTTGATTACAGAAGGGCATGATGAGTCATGCAGTTTAAGTGATGTAAGTTCATGTGCTTCTCTTAATGTTGAAAATTATAGTGAATTGTTTGAAGCTTTTCAAGAAACACATGATGAAGCTAATAGATTGGTTCTTTCAAACAACCGATTGAAAGAGCTTAACAGCTGGCTTGAAAAGAGAGTTAAGGCACTTAAAGAAGAGCTGGAAAAATCAAAAAGTGATTTTGAAAATCTAGAAACTCATTGCAAAAACTCTTCTTGCAAGTGTGACACTCTCATTTGTGAAAATTGTGAAAATCTTGAAAGGAAAATACATTATCTTGTGAGTATTGTGGATAAGCTTTCAAAAGGAAAATCCAAATTTGAGAATATCTTGGCATCTCAAAACTGTGTTTTTGGAAAAGCTGGATTAGGTTTTAATCCACAAAACAAGCAAGTTTTCAAAGAATTTTCCAAAACAGCCAGTAAAACAACTGATTGTTAAGTCGAAACAACAGGTTGTTACATGCTTTTATTGCATGAAGAAAGGCCATTCTGTTAGATTCCCAAAGGTTGTGAGGTTTCAAATGATAAAAGTAAACCAAATGGACCCACATTTGTAAGGGGACCAAACCTTGTCGCTTGAATTCATGTTTATGCAAGGAATCTAGAGAAACATGAGGCACTGAGTCATCTTATCAGGTTTTTGGAAAGAAAAGATCAACATTGAAGCTGAATCAATGTTATGTATCAGTCCAACGTACTCAATAGTCAAAAGAAGCTTCTTAATCAAAAGGCATATGACTCATTGAAGGAACATCATAAAGGATAAGACCTTCCTTATCTCTATCTTTAATTCCTTTTAAAATTCATATTCATGCTTAATATATCTGGTCAAATGCTTAATTTCATCTACACTGAATTCTATCTGCAAATTCTTAAAATTCAAAATCTATTTTGCTGTTATAGAAAAACAACCGATTGTTTCCTCGAAACAACCGATTGTTTCCTCTCTGACAGCATTGTGAAAGAATGGAGTTAATTCTTTTTTGAATTCTGTCTGTTGCAGATCTCAATTATGAAAGAATCCTTAGTCAATAAAGCAGTGTTGAAAGCTGATCACGTTCTGGAGGAAGTTACAACATGTCATAAAGGAATATATTCCAAAATCTTGAAAATTTAAGAGCCTTTATGACTAGTCAAAAATCACATGTGATGACCATGTAATTTTCTACTTTTTTTGACGTTTTCTGTGCAGGGCTTGGTCAAGTCTTTTCTCTCTGAAGATTGAAACCCACACACATCATTGAATGCATTTTGGTTCTGTATTTCTTTAAATTTTGTTGCAGCTGTTCTCTCTCACAAGAACAATCAATTGAGCCATCTCTTGCAACATCTCTTGCTCTCCTTGTGTGAGTCTTCTTTGCCCCTTTTTTCTGTTGTCATGGAATTAACTCCTCCTACATCAAAGAGGGTCAAAACCAGAGTTGTAAGGTCTGGAGGGAGATTAGAGGGCTAGTTTTCTGGAGACAATGAGCTCATTGAAAGGTATAGGTTTGAAACTAGCATAAAGGTGATCAACAACCCCAAAGTTGTTTCCTTTGATTGGCTGAAAAGCCAAAAGCTAGATAATGTGAGGAAACTGCTCAAAGATCAATCTCTAAGAAGATTCTTGGAGATGAAGTGGAACATATACCCTGATTTGATCTGGGTATTCTACACCAATCTCAAGTTTGAGGGAAACAACCTTGCTTCTCATGTGAAGGGAGTTGACATGGAGATCACTTATGATGTGTGGACTGTTGTTGCTGGTCTGAAATATGCTGGACTAAGAATCAACAAGGGAAATCTTGGAGTAGTGGAGGATTTTAACAAAGTCCAATACTACAAGAGCTGCTTGAAGAATCAAAATGCCCAAGTGAGAATTTGTTTGGTTTGAGGCTTAAAGCTAGATGAAAGGGTGCTTGCTCTTATTGTAACTTGGATTCTTACTCTAAGGGGGAGCAACCATTTTGTCCTAACAGAAGAAGACCTTGTATACATATCTACTGCATCATGAAGAATATCAAAATCAACTGGATCCACATCATCAAAGAACACATGCAAAAAGCCATGAGGTTAAGTAATTATCACTATCCCTATGCTGTTTTAATCTCTAAATTCTTGCTCTATTTTGAAGTGAATCTTGAGGATGAGACATCTTAGCTGGTTAAGTCAACACAAGAGATGAACAATGACTCTCTTAGCAAGATGGGATTCACCAAAATAAATGGGAAATGGGTGAGCAAAGAAGGAAATCATGGTGCTTCATCAAATGCTGCAGCTGCTGATTTTGATGAAGAAGATCAAGCTGCTGACATGGATTTTCACCATGAGGAACAACCTGAAACCAATCTAGGTGTTGGAACCAACGCAGGAAATCAAGGAGATAAAATGCCATCCATGTCTTCTTTTGAAAGATACATGGTATATAGGCTTGATGGTTTTGCCGAGAATCAAAGGAATCTTCATGATTTGTGTGTAAGCAACTTTCAGAGTATAGGCAACAGGTTCAACAACATGGATACACGGTTTATGACCTTGTATGAACAAATATAAGCTGTTCAAAATCAGATTTTTGAACTCCAGTATGGCAAGGATGATTAAAGGAAAAACAACCGGTTGAATTCACAAAACAACTGGTTGAATTCACGAAACAACTGATTGTTTTTGGTCTTGTATCAGTTTAAGTGCTTCTGTTTTTCAATTATGTATAATCTGGAACAATTATGTTTTTATCTCTTCTTTTTGTCTATTTGTGAAGACAAATAGGAGGAGATTTTATGTTGTGTTGTCTTTCATTATCTTTTATTATTTCTGCAAACTCTATGTTGTGTATGAGTGTTTCAGTAAGCCTTATTTCTATTGGTTTTAATGCTGCTGATATACTGTTTCTATTTTTGCTCTAACCCTCTATCAAGGATATTGTGCTTTGCTTAAACTTTTTCTTACAGGAACTGCTTCAGATTCAATCAAATCCAACACAAGCAACCAGGGATTTGTCTTCATCAAATAGGGGGAGATTGTTGAATCAAGTGTGTTCAAGCTTTGAAGAATCCAAACCCTTTGAAGTTTGATGGAAGGCTGGCAGTGCTTGCTGTTGCAGAGGTGTTTTAGAATAGGATCTGGGGTAGATTTTTCGTGTAAATCCACTCTTGATTGAATCCAAAGCTTAAGTATTCTTAAACCTTTTAATTGAAAGTGTTTTTCAAACTAAGTGAAAAACAACCTGTTGTTTTGTCGAAACAACCAATTGTTTTATACTTAGGTGTTTTTAGAAAGGTTGAAAACTGTTTTTGATGGTTGACTTGCTGTCAAACCAAAACAACCGATTGATTCGAGTATTCAACGGATTGTTTGTTTTGCGACTATAACAGAAAACTGTTTTGTGCTTTGACTGAGCATTAAATGATTTTATAACTGATTACGCTCTAGTTTTAAATGCTTTGACCAGTCTTTGAAAGCAATAAATAGTTTGTTATGTTTATGTAACAAAAAAGAACTGAGATTTAATAAAAGAAAAACATATTTGAGTTTTTCACTGATTTTCCTTTTAAAGAGTTGAAGTTTGCTTTGAGATTGCTTGGATCAAGAGAGTGTGGAATAGGATTTTCATCTTGTATTGATTTCAGATCTTTCTATAACAAGTGTAATCCTTTTGTACTTTGAAGAAACTCTGTGTGAAGCTGAGAAGTGTTGTGTGTTCTTGAGGTAGTCAAGATCAGCATTCTTAGTGGTGTTTGTGTTGAGCCAAAGGAAGTGTGCGTCTTGAGGGGATCAAGGTCACTTTTTTGGTAATGTTGTAAGTAATATAGGGTTGATTGCTTAGTGGATTCCCCAGTGGTTTCTGGGAAGACTGGATGTAGCTCTTAGTTAAGAGTGAACCAGTATAACTCTGTGTGTACAATCTCTCTATCCCTTGAACTCTTTAATTTCAGTTTATATTTTGAACTGGTATAAACAACCGATTGTTTCTGCGAAACAACCGATTTTTTTTTTCTGGTGCTGTGCTAAATTGCTTTGTGTTTTTGGCAAACTGATTTCTGAATCAAGTTTTCTCGAAGTAATTTCATTCTAGACTTAAAAGTTTGCGAAAACCCTCTTTAAACCATTCACCCCCCCCCTCTAGTTTAAGCTATACTTTCTTACAATGTGTCCCACTCGGGAATGGTTCTTTGAATTTCAGGAACTCGATGGCAGGGTTGTTTACATAGGTAATGGTAATTCATGTAAGACAGCCAAAATAGGTTCAATCAAGCTGCGGAATCATGATGGATCCACCATAATTTTGCGGGATGTGCGGTTTGTGCCAAAGTTGAAAAAGAATCTCATTTCATTGGGGGCTTTAGAATCTAAAAGCCTAGTTGTGATCATGTGAAATGGAATTCTTAAAGCAACTTCAGGAGCATTGGTGATGATGAAAGGCGTGAGGAAGAACAATCTGTATTACTACCAAGACTCCATCAATCAGAGGTAGGCATTATTTTGTCACTTTTGTTGATGATTTTTTCAGGAGAGTTTGGGTGTTTACCATGAAGAACAAATATTATGTGCGTGGAATTTTCCTTAAGTGGAAAGCTCAAGTTGAAAACCAGACAGGAACGAAGATCAAGGTTCTCCGAACAAACAATGGGAGGAGAATACAAGAGTGATCTGTTCCTGAAGGTATGTGAAGATTGTGGCATAGTTCGACACTTCACTGTCAGAAAACACCACAACAGAATGGGGTGTCAAAGCGTATGAACAAGACACTTGTGGAGAAAGTTCGTTGTATGCTGTCAAATGTTGAGTTAGGCAAAAAGTTTTGGGCTAAGGCTGTGACATACGCTCAACATCTCGTCAATCGTTTGCCCATATTCAATAGATGGCAAAACCCCGTTAGAATTATGGTTTGGAAAACCTGCAACTGATTATGATTCTTTGCATGTTTTTGGTTCTATTGCATATTATCATGTGATTGAATCAAAGTTGGATCCACGGGCAAAGAAGCCTTTTTTCATGGGCTTTAGTCCTGGAGTGAAGGGATACCATTTGCGGTGTCTAGAGGCAAAGAAGACGATTATCAGCAAGGATGTTACCTTTGATGAATCTGCCATGTTAAAGAAGGTAAATCCAGAAGGAGCTGATAATACTCCGCAATAGGTGGAGTGTGCCCCGAAGCAGGTGGAGTTTGAGCAGACAATGGTGATCCCAGCACGAAACACCACGAATGACTCTCCCATGGCAGAAGAAGAGTCAGATAAGGAAGAGGTTCCTACCCAAGAACCTCAACAACAATCAACGCCAATTGCAGTTAGAAGACAGAGACGAGATATTCATAAGCCTGCTCGTTTCATGGATATGGTTGCTTATGCACTTCCAGTTGTTGATGACATTCCATCCATTTACCCAAAAGCCATTATGAGTTCAGAGAGTGGTAATTGGGCCGTTGTTGATGCAATCTTTGAAGAAGAACAAGACATGGAAGCTGGCACAATTACCAAAAGGTAAGAAAGCAATTGGGTGCAAATGGGTATTTGCAAAGAAAGAAGGATTTCCTAATAAAGAAGATGTTCGCTACAAGGCAAGGTTGGTTGCTAAAGGCTTTACTCAGAGGGAGGGAATTGATTATAATGAGGTATTTTCTCCAGTTGTTAAATATTCCTCCATTCGAATTTTGTTGGCCTTGGTAGCACAGTTAAATTTGGAGCTAGCTCAACTTGATGTAAAGACCACGTTCCTACACGGTGATTTGAAGGAGGAAATCTATATGACTCAGCCAGAAGGATACAAGGTTGTTGGTAAAGAAGATTGGGTTTGTAAACTTAGCAAATCGTTGTAGGGACTGAAACAATCTTCGAGACAGTGGTACAAACGATTTGATAAGTTCATGAAGGATCAGAAGTACAAGAGAAGCAAATACGATCACTGTGTGTATTTGCACAGACTTCAAGATTGTTCCTACATGTACTTACTCCTATATGTTGATGATATGCTTATTGCAGCAAAAAGCCAAGTTGAGATTGACAGGTTAAAGACTCAGTTGAGTAAAGAGTTCAAGATGAAGGATTTGGGTGATGTGAATGTAACTACAAGAACACATGATTCTTGACATTCTTAGGAACAACTTGAGCTGGATTTGAAAGGCACTTTACTTTAGAATTGGATCAATGTTCTAAATTCAAGAACTCACCAAAACTAAGCACCAACCAAGACTCATATGGAAGTCCATGTATTGTCAAATTGAATCAAAACAAAAGGAAAGAAGAACAAGAATTAAAACTGGACAGAATTTAAATAATAAACTACTGCACCGAACAGAAACTAGAAGCAAAGCTGGAAAACAGAAATTCAAACGGTAGAAATGAAAAGAAACAACAAACAAAGCTAATCTACCGAATGGAATTGAAAGAACATGAAGGAAGAACACTTATAGAAGGAGTTTGCTGGATTTTGAGAATTGGAAGAACACTTCACGCCACTTGGTTCCTTGATCCAAGATAAGTGATGGAGTGCCGCCACTTGAAGCTCACCATAGCTCACAAGATAAGGCAAAGGAAGAAGAAGACTCAAGACTCACAATTTCTCTCCAAATTTGAGTATAGTCTCTCTACTATAAAATTCCAATCTGAATTGTGAAGGACCTAAGCCCTCCTTATATAGGAGTAAGGGCTGGTCATTTACATAGCTTATTCCCTAAGCTACCCAAAAAACTCCTAAGATCACACCCCCCTTACTAAGCTCACTCCCCAAGCTTCTAGAATTTGCTAAACTAAAGCCTAAAGATGCTTTTACAAAAGAGGTGTCTCATGTTTCCCTCTAAGCACCTTTCTAAACATTATTCTATATTATTTACAATTTAAAAGAAACTATAAAGAGAGATATTTAATATGAAGCCTATTATTTGAGAGTTTGTAGACTTCTTTATCTTTAGGCTTGATCTTCTCTTTGACTTCTTTTAATTTGTGAGAAGACTAAAAGGAAGAACTTCAAATGTGTAGGTGAAAATCCTCTTCCTTCATTAATAAAATCCTCTACTAGTGGATATCCATCACAGAGAGGGGGAAACTTTAGCTGTCACAAAAGCAGTATTTGCAGAAGGTACTACAACGTTTTGGTATGCACGAAGATATAAAACTTGTAAGTACTCCACTTGCTCCTCATTTGAAATTGAGTAGTCGTTTATCTCCGACGACTGATGAAGAACGAGAATACATGACGAAAGTTCCATATGCAAATGCAGTTGGAAGCTTGATGTATGCAATGGTGTGTACGAGACCAGATATTTCACAGGCTGTTAGTGTTGTTAACAGGTACATGCATGATCCGGGCAAGGGTCATTGGCAAGCTGTGAAATGGATTCTATGGTACCTCCAAAAATACCGTAGATGTTGGATTGACATTTGAGCAAGATAAATCACTTGGCCAATGCATGGTTAGCAATTGTGATTCTGATTATGCAAGTGATTTGGATAAGCGACGGTCTACAACTGCCTATTTGTTCACTTTAGCAAAAGCGTCAGTTAGTTGGAAGTCTACCTTGTAGTCTACAATGGCTTTGTCTGCGACAGAGGCAAAGTATATGGCGATTACAGAGGCTATGAAGGAAGCAATTTGGCTTCATGAGTTACTTAAAGACTTGGGAGTTGGTCAGAAACAACTTGAGGTATATTCTGACAGTCAGAGTGCTATTCATTTAGCAAAGAATCAAGTCTTTCATGCACGGACGAAACACATTGATGTTCGCTATCACTTTGTGCGTGAGATTCTCGAAGAAGAGGAGATTGTTCTCCAGAAGATTCACACTACGAAGAATCCTGTAGATATGCTCACGAAGGTGTTACAAGGGCCAAGCTTGAACACTGTTTAGACTTGATTAATATCTTGCACATTTGAAGTTGGCACCTAGAGGCGCAAATTTGAAGCACCGCAAAATTGTTTTTGTTATGATTGTTTGAGAATATTTGTATTTGGTGGGACTTGAAATTAAGCCAAGGTAGAAATTTGTTGACATTTTTTGCTTAATCCCAAGTCCCACATCGGTGGGTTCATTGTTTGGGAAGGAGGTCCGAGGGTTATAAATTAACCTGATGAGAATCAAATAAAGGAGGCTTTTATTAATGGAGGAAGAGGACATCCACCCTCACATTTGAAGTTCTTCCTTCTAGTCTTCTCAAAATTAAAAGAAGACATAAAATAAAGATGAGGCCCAAGCCCAAGCCCAAGAAGGCCAAAGCCCAAAGAGCCCAAGTCCATCCCATGAGGGGCAAGGCCAAGCTTTGAAATACTCTTGTATAGTTTTAGGAGGTGTGGTTATTAAATAAAGGTGTGTGAAAATGTAAAATAAAGTCACATTGTCCATGTGACTTAGGAGAGTGGTGTAGGTATAGTTTTTGGGAGGTGTCATAGTAGAAAAAGGTCACACCTCCCATGTGACTTGTTTTTGGTGGGAATTTCAAATGAGTTTATTTGAAATTTCCCACCTATTTTTCAGCACCTTAGGCTATAAATAGAGGTGCTTCCTTTGTAAAATTCAGATTTGAATTTTATCTAAAGAAACTATACTCAAAATTGGAGTGAGCATTTGGAGAGCTTTGAGCTTCTTCTCTAGTCTTATCTTGAAGGACCATGGTTTCCCCAAGTGGCGGCTTCCACACTCATCTAGGAGCATCCATTCTTCTAGTGGCGTGATCATCCAACCATTCCTCCATCTTCATGAGCATTCTCTTCTCCTTCCTTTCTTCTTCTTCAATTGTTCATGTTACCTTGTGTTTTTGAGTTGTCTAGCTTTCGGTTTTTTCTATTTTCAGCACCTATATTCTGTTTTGTTTTTAAATTCTGTTCGGTTCTTTTGTTTAGTATCTTAATTCTGTTCGGTTGATCTAGTTACTATTTCTTTGTTAATTCAATTTGACAATATTTGGTTCATCCAAATGAGTTTGGGATTTGGTACTTGTTATTGGTGAGTTCTTGATCTTAGAACCATGATCCAACTTCTAAGAAAGTGCCTCTACATTTTCCAGCTCAAGGTGATTCCTCAAAGTGTCAAGAATCTTGTTCTATGTGGCTATTGGAATCACATCATGTGGTATCAGATAAAGTGGGTTGTTTCAGCTGTGCTAGGAGATTAGGATAAATTGGTCGAACTCCAATAAAAATTTTCGGGTGTGTTCTTTCCTCTTTATCTCTTTTATTTTTCCTCATCTATTTATTGGTATTATGCTATTTTCTTTTCAGTAGTAGTATAATATTCAATATTATTTGTTGGGTAGCTCTGTTAGTGTTTTGTCTGGTTCATTTGTTTTGTACTAGTTCATTTCACTAGTCGTGTTGTTTTAGTGGAGAAATTACCCGATTTTCTCAACAATCCATTATTCTTTGCTTCACTTATAAATCTAAGTACTTGTTTGGATAAGATGTTAATCTTTGGTAGGATATACTTCATTCGGGTCTTTCGAAAGACATGAATTGATATTCCGCTAGTTAAAGATCTATGATATATAAATCCATATGTTATGTACCTTATTGTTGTATGTTGGTATCTAAATGAAATTGAATTGTTGTGGTTGGTTATATACTTTTACTTATGTTGAGAATATATTTTAATATAGGTTACCCTTATATGAGTTGTTTGTATTGTAAACTGCAATAATTATAACATATGCACCCTTATATGAGTTGTTTGTATTGTTAACTACAATAATTATATATAATTATATAGATATATACGTATGCAGAAACAATAATATAAATATTTTACTTATTTCTTTATTCTTCTCTCATAAATATATTTGTATTTGTATATAAATTTAAGGTATAGTTTTATACTATTATAAGCTTAGTAGACATTCTCCCATAGATTTATAGTATTGTAGGTAGTTTTTTTTTCTTCTAATGGGCTACACATTATATCAAACCTTATGATTTACGCCGTGCATTACATGGACCCAAACCCAGTTGAATTTCAAAATTGAAACATTTCGGTAGGCAATTATTTTCATAAGCAATTGCACTAAAAGAAAATAAATAAAAAAATTCCACAAATTAGAATTACTTTAAACAGAACTTGTTATAAAAGCTTTTGAACATTAATCTTTTATAACTATTTTTTTTAACTTATGCATACATTATTTAATTTTAAAAAATATTTTTATTCTCATATAGATACTTTTACTATTGTGCTCTTCTATTATATAATTTGATCGCACATGAAACAAATATACAGACAGTGGTCTTTTTCTTTGTCAGATTTAAGACTAAAACTAATGATTTTTTTTTTTGCAAAGGTAAGTAATTTATTTTATAAATTTTAGGATGTTAAAGTAACCAATCTTACAAACTAAAAAATTCACTTGTATCTCTCTATGTTGGATTCTATGAAGCTCCAAAAAAGAAAAAAAGAAAAGAATAAGTCAACACATTATTTTTACATTAATGTTAATAAATGATTTCAAGATAACATAATTTGAGAAAAAAATGAAAGGAAGTTTTTTTGACACATGTAACATTAGCCCCAGGTCTGCTTAATTTTGCATCAGTTTCGCTATACTTGCATCATAGAAAGTCTGAAATTCTTTGTCCTCTTCTTCAAGTGTTACCATTTAGCATCTTCATAAGAAGTATGAAGAGAATATGTGTTAAAAAGTAATGTGAAATAGACAAAGAGAAAGCAAAAATGATTGGTTCTGAACATGTGTAAAGGAAGGTATAACTTAAAAAAAGTGGCTGAAATAAATAAGACAACATTAATGTTAGTTATAAAGGTTGTTGAACAGAAGGTTTCTTCTGGAAAGTGGAAGCATGGCAAAGCATAAAGGTTTCCCTACTTGAAAGCAAAAATGCTGAAGAAGGAAAAATATATTCCTTCAAGAATTTTCTTTACAAAGGAAGGAACCAAAACCAAAACCAAATCCAAGAAATAATATAGAAAGGTGGAAAACAGTTCCTTATAATTCCACATGAATGAACTTCAAAACCATCAGCAAATCTTGTCTGGTTGGAGATGAGGAACTCAGTTAGTGAAGATTTGATCATCCACTGTGAAGATGAACAGCAAGAGAATAGTGAGGAGGATGACTACTATGATCTTGATGACTATGACATTGATGAGTCCAACTATTTCTATGTGATCAATGCAATACTAAGTGGCACTGCTAGGCTCAATGTTCTCTTGCCTACAATCACCATCCTTGCCTTCAGCATTTTTGCACCTCTTCTCACAGATGATGGTAAATGCAACACACTGAACCGATGGTTGATGGGAACCTTTTTGGCCCTTTTGGCAGTGTCATGTGTGTTCTTCACCTTAACTGACAGCTTCAGAAGTGCCACTGGAAGGTTGTACTATGGAGTGGCAACATTGAGAGGGATATGGACTTTCAATGGGGGAAAGAAGAAGCCTCGTGTGCCATCAGATTATAGACTAAGATTGAGTGATCTTTTCTATGCATCATTGTGTTTGGTCTCTTTTCTTGCTTTTGCAGGCTTGCATCAAGATGTTGTCAAGTGTTACTACCCAGCATTGCCTAGAAAGCTCACCAACACTCTCCCTCTTGTGGTTGGTTTCTTTGTGAGCATCTTGTTTGTTGCTTTTCCATCCCAGAGAAGAGGAATTGGATACCCCTTCTTGCTGCAGAGAGATCCTTTCATCTCTAGACCTTGAACCCCACTTTGTTTCACCTTTTATATGATCATAATTAACATCACTTCTCTTGTGTAAGGAATTTAGCCAACACATTAAAGGGAAATTGATCTGTAAAGGGCTTAGATCCTCTTGTGTTAACAAAATATGATAATCTTATGTTTGTGAGAAACAAACAAAAACAAAAACAAAAGAGTGGTGATACTATCTAAAAGATTAAATACATTCATTTAACACCTACAAAAACATTCATTTGTTTTTTAATTTAAAATCTTAATATGTATTATTATATTATTAAAGTTGATTGTCAAGTGAAAGTATTCTTTCTAAAAATAAAATCAATGGACCTAACAGAAAATATGTCATAAGGGTTGTTTACTATGTGATAAGTGTTTTGCTAAAAGTAATTGTTCTAATAATCAAACATTTTATTTAGCAACTCGTTATTAAATTCAGTAATAATATAAAGAAATTTTTGGTCTATAACCTTGGGATCTGAAAATTATTGATATGAAGTCAACCAGGATTTTTTTTTAAGGAAAATGAAGTAGGATTATTACAGTCATAAAAGTTTTTAATTAATTTTAACACAATTACATTAATGAGAGATGCAATTTAGTTCTCTAGTATGAGTAAAGGATTTTGGGACCACAAAACACAAGATGGGCTGTGCCCAGCATCTCCATATATTTTTGAGGCACCCGTAG
Organism: Phaseolus vulgaris; assembly: GCF_051622355.1. NCBI lineage: Eukaryota > Viridiplantae > Streptophyta > Magnoliopsida > Fabales > Fabaceae > Phaseolus > Phaseolus vulgaris. The sequence goes on along the minus strand of NC_143501.1, from coordinate 21,500,834 downwards.
TTAGTATGTGATAATACCTTTTTGTTCTTCAGAAAAAAAAAATAATAATCTTTAAAATCTCATACACTTTTTTTTCCCCTTCCATTTTATCTTATGGCAGCTCCAAGGACCTCCACTATTTTCTTGAGTGTCTTTCGTTTTTTCCATTTTTTAAAAATATTTCAGATTCTGGAAGATATATATTTGGATCCGGAAGTGTTCTATGGATTTATAGAATCTAGAAGCAATTTAAAATAAAATAAAATTGTATTACATAATCCAAAAACTAATCTCAGATCTAGAAATAACCTCTGGATTATGTAATCCGAAATACATTTTATAAAAATGGTATTGTGGATAACATAATCCAGAAATCTCTTCTGGATTTCTGGATTTGAGAGTAGTAAATGAATTATGTAATCTAGATATATTCTAGATTATATAAGCTAGAAGTTAATCTCGGATTACATAATCTAGAAGATAATCATGAATTCTAAAAAAGATTTTTGGATTACATAATCTAGAATATAAACTACTTTAACTTTATTTTTAGAAGGGCATTTTGGAATACAAAAATTTATTCGGGTAACCAAAAAAATTCGAAGGTGCAGAAAGAAACTACCCACAAAATGAGTGATAGGCTCATCTGGTTTCACTATTTTCCTTCTTCAGTTGCATTGTATATATTCTAATTCCGATTTAAAAAATATTACTTATAGTTAAGTAATTGTTTCCTAAATCTTTTTAATTATTTTTATCTTGATAGGTCGTTGAACTCTTACATTTGTTAATAACTTTAAAGGTAATTTTGTGGGACTTTGTTGATGATCCAAGTTTATTGGATCATATTTGTGAACGTGAAATACTATGTTATGTTTTTTTACTTGTTCTGGACCTAAAGTGTTTTCTATCCAAATGGTTTTTCTACCTTGGTGACTGGAAAATGTACTTAACAGAGTAAACTTTGTTGCTTTTGGTTTCCTTCAGCAACTATATACACCATTGGGATTGCTGGATTTCTGGAGGTTCAAAATAATTATTCTATGTTGAATGATGATAAACTTATTTCAAAAGACATTTTGGGTTTCTTGTGTTTTGTTGTTTTGGGTTTCTTGTATTTTATTGTTTTTGTTTGGTTGAGTGTAATCATGACAACTTAGGTCATGACAATTTTTTTTTATAAAGGTGGGAGATGATGTAAGTAGACGTTTTGGGACCGAAGGCCATGTTTTGATGTATGATGATTTTTAGGTGTTTTTTTGGAAATTATGATCCGTTTCTATGTAATAAGATTGTAAAATTCCTAAAATGTCACATATTTATTTTATTATTTTTTTTAGTTTAAAAAAAAATTATGTAGTTAATCATGTTGTATTAGGAGTTAAAAAAAAAATTGAGAAAAAAAAAACAAGTGCGATTTAATCATGGCAAACCTTGAACACCAATCTTGATTCTTTATAAGTAAGAAATATTTAATTATGGTGAGTTAAATCTGGCTTTATTTGTAGATAATTTTTTCATTAAACACCAAATGTTCTAAGTAACCTTTTTAGGATTCAAAATGTCAATATACTGCATGACAACTTATGTGAATTTGTTTTCAACCTTGCTTGTTTGTGTACTCTTAATTCATCACAGTGACTATAGTTGTCACCCAGCTCCTCTAAACAAAATATATCCACAACTCCATCATATATACTATTATTGTTTGAAAATGAAAGAAATTGTTTTGAAAATGAAATAGGTTATACTAGGAGGAAAATGTGTATTCAAAATATCCATTGATGAGATTATTTTCTTCCCAATATACTTAGTTTCTGTTTATTTATTAAAATGATTTTAAATTTTCTCAACTTGTGTTTATGCACAGATAAAATATTTAAATACATTGAATTTGATTTTATATTAATTAAAATAGTTTTATTTTAAAAATGTTTCGTTGGATAAAGCAATTTAAATTGATTGAATTTTAATTTTTTTAATAGAGTATTTCAATTATCAATAAATGGATAATTTTTCTTAAATGTTAAACAATATTAGTTAATTTAGTTGAAAATTTTCTCCATTCAACATATAAAAAAATCCAAACAAACTATTAACAAAAAATAATATTAATGTGAATAATTAAAAAAAAAATTGTAGGTACTGATAAAAAAAATTCATAACATGTGAACAAAAAGATAGTGTCTCACATTAGGGGATAAAATTCTAATTAATATTGAAAAAAACAAACAATTGTTTACCAGTGAAAATATTCAAATCCTATCTTGAAATGAAAAATTTCTTCTTAAAATTCTTCCAAGAAGCACACTATTACTGTTTCTCCAAACAGTGTAATGTGTTGTAAGTGTGAATTTCTTAACCCAAGGAAACTTTCACCTTGGATTTCTATTTAAGAGTTTTATTTTTTAATTTAACATTCAAATAGTAATAGCTTTACAGTTTGCTGATTTATTTTATATAGTATATTTTGAATGTGGTTTTACATAAGCAAAATATTATTATATTTATCCTTTATTTAAAGTTTTCTTTATAAAATATTATGATAATTGAAACTAGGCAGAAAAATGGGGTCAGACCAGAAAGCAAAAATCTACCATGCCCCCACAAAATCATCATTTTTCTTCACTTACTAGCAAGAGACAAACTTCAAGAAACCCACAAGGAATTTGACAACTAATCCACACTCTTATTTTCTTATGTGAGAATGAGACAGAACAACCACCAATTCTCTTCAAGATATTGCACCAAGTTTATCTTCACTTTACAAGTTGACTTTTGTTTGTGAGAGGGAAGTTGACTTGATAAAAGTAAAATGGTGAGGATATATAAGACTGACTTGTTAGTTAAATATTTGGATAATTCTTTTTCTAATCTCTTTAATAGTAGTTAAAATTGATTCAGATTTACAGAATAGGGAATTTCAATTCTTATTTAATAAATCTTACATGAAATTTTATAAATTCTAAAATATTGCAATCAATAATAAAAGGGATTAAAAAAGTGTCTTTGTAAAGTGTTTTTGTTGCTAAATATGGGAGAGATTGACAAATAACAACACAATGGCTAGAAACAAATCATCTCATCACAACTGACAATTTGTTTGCTATAGATTGATCTTTCTGAGACATAGAAATCATGGAACTCTTGACAGAACCATTTCTATTAAAGTTTGTGTGCAATTGAAACTACAGCTTATATTTTTAAGAAGTTTTATATGAGTAGTTTATGAACTCTGCTACTGAAGGAATGATATATGAAATTAGAGTGATGAAAAAGTGGAGAAAAATATATTGGTCACTTCATTTTAGAGTCTCTTTTGGAGACTTCTCCATATACACTAATAGAATAGAAAAATAAGAATAAAAGTCAAAATTAACTTTCTTATTTAAAATGAACTTCTCCACAAGTTAAAATAAATGCAATCATTTTTTTTTCTTTTACTTTTCATATAAATGTTAATGGAGAAACTCTTCCCAATTGATCCTAAGTCAACCTTGATACTTAACATAATTAAACCTTTTAGGATTAATGTTTTGAAAATTTCACTTAATTTCAATTAGTTTTTCGATGAAATCTAAAATGGTATCAAAACTTAGTTCTTTTTTTTTGTCTATTCTACTACTTAGACTTGCATGGTGTGAGAGGCAACTACAAAGGAAAGGAAGTGTTACAAATTGTCTGTCTTTATTCTTGAAAGTTACTTTTGCTAGACAACTTTGGTTAATTCTTGAAGTGCAGACAGAAAATGCCAAATGAAGTAGAATCACACATTAGGATATTTTCATGACTAGAAATGTTTGGACTCTTTTACAAGAAAACTAGAGAAAGAGATAAATTGCACCCATAACAAAATTTAAAGGGGCAAAATAGCAATCCCATGCTATAAACTATCCCACCAGAAAATTCCCTAGTCTTATTCTATCTTATAGTTTTGACTAGGACTGCATTACAATTTCATCAAAATTCCAATTTCTTACTCGGTCCCTTGTCACTGCACGGCTTCGTACAAGCCTCGGCGTACCAGGTATTAAGTTGTTACTTGAACCAGTAGGTTGCGGTGTCACTTTGGATGATGATGTTGGTGCAAGAAAAGAGTGTACTGCAGAGGGTGGAAGAGATAATTTCCTGGTTAAGCAGGTTGCAACAGCATGACATCTTCCTTCATTTTCTGCACTTGACACAGAGTAGCTCCTGAAAGAGTGTGATGGTGATGGACTATCCACACTATGGCACACAAGACATGCCAGACTCATTGTGACTCTTGCAACCTTCACCAACAAGTTGTGTCAGAAGTAAGATAATTGACACATTTAAACATTTTACTAAGCATTTCACATCAAACTAATTCTGGGATATAGCATAAGGGAAGAAAAAATATTATATTCAGCTCAATTTTGAACCATCTATCTTGAAAGATCTAAGCTAAAAAGAAGCACCACATGATGAATTCTTCTTAAACCAAAATTCACCCATTTCCTATGAGCAAATGGTTAACTAGGTTAGGTATTGGACACCTAATCCTAAGTGAAAATAGACCAAACAACAAACCTCAGACACTGTAATCTTAGAAGCATACTACTGTGATTATAGTAAAATCTGTCACATTACTTCACCTATGTCATTTACTTAATACCTAATGTCCTCCATTTAAAGCAAGTATGAGGTGTATGACATTTAAACCCTAAGATATAGCCTTAAGAACTTCTATAATGCACTGTATGAGTAAGAAATATTTGATCTTCTCAGCATATTTCTCACACCATTAAAGAAAATGAAGCATAAAATATGATGATTCTAACATCAAAATGCTTTTCCCTTACAGAATCACATATATGATTATGTAACAGGGGATACTTGGGCCCTCATGTCTGGATCTAAGTAAAATATTCAGAAATTTATCAAGAAAAGACAATCTTTTCCAAATCCAACCCTCACCTTCCACGGCCTCAAACTAGAACACCGTCAATACAGGAGGAAAAATCAGGTACTCAGATTATTCCATATTATTTTCTCACAAGGTCAGATTTTCAGTTTCAACAATTTTCAGCAAAATTTTCCTCTTCTGCAGCACATCACAGGAAGAATTCAGACAATTTATATGTTAAACAACCGAAAACCTTCCATGCAGAAATATATAGGTCCCATACAAAGAAGTTGGAACAGTAAAAAGGATGTCGGGAGCAAGAGGAAGAAGATGGAAGAAAAGTGGCAACCAAAAGGTTAATAATTCTAAAGGTTTCTGAAAAGGGGTCAAGCTCAAAGGTTGATGAGCCAAAAATTAGTTTAATGATTGATGACCAAGTTTGTAGGCTACCCATACTTAAATGCAAAAATTAAAATAAAGTAAAAAACTCACACTCAAGCAGACTAGGAAATCAGTCATATAGTCATATGTCTAGTAAAAGATAAATCTAAACCATACCTTTACTTTTCTACAACTACATGCAAAACGACATCAATTACTCCATAATTCTTGCTTTTATGTTTAAACAAAGCCTCAATTTATTTTAGCCTTTATTTTGCTACTCTTTTTCTTCTTCCCACCCACACTTTTACTTTTTGGGGTAGGATTGAACACATGGTATCCTCCAGTAAAAAGCTAAGGATTAATCTTTTGAAGTATTGAGATCCATTTAAGAGATGAACATTTCTTAACACATGCTCCTGATCACATGCTCAAGGAACAAAGTTATTTGATAATCATGTCACACTACCATGATTCCTACACTTTTACTTGTTCCACACCCCAACTCTGATTCACACATCTACAACTTCTCATTCCTAAAAGCCCCCACATCCGAAAAACACAAACCCCAAAAACAAGGTTCCAAAATGACCACTTGATTTGCATCTAGAGGACTTAAAAAAAAACAGAAATGCAACTCTGACGACCCAAATCATTAACCGACAATGAAAGCACCGACCCACAGCCATAACATCACACAAACACCAGCCACAGGCCCTCAACGGGATCTGAGCAAAAAGTATTCAAATTGAGAAGAATTCACAAAAGGGTATGAGTTGAATCAACAAGTTACAGAAGTAAACTAAAAATGAAGAAAAGAAAAATGGAATAAGAAAAGTTGAATTGAAGAAACTAACCTCGTATCTGTGTGCGTTTGGTGCGTACGATTTGGGGGAAAATAGGTGAAGGCTGCAGTGTGCAGAGAAGAGGGAGAGAGAGAAAGAAAGAATGGGAGAGACAAGATTCGATGAGGAGCGCACAGAAGAGAGTGTGAGGAACTACACGTGTAGTAAATTCCCCAACAACTACGTAATAAAGTTACTGTGTTCTATTTGTTTAAGATAAATTAAATTATCACATCAGCAGTTACTTCACTTTCATTTATCTCTCTTATTATAAAAATAATTAAAACTTACGATGAAATTATTTATCAATTAATTCAATTCTTAATAAGCAATTAGCTTTTGTAAAACTGATAAAAAATGTAAAATTTATTTCCACTGAGATCCTTCATTATGGTGATTCTTTCCCTTTAATTAGTGATCTTAAATTAAAATTTTATTAAAATATCCAAAGAAGATTTTTTTAATAATTTTATTTCAATCAAACATAATCTGGATAAAAAAAACATGGAGATTTTTTTACATGAAACTCACGTATCATTAATTTTAAATAGACCTACATTCCAATTTTAAATAGTATATTATTAATTAGGAACATTTATGATTATATATATATATTAAAATTATATATAAATATAGTAATAAATTAATAAATCTAACCATATATTTTAGAAAATATTTACTTATTTTTATATTAAAACCATTTTTCACAAAAAGTATAAACCTTTTATATATAAAAGAAATAAATTCTTGAATTTTTATAATGATTCTCAATTTCTATATTAAAAACATTGACTTTTAATTTTCATAATTTTAGGTTATTTAAATTTTAATGGATATTTTAATTTAAAATAAAATAAGTAATTAAAGAAAGTTCTAAAATCGGATTGGACTGGTCAATTCAATTGGAACAGTTCCCTATTTAGTTTGGTATTGGTGTAAAATTAATTTGGTTGTAATAAAACTGATATCAAAAGGGTAAATGGTATCAAATTGGTAAAAAATTAGTTGAATAAGTTATCTGATTTTAAAATATTAAATACAAGTGTCATTTTATTCAAAATGTAAAAAGATAAACATTACCTACAATAAATTAAAGAGGATATAATATAACTGTCATTAAATAGAGATAAGTGCAAAAATTCTTTAAAAAAATCATTTTATTGTTTATACTAAGAATATTCTTAAAAAAAAGAGAGTTGAAGATGTCGTAGAGAGTAGAGATAATTAATCTTTAGATAATATGTTTAAGAAACCAATTTCAGGCAGAACAAGTGATCGAATTTGATTAGAATATAATGAATGGATACAGGTTTTATATTATATGATATAATCAAAACTTGTTTTTGGTGACTTTTTAATTAGTTAAAAATGCAATTTTATACTAATGAAATATTAAAATTAACTAATAAATATAATATATAATATAGAATTCTCTCTTTACTCATTATAACTGCTAAATACAGTAAAGGAATCTTTGGGAAAAAAAACTTGCCCTTTCTTTGTTGCAAAAACAAGAGGTCGGTAAAAAGATAAAAATGTTACTTTAAAATGAAAAGTTTTACCATTTTAAGAATTAACCATAAATTATCCAATAAAGAAATATTTATCTAAAAGAGTATTAAAATTTTACATGTTAAGTCAATCAAAGTAGTTTTTGAAATCATATTAATTTAATCTATTTCATAAGATTTTACTTTAGTTAGCCTATACTAAATTAGTATTATATTTTTAAATTAAAATTGTAAAAAACTTCAATATAAGTGATATCAGCATCTAAAATCTAAGAGTTGTTTAAAATCTAAAACTTGTTTAATAAATGGGTTCAACGGATGATATGATGATGTTAGACACTTCAGGAATGATAAATTAATATCAGTTTTATCCAACTAATATTTAAATAAACTTTATTAAATAAATTCGAAAAAATAAATATATTGCGGTAAAGCTATTGTAGATAGAAGCTTAAAAATTTAACTGTCAAATTTTATGTTTTAATTTTTATTATTATTATTTATTTATTTTGTTTTAATATTGTTCTGACCTTAAGTTGGTTGAGATAATATTATTAGGGTCAATCACCACATCTGAGATATTGTGCCTCAATGGATTGGAGGGAGAAAGAGTATATAAACTGCTCTTGATCTCGATTCCTTAACGATGTGAGACTATATTAACGATACTAGAACAAATATAATAAAGTTTCACAACGAAAAATAAATTAAGTAATCTTTAAAAGAATTAGAATGAGCATAGAAAGATAGGGTTGACCGAATTAGTTTGAGAAAGTAACATCTATATGTGAATCCTCTTTACCAAAACGTTCTTTTTCGTTGTGCCTCCGTTTAGGTTCATTGCTTGGTGTTTGGGGTTAATCTTGCATCTCAAGTATGTTTCTTATTTTGGGTGGTTATAGTCTTGTCTTCTTAGGTTTTTGGTTACTTGTTGTTATCCTATGTCGATTGGTTAGGCTCACTTGTGGTGCTTTCCACCTATTTGTTTTTTTGCTCACGCAGTCTCTTGCAGATTTTTTTGCTTGTTTTTTTTATGGTTTAGTCTTTTTTGTATATTGAACACATATGATTATGTTTATATAGGGAAAAACATATAGGAAATATGGTTACATAAAAAGAAATATATGATAATATCTAATAATAACACTCCCTCAAGCTGGTGTATATAAATCATATATTTACAACTTGTTACAAATATAATCAATCCTAGGTCCTCATAATAATTTAGTAAAAATATCTCCTAATTGATCATTTGAATTAACAAACTCAATCTTAATATCTCCCGATACAATCTTTTATTGAATAAATTGACAATCAATCTCAATATGTTTGGTCCTTTCATGAAAAATTGAATTTGAGCTAATATGAAGAGCAACTTCATTATCAAAGTGTAATTTGAGTGACATCTCCAAATTGTAATTCTTTAAGTAATTGTTTAAGCCAAATAAGTTCACAAGTAGTTGAGGTCACAACTATATATTCTGCTTCAGCACAGGATCTCACTACAACACTTTGTTTCTTGCTCTTCCAAGAGATCAAGTTATCACCAATGAAGACATAATATTCAAAAGGTGATCTTCTATCAAATGGAGATCCTGCTCAATCAACATCTGGATAACAAACGACTTTAGTATAATTATTATGACAAAATAACAAACCTTTTCATGGGGAGCCTTTAATGTACTTCAATATACGAATGATTGCATTCCAATGGTCTTCACATGGAAAATTAAGAAATTAACTCACCACATTGACTGCAAAGGAAATATTAGGACGAGTAATAATAAGATAGTTCAATTTTTCAAATAATCTTTTGTACTTTTCAAGATCTAAGAGAGACTCCCCCTGATTGGATAAAAGTTTGACATTGGGATCCATGGATGTATCAACACCTTTCAAATTCATCAATCTAGTTTCCTCCAAAATATCCAATGCATATTTTCTTTGAAAAATAACAATACCAGTATTGGATTGTGCTACCTCACTCCCAAAGAAGTAACTAAGTTTGCCAAGATCTTTCATCTGAAAGTGTTGAAAAAGGTGTTGTTTTGCCCGTGAGATGCCATGGTGATCATTGCATGTAAGAGTAATGTTGTCAACATATACTACAAGATAAATACATCTAAGACTCGAGTGATGGTAAAAAACTGAATGATCTGCTTCATTGCAAGTCATACCAAACTATTTAACAACATTGCTAAATTTTTCAAACCAAGCCTTGAGAGACTGCTTAAGGCCATATAAGGATTTGCGAAGACGACATACTAATCTAAAAGACTCCCTTGAGCAACCAGAATCCCTTAAGCAACAAAGTTGAGAGGTTGCTCTATAAAATTTCTTCTTGCAAATCCCCATTAAGAAATACATTTTTGACATCCAGTTCATAAAGAGGACGAACAAAAGCCATATTTGTCACTAGAGATAAAGTATCACCATAGTCTAAACCAAAAATTTGGGTATAACCCTTGACCACAAGGCGAGCTTTGAGACGATCAATAGTACCATCAGGACGAACTTTGCAGCAAAAATCCACCTTGCAACCAACAACAAAATTTCCAAAAGGTAGAGGAACGAGTTCCCAAGTTCCATTATTCTGAAATGCACTCATTTTATCAAGCATGGCCTAACGCTAACTAGGATGTGTTAAGGCATCACCTACAAATTTTGGAATGGATACAAAAGAAATACACGAAAGACAAGAATAAAAGATTGAGATAGTCTATGGTAACTCAAATTAGTATAATGTGGAGAAGGTTATAGGTAGAATATATACCTTTATAGATGGCAATAGGAAGATCAGGTTCAACAGTCAGATCCGAAGGGGGTAAAGGTGTTGGCACTAGAAGAGAGTTCTTTAATAGATGATGTGATACAATCCAAGTAGCCAAGCAGCTGACCAAGGACTCTAGAGACAATTCACTCTGATCAGTCATCTCAGCAATCAAGACAAGGCTCAACCAACTATCAGACGAACCTTAATAGAAGAAGAACTAGGCATGGAACAGAACATCAAATGTTCTTTCTTCTGGTCTTAAAAGACAAAAACATGTTTGTAAATAAATTGAGCTCACTTTAGGGGTCCAAATAGAAAAATAGGTCATAGTAGGTTCACATAGCATAAAAGGGAGTGTACTTAGTGAAATGGGCTTCTACCAAACCCACTTTTTCAAGACAAGGCATCTAGGTTTAAGAAGGTTGACCTACCTTCTAAAAGACATATCTAAGGGGCGGTTTTGACCATGGTCAACCCCCTTGGCCGCCCCTCTCTTATTACCATTCTACCCTTCCCCATCTTGACCACCAAGGCACCCCTTCCTATAAATATGGTTCTTTGCCTCATGTATTCACAATTGAAATTGAATAGTAAAGAAACTATGTAGGAATTCTTTTGTGAGACTTGTGAGCTCTCATTTTTGGGTCTTATCTTGGGTGTGTAACATCTCAAGTGGAGGCTCTTTGCACTACTCATCTTGGAACTCTCTCTTCTCCAAGTGGTGTGACATCTTTCTTTCTTCCATAAGCTTTCTTCATCTCTTCCTCTTTTTATCTTTCTTTGCACCCTCCATTCCATTCATCTTTATATTCTCATGTTTGTCTCTTAAATTGTTGGTTATCTTTGCCATATTATCTTCAATTTTGCACCATTGCATTATTGTCACCATATAATTGTGTTTTTCTCTTTGCCCTATAGAAGTGAACCTTCACACTTACTTAACCACTTGGTTAAGTTTGTGAGTATCTTCTTTGGGTTCTCACCTATAATTGTTAATCCAAAAAAATCATAAACAAAGTGCAACCCATAAAATGTGCAATCTTAAAATCAACTCACATCATGATGGGAAGTTTGACGACGATTGTACACCTAAAGAGTTGGTGTTGGTGGTGAATCTTTAGGTGCATTAGGCACAATGAGATGATCAATCATGATGGGCCCATAACCAATGGGCCCATAACCAACTTATATACTATGAAATGTCCTTATCTCTAGTCGATGTGGGATCTCCAACACACCCTTCTCACCCCGAGACCCTTCACTCGTGTGTGAGACTATTTATTTATGGGTGGTCCGATAGCAACCCGATAATGGGTGGTCTGATAAGCTTAATAAACTCTCGCTAGGATATGTTTTCAATGGCTCTGATACCATATTAAAATAAAGGAAAAATAAAAATAAAGGAAAAATAAAAATAGGATAAATCCCTTATGTATGGTCACCACCCAAGTGGAAGCCACCAGCGAGAGGCAACCTGAGCCTGCTTGTGAGGTTCATGAAAAGGAGATTGAAGGGAAGACATTCAAGTTTGGCTCATCACTAGGCCAGAAGATGCAATACCAGATCGCCGAAGTGATAGCAAAGAACATGAATGCTTTGCATGGTCTTCTGTAGACATGCCCGACATAGATCCTAACTTCTTGTGTCATAGACTCACTATGGATGAGAAGTTAGGCCAGTGATACAGAGGAGAAGGAAGTTCAATGAAGTGAGAGACGTCTAGTCCTCAAAGAGGAAACCCAGAAGCTCTTAAAAGTTGGCCACATAAGGGAGATCCAATACCCTGAGTGGTTGGCAAACATGGTATTGGTAAAGAAGGCAAACGAATGGTGGAGAATGTGCGTCGACTTTACAGACCTGAATAAGGCCTGTCCCAAGGATTCGTATCCGCTGCCCAACATTGATTCCTTGGTGAATGATGTGAGTTGATTTTAGGATTGATCATTAGGTGACACTTTGATATTTATGATTGAGATTTTAAGACAATTAGAGGTGAAAAACCTAAGGAAAATCCCCACTGGACATTAACTTAACCAAGTGGTTACGTAGATGTGAATGTTCATTTCATAAAGGCAAAAGGAAAACACAATTTTATGGTGAGAATGATGACAAATATGGTGCAGAAATGAACAAACAATAAAGGAACAAAAGAGAAGACCTAATTGAAATTCAAAGAAACAAAACTAAGAACATGTTTAAGATAGAATGGAATGGAAATGGATAAATGGAAGAGATGATGAAAAGGAGAACTTAGGGATGTGAAGCTATGGTAGATCACGCCACTTGATGGGATAGAATCACCAAGATGAGTGAAAGGAGGTTGCCACTTGAAAGCTTCATATCTCACAAGATAAGACCAATTTTGGAGGAGAACACTCACTCACTACTCACACAAAAATTGTGCAGAATTTCTTTACTATAATTTCAACTTTTGTTTACAAAGGGGGAGGCTTCCTATTTATAGAATGAGGAGCCTTGGAGAACAAGAAAGGAGAGGGGTAGGATGGTTTATGCAAGGGGGCAACCTAGGGTTGGACTTTAGGTCAAAGTCGCCCATTCCTACACACTTTAGAACCTAGGGTTTCATTCCTATCCTAATGGACTTCTCATAGGCCCATTCTTATATCTTCACCTCCTATTTATGCTATATAAACCTACTCTTGCTTATTCTACTATTTGGATCCCTCATGTGAGCCTAACTTATTTACAAAATATTCTAAACATTTAAGAAGACTAGCAGGAAGAACTTTATGTGCTCTGGTTTATAGCTTCTTCTTCTGCTAATGTTGTCTTGAGGTTTGGTGGGCCCCAACTTTGTAACTTGAGATGAATGACCGTTTTGCAAATTGATTGTTGTGTCTTTAGTCATCTATGGGTTTGTATCAGTGGACAACGCTTTTGGTTGCCGACTTTTAAGTTTTTTTTACGCATTCTCGAGGTACAATCAGATCCGCATGCACCCCCGTGATGAGTGCAAGACTGCCTTCATGACGGAGCTCTCCAGCTACTATTATAAGGTCATGCCTTTTGGGCTGAAGAATGTCGACGCTACCTATCAGAGGTTGATGGATAGGATTCTCGCCCCCATGATTGGGAGAAACGTACAAGCATATGTGGATGACATGGTCGTCACCTCGGAAGAAAAGGATTGGTATGTTGCTGATTTGGAAGAGTTATTCACTACAATAGCTAAGTACAATCTAAAGTTAAACCTAGAGAAATGTGTGTTTGGGGTAAAAGCAAGGAAGCTTTTAGGGTTCCTGCTCACTGAACGGGGGATAGAAGCGAACCAAGACAAGTGTGCAACAATCATAGGGATGAGGAGTCCCACCACTGTGAAGGAAGTACATTAGCAGACTGGGTGTATGGCCTTCCTATCCAAGTTCCTATCAACAGGAGGAGATAAGGGGTACCCTTACTTCTAGTGTTTGAAGAAGAACAACCACTTCACATGGACTCATGAGTGTGAAGAGGCATTCTTCAAGTTGAAGGAGTACTTGGTCAGCCCGTCTATCCTTTGTAAGTCGCTACCAAGTACTCCCCTTCATCTCTATTTTGCAGTTACAAATTGGGCAATCAGCTCGGCCATTGTGCAAGAGCATGATCAGACTCAAAGTCTTATATACTTTGTGAGCAAGGTAGTACAAGGGCCGTTGGTACGATATCAGGCCATCGAAAAGGCATCCTTGGCAGTGGTATTTGCAGCTCGGCGACTCCGTCACTATTTTCAGAGTTTCACTATAATCGTAATGATCGATCTCCATATCCGCAAGGTCCTCTAGAAGCCTAATGTAGCAGATCGGATGGTGCGCTAGGCAGTCGAGCTATCTGAGTTCGACGTGCAATACGAACCCAGGGGGCTATCAAGGGTCAGGTGTATGCTGATTTCGTGGTAGAACTATCCTCAGAAGCCACCCAGGTAGAAGGTGAAGACTTTCAATAGGTCCTTTCCCTGGAAGGATCCTCTAATCAGCAAGGTAGCGGTGTTGGGATTATTCTGGAGGGACCTAACAGACTGTTGATTAAGCAGGCCCTTAGATTCACCTTCAAGGCCAACAATAACCAGGCTGAGTAAGAAGCCTTGGTAGCTGGGATGCTGCTGGCCAAAGAATTGGGCGCTCGAAGTTTGTTGGTAAAAAGTGACTCGTTGTTGGTAACCGGGCAAGTCATAGGTGAGTACCAAGCGAAAAATCCACAAATGGCCTCATACTTGAGGTGTGTTACACTTCTGAGGGAAACTTTTCCCACGTTCGAGCTGGTGCATGTTCCAAGGGAGTAGAATGCCCGAGCAAACCTGCTGGCCAAGCTGGAGAGCTCAAACAAGGGAGGTCGATAGAGGTTAGTTATCCAAGAGACCCTAAAGTCACCCATGACCACTATAGATGGAGCAGGAAAGGTCAGTCATGTAGAGACCTTAGAGGTCAGCTCGGTAAAAGGAAGGAGGCACCAATCGTAGACACAAGAAACGTTGAAGGTGCCCAAGGTAATTGTTTATGGCTTGTCGGGAGAAGAGTCGTTGGAGGTCTTACAGGTCGATATAGTGGAGACCTAGATTGTGCCATACCAGCGCTACTTTGTTGATGGTATGCTCCTGGCAGAGCCCACAAAGGCAAAGACGATCAAGAGGAACACAAGAAGGTATACCCTGGTGGACGGAAAGCTGTTCCGTCATGGCTACACTCATCCTATCCCCACTTGTGTGAGTGGGGATCAGTGCACCTGTATCTTGAAAGAGCTCCATGAAGACATTTGTGGAAGCCACGTCGAAGGGTGAGCTCTCTCCTTGAAGGTCGTTCGAGCTGGGTACTATTGATCAGCTATGAGGGAGCACTGCATGAGGTATGCATAGCGATGCGAACAGTGTCAGAAGCATGTTGATTGGCATCACGCACCCCCCGAGGAGTTGCGATCAATACATAGCCCCTAGCCTTTCCATACATGGGGAATAAACATCTTGGGTCCTTTCCTTTTGACGATTCGTCAGATGAAGTATCTCGTGGTAGCGATTGAGTACTTCACAAGTGGATAGAAGTCGAACCAGTTGCGAAGATAACCGCCCACAAGGTCCAGCACTTCGTGTGGAGAAACATTGTCTGCCATTTTGGGATCCCAAGACACTTGGTGTCCGATAATGGTACCCAGTTTTCAAGTCAACAGTTGTGCAAGTTTTGCACAGAGCTCGGGATCAAACAGGTGTTTGCCTCGGTGGAGCATCCTCAGACGAATGCTCAAGTCGAGTTTGCCAATAGAGTCTTGCTTAGAGGTTAGAAGAGGAGGTTGGAGAAAGCTAAGGGGACCTGGGCAGAAGAGATGCCTCGAATCTTGTGGGCCTACCACACCACTCCTCAATCCACCACGAAGGAGACGCCCTTCAGTTTGGTGTATGGGTTAAATGCCATGATACCCATGGAGATCCAAGAGAGCTCGCCACAATTCCATAACTTCATGATAGAAAAGTCTAATGAAGGGAGGAAGGTAAACCTATACCTACTCGACGAGGTGCGAGAGCAAGCACGCGTCAAAGCTGAAGCTTTGAAGAGAAGTGTGGAGCTGAAGCAAAAGTCCAAGCTGAGACCTCGGCAGTTCCAGATCGCTGACTTGGTAATGAGAAAGACTCATCCTTACCAGTTGAAAAATAAGTTGTCTCCCAAATGGACTGACCCATTTCGCGTGGTGGAAGTGCTCGAAAATGGAGCCTACAGGCTTGAAACTCTAGAGGGTGGAGTTATACCTTGGACGTGTTACGGGACTAACCTCAAGTTTTATTTCAGTTGATATATTTTGTCAATGTTTTTATGAACAATTCGAATAATTAAGGGGACACTTTTTTTCCTTCACGAGGGTTTTTTTAATAAGGTTGCCCTATGAAAAACTGTTCTTGAAAAACGAGTCATCCGAATTACTTGTTGGCACACGATAAGGCGACTTGGCCGATGAATTATTTGAGTAAGCGCCATGTGTGTATAATTAGTCATGAAATTATTAAATGAGGCAACCTACCACCCTAGTATGATTTCAGGCTCAGGTGTCTCGAGTGGGGAAACCTCTTCTCAGTAAGATTCTGAGTTTAGGTACCCTGAATTGGTTTAAGATTGTTTGGCTTAAGTTGGGAAGTCGACCTGTCTCAGTAAGACTCTGAGTTCAGGCGTCCTGAGCACGTACTATGAGGTAGGACGACCTTGTCTGAGTAAGATTTTGAGTTCAGGTGTCCTAAAGTTTTGTTTGTCGTAACTAAGATTGTTTAGCTTAGTAAGATTCTGAGTCCAGAAGTACTAAGCCACGATTAGCTATAACTAAGGCAGGTAAGGTGTCCTCACTCGGTCAGAATACCCGAGTAGGCGCCATGAAGAAATTGTTTATCAATGGTAAGGTAATACGACCCACCTCGGCGTTGGTTAAACCACCCGAGCTCAGGCGCTCTCTGGGAAGAGCTAAGGTTTACCTTGCGGGATAGCAATGCACCATAAAGGTGTAAATAGTATACTTGGTATGTAAGCCAACACCTTGATACTCCAAGCAAGGAAAGACAATTACTTAAGAGTAGACTTGGTATGGAGATTAGTGCCCAAGTTAGATACTCAAGTCATCCTCGATACTGGGGAAATTTGCGCTCAGAAAGCGGGTGGTCCTTCTAAGCATGCATGCCCTATTCGACAAGATTGAGAGCATGATCCTTGCTCACGTGATTAATTAACGCTCAAGCGAGTAAGACGTTCTTCGCAGCCAGAGGGTATGAGTCATCCACAGGTTAGCTCTACCAGAGCATTGTGATTTCCCATACTTAGTTGGTGCATTATGTTATTTGGGTAGTTGATTAAATTACTACTAGATGATAAGTCTATACTACTCGTTTTTCACCAAGACATGCATTGTTAACATACTAGTCGAGGCTTACCAACGCTAAAAGAGTCAAATAAGCAAATCAAAATACTAGTATCATATATATGTATTAGGATTGTTCATAGTGCCACAAAGGGCAGCAGGTTACACAAGTGCGCTACTCATCCACAAGTTGCCCATCTACCACCGTCTTGCCAAAGCCAAGTTGGGAGAAGTCCATCCCAGGATAGATTCCTGAGGCTTGGGCAACGACGTACTTGTACCCTCACCTTCCTGCACCACCTCCATGTCACGAGGAGGAGATGGGCTTGGTGGAGGAGCCTGTTGCGAAGGAGCACGCCCATCTGAGATAGAGAGATCTAAGGATTCAGTGATGGTCTTTCGTCTCCTTTTGAAAACCGACCCAGAATAGGTCTCCTCATCGTCAATAGGAGCAGGGGCGACGTCGACAACAACTTTCAGCTTAAGGTCCTCAGTGGGGAGTGTTTGGGTAGTCGCTTTCATCTTCTTGGCTCTAGCTGCCAAATCCTTCTTGTTGAGCTTACCCAACATACTGTGTGCAAGAAAAACAAGGGAAGTTCAATAAACAAATAAACAAGTCAACATCAGTAAGAGTAAAAAAAGGAAAGATACCAAT
Source organism: Phaseolus vulgaris (assembly GCF_051622355.1). NCBI lineage: Eukaryota > Viridiplantae > Streptophyta > Magnoliopsida > Fabales > Fabaceae > Phaseolus > Phaseolus vulgaris. The sequence continues at coordinate 21,483,001 of NC_143501.1, read as the reverse complement.
GTACGCTTTTAGTCCTCTTGGGGAGAACTCTTGGCTTATGAGGGTGGTCGTATAAAAAACCACCTTCAGGTTGGAGAAGAAGTGACACACTTTCTAGTCCCGCTGCGATATGCTCTTCAAGCATCGAGCACCCTGGAAGGTTGGTTTCTGGGTCCAGTATAAGGAAAACCCATTTAGAAGAGTTGGGTCCCTCTTGTTTCAGTGTACCTTCAAAAACTTGCCTTTGAAGCCTTTATACGACTGCTGAAAGAGCAACAAAAATGCTCTCCCAGCCACTCCATCTAATGAAACCCACAATTGGCGGCCCAAACGCTTGGCCTAAAAGAAATATAAGAAGACTTCCACAGATGGAAAAAGGCCAAAATGTGTGCAAAGAATGGAGAAACCCCGAACAAATGCCCAACTATTTGGATGTAGCTGGGCTGGGGCGACATTAATTTCGGTAACAAGCTTTTTTTCAAAATTGTACAAAGGTAGCGAAGGAGAACTTTCTTAAATACAGTGGTATAAAAATAACAAAATGGACCATCAGGGTCCCAGAACTCATCGCAACAGACTGGCTCGTCCTTTACTACATGACACTAACTTAAGGCCTCTATCGTTTTCCCTACCAAAAATACACTTCTTAGGGCATTCGCTTTTCATGTAAAATCACTATTTGCTCATGAGAGGTAGATATGGAGGTTTCCTCTAAAAGGTTCTCTGGTGCCCAAGGGTACATAGCATGGTAATCCATCAAACAGAGTATCTAGAACAGAAGACAACAAGCAAATGCAGGCACACATTTAGGCATACATCCAAGCAAATCACGCTTATAGTTCCATTTTAGATTCAAGAAAAACGATGAAACTAGCAGGAATAACAACCAGCATAATTAGAAAAGAATGGATACAAAACAGTCCCAGCCCACGCGATATGATCGTAATGAAAGCTTCAATTAGATAATGACGCCAGTACATGGTCATGAGTTGAGTGGAAAGAAGTACCTGGGTTCAGTGGGCGAGTCGAGGCGAGGAGATTTCCCATGTTGAGGAAGGAGGTGCAGAGAGTCTGAGAAAGGCGCTAAAGCTTCATAAAGGAGAAATGAAACAATGAGAAACACTGAGGATTTTTGAAAGTTAAGTAAAACGATGTTGGGAAGAGCAAGCGACAATACCTTCCAACCATTGATGAAAAGCCACGTGTACGCTCATGAGGGAGTATGGTGAGATGTCATCTCAAAGATGCTTCGTGTGTCGCGCCACACCCGCCTCTACGAGAATTACACATAAGTTGCCAAGGGCATGCAAGTAGTCCCTTCACTAAAGCAAGCTCAACTCGAGATTGGGGGGCTTGTGTACTGAACCAGAGCGCTTAAAACTCAGCACTCGGTGGTCGAGCCTCAGTACATGGCACAGACAGGTCAGCTCGGCTCTTGAGCCAAGATAGCGGGCCATGTGATTTGGCCCCATATGTATGTATAAGTCCCTTTTTTGTATAATTAAGGTAATCCTTCATGCATAAGGCCTAGACGGCTAGCAAGGGGTAATTATGGACCTAGGGGTGCGCTTAGTGTGCATAGGGTCTAGCTCAAGTAAAATGCTTTCTCTTAAACCTAAGCCCATGTGTGTTAGGGCACGTAAAGGTTAGGTTGCATGTATGATGAAAAAGAGCGTAGCACCACATTGAGGGTGCCTACATAAACAGACTAGACCCTTGATGCTGGTACATGAGTTGGTATCCTGGTGGTTATTCTGTTATTATTTTATGCACTCCCAAGAGGAAAGATTTTGTTATGTTGTAGCATTGTGAGAGTGTGCCCTTGAACAAAATATTTTCCTGTTGAGTATGCTTTCATTTGAGATTAGATTCTCGTGATAAAAATATGTTACAAGAGGTGAGCTATAAAAGGGGCTTAAGACCCCAGGTTAAGGTATGTTGTTTCTAAGAATGAAACTAGTTACTTATTGATTCTTATAAGCCCTGTATTGACTTGATCGTCAGAGTGCAATCAACAGGTAGGGCCCCTTTCAACGGAGTCGCGTTCCAGTGCAACGAAGGGAAAAACAAATTCCAACAGAGACAAACGGGGTTAGAGTTTGTCATCAGAGTCAACCGGCGAGCAAGTCAACCGACAAGAACAATATTCAAATTAAACTTGTTTCTTGGAAAGGTAATATGCTTAGCATGATGGCCATGGTGCAATTAGTTAATATGGTTATTGTTGGTACTTTTAGTTACATCTTTCAATTTTATAAATGGTTTATGGCTCTTTTGAAAGATGTTGATAGATGAATGAGAAATTTCATTTGGACTAGGGACATTAATATAGGTCTTTTTATTTATATGAAGTGGCATTCTCTCTATGCAAGTAAGTAGAAGATGGGCTATAGGCTTTCAAATTATTTGAAGAAAATAAAGCTTCATTATTTCGTTTAACTTAGAATTTTGCTTATCGTCTTGAATTTGTCTTATAAGAGCAAGATTTTTGAAAAATAATTATTACAAAATTGCTCTTTATAAATCCTCTTCAATTTGACCTAACATTGTTGACTGGTACAAATCTCTTTTAAAAATATTTGTTTGACCATTAATAATGGAAAAAAACTTCAATTTCTAGAATGAGAAATGGTGTTCAAATTCTTCTATTTTTGATTATGCAATTTTTGTTACAATCGAGAAGAAAAATTTCATCTCTACTATTGTTCATGTTTTGGATGAAAATTCTTCTTTGAGTATTGATTATTTGACAACCAATCCACCAAATGACATACATCTTATGCCTTATTATTTTACAAAAAAAGCCTCTATCACATAAACTTAAAGTTGTAATCTAGAGCAAAGGAAAAATTGGTTGTCAAAAAATTATTTTCCTTCTTCTTTATAACAAGTCTTAGGTCTTAGAATATACACTAATATACACTATGGATGATAATTCTTCTTTATAAAAGTCTTGGTTTAAAGAATGTACACTATATCTCTATTTTTGATATTGAGTTCTGGAAGAATCAGGAGTCCTTATCGAGAAGACTACAAGATAGCTTTGTCATTCTTCGATAAACTTTGTTGCTTAGGATTTTCTTATTTGAAATATTTGTATTCCTCCTATGGCCTATATAGAAACTCTTACATAATAAATTCCCATTGATAATGAGTTTCAATATAGATCTATTAATTTTTGTCTGTGTAGTGTTTTATAATTTGTAGGTTAAAAACCCTAAACATATCTTGTTGAGCTTGGTTGCATCAAATTTTGACAATTACTTCCTGCACCATATCACTACACCCAATTTCAATAAGAAAAGACGAAAATGCCCTTAAATAAAATGGAGTACATATAAAAATACATTCCAGACTCCTTTTCCGAAATATGTTTTAAGATTTTTTTTCCATAACAAATTTTTGTATTACGAATTTTTTTATCTGAAATGGGATTTTGATTTTGATTTCCAGATATTCATTTATGGAACACAATAATCTCTTTCAGATCTATTTTTCCAGAATGTATTATTTTCAATTCTGAATTTTTATGTTCAGAATAAAGGGTATTTTTAGAAATTTAAAACTATGTAGGGTGCAGGTTAGAGAATTTGCCTCAAATTTTTTAGCATTGAAAATATGATCCATCCATTTTATCCATAGTGATTTTCAAGTGTTAAACTTTTGAAGGTTTACATTAAATGCTAACAGTGTTATTATAAATATATGATATATGTACCGACCTGTACTCTGGCGTCGTTGACCACTAGTAATGTTGGGGCCACGTAAGCGGGGTCTCACGTGCGGCGTGGGTCAGTGTCTCGCGAGGCACGTGCTCCAAGGAACCAAAGAGTGGTCAGACATCGGTCACTAGGATGTATTGACGTGCCACTAGGCAGTGTGGAGAGGTCGGACATCGGGGACTCAAACAACAGAGCTGGGCCACGAGAGGTGGATCCCAGACCACACACTAGTTATCAGTAAGGGAGAAGCTTAGGTCATGAGAGTCCATGCGTGTGGAGTGGATGATGTGTTCAGGCGTAACACAAGTATAGAGTCACTGGAAAAGATACGAGTTGTGAGGGTCACATTCCAAGGGTGAGCTGCATGCATGGCACGTGAACAGTCAGGGCGCTCCCAAGACGGGTGACCCAAGAGATCAAGTGCACGAGGAGGCATCCAGGTGGTCATCCCGTCAGAGGTTGCACTCCAGTTAGGGAACCCCACGCGCTAGGTTATCCTAAGAGTGAGTAACTGCGACGCTGGGGCCCACCCCCTCAAGAAGCCTATTTTGGGTAATGGAAACAGTGGAAACCCTAGTTTCAGTCTATATGAATGGAAGAAACAAACTTAGCAAGGTACGCTATTCATTTGCGCCGCTTAACACACACAGTTACAGTCTTACGTTAAACAGTTTTGGTGTTTCCTAGCCCTAAGATTGACTTGAGCGTCGGAGTGCAAACGACCTCTAGGGCGCCCTTTGTCTTTGTGTTTTCAGGCATTCATCAAAGGAAAGGCACGTGCGAGTGCAGGGATTCTGGACGTGAGAGTGACGTAGACGCACGAAGACGTATTTGGTCAACCGGCAGGAACAATATATATTTCGTATAAAAACATATTAGTCTATGTCGGATTTTTAGTTTTTAACTACTATTTTTGTTCCTACCGCTTGGACTTGGACACCTTCGCACGTCTCTACGAGCTTTGCTTCACGAACGCCTTTGCTTCTATTCCAACGTTGTTCTTCCTCCACTGCTAACACCTGAAACAGAGAGACAAATGGGCGCTCTTGCGGCCGTTTGCGCTCCAATGCTCAAGTCAGCTATGGTAGAAAACACCGTAACACTTCCCGTCGTAGAACACCAACAACTCAGTGCTAAGAGAAGTGCATAATTGAATCGTAACTGAATTCTATCTCACTGAGTTAACTTGTGCATAAAATGTGAAAGCGTACCTTAGTCTGTTTATCGTAAAACCTTATATACCTTCATGGTGTTTCTGTCCACGTGTTAGCCTGATACTTGCGTATTCTGAGGGCGCTCCTTAGAAATATTGTTCCCAGTCTTAGGGCCTTCTCAGTGTGTAAGGTCGCCTCGCCGTAGTGCAACTCGTGTGGGGATGACTGCTTGGGTGCCAACTCGTGCGCCCAATCTCTGAGTCATTTGCCCTGGGAGTCCCTCACCTTCCTCACCTGCCATGCATGCAGATCACCCTCTGGGACATGACCTTCTCATGGGTCATCTCTTTCCTAGTGGCTTTCCAGCGGTGGTGCGTACTGCCGCATCCCTACACCTCATGCACGGATTCCTCGTGAGTTGGGTCTCTCCCTGCTGGAACTGAGGGTGTGGCTTGGAAACCACCTTTCTTTATCTATCATTACTGTCTGGGTGTCGAGGCCCGAGGCCTCCACTATGCCGCCTCCTACCGTGCCGCCTCCTCCATGGTCATCCCTACCTGTGGATATCAAAGGACACCCTTCTAACATAGGCGCATTCATGGTGCAAAACCTGGGCGACACCCTCGGTCAACGCTCGAGGCCGGTCAACGCCCGAGGCCGTAGACCTTAACGAAACTCCCTCTCTTGCTTTGCAGTACCTCTAGTGGATTCCTCGCTCTGGGTCCCACCATGTTGACTTTGGTCAACGCCCGATGACCGTACGATACACAAGGCCCCCAGTCTTGAGCTGACGACTGTTCAGCAAAAAGACTATGGCCTCGCCCTACCGTCCTACGTGGCATTCCGTGACAAGACATGCACAGTGCTCTGAAGTGACGCTTATCTACTCACATTGTAATCAACCGACATTTGGCCCTATCGTGTGGCTGGGACTTAACGTCGTTTGTGCTTCTCAAGTTTACGTTAAAGCCTTCGAAATCCCACGCTTCAGTCACTGTTTCATCACTCGAACTTGCTCTTGCACCCTTCATCTTCTTCTTCGAGCTTTCTCTGGTTTCTTTGCTGGAAAAATCAAGATTTTCGTTGATCAACCACAAAAGGTATGATTTTTACGCATTGATGGTTCTTTACTCTTGATTCCATGCGTTGATATTTCTGCTTGAGACTGTTTAGATTCTCGCATTTACGTTTTTCTTCGTATTTCCTCTCTCCCCTGTTTTCTGGGTTTTTCTCGCGTGGGTAGGGTTTCCTGGGTTTCTCCTTAGTTTCACGCCTTAGCCCTATTTGCTGAACCTTTATTTTTTCTCTTCCCAGTTTCTTCGACCATGGCGAGAACCAAAGTTACCACCAACCCTCCACCTCCTAGCATAAACTACAGAGCCTCGTACTCTTGGGCCTCTGATAGGCTCCTCGAAGAAACTTCTTCCCTCACTGCCATCGCCGACTGGAAGGCTCACGTAGACAGTGAACCCCTAGGAAAGTCCTTTGGGAGGGTACATGACGCATACATCTTTGTTCGCCCCTACACAGCTGGCGAACCTTTCTGTGTTGATAACCGTTCTAATGACGGTGAGCCTTTCTTTTTCTTTTACTAGACGGTGTTCAAGCGCATCGGTCAACGACTCCCTTTCAGCAACTTCGAAAGAGAGTTGCTCACAAAGCTCAACGTGGCCCCTGCCCAGCTGCATTTCAACAGCTGGGCCTTCATTTGGGCCTTCTCTATCCTTTGCGGCTACCTTGGCCACGCTCCCTCAGTGGACGTCTTTCTACACTTCTTTAAGCCAAGAGCCCTGGGAATAACTTATGGGTAAGCCTGAGCGGGGTGACGGGGAGAGACATCTTCTCCTTATTCCAGCAATCCTACAAGGGATTTAGGGGCAAATTCTTCAGGGTGTGTTGCGCAAATCAAGACTGCACAACCCTTGATGGCTTCCCGTTATACTGGGTGGAGAAGCTTAAGTTCAAGAAGGCCAAGACCTTGGACGAACTCTCCTCAGCTGATCGTGAGGTCTTCCAAGCCTTGGCTAGCTTAGGTGTGGTCGTTAACACTGCAGAGCTCATCAAGCGTGCGTGCGACCCCACTGTTCTTTCTAACTACTTAGGTATGGGGAACCTTTTACCAGCCTTCCCCACATATTACCTTGCTCATGCTTTCTCGTTCATTTGCTAACTCACATTCGTGCTTAACTCATGCCTACTTTAACTGATACTCATACTTCATCTTGCTTATACTTGTTCTCATCTCCTATTCTTTGGTGCAGGGATGGTGATGACTAAGGAGAAATGAGCAAGGCTCGCTAAGCTCTTGTCTCGTGGCGAGGCTGCCACAAACAAAGCGGCCCTTCCTCACGCCCAGTTCCTTCTGCCCTTCCTACCACATCTCCCGCCTCTCCTGCTCAAGCCACCTCGACGCCTGTTTCACCACAACCAATTCCACGCACCTCTTCCCCACACCTTGCTGCTGACCCCCCTTCAACCACAAACAGCATCAGCCCCTACCTCTCCAACCCCTATCGCGGCTATCCCTCTAGCCACACTTAGAGCTTCACCTTCTCCAACCCCCTAGAGAGAAATAAGGGGGTGGTTCTCATCCCTTCTGATGAGGATGAAGACTCTGTGGATGGCCCTGTCTTCAAGAGGAGGACCACCACTGCAGTTGCCACCTCTCACTCTTCATCTGATAGGCGCCTTGCCTCCCTCAGGGACAACCCTTCCAGCGCCTCCTCACCTCCACATCCTCTTGCACTTGAAGAAGGAGCTGAGACAGTCCTAGAGCTTTCTCCTGCACCTGCCCCCGAACTTCCACGGGTCATCCAACACATTCTGAGGGGCATCCAACAAGAAGCCCTGGGGAACTTGGATGATGGGGCGCTGCCTGAAAACATGGCCCTCGGCCTTGGCGGGTTACTTGTGGGCTCCAACTTTTCAACTTATCAGGCTGAGGCGAAGGCCAAGGAGCAACAGGTTCTTGCTAGCGAGCTAGCCCAGCTGAAGGAGCAAATGACTGCACAAGCCCAACGCTTCTTCATCCAGGAGGCCGCCCTAACTGAGGCGCTGGGGGTAGTGCGGAAGCTGAGGTGGAGACCAACAAGAGGCTCCACGATGAAGGTCAGAAGTACACCACACTTTTGGCAAAAGTGGTGCCTCTTCATGCTGAGATAGCGACGCTCAAAGACGCCGCCGCCGCTAACCAGGCCAAGATGAGGAGCCAGGAGGAGCGCTCCGTTACCCGAGAGGTGCTCCTGGGCAAAGTCGAAGCTGATCTTGCTAGGAAGAGTAAAGCTCTTGAGAAGATTAAAGCTGAACTTGCGGAGCAGGCCAAACTTCTTGAGGAGAGTAAAAAGGAGCTTGCAGAGAGGACTGAAGCCCTCGCCCAAGCTGAGAAAGAGAAGGCCGCTCTAACTGAGGATTTCAAGAAGGCCGAGGCAGAGCTCCTCATCGACGCGACGAAGGCCTACGGTGTTGGGTTTGAAGATGCCCTCTCTCAGGTGGCTTGCGAGCACCCTGAGGTTGACACTTCATTCTTTGTTATAGCCAACCACGTCGTTGACGGAGAGATCGTGCCTCGAGCCCTTCTTTAAAACTCCTTTGATTTTTCTTACGCAAGTTGTATTCTGAACAATATCTATATAACAAATCTGCACCTTTTACTTTAACTGTTTGCTTCTCATTTCCACTGCGCGTTTGCTTACCTTCCCTACTAACAACGCTGGGGTGTGGCTTGGAAACCACCTTTCTTTATCTATCATTACTGTCTGGGTGCCAAGGCCCGAGGCCTCCACCGTGCCGCCTCCTACCGTGCCGCCTCCTCCACGGTCATCCCTACCCGTGGGTATCAAGAGGGGACACCCTTCTGGCATAGGCGCATTCATGGTGCAAAACCTGGGCGACACCCGAGGTCGGTCAACGTTCGAGGTCGTGGACCTTAACGAAACTTCCTTTCTTGCTTTGCAATACCTCTAGTGGATTCCTCGCTCTGGGTCCCACCATGTTGACTTTGGTCAACGCTCGAGGACCGTACGGTACAATTTTTAATTGGAATTAAAACTAAAATTTAAAATATTACTTAAACTTGAAACAAAACATACCTCATTTAAAGAAAATATACCACATTTATTTTCGAGGATTCAAACAAAGAGCAAAGAAAAATGTAACAAGAAAGTAGAAGAAAAGATTTTATTATGGTGAGGCAAATATTTGTTATACTTTGTTCAATCAGTAGAGAAGGTGGAAGAAGAGAATGTGAAAAAGAATGAAGAAAAAATTGAAAATAAAGTAAATTTATAAAATGAGATAAATGTTCTTAATTAACATTAAGGATGTTTATTGACTTTCTCTCTATTGCTTTCTTTACAAAAATAGAAGGAAATAATATTTTTTTTAGAGAACTCACTATTTTATTCGTTTGTTCATCATAAACTATAATTATTTTATTTTAGTTTCACATTGACTTGAAATGACATCAACTTGTGATATGTTATACAACTACAATTAAGAGACTACACTAACATTATGAAAATTTGAATGATTAAATAATATATTAACATCCAATTGAAGCAACCCTAAACCTGTACATACTAAGTTGTTGTGTAATTGTTATATCTTACAAATTGAAAGTGTACTTATTTTCAAAGCAAAAGGTAGATAATATCATAATACAATATTTTCCCTTGTTCTTGTTTGCATTGTAATGTAACCAAATAAAAGGTGGGGTTATTCAGCTGCAATGAAAGTGTTCATTCTTCAACTTGAAGAAAATCCAATTTGTCTCCATTTTACCACAATCCAAGATTTTAACAAAAAGAGATACGATTTCAGACAATTTTAGTATAATCAAATTTTAAATTAGGTAATATGAATTATTTATTTTAATAATTTTTATTTATTAATAATTAGAGTGTGAAATTACATTTATTTTAATAAAAAATCCACAATCTAAACCTTAAAAGGGATTAGAAGTGTTCCAATGAGCAATAGAACTAGAAGGTCAAGCTTGAAAAGTTTTCATCTTCCTAAACGTGAAGGACGAGTAGCAGCAGCCATTTCTCCCATAAAATATTCAAACTGTTTAAGATTCAAAACCTTTCCCCAATCTTCAAAATTGAAAACAAAAGCAGAAATTATTTCAATAATTCCACCAATCACCACGAAGAAAGGGCCAAGTCAAAGTCTTCTCCATTCCTTTTCTTCTCCATTCCATCTCAACCCAAAAAGAATACATATTTTGCATCCAACACCAACATCTTTATATTCCATTCACGAACATACCCATATGAACACACACACCCAATTGAAACATCAGAAAACATGTTCCTCAAAATTCAATTTTTGTTCCTCACCCTTTTTCTGGCAGCCACCGTTGCTACCGCCATAGACCCAGGTTCCACTCTTTCGGCCTCTTCCACCTCCAACCAAACGTGGTCTTCTCCCAGTGGCACCTTCTCCCTCAGATTCATCTCCGTTCAGCCTCCCACCACCCCTCCTTCCTTCATCGCCGCCATCGTTTACACCGGCGGCAACCCTGTTGTCTGGTCCGCTGGCAACGGCACCGCAGTCGACTCCGGCGGCTCCTTACGGTTCCTCTCCTCCGGCTCCCTCCGCCTCGTCAATGGCTCCGGCGCCACCGTGTGGGACTCTGGAACGGCGGGCGCCACTTCAGCAGCCCTTGAGGAGAGTGGCAAATTGGTAATTTCAAACGGCACTAGCCCCCTCTGGTCAAGCTTTGACAACCCCACTGATACCCTGGTGCCCTCTCAGAATTTCAGTGTTGGTAAGGTTCTCACTTCTGAAAGTTATGTTTTTAGCCTTAATGGAATTGGGAATTTGTCTCTGAAGTGGAACAGTAGCATAGTGTACTGGACCCAGGGTTTGAATTCCTCTGTGAATGTGAGTTTAGAGTCCCCTGTGTTGACTTTGACATCAATTGGGCTTTTGGAACTTTCTGATGTGAAATTGAGTTCTCCTGTTCTTGTTGCCTATAGTAGTGACTATGATCTGAATGCTGATGTGTTTAGGGTTTTGAAGTTGGATAATGATGGGAATTTGAGGATTTATAGTACTAATAAGGGTGGTGGAACTTCTACTGTTAGATGGGCTGCTGTTGCTGATCAATGTAAGGTTTATGCTTACTGTGGGAACTATGGTGTGTGTAGTTACAATGATTCCAGCACGGTATGTGGTTGCCCTTCAGAGAATTTTGAGATGGTTGATCCCAATGATGGTAGGAAAGGGTGTAAGAGGAAGGCGAGTCTTGATAGTTGTCAAGGGAGCGCAACCATGTTGACCTTGGATCATGCTGTGGTGTTGAGTTATCTCCCTGAGGCTTCATCGGAGACGTTTTTCATTGGTTTATCAGCGTGTAGAACGAATTGTCTTTCGGGTTCAACAGCATGTTTTGCCTCTACTTCCTTGTCAGATGGCACAGGGCAGTGTGTAATAAGATCAGTAGATTTTGTTAGTGGATATCAGGATCCTTCGCTGCCTGGCACTTCTTATTTCAAGGTTTGTCCGCCGTTGGCTCCAAATCCACCATCCTCTTCAGCAGAGACTGTGAGGGAAAGGGGGTCCAAGGTGCCTGCATGGGTTGTGGTGGTGGTTGTTTTGGGTACCCTTTTGGGTTTGGTAGCCTTGGAAGGGGGTTTGTGGATGTGGTGTTGTAGGAATAACAAGAGGTTTGGTGGGTTGTCAGCTCAGTATGCTCTTCTTGAGTATGCTTCTGGTGCTCCAGTGCAGTTCTCGTACAAGGAGCTCCAGCAAGCGACCAAGGGGTTCAAGGAGAAGCTTGGAGCTGGTGGATTTGGTGCTGTTTATAGAGGCACTCTTGTTAATAAAACTGTTGTTGCAGTGAAGCAACTTGAGGGCATTGAGCAAGGTGAGAAGCAGTTTCGGATGGAAGTTGCCACTATAAGTAGCACTCATCATCTGAATTTGGTGAGGCTCATTGGGTTTTGCTCAGAAGGGCGCCACCGGCTTCTGGTTTATGAGTTCATGAAAAATGGATCTCTTGATAATTTTCTATTTCTGACAGAACAGCATTCAGGAAAATTGTTGAATTGGGATTACCGATACAACATTGCGCTGGGCACAGCAAGAGGCATCACATACCTTCACGAGGAGTGCCGTGACTGCATAGTCCATTGTGACATAAAACCTGAAAACATTCTCTTGGATGAGAATTATGTTTCCAAAGTCTCTGATTTTGGTCTGGCAAAGCTTATTAATCCTAAGGACCATAGGCATCGGACCTTAACAAGTGTGAGAGGAACCAGAGGATACTTAGCTCCCGAGTGGCTTGCAAATCTTCCAATAACATCCAAATCTGATGTTTACAGCTATGGTATGGTTTTGTTGGAGATTGTGAGTGGAAGGAGGAATTTTGATGTTTCAGAGGAAACAAACAGGAAGAAGTTCTCGATTTGGGCCTATGAAGAGTTTGAGAAAGGTAACATCAGTGAAATTTTGGACAAAAGACTAGCTCGGCAAGAAGTTGATATGGAGCAAGTAAGAAGGGCAATTCAGGCAAGCTTTTGGTGCATCCAGGAGCAGCCATCTCAGAGACCAACAATGAGCAGAGTGCTGCAAATGCTAGAAGGGGTAACTCAGTTTGAAAAGCCACCTGCCCCAAAATCAGTAGTGATGGAAGGAACTGTTAGTGGAACAAGCACATACCTGAGTAGCAATGCCAGTGCATTCTCCACGGTTGGAGTTTCACCCCCTGGACCCTCCTCTACATCATCATTTCAGATTAGTAATAATGTTTCAACCTTCAACTCAGAAAGGAACCCTGAGAAGCCAACCTCGACCCTTTTACAATCAGACACATGACAGAAAATTGCTTCCATTTTCATTTTTCACATTTCCCAATTGGTTCAAACTCTCATTCTCTTGGTTTGGGGGGACTTTATCCTGGAACAGCAGAAGTACAAGCTTTGCTGCTCAAACCGTGTATAATATGATATTAATTGTATGCTATATTTCATTTTTTTTCTTTTCTTTATCCTGATCATTGTATTGTATACTCCTTCAAAGCAGGATATTGCAAAGTTGCAGTAATTATTTGCATTCAATTCCTGAAAATGTGCTTGTGTCAGCATATTTCTGGGTCAACAGTGCAACCCAATATCTTTGGTGTGCCAATAAAAGTATTAAAATTTTATGTTCTCAGTAAGTACCCTTCTAATAAACTATTGAATTTTTCTTTTACCAAACCTAAAAGTTTGAGAGAATGACTGGAAACGTGAGACTCTTTGTTTCATGGTGCACATAATAATCAATTGTGAGGACTTTCTGGTTGTCACAATATCCAGCTAAGTAATTTGAAAACAAAGCAAGCAGCAATGATTTAGAGCACAATGGTCAATTATATGCATGCATCTTGCATCTGCATGCAACCCGTGTCATTCACTTTTTATTGTTTGTGGACTCTAGTATTTCCAATTTATAATGTTAAAATATTCCTTTTACCACAAGATTCAGAGATAATTTGGAGCTTACAAAATTCTAATATAGTTTAGAAGTCAAGGACGGAATAATTTACATATGTTGCATTCTCTCTTCACTTAATGAGATGTTCTTAAAGAAAAAAAATATTAAGCAAAGTTATACTTTTACTTATAATAGAAGAATACTTCATTGCTTGAAGTCAATAAATCTTCAAAATAATGTCCATGTGACCATGCCAACGTCTTCATTTCAAACAAGTTCAAATTCAATGTAGACCAATAGAGATTAGAGGGTTTAGGGTTTGGTTCCTGGTTACAGCTATTGAAGACCAATAGAGATTAGAGGGTATTTAACGTGTAATCAAGTAGAAGGTCATTCACCAGATAGATCAATAAATTAGTTAGTCAATTTAAGATTTAGTTAAGTGTTTAATTATGTTTTTAATCCAGAAATTTAGAGTGAAGTCAGCTTTGATCCTCCGATTCTTTTTTTAAAGAACATTTTGGTTATTTAAATTTAGAAAAAACATATAGTTTTAGTCTCTAAAGTTCATTATTAGGGAACCGAAAATGTTTTTTTTTAAAACATTATTTTAATTTCCCAAATTTAATATTTAGGTACTGAAATTTTTTTTAATGTAAGGAACTAAAATAATTTTTAAGTTTAGCAAAACCAAAATCAAATTCATTTAAATTTCAAACACTAATTTTTTTGGATTAAATATGTTTTTTGTTACTGGTTTTTGTCTTTATTCCAAACTTTATATATTCTGAATACTTATAGTAAGAAAACTATTGGATTATATTATAATATTATAACATTTATGTTATTGATGAGTCAGACATAATATTTTAATATCTTAAAATCTATTTGTCAGGCAAAAAAAATTAGCAATAACTCATTGCAACAGTTTTCTTACTTAGTACAACTATCTAAGAGGTCTAAAAAAGACAGAAACCAATTTTGCGTGTAAATATATAGATTATATATATATTATCGATTTGCATCAACCATGTACCATTATACAAATTTTCCTAAAAAATACCCTTAAATATTTAAAGAATGTATTGAATTGAATCTTTAATTTTCAACAAATATTTATAAGGATTTGTAGGAATATATTTAGAGGATTTATCCATTGGGATTTCAAAAAAACTTTACGTAAAAAAGTTTAAAATATTAAATTATGAGATTTAAAAAGATTTACCAGAACTTAAAGATTCTAGATATTTAAAAGAAAAATCAGAAATACAATAGGGTTTCTAAATATATTATTGAGGTTTCTAAAGATTATATATATATATATATATATATATAATATAATATAACAGTTTTCTTTTTTCCTGGAAGATCTAGTGTGCATTAACGGATTATCGGCGATTTTTACTCATTCTTAGAATGACAGTTACATTCCAGCGGTTTCCAAACTCTTAATATTTTTGGCGATTTCCAAATCCTTGGTATTTCTAGCGATTTTCAAACTCCAGATATTTTCGATGGTGTTCAAACTTACATATTTCCAACTGTTTCCAAACCCCTAACATTTTCGGCAATTTCGAAACTCCGTTACTTTTAACGATTTCCGAATAAAAAAATGTGGGTTTTTTTCATAAAAAATTGTTTTAATCCTAATAACATTTTTAGATACTAAACGAGATAATTATAATAAACAATTTTATTATCATTTATCATAAGTAGATCAACTGTTAAATATCAAGTGAAAGAAATACAAAGTATGTGGTGAGAAGAGATATTTGTTCAATAATTCATTATCTCTAAAAAAAGTAAAGTGAATTTGTCAAAAAGAAATTACAAAATAACTACTATAATCAATGTGAATATTAATAAAATAATGAAAAGATTTGGATAAAAATTTATAAAACCTATACAAATTATAATAACTAATTCACTTTGGTTTATCCTCTTATAGCATTTACCTAAAACAATACCAAATTTAATTCTTATTGGTTGAACATCATAAAATAATAATAAATGCAATAATCCATAAATTAATTGTACTAAATCAATAAACAATAAATAACATAAAACAATTACGTATTCCTGGAAGAACATTTAAAATTGGAAGAGACAAGACAAGTCTGCTTCTGTCAAATTGAAAGAGAAAAGTCGCATATTTGGATGAGATTTGTCCGTAAGAATTTTACGCATACATGTAAATAAAAAGTTACAAAAAATTCATGAGAATCTAACAAACGAAATACTCCATTGAAATTTATTTAATTATGAGTAACACATTATTCTTTTTTTAATCTTTAAAATGTTCAATTGAATATCACCTGATTTTATTGCCATATTAAGAAAGTCTTAACAATCTTAATTAAATATCACAAAAAAATTAATGCTTAAAATTCTTAATTAAATACCATACCAAATTTTTTTATTAAAAAAAGTTTTTAAAAATATTTTAAAATCCCTAATGTCAAATTATCAACATGTTGTTATATAATTTTTTTTACTCAAAATCATTAATTTTACTAAATAACCTTAACTGATATTGAGCATGCAATGAAATCAACTGCACACCAACCAATAGTCCTCAACTCTTTTTTAAATTTAGTTCTTACAATCATAATAAAATAACAAATAAGGAATAACAACCGGTCTGGTGCTGAGCGTTCGGTCCATACCAATACAAAACCATAACATAACATTTGAAAGTCATTATGGAACTACATAACTTCCACTTCCTTTTCCTCTTGTATTACCTCTGAAAGCAAAAACCAATTATTCACACCAAATTCATATGATGAGTATTACATATGGTAGAAAATTTCAAATTAATTTGTTTCTTTTCAAGTTCAATTCCTTGAAGTTGCGAACTGTAACAATAGTTCCAATAACAAGCATTCCTTTATAAATAGAAATAAATCTCTCAACACCTAGCTTCTCTTCAAACCTATTAGTGAGACCTATGAAATCTTTATATGAGCATTGTGAAGTGGTGCACCAAAATCATACTCCATGATGTCATAATCAACATATGCTTACTCTACATCCATTCTTACAAATATTGAAATCCATAATCTCAAAAACCTCAAATGGCATCCACAAATAGGAACTAAGTCCTTGTAGAAACAAATACCATAGTATCCATGGACTTCACATTAACTTTCACAACCATCCATCTTATGATGACAATTCCACTCCTTTTAGATTAACTATAAATCTTCTTATTTCCATGACCATCCAACTTCAACACTCTTAGACTACCATTTCATTTATGGTGAAGAAGGTCTAATTCAGTTGGTTAAATAAGTTATGTGAATTGTTGTAAAACTCCTTACAATTGTTTAAGAATTTCCTTTGTATAGGCTCCAACCCAAAATCTAGCCAAGTTGAATTATGGAATCATTCAAGGTGTGGTTCCAATATACATCACTTCCATTCCATATCAGCAAGAGGTAACATAAAGGTTGAAGCCTAACTTAACACAATTCAAATTCTATACTTATGTTGGGAGAGACACAATTGTAGAGTGTTGTGATGAAAGTTGGACCACACATCACTAGTACCATTGGAAATAACCAAGTTGGGTTGCTTATCAAGGAAAGTAGATGAGACACCGCATTGGGAAGTTACTGAGTCCTAGACTATGGTACCATATCAACAAGTTGGAAACTTTCAGTTATGAGTATTTGAAATGAGTCTCTCAATAAAAAGGATCATTTAAGAGATGGACCAACCGTATGAATATCTTCCACAAAGGTCCACCACCAACAATCCAAACCAAATGAGGAGGCAACCTTTAGAGTGGACAATACAACATGAAGAAAAGAGGAGAAGTTGAAGGTTGAACTTGGAGAAATGAAGAGAAAATGTGTTATTGGGGATGAGTATGATCTGAAGCATAAAGGGGTAAACCTGAGCCTAAAAGGATTGAAACAACTAAAATAATGACGAAAACAGTAAGAAAAAGTATAAGAGCTTTTTGTTCTAAACATCATTGTTTCACTGTGTTTGTGTGTTTAAAAAGAAATGAATAAATAAGTTATTTATTGATAAAAGGGATAAAAATTAAATATTAATTATGAAGTCTAATCTAATAGACTTTCTTTTCTCTATTGCATTGAAATTTGAATCTTACTTTTCTAGGTTTTCTTTTGAATTCAGGAAACTTTTAAGTAAAAATGAATCCATTTTCTCACTTGCTCTTGTTGTCTCAAAAGCAGATATTATGAATAAGAAAAAGAGAAAAATATCCTTTAAATAAACTCACCATAAAATTTTAATACGAAGGTTTCCAAATAAAGAAGAAAAATATATAGTCGATAGGATTGGTAAGCTGAAAAACAATTGGATTTCTCCTTATACATTTGTTCATCAATATTTAACTATTTAGTTGATGAAAACCTACTTTTTCTTTTCTTTTTTCTATTATTGGTGAATATGACTTTCTATAGCTGGTTAAACATTATTGGAATAAAGTTTTTTGACATTCTAATAAAAAAAACTATAATCATTTTTTGAAATACAATATTATATTATAATAATATAATAATTTTTTAGGTATCATTTCATTCACATCAAGTATCATTGTCCATATTTATGTATCACCATAATTGAAAGAGTAAAAGCAGATGTAACATCTCAAAGCTTATGAAAATTTTGACCACCAATTGTGACAATAGTTTAACTTTTACACGCATTAAAACATTATCTGATACGTACTATACTATATTTGTTCTAGAATTTAAATCACGTATTCCATTATTTTTTTTCAAAGAACTTGTATATGGTTCATAGTATACAAGGAATTTTTCTTTTAATTAATTTCCTTGAGGTTGACATTCCATGAATTATTGTTATCAGAAATTTTATAAATTGTATGTGGTTATAATTCAACTTTATCGAAAATAGTATCTTTATAGGTAATTGTAATAACTTCATAACTAAATATCATGAAAAAGTTTTATGCTTGCTCACAAGATAAAAAATATTCTCTTATAAAAATTATTTATATTTAACTAATATTAAACTGAAAAACTAGACATGAAAAGTAAGTAACATCTATCTTTGTAAATGTTATAAAAATAAAACAAATAATACTGTAAATTTATAAATGTTAAGCATAGTATTTGTAGTTGTATATCAGTATTGGTAAATGTAGTATTTCATTCAAAGTAATTATAATATCATATATTAGTTATATTATGTATCTGTTTAATTCCAAAATCATGGTCCTTGTTTCTTTGGTCTGGGGTCTTCACAATGTTGGACCCATTACAAGAATTATGGAGTTTCTTCAATATTGAGCTTTGTCCAAAACGGGCTCTAGAAACTTCTGAAGAATCTTAAACCCTCCTTAATTGAGACTTCTTCTTCCTGCACCCCTACGTTTTTCATCCCGCACCCCCACAATTTTAAAAATCTCGAAACTGGCCTTGACTTTTTATTTGGAAAAGGGCGCCGTGGTGGAGTGTGCTATGGATTCACCAATCCGAAAGTGAATCATGTTGTTTTCTGGATGAGAATGTGTTCCAGAAGCAAATTGTTAATAATTGTTGATTTTTTGGATTGCTAAATTCGAAAGTCTAATTTCTATTACGGATTGATGGATATGGAAGATTTACGAATTTTCCAATCCGAAAGATTTATGAATTTCCAAATTCAGAATGTGAAAAAATCAATGCGGATTCCTGATTCCATAAAATTACAGAACCGCATTGTCTGAAATACTAGATATAAACTATGGAAATGATAATCTGAGACACTACTGACCACCACCAAAAGAAACACGTGCTAAGAGATGGAGTAGCGTCACCGCTGTTCAGAGAGAAATGAATCCGTGTGTGTTGTCTGCAGGCAAATGAAAAAGAAAAAGTAGTATAGGTCTTATGTGCATTTTGGAGTTTTTAAAAATAATAGGGTTATGTTTGTTTTTGCATAATATTATGGGGTGCAGGAAGAAAAATGTAAGGGTGAAAAAGAAACTGCCCTTAATTGATGTTCTACCTTTTATCCACCTTTTGTCCAACTTTCTTATTTGAGTAACTTCATGGTAATTAGTTCTTTATCCACAAACTATATAGGTTGAATTTGTTTTTTTCTTGATAATGGGTAGAAACAAGCTAATATCTTTTATGGGACATCTTTTTAATAATAATACAAGTTATAAAGAGAAACCCATAAAAAAAAACTATTCTTTTAATAGGACATTTCTTCTTGAACCTCCATGCATTTTTTTTTGCAATTCATAAATATAAATTTTTTTTTTTTTTTTTTCAGATTGTAAAATATAGAAATCAAGAGTATCTTTCATTTTCATTTTGTGCAATCCAAAAAGCTTTTGGACATAATTTGAAAAT
The DNA here is from genome assembly GCF_051622355.1 of Phaseolus vulgaris. Lineage (NCBI taxonomy): Eukaryota > Viridiplantae > Streptophyta > Magnoliopsida > Fabales > Fabaceae > Phaseolus > Phaseolus vulgaris. Next base: position 21,463,378 of record NC_143501.1, on the reverse strand, counting down.
TATTTTTGACTTCCAAATTACAAATTGGAATTCTTTTTTAGCATTGCACAATTTAAAAGTCATTTTTGACTACCGGATTGTATATATGGTAGTAAAAATAATTTCTAGATTATGCAATCTAAAAGTCATGTGACGTTATGTGTCGAAAAATAAGTGAGTGGTTGGTAACACTTAGTGATCGTGGTCCTTTTTCTGAAAGTTACAATGACGAGGGAGACAATGATGTTGTTAGCAAAGAGTTCAATGTTGGTGACAGTTTTATTCTTAACGGTAGCTAGTGTTAAAGAAAGCTAAAATGATGAAAATCATTTTGAATTCTGCAATCCAAAAACTTTTTTTTTAAATGACTTTTACCATGTGTAATCAAAACTTTTTTTTTCCGTAATTACATAATATTGAATACACTTTTAAAAATTGTATAATTTAAAAAGAATAAAGTAAAATTTTTATGTTTATGAAGTGCGGAAAAGATGTACCGAGCTGAAGGAAGAAATGTTAGTTTTAGCACAAGCATTGAAATTAGTTTTCCTTTGCTGTTATTGAAAACCAAATGTTGAAAACTCCTATACTCACCTTACTCGAATTAATATGTCAATTAATAACTACTTCGATGTAAAGTCTTATAGCTAACCTATATCTATTATACATTTAATATATTAATTAGGTAGATAGAAATTTAATAAAATTGCATAACGCTCTCTCACACACACGCTTTATTTATATATATATATATATATATATATATATACTATTTATCAATAATAAAAATTAATTTATAGAAATCAATAAGTTTTTAGTCTTTAAAATAATATATAATTTAGTTATTATAACAACTAATTAGTTTTAGTTTCTAAAATTAGTTTTTATTTAATAATTTTTTTATAGTATATATATATATATTATTTTATTTATTAACTTGAACATCAAGTGGACTTTCATTCACTATCATGTAAAGTAAGAAATTGAATGAAATATAAAAAAACATTTTGAAATTCCAAAACAAGTATAATAAAATGTTGAAAGTGTCACTAAGTGGTGATTAAAAAAAATGGGGATATCCAATTATGATGATGGTAAGACAAATGGAGGAAAAGTACATGCAACTTAATTTGGTAGTGGCTAAAGCGAGAGAGACAATTTGTACTGCCTTCTCTAACTTATTGCAACAATGGAGAAGGATGGTGCAATGAACACTTTATGCAACAAAGTGAGATTGTTATGGATGAGCATATGGTGCACAATCATTTGGTGAATCAGTATAGGTAGGGCTTCCTCTGCAGGTGGACACATCACAAATTTTACTCTGAAAACCTAAAATGAGCTTCTGCCAATGGGTAACATGCAACACTCATTATTAATTCATCAATGGAGTTTGATTGAAGTGTTATCAATGGGGGAATAGAGTATTCACATACCACAACATGTTTAGGAAAAACTTAGCCACTTTTCAACCTAATGTGAAGAAAAATAGTGATTCCACTACAAGAAAATCTTGAAATAAAAACCAATTTTAGAGGAAAAAAATAATAAGTTGCTATAGTGACTAAATTAGAGACTGTTTTAGGAACGAAATAAATTTTTGGTTTCTAAATTAGTTTCTATTATTGTTAAATGATTTCTAAATTGGTATCTAATTAACAACCAAGGTTTTTGCTACCAAATTTAGAATCTAAATAATTGGTAGTTAAAACCTTGGTTGTTAATTAGATACCAATTTAGAAACCATTTAACAATAATAAAAACTAATTTAGAAACCAATTTTTTTTTTTAGTTTCTAAAATGGTCTCTAATTTAATTACTATTGCAACTAACTATTTTGGTTATTAAAAATTGGTTTCTATTTGATGATTTTCTTATAATGTTTTTTAACTATATTGTTACTACAAATTATTCAATAATTTTATCCATTATCAACTTTTTCCTTTCAAAATCTTAGGTGGTTAGTTTTAGTAATTCTTTTAATAGAAATCCAATTTTGTTCCAATCAAGACGTACATGATGAGGAGTGAGATTATGCAAAATAATAGTATTAACATTTATTAAGTTTTAGTTACTTTAATAAAGTTTTAATATAAGTGGTTAAGAAAAACCAAATGTAACAATTTCAATATTTGGTAAATGAAAAAGAGAGGAAAGTGTAAAGGAACAAGTGTGATAATTGATTTTTGGCTTGTCTCGGGAATTTTATTCGGAGTACTACAAAAATAGATGACTTATTAACAAGCACGGATAGAGCAATTTAGCTAGAATTTTTTTTAGTTAAATTTAGTTTGACAAAATTATTGAATAAGTACTAACTTAAAAGTAGTTAAACAAGATTGGTATATAGATGGATTGGAGTTGTAAAATGGAAATTATACTTCTAATTTCATTGTTTTAACATTTTAAGAAAAATAACATATTTTGGAAAGAAATAATAAGAATTGGAAATTTTATTTGTAATTTAAAATATTGGTTTAAGTGAATATATAATTAAATCAATTTATTAACTCAATTATATAATATATGGAATAAAATATACGGGAAATAAATTGTAGTTAATTATTGAACTGAATATTAAGAAATTTATTTAAATTTTAGATCTATAATTACTTGTCGTACTTTTTAAAATAATTAATTGAAGGAAAATGTATATTATTCATTTTAAATTATATCTATGAAAATTATTTTCATACGATTGTTAATAAAAGGATACATTTGTGAATTAAAGATAAAAAATATTTTAAGTTATTCCATTTTTGAGAAAAATTATTGATAATAAACATTGAAAATTTAGGTTATTATTTAAATTAATGAATCAAGTTATTTTAAATACAATTTATATTAATATTTTTTAAATAAATATAATTAATATATAAACTTATTTGATTATAAAAATTGCAAATTTTATTTTTAATTTAAATTAACGATTTAAGTGAACATATAACTAAATTAGTATACTAGCTTAAGTATATAGAATGTGAAAAGATAGTACATATTTTAAAAAATAATTATAATTAGTTATTGGACTAAATATTAAAAAATTATAATTAATTATCATATTATTGTTATATTTGGAATATTTATTGAAAATATGAATGTAGTGTATGAGTTAGATAAATATGAACAAGATAAACATCAAATAAAAAATAATTATCATTAATTTAGAAATAACAAAACACGAGAAATATAAATGGAAGATGACGATAATAAAACACGAGATAAAAAATTGGAAAGAATTTAATAGTTATATATTGTTGTCATATTGGTGAAACTTGTAGGACAAGTATAAAAAATATACCTTTTTTTTTTTTTATAGTAAGTAGAGTCTTAGTTAGTTTGCCTAAATATCAATGGTAAAATAGTTCAAGCTTGTTGGTCCATTTTTTTTCAAAGAGAACTGACTGAAGTTATCTTGCCTTAAACGAACAGTAAATAATCACCTAAACATCATAATTTGTTTTAATTTCAATAAATTTATGCATATTTCTGTCCTGAGCAAACAAGAAGTTTGATAATATTCAAATTTTGCTATTTCTTTGTGGTTTTCGTAGTTAATCATGTCTACTACAATATGTTATGTCAAAATCTTTTGAACTATTGAAAATATAGCTTCCTAACATAATGAAGAAGGTTAATCCAATCACCACCAACTCAGGTTATAATGAATGAAAAAGATAACACAAAAATATAAATTTGATTCACTTAAGTTTTGTATACACATATATAGAATAGTATAGCTTTTATAATCTTGTATTCTGGACTAAACTATTTGCCAGCTTTGTATTCTGAGCTGAGTAGAGTAGGGTTTATGAGTAAGTGCTACAAAGGAAGGCTTGCAACCCTAGATGTGATAGCATCCTCTCCAGTTGCATGTTTTCTTGAATTTTGAATGAAATTTGCGAAAGCTTAATGGAAAAAATGGATCAAGGATGGCTTCATTGGAGCTATGGTGTCCTTGTAGTTGCATGAAGAGTAGGGAGAGTGATCGGTTCAACCATATCACTTGAAAAAGGTGAAGAAGAAGATCAAGGTGTCTATCCTAGAGAGATTTAGACAAATGAGTGTTTAAACTAACAATTTGGTAGCATAACACTCATAAAATTAATGTTATAAAACATGAACCAAGCTACTCCTTATATAGGTGTAGAAGGCCGGCCATGGGTTACAAAAGAGAAGGAAATTCAAATTCTATTTAGTTTGAATTAGACGCCGAATCTAGGAGTCACAAGGTAAGCATGATCAAATGTGCATCATGTGACCTAATTAGATCTAGGTTTAATGTGAGTTACAATTAAGCCCAATTATACCGTAGGTAGGTTTTAAATGCTTATTCCCAACCCTAATTGAATTAAATAAAATTACAAGTAAATTTCCTATTCTAAATTTAAGCAAGAAAAAAAAACTATGCTTTAGGAAATTACACTAAGTTATGGCATTTTTTAACATGTATAAAAGAGTGTATCTGCCATCAATAGCAGAGTCCTAATCTTCTTGTATCTTCCTTGCCATAGTTTTAGTGGTTGGTCCTGAGTTGAGGCCCCTACCATCAAGATGGGAGAGATACACGTCTTTACTAACTTTACTAGAAGCTTGTGCTCCAAGCTAAAGCTCGGAGACTTGGGTGACAATCTACCCTAGCTTGCCATGAAAGCTTAAGTAGTAGCTTGGCTTGCAAGCTACCTCCTCTATAAATAGGCATTTGCACCATGTATTTTCAGACAACGAATTATTGAATTGTTGCTGAATTATTTCCAGTCAATCTCTTTTGACTCTTTCTTCTCTTACTTTCACTCTACATAGTGAATTAGCCTAGAGATTTTAGCTTGAGGTTGGCCTAATGTCTTCAAGCTACTTATTCTCCTTTGCCTACACACCTCACACCTCAACATCACTGAATCCAAATCCACTTTCGCTACATCTTTCTCCATCAAATCCTCATCCAAACCAAAGAATAAGACTGGAGCCAAGGAGAAATCTGTCAACTAGTATCAGAGCCACAATTGAACACATTCCAACTAAGTTCTTCGGTTCAAACTTCAAAATATTTGTGTTCTTGTTTTTTCCGTGTTATTCACATATGATTTTACTTGTCTTGATTCATTTCCACCATTTAATTTTTTTGTTTTCAACTTTAATCGGTTTAGAATACTCCAAATTCAAGAAGGACCATCTAAACCAATTTTCACATAGGTTCCTTACTGTTTTTGAGTTGTACCGTGTGTAATACATTGAGCTCTTGAGTTTTTATGGATTTTAATAAGTTAAAAATGTTATTAGGTGTTGTTTTTAAGTTTATAATCCTTGCATGTTATGTTTAATGTCTTTTATATTCAAATTTTCCATCAATTCATGAGTTGTGCTTAGTTTACTAGATGTTTGTGAAATTGTCTAACTGATTGCATAGAAACTGTTTGACAAAATCTTGAGTAAAATTTAATGTGTTAGCCTTTGGTTCTTTTTCCTTTACTGTTCTTTGAGTTTATGACTTACTACTAGATTAGTAGTAAGTTTCTTAAAACATAATGTCTATTGTGTCTTGAAATTGTGTTCTATTTCATTGGATTCTTTAGGTTTATTCTGGTTGTTAGGATTATGTGAATTTGTACTAGATTTAAAAATTTATGGTGAACTTGGGTACTTCAATGTGTTAATATTCATGTGTTAAAAAGGCACATAAAAAAACGTAGAAAAAAATGATAAATCTCAAAAGCCTAGATGTTGAGGATGGAAAAAACTTGAGCAAGACTATGTAATTGCTCTTAGGTTTTAAATTACTGCAACTAACTCCGGGCATATTTTGAGCTAAAATTTTGTAAATGGATTACCTATTTTTGAATTTGTGTTTAAAATATGGGAACAAAACTCAATCTAGAAAAAATTACATAATTTTTGGAAATATAACTACCAGAGTTGCTCTAGTCTTGTTTTAGATTTTGTAATCAAATCTAATTTTATTCTTAGGTTTCGTTTTTCTTGTGTTATCTTTTATTCTTGTGCGTTAGTTGTTGCTTGTCCATTTTATTGAAAATATTCCAGTCTTATCACTGTGCTATCTTCCTTTGAGTTTAGCTATTTAAATGAGCTTTTATTGATTTTTTATTCTTGGACTCTTATAAGTGAATGTGGTGCATCAAGACTTGAAGAGGAAAAATCATATTTCTAGCTGAAAACCTTGAAGCTCAATTCAGATTGTCAAAGTGCTATCAAAGAGAAAATCATTAAGTGAGAGAGTGATCAAGGCACAAAGAAAATTGTCTAGTTCCAATTGTGAAAAAATTGTTGTATTGTAAAAGCTTGACTTGCGTCACGGAACATTTGAAGTCCTGTTGTTGCATTACTTTAAGTAGTTTACATGTTTGGTAAAATGCTTCTAAAGCAATCCCATTGAACATTGTAATAACACCAAGCTTAGTGTGGAAGTGTGTCATTTAGCTCCAAGTGTTAATTGCATTTTCACTTAGGAACCGTTTAATCTTTACTTTCACCAGTATTACTTTGATTTTTACATTCTACTTGTTCATTTTATTTTCTTGCTATTGATTTATAAGTCTCCATGGCACTAGGGGGAGTCTTCCTTTCTTAGATTTGAATAGCAAACCTTCCTTTGGTCTATAGGATCTCATTTACACCTCTCTCACACACAACTAGGGATCAAAATTGTTTTGGAAGTTCCTGAAGAGAACATTTGTGAGGACTATTTGAGGTAAACTATGGCTATGAAAGACTTGGTATTTAAGTAGTCTCAGTGACCCACCTCTCTTTCTTGAAAGTGAACTTGGAGACAGTCTTACATTTGAACCTTTGATAAACTTTCACTCAAAATCTTTGTAAACATCTTTCTCTGCTCTTGTTGAAATATATATTTTTTTGTTAAAACCTTTTTGAAGTTTCAATTTCAACAATAAGTAATAGATCACATAGTTCCAGTATGCATGGGAGCTGAAAGAGGAAAGATAAGGATGAACTTATAAAGGAAATTTTGAATATAAAAAGAGAAATCTAAGAATTTTTATGTTTTCACGTTTTTTACAAACCCAAGAAAGAAATAAAGAAAGGTCTAAGAGTAGGCATGGGAGGGTTGAAGTAGAAGAATAACTCATAATAACCAAACCTCTCATAAAGATTTAGCCTAGAGATTTCAGCTTGAGGATGTCATAACCTCTTCAAGCTACTTATTCTTCTTTGCCTACACACCAGACACTTAACATCACTGAATCCAAATCCATTTTCTCTACATCTTTGTCCATCAAATCCTCATCCAAGTCGAAGAACAATAATTGAACCAAAGAGACCTCCAATTAAGGGTGGGCAAAAAATCCAAATTACAAAATCCAATCCATAATTATCCAAATCCATATTAGTTTTGATCCATTTAAATGGATTTATTTCAAATCCAAATCCATATTTTTGGATTTTAAATCCAATCCATTTAATTGGATATGGATTAGATATGGATTGGATACATTTTTGGATTATCCAATTTCTATTTTGGGTTGGATTTTGACTTGGCCCGATCCAGGTTGAGCCAAGACAATTCAGGCGCAGGTTGAGCAAAGTTGACCCAAGTCCACGTCGAGCTGAATGGACGCGGACCGATGTCAAGCGGAGCGGGCCCGGACTGATGTCGAGCCAAGCGGGTCCAAGCCGATGTCGAGCCGAGGGAGCCAGGGCCGATATCTAGTCATTCGAGCTTGGGCCAATGTTGAGTCGTGCGAGCCCGGGCCGATGTCTAGTCGTCCGGGCTCGGGCTGATTTTGAGTCATTCAGGCCCAGGCCGATTTCGAGCCGAGCGAATCCAAATCGATGTCGAAGTGAGCAGGTCTGGTCGATGTCGAGACGATCGGAACCGGACCAATGTCGAGGCGCGCGGGCCCGCGCCGATTTCGAGCCGACCGGGCCCGGGCCGAGGTCGAGCCGACCGGGCCCATGCCGATTTCAATCAAACTGGCCCGGGCAGATGTCGAGTCGAGCGGGCCCGGGCCGATTTCGAGCCGATCGGACCCGGGCCGATGTCGAGTCAACTGGGCCCGGGTCGATGTCAAGTCGACTGGGCCCAGGCCGAAGTGGAGTCGAGCGAGCCCGGGCCGATGTTGACTCGAGCGGGCCCAGGCCGATTTCGAGGCGAGCGAGACTGGACCGATTTCGAGGCGAGTGGGCCCAAGCAGATGTCTAGATGACTGGGCCTGAGCCGATGTCGAGCCGACTGGGCTCGGGCTGATGTCAAGCAAACTGGGCTTGGTCAGATGTCGAGTCGAGCGGGCCCGGGCCATTGTTGAGTCGAGCGGGCCCGGGTCGATGTCGAGGTGAGCGGGCCCGGGCAGATGTCGAGGCGAGCGGGCCCGGACAGATGTTGAGTCGAGCGGGCCCGGGCCGATGTCGAGCCGACCGTGCCCGGACCATTGTCGAGCCGACCGGGCTCGAGTCGATGTCGAGTTGACCGGGCTCGGACCATTGTCGAGCCGACCGGGCTCGGGTAGATGTCGAGTCGACCGGGCCCAGGCTTTTGTCGAGTCGATCGGGCTCGGGCCGTTGTTGAGCCGATCGGACTCGGGCCAATGTCAAGTCGAGTGGGCCCGGGCCGATGTCGAGTCGAGGGTGTTGGGTTTAATAGTGCCAAAGTTCAAGAGGGGGGGTGAATTGACCTTTTAAAACTTTCTCGCAGAAACAGTGTTTAACACAGTTTTACAGAAAATAAATCGATTTATGTGAAAATGAACAGATTTATTTCAGCACTGTTTTTGTTTGAAACGCTTTTAATACAGCAAGGTTAATCACAAGACTATGCAGATAGATTTCCCAGATGCACACACACAGATATCAGAATGAAAAACATTGAAACACAAAACAGCAAACTTAATTTCAAGCAAATGATTAAGGTTCAATTGATAGTATGCTAATTAATTGAGTGACCTTTGCAAACAACCTGTTCCAGTGGCTTTTAACAGATTATGAGTGTTCTTCTTGATGTCAAGCAATTTTCCAGAAATTAAGAACAATGAATCACAGAACAGCAAGCTTCAACTTTCAGCAATTGTTTAAGGTTCAATTAATAGCTTTAAAAGTTTCTTGAGCAGCCTATTACAGTCAATGTGTTCCAATGGCTTTTAGCAGATTATATATGTTCTTATCAGATTCAAACAGCTTTTTCAGAAATCAAGAACAGTATGCACAGTACCCAGAAAGAACAGATTTATTTTCAATTGAACAAATTTATTTCTTTGCTGTTTTACCAATTATGCAGAAACGAAATTGCAGAGAGTGAGAGAGAATGAACACAAGCAGTTATACTGGTTCACTCAACCTGAGCTACATCCAGTCTTCACCAACAACAGGTGGAAATCACTAAAACACAGTACAATCAAGTACACTTCCCACTGTTCTTGAAACCTACAAGAACTTAGGTACTCTTGCTGAAAAAACCTATTTCAGCACACACACACACCCACTCTCCAAGAACACCTATCAAGAAGAGGGATCAACCAAACTATTACAAGTAATAAGAAGTGAAACGACTACACCTGATTGAGGTAACAAAGATCAGCCTTAAACCAGTAGGCAAGATTGCTAGAACAGTAGCTGCACCTCACACCAAGCTTTTGGAACCAAACCAAGAACAAGCACTTTGTGATTTTCGAAATCTTTGAAGAACAAATGCTAATCCTTTGTAAACTTTTGATTCTCTGCTGTAAAACTCGTTTTTGCAAATGTATGAATTGTTGAATTGATGTTTAACTCAGAAAACAAGTTTGCATTTTATAGAGAACCAGCTTATAACATATATTTGAAAAACAGTTAAAGCTGTTATAAAATGAACAAATTGAAAATAAAATGAACAGATTTATTTTCAAAAAGCAGTTAGAGAATGTGTTAAGTGAGAAGACTTAGTCAACCATTCTGGTGCAGAGATAAAACTGAAAACGTTTAAGCTTGTCATGGCACCAGAGAGAAAAAGAATCTATTCATTTACAGATGAACAGATTTATTTTTCAAAACGAAAACAAAGAAAGTTTAACAATTCAAAACTCAGTCGTTTTGAAAAGAAGAAGACTTAGTCAAAATACCTGATGCACAAAATCTAATTTTTACAAGACTTTAGCCAAGGCATCAGTGAAGAAAATGAATCTGTTTATTTAGAAAAGAACAGATTTATTTTTATGCAGTAAACGTGTTTTTGTGTAAAACATGTGAAAACAGTTTAAGAAAACTTATGCTTGTTCTTAACACATGGCCAGTGGTTATGAGGTGAGTTACTCAGCAAAAAGCCCACTCTTAGACAACCTCTAAGCGCTAACTAAGACATACTTAAAGCAAAGCAAAAATACATGAAAAGTACATATAAGACTTCATCAAACACTACATATAAGTCTTCATCAAACACAATCTTGAAGGGGCAGCAACCATCTTCAACAGAGGGGGCCCGGGTCGATGTCGAGTCAGCGGGCCCGAGCCGATGTCGAGGCGAGCGGGCCCGGGCCGATGTCGAGGCGAGCGGGCCTGGGCCACTATCGAGCCCACAGGCTCGGGCCGATTTTGAGCCGATCGGGCCCAGGCCGATGTCGTGCCGAGCGGGCTTAAACTGATGTCGAGCCGAACGGGCCCGAGCCAATGTCGACGGGCCCAAGCTGATGTGCAGTTGTTCGGCCGAGGCTGATGTCTAGTTGTTCGGGCCTAGGCTGATGTGCAGTCGTTCGGGCCGAGCCGATGTATAGTCGTTCGGGCTCGGGCCGATGTCGAGTCGTCCGGGTCGGGGTTGCTGTTGAGTTGTCTGGGCCCAAGCCGATGTCGAGTCGTCCAGGCCCGGACCGATGTCGAGTCGTCTGGGTCGGGGCCGATGTAGAGCCGAGTTGGTCTGTGTTCAGGTTGAGTCGGCTTAGGCCCAGTTCGAGCCAAGTTAGTCTTTATCCATATCAAAATGGATTTAATGTAATTGACAAAGTGAATTTAATATAATTAACAAAGTGGATTTAATCTGGATTCAATCCACTTTAAATGGATTTTAAAAAAAATCCAAATATATTTGATCTAGTTAAAGTGGATATGGATTTTAAATCCAATCCACTTATTTGATTTGGATTTAGATTGGATTTTGGAAAATCCAATCCATGCCCACCCTTACCTCCAACGTAGCATCTAAAGTAAAAGATTGCATTAATCAAATTTTTGGAGTTTGGTGAGGAGCTTGGTTTTGAATTTTCCATTCTAAAGAGAAATGTTTTGGTTTACAAAATGCTAATGGTTTTTCGTGAGGAAACAATTGTCATAAGATTATATTGATGTGAACCCTGTAGGTCATTCATGTAATGTGAATAGTACAATTGTATCATTGATGCAAGATTCTATTGATCAAGGGTGATCAAGTGCTTTGAAGAATCCAAATCCAAGATGTTTGATGAAAGGCTGGTGTTGCTGTTATGTGTGGGTGGGATCTGGGTAGATTATTTTGTAATCCACTCCTTGTTTGAATCCAGAACTGATTTGATTTGAAAACCTTTTTAAAATAGAACGTTTTTAAATTAAGTGAAAAAAACCTATTGTTTTGTCGAATCAACCAGTTTTTTACTCTTAGGAGTTTTGAAAAAGGTTGAAAGCTGTTTGACTTGGTTGACTTAACTGTCAAACCAAATCAATCGGTTGTTTCGTGCTTTCAACCGATTGTTTCTTTGAAAATCCTAACAAAATTCAGTTTTGATTGGTGAATCTATTTTAAATGATTTCTATCTAAATACGCTCCTTCATTAAATGTTTTGACCAATCTTTGGAAAATATAAAGAATTTATTTTTGTTTTCAAAAGTAAGAAACAGTTTTGAGAAATTCAGTTTGACATATTTGATCTCAAGTTTTCAAGATTCACATCAAGCTTTGGATTTTCAAGAGAGAGTGGAATAGGATTGCAATTGTATTTCTTTTCAGATTGTTCTTTGATAAGGTGTAATCCTTTCTCAATCTTTTGTATTTCTGTTGTTGTATTGCCAATGAGTGTTGTGTGTTCTTGAGGTTTTCAAGATCAATACTCTTGGTGTGGTTTGCCAAAGGTAGTGTGTTTCTTGAGGGGTTCAAGACTTTGGTGTGTGGTGTTTTGTAATGAAGTTCCTCATCAAGTGAAGATGAAAAAGCCAATCTGTGTTTGATGGCGGAGGGAGAAGATGATTCAAGCAGTGAATAAGAAGAGAAACATGGACTCATGAGTTATCAGATCAAGCTTATGGAAGGAAAAGATCTTGTCTGAAATTGTACTAAGGATTTTGTACCAACTTAAGTCCTCTTAAAAGCCAAAAGAAGTTCTCTTGATCTTGCACTATGACTCATTGAAGAGGCTCCATGACAAAAGGATAAGGTTTTCCTTGTTTCTGTTATTTTTTTTTCTAAATATATGTTAAACATTCATCTAAAAATATATGTGGTGCAAATACATTTTTTTTTCTGCTATTGAAAATTCCAATTTGTTGTTGCTTCAGAAAAACAACCAATTGTTTTCTCGAAACAACCGATTGTTTCTTTTCTGACAGCACTGCATAAAATTGATTTAATTTCTTTATGCATTCTATCTTTTCTAGATTACAATCTTAAAGGAATTATGAGTCAGTAAAGCAGTTATATGGGTCTGATTTGGTTTAGGAGGAATTTATTTCTTGTCATAAAAGGAATATATTCCATATCTTGGAAATTCAAGTGCCTTTATAACTAGTCAAATCCACATGTGCTGACCATGTGTTTTCTGGTAAAGGCTGACGTGGTTATTGTGCAAGATTGGACCAGATTCCTCTTTTTGAAGACTGAAACTCACTGCAACCAAAGGATCAAAAAGGATTTCTATTTTCCTATAAAACCCTTTGCAACTGTTTTTCTACACAAAAACAACCCATTGGCTCATCTCTTGCGGCATCTCATTTTTTCCTCTGTTTTCCTGTTTCCTCTCATTCTGGTATCATGGATTCCACTCCTCCATCATAAAAAAGGATTAAAACCAGGGTTGTAAGAACAAAAGGGCGTCTTAAAGGCTGGTTTTTAGGAGACAATGAGTTGATTGAAAAATATCGCTTTGAAACAAGTAGAAAAGTGATAAACAACCCAGAAGTTGTCTCTTTTAGCTGGTTGAAAAGTCAAAGGCTAGATGATGTGAGAAATTTTCTCAAAGAACAACTGCTAAAGAGGTTCTTGGAGATGAAAGGAAACATTTATCCTAATCTTATTCGGGTTTTCTACACCAACTTGAAGTTTGAAGGCAACAACCTTGTTTCTCATGTCAAGGGTGAGGATATGGAGATTACTCATGAGGTATGGAATGCTGTAACGGTTAGAATGTATGGCTTTAAACTAGAGGAGGGGTGAATGGTTTAAAGAGGGTTTTCACAAACTTTTAAGTCAAGAATGAAATTACTTCGAGAAACACTTGAATCAGAATTCAGTTTGCCAAAACACAAAGCAAATAAGCACAGCACCAGAAAAACAATCGGTTGTTTTGAGGAAACAATCAGTTGTTTATACCAGTTCACAAATATAAAAATTGAATTTAAAGAGATTAAGGATAGAGAGAATGCACACAGAGGTTTATATTGGTTCACTCTAAACCCAGAGCTACATCCAGTCTTCCCAGAAACCACTGGGAATCCACTAAGTAATCATTACTTACAACACAACCAAAGAAGTGACCTTGATCCCCTCAAGACACACACTTCCTTTGGTCCAGCACAACACCACTAAGAATGCTGATCTTGATCCCCTTAAGAACACACAACACTTCTCAACAATACACACAAAGTTTTTTTCAAAGTACAAAGGATTACATTTGTTACAGAACAAATCTAAAATCAATACAAGATGAAAATCCTATCTCACACTTTTTGATCAATGCAATCTCGAAGAAATTCTCAACTTTTCAAAATCTCATTCAGTGAAAAACTCAAATATGTTTTTCTATATTTAAAACAAATTTGTTTGTTGCATAATCTTAACAAACTATTAATTGCATTTAAAGATTGGTCAAAACATTAAAAACTGGAGCGTAAACAGTTAGAAAATCATTTAATGCTCAGTCAAAGCACAAAACAGTTTTCTGTTATGGTCCCAAAACAAACAATCGGTTGTTTCCACGAATCAATCGGTTGTTTTGGTTTGACAGCAAGTCAACCATCAAAAACAGTTTTCAACCTTTCTAAAAATATCTAAGTTATAAAACAATCGGTTGTTTCGACAAAACAACAGGTTGTTTTTCACTTAGTTTGAAAAACACTTTTCAATTAAAAGGTTTGAGAATGCTTATGCTTTGGATTCAATCAAGAGTGGATATATACAATTTTTCTACCCCAAATCCTATCTAAAGACAACTCAGCAACAACAAGCACATCCAGCCTTTCATCAACCTTCAAAGGGTTTGGATTCTTCAAACCTTGAACACACTTGGTTCAACAATCTCCCCCTATTTGATGAAGACAAATCCCTGATTGCTTGTGTTGGATTTGATTGAATCTGAAGCAGTTCCTGCAAGACACAGTTTAAGCAAAGCACAGTACTTCTGATATAGGGTTAGAACAGAAACAGAAACAGTATATCAGAGCAAAATATCAGAGCAGAAAAACTTATAAGGCTTTCTTTAAACAACCATACACCTTATAGAGTTTTGCATAAATAAAGGATAACGAAAACAACACACAACATAAATCTCCCCCTATTTGTTTTCACAAATAGACAAAAAGAAGAGATATAAAGATAATTGTTTCAGATAATACAAAATTAAAGACCAGAAGCAGAAAATATAAACAACACTAAAAACAATTGGTTGTTCCGTGATATCAACCGGTTGTTTTTCTTCTTTAGTCATCTTTGGCATATTGTAGATCAAAAATCTGATTCTGAACAACTTCTATCTGTTCATCCAAAGTCATGAAGCGTGCATCCATGCTGTTGAACCTGTTATCAATGTTCTGGAAGTTGCTTACACACAGATCATGAAGATTTCTTTGATTCTCCGCAAATCCATCAAGCTTATTGACCATGTATCTTTCAAAAGAAGACATGGAAGGTATCTCATCTTCCTGATTTCTAGCACTGGTCCAACATCTTGATTTGTTTCAGGTTGATCTTCATGTTGAAAATCCATATCAGCAGCATGCTCTTCTTCATCAAGATCAACAGCACAACTTGATGAGGCACCATGGTCACCATCTTTACATACCCATTTGCCACCTATTTTGGTGAATCCCATCTTGCTAAGAGATCCATTGTTCATCTCTTGAGTTGAATTAACCAACTCAGATGTCTCATCTTCCAGATTCACTTCAAAATACAATAAAAATTTAGAAATCAAAACAACATATGGATAGTGATAGTCACTTAACCTCTTTGGCTTTTTGCATGTGTTCCTTGATGATGTGGATCCAATTGATTCTGATTTTCTTCATAATGCAGTAGATATACACAAGATCTTCTTTTGTAAGTACAGAATGATTGCTCCCCTTTGGAGTTAGAATCCAAGTTACAATAAGGGCCAACAACCTTTCATCAAGCCTTAAGCCTCCAATCGAACAAGTCCTTACTTGAGCATTTTGATTCTTCAAGAAACTTTTGTAGTATTGGACTTTGTTGAAATCCTCTACTACTCCAAGGTTTCCCTTATTGATTCTAAGGCCAAAAATACTTCAGACCCGTAACTGCAGTCCACACATCATAGGTGATTTCCATATCAACTCCCTTCACATGAGAGACAAGGTTGTTTCCCTCAAATTTGAGATTGGTGTAGAACACCCTAATCAAATCTGGGTAGATGTTCCCCTTCATCTCCAAGAACTTTATGAGAGATTGATCTTTGAGCAGCCTCCTCACATTATCTAGCTTTTGGCTTTTCAGCCAATCAAAGGAAACAACTTTGGGGTTGTTTATCACCTTTGTGCTAGTTTCAAACCTATACCTTTCAATGAGATCATTATCTCCAGAAAACCATCCTTCTAGTCTCCCTCCAGACCTTACTGCTCTGGTTTTAACTCTCTTTGAAGTGGGAGGTGTTGATTCCATGATAGCAGAAAAGGGGCAGAGAGATCTCAAACAAGAAGAGCAAGAGATGTTGCAAGTGATGGCTCAATTGGTTGTTCTTGTGAGAGAGAACAACTGCAACAGATTTTAAAGCAAAAGCAGAACCACAGGCTTTCAATGACGTGAGTGGGTACCAGATTTTCAGAGAGAAAAGACTTGACCAAGTCCTGCACAGAAAACGTCAGAAAAAGCAGAAAATCAAATGGTCATCACATGTGATCTTTGACTAGTCATAAAAGCTCTTAAATTTTCAAGATTGTGGAATATATTCCTTTATGACTTGTTGTAACTTCTTTCTGAAAGTGATCAGCTTTCAACATATCTTCATTGACCAAGGATTCTTTCATAAATTTGATCTGCAACAGACAGAAATTCAAAAAGAATTAAATCCATTCTTTTCACAATGCTGTCAGACACAAAACAATCGGTTGTTTCGAGGAAACAATCAGTTGTTTTTCTGCAGCAGTAAAAATGATTTTGAATTTTTAATCATGAGCAGAAAGGATTCAAAGCAGATGAACTTGAACATTTTAAAAGAGATATTTAAGCATGATTATGAACTTGAACAGGAATAAAGAATAAAGATAAGGAAGGTCTTATCCTTTGTGATGTTCCTTCAATGAGCCATATGCTTTGTGATCAAGAAGCCTCTTTTGACCATAAAGAGCCTTTGGATAGATACATAACATTGATTCAACTTCAATGTTAACCTTTTTCTTCCAAGAACTTGATCAGATGACTCAGTCCCTCCTATTTCTTTAGATTCCCTGCATAATCATGAATTCAAGCAACAAGGTTTGGTCCCCTTACAAATTTGGGTCCACATGGTTTACTGTTTTCATTTGAAACCTCACAACCTTTAGGAATCCATTTCATGAAGCCTCTGGGAACTGAAAACTTTCTTATTTTGCAGAATCTAACCGAATGGCCCTTTTTCATGCAATAAAAGCATGTAACAATTGGTTGTTTTACTGGCTTTCTTGAAAAACTTTTTGAAAACTTATCTTGTTTGTTTTGTGGATTAAAACCTAAACCAACCCTTCCAAAAACACAGTTTTGAGATGCCAAGACATTCTCAAAGTTGGATTTTCCTTTAGAAAGCTTATCCACAGTACTTACAAGATAATGCACTTTCTTTTCAAGGTTTTCACAATTTTCACAAATGAGAGTGTCACACTTGCAAGAAGAGTTTTTGAAATGTGTTTCAAGATTTTTAAAATCCCTTTTTGATTTTTCCAGCTCTTCTTCAAGTGCCTTCACTCTCTTTTCAAGCCTGTTGTTAAGTTCTTTCAATCGGTTGTTTGAAAGAACCAATCGATTAGCTTCATCATGTGTTTCTTGAAAAGCTTCAAGCAATTCACTATAATTTTATTCATTTAAAGAAGCACAAGAACTTACTTCACTTGAGATGCAAGATTCATCATCTCCTTCAACAATCAAACAGATGTTTACTCTTTCTTCTTCACTTGATGATGAACTTGATGAGGATACCTCATTCTCATCCCAAGCTATGTAGGCTCTTTTTTTCTTGCCCTTCTTTTCCTTGTAGCTAGGCTTTTTCTCCTTGCTTTCTTTGTTTGGGCAATCTTCCTTTATGTGCCCTTGCTCACCACAACCAAAAAAAGTATAGTTATTGGAATTAAAATCATTGGATTTTTTGTTTCCATACTTTTCTTTGTTGTTGTCTTTGTTGCGGTTCCTTTTCAAGAATTTGCTAAACTTTTTGGATAGCAAACTAAGGTTCTCTTCATCACTATCCTCACTGGATTCTTGTTTGCCTTTGTGCTTGTCAGCTTTTAAGGCAATACTCCTTACATGTTTGTCATCGCTTTCTTGAACATTGAGTCGATTCATCTCTAACTCATGTTCCCTAAGCTTGCTAAACAAAGAAGCCATACTCAATGATGTCAGATCTTTAGATTCAGATATTGCAGTTACCTTAGGTTGCCAAGCTCTATCAAGACATTTCAAAATCTTGATGTTTAGCTCTTCCTTTTCAAAGGTCTTGTCAAGGCTCATGAGATGATTGATAATGTGCGTGAATCTTTTCTGGACTTCAGCAATTGTCTCACCCTGGAGCATTCTGAACATTTCATACTCTTGGATTAGAGTATGCTTTCTAGCTCTCTTCACTTCATTGGTACCTTCATGAGTTACCTCCAAGGTGTCCCACATTTCCTTTGCTGATTTGCATTGAGAGACCCTGAAAAAATCATCCGAATTTAAGGTAGAGGCTATTATGCTTTAAGCAATGCAATCAAATTTGGCCTTCTTGCTTTCAGAATCAGTCCATTGAGACCAAGGCTTTTCAATGGAAGATCCATCTTTTTCAAATTTTGTGACAAAAGGACCATTTTCAATTGCATCCCAAATACCTTTGTCAAGTGATTCCATAAAGATTTTGATTCTGACTTTCCAAAATTGGTAGTTCAAACCACAAAACAGAGGTGGTCTGTTGATTGAAGCTCCTTCCCCAAAAGGTAGTCTAGCAGACTTGAATAAATTTCAAAAACCAAGCTCTTGATGCCAAGTGTTAAAATGTATGGCTTTAAACTAGAAGGGGGGGGGGGGGGGTGAATGGTTTAAAGAGTTTTTTCAGAAACTTTTAAGTCAAGAATGAAATTACTTCGAGAAACACTTGAAGCAGAATTTAGTTTGCCAAAACACAAAGCAAATAAGCACATCACCAGAAAAACAATCGGTTGTTTCGAGGAAACAATCGGTTGTTTATACCAGTTCACAAATATAAAAACTGAATTTAAAGAGATTAAGGATAGAGAGAATGCACACAGAGGTTTATATTGGTTCACTTTAAACCCAGAGCTACATCCAGTCTTCCCAGAAACCACTGGGGAATCCACTAAGCAATCAACCCTAAATTACTTACAACACAACCAAAGAAGTGACCTTGATCCCCTCAAGACACACACTTCCTTTGGTCCAGCACAACACCACTAAGAATGCTGATCTTGATCCCCTTAAGAACACACAACACTTCTCAGCAATACACACAAAGTTTCTTTAAAATTACAAAGGATTACATTTGTTACAGAACAAATCTGAAATCAATACAAGATGAAAATCCTATCTCACACTTTTTGATCAATGCAATCTTTAAGCAATTCTCAACTTTTCAAAATCTCATTCAGTGAAAAACTCAAATATGTTTTTCTATATTTAAAACAAAGTTGTTTGTTGTATAATCTTAACAAACTATTAATTGCATTTAAAGATTGTTCAAAGCATTAAATACTGGAGCGTAAACAGTTAGAAAATCATTTAATGCTCAGTCAAAGCACAAAACAGTTTTCTGTTATGGTCCCAAAACAAACAATCGGTTGTTTCCACGAATCAATCGGTTGTTTTGGTTTGACAGCAAGTCAACCATCAAAAATAGTTTTCAACCTTTCTAAAAACATACATTTTAACACTTGGTTGTTTCGACAAAATAACAGGTTGTTTTTCACTTAGTTTGAAAAACACTTTTCAATTAAAAGGTTTGAGAATTCTTATGCTTTGGATTCAATCAAGAGTGGATATATACAATTTTGCTACCTCAGATCCTATCTAAAGACAGCTCAGCAACAACAAGCACATTCAGCCTTTCATCAACCTTCAAAGGGTTTGGATTCTTCAAAGCTTGAACACACTTGGTTCAACAGTAACTAGTTTAAAGTTTGATGGTTTGAGAATCAACAAAGGGAATATTGGTGTGGTGGAAGATTTCAACAAGATTCAGTATTATAGAAGTTGTTTGAAGAATCATCAAGCACAAGTAAGAACTTGTTCTGTTGGAGGGTTGAAGTTAAATGAAAGGTTGTTAGCTCTCATTGTAACTTGGATTCTAACACCAAGAGGAAACAATCATTTTTTTCTCACTTAGGAAGATCTTGTCTACATATACTTCATAATGAGTAAAGTCAAGATCAATTGGATCTATATCATCAAGGAACACATGCAGAAATCTATGAGGTTAAGTGACTATCATTATCCTTATGCTATCTTGATTTCTAAATTCTTAAACTATTTTGAAGTAGATCTCGAGGAAGAAACATTTGAATTGGTGAAATCAACACAAGAAGTGAACAATGGTTCATTAAGCAAGATGGGTTTTACCAAGATTTGTGGAAGATGGGTAAGCAAGGATGGTGAACATGTTGATTCCTCAAGTGGTGCCCATGGTGAACATGATGAAGAAGATCAAGAAGCTGCTGAAGGTGCCGATGTTAATGCTCAAGATGAAGATCAACCTGTTGCTGACTTAGGTGTTGGAAAACAAGGAAATAGAATTCTCTCAATGTCTCCTTTTGAGAGGTTCATGGTCAATAGGTTGGACAACTTTGCTGAAAATAAAAGGAATCTTCATGATCTTTGTGCTACAAACTTTCAGAACTTTGACAACAAATTTCAAAGCATGGATACACGTTTTTAGTCCCTTGATGAACAGATTGAAGCTGTTGAAAACCAACTTTTTGAGCTACAGTATAGGAAAGAAGATTGAAGCCAAGTTTTGTTAAATTTCTATGCTAATATTGCTTTTATTTTGAGCTATTATGTTTTTATCTCTTCCTAATTCTATCTGTGAAGACAAATACGAGGAGAATATGGTTTATGTGTTGTCTTAAAACTGCTATAACCTGCTATAACTTTGATTTAAGTTTCTGCTGCATATGATGTTTGATTTGGTGCTGTAATTTGGTGTGTTGTGGCATAGTTTGTGGCTGTTTTTTTATACTCTCGTGATTATGTAGAAAACTAGTTGATGTGTAACTATAACCTGCTTTTAGAAATGCTCTGGGTTGCATAGTATATGTTTTGCAGATGTTGTTTCAGATTCAAACAAGACCAACACAAGCAACCGGGGATGGTTTTCTTCATCAAATAGGGGCAGATTGTTGATCAAAGGTGATCAAGTGCTTTGAAGAATCCAAATCCAAGGTGTTTGATGAAAGGCTGGTGTTGCTGCTGTGTGTGGGTGGGATCTGGGTAGATTATTTTGTAATCCACTCCTCGTTTGAATCCAGAACTGATTTGATTTGAAAACCTTTTTAAAATAGAATGTTTTCATTTAAGTGAAAAACAACCTGTTGTTTTGTCAAATCAATCGATTGTTTTACTCTTAGGAGTTTTGAAAAAGGTTGAAAGTTGTTTGACTTGGTTGACTTAACTGTCAAACCAAATCAATCGGTTGTTTCGTTGTTTCAACCGATTGTTTCTTTCAAAATCCTAACTGAATTCAGTTTTGATTGGTGAATCTGTTTCAAATTATTTCCAATTGAATACGCTTCTTCATTAAATGTTTTGACCAATCTTTGGAAAATATAAATATTTTGTTTTTGTTTTCAAAAGTAAGAAACAGTTTTAAGAAATTTAGTTTGACATATTTGATCTCAAATTTTCAAGATTCACATCAAGCTTTGGATTTTCAAGAGAGAGTGGAATAGGATTGCAATTGTATTTCTTTTCAGATTGTTCTTTGGTCAGGTGTAATCCTTTCTCAATCTTATGTATTTCTGTTTTTGTATTGCCAAGGAGTGTTGTGTTTTCTTGAGGTGTTCAAGATCACTACTCTTGGTGTGGTTTGCCAAAGGTAATGTGTTTCTTGAGGGGTTCAAGGTCACTACTTTGGTTTGTGGTGTTTTGTAATATGGTTTGATTACTAAGTGGATTACTAGTGGTTTCTGGGAACTGGATGTAGCTCTTGTTGTAAGAGGGAACCAGTATAAATTGTTTGTGTGCATTTCTCTTTCTCTTTAACTCCTTTAAATTATGTTTTTAAGTTGTTTAAGTTTTAACTAGTATAAAAACCTGATTGATTCGAAGAAACAACCAATTGTTTTTCTGTGTTTTGCTTTAAAATAGTTTGTGTTCTTGGCTAACTTGATTCATTTTCTGGATTTCTACACAAAAATTCATTGAACCTTCAAAAGTTTTCGAAAATCTCTTATAAACAATTTACCCCTCTCTTGTTTAAGGCCATATATTCTAACAGATTCTAATGCTGAAGATTGATGTTATATGGTTGATGCAGGTTTCTTGACGTGTGTAACTGTCCCGACCAGTCCTCGATCATCGACCCAGTGACTGACCACAAACATCGCACACCAATGCTTGGTAATGGAAGGGGCCACGTAAGGTGGGCCCAGACGTAGTTACCAGGGATTGGTTAGTCTTCGGACATTGGTATCGTAGACCCCGATGTTGGAGATCGACATCAGACCTCGCCAACAGAGGGATAGATCGGATATCGGCGGTCTGAACGTTATAGTGGGCCACGTAAGGTGGGCCCTAGAGTTATGCTAAGTTAACAGTTAAGACATGAGATATGGGGGAAGCCTAAGTCACGAAGGATCCATGCACGTGGTGTGTATAGCGCATGCATGCGCGACACGAGAGAGTAATCCTGGGAGGCGTTGAGGCCCATTAGGGTTAGGGTTTCCAGGGAAGGTTGCATGCATGGCATGTGAATACTCAAGGCACCCATAAGGCAGATGGTGGCAGAGACTAGGTGCACAAGTTAGTACCCAGGTGACCATTCTGTTATTCGTTGCACTCCAGTTAAGGGAAGTTCATGTGCCAGATACGCTAAGATTATGTAAATAGTGGTGCAAGGATGTTCCCCAAGGAACCCTAGTTGAGGGTAACAACACAAAGGTAAACCGTAGTTCAACCTATATAAAGGGTGCCAAGAACCCTAGAAAGGTACACAGTTTCTAAGACTGAAGCTAATATACACTCTTGGTGTTTCTTTGCCCTAATAGTGACTTGAGCGTCGGAGTGCAAATAGCCGCTAGGGCGCCCCTTTCTTTGTCTTTGTAGGTGAGAGAGTTCTTGATCAAGGAAGTACGATTCTCAGGCAGAGATAGAAGGGCCAAAGGCTGCCGTTAGAGTCAACCGGCAGGAACAATAATGTCACATGAACAATGCAACATTCCTAATTCATGAATAATAATGTTGTGAATATAGGTCCATAAAGGGACATATTTTCATTAACTTAATTTTGATATGAGATTTGTGACATCGATTTGAAGTTGTTTGATTTTTGGCAAGTGAATAATACAATCATGCGATAGATGTTGGATTCTTGATTAGAGAACAATAACATCATATGCACGATGTAGGAGATGAGTGACTAGTTAATAATTTTGTGTGTGTATGAAGTAGTTATTAATAAAATAATTACAATTGTAATTATTTAAATTTATAGACTTGATTATTGATTTATAATCTAGGGATATTATCTAACTGGAAGGTTTTATTGTAAAATTTTGGTAAATTGGGTAGCTTTTGTGTTTTGTTGGTATTGTGGGAGAATTTATGTATCTTAGTTGTTATTTGTAGTTTTTTTTATCAATGAATCAACAATGTTTTCTTTTGTTCCAAAAGATTTGTGGAAACAAGTGTAAAAGGTGTGTCAAAACTGGAAAAAAGTAAGGCTTTATTGCAAAATTTGATAATTTAGGTATTTTTTGTTTTTTTTATTCATGGGAGAGTTTATTTTTATGAACATTAGTGATTCTTTGTAGTATTTATTTTAACAAATCTAACTATACCATTGTGGGTTTAGGGTTTATGTGTGTTGTTTAATAGATTTTGTATTGTCAATTCATAATTTTTCATAACTTTTCACTCTACTTCCAATCTTTACGAAAATATCGTGAAAAAAATTCACCCCTTCTTATTTCGGCCACACATTCTAATAGGTTTTTCATAATTTGGCTCTCATTAAAATACCCTAAAAAAATCCCATACGAGACAAAGCAAATATGATTTATTTTTTTCCTAAATATTCATAACTTTTATGCCTCCTTCATGTTTATTAAAACACAATATGCTCCAATTGACAAGTGTTCTGGCCGGTTGACTCGAACGGCAGTCTCTGGCCTGCCTGTCTTCGCCTAAGAATCGAACTTCCTTGGGTTCGAAGGACTTCTCAACTGCAAAGACAAAGGGCGCCTTGGCGGCCGTTTGCACTCCGACGCTCAAGTCAGTATTGGGGCAAAGAAGCAGTAAGTGAATAAATTAGTTTCAGTCTTAGAAACGGTGTACCTTGTTAGGGTTCCTACCAACCTTTATATAGGTTGCGCCTAGGGTTTGCTTATGTTATGTTACCCATATCTAGGGTTCCTTGGAGAACGTCCTTGCGCCCCTATTACACAATATTAGCATAATCTGGCACATAAGACTTCCCTTTACTGGAGTGCAACGACTATAGTATGGCCGCCAAGGTACCAACTCATGCACCAACGCTACGGGACCATCTGTTCTCTGGGTGCCCTATGTATCCACGTGCCATGCATGCAGTCCACCCTTGGAAACCCTAACCCTAACATACCTTAGCGTCTCCAAGGGTTATTTACTCATGTCACGCCCAAATGCGTTATACACACCACCTGCATGGATCCCTCGTGTCTTAGAACTTCTCTTGTATCTGGTTTGATTTCTGGGGCCCACCTTACGTGGCCCGCCATTACTATCAGACACCGATGTCCGATGTATGATGTCTTTCTTTGGCGCCAATGTCTGAGGTCTTTCACTGGTGTCGATGACCGAGGACTGGTCGGTACACAAGCCCCCCAGTCTCAATTCTGTAACTTGTTTAGGTGAAGAGACTAAGTGATCGCCCTCGGCGACTTACGTGGCACTGGGTGACAGAATGTGAACAGTGCACCAAGGTGACGTCTCACCATACTTTTTTATCAGCGTACACATGGCAAGATCAACGGCTAGGGCTCATTGGCGCTTGCGCTTCCTCGTATACGTTTAAACCCTTAAACCCCCTACGCTCCCTTCACTATTTCATTACTCCACTTAAGCATTTCCCAAACATTTCTTACTCTCGAAATGCTCTCTCTTCTTCTTCGAAAACCTCAACCTTCGAACCCTAATTTATTCAAAGGTATGATCTATACTCTCTGATCACCCTTGCTTTATAATTTCGATGCTCATAACATGCTATAACTGTTATGGGATTGTTTATGTTTTCTGCATTTTATGTTTTCTCTGTTCTTCATTTTCGCGAATATGCTTTTCTGGTTTTCTTGAGTCGCGTTTATCTTCTTCTTCTAAACCTTCATTTTTCTTCCTTTCTCCTCTCCCTCTTTAGCTTTATTCTCAATGGCTCGCAACAAAACTACACTAAACCCTCATCCTTTTGTTGATTACAAAGCCCTTTATCACTGGGCTTCTGATGAACTCCTGGCCGAAACTTCCAAGATAACCTCCAACAAAGACGTAAATGCCTATAAGGAGGGCGAGTCTGATGAGAAGTTTCAAATCTTTGGGAGGGAACACGATGCATACGTGTCGGTCCAGCCTTGTAGGGAAAGCGAGCCCGTATGCGTCGATGATCACGGAAGACCTGAAGAACCCTTCTTTTTCATGTACTCCACAATATTCAAGCGGACCAAGCTCCGCTTGCCATTCAGGGGTTCGAGCGCGCGCTCCTCACTAAAATTAACATGGACCCTACCCAACTGCATTCCAACAGCTGGGCCTTCGTTAGGGCCTTTGTCATCCTGTGCAACCACTTCGGCCATACGCCCTCAGTGGACGTCTTCTTTTACTTCTTTGAGGCGAAGAATCCTAGCAAGAGACTGTGACTGAGTTTTAACAGGGTTTAGGGTTTAGGGTTTAGGGTTTAGGGTTTAGGGTTTAGGGTTTAGGGTTTAGGGTTTAGGGTTTAGGGTTTAGGGTTTAGGGTTTAGGGTTTAGGGTTTAGGGTTTAGGGTTTAGGGAGTGGCGGGGAGAGTTCTCCTAACTCTCTTCCAACAGTCCTATAAAGGCTTCAGGAAGAAGTTCTTTAAAGTTTGTTGTAGCGTGCACGACCCCACCCTGTTGGATGGGTTCCCACTCTACTAGGTGGAGAAACCAGGGCTCAAGAAGCTAAGGAACCTCAAGGACTTGACCCCGCGCGATCAGGGAACTTGCGAGTTCCTCTCCAAGCTGCGGGCGGTGTTCGACACCGCTGAACTAATTAAGTTCGAGTACTACCCCAAGTCCCTTAAGAAACGCATTGGTACCCCCCCTTTTCCTTTGCTTTCGCTTATCCTGTGCATATTTATCTTTACTTGTGTGTCTACTAATTCAAACTCTTACGTATTGTGTCTCTTGTGTAGATATGGTGATTAATGAAGAGAAAAGGAAAAAACTGGCCGAGTTGGCCTCCAAACGCAAGGCTGCTCTTGCCAATGTTGGTACCTCAACTCCGGCGGGAACCTCTCCTCCTGCTACCTCTGCTCCGATCTCTCTTAAACCAGCCCCCATCGATCAGAGGCAGAAAAGGGTGGTGGAGGCTACTGTCTCCGAAGACGAGGATACCTGCATTGGCCTCGTCTTCAAGAGGAAAAGGGGGCACTAATGTTGCGGTCTCAGCGCACTCAGCTTCGGATGGTTGTGCCCCCTCCTTTCGAGAGAATCCCCCAAGCGCCTCTTCTCCCCATGTCTTGGTGGTGCACGAAGGTAGGGGGAGAATGTCCTTGGGGGCGATTCTGGAGTACCCCCCGCTATTGAACTGCCCTCCTTCCTCCAGGAGGTTCTCTAAACCTTCCAAGGCGGGGAAATGGATAGCCAGAGGGAAGATCTCCTGGGAGGGCATGCGGCCAAAGGTCTTGGGGCCTTCCTCATAGCATCCGGCCATGCCTCAACTCAAACACAAGAACTGAGGGCTGAGGTGTTGAAGCTGAGGGAGGAATCAACCCTTCAGGCCAAGAAGTTCGCCCAGTGTGAAACAGCCTTGCATCAGGAGTTGGCGGATCTTCGCCAATCTAAGAAGGAGACCAAGAGGCTCTTATTCGAGAAGTCTCAGGAGGCCCTTCTCGCACATTCGAAGATTCTGCCCCTACGGAACGAGGTCATCGAGCTGAAGGATAAGGCCGAGGAGGTGCAGGCCAAGATGGCCAAGCTGGAGGAAAGGGCCACTCAGCAGGAGGTACGACTTGGCAAGGGAGAGTTAGCCCACAAGGTCAAACTCTTCAACCAGACTGAGGAAGAGCTCACCAACGATGTCGCTGACGCTTATGGTGCTGGGTTTGAAGATGCCCTAGCCCAGGTTGCCTGCGTGCATCCTGGGATGGATCTCTCCCAATTTGAGGTGATAAAGCGGGTCGTTGATGGGAAACTAGTGGCCAAGGAGTAACCTCTTCTTTATTGTAATTTAATGGCTCGATGAACAATTAAGCAATTTGTATATATATGAAATTTGCCTTTATTTAATCTGCTCTTCTTGTCTTGGTTGTTATCTGCCGTGTCTTGCACTAACTTTGCTAAGAACGCCTTTGGCTCATATTCACACCTTAAGTAGCATGCTTCCTCCCACATGCTTTACCTTTTTGCGACCTTCATTGTCTTCAGGTATCGGTGATGTGCGTACAAACTCTTAACTGGCCTTATCTTTGTCGTACGAAGATAAGGAAAACCCTCACTTGCTGATTTTGACTTTTGTCTTGCAAGATAAAGGAAAGGTCTTTCTGTCAGTCTCATCCTTGCCTCTAAGGATAAGGGAGACGTCTTACTGGTGATATTGGTAAACCATGTTGTTCTCAACCTTGACTTACAAACAAGGGAGAGGTTCGCTTTTCTGACCTCGACCTTGCTCCATGAGGGCAAGAGAGGATTTAACTGTTGAACCATGTTGTTCGACCTTGGCGTTCTTACACAAGAGGGAGGCGTTCTCTACGGACCATCCTATCCAATCTTGAGACTTCTAACCCAAGTGAAAGGTTCGTAACTGACCTCGTCCTCGCCCCTTAGGGCAAGGGAGGATTTAACTAGCGAACCATATTGTTCAACCTCGGCGTTCTCACTCAAGAGGGAGTTGTTCTTTATGAACCATCCTATCCCAATCTTGAGACTTCTAACCCAAGTGAAAGGTTCGTGACGGACCTCGTCCTCGCCCCTTAGAGCAAGGGAGGATTTAACTTGCGAACCATACTGTTCAACCTTGGCGTTTTCACTCAAGGGGGAGGTGTTCTCTACGAACCATCCTATCCCAATCTTGAGACTTCTAACCCAAGGGAAGGGTTCATAACTGCACTGTACAAAATACTCAGAAAAAATATATATTTCTTTAACTGAATAACTGAGATTTTTTTTGGTGACCTCGTTAAAAAACCCTCATAAGGGAAAAAGAGTGTCCCCTAAATCTGTGTACAATGCAACTTAACTGAAATAAAACTTAAGGTTGGTCGCGTTCCATGTGCGCGGGATCGCTCCACCTTCTAAAGTTTCGAGCCTATATGCTCCTTTCCCAAGGGCCTCTGTCACTCTAAAGGGATCAGTCCATTTGAGAGACAACTTGTTCTCTAGTTGGTGTGGGTGGGCCTTCTGTATCACCAGGCCGTCGACCTGGAACTGCCGAGGTCTTAGCTTGGAGTTGTACTTGTACTCCACCATTCTCTTCAAAGCTTCAGCCTTGATTCTTGCTTCCTCCCTGATGAGAATCAGAAAGATGTTATCAATAGAAGAAATGGACAAGGGCCAAAGCATTTAAAGTTCTTCTTATTAGTCTTTGCAAAAGATGAGGCCCAAGCCCAAAGCCCAAGCCCAAGAAGGCCCAAGCCCAAGAAGCCCAAGTCCAAACCATGAGGGGCAAGGCCAAGCATTAAATAAAAGAGCATCATTTGAATGACTCTTGTAGGAGGTGTGGATATTAAATAAATAGGTGTGAATGTATTAGAGAGAGTCACATTGTCCATGTGACTTAGTAGGGGGGTGTAGGTGTAGTTTTTTAGGAGGTGTCATAGTAGAAAAAGGTCACACCTCCCATGTGACTTGTTTTTTGTGGGAATTTCAAATGAGTTTTATTTGAAATTTCCCACCTATTTTTCAGCACCTCTAGGCTATAAATAAGGTGCTTTCCTTTGTAATTTTCAGATTGGAATTTTATAGTAGAGAGACTATACTCAAATTTGGAGAGAAATTGTGAGTCTTGAGTCTTCTTCTACCTTTGCCTTATCTTGTGAGCAATGGTGAGCTTCAAGTGGCGGCACTCCATCACTTATCTTGGATCAAGGAACCAAGTGGCGTGAAGTGGTCTTCCAATTCTCAAAATCCAGCAAGCTTCTTCTATAAGTGTTATTCTTCCTTTTCTTCAATTTTCATTCGGTAGTTCTTAATTTCTAGTTTTTACTTTCATTTCTACTGTTTGAATTTCTGTTTTCCAGCTTTGCTTCTAGTTTCTGTTCGGTGCAGTAGTTTATTATTTCATTTCTGTCCAGCTTTCAATTCTTGTTCTTCATTCCTTGTTGTTTGATTCCATTTGACAATATATGGACTTCCATATGAGCTTTGGTTGGTGCAAAGTCTTGGTGAGTTCTTGAATTAGAACATTGATCCAATTCTAAGTAAGGTGCCATTTATGACCAAC
Source organism: Phaseolus vulgaris (assembly GCF_051622355.1). Taxonomy (NCBI): domain Eukaryota; kingdom Viridiplantae; phylum Streptophyta; class Magnoliopsida; order Fabales; family Fabaceae; genus Phaseolus; species Phaseolus vulgaris. Next base: position 21,434,003 of record NC_143501.1, on the reverse strand, counting down.
TCAAGTTGCTCCTAAGAATGTCAAAGAATCATGTATTCTTGTTGTTGCATTCACATCACTCCCTTACTTCATCCAATAGGTCTAGGTTCACATTTCTTTCTTCATTGGACTCTTCGGCCACGAAGTTCTGGAAACGCGGCAAGTTCTCCAAGATTTCTACAACAATCATTGCGTCCGAACCATACACCAAGCTAAAGGGTGTTATTTTGGTAGTGGACTGTGGAGTAGTGTGGTAAGCCCACACAATTCTAGGAACCTCCTCTGCCCAGGTCCCTTTGGCCTTCTCCAGCCTTCTCTTCATACCTCTGAGCAAAACTCGGTTGGTGGACTCAACGTGCCTGTTCGTCTGGGGGTGTTCGACTGATGTGAACACCTGCTTTATTCCCAGCTCTGTACATAGCTTGCCCAACTGTTGGCTTGCAAACTGGGTGTCATTGTCAGACACCAACCGCTTTGGGATTCCAAAGCAGCATACTATGTTTTTCCACACAAAGTGCTGGATCTTGTGGGCTGTGATCTGCGCCACTGGCTCAGCCTCTATCCACTTTGTGAAGTATTCTATGGCTACCACGACCATGGGCTATAGATAGATCTGAGTTCTTCTGGAGGCGCCTTGTGCCAGTCGGCATGTTGCTGGCATTGCTTGCACCGCTGCGCATGATGACTTTGATTTTTCTCTTATCTATCAAGAGTGTATCAAAGGTGGACACAAAGATTTTTTTATACAAGATGGCTTTCTTTTTAAAGGAAAACGTCTTTATGTTCCCCAAAGCTCCATTAGATTATCTCTTGTTAGAGAGGCTCATGAGGGAGGTTTAATGGGCCATTTTGGGGTTGCCAAAACTTTGGATGTGTTACATGAGCATTTCTTTTGGCCTCATATGCATAAGCATATTCATATTTTGTGTGAAAAATGCATAGCTTGCCGTAAAGCTAAATCTAGAATGCATCCCCATGGTTTATATACTCCTCTTCCTATCCCTTCAATGCCTTGGGTTGATATTTCTATGGATTTCATCTTAGGATTACCCAAGACATCAAAGGGTAAGGATTCCATTTTTGTGGTAGTGGATCGTTTTTCAAAGATGGCTCACTTTATTCCTTGCCACAAGGTGGATGATGCATGTCATATTGCCAACCTCTTCTTTCAAGAAGTGGTTCGTTTACATGGTATTCCTAGAACTATTGTGTCCGATAGAGATTCCAAGTTCTTGAGTCACTTTTGGAAGACCTTGTGGGGTAAGCTTGGTACTAAACTTTTATTTTCTACCATTTGTCACCCACAAACCGATGGTCAAACCGAAGTGGTAAATAGAACTTTGGGACAAATGTTGAGATGCTTTATTTCCGGGAATCCTAGAGTTTGGGAGAATTTACTACCACATGTTGAATTTGCTTATAATCGTGTAGTAAATTATACCCCCTCACATTCTCCATTTGAGGTTGTATATGGGTTTAATCCCTTAACACCTCTTGATCTTCTTCCTATTCCCATACTTGATGATGTCTTGTGCAAAGATGGTAATGACAAAGCTTCTTTTATTAAAAAATTGCATAAAGACCTCAAGTTGAGAATTGAGAAGAAGGTTGGCAAGTATGCTGAACTTGCCAGCTAAAGGAGAAAAGCATTATTATTTGATGAAGGTGATTGGGTTTGGCTTCATTTGAGGAAAGATCGTTTTCCTACTCAAAGGAAGTCCAAACTAATGCCTCGTGGTGATGGACCTTTCCAAGTCCTAAAGAGGATTAATGATAATGCTTATGAGTTAGATATGCCTGATACATACCTTGGTAGTCATACATTTAATATCAGTGATCTAACTCCTTTTTCTGTAGGTCTCCAGAATTCGTGGTCGAATTCTCTCCAACTCGGGGAGTATGATGGAGATCAAGATTAAGAAGAGGTAGAGGCCGAAGATCAAGATCAAGAAGAGGTAGAGGCCGAAGTTGAAGATGCTCAAGAAGACGTTAGCTTACCTCAAAGGCTTACAAGGAGCAAGTTTAAAGAATTAGGAAGTAGTGGTAGAATGTTTTCTCTTTTTATAGTATCTTTTGTATAAAAAGTAGAATGTTTAAATATATAGTTTTTAGGCATTAGATACCTCTTTTGTAAAGCATATTTAGGCATTAGTTTAGAATTTTCTAGAAGGTGACTCTTCATGTCTCACTATAGGCGTTAGAAGTGGGTAGCATGAAAGGGACTTTTGGTTAGCTTGTTGTGCAAGCTTTGTAAGCTTCATGACCAGTCCTTCCCCTATAAAAGGAGGGCTTAGGTCCTTCAAATAATAGAATTGATTTTTAAAGTAATGAAACTCTCCCAAATTGGTGATTGAGTGAGTGAGATTTGTCTTCTCCTCTTCCTAGTCTCGTCTTGAGTGCCTTGGTTCCTCAAGTGGCGGCAATTCACACTTATCTTGGAGCAATCACACTTCAAGTGGCGTGTTCATCAACCAAGTTCTTCAACCACATAAGTCTTCTCTCTTTTCCATCTATTTCTTCCATTGTCGTGTTCATATGAACTCTTAAAACATGTCTTAGGTCCTTTTCTTGCATTTCTATTCGGTTCTTTAGCTTTATTTCTTGTTTTGTTCGGTTCATCTTCTTCTTTACTGAGTTTAATCGGTTCATCTTCCTTCTTTCTTGCTTTTTTTTGGTGAATTTCAATTGTTAGGCATTTTAAACGGTTCATTTGAGTTCTTATGTCTTTTAATCGGTTCAATTGACAAGAAATGGACTTCCATATGAGTTTTGGTGTGGTGGCTCAAGTTTTGGTGAGTTCTTGAATCAAAGAACATTGATCCAATTCTACAAAAGTGCCTATTCCCTTTCCAACTAAAAAGGCCCCATGATGGTCAAAACCCCTCAAAAGGAGTGGCTGAATTGAAATTATAAATTTTTTCTTAGTTTTTAAAAAATCTAAAATAATTATCATATTTTCTTTTGAACCAAGCAATCCAAGAAGTGAACCTTCAACAAGGTTTCTTAAGGTGTGATATCAACTTCTTTATATTCAAATAAAAATAAAATTTCAATATGTAAACCATGTAAGGAAAGAAGAACATAAGATATTTATACTAGTTCACTTTCCAAAGATAGGTAAATCTAGTTGCTCTATCATATTGATCAAGTTAATCAACTAAATTCAAGTTTGTAAACACGCTCCACGAGAAAAATAAAAGAACTAACACAAAGACTTGATCTTGAACCTTAAAAGATCACCTTCCATAAGCTAACGTTAATTACTATGATCAAGAAAACCACAAAAATAATAAATTACAAAGTAAAGATTGGCACAAAATCACCTGGATACATGATAAGTGTCATATTTCAATAATATTTCATATTAAAATACAAACAATTATGGATATTTATTAATAAAATAATTATAATTTAACCCCTAATTTATGAATTTACACATTTTTACATATTTTGTGATTATAATATGAATAAAAACAATTTATTCTCAAATTTGTGTTAATTTCAGGGTTTTAGGGGAAAATGGAGATGAAAGGCCTGAAGGAGAATATACAAGATAAAAAGAGAAAGTTGGAACACTCCAACACTCACTCAAGCTCATCTAAGCCAGAAGCCTTCAAGAAGAACTCACCTAAGAAAGCTCAAACTCACCCCGACGAGACCACTCTGGGGTGGTTGGGCTTTTTCTCGTCCAACTCGCCCAAGCGAGCCCAAGCACTCCCAGGCGAAAAGTCACTTAGCCCAACACCAACTAGGTTAAATATGAGGCGTGAAACACAACCCTAAATATCATTGGGAGAATAAAAGGTGATAGAAAACCCTAGAGGAGGAAGTCGTCAAGGAGAAATCTTCTTTTCTTGCTTTCCATGCTTGTAATGGACAACATGAGTGGTTAATTTTACCCTTTGGTATTGGAGTAATATGTTCAAACTGTTATGTATTGAGGTGATATTTAAATATAATATTTTGTTCTTGATGATGATTGGTATTGTTATTTTATTCGTAAGACTTGTTTACCATGATTTTGATCCTTAGATTTGACTGAAAAGTACTTCTAAGTTTCTGACCTAAATGATAATGCTTAACATATTTGAATGCTAGGAATATATTTATAATGTTAATTAGTATCAACATCTAATTGTAAGGACAAAGAGTTTTTATAAATATACGAGGAATCAATATTTAGGAGACTCTATTAATAATTTTATATGCGAGAAATGGATATAAATGAATTTTATATGGGCATCAATATCAATAAAAGGATTTAATATTATCATGTTTTTCAAAATACAAAAGAGTTAGAAGGATGAACCTCAATCCCAATTTTCCAAATTTAATCAACAATTCTTTACTTTGGTTTATTTACATTCTTGAAATCATATACAACAAACATCGTACAAACTTTTACTTATTGTCTTCTATTTAGCGAATCTTATACTAGATAATTCAATTGTTCCTTGTAGATTCAATATTTGTCCTTAAGGACAAATTATTACTTTTGACGCGATACACTTATCGTAAAATAGTCATCAATACAATAACTAGGACAACAAATCACATTATGAGTAAAAGCAAGGTCATTTGCATTATAGAGAAATGTTGAAAAAAAAATGCTTGAAACTTGTTCTTGAAGAGATTTTTTCAAAGAGAACTTTACACAGTTTCTTTAGGTGAGAATGTCAACTTGAAAATTTTGTAATCCCTTTTTTGTTTAAAAAAATTATGTATTTAACCACAATGTAATTAGTTTAAATATAAAATAATGAATCAGTTGAAAAATTTTTAATCAATTGATCTAGAGTGTAGAATAGTCCAGTTCAATATTTCAATCGGTACAATTGAAATCACTTGAAATAACTTTTTCTAGTGATTTCAATAGATTGACTCGTGTTTTAATCCGTTGAAGTGAGCAAGTAAGCTTTTTAATGAAGGTTTAAGGATTTTAACATGTTGAAATCTCATTTCATTTAGTTGAAATGTTTAAGCATGAGTTTTCACACTAGTTAAAAAAGAATTTTAATTGGTTGAAATTACTATCCTTAATAAAAAAACAATTAAAATCATTTTAAACCTATTTGAAAGCATATGTATTATCAAGATCAAACATTTTCAATTTACTCACCCACACACCTCTCTAAGAGGAAAATAATATAAATGACTAAATCTTCATCAAATAGTGTGCTCATAGAAGATGGAAGCACTAAATCAAATCTTCATCAAACACTTTGCTCAAAGAAGATGGAAGCACTAAATAAAGTTTAACATCAACAACATAAAGATGCTTATATAAAGACAAAATATATTTCTCAATAAACTTATCACCTTCAAGAATACACTCTATCAGCCTAATTAGTATTATTCCCGATTTAATGATGGTTTGGAAGAAAGTTGTACCATTCAAAAGCCTATTTATCCTAGCTTTCTCTTTTCTAAACATGGCTTGAATATCTAAGGAAATGTTAAGACTTTTAATGCCTTGTGTTTTCCTCATGAAAAATAGAATTTTGTTGTTCCAAATAAGATTCTCCTAGTTGATTTTGGTTCTAAATCAAAAGCCTTCTATTTGGATAGAAACGAATGGCTTTCTTCACTTCGACTACAAAAAAAATCAATATTATCTACGGATTTTTACCCACGGATCTGAGTTCGTAGGTAAATTCAGCATTACTTACGGATATTACCTACGAACAACATTACCTATACACATTACCCACAGATTCTGAATTCGTAGGTAAATTCAGCATTACTTACCAACTATTACCCACAAATTCTGAATCCGTAGGTAAATTCAGCATTATCTACCAACTATTACCTACAGATCTTATTACCTACCAACTTTTATCTACGGATCTCTATTACCTACCAACTATTACGCACGAGTCTCTATTACCTACGAACTATCACTCACTGATCTCTATTATCTACCAACTATTATCATAATAATTATATACATAATATTAAAAATATTAATATAATATGAAAAATTATAAAATCATAATTCATATTCATAAATAATAATATTTAATAATCTTAATAATATTAATAATATTTAACAATATTAATAATAATGATGATATTAAATATATGAAGAATGTTATTAATTTTTATTTTATTAATTATATTAATATTGATAATCATACTCATAAATATAATAATAATCATAACATGACAATAAAACTTGACTGGTGTAATGGTTAAAGCTTCTATGGACATTTCTCAAGGGACTTGGCTTCGAGTCCCACCTGTTGTAGTTTAGTTCTAATATTAATTATAATTGTCATAACATATATAATAATTATCAATAATAATCATAAAATTTGGCAAAAAATATTATTTGTAAATAATAATTAAAAAAAAAGATTCAAATAATAATTAAAATTTTAAAAATAAAGTATATTAACATTACACACGGACTTGGAGTCCGTGGGTTATACCTACGGACTGCAGTTGGTGGGTAATGCTGTTTCATTATCCACGGACATAGTATCCGTAGGTAACGCCAACATTACATACGGATTTTTTTCAGTGGGTAATCCGTAGGTAATGTTGATTTACCTACGGATTTTGGCTGTTACCTACGGATTTCGTCCATAGATAAATTGGATTTTTCTTGTAGAATTCGTTAACAATTTCAAAGAAGCTGAACTCCATAGAATGAGATTGTAAAGAGAGGAGATCAATGGGTTTTTTTCAAACATGAAGAACAAGTGCATGAGTATGACGAACATGCCAAATATATGCAAACTAAAGGGGAGAAGCTTAAGAAAGAGAGGAACAACCTCTCTCATCTTTTGAGGAGACTTAGTTGGTAAAATTGCACAAGGAATACAACCAGCAAAAGAAAGGTTAACATTATGAAGCAACTTTGGAGGAACATCTATGAATCACTTCAGAGTATTCAAATGAGATTGAGAAAGCACCTCATTGGGGGTGGTAGGGAATCCAGTGATGAATAGGATTGCTCATTCATAGCATGCATTCATGTATTTTTGTTTCTAATGTTTTTGTATTGTTTAAATCCATATTGAATGAAATTTATCTTATCTTTAAATCCTTTTTGAATGTTTTGTTGCTTTTCTATTCTATGTTAATTTGTTAAAACTAAATATAATTGATGGTTGTTTTTATGATAATCTATTAAATTTCTTAATAACATATTAAAGATATCAATTTATTTATTTTCATAGTTTTTACAAGAATAAATAATTAAATAGTGAAGTAATGTCACTTGCTTGAGAGTGATTAAAATAATTAGTTACTCTTTAATGACTTCATCAATTAGCACTACAAGAAAATCATGAAATAGAAACAAATTTTAAAGGCAAAAAATAATTAGTTGATATAGTGACTAAATTAGAGACCATTTTAGAAATTAAATTTTTTTGTTCCTAAATTAGTTTCTATTATTGTTAAATGGTTTCTAAATTAGTATCTAATTAGCTACCAAGATTTTTGTTACCAAATTTAAAATCTAAATAATTGGTAGTTAAAACCTTGGTAACTAATTCGATACCAATTTAGAAAGTATTTAACAATAATGAAAACTAATTTAGAAACCACAACTTTTTTTAGTCTCTAAAATGGTCTCTAATTTAGTCACTATATCAACTAATTATTTTTTGTCTCTAAAATTGGTTTCTATTTCATGATTTTCTTGTAGTGTGGGATATAGGTTAATAGACTAATATGTTCATGATAATTTTTCAGAAAAAATGAAGAATAAATTAACTGATTAAGAGGTAAAATAATCAATTAAAGAATGTTGATATTTCACTTGAACTCGTTTTCTCTTTAAATAATCGATTATCAACTTAACATACTCAATTATTCTTAATCGAATTTCAAAAGTGGTGTTTTTGCATCCTCTTGGTATGATCAAAGGATTAAAATATGTAACGCCCCATAAATACATCTGACTATTACAATACAAGTTCTACATATTTCTGTACAAGCTTAGAGTTTTTCAAAATATCTTAATACATGATTAGAGCTTATAGAAATAGAAATATTTACAATATAAGTTTCAAAATAACATCCTAAAGCCCTTGAGAACCTCCGAGACCTGAATGATCATCTGCTCGTGTACATAGTACAATCATCACAGTTCAGAACACGGCAAAAAAAAGCAAGTGTAAGCTAGTGAAAATAAATTTTGTATAATATACACAATTAAATCAAAAAAAGAAAAACCAAATTACATGGATCAATTTCTCAATTATTCAATCTTATTCAAATCCCAACCTAAAACAATGACATAAATCTCACATGGATCTACACATCTAGGATATTCAACAAACAAAATAACAACTAACGTCTTCTGAAAGACTCATATTAAGTAAGTCCTACCAAAGACTAACACCTGATCCAAAGATTTACAAAATATATCCTCTTGACTGTTCGGGATTTAATCTTGATTCGTGATTTTCAAGAAAGTTTTACAAAATAAATTCAGTCCCTTTAGTTTAGTCTAGCCACAAACCCTTTTTTTCTAACATTTTGAAAAAACAAAATCATATAACAGCTTTCTAAAGAGCTTAGTTTTAAAAATGCCATTCAATCCTCATTCTGTATATCTTTTACTAACATGTATTAAGAAAAATAATAGGAATCGACATGAAAAAATAAACTCAAGATAAAGTATAAAGAGAAGTGTTACAAAGGAATACAGGAAAAAAAAGGTTTTAGCATTATTTGGATTATTCTAAACACATAAAGGTTGTAGATTAAAATTAATTTTGCAAAAAACATATATTGAAGTTTCTTAAAATAAATTATATATATGATGAAGAATTAAACCCTAATCAATATTTTAAAGATATTTTGTGATCATAGTGTTATGTTGCTATATTGTGCATAAATTAAATTAGAGAAGATATTCCACCACACCACATAATTAAGTCTAGGAATAATGATAATATCTTTAATAATTTTGCCCCTTATTCGTGCAACAAATGGTATATTGATATTCATCAGGGTATCTATCATTTTCATTTTCTCCTTCAGAATTTTCTGTTAAATCTGAGCATCATCATCATGTTTTATCAAACTCATAGTGTTGGATTCCTCGACAATTCACAGCATAATACCAATGCATGTTTGCATTTTTTTTATTTGTTATCTCTTTTAAAAACATCTCCATGACATTATAACTTCATATTCACACTCCTTGTTAACTATTAAGAATGTGAAATAAATCAATCTTAATGTAATCTAATTTTTTATTTATGTTACATTAGTAGCTCAGATTAATTAAAATTATATATATTTTATTTATTTTACATTTTATTACCCACAATTCTAACTAAGTTTAACACATTTTCTCTCCTCTTTCTATATATGATCTAATCATATATAAAAACTATCGTGAAGTCACACCATTAATAATATTTTTATTACGTTTCCTAAAATTGTCTTGCTTTTCTGTTGTTATAAGCTAAGAAATGTAAAAGACGAGATGTGTTTTCTATGTTTAATTTTTCTTTTCAATTTGCCATCAAAATTTGCTTAATTTATGTCAAAATTCAAAGAAAGAGAATACTTTTTTCTACCATCAATCCTTTCTCTTAATAAAATAAAAAAGTGTTCTTAACACATAAAAAAATAAATGATTTATTTTATATTTAAAATATACACGGTAAGATAAGCATTTAACAGAAACTATAATTTCAGATACCAAAATAACTATTTGTTATTTTAATTAAATTATAAATTATTTTATAAATTAAAGAATTATTGGTATTTAAAATAATTTTTATTATTAATATAAAATTATAAAGTAGGTTTTATATTAATATTTAAATTAGTTATAAATGTTTTAATTACTAATATTATATTTAAATTGATTTATAATCTAGAATATTAGTTGTTAAAACCTTGATAGTTAGTTTAAATATCAATTCAGAAATTATCTTATAAAATTTATTAATAAAAAAAAATTTAGATATCAATAATGTGTTAGTCTCTTTCACTTAGTTAATATAGTGACTAATTAGTTTTTTATTTAATGATTTTTTAATAATATAAAATAAAAAAATAAATGATAACATATATATATATATATATATGTACGTGTTGATAAACTTTTGAAATATCAAAATTCTTCAATAATGTGAAGACTTACAAACTAACATTTGTTATAAACTATTTTGATATAGGGGCAGAATGATAAAGATAATCTGTTAAAATATTTTGGTAGTAATATTGTAGGAGACAATGAGAGTGATAATAGTATATTCAAAATCTAACTCCTAAACAAATTTTATAATGTTACGAAGAAAATTAATTTTCAACAGAATTAGAAAATCATAAGATATTTTTTAACTAAATCTATAACAAGATTTCTAACAAATTAATTGGAAAAACATAATATATTTTGTAACTAAATATATAACAACATTTCTAACAAATCAATTAGAAAATCACAATATATTTTGCAATAAGTACACAACATTTGTTATTCTTCGTTGTTATATAGTGACTCTCTCAACTACAGTATATCTTTTCTATTAATTACTAGAAACATGTATGAAAATATTCCATTTGAAATTAATAATTAATTTGATTACATTAGATTCTATAATTTAATAATTAAATATTAATTTATTTAAGAAAGATTAAAATACTCATTTATGTATGACTTTATAGGGTGAAAACTAAGCTGGTAATATATTAATCAAATTAAGATATTTTTCAAGGTAGAAATCTAGCAATACTTTTCAATATTTTTGAATGACATGAAGCAATATTATTTACTTCAAGAACCATAAGAAAAAAAAAATTATTTTCTTCCATCTTTTTCAAATCTTAATTAACTCTAGAGTATGATATAAATGTCAAATTCCAAGTTAACTTAATACGAATGACTCAAGAAAGATATTTTTCTTCCATTATTCAATTTACACTTATTAAGAATTTAAATTTATTAAAGAGTTGATGAATTTTTTCTTATATCCAACATTCATTCAAAACTAATGCTTTAAAGCATTAGGTGTCCAAAATTAAAATATAACAAATAACTTATCAATTAAGATGATAATCTCATATCAAAGAAAATTTTCTTGTAAAGAATTTTCCATTGATATTAAAAGGTGGTAGACATTAGAAAATCTCATTTGAGTGAGTTTAATGATTGCATATATGTGTTTATCATATATATGTGAATTAATAAATGAGATATCCATTAATATTCATCCATTGCATTTCATCACACATATATTGATATATATTATTCTTTTCATAATAATCCTTTTATCAAGAAAAAATTAGATTTATAAGAGAATTATTTCTCATTATCATAATATCTATTATGACAACCAATCTTAAATTAAGGACTTTATTAAAACAACCATGTAGGGATATCGTGTGCGGAAGCGTGATAATTTCAACCAAAGATTATGAGAAATTAAACTAACAAGTAAAGTGAGAATGATACCAGAATTTTTAGGTGGAAAACCCCTTTAAATAGAGGTAAAAAAACCACCGGCGAGAGAGCAAAAAACTTTCACTATAATGATAGCGGGAGTGCAATGAATTCCTCTCAGACTAATAGATAAATAGCTCTAAAACAAATCCTCTCTATATGGGTTAAACACTTACACCCAAGAACAGACATAGAGAGTATATGAAAAGAGAGAGGAAGCAAGTGTGTTGCTTGTTTGTAGTGTGTTACATTGCTTGAAGGAAGCCACTATATATAGTGGTTCTAGGAGACAACAATAATAAATACAATTAATGGTAATTAACCTCCCATTGATTGCAATTGATTGTGGTAATTAACCTCCCATTGATTGCAATTGATTGTGGCAATTAATCTCCCATTGATTGCAATTGATTGCGACAATTAATCTCCCATTGATTGCAATTGATTGTGGCAAATAACCTCCCAATTATGACCAGAAAACAGAAAGGTGAGTCATAAACCCACAAATCTCCACCTTGACTTGCCTTTGACTGGAACACTCTCTCGCCATGAAGCCTTGATTAAGTATGGATAATACCAGCTAAGTTCAGGCAATGATCGAACTTAGCCGATGGAAGTGGCTTGGTCAACATGGGGATTTTCGGTCGTATGAATTTTTTCAATAATTATATCTCCTGTATCAACAATGTCTCGGATAAAATGGTGTTTAATTTCAATGTGCTTGGTCCTTGAGTGATACTTACTGTTCCTGGTTAAGTGAACAGCAGTCTGACTATCACAAAATATAACAAGAACATCTTGTTGAAGACCAAGTTCACTTACCAAGCCTCGAAGCCATATAGCCTTTTTCATACCTTCTGTAGCAGCAATATATTCTGCTTCAGTGGTGGACAAAACCGCAATGGCTTGAAGTGAAGAATACCAGCTGATAGCAGACCCACATAGGGTAAAGATGTAAGCTGAAAGTGACCTTCTCTAATCTAAATCACCACCATAGTCAGCATTAACATAGCCCACTGCTCCTCCGGGATCGGCTCTATGTTGATCAAATACCAAACCAAGATCTGGAGAACCTTTCAGATAACGAAGTATCCATTTAACGGCTTCCCAGTGTGCCTTTCCTGGATTATCCATGAACCTGCTAACAATGCTAACAGCATAAGCTAAATCAGGTCTAGTACATACCATTGCATACATGAGACTTCCAATTGCATTTGAATACGGGACATGTGACATGCGTCTTTTGTCCTCGTCTGATTTTGGACACTGATCTGATGACAACTTGAAGTGGGTGGCAATTGGAGTATTAACAGCTTTGCAATCTCGCATTCCAAATTTGTCAAGCATCTTAAGAACATACTTCTTTTTTGATAGAAAAAGTTTTCCAGCTTGACGATCTCTTTTGATCTCCATTCCCAAAATTTTCTTGGCAGGACCTAAGTCCTTCATATCAAATTCACTGCTAAGCTGAGCCTTTAACTTGTTAACTAAAAATTTATCTCTTGCAGCAATCAACATGTCATCAACATATATCAACAAGTATACAAAAGACCCATCAGATGTCTTTTGAAAATAAACACAGTTATCATAGCTACTTCTGGAATATCCATGTCCAACCATGAAAGAATCAAACCTCTTATACCATTGTCTTGGTGATTGCTTCAAGCCGTAAAGAGATTTTTTCAAACGACATACATGGTCCTCCTTTCCAGGTACAACGAAGCCCTCAGGCTGCTGGATGTAAATCTCTTCCTCAAGATTACCATGAAGAAAAGCAGTTTTCACATCTAATTGTTCCAGCTCCAAATCATACACGGCAACTAAAACAAGTAATATACGTATTGAAGTATGACGAACAACAGGAGAAAATACTTCATTAAAGTCAATACCTTTCTCTTGATCAAAACCTCTTACAACAAATCTTGCTTTATTCCTTGTACTCTCAACACCAGGGATCCCTTCTTTTCTCTTAAAGATCCACTTGCAACTAATGACTCGGTTTCCTTCTGGTAACTTCACCAATTCCCATGTTTCGTTTTTGAGAAGACTCTCAACTTCTTCTTGCATAGCAACAATCCACTTTGTTGAGTCGTCACCAGAGATAGCTTCAGAGTAATTCTTGGGTTCACCTTCTTCACCCATCTCTTGTGCAATGGTTAAAGCATAAGCAATGTTGGCAGATTCTGCAATTAATCTTTGAGTCGGTTTTCTTGGTCTTTGTTGTGGAAGTTCTTGACCCATAGACCACGACTGTGGTAATCCTCGTCGTTTAGGTGGACATTGCTCATGTGGAGTCACATGTTCATTTGTACCATCAATAACAATGGCTTGATCATCTTGAGTACTAGAGGAATTGGGAACGTTTTCCTCATGAGCGGATGTTTTAATCTCAAACTCCACCTTCTCTCGAGCATCTTCCTGGTCACCTGTATCAATTGAGGAAATAACAGTATCTTTTACAGAAGAAAACATAGCAATTTCATTAAAGGTCACATTCCGACTGTGAATTATTTTGTGAGATTCTGGGTCATATAAACGATAGCCTTTAACCCCTGAGCCGTAACCCAAGAAAAAGCACTTCTTAGCACGAGGTTCTAATTTTCCCTCGTTTACATGAGAATAAGCAGGGCAACCAAATATTTTAAGATTAGAATAATCAACAGGGTTACCTGACCAAACTTCTTCTGGAATGTTGCAATCAATTGATCTATTAGGAGAGCGGTTTATCAGATAACATGCCGTTGAAGCCGCTTCAGCCCAAAAATATTTGCTCAAACCAGAATGGGAGAACATGCAACGAACTCTCTCCAGGATAGTTCTATTCATTCTTTATGCAACCCCGTTCTGTTGTGGAGTACTTGGGATGGTGAAGTGTCTGGAAATGCCTTCCTTCTTGCAGAAATCATTGAATTCATTCGAACAGAACTCAAGGCCATTGTCTGTCCTTAACCTCTTTATCTTCTTGCCAGTCTGATTCTCAATCAATAATTTCCACTCTTTAAAAGTGGAAAATGCTTCATTCTTATGTTTGAGAAAATACACCCATAGTTTTCGTGAGAAATCATCAATAATTGTCATCATATAACGACATTTACCTCTGGAGGGAACTTTTGACGGACCCCAAAGATCCGAGTGAACGTAATCCAAGGTACCTTTGGTTCTGTGTATGGCTTTAGAAAAACTAACCTTTTTATGCTTACCAAAAATGCAATGTTCACAGAAATCAACCTTTCCAGTACAGTGGTTACCAAGGTGACCCTTCTTCTTGAGGATTAGAATTCTCTTCTCACTCATGTGGCCTAATCTCATATGCCACAACTTGGTGTTATCTTTGTTGGGTGAGGCAACAGCTGCAGAACCTGTAACAGTTGAACCCTGCAGCACATACAAACTATCACATCGAATTGCCTTTAGTAACACCAGAGCTCCTTTAGACACTTTTAAAACTCCACCTTCAGCTGAGTATCTACACCCATGAGATTCAAGGGTGCCTAAGGAAATGAGATTCCGTTTCAACTCAGGGACATATCTGACACCTGTTAAAGTTCTAACAATTCCATCACGTGTCTTGATTTTGATTGTTCCTTCACCAACAACTTTGCATTGAGCATCGTTTCCCATCAAAACAAGACCATTATAAACTGGTTCATATGTGGTAAACCAATCTCTATTGTGAGACATGTGAAAAGTACAACCAGAATCAAGAATCCATTCATTTCTAGACCTTTGTTCAGTGTTGGAAGTTACAAAACAATCCCCATCAGATTCAGTTTCAACAATACTAGCTTCGGCAAATTTTTCTGGTTGTTTACCATTTCCCTTATCTTATCTATCTTGCTTATTTTTCAATTTATAGCATTCAGAGATCTCGTGTCCTTTTTTCTTGCAATAACGACAATATTTGGAGTTCTTGCCTCTAGATTTTGACCTAGATTTATGTTTAGTGTTCCTACCTTTCTCTTGGTTTCTCCCTCTAACTACTAATCCTTCACCAGAATTTTCAGAATGAATTTGAGTATCAAATTTTTCTTTGGCTAGTAAATTAGTCTTGACATCATCAAAGCTTAAGGTAAGATAATTACCGTATAACATAATTTCTTTGAATTGTCGGTGCGAGGGTGGTAGAGAAACAATAAGTAGAACTGCTTTATCCTCATCATCAATTTCAACATCCAAATTTTCCAAATCAATTATGATGGAATTAAATTCATCAAGGTGAGATTGGATGGGAGTACCTTCGGACATTCGGAGTGTAAAGAGTCGCTCCTTTAACCGGAGTTTGTTTGCAAGACTTTTGGTCATGTATAGAGACTCCAATTTACCCCATATCTCTGCTGTACTTTTCTCGTTGATGACCTCACGCAACACCTCACGGGACAAGCATAACTGGATTGCAGACAATGCCTTTTCATCCATCTCATCCCACTGCTCCTCCGTCATAGTGGTTGGTCTCATCATTTTACCTGCCAAAACTTTCTTTAAACCATTCTGGGTGAGAACAGCTAGCATCTGGACTCGCCAGATAGCAAAACTGATTTTACCATCAAATTTCTCAATATCCAATTTCGACATTATTGAACAATAGATCCTGGTTGAATTATCGAAAAGCTCTGATGCCAATTTGTAGGGATATCGTGTGCGGAAGCGTGATAATTTCAACCAAAGATTATGAGAAATTAAAGTAACAAGTAAAGTGAGAATGATACCAGAATTTTTAGGTGGAAAACCTATTTAAATAGAGGTAAAAAACCACCGGCGAGAGAGCCAAAAACTTTCACTATAATGATACTGGGAGTGCAATGAATTCCTCTCAGACTAATAGATAAATAGCTCTAAAACAAATCCTCTCTATATGGGTTAAACACTTACACCCAAGAACAGAAATAGAGAGTATATGAAAAGAGAGAGGAAGCAAGTGTGTGTTGCTTGTTTGTAGTGTGTTACATTGCTTGAAGGAAGCCACTATATATAGTGGTTCTAGGAGACAACAATAATAAATACAATTAATGGTAATTAACCTCCCATTGATTGCAATTGATTGTGGTAATTAACCTCCCATTGATTGCAATTGATTGCAGCAATTAATCTCCCATTGATTGTAATTGATTGCAGCAATTAATCTCACATTGATTGCAATTGATTGTGGCAATTAACCCCCCAATTATGACAAGAAAACGGAAAGGTGAGTCATAAACCCACAAACCATTATATCAAATAATATAAATATTTTAAAGAAAAAAAAGTTATTGTAAAAATAGAACTCGTTGTCTTGGTAGTTAGACCTTTGGCACAAACACTTATTCCAACCAATCTTCCACTTGCACCAGATCTAATTAGTCATGAACCTCAATCCAATTTTCCACTTATACTTATCAAACTCCTCTACGCGTCTAGTGCTTTCTTGAATGGATTGACCACATTCTCTTTTCCATATATCTTTTCAATCTTGACATCAATGTGTTTAATGATCTTTTGGTCAAATGATACCTTCACAAATATGTTTCGCCAATCATCCAAACTGAGATTGATGCCGGTTCCTATTGGTAAAAATATTTTTTTGGAATTTTCCATGCTTACCTCCTCTTTAAGATGGTATCCATGTACATAGATTATGAAAGTCCAAGTAATGTTTAAAACTATCTCTATAAATCTTTATCAGTAGGATATAGGTGTTCTTTCATAAATCTTTCATGGATAACTATTATGATAACCAAATATTTGTATTTTGCAATGTTGGTATATCATTCCAACAAGTAATATGTCATTCCAATATAATAACAAGTAATATGTGATTCACATATAAATACATATAATTATATTTCGGCATAACTTTTAAAAACACAAGGTTCTTTCTTATATCTAAATAAAATAAAATAAAAATTAATTATTTTGTTGGAGGATCCAACTTTTAGAAACTTGTCTAGTGATAAACGTTTGATTCAACACTAATGATTTGAAATCCTTTAGCTTTCATCTACTCCAAATCTTCATTTAGTTCACTATTAAGAAGAATCATTTTCACATCTATTTGCCACATTTCATCAAAGTATGATACTACAGTAAGTAGATTCTGAATCAATTTAAGTATAAGAGAAAGTTTCATCATAGTCTATTGTTTCCTTTTTTATGACATCTCTTAGAAACTAAGCGAGCTTTATAAGTCTCTACCTTTTATCTACTCCAAATCTTTTCTCTTGTAAAACTATTACAACCAATTGATTTTTATATGATATAAAATTTTAACTAAAGTCCATACTTTGTTAATCCTCATTCATTTCATTTCAGGTTTCATAACTTTAGGGTTTAGGGTTTCATAATTTCTTTTCATTTTTTAGAATCCAAACTTTGCATATGACTTGATCATGAATATGGAGTCTTCAATTAAAGAAGAACGTGAAGAAACAATATCAAGAACATTTAAAGAATACAAAAATGTAAATAAAATAGAACAAAATCTCCTATATGTAAAAAATAGCTTGAAAAGAGGCATAGGATAATAATTCCTATAATAGCTTGTTATAGGTAGAATATGAATAAGAGGTGTTCAAACATTTTAGGTGGGAATTCAATCTTGCATTTGTAAACAAGACTTGGATGCTCATAACAATACCTTATAAATATGAACCCTTATGGAATTTTTAAAACATACCCTTGATAATAGAATTCATTTGAGCTTTTGAAAGCCTATAATGCTGCTTGATTAGTTGAATAGTCCTTGAGTGACATCTCTTTTATCTTGCCTTCTTAAGGTCACCAAGAAGTGTAAATGCCCCTAAGGATCTTAGCTAACCTCCATGGTTATGTATATTTAATGAAGCAATCACCATCCTACCTTATCTCTTTTCTATTCATCCATGTTTTTCCATTCCATATCTTATGTTGTTCAATTGTGTCCTTGCTAAACTTTCATCTCTATCCTTTTCATTCCTTAAGCTTGTTTAGAACAACTAAAAACCATAAGGAAAACTCTTGGTAATTATGTCCACACCTTTAGCCACACCCATGTGTTTTTCCAAAAAAACCAAGAAGCACTTTAAACCTTGCTCAACTATAGGTCTCGTCCAAACCACCATTCCCGCCCAAATCACCTCCAAAATTCATGAAACTAGGTCAATAACTTCCCCTACCATTCCCTAGCAAACTCTACCCATTTTTCATCCAAAAACACCAAGAAAGAAAACCAATATATCATCCCCATATAAACTTCATACATTTACCTTGTTCTTCTCAAAGAAACCCTCCAAGAACATAATCAAAATTTATATTAAGCCTTTGAAGAAACCCTTAAGTTAGCCTAGGTTTCTTTTCCTTGCATTTCCCTAGGGTTAGCCAACACATATCCTCATCGAAAGGAACTTATAAGCTTCCCAAGAAACCAATTTTGAAAGTCTGATTTGTATTATCTTTGTTGTATCTTGAATTTTGAATGAGAGGTCCTCCCTTTCCAAGAAGCCTCCAACTAAATTTCTATCAACATAGTCTTTTTATAGTTTTTGGGGTCATCACAAGCATGATAAACCTCATTTGATGTGTTGTCTTGAACCATCATATTCAATATATTTGGTGCACAAGTTGATTGATTCACTACAAGAAAATCATTAAATAGAAACCCATTATAGAGATAAAAAGTAATTAGTTGTTATATTGACTATATTAGATACTATTTTAGAGATTAAAAAAATTATTAGTATCTAAATTAGTTTCCATTATTGATAAATACACTACAAGAAAATAGGGTATTAGCTATGTAACATTTGCATCGGCCAAGAGCAGGACGCGAATTGCGTCAGCCAAACCCACAAAAAACCGACGCAAAGAAGATGTTGTGTGGGTCAGTTGACGCATGAAGGACGTGAAGAGAAAGTGAAAATAATAATAATATTGATTTAGTTGGACCGACACATGGGACTGACGCATTTTGCAGCGTCAGTCACCGCCGACACAAAGTGTGTTTTCATATTTGCGTCCTTTTGTGTCGGTGACCGACACAAAGTCTTTAATATATAGCGAAATTTCGTTACCCAAAGTTTTTAATATATAGCGAGTCTTGCCCCAACTGTCTCCTTTGTCGCCCAAGTTTTTTTGGTTGCTCCGTCGAAGTTGCCTCCACCGTTGGTCTTCTCCTTCTTTCCTTGCTTTGTACCTTGTTTATTTTTTTGAAAGTTATTCTTAATGTTTTTTTTCTACATTTCAACTCCAACTCTGTGCTTCCATCGGCGCTAGTCCACCACGTTCAACTCCAGGTCTAGCTCCGTCTTCCATTTTAATTGGCGAAAGGTAAACTTTAAAAATTTCAAACTTGATTTTGAACTTTTGATTATTTTTGATTGTTTTTAGTGTTGTTGTTTATGTTTATGATTTTATCTGAATGGTTTCTTTTGGTTTAATTTACTTTTTATAATTATTTTATTTTATGGTTTATTTTATTGTTTGCCCGAGGAAAAGGAAATGCAAAATTAGGTATAGAATAATAGGTTTGGGTAATTAATGAATTAGTTTATTTCAAATTATTTTATGAATAATGTTTTATGATTTTAATAATGTTTTAATAGCATTTGAAATTTGCAAATCTAATTACCGAATAAAATGATTTTGATAATTATTAATGTAAAATTTCAAATAGCTATAATATTTGTAGGGTTTGATTATATAGTCTTTATTGTTCTAGTACATGCCAATCATTAATAATTTTATTGTTTTTTCTAGCTTTCAGTTTTTGGTGGTTCAGTCCACACACGTATTTTTTTTTTTCAAATTTTCATCAACTAGGTTGACACAAATTCTGATTTCACTTTTTTATTTTTTATTTCTTCGTGTCAGTTTAGCTAACACATAATGATGTATATGATACACCTCTGGCTAACCATAATGGTGTTTATGATACACTTGTGTTGGTCTCACGGACGATATTTCGTCCATGTTTATATCGATTAGGTTGACAATATTCTTGTTGGCTTCTTGGCCAACGCATAATTAACGTTTTTTCGTCGATTTTCGTTAGTTTGTATCTATTTTTGGCCGATGAAAAAGGCGATTTCTTTTGTAGTGATAGTTTGTAAATAGGTATCTAATTAGTTACCAAAGTTTTAGATACTAAGTTTAAATATAAATAATTGGTAGTTAAAATTTTGGTAGCTAATTAGATATCAATTTAGAAACTATTTATCAATAATAGAAACTAATTCAAATACCAATCATTTTTTTAGTTTCTAAACTAATATTTAATTTAGTTAATATAACAACTGATTATTTTTTTGTCTAAAATTGGATTCTATGTTATAATTTTCTAGTAGTAATCAGTTCTTCTAAAAGGCTATTGCGTTGGGTTCATTGTTTAATTCACTCAATTGTTGGTTAATTTACTTGTTCATGACAAAAAAAAATTGTATTTGGATTGAATACTTGCTCAATTTCCTTAGCATGACTTCCTACCAAGGAATTCACTATCCCAAAGGTTAATCCCTTCTTGTCACAAATACTTTAAGGTTAAGGGGTTGATAAAAAATAATTAATATTTCATTATTCTTTAACATAACCAATGAATCTACATTTTTCTTACCTTTCTTCAATTTTATCTACTAAAAATATCTTAACAAAGCATAATAACCCCTATTTATATGTTTGAGATTTGACTTACGTCCTTTACATATGGACTTGTAAATATTGCTTTCGTAGGAACTTTATGTAGCAAGTTGTTTCTTCTAAAACATATCCTCATAAGTTTTTGTGGAGATCAATGAACCCTAATAGATATTAACATGTCCATTATGGTTTTATTTCTTTAAAAAAACAGTAAACTTTAGTTTGGTCATCCTTGGACTTGTCATGCTTGGGTTTGGTCACACTACCATTTGGCCCAAGAGATTTCGGTTTTTAGCATTCTTTCCTTTTCCTTTATTTATGTAGTTTTTCCAACTATCATGAAAAACTCCTTTTCGTTTTCTAATGCTATTTGATTATCATAATCAATTAGAAAATTCAATATCTCTTGTAGGTCACAATTCTTTTTTTTTTTTTTTCATCTTCCAATTTATAATGAATTGTGATAAACGTATGAGGTAAAGATTGAAAAATTAAGTCTTGAGAAAGCGTACGTTTGCATTATGATTTCCAAAGTTTCTCCATTAGATCAATCATCTTAAGGACGTGTGATCCAACTTGAGCATTTGCAAGAATTTTATATCTAAACAAAGTTTTAGATAACTAGTAACTAGTAATTTTGTTTTAACCACTATACATCTTGTTAGTTATTTGGTTCCATGTACCCATGTTGTCTTTGAACTTATGAAGTCATTAATGCTAAGGTAAACATTTGGTGCTTAGGCCCTGTTCCAAATACTTCTGATAATAAGAATAACAATGAGGGAGGACAGTCATTACCATTTTCGAAGTAAGTCATCATCATACCTATCCTTATATCTAACGAGTATTAAAAATGTTTTGTATCATTCTCGTCTGATAATAAGTATATCCGTATTCATTCTCATATATTCTAAATATTAATTAAATAATGTTTTAAAAAAAAATAAGAATCACAATGAAGTAAACATGAAATTATCAATGTTTTAATGTCAAAAGAATACATATTATCTTTTTTTCAATGTCAAGTATCAAGAAATAAATTATAATTGTGTAAATATTAAATCGTAATAACAAATGATAATTGAATATTGGTCAAATAATTATAGAAAAGAGTAAAAAAGATCAAATATGTTGATTCGATGAAATTGAGGATTAGATTTCTTGAAACGCAATAAACCGTTTGAAAGAAATCACATAAAAAGATGTGTAATCAGACTATGATAAGAGGAAAAATACTTTGGAGATTGACAAACTTGGTGGATATTGAACCAGATGAACCATGGAGAGAAAATGATTTTTTTAATGAAATAAAGATTCTTCAAGTGAAATGAAACTAAAGGTGAAATAGAATAGAGAAGATAAGATGTTACTTAGAAAACTAATAGTTTATACAATTGAACACTTGAAACCGAGAATCAAACATTCTCATGTAAAAAAATGAACATTAATAAAAATATTAGAAAGGAGTATAAATAACAAAATGTGTGCTATTTGATTCAATAATGTCAAGGTTGGTTTTTTCTAAAATGCAATACAACATTTGAAGAAAAATCATACAAAGAAAAAATGTTTAATCAAAGTTGTGATAAGGGGAAAAGTACCTTAGAAATTAGAGTAAATTTTGTGAATTTTGAACAAGTCTAACAATTGAAAGAGAAATAAAAGAATGGTTAGGAAACTAAGAACCAAAAGAAACCATGAATATAAATTTGTAGATTACCTAATATATATATATATATATATATATATATATATATATATATATATATGAGCAGTAATTTAAAACAAAGAGAAGAATGAGGAAGGGAACGAGTATTGGAATGGCTATTGATAAAGTGGGTAGTTATTTGGTTTGGGTTGTTAGTTTTTGTTTATTTCCTTGGCCCATGTCTTTGGCCCATGTTCCCTTTTTTATAAGTATACTCCTGTAATTACAATAGACCCAATAAAGTAAATAATATTTTTTTCTCCTTACCTTCGTACCAGTTTTTCTTCTTTCTGTGCTTCTTCAGACTTAGGGTTAATCAAGCCCCTTTTCTGTTCCTTCTGGTTTCGTTTATAGTGTTAATATTGCAGCCCCTCATTTGATCCAAAGTACAAGGACATTTGTCTTCTACACATGGTCTCTTTTTCACCGATTGGATTGAAGCCACAACACCTTCAACCATCTCCTGCAAGGCGCATCTTCATCTCAATTTTTCTTGAATCTGCAAATACTACACCTGAGGACACTGTTATACGTGAGGATATTTCTCCACATGAGGATACTACTCCACATGAGGATAATTCTCTGATTCAAACCATACCTGGTGCACCTAGACAGTAGGCCACGACGACCACCCACATACTTAGAAGATTTCCATACTCAAATACCAAATGCAAGCAATGTAAGTTCTAAATACCCTATTCACAAGTTTCTTTCTTATTCAACTTTATCATCTACTTTTAAAAACATTGTTCTTTCTATATCCTCACACACGGAGCCTCAAAATTATAATGAGGCTTCCAAGCACGCCTGTTGGAAACAAGCGATGCAAGAAGAGCTTGATGCTCTTACTACCAATCATACTTGGCAGCTCATCCCTCTTCCCGAAGGGAAAACAACCATAGGTTGTAGATGGGTCTACAAAATCAAACACAAATCTGATGGCACTCTTGATCGCTACAAAGCACGCTTAGTGGCCAAGGGTTATACTCAACTCGAAGGTCTTGATTTTCTCGATACATTCGCTCCTGTCGCCACTCACTACCTTACGACTTTTTCTTGCAGTTGCCACTGCTAATGACTGGTATTTAAAGCAACTGGATGTCAACAACGCCTTTTTACATGGCGATCTACACGAAGAAGTTTATATGGAACCACCACCTGGCTTGTCTGTCCCTACATCTCAACATGTTTGCAAACTTCAGCAATCCCTTTAAGGACTTCACCAAGCTAGTAGGCAGTGGTATGCTAAGTTATCATCTTTTCTCATTTCCCATAATTATGTCTTATCATCTGTCGATCATTCCCTTTTTTTGAAACAAGATACAAAGAAACTAACTGCTATCCTTGTCTATGTTGATGATCTTGTACTTACTGGAAACAATATCGAGGAAATCAATCACATTACCGTCAGACTACATCAACAATTCAAGATCAAGAACCTTGGCGATCTCACATACTTTCTCGGTCTTGAAGTTGCCCGAAACAACAATGGTTTACATCTCAGTCAACAAAAATATGTTCTGGATCTTCTCCATGAGACAGGGATGTTAGATTCTGCTCCAGTGCCCACTCTGATGAGAATCAAACAAAGGAGGCTTTTATTAATGGAGGAAGAGGACATCCACCCTCACATTTGAAGTTCTTCCTTCTAGTCTTCTCAAAATTAAAAGAAGACATAAAATAAAGATGAGGCCCAAGCCCAAAGCCCAAGCCCAAGCCCAAGAAGGCCAAAGCCCAAAGAGCCCAAGTCCATCCCATGAGGGGCAAGGCCAAGCTTTGAAATACTCTTGTATAGTTTTAGGAGGTGTGGTTATTAAATAAAGGAGTGTGAAAATGTAAAATAAAGTCACATTACCCATGTGACTTAGGAGAGTGGTGTAGGTAAAGTTTTTGGGAGGTGTCATAGTAGAAAAAGGTCACACCTCCCATGTGACTTGTTTTTGGTGGGAATTTCAAATGAGTTTATTTGAAATTTCCCACCAATTTTTCAGCACCTTAGGCTATAAATAGAGGTGCTTCCTTTGTAAAATTCAGATTGGAATTAATCTAAGAAAACTCTACTCAAATTTTGAGTGAACTTTGGAGAGCTTTGAGCCTTCTTCTCTAGTCTTATCTTGATGGATCAATGGAGTCCTCAAGTGGCGGCATCACTCTCATCTAGGAGCATTCCACACTTCTAGTGGCGAGATCATCCATCCTCCTTCCATCTTCATGAGCATTTCTTCTCTCCTTCCTTTCTCCTCTTTCTATTGTTTGTGTTAGCTTGTGTTCTTGAGTTTTGGTTAGATGTTCTTGCTGTTTTTATGAGTTTTTGGTTCGACAGTTTTATAATTCTGTCCATTCATCTTGTTCCTTTGCTTTTCTTGCTCATTTGTTCGGTTCAATTTGACTACAATTGGTTCATCCAAATGAGTTTGGGATTTGGTACTAGTTTTTGGTGAGTTCTTGTCTTAGAACAATGATCCAACTCTAAGAAAAGTGCCTCTATAATGTCCAACTCAAGGTGATTCCTAAGAAGGTCAAGAACCTTTCTCTATATGGCTAGTGGAATCACATCACACTCCAATGATCCACTCCTCTCGATTGAAATCTTCTGAAGGCATTCTCCTTTCTGAGAAAGACTCTTCAACATATCATCATTTGATTGGCAGACTTATTTATCTCACTAACACAAGACCAGACATCATTTTCAGTGTAAACAACCTCAGTCAGTTTCTCTCATCTCCAACTAAAGCTCATCAACAAGTTGTTTTTCGTATTCTCCGCTATCTCAAAGGCAATTCGGGCTCTAGTATCTTCCTTCACCGCAACAGCCCCATACATCTACGTGCCTACAGTGATTCGGACTGGGCTATCTGTCCTGACACCAGAAAATCTGTAACTGGTTTCTCCATTTTTTTGGGAGAGTTTCTCATTTCATGGAAATCAAAGAAACAACAGACTATCTCCAAGAGCTCGTTTGAGGCCGAGTACAGGGCACTTGCCACTACCACTTGTGAGTTACAATGGCTTACTTTAATTCTCCAAGATCTTGGAATTCCATACACTCAACCAGCCACTCTTTTTTGTGACAATCAATCTGCTATCCAAATCGCTTCCAATCAAGTCTTTCATGAACGTATCAAGCACATTGAAATCGACTGTTATATTGTCAAAGAAAAGGTCACTACTGGGCTTCTCAAATTACTTCCAATTTCATCTTCACTACAAATTGCCGACATATTCACAAAACCTCTTCTCCAGCTTTGTTTACTCAACTTAAATCCAAGCTGGGAATGCAAAATATTTATTCCCAGCTTGAGGGGGGTGATAAAGTGGGCAGTTATTTGGTTTGGGTTGTTAGTTTTTGTTTATTTCCTTAGCTCATGTCTTTGGTCCATGTTCCCCTTTTTATAAGTGTACCCCTGTAATTACAATAGACCCATTGAAGTAAATAATATTTTTTTCTCCTTACCTTCGTACCAGTTTTTCTTCTTTCTGTGCTTCTTCAGACTTAGGGTTCATCAAGCCCGTTTTTTGTTCATTCTGGTTTCATTTACAGTGTTAATATTGCAGCCCCTCATTTGATCCAAAGTACAAGTGCATTTGTCCTCTACAAAGGGTCTCTTTTTCACCGATTGGATTGAAGCCCCAACACCTTCAAACATCAAACATCTCCCACAAGTCGCACCTTCATCTCAGTTTTGCATTAATCGTGTTAGCTATGAAAAGAGAAACGGAGTATATATTTACATTAGTCATTCTTGTACTCATTCTCAATCATTATGAAAATTCTCAGTTAAAATCAAAATGAATTTGAATAATAGCCATAGGGTGATGTTTATCTGCCATTCCTAAATAGTAGAGTTAACATCGATGAAGTTAGTGACTTTCATGCATGGGAATAACTCTCAGTTTTAATACCACTCATCATAATTTCCCCAACCAGTTTTTCAAACGCCAATGCCATAGACAGACAAGGGAAGACAAACTACAAGCCATAATATTTGTACAATAAAACTGTATCACTAACATATTTTTATATTGTGAAGAAGATAACATATAGTGAGGGTCTTAAAAAATATAAAATATAACATAAAAACAGTCACATAAAAATCGATCAAATAATAATTCACAAAATCAGTGACTATACCACTTCCCCCCAAAATTCATTTTAATATTAGGAATAATATTAAATATATTAATAATAATTACAAAATAACAATAATATTAATCATTATTATAATAATATTAATAAAATAATAATACTAATAATAATATTAATAATAATAGTAACAATAAAATAATAACTATAAAATAATAATGTTAATATTATTAATATTAAAAATAATTAACATAATAATAATATTAATATCAATAATAATAATATTAGTAATAATATTAATATCAAGATTATAATGTTAACATTAATCATATTAATAAATATAATAATAATATCAATAATACTATTAATATTAATAGTATTAATAATATAAAAAATAATATTAATTTTAATTTTAATAATAACATTATTAATGATATTATTATTATTATTAATAACAGTTATAATAGTAATAATTTTAATAATAATAATACTTATAGTAATAATAAAAATAATAATAGTTAATAGTAATAATAATAGTAGTAATAAGAATATAAGAATAATATGAATAATAATAATAATAATAATAATAATAATAATAATAATAATAATAATAATAATAATAATAATAATAATAATAATAACTTAATCTCTAAATGTTTATGGTCTAATGGTTACAAGCTCTTGTTTTATCACTAAATCAGTTACTATTTAATTAATTATTAATTGATCATTTAGTGACTTTTTTTTATTATTTATAATTTTTCTTATTATAGTATAATGTTTAATATTGAGATATCATGAAGTAATATTATTTTACTTTCAAGAACTATTAGAAGAAAGAAAACTTTCTTTCATCTTTACAACTTTAAATAGTATAAATGTTAAACTCTAATTAGTTAACTTATCATGAATGATACAAGAAAAACATATTTCTTCCTTAGTTTAATTGTAACTTAATCTACTCCCTTATCATGAAAATTGATGCTACTTATAATAAATATATCATAAGGCAACATTAAGCATTAAGAAAAATATCACTTGAGTCATCACATCCATACGTTTATAATTTATATATGTATGAGGTCTATTCATATCCATTCAATCAGTATTATCACACGAATATTTCTTTATTCAGAATATTATTATCCTTTCATAATAATCCTATAATTAAAAGTTATTTAAATTAAAATTATAAAAGACTCATTATCATCATTTCAATTATGATAACAAATCTTAAATTATAATTAAGAATTTTATCAAAATAGTATTATATCAAATTATATAAATATAATAAAAAATAGTATTTTGTTGTAAAATAACGCTGAGTACACAGTAATTATTTTTTGGGCACACATTTGTCTTAGTCACTATCAACCTCTTCCCATATTTTTTTTTTCATTTTTCATCTTTCATCTCTAATTTAGATTTTGAGCTCGAATTATTATAGATTTTATTTCAACTTATTGTCAAATTCAAAATTAATTATCAAAATTGAAAGAAAACTAACTCAAAACATATCGTCGTTATTCTTACCACTATTAAAAAATCATTACCACTATTAAAAAATTATTAAATAAAAGTAAAATTAAAAAATAATAATTAGTTGTTATATTAATTAAATTAAATATTATTTTAAAGACTAAAAATATTATAAATAATTAAATTAAATTTTATTATTAAAAAATAATTTTTAAATTGATATCTAATTAACTATTAAAGTTATAAATATCAATTATTTAAATTATAAAATATTTTAAAATAGATAGCTAAAATTTTCGTCAAAGTAAAAATTATTCAGATAACAATAATAATTTTTTAGTCTATATAAATAACATAATTTATCAATATATAAATAAATAGATAGATATGTAATTAGTAATTATGATAAACTTCTAACATATTTATGGTTTAGCAACATAAAATTGATGAATGAACTAAAATTTTATTTAAATCTAAAAATATGGAATTGAATTCTTATGGAACCTATACCAAAGAGAAATTAAATTTATTCTGTCAAAGCTACTTTACAATGATAAAAAGAGTATTTAAATATCACTTTTTAGCATTGATTAAACAATGACTAGTGGAAGATTACCTAGACATTAGTGTGTGTCCGCATTAAAAAAAAACTTATTAAATTATGTTATTATTATTTATAGTGGTATAATTGTTTCACTATACATAAATTGTATTAAAGGAGATATTTTTTTTATGAAAATAAAATTAAAAAGGGTTAAATATATATTTTTTGTCTTTATATTATAAAGTAAAATTAATTTTTGTTTTCAGTCCAAATTTTAGATGTTCTGAATATTTGTAGTAAAGAAACTATTGAAATCACTCTTTTTTTTCTTATATGACAACAAATTTTCATGGTGAATTATATTATAATATTATAACATCTCAATGAGTAAGCATGGAATATTTTAACATTCTAATTTACGTTGAAAATTTATTTGTCATGTAAAAACACTTATAAAGCACTAGTACTATATATAAAAACAATGATCATTTGTTTAATGCATTTTTACGGTCAGACACTGTCATTCAAAACGCGGTGTTATTTTTTAAATTAACTTTATTTAAGAGGGTGACTATTTGTTATAGCCGCATTCTTAAATAAAGTGCTTTATTTTAAGAATGCAGCTATTACAAATAACCACATTCTTAAATAAAGCTCTATATTTAAGAATGCGGCTTTACCTAATAGTCGCATTCTTAAAACAAAACGTTTTGTTTAAGAATTCGACTTTACCTAATAGTTGCATTCTTAAAACATTTTTACCCTAACACTGAAGCGCTCCACTTACATTTTCACACTTCCTTCCTTCTCTGACGCTTCGTTTTCTCTTCTCAGCTCTTGTGCTTTCTCTCGTCTTCCTCGAGCCTGCATTGTCTTCTTCGTGCCATTGGTAAGTTCATTTCGAGCTCTTTACTTCTTCTTCACCATTGGTTTATGTATTTTTTTCATTTCTTTTATTTGTTTATTTTCTGCCATTGCTCGAAGGCCACTACTATTTCATTGCCACGCTGCTGTTTGGGTTTTTGTTATGCCATATTTGCTTCGTTGTTGTTGTCGCCTCCACTGTCGTCGTCGTTGCTACCGGTCCCGCGTCACTCTTCACCATCATCGTTGCCTTCACGCACAAGGTTGATGGTGTTTTAAATTTTTTAAATTTCTTTTCTTCATATTATTAATTTGATTATTTTTTATTTTTTATAGTTTGTATTTTTTAAAATTTATATTATTTTTGTTTTTAGGTTAGAATAGAATTATTAAATTATTAGTTGGTAGATAGATTTATATTATTTAATATTTATAATTAATTTAATGATTTTTAATTTATATATTTAGTATTTAGTATTTATTATAATTTGTATTTATTATTAATTTATATTATGTTAGTTGTTAGGTTAGAATAGAATTATTGTGTTGGTATTGAGTCTGAGGATGTTCGACCCTTGATAATTGATACATGCTAGTATTGAGTCCGGAGGTGTTCAACCCTCGGCAAACGTGAGATACAACACTTATTAGTAAACGCCTGAATGACTATTATAGAATATAATGGATCGAAATTGGATTAATTTTGTTCGCATAAGTGATGAGTACGAAAGAGGAGTCGAAAAAATTATACAATTTTCACAACGTAACGTGAATAATAGTGGTCATGATGGAGCAAAGATTAGGTGTCTGTGCGTTAACTGTTTAAATGGAAGGATACTGAATGTTAAGAAAATCAGGGAACACCTTCTATGTGATATGTTTCTTCGATCTTTTACAACTTGGACATGGCATGGTGAATTATTAAATTTACCATGTGTTTCCATAATCACAGAATATGTGGGGTCCACCATGGATGATGCAATACATGATGAAGTAGATGATGATCAATTGAGGACATGATTCGTGATGTGGGAGCTGAGTCTTTTGCAGAAGCGCATGGATATGGAAGTATGTTAAGCGATGCAAAGACTCCATTGTATCCTGGATTAACTAATTTCACACGGTTGTCGACAGTGTTAAGATTGATGAATTTGAAGGCAATAAATGGATGGACTGATAAAAGCTTCACTTAAATTGCTTCAATTGTTGAGGGATATGCTTCCAGAGCCAAATACTTTACCTAATCGTAATTATGAGGCCAAAAAGATTCTTTGTCCAATGGGTATGGAGTATAAAAAGATACATGCATGTCCTAATGATTGTATGTTATACAGGAAATAATTTAAATTGTTGAAAAGTTGTCCGAGGTGTGGGTTGTCACGTTATAAGTTGAAACAAAAAGATGATGATACTATTGAAGAGATAGAAAAGCATGGATCCCCAATAAAGGTTATGTGGTATCTTTCCATCATTCCAAGGATGAAGCGTTTATTTGCAAACCCAAACGATGCTAAGAATCTTAGATGACGTGGAGAAGAGAGGAAATGTGATGGCATGTATCGACATCCAACTGATTCTATTCAATGGAAGAAATTTGATGATGAATTTCTAGAGTTTGGTAAAGAATCAAGAAATATCTGACTTGGTTTAGCTATAAACGGAATGAATCTATTTGGTAATATGAGTACGAATCATAGTTCATGGCCTGTTTTACTAGTTATTTACAACTTACCTCCTGGATTGTGCATGAAGTGAAAATACATGATATTGTCTATGATGATATCCAGTCTGAAACAACTAGGAAATGACATATATTTATCTAAGTCCCCTAATTGAAGATTTGAAGTTAATATGGGATCAGAGTGTTAAAGTATTTAACAATTTGCTAATGAAACTTTCAAGATGCATACCATGTTATTTTGCACCATCAATGACTTTCCGACATATGGTAACTTATCAGGGTAAAATGTTAAGGGTCATAAAGCATGTCCAATATGCGAAGAAGACACCGCTTCTCAACAATTGAAACATGGAAGAAAGACAATATATATTCGATATTAAAGGTTTCTAAGAAGTCATCATCCTTACCAGAGGATGAAAAAAATCCTTTAATGAACATCAAAAGACTAGTAGTCCACCAACTCCATTAACTGGTGTTGAGGTTTACGAAAAGGTAAATAACATAGACCACACCTTCGGTAAGTCGAAAAAAAAGTCATTTGTGATAAACATTTGGAAGAAAAAATCAATCTTTTTTTTATCTTCCGTACTAGTCGAGGTTAGAAGTTAGACATTGTATAGATGTAATGCATGTTGAGAAGAATGTGTGTGATAGCTTAATTGCTACACTTCTTAACATTAACGGGGGGACGAAGGATGGTCTAAATGCTCGTTTAGATTTGATTGAGATGAACATACGAGGCGAGTTGGCACCGATAGAAATGGGTAAACATACA
Organism: Phaseolus vulgaris; assembly: GCF_051622355.1. Classification (NCBI taxonomy): domain Eukaryota; kingdom Viridiplantae; phylum Streptophyta; class Magnoliopsida; order Fabales; family Fabaceae; genus Phaseolus; species Phaseolus vulgaris. The sequence goes on along the minus strand of NC_143501.1, from coordinate 21,401,891 downwards.
TATTTGCCCCCAGTTTGTTATACCATGTCAAAAGATGAAAAAAAAATAATTGTGAATGTCTAAAGGGTGTGAAAGTGCCACAAGGACATTCCTCAAATGTGAAGAGCCTAGTGTCAGTGCAAGATTTGAAGTTAATTGGGTTTAAGTCTCGTGATTGTCACATCTTGATGTAACAGTTGTTGCCGATAGCTATTCATGGGATCTTACCAAAAAATGTTAGACATACCATAACCCGTTAGTGCTCATTCTTCTCTTCTATTTGTTGTAAAGTCATTGATCCATTAAAATTAGATGAACTTGAAGATGAAATTGTTGTTATCTTGTGTGAATTGAAGATGTTTTTTCCTCCATCTTTTTTTGACATCATGGTTCATCTAGTTGTGCATCTAGTAAGAGAGGGTAGATTGTGTGGACCAGTGTACTTAAGATGGATGTATCCTTTTGAGCGGTATATGAAAAATTTGAAAGGTTATGTTATAAATCATTATCGTCCAGAAGCTTCAATGATTGAAAGGTACATAGCTGAAGAAAGTATTGAATTTTGTTCAAAGTACATGTCAAAAGCAAATCCAATAGGTCTTCTAGCTAATTCATGGCACCACAAGCGTTCTACAAGTAAATGTTTACGTGGTATGAATATTGTAAGCAAATCTCAATCAGAAGTCTTGCAAGCACATTTGTATATATTGAATAGCACAAATGAAGTTATACCTTATATAGATGCTCATAAAGCCATTGTGAAGACAAATAACCCAAGACAAGTAGAGAAATGGGTCTTGATGGAACATAATAGAACTTTCATGTCTTGGTTTAAAGACGAGGTGTTAAAGGATTCATCAGCATCGGAGACCTTGACCTGGTTGACAGCTAGATTGAAGTTTGATGTCATTTCCTATACACCGTACGAAGTGAACAATTGTATATTTTATACGAAGTCTATGGATGAAAAGAGTACAATTCAGAATTCTGGTGTTACTCTTGAAGCCGAGTCAATGCAATTTTCCACTTTGAAAGATACAAATCCTGTACTTGGATCAATGGCATACAATTGGTGTATAGAAGAGATATGGGAGGTTGACTATCTTAAGTTTTTCGCTCGATTTTTCAAGTGTAAATGGGTTGACAATAACAGTGAGGTTAGAATTGATGAATCAGGATTCACACTAGTGGACTTTCAAAAGATAGGGTATCAAGATGAGCCATTTATAATGTTTCAACAAGCATCTAAGGTTTTCTACGTCAAAGATCCTACGTCAGAACATTGGTATGTCGTTTTACATGAGAAAAAACAATGGGAGGCCATAGATGATATTGAAAATGATGACTCCGTTCATTCACACCAATGATAATTAAAAAAGATGACGATGTAGTTGATGATGAACATGCAACCCGTAAAGACCACAGTGAAGGAATTTACATATGAACATTCAACCCACTATGGTAATAAATTTAGAAATATTTTTTATAATACGCATTTAGACTTCAATCAGACATAATAAACATTTAACCCCGTTCATTCACTTACCTTATTTTTTAACATAGATATGGATGATGATCAGACTCCAATCAGACCCCGATCCAAATGAGGTTGATTGAAGCATCTCTCATTGAGACGTGCTGCTGATGAGAAGACACGTGTTAGCATTGACGTCAACACTAGAGTGACTTCTATTCCTAATGCTAAGGTGTTTAACAACTATCTTGGAGTTTTTTTCTCGTGAGAGGCTCCCCATTTTGATTAATTCATGGGATGAAGTGTCAGATGTTGACCGGAACATGCTCTGGGAGGATGTTTGGGTAAGCTTTACATTATTATCGTTATCATATAATGCTTTTTAATATTCATTGATTAATTTAAATTTGATGATATTATTTTGTAATAAAATTTTGAAATCCCTAATGTGGAACCGCTTCAATCAAAGATTATATCCAATACTGGACTTAAATTTTGTCAGTTTAAGTCAACATTGGCGAAAAAATATATTTTTGGCAAGCTTAAATGCAAAAATCCTTGTTTAAAGTACAAACATAATGATGAAGAGACATTATGCCTTTTTGTTCAAAGTTGTGAATGTGAAGCTTGGAAGGTAAGTAAAATTACTTAACTATTTTTATTTATGCTTAATATTATTTAATTCATTGTATTTATTTCATTTATGATAGGATCGTCGGAAGAAAGCTCAAGAGATAGCTCTAAAGAATGTGGCCCCGCACGTACTGTCTCGTTCGGGGTATCAAAAGCTTCAACAATCATTGATGGTGAAAAATGAGCAATCCAGACAGGGGACTGGGTCTGAGATTGATACAGAGGTCACTTCTCCTCCATCACGACCTTTGTGCCATGTAAAATTGAAGATGGCCCATATTAAAAAAGTCGGGTGCATTTAGTTATGAGCAATCAAAGATAGTCTCACAAAAAAATGTAAGTTATTTTTATCCTCTTTTGCATTTATTTTAAAGCATTAACTATATTAAAAACTTATATGATTTTGGTCTCTTGCAAGATTCCTTGGTTGAGGAAAGCTCTCAAGGTAATTTTGTCCCTAAAGGTCGTCATGATATCCTGGTTAAAGCAATTGGACAACTTTAGCACTGTGGTCATGTTCGTGCAACTGGAAAAGGGGTTGGAATTAAACTATATTTTGGAGTTGCACCACGACACTCATCCTCCTCCCCCACCACAAAGACCAAAGCAGAATTGATGAGTAAGACACGTCAAGAATTACTAGAGGATATGAGAAATGAGGCTGATCGAATGCGGTTAGAGTTGCGACAAGAGTTTCTATCGCAACATGTTTATGCTGAGTCGGTTGAGGTGCTTGTTAGTCCCGCTCACAAGAGCACAAAGGGGAGTTTTGCGGCTCCTTCAACATCAGGGGAGGATATCATTGACCAAATGAGCCAATGTGAGCTACTGGTAGAGGGCAGCATGCTTCCTTAGGTGGTGTCCATTGGAAAAGTCTATCAAGAGGCCACCACCTTACATAACGTTCCTCTCTCCCTTGATGTGGAGAAGGTAACGGTGGAAAGAGTACGAGTAGCTGATGCTCGTGTTTCACTACCTTCATATTTGTGTGGTCGATGCATTTAAGACATTCATAGCCTAGTCCAGACACCTCATTCGAATTATACCAGAACCTCCGGTAATAATTTCATTTTATTATATTAATTTTTATTTATTTATTACATCTAATTTAATACAAATGTTATTTATTTTGTAGAAACCTCGTTAGAAACCAAGTTCGAAAAAGAGGCATGAGATTCCGATTGACGATCCTATAACTTCCTTAGTTGCAGTTGGTAAAGAGATTGGCCGAGACCCTTAGGAAGTTTCATGGAATGATACGTTTTTGTGAAATAAACATTGACATGCCACTGTACATATACATGTCAGATTTGTTAGCATTTGTAGTTGGGGATCAGGAGCTCAATATAAATATAATTCATTTTTTTATGATGTAAGTATCTTTACCTATATTTCAATTTACTTTATGTTAAATTCTTATTGATTATGCTTTAACTAACAATTTGTAGGTTTTTGTATGCAGTTTATATCACTTATGGCAATGAAGATGCTTACGGATTCTTAAATCCCTCATATATTAATCCCACTGGAACAAAGGCAAATGAAACCCAATCATACATCACTAACACCCTATAAAAAGAGAGAAAACTAATTTATTTATACCCTTATATTAATGAATAAGTTTAATTATAAGTCGCCAATTGTTACTATTTCATGTTTTAAATATTTACTAACTCTTTTCATGGATGATATAGGGGTCATTGCAGTACTTGTCTTATCAATGGTTGGTAAGACTGTTGTGTGGTTATGTTCCCTACATAAGAAGTGATGGAGATCAAGCTCAAGTGGACATGGAGGCCAATCAACAAGATCAAGAAGAGGTAGAGGCACAAATAGAGGACGTCCATGGAGGTCAAAGCCCACCTCAAAGGCTTACAAGAAGCATGTTCAAAGCTTTAGGAGCTAGGGGACAATTATTTTCTCTTTTTGTAATTTCTTTGGTTGAAGGTGCTTAGAGGGAAACATTAGAAACCTCTATTGTTATAGCATCTTTTAGTCTTTAGTTAGGAGCTTAAGGAGGGGGGGGGGGGGGGTGCGTTAGTAGATAGGTGTAGGAGTAAATAAGGAGGTGTCAAAGTGAAGGAAGAGGTCACACCTTCCTCATGCTTGATTTTAGGCGCCAGTTCTAGTGAGCTTTAGGAGGGAATTTTGAATTCTTTTAGTTTGTTTTTCAGCACCTCTAGGCTATAAATATAGGTGCTTCCCTTGTACATTTCAGATTTGAATTTAGACTAAAGAAACTATACTCAATTTTTGAGTGAGCATTGGAGAGCTTTTGAGCCTTCTTCTCTAGTCTTATCTTGAAGGATCCATGGTTTCCTCAAGTGGCGGCTTGCACACTCATCTAGGAGCATCCATCCTTCTAGTGGCGTGATCATCCAACCATACATCCATCTTCATGAGCTTTCTCCTCTCCTTCCTTTCTTCTCTTTTGTTGTTCATGTTTTGAGTTTGTGTTCTTGAGTTTTTGGTTCGGCTTTTAGTTTTTCCAGCAGCTGTTCTTCTTCTTCTTTGTGTTTGGTTCGGTACATTTTATTTTCCAGCAATCCTTTTCAGTTTTCTTGCCTTTTAACTCATTTTGTTCAGTTCATATTTGTTCTTATTCAATTCTATTCGGTGCTTTTGATTTTTTACCTCTTTTTGTTGGTTCAATTTGACAATATGAGGAACTTCCATATGAGTTTGGATTTGGTGCTAGTTTTGGTGAGTTCTTGACTTAGAACATTGATCCAATTCTAATAAAAAGTGCCTAACTATTGTCCAACTCAAGTTGATTCCTAAGAATGTCAAGAATCATTCTAATTGTGCTAGTGGAATCACATCATGTGGTATCAAGAGTTTAGGTGTGTTCTTGTTTAATTGTTGAGTTGTGTAGCACTTTATTTCAAGAGCTCTTTTAATTTCTTGCAATTTAAGTTTCTGTTTTAGGCTTATTTGAGTTTGCTTGCTGTTTTTAATTTTTGTGCCTATCATATGTTTGAGTATTTTCCTTTTTGAATCCATACAAGTTTTGTCTTAGTCTTGTTTTTCCATAATTGTCATCACTTCTAGTAGTACTTTTATTGCTTTTGTTGTTTCTTGCTTTAGTGTCATATAATTTTCTGAATTTGATATTGATCCTTTGTGCATTTTCTGTTTTAGATTGAGTTCATACTTGTATTCTAGACCTATACAAGTTCCTATACATCATTTTCCATTATGTCTTTGCTAGTTCATAATTCTGTTTTTCATTCCTCTTAGGATTCCTCTGTTTTTCTGAAAAGTGATTACTGTTTTTCCTTATTGCAATTGATTTAATCACTGGAAAATTCTGAAATTCTGGATTTGTGATATTTAAAGTGTTAGAAAAGAGTAGAAAAAATAATTATTCAAAAATTCAAAGTACACAAAAAATGATAAATAAAATACAAATAGTGTACATTTCTGCCGAAAAAAATACGGTAATCTGGCAGCGATTTTGAAAAATTTATCTCAATTAATTGGCTTACTGTTTTTAAGTGATTCCAGTTCCATTATTGAGTTAACATCTTGAAGTTTCTGTGGTTTAAATTTCATAATCCAGATCGCTCTATATCATTCCAGTTAAATCAGTGAACATCAAACACAGTTTGCATAATTTTTTTTTTCCAGTAGCTAATTTTTTGTTTTCTTCATCTATTCTAGTGCTTTTCTTTAAGTATTCTTTTGTGTGCCTACTTTCTCATTGAGTTCTTTAATTTTCTTGCTTGTCTTTTGTTCATTAATCTTTGGAGTTTGTCAAACATCTAGTATTCCTTTTGTTCTAGCCTTTCTTTGCTTATACTTTTTCTTGTTTGTCTTTATTGTTTCTTTGGTTTTGTGGTGGTTGGCTTTGAGATTGGTGTGCTTGCTTTGACATCTTTCATTTGAGGATTCCAAGGCCTCAAGATCAGATTGGTGCAAGGACATTATTTCTTTGAGAGTGACCTAAATTCTTCTGCCTAATTTCACTTCGGCATTTTTGCTTGAAACACTCACTGTTTTTGCTAATTTTTTGTTTCTTGACTTGTTTACTGTTTTTGTGTGTTTGCTGTTTTTGAATTACAAATGGCTGGCTTTTCAAGTTATGCATCCTACAAGTAGAATTCTCCTTCCAAAGCTTCAATCCTTGGTGAATTACATGAAGCACAAAGAACCATTAGACGCTTGGAAGAGAAATTGCAAAATATGGAGGTGCAACAAGCTAGACCATCTCCTTCAATCCATGATGAGCATCATTCACATAGACCTTCAACAAGAGTCTCTTCAAATGATTTTGGCCGTGAAGATGAGCATAGGAGAAGGAGAACTCCACCCCAATTCCATGGACAAAGACATCATCATCAAGGGGAAAGACATCACTACGGCAATGGCTTCTATCAAGATGCAAAGTCTAGGCTTCCTTCGGTCAAGCTTCCTTGTTTTAATGGCTTTAGTGATCCTAATGTATATTTAGATTGGGAGGCTAAGTGTGAACAAATATTTGAGATCCATGAGATCCAAGATGAGCATAAGCTTAAGCTAGCCACCTTAGAGTTTAGTGATTATGCCATGAAATGGTGGCATGGAATTGTAAAGGACATTATCTATCACAAGGGTCCTCCCGTGGACTCTTGGAACTCTTTAAAGGATCATATGCGCGCTAGGTTTGTGCCCCCACATTTTAGGAAAGACCTCATGTTGAGACTCCAACGGTTTCAACAAGGCACGCTAAATGTGGATGAATATTACAAGGAACTAGAGACGCTTGTGCTTAAAATTGAATTAGAAGAAAGTGAGGAATATAATTGATAAGTAAGTACACTATAAACTTAACTTCGTATGTTACTAATTAAGCATCTACTAACGTGGTTTTTTGTATTAATTAGTTCATGGCGTGGATATAACATCCTAAAAGGCCGATCAAATTCAAATTTTCAAAATCTGAAGTGGATGACACTAAAGGTTTGTAATTTTTGTCTTTCTCTTTTTATTGTTTATCAATATTAACTTTTACTTTTATTGAATTATAGTGTAATAGACAATCAGGAAGTTATGAGTGTGGTTATTACGTTATGCAATGGATGGTTACCATTGTAACACTAGGCCTTAAAAGTGATTGGGATCAGGTAACATAATGGTAAATTATTTTTATAATTCTTTAACATATATGTATCTTAACACTAATTTATGTGAACCTTATTTTGTAATGCAGTGCTTCACAGATGAGCGAGCAATGTCTTCTAAAGCCTTAGCATATGTGAGACATTCTTGGTCCACATATTTCCTAAATTTTTATAACTCTAGGATAGCTGATGAATAATGTAGGAATTAGATATATAGATATATTATTAGTGTTTGTAACACATTTTTATGAATATATATAATTTGATTATCTGAATTTATGTATTTGTATGGCAGGGTTATAATTGAACAGGTCAATTTAGATGAGAATTAACATTAAATAGAATGTACTAAAAAAAATAACCATATACAACGGTGGCTATTTACCATAGCCGCATTCTTATATGTAGCGCAAAGATTTATAAGGGTGACTATGGTAAATAGTCACATTCTTAAATGCATTTATAAGGGTTGCTATGGTAAATAGCCGCATTCTTAAATGCAATTTATAAGGGCGACTATGGTCAATAACCGTATTCTTAAATGCATTACACATCCCTTTTATAAATCATGTTGAAGCATATAAGAATGAAGACTCATTTTAATAGTTTCTTTTTTACTAATACCCAAGAGGTATAAAGTTTGATCTATGAACCAAAACTAATTTGCTTGAAAATACAATAACGAAAAATCATATTTAACCCAACTACAAAATACAAAAATATTTGATTATATTTTAAAATAGTGGGTATGTGATTATTAGATTGATTTATTATTTTCATTCTTGATAATAGAAAAATTACATTATATATTATTGTATTGTCCAGGAGTGCTCGGGACCTCGGTCCAAGCGTTTAGGTATGATTAGCTCAGTAGCGCGAGTTATGCCTAACTCGACCTGGGTCGGGTATAGGCCCAAAAGTGTGTTACGAGGTCAACCCAGGTTTTCTAGGAATCTACGTAGGAAAGATAATTAAAAATAATAGAAGAAATAATTAAATTGGTTGAGGAATATTATTAAATACACGAATAACTGAAATTCATCCGAGTAGGATACTATTGGCCGACCATGAAGGAGGATTATGGGAGATATGTCCAGCGTTGTGAGTAGTGTCAGAAGCATGCTGATTGGTGCCATGCGCCAGCTAAAGAGTTGCAATCTATTTATAGCCCATGACCTTTCCATACATGGGGAGTAGATATTTTTGGGTCACTTCCCTCTAGCCATACGTCAAATAAAGTACCTTATCATCGTCATTGAGTACTTTACCAAGTGGATTGAAGTTGAGTCGGTTACGCAGATAACTGCTCACAAAGTCCAATATTTTGTATGAAAGAATATTGTATGTCATTTCGAGATTTTGAGGTATTTAGTGTCGAACAATGGAACCCAATTTGCTAGTCAGCAATTGGGAAAGTTATACACAAAACTTGGAATTAAGCAGGTATTTACCTCAGTAGAGCAGCGTTTCGGAGCACCAAGTGAATACCAGTCAAACCGAAGCTCAACTCGAAAACCGACCAAAGTTAGCGGACAAGAAAAATTATATATGATTATATAACTTTTTGATTTTTAGTATTCATTCATTTTTTCATACAAAATATCTATTAATTTAATGAATGATTAATATCACTATATACATATACATGTCAATATACCGACATAAAATAGACAAGAATAATGATGGTGGTCGACCTTTCACTATGTATAGCTAATTAAATAGTATGTGCATTTTATTTACTTATTCTATGGTGAAACAATATATGTTTCTTTGCTTTTACATGCATGTGGAAATGTATATATTATTAAGATTATGATCTCGACAAAGAGGATAAAGCTTATGCCTTTCCCTCTTTTGGGGCACGTAAATTGAAATCCACTTTGTTCGCAATATTATACAATAGCTCTTTTGGAATTATTTAGCATATATTCCATTCTCTACCTAACATGCTTAAACACTCACATAATATTTTATTAAAATTTCATTATTATGCGAATCCATGCTTAGGTTACTACTATTTTCGAATCACTCACCGTGTTATGCTTGAGAGCAAAAAAAAGTTTAAATTATTATCATCATTTTAAAGAACATGCAGGTAAATAGTGGGAATATCACCAGCTTCCTCTTTTAATATATATATATATATATATATATATATATATATATATATATATATATATATATATAAAGTGTGACGTAACACAATTTCATTGTTGTATTGTATGTTATGTTGAGTTTTGTTTATTTAGTTAAAGGCATAATTTTAATTAATATAACTAGCGCAATCAATTAACTATTGGAGAGTTTTTAAAATTGATAAGCCTATTCTTTTAATCTTTCCATGCATTAAAATATTCACTAAATTAAACTAAGCTTACACGTAAGAAATATTCATCTTATGAACCTTATGGACATTTGACGATTATCGTAATCAATAAAGGTAAACTTTTTGCTATGAAATATTGTGGTAAATAACGAATCTAATTCTGATTAACTTTTCTTTTCAGTATAGTGTTTTTCTTCCTCTTTTAATGTTTTTCAACTATAGTTTCTAACCATTATAAGTTAAAATACAAATTTTACATGAATTAATCATAAGGTAGATGTTTTATATATTATTATTCAATTGTAATTTGTCAGGTATAATAAAATCCTTCATTTTCTGTTAGAAATAATTTTAAAATTATATATTTCAAAATATTGTTGAATTGATTGACCATATAATTTTTTTATATCCAGATTACGCCAAAACTAAATTGATTTTGTAATTGATTCTAAAAAAAGTAGAATGATTATGAGGAATCTATAATTTCACCAAAAAACAATTTATTTTAGCCATGTGCTTTAGATCAGTTAAAAAATAGATTAAAAAGTTTAAATAGTTGAATTGAAAAATAAAGTCAACACCACCTTAGAATAAGAGTTTAAAAATGTTAAAATTCATTTTAAAAATCTAGAAATTATCTATAATTTTTTATAATTGTGTTGAAACTAGTAAACCAACCAAAAACTGTGAAAATTGTCAAGTTCTGCGAGATAAATTTCACTATCTTATAAAAGCCTTGGCTATGTTTTCAATGGGAAGAACAAACTTCATTTCTTTACTAGGTTCACATAACCGTGGTTTTAACAAAGTTGGCTTAGGAAACAAGTCTGATTTTCATGGACAAGTTAAACAGTTCAAAAACTTTTTTAATTATATACTTCACCTTTTATTTCTTGTTTCTATTATATTAAAAGAGGTTTTTATTAGAAGTTGTAGAGTTAGAAAATATGATTTACCAAATGACTAAGATAGGTAGGTGCTTAAAAGTGTCATGTCAATACAAGAAAATTATTAAATAGAAATCAATTTTAGTGACAAAATTATATTGACTAAATTAAATATTATTATATAAAAATTATTGATATCCAAATTAGTTTTCATTATTGATAAATAGTTTCTAAATTATTATCTAATTAACTACCAATGTTTTAGCTACCAATTTAATGATTAGTATTTTTTGTGTGTAAAGTTAGTTTCTATTTAGTGATTTTTTTATAGTAGTGCATGTAACAATACTAGACCCAATTTAATAAGGGGATTACATCAATGATGCTTCAAAGTTTGTGAAATTGATATAGGAGAGCAAAGGAGGTATAGGAGAGCATTACTCAATCATTGTTAAAGATGTTTTTTATGTGTAAGGACTTAAACAAGCTAACTAATTAATAGTCATTTATGTAACAAAAGTGATGGATGACCATCCTTGCTAAAGCCATCATTCTTCTCAACTAAGAGAAGAGGTTCAACTTGGAAGAATTCATAAATAATATCTGCCTTTTCGTATAAAATGTGAATAATAGAATAATATTTTATGGCTTTGTATTTCTCAGCCAACTTTAGAATAGAAATATCTTTCTCTCCAAGCAAGACTACCTTGGGAACCTCTTACTTTGCATATTTACTCTTCAAGTTCCTTAAGAAGTTAGGTGCCTCCTTCCATGACTCTCCAAATCACTTAAAGACACATGAAAAACTATGAATGGAGAGCTTATTGTAAATAGGATTGCCACATGGAAAACTAGGTATGAAAAGCTTCTTGTAAATAAAATTGCCACATGGAAAGATAGGAAATGATAGTTTTCCATTCAGAGGATTGCCACATGGCATGTTAGGAGTGGAAAGTATTTTGAGAAGCTCATTAATCAGTATTAGGAGTCTCTAAATTATAAATAAGAGAATCCCTTTTGAAATTTTTAGACTTGATTGATATATGAAATTGTGTTTCTCTCAGCACATTATATTCAAGTCTCTCTTTATGATGCTTCTTGCATTCTAAGAAACTCAAGAAAGTTGGCCTAACGTCTTCCTTGGCCCTTGCACCTTGTAAAATTCATACCCAAACCAAGAACTTCAATGACCGCTTAGTGTTTCCTCCACAAATCTACAAGTCTTTCACTATCTTCCATCAATCTTCATTGAACACACAAGGAAATTGCATCAGGTGGATCAAAGCAAGACTCCAATCCCAATAAGACTTTATGTGTTCTTCAATTTTTTGTAAGTTTCCACAGTTTATTTTCTATTTCCACCGATTACTTTGAGTTTCCACCAATTATTTTCATTTTGCACAAATTATTTTGATTGTTTTTCATGTTTCTTGAAATTCCATGGGTTGTTCTTCATGTTCATGTGTTAGGTTAGGTTCATCCATATTTTAATGTTGTACGGTTATCTATTTTTAATTTTTGTTGTTTCTTGTGATGAGTGAAGAATTCGCACCAAAACCCCAAAAGAATTGTGTTCAAATTCATTTTGGTTCAAATTTGGGTATTTTTACTTTTATGTTCTTCAAGTTTTGATTCAGTTTTGTGTGCAAATAGGTGAGGGTTTATGTTTTTAATATTTTTTTGTCATTAATCTTGTCTAGTTTTTGTTCGAATTGTCACATAGTTCTAGTTTCCCACCTATTATATATGTGTTTGTTAAAATGCCTCTTAGAAGTGCACACCAAGTATTTTTGTGTTTTTGTCATAAAATTTGTACAAGCTTTTGAGCACTTTCTTTTGTAATCTTTGAGTTCTTGAGTGCTACTTTTTCATTAGTTCTTTCTGTTACATAATTTTCCAATTGTGTCTAGTAGTTGTGTAACTTTTCTTCATTTATTTAGATTTCTATCTAGCTGCCAACTTTGTGTAAAATTGCTCTGCATTAGGAAATTTATTGTGATAAAAACATTTGTCCAAATCAATTGAACTTTTATATCTAAAATTTTCAATATGTCATTGATGTTGGGTAAAAAAGAAGCGTCCTAATTCCAATTACAAAAAGTATGATAAATTTGAAAAGCCAGGACGTTCAAGTTGAAATCTGGGTTTGAATGAGAATTTTAGCTCTTGGTAATTTATTTGTTAAAAATAATCCAATGATCTGTTTGACTTGGAATTTTGAGACACTTATTCTTGAGATGTTATCTGTAACTGGTTAAAATTTTAGATCCAAATTCCATCAAGAACGTTTTACATAAATTTGGGAAGCCTCGCTGCCAGTGAAAAATCTAGTTTTTTTGTTTTGTTTTTACTCTATTATAGAGCCAATCTTAGGTTCATTTTTGTGTTGTTCTAGCCTTTATTCTTACCTTTAATTGTTGTTTGTCTTTTCTTTGGTTTTACATTGAAGTTTTTCACATTGATCAATATAGTTTGTTTGTGGTTTTTACTCTATTCTAAAACCACTCTCAGGTTCATTTTTGTGTTGTTTTAGCCTGTATTCTTACCTTTAATTGTTTTTTTTTGTCTTTTCTTTGGTTTTACATTGAAGTTTTTCAAATTGATCTCTTTTTGGTTTAGCTTTTCAAATTGTGTTTTTCTTGCTTTATTTCTTATATTCTTTGGTTGGTGAATGCTTTGGAGTTTGCAAGTTGTTGGTGTCGAGGAAAGAGGATTCTTCGGTTTCTTCCTTAAGGTGCTATTTTGCAAAGACTATTTCAAAGGAGAAAGAGGAGGAGACAAGAGAATTCAGTAGACAATGTTGAATTATCAAACATCACAAAAGCTTCAAAAAGTTCATCCAAACTGGTTCAATTTTTTTTTAATCTTGTATTTTTCTTGGTATCACAAAACCTTTATGTATTTTTACTTTTGGCTTAATTGGGAATTTTCTCCAATAGAAATTCCGAAAGACTTTTTAATTTCTTCGACGTGCATTAGTGTTGTAAGTGTGTCAGGGGGCTCTTAGTGTCACCTGCACTTGCACCTTAGGATTCAACTAGTTTTACTTGCACTAGCATTTTCCTTTATTGCTTTAATTTCTACTTTTAATTTCTTCCTTTATTTCCTTGATTTATAACTCTCTGTGATACATAGATTTTATCTTTTGTCGATTACTAGTGGATCTTTCTTTAATCTTTACTTTTGTTCTGCATTTCTCACACTTACATTCACTTATAAAATTGTTTTGAAGTTCTTTGAGGACACTTTTGTGAGAACTATCTCAGGTAAGCTTTGGCTAGGAAAGTCTTGGTACTTAAGTAGGAAAGTCATTTTCCTGGGAGTAAACTTGTAGAAAGTTCATACTTGATCTCTTGATTTACTTCATAAAAATATAAAAATCTTTCTGAAAATCTTTTGCTCATTCAGGTTGACTTTTAATTTTTCTTTTTGTGAAAACATGTTCAATTTTAAATCAACAATGAGTGATACATTACATTAATCTAGTGTTCATTGCAATTTTCATACTCAATATTTTAATTATATCCGTGACACACTAGCAAAACAAACAATAAAAATGTCTGATTTGAAAGAAATGTTTTCTAAATTTATGATTTCTCAAGAGAGGGATAGAGAAAGATCTAAGAGTCAGGTTAGGAATCATAAATATAGATAAAATTCACATAGGAAACAAACATATTATAAGGGTACTTCCTTCCCAGATTCTACTGAGCATGAAATAAACCTCCCTTCTTTTTATGGGCATAAAAATGTTGTGGTATATTTAGAATGGGAGGCTAAGGTTGATCATGGTTACTCAATATTTTCAAGACTATGTTATCTCTTGGTGGAAACAAAGGCAATAAGATGTTAGGATTAGTCACAAATAAGAGATTTTAAACTGGACTGAGTTGAAGACATGTATGAGAAGAAAATTTGTTTCATCACCGCCATAATAAAGCTTCATACCCTAACACCTCATACCCTATAAATGATTACAATGGGGAGGGTTACCCTTCCAAACTACAATCTAAGGAGAGGTCTTATAAAAAGATATCCTTTGTTGATTCTATTGTTACTACACCTAGTTTTAAGGATTTGAGGAAATTTATTACAATAGGTTAGAAATTTTTAAAGGAAGAAAAAGAATATGTTAGAAGAGACAAAGAATTCGAAGAAAAATTGCAAAATATTTCTAGTTTTTCAATCACAAGAAGTGAAAAATCAACTATAAACACATTTCAATTTTTAAAAATCTTTCTCTAAGGCTGAACCAGACAAGAACACAAATTCCTCTGAAAAACCTTGTTAAAGATTGCTTGAAATACAATAATCAAATGAAAAGATTAAGCAACTTTATACGTCTAAAAAACATAGGACTACTTCTTGGGTCATTTTAACTATTTCTCAGGTAAGAGGGTACATTAACCTTAAAAGAAAGGTCATTTCTTCCCTTTTTCTTTTTCTATCTTTTCTTGAATCATTCTCATTGTACCGACCAGTCCTCAGACGTCGCTCACTGCTAGTAATGGTGGGCCACGTAAGTTGGGTCCCACAAGCGGCTTGGGCCAGTGTCTCGCGAGCGACGCGAGCCAAGGTGCCGAATAGTGGTTAGACGTCGATGACCAGGATGTGCCGATGTGTCGTCGGCAATAGAGTGAGGGTGATGTGACATCGGGCATCGGTGACTCAAACAGCAGAGCTGGGCCACGAGAGGTGGATCCCAGACAACACACTAGTTATCATTAGAGAGAAGCCTAGATCACAAGGGCTCCATGCGTGTGGTGTGAATAGCGCATTGAGGCGTAGCACAAGTAAAGAACAACTGGAAGAGTTAAAGCCCATGAGGGTTATGTTCCAGGGGTAGGATGCATGCATGGCACGTGAACAGTTAGGGCAGTCCCAGGACGGATGGCCCCAAAGATTAGGTGCACAAGTAGGTACCCAGGTGGCCATCCCGTTAGAGGTTGCACTCCAGTGAGGGAGCCTTACGCGCTAGATTGCCCTAAGAGTGGGTGATAGAGGCGCTAGGGCATACCCTCAGAAACCCTAAATGTGGGTGGCGGAAGCATCGAAAACCATAAAGTATATAAAGGGTAGTAACAAACCTAACAAGGTATGCAACATTTACGCGATACACACACAGTTTACACAGAGCTTTTACAGCTAAGTTTTTTGGTGTTTCCTAGCCCCAGTATTGACTTGAGCGTCAGAGTGCAAACGGCCTCTAGGGCGCCCCTTTGTCTTTGCAGGTTCAGGTGTTCAATCGAAGGAAAAGCACGAACGAAGGCATAGAGAATTGGGCGTGTGATCGTCGTTAGAAGTACGAAGGCAATCGAGTCAACCGGTAGGAACATTTGGTGCCCACCATGGGGGACGAATTAAAACTTCTTCCCATTCACAAGAACGAAGCTAAGATCCATCAAGATGAGAAACACGAGGCAAGGAATCGTCGCACCAAACGGAGGCGAGAGCATCACCATGCAACAGATCATGGAAACGATGTGCGCCCTTCAAGAAACGGTGGCGGCATCAAGAATGGATCAAGAGAGTATACAGATAGATCTGGCCGTGTCGCAAGTACCAGCCACACTACCCAGGGCTTTCCCAATGCCGTTTTCGCAGGCGATCATGGACGTCGTGATACCAGCCACGTTCGTGGGTCCTAAAGCCACCTTCACAAGTGTAAAGGACCTTCCACACACAGATGATGCTGACTGGAGGTTCCGATGCAATGCGTTGCAAGATGTTCATGAGTACACTGACATGCACAATGCTGGATTGGTTTGTCAGCTTCCCTAACGGGCATGTGACGTCGTTCACGTAGTTTTCTACACTGTTCAGGGAGCAATACATAGCCAGTCGGGCTCCCTCGCCAATCTCTTATGATCTTTTCGACGTAAGACAATATCAGGGAGAGTCCCTGAAGGATTTCCTCAATCGTTTTGGGGCACAGGTGGTGAGGCTCAACACCAAGGATGAGAACATGATGGTGCACGAGTTCAGGAAAGGGATTGTGTCGGGACCCTTCAGTGAGTCGCTCATCAGGAGCTGTCCCAAGACTTTCGGCGAGATCAGGCGTCGAGCGGTGGCTCATATTGTCATGGAAGGAGAAGTCAACGAGAAGCGCACCTGCGTTGTCCCCACACGCCCGTGAGCGCCAAGTCGACCTCAACCCATGATGGTACATGAGGCAACAACGGAGAAGAGGGCCCTAGTGAAGCAGCAGCCCTACGAGCCCAGGAAGCCCAAAACTAGGGGATGCACGAGGGACGACATGCCACCAAAGCACAACTTCTTAGTTGACTTGAAGGAGCTGATCGCTTGTCGCAAAGACAGAGAAGAGGTTGAGGCCTAACAAGAACGCCTAGTGCGAGTTCCACCAAGCGTTTGGCCACCCCATACGCAACTGTTTGGCCCTTGGACACCAGTTAGACAAGCTGGTGAATAATGGTTTCCAGAAGGACTACTTGATGGAGTCACAGGGAACCCAGACCTTGACAGCGCCAAGAGGAGATCAAGGGCATGAGATGCCTGTTCACGACGAGATTCACACCATTTCAGGGGGTTTCTCAGGTGGAGGATGCACCGCTTCTTAGAAGAAGAAGTATGCGCGAGCGATGATGACGGTAGAGGCGCAAGAGGCAGATCAGGCCCTTGACGTCGACCTTGTCTTCACCAAGGCCGACCTTCGAGATTTCGTCCCCCACGATAATGACCTAGTGGTGATCTCAGTAGTGACCGCATGGAGAAAGGTACACCGTGTCCTGGTGGACCAGGGAAGCTCGGCCAACGTGATGTTCTGGTCGACTTTCAACAAGTTGCAGTTGTCTCCTAATCAACTGAGGCCTTACACTGGCTGTTTGTATGGTTTTGCGGGAGATCAGGTGGAGATGCGCGGGCTCCTAGAGCTAAGAACCACCTTCATAGATGGTGTCGCCTCTAGCACAGACAACATCAGGTACCTTGTTGTTAACGACCCCTCAGCTTACAATATACTGTTGGGTAGGCCCGCACTGAATAGGTTAAGGGCAGTAGCATCAACAAGGCACATGAAGATGAAGCTGCTTGACTTGCGGGGAACAGTGATCACCATCAAGTCAGACTAGAATGAGGCTAAAAGATGCTACGAGAATAGCCTCAAGACAAAGAGAGGGGTGTTCACAGTCACCACCCGGGCACCAAGTGAAGAAGGGGTCGCCCGTGCAGAGATTGCCCGTGCAGAGATCGCTCGGGAGAGGCGACCCGAACCAGCAGGAGACGTCCTGGAGCGGGAGATCGGAGGAAGGATGTTCAAACTTGAAAAATCACTAGGCCAAGGGACGCAGGACCAGATTGCCGAGGTCATAGCGTGACACCTAGATGCCTTTGCGTGGTCCGCCTCGGACATGTCTAGCATAGACTCTGACTTTCTATGCCATCGCCTTACGATGGACCCCTAGGTCAGGCCTGTCCGCCAGAGAAGGAGAAAGTTTAACGAAGAGAGGCGGCAGGTCATCAAGGAAGACACAAAGAAGTTGCTGAGTGCTGGCCACATCAGTGAAATTCAGTACCCCGAGTGGCTGGCAAACGTGGTCCTGGTGAAGAAGGCCAACGGGAAGTGGAGGATGTGCGTGGACTTCACGGACCTCAACAAGGCTTGCCCGAAGGACTCTTATCCCCTACCAAGCATAGAGGCTTTGGTGGATAGCGCCTCGAGTTGCAGGTTGCTCAGCTTCCTGTATGCAAGACAGCGTTTATGACAGAGCTGTCTTACTAGTGTTACACAGTGATGCCCTTTGGGCTGAAAAATGCAGGTGCCATCTACCAGAGGCTGATGGACAGAGTGCTTGCGCCCATGATAGGGCGAAATGTATAGGCCTATGTGGATGATATGGTGGTGACCTCACAGGTGAAGGATCAACATGTCGCTGATCTAGAAGAGCTATTGACAACAATATCTAGGTATAGATTGAAGCTGAACCCCAAGAAGTGTGTGTTCGGGGTGGAAGCGGGTAAGTTCTTGGGTTTCCTACTCACCGAGTGTGAGATACAGGCGAATCTTGAGAAGTGCTCTACAATCCTCGCGATGAGGAGTCCGATCTCAATGAAGGAGGTGCAGTAGTTGACAGGCGGATGACCGCTCTGTCTAGATTTGTATTGGCTGGAGGAGACAAAGGTCACCCTTACTTCTAGTGTCTAAGGAGGAATAGCAGGTTCATCTGCACCAGGGAGTGCGAGGAGGCGTTCCTCAAGCTAAAGGAGTACCTAGCCAGTCCCTCAGTGTTGTGCAAGCCACAGCTGGGTACTCCGCTTCGCCTATACTTCGCAGTAACAAAATGGGCGATCAGTTCAGTCCTTGTGCAGGAACAGGACCAAGTGTAGAAGCCAATATACTTTGTGAGAAAAGTATTGTAGGGGCTCGAGGTAAGATACCAGGCCCTAGAGAAGGCGACCCTGGCATTGGTGTTCTCAGTAAAGAGACTTTCTCACTACTTCCAGATTTTTACTGTAGTGGTGATGATAGACCTGCCTATCCGCAAAGTCCTACAGAAGCCGGACGTGGCGGGGAGGATGGTACGTTGGGAAGTGGAACTATCAGAGTTCGATGTCCAGTACGAGCCCAGAGGCCTTATCAAAGGCCAAGTCTACACAAATTGCGTGGTAGAGCTCTTCTTGGCAGATGCACACCAAGAGGAAGCCAACTTCCGATGGGTGCTCTCTGTAGATAGGTCCTCTAACCAGCAAGGCAGTGGAGCTGGCGTCATCTTGGAGGAACCGAACGGGTTATTAATCGAGCAGGCCCTACGGTTCGCCTTCAAGGCCAGCAATAACCAAGCAGAGTACGAAGCCCTGATCGCTGGCATGCTATTAGCCAAGGAGATGGGTGTGCATAGTTTGTTGGTGAAGAGTGACTCCCTGCTGGTCATAGGTCAGGTAATAGGAGAATACCAGGCCAAAGATCCTCAGATGGTCGCATACCTATGTTACGTCCAAGTTCTGAAGGGGTCGTTTGCGGTGTTCGAGCTTATACATGTCCCTAGGGAGCAGAATGCCCGAGCTGACTTGCTAGCTAAGCTCGCTAGCTCAGGCAAGGGGGGCAGACAAAGGACCGTCATACAGGAAACCTTGAAGACACCTCGAACCTTCACCGCAGATAATTTGGTGGGGGTCCATCAGGTCAACACGTCGAGAGGGGGGACGAGGAGTCATCGGCCACTGACTCAGGAGACACTGAAAACTCCCAGGATAAGCACATATCCAGTTCTTGGGGAGGAATCATTGCAGGTCTGCTTGAGCGAAGGAGGAGAAACTTGGATGACGCCCTACAAGCATTACCTGGCTGATGGGATACTCCCATTGGAACCCACAGAGGACAGAAAAATAAAGAAAAATTTGGCTAAGTACACTCTCATCGATGGAGAGTTGTTCAGACATAGGTTCACCCACCCAATTTTGGTATGTGTAAGTGGCGACCAATGCGCACGAATAATGGTAGAGCTCCACGAAGGGATATGCGGGAATCATATCGTTGGTCGATCTCTAGCATCGAAGGCCATTCGGGCAGGGTACTATTGGCTAACTGTAAGGGAAGACTGCACGAGGTACGCACAATAGTGCAAGCAGTGTCAGCAGCATGCTGACTGGCACAAGGTGCCACCAAAAGAGCTCAGGTCGATTTACAGCCCCTGGCTATTCCATACCTGGGGAATTGATATCCTGTAACCCTTTCCCTTGGCGATACGATAGATGAAGTACCTCGTGGTCGCCATAGAGTATTTCACGAAGTGGATAGAGGCTAAGCCAGTGGCGCAGATCACAACCCACAAGATCCAGTACTTCGTGTGGAAGAACATAGTCTGCCGCTTCGGGGTACCGAAACGGTTGGTGTCCGACAATGGCACCCAGTTCGCAAGCCAACAGTTGGGCAAGTTGTGCACATAAGTTGGAATAAAGCAGGTGTTCGCATCAGTCGAGCACCTCTAGACGAATGGGTAGGTTGAGTATGCCAACTGAGTCCAGCTCAGGGGTCTAAAGAGAAGGATCGAGAAGGCTCGAGAAGGCCAAAGGGACTTGGGCAGAGGAGGTTCCTAGAATTGTGTGGGCTTACCACACCACTCCCAGTCCACCACCAGAGAAACACCCTGTAGCTTGGTGTATGGGTCGGACGCGATGATTCCCGTGGAGATCCAGGAGAACTCGCCACGCTTCTAGAACTTTGTGGCTGAAGAGTCCAATGAAGAAAGAAAGGTGAACTTGGATCTGCTGGATGAAGTCAGGGAGGAAGCAAGAATTAAAGTTGAAGCCTTGAAGAGAAGGGTGGAGTACAAGTACAACTCCAAGCTGAGACTTCGTTAGTTCCAGGTCGCTGACCTGGTGATGCGAAAGGCCCACCCGTACCAGCTAGAGAACAAGTTGTACCCCAAGTGGACTGGTCCTTTCAGAGTGACAGAGGCCCTTGTACATGGAATGCGTCCAACCTCAAGTTTTACTTCAGTTGAACTTTAGCATTGTACATAGTTTGTAGGGGACATTCTTTTTCCCTTCCAAGGTTTTTTAAGGAGGTCACCCAATAAATATCGATTGAAGTATATTCTCGAATATTTTGTACAATGCAGTTACGAACCGTTCACTTTGGTTAGAAGTCTCGAGAGCGGGAAAGGTAGGTTCGTAGAGAACACCTCCCCCTCGAGTGAGAATGCCAAGGTTGAACAAGTATGGTTCGCCAGTGAAATCCTCCTTTGCCTTTGAGCGAAGACGAGGTCAGTTGCGAGCTGTTCGCATGGGTTAGAGGTCTCGAGAGTGGGAAAAGAAGGTTTGTAGAGAACACCTCCCCTCGAGTCAAAACGCTAAGGCTGAACAGTGCAGTTTCCCAATAAAACCTCTCCTTGACTTTATACAGCAAGGACGAGGTATGTTTAGAACCTTACGCCTGGGTTAAAAGCCTTAAGGGAAGGCATGATGGTTCGCACAGAACGCTTCCCCCTTTGAGTGAGAACGCCAGGGCGGGGAAACACGATTCACCAGTTAAACCCTCCATTGACTTCATACAGCAAGGACGAGGTCAGTCATGAGTTTCTCCTTTGGCTAGAAGTCTTGAGACTGGGAAGGACGGTTCGTAGAGAACGCCTCCGTCTCTCGAGTGAGAGCGCCGTAATGGAGACAGTATGGTCCGGCAGGTGAACTCTCTCCAAACCCATTGTGGTCAGACTGGGGACAAATACGAATTTCTCCCTGGGTTAAAAGACTCGAAGCGGGATAGCGCGGAGTGCGCCTCCCTCTTGAGTGAGAACGCAAAGGCAAGGACAACACGGTTCTCCATCGGCATCAGCAAAGCATCTCCTTACTCAGTGAAGTAGGAGCAAAGTCAGTCAGTGGGTCTCTCTCCCTTATCTTATAAAGCAGTTTTGGAGAGTGACTAGAAAGAGTCCTCACTCCTTTGTGTTACGGAGGTTAGGTCAGTTAAAGGTTCGTGTGCACACCACCGTTGCCTTAAGCCATAATGAAGAGGGTAAGGAAGAGCAGGGGTGGATAGGCGTGCTACCTAGAGTATGGATGATCGTTAGAAGCGTTGTTAGCGAAAGTTAGTGCAAGGCACGACAGTAAGCGATCAAGACGAAGAGGCAAACTAAAGTAAGATAAAGACATAGCAGTTAACAAACCAAGATCAAGAAGGCAGTTAAAGGCAAACAAGCATAAATATAGAGGTACAAATGTATGTTGTTCATCGACAGGCTAAAGTTTGCAAATTAAGAAGGAGGGGCCCTGGACACGAGCTGCCCATCTACAACCCGGTTTGACGTTGCGAAGGGTGAGGTGTCCATCTCAGGATGCACGCAAGCAACCTGAGCAAGGGCATCCTCGAACCCTGCTACATAGGTGTCAGCGGCGTCTTCGATGAGCTCCGTCTCGGTTTTCTTGAAGGCTTCAGCCTATTGGGCAAGCTCACCCTCCACCCGGCCAAGCTGTACTTCTTTGTTAGTGGCCCTATCTTCGAGCTTAGCCATCTTGGCCTTAGTTTCCTTCGCCTGCTCCTCCAGCTTAATCACCCTGGTGCAGAGGGGCAGGATCTTTGCCTCCCGTTGGACAGCCTCCTGAACCTTGTCGAAGAGCTGCTTCTCAGTATCTTTCTCCGATTGACGGAGGATGCTCAGCTTCTGGGTCAGGGCGGTTTCGTGAATGGCAAAGACCCGGGCCTGCTGGGCAAGCTCCTCCTTCATCCTCTTCTCCCTTAGAGCCAGCTCCTCTTTCATCTTTGCCTCCATCAGGGCAAGTTCCTCCCTCATCCTCGCCTCCACCTGACCCGCGAGGGCACTTGAGTTGACAAGGAACTCGTCGAGGCCATGGCCCATACGTTCCCTCAGCGCGTCTTCGTCCAAATCCTCCGCTGCCCCTTTCTCTTGGAAGCTCTTGAGGGTGTATTGGAGAACAACGCGTAGCTCAGGGGCGAGTGGCACTTGGTCATTTCTGGGGCCCTCTCCTCACCACCCTCGAGCGCGAGAAGTCCGCAGGTGGAGGAGGCACTGGGGGATGATCCCTGAATGAGGCGGGACAACTATTTGTGGCAGAGTGTGAGGTCGTCGCCACGACCTCCCTTCGCCTATTGAAGATGATGCCCTCCCAGTGTCCTCGTCCTCCAAGTCAATCTCCACCACCCCTTTATTCTTCTTAAGGGGGACTGGAGTAGGCGAGGCCTGGGCAACGACAAGAGGAACCGCGACAATAGGAGCAGAGCAGAAGGGGCTGAAGCACCCGCACCATCAACTATCCCTTGATGGCGGGCAATCACCTCAGCCAGCCTATTCCTTTTCTCCTCGCTCAGTACCATGCCTGCACCAAGAGGTTGAAAAGATTCATCAACGAGAAATACAAGAGTCATAGTAGTAGACTAGTAAATGTATAAGCATGAAGAAACAGAATACGCAAGCATAAAAGTTGATAGCAGATATACACATCAAAGTGGAGAAAGAAGTGAACAAGTACTGATGTAGCCCTTGAGGTTAAAGGAGCTGAACTCGTGCTTGATCAGTTGGGCGGTGTTGAACACCGCTCCTAGACTTGCAAGGACCTGGCACAGTTCACGATGGGAGGAGCCAGTTCCTCGAGGGTTTTGGGCTTCTTGAGCTTCAGCTGCCCCACCCAGTAAAGGGGAAACTCATCCAGTAGGGTGGGGTCGTGGTCGGTGAAGCACACCCTAAAGAACTTCCCTTTGAAGCCTTTATAAGATTGTTGGAAGAGTGTGAGGAGGACACTCCCCACCACTCCACTGAAACTCACCCAGAGGTTCTTCCCGGGACTTTGGCCTCGAAGAAGAGGAGGAAGATATCGACGGAGGGAGGGTGCCCGAAATGGTTACATAAGATGGCGAACGCTCTCATGAAGGCCCAGCTGTTAGGATGCAGCTGGGCAAGAGCCACGTTGACCTCTGTTAAGAGCGAGCGCCCTCTTGAAGCTCGTGAGTGGTAGGCGGAGTTTTATCCGTTTGAAAACAGTGGAGTAGAGGAAGAAGAAAGGCTCTCCATCGTTGGCGCGATCGTCAGTGCACACGGGTTCGCCCTTCGCGCAGGGACAAACCAAAACATATACATCACTCTCTCTCCCAAATACTTGTCCTTTCCAATCAGGCTCTCCATCCTGATGCTTCCTTACATCCTCGCTGAAGGTGAGAGTAGAGGTCTCGGTGAGGAGTTCAGCGGAGGCTCAGGGTAGAGGGCTTTGTAATCTACGTTGGGAGGAGGGTTGGAAGTGGTTTTTGTTCAAGCCATTTCAAGGAGAAAGCTAAAAAATAGAAAAAAAAGGAAGAAACGAGGGTTTAGTGGAAGACGATGGCGTGACTCGAGAAACCCAGAAAAAATAGAGGAACAGAAGAAAAACAGAGAAAACCTAAAATGCAAAAACTTAAACAGTCCCAGAGTAGTTTATCGCATGTATGAGCAGTGGAATCGTAAGGGAAGGGCAATCAATGCATAAAGATCATACCTTTTGATCAAAGTGGGTTGGAAGTTCTGAGCTTTGAAGAAGGAAAGGTGAGAGCTTTCAAGGAGAAGGTGACACGATCAAAAGAAATTTCAGAGAAGTGATAGAACAGTGACGAAACGCGTGTTTTTGAAAGGCTTAACGTAAACGAGGGAGCGCAAGCGGCGTTAAGAACTAGCCGTTGATCTAGCCACGTGTGCGCAAATTAAAATGGGTACAGAGAAGCGTCACTTTGGAGCACTGTTCACGTCCCGTCACATAGAGCCACGTAGGTCGCTAGGGGCGACGACATAGTCTCTTCGCTGAACAAGTTAACAGCTCGAGACTGGGGGGCTTGTGTACCAACCAGTCCTCGGACGTCGTTGACTGCTAGTAATGATGCACCACGTAAGATGGGTCCCACGAGCGGCATGGGCCAGTGTCTCGTGAGCGACGCGAGCCAAGGTGACGAAGAGTGGTCAGACGTCGATCACCAGGATGTGCTGATGTGTCCTCGGCAACAGAGTGAGGGCGATGTGACATCAGACACCTGTGACTCAAACAATAGGGCTGGGCTACGAGAGGTGGATCCCAGACAACACACCAATTATCAGTAGGGAGAAGCCTAGATCATGCGGGCTCCATGCGTGTGGTGTGAATAGCGC
The DNA here is from genome assembly GCF_051622355.1 of Phaseolus vulgaris. NCBI lineage: Eukaryota > Viridiplantae > Streptophyta > Magnoliopsida > Fabales > Fabaceae > Phaseolus > Phaseolus vulgaris. The sequence goes on along the minus strand of NC_143501.1, from coordinate 21,376,911 downwards.
ATTCAGGCGTAGCACAAGTAAAGAACCATTGGAAGAGTTAAGGCCCATGAGGGTTATGTTCCAGGGGTAGGCTGCATGCATGGCATGTGAACAGTTAGGGCACTCCCAGGACGGATGGCCCCAGAGATTAGGTGCACAAGTAGGTACCCAGGTGGCCATCCCGTTAGAGGTTGCACTCTAGTGAGGGAGCCTTACGTGCTAGATTGCCCTAAGAGTGGGTGATAGCGGCACTAGGGCATACCCTCAGAAACCCTAAATGTGGATGGTGGAAACAGCAGAAACCCTAGAGTATATATAAAGGGTAGTAACAAACCTAACAAGGTACGCAACATTTACGTGATACACACACAGTTTACACAGAGCTTTTACAGCTAAGAGTTTTGGTGATTCCTAGCCCTAGTATTGACTTGAGTGTCGGAATGCAAACGGCCTCTAGGGCGCCTCTTTGTCTTTGCAGGTTCAGGAGTTCGATCAAAGGAAAAGCACGAACGAAGGCATAGAGAATTGGGCGTTTGATCCTCGTTAGAAGTACGAAGGCAATCGAGTCAACCGGAAGGAACATCAACCAAACCTCTTTGCATATTACAGTCTTCTTTTGAAAGAGGTACTTCTTTTTCCACTCTTATTTCAACTTTTAAAAAAGATTTTCAAAATAAAAAACAAACACAAGCAAAACCTTTATACATCTTTTGTATTGTTATCATGTTTCCAAATTTCTTTAGATAGATCTTAGAATTGGGAGGAATGTGCTGAATTTTTTTATCATGGTGGCCAAAAGATCGAAACGAGTCGGATCTGAGGTCAGATCCTTTTCTAAGGAGGAAAGCCTGATGAAGGACTATCCTTGTTAAAGCCACCATTTGTCTCAACTAAGAGCAAAGATTCAACTTGGAGGATTCATAAATAATATCTGCCTTTTTGTATAAAATATAAATAATAAAATAGTATTTCCTGGCTTTGTATTTTTAAGCCAACTTTATAATAAGAATATCCTTCTCTCCAAGCAAGACTACCTTGGGCGCTGATAAGTGTCATAATTTAGTAATATTTCATGCAAAAATATAGGTACTTATGGACTTTAATTGTTAATAGAGTTATCATTCAACCTCTAATTTAGGAATTTGAACCTTTTTATATATTTTTTTATTATAAGATGAATAAGAACAATTTATTCCCATGTTTGTGCTAATTTGGGGAATCTAGGGGGAGATGGGGATAAAAGGGCTCAAGAAGAATGGACAACTTAAATACAATATGAGTGGGAGGCATAACCCAAGACATCATTAGGAGGATACTCAGAGATAAAAAAAAAACCCTAGAGAAGGCAGTCGTCAAGGAAAAACACTTTGGGTCTTCTTTTCTTGCTTTCCATGCTTGTAATGGCCAATATGAGTGGCTAATTCTTCCCTTTGAGATTGAGAGTAATCTTTTCAAACTCTTTTGTATTGAGGTAATATTTATTTATAATATTTTGTTCTTGATTGGTGATTGGTATTATCATTTTATTCTTAAAGTCCGAATCTTTATTAATAATTTTGATCCTTAGATTTGATTGGAAAGTACTTCTAAGCATTTGAACTAAATGATAATGCTTAGCACATTTGAATGCTTGGAATAGATTTTTAATGTTAATTGCATTATAACATTTGTTCGTAATGATAAGAAGTTTTATAAATATGCGATGAATCGATACTTAGGAGACATTCTTAATAATTTTGTATACGAGGAATCGATATGAATAATTTTTATATATGCATCAATTTCAATCAAGAAGGAATGTTATATGTTTTTGTTCATTGAAAATACAGACGAGTGAGAAAAATTAACCCCAATCCCTATTATCCTAATTAAATCATCCAAATCATTTACTTTTTTATTTATTTAATTTCTTACAAATTCTTTATACAAACAAACTTTTACACATTTTCTTATATTTAGTGAATGTTATACTTGAGATTTTAGAACCGTTCCTTGTGGGTTTGAAATCCTTCCTTAGCGACAATTTATTACTTTTGACTCGGTACACTTGTCGTAAAATAGTCATCAAGTTTTATGCGTTGTTGCATGGGAACAATTTTAATTTCAGAGTACAAATTCCTAAATATTGTGAATATTTTTAATTGTTTATTGTTTTTTATTTCAGATTGGTTTTAAATTTTATAATTTCTATATTTTTTTAATTGCTAGTTACTCCTTGTGCTAATCCTTGAGTGAGTTGTCTTATATTATATTAAGAGGACAGGTTTCTAAGACAAATTGCAATTTGAATCGAAAATTTAGGAAGCTCGGAAGAACAAAGTTAAAAAGAAAAAAAGAAAAGAAGTAAGAAGTTAGAGAAGAATCATCAACCACTTCTACCACCACCACATTTATTTATAAGAAAGAAGAAAGCAACATGGCTGAAGAACAACCACCACAGCCTAAAAGAATACTTGAAGGTTATGCTAGGTAGTAGAGGCCAAGGCATTTTTCTACTATTGCAATACTTGCTACCACTAAGGCCTTGGAGATGAAACTTGCATCCCTCAATCTGATCAATACCCATCAATTTACAGCAATGGATCATAAGAATTCATATACACATTTGCCTACATTTTATGAATTGGTGGGAACAATGGGCTTTCAATCAAGTGATAATGAATCTGTTTATTTGCATATGTTTCCTTTTTCATTGGCAAGAAAAGCTAAGGAATGACTCAAATCCCATCCAAATCAGAGTCTCACCAGTTGGGAAGATGTAAAGGAATTTTACAAAGATTTTTTCCACTATTCTGATACATAAAAAAAAGTCTGATATTTCTATGTTTTAGACAAGGATTAGATGAAGCCTTTTGTGAAACATGGGCGAGATTCAAAGTGATACAGATAAAATGCCCAAATCATGGGTTTGAAGATATTGCACAATTGAACATCTTTCATAATGGCCTCAGTTTTGATACAAAAATGTTTCTAGATGTTGCAGCTTGTGGTACAATAATGGTTGTTGATGTAGAACAGGCGACAAATATTATTGATGCATTATCATCAACACACTGTCAAGCCTATAATGATGTACAAATTAAGCAAAAGAAAGGGATGTTGAACCTTAATACTTCATATATGATTTTGGTTTAAAACAAAATTCTGACATAGCATATTGAAGCTTTCACCTAGATGATGTCTTATTTGCCAAAACAAATACAAGTTACACATTCTTGTCAAAGTCAACATCAACCAATGAGGTGTGATTTTTGTGGAGGCACCCAAATGGTCACTGTTTTTTCCAGAATAGTCCATCTGAAGAGGAGATTAAATATATGAGCAACCAAGGAAGACAAAGTGGTTTCTCCAACAAAAATTATCAAAATAACATGCACCAAGGTTGGAGAAGTAATCAAAATCAAGGTTTTGGATGGAAACAAGATGCTAGTCCATCCAATAGACAACCACTTTATCCTTCAGATCATGAGAATTACTTGCGGTCTACACCTTAAAGGTAAAAGATAAAAGATAATGTCACAGTTATATTCCAGTTGAGATTTTATTCTCTTTGGAGCCATTACATATGGTATACGTAAAAGCAAGCAAATATACTTGAAAACAGCTTGGACCCTGAGAGTGGTTGCCTTCGTTGGTGCCCAGGTGGTTATTCTGTTAGGGTTTGTTGTGTTGAACAAGATGCTTTGATGTCTCCAAATCCTAGTGGAAAGCTTGAAGACCTTGTTGTTGTTGTGTGTGTGTGTCTAGTTGTTTGAAACTTGTTAATTCACTCTTTAAGTTGATCCTAGCTCAATTGAATCTTTAACATTTTGAAAAGATGGATTTTCTAAAAGGAAGTGAAATTTCAACAGGTTGAAATTTCGTTTTAACAGGTTGTTTGACACTTAGTAGATTTCAAACTGATTTGGAAAAGCTTTGTCTTTGCCTTTACTGTCAAACAAATTTTAATAGGTTAAAATTTTGAAACAACAGGTTATTTGACACTTAATGATTTTGAATGATGTCAAATAACATTCAATCGGTTATTTCAAAAAATCAACCGACTGTTTTGCTGAAAACCTTAACAAAATGTTGTTAGGTGGCTTTTCTGTTTTGAATGATTCCAACTGCTTTTGGGCTTTTGTTGTAAACTGTTTTAACCATTTGATTGAAGGATGAAAGGTGGTTTTACGCTCCTATGCATGAACTAAGAAAAAGAGATCAATCAAAAACAGTTTTGTAGTTTTGAAAGAGCTTTGGGTCATCTCAAGTGTGGAATAGGATTGGGTATTGTATTCTGATCTTTGATCTTGTGATATACCCAGGTGTTTTCTATTCTCTTCCTTCTTAATAATTGTATTTTTGTACTAGTGTTGCCAAGAAGTGTTGTGTGTTCTTGAGGGAATCAAGATCAACATTCTTGGAGTGGTGTGTGGTTGCAAAGAGGGTGAGTGAGCTTTGTGGGATTCAAAGTCACCTCTTTGTGGTTGTGTAAGGTTGTAATATGTGATTGATTACATAGTGAATTCTCAGTGGTTTCTGAGGACTGGATGTAGCTCAAGTTTTGAGTGAACCAGTATAAACATTCTGTGTGAATCTCTCTATCCTTACACTCTTTAAATTGCTTTAAATCTGTTTTGATAAAACTGCTGATAAAAACAACCGGTTATTCGTAAAACAACCGGTTGAATTTCTGCATCAAGCTTAAAACAGTTTTATATTTGGCTGGAGATTTTTTCCATTGATTAATTCTTCATAGCCTTTCACTTTACCTTCATTACTTGCGAAAATATTTCAAAAGCAATTCACCCTCCCCCCTCTTATTTTAGCCCTATAATTCTAACATGTTGCACCCCAAGGAGATAGAATTCTACACAGTTGTGCTGTTAAGATTACGCACCCTATAACATAATTATTATTATTGAATATACTCTCACTGGAGAGAGGAGGCTCGTGAGGGGAGGTGGTTGCTAGTGGTAACCAAGCGATACTCTTTAAAAAGGGCTCAAGGTCTCAGGTGAAGGTATGTAATTCTGAATACACTTTTGGAATACTGGAACTAGTTGTTTCTTATTCTTTGATAAGCCCGTACTAACTTGAGCGTCGGAGTGCAAACGACCGTAAGGGCGCCCTTTGTCTCTACAGGTAAAGCCTCCAACAACCAAGAGAAGTGCAAATTCTAGAGGAGACAGACGGAGCCTAAACCAGTCAACTGAGTGAACCTGCGACCAAGTCAACCAGCAAGAACAATCACATAAGAAAATTTCTCAATAAACTCTACCCATTTAGCATGTCTCTTGTTAAGTTTTCTTTGGATTTTAAAATATTTAAGAGATTCATGACCATCGTGTATCAAAAACTCTTTTGGAAAGAAGATAATGTTGCTAGTTTTGCAAAGCTCTAACAAGAGCTGGGAGAGACCCATCTTTACTTCCAAGCCACCATTCACTCAGCTAAGAGCAGAAGGTCATCCACAAAAATATACAAAAGAAATATTTGCCTTAGTTTGTATAAATTTGTAAATAGTAGAATAGTCTTTCTTTTGGCTTTATATTTCTGAGCCCATTTTTAGAATAGGTTAAAAATAACTCAAAAGAACTATAGAAACCTTCATTTGACATTTAAGAAAAGGTTTCTATAGCACCTAATGAGCTTGGATGATGATGGCTTGCCTTTAACCTTCACCATAGTTAAGTTTAACTTAACTAAGGCAAAAGCATCCAAGAGGCGCAGTTTAGGAACTCAAGCCTATAAATAAATGGCTCCTCTCTTGTAATTCTTACACTTGGATGAATACTCAATTGTGTTTCTGATTTTCAACACATTTCTCTCAAGCCTAGTAGAAACACAAGGAAGTTGGCCTAACCTCTTCCTTGGCCCTTACACATAGAAACACCACGCCTTCAACCATATCTTGATTGCCTTTCGCTACAACCTTCATCCTCTTCAAATACTTCCACTGCCTTCTATCATATTCTCCAAAACACAAGAACACAATTGCATCATGTGAATTAGAGTAAGGAACTCACGGTTCAGATAAGCCTAAAACTCCTAAAAAAATGGTTGATTTCTTGTCTTCTTGTGTTGTTTTCGGTTTGTTCTTGTATTATTATTCATTATTCTTCATTTTCCACCATTTAATCTTATGTTTCTGTGGTTTAAACATTTTTTAAACCGTTTATTTTTAGTTTTAACCATTTTAATTCAAGTTTCGTCATATGTTCTTCAATTTTCTTGATATTCCTAAGTTGTTCTTGATTTTTACTTCATTTTAATCAGTTGTTTTTCAAGTTTATGTGTTGTTTTACCAATTAATCTTCCATATAAACATTTTAATTAGCTTGTTTTGTGTTTTAATCGGTTAAAACTTTGTCAAACCCATTCATATGTGTTCCACATTAAAACTTACTAAAAACAATTTGGTTTGGTATGTGTTAATTTTTTAGTTTATTTACATGCTTAATTCGGTTAAAGTGTGCTAATAGATGTTTTTGTATTTTTTGCTTAATTTTGTCATATAATTCAAATTTTCAGCCTTATACATGTGTTTGTTCAAATGTCTCTTAGAGAGCACACCAAGTGTTTGTGAAATTGTTTGTCATAAATTAGTAGTATAACCATTTGAGCCTTTTCTTTATTTTTGTTCGTTGAGTTCTGGTTGTGTTATTTGTTCATTAGTGCAACTTAATACATCTATTTACATTTTGTCTTGTGGTATTGTTCTCAATTCCTTTGGACTCCTAGATTTCTTTTCTTTTTTCATATTTATGAAAATTTTCCCTAATTTTTCCAATTTTATTTTGTTCATTTTACATCAAAAAATTATGAAACAATTTACATGAGATATCTAATATGATCCAATTAAAAAGTCACTTCCAAAAACAAAATACAAAAAAAGTTATAAATAACAAAACTCAGGACGTTTAGGGTGCTTCAACACAAATTTTCCATGGTGTTTACTCTCGATCTGGATTTTATTGACCTTGTTAATTTTGGTGTTTTAATCTAAAAAATTTACTAGACCTTAATATGTTGTGGATGAAATTTGAGCCTCAAATTCGTTCTACAAAATCTGCAATAAAAATTTTATTAATCTCTGCTAATGCTAAAAAAATGGGCCAGTTCTGAAAACCTAGGGCCTTGTTTTTTTCTGGAACTATTTGATTTCTTTCTCATTGAATACTAATCCGTTTGACTTGAAAAATCGTTTTATAAAAAATGGTGTCGTGGTTATTACATAAAAATTTCATTCATAGATTCTTTCAAGAAAAATTTTCATAAATTATGGAGTAGTCACTGCCATTTCTATTCTAGATTTTTGTTTTTGTGATCTATTCTAGAGTCATTGTTAGGTTCCATTTGTTGTGCTAGCTTTTCTTCTTAGCCTTAATTATTGTTTGCCAATTTTTTTGGCTTTCTATTGCTTTTGTCTCATCATATTCCATTTGGTTTAGTTTTTCAAATTTTATCTTTTATTGCTTTTATTTTCTTGGACTCAGTATTGCTTAAAGGTGTTGGTGTATCATTTGCGGTGTCGTGGAAGAAGATCTTTGAGATACTTTTTTTAGAGTGACAATTTTTCCTTCAGAATATATAAATCAAATAAGAGGAAAGCAAAAATAGAATTTAGAGGACATATTCATTGATCATCCACACAAAATAACTTTATTCACCAAAGCAATTTCATAAACATTGTTGCCCTAATTTTCATGAATTTTTGTATGATAGAACTTTGTGTAATTTTTACTTTATTTACTTTTGAGTTGTTTGGGAATATGCTCCAAAGGCAATCCCAATAGATATTATAATATTAGAAACGTGCATTAGTGTGGAAGTGTGTTAGTGGACTCTTAGTGTCAACTACATTTTCTCTTTAGGACTCGTCTAACTTTATTTCTTCACCTGGATTTTTCTTCTTACTTTACTTTTCTGTATTACTTTCCTTCCTTTGTTATCTTGTATTTAGGTCTCTGTGATCCATAGGATTTGATCTTTCCTTCTATTAGTAGATCTCTCTTTGATCTTAAGTTCATTTTATTGCATTCACACATTACCTTTATGTTTCCAAACTGTTTTGAAGTTCTTTAAGGGAACTTTTCTTAGGACTATCTAGGGTAAGCTCTGGCCAGGAAAGTCTTGGTACTTAAGTAGTCCATTTTGACTCACCTCACTTTCCTGGGAGTGAACTTGGAGAAAACTCATTTTAGATTCATTGATTTACTTCACAAAAACTAAATATTTTTGAAAATATTTTGATCACTCAAGTTGAATTGAATCTTTGTAACAAAAAATTTGTTTTAAGTCAATAATGGGTGATCCATCACATCAATCTAATGTTCATGGCAAGCTTAACCCTCAAGATTCCATTGATGACCATGAAATACTAGAAAACAAACAATAGAAATTTCTCAGTTGAGGGATACAGTGGATAATTTTTTACAACTTCAGGAAAACAAAACCCATAAGTCTAGGAGTAAGTATGGGGAAGTGTCTCATAAACATAGCAGTACCCATCATCGTAGTCCCTCCCAGAGTCATGATGATGATACAATCCAAGTAGCTACGAAGATGACCAAAGAAGCAAAAGACAAAGTACATGGTGAATTGTCATCTCAGCGACCAATTCATAAACCCACCAAGGATCACATGCACCTCACCAGAGGAGGAGCTGAGCATAAACCATCACACCAATTATTCTTCCTTTTGGTCTTCTTATAAGATGCAAATATGTTGTAAATATTTGGCTCACTTTAGGGGTCCAAATACCAAATATAGGCTAGAATAAGGCACCTTTAGCAAATAGGGGGTGTGGGTAGCATTTTAGCTTGTTCCTAGCTCCTTTGGAAAGCATTTTGACCTAGTTTCTAGAAGGACAAGTCTAGGATGCGGGTTTGACATAGTCAAACCCTAAGGCTGCCCATTTTTCCCTTTTTCCATCATACCGCTTTACCTTGTTCTTCAAGGCTCCTTCACCTATAAATAGGAAGCCTACCTAGTGTATTTTACAAGTTGAATGAAATAGAGAAAAGTTACTCTGCACATTTTTGTGTGTGAATGATTAGTGAGGCTTGTCCTCTTAGTCTTAGTCTTATCTTGTGAGTTTTGAGAGCTCTCAAGTGGCGGCATCCTTCACTTATCTTGAAGTCATTTCACCATCCAAGTGGCGTGCAACCATTATCAATTCCATTTCTCCTAAGCTTCCTTTTCCTTCGTCCTTTCCTTCCATTATCATTCCATTATATTCATAAACATGTTCTTATTTTGCTTCCTTATGTCTATTCGGTTTTTACATGTTGCTCTTGTTTTCCTTATGTAATTCCGCACCATATCTTGTCATCATCTTCACCATATAATTGTATTTTTCTTTTGCCTTTGTGAAATGAACCTTCACATATACTTGACCACTTGGTTAAGTTAATGTCCAGTGGGGATTTTCCTTAGGTTTTCACTCTTTAATTGTCTTAAAATCTCAATCATAAATCTAAAGTGTCATCTAAATGAACAATCCTAAAATCAACTCACATCATGTGGTTATCAGAGTTTAGGTTCTTATGCTTAATTTGCTTGAGTTGATTTGTCACTTTACAACTTCTTTACATTCTAGCACCTTTAATTCTTGTCTTTAAATTCAAGTACCTTTACTTTCTTGTCTTTAAATTCAAGTACCTTTACATTCTTGTCTTTATTTTCTTGCATTTTATTTTCCAGCACTTTAATTCTTGCAGAATATTTTTCGGCCATTTATATATTCATAGCATTTTTCGTTTTGAATATGTTTCTTGTTATTTCTTTTGTTGATCTTGCCTTTTAATTTGAATCTTATGTTCATTAGTGTTCTAGGAGTCATTGTTTTGATTCTACTTACTTGCTTTAAATTTTGAAGTTTGCAAAGTAATTAGAAACTTGCTTTTAGTAAGAGTAGATTTAAAGTTCCAAACACATGATTTCAAGTGTTCAATTATATTGAATTCAACCAAAAAAAAAATTGTGAAAATTGAAATTCTTTTGAAAAATATGCATGATACAAATTATGGTCATTATTTTCCATAAGTCACACTTAGTATAAAAAAAAAGTGACGCAAAACAGCAAAAAAAAGTTTACAAAGCATCTTTGGTTATTACTTAGCAAAGAAAATCATTTTCCAAAATATGGATTCAAATTGAGTGGAAAATTGTTTTCAACCTTGAGGAATTTTTTATCCTTTTGCTTTATCAAGTTATAAAAAAACAGTTTCATAGTTAAAAGTTTAGTAAGTATCTTAGAGTCTTTTTTTGTGTCTTTACTTGTTTGTCTTCCTTTTCAAGTTTTTTCATATTCTCTTTTTCCAATTTGGTTTAGCCTTTTCTTGTTTGAGCTTTTCTTGTTTGTCTTTTATTTTCATTTCCTTCAAATTTTTGTGGTGATTTGCCTTTGAGATCAACTGTTGAAGGCTTTGAACTTTTTCAGTTGAGAGTTTTTCATCCACAAGAGAGACCTTGGCTAAGAGAAGAAATTTATTTCTTTGAAGTGCTTTGAGTGTTCTCTTCTTGAATTTCACCAAAAGTGACGCAAACGTGAAGAGTGTTTAAATTGTTTTCACTAATTGTTTGTCCTTTGTGCAAAAATTATGGGTCATTTGTCTTTAGGTGAATCTTCAAAACCGCAATCACATCACAAAGCCCACCTTTTGTAATGTGAATTGATTTTAGGATTGATCATTTGGTGAAACTTTTATATTTATGATTGAGATTTTAAGACAATTAAATAGTGAAAACCTAAGGAAAATTCCTTAACCAAGTGGTTAAGTAGATGTGAAGGTTCATTTCACAAAGTCAAAAGGAAAACACAATTATATGGTGAGAATGATGACAATTATGGTGCGGAATTGAACAAGCAACATAAGCACAAAAGAATGGACCGAATGGAATTTAAAGAGACAAAACTAAGAATATGTTTATGATAGAATGGAATGGAAATGGATAAATGGAAGAGATGATGAAAGAAGAACTTAGGGATGGTGAAGCAAGGATGAATCATGCCACTTTATGGGATGGAATCACCAAGATGAGTGAAAGGAGGCCGCCACTTGAGAGCTTCATATCTCACAAGATAAGACCAATTTAGGAGGAGAACACTCACTCACAACTAACACAAAAATTGTGCAAAATTTCTTTACTATAATTGTGTCCCGACCAGTCCTCGCACATCGATTCAGAGACTGACCTCAGACATCGCACTGATGTATGGTAAGGGAAGGGGGCCACCACTTAAGGTGGGCCCCAGAAACACTTACCAGGGGGTTGGTCGGTCTTTGACATTGCTACCTTAAGCCTGATGCCGGAGATCGATATCGGACCTCCCCAGAAGAGGAAGAAGATCGGACATCGGCTGGCAGGAGGAAGTGAAGGGCCCCGTAAGGCGGGCCCTAGGATTTCGTTAAGATAACAGTTAAAGAAAATAGATGTATGGGAAGCCTAAGGCACGAGGGATCCATGCATGTGGGATGTATGATGCACGAAGGTGCAACATCATGGATAATTCTAGGAGGCGTAAGGGCCTAGCTAAATTAGGGTTTCCAGGGAAGTAGCATGCATGGCACGTGGATACTTAGGGCACCCGAAAAACAGATGGCGTTGAATATTAGGTGCACCAATATAGGACCTAGGTGGCCACTCTGATTATCCGTTGCATTCGAGTTAAAGGAAGTTCATGTGCCCGATACGCTAAGATTATACAATACGGCACAGGGACACTTCTCAAGGAACCCTAGACCATGGTAAAAGAACATAGGTAAACCCTAGTTTCAACCTATATAAAGGGTGCAAAAAACCCTAGTAAGGTACGCAACTTTTGAGACTAAAGCTATTTTATACACTTGATGTTCTTTGCCCTAATACTAACTTGAGCGTCGGAGTGCAAACGGTCACTAGGACGCCCCTTTGTCTTTGCAGGTGAGAAGTTTCTTGACGAAGAAGGCACGGTTCTCAAGCAAGGATCGAAGGGCCAAAGTAGCCGTTGGAGTCAACTAGCGAGGCGAGTCAACCAATCAGAACATTTGGCGCCCACCGTGGGGCCCGTTAAAACAAGGTCCCACTCACAATTACGTAAGGAGTCTTAACCAACAATATGAGGAGTACGAGACGAGCGGCAGCTAGATCTGAGGGGAGGGCACCCCCCGAAGGGGATAATCTGACAACACAGCAGGCCCTGGATACGATGCGCGCTCTCCAAGCAGAAGTAGCGGCTTCTCGAGCAGATAACGCAGAATTATGTAGAGCTAATGAGGAATTACGAAGGGGCTTACAACATGTAGGGGAACGCACGGCGGACGAGCGTGCACCACCGGCACCACTTAGGGCACGTCCTATGTCGTTCTCGCGAGCGATCATGAATGTTGTGTTGCCGACAAGGTCTCTAGGTCCAAAAGTCTCCTTCACAGGGGTAGAAGACCCGGAGGCCCACCTTACGGCATTCCACACCCAGATGATGCTCACCGGAGGATTTGACGCCGTCTACTGTAAGATGTTGATGAGCACCCTATCGGGCGCAACGCTAGAATGGTTCATTAGCCTCCCCGACGGACACATTACTAGTTTTGATCAATTTTGCCACATTGTTCAGGGAACAATACCTTGTCAACAAGGCCCCCACCCGACTCTCCTACGACGTCTTTGATGTCAAGCAGTACCAGGGGGAATCCATGAAGGATTACCTGAACATATTTGTGATTCAAGTGGTCCGCCTGAAGCCCACCGATGAGTCCATGATAGTTCATGCCTTTGTCAAGGGAATGCTACCTGGACCCTTCAGCGAATCATTGCTAAGGGTCTACCCGAGGACGTTCACAGAGATTCGACGCCGAGCGTTAGCACACATTGCCGCAGATGATCGCATAACACAGAAGCAGGGTCTCGTGGCCCCTGTCCGACCACGGACAACCACCCGACCCCAGCCTATGAGAGTCCACGAAGCAACAACAGAGAAGAAAGGGGCGGAGAAACCCTACGAACGAACCCCGAGGGGGGCACGTACAAGACGAGATCCTCCTCCAAAGCATAACTTCTGGGTGGAGCTCAAGGAGTTCATCGCCATCCCGAACATAGCGGCAAGGATGAAAGTACCAGCGAAGACTGATAGAAAGATGGGGCCCAACAAGAATGCTTGGTGTGAATTCCATCAGGCGAATGGCCACCATATACGAAATTGTCTAGCCCTGGCGCATCAACTAGACGAGTTAGTAAAGAGCGGATTCCTGAAGGACTACCTGCAAGAAGAAACGAACGATCAGACATTGGTGGCTACGGGAGCAGATCAGGGGCACGAGGTTCCTATTCATGGAGAGGTAAACACTATCTCAGGGGGTTTCCCAAGAGAGGAATGTGCCTCCCAAGCAACAATAGAGGCACAATAGACAGATCTCTGTCCCGACGTCAACCTCACCTTCACGCAAGCCGATGTCCAAGGTGTCGTACCACATGATAACGACCCGATGGTAATTTCTCTAATCATCGTCGAGAGGAGGGTATGCCACGTCCTCGTAGATCAAGGAAGTTCGGCCAATGTTATGTTCTTCACAACCTTCAATCATCTACGGTTGTCCGCGGACCAGTTGAAACCCTACTCCAGACGTTTGTACGGATTTGCCGGGAACAAGGTAGAAGTCCATGGGTACATTGACTAAGTACCACATTCACGGACAACCTGTCTTCGCGCACCACTAAAATCAGGTACCTTGTTGTCGATGCACCCTCAGCTTACAACATACTATTGGGAAGGCCAGCTTTAAACAAGTTGAAGGCAGTTCCCTCCACAAGACAAATGAAAGTGAAGTTGCCCTTCCTCGAGGGGGCAGTAATCACCATCGTGACCGATCCGGGAGAAGCTAAGAGGTGTTACAAAAAAAAGCCTAAAGACAAGGGGAGGAATATTCTCTGTCACGTCTAGACCACCAAATGGAGTGACCTGAGAAGAGATCGTCCGGGAAAACCGACCCCAGCCTACCGGGGGGTGGTAGAGAGGGAGATCGGAGAGAAGATGTTTAAACTTGGGCAATCTCTGAGCATAGAATTGCGGGACCAAATCTCTGAAGTCATAACGAGACACCTCGACGCCTTTGTTGAATCAAATGTGTTCAAGCTTTGAAGAATCCAAACCCTTTGAAGGTTGATGGAACGCTGGTTGTGATTGTTGTTGCAGATGTGTTCTAGAATAGGATCTAAGGTAGATTATATGTGTTAAATCCACTCTTGATTGAATCCAAAGCTTAAGCTTTCTCAAAACCTTTTCAAACTAAGTGAAAAACAACTTGTTGTTTTGTCGAAACAACCGATTGTTTTATACTTAGGTGTTTTTAGAAAGGTTGAAAACTGTTTTTGATGGTTGACTTGCTGTCAAACCAAAACAACCGATTGATTCGAGCATTCAACCGATTGTTTGTTTTGGGACCATAACAGAAAACTATTTTGTGCTTTGACTGAGCTTTAAATGATTTTATAACTTAATACACTCCAGTTTTAAATGCTTTGACCAGTCTTTGAATGCAATAAATAGTTTGTTCAGATTTTGTAACAAACAAGAACTTAGTTTTAATCAAAAAAAAAGAGATTTGAGTTTTTCACTGATTTTGCTTTTGAAGAGTTGGAGATTGCTTTGAGATTTCTTTTGATCAAGAGAGTGTGATATAGGATTTTCATCTTGTATTGATTTCAGATCTTTATTGTAACAAGTGTAATCCTTTGTACTTTGAAGAAACTCTGTGTGTGAAGCTGAGAAGTGTTGTGTGTTCTTGAGGTTGTCAAGATCAGCATTCTTAGTGGTGTTTGTGCTGAGCCAAAGGAAGTGTGTGTCTTGAGGGGATCAAGATTACTTCTTTGGTGGTGTTGTAAGTAATCTAGGGTTGATTGCTTAGTGGATTCCCCAGTGGTTTCTAGGAAGACTGGATGTAGCTCTTGGTTAAGAGTGAACCAATATAAACTTGTGTGTACAATCTCTCTATCCCTTGAACTCTTTAGATTCAGTTTATATTTGTGAACGGGTATAAACAACCGATTGTTTTTCTGGTGTTGTGCTACATTGCTTTGTGTTTTTGGAAAACTGAATTCTTAATCAAGTTTTCTCGAAGTAAATTCATTCTGGACTTAAAAGTTTGCGAAAACCCTCTTTAAACCATTCACCCCCCCCCCCCCCCCCTCTAGTTTAAAGCCATACATTCTAACAATTGGCATCAAGAGCTTGGTTCTTGAAATTTATTCAAGTGTGATTCTAAAACTTTTTTTATATGGATGAAAGACTACCTTTTGGGGAAGGTGCTTCAATCAAGAGACCACCTCTGTTTTGTGGTTTGAACTACCAATTTTGGAAAGTTAGAATGAAAATCTTTGTAGAATCACTTGACAAAGGTATTTGGGATGCAATTGAAAATGGCCCCTTTGTTCCAAAATTTGAAAAAGATGGATCTTCCATTGAAAAACCTTGGTCTCAATGGACTGATTCTGAAAGCAAGAAGGCCAAATTTGATTGCATTGCTAAAAACATAATAACTTCTGCCTTGAATTCAGATGAATTTTTCAGGGTCTCTCAATGCAAATCAGCAAAGGAAATGTGGGACACCTTGGAGGTAACTCATGAAGGTACCAATGAGGTGAAAAGAGCTAGAAAGCATACTCTAATCCAAGAGTATGAAATGTTCAGAATGCTCAAGGGTGAGACAATTGCTGAAGTTCAGAAAAGGTTCACGCACATCATCAATCACCTCATGAGCCTTGAGAAAACCTTTGAAAAAGAAGAGCTAAACATCAAGATCCTCAAATGTCTTGATAGGTCTTGGCAACCTAAGGTAACTACTATATCTGAATCAAAAGATCTAACATCATTGAGTATGGCTTCTTTGTTTGGCAAGCTTAGGGAACATGAGTTAGAAATTAATAGACTCAATGTTCAAGAAAGTGAAGATAAGCATTGCCTTAAAAGCTGTCAAGCACAAAAGCAAGCAAGAATCCAGTGATGAAAGTGATGAAGAGAACCTTAGTTTGCTATCTAGAAAGTTTAGCGAATTCTTGAAAAGGAACCGCAAGAAAGACACCAACAAAGAAAGGTATGGAAACAAAAAAATCCAATGATTTTAATTCCAATAACTATACTTGTTTTGGTTGTGGTGAGCAAGGGCACATAAAGGCAGATTGCCCAAATAAAGAAAGCAAGGAGAAGAAGTCAAGCTACAAAGAAAAGAAGGGAAAGTCAAAAAGGGCCTACATAGCTTGGGATGAGAATGAAGTCTCCTCATCAAGTTCATAATCAAGTGAAGAAGAAAAGGAAAACATATGCTTGATTGCTAAATGAGATTATGAGTCTTGTAGCTCAAGTCATGTAAGTTCAGTGCTTCTCTAAATGTTGAAAATTATAGTGAATTGCCTTAAGCTTTTCAAGAAACACATGATGAAGCTAATCGATTGGTTCTTTCAAACAACCAATTCAAAAATCTTAACAGCTGGCTTGAAAAGAGAGTGAAGGCACTTGAAAAAGAGCTGGAAAAATCAAAAAGGGATTTTGAAAATCTTGAAAAACATCGCAAAAACTCTTCTTGCAAGTGTGACACTCTCATTTGTGAAAATTGTGAAAATCTTGAAAGGAAAGTGCATTATCTTGTAAGTACTGTGGATAAGCTTTCAAAAGGAAAATCCAACTTTGAGATGTCTTGGCATCTCAAAACTGTGTTTTTGGAAGAGCTGGTTTAGGTTTTAATCCACAAAACAAACAAGATAAGTATTCAAAGAGTTTTTCAAAAAAGTCAGTAAAACAACCAATTGTTAAGTCGAAACAACTGGTTATTACATGTTTTTATTGCATGAAGAAAGGCCATTCTGTTAGATTCTGCAAAATAAGGAAATTTTCTGTTCCCAGAGCCTTTATGAAATGGATTCCTAAAGGTTGTGAGGTTTCAAATGATAAAAGTAAACCAAATGGACCCAAATTTGTAAGAGGACCAAACCTTGTTGCTTGAATTCATGTTTATGCAGGGAATCTAGAGGAATATGAGGAACTGAGTCATCTGATCAGGTTCTTGGAAGGAAAAGATTAACATTGAAGTTGAATCAATGTTATGTATCAGTCCAAGGTTCTCAATAGTCAAAAGAGGCTTCTTGATCAAAGACATATGACTCATTGAAGGAACATCATAAAGGATAAGACCTTCCTTATCTCTATCTTTAATTCCTTTTTAAATTCATATTCATGCTTAAATATCTTCTTTTAAAATGTTCACATACACCTGTTTTAAATCCTTTATGCTCCAAATTAAAAATTCAAAATTTGTTTTACTGCTGCAGAAAAACAACCGATTGTTTTGTATCTGACAGCACTGTCAAAGAATGGATTTAATTTCTTTTTAATTTTTGTTTGTTGCAGATATCAATTACGAAAGGATTTGGGTTAATAAAGCTGTGTTGAAAGCCTGTTTATGTTCTGGAGGAAGTTACAACATGTCATAAAGGAATATATTCCAAAATCTTGAAAATTTTAGAGCTTTTATGACTAGTCAAAGATCACATGTGATGACCATGTGATTTTCTGCTTTTTCTGACGTTTTCTATGCAGGTCTTGGTCAAGTCTTTTCTCTCTAAAAAACTGAAACCCACTCATATCATTGAATGCAGTTTGGTTCTGTGTTTCTTTAAATTCTATTGCAGTTGTTCTCTCTCACAAGAACAATCAATTGAGCCATCTCTTGCAACATCTCTTGCTCTCCTTGTGTGAGTCTTCTTTGCATCTTTTTCTGCTGTCATGGAATCAACTCCTCCCACTTCAAAGAGGATAAAAACCAGAGCAGTGAGGTCTGGAGGGAGATTAAAGGGCTGGTTTTCTGGAGACAATGAACTCATTGAAAGGTATAGGTTTGAAACTAACACAAAGGTGATCAACAACCCCAAAGTTGTTTCCTTTGATTGGCTGAAAAGCCAAAAGCTAGACAATGTCAGGAAGCTGCTCAAGGACCAATCACTAAGAAGGTTCTTTGAGATGAAGGGGAACATATACCCTGATTTGATTCGGGTGTTCTACACCAATCTCAAGTTTTAGGGAAACAACCTTGTTTCTCATGTGAAGGGAGTTGACATGGAGATCACTTATGATGTGTGGACTGTTGTTGCTGGTCTGAAATATGTTGGCCTAAGAATCAACAAGGGAAATCTTGGAGTAGTGGAGGATTTCAACAAAGTCCAATACTACAAGAGTTGCTTGAAGAAACAAAATGCCCAAGTGAGAACTTGTTCGGTTGGAGGCTTAAAGCTAGATGAAAGGGTGTTTGCTCTTATTGTAACTTTGATTCTTACTCCAAGGGGGAGCAATCATTTTGTCCTTACAGAAGAAGACCTTGTGTACATCTACTGCATCATGAAGAAGATCAAAATCAACTAGATCCACATCATTAAAGAACACATGCAAAAAGCCATGAGGTTAAGTGATTATCACTATCCCTATGCTGTTTTAATCTCTAAATTCTTGCTTTATTTTGAAGTGAATCTTGAAGATGAGACATCTGAGTTGGTTAAGTCAAAACAAGAGATGAACAATGGCTCTCTTATCAAGATGGGATTCACCAAAATAAGTGGGAAATGGGTGAGCAAAGATGGTGATCATGGTGCTTCATCAAGTGCTGCAGCTGCTGATTTTGATGAGGAAGATCAAGCTGCTGACATTTCACCATGAAGAACAACCTGAAACCAATCTAGGTGCTGGAACCAGTGCAGGAAATCAAGGAGATGAAATGCCATCTATGTCTTCTTTTGAAAGATACATGGTAAATAGGCTTGATGGATTTGCCGAGAATCAAAGAAATCTTCATGATTTATGTGTGAGCAACTTCCAGAGTATAGACAACAAGTTTACCAGCATGGATACATGGTTCATGACCTTGGATGAACAAATAGAAGTTGTTCAAAATAATATTTTTGAACTCCAGTATGACAAAGATGATTAAAGGAAAAACAACCGGTTGAATTCACGAAACAACCGATTGTTTTTTTGTCTTGTATCAGTTTAATTGCTTCAGTTTTAAATTTCTGTATGATCTGGAACAATAATCTTTTTATCTCTTCTTTTTGTCTATTTGTGAAGACAAATAGGGTGAGGTTTGTGTTGTGTTGTCTTTCATTATCTTTTATTTATGCAAAACTCTATGTTGTGTATGAATGTTTAAGTAAGCCTTAATTCTGCTAGTTTTAAAACTGCTGATATACTGTTTCTGTTTTTTTGCTCTAACCCTATATCAGAGGTATTGTGCTTTGCTTAAACATTGTCTTACAGAAACTGCTTCAGATTCAATCAAATCCAACACAAGCAATCAGGGATTTGTCTTCATCAAATAGGGGGAGATTGTTGAATCAAGTGTGTTCAAGCTTTGAAGAATCCAAACCCTTTGAAGGTTGATGGAAGGCTGGTTGTGATTTGTTGTCGCTGATGTGTTCTAGAATAGGATCTAAGGTAGATTATATGTGTTAAATCCACTCTTGATTGAATCCAAAGCTTAAGCTTTCTCAAAACCTTTTCATTGAAAGTGTTTTTCAAACTAAGTGAAAAACAACTTGTTGTTTTGTCGAAACAACCGATTGTTTTATACTTAGGTGTTTTTAGAAAGGTTGAAAACTGTTTTTGATGGTTGACTTGCTGTCAAACCAAAACAACCGATTGATTCGAGCATTCAACCGATTGTTTGTTTTGGGACCATAACAGAAAACTATTTTGTGCTTTGACTGAGCTTTAAATGATTTTATAACTTAATACACTCCAGTTTTAAATGCTTTGACCAGTCTTTGAATGCAATAAATAGTTTGTTCAGATTTTGTAACAAACAAGAACTTAGTTTTAATCAAAAAAAAAGAGATTTGAGTTTTTCACTGATTTTGCTTTTGAAGAGTTGGAGATTGCTTTGAGATTTCTTTTGATCAAGAGAGTGTGATATAGGATTTTCATCTTGTATTGATTTCAGATCTTTATTGTAACAAGTGTAATCCTTTGTACTTTGAAGAAACTCTGTGTGTGAAGCTGAGAAGTGTTGTGTGTTCTTGAGGTTGTCAAGATCAGCATTCTTAGTGGTGTTTGTGCTGAGCCAAAGGAAGTGTGTGTCTTGAGGGGATCAAGATTACTTCTTTGGTGGTGTTGTAAGTAATCTAGGGTTGATTGCTTAGTGGATTCCCCAGTGGTTTCTAGGAAGACTGGATGTAGCTCTTGGTTAAGAGTGAACCAATATAAACTTGTGTGTACAATCTCTCTATCCCTTGAACTCTTTAGATTCAGTTTATATTTGTGAACGGGTATAAACAACCGATTGTTTTTCTGGTGTTGTGCTACATTGCTTTGTGTTTTTGGAAAACTGAATTCTTAATCAAGTTTTCTCGAAGTAAATTCATTCTAAACTTAAAAGTTTACGAAAACCCTCTTTAAACCATTCACCCCCCTCTAGTTTAAAGCCATACATTCTAACAGCCTTCGCATGGTCCGCCGCTGACATGCCCGGCATTGACCCTGATTTTTTGTGTCATCACCTCACTATGGACCCCAACGTCCGGCCCGTTGGCCAAAGAAGACGAAAGTTTAACGAAGAGAAGCGACAGGTCATTCGGGAAGAGACAGCGAAATTGTTGAAAGTTGGCCACATCAGGGAAATCCAGTACCCTGAATGGCTGGCCAACGTGGTGCTAGTAAAGAAAGCAAATGGGAAGTGGAGAATGTGTGTCGACTTCACGGATCTTAACAAAGCCTGCCCAAAGGATTCTTACCCAATGTCCAGTATCGATGCCCTAGTAGACAGTGCTTCCGGGTGCAGATTGCTCAGCTTTCTGGATGCCTTCTCCGACTACAACCAGATCATGATGCATCCCAGGGACGAGTGTAAGACCGCATTTATGACCCAATCATCCTGTTATTGCTATAGAGCCATGCCTTTTGGGCTAAAGAACGCGTGGGCCACCTACCAACGGCTAATGGACAGGGTACTGGCTCCCATATTGGGACAAAAGGTCCAAGCGCATGTGGACGACATGGTGGTCACCACCCAGCAAAAGGAACAACACGCAACCGACTTGGAAGAGTTATTCACTACGATAGCGAAGTATAGGTTAAAATTGAACCCGGAGAAGTGCGTGTTTGGAGTAGAGGCAGGGAAATTCCTAGGTTTCTTACTCATAAAGATAGGGATCGAGGCGAACCCCGAGAAGTGTGCTGCCATAATAAATATGAGAAGCCCAATCTCGGTGAAAGAAGTGCAACAGTTGACAGGGCGCATGGCTGCTCTATCCAGGTTCGTGTCGACCGGAGGGGACAAGGGTCATCCTTATTTCCAGTGCCTGAGAAGGAACAACAGGTTCGTTTGGACCCACGAATGTGAGAAGGCTTTTGAGAATTTGAAGAAGTACCTAGCCAGCCCTCCGAATTTGTGCAAACCCAAGCTAGGTACCCCACTCCATTTGTATTTTGCGGTCACAGAAAAAGCTATCAACTCAGTCCTGTTACAGGAGCAGAACCAGGTGCAAAGACCAATTTATTTCGTCAATAAGGTGTTGCAGGGGCCCGTAAGATACCAGGCCCTAGAAAAAGCGGCCTTAGCAGTAGTATTTTAAGCCAGAAGGCTCTGTCATTACTTTCAAAGTTTCACCATCATGGTAATGACGGACCTTCCGATCCACAAAGTCTTACAGAAACTAGATGTGGCGGGAAGAATGGCACGATGGGCGGTAGAACTCTCTGAGTTTGACATAAATTATGAACCCAGGGGGCCCATCAAGGACCAGATCTATGTCGGCTTCGTAGTGGAGCTTTCCTCCGCAACCACCCATCAAGAAGGGGCAAATTTCAAGTGGGTACTCTCAGTAGATGGTTCTTCAAACCAACAAGGTAGTTGAGCATGTGTAATTTTGGAAGGTCCAGATGGGTTGTTAATCGAGCAGGCTCTCCATTTCGCTTTCAAAGCCAGTAACAACCAAGCAGAGTACGAGGCCGTGGTCGTAGGAATGCTGCTAGCAAAGGAAATGAGAGCGAGAGGATTGTTGGCAAAGAGTGATTCTTTGTTAGTTACAGGACAGGTCACAGGAAAATACCAAGCTAAAGACCCTCAGATGGCCGCATATTTAGAGTACGTCAGGTACTGAAAGAATCGTTTGACGTATTCGAGTTAGTCCACGTACCCAGAGAACAAAATGCCCGAGCTGACTTGCTTGCAAAACTCGCCAGTTCGGGCAAGGGGGGCAGGCAGAGGACGGTAATTCAGGAAACCTCGAAGACACCTCGAACGATCACAGACAAAATGGCAGAGATCCAGCACGTCAACACTTCGGAAGGGACAAGGAGGAGTCATCGATCGTTAACGCAGGAGACGATGAAAACGCCCAAAATAAGCAGGTACCCGGTTGCTGGAATGATAATACCACAGTTTCACCAAATCGAGGAAGGGGGAACCTAGATGACAGCTTACCGGTGTCACTTGGCCGATGGAACACTCCCGTTAGATCCCTCAGAAGATCGGAAAGTAAAGAAAAACTCAAGTAAGTACACCATAATTGATGGCATTTTCATGAAGTTCTTCTTGAATCAATGTAGAGTATGGGGCGGAAGCAATGAATGAGAGTGAGCAAGATCCTCCTAAGAGTGGTGTTGATCTTGTAGGTGCATGATAAGTGTGGGTATTGGGTGGTTCGGCCAACCCAAGGGATAAGATGAAGGAATTGAAGTTTAGAGCCTAGGATTCTAGGGAGAAGCAAAGTTGAGCACAAATGGGCAGCATAACTTTACTCACAATAAACTTGGAAAATACATGAGATAGGCTCCCTATTTATAGGCTATTTGGACGTAGGAACTAAGCTAATACATAATGAAATGTAATCCAAATGAAATGCAAAGCTTAGGCCATGTGCTATGACCGGTCACACCTAGCAAGGTTCTAGAATGTTTCCTTCAAATCTGCTTTCTACACTACCCTATCTACTAAGTACCCCTATTGGGCCTTTATGCAACATATACAAGGCTTTCTCTCTTCCATCCGTGGCTTCATCCACTTGTGCTTGTACATGCTTAGCCATTGATCTTGTGAGAGGACCTAGACGGTCTAGTTCCACATCTAGACGCTCATTCCGTGGAGCTAGACGCTCTCCTTGGTCTAGACGCTCTTCATGGTTTGGGCTTTGGCTCCCATGGCTATATGTGCTTGGCCCTCCTCCATCATCCCCTCCCCCTTGGAAAGGATTTGTCCTCAAATCCAGCTCGTCATCGTCATTGGTACCTACAAATGGAGAAAGATCAATTACATTAAAAGTGTCATGTACTCCATATTCAAGAGGTAGGTCCAATTTATATGCATTGTTGTTGACTCGCTTGAGAACTTGGAAAGGTCCATCTCCTCGGGGACTTAGTTTGGACTTCCTTTGAGTTGGAAATCTATCTTTGCGAAGGTGAAGCCAAACTAAGTCTCCCTCCTCAAAAATTATTTCTCTCTTCCCTTTATTGTTGTATTTTGTGTACTTCTCATTTTGTTGTTGTATTTGGAGTTTAATCTTCTCATGCATTTTCTTTACAAAATCAGCTTTGATTACGCCTTCCTTATACACAAAATCTTGTGGATTAGGAAGGGGTATCAAATCCATGGGTGTGAGAGGATTAAAGCCATATACTACTTCAAAAGGAGAAGCATTAGTAGTCTTGTGAACTACTCTATTGTAAGCAAATTCAATATGGGGAAGGTACTCATCCCAAGATTTGTGGCTGCCCTTCATGATAGCCCTAAGCATAGTTCCAAGACATCTATTGACTACTTCGGTTTGTCCATCCGTTTGAGGATGACAAGAAGTTGAAAATTGTAGTCTTGTTCCAAGTTTACCCCAAAGAGTTTTCCAAAAGTGGCTGATAAACTTGGGATCTCTATCGAACACTATACTTCTAGGGAGACCATGGAGTCTCACCACTTCTCTAAAGAAGAGTTTAGAAATATTTTGAGCATCTACTTTGTGGCATGGAATAAAATGGGACATTTTGTTAAAACGGTCCACTACCACAAAGATAGAGTCTGGCCTCTTGCAGTCCTAGGAAGTCCTAAAATGAAATCCATGCTAATGTCTTCCCAAGGAGCATTTGCAATCGGCAAAGGGGTGTAGAGTCCATGCGGCATTGTTCTAGACTTTGCTTTTAAACATGAGATGCATCTAGAACAATGTCGTTGGACATCTTTCCTCATGTGTGGCCAACAAAATTTTGCTTTTAAAAGATCCAGAGTTTTATCAACTCCAAAGTGGCCCATGAGTCCCCCCTCATGTGATTCTTTGACAAGGAGTTTCCTATGTGTTCCTTGGGGAATGCAAAGTTTTCCCTCTTTAAAAAGATATCCCTCGGACACATAGTAACCTCCTTGCGCTCTATGTAGACATTGGGCATAGATGGATGAGAGTTCTTGATCGTCTTGGTAAAGCTCTTTTATGTGGTCAAATCCAAGAATTTGGGCACCCAATTTTGAAAGGAGTGTATGCCGTCTTGAAAGAGCGTCGGCCACTATATTGGTGCTTCCTTTCTTGTATTTGATTACATAAGGAAATTGTTCAAGAAATTCCATCCATTTAGCATGTCTCTTGTTGAGCTTGTGTTGGCCCTTTAAATATTTTAAAGACTCGTGATCACTATGGATGACAAATTCTTTGGACACAAGGTAGTGTTCCCAAGTCTTTAGGGCTCGCACAAGAGCATAGAGCTCTTTGTCATAGGTGGGGTAGTTGAGGGTGGCACCATGGAGTTTTTCACTAAAATAAGCAATGGGGTGTCCACCTTGCAACAAAACCGCACCTATGCCTACCCGTGATGCATCACACTCTATCTCAAAAGTTTTGGAAAAATTTGGAAGAGATAGGATGGGTGCATTGGTGAGTTGAGCTTTTAGCCTTTGAAAGGCTTGCTCATGCTTTTCATTCCAACAAAATGCAACATCTTTTTTAACAAGTTCATTCAAAGGAGATGCTAGACTAGAAAAATTAGGCACAAACCTTCTATAGAAGCTAGCTAACCCATGAAAACTTCTTACATCACTTACATTTTGTGGAGTTGGCCACTCGCGGATGGCTTTGATTTTCTCGGGATCTACATGCACCCCCTTATTGTTTACTATGAAGCCTAAGAAGACTACACTATCTACACAAAAGGTACACTTATCCCTATTTGCAAAAAGACTATTTTTCCTAAGAACTAGAAGAACTTCCCTAAGGTGACTTAGATGGTCTTCTAGGGTTTTACTATATACTAAAATATCATCAAAGTAAACTACTACATATTTACCTATACAATCCCTCAAGGTGTGATTCATAAGCCTCATGAATGTACTTGGGGCATTAGTAAGCCCAAAGGGCATCACCAACCACTCGTATAATCCAAATTTGGTCTTAAAAGCGGTTTTCCACTCATCACCCTCCTTGATTCGAATTTGGTGATATCCACTTTTAAGGTCAATTTTGGAGAATAGAGTTGACCCATGCAATTCATCAAGCATATCATCAAGCCTTGGAATTGGATGCCTATACTTGATGGTGATGTTGTTGATTGCTCGACAATCACAACACATGCGCCATTTTCCATCTTTTTTTGGCACCAACAAGATAGGTACAGCACAAGGGCTTAGGCTCTTTTGAACCCAACCCTTCTCCAACAAGTCTTGAACTTGTGATTCTATCTCCTTAGTTTCCTCGGGGTTGGTTCTATAAGCAGGCCTATTTGGTAGGCTTGCCCCCGGAATAAAGTCAATTTGATGTTCTATTCCCCTTAGAGGAGGAAGCCCAATGGGTCCCTCTTGTGAGAATAGATCTTCAAATTCACTCAAAAGATTTTCGATTTGAGGAGGTAAATTCATAAGTTCACTACTTGTGGCAGTGCATGTAAGTGCTCCTTTACAAAAGATAAGGCTTGGTTGTTCAACAAGAAGCAAATTTTCAAAAACGTTTTCAAGAGGCTTTTCTTGTTGACCAACCTTGTGGGAAGGAACACTCTTCTCCCACGCCTTCCTATCCCTAAGGATTTTCTCTTTTTCTAGCGCTCTTTTTTTTTTGTTTTCCTCATCCCTCTTTTGCTTCATTTGTATTTGGTCTTTTACCACTTGAGAATGTGGTAAAGGACTAAGTACAAACTTTTTATACTTATGGGTGAAGGAAATTTCGTTAGTGAGACCATCATGCAAGGTTTTCTTATCAAATTGCCATGGTCTCCCTAATAAAATATGACAAGCTTCCATAGGCACTACATCACATAAAACTTTGTCCTTGTAGTTCCCTATGGAAAACTTGATTTCCACTTGCTTGTCTACATGTAGTTCCCCATTTTCATTAAGCCATTGAAGTTTGTAAGGTTTTGGGTGAGGAACCACTTGTAGCTTAAGCTTTTCAACCATCCTAGCACTACAACAATTACAACTAGATCCACTATCCACAATGAGAGAGCATATGTTTTCTAAAACATTGCATCTTGTATGAAATATGTTCTCTCTTTGTGTTTCAATGGATGTGCTAGGGTGATTGTTGAGGGTTCTCCTAATCATAAGCAATTCCCCCTCTAGTGGAGCTACCCTCTCATCCTCTCCCCCTTCCTCTCTCTCACTAGGCTCATCCTCGCCACTAGTGTACTCATCTACACCTTTAAGAAACAAAGTCCTTTGGTTTATTGTGCTTGCACATGCCCCCTACCATAGCACTTAAAACACTTAACATCTCTAGCTCGGATGGGTGGGGTTGAGGTTTCTTTGGTGAAGGGCTTGGTAGGCTCTTTTGGTTTTTCCTTGGATGTACTACCCTCCCTTCTAAACTCTTTCTTGGGATAAAAGCTAGAATAGGGGCTCACCTTTTGACTTGATGTTTTACGCAAATTTTGTTGCTCAACTTTAATGCAAAGTTGAACCAAATCATTCAAGTCTTGATAAGGTAAGAGCTCTACTCTATCTCTTATCTCAAGTGATAGGCCACTAAGGAACCTAGCTATTGTGGTTTCCTCCTCTTCTCTAATGGATGCTCTCATCATGTAGAGCTCCATTTTTTGCCTATACTCTTCCACACTCATGTTCTTTTGTTGGAGTCTTTGGAGCTTGTCCATCAACTCCCTATGGTAGTAGGAAGGTATATGTCGACGTCTTAGGGCTCCCCTAAGGTCATTCCAATATGTGATGGAAGGTTCCCTATGAAGACGTCTTTCTCTTTCGAGAGAGGTCCACCAATACATGGCGTTCCCTTGGAAACTAAGGGTGGCTAAGGGTACCTTATGTTCCTCACTTACCCTATGGCAAGCAAAGAGTTGCTCTACCTTCATCTCCCAATCTAGATATATTTCTACATTTTCCTTACCATGAAAATGAGGTAAGTCTACTCTAGTTTCCCTTGGCACCTCTTGTTCCCTTTGCCTAGTTCTTCTAGGGGGTGGTTGGTAATAATCATTGATTCTACGACTTCCCTCCCCTAAAGACTCAATACTTTGAGATGCATGAGTAAGCGTTGTTTTTTATTTTTGTGTTTTTTGTGATTTCTCTTCTTGAGCTTTAGCCAACTCATTGATTTTGTTCTCATTCTCCAATTGTCTAAAAGATATCAATTGTACCGCTTGGGATACTTCTTTTAAAAGAGTTTTCAAAGATTTTACTTCACTTTCAATAGACTTTGGAGAGTGAGAAGAAGAAGACATGGCTAAAACTTTGTGTATATAGGTGTTGTACTTTGAGAAAGTTTAGGAAAGTTAAAGAAGGTAGTTTTCCAGGTAAGGGAGGTGAGTCACAAAGGACTACTTAAGTACCAAGCCTTTTCCTTGCCAAAAACTATCCTCCAATATATTCACACAAGACTTTCTCTTAGTGAAACACTTAGAACACAAATAAGTTGAGAAATAAATGCAAGAAAACAATGTAAGCTATCTATGCCACAAAACTAGTCGGTTTAACACAGATTTAAACAAAACTAACCATGCAAAGCGTAGCTATGAAAGCAAAAGAAAAGCAATTACAAACAAGTAACAATTACTAATCAAGAATGCTATACTATTCGGCCCTAGGTGAGGCTTCTTGGACACTTTGAGCCCTTGAAGACACACTCACCGTCTAAACGTAATTAACAAGGTAATTAACAATAAACCAAGTTGCAAAGGAAATAAGAGAACTCCCTTTGTTGATCCTCTTTTTGGTTAGTGCACTTCCTTGTTGTCTTTGCTTGTTGATTTTCCAAGTGTTTGTAGTGTTTTCAAGAATGCTTGTTTCGGCTTTGGCCTTGTCTTCTCCTTAGAATGATGGTCTTTAATTCTCCAATTTCCAGCACCTAGCAAAGGGCTAAACCTTAACCAAATCAAGTTCCCATTCACATAAGCACCAAAGAAGAATTAAATTCCAGCACCCAAATTAGAGGTCAAAGAACAAAAGCAAGAAACAAATTTAATTGAATAAAACAGTACCACCAAAAGGATTTAGATTATGACAACTAGAAAGAGAGTCAAGAAATTAAAGCAACAAATAAAAGGTACTCAATTAAAGGTTGGCACACAAAATAATTCCTAAAGAAAAGCACTAGATTAGATGACCAAATAAACAAAACAGCACCACTGGAAAATGTTGTGGGCCAGAAAACGTGTTTGTTCCCCAATTTATGCTGAGCTGTATTTTTAAAATTTGACTCTGAAATTTGATATCCAAGATATTCAGGATCTTATCTAAAATCTGGCTTTGGAATCACTCAAAACGCATGCACCATTTTTTTTAATAAATTTTGCAATTTTGGTGTTCAGTTAGGCCAGCTGGAGCGCCTCAGATTTGCACTCTGATTTTAAAAGATTTATCATTTTTTTTCTGTTGCTTCTTTTGACCTAATTCTTTTTTTGTCCTTTCTATAACACTTTAAACTTGCATATTCCAGAGAATCAAAATTTTCCTATGAGTGGAAATATTTTTCTGGATCAAAACAGCCAAAACAGAGAAGGTGAAAACAGGGGAATCTGAAAACTGGAAACAAAAACAGCAAGATACCAAAGTTTAGACACAATGGAAATTTGTGAAATAGAATTTGTGTATGATCTAAACACAAATGGAACTCAAACTAAAATTAAAAAGGCACCAAAAGAGCAAAGAACAGCAGATTCAAGCAATTAAAGAGACCCAAAATCAAGAAACAATTAAGCCAAATAAAAGGACTACTATGAATTGTTGACAATATGGATGAACATGACTTGACAAAACATGTATAGATTCAGAAAATTAAAGACTCAAAGCATAATATGAACCAAATAATGAAAGCAATAAAGACTCAAAAGCCTAAAAGAAAATAGCAACTCAAGGTGTATGGAATCCTATCACAAATTGCACAAGAACTTGTTCAAGATCAATTGAACAAGAGTGCTTCGGTTGGATCTTCCACAAAGCACACCAAACAAATTAAAATGTAAAAAACAGCAAGACAAGTATGGAAATTAAATGACAATATGAAATAAAGAAGAACTAAAATTGAAAAGACTAAGAGCTACTCATCTTGAAGAACCAAAGCTCATGATACCAAATGATGGCATTTTCATGAAGTTCTTCTTGAATCAATGTAGAGTATGGGGCGGAAGCAATGAATGAGAGTGAGCAAGATCCTCCTAAGAGTGGTGTTGATCTTGTAGGTGCATGATAAGTGTGGGTATTGGGTGGTTCGGCCAACCCAAGGGATAAGATGAAGGAATTGAAGTTTAGAGCCTAGGATTCTAGGGAGAAGCAAAGTTGAGCACAAATGGGCAACATAACTTTACTCACAATAAACTTGGAAAATACATGAGATAGGCTCCCTATTTATAGGCTATTTGGACGTAGGAACTAAGCTAATACATAATGAAATGTAATCCAAATGAAATGCAAAGCTTAGGCCATGTGCTATGACCGGTCACACCTAGCAAGGTTCTAGAATGTTTCTTCAAATGTGCTTTCTACACTACCCTATCTACTAAGTACCCCTATTGGGCCTTTATGCAACATATACAAGGCTTTCTCTCTTCCATCCGTGGCTTCATCCACTTGTGCTTGTACATGCTTAGCCATTGATCTTGTGAGAGGACCTAGACGGTCTAGTTCCACATCTAGACGCTCATTCCGTGGAGCTAGACGCTCTCCTTGGTCTAGACGCTCTTCATGGTTTGGGCTTTGGCTCCCATGGCTAGATGTGCTTGGCCCTCCTCCATCAATACTGGTATGTGTGGACGGTGAGCAATGCACACGTTGAAAGCCCTCCGTGCAGGTTACTACTGGCCAACTATGAGGGAGGACTGCACAAGATACACCAACGATGCAAGCAGTGCCAACAACATGCTGATTGGCACAACGCGCCCCCAGAAGAGTTAAGATCAATATATGATTTGTTTTCACTTTCAATCGGTGCAATCTCTTCCTTATGATGTCCTCTTTCATTTTCTGCACCTTTATTCAATTTTAATCGGTGCAAATTGGTTGTTCTTGATGTTTTTGTCACGTCCTCCATGGGTACAATTGCTATATGTTGTGTTCTTGAGTTTCTATCCATGGGTTTGTTGTTCAAAATGTGTTTCTATGTGAGTTTGGCTTGGTTACTTGTGTTTTGGTGAGTTCTTGAATGTTAAGAACATTGACCCAATTCTAGAAAAGTGCCTAATCATATTCCAACTCTTGTTGAATCCATAACATGTCCATATTATATCTCTATCATGTTATTGGAATCATATCAAGGCTTCACCAGCACACATCGGTTCCCCCACGCGGCAAGCCACCATCTGCACGAATTTATCATGTTCTTTTCCAAAAACGCGCGATGGGTGGCACGATTGTCTCTTCCTATAAGTTGTTATACTTTTTAGTGTAATAAACAACCAGGAAGCTATGAGTGTGGCTATTACATTATGCAATTGATGGTTACCATTGTAAGACTAGGCCTTAAAAGTGATTGCCATGAGGTAACATGATGGTAAATTATTTTTATAATTCTTTACCATATCTGTATCTTAAAACTAATTTTTGTCAACCATATTTTGAAATGCAGATCTTCACGGATGAGCAACCAATGTCTTCGGAAGCCATATCATATGTGAGACATTCTTGGTACACATATTTCCTAAATTTTTATAACTCTAGGTTAGCTGATGAGTAGTGTAGGAATTAGATAGATAAAGATATATTATTAGTGTTTCTAATACATTTTTATCAATATATAAAATTGATTCTCTGAATTTATGTATTTGTCTAGTTGGGTTATAATTGAACATATCAATTTAGATAGGTATAAGGATTAAATAGATTGTACCAAAAAAAACCACCATATACAACGACGACTATTTACCATAGTCGCATTTTTAAATCCAGCGCAAAAATTTATAAATGCAGCTATTTACCATAGTCACATTCTTAAATCCAACCGAAAGATTTATAAATGCGGTTATTACCATAGCCGCATTCATAAATGTGATTTATAAATGCGACTATGGTAAATAGTCACATTCGTAAATGCATTACTCCTCCCTCTTAAAAGATCATTCAGAAGCACATTTATAAATCTCATTTACGAATGCGGCTAAATAGTCGCCTTCTTATGTGTTGGATTTAAGACTACGTGTAGATCAAATGCAGCTATATAGCCGCCATTATAAATTGAAAATAGTCGTCGTCTTTAAACCTTTCTACACCAGTGAAAAAATACTCTCACATTAGAGTAGGAGATATTTCGGATGCTACAAGGAGAGAACATCTATAATGTACAAAAGATATACACTCACATAGTGAATCATCTTATAACCTTGGGAAAAAAGTTTGACAAAGAGAAGTTGAACACCAATATCTGAAATTATTTTATAAAACTTAGTAACCTAAGGTGACGATGATCTCTAAGTCCAACGATTTCACCTCCATGAATATGTCAATTTTTGTTTGAAAAATTTAGGAATCATAAGATTGAACTTGAAAAATTGAAAAAAAGAAAAGGATAAAAATACTAGAAAAAGAATTAAGAGTGTCACACTAAAAGTTGCTACATTAAGAAAAAAAATTAGTGATGAAGGAAAATAATAAAATAATGAAAATTTGAATCTTGTAAAATAATTCAACTAGTAAAATAATTCTACCTTGAACCCTACTACATCCTTCCATAAGTGGTTTTTAACACTATTTTTATCTCTTTTACCTTAGAATGAATAACTCCATTCACCAAATTAATATTTGCATAAAAAACAAACACTGGATGATAATAGAAACATCCATCCATTTACAAAAATTCTAAGACCTTGATTTTTAGTAGCTCTGAAAATTGGAGCCACTTACCTTGAACAAGTTTATGTCCAAATACTTATGAGATGCCTATACTTCCGTTCAATCTTCAGAATAATATTAAAAGAGTAAAATTATATTAAAAGAAATTCTTATAAAATTAGATAATAAAAATAATAAAAATAATGTAAAAATATCTAAATATTTGTAAAATTCAATATCATATATATATATATATATAAAAAAGATATTTCACACTTATCAATTAAACAATTATATAAAATATTCATTAATTAAACATGAAGAGAGTTAAAAGATCATCTTCTTTATTCATAATGTATGTCTCTCTTAAAATTTTTGTGACTTTATTAAAATGCAGTTTGTGATTTTCTGCAACTTTATTATTGTAGATGACAATTGTACCTGAGTGGAGAGATGGGGCCCAGGCACGGTCGGTTGACGTGGTGCAATTGCTGACGTGTTGACCTTCTTCTCCTCTGGTCGACTGTCCTTTCTTGCTGTCTCCTTTGGTCGGTCGTCCCTTCGTGCTATCAACTTCGGTCGGGCGGGGGAGGGTACCTGCGAAGGCACTCCGACGCTCAAGTAAGTATGAGATTCTAAGCGCAGTTTCGTAAGTGAATGAAAACGTACCTTTCTCTGGCTTGAGCACAGTATTTATAGGATTGCCTAATGGGCTTTCTATCCCTTGGGCTCAGGGTGGTTATGGATATGTCTTGTCAGTCGTGCTCCGGAATACCCGGGGAACATATCTTCTCTAAACGCATATTCCTTATTCTTCGGAGGTGTATCTTAACCACCTTAGCTTGTCACATAAATGCCCTTACATTTATTGTAAATACGGCCGGTCGGCCACGTGCGTTCGTTTCCATTTAGTGTATAAGGCCGTTCGGCCACGTGCGTTCGTTTCCATTTAATGTATAAGGCCGGTCGGCCACGTGCGTTCGTCCGGTGCCTACCAGTACAACAATGATTCTTCACTTCTTCAATAGTGAACCTATATGTTGTTAGTGTATAGGTTTAGTTAAGCATACACTAAGTTAAGTTAATTATGTATACATCAATAAAGACTCTTCTCAATAACGTGTGCATATTGGACAAGCAAGTCAAAATGCTTTATGCAAAAAAACAAAAATTCTTTTAAAAAATCACAATTTTTATCCATATATAAAAAGTTCAAACATATATAATGTTTGCTAGAAAATAGAAATACTTACATTTGATGTGCCTAAATATTTAAAATGAAAGAAAGTCAAAAGGAAAAATAGTCATTGGGTATCACACAACCTATCCAGTAAATTTATTTTAGGAGAATACAATAAATAACAATTTTTTTTCAATAACTATTTTTAAAATAATAGTTAATAAATAATAGAAGTTATAATTTTAATTATGATTAAAAAAACATCATTATATTAAATACTATAAATTCAATAATTACTTTTGTTATTAGTTTTTTTTCTATTGTTTTTCAGAATATAGACATAATCAAAATCATTAAAAAATTATAAATTTGTAATATATATCCAGAACTGTGTCACTATAACTAACTTTATTAAAGTATGGTAAGTTATAGGTGGATCCTGTAAATCATAATCATAAGAAAGACAGACTACATATGGTACTATCTTTAAGATATGGATGAATAAAAGATATATATATAACTTTTTTTTCCTTAAATTGACCATAAAACCCTTTTTCTGCACATTATAAAAATTTATAATTATTTCTAATAAAAAATTATAATTATTTCAAATTTTATTTATTATATTTAAAATAATTATATAGTATCAACAGAATTGTTTACATAAAAACAAAACACATGGACTACAACCTCATACTTATTTATATTAGAAAAGTTATTATTTCCTCTATTTATTTTTTAGTGTTTTTCAAGATCTTTTGAAGTATTAATAAATGTAATAAATTTGATTAATTTTGTTAAAATATTTATACAATTTTCTATTTTAATATTTTTTATCTCTACATCATAATGTCAATAATTTTCTATATATAGTTAAAAGTAAAATATCAATAATAAAAAAAAATTAATGTCATCTTAAATTTTAAAAATAACAATAATATAGAAATATATTTTTAAACACTACTGTTAAGAAGAAACAAAGAAAAATAATGAAGTTGATAATTTGTTGTATATTGAACTATAATAATAATCTATTTTAGTAAGGTTCTACAAATCTAATATTAGATTTTGAATGAATAAATCATTCTTTGTTTGAAGTAAGATTAACTATTGTGAAAGAAGCATTATTAATCAGTACTTTGTTTAACATTTAAAATTTATATTGTCATACAAACATGTGATTCTATTTGTCACATATTCAATCATTATTATGTTTTGCGATTTATTCTCCATCTTTAGACAATCCAGCTATTCATAATGAAAAAGTTTTGCACGAAAATGTACGACATGGTTCATTCATAATTATAGCTTATGAGAGCTAAAATATCTTTAACCTGTAATTATGAAACACTTTTCTTAATATACAAAGAAAATATATAATGGAATGATATAAAAGAAAATTAACTCATAAATGAAATAATAATAATAATAATAATAATAATGAAATTATTATTCAAATAACTTAATGAGTTATTTTATTGTTGAATATCTTTTAACATAAAAAAATTTACCTAGGTTTCATAATTTATTACTATTACTAATTAAATTATTTTTATAGTAACACTCTATAAAATACATCTAACTATTACAATACAAATCTTATATATTTATATATAAGCTTAGAGTTTCAAGTCATTCCTAATACATTATTAGAGCTTATAGAAATACAAATATTTATAATATAAGTTTCAAATCGACACTCTAAAGCTCTTCAAACTCTCTTATACCTGTATGATCATTTGATCATGTACGTAAAAGTGTCATCGCATACAACAATAAAAAAACAAGTGTAAGCTAGTGAAAATAAATTTTTATAATATACACAATTAAATCAAAAGAGAAAACCAAATTACATAGATCAATTTCTCAATTATTCAATTTTCTTCAAACCCCAACATAAAACAATCACATAGATCTCACATGGATCTACACATCCAGGATATTCAACAAACATAATAACAACTGACATCTTCCGGAAGACCCGTATTAAGTAAATCCTACCAAAGACTAACACCTAATCCAAAGATTACCAGCGAATCCAACCATACAACCTAAGTCGTGCATCTCATATGTCATATTCTATGTGACTTAGATCATCAGTGGAGCTCGGAGATCTCTGTTACCACATAGGCATCCATACTTAATACACAAACAAACATCAGGTCATACATTATCCCAAATGTATTAATTCAATTCCATACAATTTTCATCATACAATATCCTTCAAAATGCAATCCACAATATTTAAAATCTTATTTAACATAAAAAGATAACACTTAAATACTAAACCATCAAATCTAATATTTTTACACGTTTACAATATATAAACAAACAACATCCTTGCAAGATAAATTGAATATTGGGACCACGTACCCTCCACATCCAAATCTTCTAGTCTAGAGTACTCTTAAAAATTGAAGTTAGTTTTCCTTACATGAAATTCCTTATTCTGATGGAAATTTTACCTCAGACAGGAGAACCACTCAAAAAATTTAAGAACCTATAACAAGTTATCCAAAAATTACCAAATTTTAGTATGAGCTTAATCAAATTGAGAGAAATACTTTTCTCAACTGGTCTCACTAAGATTAATAACTAAATCATAGAGAAAAACATAGGATAATGGGACTTTAGAGTAAAAATGAACTTACTCGATTACAAGAAAATCATGAGATGGAAACCAGAGACAAAAAATAATTAGTTGCTATAGTGACTAAATTAGAGATCATTTTAGAGAGTATTTTTTTTTTTCTAAATTAGTTTCTATTATTGTTAAATAGTTTCTAAATTGGTATCTAATTAGCTACCAAAGTTTTAGCTATCAATTATTAAGATTCTAAATTTGGTAGCAAAAACCTTGGTAGCTAATTAGATACCAATTTAGATATCAATTTAGAAACCATTTAACAATAATAGAACTAATTTAGAAACCAAAAGTTTTTTTAGTTTTTAAAATAGTCTCTAATTTAGTCACTATAGCAACTAATTAGTTTTTTTTATCTAAAATTGATTTTTATTTCATGATTTTCTTGTAGTGCTCTGTTTGAAAATCTGATCGGATAGAAATGTATCTTGACTCTTCAGCTACAACATGGCGTGATCAGATTTTGGAATAGATGAGATATGGGAGAAAAAATGGAGAGAGAAAGGAGATAAGAGAAAGGAAGTGAGAGAAAGAAAAAGAAAAAGTGACTTGGTGGTGGGGAGGGCGTTTCCGGAAGGACATCTAATAAAACTAAACTTACTAAATAATATTTCTTCCTAATGTGGACCAATGCATCTCAATATCACCTACTTGAATGGATAAAGTATTATTATGTGATTTTAGAGAAAAATAATTCATAAACAATATTTTAAACTAATTATTTTTTCAAATTTTAGTACAAGCCTCTACAAATACATATAGAAACATGAAGATAAATAGTACATGTATGAAGACTATCTATTGTAGTTTGGATTCTCCTACTTCATCTCAAGTCACATACTATTAATATAGTAAGTTTGTATATCTTTTATCATAAAAATATTTTGAATTATATTTTAATTATGTTGAAGAAATTAAACAAGTGGTAAATGTTGCATTACCTAAACACATTTGGAGCTTTTAATATGATTTTAGTCACAGATATTTGAATAAAAACCTGAACTTTTAACCATTTGAAAATTGAAATATAATCAATTTAAAGCTTTTAATCTAATTTTCCTCAGATATTTGCATAAAAGCATAAAAGACTGAAAACATTACAATATAATTAATTTGGAGTTTTTAATCGATTTTTGTCACAAATATTTTGATTAAGGAATGAACTTTGCATAAAAAGACTGAAACGTTACAATATAATTAATTTTTCCAATTTTTGTCACAAATATTTGCATAAAAAGATTGAAATTCTAACCGTTGAAATATATCAATTTGAAACTTTTAATTCATGTTATAATTAAAAATTTCTTTTAACTCTATTTTTTGTCATAAATATTTAAATAAAAAAACTGAGTTTTAAACTTTAAAATATAGAGACTTGTAATCCGATTCACAAATATTTAAATAAAAAATAAAAAAATTTAAACATTAACATATACTTAATTTCGGATTTTAGTCACACTTGTATTTTTTAATAAAAAACCGTTAAACGGTGAACTATATGATCAGGTAACATTTCATTAATAACTTTTACATAGTTTTTTAAAATTTCTCTCTTCTATCAAACAAGAAAATACACTTCACACTCACAAACATTGATTCGACAATCAACAAATAAAAATTAAAACAGAATTAAATATCATATATAATAAAAACAAAAGTTAATTATTTAGAGGTCCCTAAGATTCAAAATAAGTGTTAAAAAACCTTACATAAGGAATAATACCTATAAGATGGTGTATTTTTTTTTTATATTATTGGTAGATTTAAATTAAACCCTTAATCTTTTTTAAATGAAAATATATTAACATAAGTTTAGATAAGACAAATATTTTTCCATTAAAATGTTTTTAAAAAAGTTACACAAATGATTTTATTATATTATTATTAAAGTGTATTTATCTATTATTCACTATATAGACTTTTATAATAATATTTTAGTAATTTAAATTAGCATAGCCCAAAAATTATTGAAATTTAGATATTAGAAATTAAATTCCAATTTTCTTTTTCTACACATATAATTGATAGATAAATTTTTTAAAATTTTTTTGATAAATTTGATTACCACTAATATATTTAATACAATTTTAAAGACCATATATAGTTAAATTTTATAATTATTAACAAATATTTTTAATAAGAGTTTATA
The DNA here is from genome assembly GCF_051622355.1 of Phaseolus vulgaris. NCBI lineage: Eukaryota > Viridiplantae > Streptophyta > Magnoliopsida > Fabales > Fabaceae > Phaseolus > Phaseolus vulgaris. The sequence continues at coordinate 21,338,785 of NC_143501.1, read as the reverse complement.
TTCAATGATGTTATAATAATAACTATTATTTAATTAAATTTATGATTTTTATTACAAATTAATAATTAACTATTTCAAATTTATGTTAACATAAAAACAATTAAATAATACACATATTAAAGGTTTATTTTAAAATGTTGATTCCAAATATTATACAATAAATAATTTTTTTGAAAATTATGATTAATTTAAATAATGCATAAATTTTGATAATATTAATAATTAATATGAGTAATTTAAATTTATGTGAATATAAACATTTTTTTTAAACTTCATTATGTAATACAAAGTGAACTTTAAATTTAAGTCAATCCCATAAAACCGACTTTGATACCATATTATGAAGTGAACTTTGATACCATAAAGCCGGCTTATGGGGTGAGGTTTGCACCCACTTATATACAATGAAATATTCTAATCTTTAGTCGATGTGGGATCTCCAACACACCCCCTCACGCCGAGCATGAGAACTCGTGCGTGGGATAACAAATTATGGGTGGTTCGATAACAGCTCGATAGCGGGTGGCCTGATAAGCCCAACAAACATTCGCTAGGATAGGCTTTTAAATGGTTCTGATACCATATTATAAAATAGAACAAATATGGACAAAAGAAATGAACAAAAGATTAAAAGGAAGACAAAGGATATGAGAATGAATATCTCTTCAATTGTGTATTGAATCAGAACAAAATAGTCTAAATATATATAAGTTGTACACTCATTCTAGATCTAGCCAAAGAAAGAAATAATCAATCAATAAATACTAGAATCATAATAGATAAAGACAAAATAAAGGTTATTAATCAACAAAAAAAACAATTAATAATTAGAAAATACACAATTAATATTAAGATCCTCTCTCTGATACCATATTATGAAGTGAACTTTAAACCTAACTCAACCCCATAAAACTGGCTTATGGGATGAGGTTTGCACCCACTTATATACAATGATAATCTCTAGTCGATGTGAGATCTCCAACATGGTGCCATTATATGAAAAAGTTTATTAAAAAAGAAAAAAAAAACAAACAATTACGAGGGATTAAGTCAAAACTTATACATAAGAAAGAAGTACAAATTTAGATCAATAAGAACATCGGTTTTTAACACTTTTAAGAAAGAACCCCAAAGAAAAATTATGAAGGAAACAAAAATAACCAAAACAATAACACCTAGAGATGAATATAAAATATAATTTGATGACTACAATTATTAATTAAAATTTTAATGATACATATATGCATTAAATGAATATAAAATATAATTTAATAACTGCAATTAGTAATTAAAATTTTAATGATATATATAGATATATATTAAATGAATATAAAATATAATTTAATAACTACAATTAGTAATTAAAATTTTAATGATATATATATATATATACACATTATTAATCTAGTAAGTTATTAATTATTAATATCCAAATATGATAATGGAAAGTGGGGTGATTTGCATAGAAAGTTCACCCTACATTTTTGTACATTTACTAATGTGTCCTGCATAAAAATTGGATATATGAACGGGGATTGAGTTTTGCATGAGAAAGAAGTGCAGATAATACAGTCATTTTTCAAAAACAAAGAACACAACTTCGATGTATCATGGTGGATGTATATTATTTGAAGTAGTTTGTTGTTTTTATAAAAGGAAAATGTTAAAATCGATTAGGTTTTAGTCCATAATTGATTATAATGCATACCGTAATCGATTAAGTGTGATTAGGAATGTCTTTGCATTTTTTAAACATAATCTAGTTAATCGGTTAGATTTTGGCTCTTAATGGATTAAACCATAAATTACAATAGATTATACTGCACAGTATTTGTAAAATTGGGTAAAAATTTAAGTAATGGTGCATATATTTTTATTTCATATTATAATAAATTAAAATTATTACAAATTTTTAGAAGAAGTCATAATCTATTAGATTTGGATCTATAATCGGTTATACTTTCTTCCATAATGGATTATAGACTATTGATTTTGTAATAAATTAATAAATTATAAAATTTGTTAGAATTTTGAGTATTTTCATAACTAAAGTAATAATAAAATTATATCCTTAACATAATAATATTGGTTTTATTAAATTATAATTTTTTTTAATTACAAATTTCAAAGACAAATCTATTAGTATATATATAAATATTAATCTTAATATATAAATATTTTTTTTTTATTTTAACAAAAATCCTTCACTATTTTAAGATAAAGACATTTGAATAATTCATAAATTATATAAAAAAAATTATATTTCAATCACATCAATCTATTTTTTACAACTTTTTCACTCAAATTTATACATTTTTCACTCTCATTGTTTTACATCAAAACAACCTAATTTTTTACTTCCTCTCTCTCTCTTTTGCTTTGATTTCCACTCCTACCCTCATTCAGACAAAGCAAGAAAGAAAATGGAAGAATGAAAAACAAATAACTTAAAACTTATTTAACTGTGGACAAAAAAATAATACAAAAGAATAAATAATCTACAACAAATCATTTTTTTTTTATTAAAACTCAATCTTTTTCAACCATTCTCTTTTTCCCTCCTTCACTGTTACCAAAAAAAAAACTCACTTTTTCTGTTACAATTATGATAATAAAGTTTCATAACCCCACTTTCCCTCTTCATATCTCTCTGAATCAACCTTGGACTCTCTTGGACGCCGCCACAACCATAAGAAGCATTCATCTCCCTCTTCCCTATATATATATATATATATATATATATATATATAAATATTAAGGGTCACTCATCACCAAAAAGCATATTATTATTCTTTCTATTTTTATTATTGTGATAATACTATATTACTACTGTATTTTTTTATTGTGGACTTTACTTTTTTAAGTTGGATTTTTTAATACTTGCTAAGTTGTAATTAGTGAAAGACTGAACCTTTTTCAATTCTTGAGGCATTCTACTACTTCTACTCTGCTGCTTATGTTTATGTTGCTCTACTTAAATGCTCCATTTCCCTCATAGCTTTTCTTTCTAGTCACACACTCCTTGCCTTACCCATTTTCAGTTTTTAGAGAGAAGGAGCATAAGAGGAGGAAAAGAAGGAAAAGGTTGGTTGGTTTGGTTCTTACATACAACATGCCCTTTTCTCATTCTTGATGCTTGTTATCATGGGATAATAGATGATGATGTATATAATGAAACATTGTAGACCCTATTTGTTTCTTTCATCTCCTTTTCTTTCCCTCTCCCCCTATATGCTACTACTACTATTTCTCAATAGGTGTTGTAAAAAAAGAGTAGTCTTCTCATCTTCACCACTGTTTGATTCACCACCCTTTTGCAGAACAACAAACAACACATAATATTGGTCAAGAAGAATGGGAGAAAACAAAGATCAGGATTTCTTTTCCCACAAATTTCCCACAATCTCTCAGGTAAAATCATGGTGTCACTTCTCTGGGCATTTGCAAGAGAAAATAATGACTTAAAGTTTTATAGGTTCATGACCAGGATTTTGGACTGGTAGTATTTAATCTCTGTAATTTTCACAGTATGAAGAAACTGTAACTGTAATCTACAACCTTGATCATTGTTTTAAAACAAGCCTTTCCTTCTCATTTATGTTGTAATAATGTGATGTTGCAAGCAGGTGGTGGAAGAGATGAAGGAGCTGTGGGGCATGGCTCTACCTATCACAGCTATGAATATGTTGGTGTTTGTGAGGGCAGTGGTTTCTGTTCTCTTCTTGGGTAGGCTTGGAAGCCTAGAGCTAGCAGGTGGTGCACTTTCCATAGGCTTCACCAACATAACAGGGTACTCTGTTCTTGTGGGTCTTGCAGCAGGCCTAGAACCTGTGTGCAGCCAAGCCTATGGTAGCAAAAACTGGGACCTCCTCTCTCTATCTCTCCAACGCATGGTCCTCATCCTTCTCATGGCAATCATCCCCATAAGTCTTCTCTGGCTGAACCTTGAGAGGATCATGCTGTTCATGGGCCAAGACAGTGCCATAACAGGAATGGCATCAGTCTACTGTTTCTACTCTCTACCAGACCTTTTAACAAACACCTTGCTTCAACCTTTAAGGGTTTTTTTAAGGTCCCAAAAGGTGACCAAACCTATGATGTATTGCTCCCTTGTAGCAGTGTTGTTCCATGTGCCACTGAACTACTTGTTGGTGGTGGTGATGGAGCTGGGGGTGCCGGGGGTGGCCATGGCTTCAGTCCTGACCAATCTGAACATGGTGGTGCTTATGGCAGGGTATGTGTGTTTGTGCAGGAAGAAGGAGATGGTGTTTAAGTGGGGATGTGGAGGGGGAGTGGTGGCTGGGTTGTGTTCTGGGTTGGGGCAGTTGATGGAGTTTGCTGTGCCTAGTTGCCTTATGATATGTTTAGAGTGGTGGTGGTACGAGATTGTAACTGTTCTGGCTGGGTACTTGCCACGTCCAACACTGGCTGTGGCTGCCACTGGTATTTTGATTCAGACAACTAGCATGATGTACACTGTCCCCATGGCACTTGCAGGGTGTGTTTCTGCTAGGGTAAGTCTTTCTATACTATACACTTTATTCTATTATTTGTTTCATTATTTTATTTATTCAAAAATGAATCATGGATACTCATGTCATGTGTCTCCCTACACCATGGCATGTGTCTCCCTACACCTAGAGAAGGGGTTGAGATTGTCTGTAGTCACAGTCAAATTTTTGCTCATTCAAAACATGAACAAGATCTTCATCTCATGGTTGTTAATATATGAACTGTGTTAATAAATGCAAATTAGATTGTGGTATATGAGTAGAGGGAGTGAAAAAAAAAAAACCAAAGATGTCTTTTATTTATCATAATGTTGACAGGATAAAAAGAAAACTTTTTTGACTATGTTGGGTTTTGTTTTTATCCTACTTTGAGTGGTTCATTGTTCAGTTTTTACCCTTTTTTTTAACCAGTTGGATTGGTTGAGACAGGAAAGATAGGGAAGGAACCATTTACTTTTAGCAATTTGGCTTATTGGAATAGGGTTTGAAGTCAAAGTATCAGGGATACCTTCCTTACCTTCAAATCTGCATTTTCTTTTTGGTTTTAAATTTCATGTATGTGGCTAATCATAAATGGTAGTTAATACCATGAAAGGTTAGTCTATTAGCTTCAAGAGAATGTTAATTGGTTCAAAACCACCTTTTATTTTATTTAACCTTTTTTGTTTGCTTGCTGTGTCGGGCAAGTGTTCTTTTATTATGTTATTTCTATTTTTGTTTGACTAAACACTTAATCAAACATAATAATATCAACTGACAAAACATATTTGGAAGGCATTAAATGACCTTCATCCACACATGCATTTTAACTCTACTCTTCAAAACAGTCCTAAACAAACCACTAAGCATAGCTTCAACCTTTGAGGCAAGGACAAATTATTCATTAGTAACAAAATAAGTTTTCTTTCTCTTTTCAGTCTTCACAGTTTTACTGATTTGTTAAAGATCATAAAATAAATTGGAATCATGATGATGATAAATAATAATAATAATAATACTAATAATGATGATGATGGTGATGATGTGATTGACAATTTCTATTTTGTTGCACTGTTGTGATGGTTTGTTAGAGTCATGAGAAATCAGTGACAACCTTATATTTGTTCACTTTATCTATCTGATCAGATTCTAAATACACCTGTGGAGGTTATGTACTGCTACTTGTATATACAATCTACAGAACCTGAGTGTCCCATCTTTTATTCTTTTGGGGTTAAACCTGAATCCCTTTGTTCCTGCTTGCTGAGGAATAAATTTGTTGCATGATTGCATCAAGTACATGGACCCAGTTAGGTCACACTTGCAATGTGACAGGACAAAACTAAAACTAATTGATTACTTCTAAGTAAGTGCAATTCCCTTAGGCTTGCATACAAGGGTCATCATTGATTTCCATTTGACCAAATAATTTAACCATCAAATCTCCCTATGACTCTACTATTTTCTGTGGACCCTTCAAACTAGTTGGTACTGATAACGTATCTTGTTACATTTCTGTTTGCTCCAAAAGTTAACTTGCACAAAACTTTGATATAATGTACCTTTTGAGTTGTACCTTTTGAATCATACCCACGTGAATTTGCCATGAAGCACTTACAACAATATGGTTAGGGTATGTTTGGTTTTCTGAAGTATTTTTAACCTGTTTTTGTAACTTTGTCAAGTTCAAATCTTGCAATGCAATTAACAACTTGAAATTTTGAATGCAATTAATGCAGGTAGGGAATGAGCTTGGAGCTGGGAAACCATACAAGGCAAAACTAGCAGCAATGGTTGCCTTAGGATGTGCATTTGTGATAGGCTTCATCAATGTGATATGGACTGTGATATTAGGTCAAAGATGGGCCGGGCTTTTCACCAGTGATGACCCTGTCAATGTCTTGGTTGCCTCAGTGATGCCAATTATGGGCCTGTGTGAGCTTGGGAACTGCCCACAAACCACAGGCTGTGGGATTCTGCGGGGCACCGGCCGGCCCGGTGTGGGGGCCAATATAAATCTGGGCTCATTCTACTTTGTGGGCACTCCGGTGGCGGTGGGCCTGGCATTTTGGTTCAAGGTTGGTTTCAGTGGGCTTTGGTATGGGCTTCTGTCGGCCCAGGTGGCCTGTGCAGTATCAATCATGTATGTGGTGTTGGTGAAGACTGATTGGGAAGTTGAGGCCCTGAAGGCTGAAAAGCTCACAAGGGTGGAAATGAGTAGTAGTTGCAATGGGCTTAGGAGTAAGGAGAATGAGAAAAATGAGGAAATGAAAGGGTTGTTGGGAAATGGTAACAAGAAAGATGACATTTGCTAAGAACAAATAAAGCACACCACACACTTGAGGGATGACACCAATTATGACATTGAGATTTTGTTTGTTGGGAAGATCAATGGGGTTAGAGGTTTGTGAGTGGTTCTTTCATGTTAGCTTTGAGGAGAGTTTATCTTGTTCTTTTAATTTCATTTGCTTGGACAACTGAATTTCATTTTCTTTTAATACCAATTGTTATATATCTTTTAAGGCAAATGGTGAATTAGATCTTTAAACACCTAACTCTTAGAAGATGAAAAAATATTTATAATGTAGTCTTTCTTATTTTATGCTAATTTAATTTTTAGTTCTATAATTTAATAATAAATGGTTTTTAATTTATTATTAAATTAATTTTTAATTACAATTTAACAAAAGAAAAAAAAAGAGAAATAGTGTTATAAAATAAATAGTTGAATTTAGGGTATTATTTGTTAGTTATATCAATATTTCTCTTGAACTAAATACATTCAATTCTTACTTTAGTTCTCTTATAATTCTAATCTGCCTATTAATGTCTATTTTACCTGTTTCTTAAGGTACATATAATATTTACTTTAATTCACATATTGTTAAACTATGGTGACCCTTATCTCTAAAATAAGAACTTATACTTATCTCAATATTTAGTAAATGCAAAATTTGTGTCATGTTTTTAATAATTTAATATTTAAATGAGTATTATTTATACTTATACTTAATTTTTTTTTGTCTCAACGGGTATATATTCAAAAAATAAAATTTATTGGTTATCCGTATTTTTATTTTATATCATTCTTCAAGCAGATTTTTAGAATAAAAATGATTATTTTTTAATTTTCACACTAAAAGAGATGAGTTGATTCATAGTCTAATAACCTTTTCTTCTATATAAAACTTTGAAGAAACTTGTTTTATTTAAAAACAGAAAAGAGTGAAAAAAAGATGAGTATAATTTTTTCATATCAAATACAAGAACATACAAAAAAAAAATATTGAAATTTTCATTTATTTGTCCATAAATACTTTCATATCAAATATGAAAAAGAATATAAATTTAACTATATCAAATACTCGGCTTTGTGTGACTATAGAAGATGTGTAAGAATATATGAGATTGTTTGGATTGAGAAATGATAGAGTGAATTTGTGAGGATGATTTCTTAAAATTTGTGAGTGATGTGATAGTTGAGAGAGAATTTAGAAATTATTTTAAAGATGTAAAATGTAAGTTTACAAATTTATCTTTATTATTAAAAATATTTGAATAATGATTTATGATATATATTTTTTTTGTCGATTTGAATTAATTAAATTTTTTTAATATATAATATTCATAATTACTTGTATTTTTCAATATAAAATTAAAAAATACAATAAAAAATATTTTTGTGTTAAATTGAAATAAATTTAATAAATATATTAAAAATTATAAAAATAATATTTATTATATATATTTATTATTTATTATTTTCATTATTTATAATTATATATTGTTATTAATAGTATAATAAATATTTTTCAAATTATTAAATAAATTTAGGTAATATTTAATACAAGATTTTTAAACTTAAAAAAAACAAGACAAAACAATAAGTAAACAAGATAATTGAAGTAAAAATAAGCCAAAATCGATTATAAGCACATCCAAAAATTACATATTTTCACAAGTCAAAATCGATTCTCAAGACTATCCCACGTAACTATCAAAGTCAATTCTACCTTCTTCTACGCAATGAGAATCAATTTCTATATTAAAAAAAATATATTGAAGTAAAATATCATGTAAAATACCATTATCTACGTGTACATTCACAATAATCTTCACATAAGAGAAAAGAAAAAAAAAATGCAACCCAATCTCCATCTACATCTTCAAATATGCGAATCAAATCGAAACAAAAGAGGTTCATCCATTCACGTTTGGACTCAGTCCGTGAAAGCAAACTGGCCATTAGAGAAAACTTCGATGCAACCATATAAAAACAAAAATTGTAATGCAAACATCTATCAATCAACATTCTCTCCTTTCCAAGGAAATTTTAATATATACAGAAAGAGTTCTTGGCTAGAGTTGAAAATGGTAAAAGCAAAATTTTGGTTTGGGTGTTGTGATGGGAAAAGTGGGTTTTGATGTGTTGTGAGTGACAAGTGCATGGAGCATGGAGATGTGGCTGGGATGAGAGAATCAGGCATGTGACTGAGAGATTAAACTGAAAGCAGCTTTGCCCGAAAGCTGTTGCACACAATGCAACACAATAATAATAATAATTCAACCTCTGCAAAACTCGTGTCAGTACCTCCTCGCCTATGCTAAACGCCAACCATCTTATTCTCCACTTTTCACACTTACTGTCTTCCACATAAATTTTCATACTATTTTATTAATATCTCAATTCTTATTATATAATCAAATAATTAATGGATTACAGTTTTAGCTACTGTTTTTACATCTTTTTAATTTTAAGGTCGAATTCAACTATGTCGTTTTTAATATTAACCTTATCAATGTTTTTTAAGAAAACAAACATATGATCATGAATTAAGAATTTTTTTAGGTAAACAAATCTACTACACCATGTGTAAATGAACTTTTTCAGATTTATATTTATATCCAAAGTATGATTAACATATAGATATCACTTCAAGTTGATTTATATTTATATAGTTCTGCACTTTATAAGGGTTTTATGAAAAAATGATTAGAAATAATGTTACTCTAAGAGTAAAAGATAGGATTTTTTTTTATAAAAGAAGCATAATTTTTAAATTGTTATTATTATTTTAATATTATTTTTAATTGATAATTGTTATACATTTGATCCTGTATAATTATTAGATAGTTTAGATATAACTCGAAGTACTTTCTATATATTATACATTTCAACAGATTATATATGATGTTATTAAAAGGGTAGACATTAGTATACTTCAATTAATAGGTTAGTTTCATGTTGAAGACATTATGAACAAATCATATTTCACATTTTTGCTACTTCAACCTCTATGGTTTGCATGAATGGAAATTTTGTAGTGCAAACAAGTTAGTTTTCAAAGTTTCCTCTACTCAAACACTTAGAACATGATCACATGTTCCCTAAGCTCAGGTTAATGTTGTCATTTTCAAGGATCCAATATGATGTGATACAAAAAATAAAATAAAATTATGTTCAATGAAAATTCTTTTAACTTTTTTTTTTTCACAATTTAAACTTTGTTAAATGTATTAGTTGCAATTTTGTTTTGTCTATGGTTAACTCACATCTTGAATACATTGTCCAAGTTATTGTTTTGAATAATTTGGAAGAAGATATTGAAAACTAAGATGTTACAAAAAATATTATTTAAAAGAAAAAAAATATTAACTTATAATTAATTATAAAATTTGTTCCTATATTAAGAAAAAGACTTATGAGAGAGCTTTTAAACAAATGCTAACTTTATAAGTAGTTTGAGGTTATGCAATAAAGTACACTTCACCTCAGGTATCCTTGTGTAGTCAATGTCTATAAATCAAGAATTCCAATGGTCAAAAGTTTCTTATCCAAATAATACAATTCTTGTCTAAGAAAAATAAATTGAAACAAAAATATAAATAAGTAAGGATACACCAGCAAAGTAAAGAAAAAAAAAATATTTATCAAATCTTTGATTTATATGGGTTTATATGGGTTGTGTTGTTTGATTTAACAACTAAGACACTGTAACATCATTTCTTTTAAAAGATGTAGATTCAAGGTTGTTCACCCTTGTTCATTAATATGCTAATTCAATTAGATTGCTATTTTTTATTAAAATATTCAACCATTTATATCCTAGATATGCATCCCAAAAATGATAATTTTGTATTTAATTCGTTTTCAAAACTGTCATTCTCCCCCCAAATAAACTCGACAAAACGTTTGTTTTTACTAGGAAGACTTTGCATTGATCGATGAATACTAAAGAGCATTGGTCATTTTCAAAACCATATAAAGACACACTTATAGTTCCTACGTAAGGGTAATTGGCTTCTGAACTTTTTGTTGGATATACACGAAAATGATAAGTGAATAAAACAAAACACGTGGATGTCGTTTATGTACAATTATTTGAAGTATTGCATGCGCAAGGGAATTGAATGAAATTATCACAGTGGTTTATGAATGGGATTTTGTGCTATCTCGGTGCACTAAACTTTGTCCAGAACAATACAAATAACATAGCATGCTTTCTAGGGTTGCATTAACTTTTTTTCATCACTTTGTTTTGTATGCATCCAAAAGGATCCGATACAAATATCTCATTTCATACATTTCTATATATTAATATTCTATCATCATATCATTTTATGTATATAAGTAACAAAAAAATAATATACAGGTAATAAAAAATTAATTTACTTGGTTGGTGATGAAGGTTTAATTTTGAAGTTATATTTATTGATGTATACAAATACTTAAATAAGTTCATTTTATTTTAGTAATATGTAATTTATGTTGATTAATAGTTTAGAATGACTAAAAATAGGTAAAAAAAATGAGAACGCTTACAAATCTTTCTAAGTTCTAAGTTTTGAGTTGAAAGTTTTTTTTTTATTACATGAGTTTGTTCATGATTTTAATTTTTCTGATATTTTTTGTAAAAAGTTTAACAACTTATGCATTAGAGATTCTTAATTATTTATATAAGGTTATTGTGGTATTTTGATTTAGAAACTCTTGAATTTTTTTAAGATATTAATTGAACAAGTAAACTTTAATATATTAAGAAAGAATATAATAATTAAGTTCAGTTTTGATAAAAATATCAAACTCTTAAATAATCCATCATTTTAATTGCATAATCAATCATAAGTAAATAGTATATTATTGGTGTTTTCTAAATATGACATTTGTACAAATAATTAATTATTACTTAAATAATCCATTAATTAATTTCAGATAAATTCTCATATTCACTTGAAAAGAAACATATTATCTTTTATAAATGAAGTTCAATAGGACTCAAAATTTATTTTAAGAAATTTTCATCATTGTGATTAGAGAAGGTTTGGGATAATTATCTAATGGTTGAAAAACATTTTCAAAAGGTTTTCAAAACCTCGTACATGTGTCATAGATGAAACAATGGAATACTTAGCGTTTTTTACTTGATAGACCCAACTTTAGTGTTATATTTAATTTTTCTTTACAATTTCTAAAATGTTCTATTAATAAAAATAATTAATTACAAGTACTTTTACAGTGATTTTTGGCTAACAAACACATAAATTCATTTTTTAATATTAAGTCATTTATATCTTTTTAACAAGTATGATATTATTGTCACATTCCAAGTTACAATAAAAAGTTCTTTAAAAGATTACAAGGCTAACTCTTAATAAATAAACTATAAACAATTCTTGTCCAGATAAGAGATTTTATCACTAAAAGAAAATCATGAAATAAAAACCAATTTTTAGTGACCAAAATAAATAGTTGCAATAGTAACTAAATTAGAGACCATTTTGGAAACTAAAACAAAAATTGGTTTATAAATTAGTTTATATTATTGTTAAATAGTTTCTAAATTGGTCTCTAATTAGCAACCAAGGTTTTAGAGACTAAATTTAGAAACTAAATAATTGGTAGCAAAAACCTTGGTTGCTAATTAGATACCAATTTAGAAACTATTTAACAATAATAGAAAATAATATAAATTAATTTAGAAACCAATTTTTATTTTAGTTTCCAAAATGGTCTCTAATTTAGTTACTATTGCAACTATTTATTTTGGTCACTAAAAATTGGTTTCTATTTCATGATTTTCTTGTAGTGTATAAAGAAGATTTTACGAAGAAGGAACACTTTATATTGTCTTACTATAACTTTATAGATTTAGCACTTTATGCGAATTTGACAAAAACACAATACACTGATCTATCATGTAGAATTATTAGTTCATTTTTTTTTATGGTAAACCTTTTATTTACATACTTCTTGAATAAGATGAAAGAACATGTTAGTTCTAGAAATTGGGGTTTTAATTGAGCTATTAAAACACATTTTGGAAACTATTTGCAAATAGCTTATCAAATGTTATGTGTGGAGTTGTATGATCGTTTTATAAATACGTTTACATGCTTATTGAGAAGGATAACCAAATAATATTACATGTAATAGAAGGATTAAGAACACAATTTTTTATTAGTTCACCCTAACTTGGGTCACTTCTACTAATCAAACAAGATTACAAGTATTATTTTCATTGTTGGCTTACAACAAGTACATAAAGTCACTTTTGACTATCTAAATACATAAATAGAAACTAATTTTAGAGACAAAAAATAATTAGTTATTATATTACTAAATTAGATATTATTTTAGAGACCAAAAAAATATTAGTATCTAAAGTGGTTTATATTATTGATAAATAGTTTCTAAATTGGTGCCTAATTAGCTACAAACTACTTTAGATTCTAAATTGTATCTAAAGTTTCTTTTTCGTTCTTTGTACATTTGTCATTGTGTTCTTCGACTTCAAAGTATTTGTATAGCCTTTAGAACATGATCATTGAAACTTTGCGTTCTTCGCTCTTCATTATAGCCATTAGATGCTCAATATAGAAAATTTTGCTGTAAATGATCTTTACTCATCTTGGATGTGTAACATCCCTATATTTTCTCATATCTATAACCATAATCTGTATGAAATATTAAAATAAATATATAAACATAATACAAATATATCTAAAATTTCATTATTATAATGTTTCAAATTATCTCTCTCTTCATAAGACTTGAAACATTTACATAAAATTTAAAACAAAATTTCAAAAGAAAAATAAACATTTTCTCTCATCCATCTTCTCACCAAGAAACTTTATCACCTGTAACATCATTTGCTCCCGTGTAAAATACACGATCATCATAGATCAAAGAAAAACAACAACAAAACAAAACAAAGGGTAAGCTAGGTATTTTTAAAACTTATAACACAAATATGACTTTAAACATCCACATAAATTCATCCTTTCTCATGCATTTCACATAACCATCAAGTGTCTATCAACAATTTCAATATTCATATTTCTCATGACAGACTTCTACTGACTCATAACACATAGACACTTGACTCTACTTCCGGAAGACCCGTGTATTGAAATTAGCATCCAGAGACCTGCACCTGTCATACTACTGCTGTGAAACCAACACAGCCATGCACATAATTATCTCAATATCTCATCATCTTCATATGACAGGGTAAATCCATTTAATCTGCTCTGATCAGTTCTTTCAAACCTCAGACTCAGCCAAATGCACCTCCTTCAACTCTCACCAACTGAATAACTTCATCTATGTGATTCCATTATATCAGTAGAGTCAGGATCGTCTCATTCACATGACACTCACAAATCAATACACCCTAATAACAATCTCAACACGGTATTTTCTTTCCTGAAAATACTATGTCTTGATTAGAATTCATATTTTGAACCTCATAATATCCAACATCAAACAATCAAATCATACCAATGTTTAGATATCCAAAATAAACAACAATTCATTGACTAATCGTATAAATGTCTAATTAAAGAGATTTTCAATTAACTATACATGAAATAAAAGTTTACATACTTTATAAGAAAAACTATATAGAAATAAATAAGTCAATCTTTTAAAAGCAAATAAAAAATAGTTTAATATTTTTATTTATTATTTTTTTTTAGACTTTAGCTTGAGCTAGAATTCGCTAGCTTGGGCTAAAATCCTCCAGAGAGCACCCAAAATTTTAGCTTGAGCTAGAGTTTTTATTATCAATTGGGATAGTGTGATAATTTGATTTTGCAGTATCAAACACAACACCATGAATTTGGACAATAAGAAAAATAAAGATGTGGAGCCCTAATTATCTTTATCAAGATTGTTTAGTATTTTCACATGATGGTTTTGATTTTTATTTTAGTATTTAATTTATAAAATGAAATTATGTCATTTTTTATAAAGATAATCAGGATTCCAAAACATCATTTTTTTGATATTCTTTTTATACTACAATTAAATGGTCATCTCATCCCAAAACATATACTAACTTAAAAAATATAAAGATTTCGAACACAATAGAATATACTTTTTTTAATAGAAAATTAATTCAAAATACATTCAAAATTATAAAACTTAAAAGTTAATTAAATCATCTTTTATTTTCATGTGCAAAAACTCGTAAACAATGACAACATAAAATAACAACCCATCTCACTCTACTTGACGGAAAAATAAAAAAAATTTAAAATTTAATTAAAAAATATAATTTTTTCGTATTTAATAGAACGATAATCTTAAATAGAAACTCAATTAAAAATACTTAAAATTAATTAAAAACTTAATACGTATTCAAGTCAAATAATTCTAATAACTACAAAAATAAACCACAAAATAATGGAAGCAAGTTAACCTGGGCATGGTTACTGATCGAGATTTAATGAAAAGTTTCTACTGTTAAACGTATAAATATTATATTTTGTTTTAATTATTAGAAATATTTTTTTTTAAGGAAGAACAAACTTATACCATTTTTGTTCATTATAAAAATTTAAATAAACAACTTTTTTATGAGAACTAAAAGTAGTTCGAGGGAAGCATATATTCTAACCTTTAACATTGCAAAATTTCAATTACGCTTAAATAATGGAAAAGTAATAAACAAAATGTGCTGCAAATCCCACTAATATAATTAAGAGAGTTTAGATAAGTTAATTGAGTAGTGTAACTTTTAGTATTCATGTTTAATTCCTATAAATAAAAAAGAGATTCTACTAATATCATATATGAAAATTAAATTCCACTAAAAGCTTTTAAAATTATATGACAAATCTTTATTAAACATCCTGGCTATTCACATGTGGCCTGTAATTTCGGATTCAACTTTGTTGTTTTGGATTATATCTGTATGCTTTGCTTATGGGTCTAATCACCGGGTATATCCCTCAATTGAGATTACACCTAAAACTTAGAAATAGATTAGTTTGGAATATGCTAGGAAAAGTGTCTACTTTGCGTAAGAATAGATTGATATTTTGTTATGATAGGCTTTAAATGACTCTGATACTATATTAAGAAGTGAACTTTATGCCCAACTCAAGCTTATAAAACCGACTTATATAAAGTGATGTTTGCATCTACTTATATACTATGAAATGTCTTAATCTATAGTCGATGTGGGATCTTCAACAGTAAGGACTGCTATTCAGAATGGTAACAAGGATAAGGTTTTGTTAGTCGACAACAAGATCACAAAAAATGTCTATAATTAGGATGCATACGAAATCTTCATAGTAGAGGAATTGAAGTATGTTTTTAGCACCAAAAGGTTGTGAAAGGATTTGCACCACTTATCTTGGAGCCTCCCACCCCTCCAAGTCGCGTGACACCATCTCCATATCCATAAGATTCTTAAATCTTTTCATCTTTTCCTTTTATTCCTTTTGCTTCTTCCTTGTGCCTTTTCTTTTTACCTTTATGTTCTTGTTTATGTCTTTACCATTTGGTCATCTCCATTCATTCCTTGCTTCATTTTTTCTTTATTTCCGCGCCATTGCATCCTCCACACAATATATTTGTGTTTTTCTATTTGCCCTCTAGAAGTGAACCTTCACACTTACTTAACCACTTGGTTAAGTTCGTGTCTAGTGGAGATCTTCTTTGGGTTCTCATCTTAAATTACTAATCTAAAAAAAGGCTAAACAAAAGAGTAACCTATAAAAATGTCAAATTTTAAAATCAACTCACATCATGTGGTAATCAGAGCATGATTTTAATTATGCTTATCTTTTAAGAGTTGATTTCCTGCTTTAAAATTCCAGTAAATTTAATTCTTGCTTTTATCTTCAAGCAATTTCAATTTTGCCTTTAAATTCTAATCATTTACAATTCCACATTTTTATTCATTAAGCACTTTAAATTATGTTTTTGAATTTTTTGTGTCAAATTTTTTTCCTTACATCTTTTACTTGAGTTTTATGTTCTTAGTGTTCTAAGAGTCTTAAATCCATTCCACATATTTTGATTTTAATTGTGAAGAGCTAAAATAAATTAGAAATTGTTTGAGTAGTGGTTGATGTCATTGCAAACATAGAATTCAAGCGTTCATAAGAATTGAATCCCAATCTAATATCTTTTTCGAAAATTGAAAAGTGAATTCAAAGATTCATGAACAAAAAGAATATGGAAATTTTGAATCCATAAAAGTCAAGATAAAAAAAATAAAAATTTGAGTGCATTCACATTTCAAATTTCAAATTAGTAAAGTGGGTTCTAAGTGTTGAATCAAGTGTGTTCTACCTTTGAAGAATCCAAATCCTAGTGTTTGATGGAAAGCTGAAGGTGCTTGTTGTTGCTGATGTGCTTTAGAATAGGATCTGGGGTAGATTATATTTGTAATCCACTCTTTGTTGAATCTAAAGCTTAAGTGTTTTCAAATCTTTTAAGATTAAAGTGTTTTTCAAACTAAGTGAAAAACAACCTGTTGTTTTGTCGAAGCAACCGATTGTTTTATACTTAGGTGTTTTTGAAAAAGTTTGAAAACTGTTTTGGATAATTGACTTGTTGTTAAAACCTAAACAACCGATTGATTCAATGTTTCAATCGATTGTTTGTTGGAAATCCTAACAGAAACAATTTTGTTAGTTAAGTGAGCTTTAATTGATTTCATAACTGAATACGTTCCTGCTTTAAATGCTTTGACCAAGATTTGAATGCTTTAAATAGTTTGTTAATGTTTTATAAAAAAACAACAAGAAAGAAGAACAAATTTGAGTTTTTCAGAGAGTTTTTAAGCATTTGAGTTTTAACTTTGAAGCTTTGGTTATTCAAGAGAGAAGTGGAATATGATTACTCTGTATTGATTTCAGTTGATTCTGTAATAGTGTACTTCGTTCTGTGATTTGTGTACATTCTGGTGTTGTAAAGCCAAGAAGGATTGTGTGCTCTTGAGGTTATCAAGATTAACATTCTTGGTGGTGTATGAGCTGAGCCAAAGGAAGTGTGTGTCTTGAGGGGATCAATGTCACTTCTTTGGTGGTGTGTGTATGTAATCTGGATTTGATTACCTAGTGCATTCCCCGGTGGTTTCTGGGAAACTGGATGTAGCTCTTGGGTTAAGAGTGAACCAGTATAAACTGTTTGTGCATTTCTCTCTTCCTTAAACTCTTTAATTTCAGTTGTTATTCATTGTTACTGGTATAAACAACCGATTGTTTCTGCGAAACAACCAATTGTTTTTCTGTTGCTTTTCTGTTTTGAGCTTTGTTCTTGGCAAACTGAATTTCTAAATCTGGTTTCTTGCAAAGAATTTCATTCTATCTTAAAAATCTTGCGAAAACCCCCTTTAAACCATTCACCTCCCTCTAGTTTAAAGTCATTCATTCAACACTAAGTACATGACAAATTATTTTCATACTTGTGGAATTTAATCCTTCTTGCTTTAACAATTTCTAAGAACATTAAACCTTCATAGTTATAGTTTAACTAAGTGTCTTTGAGTCTTTTTAAGTGCTTTTCTTGTTTGTCTTCTCTAAGTTTTGATATTATCTTAACTCCAATTTGGTTTAGTTTTCCTTCTTTTATCTTTTCTTGCTTGTCTTTAAATCTTTCTTAACTTTTGTTGGAGGTTCTTTTGTGAGCAAGTGTTAAAAGCTTTGACCTCTTTCACTTGAAGTGTTGCTACCAAGTGTAGACCTTTTGGAGTGCAAAACCTTTCTTGACTGAAGTTAACCTTTTTTCCATCCTTACTAAAAATCCGAGTGATACACGTGAGTGAGTGCATTAATTGTTATTTTCACTAATTGTTTGCTTTCTTTTGTGCAATGTATAATTTATCTTCAGGGGAATCTTCTAAGTTACAATTTCCTCAAAAGCCACGTCTTTTGGGAGAGCTTGAGGATGCCAATAGGAGCTTGGCCTCCAAAGAAGAGGAAATGCGAAAACTAGTGAAAAGAAAACAAAGGCTAGAGGAGGCTCAAGAGAGACAAGTTAGAGAAAGGAGATGGGAGACTAGAAATTACATGCACCATGGAAGACAAAAAGAAGAACAAGATTGGAGAGTGCACAATTTTGAAGAAAGGTGCCATCAACACCAACCACCAAAAGACTTCTTTTCCTTTTGTAAAGTTACCTAGTTTTAGTGGAGATAGTGACCCAAATGTATATTTAGGATTGGAAGCTAAAGTAGAAAAAATCTTTAATGTGTATGAGGTCGAAGAGGACCAAAAAGTTAAGTAAGCTTCCCTTGAACTTTTAGACTATGCCATGCAATGGTGGCATCAAACTGTAATGGACATTAGGCTAAACAAGAGGCCAGTCGTGGTCTCTTGGTATGATCTATGAAGCTCGAACACTCATCTTAAATGGTGTGTCTGTGTCAGACACAGGTATCGGACACCAACACTCGTATGACACTCGTAGGACATGTATCAGTGAAGTGTCAAATTCAAAAAATATTTGTTGGATTTATGACAATTCTAACACGATTCTAACACAAATTTTAAAAAGGAGAAATACATTAATTTTCTAAAAACTCAAATTTATTGTATAAATTTTTAGTATGATTATAAAAATAAGAATTTAATCCTTTTGAACCAGCCATGAAAAAATATTTTTCTGCTAAAAAAAGCTGAAACATGCTTGTGCACATAAATCTTTATTGTAAATTTATATAATTTATAATGATATAATATATAGATTTGTGTCCCCGTATCCTACATTTTAGAGATTATACGTATCTCCATGTCCGTGTCCGTGTCGTATCAGTATCTGTATCAGTGTCTATGCTACATAGGGTATGATTTAAAGGAATGCATGCGCGAGCGGTTTGTTCCTCCTCATTATAGGAAGAAACTCTTGTTAAAGCTCCAATGGCTTCATCAAGGACCTAGGAGTGTAGATGAATACTTCAAAGATTTAGAAGTAACTTTGACAAAGATTAATATGCATGAAAATGAAGAGTCAAAGATTGCTAGATTTGTGAGTGGATTAAGAAGAGAAATTCAAAATGTTGTAGAACTTTATGAGTATAAATGTTTAGAAAAATTGGTTCACCTAGCCATCAAGGTTGAATAACAACTTTTAAAGAAAATATCTTTCAAACATATTCATAATGATGGCTTCTATAACTCACCTTAGAAGGATAAAAATAAAATTTCAAAATAAGATAATCCTTCCAACTCCTCTAAAGAATCCACCCCACAAACTTCTAAAGACCATTCTTTTCCTTCTAGGACTAAATTGTCAACCAAAACCTCAAGTACAAAATGTTTAGGTTTTGGTCACATAGCTGCCAATTGTCCAACCAAAAGAACAATGATGGTAAAAGGGGAGTTGTAGTAAGTGACCATAGTTCCTAATCTTCAAGGTCTAGCTTCCCTACCTGATGTGATTCCACTAGCCATATAGAGAATGATTCTTGACATTCTTAGGAATCACCTTGAGCTGGACATTATAGAGGCACTTTTCTTAGAGTTGGATCATTGTTCTAAGACAAGAACTCACCAAAAACTAGTACCAAATCCCAAACTCATTTGGATGCTCCACATATTGTCAAATTGAATCAACAAAGAGAGGTAAAATTGAAAGGACCGAACAGAATTGAATTAGCAAACATATGAACCGAACAAAAGTGTAATTAAAAGACAAGAACAGAACATAGGTGCTGGAAAAAATAGAAAAGCCGAACCAAACAACTCAAGAACACAAGACAACATGAACAATTGAAAGAGAAGGAAGGAAGGAGAAGAGAGTGCTCATGAAGATGGAAGAATGTTGGATGATCTCGCCACTAGAAGTGTGGAATGCTCCTAGATGAGAGTGATGCCGCCACTTGAGGACTCCAATGATCCATCAAGATAAGACTAGAGAAGAAGGCTCAAAGCTCTCCAAAGTTCACTCAAAATTTGAGTAGAGTTTTCTTAGATTAATTCCAATATGAAAAATACAAAGAGAGCACCTCTATTTATAGCCTAAGGTGCTGAAATATAAGCTACACAAATTCAAAAAAACTCCCTCCCAAAAAGCTTCTAGAATTTGCGCCTAAAACAAAGCATGAGGAAGGTGTGACCTCTTCCTTCACTTTGGCACCTCCTTTTCTACTCCTACACCTATCTACTAACACACCCCCCCTAAGACTCCTAACTAAAGACTAAAAGATGCTAAAACAAAAGAGGTTTCTAATGTTTCCCTCTAAGCACCTTCAACTAAAGAAATTACAAAAAGAGAAAATAAATGTCCTCTAGCTCCCAAAGCTTTGAACATGCTTCTTGTAATCCTTTGAGGTGGACTTTGACCTCCATGGGCGTCTTCTATTTGTGCCTCCACCTCCTCTTGATCTTGTTGATTGGCCTCCATGTCCTCTTGGGCTTGATCTCCATCACTACCTCTTCAAGAAGCCAAAGTGAGGAAGAGTCTAAGATGTCTTGAGAAGGTGATTTGTTAGTAGTAAGGAGCATACTTGGATAACTTCAAAAACCTTTTGATGAAAATCAAAGGGAAAACATTTTTCGTACAAGATGCCTTTCTAATGAAAAATTATGTTCATTAATTGTAGATGGGGGTAGTTTCACCAATGTGGCAAGTCCAAGAGTGGTGGATAAACTTGGATTAACCACCATCTCTCATACAAAGCCCTACAAACTACAATGACTTAATGAAAAAGGAGAAATCATTGTCAATAAATAAGTCCTCATAGCTTTTTCCATTGAAAAATATAAAGATGAGGTCTTGTGTGATGTTGTGCCAGTGGAAGCCACCCGCATTCTATTAGGAAGGCCATGGCAATTTGATAGAAAATTTTCACATGATGGCCTTACTAATAAAATATCTTTTACCTTCCAAGGACATAAGATCATTTTTGAAACCTCTATCTCCAAAAGAGGTAAATAAAGATCATATAAAAATGAAAACAAAAAATCAAGAAAGAAAAGATAAACTGGGTAAAAATATCTCACTTCACACTACAAAAACAATCATGTTGACCCGTACAGAAATGCAAACTGCACCTCCAAGGAGTTTTTCTTCCTTATCTTTTTCATTACCTAATGCTTCTAAATACTTGACATCTTTGTTAAAGATTTTTAGGGATGATATTCAAACACCTCCTAAAGGTTCCCACCTTCTAAGAGGATTCTCACCGAAAAGTCATTTCATCCCCAAATATTCTTTCGAAACATGACTTGTATATAGAACTCAACCCTATGAACTCCCAAAGCTTAATGAACATAAGTTTACTTCACATTCCACATCTCGTAATATCTTATATGTAAACACATTAACTATGTTATTTGTAGGAGTTCTAAATTCGAGGTCAAATTCTTTCCAACTTGGGGGGCATGATACAAACTAATCAGCCATGCAAATGACCAAGGACACAAGAGACAATTCACAGTGTGATCAGTCATCTTAGAATACAAGACAATGCCCCACCAAATATCAGAAGGACCTCAACAGAAGAAGTGTTGGGCATAGACCAGAACATCAAGTGTTCTTTCTTTTGGTCTTCTTACAAGACAAAAGTGTTTGTAAATAAATTAGGCTCACTTTGGGGATCCAAATAGAAGAGTAAGCTAGAGTAGGGTTACATAACATAAATAAGAGTGTGCTTAGCAACTCGGGCTTTTGCCAAACCCATTTTCTCTTCGTGATAACCTAGGTTGAGGAAGGGAAACTCTAACTTCTAGAAACTAGGTCTAGGAGGTGACATTGACCTTGGTCAAACCCTAGGGCCGCCCTCTTCATTCCTTTTCTACCCTCTACTCTTGCTCTCGAAGACACTTCTCCCTATATAAAAAGTGCTTCTCCCCATGTAAGGACAAATTGAAATTGAATTAAATAAAGAAACTCTAGGGAGTGTTTTTTGTGAGTTTGAGTACTCAATTTATCTGGATCTTATCTTAAGTGTTTAATCCTAAACAAAAGAATAACCTATAAAAATGTACAATCTTAAAATCTACTCACATCACAAATTTGGTTGGACTAATACTTTGTAATTTTTTTTACAAAGATTGAAGTATTCCTTAAATACTCATATTTATTTATTTTTTATTTACTGATAAAAAACATTCAATTATTTTAGTTCCAAAAGACAAACGATTTTAGTACAAAACATTTCCTATTATAAAGTATCAATGCAAGAGTTACCAAATCCATAAGACTCCCCCTGTCATAATATTTTTCCACCTAATTACTTTGAAAGTTGAAATCGAAAACCTTAAACGGAACTTGAGCATGAAAAGAGGACAGATTGAAGGTTTAACTTTGATGGTATAAGCATGATTAGAAATCCCGAAAGAGTACATGAACTCGCCACAGGAGTCACGTTGTCCATTAAAACTGTGATTTGGTTGGGTTTGAAGGAGACAATGTGCTAATACTATGACCATTCAACTAAGTTCCCGGAACCCACCAATGAAACACAGGACAACACATTCATGTATGAGATTTCAAATCTTGTACAACTCGTATTCATCACCTTTGCTGGTAAAATGGACAAAATCATCATGAATTGCCACATGTCTTTACTTCATGTTTGGTTTGAATTTTCTATAGTAAGTGAAACAAAATAAAATTCTTCAGAGTGGTTTTAGTTTCAATATAAATAATTGCACTACTAAATTATTTTTCTGTTTTGTTATAAGCTTTATAAAACAAATTAGTTTTTATTAAGTTTTTAAAAGTCTTACTACATAATAATCAATTTAATCCGACACAGATGTATTTTGGTTTGTGAAATTAATTTGAAAAAATTATACACATATATATATATATATATATATATATTATAATATATATCTTAAACAATAATAAATATTAGATGATATTTGTTGTATAAATTTTTATCTATCTAAATTAATTCAAAGACATGTTTGAGCTGCTGTAAGTTTTGATATTCTAAATAACAGAAATATTATCCATTCACAGACTGTTATTTATAACATATTTATCAACTTTTACAGTAATACTAAAAAAAATCACTAAATAAAAAATAATTTTAGATAAAATATAATTATTTATTATATTGTGTTACGAAGTGGACTTTAAGCCTAAGTCAAGGGATCTCCAACACACCCCCTCACGCCGAGAGTGATAGATAGAAGCTCGTGCGTTGGACTATATATTATGGGTGGTCCGATAGCGGCCCGATAGCGGGTGACCTGATAAGCCCAACAAACACTCGCTAGGATAGGCTTGAAATGGCTCTGATACCATGTTACGAAAGTGGACTTTAAGCCTAACTCAACCCCATAAAACCGGCTCATAGGATCGAGGTTTGCACCCACTTATATACAATAAAAGGTTCTAATCTCTAGGCGATGTGAGATCTCCAACATATTGATTAAATAAAATATTATTTTAGAAATTAAAATAATTATTGGTATTTAAAGTAACTTTTATTATTAATAAATAATTTTTAAATTTGTACATTGTTTTAGTTAATAATTTTAAAATTTAGCTAATAAATAATTAGATACCAATTTAAAATTATTTATCAATAATAAAAATTACTCTATATATTAATAAATTTTTTATTTATAAAAAATATTTAATCTAGTCAATATAATAATTATGATTTTTTTTTAAAATTAATTTTTATTTAATAATTTTTTATTGTGTAATAAATTTATAAATTATATATTAAAAAATATTTGAAGTATTTGATGGCATAAAAACTTCTGCATCAATTATATTGTTTATAATGGGACCTAAAATACACTATGGTACAATTTATTATCCCTTTGTGGAAGTTATAAAATTGCAGGATAAATAGGCAAAATAAAATGTTGTTGAAAATAAAAATATTTACAAAAATGGGCAAACCAGTCATCATGATATTTCCTTTATTAGTTAGTATAGGTAGCAAGAAAGAATAGCTTTTGCAATATAGATATTAGTGTGTTTGACAATTTCATAATTTTTATCTAAAAACCTACAAAAATAGCCAAACACAAGCAAATAGAGGTTTGCATATTTATCAAAAGGGCTATTTATTACCTTCTTCCATCATAATTTGCTTTGTCTGGATGCATATGATAAGACCTTTTCTTTATGAACTTGTCTCTTATCTTCTTCGTTTTGGTGCCAAGCCTTTTACTCAATTATCCTCATCCTACTTTTTTTTTTTCACATGCTCATCATTATTATGATCATCATTTATATTTAACTACAACTTCATTGGGTACATATACTACTAGTATAAAAATTTGAATATGATGTTTAGTATGTCATTAAGTAGTTTTAATAATAATATTTTAAATGAAGTTACATTTTTTTTAGAATTTTTTACGCGAATATTTGTTAGAAATTCGTTACTCTTTCATATTTTCAATTTATTTTTTCAACTTTATTTGTAAATTGAATTTCAATATCTTTTGAAAAAAATCGTAAATAATTAAAAGTGATGTATTTATCACAAAATCAATAATGAAATTATATTTGAAAATTTTCATTTAAAAGAAAATTGTTTTCTTCCTTTCATTACAAAAATATGGATGAATTTTTGTTATTTATTATTATAATTTAAATAAATATTTAGTTAATTTAAATAAATATGTACTTTCAAGCACGATTTTAAATTAAAAAGATAAAAAATTAAAAGTTGTATTTGCAAACACAATTTTAGTTAAAAATAAATAAAAGTTGGAAGTTGTCTTTTAGAGAACAACTTCTGATTTAAAAAATAAATTCGTCAAAACAAATTACAACTTCAAATTAAATTTACACCCGTTACACGATTTATCTAATTTTGTAATTTTTTTAAAAGTTATCCATTTTTGTAAAATGTAGAAAATATTACTCCAAATTTATAAATTTTCCTAAAAAACAACAAAGTAATTTTGTAATAATTTACCTAAACTCACATGCTATCTCCCATTCCCTCACAATATAACTTCTTAAAAGGTTCACTAATTAACGAGTAACAAATTACTACAAAGTGTAAAAACATGATAAATACACTAGCTATAATAGCTAAGGAAGGTTGATATGAGGCAAATATTTTTGAACAACGGGACCATGACATCTTCCTTTCCATCTTCCTTTCCAAGTCACCATATTTTCAACCTTGGATAAGTATGTAAATAGTAGAATAGTATTTTGAACCTTGTATTTTGGGCCAATTTAGTAGAGGATTTTGAGCTTTGAAAGGCCAAGAAGAAGGCATCTACATGGTGGCATTTCAAGGCATCCAAATAGGAGTCATGTGCTTCTCTTCCAAGGTGACTCTTCTTGCTTCTCCAAGCCATATGTCCCTTCCTAGTACGCAATCTGTATTGACTCTTCAACCTCTTAGTGCCACTTGTTCTGATGCCAATGGAGAGTTTCTTATTAAAGTCTTGGATTGACACGTGGCAACCCACCAATGGAGTGGGTTGTTAGGTGCCACATGTCATGCTATGAATGGAGAGGATTTTATAACTTCAATAGTAATTTTAGGAGTCTCCTGTTGAACAAAGAAGTTTTGATGATTCCAAATTGTTGAGCAAGATGCTTTGATGTCTCCAAATCTGTGTGGAAAGGTTGAAGACCTTGCTGATGTGTATGTATGTTGTCTTCTAGTTTTTAACTTGTTAATTCACTCCTTAAAATGATTTATGCTCATTTGAATCTTTATCTCTTTTTAAAGTTGAGAAATTTTTATTCAGTTGTTTTCCAAATCAACCAGTTGAAAAAGCTGCCACTCAAGGGTTTGAGGCTAAGATAAGTTTTTCAACCTCTTGAATTGTCGAAAGAACCTGTTGTGTGGCACTTAGTGTTTTTAAAAATGATTTGGAAAAGATGTGCTTATTTTGTCTTTGTTGTTAAACAGAAACTACTGGTTATTTTGATAAAACAACTGGTTATTTTTATGAAAACCTTAACAGGAAAATTATTTCAATTGATTGTTTTGGAAAAGAACCTGTTGCTTTCATAACAAAATTCTGTTAAGTGGTTTGAACTGGTTTTAAATGATTCCAACTACTTCTGGTTTTTGATCTAACAACTTTGACCACTTGATTGAGTCTATATAAAGGCTGTTTGACATTCTTTTCAAGACTCTAAGAAAGAGAGATTACTTAAAAACATTTTTCAAGAGATCAAGAGCTTTGGATCATCTCAAGTGTGTGGAACAGGATTGGGTTTTGTATACTTCTGAACTATAGATTTGTAACACCCAGGTGTATTCTATTCTCTTCTCCTTGAACATTGTATTTCTGTGTGTTCTTGTAGAAGGTAGTTTTGGAAAAGTGTTTGTGAAAACTGTGGTGTTGCCAAAGAGTGGTCTGTGTTCTTGAGGGGTTCAAGATTATCACTCTTGGTGTGTGTTTTGTAATCTATGTTTGATTACATAGTGAATTCTCAATGATTAGCTGAGGAATGGATATAACTTTTGGTTAAGAGTGAACCAATATAAACCTCTTGTGAGATTCTCTCTATCTCTTCTCTCATAAACTGTTTTAACTTTGTTTTATATTCTGATGGTATAAACACCCGGTTGTTTCGTGAAAACAACAAGTTGATTTTTTTTTTTCATAAATACCTTAAATTAGAAATTTTATTGAGTTGAACAAAATATCAATTGGTTAATTTTTCATATTTTTTCACTTTACTTCCAAACTTTGCGAAAATCTTGTGAAAACAATTCACCCCCTCTTGTTTAGGCCACTAATTCTAAGAATTGGCATCAGGAGCTGAGTTCTTGAAAGTTACTCAAGTTTCGATCAAATGGGTGAAAAACTACCTTTTGGGGAGGGTGCTTCTATTAAAAAGTCACCTTTGTTTTGTGGATTGAATTATCAATTTTGGAAGGTAAGAATGAATTTTTTTGTTGAATCAATTGATAGAGGAATTTGAGATGCTATCACAAATGTCCTTTTTGTACCTAAGTTTGAAAAAGATGATGTTTTCATTGAAAAACCTTGGTCCCAATGGACTGAGATTGAAAATAAAAAGGGTCAATATGATTGCATTGCCAAGAACATTATCACTTTTGCTTTGAATTCAAATGAATTTTTCAGGGTCTCTTAATGTGCATCGACAAAGGAGATGTGAGACATCCTTGAGGTTACCCATGAAGGCACAATTGATGTGAAGATGGCAAGGAAACATGCCTTGATCCAAGAATATGAAATGTTCAGGATGCTTAAAGGGGAAACCATCTCGGATGTGTAGAAAAAATTCACCCACATAGTGAATTAACTCATTAGCCTTGGCAAGATATTTGAAAGGGAGGAGCTGAACATCAAGATCCTCAAAGGCTTGGATAGATCTTGGAAAACAAAGGTCACTGCAATTTTAGAATCCAAGGATTTGACCACATCGACCACAACCTCCTTCTTTGAAAAGCTAAGGGAGCATGAACTTTAGATGAACCGACTTAATGACCAAGAAAATGAAGAAAATCATGTGAAGACTCAAATGAGTGTAGTGATGGTGAGACTCTCAACTTGCTCACAAGGAAGTTTGGCAAGTTCTTGAAGAAGAACAGTCGAGAAAATTTGATGACTTTTTATGGCAAGTGCATCGCGTTGTTAGAAGTAATAATTGGCCCTAAGGACGGATATTGTTCCCGTCGGTTGACCTAAACGTCTTCGTGTGTCTTTGACAACTTCGCGTCCAAGAACCCTCCGTTCCTACGTCCCTTTCCTCCGGTGGAAATACTTGCAGACAAAGAGACAAAGGGCGCCCTCACGACTGTTTGCAGTCCGACACTCAAGTCAGACTTTCGGGCAATGAAACACCAAACTCTAACCCTGAGAGCATTGTGTGTGTGTTCTCTCTCTGTGTTGCTTCTCTTAGAAATGCGTAATGCGTACTAACAAAAACGTACCTTGTTATGTTTGTTGTTACCCTTATATACCTTTCAGTGTCTCTGCCATTCTGGTTAACTGTGACTTAAGCGTACTGTAGGCGCGCCTTAGCGACACTATCACCCAGTCTTAAGGCCATCTTAGTGCGTAAGGCTGCCCTGTCGGGGCACATTTGGTGCGGGATGACCACTTGGGCGCCGACTCATGCGCCCAATCTCTGGGGTCATCCATCTTGGGCGTTCCCTGCCCCAGTCACGTGCCATGCATGCAGAACATGATATGATTCCAATAGCACAATATGAATGATTCTTGAAATTCTTAGGAATCAACTTGAGTTGGATATGAGATAGACACTTTTTGATAGAATTGGATCAAGGTTCTATGTTCAAGAACTCACCAAGACTAGTACCAAAAACCAAACTCACATGGAAGATCCATGTATTGTCAATTGAATCAAAACATCAACTAGAAATGAAGAAGAAGCAAAGATGAACAACAAAAAGTAAATGACCGAAGCAAAAAACAATAGAAGCTAGAAAACCGAACTGAAAAAGCAAAGGAAACAAGCTAAGACATGAACATAAAAAGAGAAGAAAGGAAGGAGAAGAGAAAGCTCATGAAGATGGAAGGATTGGTTGGATGAACACACCACTTAGAGGATGGAGACCCCAAGATGAGTGTGCTATGCCGCCACTTGAGGTAACCAAGAACTCTCAAGATAAGACTAAGTGAGGAAGGCACAAAGCTCTCCAATTCTCTCTCAAATTGAGTAGAGTTTCTCTAATTCAAAATTCAAATCTGAAAAATACAGAGGAAACAACTTAATTTATAGGCTAAGAGGTGCTGAAATGTGAAGCTAAAACAAATGCAAATTCCCCCCAAATGACATGAAAGTTGGCGCCAACTATAGCATGAGGAAGGTGTGACTTCCTCTCTTAGTTTGGCACCACTCCTATTTACGTCTACACCTCTCTACTAAACGCACACCCCCCAAGCTTCCTACTATTTTCCTAAACTAAAGACCTAAAGATGCTTTTACAAAAGAGGTTTCTCATGTTTCCCTCTAAGCACCCTCTAACACAAAGAAATTATAAAAAGGGAAAACAAAAGTCCATTAGCTCCTAAAGCCTTGAACATGCTCCTTGTAAGCCTTTGAGGTGGGCTATTAACTCCATGAGCGTCCTCCATTTGAGCCTCAACCTCTTCTTGCTCTTGATGATTGGCCTCCATGTCCACTTGAGCCTGAGACGTGACCCTTACGAGTCGTCTCTTTCCCAGTGGCTCTTTGATGGTGGTGCGTACTACCGCATTCCCTACACCCCATGCACAGATCCCTCGTGATCTGGGCCTCTCCCTACTGGTAATTGGGATGTGGCTTGAAAACCACCTTTTTTGTCCATCTTTACTGTTGGGGTGTCGAGGCCCGAGGCCTCCACGCCCTGCCTCGATGTGCCCCCTCCTTGGCCCCTTACCCGTGAGCCTATCGAGGCTTCTCCCTGTCCTGCTGAACTTTCCAGTGGACCCAGCCTTCGGGGCTCCACCTTGACTTTGGTCAACGCTCGAGTCCGATGACCGGTCGGTACACAAGCCCCCCAATCTTGAGCTGTCAACTTGTTCAGCGAAGAGACTATGGCCTCACCCTACCGACCTACGTGGCTCCCTGTGACAGGACGTGTACAATGCATCGAAGTGACGCTTTCCTGCTCATGTTGTAATCAACGCACACGTGTCTTAATCAGGCGGCTGTGACTTAACGTCGCTTGCGCTTCTCAAGTTTACGTTAAGTCTTTCGAAAATGCGCGCTTCATGCACTGTTCCATCACTTGAAACTTCTCTCGCACTCTTCATGTTCTCCCTCGAGCTCTCTGGTTTCCTTTCTTAGCAAAACCCAAAACTTTTGCTCATCAACAATCAAAGGTATGGTTTTTCTCCATTGATTGCTCTTTACTTTTGTTTGCGCATTGATAACTACCTGAGACTATTTAAATTCCACATTTTAAGCTTTCTTCTGCATCTTCTTCGTTCCTCTGTTTTCTGGGTTTTTCCTATGAGGGTAGGGTTTTCTGGGTTTCTTTAGTTTCACACCATAGTCCCCCCTTGCCAAACCTTTGCTTTCTTCTTTTCCTTGTTTTTCCTAACTTCCTTCATCATGGCACGGACGAAAGTCACCCCCAACCCTCCTCCTCCTAGCATCAACTATAAGCCCTTATACCCTTGGGCTTCCAACGAGTTCCTCGTTGAAACCTCCTCCCTCACCTCTCTCGCTGACTGGAGGGCACACTTGGACATCGAACTTTGTTGAAGATGGTTGCTGCCCCTTCAAGACATGTGTTTGATGAAGACTTTTATGTACAATTCATGTATATTTACATCTGCTTTAAGAATGTCTTAGGTAGAGTTTAGAGGTTGTTTAAGAGTAGGCCTTTTGCTGGGTAACTTACCTCCTAACCACTGACCATGTGATAAGAACAAGCACAAAATTTCTTAAACTGTTTTTCACATGTTTTACAAAAAACACGTTTACTGCATAAAAATAAATTTGTTCTTTTCTAAATAAACAAATTCATTTTTAACTGATGCCTTGGCTAAGTCTTGTGAAAATTAGATTTTGTGCATCAAGTATTTTGACTAAGTCTTCTACCTTTCAAAATGACTGTGTTCTAATAGTTAAGCTTTTTTCTGTTATCGTTTTGAAAAATAAATCTGTTCATCTATAAATGAATAGATTCTTTTTGACTTTGGTGCCATGTCTATCTTAAACGGTTTTCAGTTTTGTTCCTGCACCAGAATTACTGACTAAGGCTCCTCACATAACTGATTCTCTAACTGCTTTTGAAAATAAATCTGTTTATTTTATTTTCAATCTGTTCTTTTTATAACAGCTTTAATGTTTTTCAAAAAACTGTTATAAGTTGGTTTTCTATAAAAAGAAAACTTGTTTTTGAGTTTAAACAATCGATCATACAATTGAGAAAACAAGTTTTGCATTAGAGAATTAAGGATTTACAAAGGATTAGCATTAGTTCTTAAAAGATTTCGAAAAATCACAAAGTGTTTGTTCTTGTTTGGCTCCAAAAGCTTGGTGAGAGGTGCTGCTACTGTTCTAGCAATCTGTTCTACTGGTTTAAGGCAAATTTTTGCATCCTCAATCAGGTGTAGTCGTTTCACATTTCTTTTCTTTAAAAAGTTTGGTTGTACACTCTTCTTGATAGGGTTTCTTGAAGAGTGTGTGTGCTGAAATAAGGTTTTTCAGCAAGTGTACCTAAGTTCTTGTAGGGTTCAAGAACAGTGGGATTTGTGTTTGTTTGAATTGTGATTTAGTGAATTTCACCTTGGTTTAGGTGAAGACTAGATGTAGCTCAGTTGAGTGAACCAGTATAATTGCCTTGTGTTCATTCTCCCTTAATATCTGCAATTAAATTTCTGCATAACTGTTAAACTGTCAAGAAATAAATATGTTCAATCAATAATAAATCTGTTCTTTCTGGGCTTGTGACATACTGTTCTTAATTTCTGGAAAAACTGTTTTGATTTTAAGAAGAACATAAATAACCTGTTAAAAAGCCACTGAAATAGATTGATTGTGATAGGTTATTCAAGTAATTGTCAAGCTATCAATTGAACCTTAATCACTTGCTTAAAATTGAAGCTTGCTGTTTTGTGATTCACTGGTTTTCGTTCTAATATCAGTGTGTGTGTATCTAGAAATTCTATCTGCATTATCTTGTGATCAACTTGACTTTATAAACGTTTTTCAAACACAAACCGTGCCAAAATAAATCTGTTCAATTTCAAATAAATCGATTTATTTTCTGTACACTGTGATAAATACTGGTTCTGCAAGAAACTTTTAAAAGGTCAATTCATCCCCCCTCTTGAACTTTGGCACTATTAAACCCAACAAACTTGACTTCAAGGGTAGAGCGTTCGGGAGAGAGTGTGATGCTTACATCTCGGTTCGCCCCTGCGTAGAGGGCGAACCCGTGTGCGTGGACAACCGCGCCAACAATGGTGAACCATTCTTTTTCTTCTATCAGACCGTCTTCAAGCGCATTAGGCAGCGCCTCCCCTTCAATAGCTTCGAAAGGGAGTTATTAACTGTGATAAACGTCGCTCCTGCCCAGCTGCATCCCAACAGCTGGGCCTTCATCAGGGTCTTCTTCATTCTTTGTAACCACTTTGGCCATGCCCCCTCTTTAGATGTTTTCCTCCATTTCTTTGAGGCTAAAAACCCTAGGAATAACCTCTGGGTTAGCTTCAGCGGGGTGACAGGGAGAGTTATCCTTACCAGGTTCCAACAGTCTTACAAGGGGTTTAAGGGAAAATTCTTCAGGGTGTGCTGCTCTGAGCACGACCGCACCGCCCTAGACGAATTTCCCTTGTACTGGGTGGGGAAGTTAAAACTCAAGAAGGCCAAAACCTTTGATAAGCTCTCTTCAGCTGATCGCGGGGTATGCCAAGTTTTGGCCAGCCTAGGGGTGATCTTTACCACCGCAGAGATCATCAAGAACGAATACAGCCCAACTGGGCTTGTTGGTTATATTGGTATAAGAATCCTCTCCTGATCTTCCTCATACACCACTCTGTTTTTTATCTGTATCTGCTAGCTTATACTTGTGCTGGTTTTCTGATTCTTCCCTGTTTACTAAGTCCTTAACTCTCCTTCTTTTGGTGCAGGGATGGTGTTGAACGCAGAGAAACATGATAGATTAGCTGAGGTTCTATCCATACGCGACGACGCCACTGCTGTAGCGGGCGCCTCAGCACCCTCTTCCCCACCTGCCACCCAAACCACTCCTGTTCCACCTTCAACCCAAACCACTCCTGCTCCTGCTTCCTCAACCCCTATTGCCGCAATTCCCTTGGCAACAGTTAGGGCTTCTCCACCTCCAGCCCCCCTTGAGAAAGGCAAGGGGGTGGTGCTCATTGCTTTTGACGATGAGGAGGACACCATGGAAGCTCCTGTCTTCAAGAGACGCAAGGCCGCGACAACAGCCACCTCCCATTCCTCTTCAGCTGGCTGCCATGCTCTTGTCCCGAAGGGCCTTCTTGATGTCCTTCTCAATCTAACGAAGGTTGGCCACCTCCAAGTACAAAGTAGTTTCACGGTTCGCCAGTTCTTCCTCAAGGTCACTGGAAGCTTGGGCCCTAGCAAGAACCTGATCGGAAGCCAGCGCAAGTCCCCCAAGGAACTCAACCATGCGATCCCGAAGGAGATTATTGTCCAGACCTTCTAGCTCACCACTTCGGGAATAATCAAGCACTTGTCTAAATAGCGGTGGAAGGGGTGCCGAGGATTCAGTCCTTTGACCCTTAGTAGCACTCCCTTCCCCGCCCCCCGTGGCAGCAGGGAAAGAGGAGGATGCACTCGGAGGATGATCTACGAAGCGTGGAGCACCAGCCGAAGCAGAAGCTGAGGGCACCATAGATGCACCTACCCTCGGTCGCTTATGGACTAGGCCAGTGCAGGTGTCCTCATCGTTCGATTTGACCGCCAGCACCCCCTGAGTTCGCTGGCAGCAGGGGCCAGATTGATCGGCTGAGTGGCCGGGATAGTTGATGAGGAAGGAGCCAAGGGTACCGACAGACTCGTCCCAGCGGCTATCGCCCTTTGTTTGGCCAGAAGGTCTGCCAATTGCTTTTTCTTATCATCGTTAAGGCGTATACCTGTGCAACAGAAGCAGATCAACATAAAAAGGCGAACAAAACTAGAATGAATGAAAAACCAGGACAAAAAGGAGGAATACCGATATAGCTATCAAGGTCTTCGGGGCTATACTCGCGTTTGAGTAGCTCCAAAGTACTCAGGGGAGCAGCAAATCCAAATAAAAGCTCACATACCCCTCTCTCCAGGACAGAAAGATCCTCGAAATGCCGAACCCGCCGTAGGTTCGGCTTCTCTGTCCAATATAGAGGAAACCCGTCCAAAAGAGAAGGGTCCCTGCGGTTGCAACGAACTTTAAAAAAGTTCTTCTTGAACCCTTTGTACGACTACTGAAAGAGCGTTAAAAGCACTCTCCCAGCCACGCCATTAAGGCTAACCCACAACTTTTTTCCCGGGTCCTTGGCCTCGAAGAAATAGAGGAAGATGTCCACCAATGGCGTAAGGCCAAGACTGCAACAGAGAATCGCGAACGCCCGCACAAACGCCCAACTGTTAGGATGAAGCTGAGCGGGGGCTACATTCAATTCAGTCAATAAGGTACGCTCGAAGGGGGTGAAAGGTAACCGAAATCCCAGCCTTTGAAAAAGGGTCGAGTAAACGAAACAGAAGGCGCCCTTGGGGTCGGAGGTTTCATCAGCACACACTGGTTCCCCCATGCGGCAAGACGGGTGGCACGATTGTCTCTTCCTATAAGCGGTTATGCTTTTTAGGGTCGTGAAAGTAGACGTCTCCCGCAGAAGGTCTGCTGGAGCCCAACGGTACAGAGACTCGTAAAAAGAGGCAGGTGGAGGGGGAACTGAGGAAAATGGAGGAACAGAAGGGGACGACAAGGTCAAAGCAAAGTCAGAAGGGGAAACCAGCTCAAGAATTTGTCTCGTTCGCTTGGTCATCTTGACGAGAAAGCAAAAGAGACAGAGAAAGGAGAGACCTTAGAAGGGAAACTGCGTGATTCGCTGACACCGGAGGAAACCCGGAGAAATGAAAACTCGGAAAATATGAGCAATAGAAATAAATGTGCAAAGAAATGCGAAAATCAAAACAGTCCCAGGCAGTTGTAAGCACATTACAAGCAGCGAAATCATAAGTGGAAAAGCGATCGAGAAATAAAAATCATACCTTTTGAACGTTGTGATTCGAGGGTTTGCGTTTCTGAAGAAAGATAAGAGAGCGTTTACGCTTTGCAGAATGCTAAGTGAAGGGTCGTGTAAGCGAAAATAATGAAACATTGGCGGGAGCGCAAGGGTTAAAATGTTTGAACAGTACACGGAGAATTTCGAACTCCAGTAAGTCCCAACCGTTGATCTTGACGCTGATTAGCGGGCAATGATGAGATGTCACTTCAGAGTACTGTTCATGCCCATTACCCATTTCCATGTAGGTCACGCAGCGCGATCACTTAGTCTCTCCGCTGAAACAAGTTACAGCTCGAGACTGGGGGGCTTGTGTCCCAACCAGTCCTCGGTCATTGACCTAGAGACTGACCTCAGGCATCGTGCACTGAGGTATGGTAATGAAAGGGGGTCACATAAGGTGGGCCCCAGACGCATTTACCAGGGAATTAGTTAGTCTTTGAGTCGCTACCCTAAGCCTGATGTCGGAGATCGATATCGGACCTCACTGGTAGAGGGAGAAGATCGGACAACGACCGTTAGGACGAAGTGAAAGCCCGTAAGGTGGGCCCTAGGATTTCATAAAGATAAACAGTTAAAGACAAGAGATGTATGGAAAGCCTAAGGAACGAGGGATTCATGCATGTGGGATGTGTGACGCATGAAGGCGCAACATCATGGGTAATCCTAGGAGGCGTAAGGGCCCAGTAGAATTAGGGTTTCCAGGGAAGTTGCATGCATGACACGTGGATACTTAGGGCACTCGCGAAACAGATGGCGCTGGAGATTAGGTGCACCAAGTTGGGACCTAGGCGACCATTCTGATTATTCGTTGCACTCCAGATAAAGGAAGTTCATGTGCCAGATACGCTAAGATTACACAATAGCTGCACAGGGACACTTCCCAAGGAACCCTAGATAGTGGTAACAGAACAAAGGTAAACCCTAGTTTCGACCTATATAAAGGGTGCTAAGAACCCTAGTAAGGTACGCAACTTTGGAGATTAAAGCTATTTTATACACTTGATGTTCTTTGCCCTAAAACTAACTTGAGCGTCGGAGTGCAAACGGTCGCTAGGGCGCCCCTTGTCTTTGCAGGTGAGGAGTTTCTTGGTGGAGAAGGCACGGTTCTCGAGCAAGGATAGAAGGGCCAAAGCAGCCGTGGAAGATTACCGGCAAGGCGAGTCAACTGGACATAACAGTTTTGAACAAAGCACCCTTGCTGTATAGTATTAACGAGAAATGCTCTATGTTTTTGGAAAGAATTGGTACTGTTTTGCTTCTTTTTAATACAAGAGCTTGTTGTTGTTTTTTTTTTTTTTATTTCTAATTGCATCATGCAAAATGTCAAGAACATTTAATTTCACAAAAAAAATAATATTGGTGGATTCAAGATAATTGAACACTTGCAATCATATGTTTGGAACTTAATATCAACTTCTACTAAAGAACAATTAAAAGTAAGCCAGAAGAATTAAAGTAATAACACCTAAAACACTAAAGAACATATGACAAAAAGTAAAAAAGCAAGATCAATGAAAAGGCACAACAAGGAACATATTCAAAACGAAAAATGCAATGAATATAACAATGTAAAAAAAAAAAATTCTGCATTGAATTAAAGGTGCTGGAAAATTAAAAACAAGAATGTAATGACAAGAAAGTAAAAAACACAAAATGTAAAGAATAAAAATGTAAATTGCTTGAATTAAAAGTGCCAAATCAACTAAAAAAGATGAACAAAACCATAGCTCATGATACCACATGATGTGAGTTGGTTAGGAGATGATTCATTAGTTGACACTTTTTAGAATTAAGATCAAGATTCTTAAGCAATTTAAAGAAACCGAAGAATACAAAACAAGGAAGATGAATCGAATAGAGACACAATTAAAGACACATGAACCAATTAGAACATCAAACAAGCAATTCTACCGAATGAAATGAAGAATAACACAATTTCAACCGATTAGAATCTAGAAATAACAACATTCAACCAAATAAAATCAAGAACAAATGAACAAGACATGTTTAGAATTTGATATGGATGGAAATGGAAGAAAAAGATGAAAGGTTGGAAAAACTTATGTGGTTGATGCAAGGGAAGAGGAACACACCACTTGGAAGGTGAATAGGTTCCAAGATGAGTGGAGGTTTCCGCTACTTGAGAGCTCCGAAGACTCACATGATAAGACTATGAGAAGGAGAACAAGTCTCAAAATCTCACTCAATTTGAGAAGAGTAACTTTACTTTAAAATTCAATGTGTCTTTACAAAATTCAATGTAGAGGGTCGGTCATTCAAAAGGCAAAAGTGGGAAGAAGCAAATGAAAAGACATCTTGAAATGCCGCCCCAAACAATTCACAAACTCTATGGAAAGTGTGACTTTTCTACTACTTTCTCATAAGTCCTATACTCCTTTTCTTACTTCCTTTTGATGTTCTATTTTAAATCTATTCTAAAGATATTACAAAAAGATATATCAATTGAAGCTCATCTACTAATGCTTGTGTCCTTGCTCTTAATAATCTTTTGTTAGGCTTGGGCCTCAATGTTAAGAACACTAATAAGAAGAACTTCAAGTGTTGTGGTCCTTGACCATTCCTCCTATTGATGGAATCTCCATTTGCTTGTTGAGATGACCCTTCAAAGTTAGCATCCATTGTCATCTTCTTATGGATTTGGGTCATATTATCTCTTCAGTGTCATCAAGATAGGTATTCCTTCTTTAGTTAACTCCTTTGAAAATCTTTTTTTTACAGGAATCCTAGAATGAGGAGTTGACTACATTATATCAACATAATGCCAAAGCTAGACATATCTTGTTATACGCCTTTTCTGAAGAGAAAATTTCTAAAGTGCATGCTATGGTTAGTGCTAAGGATATGTGAGAGACATTTATATTGTCGCATGAAGGATCAAAGGAGGAAAGGAGAAATAAAATTACCTTGTTGAGAACTCACTATAAGATGTATACAATGGAGCAGAAGGAATCCATAGAATCTATGATAACACAACTTCATACCATTTTGAATAGTCTCAAATCCTTGGGTATTGTCATAAGTCAGTATGACATAAATGATAAAGTACTCATAATTTTCCCTCTAAAATTAAGAGCACAAGAAGCCGCCCTCAAAGCATCTAAGGATTTAGAGGTCATGCCCTTTGAAAAATTAGTAGGTATTCTTATTATTCATGAACAAGTTTTGTAGGGAGATGACAAGATTATTAAAGCTAATAACTCGACCCTCAAAACCTCACACAAAGGTAAAAGAGATGATTCGTCTAAAGCCCTTCAGACTACAGAAAATGCATCTTAAAATTCAGAGTCTAATAATGAAGACCTTGCTTTCATCACTCAAAAGCTAAGAAAAATATACTGGACCAGAGCGCTAGAGTTCAACGCTCGGTGGTCGGACCTCAACACTTGCCATAGGCAGGTCAGCTCGGCTTGTGGCCCCAGATATATGTGTAGGCCCTTTCTTGTGTAACCCTTCGTGCATAAAGCCCAGAGGACTAGTGAGGGGTAGTTTGGACCTAGGGGTGTGCTTAGTGCAAAGGGGGTCTAGTTTAAGTAAACGTTTTCCTTTAAACCTAAGCCCATGGGTGCTAGGGCACATAGAGGTAAGGTTGCATGTATTCAAAAGATAGCGTAGTGCCACGCTAAGGGTGGTTACGTGAATAGATTGGACCCCTGATGCTGGTACATGAGTTGGTACGCTAGTGGTTATTCTGTTATTATTTTATGCACTCCATGAAGGAAAGATTCCATGATGATGCAACACCGTGAGGGTGTTCCCTTGAGCAAAATATTTTCTTGTTGAGTATGCTTTCAATTGAGATTATATTCTCATGATAGAAAACTGTTACAAGGTGATGGAAGAGGCCCAAGCTCAGACCCTAGTTCAAGCCCAACAACTAGGTCCATGGCAAAGAGGATTCAAGAAGATTGAGACTTTGCTACTGATGGCAGAGAAACATTTCTTTATATGTTCAAAGAGGACCACAAGAAGTAAAGCCGAAGCCATGAGAGCTAGTTTCTTTATTTGTAGTTTTAGTAGAATAGAGTTCCTTTAGCATAATGGGGGAGGTGTGTTCATCATTGTAGCTTGAGTAAAGCCTTTTAGGGTAAAAATTTAACCTAGCTTCTAGAAGTTTACTCCTAGGGTGCGGCATTGACTTTAGTCAAAAACCTAGCAGCCGCTCTTTTGTGTATTTCCCATCCTACCCTTGGTCCTTGCTCTCCAAGGCACCATCTCCTATAAATAGGGTGCTTTGGCTCATGTTTTGTAAGATCAATTTTATGAGTAAAAAACTGCCAAATATTGCAAGCTTCTACTCCCTTGTTTAGTCTCTCTAGGTTAGACACTTTGATCTTCACCTCCACCTTTCTCCAAGTAATATGGTCCAACCAATCACTCTCCATACCTTTCATGCACCTACAAGGAACCCATAGCTCTATATGAGCCCTCCTTGATCCATCACATCCATTGCTTCCGCCACCCTTTTCAAATCTCCAAGAAGAACAACCCATCTTTTGGTATCAACCCATCATTTGGTATCTAGAGCTTTGGTTCTTCAAGAGAGAAGTGTTCTCTTAATTTTATTTTTGAGTTTTCTTCAAATTCGTGTTGTTCATCTTACCTTGATTGTCTTGCTGTTTTTTTATGTCATTTTAATTGTGTTGCTGTTTTTAAATTGCTGTACGGTTTTATTTTGGTTCAAATTGTTCTTGAGCTTCCAAACTGTTTTTAGGTTCCATTGAGTATTTTATTTGGCTGATTAGGT
The DNA here is from genome assembly GCF_051622355.1 of Phaseolus vulgaris. Taxonomy (NCBI): domain Eukaryota; kingdom Viridiplantae; phylum Streptophyta; class Magnoliopsida; order Fabales; family Fabaceae; genus Phaseolus; species Phaseolus vulgaris. Next base: position 21,298,651 of record NC_143501.1, on the reverse strand, counting down.
TCCAAAGTGTTTGTGGTTAAGTCTTTTTTATTTTTGAATCCATACAAGTTTTGTCAAAGTCATGTTCATCCTACAATGTCATAAATTCCTAGTGGTCCCTTTTATTATTGATTTGGTTGCTTGATTTTGACTTTGATTTCTGTTTTTAAAGCTTTGGTGCCTTTTATATTTTCATATTTGAGTTCATACTTGTGTGTTAGTTCCATACAAGTTCTTTTTCCAATCATTTTCATTGTGTTTTTGAAGTTTCCTTGCTGTTTTCTAATTCCAGTTTAGGATTTCTCTGTTTTCACTGTTACTGTGCTGGCTGGAATCTTTCCCAGAAATTAATTCTGTGGGTGAAAAATTCTGAAATTTTTGATTTGAGTAGTTTTATGTGTTGAGAAAAAGTTAAAAAAAGAAGTACATCAAAATTCAAAATACAAAAAAAAATGATAAATGAAATACGAACAGAGTGCAAAAATTCTGACTCTGGAAAAACGGTGATGCGGCAGTGATCTTGAAAAATATATTAAAATTATTTAGCTCACTGTTTTGGTGAAATTCCAACGCCTATTTTGAGCTAAAACATTGAAGTTTCTATGGTTAAAATTTCAAGCTCAATTTTGAAGTATTCTGTCCAACATAAATTTGGGAAGTTGTGAAAAATTTACACACAAAAATTCTGTAGTGCTGTTTTTGTTTTATTCATCTAGTCTAGTTCCATTCACTAGGATTCCACTTTGTGTGCTACCTTTTCTTGTGTTCCTTAATTTTTTTGCTTGTCAATTTTATTGAATACTCTTAAGTCTTGTCAAATATCAACTCCATTTCCTTGATTTTAAAATTTGAGTTTTGTTGCTTTAAAACTTGCTTGACCTCTCTTTGATGGAATTTACCTAAAAAGTGTTTTGGTGGGTAGTGGAGCTAAAATTTTGTTTTGGTGAAAGCTATATCACTAAAAGGGAGCTGGATTAAAGACTCAAGTTTGAATAACCTAAGGAGAAAAAGCAAGGGACAACAACAACCTCACTTGAAAAATACACAAATATACGCAAAAGAACTACAAGTGAAGGAGTGCATAGAATAAGACTTTAATATTTGTGCATAAAAAAAATTGTTGACCTAATTTCATTGTATTTCTTTGAGTTGTAATTTGCAAGAACTTTGATTAATTAGTGGATTAATACGCTTTAGTCAGTGAGTGTGTCTTCAAGGTTCCAAAGTGCCAAGAAGCCTCACCTTAGGATTCAACTAGTTTTAAAGCTTTCTAGATAGCAATTTTCTTGTGTGATTTATTGCTTTACATTGTTTTCTTGCATAAAACTTTGTTTTCCTCTTTGATTGTGCTCTAAGTGAATTACTTAGAGAAGGGTTTGTGAAAGTATTGTGGAATAGAATCTGGCTAGGAAAGGCTTGGTACTTAAGTGACCCACCTCCCTTTCCTGGGAATCTACCTACGATACTCCACCTATCTTTCTTTCGGTAAATTGCTTCTAACACATAACTTTCAACATGGCTTGTCATTCTTCTAGTCCAAGTGAAAGTGATAGAAATTCTATAAAATCTCTTTTAAAACAATTAGCCAAAGACTTTCAATCACTATCACATAGACAATTGCAACATGAGGTCCAAATCATAGAAGATAAAAAAGAAAGGGATGCTCATCTTGCTATTTTAGAAGAGGAGTTGAAAATTGTGAAAGAAAAGGATGACTCACATGATGAGGGGAGTATGAGAATTAATGATTATTATCAACCTCCATCTAGAAGAACTAGAAGGGAACACCCAAAGGAGACTAGGGTAGACTTGCCTCATTTTTATGGGAAAGAAAATTTTGAAACCTATCTAGATTGGGAGATGAAGGTAGAACAACTTTTTGCTTGCTACCATGTTAGTGAGGAGAGGAAAGTACCCCTAGCTACCTTAAGTTTCCAAGGGAATGCTATGTATTGGTGGAATGCTCTAAAGAGAGAAAGTCATCTCCACAAGGATCCTCCATTACATATTGGAACGACCTTAAGGGAGCCTTGAGGTGTCGCCATATTCCCTCATACTACAATAGGAAGTTGATGGACAAGCTCCGAAGATTTCATCAAAAAAATCTAAGTGTAGAAGAATATTGGCAAAAGATGGTGTTATATATAATAAGGGCAGGGATCAAAGAAAAAGATAATACCACCATATCAAGGTTCTTAAGTGGTCTTAATCTTGAGATAAGAAACAAAGTTACCTTATAAAGATTTAAATGACTTGATTCAACTTAGCATTAAAGTTGAAAAACAAATTTTGAGAAAACAATCAAGTGAAAAACAAAGTTCATACTCTGTATCTTATGACAAGGATGAGTTCCAAAAGGGGGAAGATAATATAAAAGAAAATTCTCTAGAACCTTCCCAAGACCTATCCAAATATGTGCATATCTCACACACTCGAGCTAGAGAAATTCAGTGTTTTAAATGTCTTGGTAAGGGTCATTTAGCATCTCAATGTCCCAATGAAAGAACGATGATCTTAAGGGACAAAGATGAATATAGTAGCCAAGAAGAAGAAACTAGTGAAAGTGAAAAAAAAAGAAAAAAAAGAAAGAAATAGAAAATCAAGAAAAAGCCCTTAAGGAAGAAGCTGAGGCGTGAGAGATGGGTGTTCCTTCCCACAAGGTCATTCAGAAAGAAGAAAAATTTGAAAATAAAATTGAAAAGATACTTCTATCTGAACAACCTTCAGGCCTCCTTCTTTGTAAAGGAACACTTACATGCAGTGCCACACTTGTTGAAGTTTGTGAACTACCTCCTCAAGTCAAAATACTTTTAAAAGAATTTGGTGATGTATTCCTTAAAGGAAGACCCATTGGACTTCCATCTTTTAGGGGAATAGAACATCAAATAAATTTAGTTCCGGGAGCTAGTCTACCAAATAGACTGGCTTATACAACTAATTCTAAGGAGACTAAGGAGATAGAATCACAAGTTCAGGAATTGTTGGAGAAGGGCTGGGTTCAAAAGAGTCTAAGTCCTTGTGTTGTACCTATTTTGTTAGTGCCTAAGAAAGATGGCAAGTGGAGAATGTGTTGTGATTTTAGAGCCATCAATAACAACACCAACAAATATAGGCATCCAATTCCATGACTTGATGATATGCTTGATGAATTGCATAGGTTCACTATATTTTTCAAGATTGATCTTAAAAGTGGATATCACCAAATAAGAATCAAAGAGGGTGATAAGTGGAAAACTACTTTTAAGACCAAATTTGGACTATATGAGTGGTTAGTGATGCCTTTTGGACTCACTAATGCACCCAACACTTTCATGAGGCTTATGAATCATGTCCTTAGGGATTGAATAGGTAAATATGTAGTAGTTTATTTTGATGATATAGTAGTTTATAGTCAGAGTCTAGATTCCCACCTAAGTCACCTTAGGGAGGTTCTTTTAGTGCTTAGGCAAAATAGCTTGTTTGCTAATATAGATAAATGTACTTTTTGTGTTGATAGTGTGTTTTTAGGATTCATAGTCAACAAAAATGGGGTACATGTTGACCCCGAGAAAATCAAAGCCATCCAAGAGTGGCCAATGCCACAAAATGTAGGAGATGTTAGGAGTTTTCATGGTCTAGCAAGTTTTTATAGGAGATTTGTTGCTAACTTCTCAAGTCTAGCTTCACCACTCAATGAGTTAGTGAAGAAAGACACTCCATTTTGTTGGACGGACAAGTATGAGCAAGCCTTTCAAAAGTTGAAAGCTCAACCCACCAATGCACCCATTCTAGCTTTACCAAACTTTGCAAAAACTTTTGAGCTAGAGTGTGATGCATCGGGAGTAGGAATAGGTGTTGTGTTATTGCAAGGTGGGCACCCAATAGCATATTTTAGTGAAAAACTTCATGGTGCCACCCTCAACTACCCCACCTATGACAAAGAGCTCTATGTACTTGTGAGGGCCCTACAAACTTGGGAAGACTATCTAGTCTCAAAAGATTTTGTCATACATAGTGATCATGGGTCTTTGGAAGATTTGAAGGGTCAACACATGTTAAAAAAAAGACATTCAAAGTGGATGGAATTTCTTGAGCAATTTCCATATGTTATCGAATACATTCTTGTATTTGAAAACATGCAAGAGCTTTATAAAGAAAATCCGGATTTTGCACCCACTTTTGCTAAGTGTCAATATAGAGCACAAGAAAATTTTAAGTTTCTGAGGGGTACTTATTCAAAGAAGGAAAACTTTGCATACCCCAAGGAACACATAGAAAACTCCTTGTAAAAGAATCACATGTTATGGATCTAACCCCTTTTGCAGGTAGTGAAGATGAAGAGGCAGAAACATGTGATTTGAGGACAAATCCTTTTCAAGAGGGAGGGGATGATGTAAGAGGCCCAAGCTCAGGCCCTAGTTCAAGCCCAACAACTAGGTCCATGGCAAAGAGGATTCAAGAAGATTGGGACTCTGCCACTAATGGCAGAGAAACGTGTCTTTATATGTTCAAAGAGTACCACAAGAAGTAAAGCCGAAGCCATGAGAGCTAGTTTCTTTATTTGTAATTTCAGTAGAATAGGGTTCATTTAGCATAAGGAGGGAGGTGTGTTTATAATTGTAGCTTGAGTAAAGCCTTTTAGGGTAAGAAGTTAACCTAGCTTCTAGAAGTTTGCTCTTAGGGTGCAGCATTGACTTTAGTCAAAACCCTAGCAGCCTTTTTTTGTGTATTTCCCATCCTACCCTTGCTCCTTGCTCTCCAAGGCACCATCTTCTATAAATAGGGTGCTTTGGCTCATGTTTTGTAAGATCAATTTTATGAGTAAAATGCTGCCAAATATTGCAAGCTTCTACTCCCTTGTCTAGTCTCTCTAGGTTAGACACTTTGATCTTCACCTCCACCTTTCTCCGAGTGATATGGCCCAACCAATCACTCTCCATACCTTTCATGCACCTACAAGGAACCCATAGCTCTATATGAGCCCTCCTTGATCCATCACATCAATTGCTTCCGCCACCCTTTTAAAATCTCCAAGAAGAACAACCCATCTTTTGGTATCAACCCATCACAAGGGGTAAACTATAAAAGGGACTTGAGATCCCAGGTTAAGGTACGTTGTTTCTAAGACTGAAACATACTAATTCTTGTTTCTTATAAGCCCTGTACTGACTTGATCATCAGAGACAGACGGAGCTAGGGCTTGTGATCGGAGTCAACCGGTGAGCAGGTCAACCGACAAGAATAAAAAATATGGAGAAAGAAAAGAAACATTGGGAAAGATAGACAATCTAGCAAAGACACCAAAGAGAAAGTGATCTGCTTTGGGTGCAAGAAGTTTGGACACATCATATATGAATATCCAGAGAAAAACTAGGGAGATACTGAAAGAGACAAAAAGAAAAATTCAAACAAGAATAAAATTTTCATGTCTAGATGGGAAGATCTTGATATGTCCAACTCAAATTTTGAGGAGGAGACTCATATAGGACTCATAATAGGCACTAAAGACATTCCAGATTTAGGTGAATCTGATTAAGAGGTAATTTTCTTTGATATTTACTCTCTTAGAGAAGCATAGCAAGAAATTGTTTCATATTATGCACATATCATATCTGAATATAAAGCATTAAAAAGAAAATTTAAAATTATTAACATATAACTAGAAAAACTACAAACAGAAAATATTGTTTTAAAAAATCTTGTTGAGGAAAATGTATACCTTTCTCATAACACCAACATATTCTGTGAAGAGAACAAGGGTATAAATTAGAGCCTAGAAACTCGAAATAGAAATCTGAACAAAGTTAAAAAAAAGCTCTTTTTGTTAAAATAAAAATTGGGCAAAATATCTATTGAAAGATCCAATGATAAAACACTAGACAATCTAGTATCTAAAAAATCTGCTTTAAGAAAATTTTTGTCCTAATTTGATATTTGTGGGAAATCTTTAGATCTTCTCGTAAGAAAGTCGAGGAAGTCTGATAATAAAACTGGGATATGATATAATGATCAATTGTCTAAGAAAACATATCATGTTTCTGCATATGCATCGTCTACTGGTATCTCAAAAAGAGAACCAAATTGCATGGGTATCTAAAAATAAAATAATATCTCTTGCATATGTACTTAACTCAAACAAGGAAACCCATGTCATGGTCCCTAGGCAATTCCACTTCAAAATGTTTATGGGCTGAAAGTGGTCTTCAGTCGAAACCAATATGAACAGGAATATGTGGTGGTTAGCTATAGTATATAAAAATGATGGGACCAAAATGTTTGCAACCAGTAGACGAGTTAAACTTTATAAAATTGATATGAATGAGTCATTAGATCAAATGGCCTCTTTTCTGATGTCTGAAAAAGAATATCATTGGCTATGGCACATTGATGTGAGTTAATGTTTAGATGTTTTTATTTACGGTGACACTTTTACTTAAGATTGGGATTTTAACAATTAAAGGTGAGGACCTAAGGAAGATTCCCACTGGACACGAACTTAACCAAGTGGTTAAGTAAGGATAAGAAACAAGATATACTGAGCATGGGGCATGGAGGTCGAGTAGGTGGAAGGGAACAACTTGCCCATCAGCGACAGGATTCCCAGAGTGGACATTCGCTGGTGGGAAGGTTCCCCCAGCTAGAACATGGATGGTGTAGCAATAAGGAAGGTACCACTAATGACAAGCGATGTCATAGAGATGGTGCATTTTGCTGCTCCCGATACTCGCCTTGTCAAGTGGTGTTCTAGGGCATATTGAGTGCTAGCTTGCTCCTTGAGTAGAGGACTTAGCTGTGCGGCTGGTTACTACACAGAAATAACGTTCAAGTTGCCCCAACCCAGATGACGACACGTTTAGGGTTGGATGCTACCAGTTACTCCAACCCAGATGATGACACGTGTAGGGTTGGGTGCAATAGAGAAGTGACACTCGAGTTATCCTAGCTTAGATGATGACACATGTAGGGCTGGGCGCTACCTGCTATCCCAGCCCAGATGGCGACACGTGCAGGGTTGGATACGAGCCACGCGTCCAAAAGCATAACGGCCTGGAGAGAGAAGAAACCTAGCTATAAAGGTAAACTTAACAGAATTTGCAGAGGTACGTTTTTCATTACGGCTCATTGCTAGGGTTGTGTGCCTTTAGTACGGTTCTACAGAGCATATTTTTTCTCAGTTTTTGGGTGTTCTTGTTACTGACTTGAGCGTCGGAGCGCCACCGGCCGCAGAGGCGCCACCGGCCGCAGAGGCGCCACCGGCCGCAGAGGCGCCACCTTGTGTTTTCAGGTTCTCAGAAGAGGCTTTCTGTGGTGTGCACTTGAAGGGCACGTGGAGTCAAGCTGGTGAGGAGGTTCGTGACGAGGCAATGCTCTAGCGCTAAGTTAACCGACAGGATGATCTGGCGCCCACCGTGGGGCCGTATAAAAGGTGATTCCCAACCATAGTTCGTGTTTGTTGAGGTTTTGGTGCTTTCTGTTCGACTGCTCACTATCACAGTCGGTTCCTGGAGTTTTCACCGTTTGTTTGGAGTTTTTTTGAGTTGCTGGGTTTGCTGGGAAAGGATGAGGACAACGCGGTCTAGTTCAGTCGTGCCATCAACAAATGAGGATGCTGTGTCTATGACGCAGGTGATGGATATGATGAGAACGCTGCAGGAGAAAGTAGTTGCATCGCGTTCTGAACAAGAAAGAATGCATGAGGCGATGGTGGCCTCGCAAGCTAGGAATGAAGAGCTCAACAGGGTTAACGAAGAGCTGCGTAAAGCCCTTCAAGAGCGGGAGGAGCGTGCGGTCGGGGACAGATCTACACCCCCATCCCCACCGCGCAGCTTGCCCATGCCATTTTCTCAAGAGATCATGGACTTAGTGATCCCGGCTAACACTGTGGCGGTGAAAGCGTCTTTCACCGGGGTGGAAGACCCTGAGGCTCATCTCACGGCGTTTCACACCCAGATGATGCCCTCGGGGGGGTCGGACGCGGTTTATTGTAAGGTGTTCATGAGCATTCTTAGTGGAACAACGTTGGACTGGTTTGTCAGTTTACCTACTGGCCACATTAACACGTTTCAACAGTTTTCCAAGATGTTTGTTGAGCAGTATATAGTGAACAAGGAACCACCATTGGTGTCTTATGACCTGTTCGACGTGAGGCAGTACCAAGGGGAGTCCCTGAAGGATTTCTTGAATAGATTCGGAGCTCAGATAGTCCGCTTGACAGGTAAAGACGAAGAAATGTTTGTGCACGCCTTCAAAAAGGGTGTGTTACCTGGACCCTTTAGTGAGTCACTTATCAGGAGTCACCCCGCCACGTTTGCTGAAATCCGGCGACGTGCTGTGGCTCACATCGCCGCCGAGAGCGAAGTCTCCGAGAAAAGGGGAAACGTGGCCCCAGCTAAATCGCGTGCCCAAGCAAGGGTCCAGCCGCAGAGGGTGATGGAGGCGGCAGCGGGGAAGAGGGACCAAAGGATGCGCCATCCTTACGACCCTAAGAAGAATAAGAACAAGGGGCCCGGGCGGCCCAAAGAGACTAATCGCCCTCTAAGGTACGAGTTCGTAATGGGGTTGGCCGATCTGATCGCCATCCCAAACATTGCTCCCAGGCTCAAAGTGCCTGAGAAGACGACATAAAAGGTTTTGGGTCCAAAACCAGACACGTGGTGATGGAGATCAAGCTCAAGAGGACATGGAGGCCAATCAACAAGGTCAAGAAGAGGTAGAGGCACAAATGGAGGACGCCCATGGTGGTCAAAGCCCACCTCAAAGGCTTACAAGAAGCATGTTCAAAGCTTTAGGAGCTAGGGGACATTTATTTTCTCTTTTTGTAATTTCTTTGGTTGAAGGTGCTTAGAGGGAAACATTAGAAACCTCTTTTGTTATAGCATCTTTTAGGTTTTAGTTAGGAGCTTTAGGAGGGCGGGTGCATTTGTAGATAGGTGTAGGAGTAGAATAGGAGGTGCTAAAGTGAAGGAAGAGGCCACACCTTCGTCATACCTTGTAAATAGGCATCGGTTCTAGAATGGTTTAGGGGGGAAATTTGAAATTGTTTAGCTTGCATTTCAGCACCTTAGGCTATAAATAGAGGTGCTTCCTTTGTAAATTTCAGATTTGAATTTTAGAGAAAAGAAACTATACTCAAATTTTGAGTGATCATTGGAGAGCTTTTGAGCCTTCTTCTCTAGTCTTATCTTGAAGGATCCATGGTGTCCTCAAGTGGCGGCAACACACTCATCTAGGAGCAACCATCCTTCTAGTGGCGTGATCATCCAACCATACATCCATCTTCATGAGCACTCTCTTCTCCTTCCTTTCTTCTTTTGTTATTTCCTTGTCTTAGCTTGTTTCCTTGCGGAATTTGGTTCGGCAGTTTCAGCTGTAGTTTGTGTTGCTTCGGTTCTTTCTTTATGCCTTGCTGTTCTTCATCTTTCTTCTTCATTTTCCAGCTTTTTGTTCGGTTCATTTTAATTTCCAGCATTCAATTTCAGTTTGCTTAGCTTTTGTTTCTTTTTTGTTCGGTTCAATTTGACAATAATTGGAACTTCTATATGAGTTTGTGTTTTGGCACTAGTTTTGGTGAGTTCTTGTTCATAGAACCTTGATCCATTTCTATGATAAAGTGCCTAGCTCTTAACCAACTCAAGATGATTCCTAAGAATGTCAAGAATCATTCTAATTGTGCTAGTGGAATCACATCACGTGGTGTGAGTTCCATAAGAGCTTTGGCCACTCCATCAACTCGTGTCTGGCTTTGGGTTACCAACTCACCGAGTTGGTCAAGTGCGGATTCCTGAAAGATTACTTGCTGGAAAAGCAAGCGGGCCAATCAGCAGGTTCCCAACCAGCGGGCAATGAAGGACAGCAGCACGAGGTGCCCGTCCACGGCGAGATCCACACCGTAGCTGGTGGATTCTCAGGTGGAGGGTGCACCTCATCTCAACGCAAGAAGTACGCGAGGTCGTTGATGTCAGTGGAGGTTTTTGAAGATCACTCACCCGACGTGGACATCACATTCACCAAAGGAGACCTTAGGGACGTTGTACCTCACGACAACGACCCTATTGTGATCTCGCTTGTCACAGCGGGAAGGACTGTCCACCGGGTGCTGGTCGACCAAGGAAGTTCGACAGATGTAATGTTTTGGCCGACTTTTGAAAAGTTACAACTGTCCCCCGATCAATTGAGGCCATATGGGGGCTGCTTGTATGGTTTCGCCGGCGATCAAGTGGAGGTAAGGGGGTATATTGAGTTGAGGACGACCTTCACAGACGGTTTGGCCTCACGAACAGAGAAGATCAGGTATCTTGTTGTAAACGCTTCGTCGGCATACAACATAATGTTGGGAAGGCCAACGCTCAACAGAACGGGAGTTGTGCCTTTTACACGACACATGAAGGTCAAACTGCCATCCATGGAAGGTTTGATCATCACCATCTGTTCCGACCAAAAGGAGGCGAAGAAGTGCTACGAAAACAGCCACAAGAGCAAGAGATCCATATGTCACGTAACCACAACGCCGCCCCTTGGCGTGGAGCCTGCGCGGGAAGACCGGCGAGTTTCAGATATGGCGTTGGAGGTGGCCGCCGAGGGCGACGTGCCAATGGAAGATATCGAGGTGAGGTCCGAGAGTGCCGTCCGGATGGAGGGAGAGAGAAACTGCTCGGAGACCGCCAGGGAAGCAGGCATCGCGAGGGCGCTGATCGCCAGCGAAAAGAAGCCTCAGCCAGTGGAGGAATGGCTCATGAAGGAGATCGGCGACAAGACGTTTAAGTTGGGGAGAGCCCTAGACAGCGAGACGCAAGACCAAATCGCCAAGGTGATAAGTAGACACTTGGATGCATTTGCATGGTCTGCTTCAGACATGCCGGGAATCGACCCCGATTTCTTGTGTCATCGCTTAGGAATGGATCCCCAAGTCAGGCCTATCAGCCAAAGAAGGAGAAAGTTCAACGAGGAGAAAAGACAGGCGATCAAAGACGAAACACAAAAACTCCTTGCAGCAGGCCAAATCAGGGAGATCCAATATCCAGAATGGCTCGCCAATGTCGTTCTGGTCAAGAAGAGTAGCGGAAAATGGCGGATGTGCGTTGACTTCACAGACTTGAACAAGGCCTGTCCAAAGGATTCTTATCCTTTGCCGAGCATAGACGCCCTGGTAGACAATGCATCGGGGTGCAAGCTACTCAGTTTTCTGGATGCCTTCTCAGGGTACAATCAAATCAAAATGCACCCCATGGACGAAGAGAAGACTGCCTTCATGACGGAAAGGTCATGCTACTGCTACAAGGTGATGCCCTTCGGGCTGAAGAATGTGGGAGCTACGTACCAAAGGCTAATGGACAAGGTGCTCGCACCTATGCTCGGAAGGAATGAGGCATACGTTGACGACATGGTCGTGACATCCCTGGAGAAAAACAAGCACGTCACCGATTTGGAAGAGTTGTTCATCACAATAGGCAGGTACAAGCTGAAACTGAATCTTGAGAAGTGTGTTTTTGGCGTGGAAGCAGGGAAATTTCTGGGATTTCTCCTGTCGGAGAGGGGAATCGAGGCCAACCCCGAGAAATGTGCCGCCATTTTGGTGATGAGGAGCCCCGCCACTGTGAAGGAGGTGCAGCAGCTCACGGGGCGGATGGCCGCCCTGTCTCGATTCGTATTGGCGAGTGGAGAGAAGAGCCACCCATACTTCCAGTGTTTGAAGAGGAACAACAGGTTTGTCTGGACGAAGGAGTGTGAGGAGACCTTCATACAGCTCAAAGAATATTTGGCGAGCCCACCAGTTCTATGCAAACCCCGAGCCGCAACGCCACTCAGGCTGTATTTTGCCATAACTGAGAGGGCAATAAGCGCAGTGCTCGTCCAGGATCAAGATTAGGTCCAAAAACCGATCTATTTTGTTAGCAAGGTGCTGCAAGGCCCAGAAGTGAGGTATCAGGCCTTAGAAAAGGCAGCGTTAGCGGTTGTATTTTCGGCTCACCGGGAGGAAAAGGACGCACGGATACTTTGTCATCGTGCTCTTTACTGAAAGAAAGGTGTTGCTTATCACCTTTCTTGAGGCGAAGGATGTCGCGATCGGAGTTGACGAATGAAGTCTCACCCAACAAGGTTGCGGAGGCCCACGGGTATAGTCGTTTGTAATCAGGAAGAGGCTTCACCACCGCGCTGGTTTGTGGTGGGTTTGGTTGTGGTTGGCTAGGATGAGAGGACGCGGGTCTCGCGACTCGGTCGGAAGGGACGTTGGGACCCCTTGGGGGGTCGCAGGAAGAGGAAGGGTTTGCCCTACGGGTTTTCGCCGGAGGGTTGCGAGGAAATGGAGGAGGGTTTGGTGTGATTTTTGAATGAGTCATCGAGGAAGCTGCAAGAAGACAAAAAGGTATGAGAGTTCGTAAACAGAAAGACTCGACAGAAGAGGAGAAGAGGGAAGAACAAGAGGGGCTCGCAGAGAAAAGTTCAGAAACCCTAAACGCAGAAAAGAGAAAACAAAGCAGAGAAAACATCCCATAACGTATGCTCCAGACAGGTAATGGATGATGCAAACCGATCAAAATGCAGCAAATATCAGTAGAAGTGATAAAAAAGTTACCTTGAGATGATCAGAAGAGTATTCAGAAAGATGGAGGTTGGAGGAATCGGAGCGTTCGCATGAGCGTTTCAAGAGTTCGAAGAGAGGTAGAAGATAGTGAAATGGCGCGAAGTGTTTAAGAGTTTCGAAGAGTTTCGAACGTTGCGAGAAGCGCAAACGACAGTGAATAATGGACGTTGATGAATCCACGTGTCGAATGATCGAAGAAGTTGGTGAAATGTCAAGTCAGTGAACAGTGAACAGTATGAGCGCCAACGCACGAAGCCACGTAGGCCGCCAGATTTAAACCTCTTTAGTCTTATCGCTGAATAAGTCGCAGCTCGAGACTGGGGGGCTGGTGTACCGACCAGGTCATCGGATGTGATGACGTGTCTAGCACGTGACTACGTGAGGCGGGTTTAGCAGAGCACGTGGCTAAAGAAGGGCGAGTGGTTCAGAAGCTAGTGTAGTCACCGTTTGTGGAAGCGGCGTGTTACAACGTACATGATCGGTTGTCGCCGAGATTGTATAATGTCGACGTGTTAGATGATTGGCGACCAGGTGGCTTGACATCGCCGCAAGAAGCACGTCGCCGGATTTCCCAACACACTCAGTTAAGGTTGCTGGGAACCCAGAAGAGTAAGTCCAACGAGATGATTATTGCGCTGGCATGGGGCATGGAGGTCAAGTAGGTGGAAGGGAACATCTTGCCCATCAGCGACAGGATTCCCAGAGTGGACATTCGCTGGTGGGAAGGTTCCCCCAGCTAGAACATGCATGGTGTAGCAATAAGGAAGGTACCACTAACGACAAGCGATGTCATAGAGATGGTGCATTTTGCTGCTCCCGATACTCGCCTTGTCAGGTGGTGTTCTAGGGAATATTGAGTGCTAGCTTGCTCCTTGAGTAGAGGACTTAGCTGCGCGGCTGGTTACTACACAGAAATAACGTTCAAGTTGCCCCAACCCAGATGACGACACGTGTAGGGTTGGGTGCAATAGAAAAGTGACGCTAGAGTTATCCTAACTTAGATGATGACACGTGTAGGGCTGGGCGCTACCTACTATCCCAGCCCAGATGGCGACACGTGCAGGGCTGGATACGAGCCACGTGTCCAAAAGCATAACGGCCTGGAGAGAGAAGAAACCTAGCTATAAAGGTAAACTTAACAGAATTTGCAGAGGTACGTTTTTCATTACGGCTCATTGCTAGGGTTGTGTGCCTTTAGTACGGTTCTACAGAGCATATTTTCTCTCAGTTTTTGGGTGTTCTTGTTACTGACTTGAGCGTCGGAGCGCCACCGGCCGCAGAGGCGCCACCTTGTGTTTTCAGGTTCTCAGAAGAGGCTTTCTGTGGTGTGGACTTGAAGGGCACGTGGAGTCAAGCTGGTGAGGAGGTTTGTGACGAGGCAACGCTCTAGCGCTAAGTCAACCGGTAGGATCACCTCTCTTGAGCTTCCTCTAGCCTTTGGATTCTTTCCACTAGTTGCCGCATTTTTTCTTCTTTGTGGGTCAAACTCCTCCGGGCATCCTCAAACTCCCCCAAAAGTCATGCCTTTTGAGGATATTGTGGTTTAGAAGATTTCCTTGATGATAGATGATACATAATTCACAAGTGAACAAACAATTAGTGAAATAGAAGTTAGAAAACACCCTCTCAAGTTTGCGTTACTTTTGGTGAAAAGAAATCAAGAGGAGAACACTCAAAGCACTCAAAAAGAATTTTATCCTCTCAAAAAGGTCTATCTTGGTGTTGAAAATCTCTCAAGTGAAAGATGACAAATCCAAACACACTTGATCTCAAAGAACCACAACAAAACTTAAGAAATTTGAAAAGACAATCAAGAAAAGCTCAAAACAAGAAAGCTAAACCAAATTTGTGAAAAGAGATTATGACAAAACTTGAAAAGGAAGTCAAGCAAGTAAAAGGCATGCAAAAATACTCTAAGATACTTACTAAACTTTTAACAATGAAACTTTCTTTAGAAATTTGTCAAAGCAAAAGGATAAAAATTCCACAAAGATTGAAATCATTTTGCCAATCAAAATGAACCCAAAATTTTGAAAATGTTGCTCTTTGAAAGATTGGAACACAAAATTTGTTACGCAAACTCCTTTTCTCTCTTTTTTTTTTTTTTTTTTTTTTTTTTTATATTTGTGTTTGGATTATGGAAAAGACATGTCCATAGTTTTGATCATGCATATTTTCATATAACTTCAATTTTCAGAAAAAATATGGGATTCATAATAATTTATCACTTGAAATCTTTTGTTTAGAACTTAAATCTACTTCTACTAAAACAAGTTTCTACTTACTAATAAACTTTCACAATTAAAAGCAAGTAAGTAGAGGCAAAATTACAAGGACTCCTATAACACTAAAGCACATATGACTCAAGGAAAAAAGGTAAAAACAATAAAAGACATAAAGGAACATTCAAAAAGAGAAACAATGCTATTGAATAAGGTAAATGGCGAAATTAAAAGCAAATAAAGCGCTGAATTTAAAATTGCTTGAAAGTAAAGACAAGAATTTAAAGGTACTTGAATGTAAAGACAAGGAATTAAAGGTGCTTGAATGTAAAGATATGGAATTAGAGATGCAAGAAAGTAAAGTGCCAATCAACTCTAAACAAGATAAGCTCAAAAACCAAAGTTTTGAAATACCACAAATTTGCGTTTTTACTTCTATTAATTTCAACTTGTAAAATACAATGGGTTGGCCTCCTATTTATAGGTGAAGGAGCCTTGGAAAACAAGCAAGAGGGGTAGGATGGGAAAAAGGAAAAATGGACAGCCTTAGGGTTTGACTTAGTCAAACCCGCATCCTAGGCTTATCCTTATAGAAACTAGGTCAAATTGCCTTCCTAAAGGGCTAAGAACAAGCTAAAATGATACCTACACGCCCTATTATGCTAAAGGCACCTTATTCTAGCCTATATTTGCTATTTGGACCCCTAAAGAGAGCCCAAATTATTTACAACATATTTGTATCTTATAAGAAGACCAAAAGGAAGAATAGTTGGTGTGTTGGTTTATGCTTAATTCCTTTGGAGAGGTCCATGTGATCCTTGGTAGGGTTATGAATTGTTCGCCGAGAATATTGTTCATCACGTGCTTTGTCTTTTTCTTCCTTGGTCATCTTCATAGCTACTTGGTTTTTATCACACATGAAGTGTGGTTATGCTAGCTTGAGATTAAACTCAAAGCTACATAAACATAATCTCATGATAATCTTCTTTCTGAGGTATGTATCAAGGGGAAACAAGTCTGAAACTAATTCAAGAGCAAAAAATGACAATTCCACTCAAAGACCTATTGAGATGATACACTTAGATCCTTTTAAACCAACTAGAACTATGTGTATTGGACACAAAGGATATAGCTTATTCATTGTTGATGAATTTACTAGATGGACATGTGTTAAGTTCTTAAGCCACAATGAGTCTTTCAAAGTCTTATGTAAATTCTTTTAAAAAATTGAAAATGAAAAGGGTTTGTCTATTATTGTTGTGAGAAGTGATCATGGTGGAGAATTTGAAGATGAAAACTTTTGAGTTTTTTTTTGCAAAAACCATGGTACTAGACATAAATTTTCTACTCGAAGAACAACCCAGTAAAATGTTATTGTAGAGAGGAACAATAGATCTTTAAAAGAAATGGCTCGAACGATGTTTAATGTCAAGTGTCATTATTGATAAGTGTCATTAATGGGCAAAGACAATAAACACAAGATGTTATTGAGAAGTGTCATTATTTAGTGAATTTTATGCAAAATTGTAGACATTTATTATTTTTATTTGTTGATTAAGCTATGACTCAACCCTAATTTGAAAAAAAAATATAATTTAATAATATATTTTAGAGTTTTGAGATTAATAGAATTATTCATTCCCAATTTTGTGTTATTTTTCGCAATTTAAAGAGAGATAGAGCAATGACATATATTATTAATAGAGATGTCACTTAGCCTAAGCCCAATTAGGTTAAAGAAGGGCGTAAAAAAGATAGAAAGGAAAAGATCAAGGTGAAACGTGTAGAACATGGAAGCTTTGATGAACCAAATCTGTGATGAAGGCTTGATGCTTTGTTGCTTTGATTGGAGCTTAGTTCTAGGGTGTTTAGAATTCTTGTAAAGATCGTTCTTAATCCTATGCACAAGCTGAATTAATCTATTTTAAAAGAGAAAAATGTTTTTCTAAGCAAAGAGAAAAACAACCGGTTGAATTCACAATATAATCGGTTGTTTTACACTTAGCTTATTTGAAGGTTTTCAAAACTGTTTTTGACTTGGTTGACTATCTGTAAAAACCAATTCAATCGGTTATAATGACATTTCAACCGGTTGATTGTCACATTTCTTAACAGCTTTTCAAAAATCTGTTAAATCTGTTTTCAGTTGAATTAAAACTGATTTGGCTCATGATTAAGTGCCTAAAATGGCTAGATTTAAGAGTTATAAATATGCACTAGTGCAAAATGAAGAAAAGAATGCTCTTTATTTAGTGCGGCTTTACGCTTAAACGCATTTGTAAAAAACGCAGTGGCATTTTTTAAATTAATTTGATTTACGAATGCGGTTTTTACGTTTAGCCGCATTTGTAAATCCTTTTTACCCTAAATTTTTTTAGCGCATCTCACCACTTTCGTAGTTTTTTTTCGTTTTTGCCTCTCGTTTGCACTGTTCCTGTGCTGGCATAAGAAGTTCATCTCTTTCGTAGTCTTCATTATAAGTTTGTAAGTTTTTGAATCGCTTTCTTCCTCTCCATCTTCACAAATGTCTGTTTTAAAAATTGTTTTTGTTTCCTTGCATTGGTGGTCGAAGGTATTGTTCAATTGGCTGCTCCGTCGCTGCTCTGCCACCGCTTCCGCTGCCTTCGTTGTTGCTCGTGCTCCCCTGCCACTCTTCACCATCAACGTTGCTTCACACACAAGGTTGGTGTGCTGTTTTAAATTTTTTGAATTTTTTAATTCATATTTTGATGTATTATATTTTGTATATTTTAAATTTTATATTATTTAGTATTTATTATATTTTGAATTTGTATGTTTTTTTTATGTATTATAATTTGTATTTTTTAAAATTTATATTATTTAGTATTAGTACTTATTATATTTTGAATTTGTTCTTTTCTATGTATTATGTGATTTGAAAAATTATATTATTTAGTAGTTAGTTGTTACTTTATATGTTATCTTTAGCAATAATACGTTATGGTATTGAGTCCGGGGGTGTTCGACCCTCGGCAAACGAGTGAGATAAAACACTGATTGAAAAATCCTAAACATTCTAGAATATATAATAGATCGAAATTGGATGAATTTTGTTCGTATAAGTGACAAGTACGAAAGAGGAGTAGAAGAATTTATACAATTTGCACAACGTAACGCGATTAATAGTGGTCATGATGGAGCAAGATCAGGTGTCCGTGCATTAACTGTTTGAATGGAAGGATACTGGATGTTAATATTGTTAGAATATATGGCCTTAAACAAGAGGGAGGTGAATTGTTTATAAGAGACTTTCACAAATTTTGAAGGTATAATGAAATTCAATGCTTAATTATAGAGAAAAGAATAAAGGAAACAAAGACCCAAAACTGTTTTAAGATGATATCAGAAAAACAATCGGTTGTTTCTTCGAAATAATCGGTTGTTTATGCCAGTTAGAACTTAAGCAACTTAAAAACAGAATTTAAAGAGTTAAGGGTAAGAGATAAGCACACAAGCAATTTATACTGGTTCACTTTTACACTAAGAGCTACATCCAGTCCCCAAAAACCACTCGGTAAACCACTATGCAATCAAAACCAGATTACAAACACCACACACGAAAGTAGTGACCTTGAACCCCTCAAGAAACAAACTACCTTTGGCAAACCACACTAAGAATATTGATCTTGAACACCTCAAGAACACATAACACTCCTTGGCAAAACAAATACAAAAATATAGTAATCAAGGAAGAAGGGAATAGAATAGACCTTTTATGAGGAAGAAGGGACCTCATAAAAGGATAAGACCTTCCTTAACTCTGGCTTTGATTTGTTAATTTCTATTTCATGCTTAAAGACTATTTCTGTGAATAATTACATCTGTTTTTGAATCCTTCTCAGTCAAATATTTGAAAATCACAATCTGCTAACTTGCTGCAGAAAAATAACTGATTGTTTCCTCAAAACAACCGATTGTTTCCTCTCTGGCAACACTGTGAAAGAATGGATTTAATTTCTTTTTTAATTCTGTTGGTTGCAGATCTCAATTCTGAAAGGATCCTGAGTCAATAAAGCTGTGTTGAAAGCCTGATCATGTTCTGGAGGAAGTTACAACATGTCATAAAGGAATATATTCCAAAATCTTGAAAATTCAAGAGCCTTTATGACTAGTCAAAGATCACATGTGATCACCATGTGATTTTCTGCTTTTTCTAACGTTTTCTGTGCAAGTCTTGGTCAAGTCTTTTCTCTTTGAAGACTGAAACCCACTCACATCAATTAATTGCAGTAAGGTTCAGTATCTCTTTAAATTTTGGTGCAGTTGTTCCCTCTCACAAGAACAATCAATTGAGCCATCTCTTGCAACATCTCTTGCTCTCTTTGTGTGAGACCCTTTGCCTCTTTTTCTGCTATCATAGAGTCCACTCCTCCTACATCAAAGAGGATCAAAATAAGAGCTGTGAGGTCTAGAGGGAGACTTGAGGGCTGATTTTCAGGGGATAATGAGCTCATTGAGAGATATCGTTTTGAAACAAGCACAAAGGTGATCAACAACCCCAAAGTTGTTTCCTTTGATTTGTTGAAAAGTCAAAAGCTTGACAATGTGAGAAAGCTTCTAAAAGATCAGTTGCTGAGAAGATTCTTAGAGAAGAAGGGAAACATATATCCTGATTTAATTCGGGTATTCTACACTGACCTTAAGTTTGAAGGAAACAACCTTGTTTCTCATGTGAAAGGTGTAGACATGGAGATAACCCATGATGTGTGGGCTGCAGTAACGGGTTTAAAGTATGCTGGTGTAAGGATTAACAAGGGAAATCTTGGAGTAGTGGAGGATTTCAACAAAGTCCAATACTACAAAAGTTGCTTGAAGAATCAACCAACCCAAGTGAGAACTTGTTCTGTTGGAGGCTTGAAGTTGGATGAAAGGGTGCTTGCTTTTATTGTAACTTGGATTCTAACTCCAAGGGGGAGCAACCATTCTGTCTTAACATAAGAAGACCTTGTATACATCTACTGCATCATGAAGAAGATCAAGATCAACTGGATTCATATCATCAAAGAACATATGCAAAAATCCATGAGGTTAAGTGACTATCACTATCCCTATGCTATTTTAATCTCTAAATTCTTTCTCTATTTTGAAGTGAATCTTGAAGATGAGACCTCTAAGTTGGTTAAATCAACACAAGAAATGAACAATGGCTCTCTAAACAAGATGGGATTCACCAAAATAAATGGAAAATGGGTGAGCAAAGATGGTGATCATGGTGGTTCATCAAGTGCTCCAGCTGCTGATTTTGATGAAGAAGATCAAGCTGCTGATATGGATGTTCACAATGAAGATCATCCTGCAACTACCTTTGAAGCTGGAACAAGTGTAGGACATCAAGTAAATGAGATGCCTTTTATGTCTTCTTTTGAAAGATACATGGTGAATAGGCTTGATGGCTTTTCCGAAAATCAAAGAAATCTCCATGATCTTTGTGTGACCAATTTCCAAAGCATTGACAACAGATTCAATAGCATGGATACTCGGTTTATGACCCTGGATGAACAGATTGAAGCTGTTCAGAACCAGATCTTTGAACTTCAGTGTGGCAAGGATGATTGAAGGAAAAACAACCGGTTGAATGCTAGAAACAACCGATTGTTTTTGCCCTGTATCAGTTTAAGTGCTTTTTGCTTTTAAATTATGTATAATCTGGATCAATTGCCTTTTTATCTCTTCTTATTGTCTATTAGTGAAGACAAATAGGGTGAGATTTTATGTTGTGTTGTCTTTTAATTTATGCAAACTCTATGTTTTGTTTAAGTGATCTTTAATTTTGTTGCTTTGCTGCTGATATGCTGGTATTTTAGTTATGCTGATATGCTATTTTTGGTTTACTGCTCTAACCTTCTATCAGAGATATTGTGCTTTGCTTAGACTTTGTTTTGCAGGAACTGCTTCAGATTCAAATAAGTCCAACACAAGCAACTAGGGATTTTTCTTCATCAAATAGGGGGAGATTGTTGAATCAAGTGTGTTCAAGCTTTGTTTGTAATCCACTCTTTGTTGAATCTAAAGCTTAAGTGTTTTCAAATCTTTTAAGATTGAAGTGTTTTTCAAAAGTGAAAAACAACCTGTAGTTTTATCGAAACAACCGATTGTTTTATACTTAGGTTTTTCTGAAAAAGTTTGAAAACTGTTTTGGATGGTTGACTTGCTGTCAAACCCAAACAACCAATTGATTCGCTATTTCAACGATTGGTAGTTTGGAATCCTAACAGAAAACAGTTTTGTTTGTTAAAAGAGCTTTAATTGATTTTATAACTAAATATGCTCCTGCTTTAAATGCTTTGACCAAGATTTGAATACAATAAATAGTTTGTTAATGTTTTATAATAAACAACAAGATAGAAAAACATATTTGAGTTTTTCAAAGAGTTTTGAAGCATTTGAGTTTGAACTTAAGCTTTGGTTATTCAAGAGAGAAGTGGAATAGGATTACTCTGTATTGATTTCAGTTGATTCTGTAACAGTGTAATTCATTCTATGATTTGTGTACATTCTGGTGTTGTAAAGCCAAGAAGGGTTGTGTGCTCTTGAGGTTGTCAAGATCAACATTCTTGGTGGTGTATGTGCTGAGCCAAAGGAAGTGTGTGTCTTGAGGGGAACATGGTCACTTCTTTGTGTTGAACTAAGTGGTGTTCAAGCTTTGAAGAATCCAAACCCTTTGAAGGATGTTGAAGCATTGACTATGCTTGGTGTTGCTGTGCTGGTTTAGTAGAGTTCTTGGGGTAGTTTGAGTTTTGTAATCCACCCCTTGATCGAATCTAAAGCATAAAGCATCTCAATCTTTGTGAAAATAAAATGTTTTCAAACTATGTTAAAACAACCGATTGTTTATACTTAGGTGTTTTGAAAAAATATTGAAAACTGTTTTTCAAATGTTGAACTGTTAAGAACCAAAACAACCGATTGATTCGAGGAAACAACCGATTGTTTGTTTTCGGATCATAACAGAAAAACTGTTTTATCTTTGACTGAGCTTTAAATGATTTAACTGTTTACGCTCCAGTCATTAAATGCTTTGACCAATCTTTTAATGCAATTTAAGAGTTTGTTAAGATTTGATAACAAAATACATCTTTGAATAAAAATCAGAAAAACAGATTTGAGAATTAATCTTTGACAAATTTTTGCTAAGTTTTTGAGTTTTTCAAAGAGCTGAGATTGCTGAAAGTTTGTGATTGATCAAAGTTTGTGGAATAGGATTCTGCTTGTATTGATTTCAGATTATCTTCTGTAAAAAGTGTAATCCTTGTACTTTGAAAAACAAGTTTTGTTTCTTTGTTTGCTAAGATTGGCTGTGTGTTCTTGAGGGGATCAAGATCAACAATCTTGGTTTTGGTGTGTTGGCCAAGGAGAGTGTGTTTCTTGAGGTGTTTAAGGTCATTCTCTTGGTTGTTGTGTAAGTGATCAAGGTGTGATTGCTTAATGGATTTCCTCAGGGTTTCTGAGAAGACTGGATGTAGCTCTGGTGTTGGAGTGAACCAATATAAACATTTGTGTGCAATCTCTCTATCCCTAACTTTTTAAATTCAGTTTTATTTGTTATTTGCTAGTATAAACAACCGATTGTTTCTGTGAAACAACCGATTGTTTTTCTGGTTGTGCTGATTTTGTTTGCTGTTTTTGGTAAACTGAATTTCTTATCAATAGTTTCCTGAGATAAATTCATTCTTGTTTTAAAAGTCATATGTGACAAAACATTTGGAAGAAGAAATCAATCTTTATTGATCTTCCGTACTGGTCGAGGTTAGAAGTCAGACATTGTATAGATGTAATGCATGTTGAGAAGAATGTGTGTGATAGCTTAATTGGTACACTTCTTAACACTTGAAGTTCTTCCTTCTAGTCTTCTCAAAATTAAAAGAAGACATAAAATAAAGAGCTGCCCAAGCCCAAAGCCCAAGCCCAAGCCCAAGTCCATCCTATGAAAGGCAAGGCCAAGTATTAAAAAATAAAGATTATTGTTTGAAGGTGCTTAGAGGGAAACATTAGAAACCTCTATTATAACATCTTTTAGGCTTTAGTTAGGAGCTTTAGGAGGGGGGGTGCGTTAGTAGATAGGTGTAGGAGTAGATTAGGAGGTGCCAAAGTGAAGGAAGAGGTCACGCCTTCCTCATGCATTGTTTTTGGCGCCGATTCTAGAAGCTTTTTAGGAGGGAGTTTTTGAATTTGTGTAGCTTGCATTTCAGCACCTTAGGCTATAAATAGAGGTGCTCCCTTTGTATTTTTCAGATTGGAATTTAGAGTAAAGAAACTATACTCAAATTTTGAGTGAGCATTGGAGAGCTTTTGAGCCTTCTTCTCTAGTCTTATCTTGATGGATCCATGGTGTCCTCAAGTGGCGGCAGCACACTAATCTTGGAGCAGCCATACTCCAAGTGGCGTGATCAATCACCATCTCTTCCATCTCCATAAGTGTTCTTTTCTCTAGCTTTGTGTCTTCTTCTTTTTCATGTCTAGTATGATTGTTCTTGCCTTTTTTGGTTCGGCTATTTACATTTTCCAGCAAGCTGTTCTTCCTTTGTTTGATTTGGTTCGGTGTGTTTAATTTCCAGCACTTCTATTTCAGTTTGCTTATCTTTTTTTCCATTTTTTTCGGTTCAATTTGATCAAATTGGAACTTCCATATGATTTTTGGATTTGGTGCTAGTTTTGGTGAGTTCTTGACTTAGAACATTGATCCAATTCTAAGAAAAGTGCCTAACTATTGTCCAACTCAAGTTGATTCCTAAGAAGATCAAGAATCTTTCTCTTCTATGCTATTGGAATCACATCAACGAAGGATGGTCTAACTACTCGTTTAGATTTGATTGAGATGAACATACGAGGCGAGTTGGCACCCATAGAAATGGGTAAGCGTACATATTTGCCCCCAGCCTGTTACACAATGTCAAAATATGAACAAATTAGTTTTCGTCAATGTCTAAAGGGTGTGAAAGTGCCACAAGGACATTCCTCTGAAAGTGCCACAAGGACATTCCTCTGAAAGTGCCACAAGGACATTCCTCAAATGTGAAGAGCCTAGTGTCAATGCAAGATTTGAAGTTAATTGGCTTGAAGTCTCATGATTGCCACATCTTGATGCAACAGTTGTTGTCGGTAGCTATTCGTGGGATCTTACCAAAAAATGTTAGACATACCATAACCCGTTTGTGCTCATTCTTCTCTTCCATCTGTTGTAAAGTCATTGATCCATCAAAACTAGATGAACTTCAAAATGAAATTGTTGTTTTGTGTGGAGATGTTTTTTCCTCCATCTTTTTTTGACATCATGGTTCATTTGGTGGTGCATCTGGTAAGAGATGTTAGATTGTGTGGACCAATGTACTTAAGATGGATGTATATTGTTGAGCGGTATATGAAAATTTTGAAAGGTTATGTGAAAAAAATCATTATCGTTCAGAAGCTTCAATGATTGAAAGGTGCATAGCAGAAAAAGTATTGAATTTTGTTCAGAGTACATGTCAAAAGAAAATCCAATAGGTCTTCCATCTAATTCATGGCACCACAGACGTTCTACAAGTAAATGTTTACGTGGTGTGAATATTGTAAGCAAATCTCGATCAGAAGTCTTGCAAGCACATTTGTATATATTGAATAACACAGATGAGTTATACCTTACATAGAAGCTCATAAAGCCATTGTGAAGGCAACCCAACACAAGTAGAGAAATGGGTCTTGATGGAACATAATAAAACTTTCATGCCTTGGTTTAAAGACGAGGTGTTCAAGGATTCAACGACATTAGAGACCTTGACTTGGTTGGCTGCTGGATTGAAGTTTGATGTCATCTCATGTACAACGTACGAAGTGAATAATTGTATATTTTACACAAAGTTTATGGATGAAAAGAGTATAGTTCAAAATTCTAGTGTTACTCTTGAAGCCGAGTCAATGCAGTTTTCGACTTTGAAAGGTACAAATCAATGGCATACTATGGGTTTATATAAGATATATGGGAGGTTGACTACACTAAGTTTTTCGTTCCAGTTTTCAAGTGTAAATGGGTTGACAATAAAAGTGGGCTTAAAATTGATGAATCAGGATTCACTCTAGTGGACTTTCAAAAGATAGGGTATCGAGATGAGCCATTTATAATGGTTCAACAAGCATCTCAGGTTGTTTTACGTGAAAGATCCTACGTCAGAACATTGGTATGTCATTTTACACGGGAAAAAACAAGGGGAGGCCATAAATGATATTGAAAATGGTGACCCTCGTTCATTCACACCACGATGTACTTGATGATGTGCATGCAACCCTTAAAGACTATAGTGAAGGAATTTACATATGAACATTCAACCCACATGCAACCCGTAAATAAGCATTTAGAATTTTATGTATTATTTTTATATGATTTTAATTCGATGCAGATTAACTAATGTTTGTTACCTAATTTTTTTAACACAGATATGGATGACGACCAGACTCCAATCAGACCTCGATCCGGACGAGGCAGCAGAGGAACTACTAGATTGAAGCGTCTCCCATTGAAATGTGTTGTTGGTGAGAGGATACGTGTTGACATTGATGTCAACACTGGACTGGCTTTTGGTCCTAAAGCAGATGAGTTTATGAGCTATCTTGGAGTTGTTTCTCGTGAGAGGCTCTCCATTTTGATTAATTCATGGGAAAAGGTGTCAGAGGTCGATCAGAACATGATCTGGGAGGATGTTCTGGTAAGATTTACATTATTATTGTT
Source organism: Phaseolus vulgaris (assembly GCF_051622355.1). Taxonomy (NCBI): domain Eukaryota; kingdom Viridiplantae; phylum Streptophyta; class Magnoliopsida; order Fabales; family Fabaceae; genus Phaseolus; species Phaseolus vulgaris. The sequence continues at coordinate 21,273,165 of NC_143501.1, read as the reverse complement.
ATCATATAATGCTTTGATCAAAGATTATATCCAATATCAGACTTAAATTTCATCACTATAAGGCAAGACTGACTTCGAGATACGCTTTTGGCGACCTTAAAGACGAAAATCCATGTTTAAAGTACAAACATATTGATGAAGAGACATGGCGTCTTTTTAAAGAAAGCCGTGAAAATAAGGCTTGGATGTTAAGTGAAGTAACTTAACTATTTTTATTTATATAACATTAATAAGTTTATCTTATTTAATTCACTTTGTTTATTTCAATTATGACAGGATCGTCGGAAGAAAGCTCAAGAGATAGCTTTGAAGAATGTTACCCTGCACGTACTCTCTCGTTCGGGGTATCGAAAACTTTAGGAATCACTGATGGAGGAAAAGGAGAAATCTAGACAGGACGTCATCTGAGAATGTGGCAAACAGGGGTCACTTCTCCTCTGTCACCACCTTTTCGCCATGTGAAATGGAAGAGGGCCCGAATTAAAAAGTCGGGTGCACCAAGTTCTGAGCAATCCGGGGTCATAATCGAAAAAATTGTAAGTTACTTTTAGTTTTTTTTTTCATTTATTTTAAAGCATTAATTATATTAAAAACTGATATAGTTTTTGTCTCTTGCAGGATTCCTTGGAATCCAAAGGTAATTTTGTTCCTAAAGGTCGTCATGATATCCTGGTTGAAGCAATTGGACGACCTGAGCATTGTGGTCGCGTTCGTGCAACTGGACAAGGGGTTGGAATTAAACTATATTTTGGAGTTTCACAACGACAATCATCCTCCTCCCCCAAAGAGAGTGAAGCTCAAATGAAGACTAAGATACGTGAAGAATTAATGGAGGAGATGAGAAAGGAGACTGATCGGATGCGGCTAGAGATGAGAAAGGAGAATGATCGAATGCGACAAGAGTTTCTATCGCAACAACTTTGTGCTGATCCGATTCAACCCCTTGTTAGTCCCACTCCCAAGAGCACAAAGGGGAGTTGTGCGGCTTCTACAACATCAGGGGATGATATCATTGGGCAGACAAGGGAATGTGAGCTACTGGTAGCGACCGACAAGCTTCCTCAGGTGGTGGCCTTTGGAAAAGTCTATGAAGAGGCCACCACCTTACATAACGTTCCTCTCTCCCCTGATGTGGCGAAGGTAATAGTTGAAAAAGTACGAGTACTTCATGCTCACGTTCCACTACCTTCAAATGAGATAACCATTGTGGTCGATGCATTTTAGACATTCGTTGCCTGGCCTAGACACCTTAATCGATTTATGCCACAACCTCATGTAATAATTTCATTTCATTATATTAATTTATATTTATATTTATATACTACATATAATTTAAACAAATGTTCTTTATTTTGTAGAAACCTCTTCGGAAAACAAGTTAGGAGAAGAAGCATGAGGTTCCAGTTGACGATCCTATAGCTTCCTTAGGTCTAGTTGCTAGTGAGATTGGTCATCAACCTTTTGAAGTTCCATGGGAAGATATGTTTTTTCAAATAAACACTGAACTGCCATTGTTCATGTACAACACAGATTTATTAGAATTTGTAGCTGGGAATTAGGAGCTCAATATAAATATAATTCAATTTTTTTTATGTAAGTATCTTTACCTATATTTCAATTTACTTTATGTTAAATTATTATTGATTGTGCTTTAACTAATAACTTGTAGGTTTTTGCATGGAGTCTGTCTCACTGAGAAGAAGGAAAATGTGTATGGATTCTTAGATCCTGCATATACTAATTTCGTTGGACCAAGGTCATATGAGACCTAAGCATACATCACTAACACCCTGGAAAAAGAGGGGAAAAATTTATTTATGCCCTTATATTAATGAGTAAGTTTAATTATATGTCGTCAATTATTACTATTTCATGTTTTAAATATTTACTAACTCTCTTCATGGATGATATAGGCATCATTGGCAGTTTCTTGCCGCCGGACCTCAACGGCAAGGTAATAGTCATCAAGTCGGATCAAGAGGAGGTGCGGAAATGTTATGAAAACAACCTGAAAACGAAGAAAAGCGTGTTCATGGTGTTTGAGCGTCCGCCCAGTGTGGACACGACGATGATTGAGGCGACGCCCGCTGGGTCAACGCCTGACGAGGCCACACCTGTGAGGGCGACGCCCGAGGTAGATACACTCATGGAGGAGGGCCCCGACGACACAGCGCCTGTGGAAGAGGCGGCGCCCATTCAGGATAATAGCAGGGATCAGCAGGCGGCTAACGCGGTGAAGAGGGAGATTGGTGGCAAAATGTTTAAGCTAGGGCGTTTGCTGAGCCAAGAAGAGCAGGAGGGGGTGGCAGAGGTGATTTCACGCCACTTGGATGCTTTCGTGTGGTCTGCCTCGGATATGCCCGGCATCGACCCTGATTTCCTATGTCACCACCTCAGCATGGACGCCACGGTCCGCCCCGTGCGCCAAAGAAGGAGAAAGTTTAACGAAGAGAGGCAGCTGGTGGTAAGGGAAGAAACGCAGAAGCTGCTGAGCGCTGGCCACATCAGGGAGATCCAATACCCTGAGTGGCTAGCCAACGTCGTACTGGTGAAGAAGGCGAATGGGAAGTGGAGGATGTGCGTGGACTTCACAGACTTAAATAAGGCGTGCCCGAAGGACTCGTACCCACTGGCCAGCATCGACGCGTTGGTAGACAGCGCCTCTGGTTGCAAGGTGCTAAGCTTCTTGGATGCATTCTCGGGATACAATCAGATCAAAATACACCCGAGAGATGAGAGCAAAACTGCATTCATGACAGAGACCAGCAGTTACTGTTACAAGGTGATGCCTTTTGGGCTGAAAAACGCGGGCGCCACCTACCAAAGGCTAATGGACAAGGTCCTAGCGCTCATGTTGGGAAGGAATGTGTACGCCTACGTGGATGATATGGTAGTAGCGTCGAAGGATAGGGCATAGCACGTGGCGGACCTAGAGGAGTTGTTCGTCACTATATCCAAGTACCGCCTCAAGCTAAACCCCGAGAAGTGTGTCTTCGGGGTAGAGGCCGGTAAGTTCCTAGGCTTCATGCTCACGGAGAGGGGAATAGAGGCGAACCCCGACAAATGCGCAGCGATTATCGCCATGCGAAGCCCGACGTCAGTAAAGGAAGTGCAGCAGCTGATGAGGTGGATGGCGGCGCTCTCAAGGTTTGTTTCTGCCGGAGGAGAGAAGGGGCACACATATTTCCAGTGCCTCAAGAGAAATAGTCGCTTTGCATGGACTGACGAATGCGAAGCGGCTTTCATCAAGTTGAAAGAATACCTGGCGACGCCACCGGTCCTCTGCAAACCGGTAACGGGCGTGCCCCTCCGGCTGTACTTCACGGTGACAGAGCGAGCTATCAGCTCTGTGCTGGTCCAAGAGCAGGACCAGATTCAAAAGCCCATCTATTTCGTGAGCAAGGCCCTACAAGGCGCGGAGACGAGATACCAGGCGCTGGAGAAGGCAGCGTTGGCAGTGGTGTTTTCGGCTAGGAGGCTCCGTCATTACTTCCACAGCTTTACGGTGGTAGTGATGACGAACCTCCCTATACAGATGGTGCTGCAGAAGCCTGATGTAGCTGGAAGAATGGTGCGCTGGGCGGTGGAGTTGTTAGAATTCAACATCCAGTATGAGCCTAGAGGATCCATCAAAGGGCAGGTGTATTCACATTTTGTGGCAGAACTCTCGCCCGGAGGTGAACAAGAGGTGGAGGTGGGCTCACATTGGTTGCTCTCGGTTGACGGCTCCTCCAACCAGCAAGGAAGTGGTGCGGGAATAATCTTGGAGGGACCCAATGGTATGCTGATTGAGCAAGCTCTGCGCTTCGCCTTTAAGGCAAGTAATAATCAGGCTGAATACGAAGCTCTGAATGCAGGAATGCTCCTGGCCAAGGAGATGGGCGCGCAGAACCTCTTGGTGAAAAGCGATTTCTAGTTGATTACTGGGTAGGTGTCAGGTGAGTTCCAGGCGAAAGACCCACAGATGGCGGCGTATCTGAAATACGTCCAACTGTTGAAGGGAGCATTTAGCGCTCTTGACCTAGTACATGTCCCAAGGGAGCAGAATGCCAGAGCTGACCTGCTTGCCAAGCTGGCCAGCTCAGGCAAGGGGGGTAGACAGAGGACAGTGATCCAAGAGACGCTCAAAGCTCCGCGTAAATTCATGGAGGATAACATGGTGGACGTCCTCCATGTTTGTACAGCGAGAGGGAGGCCAAGGAGTCATCGTTCTCTGACTCAAGATACGTTGAAGACGCCCCGCATCAGCACATACGCAGACACGCCCGAAGAAGGAAGGCAGACGCAGATATGTGTCTTAGCCGAAGGAGAAACCTGGATGACGCCATACAGACGGTACCTGGCGGATGGGGCTCTCCCAGCAGAGCCTGAAGAGGGTAAGAAGGTTAAGAGGAATGCCGCCAGATACACTCTGGTGGACGGGGTATTATTCAGGCACGGGTTCACTCACCCTATCTTAACGTGCGTCAGCGGCGACGAGTGTACCAGAATAATGACGAAGCTCCACGAAGGCATTTGTGGGAGCCACGTAGGGGGAAGGTCCTTAGCCTCTAAGGTGGTACGCGCAGGTTTCTATTATCCAATAGTAAAGGAAGATTGCATGCGACACGCCCAGCGTTGCAAGCAATGTCAAAAACACGCTAACTGGCACAAGGCGCCGCCAGAAGAGCTGGGATCCATATACAGCCCGTGGCCTTTCCATACGTGGGGGATTGGCATCCTAGGTCCGTTCCCATTGGCGATAAGGCAAATGAAGTACTTGATCATTGCCATTGAGTACTTCACCAAGTGGATAGAGGCGGAGCCCGTGGCCCAGATCACTGCGCACAAGGTGCAACACTTTGTTTGGAAGAACATTGTGTGCCGCTTTGGCGTACCTAGGCGGCTGGTATCCGACAATGGAACCCAGTTCGCCAGCCAGCAGTTGAGAAATCTGTGTGCGGAGGTGGGCATCAAGCAAGTGTTCGCATCAGTCGAACACCCCCAGACTAACGGGCAGGTAGAGTCAGCAAATAGAGTTTTGCTGAGGGGGCTAAAGAGAAGGCTAGAAAAGGCCAAAGGGGCGTGGGCGGAGGAAGTACCAAGGATCGTATGGGCATACCACATCACGCCCCAATCTTCCACCATGGAGACGCCTTTCAGCTTAGTATATGGGTCGGATGCGATGATCCCAGTCAAGATACACGAAAGCTCGCCACGCTTTCAAAATTTCGTGGCTTAGGAATCCAACGAAGAAAGGCGGGTGAACCTGGACCTACTAGACGAAGCCAGGGAGGAAGCCAGAATAAAGGCCCAAGCAGTAAAGAGAAGAGTAGAGCGACAATATAGCTCTAAAGTGAAGCCACGACAGTTTCAGATTGGCGACCTAGTTGTGAGGAAAGCTCACCCATACGAGCTGGAGAATAAGCTGTCTCCCAAGTGGACCAGACCCTTCAGAGTTACCAAGGCCAAGGGCAATGGTTCGTACAACCTAGAGACCTTGGAGGGGGGTCCCATCCCGCGCAGTTGCAATGCAGCCAACTTGAAGTTTTATTTTAGTTGACTTATGTAAGTAGCCATGTAACAATCTTGTTGAAGGGGACACTCTTTTTCCCTTTCGGGGGTTTTTTAACGAGTTCACCCAAATAAAAGAAAAAAGAAGTTCGAGAAAAACCTTGCCTTGGTTTTTAGTCTTTATCTTTTTCCCGTTCGAACCGGTGACAGGCGTCGCCAAGAAGAAGGCGCCGCCAAAATAGAAGGCGTCGCCAAGTAGACGGCGTCGCCAAGAAGAAGGTGTCCCCAAGAAAGAAGGGGTCGCCAAGAGAAAGTGTCGCCCAAGCGTGGGCATCGCCAAGAAACATAATGGAGGAAAAACACACAGTATATGAAGCGTATGCAAAAGTAAAGCGGCGTTACAGAAACCAAGCATGGTACAGTGGAGTTAAATTTACAAGTAGTGTTCGAGATAAATGGGAGTAAGGCGAATAGGGCAAACATTACACGCCCTGCGCTCATACAAACGAACCACCCTTCAAGGGCCTCCGGAGTCGGGATGGGAGGAAGACGAAGCTCCACTCTCAGCCTGCAGGGCCCGGGTAAGTTGTGACCTCCGCTGCTGGTTTATCTTCGAACCTGCACCAAGAGAAATGAACATGTTAAGGACACCATGAGGAAAAACACGCGAAGATTTAGAAAGAATCAAAGGTGGAAGTTTCCAAGACAACCACTCGTACATATATACTTCTCTAGGGTTCCGGCGTTGAACTCCAAACTGATCAAAGTGGCGGAGTCAAAACCCCCCGCTTTAGCCAGGATCCGGCAAACCACCTGGTCGTTCGGGGTTAGTTTCTTGAAGGGTTTGGACTTTAGGGCTCTCGTCTCCCTCACCCAGTACAGGGGAAACCCATCTAGGGCGGAAGGCACGAGATCAGAGCAATAGATTTTAAAAAACCTACCCTTCCACCTAGTGAAGGAGTTTTGGAAGGGGGACAGGAGAACCCTGTACTGGGTGAATACCACCTGATAGAAGTAAAAGAAGGGGACCCCGTCGTTGGCTCGTTCATCCCCGCACACTGGCTCCCCTAAAGTGCAAGGGAGCACAACATTATCGTCGTCGTGCCTCTTCGCGAAGGCACGGTGATCATAGGAGCACGAATCCCCTTTGTGTTCCCTTATGGCCCTGGTAGAGAGCAAGCATGAGCACTCGTCAAGGAGCTCGCTCGAAGCCCAAGTGTACAGGTCTTTAGGGTTAACCCTGGGGGGAGGAGCATGAGAAGACATGTCGGAACAGTATCGGGGAAGGAGTTGGAAGGTCGAAGGAGAATGACTTGATGGAAACGCGGGGGTAAAACGTTGGCTAGAATGAACACTAGAAGAGCTTTTTGCGTAAAGAGAAGTGGTGCAAGTAGGGTTCGAAAGCACGGAGATGATAAGGGCAGGCGTAAGATTTCGAAGATCTAAATATTGCAATTCGAGCGCCAAGTGATGCAATGGGAGCACCGTGCGATTGGGCCACGTGTCGGAGGATGGGAGGATGATCCTGGCGTCACTGGTTAACATTCAGAAAAATGTCGCGTCGACAGAATGCCCAAGGGTACGATGCGCCGTCGAGAACGGGAGCATCTTGTAGAAGCTCAGAATGTGTCAGGATCAAGCCAAGAGAGGGAACGTCCCATCAGCCATACGAAAAACGTCACGTGGCTGGCAAGGGCGAGACCTTAAGCTCTCCGCTAATCCCAGGCGTCGACCAGAGTCGAAGTCAAAGTCAATGCCAAGGTGAAGTCCACGGGTTGACCGCACCAGGCATCGCCAAGACGCAGAGGGCGTCGCCTGTGTAAGACGCAGAAGGCGTTGCCAGCATGAGACGCTGAGGGCGTCACCAATACAAGTTATCAGCAGTGTCGCCTCCCCGATACCCACAGGTAGGAAAGACTGTGGTGGGAAACGAAACCGAAGAAGTCAAAGCTAGTCACCTACGGCGTCTCCTCCCCGATACCCACAGGTAGGAAAGACTGTGGAGGGAGACGAGATCGCCGAGAGACGAGTGAACCACCGGTAGGGTCGCTCCCCAATACCCTTGGGAAGGAAACACCAGGGAGGGAACGACCCCCTGGGGGGCTACGCGCCTTCCCGGTGCTTGGCGTTTCTAGACACCCTGAGGGCGATACGGCGCTGCTGTAGCAGGCCTCTCCTTAGGCGTGGGCGCCGGGCACCAAGAGCCAAGGGACAGATCGCCTTGGTGTTTGAGACACCCCATGGACGATACGTCGCTGTTAGGCAGGCCTCTCCATGGGCGTGGGCATCGACGCGTGACCTTGTCCCAAGTGTTTAAGACCCAGAATAGGTCCCAACTTTTGTGTTGCACTGGGCAGAAGCCTCGTAGGCACGAGGGCAGAACAGGTTTCGAGGCACACGATTAGAAGTAAGCTGTCGGGCGTACCCGATCGCCCAACGCAGCGTTTGAAACAGGTAAGAGAACAGGCAAAGCGATTTAGGCACACAAAAATGAAGAACGGATATGAAATGGCTACACAAAGCCTATTACCCCGACAAAGTGCAAATGTTCCGAAAAATTTACAAGTTCAACAGAAGATGACATGGAAACAAATATAAAGTGCAAAGGGTAAAAGAGGCGGTTGAGGGCGGTGGTTTAGTCATCCAGCTCGAGGGGCACGACCTTTCCATTGACGACATGATGGGTGGAATCGCAGTTTGAAACGTCGATCCCCGGATTCTCGCAGACGGCCTGGGTCAGAGCCTCTTTGAATCCCTCCTCGAAGATGCCAGCCATGTCATCGATAAGAGCTTTCTTGGCCTTCTCCAACTCCTCGATGGCGGAGTCTCCAGAAGCGACCTGCTTCTCCAGAGCCTCCTTCTCCACTTAGAGCCGGCTGACCTCGACCTGCAGTTTGTCATGGTTAACCTGGAGAAAGCCCAAAGCCTTAGCCTGGGTAGCCATCTCCCCCTCCATCCGCTCTAGTTTTTCAGCCTGCTCGCAGCATTGGTCTTTCAAGTCCTTTTGAACCTCTTCGAAAGCTTCGACCATGCCCTGGAGGCCCGTTATTTGAACTTGGAGAGTGACTTCCTGAGCGTAGAAGTCGGCCTGAAGCTCCATCGCCTCACCCAGCTGCTTTTCAGCCTCCTCCTTGGCCTCTTGCGCCAACTTCAGAGAGGCTTGGTAGGTTTCGTTCTGGCGTCCCAGAGCTTTATTTTCCTCCTCCAGCGTGGCGAACCTTGTTTCCAGGGCTTGGAGGGCTTGTGTGTGCAAAGCAACATTTCTAGCTTGGGCACGCCAGTCAAGGGCCACGGCCAAGAAGGCTCCCAAGTAGAAGGGCATTCCCTCCCTCCTGTCGGAGCCTTTTGGCATTGATCCCCCGTTGAAGCCCCTCATCAGATGCATAATTGGAGGAGGGATGGCAATAAGGTCTGGGGCGGCAGCGACGGAGGCAGGAGCGGCAGAGACCTCTTCCGGTGGTGGAGGCGGAGCAGATTCGGCCCCTTTGCCTGTTTCCTCTTGGACCATTGTGGGAGGAAGAGAGGTAGCACTTGAAGGGTTGTCCCTGAAGGAATTCCCTCCCTGGGGCGACGCCGCTGGTAGAATGGGAACCCTAGCAGCCTTTCTCCTCTTGAAGACTAGCCCACCGTCAGAGTCTTCATCATCGGAGATAATCTCCAACACCCTTTTTCCTTTGTCAAGGGGGTTGGAGCAGGTGATGAAGCCACAGCCAGTGGGACTGCGGCGATGGGCGGAGGTGAGCTGGGCGTTTGAAGTGGTTGGGGGCTACGTGGGGGTTGTGAAGATGAGCCTAGTGGGGCTTCAGTAGTGGTTGGTGGTGGTAAGGGCAAGGTTAATGAGGGGTTTGGGTCAGCAGCAGGGGCGGAGGACGCGCCAGCCTTGGCGGCACGAGCAGCCTTCATCGCTTTCGCCAAGACCATCCTCTTGGAAGCATCCATCACCGATCCTACATTCTGACAAACCAAATAGCAGAAGTTAAGGCTAAAGCAGTTATATGAATCCACAAAACGCGAAGATGAACGAGACATAAGGCATTTAGCATAGAGGGAAACAGGTGGAGGAGGCCAACAGGGCAAACATGACGCAGTAAAACACAGATAATAGAGGGCAACAAGAGAGGAGCCTCCCTACCAAAGTAAGTGGACAGGGAGTGGGCGTTGTACTCGCACACGATGAGTTTCAGCGTGTCGAAAATGATCCTCAGGCCAGCCAAGGCCTTGCACACCTCCCTATCAGCAGGGGACAGCTCATCCAGGGCCTTGGCCTTGAGCAGCTTGGGATGCTCTTTCCAATATAGAGGGAAGCCGTCCAAGGCTGTGGGGTCATGCTTGGCGCAGCACACCCTGAAGAATTTTCCCTTCCAGCTCTTGTACGAGTTCTAGAAGAGGGAAAGAAGGATCCTGCCAGCGATCCCGGAAAAGCTCACCCAGAAGCTTTTCCCCTGCTTCTTCACCTCGAAGAAGTGTAGAAAGACGTCCACAGAAGGGAGGACGCCTAGATACCCGCAAAGAATCTAAAAGGCCCGAACGAATGCCCAGCTGTTGGGATGTAACTGGGCAGGGGCTGTATTGATCTCGATAAGGAGTTCCCTCTCGAAGGGTGTGAACGGAAGGCGTACCCCAATGCGTTTAAATACGGTTTGATACATGAAGAAGAAGAAGGGGTTCCCTTTCCTGGGTCTGTCATCCACGCAAACAGGTTCCCCAGGCCTGCCGGGACGAACGGAAATATAGGCATCGTGGGTGCGGCAGAAGACATTGAAATTGTACAAACGGGGGTCACCGCGATGATCCTCCAAGTCCTGAAAGGTCGTCAGGGTGGTGCATTCATTTAAAAGGTCGTCAGGGGCCCATGTATAGAGGGCCTTATAGTCAGTCTTGGGGGGAGAACTGGACCTTGGTTTCAGGCGCACCATGATGCGGATAAATAACTGAGAAAGAAGAAAGGAAAAGGGTTTTAATAAGCGATGCCAAGGCAGAAAAGGGAACAAAACCCTAGAAAAATGTCACCCACGCGAGGAAACCCAGAAAGAAGGAGAAGAGAACGGAGAAGAACGGAGGAGCGAAAGAACACAGAAATGCAGAAACATAAACAGTCCCAGGCAGTTCAATACACAGCGATGCAATGCGACGAAGAAGAAGAGTCATGGAGATGGAAAAATCATACCTTTTAATGTCGAAGTGGGGAAGGAAGGGAAGCGCAAAGGAAAGAGCAGAGATCAAAGAGAAAGAGCTCGAAGGCGATGAACAGTGCGGAAATGCAGAGAGAATGGATGAAACAGTGGTTTGAGCGCGGGGTTTTGGGTAACTTGAACATTACATTTGCAACCCAAGAGGCGCTAATTGGGGACCGTGTGATCGTGTCGCGTGTCGAAGGATTAAGCGCTCAAGGGGAGCGCAAAGGACTTTAGAGGATGACCGTGTGATGAGCCACGTGGCACGTGGTTAAGCGTGGCCCCAAAAGGTGTTACTTTCCCCGCTTCAGAGGATGTCCAATCAGCCATTAAGGGCACCCCCATGGTTCAGAGAGTGTCACGTCAATACTTCGAGAAGTGTTAAGTCAGCAAAGAATGACACGTCACCAGGGTGACACGTGGACGGCGTGGGCGAGACCTTAGTCTTTGCGCTGAAGACAAGTCTTCAGCTTAAGACTGGGGGGCTTGTGTACCGTCCCGTATCCGGGCGTTGACAAAGTCAAGGTCAAAGTCAACGTCGGGGGTCAAAGTCAACGTAAGGCGTCGCCTAGGTGAGGAGACGCCAAGTGCCAGCGTCGCCAAGAGGAAACGTCGCTAGGGTAAGGTGTCGCCTAGGTAAAGGTGTCGCCCAGTTAAGGCGTCGCCCAACTAGGGCGTCGCCAAGGTCAAATGTCACAAAGGCAAGGCGATCACAGTGTGGCTCCCCGATACCCATGGGTAGGAAAGACCATGGAGGGAACGACGCCATGGGAAGGCCTCAAATCCTGATAATCCGGGGTAGTAATAAAGAGAAGAGAAAGGTGGCTTCAAGGCCATAATGATAGCGCCAGTGAAGGGCAGCCTGACTCGTGAAGTGCCCCTGCCGCCCCAGAGACGCCCTTGGGATAGATACGACTCAAGAGGAGGGTCACGCCCAGGGTAGCCAGGTGCAGGGTACGAGAGGAAGGCAGATACGCTCTCAAAGTGAGTGACTAGATGTTTGGGGGCATGAGTTGGCACCCGAAAAGTCACCCCTTGCGCAGTTGCACTCCCAAGTAAGAGGACTCATGCGAAGAAATGCCCCCAGATGGGGTCACGACGCTGTGAGGCCCTCCACGTGTACAGCAGCCAGGTCAGAATAGAAACGTCATTTTGTCAGGTACAAGGTAATTAAGGTTATTTAATACAGTTTCCGTTTCGAACGTTTAAGGTACTATAAATGCTCCCAAGCGGTTTAAACGTCTTAAATGCGCTGAACGTTTCATAATTCAATGCGCTTTAAGACGCTTTAAATGCTAGAGTAGTTTAAATAGCGCCTTGAATGTTGGGAACGGGGTTCGAACTTTTGACAAATTTTCCAGAGACACTCTAGTGGCTTGCTCGAGCCTTGAGGTTACGCATAAGGGACTAGGGAAAGATCTTTGCCAGAACGAGAAGATATACACTAGACACAGTTCCTTTTAACCACCTTCAGAGTGCCAAACATGGTGCTCTGATACGGAGGTGCAGAGTTTTTGAGGTTTCTTGCTGGCTCACTTGAGCGTCGGAGTGCAAACGGCCGCTAGGGCGCCCTTTTGTCCTTCTTTGCAGGAATCCACAGGTAATCAGTGGGAAGGAGTCCCTAGCTGACGGTTGAGGTCGCGCACGAAGACGTCCCAGGTCAACCGGACGGAACAAAAGGATCTAACATCCATGGCAACAGCTTCTTTGTTTGGTAAGCTAAGAGAGCATGAGCTTGAAATGAATAGGTTGGTTGTCCAAGAAAGTGAGGACAAACACAACAAAGGGAATGCCCTGAAAGCTGCTAACCAGAAAAGGAAACAAGATTCCAGTGATAGTGATGATACACAATGAGCTTGCTATCAAGAAAGTTCTGCAAATTCTTGAAAAAGAATAGCAAAGGCCAATCTTCAAAAACGTACAGCTCCAAGAAATTGAATGACTTTAATCCTAACAAATATACCTATTATAACTGTGGTGAATAGGGACACATCAAGGCTGAGTGCCTTAACAATGAGAGCAAGGAGAAGGCTGATTTCAAAGGAGAAAGGAAAGGAAAACCCAAGAAAGCATACATAGTAGCTTGGGATGATAATGAGGTATCTTCCTCTAGCTCTTTAGGAGATGAAGAAGCAAATTTATGCTTAAAGGCATCAACATCAAGCAGTGTAAGCTCAACTTCATCAATCAAAGGTAACAACTAGTACCAACTACTTGAAGCATTTAATGAAACACATGAAGAAGCTAATAGTTTGGCTCTCTTGAACAACCGGTTGAAAGGATTGAACAACTAGCTTGAAAATAGAGTTAAAACACTAGAAGAAGAGTTGGAAAAATCTAAAGTTGATTTTGAAAATTTGGATTTGATTTACAAAAATTTTGCTTGCATGTGTGACTCAAGTTTTTGTGAAAATTGTGAATCTTTTGAAGAGAAGGTTCACTACCTTGTGAAAACCATGGATAGACTTACAATTGGAAAATCCAACTTTGAGAATGTTCTTGCAACTCAAAATTGTGTTTTTGGAAAAGCAGGCTTAGGATTTTATCCACATAGCAAAAAGAATGGGATTTCAAAACCTTTTTCAACAGTGCCAGAAAATCAACGGATTAAAAGAACGAAACAACCCGTTGTTAAATGTTTTTACTGTATGAAGAGAGGTCATTCTGTTAGATTTTGTAGAATTCATAAATTTCTTGTTCCTAAAGGTATCTTTATATGGATTCCAAGAAATATTGATGGTTCTAAATATAAATCTAACATGAAAGGTCCCAAATTTTTTAAGAGATCAAATATTGTTACTTAATAAGCTTTCTTTTGCAGAACTTTGCCTCCAGATGAAGGATCTGTAAAATCAAAATCTCATGGATGCAGACAAGCAAGAGATTGCCTGTATGTTCAATCTCATGTATGTTCTAAAAATTAAGAACTGCTTCAAATGTGTAATATAAACTTGAAGGATAAATCTTTGTTCTTCCTATACTTGAACATTCAATTTTAAATCCAATTCTGTATTTTCACTTTTATAGTTATGAATTATTTTGTTTTGTATTCCTCTATTTCATTACAAAATTTATGTGCTTTAATTTGAATCCCTGTATGTTCAATGTCTGTTAAGAAGAATTTGGTTTTTAAAACTTTATTCAGCTGCTGCAAAAATTCAACCGATTGTTTCTACGAAACAACCAGTTGTTTCAGTTCTGTCAGCACTGGTCAAATCTGTTTCAATTCTCTGTGCTTTGATTTTCTTTTTTGTTCAAACCCAGAGACATTTGTGGTCAAAAACCCATTAATTATAGCTTTGAATACATATTCTCTCTGCAATAACTGCTCTTCATGGAATATATTATTCTAAACATTGGAAATTAAAATTGCTCTTAAGTTTGGTCAAATCAGCATGTGTTTTTTAAGTGCTTTTTGTTAGGACTGACAGACTGCTTTATTGTTCTGATTTGATTCCTTTTCTGTTTTTAATTTAACCCACTAAAAGCCAAAACTTTGACTGACTATTCTGATTATAAATGAGGTTATTAGTTGCAATTGTTCACAAGAAACAACCTGTTTCTTTTCTTTCTCTCTACACTAAACTTGTTTTGCAGTTTGCCCACATCCTCTCTAACTAAACCATGGCATCAACACCTCCATCATCTAAGAGGATGAAGACAAGGGCAGTAAGGAGTGGTGGAAAGCTGGAAAGTTGGTTTTCAGGAGAATCTGAACTAATTGAGAAGTTCCTACATGAAACAAGTAGGAAAATTGTCAACACTCCAAAGCTTGTTTCCTTCACCTGGATGAAACAGCAGAACCTTACTGTGGTGAGGAGTCTTTTAAAGGAGAAAAGGCTTAAGAGATTCCTTGAGATGTCTGCAAATATCTATCCAGATTTGGTGAAAGTATTTTACACAAACCTTCAATTAATGGTGACATTCTCATCTCTCATGTGAAGGGGTGGACATTGAAATCACCAATGAGGTCTTGACTACTATAACTAGGCTAAAATACTCTTGATTAAGAATCAGCAAAGGCAACCTTGGAGTGATAGAAGAGTTCAACAAAATGCAATTCTACAAGAATTGTCTCAAGAATTCCCTCTCAAAGGTACGAAACTTTTCTGTTGGAGGGTTGAAGCTTGATGCAAGGCTCATTGCCTTCATAGTTTCCTAGATTGTCACACCAAGGGGGAACAATCATTCTACTCTCTCATAAGAGGATTTGCTTTTAATCTACTACATCATGAACAAGGTTAAGCTCAACTAGATCCACATCTTCAAAGACCATATGCAAAAGGCTATAAGGTTAAGTGATTTCCATTATCCCTATGCTATTTTGATTTCTAAAATTCTACACTATTTTGAAGTAGATATAGAAGAAGAACTGGTTGAGATTGTAAATACTTCAAGCGAAATCAATAGTGGTTCCCTAAGCAAAATGGGGTTCACCAAGATTGGTTGAAGGTGGGTAAGCAAAGATGGAGATCAAGAAGACCAAATGGAACTCATGTTGAAGAAGAAACTGAAGCTGCAACAAACACAAAAGAATTTGTTGTTGAAGCTCATGAATGATAGGATAACTTCAATGTCTCCTTTTGAAAGGCTCATGGTAAGTAGGATGGACAACTTTGCGGAGAATCAAAGAAATCTTCGTGAGCTATGTGAGTCTAGGTTCCAGCATATGGATTCAATGTTCCAGACCTTGGATGAACAAATTGAGGAAGTTCATAGCCAACTACTTGATCTGCAATATGGAAGGAATGACTGAAGCAAGTTTGAGGCTTTCATTTAAATTTCTGGTTTACTTTTCTGAACAATTTCTTTTCTTTTATGTTGTTTTTAATCCTTCTTTCATTCTATTTGTGAAGACAAATAGGGGGAGAAGTGAGCTTTGGGTTGTAATGTTCCTATATTTGCATTTGTTTTGTTATGCACATTTGATTGAACATTGCTCTAACTGGTTTTTTGACTTGTTATAAAATCTGATACATATTTTAACCGGTTATTCCTGCGAAATAACCGATTGTTTTTCTGATGCTGCACCTATGCATGTTTGACTAGTTTCTCACATTGATTTGGTTGATGCTCCTTTTTGGAAATCACCTAGTGGAAACTAGTTTGTGGTACCTGATTAATCTGGAATACATTGTTCTGTATTTCTATTTTTTCTTATGAATGCAGGTTAAGTAAGATTCTAAACAAAACATTCCAAAAAGCATCCTATGGATTTGTCTTCGTCAAATAGGGGAGATTGTAGACATGGAAGCTTTGATGAACCAAATCTATGATGAAGGCTTGATGCTTTGTTGCTTTATTTGGAGCTTAGTTCTAGGGTGTTTAGAATTCTTGTAAAGATCATTCTTAATCCTATGCACAAGCTGAATCAATTTGTTTTAAAAGAGAAAAATGTCTTTTTAAGCAAAGAGAAAAACAACCGGTTGAAATCACGATATAATCGGTTGTTTTACACTTAGCTTGTTTGAATGTTTTCAAAACTGTTTTTCACTTGGTTACTGTCAAAACCAATTCAACCGGTTAAAACGACATTTCAACCGGTTGATTGTCACATTTATTAACAACTTTTCAAAAACCTGTGACATTTGTTTCCAGTTGAATTAAAACTGATTTGGCTCATGATTAAGTGCCTCAAACGGCTAGATTTAAGAGATATAAATATGGTTTTTCTATATATTCAAATATACACAGAATGTGAGATTGAAAACGATTTTGAGAAGAGATTTGCTTCAAAGTTTTGCAAGATTGCCTAAAGGCTATGCATTGGCTCAAGAACTGATCTTAGGAGCTTTGTGATTCCTCAAATACCAGGTGTTAGGTGTTCTTTTTTTATTCTTGTAATTGTTACTTTTCTATACTTGTAAAATTTGTAAACCTGTAAGGTTAGAGGATGTTCTGACTATGGTTGTGTGAAAGGAAAAGAGGGTGAGTGTTCTTGTGTTATCAAGATCACCTCTTTGTGGCTTTGTGTGTTTGTAATCTATGATTGATTAATAAGAGAATACCTAGTGGTTGTTCTGAGGATTGGATGTAGCTCAGGGGTTGAGTGAACCACTATAAATTGATTATGTAATCTCTCTCTCACACTCATTATAAACTGTTTGATTTGATTTTTGTCTTTGTTGCTATATACAACCGGTTAAAACGAAATTTCTTTTAGAGTATATGGCCTTAAACAAGAGGGGGGTGAATTGTTTATGAAAGGTTTTCGAAAACTTTGAAGGTATAATGAAAGTCAATGAAAAATCACAGAGAAAGAAACTAAGGAAAGCAAAGCACAAAGCTGTTTTAGTTGATTTCCAAATGATCAACCGGTTGATTTTGCGATTCAAATGGTTATTTTTATCATAAGTTAATAAAAACAACTTAAAACATATATATGTAAGATCAGGGAAAGAGAGAATCACACAAATAAATTTATACTAGTTCACTCTTACACCAAGAGCTACATCCAGTCTGCAGAAACCACTAGGTAATCCACTATGCAATCAAAACCAGATTACAAACACCACACACCAAAGTAGTGACCTTTGTTAGAAAGGATGGCTTTAAACTAGAGGGGGGTGAATTGTTTAAAGAGGGTTTTCGCAAACTTTTAAGTCAAGAATGAAATTATCTCGAGCAACAAATGATAAAGAATTCAGTTTGCCAAAACTCAAAGCAAAAACAACAGCACTAGAAAAACAATCGGTTGTTTCGCAGAAACAATCGGTTGTTTATATCAGTTTGCAAATATCAAAACTGAATTTAAAGAGATTAAGGATAGAGAGAATGCACACAGATGTTTATACTGGTTCACTCTAAACCCAGAGCTACATTCAGTCTTCTCAGAAACCACTGAGGAACACCACTAAGCAATCAAACCTAGATCACTTACAACACAACCAAGAAAGTGACATTGATCCCCTCAAGACACACACTTCTCTTGGCCAACACACCAACACTAAGAATGCTGATCTTGATCCCCTCAAGAACACACAACACTTCTCAGCAAACACACAAAGATTCTTGTTCAACAGATACAAGGATTACACTTGTTACAGAAGCAATTCTGAAATCAATACAAGCAAAAATCCTATCTCACACTCTTTGATCAATCTCAATCTCTAAGCAATCTCAACTCTTTGAAAATCTCAAAACACTTGTGTACAAACTTAAAAACTCAAATATGTTTTTCTGAATATATTCAAAGATGTTGTTTGTTGTCAAATCTTAACAAACTATTCATTGCATTTAAAGATTGGTCAAAGCATTAAAGACTGGAGCGTAAACAGTTAGAAAAACATTTAATGCTCAGTCAAAGTACAAACCATTTTTTTGTTGTACCAAAACAAACAATCGGTTGTTTCCATGAATCAATCGGTTGTTTTGGTTTTAACAGCTCAACCATTTAAAAAACAGTTTTCAACCTTTTCTAAACACTCCTAAGTATAAAACAATCGGTTGTTTCGACAAAACAATCGGTTGTTTTTCACTTAGTTTGAAAAACACTTTTCTTTTAAAAAGATTGAGAATGCTTATGCTTTGGATTCAATCAAGAGTGGATTACATAAACATTCTACCCCAAATCCTATCTAAGACAGCTCAACAACAGCAAGCACAGCCAAGCCTTCAACATCCTTCAAAGGGTTTGGATTCTTCAAAGCTTGAACACCACTTGGTTCAACAACCTTGAACTCCTCAAGAAACACCCTACCTTTGGCAAACCACACCAAGAATGTTATTGTTGAACACCTCAAGAACACACAACACTCATTGGCAACACAAATATAGAAATACAGAATATTCCACTCTCACTTGAAAATCCAAATCTTGATGTGAATCTTGAAAACTTGAGATCAAATTTCCCAAACTGAATTCTCAAAGTTGTTTCTTACCTTCCAGTAGCGTATAACAAACTATATATACTTCCAAAGGTTGGTTAAAAACATTTAAAGCAGAAGTGTATTCAGTTAGAAATCATTTAAGACAGATTCACCAATCAAAACTAAATTCTGTTAGGATTTTCATAGACACAATCGTTGAAATCACAAAACAATTGGTTGATTTGGTTTGACAGCAAAAACCAAGTCAAACAGCTTTCAACCTTTTTCAAAAACCTCTAAGAGCTAAAACACCGATTGATTCGACAAAACAACAGGTTGTTTTTCACTTGGTTAGAAAAACATCCAGTTTCAAAAAGGTTTTAAATCACATCAGTTTCAAATTCAACAAGGGACTGGATTACACTTTAATCTACCCAGATCCCACCCACACACAACAACAACTTCAGCCTTTCATCAAACATCTTGGATTTGGATTCTTCAAATCTCTTGATCACTCTTGATCAACAATTTCCCCGTATTTGATGAAGACAAATTCCTGGTTGCTTGTGTTGATCTATTTGAATCTGAACTTGTACCTACAAAACATAAACTATGCAAACACAAAGCATAAATAGAGTCAGGTTATCAAGGTACACTCACTAGTTTTCTACATAATCAAACCAACAGAAAAACCAATTCAAAAAGTGCAAAAAAAAGTGAATTTAAGTGAGTGTAGCAACAACAATGCAACAGAAATAAACTTCAAATCAGAGTTTGTAGTAGCAGCATACACAACACATAAACCAATACCTTCTCCCCCTATTTTTCTTCACAAATAGAATGAAGAAAGAGATAAAAACATAATTAAGAAAGAAATGTCCAAAAAATAAAGCAAGATAAGCATAAACATAACTAAAACTTTGCTTCAATCTTCCTTTCTGTACTGCAGCTCAAATAGTTGGTTTTGAACAGCTTCAATCTGTTCATTAAGGTTCTGGAAACGTGTATCCATGCTTTGGAATCTTTCATCAAAGTTCTGAAAATTTGTAGCACAATCATGGAGATTCCTTCGGTTTTCAGCAAAGTTGTCCATCCTATTAACCATAAACCTCTCAAAAGGAGACATTGAGAGAATCCTTTCTCTTTGATTTCCAGCACCAATGTTCCCTTTGTTGATTCGCAGCCCTGCATACTTTAATCCAGTGATGGCAGTCCATACTTCATGTGTAATTTCCATATCAATCCATTTTACATGAGAAACGAGGTTATTTCCAACAAATTGAAGGTTGGTATAGAATACCCTTATAAGATCAGGATCTATTCTTTGAGAAGACTTCTCAGCTCACCCAGCTTCTGCTCCTTTAACCAAGTGAAAGAGATAAGCTTTGGATTGTTTATTGTCTTCCTACTTGTTTCATGAAGGTGAAATGCGTCCTCTCCTTCTTACAACCCTTATTTTGATCCTCTTTGATGAAGGGGTGTGGGTTCCATGAATACAAAGAGAAAAACAAAAAACATAATGAGATTCTTGGGCAAATTTTCAAACCAACAAGACATGTGGCAATGGGTTGTTTTTGTGAAGAGAAACAACTGCATATGAGTTTATATATTCACATAAAACAGTTCCAATCCTTGGCATTTAGTGGGTTCCAGTCTTCAAGAAAGAGAATCTGGTCCAAGGTTATACAGTGGCACGTCACTCAATGGCAGATTTCACATGGTGGCACATGAATACTTTGAATAGTCATAAGGATTCTTAATTTTCCAAGAAATTATGGAATATATTCCATTTATGACAAAAGTAACACCCTTCTGAATGAAATCAGACCCATGATATATGCACTTTGACCCATAACTGCTTGGGGAAAGAATCTGCAACAGTCAGAATGTAAAAAAAATTAATTCAATTTTAATGCAATGCTGTCAGAGGGAGACAATCGGTTGTTTCGTGAAGACAATCGGTTGTTTTTCTGTGACAACAACTTAAGCATTTCACAGATTCAGAATTGACAGGAAAATATGAATTAGAAAGGAAGACTTCATATACACATTACATAGATGAAAGATAAAGGCTTTAATCATTATTTTTCATACTACACAATTAAAGAAAGAAAAAAAATCATGAGAAGAAAATAAAAACAAGGAAAGTCTTATCATTTTGACAAAGTAGTTCTTTTAATAAGTCATTGTCCATGATCAAGAAATTTCACTTAGCCTTCAAGAGGACTAAGCTGGTACTACACAGTAATTGGAAGTCCAGAAGATTCATTCATAAGCTTGATCTTGTGAATTAAGACTCTTTGATCTCTTTGTAATCACTACTTGCATCATCCTCTTCCTTGGCCATCAAACACAGATTAGCTTCTTCAGCTTCACTTGATGAGGAGTTGGATGAAGAGACATCATTTTCATCCCATGCAATGTAGGCTCTTTTATATTTTGCTTTTTTTTCCTTCTTGCTTGATTTCTTCTCTTTATTTGGGCATTCAGACTTTATGTGCCCCTACTCTCCACAACCATAACAAGTATAATTGTTAGCATTAAAATCACTACTTCTCTTGTTGCCATACCTTTCTTTATTGGATTCTTTGTTTCGGTTCTTCTTCAAGAATTTGCTGAACATTTTGGACAGCGAACTAAGAGTTTCTCCTTCACTCTCATCACTTGAAACTTGATTGTTCTTGTGCATGGCAGTTTTCAAGGCAATGTTTCTTACATGCTTATCTTCACTCTCTTGAATGTTGAGTCTATTCATCTCCAACTCATGCTCCCTAATTTTCCAAACAAGGAGGTTGTAGTCAAAGATGTCAAGTCCTTTGATTCTGAGATAGCTGTGACTTTAGGTTTTTGAGAATCTTGATATTCAACTCTTCTTTATCAAGGACATTTCCAAGACTCATGAGATGATTGACAATGTGAGTGAACCGATTTTGAACATCCACAATTGATTCTCCTTTGAGCATTCTAAACATCTCATACTCTTGGATTAGAGTATGTTTCCTTGCCCTCTTTACATCATTTGTTCCTTCATGAGTTACCTCTAGAGTATCCCACATCTCCTTAGAAGATCCGCATTGAGAGACCCTGAAAAACTCATTAGAATTTAAGGCAAAGGTGATAATATTTTTTGCAATACAATCAAACTTTGCTCTTTTGTTTTCTGCATCAGTCCATTGGGACCAAGGTTTTTTAATAGAAACACCATCATTTTCAAGCTTAGGAATAAAAGGGCCATTTTCAATTGCATCCCATATTCCTTTTTCAAGAGATTCAACAAAGATCTTCATACGTACCTTCCAAAATTGGTAATTCAAACCACAAAACAAAGGTGGTTTGTTTATTTATGCACCCTCCCCAAAGGGTAATTTTTCAGTCATAACAAAAAGATTTTTAGGATCAAACTTGAGTATTTTTCAAGTACCAAGCTTTTGATGCCAATTGTTAGAATACATGGCCTTCAACAAAAGGGGCGTGAATTGTTTATGAAAGGTTTTTGAAAACTTTGAAGGTATAACGAAAGTCAATGAAGAATCACATAGAAAGAAACTAAGGAAAGCAAAGCACAAAGTTGTTTGAGTTGATTTCCAGAAAATCAACCGGTTGTTTTTGCGATTCAACCGGTTGTTTTTATCAGCAGTTAATAAAAAAAACTTAAAATAGATATATGTAAGATCAAAGAAAGAGATAATCACACAAATAGATTTATATTGGTTCACTCTTACACCAAGAGCTACATCCAGTCCCCAAAAACCACTGGGTAATCCACTATGCAATCAAAACAGATTACAAACACCACACACTAAAGTAGTGACCTTGAACCCCTCAAGAAACACACTACCTTTGGTAAACCACACCAAGAATGTTGATCTTGAACACCTCAAGAACACACAACACTCCTTGGCAACAAAAATACAGAAGATTAAGAAAGGATTACACCTGATCAAAGTACAACTGAAAAGTATACAATTGCAATCCTATTCCAGTCTCACTTGAAAATCCAAAGCTTGATGTGAATCTTGAAAACTTGAGATCGAATTTCCCAAACTGAATTCTCAAAATTGTTTCTTACCTTCTAGGAGCGTATAACAAACTATATATACTTCCGAAGGTTGGTTAAAAACATTTAAAGCAAAAGCGTATGCAGTTAGAAATCATTTAAAACAAATTCACCAATCAAAATTGAATTCTGTTAGGATTTTCAAAGACACAATCGGTTGAAATCACGAAACAACAGATTGATTTGGTTTAACAGCAAAGTCAACCAAGTCAAACAGCTTTCAACCTTTTTCAAAAACCTCTAAGAGAAAAACAACTGATTGATTGGACAAAACAACAGGGTGTTTTTCACTTGGTTAGAAAACATCCATTTTCAAAAAGGTTTTAAATCACATCAGTTTCAGATTCAACAAGGAAGCGGATTACACTTTAATCTACCCAGATCCCACCCACACAGAACAGCAACGTGAGCCTTTCATCAAACATCTTGGATTTGGATTCTTCAAAGCTCTTAATCACTCTTGATCAACAATTTCAACCGATTTTTTTTCTGCAAAGCGTTTTAATTGCTTTGATTGTTTGGCTTCCCTGATTGCTCCTTCTATGATTGTTGATAAAAACTTCATTCTTAGCTAATTTTTGCGAAAATCTTTTGTCAAAACGCTTTGGGTCTTAATTCTAACAAAACGCTCTGGGTCTTTTTCTTTTTCTTTCAATCATCTTTTGGTGCATGTAATGACTATCACGAGTGGCTAATTGCTTTCCTTTGGAATTGAATGTAATCATTTTAAACTTCTATGTATTGAGGTGATATTTATCTATAACATTATGCTCTTATTTGATATTGTTATTTTCATTTTATGCTTAAAGATTGAATTTTTATTCTTGATTTAGATCTTTGGAATTGAATGGGAAGTACTTTTGATGATCTGACTTAAATGAAAGTACTTGATGTGTAATCCTAGGAATATATTATTATACATCAAATGATAAGAATTTTTTATAAATAGTTGAGGAATCAATGTTTAAGAAATTATCTTAATAATTTCATATGTGAGAAATCAATATGAATGACTCTTTTTGTTGCATCAATATCAATTAAGAAAGAATGTTGTATGCTTTTATTTACCAAAATACAAATGAGTGAGAAAGATTAAGTTCAATCCCAATTCTAACTATCAATTTTTCATAATCATTTACTCTATTTTTATTTAAATTGCAAGCAAATTTTCTTTAAATAATACTCTTATACCTTGAATCAATTTAGTGCATACATTTAAATATTTAGTAAATGCTACAAGTTAACATTTGAATAGAATTGTTTTTTATGTGTTCGATATCCGTCTTTTGAGACAAATTATTACTTCAGACTCGATAGACTTGTCAAATTAGGTCAACAAGGTATTGGCGTCGTTCCTCGGGAATAATTTTTATTTAAGGTTTTAAAGTTTAACTCACCAAATATTGGAGATTTTTTTCTTTTATTTTAAAATTAGTTATTTTTTCTTTATTTTAAATATTTTTTGTTTTTCTTTTATTTCTAAAAATCAGTTATTTTTTCTTTATTTTAAATTTCTTGTTTTTATTTTAATTTTTAAAATTAGTTATTTTTTTCTTTATTTTAAATATTTTTCTTTTTCATTTATTTTTAAAATTTAGTTATATTTTTTTTAAGAATTTAGTTATTTTTCTTTATTTTAAAATTTTGTTTTTCTTTTATTTTTAGAAAACATTAGTTTTTTTCTTCATTTTAATTTTTTATTTTTCTTTTATTTTTAAAAATTAGTTTTTTTTTTATTTTAAATTATTATTTTTATGTTAATCATTGCTTGAGCTAGTTTATGATATATGATATTAAAAGGACATGTGATCTGAGTTGATTTTAGGATTGTTCATTTTATGGTGACACTTTGCTTAGAATGAGATTTTAAGAAAGTATATGGTGAGAACTCTAAGAAGATCCCCATTGGACATAAACTTAACCAAGTGGTTAAGTTGTGTAAAAGTTCACTTCACAAGAGCAAAAGGAAAAGACAATTACAAGGTGAGTATGATGCCAATAGGTGCATAATTAAAGAACATGAAAAGGAAAGCCAAATAAGAATTGTCGAATGGAAGAATGAAACAAAACAAGAAAAAAACACAGCGAGTAAAATCGGAATGGCAAAATGGAAGAAGAGATGAAGGAAGGAGAAAGCTTATGTGATGGATTGAGAACTGGAACATGCCACTTGGAGTGTGGTTGACCTCCAAGATAAACGTTGCTAGCCGCCACTTGAGAGCTCTCAATTACTCACAATATAAGACCTAAATGCTAACAGGAATCAAGCCTCACTAACACCTCACACAATTTGTGCAGAGTAACTTTTCTTTTATTAATTTCAACATGAGAAATACAAAAGGGAGGCATCATATTTATAAGTGGAGAAGCCTTGGAGAACAAGAAGGACGGTATGATGGGAAGACATATGGTGGGGATAGGGTATTAACCTTGGTCAATGCCGCACCATCACTTACATTCTAGAAGGTAGGAACCGTCCAGCCTCACAACCATATAATAAGGAGGATGGAGACCTAGAGGTTGTTTATTGATTTAATTGCAAATATGGGTCTAATTGGGCTTTTATTTATTTTTGAAGGCCCAATAAAGAGAAAAACTATAGGGTGAAGGAATGTACAAACATATCCAAGAAGAGCTCCAAGTCATCAAAACATAAACTAGAGCTTTGGCCCGAAAAATACAAGAAGATTGGGCTTCTGCTGACTGGTCAACATTATTTGTCGGTCAAGCTTTAGCATAAATAAATAGTATAAAGTTTTTTAGGATTTCATGGGCCATGTACTGGGCCTAGTAGCATAAAATAATTGGACCAAATATTTGGGCCAAGTAGTATAGGTTTTTGGGCTTGTATTTGGGCCAATAGAAAAATATGACTAGTTAGGGTTAAAAGTGACTAGTTAGGGTAACAACTGGGCTTCTTTAAGCCCAATGTAACCCTAAAATGTCTAAGGTATATTGGAGAACGAAAATACTTTGGCATGGAGCACATGGACGTCCACATGGCAACATTGGAGTGGAGAGGATTTACCATGGAAGGTGTGAGTTAAGCATGGAAAGCATGACTCCACATGGCACCTTCTCATTGGAGAGTTTTATTTTGAATTTTAAACTTTTGGCTCCAAAATGTTCAGCCCTCTATCCTGTAAATTGAGGTGTTTGGCTTGTTGAAGATGGATGTTGCCCCTTCAAGACAAAGTGTTTGATGAAGCCAAATGTGTAATTTACCTCAATATTTGTATTTGCTTTGAGGATGTCTTAGGTATAAATTAGAGGTTGTTTAAAGTGGGCTTTTTGCTGGGTAACCCACCTCTTAACCCCTGACCATGTGATAAGAGAAAGCACAAGTTTTTTGAAAATGTTTTTCACATGTTTTGTAAAAATATCCTTTACTGCATAAAAAATGAATATGTTCTTCTCTAAATGAATAGATTCTTTCTTAAACTGATGTCTTGATTAAGTGTTTTTGAAAATCATGTTTTATGCATCAAGTATCTTGATTAAGTCTTCATTCCATCAAAACGACTGAGTTTCATTTGTTAAAAAGATCTTGTTATCGTTTTGAAAATGAATTCGTTCTTCCGTAAATGAATAGATTCTTTTTTGTCTGGTGCCATGTTTCTTAAAAGATTTTTTCACAGCTTTATCTTTGCACCAGAGAGTTTGACTAAGTCTCTTACATCTAACAAAATCTCTCACTGCTCTCGAAAATAAGTCTGTTCATTTTATTTTAAATCTGTTCTTTTTATAACTGCTTTAACTGTTTTTTTAAAGTCTGTTATAAAATGTTTCTTATAAAAGGAGAGTTGCTTCTGACTTGAAAGTAACGTTGAGAAAATAAGTTTTACAACAAAGATTGAGTAGTTTGCATTGAATGAGTACGTGTTCTTGAAAGATTTTAAAAACTAGATATTGTGCTTGTTCTTGCTTGGTTCTAAGGCTTGGTTGGAGGTGTTGTCACAGTGTGTGCAATCTGTTTTACTGGTCTAAGACAAATTTATGCATTCTCATACCAGGTGTATTCGTTTCATCTTTCATTTCCTTGTAAAGTGTGATTGTAAGACTCTTCTTGATAAGGTTTCTTGAAGAGTTGTGTGTGTTGGAATAGTGTTTTTCAGCAAGTTGTGCCAAGTTCTTGTAGGGTTCAAGAATAGTGGTTGTGTAAGTGTTTTGATTCGTTTGTTAGTGGATTTCACCTTGAATTAGGTGAGACTTGATGTAGCTCATTTGAGTGAACCAGTACAATTGCCTTGTGTTTAATCTCTCTTCATCCCTGCACTCTTTTACTGTTTTTATCTGTTGAACTGTCAGAAATTGAATCTGTTCAATTAAAAATAAACCTGTTATTTATGGGCTTGTTCATTCTGTTCTTGATTTTTGGAAAATCTGTTTGATCTCTTTAAAAGTGTAGGAACTGTTGAACATAATTGGAACTCACTGATTTGTGGAAGTTTACAAAATTAATTGTCAAGCCTTTAATTAAACGTTTATCACTTGCTTTAGAAAGTTGAGGTTTACAGATTCTGCTCTCACTGTTTCTCTCTAAAAATCAATGTGATTGTAGCTTTCCATTTAATTTGCTTAAAATAAAAAATCACTTAACTGATATAACTGTCTAACTACATAAGCAATATAAAAATAAATTTGTTCATTGTCAAATAAATCGATTTATTTTTCTCTGACCTGTGATAAATCTAAATCTGTGCGAAAGTTTTAAAAGCTCAATTCACCCCCCCCCCCCCTCTTGAACTTTGACATTATTGAACCCAACATGGCTCTCATTTTGTAAGATTAATCATATGAGTGAATTGCTGCCAAATTTGTGCCAATTACACTTTTGTCTCATACTCTCCATAGGATAGACGTTTGATCTTCATTCTTCTCCCTCCAATTGATTAGGCCTCACCTATCACTCACCATACATCTCATGCACCTTCAAGGATACCACACCTCCTAGGAGATCCTTGCACGCCTCTTTCATATGTTTCCGCCACCATCATTCAAGTTTCGTCACACATGAAGGCACTTCTTCCATCATTTGGTATAGAGCTATGGTCTTCAAGAGATAAGTACCTTTTATTGATTTTAATTTTGTGTTGTTCTTAATTTTGAGTTGTTTATCATTTTCCTTATATGTCTTATTATTTTAATTTCGTTTTTGGTTCATGATGATGTTTGAACAATTTTTATCGGTGCATTTGGCTCAAATTGTTCTTGAGTTTCCATTTACAAACTGCTTTTAGGTTCCTAATTGTGGTGCTGTTCTGTTTTTTTTTTTTAGTCTTTATTGCAATTTTAATTGGTTCATATGGTGTTGATTTGAGTCACTTTAATTTTGGAATCCAATTGTGTTTTGTCAAGATATGTGTTTCCAAGAATTGTCATAAAATCCTAGTAGTACTTTTTTTTATTCATTTGGTTTCTTGATTTGATTTTGAGTCCAGTTTATAATCTGAATTGTTTGATCCTTTGGTGCATTTTTCTTTTAGATTTGAGTTCATGCTTGAGTGATAGATCCACAGAAGTTCTTATATAAATTGATGGCATTTTCATGAAGGTCTTCTTGAATCATGTAAGAAAATGGTGCAGAAGCTATGGAGGTGTGTGTGCAAGATCCTCCTAAGAGTGATGTTGATCTTGAAGGTGCATGATAGGTATGAACATAGGGAGGTTCGGCCAGCCCAAGGAAAGGTGAAGGATGTGAAGTTTAGAGCCTAGAGTTCTAGGGAGAAGCAAAGCTTGGCACAAAATGGCAGCATAACTTTACTCACAATAAACTTGAAAATACAAGGTGTAGGCTCCTCCTTTTATAGGCTAAGGAGGACCATAATGCAACCCTAATGCTAGCCAAATGAAATGTAAATGTGAAGCACATGGGTGCACATGGCACATGGGTGCACAAATGAGCACATGGGGAGGGGTGTTCACATACAACTTCGAATGTAGAAATATTAGTAGTCTTGTGGACTACTCTATTGTATGCATGCTCAATAGAAAAAGGATACTTATCCCAAGAATTGTGGTTGTCTTTCATGATTTCTCTAGGCATAGTAACAAGAGCTATGTTTTCAATTTTATTTTGACCATTCTTTTGAGGATGATAAGAATTTGAAAAGGATTAGTTGCAAGTTTTTCCAAGAGAATCCTCAAATGATGGTTTTCAAATTTTGGAGCTCTATCCAACACTAAGTTTGAAGAGAAATCATGAAGACTTGTCACTTCTTTAAGGAAGAGTTTATCCATGTCCATGAAAATGGAATCAAAACCTTTTGTTGTCCTAGGAAGATCTAATATGAAATTTAGGCTTATGTCTTCCCAAGGATCATTTGCAAAAGGTGAAGGAGTATAGAGTTCATGAGACATCGCCTTAGATGTATTTTTAAAACACAGAATGTATCTAGGGTAATGTCTTTGAACATCTTTTCTCATGGGTGACAATAATTTTCCTTTTAAAAGCTCTAGAGTTTTATCAACTCTAATTTGACCCATGAGTTCTCCTTCATGAAGAATTTCTCTTTTATGTGTGAAGGTAGTCTCGTTGATACAACCTTTGTTCATGGAAATTTCAATTCGTTTCAAAGGTTGTCTCAATAAGACATGACAAGTTTCTTTAGGCACTACTTCACATAAAAAATTGTCTTTGTAGATGCCTATAGATGACTTGACCTTCACTTGGTGATATCTTGGCATGTATGTAAAATAATCTACTATATTTTTATCTATGCAAGCCTTTTTTAAGGATTCTTCTTTTTTTTCTAGGCTTGCAAGTGTTCCTTTACAAAAGGTAAGGCTAGGTTGTTCAACAAGAGGTATATTTTCAAATGTATTTTCAACTTTTCCTTCTTGTTGAATGACCTTATGGGAAGGAACACTCTTCTCCCACACCTTTAGTTTCCCAAGGGTTTTCTCTTGCTTTTCTATTTTTACATTTTCTTCACTCTCACTAGTTTCTTTTTCTTGGCTACTATTCTCATCTTTGTCCCTTACGATCATAGATCTTTCATTGAAACATTGAGATGCTAATTGATCATTGCCAAGGTATTCTAAACATGGAATTTCTCTAGCTTGAGTGTGAGAGATATGCTTGGTTAGGTTTTCTTGTCTCTCTTTCCTCGCTCTCCTAGAGAATTGTTGATGATATTCATTTTTCCTAAGACTTTCTTCCCTAAGATAATCATGATGTTTAGAGCTAGATGCATGAGAATGTAATTTTTTTGAAAATTGAGACTTCTCATTCTTTGCTTTAGTCAAAACATTAAGTTTAGTCTCACTCTCCAATTGTCTATATGCAATTGATTGCACAGTTTGTGAAAATTCTTTCAAAAGAGTTTTTAAAGATTTTAATTCACTTCCAATAGACTTTGTAGAATGAGAAGAAGAAGACATAGCTAAAGCTTTGTGTATACAAGTATTTTACCTTGAGAAAACTTAGGAAAGTCAAAGAAGGTAGTTTTCCAGGTAAGGGAGGTGAGTCACAAAGGACTACTTAAATACCAAGCCTTTGCCTTAGCCAAAAACTATCCCTCAATGTCTTTACACAAAGCTTTCTCTTAGTAAATCACTTAGATCACAATTAAGTTGAGAAAACAAATGCAAGAAAACAATGTATGCTAACTAATTAACAAAGCTAGACGATTTTAACAAAGCTTAAAACAACCACACATACAAAGCGTTACTAATTAAGCAATATAGAAACAACTAAAACAATTAACAATTGCTAATTAAAGAGTTCTATACTAGTCGGCCCTAGGTGAGGCTTCTTGGACACTTGGAGCCCTTGAAGACACACTCACCGTCTAATAACGTAATTAAGAGGTAATTAACATAAATTAAGTTGCAAGGAAATTAAGAAAAACTCCCTTTGTTGATCCTCTTTTTGCTAAATGCACTTCCTTGTTGTCTTTACTTGTTGGCCCTCCAAGTGTTTGTGGTGTTTTTTTTTTTTCAAGAAAGCTTGATTCTGCCTTGGCTTTGTTTCCCCTTAGAAAGAAGGTCTTAATTCTCCAATTCCAGCACCTATCAAAAGACTAGACCTTACCCAAGTCAAGTTTCCATTCATTTAAGCACCAGAGGAGAATAAATTCCAGCACCAAATTAGAGGTCAAAGAACAAAAGCAAGAAACAATTTAATTGAATAAAACAGTACCACCAAAAGGAGTTAGATTATGACAACTAGAAAGAGGTCCAAGAAATATTAAGCAAGCAAATAAAAGGTACCAAAGTAAAGGTAGGCACACAAAAGAATCCTAAGAATGGCACTAGAATTAGATGACCAAATAAAAAAAACAACACCACTGGAAAATGTTGTGGGCCAAAAACGTTTTTTTCCCCAATTTATGCTGAGCTGTGTTTTTAAGATATGATTCTGAAATTTGATATGCAAGATATACAAGATCTTAGCTAAAATCTGGCTTTGGAATCACTCAAAACTCATGCACCAATTTTTTTTAATAAATTTTTTGCAATTTTGGTGTTCAGTTACGCCAGCTGTAGCGCCTCAGATTTGCACACTGATTTTAAAAGATTTATCATTTTTTTTTCTGTTGATTCTTTTGGACTAATTCTTTTCTTGTCCTTTCTATAACACTTCAAACTTGCATATTCCAGAGAATCAAAATTTTCCTATGAGTGAAAATATTTTTCTAGAACAAAACAGCCAGCACAGAAAATTTGAAACAGGGGATTCTGGAAAGTGGAAACAAAAAAACAGCAAGATACCAAAATTTAAACACAATGGAATTTGTGAAATAGAATTTGTGTAGGATCTAACACAAATATGAACTCAAACTAAAATTAAAAAGGCACCAAAAGATCAAAGAACAGCATATTCAAAGCAATTAAAGATACCCAAAATCAAGACACAATCAAGCCAAAAAAAGGACTACTAAGAATTGTTGACATTGTGGATGAACATGACTTGACAAAACATATATGGATTCAGAAATTAAAGACTCAAAAGCATAATATGAACCAAATTAAAAGTGCAATAAAGACTCAAAAGCCTAAAAGAAAACAGCAACTCAAAGGTGTATGAAATCCTATCACAAATTGCACAAGAAATTGTTCAAGATCAATTGAACAAAAGTGCTTCGGTTGGATCTTCCAAATAGCACACCAAAACAAATTAAAATGCAAAAAATAGCAAGACAATTATGGAAATAAGATGAACAACATGAAATAAAGAAGAACTAGAAATGAAAAGACCAAAAGCAACTCATCTTGAAGAACCCAAGCTCATGATACCAAATGATGGCATTTTCATGAAGGTCTTCTTGAATCATGTAAGAAAATGGTGCAGAAGCTATGGAGGTGTGTGTGCAAGATCCTCCTAAGAGTGATGTTGATCTTGAAGGTGCATGATAGGTATGAACATAGGGAGGTTCGGCCAGCCCAAGGAAAGGTGAAGGATGTGAAGTTTAGAGCCTAGAGTTCTAGGGAGAAGCAAAGCTTGGCACAAAATGGCAGCATAACTTTACTCACAATAAACTTGAAAATACAAGGTGTAGGCTCCTCCTTTTATAGGCTAAGGAGGACCATAATGCAACCCTAATGCTAGCCAAATGAAATGTAAATGTGAAGCACATGGGTGCACATGGCACATGGGTGCACAAATGAGCACATGGGGAGGGGTGTGTCTAGTTTTTATGCTCACCCCCTCCATGGGCTTTCTAGACCGGCCTTGGTAAATTTAGAGGTTTTTTTAGAAACTCTAAGTTTACCTAGGTTGGTGTTTTAGGTGTCAAAATGAATTCTAAGAAAATTACAAATAAAGTTCCTATGCTAATTTTGACAAGAAATTAAAGTCTACTCTACACTAGAGTTTATGGCATTTGAACATGTAAAAGAACGTCTTCTTGGATCCTCTTGGCCATAACTCTATGGTTGGCCCAAATCTACCCTTTGGTGGGCTTGCATGTGGGCTTGTGCTTGGGCCTCTTCCATCATAAATTCCATTGTGTTTTAAGTTTCTCAAAACTGTTTTTAATTCCAGAATTAGGATTCCTCTGTTTTTGATTCTGTATTGGCTGCTTTTTGCTAATGAAATTAAAATTCGTTGGAGAAAAATTATGAAATTCTGGATTTAAACAGATTGAAGTGTTAGAAAAAAGTGAAGCCAAATTCCAAATAGAAAAAAAAATGATAAATCAAATACAATTAGTGTGCAATTCTGGCGCAGAAAAAACGGTGAAATAGCATCAGATTTAAAAAGTTTATCAAAATTAATTGGTGCATTGTATTGGTGTGATTCCAGGGCCAAAATTTAGCTAAGATCATGAACTGTTTGTGATTCAAAATTCAAATTCGAACTATACAGCTCAACATAAATATTTTAAGTCACGCATTTTGTGCCTCAAAATTCCAGTAGTACTGCTTTGGTTTTATTAATCAATTCTAGTGTCATTCTTTAGGTTCAATTTGTGTGCCACCTTTTGTAGTGCCTTATTTGTTGATTGTCATATTCATTCAATACTCTTTCAATTTGTGTCATATAATTACTCCTTTTGTTGTTGTCCAATTCCAAATTGATTTGTTTATTTGCTTTGAAATTTGTTGACCTCTTTGATTGGTGGTAAAATTTTCAAAAAGCGATGCTAGATTTAGTTGGAGCTAACCTTTCCAGTGAGTCCATTGTCACTTAGTAGGTACTGTTTTGAAGACCTAACTTGAATATTTTCGGGAGGTTGAACAAGAGTGCAGCAGCAAGTGAGTTTACAAAATACACAAAGAGTGGGTGCCAATAGCAAGAGTAACAACAAAAAGGAGTGTCAACAAGCAAAAGAAGAACATAGAATTGGATTTCTAATTTTTGTCAATTGAATTTGTCATTATATTTCTTTGAGTTGTAATTGCATTAAACTTTGATTAATTAGTGGAATAATTACGCATTAGACGGCAAGTTTGTCTTCAATGGTTCTAAGTGCCTAGAAGCCTCACCATAGGATTTGTCTAGCTTAAAAGCTTTCTAGTTAGCTACCTTTAATTGTGTTTTTGTTAATTGCTTTGCATTGTTTACTTGCTTTGAATTGTTTAATTTCTTTGCATTTGTCTTGCATAAAATTGTGTTTTTTCATTCTTAATTGTGATCTAAGTGAATTATTTAGAAAAAGATTTGTGAAAAGTCTTGAGGGATAGATTTTGGCAAGGAAAGGCTTGGTACTTAAGAGATCCAAGTGATCCACCTCCCTTTCCTGGGAAGCTACCTTCATTACTCTCTTTCTCTTTTTTGGGGTAAATTACTTACAACACATTGCTCTAACCATGTATTCTCATCATTCTAATGAAAGTGAAGGAGAGTCTATCAAATCTCTTTTGAAAAAATTAGCACAAGACTTTCAAGCACTTTCAATAGACAAATGCAACATGAGACCCTTTTCAAAGAAAGAGATACTCAATTTGCTTTAATACAAGATGAGTTGAAAATGGTTAAAGAAAGAGATGATTACACCAAATCCAAAAAGAGTTATCATGCATCTAGCTCTAGGGTGAATGATTCTTTTAGGGAACATATGTAGATTGGGAAATGAAAAGAAAGACAAGAAAGCTCAAAGGAGGTTAGGGTAGAGCTACCTCATTTCTATGGAAAAGAAAATGTTGAAACATATGTAGATTGGGAAATGAAGGTAGAACAATTGTTTGCTTGCCATAGAGTAAGTGAGGAAAGAAAGGTACCCTTAGCCACCTTAAGTTTTCAAGGAAATGCTATGAATTAGTGGACTACCCTCAAAAGAGAGATACATCTCCACAAGGATCCTCCCATTACATATTGGAATGACCTTAGGGGAGCCTTGAGATGTCGCCATATTCCCTCACATTACAATAGGAATTTGATGGACAAGCTCCAAAGACTTCATCAAAGAAATCTGAGTGTAGAAGAATATTGGCAAAAGATGGTGTTATATATAATAAGGGCAGGGATTAATGAAGAAAACCATACCACCATATCTAGGTTTTTAAGTGATCTCAAACTTGAGATAAGAAACAAAGTTGAACTTTTACCTTATAGAGATTTAAATACTTGATTCAACTTAGCATTAAAGTTGAAAAACAAATTTTGAGAAAACAATCAAGTCAAAAACAAAGTTCATACTCTGTATCTTATGACAAGGATGAGTTCCAAAGAGGGGAAGAACGTATAAAAGAAACATCTCTAGAACCTTCCCAAAATCAATCCAAATACGAGCATATCTCATACACTCAAGCTACAGAAATTCAGTGTTTTAAATGTCTTGGTAAGGGTCATTTAGCATCTCAATGTTCCAATGAAAGAACTATGATCTTAAGGGACAAAGATGAAAATAGTAGCCAAGAACAAGAAACTAGTGATAGTTAAGAAAATGAGAAAAAAAAATAAAGAAATAGAAAAGCCAAGTGAGGGGTTGTTTGAAAAAGAAGAAGAGGAATCTAGAAAGAATGAGAAGTATCTAACAACACCTCCTACAAGAATAGTGAAAACAAATCCTTAAAGGGGGATTGCATAGGTAAATATGTAGTAGTTTACTTTGATGATATCTTAGTTTATAGCCAAAGCCTAGATTTCCACCTAAGTCACCTTAGGGAGGTTCTTTTAGTGCTTAGGGACAATAGCTTGTTTGTTAATATTGATAAGTGTACCTTTTGTGTTGATAGTGTAGTATTTTTAGGCTTTATAGTTAACAAAAATGGGGTACATGTTGACCTCTAGAAAATCAAAGCCATCCAAGAGTGGCCAACTCCACAAAATGTAGGAGATGTTAGGAGTTTTCATGGTCAAGCAAGTTATTATAGGAGATTTGATCCTAAATTCTCAAGTCTAGCTTCATCACTCAATGAGTTAGTGAAGAAATACACTCAATTTTGTTGGATGGAGAAGCATGAGCAAGCCTTTCAAAGGTTGAAAGCTCAACTCACCAATACACCCATTCTAGCTTTACCAAACTTTGTAAAAATTTTGAGCTAGAGTGTGATGCATCGGGAGTAGGAATAGGTGTTGTGTTGTTGCAAGGTGGGCACCCAATTGAATATTTTAGTGAAAACCTTCATGAACCCTCAACTACCCCATCTATAACAAAGAGCTTTAGGCATTTGTGAGGGCCCTGCATGCGTTTTTAAAATATTTAAAAGGTCAACACAAGTTAAACAAAAGACATGCAAAGTGGATGGGATTTCTTGAGCAATTTCCATATGTTATCAAATACAAGAAGGGTAATACAAATATTGTGGCGGAAGCTTTATCAAAGAGACATGCCCTATTTTCTAAACTTGGAGCCTAAATTCTTGGATTTGAAAACATACCTGAACTTTATAAAGAAGATCAAGATTTTGCACCCACTTTCATTAAGTACCAACATAAAGCACATGGAGGGTTTTATCTTTATGAGGGGTACTTATTTAAAGAAGGAAAACTTGGCATACCCCAAATAACACATAGAAAACTCCTTGTAAAAGAATCACATGAAGGAGGATTCATAAGTCATTTTGGAGTTGTTCAAACTCTTGATCTTTTGAAAGAAAATAAAGTTATGTACTTCTGTTTAAATAAATCTTGTGAAAAGTTGCCAAAAACAATAGAAAAACAAAAACAATGGCAACTTAATAAAACTGATTTTTATACTGCTGAAACTAACTCATTTGATTTGTTTGATGACTTCAATAGATTGACATTTGATCCTGAAGGATGAGCATAGTTTTAAAAGCAGGAATAAGGCTGTTGTTCGAGATCAACCCTATAGATCTGAGGACAGATCCTCTCAAGAAGG
The DNA here is from genome assembly GCF_051622355.1 of Phaseolus vulgaris. Taxonomy (NCBI): domain Eukaryota; kingdom Viridiplantae; phylum Streptophyta; class Magnoliopsida; order Fabales; family Fabaceae; genus Phaseolus; species Phaseolus vulgaris. Next base: position 21,236,900 of record NC_143501.1, on the reverse strand, counting down.
TGGGGATGATGGAAACCGTCCAGCCTCACACAACCATATAATAAGGAGGATGAAGACCTAAAGGTTGTTTATTGATTTAATTTCAAATATGGTTCTAATTGGGCTTTTGTTTGTTTTTGTAGGCCCAATCAAGAGAAAAACTCTAGGGTGAAGGAATGCACAAACATATCCAAGAAGACCTCCAAGTCATCAAAACATAAACTAGAGCTTTGGCCAGAAGAACACAACAAGACTGGGTTTCTGCTGACTGGTTAACATTATTTGTGAGCCAAGCTTTAGCTTAAATAAATTGTATAAAGTTGTTTAGGATTTCATGGGCCATGTATTAGGCCTAGTAGCATAAAATAATTCGACCAAATATTTGGGCCAAGTAGTATAGGTTTTTGGACTTGTATTAGGGCCAATAGTAAAATATGACTAGTTAGAGTAACAATTGGGCTTCTTTGAGCCCAATGTGTTGAATCAAGTGTGTTCAAGCTTTGAAGAATCCAAATCCTTTGAGTTTGATGGAAGGCTGGATGTGCTTGTTGTTGCTGAGGTTTTTTATAATAGGATCTGGGGTAGATTATCTGTGTTAATCCACTCTTAATTGAATCCAAAGCTTAAGCATTCTCAAACCTTTTTAATTGAAAGTGTTTTTCAAACTAAGTGAAAAACAACCTGTAGTTTTGTCGAAACAACCGATTGATTTATACTTAGGTGTTTTGAGAAACGTTGAAAATTGTTTTTGGTGGTTGACTTGTTGTCAAACCAAAACAACCTATTGATTCGAGCATTCAACCAATTGTTTGTTTTGGGACCATAACAAAAAATTGTTTTATGCTTTGACTGAGCTTTAAATGATTGTATAACTGAATATGCTCCAGTTATAAATGCTTTGACCAGTCATTGAAAGCAAAACAGAGTTTGTTCAGATTATGTAACAAACAACAACTGAGATTTAATCATAGAAAAACAAATTTGAGTTTTTCACTGATTTTGCTTTTTAAGAGTTGAAGATTTCTTTGAGATTGCTTTGATCAAGAGAGTGTGGAATAGGATTTTCAATTGTATTGATTTCAGATCATTTCTGTAACAAGTGTAATCATTTTGTACTTTGTGTAAACTCTATTGTGTGAGGCCGAGAAGTGTTGTGTGCTCTTGAGGTTGTCAAGATCAGCATTCTTGGTGGTGTATGTGCTGAGCCAAAGGAAGTGTGTGTCTTGAGGGGATCAAGGTCACTTCTTTGGTGGTGTGTGTAAGTAATCTAGGTTTGATTACTTAGTGGATTCCCCAGTGGTTTCTGGGAAGACTGGATGTAACTCTTGGTTTAAGAGTGAACCAGTATAAACTTGTGTGTGCAATCTCTCTATCCCTTAAACTCTTTAATTTCAGTTTATACTTGTTAACTAGTATAAACAACCAATTGTTTATGCGAAACAACCAATTGTTTTTCTGGTGTTGTGCTAAATTGCTTTGTGTTTTTGGCAAACTGAATTCTGAATCAAGTTTTCTCGAAGGAATTTCATTCTAGACTAAAAGGTTGCGAAAACCCTCTTTAAACCATTCACCCCCCCCCCCCCCCCTCTAGTTTAAAGCCATACATTCTAACAATTGGCATCAAGAGCTTGGTTCTTGAAATTTATTCAAGTGTGATCCTAAAACTGTTTTTGGGGAAGGTGCTTCAATCAACAGACCACCTCTGTTTTGTGGTTTGAACTACCAATTTTGGAAAGTAAGAATGAAAATCCTTGTTGAATCTCTTAACAAAGGAATTTGGGATGCAATTGAAAATGGCCCCTTTGTTCCAAAATTTGAAAATGATGAATCTTCCATTGAAATACCTTAGTCTCAATGGACTGATTCTGAAAGCAAGAAGGCCAAATTTGATTGCATTGCTAAAAACATAATAACTTCTACCTTGAATTCAGATGAATTTTTCAGGGTCTCAATTCAAATCAGCAAAGGAAATGTGGGACACCTTGGAGGTAACTCATGAAGGTACCAATGAGGTGAAAAGAGCCAGAAAGCATACTCTAATCCAAGAGTATGAAATGTTCAGAATGCTCAAGGGTGAGACAATTGCTGAAGTTCAGAAGAAGTTCACTCACATCATCAATCACCTCATGAGCCTTGAGAAAACCTTTGAAAAATAAGAGCTAAACATCAAGATCCTCAAATGTCTTGGTCTTGGCAACCTAAGGTAACTGCTATATCTGAATCAAAAGTTCTAACATCATTGAGTATGGCTTCTTTGTTTGGCAAGCTTAGGGAACATGAGTTAGAAATGAATAGACTCAATGTTCAATAAAGTGAAGACAAGCATGTGAGAAGCATTGCCTTAAAAGCTGTCAAGCACAAAAGCAAGCAAGAATCCAGTGATAGAAGTGATGAAGAGAACCTTAGTTTGCTATCTAGAAAGTTTAGCAAATTCTTGAAAAGGAACCGCAACAAAGACACCAACAAAGAAAGGTATGGAAACAAAAAATCCAATGATTTTAATTCCAATAACTATACTTGTTTTGGTTGTGGTGAGCAAGGGCACATAAAGGCGGATTGCCCAAATAAAGAAAGCAAGGAGAAGATGTCAAGCTATAAAGAAAAGAAGGGAAAGTCAAAAAGAACCTACATAGCTTGGGATGAGAATGAAGTCTCCTCATCAAGCTCATAATCAAGTGAAGAAGAAAAGGCAAACATATGCTTGATTGCTGAAGAAGATGATGAGTCATGTATCTCAAGTGATGTAAGTTCATGTGCTTCTCTAAATGCTGAAAATTATAGTGAATTGCTTGAAGCTTTTCAAGAAACACATGATGAAGCTAATCGATTGGTTCTTTCAAACAACCGATTGAAAGAGCTTAACAGATGGCTTGAAAAGAGAGTTAAGGCACTTGAAGAAGAGCTGGAAAAATCAAAAAGTGATTTTGAAAATCTGAAAACTCATTGCAAAAACTCCTCTTGCAAGTGTGACACTCTCATTTGTGAAAATCTTGAAAAGAAAGTGCATTATCTTGTGAGTACTGTGGATAAGCTTTCAAAAGGAAAATCCAACTTTGGGAATGTCTTGGCATCTCAAAATTGTGTTTATAGAAGAGCTGGATTAGGTTTTAATCCACAAAACAAGCAAGATAAGTTTTCAAAGAATTTTTCAAAACAGCCAGTAAAACAACCGATTGTTAAGTCGAAACAACCGGTTGTTACATGCTTTTATTGCATGAAGAAAGGCCATTCTTTTAGATTCTGCAAAATAAGGAAATTTTTTGTTCCCATAGGCTTTATGAAATGGATTCCCAAAGGTTGTGAGGTTTCAAATGATAAAAATAAACCAAATGGACCCACATTTGTAAGGGGACCAAACCTTGTTGCTTGAATTCATGTTTATGCAGGGAATCTAGAAGAACATGAGGAACTGAGTCATCTAATCAGGTTTTTGGAAGGAAAAGAGTAACATTGAAGCTGAATCAATGTTATGTACCAGTCCAAGGTTCTCAAATAGTCAAAAGAGGCTTCTTGATCACAAGCATATGACTCATTGAAGGAACTTCATAAAGGATAAGACCTTCCTTATCTCTATCTTTAATTTTTTAAAATTCATATTCATGCTTAATATCTCTCGTTAAATGCTCAATTTCATCTACATTGAATCCTATATGCTCATTCTTAATAATTCAAAATTTGTTTTGCTAGTGCAGAAAAACAACCGATCGTTTCCTCGAAACAACTGACAGTTTCCTCTCTGACAACACTGACAAAGAATGGATTTAATTCTTTTTTGAATTCTGTCTGTTGCAAATCTCAATTATGAAAGAATCCTTAGTCAATAAAGCAGTGTTGAAAGTTGATCACGTTCTGGAGGAAGTTACAACATGTCATAAAGGAATATATTCCAAAATCTTGAAAATTTAAGAGCCTTTATGACTAGTCAAAGATCACATGTGATGACCATGTGATTTTCTGCTTTTTCTGACGTTTTATGTGCAAGTCTTGGTCAAGTCTTTTCTCTTTGAAGACTGAAACCCACTCACATCAATTGAATGCAGTATGGTTCAGTTTTTCTTTAAATTCTGGTGCAGTTGTTCTCTCTCACAAGAACAATCAATTGAGCCATCTCTTGCAGCATCTCTTGCTCTCCTTGTGTGAGTCTTCTTTGCCTCTTTTTAACCTGTCATGGAATTCACTCCTCCCACTTCAAAGAGGATCAAAACCAGAGCTGTGAGGTCTGGAGGGAGACTAGAGGGCTAGTTTTCTGGAGACAATGAGCTCATTGAAAGATATCGCTTTGAAACTAGCACAAAGGTGATCAACAACCCCAAAGTTGTTTCCTTTGATTGGCTAAAAAGCCAAAAGCAAGACAATGTGAGGAAGTTGCTCAAGGACCAGTTGTGAGAAGGTTCCTGGAGATGAAGGGAAACATATACCCTGATTTGATTCAGGTGTTCTACACCAATCTCAAGTTTGAGGGAAACAATCTTGTCTCTCATGTGAAGGGAGTTGACATGGAGATCACTCATGATGTGTGGACTGTTGTTGCTGGTCTGAAATATGTTGGTCTAAGAATCAACCAGGGAAATCTTGGAGGAGTGGAGGATTTTAACAAAGTCCAATACTACAAGAGTTGCTTAAAGAATCAAAATACCCAAGTGAGAACTTGTTCGGTTGGAGGCTTAAAGCTAGATGAAAGGGTGCTTGCTCTTATTGTAACTTGGATTCTTACTCCAATGGGGAGCAACCATTCTGTCCTAACAAAAGAAGACCTTGTATACATCTACTACATCATGAAGAAGATCAATATCAACTGGATCCACATCATTAAAGAACACATGCAAAAAGCCATGAGGTTTAGTAATTACCACTATCCCTATGCTGTTTTAATCTCTAAATTCTTGCTCTGTTTTGAAGTGAATATTGAAGATGAGACATCTTATTTGGTTAAGTCAACACAAGAGATGAACAATGGCTCTCTTAGCAAGATGGGATTCACCAAAATAAATGGAAAATGGGTGAGCAAAGATGGTGATCATGGTGTTTCATCAAGTGTTGCAGCTGCTGATTTTGATGAAGAAGATCAAGCTGCTGACATGGATTTTCACCATGAAGAACAGCCTGAAACCAATTTAGGTGCCGGAACCAGTGCAGGGAATCAAGGAGATGAAATGCCATCCATGTCTGCTTTTGAAAGATACATGGTGAATAGGTTTGATGGCTTTGTCGAGAATCAAAGAAATCCTCATGATTTATGTGTGAGCAACTTCCAGAGTATAGACAACAGGTTCAACAACATGGATACTCGGTTCATGACCTTGGATGAATAGATAGAAGTTGTTCCAAATCAGATCTTTGAACTCCAGTATGGCAAGGATGATTAAAGGAAAAACAACCGGTTGAACTCACAAAACAACCGATTGTTTTTGCCCTGTATCAGATTAAGTGCTTCTGTTTTCTAATTCTGTATAATTTGGAACAATTTCCTTTTTATCTCTTCTTATTGTCCATTTGTGAAGACAAATAGGGGGAGACTTTATGTTGTGTTGTCTTTTATTATCTGGTAATTTCTGCAAACTCTATCTTATGTTTAAAATGTTTAAGTAAGCTTTATTTCTGTTGTTTTCTTCTGCTGATAGACTGGTTTTTAAGGTTGCTAATAAGCTGTTTTTGCTATTTTGCTCTAACCTTCTATCAAAGATATTGTGCTTTGCTTAAACCTTGTCTTGCAGGAACTGCTTAAGATTCAATCAAATCCAACACAAGCAACCAGGGTTTGTCTTCATCAAATAGGGGGAGATTGTTGAATCAAGTGTGTTTAAGCTTTGAAGAATCCAAATCCTTTGAGTTTGATGGAAGGCTGGATGTGCTTGTTGTTGCTGAGGTGTTTTAGAATAGGATCTGGGGTTTATTATCTATGTTAATCCATTCTTGATTGAATCAAAAGCTTAAGCATTCTCAAACCTTTTTAATTGAAAGTGTTTTTCAAACTAAATGAAAAAACAACCTGTTGTTTTGTCGAAACAACCAATTGTTTTATACTTAGGTGTTTTGAGCAAGGTTGAAAACTGTTTTTGGTGGTTGACTTGCTGTCAAACCAAAACAACTGATTGATTCGAGCATTCAACCGATTGTTTGTTTTGGGACCATAACAAAAAATTGTTTTGTGCTTTGACTAAGCTTTAAATGATTTTATAACTGAATGTGCTCCAGTTTTAAATGCTTTGAGCAGTCTTTGAAAGCAAAAAAGAGTTTGTTCAGATTATGTAACAAACAACAACTGAGATTTAATCATAGAAAAACATATTTGAGTTTTTCACTGATTTTGCTTTTTAAGAGTTGAAGATTGCTTTGAGATTGCTTTTATCAAGAGAGTGTGGAATAGGATTTTCATTTGTATTGATTTCAGATCATTTTCGTAACAAGTGTAATCCTTCTGTACTTTGTGTAAACTCTGTTGTGTGAGGCCGAGAAGTGATGTGTGCTCTTGAGGTTGTCAAGATCAGCATTCAATCTAACTCCATTTGTGTGGTACAATTCTGGTCAGCAGCTTGATTTAACTCTATAAGTGCACACACAACCCTAAACATACACTTTGCAATGGTTGTCTCAATAAGACATGACAAGTTTCTTTAGGCCCTACTTCACATAAAAATTTGCTTTTTTAGATGCTTATAAAAAACTTGACATTCACTTGGTGATATCCTAGCACATATGAGAAATAATCTATTTCATTTTTATCTATGCAAGCTTCTTTTAAAGACTCTTCTTTTTCACTTAGGCTTGCAAGTGTTCCTTTACAAAAGGTAAGGCTTTGAGGTTGTTCAACAAGACACGTATTTTCAAAGGTATTTTCAAATCTTTGGTCTTGTTGAATGACCTTGTGGGAAGGAACACTCTTCTCCCACGCCTTTTGTTCTTCAAGGGTCTTCTCATGCTTTTCTTTTTCTTCTTTTTCTTTAGCTTCCCTTTCGAATTCCCCTCTCTTCTTTTCTATTTTTCTTTCCTTTCTTTCTTTATGGGAAGCAAACAATTTTTCTACCCTCATTTCCCATTCTTGGCAAACTTCTATATTTTCTTTTCCATGGAAATGGGGTTGGTCTACCCTAACCTCTCTTGGGTTTTCTTGTTCTTTTCTATCTCTTCTATGTCTTCTAGGGGGTGCTTGATAATAATCATTTACTCTAATGCTTCCCTCCCCAAAAGAATCATGATCTTTAGAGATATATGCATGAGAAGGTAATTTTTTTAGAATGTGAGACTTCTCATCCTTTGCTTTAGTCAAAACATTAAGTTTAGTCTCACTCTCCAATTGTCTATATGCAATTGATTGCACAGTTTGTGAAACTTCTTTCAAAAGAGTTTTTAAAGATTTTAATTCACTTCCAATAGAATTTGTAGAATGAGAAGAAGAAGACATGGCTAAAGCATTGTGTATACAAGTATTTTACCTTGAGAAAACTTAGGAAAGTCAAAGAAGGGAGGTGAGTCACAAAGGACTACTTAAATACCAAGCATTTGCCTTAGCCAAAAACTATCCCCCAATGTCTTCACACAAAGCTTTCTCTTAGTAAACCACTTAGAACACAATTAAGTTGAGAAATCAGATTTTAATGCAAGAAAATAATGCAAGCTAATTAATTAACCAAGCAAGGATTAACAAGGCTTAACAAAGCAACACAATTGCAAAAGCGAAACTAATTAAGCAATAGAAAAGCAATCAAAAACAATTAACAATTGCTAATTAGAAAACTCTACACTAGTCGGCCCTAGGTGAGGCTTCTTGGACACTTGGAGCCCTTGAAGACACATTCACCATCTAATCGCGTAATTAAAGAAGTAATTAACACAAGTTAAGTTGCAAAGAAATTAAGAAAACTCCCTTTGTTGATCCTTTTTTTGCTATTGGCACTTCCTTGGTTGTCTTTTCTTGTTGGGCCCTCCAAGTGTTTGTGGTGTTTTAAGAAGTGTTTGATTCTGCCTTTGTCTTTGTTCCCCTTAGAATTAAGGTCTTAATTCTCCAATTCCAGCACCTATCAAGAAGACTAGACCTTACCCAAGTCAAATTTCCACTCAATTAAGCACCAAAAGAGAATAAATTCCAGCACCAAATTTAGAGGCCAAAGAATAAAAGCAAGAAACAATTTAATTGAAGAAAACAGTACCACACAAATGGAGTTAGATTGTGACAACTAGAAAGAGGTCCAAGAAATATTAGACAAGCAAATAAAGGTACTCAAATAAAGGTAGGCACACAAAAAGAATCCTAAGAATAGCACTAGAATAGATTTCAAAATAAAAAACAGCACCACTGGAAAATTGTTGTGGGCCAGAGAACGTGTTTTTCCCCAATTTATGCTGAGCTGTCCTTTTAGAATTTTTCTCTGAAAATTGATATGCAAGATATTCAAGATCTTAAATAAAATTTGGCGTTGGAATCACTCCAAACGCATGAGCCATTTTTGTTTAATAAATTTTTCAATTTCAGTGTTCAGTTACGCCAACTGTAGCGCCCAGATTTGCACACTGTTTTTATCATTTTTTTTCTATTTACTCTTTTGAGCTGATTCTTTTTTTGTCTTTTCTGTAACACCTTAAACTTGCATAATCCAGAGAATCAAAAAATTCCTATGAGTGAAAATAATTTTCTGGAACAAAACAGCCAGCACAGAGAATGTAAAACAGGGGATTCTGGAAAAACTGGAAACAAAAACAGCAAGAGACCAAAATTTAAACACAATGGAATTTGTGAAATAGAATTTGTGTATGATCTAAACACAAATATGAACTCAAGCTAAAAATAAAAGGCACCAAAAGATCAAATCTCAGCAGTTTCAAAACAAATATATAAACCAAAATCAAGAAACAATCAAGCCAAACAAAGGACTACTATGAATTGATGACATTGTGGATGAACATGACTTGACAAAACATATATGGATTCAGAAATTAAAAGACTCAAAGATCATTTTATGCTCTTTTGCAATAAAGACTCAAATACCTAAAATAAAAAATAGCAACTCAAGGTGTATGGAATCCTATCACAAATTGCACAAGGATTGTTCAAGATCAATTGAACAAAGTGCACCGGTTGGATCTTCCAAATAGCACACCAAAACAAAGTAAAAATTAAAAAACAGCAAGACAATTATGGAAACAAGATGAACACAATGAAATAAAAAAGAACTCAAAATGAAAAGACCAAGAACTACTCATCTTTGAAGAACCTATGCTCATGATACCAAATGATGGCAAATTCATGAAGCTCTTCTTAGAATCATGTGAAAAATGGTGCAGAAGCCATGGATGTAGATGTGCAAGATCCTCCTAGGAGCTATGGTGATCTTGAAGGTGCATGATATGTATGGAAGTAGGGAGGTTCGGCCTGCCCTATGGTAAGTGAGGAAGATGAAGATTAGAGCCTAGAAACTAGGTAGAAGCAAAGCATGGCACAATGTTGGCAGCATAACTTTACTCACATTAATCTTGCCAATACAAGGTGTAGGCTCCTCTTTTTATAGGCTAAAGAGGACCAGATTTGATGACCTAAATGCTACACAAATGTAAGCCAAATGAAATGGAAAATGTGAAGCACATGGGTGCACATGGGTGCACATGGGTGCACATGGGTGCACATGGTGCTTTATTAGTAAAGGCTTCTAGAAACCTTTAGCTAATCAAGGTTAATGCTTCCTTAATTCTAATGTGCAGAAAAATAAACATTTGTCCACATGGCTATGCTATTTACACCCCAATTAAAGCTAAACTACACTTGTTGGGCCTTCACGGAATATGTGCTATTAGGCCTTTTCCCATTCATAGCTTGATCCAAGTCTTCTTGTTCTAGACGCTCTTGGCTTGGTCTTAGACGCTCCTAGCTTGGTCTTAGACGCTCCTAGCTTGATCTTAGACGCTCCTAGCTTGATCTTTAGACGCTCCTAGCTTGGTCTTAGATGCTTGGCTTGGGTCTAGACGCTCTTGGCTTGGGGTCTAGACGCTCTTGACTTGGCTCTTGCCTTTCATGGAAGGTTGTACTTGACCCTCTTCCATCATGGGGTGTTGAGCATCAATTGGTTTCAATATTTGTAATTTCAGTAGAGTAGGTCCATATAGCATAAATAGAAGGTGTATTTATCAAATTGGGCATATGAGAAGTCCTTTAGGGAAGGAAGCTAAACCTACCTTGATGGAAGAAGTGCCTTCATGTGTAACGAAACTTGAATGACAGTGGCAGAAGCATATAAAAGATTTGTGCAAGGATCTCCTAAGAGGTGTGGTATCCTTGAAGGTGCATGAGATGTATGGTGAGTGATAGGTGAGGCGTAATCACTTGGAGGGTGAAGAATGAAGATCAAACTTCTATCCTAGGGAGAGTAGGAGACAAGAGTGTAATTGGCACATATTTGGCAACAATTCACTCATATGATTAATCTTACAAAATGAGAGCCAAACACCTCAATTTATAGGAGAGAGGGCTAAACATTTTGGAGCCAAATCTACGATTACTTTCTTTTTTATTACAAATAGAAACTTTTTCAAAATAGCAAGAATCTTTTTAAAATTCAAACTCTCCAATGAGAAGGTGCCATGTGGAGTCATGCTTTCCATGCTTAGCTCACACCTTCCATGCTAAATTCTCTCCACTCCTATGTTACCATGTGGACGTTCATGTGCTCCATGCCAAGGTATTTTCGTTCTCCAATATACCCTAGACGTTTTATGGTTACATTGTGTTAGAACGTATGGCTTTAAACTAGAGGGGGGGTGAATGGTTTAAAGAGGGTTTTCACAAACTTTTTAGTCTAGAATGAAATTCCTTTGAAAAAACTTGATTCAGAATTCAGTTTGCCAAAAACACAAAGCAATTTAGCACAGCACCAGAAAAACAATCGGTTGTTTATACCAGTTAACAAGTATAAACTAAAATTAAAGAGTTTAAGGGATAGAGAGATTGCACACACAGGTTTAAACTGGTTCACTCTTAAACCAAGAGCTACATCCAGTCTTCCTAGAAACCACTGGGGGAATCCACTAAACAATCAAACCTAAAGTACTTACACACACCACCAAAGAAGTGACCTTGATCCCGTCAAGACACACACTTCCTTTGGCTCAGCACATACACCACCAAGAATGTTGATCTTGACAACCTCAAGAGCACACATCACTTCTCGGCCTCACACAACAGAGTTTACACAAAGTACAGAAGGATTACACTTGTTACGAAAATGATCTGAAATCAATACAAATGAAAATCCTATTTCACACTCTCTTGATAAAAGCAATCTCAAAGCAATCTTCAACTCTTAAAAAGCAAAATCAGTGAAAAACTCAAATATGTTTTTCTATGATTAAATCTCAGTTGTTGTTTGTTACATAATTTGAACAAACTCTTTTTTGCTTTCAAAGACTGCTCAAAGCATTTAAAAATGGAGCGCATTCAGTTATAAAATCATTTAAAGCTTAGTCAAAGAACAAAACAGTTTTCTGTTATGGTCCCAAAACAAACAATCGGTTGAATGCTCGAATCAATCAGTTGTTTTGGATTAGCTCTTTCTTGGACCTCTTTCTAGTTGTGACAATCTAACTCCATTTGTGTGGTACTGTTTTCTTCAATTAAATTGTTTCTTGCTTTTATTCTTTGGCCTCTAAATTTATGGTGAAAATCCATGTTAGCAGCTTGATCTTCTTCATCAAAATCAGCAGCTGCAACACTTGATGAAACACCATGATCACCATCTTTGCTCACCCATTTTCCATTTATTTTGGTGAATCCCATCTTGCTAAGAGAGCCATTGTTCATCTCTTGTGTTGACTTAACCAAATCAGATGTCTCATCTTCAATATTCACTTCAAAACAGAGCAAGAATTTAGAGATTAAAATAGCATAGGGATAGTGGTAATTACTAAACCTCATGGCTTTTTGCATGTGTTCTTTAATGATGTGGATCCAGTTGATCTTGATCTTCTTCATGATGTAGTAGATGTATACAAGGTCTTCTTTTGTTAGGACAGAATGGTTGCTCCCCCTTGCAGTAAGAATCCAAGTTACAATAAGAGCAAGCACCCTTTCATCTAGCTTTAAGCCTCCAACTGAACAAGTTCTCACTTGGGTATTTTGATTCTTTAAGCAACTCTTGTAGTATTGGACTTTGTTAAAATCCTCCACTACTCCAAGATTTCCCTGGTTGATTCTTAGACCAACATATTTCAGACCAACAACAACAGTCCACACATCATGAGTGATCTCCATATCAACTCCCTTCACATGAGAGACAAGATTGTTTCCCTCAAACTTGAGATTGGTGTAGAACACCTGAATCAAATCAGGGTATATGTTTCCCTTCATCTCCAGGAACCTTCTCAGCAACTGGTCCTTGAGCAACTTCCTCACATTGTCTAGCTTTTGGCTTTTTAGCCAATCAAAGGAAACAACTTTGGGATCAACAAATCTGGTCCTCTTTAGCCTATAAAAAGAGGAGCCTACACCTTGTATTGGCATGATTAATGTGAGTAAAGTTATGCTGCCAACATTGTGCCATGCTTTGCTTCTACCTAGTTTCTAGGCTCTAATCTTCATCTTCCTCACTTACCATAGGGCTGGCCGAACCTCCCTACAGGATCTTGCACATCTACATCCATGGCTTCTGCACCATTTTTCACATGATTCTAAGAAGAGCTTCATGAATTTGCCATCACCCAAAGTCTATGCTCTACTCCTAGAGGTCTTCTGAGGTATGGCAGGTGTTGAGGTCATGGCTGGAGAATCTTGCATGGGCCCTAGGTCTTGGGTCATGCTCCTAGTCTTCCTCCTCAAAGGTTGGGCCTGGTCAATAGGCGCCCTCTCTCCTAGGTCTTCATCAACATGTTTCTAAAGATCAATTGTAGTTGGATTTTGAAATTGAAAAGACAACTCGGAGGAACATGATTAAGAAAAGAAAAGAAAACCGAGAAGTTATTGAGAAATCTTCAACCATGTCTACCCCTCACATTGAACCAATTCAAGAATAAAGTAAAATGTCTGAGGAAAAACAACTGCCACCGGAAGAACACTTGGAGATTATGCTATGAAACAGGGATCATGAAACTTTTCGAACATTGCAATACCTCATGCTACTAAGACATGGAGATGAAACCAACATTCCTCACTGGCATGCACCATGAATATTTGTATACAATTTTTTCTATGTTTTATGAGTTGGTTGGAATAATGGAGTTCCAAGAAGGTGATATTAAATTTGTTCATTTGTGTTTATTTCCTTTTTTTTATTAGCAAGTAAAGCTAAAGAATGGCTCAAGTCACATCCAAATCAGATGTTCACCAGTTGGAAAGATGTAGAGGAGAATTTCTTACATAGATTTTTCCATATTCCCATTACATCAAAGCAAAGTCTGACATTTATCTATTTAGACAATGACCAAATGAACCATTTTGTGAAGCTTGGGAGATATTTAATGCAATATTGAAAAAATGCTCAAATCATGGATTTGAAGATATAATTCAGTTAAACATCTTCCACAGTGACCTTAGACCTAACACAAAGATGATTCTCGATGCAGCAAGTGGTGGTACAATGATGGATGTCGATGTTGAACAAGCAACTAGGATAATTGAGGCATTGACTTGAACAAATTATCAAGCTACACACGATAGACATACTGTTTCGAAAAAAAGGGTGCTTGAGCTTAATACTTCAAATGAAATTCTGAAACAAAATAAAATTCCGACACAAAAGATTGAAGCATTGACTGCACAAATACCAAAATTTCTACAAAAAATACAAGTTGTGCATTCTTTCTCTAACCATGCTCATTCCATGAAGTGTGGTTTTATGGAGATGATCATCCAAATGGTCACTATTCGTACCAGAATAATCCACCTGAAGAATAGGTCCACTACATGGATAATCGGGGAAGGCAAGGTGGTTTCTCCAAAGACAATAATTATCATAATAATATGTCTCAAGGTTGGATAAGCAATCAGAACCAATGTTTTGGGTGGAAACAAGATGTTGGTCCATCCAACAGACAAGTGATAAGTGCCAAATTTAAGTAATATGTCATATTAAAAAATAGGCACTTATGAGTATTAATTGCTAAAATAAGTATAAAATAAGTATAAAATAATCTAATTTATAAATTTATACTTTTTTACATATTTTGTAATTTTTAATTGAATAGGAACGATTTATTCCCAAATTTTATGTTAATTTCAAGATTCTAGCAGAGAATTGAGATAATTGGGCAAAAGGAAAACATACAAAGCTAAAAAGAGAAAGTTGGAATGCATCAACACTCACCAAAGTTGCCCAAACATGCAAAAGAGCCATCTAACCACCAGGGGAGCTCGCTCAAGCGACCTATATCTCGCTTGAGCGAGAATCCACTTAAGCCCAAATAATTTAGGTTAAATAGGGGGCTTGAGGCACAACCCAAGTGTGCAAGATTGAGAGGAAAACACCATTGAGTGACTTAAAGGAGGCAGTCGTCAAGGAGAAACATTATGGATCTTCTTTTCATGCTCTCCCTACGTGTAATAGTCATCATGAGTGGCTAATTCTACCCTTTAGGATTAGGAGTAATCCTATTCAAACTCTTATGTATTAAGGTGATATCTAAACATATTATTTTGTTCTTGGTTCATGATTGGTATTATTGTTTTGCTTTTAAAAGGCTTGGTTTACATAATCTAGAATCATAAATTTGATTGAAAAGTATTTTTAGGGTTCTGACCTAAACGATAATACTTAACATATTTGAGTGCTAGGAATAAACTTGAAATGTTTATTGCTATCAACGTTTAATCTTAAATGATAAGTTGTTTTTATAAATATGCGATGAATCAATATTTAGGAAGCACCTTAATAATTTTATATGCGAGGAATCGATAGAAATGATTTTTATACAAGCATTATTATTATCATGCTAATCAAAATAAAAAAGAGTGAGAAAGATGAAACCCAATCCCTATTTTTCCAATTGAAGCAACAAATTCTTTGACTTGTTTTCTTGTTAATCATTGCCATCACAACAACTTTCAACATACTTTTATTATTTTGTTTTATATTTAACGAATATTTTACTTGATTATTCAATTGTTCCTTGTGGGTTCGATATCTGTCCTTGGGGACACATTATTACTTCTGACAACGTGGTGCACTTCTCGTAAAAAATCATCAACAAGCCCCTTATCAACAACAACCACTTTATCCTTCATTTTAAGAGAGAACAAGCAAATTGGAGGATAACTTGGAGAAATTTATGCGAACCTCATTGTCTAATCAGAAGAATACAAAAGCTTCAATTAGAAATCTAGAGACACAGGTGGAACAAATTGCTAAACAGTTGGCAGATCAACAAAGTGGTCCATTTTCAACAAACAGTCAGACTAATCCCAAGGAGCATTGTTATTTAATCACCACTAGAAACGATAAAGTTTTAGGAGCGGGGATTGGTGATAAATCAGTTGTTGGTGAAGAGAGAAAAGATGAGGAAGAAAAAATTAAGTGTGAGAGAGAAGATGAGAAGAATAAAAAAGTTGAAGAAAAAACAGAGAAAAAGAAAACGATGGAAAATAAAAAGAGAAGTGCACCCATAGTGAATATACTATCCTCATGCTTCTTCAAGAAAATATTAGAAAATACAAGTTGCTAAATTTCAAGAGATTTTTAAGAATTGGCATATTAATATTCCATTTGCAAAGACTTTAAGCAAATGTCGACATATGCAAAATTCATGAAGGAGTTGCTAACAAAGAAGATGAGATTTATAAAGGAAGAGACTATAAAGCTTGAGGTTGGTTGTAGTGCTATTATTCATAAATCATTGTCCTTAAAATCTAAGGATCTAAGAAGTTTTACTACCCTAGTAACCATAGGTGCTTTACATGTGGAAAAGACGTTACTGGATTTGTGGGCCAACATCAACTTAATGCTTTTGGGCTTGATGAAAAGGATTTGAGATTTGGAGGCTAAACTCACCAGGATTACACTACAGTTAGTTGTTCGATCAATCAAGTATCCCTATGGTATGGTTGAAGATGTTCTTGTTAAGGTGGACAAATTCATATTTCCTGTGGATGATGGAAATCTTAAAATGAGAGCTCAAAATGATGAGGTGATTTTTAGTGTTTTTGAGGTATTGCAACATTCTAATACAATGAAAGATTGTTTAAGAATAGATGCATCAAATGAAGCCTTTCCCGAAACCAAAAAGTAGTTGTACACTTTGAATATGTTAGAGAAAACAAGTATGATGAAGGAGGAAGACAAGGTTCACCAGGAAACAAATATAATGAAAGATGAGTTTAGACTTGGTCAACCAATTATGTTTAGTAGCTCTAAGATAAAACTCCTCTCTAGAAGGTCAAAGAAAAAATGGTTAAGTTTGTGGGTTGTCAAAGAAATCAAGAGTGATGGAATTATTGATCTTGAAAGTCCATACTCCAAAAGAATTAAAGTTATAACCAAGAAAATATTGCAACAAAGAACTCATCCACTGTGATTGAAACCAAAGTCAAGCTATATGATGTTAAACAAGTGCTTTCCAGGAGTCAAGCCAGTGTTTTTTATGTTTGGTTATGTTTAATTTATTTATTTATTTTTGTTTTGCTTTTAATCTCTTGGTTTAATTCTTATTTTGACTTAGTTCATCTCATTCGCATTTGGATGACCCCGGAATAGTTTGGATCATATGTTGTCTGATATGGGGACATGTATTCTTTTCCTAGGGAGCAGGTCCAGCAGATGATGTTGATACAAATATAGACGAAGAATTTGACACAGATGGATGAACTCAAAGGAGATTGACAAGCGTTGAAATGGAAATGGTTTCATTATTCTCACTTTATTTTTTGATTTTGATTTTGATTTGTCTTATTTTTATTGTTATTTTTATTATTATTATTTTTATAGTTCTCTTATTTTGCCAGTTTTTCTAGTTTTTTTTATATTTTTTTCTAATTTCTAAGTGTTTACTTTTTCTAGTATTTAAATTTTGTTTTTTATGTATTTTGTTTTGTGGTTAATAATAAACTAGACCTTGGGCTTTAAGATTAGAACAATAGTGATCTGGACAAGGGTGAAAAACAGAAAATGTGTTGAATCCATATCCAAAGTTAGTTAAGATTTTGTGTATGAAAATTGAACAGGATGAGTAGTTAGAACAATGAATGGAAAGCAAGTAAGGAATTAAACTAATTAAATCAATTGAGTGTGTGAATCTTAAATAGTTTCAGAGTTTCATTGATGAATTAACCGTTGTGGTTGCCTAATTTTTTAATTTTTGCATCTCATTATAGAAGAACATGAAAATGATTAAGGCATGTTTGTGTCAAGTTCAAATTGGAAAATTCTGGGCCAAATAGCCAACCTTTGTTCAAATTGAAAAATAAAAAATTTGTGATAACAATTTTAAGCCAAGAATTTTTCATTACACCCTAAACCTTAAATGTTATATCTTCCTACCTTTTAGCATACTTAGGGAAGGGGAACATATGTGCAATATAAATGAAGGAAATGGCAATGGTTGGTGTTGATTATTATAATTGAAAAATGAAAAACAAAATGTTAAGTGATTCATCTTGTTGAAGAATATGGAAAATAAGAAAGAAGTACATCACATGAAAGAAAAGAAAATGGATGAATTATTAAATTCAGAGAATTGGTGATTGGGTAGCAAAAATAAAATTGTACTACAATTTTATATATGTTCTCATTTTATTAAAGTGTGCATTTTGTTATCTGAAAAAACATTATTTTTTGGAACGCGACCTCATTACAACCTTGTAAAAGACCTTAAGATTCGTGTTTTTGATATGATTGTGATATGAAAGGAAAATGAAAGGCAATTTTGATTTGTTAAGACTCGGTGGAAATTGAGAGAAAACACTCACGTTGAGAATAGAAGAAGAAATTCCTTAATAAAATTGTCATTTCATTGTTACAGTTGTTTATCCTGGAAAATGATTGCATTTCTAGCTACATTTGGAGTTGGAAGCATCATAGGTTTCTAATTTAATCTATTGTCCAGTGAATGAAGCTTTTTTTATATTCAACCATGGTCTGGTTTATTTGGATTTAATTACTTTGCTTTAGGATAAGCAAGATTCTAGGTTGGGGGGATTTGATAGTATCATTATTTAGTGAAATTTCGTGCAAAAAGTTAGACATTTATTGATTTCAATTTTTGATTAAATTATTACTCAACCCTAATTTGAAAAATTAGAATTTAATAATATATTTTGGAGTTATGAGATTAATTAAATATTTTATTCCCAATTTTTTATTATTTTCAGGAATTTAAGGAGAGATGAAGCAAAGGACTATATTATGAATAGAGATGTCATTTAGCCAAAGCCCAATTAGGTTAAATAAGGGTGTAAGGTAGAGAGAGAGGGAAAAGAAATCCTAGGAGGCAACCGTAGAGGAGAAATGCTCTAGGTCTTCTTCTTTTGCTTTCAATCATCTTTTGGTGCATGTAATGGCTACCATGAGTGCCTAATTCCTTTCCTTTGGGATTGAGAATGTAATCGTTTCAAACTTCTATGTATTGAGGTGATATTTATTTATAATATTGTGCTCTTATTTGATCTTGTTTTATTCATTTTATGCTTAAAGCTTGAATTTTTCTTCTTGATTAGATCTTTGGAATTGACTGGGAAGTATTTATGATAATCTAACTTAAATGAAAATACTTGATGTGTTTTAATCCTAAGAATAGATTATTGTATATAAAAAGACACGAAAATACTTGATGTGTTGCATATTGATTTTTGTATATTTCAATCACATCCAAAATGTTTCCTAAAATAGATTAAATATTTAAGACGTGAAAAACATATAAAATTTGAAGTTTCCTTATAAAACGTTTAACAAAAACACGAAGAAGCTATAGTACAAAAAATATGTAGCCTTCGAGTATTGCATATTCAAGCCTCAATGTTCAAAAATATATAAGTGTAGAAGGATTTCGAAGATCAACGATAATATATCAACTCTCAAGACATACAAGAAATCTTCGTACCAGAAGTTTTCTTTTGGAACGTCTAATGCCAAAATAATGAAGTACAAAGTGAGAGTTGAGAAGTTTTTCGTTCATCAAGTTACATTTGATATCGTAGATTGCAATAAATGTTCTTCATTCAACATTTAACACAAACTTCTTCTTAAAGAAACATTCTGATACTCATCATGACTTAACAGGCCTAAGTCAAATAAATTTTAACTCGTCTTGAGTAAAAGTGAGGACCACATACAATATGGATGGTATATGCATAGGTGTCAGATAAGAAAGGTTGTTGGCATAAAGCAGCTTCGACACACTCTAGGAAATATATTTGATGTTGATGTTTATTGCAAAATTCTCTTTGTGACCAGATGAAAAACTTCTCTACAAAACATAGTAAAAGAATTTTTAAGTCTTTGAGTAGTACTATTAATACCAAAGGCCACATATCTTATCATTTGTCTAAATTCGAGCTTATCATACCAATATATTCATGTAAAATGCTTTTGTGTCTATTGCTATCAGATGAAGCAACTCCTTCTATCAAAATCTTATACTTAAAAACAAATATACTTTCATATTTTATATTTTGTTGTAAAGCATTTAATCAAAACTCAATTAGGATAATATTAGTTCTATTCATCTTCTTTGTAAGAATAACTAACTCTAAGGAGGATTTTGATTAGTGAAAAGTTTAATATATAATTTTTTTCTTCCGGTATTACGAGGAAGGGCTGGAATGATACTTATTTCCCTTTCTTTATGCTTCTATCTTGAATTTCTCTTCTTAATAGATCTTTTATGCTACTTTTGCTCTCATGGTAACCTTATTTCATAATAAGAAATTCAGCAGAAAAACATAATATTATATAAAGACGTTTTTTTCTTCCAATTTATACTGTAATCTTCCACTTAATATACTCAAAACAACAAGTTTAAACTCTAAACTAAGCAATCAAACATCAAATTCCTAACCATGACATATAGTAGTTTGGACCAAATGAAAATGGAGAGGGTATAAAAGTTTAATCAATGGATTAGCATATAAACAAATCTTAAAGGAAGTATAGAACTAAAATAATTCAGCCTAATAAATTCACAAATAAAAAAAACACACCACTAAAAAATAGATTTGGAAGAAAAGGAAAATTTACATGTATTTTTTTCATTCTAAAATAAGGGTCACATATATGTTATTTGCAATGATAGTGAAAAAAAGAAGGGTTGTAACTAAGGAAGAAATGGGAGTCATAATGATAGAAGAAATATATAGATGTTTGAGAAGAATATGGGAATATGTGATTTGATTGGGATAGCCTTGAGTGCAGCACTAGTGAGGTGACTTTATGCAATCATTGTCAAAAGCCACCAACAAAGAAAAATAGCCATTTCTGCCAAAGGAATGGATTCATCAAGGCCTTATACAGCAACAAGACAAATCAAAGGGTCATTTTCTCCTGTTCTTTTCCCACAAAGAAAAGGCTCCTTTTCTACAACTTTATGCACATCAAAATTCATTTAGTACATGTTTCAACAAATTTTATCATAAAGATGTCTAGAATATAAAAATATCAAAAGAATCAATGTTTTTTATAAATTCAAATTAACTCATAAGTATAAAGACTTTTATATTTAGCTTTTCTAATTTTATTTTTTCATTTTTGTTTGAGTTAATTTTAATATATGAATAACTTAATTTTCTTTTTTTATCTTCTAAAAGTTTGATAAAAAAGTGTTAAAAAATTAATTCATTTTAATTTGTTAGTTGTAAACTATATATATTATATTAACATTTATATGAATTATTTAGTTTGATTTGAGAAAGCTCACCTAAGAAGAAAAAAATGAAGATGAGATGATAATAATCGATGAACATGTATAATTTTACAATTCTGTTTTCTCATATTTTTTTTTTTAAAACTTAATACCTCACTTTAAAAGAATCCAATTCGATAAAACTTAACCACAAAACATGTAGAGCAACTATAGTATAAATTGTTCGGCAAATTCTTCCCGCATTTATATCTAAATTGTCTGTTAAATGATAAAAATACTCCTGATAAAATTGATTTTAAATAAAGGGAGTGTGGATAAAAAAAATATTTTTGAAACTTTTATTTAGAACACATTTCTAGATTTGGTGTTTTGAATTTTCTTTTCTAAAATGTATTTTTTCATAAATAAGGAGTAATTTTAAAAAAAAATTAAAAGTGATAGGTACAGGTTATCAAATTGGTTATAGTGAAGGAAGAATTTGACTAAGTTGTTCTAACATATGTAGTAGTTTATTTTTTTTTTCGGAGACATTGATACAAATATCTACGATTTTTATTATTCACTAATGTCTGTTAAAAAGTTGATTATTAATCGTTTTTAATAAAATTTCTTCTTTCAAATACATTTTTAATATAACTTGAATCAGTGACACGCATTCATAGTAATCTCGAATTATTTAAGAGGTGTATTATTGCTCAAAGTTACACACAAAAAAAAAAACATTTAAATTTAAAGTTTTATGAAAACGTGATTCGTGAGATTTATGTGCTACCCAATTAAGAAAATGGATGTGATTGATATATAAGTTATCACTTCAATATTCGTAAAGTTATCAAATTGGAGGGTTTTACATACATTGCAGTAATGTTTTTTTAAAAGTGTGTAACTTTTAATGTTGATCGCAGGTGTAAATGTACTTTCGCATATAAAATCCTATGCTTACTAAAGAACGTAAATTACAACCCATGCATTAATTATTATCTTTTTAAACATTTTGTTCTTTCTTAAATCAAAATTGCAACGTGTTTTATAGATTTTTCTTTATGAACAGGAATTTCTTAATAAATATCATTATTGATTTTAATTTCCATGACATGAATTGTTTTTATTGGTTCATGGTCATACTATTTAAAAAAATAAACAAAAGATATTCACTAAAAAAATCATTAAGTATAAATTAAAATTTAAAGACAAAAAAGAATTAATTATATATTATTTTTTTAATACTACAAAAATATTAATATTTAAATATTATTTAAATTTTTATTTAATTAGTTATTAAAAATTTAACTACCAATTTTAAAATATAAATAATTAATAACTAAAACTTTCTAGCTAATTAAATACTATAATTTAAAAACTATTTATTAATAATAAAAATTATTTTAAATATCAGTAATATTTTTAATCTCTAAAATAATATTTAATTTAATTAATATAATGATTAATTATTTTGATATTTAAAATTAGTTTTTATTTAATAATTTTTTTAGTAATTTGTTTATAAATTTTTTTGTGTGATTAAGATCACTTAAATCCTTGATTAATGTCCACCATGATAAAGTGCACGCATGAAGATCGGATTCAGAAAAGCATTGAACCTTTTTCCTGTTACTGACAGTGATAACAAGAAGAAACATTCATATATGCAAATTCATTGTGACATGAAGCTATGTTCACTGTATTTAGATAGAAAGAAAAACAATGAATAAAATATGTATGATACCCCAAAGTATATAAAGTTATCATGTTAATATTTAGAAGGAAAAATAAAGTTCTGAATAGTGTAATCTATCAATAAATTAAATTTTAAATTTTTAAAAAGATGTGATTTAAGTGATAATATTATTATATATTTAAAATTTGAGTGACATTAAGTAATTTTAACATTTTAATAACTATATTTTTAGTTTCAAAAAACTTATCTTACGATTTTTAAACTTTGAAGAACCAAAATATGTTTAGTTTAAAAAAACACTATAGATGAGGAAAAGAAGTACCAATAATATATTATTATTATTATTATTATTATTGCCTATGTTTGGCTGTAAAATATTAAAGCAAGGAAAAATCTAAAAATAAAAAGTTAAAAAAAAAAGTGAGTTTTAATTTCTTCTCTTAATTTTAAAGTTGAAAATATTCTGTATCTTTCTTTTCCTCTTCTAAACAATTAGTGGTTCATGAGAATCAATTAAGAGCATCTTCTAATCATAGATTAGCTGGCATTCCATTCTACTTCTTTGGTTGAGAGAGAACTGCATAAATAAATCAACATAACACTTTGGAATCAAAAAGGAAAAAGCTTGCAAAAGCATTTCAACAGTGTGCACTACACAATAATAATAATAATAATAATAATAATAATAATAATAATAATAATAATAATATGCATTGGTCAAGTAATAAAACAAAGGGCTTATATTTTATTGATGCACATGTTGGTGATGTCCTATACTGTAGCACAATATGTTTAGAGAGCATAAATAATAAAATAAACGAAGGTTCATTCACGCACACAATAGTCATTCAATGTTCTTCTATTTACAATATCTGAAACATAAGTTACAAGGCAAAGAACCTTTCAATTGAATTAAGAGTCACCTATATCAGTTAATACCTGCAAAAAATATCTATAATGGAGAGGAAAATTAGTTAATGACAATATTATGGAAGAAAAAGTTTATTTGACGTCCCTATAGCAAAAACGGGGTTACGCATATATCTTATCAAAACCTACACACAAATGTCATCCCTGTAGCAAAAATTCAACTTCTGCATTTTTTTTCTTAGCATTGGAAAGTGAAATGTTAAAAGAAACACATTTGAACTTGGAAAATCCTTCACTCAACTTTTACTGTGTTTTCGATTTGGACCAGTGACATACATTCAAAACGAATTCAACTTGGACCATTGTCCATTTACAAATAATTTCTTCCTACACCTTCATAGTTTCTTCCTGCACCTCCATAATTATTAAAATTCCAAAAGTACTGTTCTGAATTTGTATTTCAAAATTATAATTTATAAATTATTTTGTGATTCATAAATGAATTCTGAATTGGAGAATTCAGAATACAAAGTTGGCTTCCAAATTTTACAACTCAAAAATCATATTTTAATCCTGAAAATGGTTTCCAAATTATAAATTTCATAAACCGTATTTTGAATTTTATAATTGGAAAGTCATTGTGACTTTTGAATTCAAAAATTCGAAATACAAAATTATTTTTTGAATTTTATAATTCGATATACAAAGTTCACTTCTAAATTCTATTCTATAATTTGAAAGTTAATTTTTTGAATTCAAAATATTACTATTGGAGTGTAGAATTTGTAATACTATCTGCACGTAGACTTAATTCTTAAATGATGGAGGATTCAGATACTTAGACTTAATTTTTAATTTTATTAAAAAAAAATCTGACTTTTCACAAAAAATAATGTAGAGGTACGGGAATAAACAATGGAGGTAAAGGAAGAAATTGCCCCCATTCTCAAGTACAGACTATTTTTTGGGCCTTCGCAATGCTCCATATGGCTTTAACGTTTAGTTGCATGCAATTGCTTCCTGCACCCAAAACAATTTCAAAAATTTCAAAAATACTCTTTATTCTAGAAATGAAAATTCAGAATTGAAAATAATGCATTCCAAAAAAGTAGATCCGGAAGAGATTATTGTGTTCTGAATTTAAAATCTGGAAAAAAAATTAAAATCCCATTTCAGATAAAAAAATCAAGAATTGAAAATAATACATTTGGAAAAATTTATCCGAAAGAGATTATTGTGTTTCGGAAAAAAGGATCCGGAATGTAATTTTATATATACCTATTTTTTTAAGGGTACTTTTATCTTTTCCCCTGTAATGGGGTGCAGTGGGGTGCAGTGTTGTGGTGCAGGAAGCAATTACCTTAGTTGCATGTGTACCGAAAATATTTTGCGTATAATAAAACTCCGAAGGAGCATGAAGCAACATGGTCTTGGTCCTGTACCTGGTTATCTAAAATATCAAAAGAAGATTCTTCACTTATGGGAATAAAGTTCTTCATATCTAACTCTAAATTCCACAAGGAAAAAATTTCTTCAAGGCTTGAAATCCCAAACAGGTCAACAATGAACAAAATACAGGTTAGTAATGTATTTTGAACAGTTACTTTGTTACTTTCCCAGAAAGAAGGACAAAAGATTCACGGTAAAAAAATGAATACCTCTCTTTGACTTATTATTTCAGCATTTTAACAGAGCACCCAAGCACTTACAAAGGAAAACAAATTTCTTTCACACAGGTATTAGCCTGTCACTACATTAACATACAACAAAATCTCCTTTAACCTACCGAGTTAGTCTTTATTTAAAGACCAACCATAGTCAACAACTAACTGAAACCCCCTTATCCTTTCTTCTTATTTTTTTTTTTCTATAATACACCCTTCATACATTTTCCTTATCTTCTTGTATAACATTACTCCCTTCAGTCAAAACAATCTTGTCCTCAAAGTTGAAATCTGAAAATTGCTCCTTGATGGTTGTCACATCCTCCCATGTATCCGTATCAGTGTCACCTTCATTCCACCTTATTAAGACTTGGGGAATGTGAGCTCCTTTGACGGCTACTACACGTCTATCCAAAATTCACACCCTATCCCTGAAATTCTTGAGGAAATTCTGGATGCACTTGGTGATTTCCCACCGCTAACTTGAGTTGGGAAACAAGGAAAAATGGGTGTATTCGAGCTTGTACCGGTAGTTATAGTCAAAACGCCACGGGACCCACGTTAGAACCGTAAAAGGCCCATAATATTTGGCTGCTAGTTTAGGATGCAATCGACCAGGCATAGTTGTTGATGCGGACAAGTTTTCAAATATACCATATCTCTTAGTGTAATTGGAGAAGGTTTTCTGTGGCGATTGGCGAAAGGCAAACTTAGATATTTGATCCTGCGTTCTCCCGAAATTAAATTTGAGTTGTGAGGGCCTTATCACAATTCATTAAAGCTTGGGTCACCGCCTCTACCATTGTTTCCCCTATAACAAAACGTGCCAAAGATGGAGGAGGGTGTCCATACACTACTTCAAAAGGTGTACATTTTGCTATCCCATGAAAATTGGTGTTTTACCGATATTCCGTCCAAGGAAGGAAAATCGCCCACATTTTGGGTTGCTTCGAACAAAAACAACAAAGGTATGTTTCCAGCATCCTATTCGAAACCTCTGTTTGTCCATCCGTCTTTGGATGATATGTCGTGCTCATGTTAAGCGTTGTCCCTTGCAATTTGAACAATTCCTTCAAAAACATACTTAGAAACGTTGAATCTCTGTCACTCACAATGGAAGTTGGGATGCCATGTAGCCTCACCACCTCTTTGACAAACACCTATGCAATCGATCTAGTTGAATACAGATGTTTAAGAGGAATGAAGTGACCATACATACTAAGGCGATCAACTACCACCAAAACTGCGTCCTTCATGCTGGATTTAGGAAGTCTGATAATGAAATCCATGCTTATCTCATTCCAAATATCCTTTGGACTAGGCAAAGGCTGAAGTAGCCCTTGTGGTGAACACGTTTGGTACTTGTTCTACTGGCACACAACACATGCGAGGACATATTCTGTGATGGTCTTCTTCATGCCCATCCAATGCAAAGATTGAGCTATTCTTTTGTAAGTACGGAAAAGTCTCGAATGCCCTCCCATAGAAGTAGTATGGTATTTTTGGAGCAGTTTGGGAATCCAACTCGAAGACGATAATAACACCATTCTACCCTTGTAATGGAGTCTTCCATTTTTCAAGGTATAATTCCCATGTGACGCAGGATCCTAATCCTTAATTCCTCTACGATTTTATTTAATGCAGGATCCTGCTGGTTTTCTTCTTCTACTAACTCAATGTCCCGCCAATATGGTTTGGATAAAACATTGATCTCCACAACCCCTTCTTCTTCCTCCTCCAGTCTTCGTGACAACGTATCTGCCACCTTATTAGATGCTTCTGGTTTGTACACAACTTCAAATTCATAACTCAACAATTTTTCTAACCAATTTTGTTGGTTCTGGGTGGTGATTCTTTGCTCCAGTAAATACCTCAAACTCTTTTGATCCGTGTAAATAGTAAATTTATGTCCCAACACGTAGGGTCTCCAATGTTGAATTGCTAACACCAAAGTCATTAATTCCTTCTCATATATAGATTTGGTCAGAGACGTCTCAGCCAATGCTATGCTGAAAAAAGCAATTGGTTTTTTATTATGGGACAACATCGCCCCAAAACCCGTGCTTGAAGCATCACATTCGATGGAAAAAGGTTGGCTGAAATCTGGCATCATTAACACACGTGCAATAGTAATCGTTGTTTTTAACTACTACATGGCTCTCGTACTCTCCTCTGTCCACGCAAAATTTCCCTTTTTCAACAACTACGTTAACGGTCTCGTCATTCGTCCATAGTTATATATGAATTTTCTATAGTAACCCATGAGGCCCAAAAATCCTCTTAAAGCTTTCAAGGATTTGGGTATTGGCCATTGCAAGATGTATCATATTCTACATGACCCAAATATTTTTCACTTCCTGTTTACCAAACTTTCATTTCTTGTGATTTCCGTAAAACTAATGTTGTTGGAGAAATTTGTATAACCTGTTTCAGGTGTATCATATGCCTTTCCCACGTTCTGGTGTATATCAGAATATCATCAAAGAAAACCAATACAAATTTCCTTAAGTAAGACTGTAGAATGTCATTCATGGCACACTGAAAAGTAGATGGTGCATTAGTTAGTCCAAACGACATAACTAGTGATTCATAATGTCCATGGTGTGTACGAAAAGCAGTCTTCTGTATATCAGATTCATGGATACGAATCTAGTGATAGCCAACCCGCAAATCCACTTTGGAGAACTATTGTGCCCCATGCAATTTGTCTAGCAGTTCCTCTATAACTGGAATTGGAAATTTATCCTAAATTGTCGCTTTATTCAAGGTTCTATAGTCCACACAAAACCTCCAGTTGTCATCCTTCTTTTTAACTAGAATAACTAAACTTGAATAGGGGTTGTTGCTAGGTCCAATCATCCCTGCCTTCAACATTTCTTCAACTTGTTTCTCTATCTCCATCTTCAATACATATGGATACCTATACGACCTCACATTGATTGGGTCTACCCCATATTTAATTGGAATATTATGATCAATTTCCCTGTTGGGTGGTAATTGTGGTAATTGTTTGGTTTCTTCAAAAACCTTCTCACATTCCTTCAAAACATCATTCAACTCCATTGTTTGCCCCAAGGTTAACCCAGCCATTTCCTTCTCCCTCATGGTTAATTTGTACACGTCTACTTTTGTGCTCTCAACTCCCATATAACAGACACCACTTCTATCTCCTCCTTTTTAACGCTTTGGGAGTCCCCAAAGTTCTGGTTAATGTGTGGTCTCCTTTAATTTGCATCTTTTGACCTTCAATACAAAAATTCATTATCAACGTCTTCCAATTGACTCTCTCATCTCCCAAAGTCGCCAACCAAGCTACTCCTAGTATCACATCCACCCCTCGTAGCTCAAACAAGAAAAAGGTCTCCTTAAACGTATAATTTTCCAACTTCACCTCCACTTCTTGGCAGCACCCACTCGCTATTTTTTTATGTCCATCACCTAACCTCACGTTATACGACAGTGTGGACTCAACTTGTAATCCCAATTGGCGCACCATCTCGGCAGAGAGGAAGTTATAACTAGACCCACTATCAATCAACACTAATGTTGTTTTTCCTTTCACCTTCCCTTGTAATTTCATGGTGTTGGGTTGTGTTAGACCCCAGCGAAAAAATGGATAAATTCATCTGTTGACACTCCCTCTCCTCTTCTTCGTCCTCCAAAATTCTCATCAATTTGTCCCAGCATACTCTGATTCCCCTCTGCAGGACCTCCCTCATCTTTTGCGTAGATGATCACATGCAAATTCTTTTCAAGGCAACGATGGCCTGGACCATACACCCCTCCGTATTGATCATAGAACTTCCTGGTTTCTATTACTTTATCAAACAATCTTAGGTGTTTTCTATTACTTTCATGATTATTGTAATTGTACTTTCATAAACTTGTAAGTGTGTGTGAAATTCTGCAAAGTCAAAGGGTGTTCTAACTTGAAGTGTGTAGTTGCAAAGAGGGTGAGTGGGCTTGTGGTTTTCAATGTCACCTCTTTGTGGTTGTGTTGTTCTAAGTGGTTGTTTTAGGAACAGGATGTAGCTCAAGATTGAGTGAACCAGTATAAAATTGACTGTGTAAATCTCTCTCTCTCTCTCTAACTCCTTATAACTGTTTGTTTTAATTTTGCTTTTGCTGCTGATATAAACAATCGATTAAAACGTATTTTCAATCGGTTAAAATTCTGTAAACAGTTTCTGTATCATTGTTTGATTGCTTTCCTTAATTTTTTATCTATGATTGTTTGATAAAGGTTCATTCTTATTCAATCTTTGCGAAAATCTTTGATAAACAATTCACCCTCATCTTGTTTAAGCCATCAATTCTTACACAAACATATTCCCTCCTTCGAACATATTTTGGGTAGGGAAGGGTCCTGGACCCCTTGTTTCTTGAACCTTCTCTTGCAACTCCTCATGGTCGAACCTCTCTGCTTGAGATGAAAAAATCTTACCTTGCGTTGCTAGCCAAATTAGACAAGACCTGACCACTGTTTCCCTTATACAACTCCGTGTGGACTATTATTCCCGTCCCTCCTTAGTAACGCCCGTAGGAAGCGTTATTCCTATACCCATTATTGTCTCATTTTTATTTCTTGATGGACTCTTCCACATCCAGTGCAATCTCCATTGCTCTCATAAGTTCTTTGGGATCATGAGGTCTAATTTGGTTATGAATCTTGGACTGTAACCCCACAAAGAAATATCCTAGCAACGGTTCATCCCCTGTCTACGGTGCTTGTGACACTAACAGCTCAAACTCTTGAATGTATTCATCAATTCTTTAAAAAAAAATTAATCTTTGCTAATTTCTCAAAGACAAAACTCTTTTCCCCTTCCTCTGAACCTTCTATTGAGTGCCATTGAAAACTCTACCAAAGAAGGGTTCTTGGAATTCTTCCGCCAAAAACTGAACTAAGGACTGGTACTACCTTCCCTACTAATGAAATTCAGTCTTAGTCTCTCCCTGGTTGAGACATTTTACACCTCAAAGAATTTTTCTGCTCTGGCCTACCACCCCATCGGATCCACTCCCTCAAAGACCGATAATTCCACCCTCTTAGACCAAGGTTTACAATGCCCTTCATCCTGGGCATCAGATTTGTTACCATCTTGATCGTTCTTCCTTCTTTTCACTTCCATTCACCGAACTCTCTCCCCCCCTCTGACATTTTGTCACCTTTCTTGATGTCCCGCAACATTTCTTTGATTTCCTTCAAGTCCAACATGTTTTCCTTTAACTCTGTGATGTCTGCTCTCATTTCCACAATCACTTTTCCTTGTGCGCTAGTCAATTTCTCCAATGCACTCATCTTCTATTCTATCTTCTCTTCCTCCCTCTCTCTTTTTGGATCCGGCAGGTCAGACCAAAATGTTACAATCCTAGAAAGAAAGACAAAAGATTCACTCACAAAACACAGTAAAAGAATGAATACCTCTCTTTGACTTATTATTTCAGCACTTTAACAGAGCACCCAAACACTTACAAAGGAAAACAAATTCATTTCACATAGGTATTAGCCTCTCACTAAATTAACATACAACAAAACCTCCTTTAACCTACCGGTTGGTCTTTATTTAAAGACCAACCACAACCAACAACTAACCGAAACCCCCTTATCCCTTACTCTTAAATTTCTTTTTATAATACACCTTGTGCTGGACCAGAACGCTCAAAGCTCAACACTCGGTGGTCGGACCTCGACACCTATCATAGACAGGTCCGATCGACTTTTGGGCCAGAATAGCGGGCCATATAATTGGGCCCCAGATGTATGTATAAGTCCGTTTTTGTATAATTAAGGTAATTCTTCATGCATAAGGCCTAGGCGGCTGGTGAGGGGTAGTTATGGGCCTAGGGGTGCACTTAATGTGCATGGGGTCTAGCTTAAGTAAATACTTTCTTTTATACCTAAGCCCATGTATGCTAAAGCGTGGAAGGGTTAGGTTGTATGTATGATGAGAAGAAGCGTAGCACCACGTTGATGGTGCCTACGTAAACATATTGGACCCCTGATGCTGGTACATGAGTTGGTACCCTAGTGGTTATTTTGTTATTATTTTATGCACTCCCTATAGGAAAGATTTCGTTCTGTTGTAGCACCGTGATGATCTCGGGAAGAACAGATGCTATGCATTGCAAAATGTTCATGGGGACGTTCATAGGAATGACATTACAGTTGTTTGTTTTCCTTCCTGATGGCCACATAACCTCTTTCGATCAATTTTTTGGATTGTTCAGGGAACAATTCATTGTTAATCAAGCCCAACCGCTGGTCTCTTTCGATCTTTTCGGCATAAAGCAAAGACTGGGAAGATTGCCTTTGAAGGATTTTTTGAACAGATTTGGGGCGTTCGCAGTGAAGCTCCAAACTCAGGATGAGGCCTTGATGTTCCACGCTTTTCGAAAGGGGGTCATGTCAAGGTCGTTCAGCGACTCATTAATCAGATATCAAGCAAAAATGTTTGGGGTGTAGTTGGATCGGTGCCACATGGAGGATCTGAAGGACCCCCATGGTAAAGTCATCGGAGGGAAGGGTAATATGTAGTTCGAGAAAAAAATATTATAAACAAAAAAAGAAATTGTGGGGTGCGTTTTCCCGACCATGGCAAACTCGGTCAGTGTAGCCGCAAATGTCAGCCATCAGCACATCCGAAGGTGAATCGGGTTTTAGATAAAAATTGATTAGATTATTGGAATCCCTGAAGCAAGTAGGGATAGCCAAGATGCATGGATCAACCCACTCGTAACTCATACCGTGCGATCTAAAATCGTTCGAGCCACTAGCGTCTCTCGCACTACCAGATGTAGTGTCAATAACTTTCGATGACTATATCTACAAAAGTATTAGAAGAGTCGGAAAGAAGACATGACTCACCTGAATATTGTACGAAGAGTGAAAGTAAGTGAAGAGACTCGACATGTGGTAAACCTTATAAGCAACAAAGAAAGTGTAAACCTTTCCTCAGTCAAATGAAGTCCTATTTATAAGAAAACTAAAGAGAGAGATTATCATGCATACGGCTTAGAACCGTTAGATCCATATCCATCTAATGGCTCGTGCCACCCAGCTTACGAAACGACGCACAACCTCAACCATTCGATTTGATTAAACAGTGTTTATTGAAATGGTGATTTTGTTCTGAAAAGTAAACGTCATATCACTGTTAGGCATTTAATGTTTCCAATAATCACATCTCATCTCGAGAACTACAACGGCCATCTTCGGCTCTTTAAAAGTCAACTTCACTAGTACAAAATACCTCATTAACGACAACCTTTACAGTCGGTTTGGAAAGAACCATCGTAATAAACGAAGCGGTGGCAACATCGTAATTTTTTTGAAATTTTTTACACTTTTAAC
Organism: Phaseolus vulgaris; assembly: GCF_051622355.1. NCBI lineage: Eukaryota > Viridiplantae > Streptophyta > Magnoliopsida > Fabales > Fabaceae > Phaseolus > Phaseolus vulgaris. The sequence goes on along the minus strand of NC_143501.1, from coordinate 21,204,592 downwards.
AACGGTTCTCGCCTTAACCGTCGTTAAAAGTGAGTGTTGTAGGTTTTAACGACGGTTCTCCCTAGAACCGTCGTTAAAGGTAGACATTCCACGACGGTTCACTCTGAACCATCGTTAAAAGTGGGTCTCCTTTTTGAATTCACATCTGAACGTTGCTTTTCACTCTCTTCTTTCAACCAGTTATTCCTTTTCTTCTCTCTACCGCGACTCACCCTGTTCCGCGACTCCACCGTGCACCGCGACCACCACCGTTCGACCACCACCGACGCCGCACCTCGACCACCGTTCGACCGACGTTCCACCACCGCGCACCCACGTCGCACCTCCATCACTGCGCGACCCACGTCGAAGCTCCACCACCGCGCGACCCACGTCGCAGCTCCACCACCGAGCGACCCACATCGCAATTCCACCACCGCGCGACCCACGTCGCACTTCCATCACCGCGTGACCACCGTCCTGCTCCCAGTGACCACCGATTCGCGCGACCGAGCGATTGCCCAATCCTCTGCGTCCAGTGACCGCTGACCGACGCCCTGCAACCCTCGAGCCGCGACCCGTGACCTCTGAGGCGCGCCACCGTTCCCACCTTGCCCTCCGACCGCGACCGCCACCCATTTTGAGGTTAGTATATTTTTATTTATTTTTAACTATATTTTAGAAATGTTTGTTTTGAGTTAGATATTAATTCTATATATTGAACGAACTAATTCTGAGTCCGGAGGTGTCTGACCTTCTGCAGTGTTGATTTAATTTTCAATGATTATATATTGTTTTGATATATTGAACGCATTGGTTCTGAGTCCGAAGGTGTTCGACCTTCGACAATTTTGATTTATTTTTTAATGATTATATATTGTTTTGACATATTGATCGCACTGGTTCTGAGTCCGGAGGTGTCTGACCTTCGGCAATTTTTATTTATTTTTTTATGATTTTGAGTCCGCACAGGTTTTTAGTTTAGCAGCTCTATGGATCGGAGTTGGATTAATAAACCACGAATAAGTGAAACTTACGAAAAAGGGGTGGAAAAATTCATACAATTCGCAGAACATAATGCCGTTAGTTGTAATAATGGAGTAAGGATAAGGTGTCCTTGTGTCAATTGTTTGAATGGAAGGATATTGAGTGTTTCCGAAATTAAAGAACATCTTTTGTGTGATGGATTTTTGAAAAGTTATACAACATGGACGTGGCATGGTGAATTGTTAGACTTGCCAAGTGTGCGTGGTGCTTCGAAGGAAGTTCATTTCTCAATGGATGATAGATTAGAAGACATGATTCGTGATGTGGGAGCAGAATCTTTTGCTAATGCAGTTTTTGAAGATATGTCTAATGATGCAGAGACTCCTTTGTATCGTGGTTCAACCAACTTCACACGATTATCAGCAGTGTTAAGGTTGATGAATTTGAAGGCAATGAATGGATGGACCGACAAAAGTTTTACAAAATTGCTTCAATTGCTTAAGGACATGTTTCCAGAAGGAAATACCTTGCCCAATCGAAATTATGAGGCAAAAAAAAATACTTTGTCCAATGGGTATGGAGTATAGAAAAATACATTCATGTCCTAACGATTGTATTTTATACAGAAATGAGTATGAAGATTTAAGAAGATGTCCCAAGTGTGGTTTGTCACGTTATAAGGTTAAAGTTGGTCAGAATGATGAAATTGATGAATTCACAAAGGAAGGTCCTTCTGCTAAGGTTGTTTGGTATCTTCCAATAATTCCAAGGCTTAAGCGTTTGTTTGCAAATGCAGATGACGCTAAAAACCTTAGGTGGCATGCAGATAATAGAAAATGTGATGAACTACTTCGTCATCCTGCTGATTCTTTGCAGTGGAAGAATTTTGATAAAGAATTTCCTGAATTTGGAAAAGAATCAAGAAACTTAAGACTTGGATTGGCAATTGATGGAATGAATCCCTTTGGAAATTTAAGTAGTAATCATAGTTCATGGCCCGTTTTGTTAGTGATTTACAACTTACCTCCTGCTTTGTGTATGAAGCGCAAATACATGATGTTATCTATGATGATCTCTGGTCCAAAACAACCTGGAAATGACATAGATGTTTATCTTAATCCATTGATTGAAGATTTGAAGTTATTGTGGAATGAAGGGGTTGATGTGTTTGACGCGTTTAAGAATGAATCTTTCTGATTGCATGCGATGTTGTTTTGTACTATCAATGACTTCCCTGCATATGGGAACTTGTCAGGTTATAGTGTGAAAGGCCATAGAGCATGTCCAATATGTGAAGAGAAGACATCTTATGAGCAGTTGAAACACGGAAGAAAAACCGTGTATCTTGGGCATCGTAGATTTCTAAAGAAATATCATCCGTATCGTAGATTGAAAAAAGCTTTTAACGGATACTAAGAACATGACATTTGTCCCACTCCCTTAAGTGGTATTGAAATTTATGAAAAAATAAAAAATGTTAATGTGACTTTTGGAAAAATGAAGAAGAAGAAAACTGTGAGTGAAATATGGAAGAAGAGATCAATATTTTTTTATCTTCCGTATTGGTGTAAGTTAGATGTCAGACACTGTCTAGATGTAATGCACGTAGAAAAGAATGTGTGTGACAGTCTAATAGGAACACTTCTGAACATTAAAGGCAAAACAAAGGATGGTGTGAATGGACGTATGGATTTGATTGAGATGAATATACGAGAGGAATTGGCACCGAGAGAAGTTGGTAAACGTACATACTTGCCTGCAGCGTGTTACACTTTGTCAAAGAAAGAGAAAACAAGTTTTTGTGAATGTCTTAAAGGTGTTAAGGTACCACAAGGCTACTCTTCAAATGTGAAGAGTCTTGTATCTATGAATGATTTGAAACTAATTGGCTTAAAGTCACATGATTGTCACGTTCTAATGCAACAATTACTACCGGTGGCTATTCGTGGAATCTTGCCCAAAAATGTTAGGCATACAATCACTCGACTATGTTCATTTTTCAATTCCATATGTAGTAAAGAGATTGACTCTCAGAAGTTGGATGAACTTGAAGAAGAAATAATTTTTATCTCGTGTCAACTCGAGATGTTTTTTCCTCCATCTTTTTTTGATATTATGGTACACTTGGTTGTTCATCTTGTAAGAGAAATCAGATTGTGTGGGCATGTTTATATGCGATGGATGTATCCAGTTGAACGATACATGAAGATTTTGAAGGGATATGTGAAGAATCAATGTCGTCCAGAAGCTTCCATTATTGAAAGATACATTTCAGAAGAATCTATTGAGTTTTGTTCCGAGTACATGTCAAAAGCCAAATGTATAGGAGTTCCTGAAAAAGGTTGGCACTCTCGTAAATTCATAAGTAAATCTTCAAGAGGTGTACATGTCATAAGCAAATCTAGAAAAGAGGTTCTGCAAGCACACTTGTATATCTTGAATAAAACTGATGAGGTGTTACCATACTTAGATACACACAAAGACATTATCAAATATAAAAATCCAAGACAATCAGAAAAATGGGTGTTAATTGAGCATAACAAAACTTTCATGTCATGGTTTAAGCAACAAATAATGAATGATCCATCAGCATCTGAAACATTAACATGGCTTGCAAACGGTTTCAAATTTGATGTTTTATGTTGTTCTGGCTATGAAGTAAATGGTTGTTTGTTTTACACAAAGTCTCGAGATGATAGGAGTACAGTGCAAAATAGCGGAGTCAACTGCAAATGATCAAAATCCTGTTGTGGGATCAATGCCTTATTATGGTGTCATAATAGAGATTTGGGAAGTTAATTATATCAAGTTTATTGTACCTGTTTTCAAATGCAAGTGGGTTGAAAATAAGACTGGTGTCAAAGTTGATGAATCAGGAATGACTTTGGTTGACTTTCGAAAGATAGGTTATCATGACGAACCATTTATAATGGCACATCAAGCTTCCCAAGTTTTCTATATCCAAGATCCTACGTCTGACCACTGGTCTGTTGTGCTACATGGAAAAAAACAACATAATGACCCAGAAGATACAAACAATGACATTTGTGAGATTGAATCACTTACAAGAACGACCATCAATAAAGAGTACGAGGATGTTGCTGATGTTGTACATGCAACTCGAAATGATCATGATGAAGGAATATATATTTGTATGTACATGTGATTCATGTTTAGTTTTACAATATATTTCATTTTCATTATATTTCATATTCTTGATGCTTATTATATTTTTTTGATAACAGGAACATGGCAGATGATAAAGTTTCCCATTCAAAAACTGGTAGAGGACCTACAAGATTAAAGAATATGTTTAAGAAGATAACTAAAGATGACAAAATACCTTTGTCTATTGATATCCACACTGGGCAACATGCAAAGAAATATAGGAGTTATCTTGGAGTACTATCTCGTGAAAGGATCTCTATCTTAACTCAGTACTGGGATCACGTGAGTGACCACGAGAAAAACATGATTTGGCAAGATATTATGGTATGTAACTGTTTTTACTTTGCTCAATCTAAAGTTCTTTTATACTTTGTTTTTGTTTATGAACTAATTCTTTCAAACAATGTAGACGCATTACAACATCCCGAATGTGGAAACCTTGAAAGCGAAGGTTCTTTCAGATGTGGGTGTCAAGTTTCGTCAGTTCAAATCAAAATTGACAACAGATTATATATATGGGAAAAGGAAAGAAGAAAATCCTTGTGCAAAATATGCATCCATTGATGAAGAAACTTGGCAGCAGTTTGTCAATATTCGACAAACTGAAAAATGGCAGGTTAGTATCACTTTTATATTTGAATATAGTTTATATTAACGTATTACTAAATTTTGAGTGTTATGATAGGAGGTTCGGAACAAAGCAAAAGCCAATCAGGCATATAATGATACCCCACACTTATTGTCTCGTGGTGGTTATAAGTTGCTAGAGCAGAAGATGCTTGAAGAAAAGATTAAATCACGTTCTACTTCCATTGAGGAAATGAATAGTGTAGATTCTTTAAGACCTCCATCCCCACCACTCCGACATGAGATGTGGAAGGGTGCCCGTATAAACACACTAGGGACATGGAGTTCTAAGTCTACAGAACAAACAGTTGAACGCATTGTAAGTTTGACAATTTCTTTTCAATGTGTTATTTTAAATTCTATGTGTTATTTTAAATTCTATGTGTTATTTTAAATTCTATGTGTTATTTTAAATTCAATGTGTTTTAGTTTGTCAATTTCTTTTCATTTGTTTTAGGATTCTCTTAATGAGCAATCAACACATGGGACTTTTAAACCATGTGGTCGCAATGATATTCTTAATGTTGCTCTCGGACGACCTGAACACCCTGGACGTGTTCGTGTAGCTGGATATGGGGTTGGGATTCGGTCATACTTTGGACCTCCATCACACAGCAAGTAACAATTGTCCAATGAACCTAGCCAAGAGTATTTACTACAACTACGTGAGCAGTTAAAGACTGAGGTAACTCAAGAGCTTAAAGAAAGCTTCATGGAGGAGTTTAGTGCGCGAATGGAAATGGAGTTCAAAAAGCGGTGGGAGAGTTTAGGACACTCACAGCAACCACCTACTATGGTAGAAGATGAACCACCTCTGCCTCCTATTAAGAAAGTCAGCACTAAAGGGAGTTGTTCGACAGTTGATCTATCAGGGGATGACTTTGGCTCAACTAGCCAATGCGAATTATATGTTGAGTGTAATTCTTTGACCCGATTCGTTGCCTTGGGTAAGTGTTATGAAGGGGTCACAATGTTACACAATGTGCCTCTTCCTTCTAATTTCATGAAGGTCACGGTGGAGAAGGTCCTTTATGGTGATCTTGCAGTTCCTGTGCCGACATCAGAGGTGACAATTGTGGCAGAGGCATTACATACTTTCGTTGCCTGACCTAGACATCTCGTCAGACCTATAGACTCTATGGTATATATTTGCACTAATATTAATAGAATTATATATCAGATATATTACATTCTAACTAATTTAAGTATTTTTTTTTTTTATGAGTAGCAGGAACCTAAGACAAATCTGCCTCTGGGAAAGAAGAAAATAGTCTCTATTGATGATCCTCTGGCGGCATTGGTGGAAGTTGCTACAGCTTTAGATACAACCGTCTTAGAGGTTCCATGGGATGCCAATGTTTTTGGAAGGTATAGTAATCTACCATTGTACGTTCACATGTCTGATTTGTTGGACCTTGCATCTGGAGATCAAGAGATTAACATAACAGTTCTGCAATTATGGATGATGTAAGTTCAAATTTTAAAATCTTTATACTTTTGATTTATTAAATATATTAGTACTAACTTATTGAAATTTAGGTATCTTTCTGGATTATGCTTTGATGAGGGGAAACACAATATATATGGGTTTTTAGACCCTCAAATCACTCAATCAATTGGAAACAAGAAGTCGGAAACACAAACATACATCACCACTGCCTTAAAGAATGGTGGAAAACACATTTATTTTGCTTCGTACATCCATGAGTAAGTTCTTATTTATTAAATAAGTTTTAATAAATTATTTAAATAAGAGAAACTAATTAACTGATTTGTTATACAGGCGGCATTGGCAACTATTGATCATATCTATTCAAGATCATACCGCTGCATGGTTTTTCTCCTTGCATAAAAACCCTCCTGCCTATTTTAAAAACATTATAGATAGGTACGACAGTTTCATTTAACATTTATTATTACTTATATATTATATAATGTTATGTATTTTAACATGAAATCTTATTATTTTAGTGCTTACTCTGGATATAATATGTTGTGTGGGAGAACTTCAAACGCACAAAAACTCACTTGGATGTACCTTAAGGTATTTAAAGTATATTTGTTTACTTAATTTAATGTGTTTCACTCATTCATTTAATACATTTATTTTCACATGCAGTCCAACAAGCAACCTGAAAATTATGAGTGCGATTATTATGTTATGCAGTAGATGTTGACTATTTTGCAAGCTGAAATTAAGAAAGGTTGAGATAAGGTAATACCTCAATACAATAAACACTTTAAAATTTGAGATTTACACCCGCTAGATTTAGAAGCATTGGAGTATGTGAGAACAACATGGTCAAAGTATTTTGTAACCATGTATAACACTCTAGTATAGATAAATCATTACAATGACAAATTTTTTCATATATTACAAAAAAAAATTTGTATAATGTTATAATTTGTTGTATTTAATTTTTATATTTAAATTATGATTTGAAATGTTTTTATTTTCTGGAATTGAAAACTTTAAACAAGTTATTTGAGATTTTTTTTTAAAAAAAATTTTAATCAAAACATATAACTACGGTTCCTCTTGGAACCGTCTTTAAAAGTCATACTTATAATGACGGTTCCTCTGGGAACCGTCCTTAAAAGTGCCTTAAATTTTTTAAGTTTAAAAATCGTAACCCTTCTTTAACGACGATTGTGGGAACCGTCGTTATAAGTTGGAGTTTTAACGACGGTTATGGGAACCGTCGAGAAAAAACCATACCTTTTAATGACGTCGGTAATAACGACAGTTCTGGGACCGTCTTTAAATGTCGATTTTAACCGTTGCTAATCTACCTTTTTGTACTGGTGCTTCTTCGAGCTTGGGAGGCAAGTATGTCGGTCAGTACCGGCCAAGCCAGTCTCGGTGCCAGTGACCGAACGCCCAAGTCAAAGAACATAAGAAATACACTAAGTAGCAACATTTACAAGTAGCATTGAATGAGTCAATGAATATCCCGAAATATGCATGAATAACTTATTAACTGAAAGATACACGTTCTTAATATCAAAGGACTACTATGCATCAGTTAATAACTGATGTCAACCCATCAAGATCAAGGCTCATAAGTTAATACTATATATAGAGTCCTTTGTGAAGGAGTAAGGTATGTTTTTCATATTTTACCATAACACACCTAAACTAGAGAACTGACTAGAGCGTCGAAGTACAATTCGCAGGTATCTCCCAACCGACCAAGCATCAACATTGAAAGAATGAGACTTGAAGAAATTTGGAGATCACTGGCACATCAATAATTGTACATCCAACTATCTGGGCCCCTCAACCTATATAGGTACAAGACTTTGAATACCTATATGGAACTTTATGATCAAACCCTAGTTTGAAAAGAGGTAACTCGATAGGAGTTCTAAACACATCATCAAACTCTTACAACATCTCCTATATTTGTCGTGGGATATGTGGTTGCTCTGTCTGATTACCTGCACGAATCCATCATTTCTATGACCCACTTATATCATAGAGAAATGGACTCCCTCCTGTATAGCTTTAACCAAATGTTGTTTCTTCAGAGTCTTTATTGGTCGTGTTGTTGCCCCCTTAACACGTTGCCTTATACCTTAAAGTCCATGGTAAGCTTATCAAAATTCCAAGTGGTGTATCCTAAAGTCACCAACCATTACACTCCAAGCACCAAGCCACATAAACCCAAGGGAATTAAGAATACATCAGATGTAAATGTTGTACACTTTTCCACACACAAAATTTAACCATGGAAGAGATAGTGATCTTGTTTCCATCAGCAACCATGACCATCAACGGGTCACGTTGTTCGGCACTCAAACTTCTTGGCAACTTCAATGTCCAAGAAGTTATGCATACTTCCTGCATCCAACAAAATATGTAGTGCATATTTGTTGAAATAACACATCAATCTCATAGTCTGGAAATTAGGAATTCACGTAAGTGCGCTAACTAAAATTTAAGGATAATGATTAGTTGGAGTAGTTGGCTCAATAGGCATAAAGTTTTGTTCTTCTTCTGTTTCTTGAATTTCCATCATATGAACCTAGAGTTTCTTATTATGTGTGAGACTATATTCCACTGGGTATGGTTCCTCACAAAAGTAACAAAAGCCCTTGGCCTTTCATTCATTCATAAACACCATAATCAACGTTCTTATGGATCCAAATTGAGATTTAACATTATCAAGGTGTTTAGGGACTGTATTCTTGTCAAGATGCCCAGGTTTAGGACCCAGAATTCCCTTATTCTTGGTTAAATAACCTATAGATTGGCAATTGAATCAGCAATGCCTAGGACACTGGTTAACATTCTTCTATAATGCTTGACATCCTTGCTACTAAAAGAACAAGATGGATTATATATGTATCTTGTGTGTGCAATAGTCATAACTCATGTCAATATTTGTTGGTGAAAATGCAATTTTTAAGAGCTTTTGAATTTATATTCAGCTTAACTATTTGTCATCTTTAGTTTTTGAACTCTGAATAGAATGACTAGGACAAAACTTTATGGCATTGACATGGATTCAAGAGCCTTCAAATTATAGGAGTTGATGTAGCATGTTGCCTTAACTCTCTCCGCATCGATTGTGCTGCTCGTGGGTAGACTAAAAGCATCAAATATTTTGCTAGCTTCAGAGTGAATTGAATGCAAGTGTAGGCTTATTACTCCAACACATATTTATGACCTCATTAGTACTAGTGAACAAGTTCTTGATGGGGGATCATGGGCTAGAGTTGGTTGCCAAAACAAATGTCTCTTATTATGTGTCTTCTCTACTAATGAAACAAAAATATCCATGGTTACCAAATTCTCAAGGTTAACCCGTAAACCCTTCCGAGTTTACGAGTTCAGTGATGGGTATTGATGGGTTATGAGTGAACTTATGTGTAGTCTCGTTTTTTAGCGAACTTAGACTAAACTCAAACGACTTTGGTGGACTCAGTACAGACTCGCAAGTTGGATGTTGAGTGAACGAATGTAGAAGAATGTTATGAGTTGTGTGATAGTTAGTTTAAACCCTAAGTGCCAGTTCCTATAAATTAGGAACTGCCTTCTATAAATAATGATTGACAAACTATTCTTCCAAGAAAAATACTCTTTAAATGTTCTTACCCTAATAAAAATCTCGTGAAGTTTGACGGTAGGACTTTTTTGTGTGTATCTACTTGTGTGTGAGCTCTTCTCCTTTCTAGATGGCCCATAAAAACATACACAATTTCTCATTTCTTCTATGTGTTTATTGGCCTGAGTTCACATACAATCTTGAGCCTTCAGTGATTAGCTTTCAAATCTACTAACAACTCATCTCATTGTTGAGTAAGTTGATTAATCTCTTCCATAGTGGAAGGAACCGTGATTCCTTTGAACAATAAAGGAGGGTCTTTGTCGAAGTTCTTTGAAAGGAGTCCTTTTAAAAGCAACATTATAAGACATTCATACTACCTTCGTGGTTAAGTTCCTAAAGACAACACAAATAAGTTTCCAAACAATGACTAATGACCTTTGTTTGGCTATCTATTTGTAGGTGTACTAACTTTTAATTTGGTACCTGCTTTACTCATCAAATGCTTCCAAAACTTGCTCAAAAAGTTAGTCCCTATTAGTCACAATTGATAAAGGAAAACCATGCAAACAAAAAATTTCATTAACGAACATAGCGGTTACATCACTTGTAAATGGATGACTTAATGCAATAAGCATATTTTGAGAATTTGTCCACAACAACAAAAATAGTATTCTTCCCTTTTAACTTGGGTAACCCTCCAATAAAATCCATGTAAATGAGATCACACACTTGTGTAGGTAACACTGTTATCAATATCGAATAAATTTGTGAAGACATGTGAGAAACTGTTTAAGATGTTAGATACCCCTATGGACGATATTGTAGAAGAGGATGTTGCTCACGTCATCACAGATAATGGAAGCAATTTTATATTAGCTAAGAAGTTGGAGGAGAACAGACAATCTATATTTGACTCCTTATGATGTTCATTGCATAGACATAATGCTTAAAGATATTAGAAAAATTTCCTTAATGAGGAAAATAATTCAAAGGGAAGTTTTAGTTCTATATATAGTCATTATAGTACCTTGAGTTTGTTGATACAATTCACACACAAGAGAAAATTAGAAACACCATTACAAGATTTTGGTAATATTATTTATCATTAGAAAGGCTTCTTCCAGAAAAAAGAAAATTGGAGAAATTCAATTCTGATTAATGGAAAAAAACAAGTTGTCTAAGGAAAATAAGAGGGAAGTTTCAAAAGTTGTTCTTATGCCTTCATTTTGAAACCGTGTGGGTATTACTTAGAAAGTCATGGCTCCTCTTGTTAGTCTTGTTAGTGTAATTCATCTTGTAGATGAAGAAGGAAAAACAACAACAATGGGATATATATCTACGAAGCAATGGAGAAGGCAAAAGAAACCATAATAAAGTCTTTCAATAATAATGAAAGGAAATACAATGATATCTTTTATTATATAATAATGAAAGTAAATACAATGATGTATGTACAATAATTCATAATAGATGAACTTTCTAACTTCATCGTCCCTTCCGTGTAGTTGGTTACTTTTTGAATCCAAAATTTGATTACTCTAATTCCAACATGGAATACGATTTAGAGGTAACTAATTAGTCGTATGCTTGCATAAGAGGTTGGTGTCAAGTGAATACATACAACAAAATATTTTAATTGAGTTGTCTCTTTGTGGAAGAAGACTATTTGAGGATGACTTTGTCAAAGGAACAAAAAATACCACAATTGGATAATTAAACAATTCTAAATTAATTTAAGTTATAATTCATAAATTTTAAGTTAGTTTATCTGTTTTTATAGCTCAATGGTGAAAGAATAAAACTCACGCAACTCCAAAATCTACAAAGACTAGTAATTAAGACTTTAAGCTAGACAAATAGCACATATGGATGATGTGAACACAATTGGAGTGTATTGGAATAAGTACTAATTATTGTTCATACCTGATCTCCTCATTGTTATATTCTTACAAAGTAGGAAGAAACTAATTATTACTTTATTTATCTGTAATGTAGATTTATTAAAAAAAAAATAGGCTTGACCACAACAAACTACATGATTTGGTTTAAATCAAGCAAGGCCAACAACTTGTTCAAATATACAATACAATATTAAACATGAAATTTGATCCTATTGTACACAATGACATTCATGAGTGCAATGAGTCATTGGTACACAGAGATGATGAAGATGGAGAATGAGTTGGTCTTTTTATATCATCCCACTCTAAATTTGGCATTGTTTATAAAATTTCAAGTATTGCTGAGCCAATAGTTTATACAAGAAGAAAAGAAAACAATAAAAAAAAAAAACCAAGTGGTGGTATTGTTATTGGATTTAGGGTTTATGTGTGTATATTTTTTTGTCTGCGAATATTTTACGTTTCTAACATCTATAACACTGGTCTTCTCATAGGAAATACTTCATATTTTCTTTTTCTATTAAAAGCACACGACACCCAAGCAGATTTCATAAAAAAAGCTTATAATTGGTTAGAGAAGGAGAAGAAGGAATTTTTTTGCTACCTAGTTTTACTAAAAATAGGTTATTAGTGAGAAGGCAATAGCTGATTATTTGTTGAGTTTGAGAAATTGATGTCCTTTTCCTCAAATAATGATTATCACATTAAAAGCATAACATAATTTGTCACAGATTTGACTAATTGGCTAAACTAGAACACGTTGAAAAACTAAATCCAAAATTAGACTTACTTCACATGTGAATGAGTGCCGCATCATCACAGTAAAAATTATACCAATCCCCACTAGATTTCTAAAAGAACCTTCAAGGATCATTTCATAACATACCTCCCTCCTAATAGTAAAACACCTAATCAACTTGAAGATCAGCATATCACCTCTCTTCTCATTTCACTATGGAAACATAAAATAATTGTTAATGAAAGAATTTTTTTCCCTATCACAGTGAATGAGGATGCAAATTCTATTGAATGGAATCCTCCAAAACTCTTGCATGTACATTTTTTTCTTGATGGTAGTTATAACCAGTGTAAAAAAAATTGGTAGGGGGTGTAAAAGAACAGAATAGAATTGTCAATAAAGGATATTTGCACCTCAAGAACAATTGACCATTAAAATGAAGAGATTATCCCTTTGTAACACACTGAATATCCTGAAACAGTTGAATGTTTAATTGCTTACATACTGAAGCAAAATTTACTGTACCTTTTCTGTAATTTCTCTGGTAAACATCTTTCTCCCTATAAGAAATAAAACATAAGAACAAAACTAGTTTAGCTTAGAAGGGAGTCTGCAGAACAAATAAAAAGGAAAATAAAACAACAAAAGTGAAAATGCCATACTTACTTCAGTTGAACAAATAAGATGACTGAAAGACTGTATTCAACTTACAGTGTTGGGCTTTTGTTGATGTATATATAATAGGATACAAAGATGAGAGAAGGCACTTGCCTAAAACCCTAAACCCTAACACAAAGGAATAATTAATAAAAATCAAAATAACATTACATTTTAACAACCTACGAAACATCTATGCACATCTGTTTGGAAACCCCTTTAAAAAGGACAATGTACACCAAATACAAGCAATTAACCACGAAACCTCCTCGAAAATAAAAATTACGCCAAAAAAATGTAGCCTAGATAACATATTTGCAATATAACATTAGTCTCATTGTTGTTACAAAAAACCACTAAGGCTAGTCACATATTTAGCCCAAGAACCTATGGCACGACCAGTACTGTGACCATCACTAAACTATAGGTCCTAACATTATATTGCATAGAGAAAGAGCAACAATAACAAAACATTCAAAAAAGTGTAACTTTAAGTTTCAAACTAATAACAGGGAAGGACCAAGAACAGGAAGTACATACCAGAATAATTGATAGTTGCCACAAACAAAATTGAATCTTTAGAAAACAAGCCTGCTGGTCAATGACCTTCTGCTGCTTTTATAGTTGATCCCTCTTGTGTGTTCTCAACTTCTTTTCATGCGCACCTCGCACTGGTCTTCTTTTAGAAACTTCTAACGAATTCTTCTCCCCGGTTTTCTGTGTATGCTCCCCAGTTGATCTTTCCCTTCGAGAATCTCTCAAAGGCGACCTTTCACTCCCAGAATCTCTCAAAGGTGATCTTTCCCTTTGAGAATTTCTCACAGGCGACCCTTCCCTCCCATAATCTCTCAAAGGTGATCTTTCCCTTCGAGAATCACTCAGAGGCGACCTTTCCCTTCCAGAATTTCTCAAAGGTGATCTTTCCCTTCGAGAATTGCTCACATGCAACCCTTCCCTCCCAGAATCTCTAAAAGGTGATCTTTCCCTTCGAGAATCGCTCAGAGACGACCTCCTTTCCTTTCCAGAATTTCTCAAAGGTGATCGTTCCATTCGAGTATCTCTGAAAGGCGATCTTTCCCTCCCAGAATCTCTGAAAGGCGATCTTTCCCTCCCAGAATCTCTGAAAGACGATCTTTCCCTCCCAGAATCTCTCAAGGGCGATCTTTCCCTCCCAGAATCTCTCAAAGGCGATCGTTCCCTCCCAGAATCTCTAAGAGGCGATCTTTCCCTCCTAGAATCCCTGAAAGGCTTGTCAACATCTAACTTCACTTTCCCAGAGCCCCTGTCCCTTCTACCAGGAGCAATTTTCTGACTACCTCTCCAAGACCTCCTTTCATCATTATCATCATCAACATCGGTTTCACTGGCATCCTCAACTTCGGTTTCACTGGCATCCTCAGCTTCAGACGCCTCTTCTTCATGCTCCCCCACACTCTCCCCTTCATCCTCTCTCTCTCCTTCACCCCCTTCAACGCCTTTAGCCTCTGCCTCATCCACACCACCCTTTCCTTGCACCACCTTACCCACTTTCCCCTCTTCACTAACACTATTCATCAGATGAACATACTGGTTCCTCAAATTCATCACCGGATGATCCTCAATCAGCGCACCCCTCTTGTACCCCTCTCTCAAAACAACAGTATAGGTCTCAACCTTACTAGACACATAGAAAATCCCCGGATGCTGCGACAACGCCCTCTTAAACCTCGACCTCAACCCCAACCACTCTCCAAACTCAAACAAATTATCCTTCTCAATTCTCTTCCCAACAAAAACATGAAGAATCTCATGCAACACACCCACAACCCACCTATCAGACTCATCACTAGTGGGTGACAAATGAGACACATTCTCATAAGGAGACACATAAGGCAACCTCTGCCACTCCCTCAACCACTTCTCATACTTCTTATCCATCTCAAAACCAGTAGAAAACTGCACAGGAAACACCAATTGGCCATCAAAATCCTCTTTCTGTTTTCGGTTCTGGAGAACCGAAACCGCCTGCTCGTGGCTCCAGCAGACGAGTTCCAGGAACCCGTCTGCAATTCGAAAGTAGTCGGGAAACTCCGGTACAACCGTCTCGGTGTAGTCATCCGGTAGGCCAAGGTCCCACTGCAAGAGCTCAATGAGTGGCAGCGGGATTTTGTGGATCCTTGCAATCATCAAGAGTTTCAAAAGCTTGTCAGCTGATTGGTGTTTGAACTGGTGAGATTGGTAGACGAGCTGCTCCTCGGCGTCGAGGCGGAGGGTTCCAGATGTGAGGCGGATGTGGGGGTGAAGGAGGTTGGGAGTGGGAAGGAACTCTTCGAAGACAGAAGGATACTTGCGGATGAATTCGATGGGGCGGAAGGGGAAATGGAGGGTGCTTTTGATGAGTGAGAGTGGGACAGATTTGGATGGTTCGCGTTTGATGAGGGTTTTGAGGGAGAGCAAGGGTTTGAGGTTTTTCTCGCGCTCCACCGCGTGATCCAGGCCGCGGTCGCGGACGGGCTTGAATGTGCCATCAAAGATGGTTCGGAGGTGGTGGCGCTGGTGGTTAGGAGGAGGAGGAGGAGGACGGTTCCGTGTTGGGGTGCGGCGGGAGAGGAGGAAGAGGAACCGCGTTGCTCTGGGTTGAGGCATTGTTGATGGGGTGGCAATGGAAGTGTGCGTGCACAGAGGGTTGAAAGGAGAGGGGTTTGGGATTTGGAAAAGGTAGGGTTTAGGGTTTTACATTTTTATTTTTTTTTCAATTGAAATGCTATCGACCTATTTCTCCATCATATGTTAATAGACTTTTTTAATTACACACTTTTATTACTCTAATTGTCAATGAATTTTATTCTAAAAAATTTTAAACATTTTTTTAATTTTATATATTTTAGGGACATTATGAAATTTTAATGATTTTTCATGTACTTATAATATCATTTGTTTTCTCTAACTTCAATTTTTTTAATTTTATATTTAAATTTCTCAAATAATAATTCAAATTTAAGTAAATTATATATATATTAAAAATGTATTAGATTTAATATTATATATGAATTAATATTGTACCGACCAGGTCATCGGGTATGACGACGTGGACAAAAGAGAGGTAGGTAGTCAAGAAGTCAACTTGGTCGTTGTGTGTAAAGGCGGCGTGCTCTACCACTGAGTAAAGGGTTATCGCCGAGATGTGTCACCGCCAAGCTGGATCATCGCCCATCGCCTAAGCAAGACATCGCCTAAAGAATCAACTTGCATTACGTAAGCATTTCACAGAGAGGGGGCCCACGCGAGGGAATAACCCTAAGTTGGGCAGTGACGTTGTGGGTCCCTATGTACAGAGTGAATGATCAAGTCAAAGGGGCACGTGGTAATGCCCATGTGCTCGTTGAAGGTACCCAGGGGAAGCTGCATGCACGACACGTGTCATGTTAGGGGATTCGAACAGAATGACGGCGCACAACATCCAAGTTAGAGCCCAGGGGGCCATGAGGTTATACATTGCACTTCAAGATAAAGGAAGCCCATGGGCCAGATACGCTAAGATCCTAAAGATAGCGGTGCAAGGACCTTCTCCAAGGAACCCTAGACAATAGCAAGCAACGCAAAGGTAAACCCTAGTTTTCACCTATATATAGGGCACGAATAAGCCCTAGTGAGGTACGTTTTTACAGTTGCATGAGTTTTAACCTAGTTTTCATAAAGTGACTCAGAGTGGTAGTCTCTAGTTGTTCTTGACGGCGCATCCGCTGAGAGCACAAGACAATTAGGGCAGCACAATTTTAACCATACAGTTTCAGTCATTGAGATAGTTATACAGTTTCTAGTTACTTTGGTGTTTCTCGCTAGCTGACTTGATCGTCGGAGTGCAAACGGCCGCGAGGGCGCCCCTTTGTTCTTCCTTTTTCAGGTACTGACAGACGAAGCGAAGCGAAGGTGCCCTAGTTCGTTAGAATAAGCCACGCACAAAGACGACCCAGGTCAACCGGCCGGAACATCTGGCGCCCACCGTGGGGCCGATATAAACATCGGTTCCACCACACAAGATTTCAGTTCAAGATTTTCAACACTCGGATAAGTCGAGAGGATTCCCGGAGAGCCATGGCCACCCGACCAGCACGCGCTAGGAGTGAAGAGATGACCTTACAGCAGCTCATGGGGATGGTGCACGGGCTACAAGACGCAGTGGCCGCCTCGAAAGTAGAACAGGAGCGCATGCAGGCAGACCTCACAGCTTCTCAAGTAAGAAGCGAGGAACTCCATCGCACCAACGAGGAGTTACGTCATAGATGGCAGGGCAGAGACTAACCGGAGGCCACATCCCCACCCAGGGAATTCACAACACCGTTTTCACAAGCAATCTTGGAGACAGCAATTCCCAACACGTTCACGGGACCCAAAGCAATGTTCACAGGAACGGAGGACCCCGAAGCGCACCTCACGGCGTTCCACACGCAGATGTTACTAGTAGGTGGATCAGACGCTGCTAAATGCAAGCTTTTCATGAGCACCCTGACAGGAATGGCCATGGACTGGTTCATCAGCCTCCCAGAGGGCCACGTCACGTCCTTCGCCCAACTTTCGAAACTATTTAGAGAACAGTATTTAGCCAACAGAACTCCCGCCCCAGTCTCGTACGACCTCTTTGACGTCAAGCAGTTCCAAGATGAAACCCTAAAGGAATACATAAGCCGCTTCGGGGCGCAGGTGGTGAAAGTAGGTACCAAAGAGGAACCCATGATTGTGTACGCGTTCAAGAAGGGAGTGCGCCCCGGATCTTTCAGCAAGACGCTTAACCGCAGTCGCCCCAAAACTTTCGCTGAAATAAGGCGACAGGCGGTGGAACATATTGCCTCAGAAGGTGAAACGTACGAAAAATCTACAACCACTATGCCGGCGCGCCCCAAGGCACAGATACGCACGCAACCCATTCGGGTTCACCAAGCCGCCACAGAGAGGAAACACTTTGACAGGAAACGCGCCTACGAGCCACGAAGGGCTCAACTTAAGAGTCGAGTAGAGGAAGGGAGAGAAGTACGCAAACCACCAAGACACAGTTTCGTGATGGAACTCAAAGATCTGATTGCGATACCCAGCGTAGCCGACAGGTTGAGGCCGCCGATCAAAGCTGACAAGGTGCTAGGGCCTCGCAAGGAATCGTGGTGCGAATTCCACGAAGCATTCGGCCACCATATCAACAACTGTCTGGCACTTGGCTACCAGTTGGATGAGCTCGTTAAGAGCGGTTTCCTGAAGGATTACTTGATGGAGAAACAGGCGGGACGACCACCAGGCTCGCAAGCAGGAGGCAGTGAGGGGCAACAGCACGAGGCACCCGTCCTCGGTGAAATCCACACCATAGCTGGTGGGTTCTCGGGTGGCGGATGTACGGCGTCACAGCGTAAGAAATATGCAAGGTCCGTAATGTCAGTAGAAGTTTTCGAGGACCACTCACCCGATGTGGACATCACGTTCACTAAGGGAGACCTCAGGGATGTGGTGCCGCATGACAACGATCCCATTGTGATTTCGCTCGTCACGGCAGGAAGAACAGTTCATCGGGTCCTGGTCGATCAAGGGAGCTCGGCAGACGTGATGTTCTGGCGAACCTTCGAAAGGCTACAACTATCCACGGATCAGTTGAGGCCATATGGGGGCTGCTTATACGGTTTTGCAGGCGATCAAGTCGAATCAGGGGATACATCGAGTTGAGAACGACGTTCACAGATGGGACCGCCTCGCGCACGGAGAAAGTCAAATACCTTGTCGTGAACGCCCCTTCAGCGTATAATATCTTACTGGGAAGGCCAACACTCAATAGGATAGGGGTTGTACCCTCCACGAGGCACATGAAGGTCAAATTACCTTCAATGGAAGGGGCAATCGTCACCATCCGATCTGACAAAGAGGAGGCAAAGAGATGTTATGAAAACAGCCTCAAGAACAGGCGATCAGTATGCCATGTGACCACGACACCGCCTCCCGGTGCGAAGGATACACAGGGAGGTCGACGGACTATGGATGCGGCGACAGAAGGAACCACCGAAGACGATACGGGTATGGACATGACGTTGGAGGTAGCCATAGACGGCGACGTAACCATGAGAGATGTCGAGTCGGAGCCTGAGAATAGCGCTGGAGTAGAAGAAGAGGAGAGCAGCCCAGAGGCCGCCAGGGAGTCAAGCGTTGTGAGAGCCTTGTTCGCTAGCGAGAGGAGGCCACGCCCAGTTGGAGATTGGCTCGAGAAGGAGATCGGTGGAAAAATTTTCAAATTGGGGAAAAATTTAGACGACGGGACACAGGAGCAAATCGCCAAGGTGATAGGCAAACATCTAGACGCGTTCGCATGGTCTGCCTCGGATATGCCAGGAATCGACCCCGATTTTTTATGTCATCGCCTAGCAATGGACCCCCAGGTCAGACCAGTCCGGCAAAGAAGAAGAAAGTTCAATGAGGAAAGAAGACAGGCGATCAGGGATGAAACGCAGAAGCTCCTCAAGGCAAGCCACATCAAAGAGATACAGTACCCGGAATGGCTAGCCAATGTCGTGTAGGTAAAGAAGAGCAATGGGAAATGGCGAATGTGTGTGGACTTTACAGATCTAAATAAAGCCTGTCCAAAGGATTCCTATCCTTTGCCAAGTATTGACGCCCTAGTGGACAGTGCAGCAGGATGTAAATTGTTGAGTTTCTTGGACGCGTTCTCGGGGTACAACCAAATTAAGATGCACCCCATGGATGAGGAAAAAACTGCCTTCATGACGGAGAAGTCGTGTTATTGCTACAAAGTAATGCCTTTTGGGCTGAAGAACGTGGGAGCCACGTATCAAAGATTGATGGACAAAGTGCTTGCCCCTATGCTCGGGAGAAACGTGCAAGCTTACGTCGACGATATGGTCGTAACATCCCTAGAGAAGAACCAGCATATAGCCGACTTGGAGGAGCTATTCGTTACGATAGCCAAATACAAGCTAAAGCTGAACCCCGAGAAGTGCATTTTTGGCGTGGAAGCGGGAAAGTTCTTGGGTTTCCTCTTGACCGAAAGAGGGATCGAAGCAAACCCTGACAAGTGTGCGGCCATTCTGGCAATGAGGAGCCCTGCTACGGTGAAGGAGGTGCAGCAGCTCACGGGCCGGATGGCCGCCCTGTCGCGATTTGTATCTACCAGTGGAGAGAAAGGTCACCTGATGGAGGAGGGCCCAAGCTCACCACACTATGAAAGCCAAGCTTCCAAGACTAAGACCATCTAGCCATGATGGGAGCGTCTAGCCTCAAAAAGGAGCGTCTAGCCATGATGAGGAGCGTCTAGGCCATGAAGAGGAGCGGCTACATAAGGAGCATCTATGAAGAGTCCTAGACCGTCTAGCTTCACATATACATGGGCCAAGCTACGGTTTGTGAAGAGAAGGCTTTGTTACATAAAGGCCCATTAGGGGTGCTTAGTAATTAGAGTAGTGTAGAAAGCATATTTGTACATTCTAGAAAGACCATGGAGGGGGTGAGCATAAAAACTAGACACACCCCTCCCCATGTGCTCATTTGTGCACCCATGTGCCATGTGCACCCATGTGCTTCACATTTACATTTCATTTGGCTAGCATTAGGGTTGCATTATGGTCCTCCTTAGCCTATAAAAGGAGGAGCCTACACCTTGTATTTTCAAGTTTATTGTGAGTAAAGTTATGCTGCCATTTTGTGCTCAACTTTGCTTCTCCCTAGAATCCTAGGCTCTAAACTTCAATTCCTTCATCTTTTCCCTTGGGCTGGCCGAACCACCCAATACCCACACTTATCATGCACCTACAAGATCAACACCACTCTTAGGAGGATCTTGCTCACTCTCATTCATTGCTTCCGCCCCATACTCTACATTGATTCAAGAAGAACTTCATGAAAATGCCATCATTTGGTATCATGAGCTTTGGTTCTTCAAGATGAGTAGCTCCTTGTCTTTTAAATTTTAGTTCTTCTTTATTTCATATTGTCATTTACTTTCCTTACTTGTCTTGCTGTTTTTTACATTTTAATTTTGTTCTTGGTGTGCTTTGTGGAAGATCCAACCGAAGCACTCTTGTTCATTTGATCTTGAACAAGTTCTTGTGCAATTTGTGATAGGATTCCATACACCTTTGTGTTGCTATTTTCTTTTAGGCTTTGAGTCTTTATTGCTTTCATTATTTTGGTTCATATTATGCTTTGAGTCTTTAATTTTCTGAATCTATACATGTTTTGTCAAGTCATGTTCATCCATATTGTCAACAATTCATAGTAGTCCTTTTATTTGGCTTAATTGTTTCTTGATTTTGGGTCTCTTTATTTTGCTTGAATCTGCTGTTCTTTGCTCCTTTGGTGCCTTTTTAAATTTTAGTTTGAGTTCATATCGTGTTTAGATTCTACACAATTCTATTTCACAAATTTCCATTGTGTCTAAACTTTGGTATCTTGCTGTTTTTGTTTCCAGTTTTCAGATTCCCCTGTTTTCACCTTCTCTGTTTTGGCTGTTTTAACCCAGAAAAATATTTCCACCCATAGGAAAATTTTGATTCTCTGGAAAATGCAAGTTTAAAGTGTTATAGAAAGGACAAAAAAAGAATTAGGTCAAAAGAAGCAACAGAAAAAAAAATGATAAATCTTTTAAGATCAGAGTGCAAATCTGAAGCGCTCCAGCTGATGGAAGAGGCCCAAGCACAAGCCCACATGCAAGCCCACCAAAGGGTAGATTTGGGCCAACCATAGAGTTATGGCCAAGAGGATCCAAGAAGACGTTCTTTTACATGTTCAAATGCCATAAACTCTAGTGTAGAGTAGACTTTAATTTCTTGTCAAAATTAGCATAGGAACTTTATTTGTAATTTTCTTAGAATTAATTTTGGCACCTAAAACACCAACCTGGGTAAACTTAGAGTTTCTAAAAAAGCCTCTAAATTTACCAAGGCCGGTCTAGAAAGCCCATGGAGGGGGTGAACATAAAAACTAGACACACCCCTCCCCATGTGCTCATTTGTGCACCCATGTGCCATGTGCACCCATGTGCTTCACATTTACATTTCATTTGGCTAGCATTAGGGTTGCATTATGGTCCTCCTTAGCCTATAAAAGGAGGAGCCTACACCTTGTATTTTCAAGTTTAATTGAGTATTGTTATGCTGCCCATTTTGTGCACTAGCTTTACTTCTCCTAGAAATCTAGGCTAAACTTCAATCCCTTCACCTTTCTCCCTTGAGCTGGCCAAACCTCTCAAACCCATACTCATCATGCACCTTCAAAGCCAACACAACTCCTAGGAGGGCTTTGTTTCACTCACCCATTGCTTCCGCATCACTTTCACTACTTTGATTCAAGAAGAACACATGAAAATGCCATCATTTGGTATCATGAGCTTTTGGTTCTTCAAGATGAGTAGCTTGGTCTTTTAAATTTTCAGTTCTTCTTTATTTCATATTGTCATTTAAATTCCATACTTGTCTTGCTGTTTTCTACTTTTTAAATTGTTCTTGGTGTGCTTATGGAAGATCCAACCAAAGCACAATTGTTCAATTGATCTTGAACAAATTCTGTGCAGCTTGTGATAGGATTCCTTACACCATTGAGTGGCTGTTTTTCTTTTAGGAATTTGAGTCCTTATTGCTTTCTTAATTTTGCTTCATTTTATGCTTTGAGTCTTTATTTTCTGAATCTATAAATGTTGTGTCAAGTCATGTGAATCCATATTTGTCAACAATTCTTAGTAGTCCTATTATTGGCTTGATTGTTTCTTGCTTTTGGGTCTCTTTAATTTGTTTGAATCTGCTGTTCTTTGATCCTTTGGTGCCTTTTTTTATTTTTAGTTTGAGTTCATATTGTGTTTAGATCATACACAATTCTATTTCACAAATTTCCATTGTGTCTAAATTTTGGTATCTTGCTGTTTTTGTTTCCAGTTTTCAAATTCCCCTGTTTACACCTTCTCTGTTTTGGCTGTTTTAACCCAGAAAAATATTTCCACCCATAGAAAAATTCTGATTTTCTGGAAAATGCAAGTTTAAAGTGTTATAGAAAAGACAAAAAAAGAATTAGGTCAAAAGAAGCAACAGAAAAAAAATGATAAATCTTACAAAATCAGAGTGCAAATCTTGAGCGCTCCAGCTGGCCTAACTGCACACCAAATTTGCAAAAATTATTAAAAAAAAATGGTGCATGCGTTTTAGGTGATTCCAAAGCCAAAATTTAGATAAGATCCTGAATTTTCTTGCATCCAAATTTCAGAAACAAATTTTACAATTACAGCTCAGCATAAATCGGGGAACAAACACGTTTTCTGGCCCACAACATTTTCCAGTGGTGCTGTTTTTTTTATTTGGTCATCTAATCTAGTGCTTTTCTATAGGAATTCTTTTTGTGTGCCAACTTTTATTGAGTACCTTTAATTGTTTGCTTTAATTTCTTCAATCTCTTTCTAAGTTGTCATATTATAAATCCTTTTGGTGGTACTGTTTTCTTTCAATTAAATTTGTTTCTTGCTTTTGTTTTTTGACCTCTCTTTTTGGGTGCTGGAATTTAATTTCTCCCTTGGTGCTTATGTGCATGGAATTTGACTTGGTTTAAGGTTTAGCCCTTGTGAATAGGTGCTGGAAATTGGAGAATTAAAGCCAACATTCTAAGGAGGAGACAAAGCCAAAGCCGAAACAAGATTTCTTGAAACAAACACTTAGGAGATCAACAATCAAGACAACAAAGAAGTGCACTAACCAAAAGGAGGAACAACAAAGGGAGTTCTCTTATTTCCTTTGCAACTTGGTTTATTGTTAATTACCTTGTTAATTACGTTTAGACGGTGAGTGTGTCTTCAAGGGCTCAAAGTGTCCAAGAAGCCTCACCTAGGGCCGAATAGTATAGCATTCTTGATTAGTAATTGTTACTTGTTTGTAATTGCCTTTTCTTTTGCTTAGTTAGTGACGCTTTGCATGGTTATTTTGTTAAGTTTGTGTTAAACCGACTAGCTTTGTTGATTAGTAGCTTGCATTGTTTTCTTTCATTGAAAATTTGATTTCTCAACTTAATTGTGTTCTAAGTGGTTTACTAAGAGAAAGCTTTGTGTGAAGACATTGGGGGATAGTTTTTGGCTAAGGCAAAGGCTTGGTATTTAAGTAGTCCTTTGTGACTCACCTCCCTTACCTGGAAAACTACCTTCTTTGACTTTCCTAAGTTTTCTCAAGGTAAAATACTTGTATAACACAAAGCTTTAGCCATGTCTTCTTCTTCTCATTCTACAAAGTCTATTGGAAGTGAATTAAAATCTTTAAAAACTCTTTTGAAAGAAGTTTCACAAACTGTGCAATCAATTGCATATAGACAATTGGAGAGTGAGACTAAACTTAATGTTTTAACTAAAGCAAAGGATGAGAAGTCTCACATTCTAAAAAAATTACCTTCTCATGCATATATCTCTAAAGATCATGATTCTTTTGGGGAGGGAAGCATTAGAGTAAATGATTATTATCAAACACCCCCTAGAAGACATAGAAGAGATAGAAAAGAACAAGAAAACTCAAGAGAGGTTAGGGTAGAACAACCCCATTTCCATGGAAAAGAAAATATAGAAGCATGCGTAGATTGGGAAATGAGGGTAGAAAAATTGTTTGCTTCCCATAAAGAAAGAAAGGAAAGAAAAACACAAAAGAAGAGAAGGGAAGTCGAAAGGGAAGCTAAAGAAAAAGAAGAAAAAGAAAAGCATGAGAAGACCCTTGAAGAACAAAAGGCGTGGGAGAAGAGTGTTCCTTCCCACAAGGTCATTCAACAAGACCAAAGATTTAAAAATACCTTTGAAAATATGTGTCTTGTTGAACAACCTCAAAGCCTTACCTTTTGTAAAGGAACACTTGCAAGCCTAAGTGAAAAAGAAGAGTCTTTAAAAGAAGCTTGCATAGATAAAAATGAAATAGATTATTTCTCATATGTGCTAGGATATCACCAAGTGAATGTCAAGTTTTTTATAAGCATCTACAAAAACAAATTTTTATGTGAAGTAGGGCCTAAAGAAACTTGTCATGTCTTATTGAGACAACCATTGCAAAGTGTACAAATCCTTATAAACAATGGTTGTCACAACGAGACTATCCTTACACATAAGAGAGAAAGTCTTCATGAAGGAGAACTCATGGGACAAATTAGAGTTGATAAAACTCTAGAGCTTTTAAAAGGAAAACTTTTGTCCCCCATGAGAAAAGAAGTTCAAAGACATTACCTTAGGTACAATTCTTGTTTTCAAACTACACCCAAGGCAATGTCTCATGAACTCTATACTCCTTCACCTTTTGCAAATGATCCTTGGGAAGATACAAATTTCATATTAAAACTCCCTAGGACAACAAAAGGTTTTGATTCAATTTTCATGGTTATGGATAAACTCTTCTCTAGAGAAGTGATACATCTTCATGGTTTATCCTCAAGCATAGTGTTGAATAAAGCTTCAAATTTCGCAAACCATGATTTGAGGATTTCCTTTGGAAAACTTGCAACTAAGTTGCACACTTTAAATTCTTATCATCCTCAAACGCATGGTCAAAATACATTTGAAAATCTAGCTCTTTCTACTATGCGTAATATAATCATAAAGTGCACACACAACTCTAGAGATGAGCAAACATACCATAAAGTAGTTCACAAAACTACTTATTTTTCTACTTTTAAAGTTATGTGTGGCCTAAATCATCTTTCTCCTTTTAAGTTGTTACCATCTCCTATAGGATTTATGCCTAAAGAGAAAGTAACCACAAATGAACATTTTAAAATACATAAGATGATTAGAGACCACACACAACCAATAAAAGAGAAACTTTGTCCAAGGTTGCCAAAACCAAAAGAAAAACAAAAATGGCAACCTAGTAAACTTAATTTGCAAACTAACACCTATGCCTTATTTGATTATTTCTATAGGTGGACGTTTGACCCAGGAGGACAAGCTTTGGCGAAGCAAGAGGCTGCTATCCGAGATCAAGTCTGAAGATCTGAGGATAAATCTTCTCAAAGAAGGAGGAGATGATGGACACCATCCAGCCACAACCATCCCCCTAGTTGAAGAAAAAGCTTTGGATTGAGGACAAATCCTTTTCAAGAGGGAGGGGATGATGGAAGAGGCCCAAGCACAAGCCCACATGCAAGCCCACCAAAGGGTAGATTTGGGCCAACCATAGAGTTATGGCCAAGAGGATCCAAGAAGACGTTCTTTTACATGTTCAAATGCCATAAACTCTAGTGTAGAGTAGACTTTAATTTCTTGTCAAAATTAGCATAGGAACTTTATTTGTAATTTTCTTAGAATTAATTTTGGCACCTAAAACACCAACCTAGGTAAACTTAGAGTTTCTAAAAAAACCTCTAAATTTACCAAGGCCGGTCTAGAAAGCCCATGGAGGGGGTGAACATAAAAACTAGACACACCCCTCCCCATGTGCTCATTTGTGCACCCATGTGCCATGTGCACCCATGTGCTTCACATTTACATTTCATTTGGCTAGCATTAGGGTTGCATTATGGTCCTCCTTAGCCTATAAAAGGAGGAGCCTACACCTTGTATTTTCAAGTTTAATTGAGTATTGTTATGCTGCCCATTTTGTGCACTAGCTTTACTTCTCCTAGAAATCTAGGCTAAACTTCAATCCCTTCACCTTTCTCCCTTGAGCTGGCCAAACCTCTCAAACCCATACTCATCATGCACCTTCAAAGCCAACACAACTCCTAGGAGGGCTTTGTTTCACTCACCCATTGCTTCCGCATCACTTTCACTACTTTGATTCAAGAAGAACACATGAAAATGCCATCACCAGCTGGCCTAACCGAACACCAATTTTGCAAAATTTATTAAAAAAAAATGGTGCATCCGTTTTGAGTGAATCCAAAGCCAGATTTTAGATAAGATCCTGAATATCTTGCATAACAAATTTCAGAGCCAAATTCCAAAAATACAGATCAGCATAAATCGGGGAACAAACACGTTTTCTGGCCCACAACATTTTCCAGTGGTGCTGTTTTTTTATTTGGTCATCTAATCTAGTGCTTTTCTCTAGGAATTCTTTTGTGTGCCAACCTTTAATTGAGTACCTTTATTTGTTTGCTTTAATTTCTTGACTCTCTTTCTAGTTGTCATCATATAAATCCTTTTGGTGGTACTGTTTTATTCAATTAAATTTGTTTCTTGCTTTTGTTCTTTGACCTCTAATTTGGGTGCTGGAATTTAATTCTTCTTTGGTGCTTATGTGAATGGGAACTTGATTTGGTTAAGGTTTAGCCCTTTGCTAGGTGCTGGAAATTGGAGGATTAAAGGCCATCATTCTAAGGAGAAGACAAGGTCAAAGCCGAAACAAATAGTCTTGAAATAAACACTACAAACACTTGGAAGATCAACAATCAAAGACAACAAGGAAGTGCACTAATCAAAAGAGGATCAACAAAGGGAGTTCTCTTATTTCCTTTGCAACTTGGTTTATTGTTAATTACCTTGTTAATTACGTTTTAGACGGTGAATGTGTCTTCAAGGGCTCAAAGTGTCCAAGAAGCCTCACCTAGGGCCGAATAGTATAGCATTATTGACTAGTAATTGTTACTTGTTTGTAATTGCTTTTCTTTTGCTTTCATAGCTACGTTTTGCATGTTTAATTTTGTTTAATTTGTGTGCTAAACCGACTAGCTTTGATTGCATAGTTAGCTTGTATTGTTTTCTTGCATTTATTTCTCAACTTATTTGTGTTCTAAGTGTTTCACTAAGAGAAAGTCTTGTGTGAAGATATTGGGGGATAGTTTTTGGCAAGGAAAAGGCTTGGTACTTAAGTAGTCCTTTGTGACTCACCTCCCTTACCTGGAAAACTACCTTCTTTAACTTTCCTAAACTTTCTCAAAGTAAAACACCTATATACACAAAGTTTTAGCCATGTCTTCTTCTTCTCACTCTCCAAAGTCTATAGAAAGTGAAGTAAAATCTTTGAAAACTCTTTTAAAAGAAGTATCCCAAGCGGTACAATTGATATCCTTTAGACAATTGGAGAATGAGAACAAAATCAATGAGTTGGCTAAAGCTCAAGAAGAGAAATCACAAAAAACACAAAAATAAAAAAAAACGCTTACTCATGCATCTCAAAGTATTGAGTCTCTAGGGGAGGGAAGCCGTAGAAGCAATGATTATTACCAACCACCCCCTAGAAGAACTAGACAAAGGGAGCAAGAGAGCCCAAGGGAAGTAAGGGTAGACCTACCCCATTTCTATGGTAAGGAAGATGTAGAAGCCTACCTAGATTGGGAGATGAAAGTAGAGCAACTCTTTGCTTGCCATAGAGTGAGTGAAGAGAGGAAAGTACCCTTAGCAACCCTTAGTTTCCAAAGCAATGCCATGTATTGGTGGACCTCTTTAGAAAGAGACCGACGTCTTCATAGACAACCTTCCATAGAATATTGGAATGACCTTAGGGGAGCCCTAAGACGTCGCCACATACCTTCCTACTACCATAGGGAGTTGATGGACAAGCTCCAAAGACTCCAACAAAAGAACTTAAGTGTGGAAGAGTATAGGCAGAAAATGGAGCTTTACATGATGAGAGCATCCATTAGAGAGGAAGAAACCACCACCATATCTAGGTTTCTAAGTGGGCTCAACCTTGAAATAAGAGATAGAGTAGAACTATTACCCTATCAAGACTTGAATGATTTGGTTCAACTTTGCATTAAAGTTGAACAACAAAATTTGCGCAAAACTTCAAGTCAAAGGGTGGGTTCTTACTCCAACTCTTATCCCAAGAAAGACTTTAAAAGGGAGGGTAGTACACCTAGAGACGAATCCAAAGAAACTACCAAACCCTTAGTGAAAGATGCCTCCACCCCATACATCCGTGCTAGGGACACCAAGTGTTTTAAATGTTTTGGAAGAGGGCATGTGCAAGCGCAATGTCCAAACCAAAGGGTTTTGTTTTTAAAAGGAAAAGATGAGTACACAAGTGGTGAGGATGAACCTAGTATTCAAGAAAAAGGGGAAGGAGAAAGGATAAATCCTTTGGAGGGGGACTTATTGATGATTCAAAGAATCCTCCACAATCAACCTAGTGCATCCATCGAGACACAACGAGAGAACATTTTTCATACTAGATGCAATGTTTTAGAAAATATATGCTCTCTTATTGTGGATGGTGGGTCATGCTGCAATTGTTGTAGCATTAGATTGATTGAAAAATTAAAACTACAAGTAGTTCCTCATCCAAAACCGTACAATTTACAATGGATCAATGAGGATGGAGAACTACGTGTAGACAAACAAGTGGAAATCGAGTTTTCTATAGGTAACTACAAAGACAATGTTTTATGTGATGTAGTACCTATGGAAGCTTGCCACTTCTTATTAGGTAGACCATGGCAATTTGATAAGAAAACCTCGCATAATGGTCTAACTAACGAGATTTCTTTCATCCACAAGCACAAAAGGTTTATACTTAGCCCTTTACCACATTCCCAAGTGGTAAAAGACCAAATACAAATGAAACACAAAAGGGATGAAGAAAAAATAGAAAAAGAGAAAATTTTTGGGAAACAAAAGGCGTGGGAGAATAGTGTTCCTTCCCACAAGGTCATTCAACAAGTCAAGCACATTGAAAATACTTTTACAAACATGCTTCTTGTTGAACAACCTAGCCTTTCCTTTTGTAAAGGAACACTCGCAAGCATAAGCACAAAAGAAAAGTCTTTAAAGGAAGCTTGCATAGATCAAGACTATTTCTCAAATGTGTTAAGATATCCCCAAAGGAATGACAAGTTATCTATAAGCACCTACCAATTTTTGTATGAAGTAGTGCCTAGAACAATTTGCCATGTCTTATTGAGACAACCATTGCAAAATGTACAAATTTTCATAAACCATGGTTGTACCAACGAGACTCTCTTTGCACATAAGAGAAAAAGTCTACAAGAAGGAAAACTCATGGGACAAATGAGAGTTGATAAAACTCTAGAGCTTTTAAGAGGAAAACTTTTGTCACCCATGAGAAAAGAAGTTCAAAGACATTACTTTAGGTATACCTCTTGTTTTCAAACTACACCTAAAGCAAAGTCCCAAGAACTCTATCCTCCTTCACCTTTTGTAAAAGATCCTTGGGAAGACACACATTTCAAATTAGAGCTTCCTAGGACGACAAAAGGTCTTATTTCATTTTTCATGGATAAACTCATCCTAAGAAACGTGACAAACTTTCATGATTTATTCTCAAATGAAAGAGCTTCAACATTAGCAAACATAGCTCTCCCTTTTATGCTTCACGAAATCATGAAAGACACTCACCAATCTTGGGATAAGAATCCTTTTCCTTATAAGCATGCATACAATGGAGTAGTCCACAAGATTACTCATATCTCTCCATTTAAAGTTGTATGTGCCCAATGTCCTCTTGCCTTTTTAAAGTTGTTACCATTTCTTAAAAAGCTTATGCCTAAGGGAAAAGTAACTACTTTTGGAAATTTTAGAAAATATAAGAGGATTAGAGGGCACCTACAACCCTCAAAAGGGAGGTATTGTGAGAAGTTGGCCAACACAAGAGAAAAACAAAAATGGCAGCTTCACACAATTATCTGTTTTCCAAAGGCTCACCCTAACTCCTTTGCTTTGTTTCAAGATTCACATAGATTGATATTTGATCCGGGAGGATACACCTTGACGAAGCAAGAGGCTGCTATCCGAGATCTAGAATGCACATCTGAGGATAGATCTTCTCAAGAAGGAGGAGATGATGGACACCATCCAGCCACAACCATTCCCCGAGCAAAAGCCTTGGATTTGAGGACAAATCCTTTTCAAGAGGGAGGGGATGATGGAGGAGGGCCCAAGCTCACCACACTATGAAAGCCAAGCTTCCAAGACTAAGACCATCTAGCCATGATGGGAGCGTCTAGCCTCAAAAAGGAGCGTCTAGCCATGATGGGGAGCGTCTAGGCCATGAAGAGGAGCGGCTACATAAGGAGCATCTATGAAGAGTCCTAGACCGTCTAGCTTCACATATACATGGGCCAAGCTACGGTTTGTGAAGAGAAGGCTTTGTTACATAAAGGCCCATTAGGGGTGCTTAGTAATTAGAGTAGTGTAGAAAGCATATTTGTACATTCTAGAAAGACCATGGAGGGGGTGAGCATAAAAACTAGACACACCCCTCCCCATGTGCTCATTTGTGCACCCATGTGCCATGTGCACCCATGTGCTTCACATTTACATTTCATTTGGCTAGCATTAGGGTTGCATTATGGTCCTCCTTAGCCTATAAAAGGAGGAGCCTACACCTTGTATTTTCAAGTTTATTGTGAGTAAAGTTATGCTGCCATTTTGTGCTCAACTTTGCTTCTCCCTAGAATCCTAGGCTCTAAACTTCAATTCCTTCATCTTTTCCCTTGGGCTGGCCGAACCACCCAATACCCACACTTATCATGCACCTACAAGATCAACACCACTCTTAGGAGGATCTTGCTCACTCTCATTCATTGCTTCCGCCCCATACTCTACATTGATTCAAGAAGAACTTCATGAAAATGCCATCATCACCCCTACTTCCAATGCTTGAAAAGGAACAATAGATTTGTCTGGACGAAGGAGTGCGAAGAGGCTTTCGTGAAACTCAAAGGGTACTTGGCAAGCCCGCCGGTCCTGTGCAAACCCCAAGTAGGAGCGCCCCTCAGACTATACTTTGCCGTAACCGAGAAGGCGCTGAGTGCGGTACTCGTCCAGGATCAGGATCAAGTTCAGAAGCCCGTTTATTTTGTCAGCAAGGTATTGCGGGGTCCAGAAATGAGATATCAAGCCTTGGAGAAAGCGGCATTGGCATTAGTGTTTTCAGCGAGGAGGTTGCGCCACTACTTCCAGAGTTTTACAGTGTTGGTAATGACCGACTTACCTATCCAGAAGGTCCTAAAGAAACCAGATGTGGCTGGAAGAATGGTAAAATGGGCGGTAGAGTTGTCAGAGTTCGACATCAAGTACGAGCCCCAGGGACCGATCAAGGGACAAATCTTCGCTGACTTCGTGGTCGAATTATCCTCTGAAACAGTGCAAAGCGCCGGAGATGGTTTTCGTTGGGTACTCTCAGTGGACGGGTCCTCTAACCAGTTGGGCAGCGGGGCCGGGGTAATTCTAGAAGGACCCAACGGCGTGTTGATAGAACAGTCCCTAAAATTCACCTTTAAAGCCAGCAACAAACAAGCGGAGTACGAGGCTTTGATCGCTGGCGTTTTGTTGGCAAAGGAGATGGGAGCAAGGGTGCTGTTGGCCAAAAGCGATTCGTTGCTAATCACAGGCCAAGTGGTCGGCGAGTTCCAGGCTAAAGATCCGCAGATGGCAGCCTATCTGGAGTATGTGCAGGAGTTGAGGAAGTCTTTCGTTTCGTTCGAAGTAGTGCATGTGCCAAGGGAGCAGAACACCCGGGCCGACTTACTAGCAAAGCTCGCCAGTTCGGGCAAGGGGGGCAGGCAGAGGACCGTCATACAAGAGACCCTGAAGACACCTCGAGCGTTCGTGGCAGACCACCAAGTTCTCCAAATCTGCAAGTCAAAGGAAGGGATGGCAAGAAGTCACAAGTCCCTATCTCAGGAGACCTTGAGAACGCCAAGGGTTAGAGCGCATCCAATAGGGGAGATAAAAATGACGCAAGTTTACGCCGTCCACGAGCCAGACACATGGATTACGCCATACCAGCGATACATCACAGATGGCTTACTCCCAATGGACTCGACGGAAGCTAGGAAGGTAAAGAGGAACTCCAGCAAGTTCACCCTCATCGATGGTGAGTTGTACAGGTTTGGGTTCACACACCCCCTGTTAGTATGTGTGCATGGAGAGAGGTGCACGAGAATTATGACCGAGCTGCATGAAGGGATTTGCGGGAGTCACATTGGAGGTCGAGCCTTGGTGACAAGAACCATCCGTGCGGGTTATTATTGGCCGACAATGAGGGAAGACTGCAAGCGATATGCCCAACGTTGTAAGCAGTGCCAGGAGCACGCCGATTGGCACAATGCGCCTCCGGAAGAGTTGAAATCAATCTACAGTCCCTGGCCTTTCCACACATGGGGAATTGATATCCTGGGACCCTTCCCATTGGCGATTAGGCAGATGAAGTATTTGGTTGTGGCAGTCGAATACTTCACGAAGTGGATTGAAGCAGAACCAGTAGCCCAGATCACAGCGCACAAGATACAGAACTTCGTGTGGAAGAATATTGTGTGTCGCTTCGGTGTGCCCAAGCGTTTGGTGTCGGATAATGGGACTCAGTTCGCAAGTCACCTACTGAAGAAGCTATGCGAGGACGTTGGAACTCAACAGGTGTTCGCTTCTGTGGAACACCCGCAAACGAATGGGCAGGTAGAGTCGGCTAATCGGGTTTTACTAAGAGGTTTGAAGAGAAGGTTGGAGAAGGCCAAAGGGTCTTGGGCCGAGGAGGTTCCCCGTATAATATGGGCATACCACACCACTGAACAGTCAGGAACCCACGAAACCCCGTTCAGCTTGGTGTACGGGTGCGACGCAATGATCCCAATTGAAATCCAGGAAAGCTCGCCGAGATTCCAAAACATCGTGGCAGAAGACTCGAATGCAGAAAGGAGGATGAACTTAGACTTGTTGGATGAGGTCAGGGAGGAGGCAAGGGTAAAGGCCGAGGCTATAAAGAGAAGAGTCGAACACTCGTACAATTCCAGGGCAAGGCCAAGACAGTTCAGAGATGGCGACCTGGTAATGAGGAAGGCCCACCTGTACGAGATGCAGAATAAACTGTCACCCAAATGGACGGGACCGTTTAGAATAACCGAAGCACTCGGGAATGGCGCCTATCGTTTGGAAACACTGGAGGGAGGGGCGATTCCTCGCACTTGGAACGCTACCCACCTCAAGTTTTATTACAGTTGAAACATTGTAAATAGCAGTTAATTCGAACAGTCAAGTGAAAACAGTTTTTCGAGGTGGCGCTCTTTTTCCCTGAGAAGGGTTTTTTAATGAGGCCACCCAATAAAGAAAGTTCGAGTTTATCAAAGTTTTCCTAGTTATTGAGCTTGCATGCTTACCATTTTAAAATAATTTATCAAAGCTTCCCAGTTATTGAGTTGGCATGATTGTCATTTTAAGTTTTAAAAAAAAAAGACTTTGTCGTCCTTGTATAATTTAGGGCAGATTCAGATCGCATGCATTCAGTCCAAAGTTTTAAGTCCTCATCGCCGCTTGGCGATCGGAGGCAAAGGTTAAGTTTTTTAAGTCCTCATCGCCACTCGGCGATTGGAGGCAAAGATCAAGTTTTAAGTCCTCATCGCCACTCGGCGATTGGAGGCACAAATTAAGTTTTTAAGTCCTCATCGCCACCTGGCGATCGCAGGCACGAGCATTAAGTTTTTAAGTCCTCATCGCCACTCGGTGATTGGAGGCACAAATTAAGTTTTTAAGTCCTCATCGCCACTCGGTGATTGGAGGCACAAATTAAGTTTTTAAGTCCTCATCGCCACCTGGCGATCGCAGGCACGAGCACAAAGTTTTAAACCCTCATCGCCACCTGGCAATCGAAGGTGAAAGTTAAGTTTTAAGTCCTACTCGCCTATCACGAGCGTAGGCGAGAACAGATCAGAAGTCCTACTCGCCAAGAACGAGTATAGGCGAGAGTTCAGAGCAAGATGACAGGTATGTCCAGTATGAGTTAAAATCCGGGCGCCTAGTCCTTGAGCAGGGGTTAAGGGATTCCTTCGGGACGCCCCCTCCTCAAGTATGAATAGCTAGCCCCGGTACCAGATAAGGCTAAAAGCCCTCAGTGCATCCAGGGAAAAGGTAGCCCCTGGGTAATGTTGAGGCACCAGAGAAAGCCCTCCTCACCCTCGAGTGAGTACAGGCAAGATAAGGCTAAAAGCCCTCAGTGCATCCAGGGAAAAGGTAGCCCCTGGGTAATGTTGAGGCACCAGAGAAAGCCCTCCTCACCCTCGAGTGAGTACAGGCAAGATAAGGCTAAAAGCCCTCAGTGCATCCAGGGAAAAGGTAGCCCATGGGTAATGTTGAGGCACCAGAGAAAGCCCTCCTCACCCTCGAGTGAGTACAGGAAAGATAAGGTTAAAAGCCCTCAGTGCATCCAGGGAAGAGGTAGCCCCTGGGCAATGTTGAGGCACCAGAGAAAGTCCTTCTCGCCGTTGAGCGAGTTCAGGCAAGAGAAAGTCTTTCTCGCCGACGAGCGAGTTCAGGCAAGATAAAGTCCTTCTCGCCG
Source organism: Phaseolus vulgaris (assembly GCF_051622355.1). NCBI lineage: Eukaryota > Viridiplantae > Streptophyta > Magnoliopsida > Fabales > Fabaceae > Phaseolus > Phaseolus vulgaris. The sequence continues at coordinate 21,169,281 of NC_143501.1, read as the reverse complement.
ACGAGCGAGTTCAGGCAAGATAAAGTCCTTCTCGCCGACGAGCGAGTTCAGGCAAGAACAGGATACAAGACCTCTTTGCTTAAGCAAATTGAGGCAAGTTCGAAAGTTTTAGGTGATGACCTAGAAATACACGTGCAGATCAGGCAAGCGAGATGTCAGATACTAAAAATGACTCCTACCCACTGCTCAGTAAGTAATTTCGTGTCAAATGTTGTTGCTATAGACTAACTTTTTGTTCAAGATAAGTTGATTTCCAGGAAATTAGGCATCAGTTTACGCTAAGTTAATTGTGTTGAGTAAAAACCAACCAAGTTATCAGGCAATCGCACAACAGGTAAAAGATAAATCATGAGCATAAGTTAGCACGGTTCGAAGAAAGAGGTCATTACAAACAGATTCGTTGCACATAGACGGAGGTCGAGTATGTAAGTCTTTCAGAGTGTTTCTAAAGAAAATGTCAGATAAGAGCAAATGAAAACGCTAGTCTGAGGGTACGATTTTTCCGTCTACCACTTCATGGCAAATTGAGAACTGAGAAAGGTCCAAGTCGGGGTAAGCACAAGCGAACTGCTCCAGGGCTGCGCCAAATCCGGAAGTCAGAACGTCCGTGGCGTTGAGGTTGAGTTCTTCATTTTGTTTCTTCAGCTTTTCGTTCTCCTCAAGCGCCTGGGCAAGTTTTGCAGCAGATTCGTTCAGCTCCTTATCCTTCTCGCTCAGTTCCTTGGTTTTTTGGTCCATGTCGGCTCTGATGTTACCCAGCAGATCCTCCCTCTCAATCGACTTGGCCTCGAGCTCATCGGCGTAGTCCCCTTTGGCCTTGAGAGTCTCCACAAGGCCCGCTATCTTCTCCTGCTGATGCATGAGTCGGCCCTCGAGTTCAGTGACCTCTGAAAGTTTGGCGTTGAGTTTTTGGCCTAGTTCAGCGTTGTTTTTGCGTTCGCTCCGCAACTCCTCCTTCAGAGCATTCTCTAGCCGCGAAAACTCCAACCCCCGCATCGTAAGATCATGCTTAAGTTGTTGAACTTGGTCTTTCGCAACACCAACTTCGGATTCATACTGGCTCAAGGAGTCCCTTAAAGCCTCGCCCATCATCTGGTAAAGGCGCTTCTCTACGCACTCGGTGGTCACAGCGCTGAGGTAAGTGGCGTGGGCTTTCAAGACCTCCTCGATAGGGGCTGGAAGAACAGGGATTGGAAGAGGAGTCGGGGGTTGGTTCTCGTCGCTGCCCGCATCAGTATGGACAACCAGGGGAACATCAGGACGCGGCGGCGACATATCTGGCTCCACTTCAGGTTGGGGAGATCGTTGAGTATCCGTAGTTTGCTCCAGAACGCCCCCAGCAGCTGAGGTGTTTGATGGCAAAGCATCCCCAACACTCTCAAAGGGTGTAGAAACATTGGGGGGATTTTCCGCATAATCTGGGCCCGTACTCTCGTTTGCGGGTAGCTCGGAGACGGTCGCCCTATTCCTTTTGCGGATAAGTCCATCTTCGGTGCTCTCGTCGTCCTCCTCATCCGACACCATTATGGGATTTTTCCTCTTGGCCCTATTTGGCGGCAGCTTCTTTCTCGAAGGGGCAGGAGGGGCGGTAAGGGAAGAAGATCCCGCGGGAGGAAGCTCGCCTCGGGCAACAGCAGCTTCCGCCACAGAATTCGGGACGGTTAGAGAGCCCGCGGCGAGTTTGTGGCGTTTGACTATAGAACGCAGCCTAGCCATATGATCCTTCCCCAGCATTGTGTCTGCACGAAGTGATCAATTTCCACAAATCAATACAATTACAGACGCAGATAATTAGCAGTGTAAAGGTAAGCACAGGATATGTAATGCGAACAGGCTTAATAAAGAAGTAAAGCAAATTTGGCACAGCAAGAGAAATCCAGGTGGAGTGGGGGAAACAGACCTATGTAAAAGTCTAGTTGACTCTCATAGAATTCGAACTTGATGATTGAAGAGGTAGGTAAGGTTGTATTGGTCAAGGCAACTTCCTTCCAGAAGTGGCACAGGTCTCTATCGAGCTCCCCTATCTTCTCTGGACTCCTAGCCTTCCGAAAGTGATCCTGAGAATCCTTTTTCCCCCTGTCAACCCAGTACAAGGGAAACCCATCGAGGAGTGTGGGACTCTGGTCATTACAGCAAACGCGAACGAACTTACCCTTCCAATCCTTATAAGATTGTTGGAAGATGGAGAGGACGGATCTCCCGGCAATCTCGGTAAAACTTACCCACAAGCGGTCCCCGGGGTTTTTGGCCTCAAACAAAAATAGGAACACGTCTACAGAAGCTGGATGGCCTAAATGTGCGCAAACAATTTGGTATGCCCTGACAAACGCCCAGCCATTGGGATGCAGCTGGGCAGGGGCAATATCAAGCTCAGTAAGAAGCTCCCTCTCAAAACGAGTAAAAGGGAACCTGAGCTTGACCTTCTTGAACACGGTTGTGTAAACAAAGCAGAAAGGGTGACCATCGTTGCCTTCGCTATCAGTACAAACAGGTTCCCCAGGAGGACAAGGACGAATGACAACCTTGTCATCATGCTCCTTATGGAATGTGAGGTGGGTCTTGTCCCTCAGTCGAAGAATGCCAGCCTCAGAGTTAATCGAGGAAGTTTCATTCAGCAAAGCTGGAGGGGCCCATGAGTACAACAGTTTGTAATCAGGGATGGGGCGGGCAGTGGCGTTAGTTTGCGGGGGAGTCGATTGCGATTGGTTGGGGCGAGAGGGCGCAGGCCTCTGAGCCCGATTTGGAAGGATGCCAGGGTCTCTAGGTGGGTTACGAGACGTGGAAGGGTTTCCTGATGAAGGTTGTTTATGAGATTTTGAAGGAGGGTTTCGAGAGGAGGCAGGGTTGGCACCTGTACGAGCCATCGCGAACTACAGGAGAGACGAAAGGAAAGCGGAGGGTCACTAAAAGGAATGATTCAATTCGAAAAATGTGAAGGGAAAGCAACATGAACAACGGGGGTCGTAGGAAGGAAAGGAAAACCTAAAGGTGCAGAAAAAGAAAGCGAAACAGAGAGCAAACAGCCCACAGCGTATGCATCAGGCAGTTAAGAGATGATGCAAGTTGATCGAAATGCGATGAGCGCCAACAAAGTGATAAAGGGCTTACCTTTTTTATGGTCAAGGGAGTGTACGAGGAAATGATGATTGGGAAGATGAAGCGTTCACCAGAGCGTATCAAAGGTTTGAAAGAGAAGCAGGAATATAATGTAACAGTAGGGGTGGCGCGAGAAGTTAGAGTTTTGAAGGATATGGGAAGCGCAAACGACACGAAATAACAACCGTCGATGGATCCACGTGTCATTGGATGGGAAAAGTGATGGAGGAGGGCCAAGCACACCTACCCAAAGAAGCCAAGGCACAAGCCAAGGAGAGCGTCTAGACCAAGACCAAGACCAAGGTGAGCGTCTAGGACGTGAAAGTAAGCGTCTAGGACGTGAAGGTGAGCGTCTAGACCATGAAGGAGGGCGGCTATCCATGGAGCTAGACCGTCTAGGACCCCTTACAAGATCAATGGCCAAACATATTCAAACACAAGCAAATGAGGCCACGGATGGAAGAGAGAAGGCTTTGTATATGTTTGCATAAAGGCCCATTGGGGGTACTTAGTAGATAGGATAGTGTAGGAAGCACTTTTGATAGAAACCTTCTAGAATCTAGGGTAGAATGGCCGGTCATGGCACCTTAGATTTAGAATTAATTTTTGGTTTTATTTCTTTTAGAAAGGTGGCTTAACATTTACGTCCACCAAGCCTATAAATAGGGAGGCTATCTCATTGTATTTGACAAGTTTATTTGAGTATTGTTATGCTGCCCATTTTGTGCACTAGCTTTACTTCTCCTAGAAATCTAGGCTATAAACTTCACTCCCTTCACCTTTCTTCATATAGCTGGCCGAACCTCTCTAATCCCTACTCATCATGCACCTTCAAAGCCATCACAACTCCTAGGAGGGCTTTGTTTCACTCACCCATTGCTTCCGCCCCATTTTTCACTACTTTGATTCAAGAAGAACACATGAAATGCCATCAAAAAGGTTGGTGAAGTGTCAAATCAGACACCGGCGTGCGCATTAGCGTGCGAGCCACGTAGATCGCCGAAATTTAAACTCACCCTCCCGGGGTCGCCAGGGGCGATGACGTGATCAGGAAGTGCGAGAGGGGTGACCGCCAACGAGTCGTCGGCAAACGAAGGGCTAGGCGGTCTGACGTCGCTACGAGCAGTGTGTCGCCAATCATCCCAATGATCTCGGGCGCGATAATGCTGAAGATTTAAACACGAAAACCCAAACGGAAAAAGCGCAGATCGAGCAGAGCCACAAACAAGGCAACCAAGGACAGGATGTTTGAGGAATGGGAACCAACAAATCTAAGAAATTCACGCCAAGCGTAAAGGCGATATCGGAGTGACATGCGCGGCATGACAAAGAACATAAGCATGCAAGATAATTTAAACAGCATTTCAGCATAAGTAACAGTGTAGGACCAATGTTAAGGTTACAGACCAAAGTTTGTAACATCCGCAAAATGGAATTGTAAACATATATACGTCCTAAATATCTACACAAAAAGCAAGAGCACGTCACTCATCGGTGGTCCCAGGCTTCAAGCAGTGCGACAAAAGGGCCCGTCTCTAAACCGCAAGGCCCGAGTCAGAAGAGTCCTCTGATGCTCGTTTAACTTCGAACCTACGTGCAAGAAAGGAGTAGAGTATAATGAGAAACATACGTGAAACAAAGTATCTCTGAGTGGAATCATAACAAGAAGCGGGAAGGTCATGAAAAAGCCTCACACACATATATATTTTTTGAAAAGCTCGACATTATATTCCAAGCTTATTAAGGCAGCCGCATCGAATCCTCCAACACCCGCCAGGATCTTGCAAGCCTCCTGATCCCTTAAAGACAATTTCTTAAGGGGTTTCGATTTCAAAGCTTTTGCATCCTTTGTCCAGTACAAAGGAAAGCCATCCAGGGCAGAAGGCACCAAGCTGGAGCAGCATACCTTAAAAAACCTGCTTTTCCACCCTGTGAAGGCTTGCTGAAAGGGAGTCAAAAGAATCCTACCAGGGATATTGCTAAGAGTTACCCAAAGATTGTTTCTCTGTCTCTTCACTTCAAAGAAGTGAAGAAAAATGTCCACAGAAGGCGCACATCCAAGGAAGCCAAACAAAATGTCAAAGGCCTTCACGAAGGCCCAACTGTTAGGGTACAGTTGGGCTGGAGCGGTGTTCATCTCCATTAACAGCTCCCTCTCGAACCTGGAAAAGGGAAGGCGTACGCCGACGCGCTTAAAAACTACTTGATAGAAATAGAAAAAGGGGACCCCGTTATTGGATCGTTCATCCCCGCATACCGGTTCCCCCATGGAACAAGGGAGCACGACGATGTCATCATCGTGCCTCTTTGCGAAGGCACGATGGTCATAGGAGCAAGCTTCCCCCACGTGCTCCCTCAGGGCTTTCCTTTGTTAGAAATCCACAGACAACATTCTGGAACTTCCAAACCAAAGAAATGCAACATGAGAAGTTTTACGTTACGCTTCAATAGAATGAATTCGGTAAGGGTAGAATACGCCCCATGGTCGAAGGTCCTGGAGGAAAGTAAGCAAGAGTACTCGTCGAGTAGTTCACTCGAAGCCCAGGGATAAAGATCCTTGAAGCTCACTCGGGAGGAGGGTGGATTGGCAGACATCCTAGGGTGTACTGGCAGGGAAGAAACTGGGGTCAAGGGGTCAGTAACGCAACAAAGAGAAGGGTCGCAAAGAAAGAGTGTGGGCAAGAAGCTTTGGAAAGAAGGTGAATAGCGTGAGAAAGATACGAAAGAAGCAGATACAATGAGTTGAGATGCGGGGTTTTCAAGATTCGAGCCTCATGATTGCAGCAGTAAAGCAAGCGTTTCGTGAGTGGGCCATGTGTCGCGAGGTAAAGGTACGGATCAAAACGTCATTTATATCACTCAGAGAATGTCACATCGTCAGAGCCCTTGAGGGTACGTTGCGCCGGCGATACAGGAATGTCACGTCAATCGATCGGAAGATGGCATGTCATCATAACGCCGCAAGGGCAGTAGGGGGCAAGCTTTAGTCTTTTCGCTGAAAACAAGTTATCAGCTCAAGACTGGGGGGCTTGTGTACCGACCAGGTCATCGGGTATGACGACGTGGACAAGAGAGAGGTAGGTAGTCAAGAAGTCAACTTGGTCGTTGTGTGTAAAGGCGGCGTGCTCTACCACTGAGTAAAGGGTTATCGCCGAGATGTGTCACCGCCAAGCTGGATCATCGCCCATCGCCTAAGCAAGAACTCGCCTAAAGAATCAACTTGCATGACGTAAGGATTTCACAGAGAGGGGGCCCACGCGAGGGAATAACCCTAAGTTGGGCAGTGACGCTGTGGGTCCCTATGTACAGAGTGAATGATCAAGTCAAAGGGGCACGTGGTAATGCCCACGTGCTCGTTGAAGGTACCCAGGGGAAGCTGCATGCACGACACGTGTCATGTTAGGGGATTCGAACAGAATGACGGCGCACAGCATCCAAGTTAGAGCCCAGGGGGCCATGAGGTTATACATTGCACTTCAAGATAAGGGAAGCCCATGGGCCAGATACGCTAAGATCCTAAAGATAGCGGCGCAAGGACCTTCTCCAAGGAACCCTAGACAATAGCAAGCAACGCAAAGGTAAACCCTAGTTTTCACCTATATATAGGGCACGAATAAGCCCTAGTGAGGTACGTTTTTACAGTTGCATGAGTTTTAACCTAGTTTTCATAAAGTGACTCAGAGTGGTAGTCTCTAGTTGTTCTTGACGGCGCATCCGCTGAGAGCACAAGACAATTAGGGCAGCACAGTTTTAACCATACAGTTTCAGTCATTGAGATAGTTATACAGTTTCTAGTTACTTTGGTGTTTCTCGCTAGCTGACTTGATCGTCGGAGTGCAAACGGCCGCGAGGGCGCCCCTTTGTTCTTCCTTTTTCAGGTACTGACAGACGAAGCGAAGCAAAGGTGCCCTAGTTCGTTAGAATAAGCCACGCACAAAGATGACCCAGGTCAACCGGCCGGAACAAATATGTAAAATATTAAAAATTATTACAACAATTGAATTGAAACTCAATAAAATAAAATAGTATGATAAAAATATTAAAATGAATTGAAAACAATGACACCTTACAAAAATTGGTATCATGACTGTCTTGTTTTGGTTTTTATAAATTGTTTTTTACACATGTTATTACTTGCCAAAAATTTAGCAGATTGGTAAAATGCTAAAAAATGAAAAAATTTGGTAATAAAATAAGCTAAAATACTTAACTAATTATAATAATAACTTAATTATATTAGTTTAATATTCATGTACACTATTACCGGACAAAATCATTATTAGACTTAATTAGACTTAATTACAGGAATATAATCACTATTAATGAGTCTATAATTAGAATTAATTATAGGAATATAATCACTATTAATGGGTCTATAATTAGTCTTAATTTCAGATGTTATGTGAGAAAAAGAATCTGTACGGTTCTGTACGGTTCTAATGCTATGGTTATATGTATGTATCATTGCTATAGATGAAAGACAGATTGAATAAAACAGAGAATATTCTTTCATGGTATCAGAGCACAAAACTCTGATACCCGACAAACACAAAGCAAAGGCAACGGTGCACAACCATGGCAGATGCACCAGAAAAGAATAATGCCAACAAAGCAGAGCACGAAGGAGGAGGTGCTAAGAAGACCTACTCGTCATATGATCTCAATGCGAGTGACAATCCCGGAAACATAATCACGCAAGTCCAATTGTGCGGAGAAAATTACGACGAATGGGCAAGAGCAGTAAAGATCTCGCTTCGTGCCTGGAGAAAATGGGGCTTCATTGATGGAACACATATCCAACCAGAGGATGAGGCACCCGACCTTGAAGATTGGTGGACCGTGCAGTCCATGATTGTATCTTGGATTCTAAACACCACTGAACCAAGCTTACGATCCACAGTAGCATATGCTGAGACTGCACATAACTTGTGGGAAGACATTAAAGAAAGATTCTCAGTCGTGAATGGACCTAGAATTCAACAACTAAGGCCAGACTTGTCAAGATGCAAGCAGGAGGGAATGGTGGTGGCAACTTACTTTGGAAAATTGAAGGTCCTTTGGGATGAGCTTGCTAACAGTGACAAAATTCCATCTTGTACGTGTGGTGGATGCAAGTGTGGGATTGGTGCTCAGTTGGAAAAACGAAGGGAGGAGGAGAAGGTTCATCAACTTCTTATGGGGTTGGATGACGCAAGCTACGGGACAGTAAGATCAAACATTCTGGCCTCAGATCCATTGCCGTCTCTGAACCGCGTATATGCTATGTTGGTGCAAGAAGAAAGAGTGAGAATGATGGCCAAATCAACGGAAGAAAGGGGGTTGGTCGTGGGTCTCGCGATGCAGGCCAACTACAAAGAAAAAGGGCGTGGAGATATGGTAGAAAAATTAATGACGTGCAGTCATTGCGGTAAAAATGGTCATGACATGAAGGGATGCTTCCAATTGATCGGATATCCCGAATGGTGGGGTGACAGACCAAAAAGTGAAGGCAAATGGAACGGCAGGGGACGCCAAGGGATGCGAAACAAAGGTAACCCGACACGTGCAAATGTGGCACACACTAGTGGAAGCAACAGTCAAGCCAACAATGACGACAAGAAACTTGAGATGGCAGGTCTGACCAATGAACAATGGAAGGTATTGGTTGATATGATCAGCAAACAAAAATCAAATGAATCAGAGAAAATGACTGGTAAGAGCATTTGGGATTTGTGGATTATTGACAGTGGGGCATCAAACCATATGACCGGGACACTGGAAAATTTGAGTGAAAAGGAAACTATACAAAGGTGCCCCGTAGGGTTACCCGATGGTGAACGTGTTCTAGCTTGCGAACAGGGAACAGTGACTCTTGAAGAAGGACTTGAATTGAAAAATGTCCTTTATGTTCCCAAATTAAAATGCAATTTACTTTCAGTACCTCAATTGACGGATGAAGAAAATTGTGTTGTAACATTCACTGATAAATTGTGTATTATACAGGACCGCACTTCGAGGACGCTGATTGGAGCAGGTGAACGGAAAGATGGGCTTTATTGGTATCGTGGGGTACGGAAGACTCAAGCATGTCATGTCAAGATGGAAAATCAACTAGCACTTTGGCACCAAAGATTAGGACATCCGTCATTTCAGATTGTGCAAATGCTTCCTGATATAAGTGGGAAATGTACTCGTGATGAGTTGAATACAGTTTGTGAAGTTTGTGAAAAATCGAAACAAACGAGAGATAAGTTTTTCTTAAGTGCGCATCAAGCTTTGAATATTTTTGATTTAATTCATTGTGACTTATGGGGTCCTTATAAAACTCCTTCATCCTGTGGTGCTTCATATTTTTTGACAATTGTGGATGATTGTTCACGGGCAGTTTGGATCTATTTGTTAAAAGAAAAAACAGAGGTATCAATGACTTTGAAAAAAATTTTCACACTCGTTGAGAGGCAATACAACAAATGTGTTAAAATGGTTTGCTCTGACAATGGAACCGAATTCATGTGTCTAAAACACTATTTCATTCAACAAGGTATCCTTCGCCAAACTTCCTGTGTCGGGACCCCGCAACAAAATGGACGCGTCGAACGCAAGCATCGGCATATTCTGAATGTTGCTCGGTCATTACGGTTTCAAGGCAATCTTCCCATTAAATTTTGGGGGGAATGCGTTTTGACTGCAGGCTACTTAATCAATCTCACACCATCCTCCATTCTAAAAGGAAAAACCCCTTATGAAGTGATCCATGGATGTGTACCCAGCTACGCGCACTTACGAGTATTTGGTTCATTATGTTATGCTCATAATCAAAATAGACAGCGGGATAAATTTGATAGTCGTAGCCGAAAATGTGTGTTTGTCGGGTATCCATATGGCCAAAAAGGATGGAAATTATTTGATTTGGAAACAGAAACTTTCTTTGTCTCTCGTGATGTACATTTTTTCGAAAATAAATTTCCATATTTTGAAGCCAAAAAGATGGACACTGCACCACCATTGCAAAACCCAATTATTGCCAACTCTTTAGAAACTGGAACGGACCCACATTTTCTTCATGAAGTTGCCTCCTCAAACCTAGATGAATGCATCGTCAACCAACCCATTGCATCTCCCATCCCAGCCAAGGAGGATGCTACCCTCACAGATGACTTCGACCACACTATCAACGACTCTGATCCGTGTATAGAAGCCTCGACGCTACCTGCGGATCCACCGCCGCGTCCGACGGAGACGGCGCCGTCGGTTTCTTCACCACCGCTGACGGCCGCGGTTCCCCTTGGGCGAGGGCATCGCGCGAAGCTGCCTTCCGTAAGGTTACGCGATTTTGTCGCAGCCACCACGATACCGTCAAGCCCCTCTGTTCCGTCACCTCCTTCAACAGAATCCTCAGGTGTTTCGTATCCTATACATGATTTTGTGAATTGTGATTCCTTTTCTAACCATCATCAAAGTTTTCTTGCCTCTTTACACACCGAGCATGAACCCCTGTTCTTTTCTCAAGCAGTCCGAGAACCCCGGTGGCGTGATGCTATGGCACAGGAGATTCATGCTCTCGAACTCAATGACACCTGGAAACTCACCGCTCTCCCTCCTGGAAAGAAGGCACTTGGGTGTAAATGGATCTACAAAATCAAATACAACTCGGATGGAACAATTGAAAGATTCAAGGCTCGATTGGTAATTCTTGGCAATCATCAAGTGGAGGGTTTGGATTACAACGAGACGTTTTCTCCTGTCGTAAAGATGGTAACCATTCGCACAACTCTAGCAGTAGCAGCCGCAAAAGATTGGGAGCTTCATCAGATGGACGTTCACAATGCGTTTCTCCATGGTGATCTTGATGATGAGGTTTATATGAAACTCCCTCCTGGCTTCCAAGAATCTCAACCAGGGGTAGTGTGTAAACTTCAAAAGTCTCTATATGGCCTCCGACAGGCCCCCAGGTGTTGGTTTGCTAAACTATCTTCTTCTCTCACTCGTTACGGCTTCCAACAATCCCCGAAGGATCATTCCCTGTTTACTCTCAATAATAATGACATACAGTTGGTTGTGCTAGTCTACGTTGATGATCTTGTGATTGCAGGGAATAATGGTACTGCCATCCAATGTTTTAAAGGCTACTTAAATCAATGCTTTCATATGAAAGATTTAGGCCGCCTCAAGTACTTCCTGGGGGTTGAAGTTGCTCGCTCCCCCAACGGAATCTTCCTTTGTCAGAGGAAATATGCCTTAGATATCATTACTGAAGTCGGATTGTTGGGTGCGAAGCCCGCCACTACACCATGTGAAGAAAATCACAAATTGAGCTCCGCTACTGGTTCTTTTCTTTCTGACCCGGCTACTTATCGTAGACTTGTTGGGAGGTTAATTTATCTGTGTTTCACTCGACCTGACCTTGCCTATAGTGTCCAAGCTTTATCTCAATTTATGCAAAATCCACGCTCCGAGCATTGGCAAGCTGCTCTTCGTGTTGTTCGATATTTAAAGGGCATCCTGGACAAGGAATACTCCTACCTCGAGAGAACAACTTACAACTCTTTGGGTGGTGTGATTCTGATTGGGCAAGTTGTCCACTGACACGGAAATCTCTCACCGGATGGTTTATTCAACTCGGCACTTTCCCAATCTCTTGGAAAACCCAGAAACAACAAACGGTTTCTGCCTCCTCTGCTGAGGCTGAATATCGATCAATGGCTAAGACCACCCGATAATTAAAGTGGATTAAAGACATTCTCGCTTCTCTACATGTTCCTCATCCTGACCCAATTCGTCTTTATTGTGATAGTCAAGCAGCACTTCACATTGCTAAAAACCCGGTCTTCCACGAACGCACCAAACACATTGAAGTTGACTGCCACTTTGTTCGAGATGAAATCATTCACAAGCGCCTTCTTCCATCCTATGTGCCCACACATACACAACTAGCTGACCTTTTCATCAAAGCTCTCGGTGCTAAAAAGTTTGGAGCCATCTTGGTCAAGTTGGGCATTCAAGACTTACATGCTCCAACTTGAGGGGATATTACCGGACAAAATCATTATTAGACTTAATTAGACTTAATTACAGGAATATAATCACTATTAATGAGTCTATAATTAGACTTAATTATAGGAATATAATCACTATTAATGGGTCTATAATTAGTCTTAATTACAGATGTTATATGAGAAAAAGAATCTGTACGGTTCTGTACGGTTCTAATGCTATGGTTATATATATGTATCATTGCTATAGATGAAAGACAGATTGAATAAAACAGAGAATATTCTTTCATACACTATTATTTAATTACAAACAAGGTTAATAGAACTTCTTAAAGAATTATTGTAAAATAGTATGAAATTATTTTAGATGGTTTATATATAGTTTGTTAGCTTAAATCCATTTTTCTTCTTATCATTTCGTGAATATGCAATTTTCATTTTAATAAAAAATTAAAATATTTAATCTTTATAATTTGTTAAAAAAACATGCCAACAAATAACAACAACAAAAAAACACAAATTTAGAATGAAACAAAGTAAGAAGATAATTTGTTGTAAGCAGAAGAAAAATCTGAAGGTAATATAAAAAATAAAAAAGAGAGATAGGAACATACCTCGTCAAAGCTTGTCGTTGGAGATGTAAAATATGATTGTTTTAAGATGGATAAAGAAATTAAGAGCCAAGATAAGTGCATGATAGAAAGAAAATACACATTTCAACATAATAGAAGAAGTTATTAAGGAAATATAATAAAATTATAATTTAATAATACCAAAAATTAAGACATTATTAATATTAATAATTTATATTAAAAATAAAATTAAACAACACCAATTAATATTCATTTGTATTAAATTGTTTTTATTTTAGTATTTAAATTAATTTCATTTTATTTATTATTTAAAAATCCAATAATGAAACATAAATATAAATCTTTTATTTTATTTTTTATTAATTATGTTTTAAAATCTTTGTTCTCTAATTTAAAAAAAAAAAAAAAAATCATGTCAGAAAAGTTAAATTTCAACCAGTTTTTAGTTTGTGTTGGTTATTAATTCAAATTTTATTATTATTAATTATGATTTTATTACCAGACATGTTAGTATTCCTATTTTATAGCTTCCAGTAATTGTAATTTTATTATATATATTATTAAAGTAAATCAAAATATTAGATCAGCTCAACAGTTTTGCAATCTTGTGCAATTACCTTCAATCAGTTTCTACAACCTTTTGCCTTCTCTTATTTCCTTCAATTAGTTCCTACAACGGGGGTATGAGTCTGTTATTATGAACTCTATCCAATTATCAGTTCTTATCCATGATGGAAAAAATTACAATCGGTGGTGTGTGCAAATGAGAGTTTTGTTTGATTATCATGAGTTATGGGATGTCGTTGAGAGTGAAGTGTCTGCATTAACTGCTAATGCAGTTCAGGCACAATGAGTAACACATCGTGATCAGAAGAAGAAGGACAATAAGATTTTGTATCTCATTCATCAAGGGATGAATGACGAGACATTTGAGCAGATACAAGGAGCAACAACTACAAGTGAGATTGGGATCATTTTGTCAACTAATTATAAAGGTGATGATGACAAATCAAGAGGGTGCGTCTTCAAACCCTAAGATGCCAATATAAATTGTTGCAGATGGAAACCACAGAGACTATTGATGTCTATATAAATAAAGTTCTTGCATTGATAAATCAAATGAAGACCAACGGTGAAACACATTCGGAGCAGGCAAAGGTGGAGAAGATTTTGAGATCTTTAACTCCCAGATTTGAACATGTTGTTGCCGCAATTGAAGAGGCCAATGACATTTCAAAAATGACAGTAAGGTTATTTTCTGGTTCCCTACGAGCGCATGAGCAGCGAATGAATGACAATAAGATTGAAAAACCAATTGAACAGGCTTTACAAGCTCAAGCCTCAATTGGTAGCTCCTATCATAAACATGATACTTATTCCAGCAAAGGTCGTGGTGGCCAGAATCATGGAGGTGTTGAGCAAAACAACTTTGGTTCCAATCACAATCCAAGTTCAAATAACTATTGGTGCGAAGGACGTGGTTGTGGATAACGAGAAGGCATTTATAATAAATCAAATATGGAGTGTTATAACTGCCATAAACGCTGCAAATGAGTGCAGATCAAAAGGTGATAATCATGATGCCAATTGTGCTCAAGAAGACAATAATCACATACAAGATGAAGATGATCATGCAGTATTAATGGCAACCACATCAAATGAAACACCAAACAATCAGACTTGGTATTTGGATACAGGTTGCACAAATCATATGTGTGGTCAGAAGGAGTTGTTTGCAGATTTAGATGACTCATTTCGTACAAAAGTGAAATTCGGTGATGACAGGTTCGTTCCGGTGACTGGAAAAGGGCGAAACGAGCTTACCTTATTATTATATTAGAGAAAGGGGGGATAATCCATAAGATCTGGTTCTCTAATGTTGATTCTGAATCTGGCTAAATTCTTCTATTGAAATTGCATTCTTCTCAAAGAAATAAATATCCCCCAAAGAGGAATTCCATTGAGAGGCAATCGGAACGTCTTTCTCCCGAGGGCATAGTCCCCCAATAAATAATGTATTTCAGTCAATTTCGTTTATTACATTGAAGAATGGTGATCACAGGTACATCTATGATGTTTTCTATGTACCTGATATGAAAAGTAATATGTTGAGTATGGGACAGTTGGCCGAAAAGGGTTACGTGATGCACATAGTTAAAAATCAATTCTCAATTTTTGATAAAAAAATGTAGTTTGATTCTTAAAACATTTTTATCAAAAAACCGCATGTTTCCAGTAAATATTCATATGGGTGATTTTAAGTGCTTAAATGCAATAGTGAATAATGAATCGTTGTTGTGGCATTTACGCTTTGGGCACTTAAATTTTTAGAGTTTGGAAAATCTCTCCAAACGAAATTTAGTGAATGGTTTACCCCATACTCATCACCCTGGTCAATTGTGTGAGGCTTGCATTTTTTGAAAGAATCACAGAATACCATTTGTTAAGGAGCCTTGGCGTGCAAAATTTCCTTTGGAGCTTGTTCATACAGATGTTTGTGTCTCGATGAACATATCATCAGTTGGAAGTAATAAATATTTTTTAACATTTGTTGATGATTTTTCAAGGAAAACCTGGATTTATTTATTAAAAAACAAGGATGAGGTATTCCACTGCTTTAAAATTTTTAAAGCATTTGTTGAAAGAGAGAGTGGTAGACAAATTAAGATGGTGCGTAGTGATGAAGGGGTGAGTACAAGTCTAATGAGTTCAAGAGGCACTGTGAAGAACTTGGGTTGCAACATAACATAACATGTCCCTACACACCTCAACACAACGGAGTTGCCGAGAGAAAGAATAGAACAATCATGGACATGGCGAGGAGCATGCTTAAAGCGAAAGGTATGCCAAATTATTTTTGGGTTGAGGCTGTTACATGTGTGGTATATTTGATAAACAGATCACCCACTCGGAGTGTTCCTAACATAAATCTGATTGAGGCATGGAGTGGATTCAAACCCAATGTGCAACACTTGAAGGTATTTGGGTCAATTACTTATGCTTATGTCCCCAAGGCAGCAAGATCGAAGTTGGATGATAAGCCAGTGAAGACCATTTTCATTGGATATAAGCATGGGGATACAAATTGTACAATCCAATGACAAAGAAGGTGATTGTCAGTCGTGATGTTACATTTGCCGAAGACAAGGAATGGCAATGGAATGCAACAACTGAAATGGATTAAAAAAAACGATATATTTACGTTTTGAACGATGATGTGGAAGATGGAGTCACTCTTGAAGCACCTGCAGTTCAACCTGAAGTTGTAATTCAATCTGAAGTTGCAGCTCCAATTGCAACTATGATGGAGCGACCAAGAAGGCAGCAACGACAACCTGTACACCTTCAAGATTGCGAAGTAAATCTTGATGATGAAGTTGATGACAATGGAAATTTAGTTCACTTTGCTTTTCTTGCAGAATCAAAACCTGTGAGACTTGCAGATGCCATTCAACATCCCAAATGACAATGTCATTGATATTCGATATCACTTCCTGCGAGATCAAGTTGGGAAGAACATGATCAAATTGGAATATTGCAGAGAAGATCAAATTGCAGATATTTTCACTAAGCCATTGAAGATCAATGCTTTCATCAAGTTAAAAGATCTGTTGGGGCAGGAAGGTTGTTCCAAATCAGAATTAAGGGAGGATGTTGGTTATTAATTCAGATTTTATTATTATTAATTCAGATTTTTTTACCTTAAACTATTTTACCATTATCATTCCATTAATGGTCAGTTTATAGGCCTGTTAGTATTCCTATTTTATAGCTTCCAATAATTGTAATTTTATTATATATATTATTGAAGTAAATCAAAATATTAGATCAACTCAACAATTTTGCAATCTTGTGCAATTACCTTCAATCAGTTTCTACAACTTTTTGCCTTCTCTTATTTCCTTCAATTAGTTCCTACAATCTACACATAGATCTCTAGTCGTTTGAATTTATTTTCTGAAAAACTAAATTTTAGTAGTGCACAAATAAAATTGATAGAATTTATTTTAGAATTTTTTAAATGGTTTAATTGAAAAATAAAAAAAAAATATTGTTATCATTGGAAGATTTGAGCGGAAAAAGTTGATTAGGAAAAGGAAAGTGTTTCTTTTAACACCATGAATAGTTAGTGAAAAACATATATTTAATAAACACTTATATTAATATAATAATATTTTGAATTAAAAAATAAAATAAAATAAATAAAATATTAATTTATTGAGTTGTGAAAGGTATGTTTTTACTATTAACTGTGTCAACATATCAACACCCTTAGGAAAAGTGTCCACACTTGTGTTGGGTGTAGATGTATCTAACATAAAATTCACTTCAGATTCATTTTTATAGTCAATATTTGGAAAAACTTTTATACTCTATCACTTTTATAGTTTGATTCAAATAGATTTTTTACCCACCCTTACATATAAGTCATTATTGTGTACTACAATCCATTTCATCTCATGTTAAACAATCATATCAAAACATTATAGATTGATAATGAATCTATGCACACAAATAGATAATAAAGGATTCAACAAATAACAAACATTCTCTACAATACTCGTATTAATTATGTCCTATCAAAGACTAACAATTGACTCAATCTAAGACTTAGATTGTTATCAAATTCTAAGAGTCAAGATCATGGTAAGTTAAATGCACTGACATTCGTTATGCTACAATTGGTTCAAATTGTGCAAAGAACTCTCCCTCAATTTCTGACTATCTAATGTCATAGTTTGTATGACCTAGACTATCAGTGAACCAAATAGATCTTTATTATACCATAAGCTCCTTTACTTAATATTCACGAATGCACACCAAGTCAACATACAATCTCCAAACATGTGAAAAAAATCAATTAAAATTCACTAATATCATATCAAATTGATATTAAAAAAAATTTACATTCATATTCACATATATGTTGTAACTACTCAACAACATTCACCATTTACACATATACATATTTTTAATTTAATAATAGAATTGTCTCATTTATTAACAACTTAAATAAAATAACAAATAAACTTTTGAAATTGTTGTTTTAGTGAATGAGTGTCACTTACATGAAAATAGGTTCAAGACCAAATCCAAGATGTCTCATTTTCGCTTGAGCGAAAACAACTTTTGCTGCTTGAGGAATGACTCTATTGGTTGAGCGAAAATTCCTCAGTAAAGCGAAAATCAAATTGAGATTAAAGATTAGTGTACCGCCCAGGTAGTCGAAAGTGATGACGTGGCAGCAAGCTATTATGTAGGCGTGTTGAGCAGGGCTCATGGCTGGCAGAAGGGAAGGAAGTCGGGGGGCTCATGTAGTCGCCAGTTATTAAGTTGGCGTGCTCCGATCTCTAGCATACCTAAAACGGCGGTCACTAGGTTTGTGATGAAGTCGCCGGATGCGAACCCAGACGACCAAGTGATCAGAGATCGCCGAAAGGAGGACATCGCCGAAGGATCAGGGAAGTTTGTTCCAGGCTTTCGAAGCAGAGGATGAAGTCGTCAGGTGGTCATTCCCTAGCTAGCCAGAGGTTGAGGTCGAGGAACAGCTTACCTGAGCATGCACGATGAAGCAGGTGAAGTAGATCATGAAGGCGGCCGGCGAGACCACATGGAAGGTATGTATGAAGGCACCCGTACTCGCCACGCAGAAGAGATCACACTCTAAGGCAGCTATGCGCTGAGTTGTTTCATGCATAAGTAACTTAGCCAAAAGCCTGAAGAGTAAGAAGTGGCGCCCAAGTCAAGGATGCTCCAGATGGTGACACGTGTACAGCTGGATGCGAGCCACGTGTCCAGATGTGTAACTGTCAGGAGAGAGAAAGTGCACAGGTATATAAGAGATTCTAACGAACTTCTGAGGTACGCACGTTTTAGATTACCTCTTTTATGCTTGCGAGAACTTGAGTACGCTGAGAGAGAATTTTGCACGGTTCCTGTTCTTAGTTTTCTCTTAGTATTTTGGTGGTTCAGTCGCTGACTTGGGCGTCGGAGCGTGATCGGCCGCAGCGGCGCCGTTCTGTCTTTTGCAGGTTCTGGAGGTGAATCAAGGCGAAGGACCGAAGCTAACATGGCGCAGAGTTGATCCAGATTTGACGAGGCAGGGTTCTTGCGTCCTGGTCAACAGGCAGGATCAACAGCGTGAGTTCTTGGAGTTTTTGCAGTTTCTGCGTGGTTGTGTGCTGGTGCAACCATTTTCCGTCGTTCATTCGAGCTTTGTTCGGTAGATTCGGTTTTTTTCCCCGTTCGTGTGAGTTCTTGTTCGGTGTGGAGAAGTTTTTCGTTGTTTACGTGAGTTTTAATCGGTGAAATCGAAGCTTCGCCGTTCGTTTGGATTTTCGACCGGTGAATCAGAGGTTTTGGTGGAGAAGCAGTGGTTTGTAGTGAAGTTGTGAGTTTCTGCGAAGGTTTTGCTGTTAAGTTCGCGTTCGTGAAGTTCTTTGGAGTTTGCGAAGTTCTGACCGATTGATTGCTGGATCGATCGTTGCTGAAGGAGGTTTTGTTCGTCGCTCGTTGTGATTTGTTAAGTTTTCATGAGAAAGATGAGAAGCAACCGTTCAAGTCCAGTCGTGCCAGTTGCTGCTGAAGGCGCCATGACGATGGCGCAGATGGTGGAGATCATGCGTGCGCTGCAGGCGAATGTGGAAGCCTCGCGCATAGAGCAGGCAAGGATGCATGAGGACCTAGTCGCCTCTCAGGCCAGGAATGAAGAGCTCAGCAAAGTAACTGAGGAATTGCGCCAAGCTCTTCAGGAGCAGAGAGGGCGCCCAGTCGCTGAAGAGGTCGCACCGTCGTCGCCACCTCGCGTTTTCCCCATGCCTTTTGCTCAGGCGATCACAGACACGCCCATTCCTGCGAGTGTGGTACCCGTGAAGGCTACTTTCACCGGCGTGGAGGATCCTGAGGCACATCTCACCACGTTCCACACGCAGATGATGCTGTCAGGAGGATCAGATGCTGTGTATTGCAAGATGTTTGTGAGCACGCTCCAGGGAACAGCGTTGGAATGGTTTGTGAGCCTGCCTACAGGTCACATAACCAATTTCCAGCAGTTTTTGAAGCTTTTCGTCGAGCAGTACATAGTGAACAAGGCGCCGCCTAGGGTGTCTTATGATCTGTTCGACATAAGGCAGTACCAGGGAGAGTCCCTCAGGGACTACTTGAATCGCTTTGGAGCGCAGATGTGGTGCCGGCCAAGGACGAAGAGATGTTGGTCTACGCTTTCAAAAAGGGCGTGCTGCCGGGACCTTTCTGCGAGGCACTGATCAGGGCTCACCCCGCCACGTTTGCTGAGGTTAGGCGACTTGCGGTGGCCCACATCGCCGATGAAAGTGAGGTCGCCGAGAAGAGAGGGAGCGTGGCCCCCGCCAGGCCACATGCCCAGACCAGGATCCAGCCACAGAGGGTGCTGGAGACAGTGGCGGCCAAGAGGGATGAAAGGACCCGCCACCTTTATGATCCAAGGAAAAACAAGGGCAGGGGCCCAGGACGCCCTAGGGAGTACAATCGCCCGCGAAAGCATAAATTTGTCATGGGGCTGGCGGACCTGATTGCCATCCCCAACATAGCAGCCAGGCTTAAGGCGCCCGAGAAGGTGGGCGACAAGGTGTTGGGACCAAAGCCAGACGCCTGGTGCGAATTCCACCAGAGTTTTGGCCACACCGTGGACTCATGTTTGGCATTAGGATACCAGCTCGACGACCTGGTAAAGAGCGGGTTCCTAAATGATTACCTGTTGGACAGAAGGACGGGGGGCGCGTCGAGCTCCCAGCCGGCGGGTGGTGAGGCTCAGCAGCACGAAATGCCCACTCACGGAGAGATCCACACCATCGCGGGAGGTTTCTCGGGTGGTGGATGCACCGTGTCGCAGAGGAAGAAGTATGCGAGGTCTGTGATGACAGTGGACATGTTCGAGGACCACTCGCCAGATGTGGACATCACGTTCACAAGGGAAGATCTCAGGGACGTTGTGCCTCATGACAACGACCCAATAGTCATCTCGCTTGTTACGGCGGGAAGGAAGGTCCACATGGTTCTGGTGGACCAAGGAAGCTCGGCAGATGTGATGTTCTGGCCGACTTTCACACAGTTGCAGTTTCCCCTTGACCAGTTGAGGCCCTATGGAGGGTGCTTGTATGGCTTCGTTGGCGATCAGGTGGAGGTCAGGGGGTATATAGAGTTAAGGACTACATTCACGGATGAGGCGGGCTCGAGGACGGAGAAAATCAAGTACCTCGTCGTGAATGCTCCCTCAGCATATAACATTCTGTTGGGAAGACCAACGCTCAACAGAATAGGAGTTGTGCCTTCAACTAGGCACATGAAGGTGAAGTTGCCATCGATGGAAGGGGTGGTGATCACCATCAAATATGACCAGAAGGAGGCGAAGAAATGCTATGAGAATAGCCTCAGGAATAAGAGGTCAGTGAGTTACATCACAACGACGCCACCTCCCGAAGTGAAGCCCAAGCCAACAGAGTGGCGAGTTGTTGGTGCAGCGATGGAGGTGGCCGCTGGAGGCGACGTCGCCATGATGGATGTTGAGGCTGAGGAAGAGAACGTCGAGCGGGAAGAAGAGGCGAGGAAGCGCCTAGAGGAAGCGAGGGAGCTGGGAATCGCTAGGGCAGTGATCGCCAGGGAAGCTAGACCCAAACCCGTCGAGGAGTGGCTCGAAAGGGAGATCGGGGGAAAGGTATTCAAGTTGGGAAGATCCTTGGAGGCTGAGCTCCAAGACCAGATTGCCAAGGTGATAGAGTGACATCTGGATGCTTTCGCATGGTCTGCTTCAGACATGCCGGGAATCGACCCCGAATTCTTGTGCCACCATCTAGCAATGGACAACCAGGTCAGACCAGTGCGACAGAGAAGAAGGAAGTTCAACGAGGAGAGAAGGCAGGCGATCAGGGATGAAACGCAGAAGCTCCTCGCTGCAGGCCATATCAGGGAAGTCCAGTACCCTGAGTGGCTGGCCAATGTCGTGCTGGTGAAGAAAAGCAATGGGAAGTGGCGCATGTGCGTCGTTTTCATTGATCTGAACAAGGCTTGCCCAAAGGATTCGTATCCTTTACCAAGCATAGACGCCCTGGTCGACAGTGCTGCAGGGTGCAAGTTGCTGAGCTTCCTAGACGCCTTCTCGGGGTACAATCAGATAAAGATGCATCCCATGGATGAAGAGAAAACCGCATTCATGACCGAGAGATCGTGCTACTGCTACAAGGTGATGCCCTTTGGGCTGAAGAACGCGGGGGCCACGTACCAAAGGTTGATGGATCGGGTACTTGCACCTATGCTGGGGAGGAATGTGCAAGCGTACGTAGATGACATGGTCGTGACCTCGCCGGAGAAGAGCAAGCACGTTGCGGACTTGGAGGAGTTGTTTACCACAATCGCCAAGTTCAGGTTGAAGCTGAACCCCGAGAAATGCATTTTTGGCGTGGAGGCGGGAAAGTTCTTGGGTTTCCTCTTGACTGAAAGAGGAATAGAGGCTAATCCTGATAAGTGTGCTGCCATCTTGGCGATGAGGAGCCCGACTACCGTGAAGGAGGTGCAGCAACTTACAGGTCGAATGGCCGCTCTGTCTCGTTTCGTATCAGCTAGCGGAGAGAAGGGCCATCCGTACTTTCAGTGTTTAAGGCGGAACAACAAGTTTTCCTGGACGAAGGAGTGTGAAGAGGCCTTCGTCAAGCTTAAAGAGTACCTGGCGAGCCCGCCGGTTTTGTGCAAACCGTTGGTGGGGTCCCCTCTCAGGTTGTATTTTGCTGTGACTCAGAGGGTGGTGCTCGCCCAAGACCAGGACCAGGCTCAGAAGCCTATTTATTTCGTCAGTAAGGTGCTGCAGGGCCTGGAGGTGAGGTATCAGGCATTGGAGAAAGCCGCGCTGGCTGTGGTATTTTCGGCGAGGAGGTTGCGCCACTATTTTCACAGTTTTACAATACTGGTGATGACCGACTTACCCATCCAGAAGGTTCTGAAGAAGCCTGATGTAGCTGGGAGGATGGTGAAGTGGGCGGTGGAGCTGTCGGAGTTCGATATCAAGTATGAGCCCCGAGGTCCGATCAAGGGGCAGATTTTCGCTGATTTCGTGGTCGAGCTCTCGTCAGAAGTAGCGCGAGTTGAGGGGGATGATTTCCGTTGGGTGCTCTCGGTGGACGGATCGTCGAACCAGCAGGGTAGCGGTGCTGGAGTCATCCTGGAAGGGCCCAATGGTGTGCTGATTGAGCAGTCCCTGAGTTTTGCCTTCAAAGCCAACAACAATCAAGCAGAATATGAGGCGCTGATCGCCGGAATCTTGCTGGCCAAGGAGATGGGAGCTAGGGTGCTAATGGCTAAGAGTGATTCACTGTTGGTCACGGGACAAGTAACAGGTGAGTTCCAGGCCAAGGATCCACAAATGGCGGCTTACCTAGAGTATGTGCAGGAGTTGAAGAGTTCCTTTGTCTCCTTTGAAGTGGTGCATGTGCCCAGAGAATAGAATGCTCGAGCTGACTCGCCAGTTCCGGCAAGGGGGGTAGGCAGAGGACGGTGATCCAAGAAACTCTGAAGACGCCTAGAGCATTTGTGGCAGATCACCTGGTTCTTCAAATAAGCAAGTCGACGGAGAAAGCGGCGAGAAGTCACAGGTCTTTGACTCAGGAGACCTTGAGATCGCCGAGAATAAGAGCATGTCGGGGAGAGATGGTGAACATGACGCAGGTCTGTGCTACGCATGAGCCAGACACGTGGATAATGCAGTACCAGCGATGCCTGGCGGATGGCCTTCTCCCGCTGGATCCGACGGAGGCTAGGAAGATAAAGAAGAATTCTAGCAAGTTCACAATGATTGATGACGAGTTGTATAGGTTTGGGTTCACACACCCACTCCTAGAATGTGTACACGGAGAGAAATGTACAAGAATCATGGCCGAGCTCCATGAAGGGATATGCGCAAGTCACGTCGGGGGTCGAGCTCTGGCCGCAAGAACCCTCCGTGCAGGTTACTACTGGCCTACAATGAGGGAGGACTGCAAGAAGTATGCACAGTGTTGCAAGCAATGTCAGCAGCACGCCGATTGGCACAAAGCGCCTCCCGAAGAGTTGAAGTCAATTTACAGCCCTTGGCCGTTTCATACATGGGGGATCGACATTCTGGGACCTTTTCCATTGGCGATCAGGCAGATGAAGTACTTGGTGGTGGCAATTGAATATTTCACCAAGTGGGTCGAAGCAGAACCAGTGGCCCAGATCACCGCACACAAGATCGAAAGCTTTGTATGGAAGAACATCGTGTGCCGGTTTGGTGTGCCTAAGCGCCTGGTGTCGGACAACGGGACTCAGTTTGCAAGTCACCTGTTGAAGAAGCTGTGTGAAGGGGTGGGAATTCAACAAGTATTTGCATCCGTCGAGGACCCTCAGACAAATGGCCAAGTAAAGTCAGCCAATCGGGTATTGCTAAGAGGCTTGAAGAGAAGACTAGAGAAAGCCAAGGGATCGTGGGCTGAGGAGGTACCCTGTATAGTTTGGGCGTACCACACCACCGAGCAGTCAGGAACCCATGAGAACCCGTTTAGCTTGGTCTATGGATGTGACGCAATGATTCCAGTGGAAATCCAGGAGAGCTCGCCGAGATTCCAGAACTTTGTAGCGGAAGACTCGAATGAGGAAAGAAGGCTGAATCTGGATTTGCTGGATGAGGTCAGGGAGGAGGCGAGAGTAAAGGCTGAGGCAGTGAAAAGAAGGATTGAACGAAGGTATAACTCAAAGGTGATGCCAAGGCAGTTTAAAGAAGGCGACCTGGTGATGAGGAAGGCCCACCAGTACGAGATGGAGAACAAGTTGTCGCCTAAGTGGACGGGACCGTTCAGGATAACCGAGGCGCTCGGGAACGGCGCCTACCGCTTAGAAACATTGGAAGGAGGGGCGATTCCTCACACTTGGAACGCCACGCACCTCAAGTTATATTACAGTTAAAAGCTTTGTAAGTAAGAACAAACACGAAGAGTTTGCAAGCTTTCTGTTAAAACAGTTTGAAGGGGGCACTCTTTTTTCCCTAAGGAGGGTTTTTAATGAGGCCACCCAATAAAGAAGAGTTTTTCAAAGTTTAAAGTGTTTTAGATTGCATCCTTGTTGTTGTTACGAAAGTTTTTGAAAAAAGACCTTGTCACTCGTATGTGATTTAAGGCGAGTTTGAAGTTATGTTGCATGCTTTCTAAAAAGTTTTTAAGTCTCCATCGCTTTTCGGCGATTGGCGGCATCAGTTAAAGCTGAGAGACCCCATCGCTTTTCGGCGATTGGCGGCATCAGTTAAAGTTAAAAGTCCTCATCGTCTTTCGGCGATCGGAGGCACCAGCAATGTTTAAAAGACCTCAACGCCCTCGCGCGTCCTGAGGCGAGAAAGAGTTAAAGTCCTCAGTGCATCCAGGGGGAGGAGATGTACGCCCTGGGCAAGTTGAGGCACCGGTTAAAGTCCTCCTCGACTTTGTGCGAGTGCAGGCGAGAGCAAGTTAAAAGTCCTCAGTGCATCTAGGGAAGAGGAGATGTAATCCCTGGGCAAAGTAGAGGCATCAGATAAAGTCCTTCTCGCCGTCGAGCGAGTTCAGGCGAGATAAAGACCTTCTCGCCGACGAGCGAGTTCAGGCCAGATAAAGACCTTCTCACCGTCGAGCGAGTTCAGGCCAGATAAAGACCTTCTCGCCGTCGAGCGAGCTCAGGCAAGATAAAGACCTTCTCGCCGTCGAGCGAGTTCAGGCAAGATAAAATCCTTCTCGTCTCGAACGAGTTCAGGTACGGTGTGGAGGGTGGAAGAAGTTTAAAGGATAGCTAAGGTAGGTTCGAAGAGAACGCCTAGCTATCCGGCCTATTGTTCTGAAACTCAGGGAGGTAGAGAAGGATCCGAAAGGCGCCTCTACCCCCAGATGAGGGAACAATAGCCAAGTTATGAAGGCAAAAGGAGGCTTACATCGCCGGGACCCGATGACGATCAGAGGAGATTCGGGCGATGGCAAGAGTAAGGGCCCGTTTCGATGGAGCAGATCAGGTGAACTATGTCTTAAACTATCAGTTGGATTGAAATTTGCTGTTTAGTAAGTAGTTTCACGCTGAAGCTCGTTGCCTTAAGTTCACAAGTTATTAGAATGCTATCGTTCGAAAGTTGATAGTCTGATCGAGTTCGAAGCAGTAAGTAAACAGTTGCGCCCGCAGAATCGCTAAGTTAAATTCGTTTAAGCGGTTTTTACAAGGAGAAGCAAAGCAAACAGAGAGACCATATGTGGAAGCAGAAAAATTTATAATAAGGTGGTATCAGTTCGAAATGCATAAGAAGAAAAGGAAAGTTGTTACAAAGTTTGTGCAAAGAAAATAGGTAAATGAGTGATGGAGGGAAGCAACTAATCTTCAGAAGGAACGATCTTCCCATCCACCACTTCATTACATATTGACACCATGGAGAGGTCGAGATCGGGGTATTGGCAGGCGACTTGCTCCAGGGCAGCGTCGAACCCAGCGGCGAGGACTTGGGCAGAGCTCAGCTCAAGCTCTTCATTTTGTTGCTTGAGCCCTTCGGTTTGCTGCTTCAGCTCGTCAGCTCGTCACCCACACTCGCTTCTTGCTTTCCTCCTGCACCTGGGCCAGCTCTGCAGCAATCTTTTCATTCTCCTTTCTGGCTTCGGCGAGCTTAGCCACGGCGTCATCCCTCTCCTTTTCAACCTTTCCTAGAAGAACCTCCCGATCAACCGACCTTTTCTCAAGGTTCTCTACCTTGGCTGCATCTGCTTTTATTGATGCCTCCAAGTCAGCCACCTTGAGCCGGTAGGGAACCAGCTTACTCTTTAGCTCGATCTTCTCTTGAGCTAGGAGGTGCAGTTTCTGGCGTAGATCGGAGGTCTCCTTGTGTGCGACGCGCAGCTCGGCACTCATGGCATCCTCCACCCTTGAGTGGTCGATCTCTGCCATCATGAGGTTGCAAGACAGCTTCTCCGCCTTGATTCTTATCAAGCGATTCTCCTCTTCGAGTGTGGAGATATCATCCTGAAGTTTCTTGTTGGAGCTCTCCACAGCTTTTGTTATGATAGAGGGGAGGTCCTCTGCCATCATTTTGAGCTTGGCCGTGAAGGGCCCCCAGATTCCTTTGACCGCGAGGGGAAGGCTTGCAACCGCTGTTGGTGGAGGTGCTGAAGGAGCCTGGTGCTGGCTCTCACCACCACCCTCTTGGATTGGTTGGTGAGGTTGGGCTTCTTGGCGTGGTGGTGACCTGGGGGACTCGGTAATGATTATTGGCGAGTTATGAGCGCCCTCATCCCCACCTGGCGCAACTTCAGCGATTGAGGCAGTCAAAGGAGGACCCTCTCCAGCAGATACGAATGGCGTGGAGGCGCTCGGAGGGTTCTCCATGAAGTTGGGCTCGTTGGCCTCAACCGTAGGAAGTGCTGCTGCCAAGGGTACTGCTTGGACTGGCGGTGTTGGAGCTGGGGGAGAAGGCGGTGTTGGTGTTGGAAGAGCAGGTGGTGAAGAAGGTGCCACCCTTCTCCTTTTGCACGAGCCATCGCGGGAACTGCAAAGGAAAAAACAAAAAAGAAAGATGAACGAACGTGGTAGAGATCGACTCGATTGTGGACGAAGGATGAAAAACGAACGAACGAAAGTTCGTTGCGATGAAAGTAATGGAAGACGAAGCCCTAAGTTACGAAAAGGGAGAAGAAGAAGAAACAACCCACATCATATGCACCAGGCAGATAATGGATGATGCAAATCGGTTAAAATGCAGCAAATATCAACAGAGGAAGTAAAAGAGGTACCTTTCGATGATCAGATAAGCGTTGAAGGGAGTTGGGGATCGAGAGAGTCGAAGAGCGTCGTGGGTTTGCAGAGAAGACTCAGAGCGTTTTGAGAAGGCAAAAAGATGATGAAACAGTAAAAATGAAAAGGGTTTAAGGGTTTTTCAATTGTTTTTGGAAGCGCAAACGACAGCTAAAGATGACCGTTGATGAAGCCACGTGTCGAGCGATTGGAAAGGTGTTTGGTGGAACGTCAGAAAAGCAGAAGGTACGAACGTTTGAAATTCTGCGCCAGCGCCACGTAGATCGGTAGTGACGTGACCTCTTAGTCTTTTCGCTGGACAAGTCTTCGCTTAAGACTGGGGGGCTTGTGTACCACCCAGGTAGTCGGAAGTGATGACGTGGCAGCAAGCTATTATGTAGGCGTGTTGAGCAGGGCTCATGGCTGGCAGAAGGGAAGGAAGTCGGGGGGCTTGTGTAGTCAGCAGTTATTAAGTTGGCGTGCTCCGATCTCTAGCATACCTAAAACGGCGGTCACCAGGTTTGTGATGAAGTCGCCGGATGCGAACCCAGACGACCAAGTGATCAGAGATCGCCGAAAGGAGGACATCGCCGAAGGATCAGGGAAGTTTGTTCCAGGCTTTCGAAGCAGAGGATGAAGTCGTCAGGTGGTCATTCCCTAGCTAGCCAGAGGTTGAGGTCGAGGAACAGCTTACCTGAGCATGCACGATGAAGCAGGTGAAGTAGATCATGAAGGCGGCCGGCGAGACCACAGGGAAGGTGTGTATGAAGGCACCCGTACTCGCCACGCAGAAGAGATCACGCTCCAAGGCAGCTATGCGCTGAGTTGTTTCATGCATAAGTAACTTAGCCAAAAGCCTGAAGAGTAAGAAGTGGCGCCCAAGTCAAGGATGCTCCAGATGGTGACACGTGTACAGCTGGATGCGAGCCACGTGTCCAGATGTGTAACTGTCAGGAGAGAGAAAGTGCACAGGTATATAAGAGATTCTAACGAACTTCTGAGGTACGCGCGTTTTAGATTACCTCTTTTACGCTTGCGAGAACTTGAGTACGCTGAGAGAGAATATTGCACGGTTCCTGTTCTTAGTTTTCTCTTAGTATTTTGGTGGTTCAGTCGCTGACTTGGGCGTCGGAGCGTGATCGGCCGCAGCGGCGCCGTTTTGTCTTTTGCAGGTTCTGGAGGTGAATCAAGGCGAAGGACCGAAGCTAACACGGCGCAAAGTCGATCCAGATTTGACGAGGCAGGGTTCTTGCGTCCTGGTCAACAGGCAGGATCAAGTAGCTTCACTTTGATTTTCACTTGAGCAAAAATACTAAAAAATCTAAACATTTAAGCGACCAAAACTAGTACTTTTAAGTAGGGGTGGCAAAGTGGGTCATGCCCTACGGGGCGGCCCGCTGAAAAAAACGCGGGGTAGGTTGCTTATTTCAACCCGCTTGCCCGCCTCGCATAACCCACAGCCTGCGCGGACCAAGTGCGTGGCGGGGCAGGTTGACCCACATAACCCACATAACTTTAAAATGTATAATTTTCTTTTGCACCCCCATCTTTTCTTCATGTAGCCTCATATTTCACATTCCGAATTTTTTAATAACATCTTGCTACGCATGTCTCATGAAAATAATATTATAAGACCATTTACCTAATGCATCTAAATAAATAAAATTTCAAAATTTTTATTTAAAAAAATATTTTTTTAATAAAATATTTCTTATGCATGCTAGCCCGTGGATCAATCCTTATGCGGGGTGGGTTAGAAAAATCAGCCCGCAAATTTTATGCGGAACGGACCAACTCGACCCGCTTTTTGCAGACTAAGTGTGGAACGGGCCAATGCGAGACGGGACAACCCGCATTGTCACTCCTACTTTTAAGCCTATACATCTAAAGTAAATTAGCTTCTCTTACCCCGAATTTACTTAAAATTCATGGAAAAAAATTAAGCTTGAATTTCAAGAGTCTACCTACAAGTTTCTAAATAAAAAACAAAAAAAAAACAGAAATTATAAAGATATCTAAAAGTTAATTGAGAAAATTAAAATTCTCAACTATACAAGTAAAGGAAGGATATGAAAATTCGAAGACATTACAAAATAAAAATTAACTTACTATGTTTCAAAATTCAATTGAAAAAATATCGTTCGTAATTTGTCATTGTCTATTGGGTAGGATCTAATTATGAAGAAAGATAAGAAATGAAGTCAATTGGAGAGAGAAAATGAAAGAGCTGGAATGAGAGTAAATCTCTTGAATGATATCTCTCTTTAAAGAAAATTAACCACAATTACTTTTTCCGATCAAGATTTTTCCTCGTTTTCTAAAAACAGAATAATAAGAAGCAGCTTGAGAATGTCTTAATGAATAAAGTCAAAATTTCATTCACGTGCTTGCTCTTATTTTTCCCCCTTCATACAAATAAAGGAAAAAAAAATCTTGAGTTTTAATTATAAATACTCCCTTTTCCCTCATTTTTGTTTTCTATACATTAAAAAGACGAAGAAATTGGAGTTATACTTCATTTCTTTAAGTTACGTTTTTTCACATATTTATAATGTATAACATTCAATATTTAGATTGTTATGTTAATGTAATCAAGTTTCTTGATCTTTTTATTAATGATATAAGCTGAGCATGTTTCTATATAAAAGATTACAATTATCCTAAAAAATATTTATCCGTGTGTGTTAAAAGTACAATTACTTTTTTAGACCCCATCATGTCATATTAGATTTAAGAAGAAGAATTTTAAGAAAAATTCGTTCAAATGTTAAAATTCTTAATAGAATTTTTAACTTTTGTGGTTGCTCCAATCAAAATAATTTTTTTTTTAATTTTTAATTTTAGTCAAATTATTGTATTAACTATTTTAACAAAAAAAAATTATAAATACGTACTGCAAGTATGTTTTATTTACAGCAATAAGTTAATATTATGAAAGTAGACGATATTATATAAACTTTAACTAAAATTAGTTAATTTAATGTTTAAAAAAATGTAAAATTCCGTTCACAGTAAAATGATGTTTGCCTTTTTCTTCATTTTGTTTTATTTTATTTTCTGATTTGTTATAAGTGTGAATTGTTTTTCTTAGATTTTTTTTTATTTAGCCATGAGTCATTCTTTCAATTAATCGTTTAGCAACAATTAATCAATTGAACAACTCTACATTATATGCTCTTATGAATTCTTGAAATTCTACTTTAATCATTCATACATATTGTTTGTCTTGAGCAATTACCAACTAGCCCTCATGTCACCAAAATTCATAGCACCAATTGACAAAATCTTTGTAGCTATATTAAACCTTTTAGGATATGTTTAGATAACTTTTTCCATGAACTAGAAGAAAATGAAATAAGTTTCATATAAACTAATATAAGTTGTTTGATATAATATTTATAATTGTACAGGTCGGTACCGAACGAGCTAGTCACTCGGTCTCGATGATCGACTAACCGCGTTAAAATACATCTAAGACACCTGTTCTTGTCGGTTGACTTGCTCGTCAGTTGACTCTATTGACGAGCTCTAGCTCCGTCTGTCTCTTCGCGAATCCGTCCTATCTCTTGCTGCTCTGGAATGTAGCTTCATTAAAACAGAGGGAGCCCTACCTATTGATTGTACTTCGACGATCAAGTCAGTACAGGACTTATAAGAATTTAAGAAGTAATAAGTTGTAGTCTTAGAAAAAACGTCCCTAAACCTGGGGTCTCAAGCCCATTTTATAGCTTACTTCTTGTAACAACTTTCTATCGCGAGAATCTAATCTCAATTGAAAGCATACTCAACAAGAAAATATTATGTTCAGGGGCACACT
Source organism: Phaseolus vulgaris (assembly GCF_051622355.1). NCBI lineage: Eukaryota > Viridiplantae > Streptophyta > Magnoliopsida > Fabales > Fabaceae > Phaseolus > Phaseolus vulgaris. Next base: position 21,138,034 of record NC_143501.1, on the reverse strand, counting down.
CTCACGGTGCTGCAACAAAACAAAATCTTTCTTCCAGGGAGTGCATAAAATAATAATAGAATAACCACCAGGGCACCAACTCATGTACCCACTTCAGGGGTTCATTCTGCTTACGCGGGCACCCTTGTTATACATGCAACCTAACCACTACGTGCCCTAAAACACATGGGCTTAGATTTAAAAAGAAAACATTTACTTGACCCAGACACCACATGTACTAAACGTACCCCTAGGTTCACAAATACCCTTTAGTAGTAGGCTTATGCTTACCTATAAAAGGTTGTTTCAATTATGCCAAGACGAGTTTACTAACCAAACTGGGCCCAACCACATGGCCCATTTTACTAGCCTAACAGCCGAGCTGACCTGCCTACGCCATGCATCGAGATCCGACCCCCGAGCACTGATTCCTGAGCACTCTGTCCAGTACACAAGCTCCCCAGACTCGAGTTGAGCTTGGCTAACCGAAGAGTCTTCCGAGTGCTATGGTTGCTGACACGACGGTTTCTCAGTGGGTAGGTGATAACCCAGTAAACCTCAACTAGCTTAAGCTAATGCATGTTCTGTTACTTAACTTAGTAAACATCGACTAGCTTAAGCATGACAACTATTGTAAATGCGGATAACTCGTCTCTTTAGCTAACTCATCTCTACATCAAGCTCAATCTAGGCATGAAAAACCCTGTGGTTCCTAAAGAACTAACCTTTTGCTGAACTATACCCCATAGCCACTACGAGCTAATGCTCAAACTCGACGTATATAGGTGTATATCTCGATCTCACCCGATTTTGCTCTGTAGAGTGCTTACTCGGGTATTTACATATTTCTTGGCTTAGTTGTTTCTTCCTGTGCTAAGGAGGATTAATCTATCTTCTAAGGGTATCTAACTTAGATGCTGATTTACACCCCGAGTCAACCCCTATTTATCATAAGCATAAGCAGACAATTCCAGATCATTCCACAAAGTGCTCAAACTCGAGTGTCGCTCTCTAATGAGCTAGCCCAACTTACCATACGCTTAGACAACTTATCTGCAGGGTGCCTAGCTCGGGTGATCGCTCGCACACCGAGTTAGGTCATCTTACCTTGCTCTGAGCCAAACAACTTAGTCATAGCGAATCAAACTGCAGAGCGCCCGTGCTCAAGTTGTTGTATTGACACCGAGCTAGGTCGTCTTACCATGCCAATAGATAATCATTTTACACAAAGGGTGCCTACTCGGATAATCTTACTGAGACAAGTCGTCTTATCTATCAATAGATAATCAACTCCCACATAGGGCGCCTACTCGGATAATCTTACCAAACAGGTTGTCTTATCTGACAGTGGATACTCAAGGCGCCTACCCAGATAATCTTACTAAGACAGGTCGTCTTACCTAACAGTAGATACCTAGGGCGTCTACTCGGCTAATCTTACCGAGATAGGTCGTCTTACTTGACTTCAGACCAAACAACTTCATCGTGCTTGAACTCAAAATCTTACTGAGCAAAGGTCGTCTTACCTGACTTTAAGCCAATCTTTAAAGGGCTTGAACTCAGAACCTTATTGAGCAAAGGTCGTCTTACTTGACTTTAAGCCAAACAATCTTAGAGCGCCTGGATTTAGAATCTTACCAAGAACAGGTCATCTTATCTGACTTTAAGCCGACAATCTCAGAGCGCCTGGACTCATAATCTTACTGAGAACAGGTCGTCTTACCATACCTTACTATTTACTAATGCAGTGCGCTTACACGACTAGTCGAGTTACGTCTTACCATGTCTTATGCTTGCCAATGCAGTGTGTCTACTCGACTAACCGAGTTACGTCTTACCATGCCTTACTGCTTAAATGCAGTGCGCCTACTCGGCTAACCAAGTTACGTCTTATCATGCCCATAGATAACGAATTTACTTGCAGGGTGCCTACTCAGATACTCTTACCAAGAAAGGTAATTTTATATGCTAATAGATAATCAGTTTATGCACCAAGTTGATTTCTAAAGAATCGTTGGAGTTTAGTTGACTTGCTCGCCGGTTGACTCTGATGACAAGCTCTAGCTCCGTTTGTCTCTTTGCGAATCTATCATATCTCTTGCTGCTCTGGAACATAGCTCCATTGAAACAGAGGAAACTCTACCTGTTGATTGCACTCCGACGATCAAGTCAGTACGGGACTTATAAGAATTTAAGAAGTAGTAAGTTTTAGTCTTAGAAACAATGTCCCTTAGCCTGGGGTCTCAAGCCCCTTTTATAGCTTACCTCTTGTAACAACTTTCTATCACGAGAATATAACCTCAAATGAAAGCATATTCAACAAGAAAATATTATGTTAAGGGGCACACTCTCACGGTGTTGCAACAAAACAAAATCTTTCTTTCAGGGAGTGCATAAAATAATAATAGAATAACCACCAGGGCACCAACTCTGATGGAGGAGGGCCAAGCTCACCACACCATGGAAGCCAAGATCCAAGACTAGACCGTCTAGAGCCATGTGAGGAGCGTCTAGACTCAAGAGGGGAGCGTCTAGCATAAGATGAGGGGCGACTACAAAAGGAGCGTCTAGGAGGAAGCCTAGACCGTCTAGGACCTATCACTAGGTCCATGGCCAAGCATCTTCACGCACAATTGGGTCAAGCAACGGATGGGAGGGAGAAGACCTTATACATGCTACATGAAGGCCCATTAGGGGTGGCTTAGTAGTTAGTGTAGTGTTAGAAAGCATAAACTTGTCTCATTTTGTTTTAACCTAGCTAGCTCACGGTTTCTAGAATAATCTCCACTAGGAACGACCATGTGCTCCAAGTGCCATGTGCGTCCACATTTCCATTTCATTTTGCTTACATTTCATGTGCAATTAGCTTAACATTTACGACCTCCTTAGCCTATAAAAGGAGATGCCTAGCACTTGTATTTGCAAGATTAATGAGAGTAATGTTATGCTGCCCACATTGTGCCATACATTGCTTTTGCCTAGTTTCTAGGACCTAATCTTCATCTTCACCATCTATCAAAGGGCTGGCCGAACCTCCCTTCTTCCATACTCATCATGCACCTTCAAGATCACCACAACTCCTAGGAGGATCTTGCCCATTTCAAACCATAGCTTCCGCACCATTTTTCACAACATCCAAGAAGAGCTCCATGAGAATGTCATCATTTGGTATCATGAGCATAGGTTCTTCAAAGATGAGTATTTCTTTGTCATTTTCTTTTTTAGTTCTTCTTATTTCCTAGTTGTTCATCTTTTTTCCATATTTGTCTTGATTGTTTTTTTAATTTTTGCTTTGAATTGGTGTGCTGTTTGGAAATTCCAATTGGTGCATCTTGTTCAATTGTTCTTGAGCAATCTTTGTGCAATTTTTGGTAGGATTCCATACACTTTGTGTTGCTGTTTTTATTTTTAGGTATTTGAGTCCTTATTGAAATTTTATTTGGTTTATTTTATGCTCTTTGAGTCTTTTAATTTCTGAATCTATATGTGTTTTGTCTAGTCATGTTTTTCCAAAATGTCATCAAATCATAGTAGTACTTTGTTTGGCTTATTTGTTTCTTGATTTTGGTCTAAATGTTTGTTTTGAATTTGTTGTGTTTTTGATCCTTTGGTGCCTTTTATTTTTAGCTTGAGTTCATATTTGTGTTTAGATCTACACAAATTCCTTTTCACCAATTCCATTGTGTTTTTCTTTTGGTATCTTGCTGTTTTTTTCCAGATTTGACAGAATCCCCTGTTTTGCATAACTCTATGCTGGCTGTTTTGCTTAAGAAAATTATTTTTCCCACATAGGAAATTTCTGATTCTCTGGATTATGAAAGATTGAGGTGTTACAGAAATGTCAAAAAAAGAATCAGTTCAAAAGAGTCAATAGAAAAAAAATGATAAATATTATAAAAACAGTGTGCAAATCTGGCGCTACAGTTGGCGTAACTGAACACTGATTTTAGAAAATTTATTAAACAAAAATGTTTCATGCGTTTGGAGTGAAACCAACGCCAGAATTTAGTTAAGATCTTGAATTATTTGCATATAAATTTTCAGAAGCAAATATTAAAAGGACAGCTCAGCATAAATCGGGGAAAATCACGCTCTCTGGCCCACAACAATTTTTTCAGTGGTGCTGTTTTTTATTTTTAAATCAATTCTAGTGCTATTCTTAGGATCCATTTTGTGTACCTACCTTTCTTTGAGTACCTTTATTTGCTTGTCTAATATTTCTTTGGAACTCTTTCTAGTTGTCACAATTTAACTCCATTTGTGTGGTACTGTTTTTCCAATTAAATTGTTTCTTGCTTTAATTCTTTGGCCTCTAAATTTGGTGCTGGATTGATTCTCAATTGGTGCTTATTTGAGTGGAAATTTGACTTGAGTGAGGTCTAGTTTGCTTGATAGGTGCTGGATTGGAGAATTAATTCCCTAATTCTAAGAGGAACAAAGGCAAGGGCAGAAACAAATACCTACCAAAAACACCACAAACACTTGGAAGGCCCAACAAAGAAAAGACAACCAAGGAAGTGTCAATAGCAAAAGAAAATCAACAAAAGGAGTTTTCTTTAATTTTCTTTGCAACTTAACTTTTGTTAATTACTTCTTTAATTACATGATTAGACGGTGAGTGTGTCTTCAAGGGCTCCAAGTGTCCAAGAAGCCTCACCTAGGGCCGACTAGTGTAGAACTATCTAGTTTAGCAATTGTTAATTGTTTTTAATTGCATCTCTTTGCTTAATTAGTTATGCTTTTCAATTGTGTTGCTTTGTTTAAGCTTTGTTAATCCTTGCTTGGGTAATTAGTTAGCTTGCATTGTTTTCTTGCATTAAAATCTGATTTCTCCAACTTAATTGTGTTCTAAGTGGTTTACTAAGAGAAAGCTTTGTGTGAAGACATTGAGGGATAGTTTTTGGCTAAGGCAAAGGCTTGGTATTTAAGTAGTCCACTGTGACTCACCTCCCTTACCTGGAAAACTACCTTCTTTGACTTTCCTAAATTTTCTCAAGGTAAAATACTTGTATACACAAAGCTTTAGTCATATCTTCTTCTTCTCATTCTGCAAAGTCTATTGAAAGTGAAGTAAAATCTATAAAAACTCTTTTGAAAGAAGTTTCACAAGCTGTGCAAATGATTTCATTTAGACAATTGGAGAATGAGACTAAAATCAATGAGTTGACTAAAGCCCAAGAAGAGAAGTCTCAAAAATCAAAAAAAATCTCATACTCATGCATCCCATTCTAAAAGTAATGAGTCTCTAGAGGAGGGAAGCCTTAGAATCAATGACTATTACCAACCACCCCCTAGAAGAAATAGGCAAAGGGAGCAAAAGGGGCCAAGGGAGGTTAGAGTAGACCTACCTCACTTCCATGGTAAGGAGAATGTAGAAATCTACCTAGATTGGGAGATGAAAGTAGAACAACTCTTTGCTTGCCATAGGGTGAGTGAAGAACGCAAGGTACCCCTAGCCGCCCTTAGCTTCCAAGGGAACGCCGTGTATTGGTGGACCTCTCTCGAAAGAGAAAGACGTCTTCATAGGGAACCTCCCATTACGTATTGAAATGACCTTAGGGGAGCCCTAAGACGTCGACATATACCCTCATACTACCATAGGGAGTTAATGAACAAGCTCCAAAGACTCCAACAAAAAAATATGAGTGTAGAGGAGTATAGGCAGAAAATAGAGCTCTACATGATGAGAGCATCCATTAGGGAAGAGGAGGACACCACCATAGCTAGGTTCCCTAGTGGCCTTTCACTTGAGATAAGAGATAGGGTAGAAATCCTTCCCTACCAAGACTTGAATGACTTGGTTCAACTTTGCATTAAAGTTGAACAACAAATTTTGCACAAAACTTCAAGTCAAAGGGTGAGTTCCTACTCTAGCTTTTATCCTAAGAAAGAATATAGAAGGGAGGGTAGCACATCAAGAGAAAAACAAAAAGAACCTACCAAACCCTTAACCAAGGAAACCTCCACCCCACCCATCCGAGCTAGAGATGTTAAGTGTTTTAAGTGCTATGGAAGAGGGCATGTGCAAGCACAATGCCCAAACCAAAGGACGTTGTTTTTAAAGGGTGTAGATGAATACACTAGTGGCGAGGATGAGCCTAGTGAGAGATAGGAAGGGGGAGAGGATGAGAGGGTAGCTCCACTAGAGGGAGAATTGCTAATGATTAGGAGAACCCTCAGCAATCACCCTAGCACATCCATATAAACACAAAGGGAGAACATATTCCATACAAGATGCAATGTTTTAGAAAACATATGTTCCCTCATTGTGGATAGTGGATCTAGTTGTAATTGTTGTAGTGCTAGAATGGTGGAAAAGCTTAATCTACAAGTAGTTCCTCACCCAAAACCTTACAAATTACAATGGATTAATGAAAATGGGGAACTAAGTGTAGATAAGCAAGTGGAAATCAAGTTTTCCATAGGGAACTACAAAGACAAAGTTTTATGTGATGTAGTGCCTATGGAAGCTTGCCACATCTTATTAGGGAGACCATGGCAATTTGACAAGAAAACCTTGCATGATAGTCTCACTAACGAGATTTCCTTCACCCACAAGCATAAGAAATTTGTACTTAGTCCTTTACCACATTCTCAAGTGGTGAAAGACCAAATACAAATGAAACATAAGAGGGATGAGGAAAAAAAAAAGAGTGCTAGAAAAAGAGAAAATCCTTAGGGATAGGAAGGCGTGGGAGAAGAGTGTTCCTTCCCACAAGGTTGCTCAATAAGAAAAACCTTTTGAAAACGTTTTGGAAAATTTGCTTCTTGTTGAACAACCAAGCCTAGTCTTTTGTAAAGGAACACTTACATGCACTGCCACAAGTAATGAACTCATGAGTCTACCTCCTCAAATAGAAAAACTTTTAAGTGAATTTGAAGATATATTCTCTAATGAGGGACCCATTGGACTCCCTCCCATTAGAGGTATAGAACATCAAATTGACTTCATTCCGAGGGCAAGCCTACCAAATAGGCCCGCTTATAGAACAAACCCCGAGGAAACCAAGGAGATAGAGTCACAAGTTCAAGACTTGTTGGAGAAGGGTTGGGTTCAAAAGAGGCTAAGCCCTTATGCTGTACCTGTCTTGTTGGTGCCCAAAAAAGATGGAAAATGGCGCATGTGTTGTGAGTGTAGAGCAATTAACAACATCACCATCAAGTATAGGCATCCAATCCCAAGGCTTGATGACATGCTTGATGAACTACATGGGTCAACCATATTCTCTAAAATTGACCTTAAAAGTGGATATCACCAAATTCGAATCAAAGAGGGTGATGAATGGAAAACCGCTTTTAAGATCAAATTTGGATTATATGAGTGTTTGGTGATGCCCTTTGGGCTCACTAATGCCCCTAGTACATTCATGAGGCTCATGAATCATACCTTGAGAGATTGCATAGGTAAATATGTAGTAGTTTATTTTGATGATATCCTAGTGTATAGTAAAACCCTAGAAGACCATCTAAGTCACCTTAGGGAAGTTCTTCTAGTGCTTAGGAAAAATAGTCTTTTTGCCAATAGGGATAAGTGCACCTTTTGTGTAGATAGTGTAGTTTTCTTAGGTTTCATAGTCAACAAAAGGGGGGTGCATGTTGACCCCGAGAAAATCAAAGCCATCCGAGAGTGGCCCACTCCACAAAATGTAAGTGATGTAAGGAGTTTTCATGGGTTAGCTAGCTTCTATAGAAGGTTTGTGCCTAATTTTTCAAGTCTAGCTTCTCCTTTGAATGAACTTGTAAAAAAAGATGTTGCATTTTGTTGGAATGATAAGCATGAGCAAGCCTTCCAAAGGCTAAAGTCTCAACTCACCAATGCACCAATTCTATCTCTTCCAAATTTTTCCAAAACTTTTGAGATAGAATGTGATGCATCGGGAGTAGGCATAGGTGTGGTATTGTTGCAAGGTGGACACCCCATTGCATATTTTAGTGAAAAACTCCATGGTGCCACCCTCAACTATCCCACCTATGACAAAGAGCTTTATGCTCTTGTGCGAGCCCTAAAGACTTGGGAACACTACCTTGTGTCCAAAGAATTTGTCATCCATAGTGATCACGAGTCTTTAAAATATTTAAAGGGCCAACACAAGCTCAACAAGAGACATGCTAAATGGATGGATTTTCTTGAACAATTTCCTTATGTAATCAAATACAAGAAAGGAAGCACCAATATAGTGGCCGATGCTCTTTCGAGACGGCATACACTCTTTTCAAAATTAGGTGCTCAAATTCTTGGATTTGATCACATAAGAGAGCTTTACCCAGAGGATCAAGAATTTTCATCCATCTATGCCCAATGTCAACATAGAGCGCAAGGAGGGTACTATGTGGCCGAGGGATATCTTTTTAAAGAAGGAAAACTTTGCATTCCCCAAGGCACACATAGGAAACTCCTTGTCAAGGAATCACATGAGGGGGGACTCATGGGCCATTTTGGAGTTGATAAGACTCTAGACATTTTGAAAGCAAAATTTTGTTGGCCACACATGAGAAAAGATGTCCAAAGACATTGTTCTAGATGCATATCATGTTTAAAAGCCAAGTTAGAACAATGCCTCATGGACTCTACACTCCCTTGCCGATTGCAAATGCTCCTTGGGAAGACATTTGCATGAACTTCATTTTAGGACTCCCTAGGACTGCAAGAGGCCATGATTCTATCTTTGTGGTAGTGGACCGTTTTAGCAAAATGTCCCATTTTATTCCTTGCCACAAAGTAGATGATGCTCAAAATATTTCTAGACTCTTCTTTAGAGAAGTGGTGAGACTTCATGGTCTCCCTAGAAGTATAGTATCCGATAGAGATCCCAAGTTCATAAGCCACTTTTGGAAAACTCTTTGGGGCAAACTTGGAACAAGACTACAATTTTCAACTTCTTGTCATCCTCAAACGGATGGCCAAACTGAAGTAGTCAACCGATCTCTTGGGACTATGCTTAGGGCTATCATGAAGGGAAACCATAAATCTTGGGATGAGTATCTTCCCCACATTGAGTTTGCTTACAATCGAGTAGTCCACAAGACTACTAATGCTTCTCCTTTTGAAGTAGTATATGGATTTAATCCTCTCACACCTATGGATTTGTTACCTCTTCCTAATCCACAAGAATTTGTGCATAAGGAAGGAGTAATCAAAGCCGAATTTATAAAGAAAATGCATGAGAAGATTAAAATCCAAATACAACAACAAAATGTACACAAAATACAACAATAAAGGGAAGAAAGAAATCATTTTTGAGGAAGGAGACTTAGTTTGGGTTCACCTTCGCAAAGATCGATTTCCAACTCAAAGGAAGTCCAAACTAAGTCCCCGAGGTGATGGACCCTTTCAAGTCCTCAAGAGAGTCAATAACAATGCATACAAATTGGACCTACCTCTTGAATATGGAGTACATGACACTTTTAATGTAATTGATCTTTCTCCATTTGTAGGTACCAATGACGACGAGGACGAGCTGGATTTGAGAACAAATTCTTTCCAAGGGGGAGGGGATGATGGAGGAGGACCAAGCTCACCACACCATGGAAGCCAAGATCCAAGACTAGACCGTCTAGAGCCATGTGAGGAGCGTCTAGACTCAAGAGGAGAGAGTCTAGCACAAGATGAGGGGCGACTACAAAAGGAGCGTCTAGGAGGAAGCCTAGACCATCTAGGACCTATCACTAGGTCCATGGCCAAGCATCTTCACGCTCAATTGGGTCAAGCAACGGATGGGAGGGAGAAGACCTTTTTAAACCAAAACATAGACATATTATTTACATATAATTCTGATAAGTTTAAACCTTTTTAAAAACATCAGGATGTCAATACATAAATCAAATTATCAATCAAGGAATCCAGCAACTTAGTCTAATTTCAGACTATAAGCGTATCGGCTCAAAAGAAAGACTTTGCCTTCTTGTTATCTACTGCAGTTTCCCAAACATCCATTGTGATTATAGTTGTACCCAAAAAAATTCCACTCATGCAAACAAAGAATCCAACCAAAATCTAAACTTAATACTATCTCTACAAGGAAAAGAGTATAATCCCATAAATGTATGTGCAAAAATTACAATAAATAATTGTTTATGATTTACCAGAACTTCAATGGTTGTTGCATTGCAAGGACCCTTAAAGGACAGAGGTTGCAACAGGAATATTTTATTGTTGGGTATGAGAAGTTTTGCGTTATTCTGAATTGCACCACACACGTCCTTCCATGACGAAAGCCTTACAGTTAAGTTGAGAATTACATATATAACATCAGATATCATACATAAACATATTTGTATATAGAAAAAAAAATAAAGTGTGATAGAAAGTAGAAAAAATATACTTGTGTATTCCCCATAGCACCGTAGCAAAAGGATAAAACTTTTTCATTAACAATTTAATCCAAAGTTTACTTAATGCATGAAGAGCACAGGTTTTGTGACAAGTGGTAAACCAATTTCAACAGAGGTCATTTAAAATCATCCACGAACAAAGTACCAAATGCAATCTTACCTTGGGTAGAGGAACATCCCACTTTCCAGCCTTCTCTTTCCTCTTTTGAATAATTGTGTTCTTGAGAACCTAAAATCAGAAATTCAATTTAGATGCTTCGGCGAAAAGAAATCATGAATCAAAACTATCATTCAATAATTTACGTGAGACATGCCTTTGCTCTCGTCGTGTTATCACGGTCCAGAAGATAAGCAGGAACGGCTCCATCTTGAACATTATCATCAGCCTTCAGCCTAGATGTTGACTCTTCATGCATGGCTAAACTGTCAACCACAACAGGTAAATCATTATCATCTCATAAACTTAACTACTACCAAGCTAGTTATTTAACATCAATCAACAAACCTTTAATAAACACATCATTCAATACAATCTAGACATAACGAATCGACCAAAAACATTTTTTTTACATCAACGCAAAAAATGCAGCACATTAACAACTAAAACACTCCCCCCACGTCACACACACAAAACAACATACATTAGCAAATACAAAAAATCAGTCCACAAAAAAAAAATTAAAAGCTATGAAATGAGAAAATTCTCACGTCTTCTTCATCTGCATCTTTCTAGCATAATTTTTCTTGGCAATAATCTTTACCTTGATACCAAGGGCCTGTTCCACAAGAATTAAAATCCAATTAGATTCTCGAAAATACAACCATATAACTCAAATTCCAAATTCCAAATAAAAAGAGGCAAAACCTTTTAAGCCATAGCGGAGCGCTTGTGAACTTTCCGAGCCTCTTTCTTGCACTTGCGTTTGAAGTGCTCAAGGCGATAAGCCATAGTCTCTTCGGTGACGCTCTATGTAATCCCCTTGTGGCTACAATTACACAAAAACGGAATTGGAAAATGCATGTGAGAGATTTCGAAAAACGCAAAGAAAGTTTAACTGAAGTTAAAGAACGATGTTACTGTTGGGTTTGATGGCTACAACAAGAGGGGTGAAAATGTTTTCAAACTGTTTTCGCAAATACTTGGCTTTGAATAAAACTTTTTCAATCAACCCAGAAAAGCAATTCAGAAAGCTAATCAAATTACCAAACAGAAATAGAAGCAGAATTATAATCGGTTAAAATTGCAGTTTAACAGGTTGTTTATGACAGCGGAAAATACAAACAGATATAGAGAGAAGGGATAGAGAGAATTACACACAGAGATTATACCAGTTCACTCTATCACAGAGCTACATTCAGTCCTCAGTCAAACCACTGAGTTTTCACTATGTAACCAATCACAGATTACACAAACACCACACACAAAGAGGTGATTTTGAATCCTACAAAGTCTACACACCCTCTTTGCACACAACAATCACCTCAAGCCATAATCTCACTGACTTTACAGGATTTTACACAGTCATACAGAATGTTATATGAACAATTACAAGAACTTGAACAAGATTAGAAAACACGTGTTAAAACACAATACACCAGCACCCTATAGATCAGTTCTTTGAAAGACAACAAAGCACAAAGCAATCTTACTAAAAACTTGGTAGAAGCCTTTTCAGAAACAGTTTTGTAATTTCTCAAATTAATCTCAACTCAGAGTTTCAAAAGCTTTTGTTTCATCAATCTTTAAACGTTTGAATAAAAAACATATTTATAATCCTTGAAATGCTAACGTTGAAGCAAATCTAAACAAACAAATCAGTTAAAACAAATTTTCAAAAACTTGTTACAAGGACACACATTTAATCGGTTAAAACCACGAATTAACAGGTTGAATGCTCCTGTTAGTTATAAAATAGTTGTAAAACCTTCTTTGCCAGCTAAGTTACAAACAACTGATTATCTCGACACTTTAATCGGTTGTTTTTCCCTTTGCATGGAAAAACACTTTAATCTTTAAAACTTATTGAAATGAGCTTTGTCTGAGACTCAAAAACTGATCTTACAACAATTCTAAACCCCAACCCAAAACCTAAACCTAAAACATCACACAGCTTCAGGCTTCACTTGGATTTGGCACATCAAAGCTTCCCATCTTCAACAGTTACAGGACAAAGTTGGTTTGATAGTTAGAGTGTTCTGTTTTTCTGTTTAGTTTGATAGTTAGAGTGTTCTGTTTTTCTGTTTAGTTTGATAGTTATAGTGTTATGTTTTTCTTTTTTCCTGTTGGTTGGTAGGAAGTTGTATAGATAGCTATATAAGGCTATTATGAGAATAGATAGAAGAAACTTCAATTGTAATTCTTGAATTCTTCCTCTTAACTCAATACAAATTGAAATCCATTATTCCATTGGAATTTCTCTCGTTTCCTAAATTCTTCAAGTGACCTTAAGCTCCTAGAATTAACTACATCAAACGAACCTTGGTTACGACGGTGACACAATTTTGGAACTGGAGAAAGGATGAACGAAGGATTTAGCATTGCCCTAAGCTACTTGTGCTGGCGAGTAGAGGTTTATGGCTTCGAAGGCGATGAGATATAGAGTTGGGTCCAAAAAAAATTTCCCAAAGTGAAGAAAGACTTTTTTTCAAGGTTACATTTTGCATTATAATTTCAATTAAAATTATATGTTTAAAAATATAAATATAAATGTTAATTCGGTCGGCTAATTTAGTGACAAAAATAAACAAATCCATTTAGTGACCAAAAAATAATCTGTAGATAAAAAATAAACAGATTCGGTCGCTAATTCGGCAGCAGAATTTAGCAATTTCATTTAGTGACTGAAAAAAAATTGGTCGCTGACAAATAAACAGTTTCGGTCGCCAATTCGGTCACGGATATAATTATTTTTTAATTCATTTTTGCTACTTTGATCTTTGGTCGCTATTTTGATCACAAAACTTACAAAAGTCATTAAAACTTCATTCGGTCGCATATTGCGACCACCGTTTTTCGATCGCTAAATTCGATGAATAATCGTTATTTTCTTGTAGTGCATGCACAAACAAGATGAGCAGATGCGACTTGATGGAAGAGGCTCAAGCACCAACTCAATTGAAAGCCCACCAACATGTCAAATTGGGTCAATCACTAGAGCCATGGCTAAGATGCTTTAAGAAGATTGGAATACTGCCACTAATGGCAGAGAAACCTACCTATACATGCTCAGGACACCATAAACTCTAGTGTAGAGTACCATTTAAATTCTTGTCAAAATTAGCATAGGAAATTTCTTTTGTAATTTTTTTTAAAATGAAGATTGGTACCTAAAATACCAACCTAAGTTTAATTAGAGTTTTCTAAACTTCTAATTAAACCTAGTCTGGTCCAAGGCAAGCCCAATTGGAGCGCATATTCTAGAATCCTTGCACATTTTAGATCCTTGAACATGCCTTCCATGTGCTTCAATTCTAGGCGCCAATTTCAAATAGGATAGTTTGAATTTCCCTTTCTTTCACCTTGATGTAAACCGACCTCCCTTGCTATTTAAGGAGTAGCTTGGCTCATGATTTCACAAGATTAATATACTAGTGAATTGCTGCCAAATTTGAGCCAATTTCACTTCTTGTCTAGAACCTCCCAAGGTTAGACTATTGATCTTCAATTCTCACCTTACCAAAGAGAGATGGTCTCACCACTCTCATTCCCTACCTAGCATGCACCTCCAAGGCCACCACACCTCTTAGGAGGACCTTGTTCGTCTTCCTCCATTGTGCTTTCGCCAATTCACCAACAAAACTCCAATCATGAAGGCACTTATCCATCACAACTCATCTTACAACACATTCAAATGAATAATCTCATGTCAGGCCCTTCAGATCCTACTACCAATGGACATCATAAAGGAGATCACATTATAGATGATAGTGTACAAAAAGATTAGTTGTCTGTTGAGTTATATAACATATTTGACACTTTTAACTTATTTATAATAATTTTTGTTGTGTAATATGGTTTACTTTTTAATTTGTATACAACTCTTTCTTAAATTATGTATTGTAGTTCACTCTGTTTAACTTGATTGATTTTTGAGTATTTATAAGCAGGTTTGAAAATTGTTTATAAACATATCGAAATACCATTTAAAATAGGTATTAATAATATATATATATATATATAATAGCCACCGAAACTGATTTGGTGGTTGATTTTAAACAGTCCTAGCGTTTAAAATAGGTTTGGTCGTTGTAATTAAAAGATAATATTTAGCCACCAAAATATATTTGGTTGCTATAGGTCACTAATTTAGCCACTGAATTAGTCATCCAAAAAAAATTGGTCACTATAAGTCTCCAATTTTGCCATCGAATTAGTCACCACAATTTATTTATTTCTATTAATTATTTCAACCCATTAGCGATTAAAAATGGTGGTCGTTATCACCTTTTACTTCAGCGACCGATTTTGCATAAAAAATTGGTCTTTAATTTTGTTCTTAAAAATTCAAGTGACCAAAATTTCTGTGAAGGAATAGCGACTGAAATTTTGGTTGCTAAATATCAACCAATTCATTATTCGGTCGCTAAATGCTTTGTGACTAGGCTTTTTGCTTTCATCTTTATTTGGTGTCTATTTTGGTCGCGAATATGCTTAGCGAGCAATTGTAGTGCTTTTAGTGATCGATTTTGGTGATTTCTAAAAGTGTTTTTTTGTAGTGACAAGCCCAAATTATGCTAATTAAATCATAATCTACTGAAATAAAAAGTAGGGAAAATAGTTGGTGCTCAGGTCCAATCATATGGGCTTTGCTCCTAGAAATCCTCTGAGGTATAAGAGGCTTTGAGCCACTGGCTATGGACTGAGTCTGACCTGTTTGAATATATGGCTTTAAACTAAAGGGGGGTGAATTTTTTAAAGAGGGTTTTCACAAACTTTTAAGCTTTGAATGAAATTACTTCGAGAATACCTTGATTGAGAAATCAGTTTTTCAAAACACAAAGCTAAAAGCACAGCACCAGTAAAACAATCAGTTGTTTCACAGAAACAATCAGTTGTTTATAGCAGTAAACAAATATCAAAACTGAATTTAAAGAGTTAGGGATAGAGAGAATGCACACAGATGTTTATACTGGTTCACTCTAAACCCAGAGCTACATCCAGTCTTCTCATAAACCACTGAGGAATTCCACTAAGCAATCAAACCTAGATCACTTACAACACAACCAAGAAAGTGACCTTGATCCCCTCAAGACACACACTTCTCTTGGCCAACACACCAACACTAAGAATGCTAATTTTGATCCCCTCAAGAACACACAACACTTCTCAACAAAAACACACAAATAAACTTTTTCAACAGAATACAAGGATTACACTTGTTACATAAGCAAATTTGAAATCAATACAAGCAGAAATCCTATCTCATACTCTTTGATCAATCTCAATCTGATGGAAGAGGGCCCAAGCTCACCACACTATGAAAGCCAAAAGACTAAGACTAGCTTCACAAAGGAGCGTCTAGCCTCTCAAAGGAGCGTCTAGTCTTCCAAATGGAGCGTCTAGCTTCACAAGGGAGCGTCTAGCCATGGCTACATAAGGAGCATCTATGAAGAGTCCTAGACCGTCTAGCTTCACACACACATGAGCCAAGCTACGGTTTAGGAAAAGAAGGCTTTGTTGCATAAAGGCCCATTAGGGGTACTTAGTAGATAGGATAGTGTAGAAAGCACTTTGTGAAGGAAACATTCTAGAAACTAGGTTAGTGTGGCCGGTCATTGCACATGGCACATGGCTTAGGTTTTACATTTAATTTTTGGTTTTCTTTTCCTTGTAATGTAGCTTATCATTTACGTCCCAAACTAGCCTATAAATAGGAAGGCTAACTCATTGTATTTGGCAAGTTTAATTGAGTATTGTTATGCTGCCCATTTTTGTGCACTAGCTTTACTTCTCCTAGAAATCTAGGCTAAACTTCAATTCCTTCACCTTTCTCCCTTGAGCTGGCCAAACCTCTCAAACCCATACTCATCATGCACCTTCAAAGCCAACACAACTCCTAGGAGGGCTTTGTTTCACTCACCCATTGCTTCCGCATCATCTTTCACTACTTTGATTCAAGAAGAACACATGAAATGCCATCACAATCTCTAAGCAATCTCAACTCTTTGAAAAACTCAACTTGTGTTAAAATCTTATTACTCAAATCTGTTTTTCTGAATACATTCAAAGATATTGTTTGTTATCAAATCTTAACAAACTTATTCATTGCATTTAAAAGATTGGTCAAAGCATTAAAGACTGGAGCGCAAAAAGCTAGAATCATTTAAAGCTCAGTTAAAGCTAAAACAGTTTTTCTGTTATGGTACCAAAACAAACAATCGGTTGTTTCCTCGAATCAATTGGTTGTTTTGGTTTTAACAGTTCAACCATTTGAAAAACAGTTTTCAATCTTTTCTAAAAACATCTAAGTATAAAACAATCGGTTGTTTCGACAAAACAATCGGTTATTTTTCACTTAGTTTGAAAAACACTTTTCTTTTAAAAGATTGAGAATGCCTATGCTTTGGATTTAATCTATAGTGGATTACAAAACTCAAACTACCCCAAATCCTAAGTAAGACAGCTCAGCAACAGCAAGCACAGCCAAGCCTTCAACATCCTTCAAAGGGTTTGGATTCTTCAAAGCTTGAACACTACTTGGTTCAACAATCTCCCCCTATTTGATGAAGACAAATCCCTTGTGCTTGTGTTTGATCTGATTGAATCTGAAGCAGTACATGCAAAACTAGCATATATATAGTCTAATGGTTCTTACAGCAGCAAGTTAGATTTTCACACAATTAAAGTGTAAAACCTGAAAAACAATCGGTTGTTTATATCAGCAGCAGCAAAAAACAGTTTTATATCAGAGATTTTAACAGGTTACACAGTTTCAGATAAAGATATACAAGAACCAATTAATTCTCCCCCTGTTTGTGTTCACAAATAGACTTTAGCATGTATCAAAACAGATTTAGGAGAGATTATTAAGATCAAGGATACCTAACTCATTTCTTAGGAAGAAAAACCTCTCTTTTGGTAAAGGCTTCGTGAAGATGTCAGCTAACTGCAGTTTGGTCTCCACAAACTTCACTTCACAGTTCCCATTGTTTACATGATCCCTGATGAAATGATGCCTTATCTCAATATGTTTGGTCCTTGAGTGCTGAATCTGATTTTTGGTAAGATTGATGGCACTTGTGTTATCACACATAAAAGGAACCTTGCTGATTTGTAATCCAAAGTCTGCAAGTTGTTGTTTGAGCCACAAAATTTGTGCACAACAACTTCCAGCAGCAATATACTCAGCCTCAGCAGTAGAGAGAGCAACACATGCTTTCTTCTTGTTATGCCATGAGATTAGGCTTGAGCCAAGAAGGTGGCATGTGACACTTGTGCTCTTTCTATCTAGCTTGCAACCTGTAAAGTCAGAATCAGAATAACCAATTAAATGAATTGGAGAGTGAGAAGGATACCATAACCCAACAGATGATGTTTCTTTGAGATATTTCAAAATTCTTTTTGCAGCCTTGAAGTGTGACTCTTTAGGATTTGCTTGATATCTTGCACATAGACATACCGCAAACATGATGTCCGACCTACTAGCTGTTAGATAAAGCAAAGAGCCAATCAATCCTCTGTATTTTGTTTGATCTACATTCTTTCCAGCAACATCAACATCCATGTAACAGCTTGATGGCATTGGAGTGCTTGCTTCTTTGCAACTCTCCATTTCAAATTTCTTGAGAATCTCCTTGCAATATTTTGATTGACATAGAAAGATCCCATCCTTTGTGATGAGAATCAAGTAAATGAGGCTTTTATTGATGAAGGAAGAGGTCATTCGCCTTCACATCTAAAGTTCTTCCTTCTAGTCTTCTCAAAATTAATAGAAGACATAACATAAAGATGAGGCCCAAGCCCAAAGCCCAAGCCCAAGCCCAAGAAGGCCAAAGCCCAAAGAGCCAAAGTCCATCCCATGAGGGGCAAGGCAGAGTTTTAAATAATAAAGAATATTGTTTAGAAAGGTGCTTAGAGGGAAACATAAGACACCTCTTTTGTAAAAGCATCTTTAGGTCTTTAGTTTAGGAAAATAATAGGAGGCTTAGGGGGTGTGAGCTTAGTAGAGTGGTGTAGACATAATAGGGAGGTGCCAAAGTAAGAGAGGAAGTCACACCTTCCTCATGACTATAGTTGGCGCCACTTTCATTTGTATTTGGGGGGAATTTTGAATTTAATTAGCTTTGCATTTCAGCACCTCTAGGCTATAAATTAAGGTGCTGCCTTTGTATTTTTCAGATTTGAATTTTGATTAGAGAAACTATACTCAATTTTTGAGAGAGCATTGGAGAGCTTTGTGCCTTCTTCAATAGTCTTATCTTGAGAGTTCCATGGTTACCTCAAGTGGCGGCTTGCACACTCATCTTGGAGTCACCATCCTCTAAGTGGCGTGATCATCCAACCATTCCTCCATCTTCATGAGCTTTCGCTTCTCCTTCCTTCCTTCTCTTTTTATGTTCTTGTCATAGCTTGTTTTCCTTTGATTTTCAGTTCGGTTCATAGTGTTCTTGTTGTTTTTGCTTCGATCTTGTGATTTCTATCGATTCATCTTTGCTTCCTTTTCATTTTCTAGCTTATATGTTCGGTACAATTCAGTTCTAATACATTTTGTTCGGTGCATTTGCCTTTTCTTCCATTTTAATCGGTTCAATTTGACAATATATGGAACTTCCATATGAGTTTGGGTTTTGGTACTAGTTTTGGTGAGTTCTTGATTATAGAACATTGATCCATTTCTATCTTAAAGTGCCTATCTCATATCCAACTCAAGATGATTCCTAAGAATGTCAAGAATCATTCAAATTGTGCTATTGGAATCATATCACTTTGTTTGCTTAACCTGCAATCCAAGAAAGAAAGACAGTTCTCCTATCATAGACATTTCAAACTCACCTTTCATTGCAGCCACAAATTCTTCACACAAACTATCTTGTGTAGCACCTAAGATGATGTCATCAACATAGATTTGCATAAGAATTATTTCTGCATTTGACTTTTTGATGAATAGAGTCTTGTCTACCATTCCCCTTTCATAACCATGAGATAGCAGAAAGTTGTTAAGCCTCTCATACCACTCTCTTGGAGCTTGCTTCAGTCCATACAAAGCTTTCTTCAACTTGAAGACATGGTTGGGATATTTATGATCTTCAAAGCCCGGTGGTTGATCTACATAAACTTCCTCATTGATGTAGCCATTCAAGAAGGAACTCTTAACATCCATTTAGAAGAGTTTGAAACCACTCATACAAGCAAATCCCAGCAGCAGCCTTACAACCTCCAATCTAGCAACAAGAGCAAAGGTTTCTCCATAATGTATGCCTCCTCTTGACTGTAGCACTTGGCAACTAGCCTTGCTTTGTTCCTTGTGATCACACCATCTTCATCTAACTTGTTCCTGAAAACCCATTTCGAACCAATAATGTTCATTTCATCAGTTCTAGGGACAAGAAACCATACCTCATTCCTTGCAAACTGGTTCAACTCCTCATGCATAGCTTCAACCTATTTCTCATCCTTGAGAGCTTCATCAATTGACTTTGGCTCAATTTGAGAGACGAAAGTTGTGTGCCTGCAGAAGTTTGAGATGGAGCTACATGTGGAGACCCTTTCCTTTATTTGCCCTATGATGTTTTCCACTGACAGATCTCTAGGAACCCTCCACTCTTTGGGCAGCTCACTCTGTTGCAGAATTTCAATCGGTTGTTTCTACAAATCAACCAGTTGTTTTTCTGCACAGATTTCCAGCTTCTCCAAACTAATGCTCTGTTCATCTTCTTCAGCACTGGTCTTTGGGATTTGATTGTTTCTGCGATCTACCTCATCAAAGACAACATGAACTGATTCTTCTACAGTCATCAACCTCTTGTTGTAGATTCTGTATGCATGACTTGTGAGAGAATACCCTATGAAGATGCCAAGATCCGCTTTCTCATCAAACTTCCCTAGATTTTCCTCTCCATTCTTGAGAACGAAACAGCTGCAGCCAAAAACTCTGAGATAACTGATGTTAGGCTTCCTTCCATTGAAGAGTTCATAAGGAGTCTTCTTCAGAATTGGTCTTATAAACACTCTATTCATCACATAACAGGAAGTGCTTATTGCATCCGCCCAAAAGTACTTAGGAAGAGATGATTCACTAAGCATTGTTCTTGCTAGATCTTCAAGAGACCTGTTCTTCCTCTCTACCACACCATTCTGTTGTGGAGTTCTTGGAGCAGAGAAGTTGTGCAAAATTCCCATCTTCTCAAAGAATTTGCTGAACTTCTCATTTTGGAATTCTCCTCCATGATCACTTCTAATAGAGCTTATGTTGTTGTTCTTTGTATTTTGCAACCTTCTTGCTAGCTTCTTGAATGCAGAAAAGGCATCACTCTTTGATTCCAAGAAAAAAGTCCAAGTGTACCTAGAAAAATCATCAACAATAACAAGAGTATAATAATTTCCACCAAGACTCATAGTTCTTGAGGGTCCAAAGAGATCCATTTGAAGAAGTTCAAGAGGTTTTAAAGAAGAAAAAACGTTTTTGATTTTGAAAGAACTTTTCACTTGTTTCCCTTTTTAGCATGCTTCACAAATGTGATCCCTCTCAAACTTGAGCTTTGGTAGCCCAATCACAAGATTCCTTGAAATTACTTGTTTAAGTGATTCATGTGAATATGAGCAATTCTTCTGTGCCAAAGCCAAGATTCATCTTGCTTGGATAGAAGACATCCAATTGAACATGGTGAACATATCTAGAAGATACACATTATTGACTCTCTTACCTACCAACATTACCTATTTGGTGTTGGGTAGACAGATTTCACATGTGTTTGACTTGAACATCACTTGATATCCCTTGTCACATAGTTGGCTAATGCTCAGCAAATTATGCTTTAGGCCTTCTACATAGAGCACATCATGGATGACCAAGATGTCTTTGTCTCCTATGGATCCTCTTCCAAGAATCCATCCTTCCTTTGTTGTTGTCCCCATAGGTGACATGTCCTTCTTGCTTAAAGGAGATGCTTAGGAACTTTGATTTATCTCCTGTCATGTGCTTGGAACATCCACTGTCCAAGTACCATTGTTGCTTGCTCTCCTCTAAGATTTCCTACAAAGAAAATTTTCAAGTACAAAGATTTGGTCCCCTTATGAATGTGGGTCCATTTAGTTTACATTCATCAATTAAATCTTTATTACACTTAGGAATCCACTTCATAAAACCCTTAGGAATAGCATATTTTCTGATTTTACAGAACCTCACAGAATGGCCTCTTTTCATGCAATAAAAGCATGTAACAATCGGTTGTTTCGATGGTCCAATCGATTTTTTTTTGCCATTTTCGAAAATGATTTTGAAAATCTATCTTGCTTGTTTTGTGGATTAAAACCTAATCCAACTTTTCCAAAAACACAGTTTTGAGATGCCAAGACATTCTCAAAGTTGGATTGACCTTTAGACAGCTTATCCACAGTTTTAACAAGATAGTGGACCTAATTTTCAAGATTTTCGTTTTCACAAACAAGAGTATCACACTTGCAATAGGAGTTTTTGTAGATGATTTCAAGGTTTTCAAAATCTATTTTAGAATTTTCTAATTCCTTTTCCAGTGTTTTTACTCTGTTTTCAAGCCAGCTATTCTTTTCCTTTAACTGATTGTTCAAGAGGGCCAATCGGTTGGCTTCTTCATGCGTTTCTTGAAAGGCTTGAAGTAATTGACCATGATTTTCAGAGTTTGAGGAGTTTGATGAACTTACACTACTTGAGTCATCCTCCTTTCTGGCCATGAAGCAAAGGTTGAGGCTCTTCTTATTTTGCCTTCTTTTCCTTCTCGCTTGACTCTTTGACATTGCCTCCTTTGGTTCATTGTTTCCATGAGCAGCCTTGAGTGTGTCCCACATATCTTTAGCAGTTTTGCATTTTGATATCCTGAAAAACTCATTAGTATCTAGTGCATAAGCTATTATGTTTTGAGCATTACAATCAAGCTTGGCCATTTTACATTCATCATTGGTCCATTGAGACCAAGGTTTTACAATTAAAGAACCATTCTTTTTAAACTTTGGAATGTAAGCACCATTCTCAATTGAATTCCAAATTCCTTGATCAATAGATTCCACAAAGATTTTCATTCTGTTTTCCCAGTATTTGCAATTCAATCCACAGAATAAAGGAGGTTTGTAGATTGAAGCACCTTCCTCAAAAGATCGTTTTCCAGCCATAGAATTTTTTTTTTTGGATCAACTTGAATAACTTTCAAGAACCAAGCTCTTGATGCCAATTGTTAGAATATATGGCTTTAAACTAGAGGGGGGGTGAATTGTTTAAAGAGGGTTTTCGCAAACTTTTAAGCCTTGAATGAAATTACTTCGCGAAAACCTTGATTGAGAAAACAGTTTTTCAAAACACAAAGTTAAAAGCACAGCACCAGTAAAACAATTGGTTGTTTCGCAGAAACAATCGGTTGTTTATACCAGTAAACAAATATCAAAACTGAATTTAAAGAGTTAGGGATAGAGAGAATGAACACAGATGTTTATACTGGTTCACTCTAAACCCATAGCTACATCCAGTCTTCTCATAAACCACTGAGGAATTCCACTGAGGAATTCCACTAAGCAATCAAACCTAGATCACTTACAACACAACCAAGAAAGTGACCTTGATCCCCTCAAGACACACACTTCTCTTGGCCAACACACCAAAACTAAGAATGTTGATCTTGATCCCCTCAAGAACACACAACACTTCTTGTTATAATAGATGGCTTTAAACTAGAGGGGGTGAATTGTTTAAAGAGGGTTTTCGCAAACTTTTCAAACAAGAATGAAATTATCTCAAGAAACAATTGATTCAGAAATTCAGTTCGCCAAAACAATAAGCAAAAGCTGTAGTACCAGAAAAACAATCGGTTGTTTCGCAGAAACAATCGGTTGTTTATACCAACAAACAACAAATAAAACTGAATTTAAAGAGTTAGAGATAGAGAGATAGTACACAGTTGTTTATACTGGTTCACTCCAAACCCAGAGCTACATCCAGTCTTCTCAAAAACCCTGAGGAAATCCACTAAGCAACCACACCTTGATCACTTACACAACAACCAAGAGAATGACCTTGGACACCTCAAGAAACACACTCTCCTTGGCCAACACACCAACACTAAGATTGCTGATCTTGATCCCCTCAAGAACACACAGCCAATCTCAGCAAACACAGAAATGAAACTTGTTTAACAGAGTACAAGGATTACACTTGTTACAGAAGATAATCTGAAATCAATACAAGCAGAATCCTATTCCATACACTTTGATCAATCACAAACTCTTAGCAATCTCGGCTCTTTGAAAAACTCAAAAACTCTTTGCAAAAACTTGTCAAAGATTGATTGTTAAATCTGTTTTTTTGAATTTATTCAAAGATGTAGTTTGTTATCAAATCTTAACAAACTCTTAAATTGAATTAAAAGATTGGTCAAAGCATTTAATGACTGGAGCGTAAGCAGTTAAATCATTTAAAGCTCAGTCAAACAGAAAACAATTTTTCTGTTATGGTCCCAAAAGAAACAATCGGTTGTTTCCTCGAATCAATCAGTTGTTTTGGTACTTAACAATTCAACCATTTTAAAAACAGTTTTCAATCTTTTTCTCAAAACACCTAAGTATAAACAATCGGTTGTTTCGACAAAACAATCTGTTGTTTTAACTTAGTTTGAAAACATTTTACTTTCACAAAGATTGAGAATGCCTATGCTTTAGATTTAATCAAAGGGTGGATTACAACATCCAAACTACCCCAGAACTAAGCTAAACCAGCACAGCAACATCAAGCACAGCAGAGGCTTCAACATCCTTCAAAGGATTTGGATTCTTCAAAGCTTGAACACCACTTGGTTCAACACTTCTCAGCAAAAACACACAAATAAACTTGTTCAACAGAATACAAGGATTACACTTGTTACAGAAGCAAATCTGAAATCAATACAAGCAGAAATCTTATCTCACACTCTTTGATCAATCTCAATCTCTAAGCAATCTCAACTCTTTGAAAAACTCAAAACTTGTGTTAAAATCTTGTTACTCAAATCTGTTTTTCTGAATACATTCAAAGATATTGTTTGTTATCAAATCTTAACAAACTTATTCATTGCATTTAAAAGATTGGTCAAAGCATTAAAGACTGGAGCGCAAACAGTTAGAATCATTTAAAGCTCAGTTAAAGCTAAAACATTTTTTCTGTTATGGTACCAAAACAAACAATCGGTTGTTTCCTCGAATCATTCGGTTGTTTTGGTTTTAACAATTCAACCATTTGAAAAACAGTTTTCAATCTTTTCTAAAAACATCTAAGTATAAAACAATCGGTTGTTTCGACAAAACAACCGGTTGTTTTTCACTTAGTTTGAAAAACACTTTTCTTTTAAAAGATTGGGAATGCCTATGCTTTGGATTCAATCTAGAGTGGATTACAAAACTCAAACTACCCCAGATCCTAACTAAGACAGCTCAGCAACAGCAAGCACAGCCAAACCTTCAACATCCTTCAAAGGGTTTGGATTCTTCAAAGCTTGAACACTACTTGGTTCAACATGACCTAGTCCTAAGGTTTTGTGTCATGCTGCTGTCATCTTTCTGGAAAGTTGGGCTAGCTCAGTAGGTGCTCTATCAATTAGGGTTTCATCATCCTCTGAGTCACTAGATTTGCAACTTCTAGTTGTTGAAAGGTGTTGAACTCGAATATGAGCCAGAGAGCCCACAAAACTACTGAGCAAACATTTTCTTCCTCCACTCCTTCTTCTTTTTCTTCCTCCACTCCACAAAACTCCATGACGGTGATCGTGCTTTGACCGTGAACGTGCGACCGTGAACATTCATCCTCCACTCCTTCTTCTTCTTTGACCATGATCGTGCTTAGACCATGAACGGTGAGTTTCGCATTTCTTCCTCCATTCCTTTTTCTTCTTTAACGACCGTTAATGAGTAACCCTAGGTTCTTGATGTAGGTTTCCCATATACTTGCTTTTTCTTACAATTATGATGTTGATTTGTGTAACCCTAGGATTATTTTTCTCCTTACATGTTGATTTAAGAGGATGCTAAGTTCTCGAATGATTTTGATGCTAAGTTCTTTGTAGGTCATTGATAGAGGACTGTGAATATCTTAGCTTTGGGAGGTTGGATTTTAGCAGGATGGTCCTTAGTTTTCTAGTAGTGGAAGCATAATTGAATCTCTAATGTCATTATTTTATTGACCACCCGAATACAAATAGTCCTTTACCTGACATGTTACGAATAATTTGTGTAAAAAGGGTATAAGTGAATACACATTGGATTACTGAGGGAGTTAGGAGTAATAGTGGTCCTTTGCATTATTCGAATTGTCTGTGGTACGCAGCAAGAATCAAATTCCCCTCAACACCTTTCGAAAATGATTTATGCTATTTTAACATACCTTCTAAAGTTTGATTGCACTCCAGCGTTTTTCAGTTTCCACGAAGTTTCAATAATTGACGCTAGCTAGCTACCATGGCAATTCAGAGTTTTTGTCCCAAAGCACATTCACAAAAATGGAAAAAGGGTGTGTGTACTATACATTCATTCATTCATTGACCCTTCTCCATCACACTTCCAAGCACCAAGTGTAAAGAAAAAGCTGTTAGATATCTACGATAACAAGAGCCCTGTGAGATCACAAATTATTATATATGTAAATTGAAAAGATGTTCATGTTGTCAAGTAAAGAGTGGTGGAAATTCAGTTGTATGATATCAGCTAATAATTTCTCCTTTGTGTCAGATATTAATTGTTGCTTACATTATATATTACATGATGGAGCATGCATTTATGTTGTCTTCACTGAAAAGGGACATGAATTTCTCTTCTATCTCAGTAGAAGGTGTAACACTCACTTCTATAGAGTACAAGTGGTCATTGAGCAATATGATCACAATCACTTCCATAGAGTACAACTGGTTTAAAACTTTCCTTTAAGCTTCGTAGGTACTTTGTGATCACAATTGATCCTTCAAGGAGACTTAGCAAACAATTCATTACACATATTTAATAGAAGGTTGTCTTGTTCTATCATACGTCCTCATCCCTTGATGAGCCACACTCTTTCCATTTTAATTTGATCATGTTCCAAAGCCTAAAGGATTTTCAAAACCTACGAAATAGACTTTGACAGACACATTGAAAAGGCTAATTTATAAAATAACATTAAAACACTGCATATATATATATATATATATATATATATATATATCCCCATGTATTTATATATATATAGAGAGAGAGAGACTCAAATGAAATGAATAATGTACATAGAATCTAAAGTGATAATCAATACTTACTCCTTGTATATTCATCTTCTTATAATAGTAAGCCTCAAAAGAATATTAGTGAGTACTCATTATTTTGCAATGAAAGAACTGTCTCTTTATAAAAGAATCTCAATAAGATAAAATTATAACTTAGAAGAAAAGGTATATTCACCTTTCCAAATCAACTATTTTTTTTCCTATGATAATGAGCTTTACTAGAAGAGGTGAGAAGACATTAGTAGTTTGATGTCCTTCAAAGTGGAGGTGCTAGCGAGGAGTAAGTGTTGAAAATGTATTTGCCAATATGGCACTTCAAGAAGGAGAGGTGTCTTTGCTTCATAGTTCAAAGCTTATTACATCTTCTGAAATTTTTAAGCTGAAGGTATTATAAAAATAGTTTAGTGGCGCATGCATATTTTCAGAGAAAAATATATCCTTGGGAGGGTCATTCATAGTTTCTCAAAATTGCCAAGAGATCCATTTGCATTCGGATAAAGCATAACACATCTTCATCTCTCAAGAAATGGAGCCTGATTTGTCATGTTTCTTTCTTAAAATAGTGGTTTTTTAATGGTGTTTCCCTATATATGTGCAATGTTTGATTTTCTTTACCATTCATTTGTGTTCTGATAGTGTATTTGTGTATTATTTGTGTTGATATACTACAACAAAGAAGAAAATTTCTTCTGCTTTCTCGTTTCCTGTTGAACTTGATATGCGACATAGAATGTCTGAGCTGTCTCAGTTCGACTTGGTGTATGACTTGTCAGCTGTACTGATTCACAAGGGAACTGGTCCTAATAGTGGTCATTACATTGCTCATATTAAGGATGTAAACACTGGGCAATGGTGGGAATTTGATGATGAGCATGTTACTAATTTGGGTTGTCATCCATTTGGCGAAGGGTCTTCAAATTCTACCTCTAAATCCATCAAGACTGATGCAATTCATTCTAATTGTTCTCAAGCGATAGTAGCTGATAGTAATGGAAATTGTTTGCATGCCTCTCATTCAAAATCTTCACTTGTGGAGACATTTTTGTCTAGTGATGCGTACATGTTGATGTACCATCTTAAACATACAAAAAATGTTGGTGAAATTGGGAGTGTAATTTGTGGTGCTAAGCATGATGAAAGAGAGGGTGTGGAAGTAGCTTTGCAAAATGGTGCTTCTCTTGCATCTCATCTTTGTAATGAGATTCAAAATTTCAATGCCTCATATGATGAAGCTTGTCAGGAGTGCAATAACAAGAAAGAGTTGGAATTGGGTCGTATTACTAGAAGGAGACAGGAGGTTCGATCTGTTTTAGCTGAAGCTCCTGTTCAACCACTGGAAAAACCATTTTATTGGATTTCTAGCGAATGGCTTCGCCAGTGGGCTGACAACATTATTCCAATGTTAGTGCTTTTCCTTTCAAACAATTATTAGAGTCAGGTTAATTGATGTATTAGTATTTTATAGGAGGCTTACTTTGCAAGGTATATGCAGTCCTCTTGACAACTCGTCTGTCCAATGCTCACATGGGAAAGTCTCAGTTTCAAAGGTTACCTCAATGAAACGAGTGTCTGCTAAAGCATGGGATACCTTGTTCTCCAAGGTAACTTTTTATTGGTCTCCTATTACATATTTTTTGTGGATTATTAATTATCTACATGTGGTATAGTGTTGTTAAGGTATGATAGGTTGATACTGGGATAAAAACAACTTACAAAATGAATATGATAGAATCCAAGCATGATAAGCTTAAGCCAGTCAAATGTTTGGTGCACCTTAGATAATTAGATAACTAAATTATGTTACCTTTTCCTGTATTCAACATGGACCAAATAATGATAAGATATGATAAAAATTATCTTCAAATGACAAAATTACTCTTCCATTAAAATTACATATAGTTTATCATATTTTATTGCTTTTTAACTTAGTTCCTCCCTCTGAGGATAAAAAATGCTTTGCACGGTTAACAATGATTATGTCTTGGGAAAGGTCAAAATTGACAAGCAACTCTTTCAACCTATTTTTATGTTTTCAGTTGGGCAATACTGGTAGGAAATATGAAAAGAAAATTTACAAGAGGTAGTGGAGATAAATCTAGTTCTATAAGTGAACTTTAGAAGTTGGGGGAGTGGTTGTGTTGCCCATGACCACATTTTTTACTGGTGATGTTTGTAAGGAAACTAGTGTTTATTGGGGGCTGATGGAACATAAACTTTCTTAGAAATGCTTATGTGAGGAGGAAAATTCTGTTTACTTAGCTAAATTAATTACAGTTTCTGGCAAGAGTAGAGGTCGATGTTTTTATGTTGTACAAATGCTGGTTTACTGCTGCAGTTTTCGTACTGCTTTTTGCTGATTTTATGTTGTATAAATGTTGGTTTTCTGTTGCAGTTTTGGTGTTGGTTTTATGATGTGCAAATGCTGGTTTTCTGCTGCATTTTTGGTACTGTTTTTAGCTGGTTTTATGTTGTATAAATGTTGGTTTATGCTGCAGTTTTGGTGCTGGTTTGGTGCTGGTTTGGTGCTGTTTTTACTGGAGTTAAAGTGCTTTTGATGTTCTTTTTGGAGCCTAGGCACTGTTGTTTTTAGGTTTAGTAGCAGGGTGTTAAGCATAGTTTGTTTGAGTGTGTGTCCTTGTTCTTTGGGAATATTTGTAGTCATCTGTTATGTAGATGATCTCTTTAGTTTTAGGCTCTTTTCTTGTTATGTTAAAACAAGAAAGGTTTCAAACTGTTTAAGATTTAACTTCTCAAGGTTGACATGATCAGAAAGTAGAAGTTTCTTGGAACCTTATATAGCTCAACTTCTGTTTGTCATCAAGTTACTATTTTTTAAAGCGTGTTTTCTGTTTTTCTTGGTATTTTGAAGAGTGTCAAGGTAAGCTTGTCTTGGTATCTACCATTCAACCTTAGTTAATTAAAGTAACTTTAGTTCAATTTCAATCAAAATATCTTTAATCAAAAACCACAGATATCACGTTTCTACCTTTGTATTTTTGTACAAAATTTCAAGTTCATTATCGTGGGCCTTGTATTAAAAAATAATGTTTCTTGTTCTTTTCCTTGTTCCTATTAAAAAAAATATTTTTTCTTGCTCATTTTAAAAACAATATTCAATTTTCAAGACAAGTAAAAAGTATAAATAAAAAGTTATAAATAATTTTTTTTAGTAAGAAAAACATTTCTTCATATTAGATTGCTTCCTAAAATAATTTTATCTTGAATAATTGTATTGAAAAAAATGAAATAGGTAAAAAAATAGGATAAATGCATTAAGAAAAAGAGAAGTAGAGTAATTTAAAATTGATTTATTTTAATAAAAATAGTTTTCTTTTTAAAATTGATTTATTTCAATAAAGATATATTTCAAACTGAAATTCTTTGTGTGCTTGTAGGCTAAGCCTACACTTTTTCAAATAAAAAATATAAAAAATATTTTAAATATTTTGAAGGCTATGCCCACGCTAATTTGTAGCCAACATGAAGGCTTAGCCTACGCTTATTGTGTGCCCCTCGTAGCTAAACTCACTCTACTTTGACATTTTGAAGGCTTAGCCCACGCTAATATAATTTTGTGTGGGCTTAGCATGGGTCAAACTCACAATTTTTTATAACTACTTGGACATTTTGAAGGCTTGGCCCACGCTAATATAATTTTGTGTGGGCTTAACGTGAGTCAAACTCACAATTTTTTATAACTACTTGGACATTTTGAAGACTTGGCCCACGCTAATATAATTTTGTATGGGCTTAGCGTGGGTCAAACTCACAATTTTTTATAAATTTCTAAACTCTTTAGAGGCTAAGCCCACGCTTCACCTACGCAAAAAACACCCGTCATGTGTCGCCCACACCCGCCAATATATCTTTACGTCGAGTATATTAGCTTCAAAATTCTTATTAACACTATGCCGACAATAATCACCCTTTTGTGTAGGTTTTTCATACTTAGCCTTCGTTTTTGGCCCACGATAATAAAACTTTTTTTTGTAGTGATTTAATCCTAATCCAAATAAAAATATTTGAAATTATGGAATTTAACTTCTGAGTTACTATAATTTCAATGCGTGCATTCATATAACCTTAAAAATCTTGTTTATGTTTATTAATAAAATTCAATGCGTGCATTCATATATCCTTAAAAATTATGTTTATGTTTATTAATAAAATTCAATGTGTGCATTCATATATCCTTAAAAATCATGTTTATGTTTATCAATAAAAGTATTTTATTGACCATTAGGAGTATTATTCTAATATCAATGCCATAAAAACTTGAGTCTTGCTCGCACTATACTAAATTATAATAAGTGATCTTGCCTGCTGACCAAGACGCTGGAGCCTTGCCTCTTCGAATCTGGATCGACTTCTGCGCCGTGTTCGCTTCGGTCCTTCGCTTTGATTCACCTTAAGAACCTGCAAAAGACAGAACGGCGTCGCTGCGGCTGATCACGCTCCGACGCCCAAGTCAGCGACTAAACCACCAAATACTAAGAGAAAACTCAAGAACTCTAAGGAACCGTGCAAAATTCTCTCTCAGCGTACTCAAGTTCCCGCAAGCGTAAAGAAGTAATCTAAACGTGCGTACCTCAGAAGTTCGTTAGAATCTCTTATATACCTGCGCACTTTCTCTCTCCTGACGGTTACACATCTGGACACGTGGCTCGCATCCAGCCGTACACGTGTCACCATCTGGAGCATCCTTGACTTGGGCGCCACTTCTTATTCTTCAGGCTTTTGGCTAAGTTACTTACGCGTGAAACAACTCAGCGCATAGCTGCCTTGGAGCGTGATCTCTTCCGCGTGGCGAGTTCGGATGCCTTCGTACACACCTTCCCTGTGGTCTCGCCGGCCGCCTTCATGATCTACTTCACTTGCTTCACCGTGTATGTTCAGGTAAGCTGTTTCCCGACCTCAACCTCCGGCTAACTAGGAAATGACTATCTGACGACTTCATCTTCGGCGATGTCCTTGTTTCGGCGATCTCTAACCACTAAGTCGTCTGGGTTTGCATCTGGCGACTTCATCTCAAACCCGGAGACCGCCGGTTTAGGTATGCTAGAGATTGGAGCACGCCAACTTAATAACTGGCGACCACACGAGCCCCCCGACTTCCTTCCCTTCTGCCAGCCATGGGCCCTGCTCAATACGCCTACATAATAGCTTGCTGCCACGTAATCACTTCCGACTACCAGGGCGGTACACAAGCCCCCCAGTCTTAAGCGAAGACTTGTCCAGCGAAAAGACTAGAGAAGTCACGTCACTACCGATCTATGTGGCGCTGGCGCAGAATTCCAAACGTTCGTACTTTCTGCTTTCCTGACGCTCCACCAAACACCTTTCCAATCGCTCGACACGTGGCTTCATCAACGGTCATCTTTAGTTGTCGTTTACGCTTCCAAAAATCATTTGAAAAACCCTTAAACCCATTTCATTTTTACTGTTTCATCATCTTCCTGCCTTCGAAACGCTCTGAGTCTTCTTCTGCAAACCCACGACGCTCTTCGACTCTCTCGATCCCCAACCCCCTTCAACGTTTATCTGATCATCGAAAGGTACCTCTTTTACTTCTTCTGTTGATGTTTGCTGCATTTTAACCGATTCGCATCATCCATTAACTGTCTGGTGCATACGTTGTGGGTTGTTTCTTCTTATTCTCCCTTTTCGTAACTTAGGGCTTCGTCTTCCATTTCTTTCATCACAACGAACTTTCGTTCGTTCGTTTTTCATCCTTCGTTCACAATCAAGTCAACCTCTACGACCTTCGCTCATCGTTCTCTTCCTTTTTCCTTTGCAGTTCCCGCGATGGCTCGTACAAAGACCACCGCGAATCCTCCTCCTTCGTCGCGAAACCCTCCATCCCAAGCGCATAACCCACCGCGAGCACTTGGTGCTCCCTCTTCCCAGGCTGAGAGGCCTGCAACCTCTCGCCCCAACCTTGCTCAGGCAACTCCACCAGTCGCCGGAGGAGCCTCCATCCCCTCTCCAGACTACAAGAAACTATACCCATGGACCACCTCAACTCTGCTGAAGGAGACTTCTTCAGTGAACTCTGCACTGGCGGTGCTAAGGCTGAAGAAAGGGGACGAGCCCAACCTCTCGTTCCATAAGGAGTATGATGATAAACTGATGGTGCTGTCTTGCCCTCCTGACGTGTCGATCTGTGCAGATGACAAGGGGAACGAAGGCGAGCTGTTCTACTTCGTGTATACTACCCTCTTCAAGAAGGTGAAACTCAGGTTTCCCCTCACCCGTTTTGAACGGGAACTCCTAACCGAGCTCGACATCGCCGCCGCCCAGCTTCATCCCAACAGCTGGGCCTTCGTGCGGGCGTTCCAAATTATGTGCGCGCACTTGGGACTACTGGCCTCGGTAGATGTATTTCTTTTCCTGTTCGAGGCCAAAAATCCTGGAGATCGCCTTTGGGTGAGCCTGAACGGAATTGCTGGGAGGTCGATCCTTTCGATCTTCCAGCAATCTTACAAAGATTGGAAGGGAAAATTCGTCCAAGTGCGCCAGAATGACCAAGACCCTTCGCTGCTCGACGGTTTTCCCTTGTACTGGGTAAACAAGGGGACTAAGGACTCCAAGGGAAGCTTCAGAAGGCCAAGAAGCCCCGACAACATGGGCGAGTTGGACAAGGACCTATGCCTCTTCTGGAAAAGCGTGGCAGCTGCTAACATCACCTTCCCCACCTCTTCAATAATCACCTTCGAGTTCCTCGAGAGCCAACTCGAAGCTCACATAGGTTAGCACTTACTCCGACCTTTAGGTTTCATCTTGTGTTGCATCTCTGTTACCTGTTATTGGGCGTCCTGATGGTCGCACACTTGACCTGGTTTTTATTTCCTGCGCCATTTACTTGTCTCGTTTGCACATGTACTTATATACTTTACTTTGTCTTTGAGCTTACTTGTATACTTTTGCACTGTGCATATCTCATGCTGGGCAAAGGCAAGCTAGCTGAACTGAGGGCGCTCGCCCGAACCCACAAATTGGCATCGGGTTCTCAAACCGTGCCAAACTCGGTGGTGGAGATCGCCGCCGCTCAGGGAAGGTCGCCCCCTCAAGGCCCAACTCCTCCAGAGGCACTGCCCGCCCCTCAACGAAAGAAACTCATCTTGAGGAAACCAAAGAGGAAAACTCCTCAAGTGGTCCAAGAAGATGAAGAAGAGGACGATGAGGCAACAGAGGATGGCCTTATCACCAAAAGGAGAAGGGTGGCACCTTCTTTCGTCCTCTTCTCAAACCCTAAACCCTAAACCCTAAACCCTAAACCCTAAACCCTAAACCCTAAACCACCTGCCCCACCTTCCCTTCCAACACCAACATCGCCTTCTCCCCCAGCTCCAACACCAACACCGCCTTCTCCCCCAGCTCCAACACCGCCAGTCCAAGCAGTACCTTTGGCGGCTGCACTTCCTGCGGTTGAGGCTCACGAGCCCAACTTCATGGAGAACCCTCCAAGCGCCTCCACGCCGTTCGTATCCGCTGGAGAGGGTCCTCCTTCAACTGCCTCAATCGCCGAAGCTGCGCCAGGTGGGGATGAAGGTGCTCATAACTCGCCAATAATCATCACCGAGTCCCTCACGTCACCACCACGCCAAGAAGCTCAAACTCAACAACCAATCCAAGAGGGCGGTGGTGAGAGCCAGCACCAGGCTCCTTCAGCGCCTCCACCAACAGCGGTTGCAAACCTTCCCCTCGCGGTCAAAGGAATCTGGGGGCCCTTCACAGCTAGGCTCAAAATGATGGCAGAGGACCTCCCCTCTATCATATCAAAGGCCGTGGAGAGCTCCAACAAGAAACTTCAGGACGATATCTCCACACTTGAAGAGGAGAATCGCTTGATAAGAATCGAGGCGGAGAAGTTATCTTGCAACCTCATGATGGCGGAAATCGAACACTCAAGGGTGGAGGACGCCATGAGCACTAAGCTGAGGGTGGTGCGTAAGGAGGCCACCGATCTGCGCCAGAAGTTGCACCTCCTAGCTCAAGAGAAAATCGAGCTGGAGAGCAAGCTGGTTCCCTACCGTCTCAAGGTGGCTGACCTGGAGGCATCAATCAAAGCGGATGCAGCCAAGGTAGAGAACCTTGAGAAGAGGTCGGTTGATCGGGAGGTTCTCTTAGGAAAAGTTGAGAAGGAGAGGGATGACGCCGTGGCTAAGCTCGCCGAATCCAGGGAGGAGAATGCAAAGATCGCTGCAGAGCTGGCCCAGGCGCAGGAGGAAAACAAGAAGGTTGCTGAAGACCTCGTTCAAACTCGCAGGTAAACTGAGGAACTGAAGAAGCGAGCTGGCGAGTTGAAGCAGCAAACCGAGGGGCTCAAGCAACAAAATGAAGATCTTGAGCTGAGCTCCGCCCAAGTCCTCGCCGCTGGGTTTGACGCCACCCTGGAGCAATTTGCCTGCCAGTATCCCGATCTGGACCTCTCCATGGTGTCAATATGCAACGAAGTGGTGGATGGGAAGATCGTTCCTTCTGAAGATTAGTTGCTTCCCTCCATCACTTATTTGCCTATTTGCTTTGTACAAACTTTGTAATAACTATCTTTCTTTGTATTTGAACTGATGCCACTTTTATCATAGATTTTCCTGCTTCTTCATACGATTTCTCTTGTTTGCCTTGCTTTTCCTTGTAGAAACTGCTTAAACGAAATTGACTTAGCAATTCTGCGAGCGCAACTGTTCACTTACTGCTTTAAACTATCAACTTTCGAACGATAGCATTCTAATAACTTGTGAACTTAAGGCAATGAACCTCAGCGTGAAACTACTTACTAAACAGCAAGCTTTAATCCAACTGATAGTTTAAGACAT
Source organism: Phaseolus vulgaris (assembly GCF_051622355.1). Taxonomy (NCBI): domain Eukaryota; kingdom Viridiplantae; phylum Streptophyta; class Magnoliopsida; order Fabales; family Fabaceae; genus Phaseolus; species Phaseolus vulgaris. Next base: position 21,102,503 of record NC_143501.1, on the reverse strand, counting down.
AGTTCACCTGATCTGCTCCATCAACACGGGCCTTTTACTCTTGTCATCGCTTGAATTTCTTCTGATCGCCAAAGAGTCTGGGCGATACCGGCTACCTCTTGCTTTCATAACTTGGCCATTGTTCCCTCATCTGACGGTAGAGGCGCCTTTCGGACCCTTCTCTACCTTCCCTGAGTTTCAGAATAGTAAGCTGGATAGCTAGGCGTTCTCTTCGAACCTACCTTAGCTATCCTTTAAACTTCTTCCACCCTTCACACCGTACCTGAACTCGTTCGAGACGAGAAGGATTTTATCTTGCCTGAACTCGCTCGACGGCGAGAAGGTCTTTAACTCGCCTGAACTCGCTCGACGGCGAGAAGGTCTTTTACCTTGTGCCTCTACATTGCCCCAGGGGCTACATCTTCTCTCCCCAGGAGGCACTGAGGACATTTTACTGGTGCCTCTACATTGCCCCAGGGGCTACATCTTCTCTCCCCTGGTGGCGCTGAGGACTTTTCACTGGTGCCTCTACATTGCCCCAAGAGATACATCTTCTCTCCCCTGGAGGCACTGAGGACTTTTCACTGGTGCCTCTACATTGCCCCAGGGGCTACATCTTCTCTCCCCTGGTGGCACTGAGGACCTTTTCTCTTTCTCGCCTGCACTCGCTCGATGGCGAGGAGGTCTTTATCTCTTTCTCGCCTCAGGACGCGCGAGGGCGTTGAGGTCTTTAAAACGTTGCTGGTGCCTCCGATCGCCGAAAGACGATGAGGACTTTTAACTTTTAGAAAACATGCAACATAACTTCAACTCGCCTTAGATCACATACAAGTGACAAACTTTCGTAATAATGATAAGCATGCAATCTAAAACACTTTAAACTTTGAAAAAATCTTCTTTATTGGGTGGCCTCATTAAAAACCCTCCTTAGGGAAAAAAGAGTGCCCCCTTCAAATTGTTTTGACTGAAAGCTTGCCAACTCTTCGTGTTTGTTTTTACTTACAAAGCTTTTAACTGTAATATAACTTGAGGTGCGTGGCGTTCCAAGTGCGAGGAATCGCCCCTCCTTCCAACGTTTCTAAGCGGTAGGCGCCGTTCCCGAGTGCCTCGGTTATCCTGAACGGTCCCGTCCACTTAGGCGACAACTTGTTCTCCATCTCGTACTGGTGGGCCTTCCTCATCACCAGGTCGCCTTCTTTAAACTGCCTTGGCATCACCTTCGAGTTATACCTTCGTTCAATCCTTCTTTTCACTGCCTCAGCTTTTACTCTCGCCTCCTCCCTGACCTCATCCAGCAAATCCAAATTCAGCCTTCTTTCCTCATTCGAGTCTTCCGCTACAAAGTTCTGGAATCTCGGCGAGCTCTCTTGGATTTCCACTGGAATCATTGCGCCGCATCCATAGACCAAGCTGAACGGGGTCTCATGGGTTCCTGATTGCTCGGTGGTGTGGTACGCCCAAACTATACGGGGTACCTCCTCGGCCCACGATCCCTTGGCTTTGTCTAGCCTTCTCTTCAAGCCTCTTAGCAATACCCGATTGGCGGACTCTACTTGGCCATTTGTCTGAGGGTGCTCGACAGATGCAAATACCTGTTGAATTCCCACCCCTTTGCACAGCTTCTTCAACAGGTGACTTGCAAACTAAGTCCCGTTGTCCGACACCAGGCGCTTAGGGACACCAAATCGGCACACGATGTTCTTCCACACGAAGCTCTCGATCTTATGTGCGGTGATCTGGGCCACTGGTTCTGCTTCGATCCACTTGGTGAAATATTCAATTGCCACCACCAAGTACTTCATCTGCCTGATCGCCAATGGAAAAGGTCCCAGAATGTCGATCCCCCATGTATGCAACGGCCAAGGGCTGTAAATCGACTTCAACTCCTCGGGAGGCGCCTTGTGCCAATCAGCGTGCTGCTGACATTGCTTGCAACACTGTGCGTACTTCTTGCAGTCTTCTCTCATTGTAGGCCAATAGTAACCTGCACGGAGGGTTCTTGCGGCCAGAGCTCGACCCCCGACGTGACTTCCACAGATCCCTTCATGGAGCTCGGCCATGATTCTTGTACATTTCTCTCCGTGTACACATTCCAGGAGGGGGTGTGTGAACCCAAACCTATACAACTCGCCATCAATCATTGTGAACTTGCTAGAATTCTTCTTTATCTTCCTAGCCTCCGTCGGATCTAGCGGGAGAAGGCCATCTGCCAGGCATCACTGGTACTGCGTTATCCACGTGTCTGGCTCATGCGTAGCGCAGACCTGCGTCGTGTTTACCCTCTCTCCCCGACATACTCTTATTCTTGGCGATCTCAAGGTCTCCTGAGTCAGAGACCTGTGACTCCTCGCGCTTTCTCCGTCGACTTGCTTATTTGAAGAACCAGGTGATCTGCCACAATTGCTCTAGGCGTCTTCAGAGTTTCTTGGATCACCGTCCTCTGCCTACCCCCCTTGCCCGAACTGGCGAGCTTAGCTAGCAAGTCAACTCGGGCATTCTGCTCGGGATCCACAAAGGAACTCTTCAACTCCTGCACATACTCCAGGTAAGCCGCCATTTGTGGATCCTTGGCCTGGAACTCGCCTGTTACTTGTCCCGTGACCAGCAGTGAGTCACTCTTAGCCATCAGCACCCTAGCTCCCATCTCCTTGGCCTGCAAGATTCCGGCGATCAGCGCCTCATACTCTGCTTGATTGTTGCTGGCTTTGAAGGCAAACCTCAGGGATTGCTCAATCAACATGCCGTTGGGCCCTTCCAAGATGACTCCAGCACCGCTACCCTGCTGGTTCGACGATCCGTCCACTGAGAGAACCCAACGAAAATCATCCCCCTCAACCCGTGCTGCTTCCGAAGAGAGTTCGACAACAAAATCAGCGAAAATTTGCCCCTTGATCGGACCACAGGGTTCATACTTGATATCGAACTCCGACAACTCCACCGCCAACTTCACCATCCTCCCAGCTACGTCGGGCTTCTTCAGAACCTTCTGGATGGGCAAGTCGGTCATCACCAGCATTGTAAAACTGTGAAAATAGTGGCGCAACCTCCTCGCCGAAAATACCACAGCCAGCGCGGCCTTCTCCAAGGCCTGATACCTCACCTCCGGGCCCTGCAGCACTTTGCTGACGAAATAAATAGGCTTCTGAGCCTGGTCCTGGTCTTGGGCGAGCACCGCACTTACCGCCCTCTCAGTTACAGCAAAATACAACCTGAGGGGGGTTCCCACCAGCGGTTTGCACAAAACCGGCACGCTCGCCAGGTACTCTTTAAGCTTGACGAAGGCCTCTTCACACTCCTTCGTCCAGGCAAACTTGTTGTTTCACCTTAAACACTGAAAGTACGAATGGCCCTTCTCTCCACTGGCTGATACGAAACGAGACAGGGCGGCCATCCGACCTGTAAGCTGTTGCACCTCCTTCACGGTAGCCGGTGATGGCATTTTCATGAAGTTCTTGTTGAATCAATGTAGAGTATGGGGCGGAAGCAATGAATGAGAGTGAGCAAGATCCTCCTAAGAGTGGTGTTGATCTTGTAGGTGCATGATAAGTGTGGGTATTGAGTGGTTCGGCCAGCTCAAGGGAAAAGATGAAGGAATTGAAGTTTAGAGCCTAGGATTCTAGGGAGAAGCAAAGTTTGGCACAAAATGGCAGCATAACTTTACTCACAATAAACTTGAAAATACAAGGTGTAGGCTCCTCCTTTTATAGGCTAAGGAGGACCATAATGCAACCCTAATGCTAGCCAAATGAAATGTAAATGTGAAGCACATGGGTGCACATGGCACATGGGTGCACAAATGAGCACATGGGGAGGGGTGTGTCTAGTTTTTATGCTCACCCCCCTCCATGGTCTTTCTAGAATGTTCACACAAATATGCTTTCTACACTACTCTAATTACTAAGCACCCCTAATGGGCCTTTATGTAACAATTACAAAGGTCTTCTCTTCCCAAAACCGTAGCTTTGACCCATGTGTATGTGAAGCTAGACGGTCTAGAAGAAATCCTCATCATGGCCTAGACGCTCCTTATGTAGCCGTTCCTCATCATGGCCTAGACGCTCCTCTTCATGGGCTAGACGCTCCTTTTTTAGTCTAGACGCTCCTCATCATAGGCTAGACCGTCTAGTCTTGGAGGCTTGGCTTTCATCGTGTGGTGAGCTTGGGCCCTCCTCCATCATCCCCTCCCTCTTGAAAAGGATTTGTCCTCAAATCCAAAGCTTTTGCTTTTGAGGGGGATTGTTGTGGCTGGATGGTGTCCATCATCTCCTCCTTCGGGAAAAGATTTATCCTCAGATTTGCTAACTTGATCTCGGATAGCAGCCTCTTGCTTCGTCAAGGTGTGTCCTCCCAGATCAAATATCAACCTATGAGAATCTTGAAACAAAGCAAAGGAGTTAGAGTGAGTATTTGGAGAACAATTAATTGTGTGAAGTTGCCATCTTTGTTTTTCTCTTGTTTTGGTCAACTTCTTACAATGCTTCCCTTTTGATGGTTGTAGGTGCCCTCTAATCCTCTTAAGTTTTCTAAAATTTCCAAAAGTAGTTACTTTTTTCTTAGGCATAATCCCTTTAGGAAATGGTGACAACTTTAAAAAGGCAAGAGGACTATGTTCACATACAACTTCAAATGGAGAGATATGAGTAATCTTGTGGACTACTCCATTGTATGCATGCATAAAAGGAAAAGGATTCTTATCCCAAGAATTGTGGGTGTCCCTCATGATTTCATGAAGCATAGAAGGGAGAGCTATGTTTTCAAATTTTGGAGCTTTATCCCTTATTTTTGAAAATAAATCATGGAGGCTTGTCACTTTTCTTAAGAAGAGTTTATCCACTTCCATGAAGATTGAATCACAACCTTTTGTTGTCCTAGGGAGTTTTAATATGAAATTTATATCTCCCCAAGGATCATTTGCAAAAGGTGAAGGAGTATAAAGTTCATGAGACATTGCCTTGGGTGTAGTTTGAAAACAAGAATTGTACCTAAGGTAATGTCTTTGAACTTCTTTTCTCATGGGGGACAAAAGTTTTCCTTTTAAAAGCTCTAGAGTTTTATCAACTCTAATTTGTCCCATGAGTTCTCCTTCATGAAGACTCTTTCTCTTATGTGTAAGGATAGTCTCATTGTGACAACCATTGTTTATAAGGATTTGTACACTTTGCAATGGTTCTCTCAATAAGACATGACAAGTTTCTTTAGGCCCTACTTCACATAAAAATTTGTTTTTGTAGATGCTTATAAAAAACTTGACATTCACTTGGTGATATCCTAGCACATATGAGAAATAATCTATTTCATTTTTATCTATGCAAGCTTCTTTTAAAGACTCTTCTTTTTCACTTAGGCTTGCAAGTGTTCCTTTACAAAAGGTAAGGCTTTGAGGTTGTTCAACAAGACACATATTTTCAAAGGTATTTTTAAATCTTTGGTCTTGTTGAATGACCTTGTGGGAAGGAACACTCTTCTCCCACGCCTTTTGTTCTTCAAGGGTCTTCTCATGCTTTTCTTTTTCTTCTTTTTCTTTAGCTTCCCTTTCGACTTCCCCTCTCTTCTTTTGTATTTTTCTTTCCTTTCTTTCTTTATGGGAAGCAAACAATTTTTCTACCCTCATTTCCCAATCTAGGCAAGCTTCTATATTTTCTTTTCCATGGAAATGGGGTTGGTCTACCCTAACCTCTCTTGGGTTTTCTTGTTCTTTTCTATCTCCTCTATGTCTTCTAGGGGGTGCTTGATAATAATCATTTACTCTAATGCTTCCCTCCCCAAAAGAATCATGATCTTTAGAGATATATGCATGAGAAGGTAATTTTTTTTAAATGTGAGACTTCTCATCCTTTGCTTTAGTCAAAACATTAAGTTTAGTCTCACTCTCCAATTGTCTATATGCAATTGATTGCACAGTTTGTGAAACTTCTTTCAAAAGAGTTTTTAAAGATTTTAATTCACTTCCAATAGACTTTGTAGAATGAGAAGAAGAAGACATGGCTAAAGCTTTGTGTATATAGGTGTTTTACTTTAAGAAAGTTTAGGAAAGTTAAAGAAGGTAGTTTTCCAGGTAAGGGAGGTGAGTCACAAAGGACTACTTAAATACCAAGCCTTTTCCTTGCCAAAAACTATCCTCCAATATCTTCACACAAGACTTTCTCTTAGTGAAACACTTAGAACACAAATAAGTTGAGAAATAAATGCAAGAAAACAATGTAAGCTATCTATTCAACAAAACTAGTCGGTTTAACACAAATTTAAACAAAACTAACCATGCAAAGCGTCAATACTAAAGCAATAGAAAAGCAAATACAAACAAGTAACAATTACTAAACAAGAGTGTTATACTATTCGGCCCTAGGTGAGGCTTCTTGGACACTTTGAGCCCTTGAAGACACACTCACCGTCTAAAGCGTAATTAAGAGGTAATTAGCACAAATTAAGTTGTAAGGAATTTAAGAAAAACCCCCTTTGTTGATCCTCTTTTTGCTAGTGTCACTCCCTCTTGTTGTCTTTGCTTGTTAGTCCTCCAAATGTGTGTAGTGTTTTGAGAAAGTTTGCTTCGGCTTTGTCTTTGTCTTCTCCTTAGAATGAAGGTCTTGATTCTCCAATTTCCAGCACCTATCAAGGGCTAAACCTTAACCAAGTCAAGTTTCAATTCACATAAGCACCAAAGGAGAGAAGAAATTCCAGCACCCAAATTAGAGGTCAAAGAACAAAAACAAGAACAATTAAATTGAATAAAACAGTACCACCAAAAGGAGTTAGAATATGACAACTAGAAAGAGGTCCAAGAAATATTAAGCAAGCAAATAAAAGGTATCCTAAGAATGGCACTAGATTTAGATGACCAAATAAAAAAATAGTACCACTGGAAAATGTTGTGGGCCAGAAACGTGTTTTTCCCCAATTTATGCTGAGCTGTGTTTTTAAGATATGATTCTGAAATTTGATATGCAAGATATTCAAGATCTTAGCTAAATCCTGGCTTTGGAATCACTCAAAACGCATGCACCAATTGTTTTTAATAAATTTTGCAATTTTGGTGTTCAGTTACGCCAGCTGTAGCGCCTCAGGTTTGCACACTGATTTTAAAAGATTTATCATTTTTTTCTGTTGCTTCTTTTGGACTAATTCTTTTTTTGTCCTTTCTATAACACTTCAAACTTGCAAATTCCAGAGAATCAAAATTTTCCTATGAGTGTAAATATTTTTCTGGATCAAAACAGTCAGCACAGAATATCTGAAACAGGGGATTCTGAAAACTGGAAACAAAAACAGCAAGATACCAAAGTTTAGACACAATGGAAATTTGTGAAATAGAATTGTGTAGAATCTAAACACAATATGAACTCAAACTAAAATTAAAAAGGCACCAAAGGAGCAAAGAACAGCAGATTCAAGCAAAATAAAGAGACCCAAAATCAAGAAACAATCAAGCCAAATAAAAGGACTACTATGAATTGTTGACAATATGGATGAACATTACTTGACAAAACATGTATAGATTCAGAAAAATAAGACTCAAAGCATAATATGAACCAAATAATGAAAGCAATAAAGACTCAAAAGCCTAAAAGAAAATAGCAACACAAAGGTGTATGGAATCCTATCACAAATTGCACAAGAAATTGTTCAAGATCAATTGAACAAGAGTGCTTCGGTTGGATCTTCCACAAAGCACACCAAGAACAAAATTAAAATGTAAAAAACAGCAAGACAAGTATGGAAATTAAATGATAATATGAAATAAAGAAGAACTAAAATTGAAAAGACAAAGAGCTACTCATCTTGAAGAACCAAAGCTCTGATACCAAATGATGGCATTTTCATGAAGTTCTTCTTGAATCAATGTAGAGTATGGGGCGGAAGCAATGAATGAGAGTGAGCAAGATCCTCCTAAGAGTGGTGTTGATCTTGTAGGTGCATGATAAGTGTGGGTATTGAGTGGTTCGGCCAGCTCAAGGGAAAAGATGAAGGAATTGAAGTTTAGAGCCTAGGATTCTAGGGAGAAGCAAAGTTTGGCACAAAATGGCAGCATAACTTTACTCACAATAAACTTGAAAATACAAGGTGTAGGCTCCTCCTTTTATAGGCTAAGGAGGACCATAATGCAACCCTAATGCTAGCCAAATGAAATGTAAATGTGAAGCACATGGATGCACATGGCACATGGGTGCACAAATGAGCACATGGGGAGGGGTGTGTCTAGTTTTTATGCTCACCCCCCTCCATGGTCTTTCTAGAATGTTCACACAAATATGCTTTCTACACTACTCTAATTACTAAGCACCCCTAATGGGCCTTTATGTAACAATTACAAAGGTCTTCTCTTCCCAAAACCGTAGCTTTGACCCATGTGTATGTGAAGCTAGACGGTCTAGAAGAAATCCTCATCATGGCCTAGACGCTCCTTATGTAGCCGTTCCTCATCATGGCCTAGACGCTCCTCTTCATGGGCTAGACGCTCCTTTTTTAGTCTAGACGCTCCTCATCATAGGCTAGACCGTCTAGTCTTGGAGGCTTGGCTTTCATCGTGTGGTGAGCTTGGGCCCTCCTCCATCAGCCGGGCTCCTCATCGCCAAAATGGCAGCACACTTATCAGGATTGGCTTCTACTCCTCTTTCAGTTAAGAGAAATCCCAGGAACTTCCCCGCCTCTACACCAAAAATGCACTTCTCGGGATTCAGAGATTGTGGTGAACAACTCCTCCAAGTCCGCGACGTGCTTGCTCTTCTCCGGCGAGGTCACGACCATGTCATCTACGTACGCTTGCACATTCCTCCCCAGCATCGGTGCAAGTACCCGATCCATCAACCTCTGGTACGTGGCCCCCGCGTTTTTCAGCCCAAAGGGCATCACCTTGTAGCAGTAGCACGATCTCTCGGTCATGAAGGCGGTCTTCTCTTCATCCATGGGATGCATCTTTATCTGGTTGTACCCCGAGAAGGCATCTAGGAAATTCAGCAACTTACACCCTGCAGCACTGTCCACCAGGGCGTCTATGCTTGGCAGAGGATACGAATCCTTTGGGCAAGCCTTGTTCAGGTCAGTGAAATCGACGCACATGCGCCACTTCCCATTGCTTTTTGATCCGATCGGTCATCGGTAGTTGATGACGTCAGCAGCAGAGAACCACGTGGACCACTCGCAGGGTGACACGTGGACCAGGTGGCAGAGAGGTCAGGGAGACGATCCCAAGAGCGGTGATCGGGGGTCAGTAACCAAGTGACCACCGACAGATCAGGCGGCAGAGAGGTCAGGGGACAGATCATCCAGAACGGTGATCGGTGGTCAGTAGCCAAGTGGCCACCAACAGACCAGTTCTCAGACTAACGCCTGGGGGCAGAACGCGAGAAGCAAATAAACACTGATCAGTCATCGGGTGCATTGTCATCGGGGTTTCGCGTTACACGCAGTTAAACTGGGATTAAGGTTCCCAGCGAGAGCGTTATACATGGACCTCGCATGAGCACATCTTAGGGAATCGCGCACGAGAGTGGCCTGAGGGAGCTAGTAAACCGATCAGTGATTGGTGACTCCCCCAACCCATTACGTGCGTGAAGGGTGAGTCGTCTACGCAGAGAGCAGCGTTTGGTGAGTGTGCCTAGACCAGCCACACCTGACGTTCTCCTAAGAATACGCGACTTACCCAGATGAGAGAAATATCCTAAGTTACTCCGCAAGGGCGTAACTTAGGCACACAAAGAGAAGCGCTAGAGCCCTTCCAGTAAGTGACACGTGTGTGGTTAGATGTGAGTTGCAGGCCTCCACGTGTCATCATCTGAGAGGGATGCGATCCAGACAAAGGTGCACTCCGTACCATTAAGGGTACAGACAGGCGCAGCCAAGCGCAGAGACGCGCAGACATGCACAGACTCTCACGCTCTCACTACTGATTCTGCAGGTACATTGTCTCTGAAAAGCATAACAGGGTTCTGACACATGCCAGAAAAGCATAACAGAATTCTGTTATGCCCAGAAACAGAGAGAGAGACATAAAAAAGGGAATCAGGGAGAGATTGAGGGGAGACGAAAAAACAGAGAGCAAGAGTTTTTCACACACACTACTAGTTTCTCATTTTGGTGGTTCTGTGGACTAACTTGATCATCGGAGTGCAAACGGCCGCTAGAGGCGCCGTCTGTGTGTTTTGCAGGTCACGTTTGAAGACTCAAGAGAAGGTCCTGAGGGTGACTCTGCAGAGAACGCAGTCGCGTAGACGAGACAGAGAGTGCTACAAAGCGATTCCTCCACGTTCGAGTTGCCGGCAGGATCATTTGGCGCCCACCTTGGGGCCCGAGTGATTCGTGGTCCCATATACACCACAGTTTTGAAGCTTACCAGAGTTTTACCAACTTCTTTGATAAGGAAAGATGCCAAGGAACAGACAACCATCACCTGCGCCATCTGCTGACGAAGGAGCTGTGACAATGGCGCAGGTCCTGGAGATGGTGCGCACGCTGCAGGATAACGTTGCGGCGTCAAAAGCTGAACAAGAAAGGATGCAGACGGAGTTGGCTGCGTCGCAAAGTAGGAACGACGAGCTGAATCCAGTCAACGAAGAGTTGAGAAGGACGTTGCAGGCGTAGAGGGAACACGTGGTAGAAGAAAGGATGGCTAGGCAGCGGTCACCACCAAGAGCGTTCCCCATGCCATTCTCCCCTGAAATCATGGGAACCATGGTGCCTCCCAACCTGGTGGGGGTAAAAGCGTCGTTCAAGGGGGTAGAAGACCCGAAGGCGCATCTGACGACATTCCACACCCAGATGATGTTGTCTGGGGGCTCAGACGCTGTGTACTGCAAAATGTTCATGAGCAAATTGAGCGGAATCGCCATGGAGTGGTTCGTGAGTTTACCAGAAGGGCATATCACGTCTTTCTCTCAGTTTTCAAAGCTCTTCACTGAGCAATATATCGTCAACAAAGCACCTGCAGTGGTGTCCTACGACTTGTTTGACGTGCGTCAGTACCAGGGTGAGTCGCTGAAAGACTACCTCAACCGCTTTGGAGCACAAGTGGTTAGACTGCCCAGCAAAGATGAAGATATGCTGGTGCACGCATTTAAGAAGGGAGTGCTGCCTGGCCCCTTCAGCGAGTCTCTCATCAGGAACCATCCTAGCACCTTTGCAGAGATCCGACGACGTGCGGTGGTGCACATAGTGGCAGAAACAGAGGTTTCTGAGAAGAGGGGAAGTGCTGCACCACCGAGACCGTGTGGTGGACCAGGAAAACCACAGCAAGCAAGGGTGCATGAAGCCAAGGAGGGGAAAAAGGTGCGAGAAAAACCTCGTCCCTATGCACCAGGCAAAAAGCAGAGCAGGGGGCGTGCAAGGGAGAATAACGCACCCCCAAGATACAACTTCATGGTGGGATTGGCGGACCTCATCGCCCTTCCTGCTGTAACAGCAAGACTACGAGTACTGGAGAAAACTGATAAGGTACTGGGTAGAAAGAAGAACGAGTGGTGTGAGTTTCACCAGGCCTTTGGCCACACACTTCACTCCTGTTTAGCGTTGGGGCACCAACTGGCGGAGTTGGTGAAGTCTGGTTTCCTAGCAGATTACCTGCGTGAGCCGCAAGGTGATCGCGCGTCAGGATCCCAGACTGGAGTATCGCGCGTCGCGATATCAAGTATGAGCCCCGAGGTCCGATCAAGGGGCAGATTTTCGCTGATTTCGTGGTCGAGCTCTCGTCAAAAGTAGCGCGAGTTGAGGGGGATGATTTCCGTTGGGTGCTCTCGGTGGACGGATCGTCGAACCAGCAGGGTAGCGGTGCTGGAGTCATCCTGGAAGGGCCCAATGGTGTGCTGATTGAGCAGTCCCTGAGTTTTGCCTTCAAAGCCAACAACAATCAAGCAGAATATGAGGCGCTGATCGCCGGAATCTTGCTGGCCAAGGAGATGGGAGCTAGGGTGCTAATGGCTAAGAGTGATTCACTGTTGGTCACGGGACAAGTAACAGGTGAGTTCCAGGCCAAGGATCCACAAATGGCGGCTTACCTAGAGTATGTGCAGGAGTTGAAGAGTTCCTTTGTCTCCTTTGAAGTGGTGCATGTGCCCAGAGAATAGAATGCTCGAGCTGACTTGCTAGCTAAGCTCGCCAGTTCCGGCAAGGGGGGTAGGCAGAGGACGGTGATCCAAGAAACTCTGAAGACGCCTAGAGCATTTGTGGCAGATCACCTGGTTCTTCAAATAAGCAAGTCGACGGAGAAAGCGGCGAGAAGTCACAGGTCTTTGACTCAGGAGACCTTGAGATCGCCGAGAATAAGAGCATGTCGGGGAGAGATGGTGAACATGACGCAGGTCTGTGCTACGCATGAGCCAGACACGTGGATAATGCAGTACCAGCGATGCCTGGCGGATGGCCTTCTCCCGCTGGATCCGACGGAGGCTAGGAAGATAAAGAAGAATTCTAGCAAGTTCACAATGATTGATGACGAGTTGTATAGGTTTGGGTTCACACACCCACTCCTAGAATGTGTACACGGAGAGAAATGTACAAGAATCATGGCCGAGCTCCATGAAGGGATATGCGCAAGTCACGTCGGGGGTCGAGCTCTGGCCGCAAGAACCCTCCGTGCAGGTTACTACTGGCCTACAATGAGGGAGGACTGCAAGAAGTATGCACAGTGTTGCAAGCAATGTCAGCAGCACGCCGATTGGCACAAAGCGCCTCCCGAAGAGTTGAAGTCAATTTACAGCCCTTGGCCGTTTCATACATGGGGGATCGACATTCTGGGACCTTTTCCATTGGCGATCAGGCAGATGAAGTACTTGGTGGTGGCAATTGAATATTTCACCAAGTGGGTCGAAGCAGAATCAGTGGCCCAGATCACCGCACACAAGATCGAAAGCTTTGTATGGAAGAACATCGTGTGCCGGTTTGGTGTGCCTAAGCGCCTGGTGTCGGACAACGGGACTCAGTTTGCAAGTCACCTGTTGAAGAAGCTGTGTGAAGGGGTGGGAATTCAACAAGTATTTGCATCCGTCGAGGACCCTCAGACAAATGGCCAAGTAAAGTCAGCCAATCGGGTATTGCTAAGAGGCTTGAAGAGAAGACTAGAGAAAGCCAAGGGATCGTGGGCTGAGGAGGGGCTGAGGAGGTACCCTGTATAGTTTGGGCGTACCACACCACCGAGCAGTCAGGAACCCATGAGAACCCGTTTAGCTTGGTCTATGGATGTGACGCAATGATTCCAGTGGAAATCCAGGAGAGCTCGCCGAGATTCCAGAACTTTGTAGCGGAAGACTCGAATGAGGAAAGAAGGCTGAATCTGGATTTGCTGGATGAGGTCAGGGAGGAGGCGAGAGTAAAGGCTGAGGCAGTGAAAAGAAGGATTGAACGAAGGTATAACTCAAAGGTGATGCCAAGGCAGTTTAAAGAAGGCGACCTGGTGATGAGGAAGGCCCACCAGTACGAGATGGAGAACAAGTTGTCGCCTAAGTGGACGGGACCGTTCAGGATAACCGAGGCGCTCGGGAACGGCGCCTACCGCTTAGAAACATTGGAAGGAGGGGCGATTCCTCACACTTGGAACGCCACGCACCTCAAGTTATATTACAGTTAAAAGCTTTGTAAGTAAGAACAAACATGAAGAGTTTGCAAGCTTTCTGTTAAAACAGTTTGAAGGGGGCACTCTTTTTTCCCTAAGGAGGGTTTTTAATGAGGCCACCCAATAAAGAAGAGTTTTTCAAAGTTTAAAGTGTTTTAGATTGCATCCTTGTTGTTGTTACGAAAGTTTTTGAAAAAAGACCTTGTCACTCGTATGTGATTTAAGGCGAGTTTGAAGTTATGTTGCATGCTTTCTAAAAAGTTTTTAAGTCTCCATCGCTTTTCGGCGATTGGCGGCATCAGTTAAAGCTGAGAGACCCCATCGCTTTTCGGCGATTGGCGGCATCAGTTAAAGTTAAAAGTCCTCATCGTCTTTCGGCGATCGGAGGCACCAGCAATGTTTAAAAGACCTCAACGCCCTCGCGCGTCCTGAGGCGAGAAAGAGTTAAAGTCCTCAGTGCATCCAGGGGGAGGAGATGTACGCCCTGGGCAAGTTGAGGCACCGGTTAAAGTCCTCCTCGACTTTGTGCGAGTGCAGGCGAGAGCAAGTTAAAAGTCCTCAGTGCATCTAGGGAAGAGGAGATGTAATCCCTGGGCAAAGTAGAGGCATCAGATAAAGTCCTTCTCGCCGTCGAGCGAGTTCAGGCGAGATAAAGACCTTCTCGCCGACGAGCGAGTTCAGGCCAGATAAAGACCTTCTCACCGTCGAGCGAGTTCAGGCCAGATAAAGACCTTCTCGCCGTCGAGCGAGCTCAGGCAAGATAAAGACCTTCTCGTCGTCGAGCGAGTTCAGGCAAGATAAAATCCTTCTCGTCTCGAACGAGTTCAGGTACGGTGTGGAGGGTGGAAGAAGTTTAAAGGATAGCTAAGGTAGGTTCGAAGAGAACGCCTAGCTATCCGGCCTATTGTTCTGAAACTCAGGGAGGTAGAGAAGGATCCGAAAGGCGCCTCTACCCCCAGATGAGGGAACAATAGCCAAGTTATGAAGGCAAAAGGAGGCTTACATCGCCGGGACCCGATGACGATCAGAGGAGATTCGGGCGATGGCAAGAGTAAGGGCCCGTTTCGATGGAGCAGATCAGGTGAACTATGTCTTAAACTATCAGTTGGATTGAAATTTGCTGTTTAGTAAGTAGTTTCACGCTGAAGCTCGTTGCCTTAAGTTCACAAGTTATTAGAATGCTATCGTTCGAAAGTTGATAGTCTGATCGAGTTCGAAGCAGTAAGTAAACAGTTGCGCCCGCAGAATCGCTAAGTTAAATTCGTTTAAGCGGTTTTTACAAGGAGAAGCAAAGCAAACAGAGAGACCATATGTGGAAGCAGAAAAATTTATAATAAGGTGGTATCAGTTCGAAATGCATAAGAAGAAAAGGAAAGTTGTTACAAAGTTTGTGCAAAGAAAATAGGTAAATGAGTGATGGAGGGAAGCAACTAATCTTCAGAAGGAACGATCTTCCCATCCACCACTTCATTACATATTGACACCATGGAGAGGTCGAGATCGGGGTATTGGCAGGCGACTTGCTCCAGGGCAGCGTCGAACCCAGCGGCGAGGACTTGGGCAGAGCTCAGCTCAAGCTCTTCATTTTGTTGCTTGAGCCCTTCGGTTTGCTGCTTCAGCTCGTCAGCTCGTCACCCACACTCGCTTCTTGCTTTCCTCCTGCACCTGGGCCAGCTCTGCAGCAATCTTTTCATTCTCCTTTCTGGCTTCGGCGAGCTTAGCCACGGCGTCATCCCTCTCCTTTTCAACCTTTCCTAGAAGAACCTCCCGATCAACCGACCTTTTCTCAAGGTTCTCTACCTTGGCTGCATCTACTTTTATTGATGCCTCCAAGTCAGCCACCTTGAGCCGGTAGGGAACCAGCTTACTCTTTAGCTCGATCTTCTCTTGAGCTAGGAGGTGCAGTTTCTGGCGTAGATCGGAGGTCTCCTTGTGTGCGACGCGCAGCTCGGCACTCATGGCATCCTCCACCCTTGAGTGGTCGATCTCTGCCATCATGAGGTTGCAAGACAGCTTCTCCGCCTTGATTCTTATCAAGCGATTCTCCTCTTCGAGTGTGGAGATATCATCCTGAAGTTTCTTGTTGGAGCTCTCCACAGCTTTTGTTATGATAGAGGGGAGGTCCTCTGCCATCATTTTGAGCTTGGCCGTGAAGGGCCCCCAGATTCCTTTGACCGCGAGGGGAAGGCTTGCAACCGCTGTTGGTGGAGGTGCTGAAGGAGCCTGGTGCTGGCTCTCACCACCACCCTCTTGGATTGGTTGGTGAGGTTGGGCTTCTTGGCGTGGTGGTGACCTGGGGGACTCGGTAATGATTATTGGCGAGTTATGAGCGCCCTCATCCCCACCTGGCGCAACTTCAGCGATTGAGGCAGTCAAAGGAGGACCCTCTCCAGCAGATACGAATGGCGTGGAGGCGCTCGGAGGGTTCTCCATGAAGTTGGGCTCGTTGGCCTCAACCGTAGGAAGTGCTGCTGCCAAGGGTACTGCTTGGACTGGCGGTGTTGGAGCTGGGGGAGAAGGCGGTGTTGGTGTTGGAAGAGCAGGTGGTGAAGAAGGTGCCACCCTTCTCCTTTTGCACGAGCCATCGCGGGAACTGCAAAGGAAAAAACAAAAAAGAAAGATGAACGAACGTGGTAGAGATCGACTCGATTGTGGACGAAGGATGAAAAACGAACGAACGAAAGTTCGTTGCGATGAAAGTAATGGAAGACGAAGCCCTAAGTTACGAAAAGGGAGAAGAAGAAGAAACAACCCACATCATATGCACCAGGCAGATAATGGATGATGCAAATCGGTTAAAATGCAGCAAATATCAACAGAGGAAGTAAAAGAGGTACCTTTCGATGATCAGATAAGCGTTGAAGGGAGTTGGGGATCGAGAGAGTCGAAGAGCGTCGTGGGTTTGCAGAGAAGACTCAGAGCGTTTTGAGAAGGCAAAAAGATGATGAAACAGTAAAAATGAAAAGGGTTTAAGGGTTTTTCAATTGTTTTTGGAAGCGCAAACGACAGCTAAAGATGACCGTTGATGAAGCCACGTGTCGAGCGATTGGAAAGGTGTTTGGTGGAACGTCAGAAAAGCAGAAGGTACGAACGTTTGGAATTCTGCGCCAGCGCCACGTAGATCGGTAGTGACGTGACCTCTTAGTCTTTTCGCTGGACAAGTCTTCGCTTAAGACTGGGGGGCTTGTGTACCACCCAGGTAGTCGGAAGTGATGACGTGGCAGCAAGCTATTATGTAGGCGTGTTGAGCAGGGCTCATGGCTGGCAGAAGGGAAGGAAGTCGGGGGGCTTGTGTAGTCAGCAGTTATTAAGTTGGCGTGCTCCGATCTCTAGCATACCTAAAACGGCGGTCACCAGGTTTGTGATGAAGTCGCCGGATGCGAACCCAGACGACCAAGTGATCAGAGATCGCCGAAAGGAGGACATCGCCGAAGGATCAGGGAAGTTTGTTCCAGGCTTTCGAAGCAGAGGATGAAGTCGTCAGGTGGTCATTCCCTAGCTAGCCAGAGGTTGAGGTCGAGGAACAGCTTACCTGAGCATGCACGATGAAGCAGGTGAAGTAGATCATGAAGGCGGCCGGCGAGACCACAGGGAAGGTGTGTATGAAGGCACCCGTACTCGCCACGCAGAAGAGATCACGCTCCAAGGCAGCTATGCGCTGAGTTGTTTCATGCATAAGTAACTTAGCCAAAAGCCTGAAGAGTAAGAAGTGGCGCCCAAGTCAAGGATGCTCCAGATGGTGACACGTGTACAGCTGGATGCGAGCCACGTGTCCAGATGTGTAACTGTCAGGAGAGAGAAAGTGCACAGGTATATAAGAGATTCTAACGAACTTCTGAGGTACGCGCGTTTTAGATTACCTCTTTTACGCTTGCGAGAACTTGAGTACGCTGAGAGAGAATATTGCACGGTTCCTGTTCTTAGTTTTCTCTTAGTATTTTGGTGGTTCAGTCGCTGACTTGGGCGTCGGAGCGTGATCGGCCGCAGCGGCGCCGTTTTGTCTTTTGCAGGTTCTGGAGGTGAATCAAGGCGAAGGACCGAAGCTAACACGGCGCAAAGTCGATCCAGATTTGACGAGGCAGGGTTCTTGCGTCCTGGTCAACAGGCAGGATCAAGTAGCTTCACTTTGATTTTCACTTGAGCAAAAATACTAAAAAATCTAAACATTTAAGCGACCAAAACTAGTACTTTTAAGTAGGGGTGGCAAAGTGGGTCATGCCCTACGGGGCGGCCCGCTGAAAAAAACGCGGGGTAGGTTGCTTATTTCAACCCGCTTGCCCGCCTCGCATAACCCACAGCCTGCGCGGACCAAGTGCGTGGCGGGGCAGGTTGACCCACATAACCCACATAACTTTAAAATGTATAATTTTCTTTTGCACCCCCATCTTTTCTTCATGTAGCCTCATATTTCACATTCCGAATTTTTTAATAACATCTTGCTACGCATGTCTCATGAAAATAATATTATAAGACCATTTACCTAATGCATCTAAATAAATAAAATTTCAAAATTTTTATTTAAAAAAATATTTTTTTAATAAAATATTTCTTATGCATGCTAGCCCGTGGATCAATCCTTATGCGGGGTGGGTTAGAAAAATCAGCCCGCAAATTTTATGCGGAACGGACCAACTCGACCCGCTTTTTGCAGACTAAGTGTGGAACGGGCCAATGCGAGACGGGACAACCCGCATTGTCACTCCTACTTTTAAGCCTATACATCTAAAGTAAATTAGCTTCTCTTACCCCGAATTTACTTAAAATTCATGGAAAAAAATTAAGCTTGAATTTCAAGAGTCTACCTACAAGTTTCTAAATAAAAAACAAAAAAAAAACAGAAATTATAAAGATATCTAAAAGTTAATTGAGAAAATTAAAATTCTCAACTATACAAGTAAAGGAAGGATATGAAAATTCGAAGACATTACAAAATAAAAATTAACTTACTATGTTTCAAAATTCAATTGAAAAAATATCGTTCGTAATTTGTCATTGTCTATTGGGTAGGATCTAATTATGAAGAAAGATAAGAAATGAAGTCAATTGGAGAGAGAAAATGAAAGAGCTGGAATGAGAGTAAATCTCTTGAATGATATCTCTCTTTAAAGAAAATTAACCACAATTACTTTTTCCGATCAAGATTTTTCCTCGTTTTCTAAAAACAGAATAATAAGAAGCAGCTTGAGAATGTCTTAATGAATAAAGTCAAAATTTCATTCACGTGCTTGCTCTTATTTTTCCCCCTTCATACAAATAAAGGAAAAAAAATCTTGAGTTTTAATTATAAATACTCCCTTTTCCCTCATTTTTGTTTTCTATACATTAAAAAGACGAAGAAATTGGAGTTATACTTCATTTCTTTAAGTTACGTTTTTTCACATATTTATAATGTATAACATTCAATATTTAGATTGTTATGTTAATGTAATCAAGTTTCTTGATCTTTTTATTAATGATATAAGCTGAGCATGTTTCTATATAAAAGATTACAATTATCCTAAAAAATATTTATCCGTGTGTGTTAAAAGTACAATTACTTTTTTAGACCCCATCATGTCATATTAGATTTAAGAAGAAGAATTTTAAGAAAAATTCGTTCAAATGTTAAAATTCTTAATAGAATTTTTAACTTTTGTGGTTGCTCCAATCAAAATAATTTTTTTTTTAATTTTTAATTTTAGTCAAATTATTGTATTAACTATTTTAACAAAAAAAAATTATAAATACGTACTGCAAGTATGTTTTATTTACAGCAATAAGTTAATATTATGAAAGTAGACGATATTATATAAACTTTAACTAAAATTAGTTAATTTAATGTTTAAAAAAATGTAAAATTCCGTTCACAGTAAAATGATGTTTGCCTTTTTCTTCATTTTGTTTTATTTTATTTTCTGATTTGTTATAAGTGTGAATTGTTTTTCTTAGATTTTTTTTTATTTAGCCATGAGTCATTCTTTCAATTAATCGTTTAGCAACAATTAATCAATTGAACAACTCTACATTATATGCTCTTATGAATTCTTGAAATTCTACTTTAATCATTCATACATATTGTTTGTCTTGAGCAATTACCAACTAGCCCTCATGTCACCAAAATTCATAGCACCAATTGACAAAATCTTTGTAGCTATATTAAACCTTTTAGGATATGTTTAGATAACTTTTTCCATGAACTAGAAGAAAATGAAATAAGTTTCATATAAACTAATATAAGTTGTTTGATATAATATTTATAATTGTACAGGTCGGTACCGAACGAGCTAGTCACTCGGTCTCGATGATCGACTAACCGCGTTAAAATACATCTAAGACACCTGTTCTTGTCGGTTGACTTGCTCGTCAGTTGACTCTATTGACGAGCTCTAGCTCCGTCTGTCTCTTCGCGAATCCGTCCTATCTCTTGCTGCTCTGGAATGTAGCTTCATTAAAACAGAGGGAGCCCTACCTATTGATTGTACTTCGACGATCAAGTCAGTACAGGACTTATAAGAATTTAAGAAGTAATAAGTTGTAGTCTTAGAAAAAACGTCCCTAAACCTGGGGTCTCAAGCCCATTTTATAGCTTACTTCTTGTAACAACTTTCTATCGCGAGAATCTAATCTCAATTGAAAGCATACTCAACAAGAAAATATTATGTTCAGGGGCACACTCTCACGGTGCTGCAACAAAACAAAATCTTTCTTCCAGGGAGTGCATAAAATAATAATAGAATAACCACCAGGGCACCAACTCATGTACCCACTTCAGGGGTTCATTCTGCTTACGCGGGCACCCTTGTTATACATGCAACCTAACCACTACGTGCCCTAAAACACATGGGCTTAGATTTAAAAAGAAAACATTTACTTGACCCAGACACCACATGTACTAAACGTACCCCTAGGTTCACAAATACCCTTTAGTAGTAGGCTTATGCTTACCTATAAAAGGTTGTTTCAATTATGCCAAGACGAGTTTACTAACCAAACTGGGCCCAACCACATGGCCCATTTTACTAGCCTAACAGCCGAGCTGACCTGCCTACGCCATGCATCGAGATCCGACCCCCGAGCACTGATTCCTGAGCACTCTGTCCAGTACACAAGCTCCCCAGACTCGAGTTGAGCTTGGCTAACCGAAGAGTCTTCCGAGTGCTATGGTTGCTGACACGACGGTTTCTCAGTGGGTAGGTGATAACCCAGTAAACCTCAACTAGCTTAAGCTAATGCATGTTCTGTTACTTAACTTAGTAAACATCGACTAGCTTAAGCATGACAACTATTGTAAATGCGGATAACTCGTCTCTTTAGCTAACTCATCTCTACATCAAGCTCAATCTAGGCATGAAAAACCCTGTGGTTCCTAAAGAACTAACCTTTTGCTGAACTATACCCCATAGCCACTACGAGCTAATGCTCAAACTCGACGTATATAGGTGTATATCTCGATCTCACCCGATTTTGCTCTGTAGAGTGCTTACTCGGGTATTTACATATTTCTTGGCTTAGTTGTTTCTTCCTGTGCTAAGGAGGATTAATCTATCTTCTAAGGGTATCTAACTTAGATGCTGATTTACACCCCGAGTCAACCCCTATTTATCATAAGCATAAGCAGACAATTCCAGATCATTCCACAAAGTGCTCAAACTCGAGTGTCGCTCTCTAATGAGCTAGCCCAACTTACCATACGCTTAGACAACTTATCTGCAGGGTGCCTAGCTCGGGTGATCGCTCGCACACCGAGTTAGGTCATCTTACCTTGCTCTGAGCCAAACAACTTAGTCATAGCGAATCAAACTGCAGAGCGCCCGTGCTCAAGTTGTTGTATTGACACCGAGCTAGGTCGTCTTACCATGCCAATAGATAATCATTTTACACAAAGGGTGCCTACTCGGATAATCTTACTGAGACAAGTCGTCTTATCTATCAATAGATAATCAACTCCCACATAGGGCGCCTACTCGGATAATCTTACCAAACAGGTTGTCTTATCTGACAGTGGATACTCAAGGCGCCTACCCAGATAATCTTACTAAGACAGGTCGTCTTACCTAACAGTAGATACCTAGGGCGTCTACTCGGCTAATCTTACCGAGATAGGTCGTCTTACTTGACTTCAGACCAAACAACTTCATCGTGCTTGAACTCAAAATCTTACTGAGCAAAGGTCGTCTTACCTGACTTTAAGCCAATCTTTAAAGGGCTTGAACTCAGAACCTTATTGAGCAAAGGTCGTCTTACTTGACTTTAAGCCAAACAATCTTAGAGCGCCTGGATTTAGAATCTTACCAAGAACAGGTCATCTTATCTGACTTTAAGCCGACAATCTCAGAGCGCCTGGACTCATAATCTTACTGAGAACAGGTCGTCTTACCATACCTTACTATTTACTAATGCAGTGCGCTTACACGACTAGTCGAGTTACGTCTTACCATGTCTTATGCTTGCCAATGCAGTGTGTCTACTCGACTAACCGAGTTACGTCTTACCATGCCTTACTGCTTAAATGCAGTGCGCCTACTCGGCTAACCAAGTTACGTCTTATCATGCCCATAGATAACGAATTTACTTGCAGGGTGCCTACTCAGATACTCTTACCAAGAAAGGTAATTTTATATGCTAATAGATAATCAGTTTATGCACCAAGTTGATTTCTAAAGAATCGTTGGAGTTTAGTTGACTTGCTCGCCGGTTGACTCTGATGACAAGCTCTAGCTCCGTTTGTCTCTTTGCGAATCTATCATATCTCTTGCTGCTCTGGAACATAGCTCCATTGAAACAGAGGAAACTCTACCTGTTGATTGCACTCCGACGATCAAGTCAGTACGGGACTTATAAGAATTTAAGAAGTAGTAAGTTTTAGTCTTAGAAACAATGTCCCTTAGCCTGGGGTCTCAAGCCCCTTTTATAGCTTACCTCTTGTAACAACTTTCTATCACGAGAATATAACCTCAAATGAAAGCATATTCAACAAGAAAATATTATGTTAAGGGGCACACTCTCACGGTGTTGCAACAAAACAAAATCTTTCTTTCAGGGAGTGCATAAAATAATAATAGAATAACCACCAGGGCACCAACTCTGATGGAGGAGGGCCAAGCTCACCACACCATGGAAGCCAAGATCCAAGACTAGACCGTCTAGAGCCATGTGAGGAGCGTCTAGACTCAAGAGGGGAGCGTCTAGCATAAGATGAGGGGCGACTACAAAAGGAGCGTCTAGGAGGAAGCCTAGACCGTCTAGGACCTATCACTAGGTCCATGGCCAAGCATCTTCACGCACAATTGGGTCAAGCAACGGATGGGAGGGAGAAGACCTTATACATGCTACATGAAGGCCCATTAGGGGTGGCTTAGTAGTTAGTGTAGTGTTAGAAAGCATAAACTTGTCTCATTTTGTTTTAACCTAGCTAGCTCACGATTTCTAGAATAATCTCCACTAGGAACGACCATGTGCTCCAAGTGCCATGTGCGTCCACATTTCCATTTCATTTTGCTTACATTTCATGTGCAATTAGCTTAACATTTACGACCTCCTTAGCCTATAAAAGGAGATGCCTAGCACTTGTATTTGCAAGATTAATGAGAGTAATGTTATGCTGCCCACATTGTGCCATACATTGCTTTTGCCTAGTTTCTAGGACCTAATCTTCATCTTCACCATCTATCAAAGGGCTGGCCGAACCTCCCTTCTTCCATACTCATCATGCACCTTCAAGATCACCACAACTCCTAGGAGGATCTTGCCCATTTCAAACCATAGCTTCCGCACCATTTTTCACAACATCCAAGAAGAGCTCCATGAGAATGTCATCATTTGGTATCATGAGCATAGGTTCTTCAAAGATGAGTATTTCTTTGTCATTTTCTTTTTTAGTTCTTCTTATTTCCTAGTTGTTCATCTTTTTTCCATATTTGTCTTGATTGTTTTTTTAATTTTTGCTTTGAATTGGTGTGCTGTTTGGAAATTCCAATTGGTGCATCTTGTTCAATTGTTCTTGAGCAATCTTTGTGCAATTTTTGGTAGGATTCCATACACTTTGTGTTGCTGTTTTTATTTTTAGGTATTTGAGTCCTTATTGAAATTTTATTTGGTTTATTTTATGCTCTTTGAGTCTTTTAATTTCTGAATCTATATGTGTTTTGTCTAGTCATGTTTTTCCAAAATGTCATCAAATCACAGTAGTACTTTGTTTGGCTTATTTGTTTCTTGATTTTGGTCTAAATGTTTGTTTTGAATTTGTTGTGTTTTTGATCCTTTGGTGCCTTTTATTTTTAGCTTGAGTTCATATTTGTGTTTAGATCTACACAAATTCCTTTTCACCAATTCCATTGTGTTTTTCTTTTGGTATCTTGCTGTTTTTTTCCAGATTTGACAGAATCCCCTGTTTTGCATAACTCTATGCTGGCTGTTTTGCTTAAGAAAATTATTTTTCCCACATAGGAAATTTCTGATTCTCTGGATTATGAAAGATTGAGGTGTTACAGAAATGTCAAAAAAAGAATCAGTTCAAAAGAGTCAATAGAAAAAAAATGATAAATATTATAAAAACAGTGTGCAAATCTGGCGCTACAGTTGGCGTAACTGAACACTGATTTTAGAAAATTTATTAAACAAAAATGTTTCATGCGTTTGGAGTGAAACCAACGCCAGAATTTAGTTAAGATCTTGAATTATTTGCATATAAATTTTCAGAAGCAAATATTAAAAGGACAGCTCAGCATAAATCGGGGAAAATCACGCTCTCTGGCCCACAACAATTTTTTCAGTGGTGCTGTTTTTTATTTTTAAATCAATTCTAGTGCTATTCTTAGGATCCATTTTGTGTACCTACCTTTCTTTGAGTACCTTTATTTGCTTGTCTAATATTTCTTTGGAACTCTTTCTAGTTGTCACAATTTAACTCCATTTGTGTGGTACTGTTTTTCCAATTAAATTGTTTCTTGCTTTAATTCTTTGGCCTCTAAATTTGGTGCTGGATTGATTCTCAATTGGTGCTTATTTGAGTGGAAATTTGACTTGAGTGAGGTCTAGTTTGCTTGATAGGTGCTGGATTGGAGAATTAATTCCCTAATTCTAAGAGGAACAAAGGCAAGGGCAGAAACAAATACCTACCAAAAACACCACAAACACTTGGAAGGCCCAACAAAGAAAAGACAACCAAGGAAGTGTCAATAGCAAAAGAAAATCAACAAAAGGAGTTTTCTTTAATTTTCTTTGCAACTTAACTTTTGTTAATTACTTCTTTAATTACATGATTAGACGGTGAGTGTGTCTTCAAGGGCTCCAAGTGTCCAAGAAGCCTCACCTAGGGCCGACTAGTGTAGAACTATCTAGTTTAGCAATTGTTAATTGTTTTTAATTGCATCTCTTTGCTTAATTAGTTATGCTTTTCAATTGTGTTGCTTTGTTTAAGCTTTGTTAATCCTTGCTTGGGTAATTAGTTAGCTTGCATTGTTTTCTTGCATTAAAATCTGATTTCTCCAACTTAATTGTGTTCTAAGTGGTTTACTAAGAGAAAGCTTTGTGTGAAGACATTGAGGGATAGTTTTTGGCTAAGGCAAAGGCTTGGTATTTAAGTAGTCCACTGTGACTCACCTCCCTTACCTGGAAAACTACCTTCTTTGACTTTCCTAAATTTTCTCAAGGTAAAATACTTGTATACACAAAGCTTTAGTCATATCTTCTTCTTCTCATTCTGCAAAGTCTATTGAAAGTGAAGTAAAATCTATAAAAACTCTTTTGAAAGAAGTTTCACAAGCTGTGCAAATGATTTCATTTAGACAATTGGAGAATGAGACTAAAATCAATGAGTTGACTAAAGCCCAAGAAGAGAAGTCTCAAAAATCAAAAAAAATCTCATACTCATGCATCCCATTCTAAAAGTAATGAGTCTCTAGAGGAGGGAAGCCTTAGAATCAATGACTATTACCAACCACCCCCTAGAAGAAATAGGCAAAGGGAGCAAAAGGGGCCAAGGGAGGTTAGAGTAGACCTACCTCACTTCCATGGTAAGGAGAATGTAGAAATCTACCTAGATTGGGAGATGAAAGTAGAACAACTCTTTGCTTGCCATAGGGTGAGTGAAGAACGCAAGGTACCCCTAGCCGCCCTTAGCTTCCAAGGGAACGCCATGTATTGGTGGACCTCTCTCGAAAGAGAAAGACGTCTTCATAGGGAACCTCCCATTACGTATTGAAATGACCTTAGGGGAGCCCTAAGACGTCGACATATACCCTCATACTACCATAGGGAGTTAATGAACAAGCTCCAAAGACTCCAACAAAAAAATATGAGTGTAGAGGAGTATAGGCAGAAAATAGAGCTCTACATGATGAGAGCATCCATTAGGGAAGAGGAGGACACCACCATAGCTAGGTTCCCTAGTGGCCTTTCACTTGAGATAAGAGATAGGGTAGAAATCCTTCCCTACCAAGACTTGAATGACTTGGTTCAACTTTGCATTAAAGTTGAACAACAAATTTTGCACAAAACTTCAAGTCAAAGGGTGAGTTCCTACTCTAGCTTTTATCCTAAGAAAGAATATAGAAGGGAGGGTAGCACATCAAGAGAAAAACAAAAAGAACCTACCAAACCCTTAACCAAGGAAACCTCCACCCCACCCATCCGAGCTAGAGATGTTAAGTGTTTTAAGTGCTATGGAAGAGGGCATGTGCAAGCACAATGCCCAAACCAAAGGACGTTGTTTTTAAAGGGTGTAGATGAATACACTAGTGGCGAGGATGAGCCTAGTGAGAGATAGGAAGGGGGAGAGGATGAGAGGGTAGCTCCACTAGAGGGAGAATTGCTAATGATTAGGAGAACCCTCAGCAATCACCCTAGCACATCCATATAAACACAAAGGGAGAACATATTCCATACAAGATGCAATGTTTTAGAAAACATATGTTCCCTCATTGTGGATAGTGGATCTAGTTGTAATTGTTGTAGTGCTAGAATGGTGGAAAAGCTTAATCTACAAGTAGTTCCTCACCCAAAACCTTACAAATTACAATGGATTAATGAAAATGGGGAACTAAGTGTAGATAAGCAAGTGGAAATCAAGTTTTCCATAGGGAACTACAAAGACAAAGTTTTATGTGATGTAGTGCCTATGGAAGCTTGCCACATCTTATTAGGGAGACCATGGCAATTTGACAAGAAAACCTTGCATGATAGTCTCACTAACGAGATTTCCTTCACCCACAAGCATAAGAAATTTGTACTTAGTCCTTTACCACATTCTCAAGTGGTGAAAGACCAAATACAAATGAAACATAAGAGGGATGAGGAAAAAAAAAAGAGTGCTAGAAAAGGAGAAAATCCTTAGGGATAGGAAGGCGTGGGAGAAGAGTGTTCCTTCCCACAAGGTTGCTCAATAAGAAAAACCTTTTGAAAACGTTTTGGAAAATTTGCTTCTTGTTGAACAACCAAGCCTAGTCTTTTGTAAAGGAACACTTACATGCACTGCCACAAGTAATGAACTCATGAGTCTACCTCCTCAAATAGAAAAACTTTTAAGTAAATTTGAAGATATATTCTCTAATGAGGGACCCATTGGACTCCCTCCCATTAGAGGTATAGAACATCAAATTGACTTCATTCCGAGGGCAAGCCTACCAAATAGGCCCGCTTATAGAACAAACCCCGAGGAAACCAAGGAGATAGAGTCACAAGTTCAAGACTTGTTGGAGAAGGGTTGGGTTCAAAAGAGGCTAAGCCCTTATGCTGTACCTGTCTTGTTGGTGCCCAAAAAAGATGGAAAATGGCGCATGTGTTGTGAGTGTAGAGCAATTAACAACATCACCATCAAGTATAGGCATCCAATCCCAAGGCTTGATGACATGCTTGATGAACTACATGGGTCAACCATATTCTCTAAAATTAACCTTAAAAGTGGATATCACCAAATTCGAATCAAAGAGGGTGATGAATGGAAAACCGCTTTTAAGATCAAATTTGGATTATATGAGTGTTTGGTGATGCCCTTTGGGCTCACTAATGCCCCTAGTACATTCATGAGGCTCATGAATCATACCTTGAGAGATTGCATAGGTAAATATGTAGTAGTTTATTTTGATGATATCCTAGTGTATAGTAAAACCCTAGAAGACCATCTAAGTCACCTTAGGGAAGTTCTTCTAGTGCTTAGGAAAAATAGTCTTTTTGCCAATAGGGATAAGTGCACCTTTTGTGTAGATAGTGTAGTTTTCTTAGGTTTCATAGTCAACAAAAGGGGGGTGCATGTTGACCCCGAGAAAATCAAAGCCATCCGAGAGTGGCCCACTCCACAAAATGTAAGTGATGTAAGGAGTTTTCATGGGTTAGCTAGCTTCTATAGAAGGTTTGTGCCTAATTTTTCAAGTCTAGCTTCTCCTTTGAATGAACTTGTAAAAAAAGATGTTGCATTTTGTTGGAATGATAAGCATGAGCAAGCCTTCCAAAGGCTAAAGTCTCAACTCACCAATGCACCAATTCTATCTCTTCCAAATTTTTCCAAAACTTTTGAGATAGAATGTGATGCATCGGGAGTAGGCATAGGTGTGGTATTGTTGCAAGGTGGACACCCCATTGCATATTTTAGTGAAAAACTCCATGGTGCCACCCTCAACTATCCCACCTATGACAAAGAGCTTTATGCTCTTGTGCGAGCCCTAAAGACTTGGGAACACTACCTTGTGTCCAAAGAATTTGTCATCCATAGTGATCACGAGTCTTTAAAATATTTAAAGGGCCAACACAAGCTCAACAAGAGACATGCTAAATGGATGGATTTTCTTGAACAATTTCCTTATGTAATCAAATACAAGAAAGGAAGCACCAATATAGTGGCCGATGCTCTTTCGAGACGGCATACACTCTTTTCAAAATTAGGTGCTCAAATTCTTGGATTTGATCACATAAGAGAGCTTTACCCAGAGGATCAAGAATTTTCATCCATCTATGCCCAATGTCAACATAGAGCGCAAGGAGGGTACTATGTGGCCGAGGGATATCTTTTTAAAGAAGGAAAACTTTGCATTCCCCAAGGCACACATAGGAAACTCCTTGTCAAGGAATCACATGAGGGGGGACTCATGGGCCATTTTGGAGTTGATAAGACTCTAGACATTTTGAAAGCAAAATTTTGTTGGCCACACATGAGAAAAGATGTCCAAAGACATTGTTCTAGATGCATATCATGTTTAAAAGCCAAGTTAGAACAATGCCTCATGGACTCTACACTCCCTTGCCGATTGCAAATGCTCCTTGGGAAGACATTTGCATGAACTTCATTTTAGGACTCCCTAGGACTGCAAGAGGCCATGATTCTATCTTTGTGGTAGTGGACCGTTTTAGCAAAATGTCCCATTTTATTCCTTGCCACAAAGTAGATGATGCTCAAAATATTTCTA
This sequence comes from Phaseolus vulgaris, assembly GCF_051622355.1. Classification (NCBI taxonomy): domain Eukaryota; kingdom Viridiplantae; phylum Streptophyta; class Magnoliopsida; order Fabales; family Fabaceae; genus Phaseolus; species Phaseolus vulgaris. Next base: position 21,073,610 of record NC_143501.1, on the reverse strand, counting down.
GACTCTTCTTTAGAGAAGTGGTGAGACTTCATGGTCTCCCTAGAAGTATAGTATCCGATAGAGATCCCAAGTTCATAAGCCACTTTTGGAAAACTCTTTGGGGCAAACTTGGAACAAGACTACAATTTTCAACTTCTTGTCATCCTCAAACGGATGGCCAAACTGAAGTAGTCAACCGATCTCTTGGGACTATGCTTAGGGCTATCATGAAGGGAAACCATAAATCTTGGGATGAGTATCTTCCCCACATTGAGTTTGCTTACAATCGAGTAGTCCACAAGACTACTAATGCTTCTCCTTTTGAAGTAGTATATGGATTTAATCCTCTCACACCTATGGATTTGTTACCTCTTCCTAATCCACAAGAATTTGTGCATAAGGAAGGAGTAATCAAAGCCGAATTTATAAAGAAAATGCATGAGAAGATTAAAATCCAAATACAACAACAAAATGTACACAAAATACAACAATAAAGGGAAGAAAGAAATCATTTTTGAGGAAGGAGACTTAGTTTGGGTTCACCTTCGCAAAGATCGATTTCCAACTCAAAGGAAGTCCAAACTAAGTCCCCGAGGTGATGGACCCTTTCAAGTCCTCAAGAGAGTCAATAACAATGCATACAAATTGGACCTACCTCTTGAATATGGAGTACATGACACTTTTAATGTAATTGATCTTTCTCCATTTGTAGGTACCAATGACGACGAGGACGAGCTGGATTTGAGAACAAATTCTTTCCAAGGGGGAGGGGATGATGGAGGAGGACCAAGCTCACCACACCATGGAAGCCAAGATCCAAGACTAGACCGTCTAGAGCCATGTGAGGAGCGTCTAGACTCAAGAGGAGAGAGTCTAGCACAAGATGAGGGGCGACTACAAAAGGAGCGTCTAGGAGGAAGCCTAGACCATCTAGGACCTATCACTAGGTCCATGGCCAAGCATCTTCACGCTCAATTGGGTCAAGCAACGGATGGGAGGGAGAAGACCTTTTTAAACCAAAACATAGACATATTATTTACATATAATTCTGATAAGTTTAAACCTTTTTAAAAACATCAGGATGTCAATACATAAATCAAATTATCAATCAAGGAATCCAGCAACTTAGTCTAATTTCAGACTATAAGCGTATCGGCTCAAAAGAAAGACTTTGCCTTCTTGTTATCTACTGCAGTTTCCCAAACATCCATTGTGATTATAGTTGTACCCAAAAAAATTCCACTCATGCAAACAAAGAATCCAACCAAAATCTAAACTTAATACTATCTCTACAAGGAAAAGAGTATAATCCCATAAATGTATGTGCAAAAATTACAATAAATAATTGTTTATGATTTACCAGAACTTCAATGGTTGTTGCATTGCAAGGACCCTTAAAGGACAGAGGTTGCAACAGGAATATTTTATTGTTGGGTATGAGAAGTTTTGCGTTATTCTGAATTGCACCACACACGTCCTTCCATGACGAAAGCCTTACAGTTAAGTTGAGAATTACATATATAACATCAGATATCATACATAAACATATTTGTATATAGAAAAAAAAATAAAGTGTGATAGAAAGTAGAAAAAATATACTTGTGTATTCCCCATAGCACCGTAGCAAAAGGATAAAACTTTTTCATTAACAATTTAATCCAAAGTTTACTTAATGCATGAAGAGCACAGGTTTTGTGACAAGTGGTAAACCAATTTCAACAGAGGTCATTTAAAATCATCCACGAACAAAGTACCAAATGCAATCTTACCTTGGGTAGAGGAACATCCCACTTTCCAGCCTTCTCTTTCCTCTTTTGAATAATTGTGTTCTTGAGAACCTAAAATCAGAAATTCAATTTAGATGCTTCGGCGAAAAGAAATCATGAATCAAAACTATCATTCAATAATTTACGTGAGACATGCCTTTGCTCTCGTCGTGTTATCACGGTCCAGAAGATAAGCAGGAACGGCTCCATCTTGAACATTATCATCAGCCTTCAGCCTAGATGTTGACTCTTCATGCATGGCTAAACTGTCAACCACAACAGGTAAATCATTATCATCTCATAAACTTAACTACTACCAAGCTAGTTATTTAACATCAATCAACAAACCTTTAATAAACACATCATTCAATACAATCTAGACATAACGAATCGACCAAAAACATTTTTTTTACATCAACGCAAAAAATGCAGCACATTAACAACTAAAACACTCCCCCCACGTCACACACACAAAACAACATACATTAGCAAATACAAAAAATCAGTCCACAAAAAAAAAATTAAAAGCTATGAAATGAGAAAATTCTCACGTCTTCTTCATCTGCATCTTTCTAGCATAATTTTTCTTGGCAATAATCTTTACCTTGATACCAAGGGCCTGTTCCACAAGAATTAAAATCCAATTAGATTCTCGAAAATACAACCATATAACTCAAATTCCAAATTCCAAATAAAAAGAGGCAAAACCTTTTAAGCCATAGCGGAGCGCTTGTGAACTTTCCGAGCCTCTTTCTTGCACTTGCGTTTGAAGTGCTCAAGGCGATAAGCCATAGTCTCTTCGGTGACGCTCTATGTAATCCCCTTGTGGCTACAATTACACAAAAACGGAATTGGAAAATGCATGTGAGAGATTTCGAAAAACGCAAAGAAAGTTTAACTGAAGTTAAAGAACGATGTTACTGTTGGGTTTGATGGCTACAACAAGAGGGGTGAAAATGTTTTCAAACTGTTTTCGCAAATACTTGGCTTTGAATAAAACTTTTTCAATCAACCCAGAAAAGCAATTCAGAAAGCTAATCAAATTACCAAACAGAAATAGAAGCAGAATTATAATCGGTTAAAATTGCAGTTTAACAGGTTGTTTATGACAGCGGAAAATACAAACAGATATAGAGAGAAGGGATAGAGAGAATTACACACAGAGATTATACCAGTTCACTCTATCACAGAGCTACATTCAGTCCTCAGTCAAACCACTGAGTTTTCACTATGTAACCAATCACAGATTACACAAACACCACACACAAAGAGGTGATTTTGAATCCTACAAAGTCTACACACCCTCTTTGCACACAACAATCACCTCAAGCCATAATCTCACTGACTTTACAGGATTTTACACAGTCATACAGAATGTTATATGAACAATTACAAGAACTTGAACAAGATTAGAAAACACGTGTTAAAACACAATACACCAGCACCCTATAGATCAGTTCTTTGAAAGACAACAAAGCACAAAGCAATCTTACTAAAAACTTGGTAGAAGCCTTTTCAGAAACAGTTTTGTAATTTCTCAAATTAATCTCAACTCAGAGTTTCAAAAGCTTTTGTTTCATCAATCTTTAAACGTTTGAATAAAAAACATATTTATAATCCTTGAAATGCTAACGTTGAAGCAAATCTAAACAAACAAATCAGTTAAAACAAATTTTCAAAAACTTGTTACAAGGACACACATTTAATCGGTTAAAACCACGAATTAACAGGTTGAATGCTCCTGTTAGTTATAAAATAGTTGTAAAACCTTCTTTGCCAGCTAAGTTACAAACAACTGATTATCTCGACACTTTAATCGGTTGTTTTTCCCTTTGCATGGAAAAACACTTTAATCTTTAAAACTTATTGAAATGAGCTTTGTCTGAGACTCAAAAACTGATCTTACAACAATTCTAAACCCCAACCCAAAACCTAAACCTAAAACATCACACAGCTTCAGGCTTCACTTGGATTTGGCACATCAAAGCTTCCCATCTTCAACAGTTACAGGACAAAGTTGGTTTGATAGTTAGAGTGTTCTGTTTTTCTGTTTAGTTTGATAGTTAGAGTGTTCTGTTTTTCTGTTTAGTTTGATAGTTATAGTGTTATGTTTTTCTTTTTTCCTGTTGGTTGGTAGGAAGTTGTATAGATAGCTATATAAGGCTATTATGAGAATAGATAGAAGAAACTTCAATTGTAATTCTTGAATTCTTCCTCTTAACTCAATACAAATTGAAATCCATTATTCCATTGGAATTTCTCTCGTTTCCTAAATTCTTCAAGTGACCTTAAGCTCCTAGAATTAACTACATCAAACGAACCTTGGTTACGACGGTGACACAATTTTGGAACTGGAGAAAGGATGAACGAAGGATTTAGCATTGCCCTAAGCTACTTGTGCTGGCGAGTAGAGGTTTATGGCTTCGAAGGCGATGAGATATAGAGTTGGGTCCAAAAAAAATTTCCCAAAGTGAAGAAAGACTTTTTTTCAAGGTTACATTTTGCATTATAATTTCAATTAAAATTATATGTTTAAAAATATAAATATAAATGTTAATTCGGTCGGCTAATTTAGTGACAAAAATAAACAAATCCATTTAGTGACCAAAAAATAATCTGTAGATAAAAAATAAACAGATTCGGTCGCTAATTCGGCAGCAGAATTTAGCAATTTCATTTAGTGACTGAAAAAAAATTGGTCGCTGACAAATAAACAGTTTCGGTCGCCAATTCGGTCACGGATATAATTATTTTTTAATTCATTTTTGCTACTTTGATCTTTGGTCGCTATTTTGATCACAAAACTTACAAAAGTCATTAAAACTTCATTCGGTCGCATATTGCGACCACCGTTTTTCGATCGCTAAATTCGATGAATAATCGTTATTTTCTTGTAGTGCATGCACAAACAAGATGAGCAGATGCGACTTGATGGAAGAGGCTCAAGCACCAACTCAATTGAAAGCCCACCAACATGTCAAATTGGGTCAATCACTAGAGCCATGGCTAAGATGCTTTAAGAAGATTGGAATACTGCCACTAATGGCAGAGAAACCTACCTATACATACTCAGGACACCATAAACTCTAGTGTAGAGTACCATTTAAATTCTTGTCAAAATTAGCATAGGAAATTTCTTTTGTAATTTTTTTTAAAATGAAGATTGGTACCTAAAATACCAACCTAAGTTTAATTAGAGTTTTCTAAACTTCTAATTAAACCTAGTCTGGTCCAAGGCAAGCCCAATTGGAGCGCATATTCTAGAATCCTTGCACATTTTAGATCCTTGAACATGCCTTCCATGTGCTTCAATTCTAGGCGCCAATTTCAAATAGGATAGTTTGAATTTCCCTTTCTTTCACCTTGATGTAAACCGACCTCCCTTGCTATTTAAGGAGTAGCTTGGCTCATGATTTCACAAGATTAATATACTAGTGAATTGCTGCCAAATTTGAGCCAATTTCACTTCTTGTCTAGAACCTCCCAAGGTTAGACTATTGATCTTCAATTCTCACCTTACCAAAGAGAGATGGTCTCACCACTCTCATTCCCTACCTAGCATGCACCTCCAAGGCCACCACACCTCTTAGGAGGACCTTGTTCGTCTTCCTCCATTGTGCTTTCGCCAATTCACCAACAAAACTCCAATCATGAAGGCACTTATCCATCACAACTCATCTTACAACACATTCAAATGAATAATCTCATGTCAGGCCCTTCAGATCCTACTACCAATGGACATCATAAAGGAGATCACATTATAGATGATAGTGTACAAAAAGATTAGTTGTCTGTTGAGTTATATAACATATTTGACACTTTTAACTTATTTATAATAATTTTTGTTGTGTAATATGGTTTACTTTTTAATTTGTATACAACTCTTTCTTAAATTATGTATTGTAGTTCACTCTGTTTAACTTGATTGATTTTTGAGTATTTATAAGCAGGTTTGAAAATTGTTTATAAACATATCGAAATACCATTTAAAATAGGTATTAATAATATATATATATATATAATAGCCACCGAAACTGATTTGGTGGTTGATTTTAAACAGTCCTAGCGTTTAAAATAGGTTTGGTCGTTGTAATTAAAAGATAATATTTAGCCACCAAAATATATTTGGTTGCTATAGGTCACTAATTTAGCCACTGAATTAGTCATCCAAAAAAAATTGGTCACTATAAGTCTCCAATTTTGCCATCGAATTAGTCACCACAATTTATTTATTTCTATTAATTATTTCAACCCATTAGCGATTAAAAATGGTGGTCGTTATCACCTTTTACTTCAGCGACCGATTTTGCATAAAAAATTGGTCTTTAATTTTGTTCTTAAAAATTCAAGTGACCAAAATTTCTGTGAAGGAATAGCGACTGAAATTTTGGTTGCTAAATATCAACCAATTCATTATTCGGTCGCTAAATGCTTTGTGACTAGGCTTTTTGCTTTCATCTTTATTTGGTGTCTATTTTGGTCGCGAATATGCTTAGCGAGCAATTGTAGTGCTTTTAGTGATCGATTTTGGTGATTTCTAAAAGTGTTTTTTTGTAGTGACAAGCCCAAATTATGCTAATTAAATCATAATCTACTGAAATAAAAAGTAGGGAAAATAGTTGGTGCTCAGGTCCAATCATATGGGCTTTGCTCCTAGAAATCCTCTGAGGTATAAGAGGCTTTGAGCCACTGGCTATGGACTGAGTCTGACCTGTTTGAATATATGGCTTTAAACTAAAGGGGGGTGAATTTTTTAAAGAGGGTTTTCACAAACTTTTAAGCTTTGAATGAAATTACTTCGAGAATACCTTGATTGAGAAATCAGTTTTTCAAAACACAAAGCTAAAAGCACAGCACCAGTAAAACAATCAGTTGTTTCACAGAAACAATCAGTTGTTTATAGCAGTAAACAAATATCAAAACTGAATTTAAAGAGTTAGGGATAGAGAGAATGCACACAGATGTTTATACTGGTTCACTCTAAACCCAGAGCTACATCCAGTCTTCTCATAAACCACTGAGGAATTCCACTAAGCAATCAAACCTAGATCACTTACAACACAACCAAGAAAGTGACCTTGATCCCCTCAAGACACACACTTCTCTTGGCCAACACACCAACACTAAGAATGCTAATTTTGATCCCCTCAAGAACACACAACACTTCTCAACAAAAACACACAAATAAACTTTTTCAACAGAATACAAGGATTACACTTGTTACATAAGCAAATTTGAAATCAATACAAGCAGAAATCCTATCTCATACTCTTTGATCAATCTCAATCTGATGGAAGAGGGCCCAAGCTCACCACACTATGAAAGCCAAAAGACTAAGACTAGCTTCACAAAGGAGCGTCTAGCCTCTCAAAGGAGCGTCTAGTCTTCCAAATGGAGCGTCTAGCTTCACAAGGGAGCGTCTAGCCATGGCTACATAAGGAGCATCTATGAAGAGTCCTAGACCGTCTAGCTTCACACACACATGAGCCAAGCTACGGTTTAGGAAAAGAAGGCTTTGTTGCATAAAGGCCCATTAGGGGTACTTAGTAGATAGGATAGTGTAGAAAGCACTTTGTGAAGGAAACATTCTAGAAACTAGGTTAGTGTGGCCGGTCATTGCACATGGCACATGGCTTAGGTTTTACATTTAATTTTTGGTTTTCTTTTCCTTGTAATGTAGCTTATCATTTACGTCCCAAACTAGCCTATAAATAGGAAGGCTAACTCATTGTATTTGGCAAGTTTAATTGAGTATTGTTATGCTGCCCATTTTTGTGCACTAGCTTTACTTCTCCTAGAAATCTAGGCTAAACTTCAATTCCTTCACCTTTCTCCCTTGAGCTGGCCAAACCTCTCAAACCCATACTCATCATGCACCTTCAAAGCCAACACAACTCCTAGGAGGGCTTTGTTTCACTCACCCATTGCTTCCGCATCATCTTTCACTACTTTGATTCAAGAAGAACACATGAAATGCCATCACAATCTCTAAGCAATCTCAACTCTTTGAAAAACTCAACTTGTGTTAAAATCTTATTACTCAAATCTGTTTTTCTGAATACATTCAAAGATATTGTTTGTTATCAAATCTTAACAAACTTATTCATTGCATTTAAAAGATTGGTCAAAGCATTAAAGACTGGAGCGCAAACAGCTAGAATCATTTAAAGCTCAGTTAAAGCTAAAACAGTTTTTCTGTTATGGTACCAAAACAAACAATCGGTTGTTTCCTCGAATCAATTGGTTGTTTTGGTTTTAACAGTTCAACCATTTGAAAAACAGTTTTCAATCTTTTCTAAAAACATCTAAGTATAAAACAATCGGTTGTTTCGACAAAACAATCGGTTATTTTTCACTTAGTTTGAAAAACACTTTTCTTTTAAAAGATTGAGAATGCCTATGCTTTGGATTTAATCTATAGTGGATTACAAAACTCAAACTACCCCAAATCCTAAGTAAGACAGCTCAGCAACAGCAAGCACAGCCAAGCCTTCAACATCCTTCAAAGGGTTTGGATTCTTCAAAGCTTGAACACTACTTGGTTCAACAATCTCCCCCTATTTGATGAAGACAAATCCCTTGTGCTTGTGTTTGATCTGATTGAATCTGAAGCAGTACATGCAAAACTAGCATATATATAGTCTAATGGTTCTTACAGCAGCAAGTTAGATTTTCACACAATTAAAGTGTAAAACCTGAAAAACAATCGGTTGTTTATATCAGCAGCAGCAAAAAACAGTTTTATATCAGAGATTTTAACAGGTTACACAGTTTCAGATAAAGATATACAAGAACTAATTAATTCTCCCCCTGTTTGTCTTCACAAATAGACTTTAGCATGTATCAAAACAGATTTAGGAGAGATTATTAAGATCAAGGATACCTAAGTCATTTCTTAGGAAGAAAAACCTCTCTTTTGGTAAAGGCTTCGTGAAGATGTCAGCTAACTGCAGTTTGGTCTCCACAAACTTCACTTCACAGTTCCCATTGTTTACATGATCCCTGATGAAATGATGCCTTATCTCAATATGTTTGGTCCTTGAGTGCTGAATCTGATTTTTGGTAAGATTGATGGCACTTGTGTTATCACACATCAAAGGAACCTTGCTGATTTGTAATCCAAAGTCTGCAAGTTGTTGTTTGAGCCACAAAATTTGTGCACAACAACTTCCAGCAGCAATATACTCAGCCTCAGCAGTAGAGAGAGCAACACATGCTTTCTTCTTGTTATGCCATGAGATTAGGCTTGAGCCAAGAAGGTGGCATGTGACACTTGTGCTCTTTCTATCTAGCTTGCAACCTGCAAAGTCAGAATCAGAATAACCAATTAAATGAATTGGAGAGTGAGAAGGATACCATAACCCAACAGATGATGTTTCTTTGAGATATTTCAAAATTCTTTTTGCAGCCTTGAAGTGTGACTCTTTAGGATTTGCTTGATATCTTGCACATAGACATACCGCAAACATGATGTCCGACCTACTAGCTGTTAGATAAAGCAAAGAGCCAATCAATCCTCTGTATTTTGTTTGATCTACATTCTTTCCAGCAACATCAACATCCATGTAACAGCTTGATGGCATTGGAGTGCTTGCTTCTTTGCAACTCTCCATTTCAAATTTCTTGAGAATCTCCTTGCAATATTTTGATTGACATAGAAAGATCCCATCCTTTGTGATGAGAATCAAGTAAATGAGGCTTTTATTGATGAAGGAAGAGGTCATTCGCCTTCACATCTAAAGTTCTTCCTTCTAGTCTTCTCAAAATTAATAGAAGACATAACATAAAGATGAGGCCCAAGCCCAAAGCCCAAGCCCAAGCCCAAGAAGGCCAAAGCCCAAAGAGCCAAAGTCCATCCCATGAGGGGCAAGGCAGAGTTTTAAATAATAAAGAATATTGTTTAGAAAGGTGCTTAGAGGGAAACATAAGACACCTCTTTTGTAAAAGCATCTTTAGGTCTTTAGTTTAGGAAAATAATAGGAGGCTTAGGGGGTGTGAGCTTAGTAGAGTGGTGTAGACATAATAGGGAGGTGCCAAAGTAAGAGAGGAAGTCACACCTTCCTCATGACTATAGTTGGCGCCACTTTCATTTGTATTTGGGGGGAATTTTGAATTTAATTAGCTTTGCATTTCAGCACCTCTAGGCTATAAATTAAGGTGCTGCCTTTGTATTTTTCAGATTTGAATTTTGATTAGAGAAACTATACTCAATTTTTGAGAGAGCATTGGAGAGCTTTGTGCCTTCTTCAATAGTCTTATCTTGAGAGTTCCATGGTTACCTCAAGTGGCGGCTTGCACACTCATCTTGGAGTCACCATCCTCTAAGTGGCGTGATCATCCAACCATTCCTCCATCTTCATGAGCTTTCGCTTCTCCTTCCTTCCTTCTCTTTTTATGTTCTTGTCATAGCTTGTTTTCCTTTGATTTTCAGTTCGGTTCATAGTGTTCTTGTTGTTTTTGCTTCGGTCTTGTGATTTCTATCGATTCATCTTTGCTTCCTTTTCATTTTCTAGCTTATATGTTCGGTACAATTCAGTTCTAATACATTTTGTTCGGTGCATTTGCCTTTTCTTCCATTTTAATCGGTTCAATTTGACAATATATGGAACTTCCATATGAGTTTGGGTTTTGGTACTAGTTTTGGTGAGTTCTTGATTATAGAACATTGATCCATTTCTATCTTAAAGTGCCTATCTCATATCCAACTCAAGATGATTCCTAAGAATGTCAAGAATCATTCAAATTGTGCTATTGGAATCATATCACTTTGTTTGCTTAACCTGCAATCCAAGAAAGAAAGACAGTTCTCCTATCATAGACATTTCAAACTCACCTTTCATTGCAGCCACAAATTCTTCACACAAACTATCTTGTGTAGCACCTAAGATGATGTCATCAACATAGATTTGCATAAGAATTATTTCTGCATTTGACTTTTTGATGAATAGAGTCTTGTCTACCATTCCCCTTTCATAACCATGAGATAGCAGAAAGTTGTTAAGCCTCTCATACCACTCTCTTGGAGCTTGCTTCAGTCCATACAAAGCTTTCTTCAACTTGAAGACATGGTTGGGATATTTATGATCTTCAAAGCCCGGTGGTTGATCTACATAAACTTCCTCATTGATGTAGCCATTCAAGAAGGAACTCTTAACATCCATTTAGAAGAGTTTGAAACCACTCATACAAGCAAATCCCAGCAGCAGCCTTACAACCTCCAATCTAGCAACAAGAGCAAAGGTTTCTCCATAATGTATGCCTCCTCTTGACTGTAGCACTTGGCAACTAGCCTTGCTTTGTTCCTTGTGATCACACCATCTTCATCTAACTTGTTCCTGAAAACCCATTTCGAACCAATAATGTTCATTTCATCAGTTCTAGGGACAAGAAACCATACCTCATTCCTTGCAAACTGGTTCAACTCCTCATGCATAGCTTCAACCTATTTCTCATCCTTGAGAGCTTCATCAATTGACTTTGGCTCAATTTGAGAGACGAAAGTTGTGTGCCTGCAGAAGTTTGAGATGGAGCTACATGTGGAGACCCTTTCCTTTATTTGCCCTATGATGTTTTCCACTGACAGATCTCTAGGAACCCTCCACTCTTTGGGCAGCTCACTCTGTTGCAGAATTTCAATCGGTTGTTTCTACAAATCAACCAGTTGTTTTTCTGCACAGATTTCCAGCTTCTCCAAACTAATGCTCTGTTCATCTTCTTCAGCACTGGTCTTTGGGATTTGATTGTTTCTGCGATTTACCTCATCAAAGACAACATGAACTGATTCTTCTACAGTCATCAACCTCTTGTTGTAGATTCTGTATGCATGACTTGTGAGAGAATACCCTATGAAGATGCCAAGATCCGCTTTCTCATCAAACTTCCCTAGATTTTCCTTTCCATTCTTGAGAACGAAACAGCTGCAGCCAAAAACTCTGAGATGACTGATGTTAGGCTTCCTTCCATTGAAGAGTTCATAAGGAGTCTTCTTCAGAATTGGTCTTATAAACACTCTATTCATCACATAACAGGAAGTGCTTATTGCATCCGCCCAAAAGTACTTAGGAAGAGATGATTCACTAAGCATTGTTCTTGCTAGATCTTCAAGAGACCTGTTCTTCCTCTCTACCACACCATTCTGTTGTGGAGTTCTTGGAGCAGAGAAGTTGTGCAAAATTCCCATCTTCTCAAAGAATTTGCTGAACTTCTCATTTTGGAATTCTCCTCCATGATCACTTCTAATAGAGCTTATGTTGTTGTTCTTTGTATTTTGCAACCTTCTTGCTAGCTTCTTGAATGCAGAAAAGGCATCACTCTTTGATTCCAAGAAAAAAATCCAAGTGTACCTAGAAAAATCATCAACAATAACAAGAGTATAATAATTTCCACCAAGACTCATAGTTCTTGAGGGTCCAAAGAGATCCATTTGAAGAAGTTCAAGAGGTTTTAAAGAAGAAAAAACGTTTTTGATTTTGAAAGAACTTTTCACTTGTTTCCCTTTTTAGCATGCTTCACAAATGTGATCCCTCTCAAACTTGAGCTTTGGTAGCCCAATCACAAGATTCCTTGAAATTACTTGTTTAAGTGATTCATGTGAATATGAGCAATTCTTCTGTGCCAAAGCCAAGATTCATCTTGCTTGGATAGAAGACATCCAATTGAACATGGTGAACATATCTAGAAGATACACATTATTGACTCTCTTACCTACCAACATTACCTATTTGGTGTTGGGTAGACAGATTTCACATGTGTTTGACTTGAACATCACTTGATATCCCTTGTCACATAGTTGGCTAATGCTCAGCAAATTATGCTTTAGGCCTTCTACATAGAGCACATCATGGATGACCAAGATGTCTTTGTCTCCTATGGATCCTCTTCCAAGAATCCATCCTTCCTTTGTTGTTGTCCCCATAGGTGACATGTCCTTCTTGCTTAAAGGAGATGCTTAGGAACTTTGATTTATCTCCTGTCATGTGCTTGGAACATCCACTGTCCAAGTACCATTGTTGTTTGCTCTCCTCTAAGATTTCCTACAAAGAAAATTTTCAAGTACAAAGATTTGGTCCCCTTATGAATGTGGGTCCATTTAGTTTACATTCATCAATTAAATCTTTATTACACTTAGGAATCCACTTCATAAAACCCTTAGGAATAGCATATTTTCTGATTTTACAGAACCTCACAGAATGGCCTCTTTTCATGCAATAAAAGCATGTAACAATCGGTTGTTTCGATGGTCCAATCGATTTTTTTTTGCCATTTTCGAAAATGATTTTGAAAATCTATCTTGCTTGTTTTGTGGATTAAAACCTAATCCAACTTTTCCAAAAACACAGTTTTGAGATGCCAAGACATTCTCAAAGTTGGATTGACCTTTAGACAGCTTATCCACAGTTTTAACAAGATAGTGGACCTAATTTTCAAGATTTTCGTTTTCACAAACAAGAGTATCACACTTGCAATAGGAGTTTTTGTAGATGATTTCAAGGTTTTCAAAATCTATTTTAGAATTTTCTAATTCATTTTCCAGTGTTTTTACTCTGTTTTCAAGCCAGCTATTCTTTTCCTTTAACTGATTGTTCAAGAGGGCCAATCGGTTGGCTTCTTCATGCGTTTCTTGAAAGGCTTGAAGTAATTGACCATAATTTTCAGAGTTTGAGGAGTTTGATGAACTTACACTACTTGAGTCATCCTCCTTTCTGGCCATGAAGCAAAGGTTGAGGCTCTTCTTATTTTGCCTTCTTTTCCTTCTCGCTTGACTCTTTGACATTGCCTCCTTTGGTTCATTGTTTCCATGAGCAGCCTTGAGTGTGTCCCACATATCTTTAGCAGTTTTGCATTTTGATATCCTGAAAAACTCATTAGTATCTAGTGCATAAGCTATTATGTTTTGAGCATTACAATCAAGCTTGGCCATTTTACATTCATCATTGGTCCATTGAGACCAAGGTTTTACAATTAAAGAACCATTCTTTTTAAACTTTGGAATGTAAGCACCATTCTCAATTGAATTCCAAATTCCTTGATCAATAGATTCCACAAAGATTTTCATTCTGTTTTCCCAGTATTTGCAATTCAATCCACAGAATAAAGGAGGTTTGTAGATTGAAGCACCTTCCTCAAAAGATCGTTTTCCAGCCATAGAATTTTTTTTTTTGGATCAACTTGAATAACTTTCAAGAACCAAGCTCTTGATGCCAATTGTTAGAATATATGGCTTTAAACTAGAGGGGGGGTGAATTGTTTAAAGAGGGTTTTCGCAAACTTTTAAGCCTTGAATGAAATTACTTCGCGAAAACCTTGATTGAGAAAACAGTTTTTCAAAACACAAAGTTAAAAGCACAGCACCAGTAAAACAATTGGTTGTTTCGCAGAAACAATCGGTTGTTTATACCAGTAAACAAATATCAAAACTGAATTTAAAGAGTTAGGGATAGAGAGAATGAACACAGATGTTTATACTGGTTCACTCTAAACCCATAGCTACATCCAGTCTTCTCATAAACCACTGAGGAATTCCACTGAGGAATTCCACTAAGCAATCAAACCTAGATCACTTACAACACAACCAAGAAAGTGACCTTGATCCCCTCAAGACACACACTTCTCTTGGCCAACACACCAAAACTAAGAATGTTGATCTTGATCCCCTCAAGAACACACAACACTTCTTGTTATAATAGATGGCTTTAAACTAGAGGGGGTGAATTGTTTAAAGAGGGTTTTCGCAAACTTTTCAAACAAGAATGAAATTATCTCAAGAAATAATTGATTCAGAAATTCAGTTCGCCAAAACAATAAGCAAAAGCTGTAGTACCAGAAAAACAATCGGTTGTTTCGCAGAAACAATCGGTTGTTTATACCAACAAACAACAAATAAAACTGAATTTAAAGAGTTAGAGATAGAGAGATAGTACACAGTTGTTTATACTGGTTCACTCCAAACCCAGAGCTACATCCAGTCTTCTCAAAAACCCTGAGGAAATCCACTAAGCAACCACACCTTGATCACTTACACAACAACCAAGAGAATGACCTTGGACACCTCAAGAAACACACTCTCCTTGGCCAACACACCAACACTAAGATTGCTGATCTTGATCCCCTCAAGAACACACAGCCAATCTCAGCAAACACAGAAATGAAACTTGTTTAACAGAGTACAAGGATTACACTTGTTACAGAAGATAATCTGAAATCAATACAAGCAGAATCCTATTCCATACACTTTGATCAATCACAAACTCTTAGCAATCTCGGCTCTTTGAAAAACTCAAAAACTCTTTGCAAAAACTTGTCAAAGATTGATTGTTAAATCTGTTTTTTTGAATTTATTCAAAGATGTAGTTTGTTATCAAATCTTAACAAACTCTTAAATTGAATTAAAAGATTGGTCAAAGCATTTAATGACTGGAGCGTAAGCAGTTAAATCATTTAAAGCTCAGTCAAACAGAAAACAATTTTTCTGTTATGGTCCCAAAACAAACAATCGGTTGTTTCCTCGAATCAATCAGTTGTTTTGGTACTTAACAATTCAACCATTTTAAAAACAGTTTTCAATCTTTTTCTCAAAACACCTAAGTATAAACAATCGGTTGTTTCGACAAAACAATCTGTTGTTTTAACTTAGTTTGAAAACATTTTACTTTCACAAAGATTGAGAATGCCTATGCTTTAGATTTAATCAAAGGGTGGATTACAACATCCAAACTACCCCAGAACTAAGCTAAACCAGCACAGCAACATCAAGCACAGCAGAGGCTTCAACATCCTTCAAAGGATTTGGATTCTTCAAAGCTTGAACACCACTTGGTTCAACACTTCTCAGCAAAAACACACAAATAAACTTGTTCAACAGAATACAAGGATTACACTTGTTACAGAAGCAAATCTGAAATCAATACAAGCAGAAATCTTATCTCACACTCTTTGATCAATCTCAATCTCTAAGCAATCTCAACTCTTTGAAAAACTCAAAACTTGTGTTAAAATCTTGTTACTCAAATCTGTTTTTCTGAATATATTCAAAGATATTGTTTGTTATCAAATCTTAACAAACTTATTCATTGCATTTAAAAGATTGGTCAAAGCATTAAAGACTGGAGCGCAAACAGTTAGAATCATTTAAAGCTCAGTTAAAGCTAAAACATTTTTTCTGTTATGGTACCAAAACAAACAATCGGTTGTTTCCTCGAATCATTCGGTTGTTTTGGTTTTAACAATTCAACCATTTGAAAAACAGTTTTCAATCTTTTCTAAAAACATCTAAGTATAAAACAATCGGTTGTTTCGACAAAACAACCGGTTGTTTTTCACTTAGTTTGAAAAACACTTTTCTTTTAAAAGATTGGGAATGCCTATGCTTTGGATTCAATCTAGAGTGGATTACAAAACTCAAACTACCCCAGATCCTAACTAAGACAGCTCAGCAACAGCAAGCACAGCCAAACCTTCAACATCCTTCAAAGGGTTTGGATTCTTCAAAGCTTGAACACTACTTGGTTCAACATGACCTAGTCCTAAGGTTTTGTGTCATGCTGCTGTCATCTTTCTGGAAAGTTGGGCTAGCTCAGTAGGTGCTCTATCAATTAGGGTTTCATCATCCTCTGAGTCACTAGATTTGCAACTTCTAGTTGTTGAAAGGTGTTGAACTCGAATATGAGCCAGAGAGCCCACAAAACTACTGAGCAAACATTTTCTTCCTCCACTCCTTCTTCTTTTTCTTCCTCCACTCCACAAAACTCCATGACGGTGATCGTGCTTTGACCGTGAACGTGCGACCGTGAACATTCATCCTCCACTCCTTCTTCTTCTTTGACCATGATCGTGCTTAGACCATGAACGGTGAGTTTCGCATTTCTTCCTCCATTCCTTTTTCTTCTTTAACGACCGTTAATGAGTAACCCTAGGTTCTTGATGTAGGTTTCCCATATACTTGCTTTTTCTTACAATTATGATGTTGATTTGTGTAACCCTAGGATGATTTTTCTCCTTACATGTTGATTTAAGAGGATGCTAAGTTCTCGAATGATTTTGATGCTAAGTTCTTTGTAGGTCATTGATAGAGGACTGTGAATATCTTAGCTTTGGGAGGTTGGATTTTAGCAGGATGGTCCTTAGTTTTCTAGTAGTGGAAGCATAATTGAATCTCTAATGTCATTATTTTATTGACCACCCGAATACAAATAGTCCTTTACCTGACATGTTACGAATAATTTGTGTAAAAAGGGTAT
This sequence comes from Phaseolus vulgaris, assembly GCF_051622355.1. Lineage (NCBI taxonomy): Eukaryota > Viridiplantae > Streptophyta > Magnoliopsida > Fabales > Fabaceae > Phaseolus > Phaseolus vulgaris. The sequence goes on along the minus strand of NC_143501.1, from coordinate 21,056,629 downwards.
AAGTGAATACACATTGGATTACTGAGGGAGTTAGGAGTAATAGTGGTCCTTTGCATTATTCGAATTGTCTGTGGTACGCAGCAAGAATCAAATTCCCCTCAACACCTTTCGAAAATGATTTATGCTATTTTAACATACCTTCTAAAGTTTGATTGCACTCCAGCGTTTTTCAGTTTCCACGAAGTTTCAATAATTGACGCTAGCTAGCTACCATGGCAATTCAGAGTTTTTGTCCCAAAGCACATTCACAAAAATGGAAAAAGGGTGTGTGTACTATACATTCATTCATTCATTGACCCTTCTCCATCACACTTCCAAGCACCAAGTGTAAAGAAAAAGCTGTTAGATATCTACGATAACAAGAGCCCTGTGAGATCACAAATTATTATATATGTAAATTGAAAAGATGTTCATGTTGTCAAGTAAAGAGTGGTGGAAATTCAGTTGTATGATATCAGCTAATAATTTCTCCTTTGTGTCAGATATTAATTGTTGCTTACATTATATATTACATGATGGAGCATGCATTTATGTTGTCTTCACTGAAAAGGGACATGAATTTCTCTTCTATCTCAGTAGAAGGTGTAACACTCACTTCTATAGAGTACAAGTGGTCATTGAGCAATATGATCACAATCACTTCCATAGAGTACAACTGGTTTAAAACTTTCCTTTAAGCTTCGTAGGTACTTTGTGATCACAATTGATCCTTCAAGGAGACTTAGCAAACAATTCATTACACATATTTAATAGAAGGTTGTCTTGTTCTATCATACGTCCTCATCCCTTGATGAGCCACACTCTTTCCATTTTAATTTGATCATGTTCCAAAGCCTAAAGGATTTTCAAAACCTACGAAATAGACTTTGACAGACACATTGAAAAGGCTAATTTATAAAATAACATTAAAACACTGCATATATATATATATATATATATATATATATATATATATATATATATATATCCCCATGTATTTATATATATATAGAGAGAGAGAGACTCAAATGAAATGAATAATGTACATAGAATCTAAAGTGATAATCAATACTTACTCCTTGTATATTCATCTTCTTATAATAGTAAGCCTCAAAAGAATATTAGTGAGTACTCATTATTTTGCAATGAAAGAACTGTCTCTTTATAAAAGAATCTCAATAAGATAAAATTATAACTTAGAAGAAAAGGTATATTCACCTTTCCAAATCAACTATTTTTTTTCCTATGATAATGAGCTTTACTAGAAGAGGTGAGAAGACATTAGTAGTTTGATGTCCTTCAAAGTGGAGGTGCTAGCGAGGAGTAAGTGTTGAAAATGTATTTGCCAATATGGCACTTCAAGAAGGAGAGGTGTCTTTGCTTCATAGTTCAAAGCTTATTACATCTTCTGAAATTTTTAAGCTGAAGGTATTATAAAAATAGTTTAGTGGCGCATGCATATTTTCAGAGAAAAATATATCCTTGGGAGGGTCATTCATAGTTTCTCAAAATTGCCAAGAGATCCATTTGCATTCGGATAAAGCATAACACATCTTCATCTCTCAAGAAATGGAGCCTGATTTGTCATGTTTCTTTCTTAAAATAGTGGTTTTTTAATGGTGTTTCCCTATATATGTGCAATGTTTGATTTTCTTTACCATTCATTTGTGTTCTGATAGTGTATTTGTGTATTATTTGTGTTGATATACTACAACAAAGAAGAAAATTTCTTCTGCTTTCTCGTTTCCTGTTGAACTTGATATGCGACATAGAATGTCTGAGCTGTCTCAGTTCGACTTGGTGTATGACTTGTCAGCTGTACTGATTCACAAGGGAACTGGTCCTAATAGTGGTCATTACATTGCTCATATTAAGGATGTAAACACTGGGCAATGGTGGGAATTTGATGATGAGCATGTTACTAATTTGGGTTGTCATCCATTTGGCGAAGGGTCTTCAAATTCTACCTCTAAATCCATCAAGACTGATGCAATTCATTCTAATTGTTCTCAAGCGATAGTAGCTGATAGTAATGGAAATTGTTTGCATGCCTCTCATTCAAAATCTTCACTTGTGGAGACATTTTTGTCTAGTGATGCGTACATGTTGATGTACCATCTTAAACATACAAAAAATGTTGGTGAAATTGGGAGTGTAATTTGTGGTGCTAAGCATGATGAAAGAGAGGGTGTGGAAGTAGCTTTGCAAAATGGTGCTTCTCTTGCATCTCATCTTTGTAATGAGATTCAAAATTTCAATGCCTCATATGATGAAGCTTGTCAGGAGTACAATAACAAGAAAGAGTTGGAATTGGGTCGTATTACTAGAAGGAGACAGGAGGTTCGATCTGTTTTAGCTGAAGCTCCTGTTCAACCACTGGAAAAACCATTTTATTGGATTTCTAGCGAATGGCTTCGCCAGTGGGCTGACAACATTATTCCAATGTTAGTGCTTTTCCTTTCAAACAATTATTAGAGTCAGGTTAATTGATGTATTAGTATTTTATAGGAGGCTTACTTTGCAAGGTATATGCAGTCCTCTTGACAACTCGTCTGTCCAATGCTCACATGGGAAAGTCTCAGTTTCAAAGGTTACCTCAATGAAACGAGTGTCTGCTAAAGCATGGGATACCTTGTTCTCCAAGGTAACTTTTTATTGGTCTCCTATTACATATTTTTTGTGGATTATTAATTATCTACATGTGGTATAGTGTTGTTAAGGTATGATAGGTTGATACTGGGATAAAAACAACTTACAAAATGAATATGATAGAATCCAAGCATGATAAGCTTAAGCCAGTCAAATGTTTGGTGCACCTTAGATAATTAGATAACTAAATTATGTTACCTTTTCCTGTATTCAACATGGACCAAATAATGATAAGATATGATAAAAATTATCTTCAAATGACAAAATTACTCTTCCATTAAAATTACATATAGTTTATCATATTTTATTGCTTTTTAACTTAGTTCCTCCCTCTGAGGATAAAAAATGCTTTGCACGGTTAACAATGATTATGTCTTGGGAAAGGTCAAAATTGACAAGCAACTCTTTCAACCTATTTTTATGTTTTCAGTTGGGCAATACTGGTAGGAAATATGAAAAGAAAATTTACAAGAGGTAGTGGAGATAAATCTAGTTCTATAAGTGAACTTTAGAAGTTGGGGGAGTGGTTGTGTTGCCCATGACCACATTTTTTACTGGTGATGTTTGTAAGGAAACTAGTGTTTATTGGGGGCTGATGGAACATAAACTTTCTTAGAAATGCTTATGTGAGGAGGAAAATTCTGTTTACTTAGCTAAATTAATTACAGTTTCTGGCAAGAGTAGAGGTCGATGTTTTTATGTTGTACAAATGCTGGTTTACTGCTGCAGTTTTCGTACTGCTTTTTGCTGATTTTATGTTGTATAAATGTTGGTTTTCTGTTGCAGTTTTGGTGTTGGTTTTATGATGTGCAAATGCTGGTTTTCTGCTGCATTTTTGGTACTGTTTTTAGCTGGTTTTATGTTGTATAAATGTTGGTTTATGCTGCAGTTTTGGTGCTGGTTTGGTGCTGTTTTTACTGGAGTTAAAGTGCTTTTGATGTTCTTTTTGGAGCCTAGGCACTGTTGTTTTTAGGTTTAGTAGCAGGGTGTTAAGCATAGTTTGTTTGAGTGTGTGTCCTTGTTCTTTGGGAATATTTGTAGTCATCTGTTATGTAGATGATCTCTTTAGTTTTAGGCTCTTTTCTTGTTATGTTAAAACAAGAAAGGTTTCAAACTGTTTAAGATTTAACTTCTCAAGGTTGACATGATCAGAAAGTAGAAGTTTCTTGGAACCTTATATAGCTCAACTTCTGTTTGTCATCAAGTTACTATTTTTTAAAGCGTGTTTTCTGTTTTTCTTGGTATTTTGAAGAGTGTCAAGGTAAGCTTGTCTTGGTATCTACCATTCAACCTTAGTTAATTAAAGTAACTTTAGTTCAATTTCAATCAAAATATCTTTAATCAAAAACCACAGATATCACGTTTCTACCTTTGTATTTTTGTACAAAATTTCAAGTTCATTATCGTGGGCCTTGTATTAAAAAATAATGTTTCTTGTTCTTTTCCTTGTTCCTATTAAAAAAAATATTTTTTCTTGCTCATTTTAAAAACAATATTCAATTTTCAAGACAAGTAAAAAGTATAAATAAAAAGTTATAAATAATTTTTTTTAGTAAGAAAAACATTTCTTCATATTAGATTGCTTCCTAAAATAATTTTATCTTGAATAATTGTATTGAAAAAAATGAAATAGGTAAAAAAATAGGATAAATGCATTAAGAAAAAGAGAAGTAGAGTAATTTAAAATTGATTTATTTTAATAAAAATAGTTTTCTTTTTAAAATTGATTTATTTCAATAAAGATATATTTCAAACTGAAATTCTTTGTGTGCTTGTAGGCTAAGCCTACACTTTTTCAAATAAAAAATATAAAAAATATTTTAAATATTTTGAAGGCTATGCCCACGCTAATTTGTAGCCAACATGAAGGCTTAGCCTACGCTTATTGTGTGCCCCTCGTAGCTAAACTCACTCTACTTTGACATTTTGAAGGCTTAGCCCACGCTAATATAATTTTGTGTGGGCTTAGCATGGGTCAAACTCACAATTTTTTATAACTACTTGGACATTTTGAAGGCTTGGCCCACGCTAATATAATTTTGTGTGGGCTTAACGTGAGTCAAACTCACAATTTTTTATAACTACTTGGACATTTTGAAGACTTGGCCCACGCTAATATAATTTTGTATGGGCTTAGCGTGGGTCAAACTCACAATTTTTTATAAATTTCTAAACTCTTTAGAGGCTAAGCCCACGCTTCACCTACGCAAAAAACACCCGTCATGTGTCGCCCACACCCGCCAATATATCTTTACGTCGAGTATATTAGCTTCAAAATTCTTATTAACACTATGCCGACAATAATCACCCTTTTGTGTAGGTTTTTCATACTTAGCCTTCGTTTTTGGCCCACGATAATAAAACTTTTTTTTGTAGTGATTTAATCCTAATCCAAATAAAAATATTTGAAATTATGGAATTTAACTTCTGAGTTACTATAATTTCAATGCGTGCATTCATATAACCTTAAAAATCTTGTTTATGTTTATTAATAAAATTCAATGCGTGCATTCATATATCCTTAAAAATTATGTTTATGTTTATTAATAAAATTCAATGTGTGCATTCATATATCCTTAAAAATCATGTTTATGTTTATCAATAAAAGTATTTTATTGACCATTAGGAGTATTATTCTAATATCAATGCCATAAAAACTTGAGTCTTGCTCGCACTATACTAAATTATAATAAGTGATCTTGCCTGCTGACCAAGACGCTGGAGCCTTGCCTCTTCGAATCTGGATCGACTTCTGCGCCGTGTTCGCTTCGGTCCTTCGCTTTGATTCACCTTAAGAACCTGCAAAAGACAGAACGGCGTCGCTGCGGCTGATCACGCTCCGACGCCCAAGTCAGCGACTAAACCACCAAATACTAAGAGAAAACTCAAGAACTCTAAGGAACCGTGCAAAATTCTCTCTCAGCGTACTCAAGTTCCCGCAAGCGTAAAGAAGTAATCTAAACGTGCGTACCTCAGAAGTTCGTTAGAATCTCTTATATACCTGCGCACTTTCTCTCTCCTGACGGTTACACATCTGGACACGTGGCTCGCTTCCAGCCGTACACGTGTCACCATCTGGAGCATCCTTGACTTGGGCGCCACTTCTTATTCTTCAGGCTTTTGGCTAAGTTACTTACGCGTGAAACAACTCAGCGCATAGCTGCCTTGGAGCGTGATCTCTTCCGCGTGGCGAGTTCGGATGCCTTCGTACACACCTTCCCTGTGGTCTCGCCGGCCGCCTTCATGATCTACTTCACTTGCTTCACCGTGTATGTTCAGGTAAGCTGTTTCCCGACCTCAACCTCCGGCTAACTAGGAAATGACTATCTGACGACTTCATCTTCGGCGATGTCCTTGTTTCGGCGATCTCTAACCACTAAGTCGTCTGGGTTTGCATCTGGCGACTTCATCTCAAACCCGGAGACCGCCGGTTTAGGTATGCTAGAGATTGGAGCACGCCAACTTAATAACTGGCGACCACACGAGCCCCCCGACTTCCTTCCCTTCTGCCAGCCATGGGCCCTGCTCAATACGCCTACATAATAGCTTGCTGCCACGTAATCACTTCCGACTACCAGGGCGGTACACAAGCCCCCCAGTCTTAAGCGAAGACTTGTCCAGCGAAAAGACTAGAGAAGTCACGTCACTACCGATCTATGTGGCGCTGGCGCAGAATTCCAAACGTTCGTACTTTCTGCTTTCCTGACGCTCCACCAAACACCTTTCCAATCGCTCGACACGTGGCTTCATCAACGGTCATCTTTAGTTGTCGTTTACGCTTCCAAAAATCATTTGAAAAACCCTTAAACCCATTTCATTTTTACTGTTTCATCATCTTCCTGCCTTCGAAACGCTCTGAGTCTTCTTCTGCAAACCCACGACGCTCTTCGACTCTCTCGATCCCCAACCCCCTTCAACGTTTATTTGATCATCGAAAGGTACCTCTTTTACTTCTTCTGTTGATGTTTGCTGCATTTTAACCGATTCGCATCATCCATTAACTGTCTGGTGCATACGTTGTGGGTTGTTTCTTCTTATTCTCCCTTTTCGTAACTTAGGGCTTCGTCTTCCATTTCTTTCATCACAACGAACTTTCGTTCGTTCGTTTTTCATCCTTCGTTCACAATCAAGTCAACCTCTACGACCTTCGCTCATCGTTCTCTTCCTTTTTCCTTTGCAGTTCCCGCGATGGCTCGTACAAAGACCACCGCGAATCCTCCTCCTTCGTCGCGAAACCCTCCATCCCAAGCGCATAACCCACCGCGAGCACTTGGTGCTCCCTCTTCCCAGGCTGAGAGGCCTGCAACCTCTCGCCCCAACCTTGCTCAGGCAACTCCACCAGTCGCCGGAGGAGCCTCCATCCCCTCTCCAGACTACAAGAAACTATACCCATGGACCACCTCAACTCTGCTGAAGGAGACTTCTTCAGTGAACTCTGCACTGGCGGTGCTAAGGCTGAAGAAAGGGGACGAGCCCAACCTCTCGTTCCATAAGGAGTATGATGATAAACTGATGGTGCTGTCTTGCCCTCCTGACGTGTCGATCTGTGCAGATGACAAGGGGAACGAAGGCGAGCTGTTCTACTTCGTGTATACTACCCTCTTCAAGAAGGTGAAACTCAGGTTTCCCCTCACCCGTTTTGAACGGGAACTCCTAACCGAGCTCGACATCGCCGCCGCCCAGCTTCATCCCAACAGCTGGGCCTTCGTGCGGGCGTTCCAAATTATGTGCGCGCACTTGGGACTACTGGCCTCGGTAGATGTATTTCTTTTCCTGTTCGAGGCCAAAAATCCTGGAGATCGCCTTTGGGTGAGCCTGAACGGAATTGCTGGGAGGTCGATCCTTTCGATCTTCCAGCAATCTTACAAAGATTGGAAGGGAAAATTCGTCCAAGTGCGCCAGAATGACCAAGACCCTTCGCTGCTCGACGGTTTTCCCTTGTACTGGGTAAACAAGGGGACTAAGGACTCCAAGGGAAGCTTCAGAAGGCCAAGAAGCCCCGACAACATGGGCGAGTTGGACAAGGACCTATGCCTCTTCTGGAAAAGCGTGGCAGCTGCTAACATCACCTTCCCCACCTCTTCAATAATCACCTTCGAGTTCCTCGAGAGCCAACTCGAAGCTCACATAGGTTAGCACTTACTCCGACCTTTAGGTTTCATCTTGTGTTGCATCTCTGTTACCTGTTATTGGGCGTCCTGATGGTCGCACACTTGACCTGGTTTTTATTTCCTGCGCCATTTACTTGTCTCGTTTGCACATGTACTTATATACTTTACTTTGTCTTTGAGCTTACTTGTATACTTTTGCACTGTGCATATCTCATGCTGGGCAAAGGCAAGCTAGCTGAACTGAGGGCGCTCGCCCGAACCCACAAATTGGCATCGGGTTCTCAAACCGTGCCAAACTCGGTGGTGGAGATCGCCGCCGCTCAGGGAAGGTCGCCCCCTCAAGGCCCAACTCCTCCAGAGGCACTGCCCGCCCCTCAACGAAAGAAACTCATCTTGAGGAAACCAAAGAGGAAAACTCCTCAAGTGGTCCAAGAAGATGAAGAAGAGGACGATGAGGCAACAGAGGATGGCCTTATCACCAAAAGGAGAAGGGTGGCACCTTCTTCACCACCTGCCCCACCTTCCCTTCCAACACCAACATCGCCTTCTCCCCCAGCTCCAACACCAACACCGCCTTCTCCCCCAGCTCCAACACCGCCAGTCCAAGCAGTACCTTTGGCGGCTGCACTTCCTGCGGTTGAGGCTCACGAGCCCAACTTCATGGAGAACCCTCCAAGCGCCTCCACGCCGTTCGTATCCGCTGGAGAGGGTCCTCCTTCAACTGCCTCAATCGCCGAAGCTGCGCCAGGTGGGGATGAAGGTGCTCATAACTCGCCAATAATCATCACCGAGTCCCTCACGTCACCACCACGCCAAGAAGCTCAAACTCAACAACCAATCCAAGAGGGCGGTGGTGAGAGCCAGCACCAGGCTCCTTCAGCGCCTCCACCAACAGCGGTTGCAAACCTTCCCCTCGCGGTCAAAGGAATCTGGGGGCCCTTCACAGCTAGGCTCAAAATGATGGCAGAGGACCTCCCCTCTATCATATCAAAGGCCGTGGAGAGCTCCAACAAGAAACTTCAGGACGATATCTCCACACTTGAAGAGGAGAATCGCTTGATAAGAATCGAGGCGGAGAAGTTATCTTGCAACCTCATGATGGCGGAAATCGAACACTCAAGGGTGGAGGACGCCATGAGCACTAAGCTGAGGGTGGTGCGTAAGGAGGCCACCGATCTGCGCCAGAAGTTGCACCTCCTAGCTCAAGAGAAAATCGAGCTGGAGAGCAAGCTGGTTCCCTACCGTCTCAAGGTGGCTGACCTGGAGGCATCAATCAAAGCGGATGCAGCCAAGGTAGAGAACCTTGAGAAGAGGTCGGTTGATCGGGAGGTTCTCTTAGGAAAAGTTGAGAAGGAGAGGGATGACGCCGTGGCTAAGCTCGCCGAATCCAGGGAGGAGAATGCAAAGATCGCTGCAGAGCTGGCCCAGGCGCAGGAGGAAAACAAGAAGGTTGCTGAAGACCTCGTTCAAACTCGCAGGTAAACTGAGGAACTGAAGAAGCGAGCTGGCGAGTTGAAGCAGCAAACCGAGGGGCTCAAGCAACAAAATGAAGATCTTGAGCTGAGCTCCGCCCAAGTCCTCGCCGCTGGGTTTGACGCCACCCTGGAGCAATTTGCCTGCCAGTATCCCGATCTGGACCTCTCCATGGTGTCAATATGCAACGAAGTGGTGGATGGGAAGATCGTTCCTTCTGAAGATTAGTTGCTTCCCTCCATCACTTATTTGCCTATTTGCTTTGTACAAACTTTGTAATAACTATCTTTCTTTGTATTTGAACTGATGCCACTTTTATCATAGATTTTCCTGCTTCTTCATACGATTTCTCTTGTTTGCCTTGCTTTTCCTTGTAGAAACTGCTTAAACGAAATTGACTTAGCAATTCTGCGAGCGCAACTGTTCACTTACTGCTTTAAACTATCAACTTTCGAACGATAGCATTCTAATAACTTGTGAACTTAAGGCAATGAACCTCAGCGTGAAACTACTTACTAAACAGCAAGCTTTAATCCAACTGATAGTTTAAGACATAGTTCACCTGATCTGCTCCATCAACACGGGCCTTTTACTCTTGTCATCGCTTGAATTTCTTCTGATCGCCAAAGAGTCTGGGCGATACCGGCTACCTCTTGCTTTCATAACTTGGCCATTGTTCCCTCATCTGACGGTAGAGGCGCCTTTCGGACCCTTCTCTACCTTCCCTGAGTTTCAGAATAGTAAGCTGGATAGCTAGGCGTTCTCTTCGAACCTACCTTAGCTATCCTTTAAACTTCTTCCACCCTTCACACCGTACCTGAACTCGTTCGAGACGAGAAGGATTTTATCTTGCCTGAACTCGCTCGACGGCGAGAAGGTCTTTAACTCGCCTGAACTCGCTCGACGGCGAGAAGGTCTTTTACCTTGTGCCTCTACATTGCCCCAGGGGCTACATCTTCTCTCCCCAGGAGGCACTGAGGACATTTTACTGGTGCCTCTACATTGCCCCAGGGGCTACATCTTCTCTCCCCTGGTGGCGCTGAGGACTTTTCACTGGTGCCTCTACATTGCCCCAAGAGATACATCTTCTCTCCCCTGGAGGCACTGAGGACTTTTCACTGGTGCCTCTACATTGCCCCAGGGGCTACATCTTCTCTCCCCTGGTGGCACTGAGGACCTTTTCTCTTTCTCGCCTGCACTCGCTCGATGGCGAGGAGGTCTTTATCTCTTTCTCGCCTCAGGACGCGCGAGGGCGTTGAGGTCTTTAAAACGTTGCTGGTGCCTCCGATCGCCGAAAGACGATGAGGACTTTTAACTTTTAGAAAACATGCAACATAACTTCAACTCGCCTTAGATCACATACAAGTGACAAACTTTCGTAATAATGATAAGCATGCAATCTAAAACACTTTAAACTTTGAAAAAATCTTCTTTATTGGGTGGCCTCATTAAAAACCCTCCTTAGGGAAAAAAGAGTGCCCCCTTCAAATTGTTTTGACTGAAAGCTTGCCAACTCTTCGTGTTTGTTTTTACTTACAAAGCTTTTAACTGTAATATAACTTGAGGTGCGTGGCGTTCCAAGTGCGAGGAATCGCCCCTCCTTCCAACGTTTCTAAGCGGTAGGCGCCGTTCCCGAGTGCCTCGGTTATCCTGAACGGTCCCGTCCACTTAGGCGACAACTTGTTCTCCATCTCGTACTGGTGGGCCTTCCTCATCACCAGGTCGCCTTCTTTAAACTGCCTTGGCATCACCTTCGAGTTATACCTTCGTTCAATCCTTCTTTTCACTGCCTCAGCTTTTACTCTCGCCTCCTCCCTGACCTCATCCAGCAAATCCAAATTCAGCCTTCTTTCCTCATTCGAGTCTTCCGCTACAAAGTTCTGGAATCTCGGCGAGCTCTCTTGGATTTCCACTGGAATCATTGCGTCGCATCCATAGACCAAGCTGAACGGGGTCTCATAGGTTCCTGATTGCTCGGTGGTGTGGTACGCCCAAACTATACGGGGTACCTCCTCGGCCCACGATCCCTTGGCTTTGTCTAGCCTTCTCTTCAAGCCTCTTAGCAATACCCGATTGGCGGACTCTACTTGGCCATTTGTCTGAGGGTGCTCGACAGATGCAAATACCTGTTGAATTCCCACCCCTTTGCACAGCTTCTTCAACAGGTGACTTGCAAACTAAGTCCCGTTGTCCGACACCAGGCGCTTAGGGACACCAAATCGGCACACGATGTTCTTCCACACGAAGCTCTCGATCTTATGTGCGGTGATCTGGGCCACTGGTTCTGCTTCGATCCACTTGGTGAAATATTCAATTGCCACCACCAAGTACTTCATCTGCCTGATCGCCAATGGAAAAGGTCCCAGAATGTCGATCCCCCATGTATGCAACGGCCAAGGGCTGTAAATCGACTTCAACTCCTCGGGAGGCGCCTTGTGCCAATCAGCGTGCTGCTGACATTGCTTGCAACACTGTGCGTACTTCTTGCAGTCTTCTCTCATTGTAGGCCAATAGTAACCTGCACGGAGGGTTCTTGCGGCCAGAGCTCGACCCCCGACGTGACTTCCACAGATCCCTTCATGGAGCTCGGCCATGATTCTTGTACATTTCTCTCCGTGTACACATTCCAGGAGGGGGTGTGTGAACCCAAACCTATACAACTCGCCATCAATCATTGTGAACTTGCTAGAATTCTTCTTTATCTTCCTAGCCTCCGTCGGATCTAGCGGGAGAAGGCCATCTGCCAGGCATCACTGGTACTGCGTTATCCACGTGTCTGGCTCATGCGTAGCGCAGACCTGCGTCGTGTTTACCCTCTCTCCCCGACATACTCTTATTCTTGGCGATCTCAAGGTCTCCTGAGTCAGAGACCTGTGACTCCTCGCGCTTTCTCCGTCGACTTGCTTATTTGAAGAACCAGGTGATCTGCCACAATTGCTCTAGGCGTCTTCAGAGTTTCTTGGATCACCGTCCTCTGCCTACCCCCCTTGCCCGAACTGGCGAGCTTAGCTAGCAAGTCAACTCGGGCATTCTGCTCGGGATCCACAAAGGAACTCTTCAACTCCTGCACATACTCCAGGTAAGCCGCCATTTGTGGATCCTTGGCCTGGAACTCGCCTGTTACTTGTCCCGTGACCAGCAGTGAGTCACTCTTAGCCATCAGCACCCTAGCTCCCATCTCCTTGGCCTGCAAGATTCCGGCGATCAGCGCCTCATACTCTGCTTGATTGTTGCTGGCTTTGAAGGCAAACCTCAGGGATTGCTCAATCAACATGCCGTTGGGCCCTTCCAAGATGACTCCAGCACCGCTACCCTGCTGGTTCGACGATCCGTCCACTGAGAGAACCCAACGAAAATCATCCCCCTCAACCCGTGCTGCTTCCGAAGAGAGTTCGACAACAAAATCAGCGAAAATTTGCCCCTTGATCGGACCACAGGGTTCATACTTGATATCGAACTCCGACAACTCCACCGCCAACTTCACCATCCTCCCAGCTACGTCGGGCTTCTTCAGAACCTTCTGGATGGGCAAGTCGGTCATCACCAGCATTGTAAAACTGTGAAAATAGTGGCGCAACCTCCTCGCCGAAAATACCACAGCCAGCGCGGCCTTCTCCAAGGCCTGATACCTCACCTCCGGGCCCTGCAGCACTTTGCTGACGAAATAAATAGGCTTCTGAGCCTGGTCCTGGTCTTGGGCGAGCACCGCACTTACCGCCCTCTCAGTTACAGCAAAATACAACCTGAGGGGGGTTCCCACCAGCGGTTTGCACAAAACCGGCACGCTCGCCAGGTACTCTTTAAGCTTGACGAAGGCCTCTTCACACTCCTTCGTCCAGGCAAACTTGTTGTTTCACCTTAAACACTGAAAGTACGAATGGCCCTTCTCTCCACTGGCTGATACGAAACGAGACAGGGCGGCCATCCGACCTGTAAGCTGTTGCACCTCCTTCACGGTAGCCGGTGATGGCATTTTCATGAAGTTCTTGTTGAATCAATGTAGAGTATGGGGCGGAAGCAATGAATGAGAGTGAGCAAGATCCTCCTAAGAGTGGTGTTGATCTTGTAGGTGCATGATAAGTGTGGGTATTGAGTGGTTCGGCCAGCTCAAGGGAAAAGATGAAGGAATTGAAGTTTAGAGCCTAGGATTCTAGGGAGAAGCAAAGTTTGGCACAAAATGGCAGCATAACTTTACTCACAATAAACTTGAAAATACAAGGTGTAGGCTCCTCCTTTTATAGGCTAAGGAGGACCATAATGCAACCCTAATGCTAGCCAAATGAAATGTAAATGTGAAGCACATGGGTGCACAAATGAGCACATGGGGAGGGGTGTGTCTAGTTTTTATGCTCACCCCCCTCCATGGTCTTTCTAGAATGTTCACACAAATATGCTTTCTACACTACTCTAATTACTAAGCACCCCTAATGGGTCTTTATGTAACAATTACAAAGGTCTTCTCTTCCCAAAACCGTAGCTTTGACCCATGTGTATGTGAAGCTAGACGGTCTAGAAGAAATCCTCATCATGGCCTAGACGCTCCTTATGTAGCCGTTCCTCATCATGGCCTAGACGCTCCTCTTCATGGGCTAGACGCTCCTTTTTTAGTCTAGACGCTCCTCATCATAGGCTAGACCGTCTAGTCTTGGAGGCTTGGCTTTCATCGTGTGGTGAGCTTGGGCCCTCCTCCATCATCCCCTCCCTCTTGAAAAGGATTTGTCCTCAAATCCAAAGCTTTTGCTTTTGAGGGGGATTGTTGTGGCTGGATGGTGTCCATCATCTCCTCCTTCGGGAAAAGATTTATCCTCAGATTTGCTAACTTGATCTCGGATAGCAGCCTCTTGCTTCGTCAAGGTGTGTCCTCCCGGATCAAATATCAACCTATGAGAATCTTGAAACAAAGCAAAGGAGTTAGAGTGAGTATTTGGAGAACAATTAATTGTGTGAAGTTGCCATCTTTGTTTTTCTCTTGTTTTGGTCAACTTCTTACAATGCTTCCCTTTTGATGGTTGTAGGTGCCCTCTAATCCTCTTAAGTTTTCTAAAATTTCCAAAAGTAGTTACTTTTTTCTTAGGCATAATCCCTTTAGGAAATGGTGACAACTTTAAAAAGGCAAGAGGACTATGTTCACATACAACTTCAAATGGAGAGATATGAGTAATCTTGTGGACTACTCCATTGTATGCATGCATAAAAGGAAAAGGATTCTTATCCCAAGAATTGTGGGTGTCCCTCATGATTTCATGAAGCATAGAAGGGAGAGCTATGTTTTCAAATTTTGGAGCTTTATCCCTTATTTTTGAAAATAAATCATGGAGGCTTGTCACTTTTCTTAAGAAGAGTTTATCCACTTCCATGAAGATTGAATCACAACCTTTTGTTGTCCTAGGGAGTTTTAATATGAAATTTATATCTCCCCAAGGATCATTTGCAAAAGGTGAAGGAGTATAAAGTTCATGAGACATTGCCTTGGGTGTAGTTTGAAAACAAGAATTGTACCTAAGGTAATGTCTTTGAACTTCTTTTCTCATGGGGGACAAAAGTTTTCCTTTTAAAAGCTCTAGAGTTTTATCAACTCTAATTTGTCCCATGAGTTCTCCTTCATGAAGACTCTTTCTCTTATGTGTAAGGATAGTCTCATTGTGACAACCATTGTTTATAAGGATTTGTACACTTTGCAATGGTTCTCTCAATAAGACATGACAAGTTTCTTTAGGCCCTACTTCACATAAAAATTTGTTTTTGTAGATGCTTATAAAAAACTTGACATTCACTTGGTGATATCCTAGCACATATGAGAAATAATCTATTTCATTTTTATCTATGCAAGCTTCTTTTAAAGACTCTTCTTTTTCACTTAGGCTTGCAAGTGTTCCTTTACAAAAGGTAAGGCTTTGAGGTTGTTCAACAAGACACATATTTTCAAAGGTATTTTTAAATCTTTGGTCTTGTTGAATGACCTTGTGGGAAGGAACACTCTTCTCCCACGCCTTTTGTTCTTCAAGGGTCTTCTCATGCTTTTCTTTTTCTTCTTTTTCTTTAGCTTCCCTTTCGACTTCCCCTCTCTTCTTTTGTATTTTTCTTTCCTTTCTTTCTTTATGGGAAGCAAACAATTTTTCTACCCTCATTTCCCAATCTAGGCAAGCTTCTATATTTTCTTTTCCATGGAAATGGGGTTGGTCTACCCTAACCTCTCTTGGGTTTTCTTGTTCTTTTCTATCTCCTCTATGTCTTCTAGGGGGTGCTTGATAATAATCATTTACTCTAATGCTTCCCTCCCCAAAAGAATCATGATCTTTAGAGATATATGCATGAGAAGGTAATTTTTTTTAAATGTGAGACTTCTCATCCTTTGCTTTAGTCAAAACATTAAGTTTAGTCTCACTCTCCAATTGTCTATATGCAATTGATTGCACAGTTTGTGAAACTTCTTTCAAAAGAGTTTTTAAAGATTTTAATTCACTTCCAATAGACTTTGTAGAATGAGAAGAAGAAGACATGGCTAAAGCTTTGTGTATATAGGTGTTTTACTTTAAGAAAGTTTAGGAAAGTTAAAGAAGGTAGTTTTCCAGGTAAGGGAGGTGAGTCACAAAGGACTACTTAAATACCAAGCCTTTTCCTTGCCAAAAACTATCCTCCAATATCTTCACACAAGACTTTCTCTTAGTGAAACACTTAGAACACAAATAAGTTGAGAAATAAATGCAAGAAAACAATGTAAGCTATCTATTCAACAAAACTAGTCGGTTTAACACAAATTTAAACAAAACTAACCATGCAAAGCGTCAATACTAAAGCAATAGAAAAGCAAATACAAACAAGTAACAATTACTAAACAAGAGTGTTATACTATTCGGCCCTAGGTGAGGCTTCTTGGACACTTTGAGCCCTTGAAGACACACTCACCGTCTAAAGCGTAATTAAGAGGTAATTAGCACAAATTAAGTTGTAAGGAATTTAAGAAAAACCCCCTTTGTTGATCCTCTTTTTGCTAGTGTCACTCCCTCTTGTTGTCTTTGCTTGTTAGTCCTCCAAATGTGTGTAGTGTTTTGAGAAAGTTTGCTTCGGCTTTGTCTTTGTCTTCTCCTTAGAATGAAGGTCTTGATTCTCCAATTTCCAGCACCTATCAAGGGCTAAACCTTAACCAAGTCAAGTTTCAATTCACATAAGCACCAAAGGAGAGAAGAAATTCCAGCACCCAAATTAGAGGTCAAAGAACAAAAACAAGAACAATTAAATTGAATAAAACAGTACCACCAAAAGGAGTTAGAATATGACAACTAGAAAGAGGTCCAAGAAATATTAAGCAAGCAAATAAAAGGTACCAAAATAAAGGTGGGCACACAAAAGAATCCTAAGAATGGCACTAGATTTAGATGACCAAATAAAAAAATAGTACCACTGGAAAATGTTGTGGGCCAGAAACGTGTTTTTCCCCAATTTATGCTGAGCTGTGTTTTTAAGATATGATTCTGAAATTTGATATGCAAGATATTCAAGATCTTAGCTAAATCCTGGCTTTGGAATCACTCAAAACGCATGCACCAATTGTTTTTAATAAATTTTGCAATTTTGGTGTTCAGTTACGCCAGCTGTAGCGCCTCAGGTTTGCACACTGATTTTAAAAGATTTATCATTTTTTTTCTGTTGCTTCTTTTGGACTAATTCTTTTTTTGTCCTTTCTATAACACTTCAAACTTGCAAATTCCAGAGAATCAAAATTTTCCTATGAGTGTAAATATTTTTCTGGATCAAAACAGTCAGCACAGAATATCTGAAACAGGGGATTCTGAAAACTGGAAACAAAAACAGCAAGATACCAAAGTTTAGACACAATGGAAATTTGTGAAATAGAATTGTGTAGAATCTAAACACAATATGAACTCAAACTAAAATTAAAAAGGCACCAAAGGAGCAAAGAACAGCAGATTCAAGCAAAATAAAGAGACCCAAAATCAAGAAACAATCAAGCCAAATAAAAGGACTACTATGAATTGTTGACAATATGGATGAACATTACTTGACAAAACATGTATAGATTCAGAAAATTAAAGACTCAAAGCATAATATGAACCAAATAATGAAAGCAATAAAGACTCAAAAGCCTAAAAGAAAATAGCAACACAAAGGTGTATGGAATCCTATCACAAATTGCACAAGAAATTGTTCAAGATCAATTGAACAAGAGTGCTTCGGTTGGATCTTCCACAAAGCACACCAAGAACAAAATTAAAATGTAAAAAACAGCAAGACAAGTATGGAAATTAAATGATAATATGAAATAAAGAAGAACTAAAATTGAAAAGACAAAGAGCTACTCATCTTGAAGAACCAAAGCTCTGATACCAAATGATGGCATTTTCATGAAGTTCTTCTTGAATCAATGTAGAGTATGGGGCGGAAGCAATGAATGAGAGTGAGCAAGATCCTCCTAAGAGTGGTGTTGATCTTGTAGGTGCATGATAAGTGTGGGTATTGAGTGGTTCGGCCAGCTCAAGGGAAAAGATGAAGGAATTGAAGTTTAGAGCCTAGGATTCTAGGGAGAAGCAAAGTTTGGCACAAAATGGCAGCATAACTTTACTCACAATAAACTTGAAAATACAAGGTGTAGGCTCCTCCTTTTATAGGCTAAGGAGGACCATAATGCAACCCTAATGCTAGCCAAATGAAATGTAAATGTGAAGCACATGGGTGCACAAATGAGCACATGGGGAGGGGTGTGTCTAGTTTTTATGCTCACCCCCCTCCATGGTCTTTCTAGAATGTTCACACAAATATGCTTTCTACACTACTCTAATTACTAAGCACCCCTAATGGGCCTTTATGTAACAATTACAAAGGTCTTCTCTTCCCAAAACCGTAGCTTTGACCCATGTGTATGTGAAGCTAGACGGTCTAGAAGAAATCCTCATCATGGCCTAGACGCTCCTTATGTAGCCGTTCCTCATCATGGCCTAGACGCTCCTCTTCATGGGCTAGACGCTCCTTTTTTAGTCTAGACGCTCCTCATCATAGGCTAGACCGTCTAGTCTTGGAGGCTTGGCTTTCATCGTGTGGTGAGCTTGGGCCCTCCTCCATCAGCCGGGCTCCTCATCGCCAAAATGGCAGCACACTTATCAGGATTGGCTTCTACTCCTCTTTCAGTTAAGAGAAATCCCAGGAACTTCCCCGCCTCTACACCAAAAATGCACTTCTCGGGATTCAGAGATTGTGGTGAACAACTCCTCCAAGTCCGCGACGTGCTTGCTCTTCTCCGGCGAGGTCACGACCATGTCATCTACGTACGCTTGCACATTCCTCCCCAGCATCGGTGCAAGTACCCGATCCATCAACCTCTGGTACGTGGCCCCCGCGTTTTTCAGCCCAAAGGGCATCACCTTGTAGCAGTAGCACGATCTCTCGGTCATGAAGGCGGTCTTCTCTTCATCCATGGGATGCATCTTTATCTGGTTGTACCCCGAGAAGGCATCTAGGAAATTCAGCAACTTACACCCTGCAGCACTGTCCACCAGGGCGTCTATGCTTGGCAGAGGATACGAATCCTTTGGGCAAGCCTTGTTCAGGTCAGTGAAATCGACGCACATGCGCCACTTCCCATTGCTTTTTGATCCGATCGGTCATCGGTAGTTGATGACGTCAGCAGCAGAGAACCACGTGGACCACTCGCAGGGTGACACGTGGACCAGGTGGCAGAGAGGTCAGGGAGACGATCGCCAAGAGCGGTGATCGGGGGTCAGTAACCAAGTGACCACCGACAGATCAGGCGGCAGAGAGGTCAGGGGACAGATCATCCAGAACGGTGATCGGTGGTCAGTAGCCAAGTGGCCACCAACAGACCAGTTCTCAGACTAACGCTTGGGGGCAGAACGCGAGAAGCAAATAAACACTGATCAGTCATCGGGTGCATTGTCATCGGGGTTTCGTGTTACACGCAGTTAAACTGGGATTAAGGTTCCCAGCGAGAGCGTTATACATGGACCTCGCATGAGCACATCTTAGGGAATCGCGCACGAGAGTGGCCTGAGGGAGCTAGTAAACCGATCAGTGATTGGTGACTCCCCCAACCCATTACGTGCGTGAAGGGTGAGTCGTCTACGCAGAGAGCAGCGTTTGGTGAGTGTGCCTAGACCAGCCACACCTGACGTTCTCCTAAGAATACGCGACTTACCCAGATGAGAGAAATATCCTAAGTTACTCCGCAAGGGCGTAACTTAGGCACACAAAGAGAAGCGCTAGAGCCCTTCCA
Source organism: Phaseolus vulgaris (assembly GCF_051622355.1). Taxonomy (NCBI): domain Eukaryota; kingdom Viridiplantae; phylum Streptophyta; class Magnoliopsida; order Fabales; family Fabaceae; genus Phaseolus; species Phaseolus vulgaris. The sequence continues at coordinate 21,037,171 of NC_143501.1, read as the reverse complement.
GTAAGTGACACGTGTGTGGTTAGATGTGAGTTGCAGGCCTCCACGTGTCATCATCTGAGAGGGATGCGGTCCAGACAAAGGTGCACTCCGTACCATTAAGGGTACAGACAGGCGCAGCCAAGCGCAGAGACGCGCAGACATGCACAGACTCTCACGCTCTCACTACTGATTCTGCAGGTACATTGTCTCTGAAAAGCATAACAGGGTTCTGACACATGCCAGAAAAGCATAACAGAATTCTGTTATGCCCAGAAACAGAGAGAGAGACATAAAAAAGGGAATCAGGGAGAGATTGAGGGGAGACGAAAAAACAGAGAGCAAGAGTTTTTCACACACACTACTAGTTTCTCATTTTGGTGGTTCTGTGGACTAACTTGATCGTCGGAGTGCAAACGGCCGCTAGAGGCGCCGTCTGTGTGTTTTGCAGGTCACGTTTGAAGACTCAAGAGAAGGTCCTGAGGGTGACTCTGCAGAGAACGCAGTCGCGTAGACGAGACAGAGAGTGCTACAAAGCGATTCCTCCACGTTCGAGTTGCCGGCAGGATCATTTGGCGCCCACCTTGGGGCCCGAGTGATTCGTGGTCCCATATACACCACAGTTTTGAAGCTTACCAGAGTTTTACCAACTTCTTTGATAAGGAAAGATGCCAAGGAACAGACAACCATCACCTGCGCCATCTGCTGACGAAGGAGCTGTGACAATGGCGCAGGTCCTGGAGATGGTGCGCACGCTGCAGGATAACGTTGCGGCGTCAAAAGCTGAACAAGAAAGGATGCAGACGGAGTTGGCTGCGTCGCAAAGTAGGAACGACGAGCTGAATCCAGTCAACGAAGAGTTGAGAAGGACGTTGCAGGCGTAGAGGGAACACGTGGTAGACGAAAGGATGGCTAGGCAGCGGTCACCACCAAGAGCGTTCCCCATGCCATTCTCCCCTGAAATCATGGGAACCATGGTGCCTCCCAACCTGGTGGGGGTAAAAGCGTCGTTCAAGGGGGTAGAAGACCCGAAGGCGCATCTGACGGCATTCCACACCCAGATGATGTTGTCTGGGGGCTCAGACGCTGTGTACTGCAAAATGTTCATGAGCAAATTGAGCGGAATCGCCATGGAGTGGTTCGTGAGTTTACCAGAAGGGCATATCACGTCTTTCTCTCAGTTTTCAAAGCTCTTCACTGAGCAATATATCGTCAACAAAGCACCTGCAGTGGTGTCCTACGACTTGTTTGACGTGCGTCAGTACCAGGGTGAGTCGCTGAAAGACTACCTCAACCGCTTTGGAGCACAAGTGGTTAGACTGCCCAGCAAAGATGAAGATATGCTGGTGCACGCATTTAAGAAGGGAGTGCTGCCTGGCCCCTTCAGCGAGTCTCTCATCAGGAACCATCCTAGCACCTTTGCAGAGATCCGACGACGTGCGGTGGTGCACATAGTGGCAGAAACAGAGGTTTCTGAGAAGAGGGGAAGTGCTGCACCACCGAGACCGTGTGGTGGACCAGGAAAACCACAGCAAGCAAGGGTGCATGAAGCCAAGGAGGGGAAAAAGGTGCGAGAAAAACCTCGTCCCTATGCACCAGGCAAAGAGCAGAGCAGGGGGCGTGCAAGGGAGAATAACGCACCCCCAAGATACAACTTCATGGTGGGATTGGCGGACCTCATCGCCCTTCCTGCTGTAACAGCAAGACTACGAGTACTGGAGAAAACTGATAAGGTACTGGGTAGAAAGAAGAACGAGTGGTGTGAGTTTCACCAGGCCTTTGGCCACACACTTCACTCCTGTTTAGCGTTGGGGCACCAACTGGCGGAGTTGGTGAAGTCTGGTTTCCTAGCAGATTACCTGCGTGAGCCGCAAGGTGATCGCGCGTCAGGATCCCAGACTGGAGAACAGCAGCATGAAGTCCCTGTGCACGGGGAAGTGCAAACCATCGCGGGAGGCTTCTCTGGTGGGGGATGCACAACGTCACAGAGAAGGAGATACGCTCGATCGGTGATGGCGGTAGATGCGGTAAATGAGAGTCATTACCCTGAAGTAGACATTATCTTCAGGAAAGCTGATCTACGGGACGTTGTCCCGCACGACAACGACCCTGTGGTCATTTCTCTCATCACAGCGGGAAGACGAGTGCACAGAGTACTCGTAGATCAAGGGAGCTCGGCAGACGTCATGTTCTGGCCAACATTCAACAAGTTACAGTAGTCCCCTGATCAGCTGAGGCCATATACCGGGTGTCTCTACGGTTTTGCAGGAGATCAGGTAGAGGTGCGGGGATACATTGAGCTGAGGACAACGTTCACTGACGGAACGACAGCCCGCACTGAAAAGATAAAGTACCTGGTGGTGAACGCCCCTTCTGCGTACAACATTTTGTTGGGTAGGCCAACACTCAATAGGTTGGGCGCAATACCATCAACGAGGCACATGAAGTTGAAACTGCCGTCGATGGAGGGAAACGTGATAACCATCAAGTCGGATCAGGCTGAGGCAAGACGCTGTTATGAGAACAGCCTGAAGCAGAAGAGAAGTGTTTGCCACGTCACCACGAAACCACCACCAGGTTCGCGCGGAGAGCGATCGGTGGTTAGGGAGACACAGGGCGCTCAGAGGATGGAGAATGCTGCGGTGGGGGGCTCCCAGGTAGCCCAAGTTGAAGAAGAAGAGGAAGGCGCGATCGCTCCTCGCGAGTCAAGGATCGCGAGGGCAGTCATCGCCAGTGAGAGAAGGCCCCACCCAACTGAAGGATGGGTCGAAGTGGACATCGGGGGGAAAAAATTCAAATTAGGGGGATCCCTCGTTGAAGAAGAGCGAAGGCTGATCGTGGGTGTGATTGAGAAGCACATGAATGCCTTCGCATGGTCAGCATCCGACATGCCAGGAATCGACCCCGATTTCCTTTGCCATCGTCTGTCGATGGATCCCAAGGTTCGACCTGTGCGACAAAGGCGAAGGAAATTCAACCAAGAGAAGAGAAAGGTGATCCACGACGAAGCGCAGAAGCTCCTTGCTGCAGGGCACATCAGAGAGATCCAGTACCCCGAGTGGCTAGCGAATGTGGTGCTGGTTCAGAAGGCAAGCGGCAAGTGGAGAATGTGCGTGGACTTCACTGACCTCAACAAGGCGGGCCCCAAGGATTCTTACCCTTTACCCAGTATAGATGCCCTAGTTGATAGCGCATCGGGGGGAAAGCTACTCAGTTTTTTGGATGCTTTTTCAGGGTATAACCAGATCAGGATGCACCCCATGGATGAGTGCAAGACCGCGTTTATGACGGAACGGTCTTGCTACTGCTACAAGGTCATGCCATTCGGGTTAAAGAACGCGGGGGCTATTACTTCCACAGCTTCACAGTGGTGGTGATGACTGATCTGCCTATCCAGAACGTGTTGAAGAAACCTGATGTAGCAGGCAAGATGGTCAAATGGGCGGTGGAATTATCAGAGTTCGACATCCAGTACGAGCCCCGAGGACCGATCAAGGGGCAGGTGTTAGCAGACTTTGTAGTCGAGTTGTCGTCGATCGCGTCACCTGCAGAAGGATTAGATTTCCGATGGGTATTATCGGTGGACGGTTCTTCTAATCAGCAGGGGAGTGGCGCTGGAGTCATTCTGGAAGGCCCAAACGGGGTACTGATCGAGCAGTCCCTCCGCTTTGCCTTCAAAGCTAGCAACAATCAGGCGGAGTATGAAGCCCTGATCGCGGGAATGTTGTTAGCAAGAGAAATGGGAGCAAGAAATCTGCTGGCCAAAAGCGACTCTTTGTTGGTCACCGGGCAGGTTACAGGGGAGTTCCAAGCAAAGGATCCCCAGATGGCAGCCTACCTGGAGTATGTACTGCTCTTGAAGACGTCCTTCACCGAATTCGAGTTGGTACACGTGCCAAGAGAGCAAAATGCCAGAGCAGACCTGCTTGCCAAGCTGGCCAGCTCAGGCAAAGGGGGGAAGCAGAGGACTGTCATTCAGGAGACCTTGAAGGTACCGCGAGCGTTCGTGTCGGATAATCAGGTATTCCATGTGTGCAAATCAATGGAGCGTCTAACGATCGGTCATCAGTCGTTGACCCAAGAAACGCTGAGAGCACCGAGGGTGAGATTGCGACCGTCGAAGACCGATGAGTCGATGGAGGTCCATGCGGAGAAGGAACCCGGCACCTGGATAACGCCATACCAGTTATACTTAGAAGATGGTGTACTCCCGCTCGACGTGGCAGAGGCAAAAAGGATAAAGAGGAGTTCAAGTAAGTTTACTCTAATAGATGGAAACCTCTTTAGATTTGGATTTTCTCACCCTGTGCAGGTCTGTGTGCACGGCGAGCAATGCACTAGACTCATGTCTGAGCTGCACGAGGGGGTGTGCGGGAGCCACGTAGGTGGTCGCGCTTTGGCAAGTAGAGTACTCCGCGCGGGGTACTACTGGCCTAAGCTGAAGGAAGACTGCATAAGGTTTGCTCAGCGATGCAAACAGTGTCAACTGCACGCAGACTGGCACAAGGCACCCCCTGAGGAGTTGAGGTCCATCCATAGCCCGTGGCCCTTCCACACATGGGGGATCGACATCCTAGGACCTTTTCCCCTGGCGATAAGGCAGATGAAGTTTCTCATCGTGGCCATCGAGTACTTCACCAAGTGGGTGGAGGCAGAACCAGTCGCACACATCACCGCACAGAAAGTCGAGCACTTCGTCTGGAAGAACATCGTCTGCCACTTCGGAATACCCAAGAGGTTGGTCTCCGACAATGGCACCCGGTTCACGAGTCATCAGCTGAGGAAGATGTGTGAGGAGTTAAAAATACAGCAGGTTTTCGCTTCAGTGGAACACCCACAAACCAATGGGCAGGTGGAGTCAGCAAATCGAGTACTGCTCAGGGGGCTGAAGCGAAGACTAGACAAGGCCAAAGGAGGCTGGGCAGAGGAGGTCCCCAGGATTGTATGGTCTTATCATACCACCCCACAGTCCAGCACCCATGAGACACCCTTCAGCCTTGTCTATGGGACAGACGCCATGATTCCCGTGGAGATACAGGAGAGCTCCCCCATATTCTTGAACTTCATTGCTGAAGAGTCCAATGAAGAACGAAAGGTGAATCTAGACTTGCTGGACGAAGTGCGAGAAGAAGCCAGAGTCAGTGCTGAAGCTGTAAAGAGAAGAGTAGAGCGGAGGCACAACTCTAAAGTGAGGCCCAGGCGCTTCCAGGAAGGTGATCTGGTGATGAGAAAGGCGCATCAGAATGACATGCAGAACAAGTTGTCTCCAAAGTGGACAGGCCCGTACAGAGTGGTGGAGACGTTGGAGAACGGAGCCTATCGCCTAGAGACTTTGGAGGGAGGAGCAATCCCCAGAACGTGGAACGCCACCCATTTAAAATTTTATTTCAGTTAAAGTTGTACAGTAATGGCGTTCTCGCGCTAAAAGATACATGCTTTGTATGTGGTGGAAACAGTTGAACAGACAAGGGGGCACTCTTTTCCCTAAGGAGGGTTTTTAACGAGGCCACCCAATTAAAGAAAAAATTTCCAGCATATCAAGTGTGCTTCAAGTATTAAAATTAAAATCCTCCTTGCCCCAGGTGCAAGTGCAGGTGATCGGTTAGGCCCTACTTGCCCTAGGCGCAAGTACTGGCACCGATCTAAGTCTTCCTCACCCCAGGTGTGAGCGCAAGCAGTTAAGGGTTTGAAAAGTCAGGGGTGCTAGTAAGACCAAGGGAGGGAAAGGAAAGGTTTTGACAAAATGTCCTTACCCACTTGGCATGCACCAATATTGGCCCAGTAAAGCTCTTAGTCCGAAACCCTTCTCACCCCAGGAGTGAGGCAGGGAATGAACGACTCAACGCCCCGAAGGGTGATAACCTTGGGGAAAGTAAGAGGGGTTAGCGAGAAACACTTTTATTTCCCCAAAACAAGGCATCACCTCGAGCGATCGATGTCAAGGTTCTCTATGCACTTAGCGCTAGAGCGACAGAGAAGCTAAGTGAAGATCGAAGAACGATCACTGATGAGTCATTAGTGATTGGTTAGTGGTGCAAAGCAGCGCACAAGAACTGTTAAACACAAGGCTAAGGGAGTAGCTAGTCGTGATCAAGTAGAGGCCAAGAACAAGGGAGGCAGATCGCGCTAAGCCTAAGCTGGTTAACACTTAGTCGTGTGCGAAAGGAAAGACAAAGCTTAAGATCGCGCTGAACCTAAGCTAGTTAACAGTTAGTCGCGCGCACAAAGAAAAGTGAAGCTCGAGAAAAATACAAGAGAAGAAGCTCATGCAAATTGAGAGTTTATATTCACAACCAAGTCTTATACAATTTTGAAGTACTAAGAAAAATTGTGCAGAAGTGAAAATTTACAAGAAAGAGAAAAGTTTAAGGGGCAGGAGGGATGAGCTTTCCATCCACCACTTCGTGATAGATGCTGAACTGCGAGAGGTCCAGGTCAAGGAGAACGCATTTGATTTGCTCGAGTGCTAGCTCGAATCCATCAGTAAGGGCATCAGCACCCACGTTCATCAAATCAGCCTTCTCCGCCTCCAGTTTTTGCTTTGAGGCCTCCGCAGCATCTCTCTCAGTGGTAACGGCAGCAAGAGAGGAGGCAGCTTCTGCTAGTTGGCCCTGGGCTTCAGAAAGTTTGCCCGCCACCTCCTCAAGCTTTTTCTCTCCAGCAGCAGCCGCTTCTTTGGTGGACTCGAGCTCCCCCCACTAGCTGAGTGTTCAGTTGGCGCAGGGAGGAGGTCTCGGCCCGTAGCTCCACCACCGCGCAGTCCAAAGAGCTCACAGTCTGCCCCATCAAGATCTCCGTCTTGATGGTCTCTTGGACCTGCGCTAGGTACTCCCTCCTAGCTTTCTCCACCATGCCCCACATCAGCTCTACAGATCCTTGAGCAGCTTCGAAGTCACTTCGCAGTGACTCCTTGTCGTGCTCAAGCTCTTTCACCCTCTTCTCCAGGGCTAGTTGCTTGCGATGCTGGGTGGAAAACTCCAGAGAGAGCACTACCTGCTTGGCCAGGTGCATGTCCACCTCATCACCATTCCATTCGACGAGCTCCCGGTTGCTTATGAGCTGTCGAACCAGGGTGATGACCCTGCTGAAGTTCTCGTGGCTGGCCCCAGAAGCGCTTGGGCGCGAGCTAGACCCACCACATTCAGCAGTGGCGGTAGAGATTGGCAGCAGTGGTGGTGGTGCACCCCCAGTTTGGGCAGAAGCACCCCCAGCAGGATGAGCAGATGGACCAGGTGATTGGCCTGCTGGGGGGGAAGATGGCAGTTGAGAAGTTGGGGGCAACTGCTGGCATGGAGAAGGAAGGCAGGTGGGCTCTGAGGCAAGTTGAGCACAGGGAGGAGGGGGAGACCCTTCCTCTACTTCCACCACCTCGATCTCTCCAGGCTGGAGAGACGAAGCCCCCTCGACCACTGGCATCTTCCTCTGGCAGTGTACAAGAGGAGAGCCAGAACTTTCCTCTTCAGTCGAGGCAGCAGCAGCAGCGAGTGAAGTAGAAGCCTTCACCAGTCTCTTTCTTTTCCTCCCTTGCTCGGGGCCTTCAGCTGGCGCGACCGAGAGAGGGGGGGCTGCAATGGGCTCAGTTGTAGAAGAGGAGGAGCCAGTGCCCTTGGTTCCCCGCCGCTTGGCAAGCTCTAGCAAGGCCAGCCTCCTGTCTTTCCCCGACATTGAGTCTGCATAGATGAGAAAAGGAAGAGTTAGATGGCCAAGTTATGCAAGTAAGTCAAAATATATAGAAGCATGCATGAGAAGGTGCAGGTATCCTAAGAGGTGGAAGAAGAGCTACCTATATACTTCTTCAGGGCCACCACATCGAACTCATCTTTGATGAGTTGAGCAGAGTTGTACTTGGCCCCCAGGAGCAGCCCACATAGCTCGCGCTCGTAGGGGGCCATAGCTTCGAGGTCCCTGGATTTCTTGAATTCAACCCCAGGAACCCAATAGAGGGGGTACCCCTCGAGCAGATTTGGACTTTGGGGGGTGGAAAATATCATGTAGAACCTGCCCTTCCAGTCTTTGAAGGATTGCTGGTATAGGCCCAGGAGCACCCGTCCAGCAACCCCGTTTAGGCTAACCCAGGACCTGTCCCCAGGGTTCTTCGCTTCGAAGAAGTAGAGGAACCCGTCCACGGAGGCGTTGTGCCCGAAATAATTGCAGAGGATCTGAAATGCCCGGATGAAGGCCCAGGCATTGGGAAGAAGTTGGCAAGGCGCGACGTTCAACTCCATCATCAGCTCCTTTCGAAGAAGGTGAAAGGGAGGCGCAGCTTCAACCTCTTGAAGATAGCAGAGTAGATGAAGACGAAGGGCACCCCATTGGTGGCCCTATCGTCCGCGCAGATGGGCATTCCTCGAGGAGGAATGCGGATTTGGATATTGAAGTCGTTCTCCCTGTCGATGGCGCAGGAAGGCTCATCAGGATTGTGGCTCAGCAGGGACGTGAGGTGGCCTTGGGGCAGTAGAGTGGAGGTTTCAGCGAGCAACGCCAGGGGGGCCCAGTCGTAGACCCTGGCATTGTCGTGGTAGGAGGTAGCCACAGGCGGTGGTGGAGCTGGCGCACTCGCGGAAGGCTGTGCACCAGAAGAAGGGGCAATAATACGCGCGGTTTGTTTCAAGCGAGCCATCGCGAGATAGCTGCAAATGGAAGAAAAACGAAAAGTCAGAATGAATGGAAGAAGAGGGAATGATGAATGTTTCGGTGAAAACAGAGGGGGGAAAGGAGAAAGAGATGCCCAGGTGAAGAGAATAAGAAGAAGAAGCAGAAGTCAAAGCGAGAACGTGAAAAAAAAAAAAAACCCCTAGCGCGGGTTCGAGAGAGGGAAATAGAGAAGATGAATGCATGATAACAAGAAAGATAAATGCAACCGGTAAAGATGACCTAAATAACCCCAGGAAGAAGAAAAACCATACCTTTGAATGATCGCGAGAGGTTTGGAGGTAGAAAACTTGAAGAAAGATGGGTGCGCAGAGAAAGAGCTCGCAGAAGGTCTAGGAGTCGATTGAAGAAGATGAAGGAACAGTGAAGGAGCGCGCCAATTTGAATAAGAGAAGCGCTAGTGACGCACAACGCTGGCCGTCGATGGGGCCACGTGTCGCGAGATTAAGAAAGGAAGTCCAAACGTTAAAGAAGCAGCATGTGAGGTGGCACGTGATGCGGTCCCACTTGCCACGTGGACTGAGGGCACGACCACTTAGTCTCTTCGCCGAGAACGAGTTCACAACTCGAGACTGGGGGGCTTGTGATCCGATCGGTCATCGGTAGTTGATGACGTCAGCAGCAGAGAACCACGTGGACCACTCGCAGGGTGACACGTGGACCAGGTGGCAGAGAGGTCAGGGAGACGATCGCCAAGAGCGGTGATCGGGGGTCAGTAACCAAGTGACCACCGACAGATCAGGCGGCAGAGAGGTCAGGGGACAGATCATCCAGAACGGTGATCGGTGGTCAGTAGCCAAGTGGCCACCAACAGACCAGTTCTCAGACTAACGCCTGGGGGCAGAACGCGAGAAGCAAATAAACACTGATCAGTCATCGGGTGCATTGTCATCGGGGTTTCGTGTTACACGCAGTTAAACTGGGATTAAGGTTCCCAGCGAGAGCGTTATCCATGGACCTCGCATGAGCACATCTTAGGGAATCGCGCACGAGAGTGGCCTGAGGGAGCTAGTAAACCGATCAGTGATTGGTGACTCCCCCAACCCATTACGTGCGTGAAGGGTGAGTCGTCTACGCAGAGAGCAGCGTTTGGTGAGTGTGCCTAGACCAGCCACACCTGACGTTCTTCTAAGAATACGCGACTTACCCAGATGAGAGAAATATCCTAAGTTACTCCGCAAGGGCGTAACTTAGGCACACAAAGAGAAGCGCTAGAGCCCTTCCAGTAAGTGACACGTGTGTGGTTAGATGTGAGTTGCAAGCCTCCACGTGTCATCATCTGAGAGGGATGCGGTCCAGACAAAGGTGCACTCCGTACCATTAAGGGTACAGACAGGCGCAGCCAAGCGCAGAGACGCGCAGACATGCACAGACTCTCACGCTCTCACTACTGATTCTGCAGGTACATTGTCTCTGAAAAGCATAACAGGGTTCTGACACATGCCAGAAAAGCATAACAGAATTCTGTTATGCCCAGAAACAGAGAGAGAGACATAAAAAAGGGAATCAGGGAGAGATTGAGGGGAGACGAAAAAACAGAGAGCAAGAGTTTTTCACACACACTACTAGTTTCTCATTTTGGTGGTTCTGTGGACTAACTTGATCGTCGGAGTGCAAACGACCGCGTCTGTGTGTTTTGCAGGTCACGTTTGAAGACTCAAGAGAAGGTCCTGAGGGTGACTCTGCAGAGAACGCAGTCGCGTAGACGAGACAGAGAGTGCTACAAAGCGATTCCTCCACGTTCGAGTTGCCGGCAGGATCACTTTTCTTCACCAGTACGACATTGGCCAGCCACTCGGGGTACTGGACTTCCCTGATATGGCCTGCAGCGAGGAGCTTCTGGGTTTCATCCCCGATCGCCTGCCTTCTCTCCTCGTTGAACTTCCTTCTTCTCTGTCGCACTGGTCTGACCTGGTTGTCCATTGCTAGATGGTGGCACAAGAAGTCGGGGTCAATTCCTGGCATGTCTGAAGCAGACCATGCGAAAACATCCAGATGCCGCTCTATCACCTTGGCGATCTGATCTTGGAGCTCAGCCTCCAAGGATCTTCCCAACTTGAAAACCTTTCCCCCGATCTCCCTCTCGAGCCATTCCTCGATAGGTTTGGGTCTAGCTTCCCTGGCGATCACCGCCCTGGCGATTCCCAGCTCCCTCGCTTCCTCTGGGCGGTTCCTCGCCTCTTCTTCCCGCTCTGCGTTCTCTCCCTCAGCCTCAGCATCCATCATGGCGACGTCGCCTCCGGCGGCCACCTCCATCGCCGCACCAACAACTCGCCACTCTGCTGGCTTGGGCTTCACACCGGGAGGCGGCGTCGTTGTGATGTAACTCACTGACCTCTTGTTTTTCAGGCTATTCTCATAGCACTTCTTCGCTTCCTTCTGGCAGATTTGATGGTGATCACCACCCCTTCCATCGATGGCAACTTCACCTTCATGTGCCTGGTTGAAGGCACAGCTCCTATTCTGTTGAGCGTTGGTCTGCCCAACAGAATGTTATATGCTGAGGGAGCATTCACGACGAGGTACTTGATTTTCTCCGTTCTCGAGCCCGCCTCGTCCGTGAATGTAGTTCTTAACTCTATATACCCCCTGACCTCCACCTGATCGCCAGCAAAACCATACAAGCACCCTCCATAGGGCCTCAGCTGGTCAAGGGGCAACTGCAATTGTGTGAAAGTCGGCCAGAACATCACATCTGCCGAGCTTCCTTGGTCCACCAGCACCCTGTGGACCTTCCTTCCCGTCGTGACAAGCGAGATGACTATTGGATCGTTGTCATGAGGCACAACGTCCCTGAGATCTTCCCTTGTGAACGTGATGTCCACATCTGGCGAGTGGTCCTCGAACATGTCCACTGTCATCACGGACCTCGCATATTTCTTCCTCTGCGACGCGGTGCATCCACCACCCGAGAAACCTCCCGCGATGGTGTGAATCTCTCCGTGAGTGGGCATCTCGTGCTGCTGAGCCTCACCACCCGCCGGCTGGGAGCTCGACGCGCCCCCCGCCCTTCTGTCCAACAGGTAGTCGTTTAGGAACCCGCTCTTGACCAGGTCGTCGAGCTGGTATCCTAACGCCAAACATGAGTCCACGGTGTGGCCAAAGCCCTGGTGGAATTCGCACCAGGCGTCTGGCTTTGGTCCCAACACCTTGTCGCCCACCTTCTCAGGCGCCTTGAGCCTGGCTGCTATATTGGGGATGGCGATCAGGTCCGCCTGCCCCATGACAAACTTATGCTTTAGCGGGCGGTTGTACTCCCTGAGGCGCCCTGGGCCCCTGCCCTTGTTTTTTCTTGGATCATAGGGATGGCGGGTCCTTTGATCCCTCTTGGCCGTTGTTGCCTCCAGCACCCTCTGTGGCTGGATCCTGGTCTGGGCACTTGGCCTGGCGGGGGCCACGCTCCCCCTCTTCTCGGCGACCTCGCTCTCATCGGCGATGTGGGCCACCGCAAGTCGCCTAACCTCAGCAAACGTGGCGGGGTGAGCCCTGATCAGTGCCTCGCAGAAAGGTCCCGGCAGCACGCCCTTTTTGAAGGCGTAGACCAACATCTCTTCGTCCTTGGTCGGCGAGCGGACCATCTGGGCCCCAAAACGATTTAAGTAGTCCCTAAGGGACTCTCCCTGGTACTGCCTTATGTCGAACAGGTCATAAGGCACCCGAGGCGGCGCCTTGTTCACCATGTACTGCTCGACGAAAAGCTTCGAAAACTGCTGGAAATTGGTTATGTGGCCAGTAGGCAGGCTCACAAACCATTCCAGCGCTGTTCCCTGGAGCGTGCTCTCAAACATCTTGCAATACACAGCATCCGAGCCTCCTGACAGCATCATCTGTGTGTGGAACGTGGTGAAATGTGCCTCAGGATCCTCCACGCCGGTGAAAGCAGCCTTCACGGGTACCACACTCGCAGGGATAGGCGTGTCTGTGATCGCCTGAGCAAAAGGCATGGGGAAAACGCGAGGTGGCGACGATGGCACGACCTCTTCAACGACTGGGGGCCCTCTCTGCTCCTGAAGAGCTTGGCGCAATTCCTCAGTCACTTTGATGAGCTCTTCATTCCTGGCCTGAGAGGCGACAGGTCCTCATGCATCCTAGCCTGCTCTATGCGCGAGGCTTCCACATTCGCCTGCAGCGCACGCATAATCTCCACCATCTGAGCCATAGTCATGGCGCCTTCAGCAGCAACGGGCGCAACTGGACTTGAACGGTTGCTCCTCATCTTTCTCATGAAAACTTAACAGATCACAATGAGCGACGAACAACACCTCCTTCAGCAACGATCGATCCAGCAATCAATCGGTCAGAACTTCGCAAACTCCAAAGAACTCCAAGAACACAACCTCGACAGCAAACCTTCACAGAAACTCGCAATTTCACCACAGACCTTCAGTTTTTCCACCAAAACCTCTGATCCACCAGTCGAAAAGTCCGAACGAACGTCGAAGCTTCGATTTCACCGATTGAAACTTGCGTAAACAACGAAAAACCTCACCGAACAAGAACAAGAACTCAAACAAACGGTGGAAAACACGAATCCACCGGACAAAGCTCGAATGAACGGCGGAAAATGGTCGCACCAGCACACAACCACACAGAAACTGCAGAAACTTCCAAGAACTCACGCTGTGGATGGGAACAAGTTTTACACGGCCCCACGGTGGGCGCTTGATGATCCTGCCTGCTGACCAAGACGCTGGAGCCTTGCCTCTTCGAATCTGGATCGACTTCTGCGCCATGTTCGCTTCGGTCCTTCACTTTGATTCACCTTAAGAACCTGCAAAAGACAGAACGGCGCCGCTGCGGCCGATCACGCTCCGACGCCCAAGTCAGCGACTGAACCACCAAATACTAAGAGAAAACTCAAGAACTCTAAGCGTGCAAAATTCTCTCTCAGCGTACTCAAGTTCCCGCAAGTGTAAAGAAGTAATCTAAACGTGCGTACCTCAGAAGTTCGTTAGAATCTCTTATATACCTGCGCACTTTCTCTCTCCTGACGGTTACACATCTGGACACGTGGCTCGCATCCAGCCGTACACGTGTCACCATCTGGAGCATCCTTGACTTGGGCGCCACTTCTTATTCTTCAGGCTTTTGGCTAAGTTACTTACGCGTGAAACAACTCAGCGCATAGCTGCCTTGGAGCGTGATCTCTTCCGCGTGGCGAGTTCGGGTGCCTTCGTACACACCTTCCCTGTGGTCTCGCCGGCCGCCTTCATGATCTACTTCACTTGCTTCACCGTGTATGTTCAGGTAAGCTGTTTCCCGACCTCAACCTCCGGCTAACTAGGAAATGACTATCTGACGACTTCATCTTCGGCGATGTCCTTGTTTCGGCGATCTCTAACCACTAAGTCGTCTGGGTTTGCATCTGGCGACTTCATCTCAAACCCGGAGACCGCCGGTTTAGGTATGCTAGAGATCGGAGCACGCCAACTTAATAACTGGCGACCACACGAGCCCCCCGACTTCCTTCCCTTCTGCCAGCCATGAACCCTGCTCAACACGCCTACATAATAGCTTGTTGTCACGTCATCACTTCCGACTACCAGGGCGGTACAATAAGTGATTAAGTTTAGTGACTAATAAATAGTTAAATTCAGCACTAAAATGATAGTAATGATCATAAATAATTAAGTTTACTGAGAAAAGTATCCATAAATATGACATTTAAGGAGTTCTTTTAACTGCATAACCATACTGACACACGAATTACACTTCTAAGAAATTAATAAAATTTTAATATTTTTAAAAACTAAAATGACAGTGAAGTACATTTTCAACTAAGTGACTCTTTACCATTTGCTATTCTTCATATAATGCATTATTCAGATAAACTCTGACTATACTTACTACTGATATTCTGCATATAATGCATTATGCAGATAAATTCCGACTGTATTTAGCTTTGAGACATCTTGATAGTAATTTAATAAATAACAGAAGATGAGTTTATCATGTAATGTAGTTTGCATGTTCAAGATGTCGTTTCCTTCTTATTTAGTAGCTACCTTAAATCAATACCCAAACGATGAACGAGAAGTGATAACTATGCATGTTGATTTCATCCATGGAAATGTGACACTTGGCCTTTAGCAAAATTTTCATGATTTGTTCATCTATGGAAATTGTGTTGAACAGATGGAACAATTCTGAATTATCCAACAAATGGCCTACCTGAAAACGCAATAACAACTGACAAGATTCCCAGTGGCAAAGAAATTTCAAGAGAATTCACTCAATGCAGTAGGGACTTGAGAGTTTCAAGAAGGAAAATTGAAGTGAACCTTGCACACATGTTGAAAGTAGATGAAAAGAACCATTAATGGGAATGAATGCAAGTAGGGTTGAGAAAGACATGTGTTAGGACACATATAACTTTCTATCTGAGATGAAATTTTGATAGATCAGTTTTTTAAGATTCAAATGCAATTGGATAAGATTTCCATGATTTAAAAAAAAAAATACACCAAATTTATTTTATAAATTTGACCTAATCCAAATGAGTCTCAAACTATACCTGATTAGCAAGTAGTAGGATTAAATATATGCTTGGATTTTGTTAAGAAATTTAAGTTGAGTTGACTTCAGTTAGAGTTAAAAAAAAAAATAACTTAATGATGTTTTTAAGTTAACAAAAGTTTGAGGTAAATTTTGTTTCTAATTAGGTATGAAAAAAAAAAACTATCACATGTTAGTATAGTTTTCAGTGAAAATTGAAAGGTAATTTGAGTGTTTAACTAAATTCTTTAAATTTACCTTTTGACATGGCCACTATAGCCATACAAAATTATTTGTGCAGTGTGTTGAGAAAATGAGTTTATTTATGTGAGAAAAAAAAAAAGAATGAGCATCAAGAAAAAACAAGTTGATTTTTTGATTTTATAATGAGCAAATGAGTTATTTTATGTTGAGAATGCCTTTTCAGGAACTAATAGAAAAGTTACATTTTGATTTTATAAAATATAGAAAGAAATTTGAGTAAAAGAAAAATAATTTAGAAAGAGATATATCTGTACAAAGCCCAGAAAACTTTTTTAATAAAAAATAAAATGGCAATTGCTTCCTGCACCTTATCAATGCACCCAATTTTAGTGAAAAAGACGAAAAGGTTCTTCAATAAAATGGATTACATATAAAAATACATTTCAGACCCCATTTTCTAAATATATGTTTCTGGATTATTTTTTTCAGAATGAACTTTTTGTATTACTGATTTTTTTATCTGAAATGGAATTTTAACTTTTGTTTCCAAATTTTTATTTCCATAACATAATAATCTCTTCCAGATTTATTTTATGAAATATATTATTTTTAATTCTGAATTTTTAATTTCTGAATAAAGAGCATTTTCGAAATTTTAGATCTTTTGGGTGCAGGTTAAAGATTGGGTGTAGAAAACAATTGCCAAGTAAAATTTGTATAGCCACCGGTCACGCTGTCTTTTAAATAAGTGGGCTTACGAACACCTCTGGGGCCTACTATTGAATATAAAGTTTCTCTTTTACAACCCATAAAACATTTAACACCCCTTTTTAATTGCAATTGCTTCCTTTTTCAATTATTTTGAACCTGCATCCAATGAATTTATAAAATTTCATAATTATCCTTTATTCTGGAAAAGAAAATTTAGAATAATTCTTTTGCACTGAAAATGAAATTTTGAAATAAAATGGAAAAATAAAATTTCAGAAAGGCAAATTCCAAATACAGATAATACATTTTGAAAAAAATTTCCAGAAACATATTAAAAAAATTGATTGTGAAAAAAAAAAACCTGAAATCATATTTAAAAAAACCATTTCAGAAAGCTCTTCCACAAAACCTGATGGAAACCGTCCAGCCTCAAAACTTTCGGCCAAGAAGATAGACGAAGATCGAGCTTTAATGAAGAGTTTGTAAAGTCTTTTTCTTCTTCTTAGCCTTGTAAAAATTGTATAGAGTAGTTAGGAAGTTTTGGGCCTTGTATTTTGGGCCAAAGTAGAGAAAGATGTAAATAGAAAACAAAGTAATGTGTAAAATAGTAAAAGAGGGGTGCAAATAGAAATGTAGGCAAGGAAGACATGAGTCTCCACATGTCTTCTTCTTAATGGAGAAGATTTGCACCAATAAGGTGGTGACACTTGTCACACTCTCATTTGAGAGTTTTTGAGAGACTTTATCCTATAAATAGGAGTCTCTTATACATGTATTTCTTTAACTTTGAATTAGTAATGAAATGCTGCCTAGTTTTGGCCATTCTACTTGTTCTTAAGTTCTCCCTAGGTTAGTCTCCTTCAAGACTTAGCCTAGACTCTTTCCTAGTGAGTTGGCCTCACCTCTCACTCTCACAAATTCCTACTCCACTTCAATCCATGGAAACTCCTCTTGAGTTTCTTTAATGCTTCCGCTCATCATATCTCCTTCATCATTCATCCAAAGAAGAAATTACAAAGATCATTACTAGAAGAAGATCGTTTTTCCATCAAAACCTAACTTCACAAACTCAAATTTATAAATGTATTTCAGATTACCAAATTAGAAATACATTTTGATTTGCACTATCACTCCTTTTTAAAAATTAAAAGATCATTTTGGTTATTTTGCATGAATGATAGGATGCACGTACAATAATCAATTGCCCCCTTTTATTTATTTCTGAATAGACTTTATAGAATTACAAAATATATTGCGGAAAATCTACTTTGTAAGGAATGAGAACTGTAAAAGAATTTTTTTAAAAGCGGAAAAAAACAATTTAAAAACCGTTCAACCAGTAATTGCAATTCTCTGCATTTTTTATGAATTTTCTGATTGCAATTCTGATTGCAACTGATTGTACAGTTAATGCTATATAAAAACCGTTCTCACTACATTTTTTTGTACATTTTGGAAAAGATATTTCAAATTGTGTATAAAGTGAAACCCTTCTTGTTGTGAGATGTTGGGTGGAAGCATCTTCGTAGGTCAGAGATTAGAGAATTTATGGTTCCAATCAATTGAAGATTCACGGGTTTTGGTCAAAATATAGTCTACAAAGGACATTAAACAAAATGATTAACAAAAAGATACAAAATAAAAAAGTTAGATAAAACAAAAGTTAGAACACCGAATTCAAACCTTTATTGAAGTTAAAGAATCATAGTATACCTAAATGAAAGATTAAGAAAAGTTTTAGAAAAACTACTAAAAAAACATTATATAGCATTAACTGTTTTCCTTTAAAATTAATATCTTATAAAACTTAATACTGTAATTTTTGTATCTTGATATGAAAGTAGAGTATCATCATTTCTGTGCATAAATAATTTTTGACAAAAACATATGTTGACTACTCTCTCTTCTAATTTCATTTATTCATATATTACTACAAGAAAATCATAAAATAGAAACCAATAGATACCAAAAATAATTAGTTGCGACTAAATTAGACACCATTTTAGAGATTACAAAATTTTTGATTTAGTTTTTATTATTATTAAACTGTTTCTAAATTGGTATTTAATTAGCAACTAAGGTTTTTTACTACCAGATTTAGAATCTAAATAATTGGTAGTTAAAACCTTGGTAGCTAATTAGATACTAATTTAAAAACTATTTAACAATAATATAAACTAATTTAGAAACAATATTTTTTTTAGCTTTTAAAATATCTCTAATTTAATCACCATAGCAATTAATTATTTTTAGTATCTAAAATTAGTTTCTATTTTATGATTTTCTTGTAATGTATAAACTTTCCCCCTTAAACTTTGTTGGAAAAATTTAAGCTCAATTTTCTCTATTAATAGGTATGTAACAATCAAATTGAGTGTCACACATAACACTTTGTTATTAATTAATCTTTATCTTTTGGGGAATCTTGGTTCGACATATATATACAAGTTGCATGTAGAATGGAAGAAAAATATTCTTATCTCGTTAATTTTTACAAGTTAAAGCTAATGGAGATTCATAAAGTTATGTTTGTCTAACTCTTTATTTAAAAAGTCTCCATTATTGTACCAAAAAATAGTCTTCATTGTTCATTTATATTTGTTTTTTTTTTAAATTTAATAAACAAAGAAAAAAATGAGTTTGAAATATCATGCTATTATTTCTGGTTTGATTATAATTTTTTTGTTTTTTATTTCAATCATTAGTTTTTGTGTATTGAAAGAATTGATAAGTAATTTACATAATGATTTCGGAGTGGTGGGAGATACTTAAGATTTGGAAGGTAGGTTTTGTTAGAATATTTTTTTAGGATTGTAATACTCTAAAGAATTTTTTTAAATTTAATTTATTCTTTATTGATAAAAAGAAAAGGAGTGTATTATTCTTGGAATGAGACGTATGTATCCTTTCATAGTTATTGATGTTCCTCTCATACTTGACATTCTAGATTGGTGGTAATAAGATCCCTACGTAAAAACAAGTTACCCCACAAATGCCAAGTGCCTATTTCCACAATATTCTTCACATATAATTGAAAGTGAGAATATTATGTTACCAACTTGTGATATTATTGCCAATTATATATACCATATACTAGAAGCAATAAAGTATTCTCTTATTTTTCTAAGTTACAATTAGCCACAATCATTTATTTGATATTTGAAAAAGGGTTCATCCATGCATTGTCACATCTCAACAAACCACCATTGTTGTCTACAATAGGTCCACACACTTCTTAAAACAAATAAAAGAAAATAAAACAATAATAATAATAATAATAATAATAATAATAATAATAATAATAATATTACCCTTAGCTAAGATTGATTTTTTTTTTAATTTAAGGAAACTACACTAATCACCACTTAGATTTTGTGAAATTACATTAACATTTTCTATTTTTTAAGTTATTTTCCTTAAGTTTTTGAAAAATATTACAGCGTATAAATGTAAGTTACTGAAAATATTTAAAAAATTCGTATGTAAAAATTCACGAAATATTCATGAAAGTGGTTAGTATTATTTTTTTTAATTATGCGAGAGAATTTTATGTTAACTAAAAGGATGAATTATAAGATAAGAAAAATCTCAAATTTTTAAAGAATATTTATCTTATTACTTTGGAGAAAGTGAGATTTCGGGCTTGTGGTTAATAAGATGTAAAAACTTATATTAATTGTTCATTCACATTTAGTAGTACTACAGTTCTATATCTAAAAATGTTAATACATGTTTCAATTTTTAAAATTATTTCAAGTTTAACATATTTATAATGCAACTTTTTCGATTTTGAAACTTCTTATATAAAAAATTGTTGGTGTATAACATAACTTCGTATATAAATAATCATTTAACGTTCGAATAACACAACTCTTTTAGTTACTACATGATTTGTCCGATTTGCTCATAAAACATATGATTTAACTGATTTGATAAAAAAAAAAAAAAAAAAGTGGTCACACACAGTGTTCGAAGTACCCTAAAAAGAGAATGTTGTTTGTGACATATTACACAACCACCTCCACCAAATAGAAGTGTTCGAACCCTAAAAAGAGAATCTTGTTTGTGACTTGATATCCATATAAATGAATATGCATTGGCGAGTCAAAAAGTTAGTGTTCTAAGCATCCAATCGTAATGAACATTCAACCAGAAAAGAGAGAGATTATGAGCCTTAGTTACCTATATTATACCTATATAAATAAAACTTAAAAAGAGAAATTTATGGAACTAATTAATTATAAACATAAATTAATTATATATACTACTAAAAAAATTATTAAATAAAGACAGAAAATAATTAATTGTTATATTAATTAAATTATATGATTTTTTATAGACTAAAAAAGTTTATTAGTATCTAAATTAGTTTTTATTATTAATAAATAATTTTTCAATTGATATTTATTTAGTTATCAATTATTTGGATTTTAAAATTTGTAGTTAAAATTTTGGTAATTAATTAGATACTAATTTAAAAATTATTTATCAATAGAAACTAATTTAAATATAATAATTGTTTTAGTGTTTAACTAAATTTTGTTGTGGTTAAGTTTGTAGTTTCCTTGACTAATTTAGCTATTTTTAAGTTTGACCAGATAGTTTGATCCGATTTTCAAACTTCAGATATGATACTATATAATAGCATTGAATAATTAATAATTTTTTTTTGATAATTATCTCTATTTATGTTCATAAAATTTTGAAAAGTTTAAGCTCAGTGATTGGAGATTTCAACTTTATTTATCACTAAGTAAATAATAATACACTTGAGTGTTTCATTAGTGGGATGCTAGCTGGGTTATTCTGCAACATTTTCCTTACAATATATATATATATATATATATATATATATGTTACATATTCATATTATATTAACAGACAAAAATGCATCGTCACACTTCTCAATATCTTCACCAATTGTATGTAAGTTATACAAAGTGAATCCATTATTTTGGCAGACAATGGAGTTTTTCAGATTTACTTAGAAACATTTTATATTTTTCATTGGTGCGCATTACTGATTATTCATGTTAATATATTTTTTACTTTTGTTGGAGTTTTTCTTTCTATTTAATTACTTGTACTATTTTTCTTTTCTCATATGTCCTAAAACGTTTTAGGGTTCGACTAACATATTTTAATCCCAAAACATTCATATAAAATAGTAACTTTTTAAAAACATTTAAGTATTCGAGATTATTAAACTAAGAAGTGCACTTATGGATGTTATGGTGCTTATACCAATAACATATTTACCTCTACGATGGTAAGTGCTATTTTTCTTCAATATCTTTTTTTTTTTCCTTTATAGTTTTTTTATCGGCTTTCTTTATAGTAAATAATGATAATACATATTTACCACAAAAACATGAATTCACTAGTCTTACTCTAGGTCATTTGTGTGTGTTAATCCTACTTTATCTTGTAATTAGTTATTAATTAAGTGGGTGTTTTTTCTTACACCACTAATTGTTTTGGGTCACATCTCATTGATCTTGAAATGAGTTTTCTAGAATGTAAAAAAAAAAACAAAAAACATCCTCAAGAATTTCCAAACGAATAAGAGGTCATGTAAAAAAGAAATAAATTGTTATACTTGAAAAGTTTAATAATTTTTACTATTAGGGTGTAAGCGCATAATACATTCAATCCATCAATTTAAAACTTGATGGATCTTATATCCACCCTAATAATATAATAAATACATAATGAAAAGTATTATTTATGAAGTAATTTTATTACAAAAATTAAATTTATATTTTACTATTGAGGTATTATTTATGTATGCATTATAAGTTTTATCTCGTTACTTTATTATTATTATTATCGAGAAACAATAAAAGTATTTATTTTAAAGTATTTTCTTAATAAATAATTATTCTCTTAACATTATTTAAGCTTCACTACTTGAATTATTTACATTATAATTACGTTTAAGCTCCTTAATTATTATGTTTTTTAATACTTGATCTTTGTTAGATTGGGTACTTCTCACCATCAAATATATATTCTTCATAAAAGCGTAGCATAAATAATAATTATCACGTTACATGCTGTATTTTTTTTTTATATTCAAAACAACATCGAAATCTAAAACAAATGTGGAATCCTGTAATGGGTTAATGGCCTAGTGGATTGGGCCAAAATATACCATTTGCCTAACTTGTTCCTGCATGTTAATGATGTGCTTTTGTACGTAATAATAAATTATTTATGTATAATGATAAGTTAATAGGCTATTATAATTATTCTGCCCAATTCAAGGTACTCTTAATAAATTTTCATTTTCATATGATGAATAGTATAAAAGATCTATATTGTTCCTGTGAAGATTTGGTTCAGGAAAATCTATATTTAAATATTTTTAGGTATCTAAAGACATTAGACCATCTCAAAACACTACATTTTTTAGTGTTTTAACATCGTCTACATGAACTAAGCTTTTGAATAGATTGTCTACTACTTTAGTTTGACTTCCAATATTAGTTGGCGTTTCTCGCTTCTTCCTAAATTAATGTGTATGTGACTTTTGTTATCAACAAAAAGAGAATAAATAAATAAGGAACATTTTAGAGATGTTTTAACCCTATTACATCTAACAGGTTAAAAACCTGCATAAGCTCCAAGAGAACATACAAAAAAAAAGGTGTTTATTACCCCACCACCAACTATTGATACAAAGCAAAGTAGCCATCAACCAACATTCAAAAAAACTTCCTGAAGAATATTATAACTTAAGAACTTTATCCATCCTAAACAAAACTGCCCAATCGTAAATACCTATTCACAAAGCCCAATCTAACTCACTCACCCTGCAAGGCACTAAATTTCTAACCAAATACAAAAGAAATAATCAATTAATTCTAAACTAAAGTTGTTGTAGGAAGGTATTTCATCATAATTACACCCTTCATATTTCAGCATAGCCTCAATTAACACCGAAAGGTTCCTTCCTCAGACAAGGAGAAAGAGTCTTCACATGCTAATTTCGTTCTTTATCAAACGCCCGAAGTGATCAAAACCCAAGGTTCTGCTGCAACCTGCACCCACACCTTCCTCACAACAAGAACAAGCTTAAACATCCCATATACATTTTGTCAAACAACACATACCCAATCAAAAATATATCTAGGAGTTCCTTACATCCCTATCAAATACTTTTTAAACATTGAATCAGACATTGAGACCAAAATGAAAAAGAATAAATAAAGCAAGGCATATTATAGCTCATACACATTCATGCTTTCATTCGTGCCAAGTAAAAAACCTCCTTAACATCCACTCTAACCTCCTTAAAGACAATGTTATTTCTATGATTCCATATACTCCATACTATGGCAATCCAAACACCTTTCCAAACACTATTATGTTTTTAATTAAGTTGGGAACAGTTAAATTGCACAAAATGATTCAAAGGTGAATAATGTAACACCATTTGATTACCTACCCAATTACTACACTTGTTCCAAATAAAATAAACAACCCTACAAGTAAAAAACAAATGGTTAACCATTTCTTCTTGCTCCAAACACAGAGGAGATACCAAAGGGTTTAAATCAACTCCTCTTTGCGAAAAATTAGTTATAATTGCCACTCTCCCCAAAATTACCCTTCATGCCAGAATTTGTGCATTTGGAAAGGATTTAGTAGACCAAAACTTGTTGAAAAGGGTTTAATTAAGGAATACTTTGTTGCATATAAGTGTAGGCAGAACTAACTGTAAAACCCCCTTCGTTTTCCCATCCCATGTCCATCTATCACAATTCAAGTTCAAAATGATTTTTTTAATATTATCCATCAGCTCTTGCTCCTGTTCTATTTTCCACAAGAATCCGCCTTTCCTCCTAGTAAGCTGCCAAAACCTCCCAAAATTCACTTTCTTTGTTGTTTTGCTTTGACATGTTGAAATAGAGTATAACCTAGGGTATCTAAGCCTAAGACTTGTTACCCCTAACCGTTTATCCTTCCAGAACCTAACAACATTTTCAGAGCCAACTTTCCAAGTTATATTATGATCAAACCAATTGTTTTTCTCAGTAACTTTTATAAGGTCCCTCCACCACCAGGATTGATGTTTCAGTACACATATTTCAGAATTCGTAGTACACCTGATGGCATTTTCATGTGTTCTTCTTGAATCAAAGTAGAAAATAAGGTGCGGAAGCAATGGGTGAGATGATCAAGACCCTCCTAGGAGTTGTGTTGGCCTTGTAGGTGCATGATGAGTATGGTGTTTGAGTGGTTCGGCCAGCTCAAGGGAAAAGATGAAAGGATTGAAGTTTAGAGCCTAGATTTCTAGGAGAAGTAAAGCTTGTGCACAAAAATGGCAGCATAACCTTACTCAATTAAACTTGAAAATACAAGGTGTAGGCTCCTCCTTTTATAGGCTAAGGAGGACCATAATGCAACCCTAATGCTAGCCAAATGAAATGTAAATGTGAAGCACATGGGTGCACATGGCACATGGGTGCACAAATGAGCACATGGGGAGGGGTGTGTCTAGTTTTTATGCTCACCCCCCCCTCCATGGTCTTTCTAGAATGTTCACACAAATATGCTTTCTACACTACTCTAATTACTAAGCACCCCTAATGGGCCTTTATGTAACAATTACAAAGGTCTTCTCTTCCCAAAACCGTAGCTTTGACCCATGTGTATGTGAAGCTAGACGGTCTAGAAGGAATCCTCATCATGGCCTAGACGCTCCTTATGTAGCCGCTCCTCATCATGGCCTAGACGCTCCTCTTCATGGGCTAGACGCTCCTTTTTGAGTCTAGACGCTCCTCATCATAGGCTAGACCGTCTAGTCTTGGAGGCTTGGCTTTCATCGTGTGGTGAGCTTGGGCCCTCCTCCATCATCCCCTCCCTCTTGAAAAGGATTTGTCCTCAAATCCATTGCTTATTCTTCTTCATGGCTAGGGGAATGGATGTGGCTGGATGGTGTCCATCATCTCCTTCTCCTTGAGAAGATCTATCCTCAGATCTAGAGATTTGATCTCGGATAGCAGCCTCTTGCTTATTCAACTATGCTTGCCCTCCCGGATCAAACGTCCACCTAGGGGAATTATCTAATAAAGCAAATGAGTTAGTTGAAGCAGTTATATACAAATCAATTTTATGAAGTTGCCATTTTTGTTTTTCTTTTGTTTTTGGCAACTTTTTACAATATTTCTCTTTTGAGGGTTGCATGTGTTCTCTAATCCTCTCATGCTTTGTAAAATTTTCAATAGTGGTTACTTGTTCCTTAGGCATAATTCCTTTAGGAAGTGGTAACAACACAAAAAGAGAAAGAGGACTATGTTCACATACAACTTCAAATGTAGAAATATTAGTAGTCTTGTGGACTACTCTATTGTATGCATGCTCAATAGAAAAAGGATACTCATCCCAAGAATTGTGGTTGGCTTTCATGATTTCTCTAGGCATAGTAACAAGAGCTATGTTTTCAATTTTATTTTGACCATTCTTTTGAGGATGATAAGAATTTGAAAAGGACAACTTAGTTGCAAGTTTTTCCAAGAGAATCCTCAAATGATGGTTTTCAAATTTTGGAGCTCTATCCAACACTAAGTTTGAAGAGAAATCATGAAGACTTGTCACTTCTTTAAGGAAGAGTTTATCCATGTCTATGACAATGGAATCAAAACCTTTTGTTGTCCTAGGAAGATCTAATATGAAATTTAGGCTTATGTCTTCCCAAGGATCATTTGCAAAAGGTGAAGGAGTATAGAGTTCATGAGACATCGCCTTAGATGTATTTTTAAAACACGGAATGTATCTAGGGTAATGTCTTTGAACATCTTTTCTCATGGGTGACAATAATTTTCCTTTTAAAAGCTCTAGAGTTTTATCAACTCTATTTTGACCCATGAGTTCTCCTTCATGAAGAATTTCTCTTTTATGTGTGAAGGTAGTCTCGTTGATACAACCTTTGTTCATGGAAATTTCAATTCTTTGCAAAGGTTGTCTCAATAAGACATGACAAGTTTCTTTAGGCACTACTTCACATAAAAAATTGTCTTTGTAGATGCCTATAGATGACTTGACCTTCACTTGGTGATATCTTGGCATGTATGTAAAATAATCTACTATATTTTTATCTATGCAAGCCTTTTTTAAGGATTCTTCTTTTTTTTCTAGGCTTGCAAGTGTTCCTTTACAAAAGGTAAGGCTAGGTTGTTCAACAAGAGGTATATTTTTAAATGTATTTTCAACTTTTCCTTCTTGTTGAATGACCTTGTGGGAAGGAACACTCTTCTCCCACGCCTTTTGTTTTCCAAGGGTTTTCTCTTGCTTTTCTATTTTTACATTTTCTTCACTCTCACTAGCTTCTTTTTCTTGGCTACTATTCTCATCTTTGTCCCTTAAGATCATAGATCTTTCATTGAAACATTGAGATGCTAATTGATCATTGCCAAGGTATTCTAAACATGGAATTTCTCTAGCTTGAGTGTGAGAGATATGCTTGGTTAGGTTTTCTTGTCTCTCTTTCCTAGCTCTCCTAGGGAATTGTTGATGATATTCATTTTTCCTAAGACTTTCTTCCCCAAGATAATCATGATGTTTAGAGCTAGATGCATGAGAATGTAATTTTTTTGAAAATTGAGACTTCTCATTCTTTGCTTTAGTCAATTCATTAGTTTTGATCTCATTCTCCAATTGTTTAGATGAAATGGATTGAATATCCTTAGTAAGTTGCTTCAAAAGAGATTTCAAGGATTTCACCTCACTTTTAAGAGATTTAGAGGAGTGAGAAGACATGACTAAAACTTTGTGTGTAGAAGTATTTTACCTTGAGAAAAATTTAGGGAAGTCAAAGAAGGTAGTCTTCCAGGTAAGGGAGATGAGTCACAGTGGACTACTTAAATACCAAGCCTTTGCCTTAGCCAAAAACTATCCCTCAATGTCTTCACACAAAGCTTTCTCTTAGTAAACCACTTGGAACACAATTAAGTTGAGAAATCAGATTTTAATGCAAGAAAACAATGCATGCTAACTAATTAACAAAGCTAGACGGTTTTTAACAAAACTTAAACAAAATTAAACATGCAAAACGTATCTATGAAAGCAAAAGAAAAGCAATTATAAACAAGTAACAATTACTAATCAAGAAATTGCTATACTATTCGGCCCTAGGTGAGGCTTCTTGGACACTTTGAGCCCTTGAAGACACACTCACCGTCTAAACGTAATTAACAAGGTAATTAACAATAAACCAAGTTGCAAAGGAAATAAGAGAAAACTCCCTTTGTTGTTCCTCCTTTTGGTTAGTGCACTTCTTTGTTGTCTTGATTGTTGATCTCCTAAGTGTTTGTAGTGTTTGTTTCAAGAAAGCTTGTTTCGGCTTTGGCTTTGTCTCCTCCTTAGAATGTTGGCTTTAATTCTCCAATTTCCAGCACCTATTCACAAGGGCTAAACCTTAAACCAAGTCAAATTCCATGCACATAAGCACCAAGGGAGAAATTAAATTCCAGCACCCAAAAAGAGAGGTCAAGGAACAAAAGCAAGAAACAAATTTAATTGAAAGAAAACAGTACCACCAAAAGGATTTATAATATGAAAACTTAGAAAGAGATTCAAGAAATTAAAGAAAAAAATTAAAGGTACTCAATAAAAGTTGGCACACAAAAGAAATTCCTAAAGAAAAGCACTAGATTAGATGACCAAATAAAAAAACAGCACCACTGGAAAATGTTGTGGGCCAGAAAACGTGTTTGTTCCCCGATTTATGCTGATCTGTATTTTTGGAATTTGGCTCTGAAATTTGTTATGCAAGATATTCAGGATCTTATCTAAAATCTGGCTTTGGATTCACTCAAAACGGATGCACCATTTTTTTTTAATAAATTTTGCAAAATTGGTGTTCGGTTAGGCCAGCTGGAGCGCTCAAGATTTGCACTCTGATTTTGTAAGATTTATCATTTTTTTTCTGTTGCTTCTTTTGACCTCATTCTTTTTTTGTCTTTTCTATAACACTTTAAACTTGCATTTTCCAGAAAATCAGAATTTTCCTATGGGTGGAAATATTTTTCTGGGTTAAAACAGCCAAAACAGAGAAGGTGTAAACAGGGGAATCCTGGAAAACTGGAAAAAACAGCAAGATAACCAAACTTTAACACAATGGAATTGTAAGAACGGAAATTGTGTAAGAACTAAGACACAATTATGAACTCAAACTAAAAATAAAAAAGGCACCAAAGGATCAAAGAACAGCAGATTCAAACAAATTAAAGAGACCCAAAAGCAAGAAACAATCAAGCCAATAATAGGACTACTAAGAATTGTTGACAAATATGGATTCACATGACTTGACACAACATTTATAGATTCAGAAAATAAAGACTCAAAGCATAAAATGAAGTAAAATTAAGAAAGCAATAAGGACTCAAATTCCTAAAAGAAAAACAGCCACTCAATGGTGTAAGGAATCCTATCACAAGCTGCACAGAATTTGTTCAAGATCAATTGAACAATTGTGCTTTGGTTGGATCTTCCATAAGCACACCAAGAACAATTTAAAAAGTAAAAAACAGAAAGACAAGTATGGAATTTAAATGACAATATGAAGTAAAGAAGAACTGAAAATTTAAAAGACCAAGCTACTCATCTTGAAGAACCAAAAGCTCTGATACCAAATGATGTCATTTTCATGTGTTCTTCTTGAATCAAAGTAGAAAATAAGGTGCGGAAGCAATGGGTGAGATGATCAAGACCCTCCTAGGAGTTGTGTTGGCCTTGTAGGTGCATGATGAGTATGGTGTTTGAGTGGTTCGGCCAGCTCAAGGGAAAAGATGAAAGGATTGAAGTTTAGAGCCTAGATTTCTAGGAGAAGTAAAGCTTGTGCACAAAAATGGCAGCATAACCTTACTCAATTAAACTTGAAAATACAAGGTGTAGGCTCCTCCTTTTATAGGCTAAGGAGGACCATAATGCAACCCTAATGCTAGCCAAATGAAATGTAAATGTGAAGCACATGGGTGCCTCACATTACCATAATTAGATATTAAGATTTGCCTCCATTTACCTTCACCCTCTACTCTCAGCCTCCATTTCCACTTAGCAATGAAAGTCTTGTTAAACAATGTTATGTCTTTTATTCCTATCCCATCATTCTCTTTCAACTTACAAAGTTGATTCCAACTAATCCATGCAATTTTCTTTCCCTCGCCTCCTTACGACCACAATAATTTCCTTTGGATGTGTTTTAACCTATGGCATATAGAGGTGGTGCTTTGAAAAAAAAAAACAAAAACAAAAGAGGTTTCGATGTCAATTCAATTTTTTAAAGAAATTTTCCCAGTAAAATTTAAGTGTCTCCCTTTCCATTTTGACAATTTCCTGGATCCCATAATTGTTTTTTTTTCTTGGATTTCCCCAACAGGTAAACCTAAATATGTAAAAGGTATAGTCGTGATATTGCAGTTCAAATATTTAAGAAATTATGTAATCTAACCCTATATATTCCAAATGCCCCTATGCTTGATTTATGGAAATTCACCCTCAAACCTGAAACTAATTCAAAGCATCTGAGAATAGCCTTTACAGTTAGAATATTTTGATGAGAAGCCCCACCAACAAAGATATCATCTCCAAATTGTAAAATATCTACCTTCACTTGTTCTCTCCCAATCCTAACCCAATGAAAAATATTTTCCTTCACAATTTGTCTTACTAACCCCGTCAAATCCTCAACCACAATCCGATAGGTGTCTTCCATCCGGTTTCATATTTTCTTGAGTTTTTTTTTAATGAACTTTGCGAAAGCTTAATGGAAGCAATGGATTAAGGATGGGCCATTGGAGCTATGGATTCCTTGTAGGTGGATGAAGAGTAGGGAGAGTGATTGATTCATCCATATCACTTGGATAGATGAAAAAGAAAACCAAATATGTTTATCCTAGAGAGGTTTAGACAAGGGAGTGCTTAGGCTAGCAATTTGGTAGCATAACACTCATAAAATTGATCTTATTAAACATGAACCAAGCACGCCAATTTATAGGTTTAAGGGTCGATCATTTACAAGCAAAAAGGGTGGGAAACTCAAATGTAAATTAGTTTGAAAATAGGCACCTAAATGAAGTCACAAGGCAAACATGATCAAGTGTGCACCATGTGACCTAATTAGGTCCAATGATCGGCCTGGTGTTTAATATGGACTGCAATTAAGCCCAATTATATCGTAGGTAGGTTTTAGAATCCTAACCCTAATTGAATTAAAGAAAATTACAACTAAATTTCCTACTCTAATTTTTAGTAAGAAAAATAAAATCCTACTATAGGAAATTACACTAGGTTATGGCTTTTTTGAATATGTATAAGAGAGTGTCTCTCCCATCAGTAGACGAGTCCAAATCTTCTTGTATCCTCCTTTCCATGGCTCTAGTGGTTGGTCCTGAGCTAAGGCCTCTACCATCACAATCAAGAATGAAATGGTGCCAAAGGGTCCCTTTGTCTAAGTCCTCTTGATGGCTGAAAGTCCCGAGTCTGACTTCCATTAACCAGCACAGACATTGAGGAGGATTCCAAACAACCCTTAATCCAGGACACCCATTTCTCTTTAAACCCAAGCTTAACCATCATATAGTACAAGCACTCCCAACAAAAATGTCCTAAGCTTTCTCATAATCGACCTTAATAAACATTGTTAGAATATATGACCTTAAACAAGAGTGAGGTGAATTGTTTATGAAATATTTTCGCAAACTTTGAAGGTATAATGAAGTTCAAAGTAGAATCACAGATATAAAAATCCAGAAAGCAATCAATTAAAACTGTTTAAGTTGATTAACAGAAAATCAACCGGTTGGTTTTGCGATTCAACTGATTGTTTATATTAGCTGAATTGAAAACAACTTAAAAACAAAAAATAAATGAGTTAAGGGTAAGAGAAAAGCACACAAGCAATTTATACTGGTTCACTCTTATCCCAAGAGCTACATCCAATCCCCAGAAACCACTAGGTATCTACTATGCAATCAAAATCCAGATTACAAACATACCACCAAAGAAGTGACCTTGAACACCTCAAGACACACACTTCCTTTGGCGCACAAACAACACAGAAATCAGAACAAACTATGATTCTGCACTTATACACCAGTATTCAGAAATACAATAGATTCAGAAAGGATTACACCTGATGAAGATCAAATCAAAAGATTATAACAAGCATATTCCACTTCTTTGAGAAAACCCAAAAGCTTGAATGCAAATCTTGAAAACTCAAATCTGTTTTCACACTTTCACAAATGTCTCAAAACTACTATCAATCTTTAAGAAAGTGTAACAACCTCTTTAAATACTCCAAAAGTTTGTTAAAACATTTAATGCTAATTTGCAAACATAAAAAAATTTTTGTTATGGATTTTCAACAAACAATCGGTTGAATCCTCGAAACAACCAATTGAGTTGGCTTGACAACAAAGTCAAACAGTTTCAAACCCTTTTCAAAAACCTCAGTGATAAACAATCGATTGAAACGATAAAACAAAAGGTTGTTTTTCCACTTCTTTATAAAACAATCTTTTTCAAAAAAAGGTTTTGATTCCAAACTGTTTTAGATTCAAACAAAGAGTGGATTACACAATATTCTACCCAAAACCCACCCATACACACAACAACTCCAACTTTCCATTAAACACCATGGATTTAGAGACATCAAAGCTTCAAGATCATCCTTGATCAACAATCTCCCCCTATTTGATGAAGACAAATCTCTGGTTGTTTGTGTTGATCTGTTTGAATTTGAACCAACACCTGCAAAATAAAAACTATGCAAACACAAAGCATATATAGTAGCAGGTTATGAAGGCACACACACTAGTTTTCTACACAACCAAAATAGTAGAAAAACCAGTCCAAAAAGTGCCAAAAACAATGAGTGTAGTAGCAACAATGCAACATAATTAACAACTTCAAATCAGAGGTTTGTAGTAGTAGCATACACAACACATAAAGCAAGACCTTTTCCCCCTATTTTCCTTCACGAATAGAATGAAGAAAGGGATAAACACATAATTAAGAAAGAAATTTCCAAAAATTAAAGCAAGATAATCATAAACATAACCAAAACTTTGCGTCAATCTTCCTTTCCATACTGCAGCTCAAATAGTTGGTTTTGAACAGCTTCAATATGTTCATCAAGGTTCTGGAAACGTGTATCCATGCTTTGGAATCTGTCATCAAAGTTCTAAAAATTTGTAGCACAAAATTCATGGAGATTCCTTTGGTTTTCAGCAAAGTTGTCCATCCTATTAACCATAAACCTCTCAAAAGGAGACATTGAGAGAATCCTTTCTCCTTGATTTCCAGCACTTGTTTTAGCACCTATATCAGAAACAACATGTTCTTCTTGAGCATCAAATCCATCACCTTCAGCATCAAGATCTTCCTCTTCTTGTCTAGCTTGCACACCACTTGAGAAACCACCTTGATCACCATCTTTACTCACCCATTTCCCACCAATCTTGGTGAATCCCATCTTACTAAGTGAACCATTGTTCACTTCAAGAGATGATTTCACAACTTCAGTATGTTCTTCCTCAAGGTCCACTTCAAAATAATTTAAGAATTTAGAAATCAATACAGCATATAGATAATGATAGTCACTTAGCCTCATTGATTTCTGCATGCGTTCCTTGATGATGTGGATCCAATTGATCTTGACTTTGTTCATAAAACAATACATGTAGACAAGATCCTTCTCAGTAAGCACAAAATGATTGCTCCCCCTAGGTGTGAGCATCCATGTCACAATCAAGGAAATTAGCCTTTCATTCAATTTAAGACCTCCCATTGAAAAATTTCTCACTTTAGCTTGAGGATTCTTCAAGCAATTCTTGTAAAACTGTATTTTGTTAAATTCCTCCACCACACCAATGTTACCTTTGTTGATTCGCAGCCTTGCATACTTTAATCCAATGATGGCATTCTATACTTCATGTGTAATCTCCATATCAACCCCTTTTACATGAGAAGCAAGGTTTTTTTCCAACAAATTGAAGGTTGGTATAGAATACTCTTATAAGATTAGGATATGTGTTCCCTGACATCTCCAAGAACCTCTTCAGCATCTATTCTTTGATAAGACTTCTCTGCTCACCCAACTTCTACTCCTTTAACCAAGTGAAAGAGATAAGCTTTGGATTGTTTATTGTCTTTCTACTTGTTTCATGAAGATATTTCTCAATCTTTTCATCTATTTCTCAATCTTTTCATCTTCACCCGAGAACCATGCCTCAATTCGTCCTCCCCTTCTTACAACCCTTGTTTTGATCCTCTTTGATGAAGGGGGTGTGGGTTCCATGAAGACAAAGAGAAAAACAGAAAAGCAAAATGAGTTTTTTGGGCAGATTTACAAACCAACAAGAGATGTGGCAATGAGTTGTTTTTGTGAAGAGAAACAACTGCATATGAGTTTACATAGTCACAGAAAACAATTTCAATTCTTGGCATTTAGTGGGTTTTAGTCTTCAAGAAAGAGAGTCTGGTCCAAGACTACATAGTGGTACATCACTCAGTGGCAGATTTCACATGGAATCACATGAAGACTTTGACTAGTCATAAAGGTTCTTTATTTTCCAAGAAATTATGGAATATATTCCATTTATGACAAAAGTAACACCCTTCTGAATGAAATCAGACACATGATAAATGCACTTTGACCCATAACTTCTTGGGGGAAAGAATCTGCAATAGACAAAATGCAAAAAAAAAAAATAATTCAATTTAATGCAGTGTTGTCAGAGGGAAACAATCGGTTGTTTTGTGAAAACAATCAGTTGTTTTTCTATGACAACAATTTATGCATTTCACAGATTCATAATTGACAGCTAAAGATGAATCAGAAGGATAGGCTTCATATTCACATTACATAGATGAAAGATAAAGACATCAATCAATATTTTTCGTACTACAGATTAAAGAAAAATCCAAGAGAACAAAATAAAAAAAAAAGGATAGTCTTATCCTTTTGACAAAGTAGTTCTTTCAATAAGTCATTGTCTATGATCAAGAAATTTCTTTTGGCTTTCAAGAAGACTAACCTTGTACAAAACAGTAATTGGAAGTCCAAAAATTTCCTTCATAAGCTTGATCTTGTGACTCAAGACTTCTTAATCTATTAGAAATCAAGCAACAAGATTTGGTCCCCTTACAAATGTGGGTCCTTTGACATTAACTTTATCACGAGGAACCTCATAATTCTTAGGAATCCATCTCATAACACCTTTATGAACATAATATTTCCTAATATTGCAGAATCTAACAGAGTGGCCTCTCTTCATAGAATAAAATCATGTAACAACCGATTGTTTCAATTTTTTCAATCGGTTGTTTTTCTGGTAGTTTTGAAAAAGAAAACTCATTCTTCTTACTCTGTGGATTAAAACCTAAATCTGCTTTTCCAAAGAAACAATTTTGAGATGCCAAGACATTCTCAAAGTTGGATTTACCCTTTGAAATCTTATCCACAATTTTCACAAGGTAGTGAACCTTCTTTTCAAGAGATTCACAATTTTCATAAACAAGAAAGTCACACTTGCAAGAAGAGTTCTTGTAAAGCATTTCTAGATTTTCAAAATCAGTTTTTGAATTCTCCAACGCTTTTTCCAGTGCCTTGACTCTGTTTTCAAGATAGTTATTCAACCCTTTCAATCGGTTGTTTAAGAGTGCCAAACGATTAGCTTCCTCATGTGTTTCTTTAAAAGCTTGAAGAAGTTGACTATAATTTTCAGCATTTAAAGAAGTACAAGAACTTACACTACTTGCATCATCCTCTTCCTTGGCCATGAAACACAGATTAACTTTTTCATCTTCACTTGATGAGGAGCTAGATGAAGAGACATAATTTTGCTTTCTTTTCCTTCTTGGTTGACTTCTTCTCTTTATTTGGGCATTCAACCTTTATGTGCCCCTACTCTCCTCAATCATAACAAGTATAATTGTTAGCATTAAAATCACTAGTTTTCTTGTTGCCATACCTTTCTTTATTGGAGTCTTTGTTGCGATTCTTCTTCAAGAATTTGCTGAACTTTTTGGACAACAAACTAAGAGTTTCTCCTTCACTCTCATCACTTGAAACTTGATTGTTCTTGTGCTTGGCAGTTTTCAAGGCAATGTTTCTTACATGATTATCTTCACTCTCTTGAATATTGAGTCTATTCATCTCCAACTCATGCTCCCTAAGCTTTCCAAACAAGGAGGTTGTAGTCAAAGATGTCAAGTCCCTTGATTCTGAGATAGTCGTGACTTTAGGTTGCCAAGATCTATCAAGACATTTGATAATCTTGATATACAACTCTTCTTTGTCAAAGACCGTTCCAAAACTCATGAGATGATTGGCAATGTGAGTGAATCGTTTTTGCACATCCCAAATGGATTCTCCCTTGAGCATTCTAAATATCTCATACTTTTGGATTAGAGTATGCTTCCTTGCCCTCTTTACATCGTTCCTTACTTCATGAGTTACCTTTAGAGTATCCCACATCTCCTTAGAAGATCCACATTGAGAGACCCTGAAAAACTCATCAGAATTTAAGGCAGAGGTGATAATATTTTCTGCAATGCAATCAAACTTTGCTCTTTTGTTTTCTGCATCAGTCCATTGGGACCAAGGCTTTTCAATAGAAACACCATCCTTTTCAAGCTTAGGAATAAAAGAGACATTTTCAATTGCATCCCATATTCCTTTATCAAGAGATTCAACAAAGATCTTCATACGTACCTTCCAAAATTGGTAATTCAACAAAGGTGGTCTGTTTATTGATGCACCCTCCCCATGGTAATTTTTCAGCCATAAGAAAAAGATTTTTAGGATCAAACTTGAGTATTTTTCAAGTACCAAGCTCTTGATATTGTTAGAATATATGGCCTTAAACAAAGGGGGGGGGGGTGAATTGTTTATGAAAGATTTTCGAAAACTTTGAAGGTATAATGAAGTTCAAAGCAGAATCACAAATATAGAAATTCAGAAAGCAATCAATTAAAATTGTTTAAGTTGATTAACAAAAATCAACCGGTTGTTTTTGCGATTCAACCGGTTGTTTATATCAGCTAAATTGAAAACAACTTAAAAAAAATTAAATGAGTTAAGGGTAAGAGAAAAGCACACAAGATATTTATATTGGTTCACTCTTATCCCAAGAGCTACATCTAGTCCCCAAAAACTACTGGGTAGCTACTAGAACATCTTTGAAATGTCTCTTTTAATTATTTTTTTCTTGTTTATAAAAAAAATTAACTGAAAGACTAAAATTTTAATTTATATTGCTAAACATAACTTATAATTTTAATATTTATTCGAAAGATTTTCGAAAACTTTGAAGGTATAATGAAGTTCAAAGCAGAATCACAGATATAGAATTTCAGAAAGCAATCAATTAAAACTGTTTAAGTTGATTAACAAAAATCAACCGGTTGTTTTTGCGATTCAACCGGTTGTTTATATCAGCTAAATTGAAAACAACTTAAAAAAAATAAATGAGTTAAGGGTAAGAGAAAAACACACAATATATTTATACTGGCACTTTTATCCCAAGAGCTACATCTAGTCCCTAAAATTTACTGGGTAGCTACTAGAACATCTTTGAAATGTCTCTTTTAATTATTTTTTTCTTGTTTATAAAAAAAATTAACTGAAAGACTAAAATTTTAATTTATATTGCTAAACATAACTTATAATTTTAATATTTATTCACCTATCTAAACCAGAAAAGCTATTTCTTACAATTTCAGAATTATTTCTTTTAAATTGAATAATCATATTTTTATTAGCTCTTTTTTTTTCATATTTCTATTATGTTTCGTACTTGTTCTTTGTTCGTTTTTATTAAGTATATCTATTAAGAGTTGTTAGAAATAGTTCTTTTAGGTTATCAGGAGTGCTAGTTTATTAATATTGTTAATTAATTGTTATTTTTATTAATTTGTTATTTTTTTTTTGTTAACTCTTACGTAAGACTGCTCTAAATATAAAGTGTGAAGGCACTTTAATTTTTACTTTTTTAATGTTATACCAATAGTAGTCTTTTAAGAAACCAACTTCTTTATTTAGAAGCACATGGTAGTCAAGCCTCGTCAATTTTGGAGTCAAGTGTATCTATTTTTCATAATTATAAGAAGTATAATTTAATATCTAAATTATATTTAATTATTTTCATAAATATATAATTGCAAGGTGTCTTATTAGCCAGAGTTGTTCTCTTAGAAACATATTAAGACACCTAATATGAATTATTCCATTTTAACTATTTTTTTTTCATATACAAGTCAATATTCAAACTTCTAACTATAAATATATATTGCCATTTCAACTAACCACATGTTAGGTATAATATTTTAAACTAATAGCAAGCTGAGTCATTAGTAGTTTATTAAAGTAACCATAATTCAATAAAACTTAAACTAATTTCAGTAATCTCTAATAATAAAATTCAAAATCACCGAGACTTGAAAACAATATAAAATAAAATACCCTTCCACTAAAAAAAAATCATGAAATACAAACTAATTTTTAGAGACCAAAATAATTAGTTGCAATAGTAACTAAATTAGAGACCATTTCAGAAACTAAATAAAAAATTGGTTTTTAAATTAATTTTTATTATTGTTAAATAATTTTTAAATTGGTATCTAATGAGCAACAAAAGTTTTAGAGACCAAATTTAGAAACTAAATAATTAGTAGTTAAAACCTTGATTGCTAATTAGATACCAATTTAAAAACTATTTAACGATAATATAAACTAATTTAGAAACTAATTTTTTATTTAGTTTCTAAAATGGTTTCTAATTTAGTTACTATTATAATTAATTATTATGATTTTTAAAAATTTGTTTCTATTTCATGAATAAAATCAAGCTCAATAAATCTTTGTTTAGTTTGTTCAAAAGTTAGATAATTTTTTTTTTAAAAAAAATAATTGTAAACTGAAAAAAGTAGTTGGAATGCATGTCTAAATAAATTTAGACAAGTTTTATATAAAAAAAACTTTACACGAATGGTTGAATATGAAACTATATTAATATATATTTACATTGGAAAAAGTGTCTTTCATTGAAAAGGTATGAAATTGATTTTCCAATAGTTTCTAATGTTTTCTTAAAGAAAAGAAAAAGGATGCCAATTCACTCCATATACAAAAAACAAAAATAGTCCACAAAAATAGACTTATAAAGTCAAAATTGAAACCAAGGAAAAGTCACCATTGGGTCGTGCATATTTAGGTAGATCAAAAGAAAAGGGCACTCTTGCTCCACGTCTACAATGAAGACGACATTGTAAATAGCATGTAACATTGTAGGACCATGGGTTATGCATTTTTTGTTTGGTACAAACTACCTCATTCAAGATTTTCACTAGAACCCACATCTCGTGATGAAAAACAGAGATATGTTTCCCATGGTTACTAGAAAATATATTGATTCTTTTTATAAATCTTCATGCTACACATCTTATCATTACATAAAAAAATATTATTAAATAAGAGAAAAATATAAATAAATATAAAAATCATGTCAAAACTTAAATCAATCGAAAGATAAAAGTATTTTATCAGTTATGAAAAATCCCAAAAAAAACTAAAAGACAAATAATAAAACTAAACCAACACTTACATATGAAAACAACACCTATACAAAACAAGAATCCAAAAATCATTTCTTCTTAAAAAGACTTCTTAACACATTTTTTTAAAAAATATATTGATTTTCTTGCCTGATAGGAAAGAATATTTCTCCCTAGTGACAAAGAACTTAAGAGATTGGGAAATTATACTGAAGAAGAGTTAAATGTTATCAACTATTTACATTAAATGAGGGACAAGGACCACTATTCCTAGGTATAAGTGATTTTTGTATTCTATCATAGAGCATATTGAATAATAAATTGTGAACAATATTATAATAAATGATAAATAGAATTTGGCATCGAGTATTGGTTATTTTGTTGCCTTACTCTTTCCTTATGTGTACGTGGGGAGTGCTTTTCGAGAAGGGAGATTACAATTTTTATTTCTAATAGATACACCCCCTTTAAGAATGTTTGAAAATATAAAAGTTAATGTAAATGAGTATAAACTTAAATTCATAAATTTTCAGTTGATTTTCTTACAAGTATTTTTAACTTTTTAAATTTAAAAATAATCAATTATCCTCTTTTTACTCTAAAATTTGATTTTTAAATATATATTTTAAAAAATTTAAATGTATTTTAAGATATAATGACATTGATACTCTTAAATAAGGTCTCCAATTTGAGTTTTATAAATAAAATAAATTGTGATTGAAAATGAACATCATGTTAAAATTTGGTTAAGATTTTTTATGAAGAATAGTTAGTGATAAAGTCCCCAATAATAAGTTAAATTACATTAATATTATATTGTTGATAACTTTATAAAATGATTTTTTAATGTAATCATTAAATTTATAATTTTATACTATATTACAGTTACTCTAAAATACTAGAGAATTAATAATATAAATACAAATATACTATTTTTATAATGGTATATATAGAATATACATTATACCATAATGAACATTGAGTTTTCAATACATTATATACAATTAATCTAGTAAATTTAAAGCATAAATCTATTATAGGATAGTTTATTGGGTATCACATATAATGTCACATGATTATGCTTAGTATAATTATAACAATTCATATAACACACCAAATTTATTTAATTTAAAAAAAATTGTCATACAATTATATATATATATATATATATATATATATATATATATATCACATAACATATACTAGTATCAATTCCATCACATAACATAATCAACATAACACACTCAAAAAATATTACAATTAATTCACTTTACACCAAGATGCAAAAATCTTCAACCAAATCTAAATCAAATAGTATAATTTCTCACACTCAATGAATTTTGTGCTTAACACTATAACCCTTAGGATCTTATTCCATCTTAGTTATTTTCATCACAGACACAACAACTAGGGACAACATAGCCATAAAGGTCACATCCATAAAGGGTAACATAATATACATACATAAAAAATATTGATGCATACATCTCATCATTATCATCACATGGAAAATATACATCTCAATCATATGTTAATAAAATACACACACATAATTAACTTATAAGGTATCCATATCATCACCTTCATAAGTTAGGTTTCACTTGATTGAACTCCTGTTGCTTGGACAATCTCGTCTTGCTTGAGGGACCTTGATTCCTAAAGAGGAAGAATAATTCGTAGCTTGAATGATTTTGTACTACTTAAGAGATACAATTCTAGAGAACAAAATTGATTTTATCTCTCCATACTCAAACACTCATTGCTCACTTGAACACTCATCAATTAAGCATCCTTGTAACACTTGAGTGATGATGCACTTGATTTATAATTAGAGCAAAACATCTTATGACAAAGTTATATGACATCATTTTTATTTTTGATCAGCAAAGTTATATGACATCATAGATACCATAAAACATAAATTAAGGTAGTTATACCATAAATCATATCAATTTTAGATCAAAGTAAAGAAAAACATTTTTTTACTTAAGGTATCAAATAATAAACTCTCTACGAGTTTTATACAAAGAATTTGTTGAAGCAAAAGAATAACACCCTATGATTTTGATTAAGTGTTGAAAATAACTAAGTACAAACATGGTCAAACTTTGTCTGTAAGATGATGATAATGTAACTCAACAACAAATCATGCAAAGACACAAGTGTTTCATCTCACAGGTGATATAACACTAGGAAGTCCTATCTTTCACCTGACAAAGCATGCACATGCTCAGATGATGAACACATATAATTAAGCTAACCTCGTACTACTAAAAAACATATAAATATTTATTCTATGTTGTAGGAACATATATTACTTTTGTTTGCCAAAGAGTTTTGTTAATAAAGGACAAGTCACATAATAATATATCTTAGACAAAGAGGCAAAGTTGTTTTTTCTTTTATAAATTCCCAAGTTATACGTTGTCAACTTTGTAAAGACTATTTATTCTAAACGACACTACACTATTTAGACAAATTTAGGAAAAAAAATTACTCAAAAAGAGATAATTACATTCAATTTTTAGGATATCATATAAAGAAGAAAAGGGCATTTATTATTGCATGGATTGCATATGAGATAGTTTTAGATATATACGACAAAAAAAAGGGTCAAACAAAGTTAGTTCCACAAAACACATATTTAAATATTTTCATTTTTGGATATAATATCTCTTTGGTTGAAAGTGTTTAGAATATATATGTATTTAGAAGATTTTATTATTCACAATTAATTATTTTAAAAAATTATGTTACACGTTCAATTTGTTCATCAAACCGTTTATCGTCAGAAAACTATTAGATCATCTGTCATGAACAAAAACTATAGATGCTTACTTAGTCTACTACATACTATAACTATACAAAATACTATTAGATCATTCAAATCACAAATAAAACATTCAATGTAAATTTTGTTATGCAATTAACAAGTCTTATCAAACTCTCTTTTACAAACACACGTTGTAGACGCTCAGAGAGTTTACTATGTACTGCAATTGTACGAAACATTGTTAGAGAACTCAAAATAAAAATAAACCATTCATTTTGTGTTATCATCACAACATAAACTCCACATATAATCTTATGGTCATTAGACTCTCTAGTGTGATATATATTATCCATGATCTCAACAAACCATCACAAGGCTTAAAAGACAACCTAATCGTATCGACTAGACTTTTAACAAATAATACATATAAGAATATAAAAAAACATAAAATAAAAAAATTGAGAGAAAATAAAAAAAAATAAAATTAAAATTTTAATTGATAAAATATAATCTATTTTTTTCACTTTAATAGTTGGTGACTTTTTTCTATTGTACAGAAAGAATTAAATATTTATGGAAAAAAGTAGAGAAAGGTAAAAGGTTTTGACATGAGTTTTGATTAAACGAAGAATAAAATGTTTTTGTTATTGTATTCTCAAACTAGCCTTTCGCATGTTTTGTATAACATTTATTTTAAATAACTAACAAAATATAATTATAATTAACACAATATTAAGTTTATTTAAATGAAAAATATTGTAATTAGAGTTGGGTATGCGGTTTGAACCCATCCGTTTAAACTCGCACCCACAATAGCTTGTGTCTTAAACAGAGTTCAATTTTAATAGGCCGCACCTATCTTGCAAAAATCTGTGGATTATATTGACACTTTTCACTCATAAAAATATAGTTAAAAATAATTTTAATATACTTCAAAGAAGATACATTAAGTGTTTCTTAAATTAAACTAAATCAAATAAAAAATTTAAATTCCAATTGCAGTGCATTAAATATTAAATTAATCATATAATGTAAAATAGTTACAAAACAAAATATAATAACTTTAAGATTATTTCATCAATTAAATTTAATTTCATTCTTGATGTGATATAAATTCTTCCAAATTTTCACTCTTCAAAGTTTTCTTCGTTTCACTCTTTTAAACTTAAAATGGAATAAGAAACATTATTTTGATTTTTTTCCATTGATGAAACTAATCTAACAACATGAAATTGAAAAAACCTAATATGTTGGATTGTATTACTAAACCTTTTTTATACTCGATAGGGGCAATCAACTCTGTAATTTTTATGTATTTATTCTACTCAAACAAATATTACTATTTAAACTAAATCGTTGATTAATTCATAAAAGAAAATTGAATGTCAACATATTCAATATAAATACTTCATACATTACTCATAAATCCATATTTTTTTAAATGCTTGTAATCATCATATCCTTATAATTTAAATTTCATTAAATTAATACTAATAACATAAATTTGTTTTTACTTTATACTAATTAGAACTTTTTTCAATAGCATATTGATTTATTTAAAAATAAATAAATTAATCATTGTTAGAATTTTTCATATGACTTCTTTTTGTAAATCTTTGATAATTTTTTTTAACAAATTATTTTCTTATCATTTTTCTATAGATTTTATAGAATTTCATAAAATATATGTAGGTATGACTAAATATTCGTAGAAACAATACCACAAAAATATTCACAAGAGAAATCATACAAAATACGAAAAATTGCTAATAAAACAGAGTTGAAATATTAATTTATGCTCACTTTTTTTCTTAGATGACTTTTAGTATAACAAGTGATCATTCCTTCATATTTTTTTTTCAAAGAAATAAGAATTATCAACTATAATGATTTTGGAGTAGATTTTTCTACATGTAGTCAGAGTTAGAAAAACTTAATAAGTCAATGTTGGTCAACTTCACTAGTAAGTCAATTAAAAAGTATGATAATTTTTTTCTTCTTAAAATAGGAGAATTATTTAAACATAAAAATGTCTAAACAAAAAAGGTAAAATGATGTACACAACAACCACGCAATTTGATTGGTATATCAGTCACATAAGTAAAATGATTGAAACTATGATATTGTTTGCATATAAGACTTTTGCAAAGAGGACTTTTAAAATCATGTAACTCTTATTATGTGTAACAACGGAATAAAAAGGAACAAACACAATGATTAAGAAAACACAAATGTTAGGTATTGATTTCATTGAATTTCAACAAAAGAATGAAATTATAAATTTCTTAACAATCTTCAATCATTTGCACTAAATTGACATCCAAGACTTCTGATTGATTAACCCTAGTTAAATAGATAGAGAGATATACATTTTTGTTTTTTCGAATGAAACACTAATTTCTCATGTTAAATAAACTCAAAAGTAAAATTAATAAATAAAATAGATTTTAAAACAAACTCATGCACCACAATTTTGACAGAAGTTAAACATGAAAGAGTTTTTCTAGAAACCAAGAGCATAAATTGATTTTAATTTATGGAAAAAAATTATTCATGCTATTTTTTTTCTTCTTCATATAAATATTTATTGAAAATTTAAAAAAGAATAAAACACTAAAGAAAATATATTTTCAAAATCTAGTGTAAAAAGTTGTTCGGTATGAAGTCAGGACCAATTGGGTTGGGCTAACTACCCACCATGTTTAGTGAGTGGGCTTAATCATTGTGTCCCTTTATAATTTATATTTAAAGAGATCATTGTAATTGTAATTGGTGTGCAACATGACAAGAATAAAACTTAATAGTTTCCGGTGTGGATGTAGATTGCAGCTGACGACCGAACCACATTAAATCCTGTGTTGTTTATTTTCTGCAGTTGATTCGTGATTATGTGTGTTGCTTCCGTACGTTTTTTCCCATCAAGTGGCATAAGAGCTTGGTTCGTTTACACACTAGAGATCCGATCAGCAGAAATTAATCGACGAGACGTGAAAATTGCGACTGCAACAACGTCCCAAAGCTAGGGTTTCGCATGAGCTGCAGTAACATCTCAAAGCTAGGGTTTCGCAGAGGCGGCAACAACGTCTCAAAGCTAGGGTTTCACAGGGGTTGC
This sequence comes from Phaseolus vulgaris, assembly GCF_051622355.1. NCBI lineage: Eukaryota > Viridiplantae > Streptophyta > Magnoliopsida > Fabales > Fabaceae > Phaseolus > Phaseolus vulgaris. The sequence goes on along the minus strand of NC_143501.1, from coordinate 20,992,682 downwards.
AGCGGCGTCCCAAAGCTAGGGTTTCACGGCGGCCCAGGATTCGCGACAACCTTGACCTGCGACTCACTGCAGGCGCGTGCAACTGCGACTCAGAGCCACATGTCAGATTCAGGATGAACGAGCATGGAAAGGTTCAAGTAGACCAGTCAAAGGTACTTATGGCAGTGGAAGCACGGGTCGTGCTTCAGCTGAGGTTCCTAGATGATAGTGAGTTAGGAGAACCAGTATTCCAGCTGTTGAAACATCTGTAGAAAGTTTCTTGTTGAGTATGGAGTATGCTTGTTCTCAAGCTATTCCAGGATCTGGAAGTTCCTGTAAGTGGTAGCAGGTAGGAACAAAGAATGGGTCAGTGAATGACGTGTTGAAACTCAGAGGAGTTTTAACAAAGTCTTAACAATGATTAAGAAGGGTGGTGGCAACTAGAGGTGAAACATTGAGTTCCGTCGACAGATTACAGAAGTACATGTACACAGTTGAAGCGCATGTGAACATTGTTTCGTGGCTTCAAGTGGGAGATTGTTGGGTATGAAGCCAAAACCAATTGGGTTGGGCTGACTAGACACCATGTTTGGTGAGTGGACTTAAGCATTGTGTCCCCTTTATAATTTTTATTTGAAGAGATCATTGTACTTGTAATTGGTGTGCAACAAGACAAAAATAAAATCTAATAGTTGCTCGTGTGGATGTAGGTTGCAGTTGGCGACTGAACCATGTTAAATCCTATATTGTTTATTTGTTGCAGTTGATTCGTGATTATGTGTGTTGCTTTCGCATGCGTTTTTTCCCATAAAAAATCGATGATAGGATTCTGAATTATGACAAAGTGTTCTATTTTAACTAAAAAAATGTCCAGAAATTTTGAAATATAATAAACCCAATAATCAACATTTGAAATAATACAACACTAATAGTGTTCACATGGAGTAAATATGTTTATGTGCTATTTTATTTCCCCTTTCATTACTGTTATTATTTAAATACTCTTTTGAGTTATCTAGGTATTAATGCCATATCCTCCATAGCAAATTTTATGTCAACTATATTTAGTAATTTGTTTATATATATATATATTTTATTTTTTTTTTGGTAGTTTTTAGTTTTTTTTTTCTGTTATACCCAGTTTGGAAATCTTATTCTATGTATATTCATACTCTTCACAATAACGAAGTTTATTCAATTATAATAATAATAATAATAATAATAATAATAATAATTATTATTATTATTATTATTTTTTCTTTCTTAAGATTCATTCTCTTATTTCTTTTTCAATACATTTTTTCATATTTATGTTTATTTTATTATGATATCAAGAACATAATTTTTTTCCATCATCACCCACACCACACTCCTTTGTTTTTTTGGTTTTGTTTTTGTAGCCAGATCCTTTCCTCAACATTTATAGTCACTTGTACTTACATCCAAACAAGAATTCTTCTTTGGCTCTCGTTTCTCTTCCCCCTTCTTCAACAAATTATCATTATTGGAGTAGGTCAATGATTATCTATCCCATTACAAATAATAAAGTGGAATTCATTGATGGAAACCCTCCACAACCATTGTCAAATGATCACACTTATGGAGCTTAGAAGTGATGTAACAATATGGTTGTTTCTTGGCTTATCCATTCCATTTCATCATCAATAAATACATCAAAGTATGCTTTGGATGGATCAAACAATCATAATTTGGAGCAATCTCCAAGCTTGTTATTCACAAGGAGGTCTATTTTCTATTTCAAATCTACAATTAAAGGCATCTTCTATACACAAGATGATTTTTCTATCATAAATTTCTTTACTAAACTTTGGATGATGTGGGATGATTTGGAGAGTTTTCGACCGTATCCAATTTGTATCTGTGTTGTTAAATGTACTTATAAGGTTGCATCCATGATTGATCAAAGAAAATTTAAGGACCAAGCAATTTAATTTTTACGAGGGCTTATTAATCAATAAAAATGTTCGATCTCATGTTCTCTTGATGGATCCATTGTCTCCTATTACAAAAATATTTTCATATGTTGCTCAGCGAGAAAGGAAATTATCAGTGAATGAGACTTTAACCAGTAATGTCAGTATGAAACAGAATATAGTTGTATCAATGTTGTTGGCTCAGGTTGAAATTGCAATTTTTGTGGATGAACTGGGCATACTGAGAACAATAAGGGTGTGTCTCATAATGGTAAAACATGCACTCATTGTGGTAAGAGTGGACATACTATTGATGTGTGTTATACGAAACATGGGTTTCCTCCAAAATATCGATTATATCATGACAAGTTTTCATCCACCAATATCGTTGTGACCAATGAAGGAAAAGTCACAAAGAAAGGTAATAATGCCATTGCTAACGAGCTCCAAGAGATTGTTGAACAAGAGTTTTGATGTCTCCAAATCTGTGTGGATTGCTTGAAGGCCTTGCTGCTGCTTGTGTGTGAGTTCTGGGTAGTTTGAATTTGTAAATCCACTCTTAGTTAGGATCCAAAGTTGGTTTGAATCAAATCCTTTTGAAAAAGAGTGTTTTACAAAGAAGTGAAAAAATAACCAATTGTTTTATCGTTTCAATCGGTTGTTTTACACTTAGTGTTTTTGAAACAGGTTTTGATAAAGTTTGAAATTGGTTGACTTTGCTGTCAAACCAATTCAATCGGTTGTTTCTACATTTCAACCGAATGTTTTTTAAAAATCCTTAACAAAATTTGTTAAATTTGGTAAATCTGTTTTAATTGATTCAAAATTGATTTGGCTCATTCATTAAATGTTTTTAACAGTCTTTTGGAGTTTAAATAATTAGTTTTACGCTCCTGGTAGTTAGATATCAGATTAAAATCTTTTAAATCGGTTTTCTCCAAGATTTATTTCAAGCTTTGGATTGATTTGTCTAAGAGTGGAATAAGACTGCTTTGTAACTTTTGAATTCAATTTGTATAAGATGTGATCAATCCTTTTTCTCTCTTGAATACTGCAATTCTATAAAGGTGAAGGTCTAGAGGGTGTTCTGTGATCTGTAGTGTGTTGTTTGCCAAAGGAGGTGTGTGTTCTTGAAGAGTTCAAGATCACCTCTTTGGTGTGTGGTTTCTAATCAAGGTTGTTGATTGCTTAGTGGAATACCTAATGGTTTCTGGGGACTGGATGTAGCTCTTGGTGTAAGAGTGAATTTGTATAAATCTGCTATGTGATTCTTTCTATCCTTAATCTCATTTAAATCTGTTTTAGCTTGTTTTTATTAACTGCTGATAAAAACAACCGGTTGAATCGCATAAACAACCAGTTAAATTTCTGGAAACATAATAAAATATATTTGTTTCTTGGCTAACTCGATTCCTTTCTCTTTGATTCTTCATTGGCTTTCTCTATACCTTCAAAGTTTGCGAAAATATTTTATAAACAATTCACCCCCCTCTTGTTTAAGGCCTACAATTCTAACAATTGGCATCAAGAGCTAGGTTCTTGAAAGTCATTCAAGTTTGACCCATAAATATGTTTTCATGGTTGATAAACTACCTTTTGGAGAAGGTGCATCTATTAATAGACCACCTATGTTTTGTGGTGTAAATTACCAGTTTTGGAAGGTAAGGAGGAAAATCTTTGTAGAATCAATTGATAAAGGAATTTGGGATGCAATTAAAAATGGTTCTTTTGTTCCTATGCTTAAAAATTACAAAGTGATCTTTGAAAAACCTTGGTCCCAATGGACTGAGCATGAAAGCAAACAGGCTCAATATGATGTATTGCAAAGAACATTATTACATCTGCATTAAGTTCTGATGAGTTTTTCACGGTGTCTCAATGTGAATCAACAAAGGAAATGTGGGATACTCTAGAAGTCACTCATGAAGGAACAAATGACGTGAAGAGAGCAAGGAAGCATGCTCTCATCCAAGAATATGAGATGTTTAGGATGCCCAAAGGGGGGACAATTGTTGAGGTACAAAAGAGGTTTACCCATATTGTCAACCACCTCATGAGTCTTGGGAAGATGTTTGATAAAGAGGAACTCAACAACAAAATCCTCAAGTGACTGTACAGATCTTGGCAGCCCAAGGTCACTGCTATCTCTGAGTTTAAGGATTTAACCTCTATGACCACTGCCTCATTGTTCGGGAAGCTCAATGAACATGAGTTAAAGATGAACAGGCTGAATGTTCAAGAAAATGAGGATAAGCATGTGAGGTGCCCTAAAGGCTGCTGGACACAAAAACTGTCAAGACTCAAGTGATGACAGTGAAGGAGAAACACTAAGCTTGCTGACCAGGAAATTCAGCAAATTCTTGAAGAAAAACAACAACAAGAATCAATCTTCAACAAGTATAATAGTAAGAAACTCAATGATTTTAACTCTAACAAATATACTTGCTTTGGTTGTGGTGAACAGGGACATATTAAATCTAATTGCCCCAATAATGAGAGCAAATAAAGAGCAACAAGAAAGGAAGGTGAAAGAAATGCAAAGCTAAGAAAGCCTACATTGCTTGGGAAGATAATGAAGTTTCGTCATCTAGTTCATCTTCAGGAGGTGAAGAAGCTAATCTCTGTTTAATGGCTAAGGGAGAATTTGTCATGAGCAGTGTAAGTTCTAGCACTTCAATTAATTTTGAAAACTATATCCAACTTCTTGATGCTTTCAAAGAAACAAATGAAGAAGCTAATAGATTGGCTCTTTTGAACAACCAATTGAAATGCTTTGAATAATTTGCTAGAAATAGAGTCAAAACACTAGAAAAAGAGCTAGAAAATTCAAAAAATGATTTTGAAAATCTAGAATTGATTTAAATAAACTCTTCTTGCAAGTGTGACTTAAGTGTTTGTGAAAATTGTGAATCTCTTGAAAAGAAGGTTCACTATCTTGTGAAAATTGTGGTTAAACTTTCTAAAGAAAAATCAAACTTTGAGACTGTTCTGGCATCTCAAAATTGTGTTTTTCGAAAATCTAGATTGGGTTTTAATCCACAGAGTAAGAAAAGTGGTGCTTCAAAGCCTTTATTCAACCATCAGGAAAAAACAACCGATTGAAAAGTCGAAACAACCAGTTGTTTGATGCTTTTACTGTATGAAAAAAGGTCATTTGTTAGATTTTGTAAAATTAGAAAGTTTTATGTTCCCAAAGGTTTTCTTAAAAGGGTTCCTAACTAAGGATTCAAATGATCCAATTAAGGGGACCAAATCTTACTACTTGATATTGTTTTTCTGCAGGTACTCTTAGAGACCAAAAATCACTGGATTAAAGGATCAAATCATAAAGGGAATGACTAGAATTGGATTTAGGAGTACAACTCTTAATTGCACACTGTTCTTGAGGGTCTTGCAAAATTTATTCTTGACTCATGTACTATGGTTCTTTAATTGAAAACATTCTTAGAAAAAAAAGCTATGAACTTATTTCTTTAATTTTGTGCAGTTTATTCATTTTTGTTAAATAAACTCTTTTTTCATTTTCACACAAAAATATATGTGTGTAGCATTCTATATTTTCATCTATGTGAAAGCTTTTGAATTGTGAAAAATCATAATTACTGTCACAGAAAAACAACCGATTGTTTTCACGAAACAACCAATTGTTTCATCCTTGACAACATTTCATTAAAGCTGTTTTAAGTCTCCGTGCATTGTTTTAGTTGCTGACTCTTTCTCAAAGTTGTTATGAGTCAAAATTGCTTTTATTATGGCCTTGAATTCGGGTTGCTTGGAAGTCATTTTCATCATTAATAGAATATATTCCATATCTTCTTGAAAATTTAAGAAATTTAATGACTAGTCAAATGTGCATGTGCTGGTTCTGTGCATTCTGTTTGAAAGCTAATGTGTGCCAGTATTCTTTCTGAACTGATTTTTTTTGCTTTGAAAAACAACCTCTAAAAGCCAATTTTGTTAAATACTTTTACAACTTATATAAGTATGCCTGTTTAAGTTGTTTTCTCTCATAGAATCAACCCATTATTCTCTCCACTCATTCTGAAACTGCTGTCTTCTTCTACCTCTGTGAAATTTCCTCATTTCTCCATGGATTCAACACCTCCTTCCTCCAAAAGAATGAAAACCCGTGGAGTGAAAAGGGTGGGCGCCTTGAAAGATGGTTTTCTTGAGAAGATGAAAATATTGAAAAATGCCTACATGAAAGAAGTGTTGGGTCTATTAGTGTCTAAGTTCAAGAGGGGAGGGGTGAATTGAGCTTATAAAATTTTCGCAAGAACACACAATTTTTCAGTATTCCAGAGGCAAAAAGAACAGATTGATTTTACATGAAACAGATTGATTCTTCAGAGCAGTCTTGGCACAATTTGAATTTTGTTCAATGTAAAATTGTGTTCAACAAGAAATATAACAGAACCAGATCAGCTTAATATTGTGAGGATGAAGGATACAGCTATGCTTAGAAATCAACCAAAATTTACACAACACAAGATTTCAATAAGTATGATCCTTTCTTAGGTTTTAATGAATGGTCAGTTTGTTCACAATTCACTTAAACCATTATATGCAGCAACCTTGTTTATGATAAAAAAACTTTAACAAATCAGGAAGAACAATTTTCACTTAACCCAGAATTAACAGATTCAATTTCAAAAGAACAGATTTAGTTCTTGACAGAATTAAGCAGAAACCAGAAAAGAGTGCAGGGATGAGAATACAAGGTACACACGTTTTTATACTGGTTCACTCATACAGAGCTACATCCAGTCTCACCTTACCCGAAGGTGGAATTCACTAAAAGCAGTGCCAATCACTTACAAAACCAGCAGTTCTTGAACACTACAAGAACAACACATACAATGCTGAAAAACCCTATTTCAGCACACCTTGCACTCCAAGAAACCCTATCAAGGAGTGACTAACACTTATACCTTTACAAAACAGAATAAAGGAAAGATTACACCTGAAAAGAAGATGCAAGAAATCAAAACCAGTAGTTCAATTTGCTGCAGAACTGCACCAGCACCTTCACCAAGATTCAAGGTTTCCTAGAACAAACACACTTGAAAATCTCTTTGGAAAACCTTTCAAAAACTCTTTCAATCCTTCTTCTCACATGGAAATTGTTTGATCTCTGTCAAAAGTGTAATTCCTCAGCACACATTCATGTGAGAGAGTCTTTTCTTTATATAGAAAACAGTTTCTAACCTCTTTTCAAAAAACAGTTGAAAAGCAGTTAAGAAAACAACAGATTCATTTTTGAACTTAACAGATTTATTTTGTGAAAACTGCCAACTCAGCTTAACAGAAATAACTGTTTGAGTTGTACCTTTGGTGCCCTAACTAACTTGTGAAAAACCTTTCAGCAGACCAAAGAATAAACCTGTTCTTTCACAGTAAAACAGATTAAAGTATAACAAACAGGCCAGCTCAGCTTAACTGAAATAACGAACTGAGCTTTCCCTTGGTGCCTTAACAGAATTTTAGAAAAGCCTTTTAACAGAGAAGAAATAAACAGATTCTTTCTCCATAAAACAGATTTATTTGTGTACTGATTTAAAACTCTTAAAATCATTTTAAAAAACTTTGCAAAACCCATTTAACCACATCATGTGCTTGATCTAGACTTGGTTAGGCATCTAGGATAGGTTACACAGCAAAAGGCAATCATACACACTTACAAGCCTAATTACAAATGAATCTAAAAACCTATTACAATCTTCAAAGCACTCAAGCCATTTTCTTCATCAAACGCACATCAAGCCTTGGTAGGGAAGAAGCTTCCTCCAGCTTCAACAAGAAGTAGGAAGACTATCAACAATCCAAAGCTCAATTCACTCAACTGATTGAAAGATCAAAAACTGTCTGAAGTGAGAGATCTCTTGAAACAACAAGAAATGAAAAGGTTCCTAGAAATGTCTTGAAATATCTACCCAGACCTTGTGAGAGTATTCTATACTAATTTTCAAATTGTTGGTGACAACCTCTGCTCACATGTGAAAGGGGTTGATTTGGAGATTACTCATGAAGTTTGAACTGCCATTTCTGAACAGAAGTATGCTGGATTGAGGATATATAAAGGGAAAATTGGAGTGGTTGAGGAATTCAACAAAATGCAGTTCTATAGAAGCTGTTTGAAGAATCCACAATCCAAAGTAAGAAACTTCTCTATGGGAGGCTTGAGGCTAAATGAGAGGTTTACGACTTTCATTGTTACATGGATGTTAACTCCATGAGGAAGAAATCACTCTGTGTTGATCGAGGAAGATCTTGTTTTCATTTATTGGATCATGAACAAGGTCAAGATAAAATGGATCCACATCATCAAAGAACATATGCTAAAATCCTTGAGGTTAAGTGATTACCACTATCCATATGCTATCCTTATTTCTAAATTTATGCATTACTTTGAAGTTGATCTTGGGGAGGAGCAATATGAAGTGGTCAAAACATCACATGAAGTCAACAATGGATCCCTTAGCAAGATGGGTTTAACAAAAATTGATGGAAAGTGGGTTAGCAAGGATCGTGATCAAGCTGGATCCTCAAGTGGAGCTCCTGCTAAAGATGGTGGAGAAGAGCAAGCTGATATTGGTGGTGGTGGGGGTGATGTTGATGCTGGATTCCAAGCTGGAGATGATGATCTTGGTCCAAGTGCTGGATCATGGGAGAACACATCACCTCTATGTCTCCATTTGAAAGATTGATATTGAGAAGGATGGATAACTTTACTTGTGTGGCACGTTTTCTAAAGCTTGATGAGCAGATTGAAGTTGTTTAAAATCAGATTTTTGAGCTACAATACGACAGAGATGACTGAAGTCTTTTAGTGCTTTACTTTCTTATTTTGTGCTAATCTGCTGAACAATTTTTTTTAATTCGTTCTTCTACTCTATTTGTGAAGACAAATAGGGGAGAATTATCTGGTTTGTATGCTGCAACATATATGTTTTAATCTGGTTTAAACTGGTTTAGTATGCTATTGTAGAAACTCTGATTGAAATGGATTCACATATAAAAATCATTCATATCAATTCCTCACATACAAATTTTTTAAGAGAGTTTCCTAAATATTGATTCCTCGCATATTTATAAAAACTCCTTATCATGACGAACAAATGTAAAGAAATTAAAGTTTCAAATCTATTCCTAACATTCAAATATGTTAAGCATTATTATTTAGGTTATATTCTTATAAGTACTTTCTACTCAAATCTAAGGATCAAAATCATGAATAATTCAAGCTTTGAGCATAAAATGATAATAACAATCATCAATCAAGATCTGAAATATTATAGATAAATATCACCTCAATACATAAGAGTTTGATAAGATTACTCTCAGTCTCAAATGAGAGAATTAGCCACTTATGTTGGCCATTTCAGGCATGGAAAGCAAGAAAACAATATCTAGAATGTTTGTCCTTGACGACTGCCTCCTTTAGGGTTTTGTATCTCTTTCTATTCTCCTAATGATGACTAGGGTTATGCCTCACGCCTCTTATTTAACCTAGTTGGTCTTGGGCTAAGTGACATCTAGCCTAAGCGAGTCATTACTTGCTTGGGTGAGTTTGACGAGAAAAAACCCAACTTCACTAGAGTGAACTTTCTTGGGCGAGCCTTGGACGAGTCTTGGGTGAGTTCCTATGGAGTGATCTTTCTTGGGCAAGTTTTGAGCGAGTTTCCAATGTTCCAACTTTCCCTTTTCATCTTCATTTTCCCCTAGATTCCTGAAATTAACACAAATTTGGAAATAAATCACTCTTATTTATATTATAATCACAAAATATGTAAACTAGGGATTTAACTATAGCTATTTTATTAATAAACATCCATAAATGTTTATATTTTAATATGAAATATTACTTAATTATGACATTTATCATCTCCCCCGAACCTAGAATCTTGCTTGTCCTCAAGCAAAGTAAATGAATATAAATAAATCATATTTGAATTCAAATATCAAAATAGCTTTATTTACTAAACAACAACTTAAATTAGAAACTTATGATGCTTCCAATTTCAAATAGAGCAAAATATAGACACAATAAACTTCCAGGATCGAACTAAAACAATAAAAATGAAAATTCATCAAGGAATCTCTTCTCATTTTCTCACAGGTAAGTGTTTCTCTCTATTTTCATTCAATCCTAACAAATCACAGTTCCTTTTTCATTTCATTTCCATATCACAATCATATTAGAAACATGAATCTTAAGGTCTTTTACAGGGTTATAATGATGTTGAACTTCCAAAAAATATTTTTTTTAAGATAAAAAATGCACATTTAAAAGAAGAACATACCTACAATCATGTTATAGTACATATCTGCTATCCAATCACCATTTTCTTTAAATTCAACAATTTTCCTCATTTTCTTTTTACTTTTTGATGAATTCAACATGATTTTTTTTTCAATAATAGGAATAAATTATACCTATTTTCAACCAACTGAATTATTTAAACTTAAAAACAACTAAATTCAACCATTCCCTTTTCTGTATATTGCATCTATGTTCTCCTACCTTAAACATTCTAATGAGTAGGAAAATATCAGTAACTTTCAGGGTGCAATAATAATAACAAAAATTCTTGGCTTAAAAGGGTTATCAACAAAAATGAATTCAATTTACATAAAGGTTGACTATTTGGCTCTCGGTTTCTATTTAACACAAATGCCTTAATCATTTTCAAGCTCTTTTATGATGTAACACAAATTAATCAATTCCAACTGTTAATTCATCAATGAAACTCTCAAACTGTTTAAGATTCACACATTCACTTGGCTTAATTAGTCTAATTCCTTATTGTCTCTCATTCTCTATTCCAATTAATCATCCAATTAAATTTTTATGTATCATAATTTCAACCATATTTGAATATAGATTCAACACATTTTCTTTTCCAAACCGTGTCTAATTCATTTAATTGTTCTAATATTTAAACACAAAGTCTGATTAATAGTTTTTGCAAAATTCAAATTATTACTGCAGTTCTTGTGATATTATTTAAAAATAAAATTAAACTAGAAATAACTCAACAATTAAATTAAAATTGAAAAAGACTCACAATAAAAATTTAAGCAAATTAAATAATTGAAAGGAAATAACAAAATAAGCAAACAAAATAAACAATTGAAAATATAAGCAATTTAAACAACTGAAAAGAAATAACTAGAAATATAAAACCATATTTTTTGTTTTACTTTTATGCTCAATCTTCTCGTCTTAGCCATTCATCCAACTCTATATTAAATTCCTTATCTACAGCCGTAGATAGTCTGCTTCATCTACTTGACCTACCCCCCTGGAAAAGTGGTACTTGTCCCAGGCTATGCTATATAAGCTCGAAACTGATCTGGAGGCATACAAGTATTGGGTTGCCCTTGAGGAAAGATGTTGTAAGCTACTCGATGCAGATGCATCATTCCTCTATTACTAACACTTTGTTTCATTTGCACATGTTCCCATGTGGCTCTTCAGTCCATTTGCATATGCTCCCATGTGTCTCTTTGGTCTAATTGCATTCTCTCCATAGTAGTATGGAGAACTGCCATCTGCTCTAACATTAGGGCCTCTATAGAAAATGTTAAGCCAGGTTGGTGGATTGGTGAATGATGGATAGGAGCATCACCAACTTGTGGAGGATATTCCTATGTATTATTACAATTATGCTCAATAAATTTCAGATTAATGGTTGGTCTAATTTTATTGTGGGGTTTACCTCAACCCCATGAGTTGCATAGAGAGGAATAATTGAAGCATGGAACTCTAAGGAACCTTTCGCCATATGATTATTCTAATTTACTTCTAATATAAAAAATTTATATATCTAATAAAAAATAATTTTTGCTACATCAATAGAATAATCATCTTTCGAGAGGCAATAGAGAAGATGACACGTGAGAATATTCAAGTCTGACACATGACTAATGGGCATAATGTGTGCCAACATGAACACTATCCAGACTTAAGATAAAGTCTTCATATTTGTTTCGTAATATTCTGCATGGTTTCGCAGCTGGTCCTACTTGATAGGAATGATTAGCTAAACAAATTTCTTTAGCTACGACATCATCATTAATACCATAGGTTTTGACACTCAACAGGTGATAAGTGTAGTCATCATCACCTCTTAGTTCTAATGGATCCCCTAGAAAAGCACTGATAAAGTCTATCAAAAAGTACTCATTTTCCTCTAACTCTGGACCTCATCTCCTGAGTCCCTTCTTCTCCTGTCCAAGCATTAGCATAAAATTCATAGACTACCTCTGGATCATATATACTTAGTGGTTATGCCAGTTTCACTAAATCTCTTCTCTACAACCAATTTACAAATATATCATATTGTTGAAGTTGCAGTTGCACTCTTGTTTTATCAAATACTTGATGGACACTCCTAAAAATGAATGTAATGAGCAATTTGAACTTAATCAACCATCCAATTTATTAACATCTTTCAATTATTGTTCAACCAATACCCTAACCTCTCTTGGGTTTTCTTGTTCTTTTCTATCTCCTCTATGTCTTATAGGGGGTGCTTGATAATAATCATTTACTCTAATGCTTCCCTCCCCAAAAGAATCATGATCTTTAGAGATATTTGCATGAGAAGGTAATTTTTTTAGAATGTGAGACTTCTCATCCTTTGCTTTAGTCAAAACATTAAGTTTAGTCTCACTCTCCAATTGTCTATATGCAATTGATTGCACAGTTTGTGAAACTTCTTTCAAAAGAGTTTTTAAAGATTTTAATTCACTTCCAATAGACTTTGTAGAATGAGAAGAAGAAGACATGGCTAAAGCTTTGTGTATACAAGTATTTTACCTTGAGAAAACTTAGGAAAGTCAAAGAAGGTATTTTTCCAGGTAAGGGAGGTGAGTCACAAAAGACTACTTAAATACCAAGCCTTTGCCTTAGCCAAAAACTATCCCCCAATGTCTTCACACAAAGCTTTCTCTTAGTAAACTACTTAGAACACAATTAAGTTGAGAAATCAAATTTTTTTTTTCAATGCAAGAAAACAATGTATGCTAACTAATTAACAAAGCTAGACGGTTTTAACAAAGCTTAAAACAACCACACATACAAAGCGTTACTAACTAAGCAAAAGAAAAGGCAATTACAAACAATTAACAATTGCTAATTAAGAATTCTATACTAGTCGGCCCTAGGTGAGGCTTCTTGGACACTTGGAGGCCTTGAAGACACACTCACCGTCTAAAACGTAATTAAGAGGTAATTAACACAAATTAAGTTGTAAGGAAATTAAGAAAAACTCCCTTTGTTGATCCTCTTTTTGCTAAATGCACTTCCTTGTTGTCTTTGCTTGTTGATCCTCCAAGTGTTTCTAGTGTTTTTCAAGAATGCTTGTTTCGGCCTTGGCTTTGTTTCCCCTTAGAATGAAGGTTTTAATTCTCCAATTCCAGAACCTATGAAAAGACTAGACCTTACCCAAGTCAAGTTTCCATTCATTTAAGCACCAAAGGAGAAATAAATTCCAACACCAAATTAGAGGTCAAAGAACAAAAGCAAGAAACAATTTAATTGAATAAAACAGTACCACCAAAAGGAGTTAGGTTATGACAACTAGAAAGAGGTCCAAGAAATATTAAGCAAGCAAATAAAAGGTACCAAAATAAAGGTAGGCACACAAAAGAATCCTAAGAATGGCACTAGAATTAGATGACCAAATAAAAAAAACAGCACCAGTGGAAAATGTTGTGGGCCAGAAACGTGTTTTTCCCCAATTTATGCTGAGCTGTGTTTTTAAGATATGATTCTGAAATTTGATATGCAAGATATTCAAGATCTTAGCTAAAATCTGGCTTTGGAATCACTCAAAACGCATGCACCAATTTTTTGTAATAAATTTTGCAATTTTGGTGTTCAGTTACGCCAGCTGTAGCGCCTCAGATTTGCACACTGATTTTAAAATATTTATCATTTTTTTTCTGTTGATTCTTTTGAACTAATTCTTTTTTTGTCCTTTCTATAACACTTAAAAATTGTATATTCCAGAGAATCAAAATTTTCCTATGAGTGAAAATATTTTTCTGGAACAAAACAGCCAGCACAGAAAATGTGAAACAGGGGATTCTGGAAACTGGAAACAAAAAACAGCACGATACCAAAATTTAAACACAATGGAATTTGTGAAATAGAATTGTGTAGGATCTAAACACAATGTGAACTCAAACTAAAATTAAAAAGGCACCAAAAGATCAAAGAACAGCAGATTCAAAGCAATTAAAGATACCCAAAATCAAGAAACAATCAAGCCAAATAAAGGACTACTAAGAATTGTTGACATTGTGGATGAACATGACTTGACAAAACATATAAGATTCAGAAATTAAAGACTCAAAAGCATAGTATGAACCAAATAAGAAAGCAATAAAGACTCAAAAGCCTAAAAGAAAACAGCAACTCAAAGGTGTATGGAATCCTATCACAAATTGCACAAGAAATTGTTCAAGATCAATTGAACAAAAGTGCTTCGGTTGGATCTTCCACAAAGCACACCAAAACAAATTAAAATGCAAAAAACAGCAAGACAATTACGGAAATAAGATGAACAACATGAAACAAAGAAGAACTAGAAATGAAAAGACCAAAAGCAATTCATCTTGAAGAACCCAAGCTCATGATACCAAATGATGGCATTTTCATGAAGGTCTTCTTGAATCATGTAAGAAAATGGTGCGGAAGCTATGGAGGTGTGTGTGCAAGATCCTCCTAAGAGTGATGTTGATCTTGAAGGTGCATGATAGGTATGAACATAGGGAGGTTCGGCCAGCCCAAGGAAAGGTGAAGGATGTGAAGTTTAGAGCCTAGAGTTCTAGGGAGAAGCAAAGCTTGGCACAAAATGACAACATAACTTTACTCGCAATAAACTTGAAAATACAAGGTGTAGGCTCCTCCTTTTATAGGCTAAGGAGGACCATAATGCAACCCTAATGCTAGCCAAATGAAATGTAAATGTGAAGCACATGGGTGCACATGGCACATGGGTGCACAAATGAGCACATGGGGAGGGGTGTGTCTAGTTTTTGTGCTCACCCCCTCCATGGGCTTTCTAGACCGGCCTTGGTAAATTTAGAGGTTTTTTTAGAAACTCTAAGTTTACCTAGGTTGGTGTTTTAGGTGCCAAAATTAATTCTAAGAAAATTACAAATAAAGTTCCTATGCTAATTTTGACAAGAAATTAAAGTCTACTCTACGCTAGAGTTTATGGCATTTGAACATGTAAAAGAATGTCTTCTTGGATCCTCTTGGCCATAACTCTATGGTTGGCCCAAATATACCCTTTGGTGGGCTTGCATGTGGGCTTGTGCTTGGGCCTCTTCCATCACTCGCGGTCCTCTGCTTCACGACTCCCCGGGTGATTGCGCAACCCGCAACTGTATGGAGTGACGCAATGAATCACGCCACTTTGTGGATGGCCTACTCCAAGATAAGTGGTGAAGAGCCCCCACTTGAGGTGTTGTTCACTCAAGATAAGACTCAAGGATAAGAAACTCGGCTTACTGAATACTCTGAAAGAGTTTATTTTCTATTTCAAAATTCAATGTGTCATTACATGGGGAAGGACACTTTTTATATAGGGAGGAGTGATTTGGAGAACAAGATGAGGGAGGGGTAGGAAAGGAATGGAGGACGGGCAGCCCTAACATTCACTATAGTTAAGTTTGCCCTTAAGCATAACTTCTAGAAGCTAGGGATACCAAAGACCTAAACCTAGGTGCTCATGAAGAGAAAATGGGTTTGGCACAAGCCCAAATGCTAAGCACACCCTATTCTAGCTATGTGAACCTAATCTACTAAAATTACAAATAAAAAAACTAATTAGTTCTCAACTCCCATCACATGGGCTCTGCTCCTAGTCATCATCTGAGGAATGATAGGCTTTGAGACACTGGTTAGTGGATGGTTCTAACTTAGCCCTGGATTTTGTGTCATGCTCCGGGTCATCCTTCTGAAAGGTTGAGCTTGGTCAGGGGATGCTCTATATCCCAAGTCTTTATCAACTTCTAAGCATTATTGGTTGCCTATGTCTAAGTTCATATTTCACTATAATTGCCTCTTGTGGAACTTGATCTTCCTCTTTTGTACCTGCCGTAGATGGCCCTTTATTAGGGAGTTTATTGTTTTACGAAATCTGGTACAAGCTCTTTTTTCTTTTCCTCTGCTGTTGAAATACAATGATGTATAAGTTTGTCAAATACATTTGAAAGGTCCAACTGCTCTTTAGTTTCAAGAAAAACTTCCTTTGCTGCATCTATTTGTAAGCAATCTTTCCCTGTATTAGAAATTTCTAAACCATAAAAAATATCAAAAGTTACCTCATCATTTTGAGCTCTTACTTTTAGCTTTACCTCATTAATATCGATAACAACTCCAGCTGTTTTCATGAAAGACCTGCCAAGTATCATAAGAACCCCCCTTGTCTTCTTCTATGTCCATTACAACAAAATTCACATGAAATATGAATATATCCACTTGAATAAGAACAACTTCAACAAAACCATACAAATACTTCATTGCTCTATCATTTAACTGTAATGTCATCCTGGTGGGTTTATTCTACAAATTGTCTATTTTCTTCAGCATACCCAAAGGTATTACATATTTACTTTCCCCTAAATCCAACAAAATTTTATGCATAGATAAAACACCTATGGCTACTAGGTAGTAAAACTTCTTGGATCTTTAGATTTTAGGGGCAAGTTTTTTTGAATGATAGTATTGTATCCAGCCTCTAGCTCTATATTCTTTTCATCAATGAATCTTCTCTTTTTTGTTACCAACTCCTTCATAAGTTGGCATTTGCTCCGAAGCCTCTGAAAAAGGAATATCAAGATGCAAATTATCCAAAAATTGTTTAATTCATGAAAATTTCCTCTTTTTATCTTTTCTTGAAGGAGGATGAGGATATGATAAGTCTTTTAAAGGAACACCTTCCTCTTTGTTTTCACTATTTTTCTTTTTTTTTTCCTTTTCTTCATTTTCTTCCCCTTCAATCCTATTCTTCTTTCTCTACATCTCATTTTTTTCCACCTAAGTCTCCTCTTTTCTTTCTTTTTGAGCAACTATATTATCACTACTCCCTTCTCTTGCTACTTTACCACTTTGAATGATAATTACATTGCAATGGTCCTTTGGGTTGGTTTGTGTGTTAGTTGAAAAATGACCATGATGTCGCTCTGCCAATTATTTAACAATATGTCCCACCTACATTTCTAATTTTTTTATTGTTGCTTTATTATTCTTTTGATTGGCCAAAGATGCTTGAATAAATTTTTCTAAGGTATCTTCAAAATTGTCTAGTCTTTCTGGAATTGAAGGATACAATGGTTGTTGTTGTTGTTGAAAATGACCTTGCTTGTTAGATGGACCAACATTTTGTTTCCACCCAAATTTTTTATTTTGATTACTTCTCCAACCTTGAGGATAACTATTATTGTTGGAGAAACCGCCTTGCCTTCCCCGGTTACTCATATAATTCATTTAAGCATTAGATGAATTATTTTGGTAAGAACACTAACTATTAGGATGATCACCTTCGCATAAATCACACCTTAATTGTTGATTCTGACTCTAAGAAGAATGCATAACCTGTAATTGTTGTGACCATTTAACCATTTCTACAATTAATGCCTCAAACTATTAGGTCAAAATTTTATTCTAAGCCAGAATTGCATCTGAAGTATTCAGCTCTAACTACCCTTTCTTCTAAATACCTTGTCTATTATGTTGAGCTTGATAATTTGTTGATGCCAATGCATCAACAACCTTTGTTTCCTATTCTACATCAAGAACCATTAATGTGTCACCAGCTGCAGCTTCTAGAAGCATTTTGGTATCAGATATGGGACCATTATGGAAAATACTCAATTGAGCAATGTATTCAAACCCATAATTTGGGCATTTTCTAACAACACTTAGAATCTCTCCCATGTTTCACAGAAAGCTTCATCTCACCCTTGTCTGAACATAGAAATATCAAACTTAACTTTGATGTTAAGGCTCTGATTCGAGTGTGATTTGAGCCATTCTTTAGCTTTTACTGCCAATGAGAAAGGAAACAAACACTGATAAACAATTTCAATATCACCTGATTGAAATCTCATTGTTCCCACCAATTCATAGAATATAGACAAATGTGTATATGGATCCTCATGATTCATTGCTGTAAATTGATGGGTATTGATCACATTGAGGAATGCAGGTTTCATCTCCCAGGTCTTGAGGGTAGCAGGTATTGCAATACTAGAAAAATGCCTTGGCCGCTACAACATAGCATAATCTCCAAGTGTTCTTGTAGGCTGTGGTGGTTGCTCTTCAACCATAATGCTTTCTTAAATAAATTCAATAGGAAGGGAAGAAGTAGTTAAGGATTGTTCTCTAATTTCTCCCTGTTTTTCTTTTCTCTTTTTTACCCTGTTCTTCTGAGTTTCCTTTTAAATTTCTGATTCAAATTGTAATTGGTGTTTGGAAACCTGACCTCTTAATATCATATAAGACAACTCACTCAAGGATTAGCACAAGGCGTAAATACCAATAAAAAATAAACTTTTAAAATTAAAATTGAAATCAAATATGAAAATAAAATAGAATAAAACAAAATTAAAAATAATAAACAAAAAATAATTAAAATATTCACAATATATAGGAATTCGTACTCTAGAATTAAAATTGTTCCCCGACAACGGGACCAAAAACATGATGACTATTTTACAGCAAGTGTACCGTGCCGGAAGTAATAAATTTGTCCCTGAGGACAAATAGCAAACCCATAAGGAACAGTTGAATTCTCGAGTATAATATTCACTAAATAGAAAACAATATGTAAAAGATTGTTGGAAAAATTGTTGTGTATGATGAATTTGCAAGAATTTAAATAAAGCAAAGTAAAATATTTGTGTGATTCAATTGGGAAAAGTAGGCTTGGGGTTCATCCTTCACACTCGTCTGTATTTGTACAAAAGATTATAATATTCGGTCTTGATTGATATTGATGTACATATAAAAATCATTCATATCAATTCTACGTATACAAATTTTTTAAGAGAGTCTCCTAAATATTGATTTTTCGCATATTTATAAAAAAATCCTTATCATTACGAACATATGTTGTAAAGAAGTTAAAATTTTAAATCTATTCCTAGCATTTAAATATGTTAAACATCATCATTTAGGCCAAATTCTTAAAAGTACTTTCCAGCCAAATTTAAGGATCAAAATCATGAATAATTCAAGCTTTGAGAATAAAATGATAATATGAATCATCAATCAAGAACTGAAATATTATAGATAAATATCACCTCAATACATAAGATATTGAAAAAATTACTCCAAATCCCAAAGGGAAGAATTAACCACTAATGTTGACCATTACAAGCATGGATAGCAAGAAAAGAAGATACAGGATGTTTCTCCTTGACGAATGCCTCCTCTAGGGTTTTCTATCTCTTTTTATTCTCCCAATGATGTTCAGGGTTATGCCTCACGCCTCCTATTTAACCTAGTTGGGTTGGACTAAGTGACATCTTGCCGAACTTCACCGCAGTGCTCACCTAGGTGTGCCTTGGGCGAGTTTCTTTGGAGTGTTCTTGCTTGGGTGAGTTTGGTCGAGTTTTGATCTAGCTTCCAATGTTCCATGTTTCCCTTTTCACCTTGTATATTCTCCTTTAGCCCTTTGATCTCCATTTTTCTTTAGAATCCTGAAATTAACACAAATTTGTGAATAAATCATTCCTATTCATATTATAATCACAAAATATGTACAAAAGTTTAAATTCCTAAATTAGGGGTTGAATTATAGATATTTTATGAATAAACATCCATAAATGCTTATCTTTTAATATGAAATATTATTGAAATATGACACTTATCAGGGTGTCGGAGCTGATAAAGCCTTTCACAAGTTAAAAAAGGCATTAACCACTGCTCCAGTTTTAATATTACCAGATTTTTCTCAATGTTTTACTATTCAAATTGATGCTTCAGGAATAGGGATTGGAGCGGTGCTCATGCAACCTAACCACCCTATTGCCTAATGAAGTAAGACAATGAGACCTAAATATCAATTGTTATCTGCATATGGAAAAGAAATTTTGTTATTCCATTTGCACTAAAAAGTGACAACATTAATTTTTAGATCAATAAAAACAAATCAAAAGGCTTTGAAGCATTTGTTGGAGTAACCACCTACTACAATTTTACAAAATTGGGGTTTGGAAAAGCTAATGGGTTTGGATTTTCGCATTAAATACAAAAAAGGTAAAGACAATGTGGTAACAAATGTGTTGTCCCGAAACCCTACCCAATTTAAGTCAGCTTCAGTGTTTGTAATAACTTCTGAATTAATTCAGAGAGTTAACGATTCTTGCAGAGTGGATCATAAATTACAAAAATTTATTGATAGTATTCGCTTGAATCAAAATCCCCGTAAATATTATACTTTTGAGAATGATGTATTGAGAAGAAAAGCTAAGTTAGTGGTTGGAAACAATGCAAAATTGCGAACACAAATTCTCCAACCCTTTCATGATTCAGTAATCGGAGGTCATTCAGGATATGAGATGACTTATAGAAGAATTAAAGATCACTTTTATTGGATGGGTATGCCGAAAGTGGTCAAAAAGTGGGTCCAAAAGTGTCATATATGTAAAAAATTGTCAGCTATGTTACAACTATTATATATTCCTGATAGACCCTGAAAATCTATATCCATGGACTTTATTGTTGGTCTGCCTGTATCTTGTTCTATGACTGTGATTTTTGTTGTTATGCACCATTTAATCATTTTTTGCTGCTTGCAAATGCTTTTGGAGCGGCTAAGGTGGCAACCATTTTCATGGACAATATCGTCAAGCTTCATGGCTAACCACATGACATTATATCGGATAGGGACTCTACTTTCATGAGTCACTTTTGGACTGAGTTGATGCACAAGAATGGTGTCAAGCTGCTGCGATCAACGAATTTTCATCCACAGACAAATGGTCAAACAAAGGTTGTAAACAAATCCATCAAGGCTTATCTACGTTGTGTTTCCAGGGACTCTTCTTCCAAGTGGACTAAGTATTTACCTTTTGCGGAATTGTGGTACAACCCCAAATTTCATACAACTATACAATTGACTCCATTTGAAGCTCTTTATGGCTATCCTCCTTCTATTCCCACTACTATACAAAATACAAACTGATTAATAGAAGCGGTAGCCTATATTATAAATACATGAGATGAAATTAATCAGGTATTACAAGCAAATTTGGTTAAGGTACAACAACATATGATGTTTTATGCGGATTTAAAGAGAACTGACAAGCAGTACAAGGTTGAAGATTAGGTTTATTTAAAGATTCAACTATACAGGCAAACAACTTTATCCAATACACATTTACACAAGTTAGTTTCCCTATATGCGGTCCCTACAAAGTGTTAGAAAGGATTGACAATGTGGCTTATCAACTAGATTTACCTACTGTCTAATATTCATCATGTTTTCCATGTTTCCTTACTCAAACCATCACATGGAGATAAACCACTATCTACAAATTTACCTTTTGTTGGCAATGATGGATTTTGTTCCTCAACTATTAGTGATTGTAGCTCATAGAATGAAGAAACAAAACAATAAATCTATAATTGAAGTGTTGGTGCAGTGGACTGAGACAAATCCAGAAGATGCAGTATGGAGAAACCTTAATGAAATGCAACAAAAATTTCCAGACTTTCAATGGGTGGGGATCAGGCCTTGTTGTAAAGTCCTTGTTGATGGGAGATATTTGTTATATAACTCTTTTAAAACAAAGTTAGTTATTAGGTTTGGTTATGTTTTCAAACAGAACAACTATGTTGTATCAAAACGTGTGTTTATAACTCCTTAAGGGGTGCTTTTGAATAAATAATAAACAATTTTACTTCTATCCAACCAATATTTGTGTTGTGAGAGAATACGTTCATGTGTGTGAGTGAACACACCGGGATGAGAACTAAACTATTAAAGTGATTGAGGGAGGACTAGTGAAATTAGGACCAGAATCAACTCTAACAATATTATACCAATTGTCTCACCAGCCGACATGTTATATTATTTGAAAAAAAAAACTTTTTACATTAATTATATTTATAATCGATGTAAAAAATACATAAACTTGAGTTAATTTCATAGAAAATGCCAAATATTATTTTTTTAAAATAAAGAGTTAATGCAAATAGGTCCTTAATGGTTGGGTAATAAGTTCAATTTAAAAATCATTGTCCATAATAATATTATATCTTTGCAATTATACCGAGTTATTTTTCAGCACACTTATGATAATGACCTAACCACAAGAAAGCATTAAGTTTGCCACGTTGATCACACTCAAAAGGATGACGAAGCTTACCCTTACGCAATCGGATCTTCACCGACACTGATTGCTCACTTCTGCACCTTTCACTTCTCCCTCTCTCTCTCTCTGTTTCAATTTCAAAAAAGGTAATATAAAAACAAACACAAGAATTTGCTTTTCTTCCCACATACTTTTGTCCATGTGATGATGTGCTAATAATCATGATTTCTGGGAACTTCCTAGTGGAAAGATGAGTAATGTCTTACTCGGTCACAATTATAATAATAATGATAATACACACATTCTTCTCAACTTCATTTTGGATTTGTAGAATGAGATTAATTAATTGTAATAATTTTCCAAAAAGGTGATAACTAATAAGGGCAATTGGGACACCATTTTATAGTCATGGTTCCGTTTGATAGAAGAGCCTCTAGTTATCAATTTATTATTATTATTATTAATCTAAAGGCACTACTAATTATATATTATATTTGCTTTATCCAATTAAAAAATGTTGGTGTTTAAAATGAGATTTTCAAAGTTCAAATAATAATAAAATCTTAAAGTGCGATTAAAGAGCAGTTGACTTACCTAAATATTGTTAACCTAATAATCTTGATTCTTTTTCTTTCACGTTACCGCGTGTTTTAGACTATTTTTTGATCGAGGAAATTTATATATCAAAAACTTTTTTTTGTAAATTCTTTTTATTTCGACTATTAACCTTAAAGAGTTTTAATTTAACAAATGTTGATGCTTATATAGGAATTATAAAAAAACATATTATATCGGAACATTCCCACTTGATTTGAAAATTATAATTAGAGAATTTCGTTTATTAATTTTATAAAATTATTTTAAAGATATCGATTTTCTAAATTTTAAAGAGATTTTTTTAAAACAACTAAATAAAAAAACAACGTAATAAACCTTGTTGAAATACTTTTGAAGAAACTTGTAAATGATTTACTGTTAAAATTATCGATAAGCTTGTTACAAGGTAATCAAATCTATCTATAATATAAATAGAAGACACGTTTAAAAAATTCTAAAAAAACAAATTTAAAATTTTAACTAAAAATAGCAAGTTGAAACTCATTTTGGGAGTGACAAGTGGCACTCTGTAGAACTTACACGTGTGCAAAACCCCATTTCTTTAAATATTTCCCTTCTTTATATACTTTCAACGTTTCTCTCTCTCCTATTTCTCAACTTCCCCGGTATCTCTTTCTTTTTCGTTGCCTTTTGGTTTCTTCTTCTCTAGGTTTCCTGTATGGTTCTTCATTTCTGCCTTCTTCATTTCATTTCGGCTTTCTCCTTCTCCAGGTGATTATTGCTTTTGTTATGTGGATTATGTTGATCTCATTTACGATTTCTTTGTTCCATAGCATAAAAATGATATCTTTTTTGGTTTTTCTTATCAAAGTTTCGTTCTTTTCATGTTTCTGTTGATTCTTTTAATCTCTTTTACCATTTCTTTGCTTCTTTTTTCTTCACATTGTTGATTCTGTGTTTTTTTGTTACTTTTCACAGCATAAAAATGATATTCATCTACATTTCAGTTTCTACAACACCCGGTAGTGGAAGTGGAATGAATTTTCGTTCATATCTATCATATGTTCAAGCACCAAGGTGAAATCTTTCCCTTTGTTTGTTCGTTTGTCCTCATTTTTGTTTTCATTGTTCATTTTTTGCTGATTTAATCGTTTTTGGACTTCTTTATTAGGCTACTTAGGGTTTGGACTTCCACTCTAAGATATCTCCTTTTTGTTGTTAAACTTTCTTTGTAAAATTTTTTACACATTTTTTCCATCTACGTTTCAGTTTTTGTAGCAACCGGTAGTGGAAGTGGAATGGATTTTCATTCATATCCATCGTATGTTCAAGCAGCAAGGTGAAACCTTTTCCTTCTTCTGTTCGTCTGTCCTCATGGTTGTTTTCATTGTTCATTTTTTTGTTGATTTAATCTTTTTTGGAGTTTTTTATTGGGCTACTTAGGGTTTGGACTTCCACTCCAAGAGATCTCCTTTTTGTTGTTAAACTTTCTTTGTAAAAAATTTTACACGTTTTTTCCATCTACATTTCAGTTTCTACCATAACCGGTAGTGTTAGTGGAATGGATTTTCGTTCATATCCATCGTATGTTCAAGCATCAAGGTGAAATTTTTTCCTTCCTTTGTTCGTCTGTCCTAATGGTTGTTTTCATTGTTCATTTTTTTGCTGATTAATCGTTAATGGAGTTTTTTTGGGCTACTTAGGGTTTGGACTTCCACTCCAAGAGATCTCCTTTTTGTTGTTAAACTTTCTTTATAAAAAATTTTACACGTTTTTTCCATCTACATTTCAGTTTCTACCATAACCGGTAGTGTTAGTGGAATGGATTTTCGTTCATATCCATCGTATGTTCAAGCATCAAGGTGAAATTTTTTCCTTCCTTTGTTCGTCTGTCCTAATGGTTGTTTTCATTGTTCATTTTTTTGCTGATTAATCGTTAATGGAGTTTTTTTGGGCTACTTAGGGTTTGGACTTCCACTCTAAGAGATCTCCTTTTTTTTGTTAAACTTTCTTTGGCAAATTTTCTACACCTTTTTTCCATTTACATTTCAGTTTCTGCAACAACCTGTAGTGGAAGTAGAATGGGATTTTCGTTCATATCCATTGTATGTTCAAAAGCCTTTTCCTTCCTTTGTTCTCATGGTTGTTTTCATTGTTCATTTTTTTTTTGCTGATAAAATCGTAAATGGAGTTTTGTTTTTGGGCTACTTAGGGTTTGGACTTCCTCTCAAAGATGTGCAGAAACCGGGGGTGTGAATGGCTACTTATTATGTCCCTTATTTGATAACTCTTTTAAGTTTAGTTTGTTTAAGGCATAATCGACTTCTTTTGTTACTTCATATTACTTCATTATTGTAGGATGGAGGGAATTTTGTCAGATCCATGCACTTTGTGAAGACCACAAATTGATCTTTGATAGTGGAGTAACCCCAATTCATATGATGGTGTTGTTAGTGCTGTGAAAATTCAAGATTGTATTCTTCTGAATTTAATTTTCCAAGAACAATGTTCTGATTATAGAGATTCAATTACTATTATAGAGTTATGTACATGGTCAAATTTTGTAATTTAATATTAAATATTATTATGGAATGTTATTTTGGATAGTTTATGATGGAAGAGGCCCAAGCACAAGCCCACATGCAAGCCCACCAAAGGGTAGATTTGGGCCAACCATAGAGTTATGGCCAAGAGGATCCAAGAAGACGTTCTTTTACATGTTCAAATGCCATAAACTCTAGTGTAGAGTAGACTTTAATTTCTTGTCAAAATTAGCATAGGAACTTTATTTGTAATTTTCTTAGAATTAATTTTGGCACCTAAAACACCAACCTAGGTAAACTTAGAGTTTCTAAAAAAACCTCTAAATTTACCAAGGCCGGTCTAGAAAGCCCATGGAGGGGGTGAGCATAAAAACTAGACACACCCCTCCCCATGTGCTCATTTGTGCACCCATGTGCCATGTGCACCCATGTGCTTCACATTTACATTTCATTTGGCTAGCATTAGGGTTGCATTATGGTCCTCCTTAGCCTATAAAAGGAGGAGCCTACACCTTGTATTTTCAAGTTTATTGTGAGTAAAGTTATGCTGCCATTTTGTGCCAAACTTTGCTTCTCCCTAGAATCCTAGGCTCTAAACTTCAATTCCTTCATCTTTTCCCTTGGGCTGGCCGAACCACCCAATACCCACACTTAACATGCACCTACAAGATCAACACCACTCTTAGGAGGATCTTGCTCACCTCATCCATTGCTTCCGCCCCATTACTCTACATTGATTCAAGAAGAACTTCATGAAAATGCCATCAGTTTACTTTGAAAAGAAACATGAAATGTGTGTTATTTTTTTAATAATAATGTGTTGGCATAAATAAATTAAACTTCATAAAAAGTTTAATATTTAATATATTTTTTTATATTTAATGTATTTAATTTTATTATTCGCATTAATGTGTTCTTTAGAAAAACTTTAACGTTAAGATTATTCGCATAATATTATTCTTCAAAATTCAAATTCTACAAAATCCATATTAATATTAATTAATATTAATATTAATATTCCAAAATTTACAATTCCAAGATCAACAATTACCTTTTTGATTCATATCTTCTTTTTCTGACTTCTTCTGCTGCACACTTATTTCCAATTCCAAGATTATTATTATTATTAATAATCTTCAAATATTTAATTTTTCATATTTTCAAATTTTACAATTCCAAGATCATTAATTACCTTTCTGATTCATATATTCTTTTTCTGACTTCTTCTGCTGCACACTTATTTCTAATTCCAAAATTATTATTACAAATAATCTTCAAATATTTAATTTTTCAGATTTTAAAATTTTAAAATTTCAACAACATGAATTATCTTTGTGATTCATATATTCTTTTTCTGACCACACTTATTTCCAATTCCAAGATTATTATTATCATTATTACTAATCTTCAAATATTTAATTTTTCAGAATTTCAAATTTTAAAATTTCAACAACATTAATTACTTTTTTTATTCATATAAAATGTCCAATAATACTATTATTTAGCATTTGATTCAAATTCTTAAATAAATACAAAAATTAAATGATTTAATGTTTTACACAAATAATAGTTATTTTAATTTATAAAAGTTAATTGAAAATTTATAAATATCAAATACCATTAAATAAATGAAATTTTTCAGTCATTTAGATTTTTCAACTCATGAATAATTTACTAATTGTAGTTTCCCTGTACTTCTTTTATTGTGTTTTTTTCAGCTCCATGTGAAGTTCATTAATTCTATTTTTTTTATCCTCAAAATAGTAAATCTTAAATCCTAAAAGAGTCCATTGAATAGAAGTGATTCTTTTTGTTGGATAAAGAACTTGTTTTTATGTTCATCCTCTACACCATAAGACCTTTATTTTTGTTTTGGTTTGTTTTCTTAATAGTCAAGGTACGATCATAGGTGTGTGGTTAACAATGAGGCTGAAAGGGGATAAAGGTTTCATTTTTGTCTTTTTCCAGAGAAAGTGTTAAGAAAGTTTGTATTATAGATAGATTCAAGTCAAACATATGTTTGTTTCTTCATTTTCATGTTTGCACAGGATGTGTTGATAAAGTTTTCATTTTTACACAGATATCCCATTTGGTTCAAAACACTTTTCTAAAATTTTAAGATCTGACATTCCCATTTTCTACTTTCAATAAACCTAGATTTGATTTTAAACCTTTACTCGCGTGCGTTGCATTGGTGTTTTTGTTTCTATTACCTTCTTGGCTTAAGTCATTAATGTTGTTTTGTGCTCTTTGTGATATGATTCCAATAGCACAATATGAATGATTCTTGACATTCTTAGGAATCAACTTGAGTTGGATATGAGATAGGCACTTTATGATAGAATTGGACCCAGGTTCTATGTTCAAGAACTCACCAAGACTAGTACCAAAACCCAAACTCACATGGAAGATCCATGTATTGTCAAATTGAACCAAACTCACCAAGACTAGTGCCAAAACCCAAACTCACCATGCCACCATTTCATGGCATAATCACTAAACTCTAAGGTCGCTAGCTTAAGCTTGTGCTCATCTTGGATCTCATGGATCTCAAATATTTTTTCACACTTAGCCTCCCAATCTAAATACAAATTAGGATCACTAGAGCCATTAAAACAAGGAAGCTTGACCGAAGGTAGCCTAGCCTTTGCATCTTGGTAGTATCCATCTCCACGGTGATGTCTCTCCCCTTGGTTGTGATGTCTATGTCCATGGAATTGAGGTGGAGTTCGCCTTCTCCTATTGTCTTCTGCACGGCCAAAGTCATTTGAAGAACCTCTTGATGAAGGTCTATGTGAATGATGCCCATCATTGATAAAGTGAGATGGCCTAGCTTGTTGCACCTCAATCTTTTGCAATTTTTCTTCCAAACGCCGAATGGTGCGTTGAGCTTCATGCAATTCACCAAGGACTGAAGCTTTGGAAGGAGAGTGCTACTTGTAAGATTCACCACTTGAATAGCCAACCATTTGCAAATGAAAACAACAAACACAAAAAAAAACAGCAAACAAGTTAAGAAACAACTCTGATACCACATGATATGATTCCAATAGCACAATATGAATGATTCTTAACATTCTTAGGAATCAACTTGAGTTGGATATGAGATAGGCAATTTATGATAGAATTGGATCAAGGTTCTATGTTCAAGAACTCACCAAGACTAGTACCAAAACCCAAACTCACATGGAAGATCCATGTATTGTCAAATTGAATAAAAAATAGCAACTAGAAATGAAGAAGAAGCAAAGAGAATTGGCAAAAGCAAAAGGAACCGAAGCAAAACAGAAAAGGAACTAAAATACCAAACTGAAAATGCAAGAACACAAGCTAAGACATGAACATAAAAGGAGAAGGAAGGAAGGAGAATAGAAAGCTCATGAAGATGGAGGAATTGGTTGGATCATCACGCCACTTAGAGGATGGAGACTCCAAGATGAGTGTGATATGCTGCCACTTGAGGTAACCAAGAACACTTAAGATAATACTAAGTGAGGAAGGCACAAAGCTCTCCAATTCTCTCTCAAATTGAGTAGAGTTTCTCTAATTCAAAATTCAAATCTGAAAAATACAAAGGCAGCACCTTAATTTATAGCCTAGAGGTGCTGAAATGCAAAACTAATTAAATTTAAAATTCCCCCCAAATTACATGAAAGTGGAGCCAATCCTAGAGCATGAGGAAGGTGTGACTTCCTCTCTTAGTTTGGCACCTCCCTATTACATCTACACCTCCCTACTAAACGCACACCCCCCTAAGTCTCCTAAACTAAAAACCTAAAGATGCTTTTAAAAGACATTTCTTATGTTTCCCTCTAAGCACCTTCAAACAAAGAAATTACAAAAATAGAAAACAAACATCCATTAGCTCCTAAAGCCTTGAACATGCTCCTTGTAAGCCTTTGAGGTGGGCTTTGAACTCCATGAGCGTCCTCCATTTGAGCCTCAACCTCTTCTTGCTCTTGATGATTGGCCTCCATGTCCACTTGAGCTTGATCTCCATCACTTTGTATCAAAGTTTTTCTCTTCTTTGATTTCTTTGCCTTTTTCATGAATCTGTCAACCCCACAACTACTTTCAGAGGTTTGTATCTTCATTTTCCTGTTTTGCAAAGGAAGTATTAAAAAGTTATCATTTTTTCAAATATCATTTTGTACAGATTTGATTTTATACTACTATCGACTTTCTTTCATTTGGTTCTTTTGTTTTTATTACCTGATTATGTTAAGTCATTATCTCACTTTTTCTCCTCTTTGATTTCTTTACGGTTTCAGTAATCTGTGAACGACATCGCTACTTTTATAGCTTTGTTTCTTGATTTTCATGTTTTCAAACTGATTCCCTAGTATATCAAGCACCAAGGAAAGATTTATTCTTCTTTTGTCCGCATGGAAAAGCAAGATTCTATGGTTATATGAAATTGGTAAGATTTCTCTGTTAGGGTTTCCACCTTTCTATCTATGTTCTACATCTGTGTATTCTGACAATCTGTGTATTATTTCAGAAATTTCAAAGCAAGGGTTCTTTTTTGTGCTAAACAAGAATCCTCTTTTGCAAATGTCCTAAGCAAACCTACCTAAAATTCCATTTATTTGCATAGTAGGGTTTTCAGATCATGCTAGGAATTTCAAAAATTTTGTACTTTCTTTTCAAATGTTTTCTTTATTATGCAACCTGACTTTTAAAAGTCAAACAACAAGTTCATTAATTGCAATGCTGGAAGTAGAATTGTTTGCACGTTTTAAAGTTTCGATTTTTTGTAGGCTTAATCTCTTCTGTATGAAACCTGACATGCTTAACTTCGTTTTTGTCATTCATTGAACATTTTTAAACTTAAGTTTTTTTGTCATTAGCTCTATATTTTTTTAATGTTATTTATTATCTCACAATACTGTTATACTTTATTATGTTTTCTTACTATTCCCAGCTATTTCACTTTGAAATTGTAATTTTTTTTTAATATTTTTGAAAATAATTCCGTACCACCTCCTCAGTATATATATATATATATATATATATATATATATATATATATATATATATATATATATATATATATATATATATATATATATATATATGGGTATGTTTTGTGTTTCACATTGACCATTGCATTCTACATTTTCCTTTTACTCAAAGGTCACCCTTACAATGTCTATGTTAAGACAAAATACAAATTGTGTGAAAGATGTTAATCCACAAAGTGAAAATTGGATCCTGATAACAAGGGTTATACGTTTGTGGTTTGTTTCTGATTTCAAGAAAACAAATTTTCCATTCTCCATGGAAATGGTGATACAAGACAAAGATGTAAAATACTTTATCATTTTCTTTCATAATTTTTCGTACTAGAGTTTAATGAAATTTTTATTAATCATGCTTAATGTTTGTTGCTATCTTTCAGGGTGATAGAATTCATGTTTCCGTTAGAAGAACTCTAATTTATAAATTTCAAAATGATATTTTTGAGGATAAAGTTTATTCCTTCAATTTCTTTAGTGTGTCTACTAATTCAGGATCTTATCACACTACCTGTCACCAATACAAAATAAATTTTCAGTTTGGAACCAAAGTAACCTCTGTTGGTAATGATCTGGTTTCATGTGCAAAACCTCATTACACACCAATTTTTGTGTTAAAGGCGCCTGGTTTTGATACGGATTACTTAGTCGGTTAATAATATTCTTTTACTTGAACATATTTCTTTCGACATGCTTTTAAATGAATATGTTTTTACAGATGTTATTGGAATATTAACTGGTGTGGGAACTGAAAGAGAGTTGAATAGATCAGGGTCAACAACTAAGTTAAATGCGATTTCTATTGAAGCTTATGGGTAAGCTAATATTTTGTACCATAACAAATCCAAAATATGTTTTCTTACAATTGTAATTTTAACTTACAACAGCTACCGCATTGAGTGTACTTTATTTGGTAAATATGTTGATGAGATCAATGCATTTCTGTCATCTGGAGAGGTGGAAAATATTGTCATCAGTGTGCACTTTGCTAGTAAAGATTTTCCAAGGTATGTGAAGTGATGAATTTCTAATTTATTTAATTTTTTTTATTTGATTATTGTATTTACATGATATTTGTTATAAAACAATGCATTATATTTTAATGTAGACAAGGCTTTTCTACAAAATTGTTTGGACTGTATGAAAATAATATATAATGATAAGTCCAAAGGTGCAACCAAACTCAAGAAAAAGGTTAGTTTAATGTATTATTATTCGATAATTAAAATGTATGAACCTTTCTAACCACAACTTTTACATGTGTAGGATGATTGAAAGTACAGATTCTCCTACACAGGGACTCAGTCAATTGTGTGATTCTGGAAAACAAAATGTTGAGGATGAATTCATATGCTTCATTCATAGAAATACTATTCAAGGTCTGAAAGATTGCAAAGAGGTATTACTAATGTTTTTTAATAGTTTATTGAAATGGATTATTATTATTTTAAGATCATTTTTTTTTCTTTTTACAGGAAATCACTTTTGTTATCTTAGATACAATAAAACATATTGTAGCTGATGACGATTGGTGGTGCACAACTTGCTTATGCGGTAAAGTTGTTTACCCTGATTCCAAAATGTTTTTTTATGAGAAATGTAACAAACATGTAATCAAAGTCCAACAAAGGTAGTGTTTGTACTTGCCTGAAATTATTTTTAATTACATATTACATATTTCTTAATACTTATTACTTATTCTATTATTATATTAATTATTTTTTATTAATTTTAATTATTAATTTGTTAATAATTAACTATTAATTAATTATTAATTATATTCGTTAAATTATAGATAGAATTTGTAAACCTTTAGTAAAATTATATTTTTAAATCTCTTTATGTAATATTGTTGGTTTCATATGTTGAAATTATGCTTGAGGTACGTATTGACTTTATAGTTCATTTTGTAGTTGTTATATATATATATTTTTTTCAATTTTATGTGTACATTTTAATTTATTTAATGAGTTTGTTTTTGTGTAATTCATATTATGGCATACTTTTTGTAACTTTATTTTGTAAAAATGGTTCTTTCATGAAAGCTCAGAATCGTAATGGTAAGTGCCTCAACTTTTACTATTACTTTAATTCATGAATTTATATAGAATTATATAATATTTTATTGAT
This sequence comes from Phaseolus vulgaris, assembly GCF_051622355.1. NCBI lineage: Eukaryota > Viridiplantae > Streptophyta > Magnoliopsida > Fabales > Fabaceae > Phaseolus > Phaseolus vulgaris. The sequence goes on along the minus strand of NC_143501.1, from coordinate 20,960,177 downwards.
TAGAATTTTTTTTTTAAGGTTATTGAAATATTGTTTTCCTTTTTCTCAGGTTCTTTATTACAGGTATTGTTTTTTCGTCAATTCAATTTTTTATAGATAATACCTTAGTATGTGATAAAAAAGAAATCTTTATGTAATGATATGTTTGTCCTTACGAAAAAGATTTTTTTAAAAATAAATTCCCATTACACTCAACCTCTAAGGATTCAAATGGATATATAGGATAACATTAACTACGTGTCAGCAATTAATGCATCACTTCATTTTTTATTTTTGGATAAACTCTATCCCTTCTGTATCCTTTATACTTTTTTCAAAGTATTCATTTCATCTTCCAAGATTAATTAATTAAAAATTATGGAAAGAAGTAATAATTACATAAGTTAAAAGTATGTAATTTAAATACATGTATATATGTATATATATAATATATAATATATTAATAATAATATATAACATATATAATATAATATTTAATATTTAATATGTTTAACATATTTTATATTATATTTATTTTATACTTATGTATATATTTATTTATTTATTTATAATATATATATATATATATATATATTTATATTGGACAAATTATAATACAGTTTTATGTTCACTATTTTAATTTATTATTATATAATTCTAATTAATTATATGTGTCATTAATATTATTATTATTTATCTATGGAAATAGTTGTATTTTTTATTAATTATTATTTGTTAATTTGTTAATAACTTATTTAAACTAAAAAAACTCTGTTGTATAAGGCAATGGAAAATCGAAACGTCAAAGAATAATTACACGTAACAACTCACCTACTCTGCTTTTTATAGTTTTGTCTTTTGGTATTTATTGGTCTTTACTTTAATATTATTTATTATTATTTATTAATTTTTTTGACTATCATTATTGGATTTTAATTATGTTTTTTATTATTTAATATAGGAACTGAAAGGACATGTTGCTTCAGAGAAAACTTATAGTAGATTTGTGACTGAAAAGGTATGATTGCTATATATAAGTAACGTAGGGCCTTTTATTACTCACAAACCTATTGCTTTCTTCTTTGTAACTTCTTAAATTATTCTTCTCTACTTCTTCCCTACTTCCATCATTCTCATCTTTTTTTTTCTCACTGTCATGGTTGTCATTCCGGAAGAGATCGTAAAACTTTCTACTAGAGGTTTCTTTACAACAGTTAACATTCGTGGGGAGGTATTTTTTTTTTTCTGAAATTCCTATTTTTTTATAGTTTTTTTAGTTCTTTGAGTATTTTTATGGTTTTAAAATGGATAGAATGGACACGTGGATCGTGCATTCGTCATCAAGTTTGAAAATGAACTGGATGAGGAATGGACCCTCAACGACAGTCAAAACAATATTCATATAATATATTATAACAAAGATATACTTTGTCCCCAAATTTTGTATGGATGGTCCAGTTTGAGTGATTTTTATGGGTTTAAAGGTCACCACAGTATATTGTTTCGTTACGTGGGTAATAACTCCTTCACTATAATTGTTTTTATGGGGGAGTTATGTGAAATGGTTATAAGAAATTTTCTGAAGGATGTTCAAAGGCGGGAGCTACTCAACAATGACCTTTTTATACATTTTGGCTTAAAGTTGAGTTCAAAACAATTCTATGGAGGAGGATATGTGGTCAGTTTACCATCCTTTCTTTTTAAATGGTTATTGATATATTCTATTTCTTTTATTAACTAATTATTAACTAATAATTTTGTTATTGTTTAAGGATCTGTCTTCTCCTTTTGCTGAATATGTTCGTAGAGGGAAGTTCAAGAAGGTTACTCTACATGGATGGCTACAAGATGTGGAATGCAACATTTTCAAGTCCAGGTTTCCTTCCAGAAGCGTTACACTCTGTAGCGGGTGGAAACAATTTTGTCGTCTTCATTCTATTTGTGAAGATGACAAAATTATATTTGAATGTTATAACAATAAGCCCTCTTCTGATATCAGGGTTCTACCACTGATGACGAGTCACTACAAAAGATTTGGTGTTTAGGATAATCAGTTATTGTTTTGAACTATATTAGTTTTTTTAAGTTACTACTATATTGCTTCCTTTTGTTGGGAAGCATCAAGTTTCCAATTTGAGGAAACAAGAACAATTTATTTGCTTTACTCTTTATTTTTATTTTATTGTGGTTATGTTTAATTAGCTCATTTTATTTCTTTGTATTTATTGTTTAGGTTCCAATATTTGCAATATGTATACATACTGCTTTTAATTTTTGATTTTTTATCTAGCATATTAATAATGTGTTGGCATTTCTAAATATGTTCAACGCTATAAGAATTGCCAGTATATTAAAAAAAATCATAAACCTATTTTAGATTGTGGAATGCATGTATATTAATTTGATTTTCTATACATTGTTTATGTTTATATTGTTTATTATTAATTATTAATTAATTAGTTATTAATGTATTAACTATGTTTTTTTATCTTGAAACCTTTTGATGTACATATGTTTGTTTGTCTGTATCATTTTTCTAAGATTTAGTAATTTTTATGAGTACTATTTCATTTTAAAAATAGTTATTATATATTTCTAGAGGTGACTTCATAGTTCAATATGAATTTGCCTACAATTTGTTTCTCTGGAGGAAACACACATTTTTTTTTGGAGGACTTAACTTGGTATAATTTAATGAATTATACTTTTAATTGCAGTAATTATTATGGAGTATTTTTTGCAGGTTGAACTTAAAAAGGAAGTTGGTCTTTAATACTTCATTTTTCATGTATATATCGTATGGGAACATAGTATTAGAAAGCATTTTATTTAATTTAAATTAGTTTAAATTAATGTATTGTAATTTCCAAGTTATGAAAAAAATTATTCTTTCACTTTTACATATAATTTCTAAGTCGTTAACATTGTAAAATTGTGTAATTTTAATGTTAATTTTTTTGTATTATATTTAATTTATTTCAATTAAATTTCAACTCCTGAATTTCACAATTTTTATATTCCTGAATTTCACAATTTTTATATTTAGCCAAACTTATTATAATTTTAAAGTGCAATAAAAAAAAATAAGTTAAAATGTTGAATAGTATAAAAACATTGTTAAGAAGAATTAAAGTAGCCCAAGAAAGGACATTTATATTATTTTCAAATAAAATAAAGTTATATAAAATAATATTTAAGACTTCTAGAACTTTCAGGTAATCATTACTTCCACACTGAGTACAAATTTCGAAGTTAAATTAAAAAGAAAAACAAATTAAAAAAAAACTAATATTAGTGCTGTACCGCCCTGGTAGTCGGAAGTGATGACGTGGCATCAAGCTGTTGTATAGGCGTGTTGACAAGACGCCTTGCTGGCAGAAAGGAAGGAAGTCGGGGGGTTCGTGAAGTCGCCAGTTATTAAGTTGGCGTGCTCCGACCTCCAGCACACCAGAACCGGCAGTCGCCGGGTTAAAGGTGAAGTCGCCAGATGTAAACTCAGGCGACCAAGTGATTAGAGATCGTCGGAGCAAGCACATCGCCGAAGATGAAGGTGGTGCAGATTATGAAGGCGGCCGGTGAGACCACAGGGAAGGTGTGTACGAAGGCACCCTAGCTCGCCAATCCAGTAGAGATCGCACTCCAGGACAGCTATGCACTGAGTAGTATCATGCATAAGTAACTTAGCCAAAAGAGAGTCAGAAGCAGCGCCCAAGTCAAGGAGGCTCCAGATGATGGCACGTGTATAGCTGGATGCGAGCCACGTGTCCAGATGTGTAACTGCCAGGAGAGAGAAAGTGCCCAGGTATATAAGGGTTTCCCAACGAACTTCTGAGGTACGCACGTTCAAATTGTCTTCTTTACGCTTGCGAGTTCTTGAGTATACTGTGAGAGAGAACTGGTTCACGGTTCCTTGAGAGTGTTACTCTTAGTATTTGGTGGTTCAGTCACTGACTTGGGCGTTGGAGTGCGATCGGCCGCAGCGGCGCCGCTCTGTTCTTTTGCAGGTTCTTGAGGTGGATCGTGACGAAGGACGGAGGTTGAAGCGGTGCACGCGTCGATCCAAGTTTGACGAGGCAAACTCCAACGTTTTGGTCAACAGGCAGGATCAAGTGCAAATTCAAAATAACTTAATAAGACAATTTTCATAGTAAATCATTAATAAATGACTGAGGAAGTTTCTGGAAAAGCATATAAAGTTGGGTGTGCTAATATTAGTTCAAACTCATTTTCCCTTTATGATCTTCATCTTCTTCGACATTCATAAGCCAACTGATATCTATTTGTTACAGTTTAGAAACTGCTTTGTCTCAACAACTTCTTTTTGTCCATTATATCAGATACCAGATCTACCAGATTGTTTACTCTGTTTCTGCTTGATTCTGGGAGATACAACTGAAACGCTGTAGAACGGAAAATGTAATTAAAGTTTGGATCTTTTTTCATTCCGACAATAAATATTAATTAAAGGTGCATGCATTTCATAAAAAAAAATGTTGTTATAATAATATTTCTCTATTCTTAAGCTTTAAGACATAAAATCTGTTTCTCTTCTACTGTGATTTCCCAATATAGAACTTGGTAACCATACGCACTGTAGAGGTATCCATGGAATGAAAAATTAAAGTTTGGATCTTTTTTCATTCTGAGCATAAATATTGATTAAAGTTTCAATTTTTAAATGTTTTTAGTTCACAAATTTAAGGTATATACATTTCATAAAAAAAAAGCTTATAATAATCATTTTATTTATCATTTATATTTTTTGTTCTTTGATTTCTGTTTTATTCAAATTAGTAAATACAGAATGAGCATATCTATTTTAGTAAAAAAAAATTGGCGGTATACATATATTTCGTGTTCTTGCATGTTGTGTATTATTTCAGATATTTCCAATGCAAGGATTCCTTTTTTTTTTGTTAAACAGAAAAGCAAGTTGTTCTACAATGGGGCAAAACAAAGTTAGCCAAAGTTCTCTTTTTTTTCTTATTAGGGTTGTTAGATCATGCTATATTTTTTTAAATTGACGTACTTTATGTTTCTATTTTTGGACTTTGCTTCGGTCTTTTGTGGTTTAAGAGATGATTGTTTCTAGATAAATGGTGGTCCAAATATATTACTATATTTAATATTTACTATATATATTATTATATATACAATCTGATAAGTTATTCCCTGCAGGTTTGCTCTTTCAAAAGTCAACCGTAGAATATTAATTTTGAATTGTGGAAAAAGAATTTGTGTTTAAATATTAAATAGTGAGATGAATTAGACATTGGTTAGAAAAGAAAATATGATTGAATACCTATTCAAATATAGTTGAAATTGTGACACATGAAAATTTAACAAGATGATTTATTAGGACAGAGAATGACAAAACAAAAAGGAACGAGACCAAGTAAACCAAGTGAGTGTGTTAACCTTAAACAATTTTGAGAGTTTTATTGATGAATTGTCAATTGTGGTTTCTTAATTTTTACTTTTTTGTTACATCATAAAAGAACATGAATATGATTGAGGTAGTTGTGTTAATTAGGAACTCAGGGCCAAATAGTCAACCTTTACCTTATTAAACTTCATTTTTTTAATATTGTACCGTCCTGGTAGTCGGAAGTGATGACGTGGCAGCGAGCTCTTATGCAGGCGTGTTGAGTGGGGCCCATGGCTGGCAGAAGGGAAGGAAGTCGGGGGGCTCGTGTAGTCGCCAGTCCTTAAGTTGGCGTGCTCCGACCTTTAGCATACCTAAACCGGTGGTCACCGGTTTAGGATGAAGTCGCCGGATGCGAACCCAGACGACCTAGTGGTTAGAGATCGCCGAAACAAGGACATCGCCAAAGTTGAGATCGTCAGATAGTCATTTCCTAGCTAGCCAGAGGTTGAGGTCAGGAAACAGCTTACCTGAACATACACGGTGAAGCAAGTGAAGTAGATCATGAAGGCGGTCGGCGAGACCACAGGGAAGGTGTGTATGAAGGCACCCGAACTCGCCACGCAGAAGGGATCACGCTCCAAGGCAGTCGTGCGCTGAGTTGTTTCACGCGGAAGTAACTTAGCCAAAAGCCTGAAGAATAAGAAGTGGCGCCCAAGTCAAGGAAGCTCCAGATGGTGACACTTGTACAACTGGATGCGAGCCACGTGTCCAGATGTGTAACTGTCAGGAGAGAGAAAGTGCACAGGTATATAAGAGATTCTAACGAACTTCTGAGGTACGCACGTTTAGATTGCTTCTTTATGCTTGCGAGAGTCTGAGTACGCTAAGAGAGAATTTTGCACGGTTCCTTAGAGTTCTTGAGTTTTCTCTTAGTCTTTGGTGGTTCACTCGCTGACTTGGGCATCGGAGTGTGATCGGCCGCAGCGGCGCCGTTCTGTCTTTTGCAGGTTCTTGAGGTGAATCACGGTGAAGGACGGAAGCTAACACGGCGCAGAAGTCGATCCAAGTTCGACGAGGCAAGGCTCCAGCGTCTTGGTCAACAGGCAGGATCATCAGGCGCCCACCGTGGGGCCGTGTAAAACCTATTCCCATCCACAGCGTGAGTTCTTGGAAGTTTCTGCAGTTTCTGTGTGGTTGTGTGCTGGTGCAACCACTTTCCGCCGTTCATGTAAGCTTTGTTCGGTAGTTTCGTGTTTTCCACCGTTCGTTTGAGTTCTTGTTCTGTGAGGTGAGGTTTTTCGCTGCTTACGCGAGTTTTAATCGGTGAGATCTAAGTTTCGCCGCTCGTTCGGATTTTCGTGGAAGAAGCGGTGGTTTGTGGTGGAGTCGTGAGTTTCTGTGAAGGTTTGCTGTTGAGGTTGTGTTCTTGAAGCTCTGACCGATTGATCGCTGAATCTATCGTCGCTGAAGAAGGTGTTGTTCATCGCTCCCTGTGATCTGTCAAGTTTTCATGAGAAAGATGAGAAGTAACCGTTCAAGTCCAGTTGTGCCAGTTGCTGCTGAAGGCGCCATGACTATGGCGCAAATGGTGGAGATCATGCGTGCGTTGCAGGCGAACGTGGAAGCCTCGCGCATAGAGCAGGCAAAGATGCATGAGGACCTGGTCGCCTCTCAGGCCAGGAATGAAGAGCTTAGCAGAGTGACTGAGGAATTGCGCTAGGCTCTCCAGGAGCAGCGAGGGCGCCCCCTCGCTGAAGAGGTCGCGCCGTCAACGCCGCCTCGCGTTTTCCCCATGCCTTTCGCTCAGGCGATTACGGACACGCCTATCTCTGCGAGTGTGGTACCCGTGAAGGCTATTTTTACCGGCGTGGAGGATCCTGAGGCACATCTCACCACGTTCCACACGCAGATGATGCTGTCAGGAGGATCGGATGCTGTGTATTGCAAGATGTTTGTGAGCACACTCCAGGGGACGGCGCTGGAATGGTTTGTGAGCCTGCCTACAGGCCACATAACAAATTTCCAGCAGTTTTCGAAGATCTTTGTCGAGCAGTACATAGTGAACAAGGCGCCGCCTAGGGTGTCTTATGATCTGTTCGACATAAGGCAGTACCAGGGAGAGTCCCTCAGGGACTACTTGAATCGTTTTGGGGCGCAGATGGTCCGCTCGCCGGCCAAGGACGAAGAGATGTTGGTCTACGCATTCAAGAAGGGCGTGCTGCCGGGACCCTTCTGCGAGGCGTTGATCAGGGCTCACCCCGCCACGTTTGCTGAGGTTAGGCGACTTGCGGTGGCCCACATCGCCGATGAAAGTGAGGTCGCCGAGAAGAGGGGAAGTGTGGCCCCCGCTAGGCCACGTGCCCAGACCAGGATCCAGCCACAGAGGGTGCTGGAGACAACGACAACCAAGAGGGATAAGAGGACTCGACATCCTTATGATCCAAGGAAGAACAAGGGCAGGGGCCCAGCACGCCTTCAACTAGCACGTCGGGAGTACAATCGCCCGCCGAAGCATAAGTTTGTCATGGGGTTGGCGGACCTGATCGCCATTCCTAATATAGCAGCCAGGCTGAAGGCGCCCGAGAAGGTGGGCGACAAGGTGTTGGGACCAAAGCCAGACGCCTGGTGTGAATTCCACCAGGGCTTTGGCTACACCGTGGACTCATGTTTGGCTTTAGGATACCAGCTCGACGACCTGGTCAAGAGCGGGTTCCTAAATGATTACTTGCTGGATAGAAGGACGGGGGGCGCGTCGAGCTCCCAGCCCGCAGGTGGTGAGGCTCAGCAGCACGAGATGCCTACTCACGGGGAGATCCACACCATTGCAGGAGGTTTCTCGGGTGGTGGATGCACCGCGTCATAGAGGAAGAAGTATGCGAGGTTTGTGATGACGGTGGACATGTTCGAGGACCACTCACCAGACGTGGACATCACGTTCACAAGGGAAGATCTCAGGGACGTTGTGCCTCATGACAACGATCCAATAGTCATCTCGCTTGTTACAACGGGAAGGAAGGTCCACAGAGTACTGGTGGACCAAGGATGCTCAGCGGATGTGATGTTCTGGCCGACTTTCACACAGTTGCAGTTGCCCCTTGACCAGTTGAGGCCCTATGGAGGGTGTTTGTATGGTTTCGCTGGCGATCAGGTGGAGGTCAGGGGGTATATAGAGTTGAGAACTACCTTCACGGATGAGGCGGGCTCAAGAACGGAGAAAATCAAGTACCTCGTCGTGAACGCTCCCTCAGCATATAACATTCTGTTGGGAAGACCAACACTCAACAGAATAGGAGCTGTGCCTTCGACCAGGCACATGAAGGTGAAGTTGCCATCGATGGAGGGGGTGGTGATCACCATCAAATCTGACCAGAAAGAAGCGAAGAAGTGCTATGAGAATAGCCTGAAGAACAAGAGGTCAGTGAGTTACATCACAACGACGCCGCCTCCCGGTGTGAAGCCCAAGCCAACAGAGTGGCGGGTTGTTGGTGTAGCGATGGAGGTGGCCGCCGGGGGAGACGTCGCCATGATGGATGCTGGGGCTGAGGGAGAGAACGCCGAGCGGGAAGAAGAGGCGAGGAACCGTCCTGAGGAAGCGAGGGAGCTGGGAATCGCCAGAGCGGTGATCGCCAGGGAAGCTAGACCAAAACCCGTCGAGGAATGGCTTGAAAGGGAGATCGGGGGAAAGGTCTTCAAGTTGGGAAGATCCTTGGAGGCTGAGCTCCAAGACCAGATTGCCGAGGTGATAGAGCGGCATCTGGATGCTTTCGCATGGTCTGCTTCAGACATGCCGGGAATTGACCCCGACTTCTTGTGCCATCATCTAGCAATGGACAACCAGGTCAGACCAGTGCGACAGAGAAGAAGGAAATTCAACTAGGAGAGAAGACAGGCGATCAGGGATGAAACCCAGAAGCTCCTCGTTGCAGGCCATATCAGGGAGGTCCAGTACCCTGAGTGGCTAGCCAATGTCGTGCTGGTGAAGAAGAGTAATGGCAAATGGCGCATGTGCGTCGATTTCACTGATCTGAACAAGGCTTGCCCAAAGGATTCGTATCCTTTGCCAAGCATAGACGCCCTGGTTGACAGTGCTGCAGGGTGTAAGTTGCTGAGTTTCCTGGATGCCTTCTCGAGGTACAACCAGATAAAGATGCATCCCATGGATGAAGAGAAGACCGCCTTCATGACCGAGAGATCGTGCTATTGCTACAAGGTGATGCCTTTTGGTCTGAAGAACGCCGGGGCCACGTACCAGAGGTTGATGGATCGCGTACTTGCACCAATGCTGGGAAGGAATGTGCAAGCATACGTGGATGACATGGTCGTGACCTCGCCGGAGAAGAGCAAGCACGTTGCGGACTTGGAGAAGTTGTTCACTACGATCGCCAAGTTCAGGTTAAAGCTGAATCCCGAGAAGTGCATCTTTGGCGTGGAGGCGGGGAAGTTCTTGGGATTTCTCTTGACTGAAAGAGGAATAGAAGCCAATCCTGATAAGTGTGCTGCCATCTTGGCGATGAGGAGCCCGGCTACCGTGAAGGAAGTGCAGCAACTTACAGGTCGGGTGGCCGCCCTGTCTCGTTTCGTGTCGGCCAGCGGGGAGAAGGGCCATCCGTATTTCCAGTGTTTGAGGCGAAACAACAAGTTTGCCTGGACGAAGGAGTGTGAAGAGGCCTTCATCAAGCTTAAAGAGTACCTGGCGAGCCCGCCGGTTTTGTACAAACCACTGGTGGGAACCCCTCTCAGGTTGTATTTTGCTGTGACTGAGAGGGCGGTGAGTGCGGTTCTCTAGTCTTTTCGCTGGACAAGTCTTCGCTTAAGATTGGGGGGCTTGTGTACCGTCCTGGTAGTCGGAAGTGATGACGTGGCAGCGAGCTGTTATGCAGGCGTGTTGAGTGGGGCCCATGGCTGACAGAAGGGAGGAAGTCGGGGGGCTCGTGTAGTCGCCAGTCCTTAAGTTGGCGTGCTCCGACCTCTAGCATACCTAAACCGGTGGTCACCGGTTTAGGATGAAGTCGCCGGATGCGAACCCAGACGACCTAGTGGTTAGAGATCACCGAAACAAGGACATCGCCGAAGTTGAGATCGTCAGATAGTCATTTCCTAGCTAGCCAGAGGTTGAGGTCAGGAAACAACTTACCTGAACATACACGGTGAAGCAAGTGAAGTAGATCATGAAGACGGCCGGCGAGACCACAGGGAAGGTGTGTAGGAAGGCACCCGAACTCGCCACGCAGAAGGGATCACGCTCCAAGGCAGCCGTGCGCTGAGTTGTTTCACGCGTAAGTAACTTAGCCAAAAGCCTGAAGAATAAGAAGTGGCGCCCAAGTCAAGGAAGCTCCAGATGGTGACACGTGTACAGCTGGATGCGAGCCACGTGTCCAGATGTGTAACTGTCAGGAGATAGAAAGTGCACAGGTATATAAGAGATTCTAACGAACTTCTGAGGTACGCACGTTTAGATTGCTTCTTTACGCTTGCGAGAGTCTGAGTACGCTAAGAGAGAATTTTGCACGGTTCCTTAGAGTTCTTGAGTTTTCTCTTAGTCTTTGGTGGTTCAGTCGCTGACTTGGGCATCAGAGCGTGATCGGCCGCAGCGGCGCCGTTCTGTCTTTTGCAGGTTCTTGAGGTGAATCACGGTGAAGGACGGAGGCTAACACGGCGCAGAAGTCGATCCAAGTTCGACGAGGCAAGGCTCCAGCGTCTTGGTCAACAGGCAGGATCAAATATATATCCCTTTTGAGCCAAGAATTTTGTTATTGTTTCTCCCTAAACCTTTAAATGATATATTTTCCTACCCTTTAACATGTTTAAGGAAGGAGAACATAAATGCAATATACATAGAGAAGGGAATGGCTAGTTCTGTTGAAAGCTCAAAACGTTCAAAATAGGAAGAATCTTTTCCTATTGATGAAAAAAAAGAAAGAAAATTTCATGTTGAAAATCATGAAAAAGTTTAAAGAAGAATGAGGAAAAGTGTGAATTGAAAAGAAAATGGTGATTAGATAACATACATGTTCTCTATAATTGGATTGTAGGTATTTTCTTCTTCTTTAAGATGTGCATTTAGTTATCTGAAAAACCAATACTTTATGGAAGCAATGCATTTAGTTATCTAAAAAGCAATTGTGACTTGTTATGATTAAGTGAAAATATAGAGAAACACTTACCTTGAGCAAATATTCCTTAATAAATTGTCATTTTATTGTTTTGATTTGATCCTGGAAGTTGATTGTATCCTTATTTTTCTATATTTAAATTTGGAAGCATCATAAGTTTCTAGTTTAATCTATTTTTTAGTGAATTAAGTTGTTTTGATATATAAATTCAAATATATTCATTTACTTTGCTTGAGGTTGAGCAAGATTCTAAGTTGGGGAAAATTGACAAGTGTGATATTTCAGTAATAGTTCATATTAAAATATAGCCACTTATGAGTATTAATTGCTAAGATAAGTATAAAATAACGCCTAATTTTTTAATTTATACATTTTTACATATTTTGAGATTTTTATTTGAATAAGAACAATTTATTCCCAAATTTTGTGTTAATTTCAGGATTTTATGAGAGAATGGAGATGATTGGGAAAAAGGAGAATAATATAAGCTAAAATGGGAAAGTTAGAAGGCTCTAAAATGACAAAGGTTTGAAGTGGCGCCTAAATGAGCTCACAAAACAAGCATGACAATGTGTAAATGACCAACCTAGGTTAATTAGGAGTCTTCTAGAAACCCTAATGTAACCTAGGTTGATTTTTAGATGCCAAAATCCATCCCTAATTTGATTTAAGAAAAACTACAAGTAAAATTCTTATTCTACTTTTATCAAAAAAAAATAAAATTGTACTCTAAAAAATCTACTCTAGGTTATGGCATTTTTGAACATGTATAAAAGGGTGACTTTGCCATCAGTAGCAGAGTCCCATTCTTCTTGAATCTTCCTTGTCATGGACCTAGTAGATGGGTTTGAGCTTGGCCTTCTTCCATCATCCCCTCCCTATTAAAGAGGATTTGTTCTCAAATCACATGCTTCTGCCTCTTCTTCTTCACTACCAGCAAAAGGTGTTAGATCCATAACATTGAAGTTACCATGTACTCCATATTCCTCAGGTAGGTCTAATTGATATGCATTATTATTGATTTTCTCGAGGACTTGGAAAAGACCATCAACCCGGGGACTAAGCTAAGACTTCCTCTGATTAGGGAATCTATATTTTCTAAGGTGAAGCCATACCTAGTCTCCCTCTTTAAAAACCATCTCTCTCTTCCCCTTATTGTTATGTGTCATATATTTCTCTCTTTGTTTTTGTATTTGATTTTTAATCCTCTCATGCATTTTCTTTACAAATTTAGCTTTTGTTACTCCTTCCTTATACGAAAATTCTTGTGGATTAGGTAGAGGTAACAAATCCAAAGGAGTAAGAGGATTAAATCCATACACAATCTCAAATGGAGAAATATTAGTAGTTTTATGAACTACTCTATTATATGCAAATTCAATATGAGGAAGGTACTCATCCCAAGATTTGTGGTTTCCTTTCATGATGGACTAAGCATAGTTGAAAGAGATATATTTACAACTTCAGTTTGTCCATTCGTTTGAGGATGACAAGAAGTTGAGAAGTTCAACTTAGTTCCTAGCTTTTCCCAAAGAGTTCTCCAGAAATGGCCAACAAATTTAGGATCGTTATCTGAAACTATGGTCTTAGCCAAATGATGAAGTCTTACCATTTCCCACGCCTCATCATTGTCCTTAAGGACTTTCTCTTAATTTTCTACTATTTGTTTTTTCATTTCTCTTTCCTGTTTCATTTGTACTTGGTCCTTTACCACTTGTGAGGGTGTTAGGGGATAAAGTAGAAACTTCTTTTCGCTATGGGTAAAAGTGATCTCGTTGGTAAGACCATCATGGGTAGTTTTCTTGTCAAATTTCCATGGTCTTCCAAATAAGAAATGACAGGCTTCCATGGGTACTACATCACATAAAATTTCATCTTTATAATTCCCCATGAAAGACTGACTTTTACCCACTTATCTACAGTTAAGTCCCCATCTTCTTTCAATCATCTTGGAAAAATAAAAAACAAGTTTTCTTCTAAGACTTTTCCCTCCAATTTTGGAAAGCAGTCCACTTACAACTCTAGGGATTCTAAACCCTCCACTATAACACCTAAATCCCCTACCAAAACCTCAAGTAGAAATTGTTTTAAATGTTTAGGTTTTGGTCACATTCCTTCTAATTGTCCTTCCAAACGCAACATGATGGTAAAGAAGGGGGTTGTCATGAGTGACCATAGTTCCCAAAGGTCTAGGTCCTCCTAACCATTCTAGATCCCCACGTGAGGAAGATAGTGAGAGTCCATGTGAAGGCGACTTATTGGTAGTGAGGCGCATGCTAGGACAAGTTTTGAAACCTTTTGATGAAAGTCAAAGAGAAAATATTTTCCATACTATGTGCCTCATTATATGATAAGTTGTGTTTCCCTAATTGTGCAAATGTTGTTAGAATATATGGCCTTAAACGAGAGGGGGGTGAATTGTTTAAGAGGGATTTTCGCAAACTTTGAAGGTATAATGAAAATCAATGCTGAATTACAGAGAAAAGAATCAAGGAAACAAATACCCAAGACTGTTTTAAAATGATATCAGAAAAATAATCGGTTGTTTTTATCAGCAGTTAATAAAAATAACTTAAAACAGATATATGTGAGATCAGGGAAAAAGAGAAATACACAAACAGATTTATACTGGTTCACTCTTACACCAAGAGCTACATCTAATCCCCAGAAACCACTGGGTAATCCAATATGCAATCAAAACCAGATTACACACATCACACACCAAAGTAGTGACCTTGAACCCCTCAAGAAACACACTACCTTTGGTAAACCACACCAAGAATGTTGATCTTTAACACCTCAAGAACACACAACACTCCTTGGCAACACAACTACAGAAATATAGTAATCAAAGAAGAAGGGAATAGAATACACCTGGGTATTACAAAGCTTAAAGTTCTGAATTACAACCCAATCCCATTCTACACACTTAAGAATGATCCAAAGCTCTTTCAAATCTTGGAAAAACTGTTTTGATAAACTCTTTCTGTTACTCCAAGAGTAAGAGCGTAAAACCACCTTTATATAGAGCAACCAAGTTGTCAGAAGCATTTAATAAAGGAGCCAAGTTAGTTAGGATCATTTAAAACATATTAAAACCCCTTATCATAATTCTGTTAAGGTTTTTAGGAAAACAATCGGTTGTTTTGTCGAAACAATCGATTGTTTTGGTTTGACAGCAAAGTCAACCAAGTCAAACAACTTTCAACCTTTTTCAAAAACTGCTAAGGTAAAACAACCTGTTGTTTCAAATAACCTGTCGTTTCAAACAACCTGTTGAAATTTTGATAGCTTTTTAGAAAACACATCTTTTTAAAAGGTTAAAGATTCAAATGAACTTGGATCAACCTAAGGAGTGAGTTAACAAGTTTCAAACAACTAGAGAACACACACACACCCAACAACAAGGTCTTCAAGCTTTCCTCTTGGATTTGGAGACATCAAAGCATATTGTTCAACAATCTCCCCCTATTTGATGAAGACTAATCCCTGGTTTGTTTGTGTTGTTGTTTTTAAACTTGAAAGGTCCTGCAAAACAGAATTTGTACATATACAAAGTAAGTATACCAGCAGGATGCCAAGTCACACAAAACCAGTTTTCTGCATAAGCCTTTAAGCAGGAAAACCAGTCAAATAACCATAAAACCAGTGCCAAAATGAGACTTGTGTGCAGAAGAACTATTGTGAATAAGAGCATGGCAACAATAGAATTTAAACCATGATAAAACCAGATAACACCATAGTGTAGCAGCAACAACACAACACATAAAACCACACCATTCTCCCCCTATTTGTCTTCTCAAATAAAATGAAAGAAGGGATAAAATCAGGATTAAGAAAAACCAGAATACCAATATGTGTAGCAGCACCATTGCAGCAACAAACCTTTGATACTATATCAGAATTGCAGCAAAATCTATGGTGTATCAGAGCTATGAAAACAGAAGAATCAAAGAACCATAAACCCCAGAAATTTCAGCAAGGAGACCACAATTTCTCCCCCTATCTTTTCTTCATCCAACAATTCAAGTTGGTCAAATGATTGTTCAAGAGGTGGATTTGGTATAAATATTCTTTCTTCTTTTAAGAGCAAACCTTCCAGACATTCCAAAGATACACTCACAAATATTCATCAACCCCATGACCACCAGTGTGGTTGCCATTCATAAAAAGCTTTGAATTTCAAGGAACATAAAGAATATATCTCTTTATGATCTAATTCAGAGGCACAAAGAATGCATATATGACTCATAATGGGTTATGAAAGAAAAGAAACAATTGTAATCATGCATAAGAAATCATAACAACTTTACTCAAATGTTCTAGAGGTAAAACAATCGGTTGTTTCTTGAAAACAATCGGTTATTTTATGAGACAGCAAGAAAATGTTAATTTTCAAAACAAATCATTTTTCAAAGTGATAGGAAATGCATAATGAAATACATTCATACCTTCGCATTACCTCAAGAGTGTTTAGAATCTCATTTGGTCTTATGAAGCCAAAAGCATTGGATGAACATATGCAAGTTACTAAGCCTCTCATACCACACTGCTTGGAGCTTGCTTAAGCCCATACAAGGCCTTTTTCAGCTTGCATACATCGTTAGGATGTTGATGATCTTCAAAGCCCGATGGTTGTTCAACATAGACTTCCTCATTGATAATTTCATTGAGGAAAGAACTCTTATCATCCATTTGAAACAATTTGAATCCACTCATACAAGCAAAGGCCAGCAACAACCTTACAGCTTCTAATCTTGCAACTGGAGCAAAAGTTTCATCATAATAGCCTTGCCTTGTTCCTTGTAAATACTTCTGATTCATCCAACTTGTTTCTGAAAACCCATTTGCATCCAATGATGTTCTCCACTGAAAGATCCCTTGGAATTCTCCATTCCTTTGGCAGCTCTTCCTGTTGCAAAATTTCAACCGGTTGTTTCGCATAATCAATCGGTTGTTTTTCTGGACAAGATTCCAGCTTCTCGAAGGTGATGTTCTGCTCATCTTCTTCTGCATAAACCTTTGTAGAACCTTGATCACTATGAATGATTTCATCAAACACCACATGGACAGACTCCTCCACAATTATAAGCCATCAACAACACCAGATCAGACTCTTTATTCTTGAAGTTTCTTTACATAGGTCATGAATTTTAACTTGTCAAGAATATGAGTAAGGTGTATATGCTCTTGAACCATAAGCATTACTTTGATCATTCTTCATCATAGCACTTGTACTTGAAAGGTCCTATAACACAAAGTTGATGCATATACAAAGCAAGTATAGCAGCAAGATAACAAGACACACACAAACCAATTTTCTGCATATACAACATTAGTAGAAAAACTAGAAAAATTGAAGTAATCAGTGCTTTCAAGTGCAGAGAAGCAACAACATAATGCATCAGTTTTAAAGCTATCTTATACAACCAAATCAAGCATAAACAACTCCCCCTATTTGCTATCATAAATAGACAATGAGAAGGGTTGTACAAAGCAGAAATCAGAATGATAATATAGTAGATAAGCAGTACAAACAATGTTGACATTTCAAGAATAGAAAATGATAGAGTTTTCAAGAAAACATGTGGATATAATCTTTTATTATCAGATTCTGAGGCACATTCAATGTATTTTTGTCCAAAGGCAAGGTTTGAAAAAGAGAAATTGGTTTAATCATGCATGAGCAAACTTGGCAGCATTATACAGAGGTGCCAGAGGAAAAACAATCAGTTTTTTCGCAGAAACAATCGATTGTTTTACTGTGACAACAAAAAAAACATTTTTTCATAACCAAAAAATACCTTTTAAATTGATGAAAATGCAGTATGCAATTTGTTCATACCTTTTCACAGAGAACCCCAATAGATTCACTAAAAAAGAAGACTTTGAGATGTTCATATGGTCACAAGGCACATTTACATAAATTGAGAAATGAAAACACACATACTCTCTTTGAAGTTTCTCTTTTGATCAACACTATGCATGTGCCAAGTGATGGCAAATTCATGGAGCTCTTCTCGGAATCATGTGAAAAATGGTGCAGAAGCTATGGATGTAAATGTGCAATATCCTCCTAGGAGCTATGGTGATCTTGAAGGTGCATGATGTGTATGGAAAGAGGGAGGTTTGGCCAGCCCTATGGTAGGTGATGAAGGTGAAGATTAGATCCTAGAAACTAGGAAAAAGCAAAGTATGGCACAATGTTGGCAGCATAACTTTACTCTCATTAATCTTGAAAAATATAAGAGATGGCTTCTCCCTTTATAAGCCAAGGAGGCCGTAAATCCTAAGCTAAGAGAAGATGAAATGCTTCTCAAATGAAATGAAAATGATTCCACATGGTAGCACATGGTCACATGGCCGGCCATGTGAAGCAAAGTTCTAGAATGTGCACAAAATCTGGGGTAAATCATGTGTAAGACAAGTTTATGCTTTCTAACACCACCCTAACTACTAAGCCACCCCTAATGAGCCTCCATATAACATATACAAGGTCTTCTCTTCTTCTATCCGTGGCTTGATCCATTTGGGCGTGAAAGTGCTTAGTCATGGACGGTCTAGGCTTCCTCCTAGACGCTCCTTATGTAGCCTCCCCTCATCATGAGCTAGACGCTCTTATCTTGAGTCTAGACGCTCATCACATGGTTCTAGACGGTCTAGTCTTGGGTCTTGGCTTCCATGGTGAGGTGAGCTTGGCCCTCTTCCATCACGAAGGATGTCTCTTGACATTCAAAGAACCTTGAAAGACATATACAATTGAAAGTACAGGCACAAAGACAAACTCTTTTGATGGTTTTCCCTTTAGTAGTCACTCTTCAAGTCCAAAAGTGATTCTTGGCTGCCAAGGATATCTGCAAGAAAATATTAAAAAGCAAGATTTGGTCCCCTTATGAATTTGGGTCCAATGATGTTAGTAGGAACCTTAGAAACCTTAGGAACCCATTTCAAAATACCTTTAGGAACAGAAAACCTTCTTACTCTGCAAAATCTAATAGTGTGGCCCCTTTTCATGCAGTAATGACAAATTTCAACCGGTTGTTTCGATAAAACAATAGGTTGTTTTTCAAAGAAACATGAAAAGGGTTTTGAAACAGATTTGTTCTTGCTGTTTGGATTAAACCCCAACCCAGCCTTGCCAAAAACACATTTTTGAGAAGCAATAACAGTTTCAAAATTAGATTGGCCTTTGGAAAACTTGTCCATGGTTTTTAAAAGATAGTGAAGCTTCTTTTGAAGAGATTCACAATTTTCACAAGAACTTGAATCAACACACTTACAAGAAGAGTTTTGGTAAATCATTTCCAAATTTTCAAAATCAGTTTTTGAATTGTTCAACTCTTCTTCCAAGATCTTGACTCTATTTTCTAACGAGTTGTTTAAACCTTTCAACCGTTTGTTCAAAAGGGCCAACCTATTAGCTTCTTCATGAGTCTCATTGAAGGCCTCAAGAAGTTGACTATAATTCTCAAAATTAATAGAAGTGCTTGAACTTACACTGCTTGTGTCACTTTCTTGGCTTGCATTAGACATAAATTTGCTTCTTCTTCATCACTTGAAGAGGAGCTTGATAAGTCATCATTATAAGCTCTTTTTGATTTTCCTTTCTTCTCATGCTTCTTGAAGTTTTTCCTCTCTTTTTTGGGACACTCAGTTTTAATATGACCCTGTTCACCACATCCAAAGCATGTATATTTGTTAGTGTTAAACTCAGTAGGTTTCTTGTTATCATACCTATTGGATGAGTCACTTTTGTTGTTTCCCTTCTTTAGGAACTTACTGAATTTCTTAAACAACAACCTAAATGTTTCCTCTTCACTCTCATCACTTGAGTCTTGATAGTTTTTGTTCCCAGCAGCTTGACTTGATCTAGATTCTTCTATTGTCACAAGACAAACCTTCTTTCTGGATTCTGAAGAGAAAGATTTAGTAGAAGATTCTTCTTTGTCCATCAAGGCACTCCTTGGATTCTTGTGATACTCTTCAAGGGTATTCCACATTTCTTTGGAAGAACTACATTCTGAAACCTTGAGCAATTCATTAGAATCAAGTGCAGATACAATGATGTTCATAGCTACACAATCAAAATGTTCTCTTTCAGAAAAAACATTTTCAGATATAGGCATGAGATAACTATTTGTAATAACATTCCAGATTTTTCTATCTGTAGATTCAACAAAGAATTTCATTCTTATGCATCACAATTCATAGTTCATACCACAAAACAAAGGTGTTTTGTTTAAACAGGCACCTTCCCCAAAAGAAAACTTTTCAACCATTTAAAAAATATTTAGGATCAAAACTTGAATATCTTTCAAGAACTAAGCTCTTGATGCCAATTGTTAGAATATATGCCCATAAACAAAATGGGGGGGGGGGGTGAATTGTTTAAGAGGGATTTACACAAACTTTGAAGGTATAATGAAAATCAATGCTGAATTACAGAGAAAAGAATCCAGGAAACAAATACCCAAGAATGTTTTAAGATGATATCAGAAAAACAATTGGTTGTTTTGTCAAAACAATCGGTTGTTTTTATCAGCAGTTAATAAAAACAACTTAAAACAGATATATGTGAGATCAGGGAAAGAGAGAATCGCACAAACAGATTTATACTGGTTCACTCTTACACCAAGAGCTACATCCAGTCCCCAGAAACCACTAGGTAATCCACTATGCAATCAAAACCAGATTATACACATCACACACCAAAGTAGTGACCTTGAACCCCTCAAGAAACACACTACCTTTGGCAAACCACACCAAGAATGTTGATCTTGAACACCTCAAGAACACACAACACTCTTTGGTAACACAACTACAGAAATACAGTAATGAAGGAAGAAGGGAATAGAATACACCTAGGTATTACAAAGCTTAAAGTTCAGAATTACAACCCAATCTTATTCTACACACTTAAGAATGATCCAAAGCTCTTTCAAATCTTGGAAAAACTGTTTTGATAAACTCTTTATGTTACTCCAAGATTAGGAGCGTAAAACCACCTTTATATAGACCAACCAAGTGGTAAAAAGCATTTAATAAAGGAGCCAAGTTAGTAAGGATCATTTAAAACATATTAAAACCGCTTAACAGAGTTCAGTTAAGGTTTTTAGGAAAACAATCGGTTGTTTTGTCGAAAGAATCGATTGTTTTGGTTTGACAGCAAAGTCAACCAAGTCAAACAACTTTCAACCTTTTTCAAAAACTGTTAAGGTAAAACAACCTGTTATTTCAAATAACCTGTTGTTTCAAACAACCTGTTGAAATTTTGACAGCTTTTTACAAAACACATCTTTTTAAAAGGTTAAAGATTCAAATGAACTTGGATCAACTTAAGGAGTGAATTAACAAGTTTCAAACAACTAGACAACACACACACCTAGCAGCAAGGTCTTCAAGCTTTCCTCTTGGATTTGGGAGACATCAAAGCATCTTGTTTAACAAATGTGGCAAGTACAAGAGTAATAGATAAACATGGATTGGCTATTATCTTTCATGCCAAGCTCTATAAACTTCAATGATTAAGTGAAGAGGGGGAGATCATAGTAAATAAGCATGTCCTCATAGCCTTTCCTATTGGAAAATACAAGGATGAGGCCTTGTGTGATGTTGTCCCTATGGAAGCTACTCATATTCTTTTAGGTAGACCATGACAATATGATAGAAAAATTCTTCATGATGGCCTTACCAACAAAATCTCTTTCTAATTCCATGGGCATAAGGTCACACTAAAATCTCTCTCACCAAAGGAAGTCCATGAGGACCAAATTAAAATAAAAGAAAAGAGAGAAAAAGAAAAGGATAAAAAGAATTCTAAGAGAAGCCTTCTCATTTCACCAAAAGAGGTTAAAAAGGCAATGCTTTCCCAAAAGAATATTTTCATAGCTTTCCCTAGGATCCTTTAGAGTGAGTTGGTGTTAGATAGTCCTTCTTGTTTGGCAAATTTGGTAAAGGAATTTGAAGATGTGTTTCAAGATCCCGTAAAGGATTACCTCCTCTAAGGGGAATTGAGCGCCAAATAGACTTCATTCCCAGGGCTTCTTTACCAAATAGACCTGCATATAGGACCAATCAAACCGAGGCCAAAGAAATTCAACAAGTAGAGATTTTAATAGCTAAGGGGTGGGTGCAAGATAGCATGAGTTCTTGTGTTATGCCTGTGATTCTTGTCCCTAAAAAGGATGGGAGTTGGAGGATGTATACAGATTGTCGCGCCATAAACAACATAACCATTAAGTATAGGAATCCCATTCCTAGATTAGATGACTTGTTGGATGAGTTACAAGGTCTCAAATATTTACCAAAATTGATCTTAAGAGTGGTTATAAGCAAACTCGGATTAAACTGGGAGATGAATGGAAAACCGCCTTTAAGACCAAGTTTGGTTTATATGAGTGGTTAGTCATGCTCTTCAGCATGACCAATGCTCCAAGTACCTTCATGCGACTTATGCACCATGTTTTAAGGCCTTTCATTGGAAAGTTTGTAGTGGTCTATTTTGATGACATTCTTATCTATAACTTGCCTTTGGAGGATCATAAGGAGCATGTTAGGCAAGTGTTGGAAACCCTTAGGAAGGAAAAATTGTATGCTAATTCGGCCAAATGTGTGTTTGCAATAGATCATATAGACTTCCTAGGGTTTGTAATAAGTTCTAAAGGGGTGCATGTTGATAAGGAAAGGGTTGCAACAATTAGACATTGGCCCACACCCACCAATGTTAGTGAGGTACGGAGTTTTCATGGACTTGCTAGTTTCTATAGGAGGTTTGTGAAAGATTTTAGTACCATTGGTGCACCTCTCAATGCCATAGTGAAAAAGGATGTAGTGTTTAAATGGGGCCAAGAACAAGTGGAAGCTTTTGAAACATTGAAAGATAAATTGACTACGACACCCATCTTAGCACTCCTTAACTTCACTAAGACATTTGAAATAGAGTGCGATGCCTTAAAGATAGGCATTAGGGTTTTCCTCCTTCAAGAGGGCCACCCCATAGCTTATTTCAGTGAGAAACTCCAGAGGATTCATCTCAATTACTTCACCTATGATAAAGAACTTTATGCTCTTGTTAGAGCTTTGCAAAATTGGCAACACTACCTTTTTCCAAAGGTCTTATGGAACACTTTGGGGTAGCTAAAACTTTAGACACATTGCATGAGCATTTCTTTTGGCCCCACATGCGCTAATCCGTACATAGCTTCTGTGATAAGTGTATAGCATGTAGGAAGGCTAAGTCTAAAGTGCAACCCCATGGTTTATATACCCCTTTCCCCATCTCGGACATGCCTTGGGTAGACATCTCCATGGATTTTATTCTAGGTTTTCCCAAGACATCAAAGGGTATGAGCTCTATCTTTGTGATAGTGGATCGCTTTTCTAAAATGGCTCATTTTATTCCATGCCACAAAGTAGATGTTGTTTGTTTTATTGCAAATCTCTTCTTCAAGGAAGTAGTTAGATTGCATGGGCTTCCTAGAAGTATTGTATCGGACAAAGATTCTAAGTTCTTAAGTCACTTCTGGAGGACCTCGCGGGGAAAACTTGGAACTAAAGTCTTGTTTTCTACTACTTGCCATCGCTAACTTGATGGTCAAATAGAAGTGGTTAATAGGACTTTGGGTCAAATGTTGAGGTGCCTTATTTCCGGGAACCCAAGGGTGTGGGAAAATTTACTACCTCATATTGAGTTTGCTTATAATAGAGTGGTAAATTTTACTACCGCTGACACCCATTTTGAAGTTGTGTATGGGTTCAATCCTCTCATACCCCTTGACGTCCTTCCTCTTCCCGTACTTGATGAGGTGTTGTGCAAAGATGACTTTGAAAAAGCTTCCTTTATTAAAGGCTTGCAGCACCACATCAAGCTTCAAATTGAAAGGAAGGTTGGCAAGTATGTCGACCATGCCAATAAGCTTTGGTAAGTATATCGAGCATGGGGCGTAAGGCATTGATCTTTGAACTTGGGAATGGGTTTGGCTTCACTTTGTTAGGTTTGAAGGCTACAACAGGAGGAGGGGGGTAAATTTTTTTGAAACTATTTTCACAAATACTTTGCTTAGTATGAAGCTTTAACAAACAACACAGAAAAGCAATTCAGAAAAGCAATTCAATAGTCAAACATAAACTGGAATCAGAAATTCAATCGGTTAAAGTTGTGATTCAACCGGTTGTTTATGACAGCGGAAATTACAAACAGTTTAATAAGACATGAGATATAGAGAATTGCACACAGAGATTATACTGGTTCACTTAATCAAAGAGCTACATCCAGTCCTCAGTCAAACCACTGAGTTTTCACTAAGCAATCAATCACAGATTACACAAACACCACACACAAAGAGGTGACTTTGAATCCCACAAAGCCTACCCACCCTCCTTGCGCACAACAACCACCTCAAGCCAAAATCCCACTGACTTTACATGATTTTACACAATTATACAAAATGTTATATGAACAATTACAAGAACTTGAACATGATTAGAAAACACCTGGTAAAACACAATACACCAGCACCCTATTGACCAGTTCTTTGAAAGACAGCAAAGCACACAACAATCTTGCTAAAACTTGATGAAAAACCTTTTCACAAACAGTTTTGGTAATCTCTCAAATCAATATCAACTCAGAGTATCAAAATTTTATATTTCATCAATCTCTCGTCTATTTCATCATATATTAATGTTTGACACAAAACCATATTTATAACACTTGAAATGCTAACGTTGGAGCAAATAAGTTAAAAATAGATTTTCAAAAAACTGTTACAAGCAGATACATTTAATCGATTAAAACCACGAATTAACCGGTTGGATGCTCTTGTCAATTATAAAACAGTTTTAAAACCTTCTTTGCCAGCTAAGTTACAAACAACTGATTATCTCGACATTTTAATCGGTTGTTTTTCCCTTTGCATGGAAAAACACTTTAATCTTTAAAACTAGTTGAAATAAGCTTTGTCTGAGATTCAAAATTGATCTTACAAAGATTCTAAACCCCAACCCAAAACCTAAACCTAAATCATCACACAACTTCAGGCTTTACTTGGATTTGGCACATCAAAGCTTCCCATCTTCAACAATCTCCCCCTATTTGATGAAGACAAATCCCTGGGAGCTTTTGGAAATGTTCTTTGTTTAGAATCTGTTGAATCCTACAATCACTTAAAAAACACAAAATAGTCTAGTCCAAACAGATATATGCTGAACCAAGTGGTGTTCAAGCTTTGAAGAATCCAAAACCCTTTGAAGGATGTTGAAGGCTGTGCTTGTTGTTGCTGAGTTGTCTTAGATAGGATCTGGGGTAGATTGTATATGTAATCCACTCTTGATTGAATCCAAAGCATAGGCATTCTCAATCTTTTTAAAAGAAAAGTGTTTTTCAAACTAAGTGAAAAACAACCGATTGTTTTGTCGAAACAACCGATTGTTTTATACTTAGGTGATTTTAGATAAGGTTGAAAATTGTTTTTCAAATGGTTGAACTGTTAAAACCAAAACAACCGATTGATTCGTGGAAACAACCGATTGTTTGTTTTGGTACCATAACAGAAAAACTGCTTTGTGCTTTGACTAAGCATTAAATGTTTCTCCAACTGTTCACGCTCCAGTTTTTAGTGCTTTGACCAATCTTTAAATGCAATGAATAGTTTGTTAAGATTTGATAACAAACAACATCTTTGAATATATTCAGAAAAACATATTTGAGTTTTTACACTTACACAAGTTTTGAGATTTTAAAAGAGTTGAGATTGCTTAGAGATTGAGATTGATCAAAGAGTGAGATATGATTTTCTCTTGTATTGATTTCATATTTGCTTCTGTAACAAGTGTAATCCTTGTACCTGTTGAACAAGAACCTTTGTGTGTTTGCTGAGAAGTGTTGTGTGTTCTTGAGGGGATCAAGATCAACATTCTTAGTGTTGGTGTGTTGGCCAAGAGAAGTGTGTTTCTTGAGGGGATCAAGGTCACTTTCTTGGTTATGTTGTAAGTGATCTAGGTTTGATTGCTTAGTGGAATTCCTCAGTGGTTTCTGAGAAGATTGGATGTAACTCTGGGTTTAGAGTGAACCAGTATAAACATCTGTGTGCATTCTCTCTATCCTTAATCTCTTTAAATTCAGTTTTAATCTTTGCAAACTGGTATAAACAACCGATTGTTTTTCTGGTGTTGTTGTTTTTGCTTCGTGATTTGGCAAACTGAATTTGTTATCATTTGCTTCTTGAAGAAATTTCATTCTTGCTTTAAAAGTTTGCGAAAACCCTCTTTAAACAATTCACCCCCCTCTAGTTTAAAGTCATCCTTTCTAACAATTGGCATCAAGAGATTGGTTCATGAAATTTATTCAAGTGTGATCCTAAAAAATATTTTTGATGGCTGATAGACTACCTTTTGGGGAAGGTGCTTCAATCAACAGACCACCTTTGTTTTGTGGTTTGAACTACCAATTTTGGAAAGTGAGAATGAAAATCTTTATGGAATCACTTGACAAAGGAATTTGGGATGCAATTGAAAATGGTCCTTTTTCTTCCAATGTTTGAAATGGATGGATTTGTCATTGAAAAGCCTTGGTCTCAATGGACAGATTCAAAAAGCAAGAAGGCCAAATTCGATTGCATTGCCAAAAATATAATAACCTCTGCTTTAAATTCAGATGAGTTTTTCAGGGTCTCTCAATGGAAATCATCAAAAGAAATGTGGGACACCTTGGAGGTAACTCATGAAGGTACAAATGAGGTGAAGAGAGCTAGGAAGCATACTCTAATCCAAGAGTATGAGATGTTCAGAATGTTCAAAGGTGAAACAATTGTTGAAGTGCAGAAAAGATTCACGTACATCATCAATCATCTCATGAGCCTTGACAAGACCTTTGAAAAGGAAGAGCTAAACATCAAGATCTTGAAATTTCTTTATAGAGCATGGCACCTAAGGTAACTGTTATTTCTGAATCTAAAGATCTAACATCCTTGAGTATGGCTTCTTTGTTTGTTAAGCTTAGGGAACATGAGTTAGAGATGAATGGATTAAATGTTCAAGAAAGCGAAGACAAGCACGTTAGGAGTATAGCCTTAAAAGCTTCCAATCATAAAGGCAAACAAGAATCCAGCGATGATAGTGATGAGGAAAACCTTAACAAATTCTTGAAGAGGAACCGCAACAAGGACAACAACAAAGATAGGTATGGAAACAAGAAATCCAATGATTTTAATTCCAATAACTATACCTGTTTTGGCTGTGGTGAGCAAGGTCATATAAAGGTAGATTGTCCAAAAAAAGGCAAGGAGAAAAAGCCTAGCTACAAGGAAAAGAAGGGCAAGACAAAGAGAGCCTACATAGCTTGGGATGAGAATGAGGTATCATCATCAAGCTCTTCATCAAGTGAAGATGAGAAAGCAAATATCTTCTTGATTGTTGAAGATGATGATGAATCCTATAGGTCAAGTGAGGTAAGTTCATGTGCTTATTTAAATGAACAAAATTATAGTGAATTGCTTGAAGTTTTTCAAGAAACTAACGATGAAGCTAATCGATTGATGCTTTCAAACAACCGATTGAAAGAACTTAACAGATGGCTGGAAAAGAGAGTGAAAGCACTTGAAGATGAAATTGAAAAATCTAAAAATGATTTCAAAAATCTGGAAAATCATTTCAAAAATTCTTCTTGCAAGTGTGACACTCTCATTTGCGAAAATTGTGAAAATCTTGAGAAAAAGGTGCATTATCTTGTTAACACTGTGGGCAAGCTTTCAATAGGGAAATCTAACTTTGAGAATGTCTTGGCATCTCAAAGCTGTGTTTTTGGAAAGTCTGGTTTAGGTTTTAATCCACAAAACAAACAAGATAAGTTTAAATTTTTTTTTTTAAGAAAGCCAGTATTGTTAAGTCGAAACAACCGGTTGTTACATGCTTTTATTGCATGAAAAAGGGCCATTTTGTTAGATTCTGCAAAATAAGAAAGTTTTCTGTTCCTAGAGGCTACATGAAATGGATTCCTAAAGGATGTGAGGATTCAAATGAGAAAAGAAATCTATTGGACCCACATTTGTGAAGGGGCCAAATCTTGTTGCTTGAACTCATGCTTGTACAGAAATCTAAAGAAGTGTGAAGGTGATGGAGATCAAGATCAAAGAGAGGTAGAGGCCGAAGATCAAGATCAAGAGGAGATAGAGGCCGAAGTTGAAGAGGCTCAAGAAGACATTAGCCTACCTCAAAGGCTTACAAGGAGCAAGTTTAAAGAATTAGGAACTAGTGGTAGATTGTTTTCTCTTTTTATAGTGTCTTTTGTAGAATGTTTAAATATATAGCTTTTAGGAAGGTGCTTAGAGGGAAACATTAGATACCTCTTTTGTAAATCATCTTTAGGCTTTAGTTTAGAATTTTCTAGAAGGTGACCCTTCATGACTCACTATAGGCGTTAGAAGTGAGTGAAAGGGGACTTTTTGGTTAGCTTGTGGTGCAAGCTTTGTAGCCTCATGACCGACCCTTACTCCTATAAAAGGAGGGCTTGGGTCCTTCAAATAATAGAATTGATTTTTGAAGTAATGAAACTCTCCCAAATTGGTGATTGAGTGTAGTGAGCTCATCTTGAGTGCCTTGGTTCCTCAAGTGGCGGCAATTCACACTTATCTTGGAGCGTTCACACTTCAAGTGGCGTGTTCATCAACCAAGTTCTTCAACCACATAAGTCTTCTCTCTTTTCCATATATTTCTAACATTTCCGTGCTCATATGAACTCTTAAACATGTCTTAGGTTCCTTTCTTGCAATTCTATTCGGTGCTTAAGCTTTAATTCATATTTTGTTCGATTCATCTTCTTCCTTGCTGAGTTTAATCGGTTCATCTTCCTTCTTTCTTGCTTTTGTTCGGTGCTTTTCAATTGTTAAGCATTTTAATCGGTTCATTTTGAATTCTTAAGCATTTTAATCGGTTCAATTGGCAAGAAATGGACTTCCATATGAGTTTTGGCTTGGTTACTTAAGTTTTGGTGAGTTCTTGAATGATAGAACATTGATCCAATTCTAGAAAAGTGCCTAATCATATTCCCGCTCAAGTTGATTCCATAAAATGTCAAAGAATATATCTTGCTATTGGAATCATATCAGAAGGACTGAGTGATCTGATCAAGTTCTTGGAAGAAATAGACTAACATAGAAGCTGAATCAATGTTCTGCATCTATCCAAAAGTCCTCAACAGTTAAAATAAGGCTTCTTGATCACAAAGCACATGGCTCATTGAAAGAACAACACAAAGGATAAGACCTTCCTTATCTCTGTTCTTAATTCCTGTTTTTAAAGTTCTTCTACATGTTTGTATAACCTCTTTAAAGTGTTCAATTTCATCTGCTTTGATTTATTTCTGCTCATGCTTAAAAATTCAAAATGAGTTTTATTACTGTAGAAAAACAACCGATTATTTTGAGTCTAACAACACTGTGAAGAAATCAATTTAATTTCTATTTTGAATTTCTATCCATTGCAGATCAAATTAAAGAAAGAATCCTTGGTCAATGAACCTGTGTTGAGAGCTGATCACGCTCAGAAAGAAATTACAATAGTCATAAAAGAATATATTCCAAAATCTTGGAAATTTAAGAGCTTTTATGACTAGTCAAAGATCACATGTGAAAACCATGTGATTTTCTGATTTTTCTTACGTTTTCTGTGCAGGGCATGGTCAAGTCCTCTCTCTCTGAAAATCTGGTACCCACTCATGTCATTGAATGCTTTATGATTCTGTTTGTGTTATAAAATCAGTTGCAGTTGATCTCTTCCATAAGAACAACCAATTGCTCCATCTCTTGCAACATCTCTTGCAAAATCTTGTGTGAGCTTCTCTCTGTTTTCTTCTCTGCCATCATGGACTCAACTCCTTCCACCTCAAGAAGAGTCAAATCCAGAGCAGTAAGGTCTGGAGGAAGGCTTGAAGGACGGTTTTCTGGTGATAATGATCTTATTGAGATATATAGATTTGAGACTAGCACCAAAGTGATAAATATCCCTAAAGTTGTTTGCTTTGATTGGTTGAAAAGCCAAAAGCTGGACAATGTCAGAAGGCTTCTCAAAGATCAGTCCCTTAGAAAGTTCTTGGAGATGAAAGGGAATATCTATCCATATTTGATAAGAGTTTTCTACACAAATCTCAAGTTTGAGGGAAACAACCTTGTTCTCATGTAAAAGGTGTAGATATGGAGATTACACATGATGTGTGGGCTGTTGTAGCTGGTCTAAAGTACTCAGGCCTCAGAATTAACAAGGGGAACCTTGGAGTAGTGGAGGACTTCAACAAAGTTCAATACTACAAGAGCTGCTTAAAGAACCAAAATGCACAAGTTAGGACTTGTTCGGTTGGTGGCTTAAGGCTTGATAAAAGGTTGCTAGCCCTCATTGTGACTTGGATTCTAACTCCAAGGGGTAGCAATCATTCAGTGCTTACCGAGGAGGATCTGGTGTACATCTTCTGCATTATGAAGAAGATCAGAATTAATTGGATACACATTGGAGCAAATCAGTTAAAAATAGATTTTCAAAAAACTGTTACAAGCACATACATTTAATCGTTTAAAAGCATGAGTTAACCAGTTGAATGCTCTTGTCAGTTATAAAACAGTTTTAAAACCTTCTTTGCTAGCTAAGTTACAAACAACTGATTATATCGACATTTTAATCGGTTGTTTTTCCCTTTGCATGGAAAAACACTTTAATCTTTAAAAATGATTGAAATGAGATTTTTCTGAGATTCAAAACTGATCTTACAAAGATTCTAAACCCCAACCCAAAACCTAAACCTAAAACATCACACAGCTTTAGGCTTCACTTGGATTTGGCACATAAAAGCTTCCCATCTTCAACACACTTGAGGAAGGATAGATTCCCTACAAAAAGAAAGTCCTAACATATGCCACGAGGGGATGGTCATTTTCAGGTCCTCGAGCGGATCCATGACAATGCCTGAGTTGGATCTGCTTGATACTTAGGTAGTAATTCTTTCAATATCAGTGATATGACTCCTTTCTCTAGAGGTCTTCCAAATTCGTGGACGAATTCCCTCCCACCCGGGGAGCATGATGAAGGCCTAGGAGAGACGCGCCTACTGACCAGGCCCAACCTCTGAGGAGGACGACTAGGAGGATGACCCAAGACCTAGGGCCCGAGCAAGATTCTCCAACCATGACCTCAACACCTACCATACCTCATAGGATCACTAGGAGCAGAGCACAAACTTTGGGTGTTGAGCATCAGTTGGTTTCACTATTTGTAATTTCAGTAGAGTAGGTGTTTCTCAGCATAAATGGGGGTGTGCCTAGTTTTTTAGCTCATGAAGCCTTGTAAGGAAGGAAGCTTAACCTAGCTTCTAGAATATTAGGCTTATGGTGCAGCATTGACCATAGTCAATGACCTAGGCCGCACCACTTTAGGTCTTCCCTTTCTACCCTCACTCCTTGTTCTGCAAGGCTCCTCCTTTTATAAATAGGAGATCTCCCCATTTGTATTTCTCATGTTGAATTGGATAGAAAAGTTACTCTGCACAAATATTGTGTGAGCTTGAGTGAGTGTTATCTCCTCTCCCTTGGTCTTATCTTGATGAGAATGAAGTTCTTAAGTGGCGGCCTTCCACTTATCTTGGAGGTTACCATCCATCAAGTGGCGTGATCACGAATCTCATTTTCCATAAGTTTCCTTCTTCCATTCTCCGTCATTTCGCCTTCCATTTATTCATTGTCTTTGTTTTCTTCCTTGGTTTTGCTCTCGGTTTCGTCATGATTAATTGAGTTTTGCATCAATTCTCACCATATCTTGCCTTTTATCTTTGCCTTTATGAAATGAACCTTCACATCTACTTAACCACTTGGTTGAGTTAATGTGCAGTGGGAATTTTCTTGAGGTCTTCACTCTTAAATTCCTAAAATCTCAATCCTAAAAGTAAAGTGACATCAAAATGAAAACATCTAAATATCAACTCACATCATACTTTCTCTTCTACTATGATGCTTTACTCCTAAAAAATATTAGTGGGAAAAGAAAACGTAGTTGAGGATTCCTCTATAATGTCTTTATGCCTCTCTTTTGTCTTTGTCATTCTGTTTCTTTTAACTGCGTTTTCAATCTCTACTTTAAATACTAATTGGTCTTTAGGAATTTGACCTCTAGATATCATATAAGACAACTAAATATAGGGTTAGCACAAGGATTCACTTGTAGTAATAAAATATTTAAAAAAAACAGAATCAAGTAAATTCCAATTGAATATGAAAATAAAATAAAAATAAATAAATTAAAAAAACTGAAAATAATTCAAAACAAATAAAGGCATATTTTTAAATTAAAATAAATATAAAATTAAAATAAAATAAAACAAAAATAAAAATTAGTTAACAATATAAACAAAAATTAAAAATACCTAGAATATTCACAATATTTAGGAATTTATACTCAAAAATCAAATTGTCCCCTCACAATGGCGCCAAAAATTTGATAACTATTTTACGGCAAGTGCAACGTGTTATCAGAAGTAATAATGTGTCCTTAAGGATAAATATAGAACCCAGAAGGAATAGTTGAATAATCAAGTAAAATATTCACTAAATATAAAATAAAATAATAAAAGTCTGTTGGGATTTGTTATGCTGACAATGATTTACAAGAAACAAGTCAAAGAGTTGTTGCTTCAATTGGAAAAATAGGGATTGAGTTTCATCTTTCTCACTCTTTTGTATTTTGATGAGTATAACAATATTGTCTCATTTGATTGATATAAATGCCCGTATAAAATCATTTATATCGATTCCTCGCATATAAAATTATTAAGATGCTTCCTAAATATCGATTTCTTGTATATTTATAAAAACAACTTATCCTTAAGATCAGACCTTGATAGTAATTAAAATTTCAAAATCTATTCCTAGCATTCAAATATGTTAAGTATTATCATTTAGGTCAGAACCTTGAAAGAACTTTCCAGTCAAATTTAAGATTCTAGATCATGGAAAAACCAAGCATTGCAAACAAAATAATAATACCAATCATCAATCAAGAAATAATTATTATGTTTAAATATCACCTCAATACATAGGAACAAAATTAGTCACACATGATGATTGTTACAAGCAGGGAGAGCAAGAAAAGAAGATCCAACATGTTTCTCCTTGGCGACTGCCTCTTCTAATGTTTCTCACACCTCATATTCTCCCAATTGGGTTACAACTCACTCAATGGTGTTTTCTTCTCAATCTTGCACACTAGGGTTGTGCCTCAATCCTCATATTTAACCTAATTTGACTTGGGTTAAGTGGATTCACACTGAAGTGAGATAGAGCTTGCTTAAGTGAGTAAAACGTCGAAACACACAATGTTGTTGGAGCAATCTTGCTGAAGTGAGAATGAGCTCACTTGAGTAAGATGCTCTGATGATATGTTGGGCTTGTGTGAGCTTGGCGCGTGTCAGGTCCTTCCAACTTTCCCTTTTTAGCTTATATTATTCTCCTTTTGCCCAATCATTTCCATTCTCCCCTAGAATCCTGAAATTAACACAAAATTTGGAAAAAAAAATTCTTATTCAAATAAAAATCACAAAATATGTAAAAAGGTATAAATTCATAAATTAGGGGTTATTTTATGTTTATTTTAGCAATTAATACTGATAAGTGTCTATATTATAATATGAAATATTACTGAAATTTGACACTTAATGATGGCAGAGGCCCAAGCCCAAGCCCAAATACAAGTTCAAGCTTCAGCTCAAGCCCAACACATAGAAGATTTGTGCCAACTAAACATCATTGGATGTCTCTTGTTGTAATTACTTTTGAGTAGTTTCTAGTAGAACATAAAGGGAGGTGTATATTTAGATATAAGAGGTGCAAATGTATAAAGATAAGTCACACCTTTCATGTGACTTAAAAAGAAGGTGTATGTGTAGATTTAGGAGGTGCCAAAGAAAGAAACCAAGTCACCCTTCCCTTGTGACTAGGAATTGACGCCAAATTCAAATGCTTCTCATTTTAGTTTTCCCACTTTAATTTCAGCTCTCTCACACTATAAATAAGAGGGCTTGACTCATGTAATTAGAATATTAATCAATGAGTGAATTGTTTCCAAATTTGTGCCAATTACACTCTTGTCTCCTACCCTCCCGAGGATAGACGTTTGATCTTTAATTTTCCACTAGACCAAGTGATTAGGCCTCACCTATCACTCTTCATACCTATCCTTCACCTTCAAGGAATCCACAAGCTCTAAGTGAGCTCCTTCCGCTACAATCCATGAAGCTTCCGCCAATCCACCAAAGAAATCTCAACGGATGAAGGCACTCTTCCATCACTTATCACTCATCACTTCCAATAGCTTCTGCCAACTCTCATCAAAATTCAATGAAAAACCAATTTCGGATGAAAGATATGCTATGATTTGGAATCTAGAGCTTTGGTTCTTCAAGAGCTAAGTATCTTATTCTCTTAATTTTCTTTTTCTTAATTTTGTGTTGTTCATTTGATATTCTTGAGTGTCTTGTTGTTTCAACTCCATTTTACTGATCATCTCATGATGTTTGTGCTAATTTCAATCGACTCAAATTAATTGTGTTCTTGAACCATCCATTTTAATTTTTGTAGGAATTCAATTGAGTATACCGTATTGTTTTTACTTTTACTTTTGAAAACCTTATGGGAATTAATTGGCGCATTGTTTTGGTGAAATTCCAGCACCAATATTTAGCTTATACATGGAAGTTTCAATGGTTAAAATTTCAAAGTTTGAATTCAAATATTTTGTTCAACATAAATTCTGCAAGTTGTAAAAACAATCGTAAAAAAAAAAATTATGTAGTTCACCCAATTTTTTGCTGGTTAAATTTATTCTTTACTCATATGAAGTCATGCCTATCATAAACTCTCTTTGATGTAGTCTTTAAATTTAAAATTTATCTTTTGTTGCTTAGAATTGTTTGGCCTCTATTTGTGGAAGTGGCCAAATCTCTTTGATGAGTTATGAAGCTGGAATTTTTGGTGCAAGATACATCACTAAAAGAGGTCAAATTGGATACCATTAGGTTGAATATCCTAAGGAGGTGAAGCAAGGGAGATCAATCTAAAGTTTACAAAAAATCAAGGCAATAGGAGCAACAATTTGGAGTGCATAGAATAGGAATTTATTTTAGTGCATAAAACTTGTTGACCTAATTTTTCATTGTATTTTCTTTGAGTTGTATTTGCTTAAACTTCTTTAATTAGTGGATTAACATCACATTTAATTTGGTGAGTGTGTCTTCAAGGTCCAAGGTGCCAAGAAGCCTCATCTAGGAACCGTCTAGCTTAAAGCTTTCTAGTTTAGGAATTTTCTATTGTTTTATTGCTTTTCATATCTTGTTTTAATTAGCGTTTTCATATTTGTTTGTGTTTCTAGTAGTTTTATTAGAGAAAGGTTTGTGAATTTTCATAGGATAGTCTCTGACTAGGAAATGTTTCGTATCGATCATAGTGATCCACCTCCCTTTCCTGGGAAACTACTTATTTCCTAGGAAACCTCCCTTTAACATGTCTAACATATTTCCAATCTTAGTGAAAGTGATTTGAGCTCTACAAAGTCTCTTTTGAAACAAATTGGTAAAGACATTCAATCACTTACAGTAAGACAATTACAACATGAGAATCAAATCATTGAGGAAAAGAAAGAAAAGAATTCTCATTTTGCAATTCTACAGCAAAAGTTGAAACTTTTTAAAGAAAGAGATGAATACATAAGAAAACATAAAAAGTCTCACTCATCTAGTTCTAGGTCTAGTGAATCCTATCCTAAGGAAGAAAGTCTTAGAATCAATGACTATTATCAACCTACACCTAAAAGAACTAGAAGAGAAAGCCAAATAAATGAGACTAGGGTTAACCTACCTTATTTCTATGGAAAGGATAATGTTGAAGTATATATAAATTGGGAAATGAAAGTAGAACAACTTTTTGCTTGTCATCGTCTGATTAAGGAAAGGAAGTTACCCCTAGCAATCTTAAGCTTTCAATCTAATGCAATGTTTTGGTGGACTGCTCTATAGAGAGAGACGTCTCCACAAAGACCCTCCCATTACTTATTGGAATGATCTTAGGGGAGCCTTGAGACGTCGCCATATTCCTTCATACTACAATAGGGAGTTAATGGACAAGTTCCAAAGACTCCAACAAAAGAACATGAGTGTAGAGAGGTATAGACAGAAAAGCGAGTTGTATATGATGAAACCATCACCATCTCTTGGTTTCTAAGCGGACTCGGTCTAGAGATAACAGACATAGTAGAACTTTTGCCTTACAAGGACTTGAATGACTTGATCCAACTTTGTATAAAAGTTGAATAGCAAAATTGGTGAAAAGGGTTAACTCGTAAGAAAAGTCCTTACTCTAGATCCTATCCCAAGAAGGAGTATAAGAAAGAGAGGGAGGAGAGTTATTATAAAGATAAATATAAGATAGAAACTCCCAAGAGCATAGAGAGAGGGAAAGATATGCAAACCTCAAACACTTGCACTAGAGATATTCAATGCTTTAAATTTCTTGGTAGACGTCACATATCATCTCAATGTCGCAATAGGGGAACCATTATCCTAAAAGGAAAAGATGAGTATAGCAGCCAAAAGGAAGAGTCTAGTGAAGAGGAAAAAGAAAAGAGTGAGGGAGCATATCCTTGTGAAAGGGAATTATTGATGATTAGAAGAACCATCAGCAATCAAGGTAGTATGAAGCACGAAACATGAAACACAAAAAGATAACATCTTTCTTACAAGATGTAAATTTTTAGAAAATACTTGTTCTCTCATTGTGGATAGTGGTTCTTGCTACAATTGTTTTAGCATTAGGTTCGTTGAAAAGCTTGATCTACAAGTGATACCCCACCCCAAACCCTATAAGTTGCATTGGCTAAATGAAGAGGGGGACTTCACTGTAGATAAGTAGGTAAAAGTCAGTCTTCCTGTGGGGAACTACAAAGATAATGTTTTATGTGATGTAGTACCCATTGAAGCTTGTCATATCTTATTGGGAAGGCCATGACAATTTAATAAGAAAACCACCCATAATGGCCTTTTCAACGAGATAAATTCTACCCATAAAGAAAAGAAGCTTGTACTTTATCCTTTAACACTTTCGCAAGTGGTACAGGACCAAGTACAAATGAAAATAAAAATGAGTAAAATAATCCTAAAAATCAAAGGATAGTCCTTAAGGATAATGCTGAGGCGTGGGAGAAGAGTGTTCATTCTTCTATCTAAACAACCTTCAGGTCTCTTTCTTTGTAAAGAAAACACTTACATGCACTGCCACACTTTCAGAACCCAGTGTTCTACCTCCTAGGGTCAAAAGTCTTATCAAAGAATTGGATGATTTATTCCCTCAAGAAGAACCAATTGGACTTCGACCTTTTAGAGGCATAGAACATCAAATTAATTTAGTTCCTGGAGCTAGTTTACCAAATAGACTAGCATATAGAACTAATCCTGAAGAGACTAAGGAGATCGAATCTCAGGTTCAGGAATAGTTGAAGAAAGGTTAGGTCCAAAAGAGCGTAAGTCCTGTGTTGTACCTATTTTATTGGTGCTTAAAAAAGATGGAAAGTGGAGAATGTGCTTTGATTGTAGAGCCATCAACAACATCATCAAATACAAGCATCCAATTCCTAGACTTGATTATATGCTTGATAAATTTCATGGGTCCATAATATTTTCCAAGATTTATCTCAAAAGTGGTTATCACCAAATTAGAAAAAAAAGGGTGATAAGTAGAAAACTGCTTTTAAGACCAAGTTTGGACTATATGAGTGGTTAGTCATGACTTTTGGTCTTACTAATGCACCTAGCACTTTCATGAGGGTTATGAATCATGACCTTAGGGATTGTATAGGTAAATATGTAGTAGTTTACTTTGATGATATCTTAGTATATAGTCAGAGTCTAGAGTCCCATATAGTTCATCTTAGGGAAGTCTTTTTAGTTCTTAGGAGTAACAATTCATTTGCTAATGTAGAGAAATGCCCTTTTTGTGGTGATAGTGTAGTCTTTTTAGGTTTTATCGTAAGCGAAAATGGGGATCATATTGACCCCGAGAAAATCAAAGCCATCCAAGAGTGGCCAATTTAAGGATCTAGAAAATAACCTTAGAGTAGAAGTGATATATTTTAAATGATACCTGAATATTTTATTATTAAAATGAAAATGACATATAAATAGAAAATTCAGTTATCCAGGTTTCATTTTAAAATAACCACCATCTCTCTAAAAGTTTCCCTTTTCCTTTCTCTCCCTTCTCTCTAAGATTCTGACCTCCTCGTTCATCTGTTTGACGATCAGAGTACGCCATTAGACTCCTGGCAGCCAAGACTACAAGTCTGCCCAATCAAAATCCTAAATAGAGTAAGTTCATTTTTGGCCCTTTTCTTTGAGTCAAATTTTGAACTTGATAGGTTGTCTACATGAGTTTTACATGTGACTCTTTTAGCTTTAGGGTTAATCTCTGTTAACTCAAGGTCCTAGTTATATAGTTAGATTTTGATTAGGACTCTGTGGTGCAGGTTAATTACCTTTAAGCTTTTGGGTAGATTTGGAGCTCTTAGTGAGCATCAACTAAAGTTCAGGTAAGGGAAGCTAGTCTTATTATTTTCAATAAAACCCTAGGTTAGAAGATTCTGGATGTGGAGGTGACGTGGTCACCAATTCCAATTGTTTTTGCTTGCAGGATTGTCTCTCTTGAAGAGTAAAGTGATATATTGACTGGAATGGTTGATTTTGAATCTGTTATGGGAATAATTTGTTGAAACTGTTTGTGATTGAGAATTGAAAGTGTTTGAATGATAATATAAATGAGTTGAACTATTCTTTTTGAATATTTTGGTTGAATTACTTAAGTGAGATGTTTGATGAGAAGTGGTTGTGTGATTTCAGATGATGATTGATTTAAAGAGCATATATTTGGAATTAATTATGTGTTTTAAGTAAAGTTTGAGATATATTTGGATTGTTTAGAAAGTTTATATATATGAAGTGATTGAGTGGTGCATTGATATGTTAAATGATGTATGTAATGAGG
This sequence comes from Phaseolus vulgaris, assembly GCF_051622355.1. Classification (NCBI taxonomy): domain Eukaryota; kingdom Viridiplantae; phylum Streptophyta; class Magnoliopsida; order Fabales; family Fabaceae; genus Phaseolus; species Phaseolus vulgaris. Next base: position 20,921,661 of record NC_143501.1, on the reverse strand, counting down.
TTAAAGTATGATCAAGACGTAGTATTTTCAGGAAAGGAAATACCATGTTGAGATTGTTATTAGGGTGTATTGATTTGTGAGTGTCCTGTGAATGAGACGATCCTGACTCTACTGATATAATGGAATCAAATAGATGAAGTTATTCAGTTGGTGAGAGTCGAATGAGGTCCATTTGGCTTATTCTGAGGTTTAAAAGAACTGATCACAGCATATCAAATGGATTTACCCTGTCATATGAAGATGATGAGATGATGAGATATTGAGATAATTATGTGCATGGCTGTGTGGGTTTCACAGCAGTAGTATGACAGGTGCAGGTCTCTGGATGCTAATTTTAATACACGAGTCTTCCGGAAGTAGAGTCAAGTGTCTATGTGTTGTGAGTCAGTAAAAGTCTGACATATGAAAGATGAATTTTATGAATGTAATATACTCTTGATGGTTTGAGAAATCATATGAGAATTGATGAATTATGCTTATTAATTTGAAATTTAAATTATATCAAAACTTTTTATATAGATAGCTTACCCTGTTATTTGTTTGTGTTTGTTTCTTTATCTGTGATGATCGTGTTTTACATGGGAGCAGATGAGATTTCAGGTGATAGAGCTCCTTAGTGAACAGCTGGAGAATGAGATAGTTTTATTTAAATGTTTTGTTTTGTTGTTAAAACTTTTGATGTATATATATTAAATCCCTATGAAGAGGGATATTTCTTTTGAGATACACATATGAGAAAGGAGTATATGTTATTTGTAATTAGATATTGCTTGTTTTACTTTTATTACATTATATATGGGTAAAATTAAGGATGTTACATTATGCTTTTAGGAGTGAAATTTCATGTTGATCATATTAGTTGTAGTAAGTTAACTATAACTAATGATTTTCTTGGAATGATAAAGGAAAAGCAGTTAGAGGATCCTACTCTGAAGCGTACTATGGAGTTACTAGGTACAGATCAGGCTAAAGACTTTGTGATGGGAGAAGATGAAATCTTAAGATTTAATGGCAGAATTTGCATACCTGCAAATGAAGAACTGAAGAGAATGATCCTAGAAGAGGGTCACAAGAGTTATCTTAGTCTACATCCTGGTATGAATAAGATGTACCAAGATTTGAAGGAGTCATTTTGGTGGTCAGGCATGAAGAAAGAAATAGCTATATATGTTGCTACATGTTTAACATGTCAGAAGGCAAAGGTAGAACATCAGAGACCTGGTGGTTTGTTACAACAGTTAGATGTTCCTGAGTGGAAATGGGATAGCATTGCTATGGATTTCGTTACTCATTTACCAAGATCAGTAAGGGGTCATGATGCAGTATGGGTAATAGTTGATCGACTGACGAAGAGCGCTCATTTTCTTCCAGTTAATTTGATAATATCTATGACTAAGTTGACACAATTGTACTTCAAAGAGATTGTAAGATTACATGGGGTGCCTTCTAGTATTGTTTCAGATAGAGATCCTAGGTTTACTTCACGGTTTTGGAAGAGTTTACAAGATTCTTTGGGAACTAGATTGAGAATGAGCTCTGCATATCATCCTCAAACAGATCGGCAGTCTGAGAGGACGATCCAATCCTTAGAAGATCTGTTGAGGACATGTATCTTGGATCATCTGGGAAGTTGGGATGAGATGTTGCCTCTGGTGGAGTTTACTTATAATAATAGTTATCATGCCAGTATTGGGATGGCACCATATGCAGCTTTGTATGGGAGGAAATGCAGAACTCCTTTATGTTGGTATAAGGATGGTGAAACAGTTTTGGTTGGGCCAGAGTTAATTCAACAGACCACTGAGAAGGTGAAACATATACAAGACAAAATGAAAGCTTCTCAAAGTAGGCAGAAATCATATGCAGATAAGAGGAGAAAGCCTTTGGAGTTTGCAGCTGGAAATCATGTGTTCATGAGAGTGACACCAACCAAAGGTGTAGGACGAGCTATCAAATCAAGGAAGTTATCTCCTAAGTTTGTTGGACCATATCAGATCCTAAAGAAGATAGGTCCAGTGGCTTATGAGATTGCTCTACCTCCTCAATTAGCAAACCTGCATAATGTCTTTCACGTATCACAGCTAAGGAAGTACATCCCAGACCCTAGTCATGTGTTGGAAGTGGATAATGTGCAAATCAAGGATAACTTGTCTTTTGAAGCAAAACCAGTCAGGATTGAAGACCATCAGAGTAAACAGCTCAGAGGCAAGACCATCAGTATGGTGAAGGTGGTGTGGGATGATAAATCTAGTGATTCAACTTGGGAATTAGAAGAAACCATTAGAGAAACCTATCCATATCTCTTTTCTGGTAAGTCAATTTTCGGGGACGAAAATTTTTCTTGTTAGGGAGAATGTAAGGATCTAGAAAAATAACCTTAGAGTAGAAGTGATATATTTTAAATGATACCTGAATATTTTATTATTAAAATGAAAATGACATATAAATAGAAAATTCAGTTATCCAGGTTTCATTTTAAAATAACCACCATCTCTCTAAAAGTTTCCCTTTTCCTTTCTCTCCCTTCTCTCTAAGATTCTGACCTCCTCGTTCATCTGTTTGACGATCAGAGTACGCCATTAGACTCCTGGCAGCCAAGACTACAAGACTACCCGATCAAAATCCTAAATAGAGTAAGTTCATTTTTGGCCCTTTTCTTTGAGTCAAATTTTGAACTTGATAGGTTGTCTACCTGAGTTTTACATGTGACTCTTTTAGCTTTAGGGTTAATCTCTGTTAACTCAAGGTCCTAGTTATATAGTTAGATTTTGATTAGGACTCTGTGGTGCAGGTTAATTACCTTTAAGCTTTTGGGTAGATTTGGAGCTCGTAGTGAGCATCAACTAAAGTTCAGGTAAGGGAAGCTAGTCTTATTATTTTCAATAAAACCCTAGGTTAGAAGATTCTGGATGTGGAGGTGACGTGGTCACCAATTCCAATTGTTTTTGCTTGCAGGATTGTCTCTCTTGAAGAATAAAGTAATATATTGACTGGAATAGTTGATTTTGAATCTGTTATGGGAATAATTTGTTGAAACTGTTTGTGATTGAGAATTGAAAGTGTTTGAATGATAATATAAATGAGTTGAACTATTCTTTTTGAATATTTTGGTTGAATTACTTAAGTGAGATGTTTGATGAGAAGTGGTTGTGTGATTTCAGATGATGATTGATTTAAAGAGCATATATTTGGAATTAATTATGTGTTTTAAGTAAAGTTTGAGATATATTTGGATTGTTTAGAAAGTTTATATATATGAAGTGATTGAGTGGTGCATTGATATGTTAAATGATGTATGTAATGAGGTTAAAGTGTGATCAAGACGTAGTATTTTCAGGAAAGGAAATACCATGTTGAGATTGTTATTAGGGTGTATTGATTTGTGAGTGTCCTGTGAATGAGATGATCCTGACTCTACTGATATAATGGAATCAAATAGATGAAGTTATTCAGTTGGTGAGAGTCGAAGGAGGTCCATTTGGCTGATTCTGAGGTTTGAAAGAACTGATCAGAGCATATCAAATGAATTTACCCTGTCATATGAAGATGATGAGATATTGAGATAATTATGTGCATGGCTGTGTGGGTTTCACAGCAGTAGTATGACAGGTGCAGGTCTCTGGATGCTAATTTCAATACACGAGTCTTCCAGAAGTAGAGTCAAGTGTTTATGTGTTGTGAGTCAGTAAAAGTCTGACATATGAAAGATGAATTTTATGAATGTAATATACTCTTGATGGTTTGAGAAATCATATGAGAATTGATGAATTATGCTTATTAATTTGAAATTTAAATTATATCAAAACTTTTTATATAGATAGCTTACCCTGTTATTTGTTTGTGTTTGTTTCTTTATCTGTGATGATCGTGTTTTACATGGGAGCAGATGAGATTTCAGGTGATAGAGCTCCTTAGTGAACAGCTGGAGAATGAGATAGTTTTATTTAAGTGTTTTGTTTTGTTGTTAAAACTTTTGATGTATATATATTAAATCCCTATGAAGAGGGATATTTCTTTTGAGATACACATATGAGAAAGTAGTATATGTTATTTGTAATTAGATATTGCTTGTTTTACTTTTATTACATTATATATGGGTAAAATTAAGGATGTTACATCCAACATCGCAGAATGTAGGAAATGTTAGGAGCTTTCATTGATTAGCAATTTTCTATAGAATATTTATTCCCAACTTCTCTAGTTTAGCTTCACCACTCAATGAGTTAGTAAAGAAAGACACTCCATTCTGTTCGACTGAAAAAAATGAGCAAGCCTTTCAAAGGTTGAAAGCTCAACTCACTAATGCACATATTCTAGCTTTCCCAAAATTTTCAAAAAACTTTTGAGCTAGAGTGTGATGCATTAAGAGTAGGCATAAGTGCAGTGTTATTGTAGGGTGGGCACTCCATTGCATATTTTAGTGAAAATTACAAGGTACAAACCTCATTTACCTCATCTATGATAAAGAGCTTTGTGCAGTTGTGAGGGCCTTGCAGACTTCAGAACATTATTTGGTTTCAAAAGAATATGTCATTCATAGTGATCATGAGTCTTTAAAGTATCTTAAGGGTTAGCATAAGTTGAACAAACACCATGCAAAGTGGATGGAATTTCTAGAGAAATTTCCATATGTTATCAAATACAAAAAGGACAGTACAAACATTGTGGCAGATACTTTATCTCAAAGACATGCCCTCTTTCCTTGGAGCCCAAATTCTTGGATTTGAAAACATACCTGAGCTTTTGAGAATGATCAGGATTTTGTGTCCACCTTTGCTAGATGAAATATAGAGTACGAGGAGATTTTTTATGTTTCTTAGGGGTATGTGTTTAAAGAAGGAAAACTTTGTATACCTCAAGGAACATACAAAAAACTCCTTGTAAAGAGTCACATGAAGGTGGTCTCATGGGTCATTTTGGAGTTGATAAAACTCTAGAACTTTTAAAAGGAAATATTTCTTAGCCCCATATGAGAAAAGAAGTTCAAAGACATTGTCATAGATATATCTCATGTTTAAAAGCTAAGTCTAAGACAATGCCTCATGGATTCTATACTCATTTACCTCTTGCTTGGGCTCCATGGGAAGACATTAGCATGAATTTCATTTTAGGGATTCATAGGTGATACAACCCAAGTATCTACGAAGATGGCCAAGGAGGCAAAAGACAAAGCACATCGTGAATTGTGATCTCAACGACCAATTCATAAACCCACCAAGGATCACATGGACCTCACCAAAGGAGCTGAGCATAAACCATCACACCAACTATTGTTCCTTTTGGTCTTCTTATAAGATACAAATATGTTGTAAATAATTGGACTCACTTCAGGGGTCCAAATAGCAAATATAGGCTAGAATAAGGTACTTTTAGCATAATAGGGGGTGTGGGTAGCATCTAGCCCTTTTGGAAGGCATTTTGACCTAGTTTTAGAAGGACAAGCCTAGGATGCGGGATGGACTTAGTCAAACCCCCATCCTACCCCTTTAGCTTGTTCTCCACGGCTCCTTCAACTATAAATAGGAGGCCTACCTAGTGTATTTTAAAAGTTGAAATTAACAGAAGAAGAGTTACTCTGCACAAATTGTGCGAGGTGTTAGTGAGGTTTGAGAGCTCTCAAGTGGCGGCTATCATCACTTATCTTGGAGGCCAATCACACTCCAAGTGGCGTGTTCCACTTCTCAAAGCCATCACATAAGCTTTCTCCTTCCTTCATTTATTCTTCAATTGTCATTCCATTTTTACTCTTTATATCATGTTCTTGTTTGGTTTTCCTTGTTTCCATTCGGCAATTCTATTTGGTTTCTTGTCCTTGTTCTTTAATTCCGCACCTTCTAACACCATGTTCACCATATAATTGTCTTTTCCTTTTACTCTTGTGAAGTGAACCTTCACACTTACTTAACCACTTGGTTAAGTTCGTGTCCAGTAGGGATCTTCTTAGAGTTCTCACCATATTCTTAGTGTCACACCATTAAATGAACAATCCTAAAATTAACTCACATCACTAGGACATAAAGAGGATCTGATTCCATCTTTGTGGTACTAGATAGGTTTAAGAAGAGGGCTCATTTCATACCATGCAATAAAGTGGATGATTCTAACAACATCTTTAAACTCTTCTTTCAAGAAGTGGTAAGACTTCATGGTCTACTTAAAACCATAGTTTTGGATATAGATCCAAAATTTGTTAGCCATTTCTGGAGAAATCTTGGGAAAAGGCTAGGAACTAAGTTGAATTTTTCCACCTCTTGTCATCCTCAAACTGATCCAACCATCCAACCACGAAATATTTGGCTAAGAAGGTTGGACGTATAAAAAGGAGCTTTGAAGACTTTCATCTCAGGGAGAATTAATTGTTGTCTTCTCTTCCATATTTCTCTAATTTTATAAACATTGTATATAGTAATATAGAATTTATTTTGGGCTTGTATTTGAGCCATGTTTTGGGCCAATTTTCATGGGCCATGTATTGGGCCAATTAGAGTATGGTGTAATTAAAAAAAGAAAGATCCTAGCTAGACTTACTATTGGACCTCCTTGACCCCAATGCAATTCTAGGCCATCTAGGGTGCACAAATAAATTACTATAGTGCAAATAGAAAGCATGGAGTGGCAAAAAAGACATGAAGGTCCATATGTCATTCCCTCAATGGAGGGGGGATTCCCACTAATGCCAAAAGGCCATTTGTCTTCATGGAAATGGATAGGATTCTCTCCAATTCGAGGATGACACTTGTTAACCTCTAATTTGAGAGGATTTACTCCAATTATATAGAGTCATTTGTCCTTCTAGGAGTGGAGAATTTTTAGGGTTAATGCTTGCACCTTGCCTGCCCATAGCACTATAAATACAAGTGCTAGATCCCATGTAAATTAGCTTAGAATTGATTAAAGAATTGTTGCCCAAAATTGTTCACATCTTATCTTCTTTGCTCACTCTTTGCTAGCATTACTTTTATGTCTAGCTTAGAACTTCTTAGGAGTTGGCCTCACCTCTCTTTAGGTTCATTATCATTCTGCATACACCAATGTTTCATGGTTCTTTCACTCATTTTAGCCACCAAATCCCTGTTGAACATGGGAGCTCTGATGTTTCAAATTCACATGTAGCCTGAAGTTGTGCTGCTTTTTCATTTCTGCTCCTGGTATAAACAACCGATTAAAACACAGTTTTAATCGGTTAAAATTCTGATAACTGTTTTTGTTGGATTGTTTGATTGCTTTCCTTAAGTGCTTATCTAGATTGCTTGATAAAGATTCATTCTAAACCAAGTCTTTGCGAAAAACTTTCATAAAATAATTCACCCCTCCCCCTCTTGTTTAAGCCATGAATTCTTACAATTCCACCAAATTCCGCACCCCAAAAATATAAAATAAAAGACACAAAGCCATGCCACTTGGATTGCATCACATAGTTTTTTATAGAGATTCAAAATATCTTAGACATGTCTTGAGAACTCTTTGGGAAAGGCTAGGAACTAAGTTTAATTTTTCAACCTCTTCTCATCCTTAAAATGATGGACAAATACAGGTAGTAAATAGATCTCTATCAACTATGCTTGGGTCGGTCATGAAAGGAAACTACAAATCTTAGGATGACTACCTTCGTTATATAGAGTTTGCATACAATAGAGTGGTCCCTAAGACTACTAAAATTTCTCCATTGAGGTTGTATATGGTTTTAATCCTCTAAATATATTAGACATGTCTTGAGAACTCTTTGGGAAAGGGTAGGAACTAAGTTGAATTTTTCAACCTCTTCTCATCCTTAAAATGATGGACAAATAGAGGTAGTAAATAGATCTCTATCAACTATGCTTAGGTCGATCATGAAAGGAAACTGAAAATCTTAGGATGACTACCTTCGTCATATAGAGTTTGCATACAATAGAGCGGTCCCTAAGACTACTAAAATTTCTCCATTGAGGTTGTATATGGTTTTAATCCTCTCAATCCTTTAGATTTGTTACCTTTGCCTAATCCACATGAATTTGTGCATAAGGAATGGGTAACAAAAGTTCAATTTGTTAAGAAATTAGATGAGAGCATTAAAAATTAAATACAAACAAACGAAGAAATACATCAAGAATAATAATAAGGGGAAGAGAGAGATAATTTTTAAAGAGATAGATTGGATTTAGCTGCATCTTAGAAAGCATAGATTCCCTAGTTATAGGAAGTCTAAGCTTAGTCCCTGAGGAAATGGTCCTTTCCAAGTCCTCAAGATAGTCAATAATAATTCATATCAGTTGGATATGTCTGAAGAATATAGAGTACATGCTACTTTTATTGTTATAGATCTAACACATTTTGCAGGTAGCACAGATGATGAGGTAAAGACTTTTAATTTGAGGACAAATCCTCTTCAAGAGGGAAGGGATGATGGCAACGGTCTCAACTCAAGACCAACAACTAGAGCTATGGTAAGGAGAATATAAGATGATTCGGACTCTGCTACTGATGGCAGAGACAATCTCTTATACATGTTCAAAAGTGTTATAACCTAGTGTAAAAATATAGTAGCATTTTTGCTTGTATTTTTGCTTTAAGTAAATTAGGGTTAGGATTAGGTTTCTAAAATCTACCTAGGGTGTGATTGGGCTTAATTACAACCCACATTAAACCCTAGGTCGGTCATTAGACCTAATTAGGTCACATGGAGCACATCTTGATCATCATTGCGTTGGGACTTGATTTAGATGCCTAATTCTAACCTTTTGCATTTGAATTTTTGCACTATTTTGCTTGTAACTTGGTCGACCCTCTAACCTATAAATTAGGGTGCTTGGCTCATGTTTTAGTAGATAAAATATATGAGTGTTATGTTGTCAAATTGCAAGCCTAAGCACTCTCTTGTCTAGTCTCTCTAGAATAGATACCTTTGGTCTCATCTTCCATCTCTTCCAATTGATATGGCTAAACAAATCACTCTTCACACTCTTCATGGAAACTACAAGGAATACATGGCTCCAATGGAGCTCTCATTGACTCATCACTTCCAATAGCTTCCGCCAACTATCATCAAAATTCAAAGAAACATTTCGAATGAAGGAGATGCTATCATTCCTTGTGTAGGTCAGTGATGGTGAATTTCAGTATAAACTTTTAGGTTAAGGTGAATGTAGTTGAGGGGAATGAGATTTCCTTTGTGTTAATCTAGACATAGGGTTCATAAAATGGTCATTAGACTATCAATTTAACATGCGTCGTGTTTGGTCCAAAGGTTATTCTATTACCTCATTTTTTAAAATGAGGGATGGGTGGTTGATAACTTTCGATTTTTTCATATTATTTTAGGATAATTGTATTTTTTTAATTTTTTTTCGTTCTTAGTTTCTATTTTTAGTTTAGATTTGTATTCTCTTAGTAAATTTATTTTTTTTATAAAAATATAATAAAAACTGTATTTTTCAGCTTATATTTTTCCTAAACCATCTAAAAGGTGTTTTGATCTTAAAAGCTAGAATGAAGACATTTATACTATGAAGAGTAGAAGAAGTTGAGTTTAAAGAATAAAAATATACAAAACAAGTAATAGACGATTAAAGGTCCTTTATCAATTGGCACTACACAGTCAACAAACTACTTAAAGAAGAAGTTGAAGTTAGTTTACTTGGTTTTAGAACTAATTTTGTGAACCCAATTTTGGTTGGAACCAAGGCTCAGGCTCAGACATAAAAAACATGAATCCATTGCCTAAGAATCATCCACTGAAAGGTTGATATACTTGGTAATTCTTCGTGTTGCATGGGTAGAATTTATCCACATGAGAGACATGGTCTTTTGACCCGACACATAGAAAGAATGTAATAGAAATTTATGTGGAGTTTTAAAATTTTTATTCATCTTCAATGGTCGAAGAACAACTTATGTTAACTTATCTAATACATTCCTTGGTCTAGGTTAATCATACAAAAATATGTCCATTGTGGAAAATCCAATTTAATTGCAATTTGGCATTGTCTCAATTTTTTTTTCAAATTCAACCATTCAAGTGTACCAACAAAATCATTAGATGCTTGAGAATTCAAGGCCACTGATTAGAATAAATTTTTTATGATTTGAGAATTGCACATATTTTTAGAGGTTTCACTTCGATTAAGAATTGGATTAACAATTATAATGATGACTCAGTGAGGATTGTCACTGGATACGAACTTAACCAAGTGGTTAAGTTTGAAGATTCTCTTCAAAGAGAAAAATAAAAAGACTCGCACAAAGACAATAAGAATTCGAAAGAATAAGAACTCAAAAGAAAGTAGAATTGAAGAAAATGGAAAACATGTAATTAGAGAAGAAAAGTGAAAAACTTAGATGGTTAAAGACATTCATGGAGGTAGAGGAATGGAAGAGCTCATGCCACTTAGAGTTGGATTCCAATATAAGTGATGAAGAGAGTCGCCACTTGAAGCATCTTGCCAAGATAAGACTCGAAGAAAATTATAGAATCTCAAAGATTCACTCAAGCAAAATTTCTTTCCTCAAATTATGTTCTAAATTACAAGGCCACCTATTTATAGCATGGGGTTCCATGAGCTTAGTGTGTGGTGGAAAATTCAAAATTCAAATTAAAAATGTTTAGGCTACTAATTTCGTGCCACTAAAAGTGGATTTAGTAAGGTCATGCTCTTCACATTTAAGCATGTGGTTATTGTGGAAATTGTGACCACATTTGCTCCTCTAGCTAGGGTTTTTAGAAGCCTAAGCTAGGTTATTTTTCTTGGGCCAATGTGAGCCTAATTTATTACATTTAATTATGTTTTATAAAAAGACTAAAAGAAATAACAATTGATATTTTGGTTCATGCTCAAGTGTTCTTTTGTTAAGGATCCTTTAAGGAACAATAGGATGTGCTTGGCCAAGCCCTGAGTCCTGTGTCATGTTCCTGGTCATCCTCCTAGAAGATTGGTCTGGCTGAATAGGTTCTCTGTCAGTCAGGGTTTCATCATGCTCCTCGGGTTGGAGAGAATTCGTCCACGACTTTGAAACACCTGCAGAAAAAGGAGTCAGATCGCTCACATGAAAATTATTATTGCCTGGATATATGTGAGGTCAATCAAACTCATGTTGATTTTTATTGATCCTTTTAGTGATTTGGAAGGGACCATCTCCTCGGGGAGGAAGTGTAAATTTCCTTTGGGTTGAAAAGTAATTATTCCATAAGTGAATCCAAACCCATTTCTCGGGGGCAAAGATCCTCTCTCTTTTTTCCTTTATTGGAGTGTTAAGCAAAAGGTGTGAGAGTTGGAAAAATTAACTACCCAATTAAAAACAATTTCAATAAGAAGAAAGAATTCCTCCCACGCCCTAAGGTTTCTGGAAATAAGGTATGTGAACATTTGATACATAGTTTTCGTGATCACTTTAGTTTGTTCTTTTGAATTGGGGTAATAAGTGATTGAAAACATAAATTTTGTGCCAAGTTATTCCCCTGTTGTTTTCCAATAATGACTCAAGAACTTTGTATCTTTGTTAGACACTATACTTCTAGTACATCCTTTTAAATGATTGAGTTGAATCTCTTGACACTCCTTTGGATTAGTTTTATGTGCATGTGGTTTTTGTAGAGAAGATTCAGGGATAAAGTGAATTCATTTTTTATACAAACCATGTTGACAAACAGATGACTAAGGACACAATAAGCACTTCACAATTAAGTCAGTCATCTCAACATCCAAGACAAGGCGCCACTAAACTTCAAAAGTACCTCAGAAAAGAAGAACTAGACATAGGCCAGAGCATCAAATGTTTTTTCTTCTAGTCTTTTTAAAATACAAGTTTATGTAAATAAATTGGGCTCACTTTGGGATCATAATAGAAGAATAAGCTAGAGTAGGGTATGCTTAGTAATTTTAGTAAGGTGTGCTTAGTATTCTGTGTTTGTGCCAAGCCCACCTTTCATGAGATGTGCACCTAGGTTTACAGTTTCTTTTACCTACCGTCTAGAAGGTTTCTCACAAATTACAACCCTACCCCTCTATCTTGATCCCCAAGACATTTTCTCCTATTAATAGAGTGTCTTGCCTCATGTATTTCACACTTGAATTTGAATTAAAAAGAGAAACTCTACTTGAGTGATTAGTGAGCTTTGTCTCCTAAATTGTTCTTGGGTCTTATCTTAAAAATAGTGCACCTCAAGTGGTGGCTCCTCACCACTCATCTTAGAACCTCCCACCATTCCAAGTGGCGTGATCCCTTGCTCCATTCCCATAAGGTTTCCTTTCTCTTCATCTTTTTCCTTTCTTTTTGCGCCTTTCCATTATTCTTTGTTCATTGGTGTTCTTTATCTCTTCCTTTATTTTGGTTTCATTTTGCTTCATTCTATTTTCTATGTTTTTTAATTTCGACATCATCGCCATGTTCACCTTATATTGTATTTTATCTTTTGCCCTCTAAAAGAGAACTGTACTGACCAGTTCTCGAACTTGGGCGTTGACCAAAGTCATGGTGGAACCCCGAAGGCTAGGTCCACTGGGAGGCTGGTAGGACGGGCCAGATTCTTAGTAAGCTCGTGGGTAAGGGCAGCCAAGGATGGGGTGGCATCAAGGCGCGGGGCGTGGAGGCCTCGGACCTCGGCAATCCAAACAGTAAATCTGAGCCGAAAAAGGGTGGTTTCCAAGCCACATTTCAGCACTCAGTAAGGGAGAAGTCAAGGTCACAGAAAGTCCATGCATGGGGTGTAGACGAGGTTTTAGGGCACGTCACAATCAAATAGCCCCTGGGAAAGAGATGAACGGTAAGGGTCACGTCCCAGGGGAGATCTGCATGCATGGCACGTGAATAAGACAAGGCACTCCCAGAGCGGATGATCCAGAGATTAGGTGCATGAGTTGGCACCCAAGTGGTCATCTCGCAGAGGTTGCACTCCAGTAAAGGGGGGTCTTGCACACTAAATGGCCCTAAGGGTGGGTGATAGTGATGCTAAGACGCACCTACAATAAGCCTAACTCACAGTTAGCGAAGGAAGCAGAAACACTAAAGAGCATATAAAGGGTAACAACCAACAGAATAAGGTACGCATTTCTAATGCAAGTAACACACAGAGCTCTCAGAGTTTAGAGTTTTTTGGTGTTTCTTTGCCCGGAGTTTGACTTGAGCATTGGAGTGCAAACAGCCGCGAGGGTGCCCTTTGTCTCTTGTTTTTCAGGTGATCCACTAGGAGGAAAGCACCGTTTGAAGAGAAGGGAGTCCTGGACGTGAAGGTTGTTGCGAGTGCACGAAGACGTTGGGGTTAACTGGCGGGAACAAGAACCTTCACACTTACTTAACCACTTGGTTAAGTTCGTGTCCAATGACAATCTTCTTTGAGCTTATCACCATAATTGTTAATCCAAAAATCATAAACAAAAGAGTAACACATAAAAATGTGCAATTCTAAAATCAACTATGAGTCCAGTGAATAAAATTCAAAACTTATCTCCTAGAAATTAGAATTAGCAATAACAATAATGATAAAAAGCGGATTGATATTGTTTAACATAAAATATAAAAAAGATTAAAATATAAATTAAAAAGTGGTTGATCCCCAAGTTCCTCCACCACTGAGTTCTTCATAGGTCATCTAAAGATTATCATCCTTCAATTCTCACACAAAGCTAAACCAGATTGAACATGCGTCAATCTTATTCAACTTAAAACTCACCAGTAAAGCACGCGTATATTGGTTTAATCAATACTCACTTTGTTCCATGTTTATACTTTATGTCAATACTTATCTCCTCTCTTTTAAATCATGCGCCCAAGAAATTAATTAGAACAGTGTGAATTAACCAGGAAACCAAAGTTTAAGATAAAGAAGACTCTCAATCATGCGTTCAAGTACAACCTCTCACAAATAACAGTTTTCCAGGAGATTAGAATGTTAAAAAAACAAAAAAAATTATTGAACAAAACCTCAGAACTCAATGGGGAATTACAAAGGAACCAACCAAAAAGGTTTAGCCTTCAATGTGGAGGCAAAACAAAACTATTATAAAGAAGAAAAGAAAATTAGGTCTAAAATGTGTTTGCTCCTATGAAACCCGACCCAAAAAGCTTTCCCTTCCTTCCTCTTAAGTCTCTTTTACAATCTTTTTTTCTTGCACAAAATCAGATTAAAAATCCTCCTTATGATATTGTTTTACAATTATCATATGCTTCCTTTTCTGTTTTAAATTATTAAACATATATCTTCATTCCTAAATAGTCTCAGATTTGATTCTTGCTTCTCTTCTGTATACTGTTTCAAATTTTCTTCAAATTTGTGCATTGATTGTAATTGATTCAAGCACTGTTGTCCGAGATATTGCGGAAGATTTTCTTGAATAATATCTTCAAAGAATACTTGTTCTATTTTTGAAGGATTTTGCAATGGAGATTGAATTTCAGGAGTTGTAAACAATATCCTTGTAGACATTTGCATTCAATTCCTTTTCTAAGATATTGTAGATATTGGCATTGAATTTCAGGATTTTGTTTCCTATTTTGATAAAAAAAAAAGTAACTTGGGTTAAAAAAACAGAATCAACAGAAATAATAATTAAGACCCAAATAAACCCAATTACAAGAATATTAATTAAAATAATGACTTTAATTATTATTACATTCCAATAATTTATGATTGAAGTTAATAAGTGTGAATAAAATTGTATTCATTAGCACCTTTTTTTTAAGAAAGACAACATTCATGTTTAGTTTTTTAAGAAAGTATTGTCATAACATCATTTATAATTAATACATATAGGAAATGATCTAATAGGTGTAATTTTTAACAAATATTATACAGTTCACAATTTAACAATGAAGTTGCCAAAAAAAAATTATATAGAACCATGATACAAAAATTAGGTTTTCTATTTCCTAGGAAAAAAACATTTCTTACCTAAGTCTAAATGTGTAACATCCACCACAAAAAAGTATTAAATAGAAATTAATTGTAGGGACAAAAAAATTAATTAGTTACTATATTAACTAAATTAGATATTATTTTAGAGACTAAAAAAAATATTGATATCTAAATTAGTTTCTTATATTAATAAAATTTATAAACTAGTTTCTAAATTGATATCTATTTAAATATAAATAATTTTTTTAGTCTCTAAAATACACTAGTGCAAAAAGCCCCTTAAACGACAAGCAATTCATAGTGTTTATACTGCCAAGCGTTGTCTTTCAAAACGCGGTGGCATTTTTGCAATAAAAAGAGTCTAAGACGGCAGCTATGAGGTCAACCCGTCGTCTTAGACCAAAGCGCTTTGTCTAAGACGATGACTATTAGTGGTAGCCGCCGTCTTAGACCCATTTTTTACCCTAATTCGTAGCGCGTCACTTACACTTTTGTATTTCCTCTTCTTCGTGTTTGTCTTCCTTCTTTGCCTTCGTGCTCACTCTCTTTGCTTTTGCTTTTTCTTCATCTTCGAGGTCTTTCTAAGTTTCTCTCATTCACTCATTCTGAATCCTCAATTGCTAATTTGTTAGTGAAGGTTTTCATTGCCTTCCACCAATGAACGTTGTTTTCATTGTTTAGGGTTTCCTTGTGCCTTCCACCAACGAACGTTGTTTTCATTGTGCAGGGTTTCCTTGTGCCTTCCACCAACGAACGTTATTTTCATTGTTTAGGGTTTCCTTGTGTCTTCCACCAACGAACTTTGTTTTCATTTTTTAGGGTTCCTTGTTGCATCCTCCATTGCTTATTCATTACTGAAGGTTTTCATTGTCTTCCACCAACGAACTTTGTTTTCAATTTTTAGGGTTTCCTTGTGCCTTCCACCAACAAACATTGTTTTCATTGTTTAGGATTTCCTTGTGCCTTCCACCAATGAACGTTGTTTTCATTGTTTAGGGTTTCCTTATGCCTCCATTGGTCTTCGTCGTCACTGCTCTTCACCATCGCCTTCACGTACAAGGTTCGTGGTATTTTTATATTTTTGAATCATTGTAAAATTCATTACAAATAGGTAGAAAGTTATTTTTCATCCAAATTTTTTTGTGGGAACTTCATTTAGTGTATATTTGATGGAAGAGTCCTCGGATTGAGGAGAGGAGTGATAGATTTGGAGTTGCAAGAAATTAGCGCGAAAAAACTTCAAATGACTATAAATTTTTACAGAGAAGTTAGATGGAGACGCGTAAAAAATGAAAGTTACTCAAAATGAGGAGACGAAGCCCTTGGCCATTCCCGAAGGACACTGGGTCCACCCAAAATTCCAAAAATCCACCGTTTACTATTTGTTTTTATTATTTAGGTATTTTTTTAAGTATTTTAAGGTTTTAGTTTCCTTACATACACTAATTTGAAAATTCTAAAAATTTTCATGACTTTTCCTAGTATAAATTAATGATTTATCAAAACCCTAGGATAACTAATCAATAGTGTAGGAATTAGATAGATAGGAATATGTTATTATGTTGAGCAAGGTGCTTTGATGTCTCCAAATCCAAGTGGAATGCATGAAGATCCTTGTTGCTGGTTATGTGTGTGTGTCTAGAAGTAGTTGAATTTGTTAATCCACTCCTTTTGATGATCCAAGGTTAAATGAATCTTAATCCTTTTGAAAAAAGATATGTTTTCTAAAGAAAGTGAAAATCCAACCTGTTGAAATGTCAAATCAACTGGCTCTTTTACACTTAGTGGTTTTTGAAAAGGATTTGAAAATCTTGACTTTGTTTGAGTTTGCTATCAACCAACTCAACCGGGTTGATTCATGATTTCAATCGATTATTTTTTTAAAACCTTAACAGAATTATGTTAAGATGTGCAAATCTGTTTTAAATTATTCAAACTGGTTTTGGTTCTTGAATAAAATGCTTTGACCAATTGATTGGAGTATAAAAAGGTTGTTTTACGCTCCTGGTCATTAACTAACTAAGAAAGATCAATCAAAATCAATTTTCAAGATTTCAAAGAACTTTTGGATCATTCTCAAGTGTGGAATACCATTTTTTGTATTCTCTGTACTTTAATCTTTGATTGTACCCAGGTGTATTCTATTCCTTTTTTCTTAATCACAGTAATTCTGTGTGACTTGGTGTTGTGCATTTTCAGAGGTTGTTGTGAAAATTGTGTTGATTGCCAAATGTGGTGTGTGTTCTTGAAGGGTTCAAGATCATCACTTTTGTGTGTTGTTTGCAATCAAGGTTTGATTACTTAGTGAATTCTCAGTTGTTAGCTAAGGACTGGATGTAGCTCTTGGTTAAGAGTGAACTAGTATAAATACTCTGTGTGAATTTATCTTTCAATACACTTTTTAAACTGCTTTATATTTGATTTATAAACTGCTATTATAAACAACCGGTTGTTTAGCAAAAACAACAGGTTGATTTTCAGCAATCAAACTAAAAATAGTTTTCTAATTAACTGAACAGTTTTCTAATTGATTGATTCCTCGTAGTCATTCACTTTACCTTCTATACTTGCGAAAATCTTTCATAAACAACTCATCTCCCACTTGTTTAAGGCCTACAGTTCTAATATATTAGTGTTTGTAATACATTTTTATCAATATATATCATTTGATTATTTGAATTTATGTATTTGTCTGACTAGGTTATAATTAAACAAGTCAATTTATATGGAAATTAACATTAAACATAATGTATTAAAAAGAATTACCATTTACAAGGGTGATTATTTACCATAGTCGCCTTCTTAGATGCTCCGCAATGGTTTATAAGGGCGGCTAAGGCAAATAGCTGCCCTCTTTGTTTAAATCTAAGGCGGTTATTCAGTCACCTTCTTTGTTTTGGGACATAAGACTACGTGCTGATCAAAGGCGGCTAGCAAAACGCCATTTAACAGTTAAAATAGCCGTCATGTTTAAGCTTTTTTGCACCAGTGATAATATCTAATTTAGTCAATATAGTAACTAATATTTTTTATCTGTAAAATTCATTTATATTTAATGATTTTCTTGTAATGATAAAAGTTAAAAATTTGATACCGAAATCAACATTAACTTCACAATGCATGTTTCCAAATGTTACAGATATCACATATTCTTTAACTACTTTGCTCAGATAACTAGTTTTGCACAAGTTTTATCCTAAATATAATATTTATTCTATAGACAATATTGTTCACTTTCTGAAAAAAAAAAAATATCATACTTTATAGTCTCTTAATTAACCACAATTTTTTTTTTACATTTAACATTGCTTGCTGAGGTAAAAACCACCTAATTCATTTTTCATTGCCCAGTCTTATACATGCTTATTCATTTTCAAACTAGTTTTATTAAATATGAGCTTGTATATTTTGTGGATGGTTTTTCTCGGTGGTCTCCATAATTTATCTTTTGCTCATTCTTCTTGGCAGTTGTTTGGGTTGTTGCTTGCATACTTAAGGAAGTTTATGACAACATTCCATGGCTTCAAGTTGCCTCTAGATTTATGCTTTTAGTTGTGGTATGTTTTCCTAACATTTCCTATTTCTCATTACTATGAAATAAACATTTTCAATGCATCGGAAGTTAAATCCAAGTTATTACTTTGTGAATCTTTTATTTACTTTTATTCTATGTGGGTTTTGTTTAAATCCTAACATACTTGTGGTAGCTTTCTTCTCAATATCAAATTCTCAACCACGTCTCGCACAAATCAGCTTAAGGAGAAGAGAAACCCAAGAATTTCACACAATGAGCCAGACTCTGGGTCTACCTCATAGTGGGGTTAGCACAAAGAGAACCAATTTCTGAATTCTAATTTTTCAATTGAACTTTTGAGAGTACTGCACTCAAATTCTTCCACCTGTTGTCCTGATTTCTCATCCTATTCTCGAAAGTTGTATTTTCTGCTAAAGCAAGACTACATTTTCTGCCCATCCAGCAGACAATTTATATCATTTTGGGTATAGTTAAAATTCACTATATTGTATTTATGTCGTTTTCTATTTTTGAAATTCTTCTATGTAGAGTTTATTTCACTTTAATAATTTTATAATTCAAAAATGGATTTCAGAATGACAACAAAACTAACATTCGAATTCCTTTCTATTGAATTTTGATAACTAATAGCATTTGATATTGCAGGATACTAGCTATGTTTTGTCCAATTACATGACACATCATTTGGACATTAATCAAAGAATGAGGATTATACACATTAACTAGCTTATTGAGGTAAACTAGAGTAACAAACACATAAATACATACCCCTAAATACAGTAACAAACACACTCAAAACAAGGAACGTTTACCTTCAGGATCAACAAGAATCATCTAGCACTAGCGTTTAGGGCAACCTTCTAAGCCATAGGACCAAGCATCTAACACGAGCGTTTAACATGAGCCCAACAAAAATGGAACCTTAGGGTTCTTTGTATGTAACATTTGAACACCATTTTAGACACCATTTTCAACACCAATCAAACCCATGAAATATAGAAAACCCCATTAAAATAAAATGCAACTTGCAACTCACCTTTAGGAAAATTAGTAAAAGGTCCTTCTTCTATACGTCCTCACCACCATGTCTTTTCTTCGACCTCATGATTGGGTTCTTCAATTGGAGGTCGATTTCAAGCGTCTTCACTAAATTATAATTGTTGAATAAGATGCTTTAATGTCTCTAAATTCATGTTGAAAGTTTAAACACCTTGTTGTTGTGGCATGTATGTGTTTTGTCTAGTAGTTTTTAACTTGATTCACTCCTTAAGATGATCCAAGTTCATTTAAATCTTTCTCTTTTTTAAAAGATGGGTTTTCTAAAAGAGTGTGAAATTTCAATCTATTGAAATGTCGATTCAACCTGTTGTTTGACACTTAGTGGTTTTTAAAATGGTTTGGAAAAGCCTAGCTTTCTTTTGTCTTTGTTGTCAAACAGAATCAACCAGTTGTTTCGATAAATCAACTTGTTGTTTTATGAAAACCTTAACAAAAACATTATTTCAATTGATTGATTTGGAAAACAACTAGTTGTTTTCATAACAAAATTATGTTAAGTGTTTTAAACTGTTTTCATTGATTCCAACAGCCTCTTGTTTTTTATTTAACTGTTCTAACCACTTGATTGAGGTTATAAAGGTTGTTTAATACTCCTTTGTATTAACTAAGAGAGATAGATTATCAAAAACGATTTTCATGATTTCAAAAGCTTTGGATCATCTCAAGCGTGTGGAATTGGATTGGGTTTTGTACTTTTGAAACTTAAGTTTTGTAATACTCAGGTGTATTTTATTCTTTTCTTCTTTGAACACTATATTTCTTTATTTGTGTGTAAGGCAGTTTCATAAAGGTGTTTCTGGAAACTGTGGTGTTTGTCAAAGAGTGATGTGTGTTCTTGAAGGGTTCAAGATCATCACTCTTGGAGTGTGTTTTGTAATCTAGGTTTGATTACGTTGTTAATTCTCAATGGTTACCTGAGGACTAGATGTAGCTCTTGGTTAAGAGTGAACTAGTATAAACATCTTGTGTAATTCTCTCTATTTCTACTCTCATAAACTATTTTATCTTTGTTTTAAACTCTACTGGTATAACCAACTGGTTGTTTCATGAAAACAACAGGTGGATTTTCTGGAAATACACTTAAAACCGAAGTTTTATTAAGTTGAACAGAAAATCAATTATTCATTTTTCAGAACTTTTCATTCTAACTTCAATCTTTGCGAAAATCTTTCAAAAACAATTCACCCTGCCTCTTGTTTAGGCCATTAATTCTATCAATTGACATCATGAGCTTAGTTATTGAAAGCTACTTAAGTTTATATCCTAAAACCTTTTTAAAATGGCTGAAAAACTACCCTTGGGGAGGGGCTTCTATAAATAGGTCACCTTTGTTTTGTGGACTGAACTATCGATTTTGGAAGGTTAGAATGAAATTTTTTGTTGAATTAATTGATAGAGGAATCTGGGATACTAATGTAAATGGGCCTTTTGTACCAAAATTTGAAAAAAAAATTATGGTTTCATTGAAAAACCTTGGTCCTAATGGACTGAGAGTGAAAGTAAAAGAGCTCAATATGATTGCATTCCCAAGAACATCATCACTTCGGCTTTGAATTTTGATGAATTTTTTAGGGTCTCACAATGTGCATCTGCAAAGGAGATGTTGGACATCCTTGAGCTTACCCATGAAGGTAAGGAAGCATGCCTTGATCCAAGAATACGAAATGTTTAGGATGCTTAATGGGGAAACCATCATGGATGTGCAGAAAAGATTCACCTACATAGTGAATCACCTCATTAGCCTTGGCAAGATCTTTGAAAGGGAGAAGCTGAACATCAAGATCTCAAATGCTTGGATAGATCTTGGCAACCAAAGGTCACTGCAATTTCTAAATCCTAGGATTTGACCACATTGACCACAACCTTCTTGTTTGGTAATCTAAGGGAGCATGAGCTTGAGATGAACCGACTTAATGACCAAGAAAATGAAGAAAAGAATGTGAAGAGCATTGCTTTAAGAGCAGTTGGTCATAAGGAATGTCAAGACTCAAACGAGTGTAGTGATGGTGACACTCTCAACTTGCTAACAAGTTTGGAAAGTTCTTGAAGAAGAACAAGAATCAATCATCAAACAGGTATAATAGTAAGAAAGTGAATAAATTCAATTCTACAAACTATACTTGTTTTAGATGTGGTAAACAGGGTGACATCAAGGTCGATTGTCCAAACAATGAGATCAATGAGAGAGGGGCAACCAAGAAGTTTAAAAAGAAGGGAAAAGCAAGAAGAGCCTACATAGCTTGGCGAGATAATGATGATTCATCCTCAAGTTCATCTGCTAAGGAAGATGAATAAGTCAATTTGTGTTTAATGGAAAAGGAAGAATCTAAATCAAGCAGTGTAAGTTCAGGCGCTTTTATTAATTTTGAAAATTATAGCCCACTTTTTTATGCCTTCAAAGAAACTCATGAGGAAGCTAATAGGCTGGCCCCCTTTGAATAACCGGTTGAAATGGTTAAACAATTGGTTGGGAAACAGAGTCAAAACCTTAGAAGAAGAGTTAAACAATTCAAAAATTGAATTTGAAAACCTGAAAATGATTTACCAAAAATCTTCTTGTAAGTGTGTTGAGTCTAGATTTTGTGAAAATTTTGAATCTCTTCAAAAGAAGATCCACTATCTTTTAAAAATGTGGACAAGTTTTCCAAAGGTCAATCAAATCTTGAAACTGTTCTTTCCTTGCAAAATTGTGATTTTGGAAAGGTTGGACTGGGATTTAACCCAAACAGCAAGAACAGATCAATTTGAAAACCCTTTTCTAGTTTCTTTGAAAAACAACTGATTGTTTTGTCGAAACAACTAGTTGAAACTTGCTTGTACTGCATGAAAAGGGGTCATACTGTTAGATTTTGCAGAGTGAGGAGGTTTTCTTTTCCTAGAGGTGTTTTAAAGTGGGTTCCTAAGAATTCTAAGGTTCCTAATGTCCCAGTTAATGCCCATGGACCCAAATTTGTAACGGGAGCAAACCTTGCTTCTTGATTTCTCTCTTGTAGGTATTCTTAGCAGTCAAGGAAACATTGAGATCAAAGAAAGGGTGCTCTGGGAAAAGCCAACCAAAACAATAATTGTTCTTATGAATCAAATGTATGCAGCTTACATATGATCTTGACATGTCAAAGAAATTCTTGACCCATGTAAAGTAAGTTGTATATTCTCATCCTATGTATGTGCCTCATATGATCAAATGAACATCCAAATGTGTTTTCTTGGTCAAATCTGTTGGGGATTATCTTTGTACAAAGGTATGAGTAATTTACATAATGCATTCCTTATTCTTTTGGAAGAATTATTTTCTTTGAAAAACATTCACTTGCTATCACAGTAAAACAACCGATTGTTTTCACGAAATGACCGATTTTTTTACCCTTGACACCTCTTGTTAAAGTTTTCATGGTTGCTTACGCATGGTTACAATTGTTTCTGATTTTCAAAACCTATTATGGGTCGAATATGCATTTAATGTGCCTCTGAATTAGATCATAATTAAATATATTATGGTCATAAAGGAATATATTCTATGGTATCCTTGGAAATTTAAGTGTTCTCTACGGATGGTCAATCAAATTAAAGGGTCTGCAAAAGCTATCTTTGTTTGGGTCTGACGCACTACATATTCCCATTACAACATATTTGGAAAAATAACTCACTAAAAGCCAATTTATCTTGGCTAACTTTTTCTATTTATAAATGTGTGTGATTTCAACTGCATATTTCACAAAATAACCCATTGTTTTTTTGGCTGCCTCACTTGAAACTAGTTATTTCCACTGTTTCTTCACAAATTTACTTCTGCAACATGGCTTCTTAATCACCTTCACCAAAAAGGAGGAAATCTCGTGCCACCAAGAAAGCTGGTCATCTTGAAACCTAGTTTTCGGGTGATAATGAAAAGATTGAAAAGTTTTTGTATGAATCAAGTCGAAAAGTCATCAATAACCCAAAATTGATCTCTTTCAACTGGCTAAAAGAGAAGAATCTCAAGGATGTGAGGAATGCTTTGAAATAACATGTATCGTCTGGTCCTCGGGCATTGACCGGTTTCAGGCATTGACTGGCCTCGGGCATTGACCAAAGTCAACATGATGGGACCCCGAAGGTGGGACCCCGAAAGTAGAACAGGATAAGAGAGTGTCTCCTTACACTCACGGGTGAGGACGACCGTGGAGGGGGCGGCACAGAGGCAGGGCGTGGAGGCCTCGGGCCTCGGCACCTCAACAGTAAAGATAGACAAAGAAAGGTTGTTTTCAAGCCACACCCCCAGTTACCAGTAGGGAGAGACCCAACTCAAGAGGGATCTGTGCATGGGGTGTAGGGACGCAATAGTGCGCACTACCGTTAAAGAGCCACTGGGATAGAGACGACCCGAGAGAGGGTCACGTCCTAGAGGGTGATATGCATGCATGGCACATGAGGAAGGTAGGGGACTCCCAGAGCAGATGACTCAGAGATTGGGTGCATGAGTTGGCACCCAAGCAGTCATCCCGCGCCAGTTGCACTATGGCAGGGCAGTCTTACACACTGGACGACCCTAAGTCTGGGCGTTAGTGTCGCTAAGACGTGCCTACAGAATGCTTAAGTCACAGCTAAACAGGAGGGCAAGAACACCAAAGGTATATAAGGTTGAAAATAGACATAACCAAGGTACGTTTTGACATTTTACGGAGAACACTCTACGCTTTCATTAGTGCAAGTTACGCATTTCTGAGAGTGAACAGAGTGAGAAAGAACACACAGTGATCTTAGAGTGTTAGTTTGGTGTTCATTGCCCGAGATGCTGACTTGACCGTCGGAGTGCAAACGTGACTTGCCCGAGTTTGGTGTCCTTTGTTTCTCTATTTTCAGGTGTTTCCATCGGAGGAAGGAAACGTGGGAGCGAAGGGTTCTTGGAAGCGAAGTCAATAGAAACTCACGAAGACGTTAGGTCAACCGGCGGGAACAAAATAGAAGATAAGAAGGTTTTTTAATATGTCTAGAAACACTTATCCAAATCTTGTTAAGGTTTTCTACACAAATCTTATTATTGATGGTGAGAACATGTATTCACATGTAAAAGGGGTTGATATGAAGATCACTCCTACTGTGTGGACTATTTAAAGTATACTGGACTTAGAATCAACAAAGGCAATATTGGTGTGGTGGAGGACTTCAACAAGATGCAGTATTATGTGGGATGCATAAAAAATCCTCACTTGAAAGTGAAGAGTTTTTCTGTAGGAGGCTTAAACTTGAATGAAAGAATCATTGCCTTCATAGTGTCTTGGAAGTTGACTCCAAGGGGGAGTAATCACTTGGTCCTCATTGAAGAAGATTTTGTTCTCATCTACTGCATCATGAAAACTTCAAGGTTAATTGGATTCATGCCTTCAAGAAGCACATGTAAAAGTCAATGAGGTTAAGTGACTATCATTTTCCTTATGTTGTTCTTGTTTACAAATTTCTTGAATATTTTGAAGTTGACCTTGATGAAGAATTGTCTGAGGTAGTGAAGCCATCTCATGAAATTAAAAATAGATCTCTTAACAAAATAGGATTCATCAAGGTTGGCAACAAATGGGTTAGTAAAGATGAAGAACAAGGGGGTCCTTCTTGTGAAGACCAAGTTGGAGTAGATGAGGAAGACCAAGCTGCCCCAAATACTGGAGATGCTGGAGAAGATGAACACAAAGTTGGACAAGATGATCAAAGCACTGAGGTTCTAAGTGAACAAGCTGCTGGTGAAACCTATGGAGTTTGTCCAAGTGCTGGAAATGCAGATGAATATGGTATGCATGCACTTGTGGGATATGAGCCACCCATTGATTGTGGGATTCCCTTCTCTTAATTTGAAAGGTTGATGATAAACCGCATGGAAAACATGGCCAATGATCAAAGGAATCACTATGAGTTTTGTGCTACTAGGTTCCAACATCTTGATGAACAAATTAAAGTTGTCCAAACACAGCTTTTTGAGTTCCAATATGGCAAAGATGATTAAAGGGGTTTATGTATCAATTTCATTTTTTTGGTTTATGTTGTTGAACTATTTTTCTTTAATTATGTTCTTATCCATTCTCTTAGCCTATTTGTGTTGTAATTCTGCCACTTTATGGTTTAATTATGTTGCTGATATAGCTCTATTACTGATGAGAATCAAGTAAAGGAGGATTTTATTAATGAAGGAAGCGGCCATTCACCATCACACTTGAAGTTCTTCCTTCTAGTCTTCTCAAAATTAAAAGAAGATATAAAATAAAGAGAGGCCAAAGCCCAAAGCCCAAGCCCAAGCCCAAGTCCATCCTATAAAGGGCAAGGCCAAGTATTAAATAATAAAGAATATTGTTGAAGGTGCTTAGAGGGAAACATTAGAAACCTCTATTGTTAAAGCATCTTTTAGTCTTTAGTTAAGAGTCTTAGGGGGGGTGTGTTAGTAGATAGGTGTAGGAGTAAATAAGGAGGTGCCAAAGTGAGAGAAGGGATCACACCTTCCTCATGCTTTGTTTTAGGCGCAAATTCTAGAAGCTTTTTAGGAGGGAGTTTTTGAATTTGTGTAGCTTACATTTCAGCACCTTAGGCTATAAATAGAGGTGCTCTCTTTGTAAATTTCAGATTTGAATTTATCTAAAGAAACTATACTCAAAATTGGAGTGAGCATTTGGAGAGCTTTTGAGCCTTCTTCTCTAGTCTTATCTTGAAGGATCCATGGTGTCCTCAAGTGGCGGCAACACTCTCATCTAGGAGCATCCACACTTCTAGTGGCGAGATCATCCATCATTCATCCATCTTCATGAGCAATTCTTCTCTCATTCCTTTCTTCTTTGTTAATTCCTAGTTCTAGCTTGTTGTCTTGTTGTTTTGGTTCGGTTGTTCTTGTTTTCCAGCACCTATTTTTCTGTTCTTTGCCTTTTAATTTCACTTTGTTCGTTTCAGTTTGCTTATCATCCTTTTCTGTTCGGTGTGTTTTAATTTTACCTCTCTTTGTTGATTCAATTTGACAATATGTGGAACATCCAAATGAGTTTGAGATTTGGTACTAGTTTTTGGTGAGTTCTTGTCTTAGAACAATGATCCAACTCTAAGAAAAGTGCCTCAATAATGTCCAGCTCAAGGTGATTCCTAAGAATGTCAAGAATCATTCTCTATATGGCTAGTGGAATCACATCATGTGGTATCATGAGTTTAGGTGTGTTCTTGTTTAATTGTTGAGTTGTGTAGCACTTTATTTCAAGAGCTCTTTTAATTTCTTGCAATTTAAGTTTCTGTTTTAGGCTTATTTTGAGTTTACTTGCTTTTTTAATTCTTTTTCCTATCATATGTTTGAGTATTTTCCTTTTTGAATCATGTCAAGTTTTGTCTTAGTCATGTTATTCCATAATTGTCATTACTTCTAGTAGTACTTTTATTGTTTTTGATTGTTTCTTGCTTTAGTGTCATATAATTTTCTGAATTGATATTGATCCTTTGTGCATTTTCTTTTTAGAATTGAGTTCATACTTGTATTCTAGACATATACAAGTTCCAATACATCATTTTCCATTATGTCTTTGCTAGTTCATAATTCTGTTTTTTGTTCCTATTAGGATTCCTCTGTTTCTAAAAAAAAAAAAGTGCTTACTGTTTTTCCTTATTGCAATTGATTTACTTACTGGAAAATTCTGAAATTCTGGATTTGTGATATTAAAAGTGTTATAAAAGAGTAGAAAAAAGAATCATTCAAAAATTCAAAGTACACAAAAAATGATAAATAAAATAAAAAAGGTGTACAATTCTGCCGAAAAGAATACGGTAATCTGGCAGCGATTTTAAACAATTTATCTCAATTAATTGGCTTACTGTTTTTAATTGATTCCAGTGTCATTATTGAGTTAACATCTTGAAGTTTCTGTGGTTTAAATTTCATAATCCAGTTCGCTCTACATCATTCCAGTTAAATCGGTGAATATCAAGCACAGTTTGCATTTTAAAAACAAAAAATTTCCAGTAGCTAATTTTTTTGTTTTCTTCATCTACTCTAGTGCTTTTCCTTAAGTATTCTTTTGTGTGCCTACTTTCTCATTGAGTTCTTTATTTTCTTGATTGTCTTTCATTCTTTACTCTTTGAGTTTGTCTTACATATAGTTTTCCTTTTGCAATTACCTTTCTTTGCTTATACCTTTTCTTGTTTGTCTTCATTGTTTCATTGGTTTTTGTACCGTCCCGTATCAGGGCGTTGACTAAGTCAAGGTCAAAGTCAACGACTGGAAGGTCAAAGTCAACCCAAGGTGTCGCCCAGGTGTAGAGACGCCAAGAGGAAGCGTCGCCAAGGCAGGACAAGGCGTCGCTAAGGCATGGCGTCGCCTAGGTGAAGGCGTCGCCTAGGTGAAGGCGTCGCCTAGGTGAAGGCGTCGCCTAGGTGAAGGCGTCGCCTCGGTGAAGGCGTCGCCCAGGTGAAGGCGTCGCCCAGGTGAAGGCGTCGCCCAGGTGAGGGCGTCGCCAGATCGAACAGTGTAAAAGCAAGGCAATCACGGTGTGGTTCCCCGATACCCATGGGTAGGAAAGACCATGGAGGGAGCGACGTCATGGGAAAGCCTCAGGTCCCGATATCTCGGGAAAGTGATAAAGATAAGGAAAAGGTGGCTTCAAGGCCATAGTGATAGTACCAGTGAAGGGCAGCCTGACTCGCGAAGTACCCCTGCCGCCCCAGAGACGCCTTCGGGACAGATACGACCCAAGAGGAAGGTCACGCCCAGGATAACCGGGTGCAGGGTGTGAGAGGAAGGCAGATACGCTCTCGGAGTAAGTGGCTAGATACTTGGGGGCATGAATTGGCACCCAAAAAGCCACCCCTAGCGCAGTAGCACTCCCAAGCAGGAGGACCCACACGTAGAAACGTCCCCAGATGGGCAGAAACGTCCCCAGATGGGCAGAAACACCCCCAGATGGGGTCATGGCGCCGTGAGGCCCTCCACGTGTACGACAGCAATGCCGGAATAGAAACACCCTCTAATCAGGTGCCAGGTAATTAAAGATATTCAATACAGTTTCCCTTTTCAGCATTCAGGTACTATTATGGCTCCCAAGCGTTTCAACGTCTTAAATGCGCTACGTTTCGTAATTAAGCGCTTTAATGAGTGCGTTACGTTCGAGTTAAAAGCGCTTTAAGGCGCTTTAAATGCTGGGGCAGTTTAAATAGCGCTGGGAATGTCGGAAAAAGGGTTGGAACCTTTGGCAAACTTAGGAGAAACTCTTTGGTTGCTTGCCCGTGCTTTAGGGTTACGTACAAGTGACTGGAGAATATTTTTGCAAAAAGGAGACAACACACACACAGATACACAGTTCTTTTACCACCTTCAGAGTGCCACACGCGGTGCTCAGATACGTGGGTGGACAGTTTTTTGGTGTTTCTTGCTGGCTGACTTGGGCGTCGGAGTGCAAACGGCCGCTAGGCCGCCTCTTTGTCCTTTTTTTTTTGCTTTGCAGGAATTCACAGGCAATCAGTGGGAAGGAGTCCTTAGCTGACGGTTGAGGTCGCACACGAAGACGTCCCGGTCAACCGGACGGAACATTTGGCGCCCACCGTGGGGCCCGATTTAAAACATCATTCCCATCACAAGTTCGAGGAGAATTTACCAAGCTACAGTAACGTTGAAGGAGGTTGGAGTGACAATGGCCCCCACCAGACGAAGAGCAGCGCGCGCAGCCCCAGCGGACCTATCCATGCAGCAGGTCCTGGAAATAATGAGGGGGCTGCAGCAGGACATGGCGGATTCGAAGATGGAGCAGGAGCGCATGCAGGCAGATCTTGACGCCTCGCATGAGCGCAACGAAGAGCTCCACCGTGTGAATGAGGAGTTGCGCCAGGGCCTGAGAAACGATCGGAGGCGGCCTGGGCAGGACGAGACGGAGAACCATTCCCCGCAAAGGGAGTTTTCCACTCCTTTCTCGCAGGAGATCCTAGATGCAGCGATCCCGAACACGTTCGCGGGACCCAAGGTAATCTTCACTGGGATGGAGGACCCAGAGACGCACCTCGCTGCATTTCACACGCAGATGGTCCTGATAGGCGGTTCTGATGGTGCCAAGTGCAAGCTCTTCATGAGCACCCTGACCGGGATGGCTATGGACTGGTTCATTAGCTTCCCCGAGGGCCATATCACATCTTTCCGCCAGTTGTCGCGGTTATTCAGAGAACAGTATTTGGCCAACAAGGCCCCGCCGCCGGTCTCTTACGACCTGTTTGACGTGAAGCAGTATCAGGGGGAGATCCTGAAGGAGTATATCAATCGCTTCGGGGCCCAGGTCGTGAAGGTTGGTACAACAGAGGAGCCTATGATCGTGTACGCATTTGTGAAAGGCGTATGCCCCGGCCCCTTTAGAGAATCTATTATCCGCAATAGCCCTAGGACTTTCGCTGAATTACGGCGTAGGGCGGTAGAGCATATTGCTTCGGAATGGGAGGTATGTGTGAAGCGCACCAGCGCCGTGCCCTCACGCCCGAGGGGACCAACGCGAGTTCAACCCGTCAGAGTCAATGAGACAACGACGGGGAGAAAGAAGCCAGAGGCTAGACGCCCCTACGAGGCCAGAAAGCCCCAGCCTCGGGGCCCCGCAGGAGGCGAACGCCCCGCCAGAGAAAGAGCAAGACCGGCGAGGTACAACTTCGTAGTTGAGTTCAAGGATTTGATCGTCGTACCCAACATAGCCGAGAGGCTGAGGCGACCGGCGAAGACCGACAAGGTGTTAGGGCCCCGCAAAGACTCTTGGTGCGAATTTCACGAGGCTTTCGGCGGATGAGTCAGCACACGAGATGCCTGTGCTTGGCGAGGTCCACACCATTGCTGGAGGTTTTTCCGGCGGAGGGCCCACCGCCTCCAAGCGAAAGAAATACGCGAGCGGGGTGAATTCAATCGAAGAGAGGCTCTCGGGGGAGCCCTGGGAGTCAGATATTGTGTTCACAAGAAGAGACCTCCGAGATGTGGTGCCCCATGACAACGATCCCGTTGTCATCTCGGTCGTCACGGCTGGAAGGAAGGTCCATAGAGTGCTTGTTGATCAAGGAAGCTTGGTAGACGTCATGTTTCTGTCGACCTTTAATAAGTTACGGTTATCCCCCGATCTGCTGAGTCCCTATACGGGATGTTTGTATGGGTTTGGGGATAACCAGATAGAGGTCCGGGGGTACCTGGAGTTGAGGACTACGTTCACAGACGGAGAGGCCTCCCGAACAGAGAGCATTCGGTACCTCGTCGTGAACGCCAATTCTGCCTACAATATTTTGCTGGGCAGACCGGCGTTAAACCGTCTGAGTGCAATATCCTCCACCCGTCACATGAAGATGAAGCTACCGGACCTCAGTGACCGGGTGATAGTCATCAGATCAGACCAAGAGGAGGCGAGGAAATGCTACGAAAACAGCCTGAAGACGAAGAGAGGCGTTTTCATGGTGTACGAACGTCCGCCGAGCGCGGACGCAACGATGATCGAGGCGACGCCCGCTAGGCTGACGCTTGAAGAGGCCATAGCAGAAAGGGCGATGCCCGAAGCAGATGTGCCAATGGAGGAAGCGCCCGTGGAAGAGGCGGCGCCCGTAGAAGAAGCGGCGCCCGCCGAAGATGATAATAGGGAGCAACCTGCAGCTAACACCCTAGAAAGGGAGATTGGCGGCAAAGCTTTCAAGTTAGGAAGCTCGCTAAGTCCAGAAGAACAGGAAGGGGTGGCGGAAGTGATTTTGCGCCACCTGGATGCCTTCGCATGGTCCGCCTCGGATATGCCGGGCATCGACCCCGATTTCCTGTGTCACCACCTCAGCATGGACGCCACGGTCCGCCCCGTGCGTCAGAGAAGGAGGAAGTTCAATGAGGAGCGACAACAGGTGGTGAAAGACGAAACGCAGAAGCTGCTGAGTGTTGGCCACATTAGGGAGATTCAGTACCCTGAGTGGCTCGCCAACGTCGTCTTGGTGAAGAAGGCGAACAGAAAATGGAGAATGTGCGTTGACTTCACGGACCTGAACAAGGCGTGCCCAAAGGATTCCTATCCGCTGCCCAGCATCGACGCCCTAGTGGACAGCGCGTCCGGCAGCAAGGTGTTAAGCTTCCTGGACGCCTTCTCAGGGTATAACCAAATCAAGATGCACCCCAGGGACGAGAGCAAGACTGCGTTCATGACTGAAACATGCAGTTATTGCTATAAGGTGATGCCCTTCGGGCTCAAAAATGCGGGCGCCACGTACCAGAGGTTAATGGACAAGGTCCTGGCGCCAATGCTCGGGAGGAACGTATACGCCTACGTAGACGACATGGTGGTGGCGTCGCAGAACAGGGTGCAGCACATGGCAGACTTGGAGGAGTTGTTCAACACAATATCCAAATACCGCCTCAAGTTGAACCCCGAGAAGTGTGTTTTTGGGGTAGAGGCCGGTAAATTCTTGGGTTTTCTGCTCACCGAGAGGAGGATAGAGGCGAACCCCGACAAATGTGCGGCTATTATCACCATGCGGAGTCCGACATCGGTAAAGGAGGTTCAACAGTTGACAGGGCGGATGGCGGCGCTCTCGAGGTTTGTTTCCGCCAGAGGAGAAAAGGGGCACCCGTGCTTCCAGTGCCTCAAGAGAAACAGTCGCTTTGCATGGACTGAGGAATGCGAAGCGGCTTTCGTTAAGCTGAAGGATTACCTGGCGACGCCTCCAGTTCTCTGCAAACCGGTAACGGGCGTGCCCCTCCGGTTGTATTTTACTGTAACAGATAGGGCCATCAGTTCTGTGTTGGTCCAAGAGCAGGACCAGAGTCAGAAGCCCATCTACTTTGTAAGCAAAGCCTTACAGGGAGCGGAGACAAGGTACCAAGCACTGGAGAAGGCGGCGCTGGCGGTAGTGTTCTCGGCTAGGAGGCTCCGTCATTACTTCCACAGTTTTACGGTGGTGGTAATGACCAACCTCCCCATACAGAAGGTGCTGCAGAAGCCCGATGTGGCAGGAAGAATGGTACGCTGGGCAGTGGAACTGTCAGAATTCGACATACAGTACGAGCCTAGAGGATCCATTAAAGGGCAGGTGTACGCGGATTTTGTAGCAGAACTTTCGCCCGGAGGTGAGCAAGAGGTGGAAGCGAGTTCACAGTGGCTGCTCTCGGTTGATGGCTCCTCAAACCAACAAGGGAGTGGTGCGGGAATAGTGCTGGAAGGACCCAACGGCATACTGATCGAGCAGGCCTTGCGTTTTGCCTTCAAGGCAAGTAACAACCAAGCAGAATACGAAGCCCTGATTGCAGGAATGCTCTTGGCCAAGGAGATGGGTGCACAGAACCTCCTAGTGAAGAGCGACTCCCAGTTGATTACGGGGCAGGTGTTGGGTGAGTTCCAGGCGAAGGACCCCCAGATGGCGGCGTATCTAAAATACGTCCAGTTGTTGAAAGGGGCGTTCAACGCTCTTGAGTTAATACACGTCCCGAGGGAGCAGAATGCCAGAGCCGACCTGCTCGCAAAGCTGGCCAGCTCAGGCAAGGGGGGTAGACAGAGGACAGTGATCCAGGAGACCCTCAAAGCTCCGCGTCGATTCGTGGAAGACAACAGGGTGGATGTCCTCCAGATTTATGCATCAGGGGGAAGGCCGAGGAGTCATTCCTCATTAACCCAAGATATGCAGAGGGCGCCCCGCATCAGTATATATGCGGGTGCGTCTGAGGAGGAGCAGATGTAGGTTTGTGTCCTGTCCACGGGAGACACCTGGATGACGCCCTATAAACGATACCTGGCGGATGGGGCCCTTCCAGTGGACCCTGAAGAGGGTAAGAAAATCAAAAGGAACGCCGCAAGATATACCTTGGTGGATGGGGTGCTGTTCAGACACGGTTTCACTCACCCTATCCTAACGTGCGTCAGTGGCGATGAGTGCACCAGGATAATGGCGGAACTACATGAAGGCATCTGCGGAAGCCATGTAGGAGGAAGGTCCTTAGCCTCCAAGGTAATACGCGCAGGTTTCTTCTGGCCAACGGTGAAAGAGGATTGCGCACGGCACGCCCAGCGGTGTAAGTAATGCCAAAAGCACGCCGACTGGCACAAGGCGCCGCCAGAAGAGTTGCGGTCCATATACAGCCCGTGGCCTTTCCACACATGGGGTATTGACATCTTGGGCCCCTTCCCACTGGCAATCAGGCAGATGAAATATCTGATCGTCGCCATAGAATACTTCACTAAGTGGATAGAGGCAGAGCCCGTGGCACAAATCACTGCGCATAAGGTACAGCATTTTGTGTGGAGAAACATCGTGTGTCGCTTTGGCGTACCCAGGCGCCTGATATCTGACAACGGGACCCAGTTCGCCAGTCAGCAGTTGAGAAATCTGTGCGCTGAAGTGGGAATCAAGCAAGTGTTCGTGTCGGTCGAACACCCCCAGACCAATGGACAAGTAGAGTCAGCAAACAGAGTTCTGCTGAGGGGGTTAAAAAGAAGGTTATAGAAGGCCAAAGGGGCGTGGGCGGAAGAGGTGCCAAGGATTGTATGGGCATACCACACCACGCCCCAATCCTCTACTATGGAGACGCCGTTCAGTTTGGTGTACGGGTCGGACGCGATGATTCCAGTAGAAATACACGAAAGCTCACCGCGTTTTCAAAACTTTGTGGTGGATGAATCTAATGAGGAAAGATGGGTAAACCTGAATCTGCTAGAAGAGGCCAGGGAAGAAGCTAGAATAAAAGCTGAAGGGATGAAGAGAAGAGTGGAGCGGCAATATAGCTCTAAAGTAAAGCCACGACAGTTTCAGGTGGGCGACCTGGTGATGAGGAAAGCTCACCCTTACGAGTTGGAGAATAAGCTGTCTCCCAAGTGGACCGGGCCCTTCAGAGTTACTGAGGCTAAGGGCAACGGTTCGTACAACCTGGAGACTTTAGATGGAGGCCCTATCCCGCGCAGTTGGAATGCAGCCAACTTAAAATTTTATTTCAGTTGACCTATGTAAGCAGCATGTAACAATTTAGTTGAAGGGGACGCTCTTTTTCCCTTTCGGGGGTTTTTAATGAGGTCACCCTAATAAATGGAAAAACCAGTTGAGAAAAAGAAGTGCCTTGGTTTTCAGCCTTTATTTTTCCTTGTTAGAAGTAATGTGATGCGCCGCCTAGGCCATGGTGTCGCCAAGGAAGAAGGCGTCGCCTAGGTCTTGGCGTCGCCCAGAAAGAAGGCGCCGCCCAAGGAAAAGCATGCATCGTTGGCAGAACGAGACGAAAGGAAGTCGCGCGGTATATGAAGCATATGCAAAGTAAAGTGGCGTTGTAAAGAATTATGATATTGAAAAGTTGTTGTTACAAGCAATGTTCAGTACAAAATGCAAAAACACAAGCAAGCCACTTCTCAGCGCTCATCAGAGTCATCACTGGAGGAAGGCGAAGCCTCTTTCCCAGCCCGCAGCGCTCGAGTAAGTCGTGTCCTCTTTTCTCGGCTTATTTTCGAACCTGGACAAAGGGAACAGATGTGTTAGAGACACAGTGAAGAAAGACAGGCACAGTTAGAAAGTAACGAAGGCAGTGGTTCTTACTTATGTACATCTCAAGAGTCCTAGCATTGAACTCCAAGCTAATCACCGTAGCGGAGTCAAAACCTCCCGCCTCAGCAAGAATCCGGCAAGCTATTTGATCACTTGGAGCCAGATTCTTGAGGGGTTTGGCTTTGAGGGCCTTTTCCTCTCTCACCCAGTACAGCGGAAACCCATCGAGGGCGTCGGGAACAAGATCAGTACAGCAGATCTTGAAGAACCGGCCTTTCCACCCCGTGAACGAGCTTTGGAAGGGTGTGAAGAGAACTCTTTCGGGAACATTGCTGAGAGTTACCCAGAGGTTGTGTCTCTGTCTCTTCACCTCAAAAAAGTGAAGAAAGAGGTCAACCGAGGGTGCACAACCCAGAAACCCAAAGAGGACATCGAAGGCCTTGACAAAGGCCCAGCTGTTGGGATATAACTGGGCTGGAGCCACGTTGATCTCCGTCAGCAGTTCCTTCTCGAACCGGGAGAAGGGTAAGCGCACCCCGATGGTCTTGAACACCACCTGGTAAAAGTAAAAGAAAGGGACCCCGTCGTTCGCTCGTTCGTCTCCACACACTGGCTCCCCCAGAGTGCAAGGGAGCACAGCGATGTCGTCATTGTGCCTCCTCGCGAAGGCCCGGTGGTCGTAAGAACACAACTCCCCTTTGTGTTCCCGTACGGCCCTGGTGGAGAGCAAGCATGAACACTCGTCAAGAAGTTCGCTCGAGGCCCAAGGGTACAAGTCTTTGGGACGGACCCTGGAGGAAGCATCGTGAGAAGACATTCTTTAACAAGATTAGAATGGCTGGAAATGCAAGAGTTGAGCGAGGGGAGCGGTTAGAACATCCCTTCGACAGAGAAGAAAGGGTGCAAGAAGAAAGAACGCAAGTAGGTTATGAAGAGTGAGAAAATGATGAAGATAGTTTCAGAGCTTGAAGAGTTAAATAAAGCGGTTAGAGCGCCAAACGACGTGAATGGATGCACCGCACGATTGATACACGTGGTAGAAGATGAAAGGATGACTCTGGCACCACTGGTTTAAATCAGAAAATGTCCCGTCAACAGAATATCCAATGGTACGATCCGCCGTCGAAAATGAGTCAGGGGCATAGCAGGAGTCAGGGCTTGATGAACTGACCAAATGTCCCACAAACCATACAAGTAGCGCCACGTGGATCAAGTCGAATGACAGAAGGTCCCATCAGCTATACAAGGAGCGCCACGTGGATGGCACAGACAAAGCCTTGGGCTCTTCGTTGTTATCAAGCGTTGACCAAGGCAAGAGTTAAGGTCAATGTCAAGGTAAAGGTAACGCCCGAGGCGTTGCCAGGAAGGACGTAAAGGGCGACGACAGCGCGAGATGTCGCGGGTGTCGCCAACCCAAATACCGACAGGCATCGCCTCCCCGATACCCACAGGTAGGAAAGACTGTGGAGGGAGACGAAAGCAAAGAAAAGCAAAGTTAGTCACAGGCGTCACCTCCCCGATACCCACAGGTAGGAAAGACTGTGGAGGGAGGCGAGACCACCGAGCGCCAGCGAGTCACTGGCAGGGTGTTCCCCGATACCTATGGGAAGGAAAGACCATGGAGGGAACAGACCCCCCCACGGCACTCGGCGTTTTAGACACCCGGGACGATACGGTGCTGCTCTAGCAGGCCTCTCCTTAGGTGTGGGCGCCGAGCGTTTGAGATCAAGGAAAAGACCTTTCGGTATCAGAGACGTCCCGAGGACGATACGGCTTCACTAAGTGAGCCTCTCCATGGGCGTGAGGGTTGGCGCGCAACCTTTCCCGATCATACCAAACCGCCCAACGAAGTGAAAGAAATGGGCGAACACGGATAAAATGGTCGAAGCGTGTGGAGGGAAAAGAGAATGAGATCGCATAGACAGAATCGTATGTGGCAGAGAAATAAATGCAACCATGCGGACCTCCTAAATCAGTGACAAGAGTACAAATAGTTCAAAGAATTACAGGTTTTGGCAGATGAAATCAAAAAACGAAGGTAAAGAATGAAGAGTTGAGCTTGAAGAGGAAGGTGGCGGATGAGAAGCAGCGGTTCAGTCGTTCAAGTCCATGGGCACGACCTTCCCGTCAACAACGTGGTGTGTGGGGTCGCAGTTCGACAGGTTGACGCCAGGATTCTCGCAGGACGCCTGGGTTAGGGCCTCTTGGAACCCCTCCTCGAAGGTACCCGCCATCTCCTGGATAAGGGACTTTTTCTCCTTCTCCAGTTCCTCAATGGTGGCGTCTCCAGAGGCTACTTGTTTCTCCAAAGCCTCTTTCTCCACGCGAAGCCGGCTGACCTCGACCTGTAGTTTGTCGTGGTCAGCGCGAAGAAGGTCCATAGCTTTGGCCTGGGTGGCCATTTCCCCCTCCATCAGCTCCGCCTTGGCAGTTTGTTCACAACAACGGTCCTTCAGGTCCTTTTAAGTTTCTGCGTCTGCTTTGACCAATTCCTGAAGACCCGCTACCTGTACTTGGAGAGCAACTTCACGAGCGTAGAAGTCAGCCTGGAGCTCCAAGGCCTCTGCCAGTTTCCTCTCAGCTTCTGCCCTGGACTCTTGTGCTTGTTTCAGAGAGGAACAATAAGCCTCGTTCTGGCGTCCCAGGGCCTTCATCTCCTCTTCCAGGGTGGTTGCTTTCGTTTCCAAGGCCTGGAGAGTTTGAGCTTGCAAGACAGCGTTTCTGGCCTGGGAGCGCCATTCAAGAGCCATCGCCAAGAAGGCCCCCAAATAGAAAGGCATACCTTCCCTCCTGTCGGTACCTTCTGGCATAGTCCCGCCACTGAAACCCCTCATCAGATGCATGATTGGAGGGGGGATGGCAATGAAGTCGGGGGCGGCAGCGTCGGGAGCTGGGGAAGCAGTGGTTTCTGGCGGCGGCAGAGGAGGGGCAGATTCGGCACCTTCACCCCTTTCCTCTTGGAGAATCATAGGAGGGAGTGAGGTTGCGCTTGGAGGGTTGTCCATGAAGGGGTTCCCTCCCTGCGGCGGCGTCTCTACCAGAAGAGGAACCCGCGCGGATTTTCTCCTCCTGAAGGGTGCCACGCCTTCTGATTCCTCATCATCTGACAGAATCTCCAAAACCCTTTTCCCTTTGTCGAGAGGGGTTGGAGCCGGTGATGAGGCCGCAGCTAGGGGAACGGCGGCGATAGGCGGAGGAGAATTGGGAGTCGGAAGCACTTTGGAGCCAGGTGGAGACGCCGGAGATGGGCTAGAAGAAGCTTCAGCGGTGACTGGAGGTGGCGGTGACGGAGCCGGTGGGAGAACCGGATTGGCAGCAGGGCTGGAGGAGGCACCTGCCTTGGCGGCACGAGCCTCCTTCAGTGCTTTCGCCAACATTATTCTTTTGGAAGTGCCCATCACCGATCCTACATCAAGACAGGCCAAACAACAAGGATTAGCACTAGAGCGGTTATGTGGATTCACAATACAGGAAGAGATGCGAAATGCAAGTAACATTGTACAGTGAAAAATGGTAATGCAGATAACCATAGCAACTAATGCATCATAAATCGCCAAGAGCAGATACCGAAGTATGTAGAAAGCCCATGGGCATTGAATTCGTTCGCGATGAGCTTGGCGGTATCGAAGACTATCCCCAGTCCCGCCAAGGCTTTGCATATATCCCGGTCAGGCGGGGCAAGTTCGTCCAGAGCCAAGGGCTTCATAGTTATGGGTTTGTCTGTCCAGTACAGGGGAAAGCCCTCTAGAATGGTAGGATCGCGCTTGGTCGCGCGTACCTTGAAAAATTTCCCCTTCCAGCCTTTGAACGAATTCTGGAAGAGCGTCAGGATGATGCGCCCGGCGATGCCAGAAAAGCTCATCCAGAGACTTTTCCCTTGTTTCTTTACCTCGAAGAAGTGAAGAAAAACGTCCACAGAGGAGGGAACACCTAGATAGCCGCAGAGAATTTGGAACCCCCTCACGAAAGCCCAACTGTTGGGATGGAGTTGGGCGGGAGCAGTGTTTATCTCTGTCAGTAGCTCTTTTTCGAAGGGAGTTAGGGGCAGACGCAGGCCCACCCTTTTGAGCACCATCTGATAGAGGAAGAAGAAAGCGCATCCCCCAGTATCCCGTGAGTCCGCGCAAACGGGTATCCCAGGTCGCACTCGGCTTACCAGGACTTGGGAGTCATGACTTTTGTGGAAAGCATTGAAGTTATAGAGGGCAGGGTCCCCCTGTGGGCCTCCACGTCCTCAACGGTGTTCAGGAGGGAACATTCGTCCAGAAGTTCGTCGGGGGCCCAGTCATATTCGCCCTTATAATGAGACTTGGGGAGCGGGGGAGGCGCGGTGGTCTTGGTTTTTGCCATCAACGCCAATGCTGAAGATCAAAAGAGAAAGAAAGGGTTCAGAGAAAAGGGGTTTGGAGAGAAGAAAAGGGGAAAATGGAAGAACCCTAGGAGCGCCCTACCCGCAAAAGAACGAAGGGAAGCGAAAGGAACAACGAGGCATACAAATAATATCTAGAGAAGTACAAGAACAACAACAGTCCCAGGCAGTTTCCTATAATGCGACAACAGTGAAGAGTTGAGAGTGCTCGAAACCATACCTTTGCTGTTGAAGTGGAGGCGGTAGGAGAGCGCAGGAAGGGGAGAATCGCAATTGCAGAGAGAAGGGGTTTTGGAGGCGATGAACAGGGCAAAGTAGCAGGGTGAATGAATGTAACAGTAGGGTGAGCGCGGGGTTTGGAGTAACTTAAACGTTACATTTCACGACTCAAGAAGCGCCAACTAAGGGCCGCAGGATCGGGCCACGCGTCAGAGGGTCGATTGCCCAGGGGAAGCGCAAAGGTCTCTAAAGGAGGGCCACGCGATGGGCCACGTGGCGCGCGATCAAGGGTAGCCCAAAAGGGGTAATCATCCTACTGTTGGCGCGATCAGGGAATGTCCAATCGGTCATTAACAATACCCCTGTGGTTCAGAAAATGTCGCGTCAGTAATTCGAAAATTTGCTGAGTCAGCAGAGAATGCCACGTCATCAGGAAGGCACGTGGATGGCGGGGGCAAGGCTTTAGTCTTTGCGCTGAAGACAAGTCTTCGGCTTAAAACTGGGGGGCTTGTGTACCGTCCCGTATCAGGGCGTTGACTAAGTCAAGGTCAAAGTCAACGACTGGAAGGTCAAAGTCAACCTAAGGTGTCGCCCAGGTGTAGAGACGCCAAGAGGAAGCGTCGCCAAGGCAGGACAAGGCGTCGCTAAGGCACGGCGTCACCTAGGTGAAGGCGTCGCCTAGGTGAAGGCGTCGCCTCGGTGAAGGCGTCGCCCAGGTGAAGGCGTCGCCCAGGTGAAGGCGTCGCCCAGGTGAGGGCGTCGCCAGATCGAACAGTGTAAAAGCAAGGCAATCACGGTGTGGTTCCCCGATACCCATGGGTAGGAAAGACCATGGAGGGAGCGACGTCGTGGGAAAGCCTCAGGTCCCGATATCTCGGGAAAGTGATAAAGAGAAGGAAAAGGTGGCTTCAAGGCCATAGTGATAGTACCAGTGAAGGGCAGCCTGACTCGCGAAGTACCCCTGCCGCCCCAGAGACGCCTTCGGGACAGATACGACCCAAGAGGAAGGTCACGCCCAGGATAACCGGGTGCAGGGTGTGAGAGGAAGGCAGATACGCTCTCGGAGTAAGTGGCTAGATACTTGGGGGCATGAATTGGCACCCAAAAAGCCACCCCTAGCGCAGTAGCACTCCCAAGCAGGAGGACCCACACGTAGAAACGTCCCCAGATGGGCAGAAACGTCCCCAGATGGGCAGAAACGCCCCCAGATGGGGTCATGGCGTCGTGAGGCCCTCCACGTGTACGACAGCAATGCCGGAATAGAAACACCCTCTAGTCAGGTGCCAGGTAATTAAAGATATTCAATACAGTTTCCCTTTTCAGCATTCAGGTACTATTATGGCTCCCAAGCGTTTCAACATCTTAAATGCGCTACGTTTCATAATTAAGCGCTTTAATGAGTGCGTTACGTTCGAGTTAAAAGCGCTTTAAGGCGCTTTAAATGCTGGGGCAGTTTAAATAGCGCTGGGAATGTCGGAAAAAGGGTTGGAACCTTTGGCAAACTTAGGAGAAACTCTTTGGTTGCTTGCCCGTGCTTTAGGGTTACGTACAAGTGACTGGAGAATATTTTTGCAAAAAGGAGACAACACACACACAGATACACAGTTCTTTTACCACCTTCAGAGTGCCACACGCGGTGCTCAGATACGTGGGTGGACAGTTTTTTGGTGTTTCTTGCTGGCTGACTTGGGCGTCGGAGTGCAAACGGCCGCTAGGGCGCCTCTTTGTCCTTTTTTTTTTTGCTTTGCAGGAATTCACAGGCAATCAGTGGGAAGGAGTCCTTAGCTGACGGTTGAGGTCGCGCACGAAGACGTCCCGGTCAACCGGACGGAACAGTGGTGGTTGCCTTTGAGATTGGTGTGCTTGCTTTGACATCTTTCATTTGAGGATTCCAAGGCCTCAAGATCAGATTGGTGCAAGGACATTATTTCTTTGAGAGTGACCTATTTTCTGCCTCAATTCACTTTTGCCAAGCTCACTGTTTTTTGCTAATTTTGTTTCTTAACTTGTTTGCTGTTTTTGTGAGTTTGCTGTTTTTCATTTGCAAAATGGCTGGCTATTCAAGTGGTGCATATTACAAGCAGCATTCTCCTTCCAAAGTTTCAGTCCTTGGTGAAGAAGAACATAGAAGAAGGTGGCATCACCATCATTCTCATGAAGAGAGCTATAACCGTGACCAAAGATATCACCAAGTGTTCAACATTGCTTGTAAAAAAGTCCCTAGTTTTAATGGTGATAGTGATCCTAATGTGTATTTAGATTGGGAGACTAAGGTTGACCATTATTTTCATGTGTATAAGGTCCAAGATGACGATAAACTTAGGATAGTTTCTTCATCCTTTGTGGGCTATGCCAAAGAATGGTGGCATAAAATTGTAATGGACATTATATATCGCAAGAAACCTCCCGTGGTTTCTTGGAATGCTTTGAAAGAGTGTATGCGCGCGAGGTTTGTTCCTCCTTCTAGGAAGGAACACTTGTTGAAGTTCCAAAGGTTTCCTCAAGGACATAGGATGGTAGAAGCATACATTAAAGATTTTGAAACAACTTTGACTAAAATGAATATGCATGTTAATGAAGAGTCAAAGCTAAAATGGTTTGTACGTGGTTTGAGAAGAGATATTAGAGAAATTGTAGAATTAAATGAGTACTCTTCTTTAAAAAAAGTGTTTCGCCAAGCCATCAAGGTAGAATCCTATCTTTTGAACACAACTTTCAAAAATACTCATGATTATAATTTCTACAACTCTTCTAGGAAGGATGCCAATAAAATGTCTACTCAAAATTGTCCTTCCAATTTTTCCAAACAAACCATGTTTCCAAAGAAAGTTTCCACTACAAATCCTTCTACTCCTAAGTCACCTACCCAACCTTCAAATATCAAATGTTTTAAATGTTTAGGTTTTGGGCACATAGCTCTTCATTGTCCACAAAAGCATATCTTAAAGATAAACAAGGTAAAACAAGACCTACATCACCCACCTACCACAAGTAAAAATGAAAAAGACAAAGAGAGCCAAATTGACATGGGTCTTATCCTTCCACATCCACGGTGTTTTCCTTCCTTATCTTTTTCATTACCAAAGGTTCTTACTTCACCACCATCTTGGTTAAAAAGTGTTAGGGATGATTTCATACCTCCTAATGGGTTTCACCATTTAAGAGGTCTTTTTCCAAAAAAATATCATCATTCCCAAACAAATTTTTCCAACTTGGTCGATTCATAGGACCTCCTTTTCTGCAATCCCTTTGATTCCCTCTACTAAGTCATGTATTCCTTTTTCTTACTCTTTTGATTGTAAAAGTACATTGACTTTGTTATATGCAGGGGTTCAGAATTCGTGGGCGAATTCTCTCCAACTCGGGGAGTATGATGAGAATCAAGTAAAGGAGGATTTTATTAATGAAGGAAGAGGCCATTCACCATCACACTTGAAGTTCTTCCTTTTAGTCTTCTCAAAATTAAAAGAAGATATAAAATAAAGAGAGGCCCAAGCCCAAAGCCCAAGCCCAAGCCCAAGTACATCCTATAAAGGGCAAGGCCAAGTATTAAATAATAAAGAATATTGTTGAAGGTGCTTAGAGGGAAACATTAGAAACCTCTATTGTTAAAGCATCTTTTAGTCTTTAGTTAAGAGTCTTAGGGGGGGTGTGTTAGTAGATAGGTGTAGGAGTAAATAAGGAGGTGCCAAAGTAAGAGAAGGGATCACACCTTCCTCATGCTTTGTTTTAGGGGCAAATTCTAGAAGCTTTTTAGGAGGGAGTTTTTGAATCTGTGTAGCTTACATTTCAGCACCTTAGGCTACAAATAGAGGTACTTTCTTTGTAAATTTCAGATTTGAATTAATCTAAAGAAACTATACTCAAAATTGGAGTGAGCATTTGGAGAGCTTTTGAGCCTTCTTCTCTAGTCTTATCTTGAAGGATCCATGGTGTCCTCAAGTGGCGGCAACACTCTCATCTAGGAGCATCCACACTTCTAGTGGCGAGATCATCCATCATTCATCCATCTTCATGAGCAATTCTTCTCTCCTTCCTTTCTTCTTTGTTAATTCCTAGTTCTAGCTTGTTGTCTTGTTGTTTTGGTTCGGCTGTTCTTGTTTTCCAGCACCTATTTTTCTGTTCTTTGCCTTTTAATTTCACTTTGTTCGTTTCAGTTTGCTTATCATCCTTTTCTGTTCGGTGTGTTTTAATTTTACCTCTCTTTGTTGATTCAATTTGACAATATGTGGAACATCCAAATGAGTTTGGGATTTGGTACTAGTTTTTGGTGAGTTCTTGTCTTAGAACAATGATCCAACTCTAAGAAAAGTGCCTCAATAATGTCCAGCACAAGGTGATTCCTAAGAATGTCAAGAATCATTCTCTATATGGCTAGTGGAATCACATCAATTAAACACCAGGATTCTGTTACACACTTTTCCTGCCTGATTTTTCTGGTTTTTTGCATATGCATGTGCATTTCCGTGTGTATCTTCTCAACTCTACTTTATGTTGTCGTTATATATGTTTTGTATGCGATACAATTTTTTTTTTTGCAGGACCTTTCAAGTTTAAAAACAAGAAAACTAGGGATTTGGTTTTATCAAATAGAGGGAGATTGTTCACCAAGATGCTTTGATGTCTCCAAATCCACGTGGGAGGCTTAAAGACCTTGTTGTTGGGTGTGTGTGTGTTATCTAGTAGTTTTTTGACTTGTTAATTCACTCTTTAAGATGATCTAAGTTCATTTGAATCTTTACCTTTTTGAAAAGATAGGTTTTCTAAAAGAGTTTGAAATTTCAACCTATTGAAATGTCGAATCAACCTGTTATTTGACACTCAGTGGTTTTTAAAATGGTTTGGAAAAGCTTAGTTTTCTTTTGTCTTTGTTGTCAAACAGAATCAACCAGTTGTTTCGATCAATCAACTGGTTGTTTTTATGAAAACCTTAACATAAACATTATTTCAATTGAGGGAGAGAGAAGGCTCATCGATCAGTCTTAGCTATGGTTCCATTTCTTTAAAAAGTCAGCCAGGCAGTAGTGGAAAATCTTTGAAAACAACTGGTTATTTTCATAATAAAATTCTATAAAGTGTTTTAAACTATTTTAAATGATTCCAACTAGCTTTGGTTTTTAATTTAACTGCTTCGAACACTTGATTGGGGTTATATACAGGTTGTTTAACGCTCCTTTGTATTAACTAAGAAAGAGAGATTATCAAAAACAATTTTCAAGATTTCAAAAGCTTTGGATCATCTCAAGTTTGTGGAATAGGATTGAGTTTTGTACTTCTGAAATTTAAGCTTTGTAATACCTGTACCGCCCTGGTGGTCGGGTGCGATGACGTGGCACCCTGATACAGTGTAGGCAA
Source organism: Phaseolus vulgaris (assembly GCF_051622355.1). Lineage (NCBI taxonomy): Eukaryota > Viridiplantae > Streptophyta > Magnoliopsida > Fabales > Fabaceae > Phaseolus > Phaseolus vulgaris. The sequence continues at coordinate 20,876,861 of NC_143501.1, read as the reverse complement.
GGCGCCAGGTTGGCAGTTAGGAAGGAAGTCGGGAGGCACGTGTAGTCGCCGATTGTTAAGTTGGCGTGTTCCGATTCCCAGTTTACCAGAATAGGCGATCGCCAGGTTGAAGATGAAGTCGCCAGATGTAGACTCAGGCGACCAGGCAGTCGGAGATCGCCAGAATAATCACATCGCCGAAGATGAAGGAGAAGCAGGTTATGAAGGCGGCCGGCGAGACCACAGGGAAGGTATATGAAGGCCCTAACTCGCCAGTTTCAGTAGAGATCGCACTCCTGAGTTAGCTATGCACTGGGCAGTACCATGCATAGGTAACTTAGCCAAAATGAGAGTAGAAGCGGCGCCAAGTCAGGGAGCCCCCAGATGATGGCACGTGTACGGTTGGATACGAGCCACGTGTCCAAGTCTGTAAGTGCCAGGAGAGAGAAAATCACTAGGTATATAAGAGTTCTTAACCGATTTCCTAAGGTACGCACGTTCAGTTCATACACTTTACGCTTGCGAGTGACAGAGCTGTTTGTGAGAGAGATTTGCACGGTTCCAGTTCTTAGTATTTGGTGATACCGTCACTGACTTGAGCGTCGGAGTGCGATCGGCCGCAGCGGCGCCGTATCGTTTCTTTGCAGGTTCTTGAGATAGATCCAGAGGAGGAACGGAGGTGAGAAGCGGCGCGCACGTCGATCCTTTGACGAGGCATTCTCCAGCGCTCCGGTCAGCAGGCAGGATCATCAGGCGCCCACCGTGGGGCCGTGTAAAACGTGCTCCCATCCACAGCGTGAGTTCGTGGAGTTTTTCGAGGTTTTCTGCGCGGTTGTGTGCTGGAGCAACCGTCGTTGGCAGTTTCTTTGAGTATCGTTCGGTGAGTTTGTGTTTTGTGCCGTTTGTTTGTCTTTCAATCGGTGGAGTGAGGTCTTTGTTGCTTGCGCGCAATCTGTCTGGTGGAAGTTCGAGTTCTTTGGTGGTTTTCTGCGAAGTGTTTTTCGCTGTATTTCTGTGGTTCGCTGAAGTTAATGAGAAAGATGAGGAGCAATCGTTCCAGTCCCGTGGCTCCCGTCGCTGCTGAAGGCGACGCCGCCATGACCATGGCGCAGATGGCAGAAATGATGCGCTCGTTGCAGGCGACGGTAGAAGCCTCGCGCGTCGAGCAGGCAAGGATACATGAAGACCTGGTCGCCTCTCGCGCCAGGAATGAGGAGCTCAGCAAGGTAGCTGAGGAGCTGCGTCGAGCTCTTCAGGAGCAGCAGGTTCGTTCTTCTGCTGAAGAGGTGGCACCGTCGACACCACCTCGCGTTTTCCCAATGCCTTTCATTCAGGCGATTACCGACACGCCTATTCCCACGAGCGTGGTTCCGGTTAAAGCTGTTTTTACTGGCGTGGAGGATCCAGAGGCTCATCTGACCACGTTCCACACACAGATGATGCTGTCAGGAGGGTCGGACGCCGTCTATTGTAAGATGTTCGTGAGCACGCTCCAGGGAACGATGATGGAGTGGTTTGTGAGCCTGCCTAATGGCCACATAACTAATTTTCAACAATTCTCGAAAATCTTTGTCGAGCAGTATATTGTGAATAAGGCACCGCCGAGGGTGTCCTATGATCTGTTTGATATAAGGCAGTACCATGGGGAGTCCCTCAGAGACTACCTAAATCGCTTCGGAGCGCAGATGGTCAGATCGCCGGCTAAGGATGAAGAAATGCTGGTCTATGCCTTCAAGAAGGGCGTGCAGCCAGGGCCATTCTGCGAGGCCTTGATCAGGGCTCATCCAGCGACGTTTGCTGAAGTCAGGCGACTTGCGGTGGCCCACATCGCCGACGAGAGTGAAGTCGCCGAGAAGAGAGGCAGCGTGGCTCCCGCCAGGCCACGCGCCCAGACCAGGATCCAGCCACAGAGGGTGCTGGAAACGGCAGCGGCGGCCAGAAAAGACCAAAGGACTCGCTATCCTTACGATAGGAGAAATAAGGGAAGAAGCCAAGCGCGCCAACCGCCAGCACGCCAACAACCAGCACGCCGAGAGTACAATCGCCCGCCTAAGCACAAATTCGTCATGGGACTAGCGGACCTGATCGCTATCCCTAACATATCTGCTAGGTTGAAGGCGCCCGAGAAGGTGGGCGACAAGGTGCTGGGGTCAAAGCCGGACGTTTGGTGCGAGTTTCACCAGTGCTTTGGCCACAACCTGGACTCGTGTCTGTCTTTAGGATACCAGCTCGACGATCTGGTTAAGAGCGGGTTCCTAAACGACTATCTGCTGGACAGAAGGACCGGAGGAGCGTCGAGTTCCCAGCCGGCAGGTGGAGAAGCCCAGCAACACGAGATGCCTATCCATGGGGAGATCCACACCATTGCAGGGGGTTTCTCAGGTGGTGGGTGCACCGCATCGCAGAGGAAAAAGTACGCGCGATCGGTGATGTCAGTGGACATGTTTGAAGATCACTCGCCGGAAGTGGACATTACGTTCACCAAGCAGGATCTTCGGGACGTTGTGCCTCACGACAACGATCCCATTGTTATTTCGTTGATCACGGCGGGAAGGAAGGTCCATAGAGTTCTGGTGGACCAAGGAAGCTCGGCAGACGTAATGTTCTGGCCGACTTTCACGCAGCTGGAATTGCCCCTTGACCAGCTAAGGCCCTATGGAGGGTGCTTGTATGGGTTCGCTGGCGACCAGGTGGAGGTCAGGGGGTATATTGAGCTAAGAACCACGTTTACCGATGAGGCTGGGTCGAGGACGGAGAAAATCAAGTACCTCATCGTAAACGCCCCCTCAGCGTATAACATCCTGTTGGGAAGGCCCACTCTTAACAGGATAGGCGCCATCCCGTCGACACGGCACATGAAGGTGAAGTTGCCATCGATGGAAGGGGTGGTGATCACAATAAAGTCTGATCAGAAAGAAGCAAAAAAGTGCTATGAGAATAGCCTGAAAAATAAAAGATCAGTGAGCTATGTAACGACCACCCCGCCTCCCGGTGTGAAGCCCAGACCGCCGGTAACAGAGGAGGCCGCCGGAAGGGATGTAGAGATGGTAGATGCTGAGCTGGGGGAGAGGAATGCTGGCCTGGAGGAAGAAGAGGCGCGGAATCGCCCTGAGGAAGCAAGGGAACAGGGAATCGCCAGGGCGGTGATCGCCAGGGAATCCAGGCCCAAACCTGTCGAGCAGTAGCTCGAAAAGGAGATCGGAGGGAAAATCTTCAAGCTGGGAAGATCTCTGGAAGTCGATCTCCAAGACCAGATCGCCAGGGTGATTGAGCGGCATCTGGACGCGTTTGCATGGTCCGCCTCGGACATGCCCGGGATCGATCCCGACTTCTTGTGCCATCACCTGGCGATGGACAACATGGTGAGACCGGTGCGGCAAAGGAGAAGGAAATTCAACGAGGAGAGGAGGCAGGCGATCAAGGACGAGACCCAGAAACTCCTCGCTGCAGGCCACATCAGGGAAGTCCAGTACCCTGAGTGGTTGGCAAATGTCGTGCTGGTGAAGAAGAGCAACGGGAAATGGCGCATGTGCGTCGATTTCACCGATCTGAATAAGGCTTGCCCAAAGGATTCGTATCCTTTACCAAGCATTGATGCCCTGGTCGATAGTGCTGCAGGGTGCAAGCTGCTGAGTTTCCTGGATGCCTTCTCGGGCTATAATCAGATCAAGATGCATCCCATGGATGAAGAGAAAACAGCCTTCATGACGGAGAGGTCGTGCTACTGCTATAAGGTGATGCCGTTTGGGCTGAAGAACGCGGGGGCCACGTACCAGAGGCTGATGGATCGAGTACTTGCACCAATGTTGGGAAGGAACGTGCAAGCTTACGTCGATGACATGGTCGTGACCTCGCAGGAGAAAAGCAAGCACGTTGCAGACTTGGAAGAATTGTTCACGACGATCGCCAAGTTCAAGTTGAAGCTCAACCCGGAGAAATGCATTTTCGGCGTGGAGGCTGGAAAATTTTTGGGTTTTCTCTTGACTGAAAGAGGAATAGAAGCCAACCCGGACAAGTGTGCCGCCATCTTGGCGATGAGAAGCCCGGCTACAGTGAAAGAAGTCCAGCAGCTAACAGGTCGGATGGCAGCCCTATCTCGCTTCGTGTCAGCAAGCGGAGAAAAGGGACATCCCTATTTCCAGTGTCTGCGGCGCAATAACAAGTTCGCTTGGACGAAAGAGTGCGAGGAAGCTTTCGTCAAGCTGAAGGAATATTTGGCGAGCCCGCCGGTTCTGTGCAAACCGCTGGCGGGAATCCCTCTCAGATTGTATTTCGCGGTGACTGAGAGGGCGGTGAGCGCCGTGCTCGCCCAGGATCAAGACCAGGCTCAGAAGCCTATTTATTTCGTGAGCAAAGTGTTGCAGGGCCCAGAAACGAGGTATCAGGCCCTGGAGAAGGCTGCGTTGGCCGTGGTGTTTTCGGCGAGGAGGTTGCGCCACTACTTCCACAGTTTCACGATACTGGTGATGACTGACCTGCCCATCCAGAAGGTCTTGAAGAAGCCTGACGTTGCAGGAAGAATGGTGAAGTGGGCAGTGGAGTTGTCAGAGTTTGACATTAAATATGAGCCTCGAGGCCCGATCAAAGGGCAAATCTTTGCAGATTTTGTAGTCGAGCTCTCTTCAGAGGCGACGCGGGTTGAGGGAGACGATTTCCGTTGGGTACTCTCGGTGGATGGATCGTCAAACCAGCAGGGTAGCGGTGCTGGAGTCATATTGGAAGGACCCAACGGTGTGCTGATCGAACAATTGTTGAGATTCGCCTTCAAAGCCAACAACAATCAAGCAGAGTATGAGGCGCTGATCGCCGGGATTCTGCTGGCTAAGGAAATGGGAGCCAGAGTGCTGATGGCTAAGAGTGACTCGCTGCTAGTCACTGGGCAAGTAACAGGCGAGTTCCAGGCTAAAGATCCACAAATGGCGGCTTACTTGGCGTATGTGCAGGAATTGAAGAGTTCCTTTGCCTCTTTTGAAGTGGTACATGTGCCCCGAGAACAGAATTCCCGAGCTGACTTGCTTGCTAAGCTCGCCAGCTCAGGCAAGGGGGGTAGGCAGAGGACAGTGATTCAAGAAACTTTGAAGACGCCGAGGGCATTTGTAGCAGATCACCTGGTCCTTCAGATAAGCAGGTCGACGGAGAGAGCAGCGAGAAGCCATAAGTATTTGACGCAAGAAACTCTGAGATCGCCGAGAGTTAGAGCTTGTCGAGGAGAGAAGGTGGACGTGATGCAGGTCTGCGCCACCCATGAGCCAGACACTTGGATAACACAGTACAAGCGGTGCCTGGCGGATGGCCTCCTCCCGCTAGACCCAACAGAAGCTAGGAAGGTAAAGAAAAATTCCAGCAAGTATACATTGATTGATGGCGATCTGTACAGGTTTGGATTCACTCACCCACTCCTGGAATGTATACACGGCGAGAAGTGCACGAGAATTATGGCAGAGCTCCACGAAGGAATATGTGGAAGTCACGTCGGGGGTCGAGCTCTGGCCGCGAGGACTCTCCGTGCAGGCTACTATTGGCCATCCATGAGAGAAGATTGCAAGAAGTATGCCCAGTGCTGCAAACAATGCCAGCAGCACGCCGATTGGCACAAGGCACCTCCCGAGGAGTTGAAGTCGATCTATAGCCCTTGGCCGTTTCATACTTGGGGAATCGACATCCTGGGACCTTTTCCACTGGCGATCAGGCAGATGAAGTACTTGGTGGTGGCGATCGAGTATTTCACCAAGTGGATTGAAGCAGAACCAGTGGCCCAGATCACCGCGCACAAGATCGAAGGCTTTGTATGGAAGAACATCGTGTGCCGATTTGGAGTGCCTAAGCGCCTGGTATCAGATAATGGGACTCAGTTTGCAAGCCACCTGTTGAAGAAGCTTTGTGAAGGGGTCGAAATTCAGCAAGTGTTTGCATCCGTCGAGCACCCTCAAACTAATGGCCAGGTGGAATCAGCTAATCGGGTGTTGCTGAGAGGTCTGAAGAGAAGGCTCGAGAAAGCCAAGGGAAGTTGGGCTGAGGAGGTGCCCCGTATAGTCTGGGCGTACCACACCACCGAGCAGTCCGGAACCCATGAGACCCCGTTTAGCTTGGTCTATGGGTGTGACGCCATGATTCCAGTGGAGATCCAGGAAAGCTCACCGAGATTCCAGAACTTCATAGAGGAAGACTCGAATGAAGAGAGAAGGCTGAACCTGGACCTGCTGGATGAGGTCAGGGAGGAAGCAAGGCTGAAGGCTGAGGCGGTGAAAAGAAGGGTTGAGCGAAGATACAATTCTAAGGTGATGCCAAGGCAGTTTAGAGAAGGCGATCTGGTGATGAGGAAGGCCCACCAGTACGAGATGGAGAATAAACTGTCACCCAAGTGGACTGGACCGTTCAGAATAACCGAGGCGCTCGGGAACGGGGCCTACCGCTTAGAGACGCTGGAAGGAGGGGCGATCCCTCGTACCTGGAACGCCACACACCTGAAGTTGTACTATAGCTAAGAGCTTTGTAAGTAAAGACAAACACAAATGTTATATTGCAATGTCTCTGTTAAAACAGTTTCAAGGGGGCACTCTTTTTTCCCTAAGGAGGGTTTTTAATGAGGCCACCCAATAAAAGAAGAGTTTTCGAAGTATAAGGTGTTTTCAGATTGCATATGTGTTATTTCCAAAAGTTTCGAAGAAAGACCTTGTCATTCGTACATGATTTAAGGCACGAAAAGATATGTCGCGTGTTTTCTAAAGTTTTAAAGTCCTCATCGTTTTTCGGCGATTAGAGGCACCAGTTAAGTTTTTAAGTCCTCATCGTCTATCGGCGATCGGAGGCACCAGATGGAAGACCTCAACGCCCTCGCACGTTTTGAGGCAAGATAAAGACCTCCTCGCCGTTGAGCGAGTGCAGGCGAGAAAGAGAAAAAGTCCTCCGTGTTTCTGGGAGCGAGAAGATGTAACTCCTGGGGCAATGTCGAGGCAAGGTAAAGACCTCCTCGCCGTTGAGCGAGTGCAGGCGAGAAAGAGAAAAAGTCCTCCGTGTTTCTGGGAGCGAGAAGATGTAACTCCTGGGGCAATGTCGAGGCAAGATAAAGACCTCCTCGCCGTTGAGCGAGTGCAGGCGAGAAAGAGAAAAAGTCCTCCGTGTTTCTGGGAGCGAGAAGATGTAACTCCTGGGGCAATGTCGAGGCAAGGTAAAGACCTCCTCGCCGTTGAGCGAGTGCAGGCGAGAAAGAGAAAAAGTCCTCCGTGTTTCTGGGAGCGAGAAGATGTAACTCCTGGGGCAATGTCGAGGCAAGGTAAAGACCTCCTCGCCGTTGAGCGAGTGCAGGCGAGAAAGAAAAGGTCCTCAGTGCATCCAGGGGGGAGAAGATGTACACCCTGGGCAAGTTGAGGCACCAGGCAAAGTCCTTCTCGCCGTCGAGCGAGTTAAGGCCATTAAAAGTCCTTCTCGCCGATGAGCGAGTTCAGGCGAGTAAAAGTCCTTCTCGCCGATGAGCGAGTTCAAGCGAGTTAAAAGACCTTCTCGCTTGTACGCGGGTATAGGCAAGATAAAATCCTTCTCGTCTTGAACGAGTTCAGGTATGGCGAAGAGGGCGGAAGAAGCTTGCAAGGTGGCTAAGGTAGGTTCGAAGAGAACGCCTAGCCAGCCGGTCTTCAGCTCTGAAAGTCAGGGGGCGAAGGAAGATCCCGAAGGGCATTTCTGCCTCAGATAAAGAAATGACTGTCAAAGCCTGAGGCTAAGAAAAGCTGGTGTTACCAAGAGGTCTAGGTGATCGCGAAAAGTTCAAACACGGCGAGAAGGTTGAAAGACTTGTTTGAAAAAGCAGGTCAGGTGGGACGTTGTTTGAACCGATAATTGGGTTACAGTTCGTTGCTTGGACACTTTTCTTATGATCAGGTTAGTGCCTCAAGGGTACAAGTTGTTTGAAGCGATCATCGCTTAAGTTTGAATCGGCTCGAAGCAGTTACGCCAAAGGTCATGCTTTGCAAAATCGCTAAGTTAAACGCAGCAGAGTTAAACATACAAAGAAGGTAAAAGCGCTCAAAAGGAGTCAGAAGGAAGAATATACAAGTTTCGCTATTGAAATAAGTAGCTGTTCAACATACATGTGCAAGAGTTTTTACAAGGTAAATACAAGTGAATTTATAAAGAAGCGGATGGGGTAGAATTGCTTGAGCCTTCGGCGGGAACGACCTTCCCATCTACTACTTCGTTGTCTAACGACACCATGCTGAGGTCAAGATCAGGGAATAGGCATGCGAACTGTTCTCGAGCGGCGTCAAATCCAACAACCAGAATCTGAGCGGAGCTTAGCTTAAGTTCTTCAATTTGCTTTTGAAATCCTTCGACCTGCTGCTTAAGCTCCTTGTTCTGCTGCTCCAGCTCTTCGACCTGTTTTCGGAGTTGTTTGTTGGTCTCTTGAGCTTGAAGAAGGTCGTCAGCAACCTTCTTGGATTCTGTTTGAGCTTGGGCCAACTCGGCAGCCATCTTCACCTTCTCCTTGTTTGCCTCGGAGAGATCATCCATGGCGTCGTCTCTCGCCTTCTCTACTTGCCCAAGTAGCTTCTCGCGGTCGATTGACCTTTGCTCCAGTTTTTGTACCTTGTCGGCATTGGCTTGAATGTGAGCCTCCAGGTCGCTCGCTTTGGTGTGCAGAGGCACGATTTTGCTTTCAAGTTCGACTTTTTCTTGGGCAAGTTCATGGACTTTGCGGCGAAGGTCAACAGCTTCCTTGCGCGCAAGCCTAAGCTCGGTGTTTAGGGCATCCTCTACTCGAGAATGTTCCATTTCTGCGAGTGTCAGGCTAAATGACACCTTCTCCACCTCGACCTTCATAGTGCTGTTTTCGGTCTTGAGGTTGTAGATATCATCCTGCAGCCGCCTGGTGGAGCTCTCCACAGCTCTCGTTATGATTGATGGGATATCCTCTGCTATGTTTTTGAGCTTGGCGGTCAGAGGTTCCCACATCCTTGTGACTTCAAGGGTAAGGTTGGATGCCTGGAGAGGCGCCAGGGGAGCTTGGGGAGGGTTCTCGCCGCCACCTTCCTTAGCAGGGTTTTCAATGTTTGCTTCCTGGCGTGGCGACGCGACCGGGGACTCGGTAATTAGGATTGGGGAGGTGTGAGCAACCTCATTCCCGGTCGGAACGTTCTCTGCAGCTGAAGCAATTGAAGGAGGACCCCCTCCAGCTGAGATGTGGGGCGTAGAGGCACTTGGGGGGTCCTCCAGAAAGTTTGTCTCTTGAGCCTCGACTGCTGGTGGCGCAGTGGCCAGTGGAGTTGCTTGGACTGGTGGTGAAGGGGCTCGTGGTGTTGGCGATGAGGGAGGAGGGGCAGGTGTTGATGGTGGTGTTGAAGCTAGAAGAGGGGGTGGGGCAGGTGGGGAAGGTGGTGCCACCCTTTTCCTCTTTGTAACGAGGCCATCCTCAGTGACCTCGTCGTCCTCTTCCTCTTGGACAACTTGGGGGGCTTTTCGCTTTGGCCTTTTAAGGACCAGTTTCTTTCGTTGGGCGGGCTCCTTAGGCGGTGATCGCCCATGAATGATGGCCTTCTCGACTGCTGAATTGGGCACCGTCTGGGAACCGCTCGCCAACCCGTGGTTGCAGGCGAGCGCCTTCAAGTCAGCGAGCATGTTTTTACCCAACATGGTATCTGCATGAAACGGAAGCGCATGAGTTAGCTCAAAGGAAAAAAAAAAGGATTAGTGTACAAGGCAATGAAACAGCAAGAACAGGCATATGCAGAAAAGATAAAACCAAAGTCTTGTGCGTGTCGCACAAGACGCCCAGAAACAATATCAGAAGCAATGTCAAAGACAAAAGTGTAGCGTCCTAACCTATTTGGAATTCCAACTGGTCCTCAAAGAACTCGAAGGAAATCAGGGTGGGGGTCAAGAATGTTATGTGGGCATCTGCCACCCTCTTCCAGAATAGGCAAAGGTCTCGGTCCAAAGCTCCCATGCTATCAGGACTTCTGGGCCTCCTGAAGCAGCTCTTGGACTCCTTTTTCCCCTTGTCCACCCAGTACAAGGGGAAACCGTCGAGAAGGGAAGTGTCTTTGTCATTTGCGCGAACCTGGATGAACTTCCCCTTCCAATCCTTGTACGATTGCTGGAAGATGGTGAAAATGGATCTCCCAGCAATGGCGTTCAGGCTGACCCACAGGCGATCTCCTGGGTGCTTGGCCTCAAAAAGGAATAAAAACACGTCCACTGACGCGGGCAACCCCAGGTGGGCGCACGTTATCTCGAAAGCTCGGACAAACGCCCAGCTGTTGGGGTGAAGCTGGGCGGCAGCGATATTGAGCTCGGTTAAGAGTTCCCTCTCAAATCGAGTAAGAGGGAACCTGAGTTTGACCTTCTTGAAGAAAGTGGTGTAGACGAAGCAGAAGGGCCCGTCGGCGCTCACTTTATCATCAGCGCACACTGGCAGAGTGGCGGGGCAAGGCAGCACCATCATTCTCTCATCGTGCTCCTTGTGGAACGATTGGTGGGCCTCGTCCCCATTGGTCAATCGCAGAACCGCTCCCGCGGTGTTCACCGACGAGGTTTCCTTTAAGAGGGTTGAGTTAGCCCATGGGTATAACGTCTTGAAGTCTGGCAGTGGGATGGGGGCTCCTCCAGCGTTTGGTGGAGTCGCCTGGGCCAGAGCGGTTTGGGAAGACGCAGGCCTCACAGCCTGCGAAGAGGGAGCACCACGAACTTGCGTTGAGTCGTGTGTTTGTGAAGGAGGGTTTCGCGCTGATGGAGGGGGGTTCGGGGTGATCTTCGTGCGAGTCATGATAGCAAACTGCAAACGAAGAAGAAAGAAAAAATAATCAGGAGGGTTACAAAGGCTGACTCGATCAGGGAGGGAAAGTGAAAGACGAACGAATGTGAGTTCGTTGCGACGATCGACAAAGCCCTAGGTTACGCAGAAGGAGAAATGGAAAACAGCCCACAGCGTATGCACCAGACAGTTACAGGATGATGCAAATCGGTGAAAATGCAAGGAAACCCACCAGATGAAGGAAAGTAGTTACCTTTCGATGATCGGGAGAACGTTGAAAGGAGGTGGTGATCTGGAGCGTCGAGGAACGTCGAGAGTTTTCGCAGAAGGAAATGAGAGCGTATGCAAGCGTGAAGAAAGTGATGGAACAGTAGGAGCGTAAGGGGTTTAAGGGTTTTCGAAATGGTTTTGGGAAGCGCTAACGGCAGGTAAAGATAGCCGTTGATGAGAGCCACGTGTCGAACGATGCGCGAAGGGTTTGGTGGAGCGTCAGAGCAGCAGAAAGTACTATCGCTTGGAATTCTACGTCCATGCCACGTAGACCGGTGTTAACGAAGGCTTTTTCAGTCTTTTCGCTAGACAAGTCTTCGCTTAAGACTGGGGGGCTTGTGTACCGCCCTGGTGGTCGGGTGCGATGACGTGGCACCCTGATACAGTGTAGGCAAGGCGCCAGGTTGGCAGTTAGGAAGGAAGTCGGGAGGCACGTGTAGTCGCCGATTGTTAAGTTGGCGTGTTCCGATTCCCAGTTTACCAGAATAGGCGATCGCCAGGTTGAAGATGAAGTCGCCAGATGTAGACTCAGGCGACCAAGCAGTCGGAGATCGCCAGAATAATCACATCGCCGAAGATGAAGGAGAAGCAGGTTATGAAGGCGGCCGGCGAGACCACAGGGAAGGTATATGAAGGCCCTAACTCGCCAGTTTCAGTAGAGATCGCACTCCTGAGTTAGCTATGCACTGGGCAGTACCATGCATAGGTAACTTAGCCAAAATGAGAGTAGAAGCGGCGCCAAGTCAGGGAGCCCCCAGATGATGGCACGTGTACGGTTGGATACGAGCCACGTGTCCAAGTCTGTAACTGCCAGGAGAGAGAAAATCACCAGGTATATAAGAGTTCTTAACAGATTTCCTAAGGTACGCACGTTCAGTTCATACACTTTACGCTTGCGAGTGACAGAGCTGTTTGTGAGAGAGATTTGCACGGTTCCAGTTCTTAGTATTTGGTGATACCGTCACTGACTTGAGCGTCGGAGTGCGATCGGCCGCAGCGGCGCCGTATCGTTTCTTTGCAGGTTCTTGAGATAGATCCAGAGGAGGAACGGAGGTGAGAAGCGGCGCGCACGTCGATCCTTTGACGAGGCATTCTCCAGCGCTCCGGTCAGCAGGCAGGATCAATACCCATGTGTATTTTATTCCTTCTTCTTTGAACATTGTATTTTTGTATTTGTCTGTAAGGCAGTTTTAGAAAGGTGTTTCTGAAAACTGTGGTGTTTGCCAAAGAGTGGTGTGTGTTCTTGAAGGGTTCAAGATCATCACTCTTGGTGTGTGTTTTGTAATCTAGGTTTGATTACATTGTGCATTCTGAGTGGTTAGCTAAGGACTGAATGTAGCTCTTAGTTAAGAGTGAACCAATATAAACATCTTGTGTGATTATCTCTATCTTTACTCTCACAAAGTGTTTTATCTTTGTTTTAAATTCTGCTGGTATGATTTTCTGGAAGTACACTTAAAACATAATTTTTATTGAGTTGAACAGAAAAGCAATTGGTTGATTTTTCAGGACTTTTCACTCTAACTTCAATCCTTTTGAAAATCTTTCAAAAACAATTCACTCCCACCTCTTGTTTAGGCCACTAATTTTAACAATCATTAGGATTTGTCAATGCCCTACACACCAATGTACACACTAGGTTTTGAAAAAATACATTACTTCAAATAATCCTTCTTCGTCATTAGGAATGCAAGGTAGTTGGGGATTAGGGAAAAAGGGGGAAGGAGCTCAAGATTTGAGAAAAAAGAGAAACAAGAGTTGAGGTTTGAAAGAGAAAAATGAGAAATGACATGCGAGGTTCGAAAGTTCTAGATCCTTTCTTTTTCTTGACATTAATTTAATAAGTTTCGTTCACGCCAATGCTACCATGTCATCTAATTAACATCCCCCGAGCCGACGTTTATAAAAATACTATTTTTGTATGGGATATGCCTACTTGCACTTTTATCAAAAAAAATTTAATTCTTATCATAAAATTAATCTTTGTTTCAGTTAGGTCGATGCTATATTTATATTATTTCATGCGAAATATTACTTTAGTGTCAATTTTTGTGTTTCTTATTTTATTTAGTGTACCATTAGAGTGGACTTGACTCACTCTATGAACTTCCCTGACATTCTTTTACTATAGCTAATTATTGATATTCTTGTAGTGAAATATAAAAATATGTTCATTCTGAGGCTTCTCAATAATATATACGATACTAGAGTAAACATATATGCATTAGTTCATGTGTATTTTAAATAGTTTCATTAATTTTCAAAGACTTATTTTCTAATATATATATATATATATATATATATATATATATATATATATGTATGTATATATATATATGTATGTATATATGTATATATGTATATATAGGTTTTTTTATTGTACTTCCTTCCATGGTTTCTTCTAGAACTTCTTCTTGAGCAAGAAATCCACTATAATGAATTAAGTGTTATCTAATGTGTTTTATTCACTTGATCTCTTGATGAAACAACATGATTATTTTGATTTAGAAGGATAATTATTTTGTAGAGTTACAACAATATCTCTCTTTGATGTCTTTTAGAGCATTCTTTTGACGGTTCTCTAACTAAGACTGTATTTTTCCCTTTTGTGCAAATCATAACACTCATTCAAAAGTGGTTTCAAATCATAGTTAAACATTACAAGGAAACATAAGCAGATATGCAAGTTTGGATTGCTATTGTGTGGACTATTTAGACTCATAGAAATAATATTATCTTTAAAAAAGCATATTTGGATGATATACAAGTATTTGCATTAATTCATATAAAAACTTGGACTTGGATAACAAACAAATATCCTAAAGATGTCTTCTCTTCTTTTGATTGGTGTTTCTGCCCGTTAATTTGCATCAAATCTTTGGTTTAATGACCCGTGTTGTAGAAACTCTTTGTTATAGTGATGTAGACCAAGGAGAGAAGACACTTGAAGTTCAAGCCCAACAAACCCAAGTCCAATCTGAGGCCCAAGCCCAACCTATGATTACATCTTCCACCATGCCTCAGAGAATTACTAAAAGCAAGGCACAAGCATTAGGAGAGAAACATCAACTAGTGTCTCTTTTTGTAATATCTTTATAATAGATTTAAAATAGAACATAAAAGAGAAGTAGTAGAAAAGTCACATTTTCTAGAATGGGAGTGACTTGTTTTGGGCGGAATTTGCAATTCCTTTTCATTTGCTTTTTCCTTTGCCCTTATTAGGAGAGAAACATCAATTAGTGTCTCTTTTTGTAATATCTTTATAATTGATTTAAAATAGAACATAAAAGAGAAGTAGTAGAAAAGTCACATTTTCTAGAATGGGAGTGACTTGTTTTGGGCGGAATTTGCAATTCCTTTTCATTTGCTTTTTCCTTTGCCCTTTGAATGACCGTCCCTCCACTCTATATAAAGAGGAGCTTGGCTATTGTAAAGACACATTAGATTGAAATTGAAGTAAATTTACTCTTCTCAAATTGAGAGAGATTTTTGGGAGATTTGTTCTCCTTCTCCTAGTCTTATCTTAAGAGTCTTCACCTTCCAAGTGGCGGCATTCCTCACTCATGTTGGAGCCATTCACCTTCCAAGTGGTGTGAACCATTCCCTTAGCATCAACCACATAAGTTTTCTTTTCAACCTTTCATCTTCTTTTTTTCATTTCCATTCCATAACAAATTTTAAACATGTCTTGTTCATTTGTTCTTGATTACAATCGGTTGAATGTTGCTATTGTTTGATTCTAATCGGTTCAAATGCCTTCTTACATCATTCTAATCGGTTCAACTTGTTTGTTTGATGTTTCAATCGTTTCATCTATTCTAAAATGGGTTTCTATTCAGTTCATTGAGTTTGTTTGATGTCTTAAGTGTTTCATTTTCTTGTTTGTGTTCTTGAATTGCTTGAGAATCTTGATCCTAATTCTTAAAAGTGTCTCCTAATGAATCATCTCCTAATCAACTCACATCATGTGGTATCATGAGTCATAGGTTTGTTCTTATTTTTTAGTTGATTTGGCACTTTTAATTCAAGCAATTTACATTTAAGTACCTTTACTTTCAAGTACTTTTACATTCTTGTTCTTTACATTCAATTATCTTTACTTTCTTGTTCTTTAATTTTCCAGCACCTTTATTTCATTGCAGAACTTTTTTTACCTTGTTATATTCATTGCATTTTTCGTTTTGAATATGTTCTTTGTTGTGTCTTTTCATTTATCTTATTTTTTTACTTTGTGTCATATGTTCTTTAGTGTTCTAGGTGTTATTACTTTGATTTTTCTTGCTTACTTTTAATTGTGATCTTTACAATTCCATTAGAAACTTGTTTTAAGTAAAAGTTGATGTTAAGTTCCAAACATATGATTGCAAGTGTTCAATTATCTTGAATCCACCAAAATGTTTTGTTGTGAAATTGAATGTTCTTGACACTTTGTTTGATGCAATTTGGATAGAATTAAAAAGAGCCAAAATAGTACCATATGACGTTAAAACAATGGGCTTTTTTTCAAAAATAGTGAGCAATTGTTTCTAAAGGCATCTTGCTTATTACTTGGTTTAGAAATTCATTTTTCACACTTTTGGATTCAACTTGATTGACAAATTGTTTTGTACTTTGTGGAATTTTGTATCCTTTTGCTTTAGCAATTTTCTAGTTCTAAAGGATTCATAGTTAAAGGTTTAGTAGGTTCTTTGAGTCTTCTTTTGTGATTTTTTGATTGTCTTCTATTCAAGTTTTGTCCTATCTCTTTTCTAACTTTGGTTTAGCCTTTCTTGTTTTGCACTTTTCTTGATTGTCTTTTCTTCTTCCCTAAAGTTTTGTGGTGATTTGACTTTGAGCAAGTGTGGTTTGCTTTAGCATTTTTCACTTGAGAATTATCCAATCCACAGGGAGATTTTGGTTAAGGAAAGAAAAAAATTCTTTGAAGTACTTATTTCCTTTTAGCCGTGAGCAAATTTGCTTTCTAACATGATTTCTCTAATTGTTTGTTCATTGTGATTTGTGTTTGTTTTTTAATATGGATCATCTTTCTAGTGGTGACTCTTTTAAGCCTCATTCTCCTCAAAAAGCTTTTCTAATTGGAGAATTGAAGAAAGCTAAAAGAACCATTGCACAAAAAGAAGAGGAAATGAGACAAATGGAGGAAAGACTCCAAAGATTGGCAATGATTAATGAAAGACCCCAAAGACAAAGGAGACATCATCATAGATATTGTTCCTGCCGGTTGACTTGCACTGCCGGTTGATTCTAAAAACTGTTGTCGCCCTTCAGTCTTGCCTAAGGAACGTGCCTTCTTGGTCAAGAAACCTCTCACCTGCAAAAGACTAAGGGGCGCCCTAGCGACCATATGCACTCCGACGCTCAAGTCAGTATTAGGGCAAAGAAACACCAAGTGTGTATATTAGCTTTAGTCTTAAAAACTGCGTACCTTACGAGGGTTTGGGCACCCTTTATATAGGCTGGAACTAGGGTTTACCTTTGTGTCGTTACCCTTGACTAGGGTTCCTTGGAGAATGTCCTTGCGCCGCTATTCATAGAATCTTAGCGTATCTGCCATATGAACTTCCCTTAATTGGAGTGCAACGAACGACAAAGTGGTTGCTTGGGTGCCAACTTGTGCACCTAATCTCTCGCGTCATCTGCTTCGTGGGTGCCCTAAGTATTCACGTGCCATGCATGCAGCTTTCCCTGGAAAGCCTAACCCTAATGGGTGTTAACGCCTCCTAATATTATCCACACGTGCTACGCCTTCATGCGTCATAGACACCACATGCATGGATCTCTAGTGACTTAGGCTTCCCACATATCTCTTGTCTTTAACTGTTATCTTATTGGGCCCACCTTACGTGGCCTTCTACAACATCCTGACGACCGATGTCTGATCTTCTTCCCTACTGGTGGGGTTTGATATCGATCTTCAACATCGGGGCATGGAATACAAATACCAAAGACTACTGATTCCCTGGTAGGTGCGTCTGGGACCCACCTCACGTGGCCCCCTCCCATCACCAAGCTGTTAGAAAGTATGGCTTTAAACTAGAAGGGGTGAATGGTTTAAACAGGGTTTTCGCAAACAAATAGATCTAGAATGAAATTACTTCGAGAAAACCTTGAATCAGGATTCAGTTTTCCAAAACACAAAGCAAATAAGCACAGCACCAGAAAAACAATCGGTTGTTCACACCAGTTCACAAATACAAATTGAAATTAAAGAGTTAAAGGATAGAGAGAATGCACACAGAGGTTTATACTGGTTCACTCTTAACCAAGAGCTACATCCAGTCTTCCCAGAAACCATTGGGGAATCCAATATCACACTCTCTTTGATCCAACAATCTTAAAGCAATCTCTAACTCTTTCAAAAACAAAATCAGTGAAAAACTCAAATATGTTTTTCTTTGATTAAAACTTAGTTGTTTGTTACACGATCTTAACAAACTATTTATTGCAATTAAAGATTGGTCAAAGCATTTAAAACTAGAGCGTATACAGTTATAAAATCATTTAATGCTCAGTCAAAGCACAAAACAGTTTTTTGTTATGGTCCCAAAACAAACAATCGGTTGTTTTCACGAATCAATCGATTGTTTTGGTTTGACAACAAGTCAACCATCAAAAACAGTTTTCAACCTTTCTAAAAACACCTAGTAAAAAACAATCGGTTGTTTCGACAAAACAACAGGTTGTTTTTCACTTCGTTTGAAAAACAAATTTCAATTAAAAGGTTTGAGAGTGCTTATGCTTTGGATTCAATCAAGAGTGGATTTACACATAAATTCTACCCCAGATCCTATCTAAAGATAGCTTAGCAATAACAAGCACATCCTGCCTTTCATCAACCTTCAAAGGGTATGGATTCTTCAAAGCTTGAACACACTTGATTCAACAATCTCCCCCTATTTGATAAAGACAAATCCCTGGTTGCTTGTGTTGGATTTGATTGACTCTAAAGCAGTACCTGCAAACACAACATATATGCAATCCAATGCTTCTTACAGCAGCAGGTTAGATTTTCACACTTTGAAAGCAGATTTTCAAACAAACAATCGGTTGTTTACTCGAAACAATCGGTTGTTTCTATTAGCAGAAGCTGAAACAGGTTTGATATTAAAGATTTCAGCAGATTTTAAACAGTTTTAGAGAAAGATACACAAGAACCAATCAATTATCCCCCTATTTGTCTTCACAAATAGACTCTAACAGGTATTAAAACAAATTTAGGAAAGATTATCAAGGTCAAGGATACCTAACTCATTTCTTAGAAAGAAGAACCTCTTTTTTGGTAATGGTTTTGTGAAGATATCAACTAACTGCAGTTTAGTCTCAACGAACTTCACTTCACAGTCCCCATTGCTTACATGATCCCTGATGAAATGATGGCGTTGTTGAACCAAGTGTGTTCAAGCTTTAAAGAATCTAAACCCTTTCAAGGCTTATGAAAGGTTGGTTGTGCATGATGTTGCTGAGTTGTCTTTTAGATAGGATCTGAGGTAGATTTTATGTATAATCCACTCTTCATTGAATCCAAAGCATAAGCACTCTCAATTCTTTTAAAAGAAAAGTGTTTTTCAAACTAAGTGAAAAACAACCTGTTGTTTTGTAGAAACAACCGATTGTTTTATACTTAGGAGTTTTTAGAAAGATTGAAAATTGTTTTTATGGTTGACTTGCTGTCAAAACCAAAACAACCGATTGAATCGTGGAAACAACCGATTGTTTGTTTTGGTACCATAACAAAAAATTGTTTTGTGCTTTGACTGAGCATTAAATGTTTTTCCAACTGTTTACGCTCCAGTTTTTAATGTTTTGACCAATCTTTAAATGCAATGAATAGTTTATTAAGATTTGATAACAAACAACAACTTTGATTATATACGGAAAAACATATTTGAGTTTTTAACTGATTTTGATTAAGAGAAAAAGTTGAGATTGTTTAGAGATTGAGTTTGATCAAAGAGTGTGAGATAGGATTTTTCACATTGTATTGATTTCAGATTTGTTTTGTAACAAGTGTAATCCTTTGTACTTTGAAAGAAACTTTCTGTGTGTTGCTGAGAAGTGTTGTGTGTTCTTGAGGGGATCAAGATCAGCATTCTTAGTGTTGTTGTGCTGACCGAAGGAAGTGTGTGTCTTGAGGGGATCAAGGTCACTTCCTTGGTTGTGTTGTAAGTGATCTAGGGTTGATTGCTTAGTGGATTTCCTCAGTGGTTTCTGAGAAGACTGGATGTAGCTCTGGGTTTAGAGTGAACCAGTATAAACCTCTGTGTGCATTCTCTCTATCCTTAATCTCTTTAAATTGAGTTTTGATATTTGCAAACTGGTATAAACAACCTATTGTTTCTACGAAACAACCGATTGTTTTTCTGGTGCTGTGTTTTTTTCTTTGTGTTTTGGCAAACTGATTTCCTTATCAACTGTTTCTCAAAGTAATTTCATTGTAGACTTAAAAGTTTGCGAAAACCCTCTTTAAACCATTCACCCCCCCCCCCTTCTAGTTTAAAGCCATCATTCTAACAATTGGCATCAAGAGCTTGGTTCTTGAATTTTACTCAAGTGTGATCCTAAAACTGTTTTTTAATGGTTGATAACCGTTTGGGGAAGGTGCTTCAATCAATAGACCACCTCTGTTTTGTGGTTTGAACTACCAATTTTGGAAAGTCAGAATGAAAATCTTTGTAGAATCACTTGACAAAGGTATTTGGGATGCAATTGAAAATGGTCCTTTTGTCTCAAAATTTGAAAAAGATGGATCATCCATTGAAAAACCTTGGTCTCAAATGGACTGGTTCTGAAAGCAAGAAGGCCAAATTTGATTGCA
The DNA here is from genome assembly GCF_051622355.1 of Phaseolus vulgaris. Classification (NCBI taxonomy): domain Eukaryota; kingdom Viridiplantae; phylum Streptophyta; class Magnoliopsida; order Fabales; family Fabaceae; genus Phaseolus; species Phaseolus vulgaris. The sequence goes on along the minus strand of NC_143501.1, from coordinate 20,857,053 downwards.
TTGCTAAAAACATAATAACCTCTACTTTGAATTCAGATGAGTTTTTCAGGGTCTCTCAATGCAAATCAGCAAAGGAAATGTGGGACACCTTGGAGGTAACTCATGAAGGTACAAATGAGGTGAAGAGAGCTAGGAAGCATACTCTAATCCAAGAGTATGAGATGTTCAGAATGCTCAAAGGTGAAACAATTGCTGAAGTGCAGAAAAGATTCACGTACATCATCAATCATCTCATAAGCCTTGACAAGACCTTTGAAAAGGAAGAGCTAAACATCAAGATTTTGAAATGTCTTAATAGAGCATGGCAACCTAAGGTAACTGCAATATCTGAATCTAAAGATCTAACATCATTAAGCATGGCTTCTTTGTTTGGAAAGCTTAGGGAACATGAGTTAGAGATGAATCAACTCAATGTTCAAGAAAGCGAAGACAAGCATGTAAGGAGTATTGCCTTAAAAGCTTCCAAGCACAAAGGCAAACAAGAATCCAAGGCAAACAAGAATCCAGCGATGATAGTGATCAAGAGAACCTTAGCTTGCTATCCAGAAAGTTTAGCAAATTCTTGAAGAAGAACCGCAACAAAGACAACAACAAAGATAGGTATGGAAATAAGAAATCCAATGATTTTAATTCCAATAACTATACTTGTTTTGGTTGTGGTGAACAAGAGCACATAAAGGCAGATTGCCCAAACAAAAGCAAGGAGAAAAAGCCTAGCTACAAGGAAAAGAATGGCAACACAAAAAGAGCCTACATAGCTTGGGATGAAAATGAGGTATCATCATCAAGTTCATCATCAAGTGGAGAAGAAAGAGCAAACATCTGTTTGATTGCTGAAGAAGATGATGAATCTTGCAGCTCAAGTGAAGTAAGTTCTTGTGCCTCTTTAAATGAACAAAATTATAGTGAATTGCTTGAAACTTTTCAAGAAACTCACGATGAAGCTAATCGATTGGTTCTTTCAAACAACCGATTGAAAGAACTTAACAACTGGCTGGAAAAGAGAGTGAAGGCACTTAAAGAAAAGCTGGAAAAAGCTAAAAAGGATTTTAAAAATCTTGAAACACATTTCAAAAACTCATCTTGCAAGTGTGACACTCTCATTTGCGAAAATTGTGAAAACCTTGAGAAGAAAGTGCATTATCTTATAAGTATTGTGGATAAGCTTTCGAAAGGAAAATCTAACTTTGAGAATGTCTTGGCATCTCAAAACTGTGTTTTTGGAAGGGCTGGTTTAGGCTTTAATCCACAAAACAAACAAGATAAGTTTTCAAAAAGTTTTTCAAGAAAGCTAGAAAAACAACTGATTGTTAAATCGAAACAACCGGTTGTTACATGCTTTTACTGCATGAAAAAGGGTCATTCGGTTAGATTCTAGAAAATAATGAAATTTTATGTTCCCAGGGGCTTCATGAAGTGGATTCCTAAAGGATGTGAGGTTCCAAATGATAAAAATAATTCAAATGGACCCACATTTGTGAAGGGACCAAATCTTGTTGCTTGAACTCATGTTTATGCAGGAAATCTAAAGAAGTGTGAGGGACTGAGTCATCTGATCAAGTTCTTGGAAGAAAAGGACTAACTTTGAAGTTGAATCAATGTTTTGTATCTGTCCAAAGGCTCTCAAACAAGTAAAAGAGACTTCTTGATCAAAAAGCACATGACTCATTGGAGAAACATCATAAAGGATAAGACATTTCTTATCTTTATCTTTAATTTATGTTTAAATTTCAGATTCATGCTTAAACATCTCTTTTAAAAATGGTCAATTTCATCTGCTTTGAAGTCTTTCTGCTCAGGATTGAAAATTCAAAATCAGTTTTACTGCTGCAGAAAAACAACCGATTGTTTCCTCAAAACAACGATTGTTTTGTGTGTGACAGCACTGTGAAGAAATCAATTTAATTTCTTTTTTGAATTTCTATCCGTTGCAGATCAAATTAAAGAAAGAATCCTTGGTCAATGAACCTGTGTTGAAAGTTGATCACGCTCAGAAAGAAGTTACAACAGTCATAAAGGAATATATTCCAAAATCTTGAAAATTTAAGAGCTTTAATGACTAGTCAAAGATCACATGTGATGACCATGTGATTTTCTGCTTTTTCTGACGTTTTCTGTGCAGGGCTTGGTCAAGTTCTTTCTCTCTGAAAATCTGGTACCCACTCATGTCATTGAATGCTTTATGATTCTGTTTTTGCTATAAAATCTGTTGCAGCTAATCTCTTTCACAAGAACAACCAATTGCAACATCTCTTGCAATTCTTGTGTGAGCTTTTTTTCTGCTTCTTCTCTGCCATCATGGAATCAACTCCTCCCACCTCAAAGAGAGTTAAAACCAGAGCAGTAAGGTCTGAAGGAAGGCTAGAAGGATGGTTTTCTGGTGATAATGATCTTATTGAAAGATATAGGTTTAAGACTAGCACCAAAGTGATAAACAACCCCAAAGTTGTTTGCTTTGATTGGCTGAAAAGCCAAAAGCTATATAATGTAAGAAGGCTGCTCAAAGATCAATCTCTCAGAAAGTTCTTAGAGATGAAGGGGAACATCTACCCAGATTTAATTAGAGTGTTCTAAACAAATCTCAAATTTGAGGGAAACAACCTTGTCTCTCATGTGAAGGGTGTAGATATAGAGATCACCTATGATGTGTGGACTGCAGTGGCGGGTGTAAAGTATTCTGGCCTCAAAATCAATAAGGGGAACCTTGGTGTAGTAGAGGATTTCAACAAAGTCCAATACTACAAAAGTTGTTTGAAGAATCAAAATGCTCAAGTTAGGACTTGTTCGGTTGGTGGCTTGAGGCTTGATGAAAGGTTGTTGGCCCTTATTGTGACTTGGATTCTAACTCCAAGGGGGAACAATCATTCTGTTCTTACAGAGGAGGACCTTGTGTATATCTTCTGCATAATAAAGAAAATCAGAATAAATTGGATCCACATCATCAAGGAGCACATACAAAAGGCAATGAGGTTAAGTGACTATCACTATCCATATGTTGTTTTGATTTCTAAATTTTTGTTGTATTTTAAAGTGAATCTGGAAGATGAAACATCTAAGTTGGTGAAATCAACTCAAGAGATGAACAATGGATCTCTCAGCAAAATGGGATTCACCAAAATAGGTGGCAAATGGATAAGCAAAGATGGTGACCATGGTGCCTCATCAAGTGTTGTTGCTGTTCTTGAAGAAGAAGAACATGCTGCTGATATGGATTTTCAACATGAAGATCATCCCGAAACAAATCAAGATGCTAGACCCAGTGCTGGAAATCAGGAAGATGGAATGCCAACCATGTCTTCTTTAGAGAGATACATGGTCAATAGGCTTGATGGATTTGCGGAGAATCAAAGAAATCTCCATGATCTGTGTGTAAGCAACTTCCAAACCATTGATAACAAGTTTAACAGCATGGATTCTCGCTTCATGACGTTAGATGAACAGATTGAAGTTGTTCAAAATCAGATTTTTGATCTACAATATGTTGATGATGACTGAAGAAGGAAAAACAACCGGTTGATATCTCGGAACAACCGATTGTTTTTAGGGCTTGTATCAGATTTTTTTTTTTTCTCTGCTTCTACTCTTTAATTCTGTTTTATCAAGAACAATTTTCTTTATATCTCTTCTTTTTGTCTATTTGTGAAGACAAATAGGGGGAGATTTATGTTGTGTGTTGTTTCAGTTTTAAATTTCTGCAAAACAGTTTATGGTTGTTTAAAGAAAGCCTTGTAGGTTTTTATATGCTCTGATATACTGTTTCTGTTCTAACCCTATATCAGAAGTGCTTTGCTTAAATTGTATGTTGCAGGAACTTCTTCAGATTCAATCAAATCCAACACAAGCAATCAAGGATTTGTCTTCATCAAATAGGGGGAGATTGTTGAACCAAGTGTGTTCAAGCTTTGAAGAATCCAAACCCTTTCAAGGATGATGAAAGGCTGGTTGTGCTTGTTGTTGCTGAGCTGTCTTTTAGATAGGATCTGGGGTAGATTTTATGTATAATCCACTCTTGATTGAATCCAAAGCATAAGCACTCTCAATTCTTTTAAAAGAAAAATTTTTTTCAAACTAAGTGAAAAATAACCTATTGTTTTGTTGAAACAACTGATTGTTTTATACTTAGGAGTTTTTAGAAAGATTGAAAACTGTTTTTATGGTTGACTTGCTGTCAAAACCAAAACAACTGATTGAATCGTGGAAACAACTGATTGTTTGTTTTGGTACCATAACAGAAAACTGTTTTGTGCTTTGACTGAGCATTAAATGTTTTTCCAATTGTTTACACTCCAGTTTTTAATGCTTTGACCAATCTTTAAATGCAATGAATAGTTTGTTAAGATTTGATAACAAACAACAACTTTGATTATATACAGAAAAACATATTTGAGTTTTTAACTGATTTTGATTAAGATAAAAAGTTGAGATTGCTTAGAGATTGAGTTTGATCAAAGAGTGTGAGATAGGATTTTTCACATTGTATTGATTTCAGATTTGTTCTGTAACAAGTGTAATCCTGCGTACTTTGAAAGAAACTTTTTGTGTGTTGCTGAGAAGTGTTGTGTGTTCTTGAGGGGATCAAGATCAGCATTCTTAGTGTTGTTGTGCTAACCAAAGGAAGTGTGTGTCTTGAGGGGATCAAGGTCACTTCCTTGGTTGTGTTGTAAGTGTTCTAGGGTTGATTGCTTAGTGGATTTCCTCAGTGGTTTCTGCGAAGACTGGATGTAGCTCTTGATTTAGAGTGAACCAATATAAACCTCTGTGTGCATTCTCTCTATCCTTAATCTCTTTAAATTCGGTTTTGATATTTGCAAACTGGTATAAACAACCGATTGTTTCTGCGAAACAACCGATTGTTTTTTCTGGTGTTGTGTTTTTTGCTTTGTGTTTTGGCAAATTGATTTCCTTATCAACTGTTTCTCAAAGTAATTTCATTCTAGACTTATAAGTTTTCGAAAACCCTCTTTAAACCATTCACCCCCCCCCCCTCTAGTTTAAAGCCATCCATTCTAACAGACGTGTTTCAATATGCTTAGTTCTTGAGTGCTGAATCTGATTTTTGGTAAGATTGATAGCACTTGTGTTGTCACACATCAAAGGTACCTTGCTGATTTACAATCCAAAGTCTGCAAGTTGTTGTTTGAGCCATAGAATCTATGCACAACAGCTTTCAGCAGCTATGTACTCAGCCTCAGCAGTAGAGAGAGCTACACATGCTTGCTTCTTGCTATGCCATGAGATAAGGCTTGAGCCACGAAGGTGGCAAGTGCCACTTGTGCTCTTCCTATCTAACTTGCATCCTGCAAAGTCAGAATCCGAATAACCAATTAAATGAATAGGAGAGTGAGAAGGATACCATAACCCAACAGTTGATGTTCCTTTGAGATATTATAGAATTCTTTTTGCAGCTTTGAAGTGTGACTTCTTAGGATTTGCTTGATATCTTGCACAAAGACATACTGCAAACATGATGTCTGGTCTACTTGCGATTAGATATAGCAAGGAGCCAATCAAACCTCTGTAATTAGTTTGATCTACCCCTTTTCCAGTAGCATCTGCATCCATGTAGCAACTTGATGGCATAGGTGTGCTTGCTTCCTTGCAACTCTCCATTTCATATTTCTTGAGAATCTCTTTATAATACTTTGATTGGCATAGAAAGATTCCATCCTTTGTTTGCTTTACCTGCAATCCAAGAAAGAAAGACAATTCTCCCATCATAGACATTTCAATAGCAGCCACAAATTCTTCACACAAACTATCTTGTGTAGCACCAAAGATGATGTCATCTACATAGATTTGCACAAGGATTATTTCATAATTAGATTTTTTGATGAAGAGAGTCTTATCAATCATTCTCCTTTCATAGCCATGAGACAGCAGGAAGTTGCTAAGCCTTTCATACCACTGCCTTGGAGCTTGCTTCAGCCTATACAATGCCTTTTTCAGCTTGAAGACATGATTGGGATGCTGATGATCTTCAAAGCCCGGTGGTTGATCCACATACACTTCCTCATTGATGTAGCCATTCAAAAAAGCACTCTTCACATCCATTTGGAAGAGTTTGAAACCACTTATACATGCAAAAGCCAGCAGTAACCTCACAACCTCCAATCTTGCAACAAGAGCAAAGGTTTCACCATAATCAATGCCTTCCTCTTGATTGTAGCCTTTGGCAACTAGCCTTGCTTTGTTCCTTGTGATCACACCATCCTCATCCAGTTTGTTTCTGAATACCCACTTCGAACCTATTATGTTCATCTCAGTTGTTTTAGGGACAAGAAACCATACCTCTTTCCTTGCAAACTGATTCAGCTCTTCATGCATAGCTTCAACCCATTTTTCATCCTTGAGAGCTTCATCAATTGACTTTGGTTCAAATTGAGAGACAAAAGTAGTGTGCCTGCAGAAGTTTGAGATGGAGCTTCGTGTTGAGACACCTTCCTTTATCTGTCCATGATGTTTTCCACTGACAGATCTCTAGGAATCCTCCATTCTTTGGGCACTCACTCTGTTGCAGAATTTCACTCGGTTATTTCTGCAAATCAACCGGTTGTTTTTTTGCATTGATGTCCAGCTTCTCCAAACTGATGTTCTACTCATCCTCTTCAGCACTGGTCTTCAGGATTTGAATGCTTTTGCGATCTACCTCATCAAAGACAACAAGAACAAACTCTTCTACAATCATTAGCCTCTTGTTGTAGATTCTGTATGCATGACTTGTTAAAGAATAGCCTATGAAGATACCAATATCAGCTTTTTCATCAAACTTCTCTAGGTTTTCCTTTCCATTGTTGAGAACAAAACAGCTGCAACCGAAAACTCTGAGATGATTGATGTTTAGCTTCCTTCCATTGAAAAGTTCATAAGGAGTCTTCTTCAGAATTTGCCTAATTAGCACTCTATTCATCACATAACAAGAAGTGTTAACTGCATCAGCCCAAAAATACTTAGGAAGAGAAGATTCACTAAGCATTGTTCTAGCTAGCTCTTCAAGGGACTTGTTCTTCCTCTCTACCACACCATTATGTTGTGGAGTTCTTGGAGCAGAGAAATTATGCAGAATCCCCATCTTTTCACAGAACTTGCCGGACTTTTCATTTTGGAATTCACCTCCATGATCACTTCTTATGAGCCTATGTTGCTGTTCTTTGTGTTTTGCAAGCTTCTTGAATGCAGAAAAGGCATCACTTTTTGATTCAAAGAAGAGAGTCCAAGTGAACCTAGAAAAATCATCCACAATAACAAGAGCATAGTAATTTCCACCAAGGCTCATGGTTCTTGGAGGTCCAAAAAGATCCATGTGAAGTAGCTCAAGAGGTTTTAAAGAAGAAACAACACTTTTGATTTTGAAAGAATTTTTCACTTGTTTCCCCTTTTGGCAAGCTTCACAAATATGATCCTTCTCAAACTTGAGCTTTGGTCTCCCAATCACAAGATCTCTTGAAATTAACTTGTTCAAGTGATTCATGTGTATATGGGCAATTCTTCTATGCCAAAGCCAAGACTCATCTTTCTTGGATAGAAGACTACCAATTGAACATGGTGAAGAGATATCTAGAAGATAAATATTATTGATTTTCTTACCTACCAACATTACCTCTTTAGTGTTGGGGAGACAGATTTCACATGTGTTTGTTTTGAAGATAACTTGAAATCCCTTGTCACACAATTGACTAATGCTCAACAGATTGTGTTTTAAACCTTCTACATAGAGAACATCATGGATGACCAAGATATCTTTGTCTCTTATGGATCCTCTCCCAAGAATCCTCCCCTTGTTGTTGTCCCCATAGGTAACATGCCCTTCTGGCTTAAAGGAGATGCTCAGAAACTTTGATTTGTCCCCAGTCATGTGCTTGGAGCATCCACTGTCCAAGTACCATTGTTGCATGCTCTCCACCAAGTTTTCCTACAAAGAAGATTTTCAAGTACAAAGATTTGGTCCCCTTATGAATGTGGGTCCATTTGGTTTACATTCATCATCTGAATCTTTAATACACTTAGGAATCCACTTCATAAAGCCCCTAGGAACAACATATTTTCTGATTTTACAGAACCTAACAGAATGGCCTCTTTTCATGTAGTAGAAGCATGTAACAACCGGTTGTTTCGATGGTCCAATCGGTTGTTTTTCTGGAATTTTCGAAAATGACTTTGAAAATCTATCTTGCTTGTTTTGTGGGTTAAAACCCAATCCAGCTTTTCCAAAAACACAGTTTTGAGATGCCAAGACATTCTCAAAGATGGATTGACCTTTTGAAAGCTTATCCACAGTTTTAACAAGATAGTGGACTTTCTTTTCAAGATTTTCGCAATTTTCACAAACAAGAGTATCACACTTGAAAGAGGAGTTTTTGTAAACTATTTCAAGGTTTTCAAAATCTGTTTTTAAATTTTCCAATTCCTCTTCCAGTGTTTTGACTCTGTTTTCAAGCCAGCTATTCATTCCCTTTAACTGGTTGTTCAAGAGGGCCAATCAATTGGCTTCTTCATGTGTTTATTGAAAGGATTGAAGCAATTGACTATAATTTTCAGAGTTTGAGGAGTTAGATGAGCTTACACTACTTGAGTCATCTTCCTTTTTGGCCATGAAGCAGAGGTTGAGGCTTTTTCTGTTTTGCCTTCTTTTCTGATGGAAACCAAGTAGAGGACGCTCAAGCCCATGAAGCCCAAGCCCAACAAGGGGCCCAAGCCCAACGAATCACTAGGAGCATGGCAAGAGCTTTGGGACAAGAGTATCAAAAGATGACTCTTCTTATTTCTATTGTGTAGAGTAGGGGTGCGGATATTAATAAATAGGTGTGAACTTAGTAAGGGATGCTAGGGGGAGTGTAGATATGAGTTAGGAGGTGCCAAACTAGGCAGGAAAGTCACACTTCCTTCATGCACTAGTTGGCGCCGAATTTGAGTGTCATTAGGGGCACATTTGGCTTTGCATTTCAGCACCTTATAGGCTATAAATAAAGGTGTTGCTGCCCTTGTACAAAACAAATTTGGAAATTAGAAGTAGAGAAACTATACTCAAGTTTAGAGAGAAATTGTGAGTCTTGTTGTCTTCTTCTTCCTTTGCCTTATCTTGTGTGCCAATGGTGAGCTTCAAGTGGCGGCAACCTTTCACTTATCTTGGAACAAGACTCCAAGTGGCGTGAATGCAGTTCCAAAGTCTCAAATCCAGCAAGCTTCACTCCGTAAGTGTTCATTCTTTCATCTCTTGCAATTTCAATCGGTAGTTTCCAATGTTTAGTGTTCTTCATCCTTTTTCACCATTTAAATTTGTGTTTCCTAGCTTAGTCTTCAATTTCTGTTCGGTGCAGTAGTTATATCTTTCAATTCTGTTCGGTTTTCAATTGTTGTTCTTCAATTCTTGTTGCTTGATTCCATTTGACAATATATGGACTTCCATGTGAGCTTTGGTTCGGTGCAAAGTCTTGGTGAGTTCTTGAATTAGAACATTGATCCAATTCTAAGTAAAGTGCCAATTCATGACCAACTCAAGTTGCTCCTAAGAATGTCAAAGAATCATGTATTCTTGTTATTGCATTCACATCATTTTCCTTTGTGCTTGACTTCTTGACCTTACTTCCTTTTATTCATTGATGTTCCCATGAGTAGCTTTGAGTGTGTCCCACATCTCTTTAGCAGTTTTGCATTTTGATATCCTGAAAAACTCATTAGTATCTAGTGCAGAAGCTATTATGTTTTGAGCAGTACAGTCAAGCTTGGCCATCTTACATTCTTCATTGGTCCATTGAGACCAAGGTTTTGCAATAAAAGAACCATTCTTTTTAAGCTTTTGAATGAAAGGACCATTCTCGATTGAATCCCAAATTCCTTGATCAATAGATTCCACAAAGATTTTCATTCTAGCTTCCCAATACTTGTAATTCAATCCAAAAAATAAAGGTGGTTTGTAGATTGAAGCACCTTCCTCAAAAGATAGTTTTCCAGCCATAGAAAAGATTTTCGGATCAAACTTGATTAACATTCAAGTACCAAGCTCTTGATGCCAATTTTTAGAAAGTATGGCTTTAAACTAGAGGGGGGTGAATGGTTTAAAGAGGGTTTTCGCAAACACATAGGTCTAGAATGAAATTACTTCGAGAAAACCTTGAATGAGAATTCAGTTTGCCAAACCACGAAGCAAATAAGCACAGCACCAGAAAAACAATCGGTTGTTTCGCAGAAACAATCGGTTGTTTATACCAGTTCACAAATATAAAACTGAAATTAAAGAGTTAAAGGATAGAGAGAATGCACACAGAGGTTTATACTGGTTCACTCTTAACCAAGAGCTACATCCAGTCTTCCCAGAAACCACTGGGGAATCCACTAAGCAATAAACCCTGTATTACTTACAACACCACTAAAGAAGTGACCTTGATCCCCTCAAGACACACACTTTCTTTGGCTTCAGCACAACACCACTAAGAATGCTTATCTTGACAACCTCAAGAACACACAACACTTCTTAGCAATACACCCAGGGTTTCTTTCAAAGTACAGAGGATTACACTTGTTCCAGAACAAATCTGAAATCAATACAAGATGAAAGTCCTATATCACACTCTTTTTGATCCAGCAATCTCAAAGCAATCTCTAACTCTTTCAAAAACAAAATCAGTGAAAATGTCAAATTTGTTTTTCTTTGATTAAAACTTAGTTGTTTGTTACACAATCTTAACAAACTATTTATTGCAATTAAAGATTGGTCAAAGCATTTAAAACTGGAGTGTATACAGTTATAAAATCATTTAATGCTCAGTCAAAGCACAAAACAGTTTTCTGTTATGGTCCCAAAACAAACAATCGGTTGTTTTCACGAATCAATCGGTTGTTTTGGTTTGACAACAAGTTAACCATCAAAAACAGTTTTCAACCTTTCTAAAAACACCTATGTATAAAATAATCGGTTGTTTCGACAAAACAACAGGTTGTTTTTCACTTAGTTTGAAAAACACATTTCAATTAAAAGGTTTGAGAGTGCTTATGCTTTGGATTCAATCAAGAGTGGATTTACACATAAATTCTACCCCAGATCCTATCTAAAGACAGTTCAGCAACAACAAGCACATCCTGCCTTTCATCAACCTTCAAAGGGTTTGGATTCTTCAAAGCTTGAACACACTTGATTCACACAAGCATCGATGCGCGATGTTTGAGGTCAGTCTTTAAGTCGATGACCGAAGACTTGTCGGGACAGATATGAATCAAGAAGTTCTCAAAATTATGATGGATTTGAAGAAGAAACTGAATGGAGGAGGCACCAACATTACGAAGATAGGCGCCAAGATGTGGCTAAGCCTTATTTTCCATTTGTAAAATTACCTAGTTTTACTGGAGAGGGTGATCCTAATGTGTATTTAGGTTGGGAGGCTAAAGTAGAACAAATTTTTAATGTACATGAGGTCCAAAATGACCAAAAAGTTAGATTAGCCTCCTTAGAATTTATGGACTATGCCATGCAATGGTGGCACAAAACTCTCATGGACATTGGCCTAAACAAGAGACTCACCCGTGGTTTCTTAGGAGGATTTAAAAGAATGCAAGCACGCTAGATTTGTGCCTCCACACTATAGGAAAGACCTTTTGTTGAAACTCCAAAGGTTTCATCAAGGCACGCTTAGTGTGGATGCTTATTTTAAAGAGCTTGAAACGATGTTGCTTAAGATTGATATGCATGAAAGTGAAGAGTCAAAGATAGCTAGGTTTGTAAGTGGCTTAAGAAGAGATATCCAAGATGTGGTAGAATTGTATGAATATTCTTCTTTAGAAAAATTGGTTCACCTTGCCATGAAGGTAGAATCCAAACTTTCAAAGAAAACTTCTTTTCAAAAATCTCACAATGATGGCTTTTACCACTCTTCTTGAAAAAACAAAAACAAAACTTCTTCAAATTTTCCTTAAAATTTTAAGGAGTCCACTTACAAAACTAGAGATTTTAAACCTTCACCTTCTAGTCCTAAATCTCCAACTAAAACTTCAAATCGCAAATCCTTCTAAGCGTAACATGATGGTGCATGAAGGGGTAGTTGTTAGTGATCATAGTTCCCAACACTCTAAGTCTCACAATACCTCTAGATCCTCAAGTGAAAATGAGAGTGAAATACCTTGTGAAGGCGACTTATTGGTGGTGAGACGAATGCTAGGCCAAGTTTTGAAACCCTTTGATGAAAGTCAAAGAGAAAATATTTTTGATACTAGATGTCTCATCAATGATAAGTTGTGTTCTCTAATAGTGGATGGGGGTAATTGTGCAAATGTGGCTAGCACAAGAGTAGTAGATAAACTTGGTTTGTCTACTATCTCTTATGTCAAGCCCTATAAGCTCCAATGGCTAAGTGAAGATGGGGAGATCATAGTAAAGAAACAAGTTCTCATAGCCTTTTCCATTGGCAAATATAAGGATGAGGTCTTATGTGATGTTGTACCTATGGAAGCCACTCACATTATTTTAGGTAGGCCATGACAATTTGATAGAAAAACTATTCATGATGGGCTTACCAACAAAATTTCTTTTAACTTCCATGGGCATAAGGTCACACTCAAATCTCTTTCACCAAAGGAAGCCCATGAGGACTAAATTGTATGAAAGAAAAGAGAGAGATTGAAAAAGAAAAAAAGAGTTCAAAGAGAAGCCTTCTCATTTCCTACCAAGAGGTCAAAAAGGTAATGTTAGCCCAAAAGAATATGTTTATAGCTATACCTAGGACCCTTGAGAATGAGTTAGAGTTAGATAGTCCTCATTGTTTGGAAAAATTGGTAAAGGAATTTAATGATGTTTTTCAAGACCCTCCAAAGGGATTGCCTCCTCTAAGAGGCATTGAGCACCAAATAGATTTTGTAACTAGTGCTTCTTTACCAAATAGGCCTGCCTATAGGACCAATCCAACCGAGGCAAAATAAATTCAACAACAACTAGAGGGTTTAATTGCTAAGGGGTGGGTACAAGATAGCATGAGCCCATGTGTTATGCCTATAATTCTTGTTCTTAAAAAGGATGGGACATGGAGGATGTGTACGGATTGTCGCGCTATAAATAATATAACCACCAAGTATAGGCATCCCATTCCAAGATTAGATGACTTGTTGAATGAATTACATGGGTCTAAAATATTTTCCATGATTGATATTAAGAGTGGTTACAATCAAATTCGTATTAAACCGGGGGATGAATGGAAAACCGCTTTTAAGACCAAATTTGGTTTATATGAGTGGTTGGTCATGTCTTTTGGCTTGACTAATGCTCCTAGTACCTTCATGCGACTCATGCACCATGTTCTTAGCCTTTAATTGGAAAGTTTGTAGTAGTTTATTTGGATGACATACTTATCTATTGCTTGTCTTTAGAAGATCATGAGTCACATGTTAGGCAAGTCTTAGAAACTCTTATGAAGGAAAGTTTGTATGCTAATCATGCTAAGTGTATGTTTGCATTAGATCATATAAACTTCCTAGGGTTTGTGGTAAGTTTGAAAGGGGCGTATGTAGACAAAGAAAAGGTTGCAGCAATTCAACATTGGCCAACACCCATCAATGTTAATGAGGTACGAAGTTTTCATGGTCTTGCTAGCTTTCATAGGAGGTTTGTGCAAAACTTTAGTACCATTGTTGCACCTCTAAATGCTATAGTAAAAAAGGATGTGGTATTCAAGTGGGGACAAGACCAAATTCAAGCTTTTGAAACTTTAAAGGAAAAATTGACTAAGGCCCTCATTTTAGCCCTTCCTAAATTTACTAAAACATTTGAAATAGAATGTGATGCTTCTAATATAGGCATTGGGGTTGTTCTCCTTCAAGAGGGCCACCCCATAGCTTATTTTAGTGAGAAACTCAAGGTGAGTCATCTCAACTACTCCACCTATGATAAAGAACTTTATGCTCTTGTAAGAGCCTTGCAAAATTGGCAACATTATCTTTTTCCTAAAGAGTTTGTTATACATAGTGATCATGAATCCCTTAAATATTTGAAAAGCCAAAGCAAGCTTAACAAGAGACATGCCAAGTGGGTGGAGTTCCTTGAGCAATTTCCTTATGTGATCAAACATAAGCAGGGTAAAATAAATGTGGTTGCGAATGCTCTTTTTAGACGCTATACCTTGTTAAATGTTTTGGATGTTCAATACTTAGGTTTTGATCACATAAAAGAATTTTATAATGATGACATTAATTTCTCTCTTATCTATCAAGAGTGTTCCAAAGGAGGACACAAAGACTTTTTCTTACATAATGGTTTCCTTTTCAAAGAAAAAGACTTTGTGTTCCCCGAGGATCTTTAAGACAATCTCTTGTTAGAGAAGCACATGAGGGAGGACTTATGGGACATTTTGGGGTAGCTAAAACTTAAAATACATTGCATGAACATTTCTTTTGGCCACAGATGCGCAAATCCGTACATAGTTTTTGTGCTAAATGCATAGCATGTAAGAAGGCTAAATCTAAAGTACAACCCCATGATTTGTATACCCCTCTTCCTATCCCCACAATGCCTTGAGTAGATATTTCTATGGATTTCATTTTAGATCTTCCCAAGACATCGAAGGGTATGGATTCTATCTTTGTGGTAGTGGACCGATTTTCTAAAATGGCTTACTTTATTCCATGCCACAAAGTATATGATGCTTGTTTTATTGCAAATTTCTTCTTTAAGGAAGTACTTCATTTGCATGAGCTTCCTAGAAGTATTGTGTTCGACAGAGATTCAAAGTTCCTAAGCCATTTTTGGAAAACTTTGTGGGAAAATTGACACTAAACTTTTGTTTTCTACTGCTTGCCACCCCCAAACTGATTGTCAAACTAAGGTGGTTAATAGAACTTTGGGTCAAATGTTAAGATGTCTTATTTTCGGGAACCCAAGGGTATGGGAAAATTTACTACCTCATATTGAATTTGCTTATAATAGAGTAGTAAATTCTACCACTGATGTAGACCAAGGAGAGAAGATACCTGAGGTTCAAGCCCAACAAACCAAAGCCCAATATGAGGCCCAAGCCCAACCTATGATTACATTTTCCACCATGCCTCGTAGAATTACTAGAAGCAAGGCACAAGGATTAGGAGATAAACATCAATTAGTGTCTCTTTTGTAATATCTTTATAATAGATTTAAAATAGAACATAAAAGAGAAGTAGTAGAAAAGTCACATTTTCTAGAATGGGAGTGACTTGTTTTGGGCGGCATTTGCAATGCCTTTTCATTTGCTTCTTCCTTTGCCCGTTGAATGACTGGCCCTCCACTCTATTTCAATACAATCTTTTTCATGAAATTGATTTCTTTACCAATAAAATCAAAGAAAAAATAGAAAAGACAATAAAAATATTAGGAAAAGGTAAAAGGGATATTAAAATTAATGCCAAAATTAAAAAAGAGAAAAAAAAAACTACGCATAAATGAAGAACCACATGAAAAGTATGGTACCATTTTTCCAATAAAAAATGTTTGAAAACAACAAACAAACGTTAATCAAATAATATTTTTTCCAATTTCATATAAGTTTAGAATTCCAAATTATCTTAGTATACACGAGTCTCAACTTCTTGAAATAAATTATTCTACTAATTAAAATCAACATTAATTTCATTCTAAGCTTATATATTTATCAACCATCTACGAAGAGAATATATGTTTACTATGATTAAGCATTAATGAACTTTAAACACTAAGCCCACACATTAAATCCAATAAAAAAAAGTAAGAATAGTTATCGTCACTAGTGCAAAAATATTCATTTACGACAATACATTTACATCGCTTTTACTGTCAAGTACTGTCCATCAAAACGCGATGGCGTTTTCGATATTAAATGACTATAAAACAGTCATTATGGGGTAAAGTCGACGTTTTAGACAAAAACGCTTGGTCTAAAACGGCTGCTATGAGTAGTAGCCGCCGTTTTAGACCAAACGCTTTGGTCTAAAACTGCGACTTTACCCCATAGTCGTCGTTTTATAGTCATTTTATTACCCTAATTTGTAGCGCGTCAGTTATGCTTTTGTATTTCCTTGTCTTCTCGTGCTTCGTTATCCTTCATTGCTCTCTCTTCTCTTCTTCTTCAGCTTCGAGTCATTGTCATCTTCGAGCCATTGTGTAAGTTTCTTTCGAGCTCTTTGCTTCTTCTTCACCATTGCTGCCAACTTTTTTTTCCTTCTCTTATTCGTTTATGTCCTTTGTTCGTGAAGGTTTTCATATAGTATTGTTTCATTGCCTTGCATGGTTTCTTCTTTGGTTTTCTCTATGCCTCTATTTGGTTCTTCGTTGCTACCGTTCACCGTCACTGCCACTGCCTTTCGCCACTGCAAATCTTCACCACCACCGTTGCTTTCACGCACAAGATTGGTGGTGTTTTAATTTTTTTTAATATTTTTTTAGTGTTATTAATTTGTATACTTTGTATTTATTATAATTTGTATTTTTTTAATTTAAATTTATATTATGTTAGTTTTAAGGTTAGAATAAAATTATTAAATTATTATATTGTAAACAGATTTCTATAATTTAGTATTTATAATTAATTTAATGATTTTTAATTTGTATATTTAGCATTTATTACTTTCACAAATCATGGTCAGTTAGGACTAGTAAAAGAATAGCTTTATAAAAATTGGGTTGGTTGAATTGAATATGTTTTCATTCTATAGGATATTAAAATTCAAATCCCGACTTTGTTTTGTTAGTACATTTAATGTGTTTGCTTATTAGTGATAAGTGTCTAATTTCAGTAATATTTCATATTAAAATATAGGCACTTATGAGAATTTATTGTTAATTTACATATAAAATAATTCCTAATTTATGAATTGATACCTTTTTACATTTTTATGAGCTTTATTTGAATAAGAGCATTTTATTTCCAAATTTGGTATTAATTGCAGGTTTTTAAGGAGGATTGAAGATTTGGAGTGAAGGAGAATAATTTGAGCTAAAAAGAGAAAGCTGGAAGGTTGGGTCTTTTTCATGTTTTATCACTTAGCACATTAGAGCGACATAGGAAGCCACCTAACCCTAGAAAATTAAGATAAATAGGGGGCTAGAGGTTCAACCCTAGTGTGCTAGATTGAGAGGAAAACACCATAGAGTGAGTTGTAACCCAATTGGGAGAATGGAAGGTGCTAGAAGTATGCGTGGCTAATTCTACCCTTTGGGATTGAGAGTAATATGCTCAAAGTCTTATGTATTGAGGTGATATCTTATATATTAATATTCAGTTCTTGATTGATTATTGGTATTGTTGTTTTACTTTTAACTTTCCGTGACAAATTGTTGTTTTTATAAATATGCGAGGGATTGATATTGAGGAAACATTCTTAAGGATTTCATATACGAGGGATCGATATAAATGAATTTTCTACGGGCATCAATTTCAATCAAAGAACTCAATATTAATATGCTAATCAAAATACATGAGAGTGGGAGAGATGAAACTTAATCCCTATTTTTCCAATTGAAGCAACTAATTCTTTGTTTGTTTTCTTATAGATCAATGCCAACACAATCACTTCAAAACTCTTTTGTTCTGTTGTTATATTTAGCGAATATTGTACCCGATAATTCATTGTTCCTTGTGGGATCGATATCCGTCCTCAGGGACAATTATTACTTCTGACAAATGCGGTGCACTTGTCATAAAAAGCCATCAAGTATTAGCTGAATGTAGCTTAAATTCAATTCAAGTAACTTTTTTTTATCTATTGAAAAATGAAAAAACTTGGTAGAATGATGTTTCAATACAAAAACAAACACGTGCTATTAGTTTGTTTTACTCATTACAAGCGTAATTAAGACATTATATTTTTAAAGTGTGATAATAGTACTTCTATGCAAATGTGATGGTTAATTTGGATGTCTGAATTATATAAAGTTTGATAAATATCAATCATAAAGTTGTGAATTGATATATTTGTAATTGAGTTGTTGTAAGTATAAAATCAACTTTATGAATGACGTGGAGAAAAAAAATTAGAGATGTTGATATTGGGTGAAAATGTTGAGAAATTTCAGTTAAGGGTGCTTTTAGGCCATTATTATCGATGCAACATGTAGTCTCTTAGGTAACATTTAAGTGTTATGCATTAATTGTATTAATGGCTTTGTGTTGTTTAGAGAATGTGTTGATCGCTAAGTGATGTAGTGTTTTTTAATTAGCAAAAATTAAAGAATAAAATTTAGGGATGCCCCAACTCTATTACATGAAAAGCTACATATTGTAGCGCAATACTTTTTAGAGCATTTTGGTCTACCAACCCAACACATACATTCTTAACCTTGGTACACCAAGCTACCTTACAGAAAAAAGAATATTCTTATGTAAACTAGTTCTTTGCATGTACCCCAACAACCCCAACATGTCCACATGTCCACAAGCTCTTACCTCTCATTGTTATAGTAGGAAACACAAAAGATGGAAGAAGTGGAGGTATCCTTCAACACAGAGAAAAAAGTAAACTAATGTGTGCTTATGGAATGGTGCTAGGTTGCACCAAGAGGTTAATATGACTCAGTAAGGTGTGCCTTCAAAGTGTCCCTCCTTGTGTAAAGAGAATCACTTATCTTTTCATTCCAAACCCACAAACTTTTGATTCACTGTCAAGTAGAGATTCGTTTGCATCAGTTGAATATCTTTGAAATCCTTCTTTTTTCCTGCATACCTACACATAGTACTTGAGTCTAGCCAAAAACTTGTAATCAAATGTAGATACAAAACATTGTGTGGAACAAACAGTATGTGTTGAAGATGATAAGCTTTAATGTATCAAATCCTCTTTGAAGCCTAAAGTTGTGTTGTATTTTAGGTTTAGGTTTTGGTTTGAGGTTTATAATCTTTGTAAGATCAGTCTTAATTCTCAAACAAAGCTTATTCCAATCAGTTTTAAAGTTTTAAGTGTTTTTCCATGCAAAGGGAAAAACAACCAATTAAAGTTTCGAGATAATCGGTTGTTTGTCACTTAGCTGGCAAAGGTGTTTTGAAACTGTTTTTTGAATCAGTTATATAACTGTCAAAACCATTCAACCGGTTAAATCGTAGTTTTAACCAATTAAATGTGTGTTTTCATAACAATTTTTTGAAAACCAGTTTTAACTGATTTGGTTGTTCAAATCTGCCTTCAACGGTAGCTTCTCATGTAATATAAAATTAGTCTTCTTTCAAACGTGAAATGATTGATAAAACAGAAAACTTTGATACTCTGATTTGAGATTGATTTGAGAGATTACCAATTATTTGTGAAAAGGTTTTTACCAAGTTTTAGCAAGATTGCTTTTGAGCTTTGCTGTGATTCAAATAATTGATCAATAGGGTTCTGGTGTACTGTAATTCTAGGTGTTTTCTATCCCTGTTTAGGTTCTTGTAATTGTTCATATTACTCTCTGAAAACTGTTGTAAAATCCTGTAAAGTCAGTGTGATTCTGGCTTGAGGTGTTGGTTGTGTGCAAGGAGGGTGAGTAGGCTTTATGGGATTCAAAGTCACCTCTTTGTGTGGTGTGTGTGTAATTTGTGATTGGTTGCATAGTGGAATACTCAGTGGTTTGACTGAGGACTGGATGTAGCTCTTGGATAGAGTGAACCAGTATAAACCTTGTGTGCATTCTCTTTATCTCTTCTTTCCATATCTGTTTGTTATTTTCCGCTGTTATAAACAACCGATTGAATCGTATTTTTAACCGATTATAATTTTCTTATTTGTTTCTGTTTGGAAATTTGATTGGCTTTTTGAATTGCTTTTCTGAGTTGTTTGTTAAAGTTTCATTCTGAGAAAAGTATTTGTGAAAATTTTTTGGAAACAATTCACCCCCCCCCCCCTCTTTTATTGCCATCAATCCTAACAGTATGGGCATAGGATTTTAAGATATCTCATCCTAAAACAATATTTTAATAAAATAATTGGGGTTAAGGTACCAATCCGAAAAAGTGAATTATGATTTTGGAAATTTGTTTCTTACCCAAGCCCACACCTTCACTTGTATTGTATATTGAGCTTGTTGAGAATCCACTGTCCCATTTTGAAAAACAACCAAGTTTTTTTGTTTCCATATAGTCCACACTACTACTATCCACACCCCTTTCCAAATCAAATTATGTCTAGAGTTGAAAATCATTATTTCAAACTGATTGAAATTGTCCTTTGCTCTATTATGTATAACAGTAAACATACCCAGTCATAGTTGGAAACTACACACAAACTTGGTGTGCAAACACGCACTAAAAGATGTGAAGTTGATTCAAGTTTAGCACTATACATAGGGCATAAATTGTTACTAAATTGAACTCCTCTCTACCCAATTTAACTTTTGTTGTAATGTTGTCTATGAGAACTCAGCAAACAAAATGTTTTGCACTTGGCAATGTCTTAACTTTCCATAAACAGGAAAACGTTTTGTCCTTGTCTACTACCCTATAATTGAGGAGTACATCATCATAAGTTGATTTAACAAAAAATTATTGGTTTTCACCTACTTTACAAATCCTCTTATCATTTCTATCCTTATTTAGATGGATCTTTTGAGGATCTTGCATTATCCTATTGATCAGGGTTTTTTCCATTTGAACCATTGTTGCCTCCATGCAATTTGCCACAACCAATTTTCTCTATTCCAAAACACTACTTCTACTACTTTGATGGTTTTTTCTACAACATTCCCAAATAGTATAGAAACAATTCCTTAAGAGGTATCTTTGTTAGTCATGCTTCCTCCCAAAACAATATATTTTGACCATTTTGCACATCCCAGACATTGTTTTCACCATACCTATTTTTTCTCCTATTTTTCCTATTTTCTTAATACCCTGCCACCACCTCCTCTACACCTTTTCCTTTCCCGCAATATTTTCATATTACCATACTTAGATTGTATAATGTCTTTCCATAAGCCATTTACCTCTGACTCCAACCTCCACTTCAACTTAGATAATAAATCTAGATTAAATATTTTTAAGTTTTTTACCCCCAAACCCCCCAAATCTTTCGTCTTACATATATCATCACACTTCACCCAAGAAATTTTTCTATTGTTGTGTGCCCAACCCCGAAGAAAATTCATTTGGTTTTTTCTAATTTGCTTCTCTAGTGTTTAAGGCAATTTGTAGAAAGACATATAGGGGCAAAGAAGTTAAGACATATTTCACTAGGCATACCCTGCCTGTAAATGATAAATGTTTCCCTCTCCATGGTTTCTCCAAAACCAAGTTATCTATGGTTGCCTCCTACCCACAATCATAAATACTTACAAGGAATAGACATAACATAGCAATTCAGTAGCTTAGAGAATATCTCCAAATCAAATAAATTTAACCCTATGCCCCCAATTTTAGTCTTAAAGAAATTTACCTTTAGACTATAAGACAACTCGAAACACCTAAATGTACTCTTGACAAACAAGATACTATTTACATTTTCCTCACAAAAATAGGTATCATATGTGTATTGCATAAAAGAAATTGGAATCCTATTTTCCTCAATTTGATCCCATTTATGATATTCTTAACTTTGGCCTGTCTCACAATTGTTGTTAAACCCTCAATTATTATAACAAAAAGAAAAGGGGTTAATGGGTCTTCTTGTTTAAGACCTTTAGATGGATTGAATTCGTTAGTAGGAATAACATTAACTAGGATGGAAATTGTTGTTGACCTTAAACAACTCATAATCCATGATATCTACTTGTTACAAAAATCTAGTTTTATCATCATGTATTCTAAAAAATCTCATCTAACAGAATCATAAGCTTTCTCAAAATATACTTTAACAATGACACATTTATGTTTTTTATGCTTCGCCTCTTCAACCATCTCATTTGTCACCACTACATTGTATAATAAGCCTTTTTCTTCTAAAAAGGTATATTGTGATTTATCAATGTAGGTAGCACATATTTAATCATATTTGCTAACAGTTTAGAAATTATCTTGTAAAGGCAGTCAATCAATGGATAGGTCTAAACTCGCTTACCTGTTGTGGGTTATCTACTTGAGAAATGATGGTAATGAAGGAAGCGTTGTAGCCATGACACTATAAGAAAAAAGGATTTTAACGGAGGTTATTTATGGGAGGTTAATATAACCCTAAGAATTGATTTAATTAATAGAGGTTCTTTAACCTTTGTTAAGTTTCAAAGGTTATTCTAAAACCTCAACGAAATAGTAGAGGTTTTTTAACCTTCGTTAAATTTCAAAGGTTTATTTTAAAACCTAAGTAAAATAATTGAGGTTTTTTTAACCTTCGTTAAATTTCAAAGGTTTATTCTAAAATCTAAGCAAAATAATGGAGGGAGGTTTTTTAACTTTAGTAAGTTCCAAAGGTTTATTCTACAACCTCACCAAATTAATGGAAATCTTTTTAACATTTGTTAAGTTTCAAAAGTTTATTCTAAAATCTCAACAAAATAACGAAGGTTTTTTTTACCTTTGTTAAATTTCAAAGATTTATTGTAGAACCTCAATAAAATACTTCAGATTTTTCAAACTTCAATAAATAAATATAATTAAATCTATTTATAAAAAAGTAATTAAAATTTATATAGTTTTAATATATTTAATATATTTTATAACTAAATTCTCTAAAATTTTAAAAGTGTAACTTTACATTACAAATAACTTTTCTAAAGTGTCAAAATTTTATTTTAAAAACTCAGCAAAATAACCTTGGATAATAAGTATTTCAACAACTATTCTTGGATAATAAGTATTTCAACAATATTTGCATATTTCTTATGATTAATAGTAGTTTAGTTTATATAATTTCTAGCTTTTTTGTTATGAGTTCATACTTCAAAAAACATGACTTTTTTTTTAGCTTTTGATGTACATATATCTTATGTGCAATTTTAGTTTTATTTATAATTGTTAATATTTAGTTCTCATAATTTTGAAATATTTGAAATTAAGACCTTTATTTTAAAATGCATCTAATAATTAATTCACTGTGAAAGTGAGAAGTAATAAAGTTAATTTCTCCTTGCAATATGTTCTTGCAATCTTTAGCCAAGAACACTCATGGTTTTGAAGCCCACATTTGACAGATAATGTAATTATTTAAAATATATAAAATAGTGATAAATACAGTGGCATATGACCCAAGTTGGGGTAGTAAGGTGATGGAAAGCAATATTGGGGTAAGAAAATAGTGCCTTATTTAGTGTTTCTTCTCCTTAGATATAATAGACATAAGTGTGCCTGAATTGTGATTCCTTGCTAGGATTGTTGTCGGCAGCCATTGAGCCTATGCTGGAGAGCAGTGTGTCTACAGTGGAAGAGAGAAGTCAGGAGAATCGTTAGAGATGGTGGAAAATGGGATTGAAGGTTATTTCAAACGACAAGTCATTTTATGAAAATTTTGAAACTCATGGTATTTTACGGAGGTTTTTAAACTCATGGTATTTTACAGAGGTTTTTAAACTAATGGTATTTTACAGAGGTTTTTAAACTCATGGTATTTAACGGAGGTTTTGAAACCAATGGTATTTTACGGAGGTTCTTAAACCCATGGTATCTAACAGAGGTTCTTAAAGACTTTTCCTGAGATTTAAAAAAATCCCAAGGACCACGTTTCACAAGGATGGTTTAGTGGGAGAAACTGCAACCCTAGGTAAATGACTTAATAGAGGTTTTAACCATGAATAATATAAAATAAACCCCGTTAAAATCATTTTTTCTTGTAATGTGAGAGATATTCCAAGAAACATGGAATTCCTTAATAGCTTTAAAATGATCATGCTTAATTGTTTCCAATTGATTAATGTACAATTCAAGCGAGGACTTCCAGTTTGAATGAAAGAGAGGTTAAGACGATTCTTTATTCTTTAGTAACATTGCTTGAACATTGGATAAGATACTCAAATAATATGATTTATGATTCAAGTGTTGATTTTGAATGATTAAGTGTGACATAATGTGAGTTTACACATATATTGATATGAGATGATGTGAAAAATGTGGTTTGAACGCTTCAGCACTTGTTAGACGCTTAAGATCCTAACTCAGTGCAAGAGTTCTTTAAAACTTATTGGATGGTGTTCCACATATACCATTCTTTCAATAAAAAATATTTGAAAATAACAAAGGTTAATTAGATAATTGTTTTTTTTTTTCAATTTGATGTAAGTTTAGAATTTCAAATTATCTTATTCATACACCTATCCCGACATCTAGAAGAATTTCTTTCTAATACTCAAAATCAATATTAATTTCATTATAATGTTATATATTCAACCATGTTGGAAGGGAATATGTGTTTAAAATGATTACGCATTCAATAAACATTAAACACTGAAGAAAGCCCAAACACTAAACCCAAAGGAAAGTAAGAATAATTATGCATCGTACAGAAGTTAAGGTGAATTTTTAACTAGTAAACAAATAACCATATAAAATTTGGGTTGGTTGAGCTTAATTAATATGTTTTCATTAGGCTAATAGAATTCAAATCTTGACTCTTCTTGTTTTAGAACATTAAGTGTGTTTGTTTATCAGTTTATTTCAACTTAAAGTCAATTCATGTTACTTTTATTTTTTTATCTTGAAAAATCAAAAAAACCTGGTTGAATGATGTTTCGATTCAAAAACAAACACTTTATATTAATTGGTTTTAGAAAAAACTACACTTTAACACCTCTAAAGTTCTATACAGATGTGATGGTTTTAAAATATATATATATATATATATATATATATAATATTTATAATTAGATAATATAAAAATTTATTAAAATAATAATATTGTTGATTATTTAAGTGAATGTAGAAAAGAATTGAATGTCAAATATCAAAATCCTATGCATAATTGACCAAGCATAATATCTATAGTTTTTTTCACTTGCATATACAATCAAACAAAAGCATATAGAACCCTTAATATTAACATAAACTAAAATATTTAAAGCAAGCTCCTTTATGCTTTATACCATGAAGTAATAAAGCTTAGCACTAATTGACATATCAATCAACAACGAATCAAGCCTTAAGAAGGGAGAAAAAAGTCTTAATATATGAAGCTGATGATCTGCACAAAAAGCCTAGAAAAAATTAGGTCTCTTCATCGAACAACAAATTTGAGAATATATTTATGTTTCAACTTGCCTGCAATTTTTGCTCATGATTGGCCTATGGTCTGCATAGGCTTTCTCCTAGTTGTAGAAGTCAAGTCTGGCATGTTTTTTTTGGTGGTGCCAGTGGGATCTGTAACTCTTTGTCAACAGTCTTTTGCCCTACAATGCTAGAAAGATAATAATGAAAAACAGATCCCACCGCTAGAAACACAACATTTTTTATAACTGGTATAATTCATCATATACAAAATTATTTAAAGAAGATAAAACTACTACAGATGGGATAAATGACAAAAGATATTTTTTAATAAGTCTATTTTAAATACGAAATTCTTTTAATAAAATATCTAAACATATTCAGAGTCATACAAGAACATTATAGACTACACATATATAGCAAAATTATGAGTCTTTAAATTATGCATCGGTTGATGTATGACATAGTTAAGAGTAAAACAAGAACATGGTGTTGGATTAAAGTATAACAACTTAAATATGGATCATAAATCTATGTTTTACTTCATCTAACATGGAACCAAATATACACTACAACTTTTATGATCAGTAATGAAGAGAGATGTAAATTAAAAAGGGAAAAAAAATATAATCTCATGAGTTTTCACCTTCGTGGAACTGTCATAAAGAGGATAGAACCCCTTCTTACTTACACCAAGTAGAATATGTAAAAGCAGCCCCTTTATGCTTGATACCATGACATAATAAAGATCATCAGCACTAATTGATACTAAAAACCCAGCAGGAATCAAGAATATAAAAAGGTGATTGATATCTAGAATACTTCTTTTCTTTTCTTTTGTTTTCTTTTCTTTGTTCCATGATGGAGCAAGCAAGCATGTAACATCCCAGCAGGTCCTTTTCTCCCACGACTTGGCTTTCCCAACATTAAATGAGTGGGCCACTACCCAATGGTGTCCTTACCCTAAACGAACTGGTGGGTACACATGCTTCCCTTGTTTCATGTGTAAGCCTCAAAAACGACTCTTGCGGCTCCCTTTGCTGATAGGGTTAAGGTTTTTTGTCTCTGTGCTTAGACTAAAATTGTAAACAAGAAAAGGTCCAAGCACATGTTGCTGCCAATCAAAAATCATAAGGGTATTATAATAGTAGTGTGAAATCTCTCTTATCGCTACCAATCTGTCTGCACAGATATCAATTCAGATGAACTGGACTAGCTAGAGGTTAATATATATTGGCCATGTTCTTGTTCAGATCATCACGCCAGTAAATCAATATTTGTTCTATATATGCTCCTCTTTTAATGTTGGTAAGGCCAACACTTGAAAATAGGGCTGCATTATTGTTATTCATTTGTTGCAAATTTTATCAGCAATATGATCTACTTATTAGCAGATTAATTGCCTCTTTCGAAATTAATTTTTTTATCAATAATAATAAATAAATATGAATGACTTGAGAATAAATAAATCATTAAACAACTTATTAAAAATAATTAGTAAACAACATATTATCCAAATTATTTTTAACACAACAAGTCCCAAAATCAGAAACTAAGAATAAGAAAAAAAACAGTGTTAAAATCAAAACTAAATCAAATTTAAACAAATCATAGATTCAATAAATCAATCTGAATAAGGAAAAAACAAGTAAAATTTTAGAGTTAAGAAAATCAAAAACTAAACTTTCAATTAAATCAGAGATTGAATGATCTGTCACTTTACCTTCAATTAAATAACAGTATAACTAATCATTTAAGGAAATTAATAATCAAAATCTTTCAAACATAAAGAAGTTATTTATTTGAGATATAAAACAAAATTCCTACCTTTATAATAAGAACACTAATTGAAAATATCCGGACTCTGATTGATAGAACTGTATCCAAGTATTCTTTACTCTAATGCAAATAATGCAAATTATAAAACCAAGATAGTTGACTAAAGTTAACATTAATAGTATAGTTTCATGTGTATAAACATTGTAAAACTGGTTGTAAGGATTTTTGGGTCTCGTGTCATAGATTCTAGGTCAGGTGTTATGTACATATGCATAGGTTAATTAGGTCTAACACTTATATATTTTTTGTCAGCAGGTCTGTTGCTAATGTTATTGAAATTACACTCATATATTATTATACTTAGTGTAGTTGTCTGCTAACTTCAGTATCCAATTGTCTTTCTGCAGGTGCCTTATCATTGACTACACAAGTTTGGATTGTAGAGTTAAATTAATGCAGTAGCACCATTTTAAGAACATTCATTTGTTAGTCTTGGTTGTCTAATCTTTAGAGGGTGAACCACCACACCTCTAAATAAACTGTAAAAAAATATATCCATTGCCTGAAACAACTTTATTTTAGTTAAATGATCATTATTGTAAATGATAAAATTCATTTTTCAAGTAGATAATTTGATTATTATCTATAAGTTAAGTAATAAAGTGCTGGTTAAATTAGAACAGGACAAATTAATCTTCGTGTTTGACAGTTATTGCAACATTATTTTTTATTGAAGATAAAGAAATTAAATTGATAGTACACTAGATTAAGCTAATTCTGAAGAGATAAAGTTAAATGACGAGGGTAACTCCTTGTATACATGAGTAAGAGATAAATAGCTTAGACTTAAGTGTATAATTATTTGAGAAAAAAATTATGATTTGTTGTTTACTTTATAAATTTTCTTATTTATGGAGACTTTATCTCTTTGCAAATGTCACTCGGCTAATATTTTCTTAGCATCTTATAAAATATTCAATATTTAATATATACGCTTTATGTTTTAACCGCATAAAATTTGGAGTTAATTAAGTTTGAGTTCTTTAAATTAAAAAACAAATATTTTAGTCCTTTTCATTTGAAAAAAAAAATACAACGTAAGTCTCCTAATTTTTCAGAAGCTAAAATTGGGTTTCTAGAAATCTTTATAGTGCTCAATGATTAAAATAATATTTTGTTTTCAAATTTGAATCACTAAAATGATTTTTTTTGTAAATTTGTGAGAACAAAATTAAATTTATTCTAAAATAAAAATATAATTAAGTCAAATATGGATGTATAATTATATGTTTCTTATGTATATTTTTTTAAATATAGCTAGATATAAACATGTTGAAAGTAAAAGTTGACTCCAATTGAGTCTTGGAGACTTATCTTAAATCAATTGGAAACAGAGATAGGTGAAGGCTTTTTCATTGCTGATAAAAAAAAAAAGAGATAGGTGAAGGTTGAGAAAGTGTTCTTGGTTGGTGGAATTAATTGGAGACGAAGATGGAGTAATCCCTCACGAGATTCACTTGTCGACATGCTCGAACTAAAAAAGAAGGTCGATCATGGGGAAGTTTTCAGTTTTTGTTGTGTTTTTTATCTTGGTGCTGGAACCAATTTATTTGTCACTTTTTGTCCGTGCCATGATTAGGTTTATATATGGAAAAATTGGTAGAAAAATGATGATGTGATTAATCAATGTCCAAGTGGACCTACCAGTTGTCCCCATCAACAGTTGCAGTGCAACCAACTAGTGAAGTTTATAGCAACAACTATGGCGTGGTGTGGGAGCACGAACCAAACAACCAACAAGTTGCATTTTTCATCAGCCTGGTTCAGAGAAGCATCTATAAAGTCAATGAGGTCATAATTAAGCAAAAGCAATAAAAATGGAGTGTGAACGTAGGCATCAAAAGGTTGCGAAACAATATAGTATTTGATTAAAATTCCAACGTGGTGGACCAGTTTTGTTTGTGTGTCACTTGGGTACTTACGTTGCTCTACTAGTAGTGGAAATTAAGGTATGTAACAATTATCACCCTCACCAAGATCAAGCTCACCAATTCTTCACCCATCCAACCTTTCACACCAACAACGATGTCTAATGTAATTACTTATTTCACTTCATTTGTTTTTTTAAATTATATTAAGTGCACAATATTATGATGAAAATATTTGTATATGTGGAGATGAACTTTTTATAAAGGTTAAAACACTCTAAAATGTCTTTTTTAATTTATTTATTTTTATTGTTGAATTAAAATAATTATGATGAAAATATTCTTTTTATTATTGAAGATTCTATATTTACTCTATATATGATTAAATTGTAATTGTAGTATTTAATTTATATAAACATTATCTTATAAACTAGTTTTTAATATTAAACTAAATTTAAATTTCACTTTATTAAATTCGTGTCATCTATTATTGGATATCTTTTTATTTCTATATTAGAAATGTAAATAAATAAATTAAAAATATAAAATCAAATTATAATATATAAATTAATTACTATACATATATAAGATTAATTTATAATATATAAATAGATGCATATATTTTATTTTCTTAAATTTTCTTAAAATAATATCAGAGTAAGTTTTTTTGGATTTTGTATTCTGTAAAAATCTTTCAAGTTTATTAATTTTTCACTATTTCTATAAAGACAAACTGTTATTTTAAATTTTAGAAGATGGAAAATATAATCACCAAAATCAAGATTCGCTCATGTAAAATACATATAATTGTAGGGAAGATATTAACGAGGGTAGTATAGGAAAAATTCATTATTTAAAAGCTATACACATTATGAAAAGTCTAATAAGCCATGTATGAGACAAAGAGTATATTTTTAATATCTATGCTGCAAATTTGTTTCTTTTAAACGAGAAGAATATTGCGTGCACTTTCCTTTGCAAAACAAATGGATGAAAAAAATTACATTTTAATTTGTAAAGGAAGTTAAACGTTTTGGGATAATGAACAGGAAAAATTTTGTACTTGTGTTTAAACAGTTTAAGAA
This sequence comes from Phaseolus vulgaris, assembly GCF_051622355.1. Taxonomy (NCBI): domain Eukaryota; kingdom Viridiplantae; phylum Streptophyta; class Magnoliopsida; order Fabales; family Fabaceae; genus Phaseolus; species Phaseolus vulgaris. The sequence goes on along the minus strand of NC_143501.1, from coordinate 20,827,251 downwards.
GAGAATATTGAGAAATGAAGGATAGCAAAGCAATCCATTTTTCATTATTGAAAAACTTGCACTAGAAAAATCAATTTTGTGTTTTAACTAATTAGGTATGGAAATAGTGGGAAAGAAATATAGTGTGTGTATGTGTGGTGGATGAACACAAATTCCTGCAATGGAAAAAAAGAACAACATAAAACAAAACTTACAGACATTGAGTCAGCAGAAATTGAGAATCCAGTTCCATTTACTCCTTTCTTGACTTCAATCATGTTCACATCATGCTACAACTTGTAACCATAAGAAAATAATGGTAACCCAAATATTTCTTCTGCAATTTTTATTGTTATAAAAAAACATGTGCACCAAACTCCAAAAAAATATCTATATTCCCTAACACCTTTTGAAATTAAATGTAAATATCATTACGTTCTCTTTAAGAGAATTATTTTACACTCTAGAAGAAAATATATAGGTTGGGATAAGAAAGAACCTAACGATATTTTTTAAATATTCTCTTTCTCAATTCTTTGTTAAGAAAGAACCTACGATGCCATTGGGATAAGAAAGAATCTAATGATATATACATATTTTGCGATAGGAAAGAACCTAAAGATATTTTGGAATTAAATGTAGATATATCATTAGATTCAATTTAGGTTCACTATGCAATTATAAATCTAACTAATAATGCCCTAGAATTTATTTTTCTCTTCATACTTTAATTCCAAGGCAAACTAAAAAGATACATGTACTTGATGATTGACCATAATTATGTGGTCATCTAAACAATGTGAGGAAAATAAATATATATATATATATATATATATATATATATAATGCAAAGTTTGAAAAGATTGACAAAAGAATAATAATAAAACTGGAAGACAATCATAAAATGGATAACAGAATATTAAATAGTTTATTTGAAATAAAGCTCGAAGAATATTTCTTATGTTTTTAGCATTTTTAATATTTATTGTATAGATATTGTCTTTGCCGATAAAGAAATTGTATAGATATTATGTCAGGGTGGGTGATATACATTTGATATTATTAAATTATGGAATATAAGTTATAAAAATTGAGAACTGTATATCTCTAAAAAAAAGTGAAATTTAATGTAAATGAATGTAATTAAAAGCCAACAGAAGTTAAGTCGAAAATGCTTTTTTTATTGACAATAAAAAATGAAATAAATTAAAAGTATTAGAGATATTTCAATCTGTATAAAAAAACTTATAATAAAAAAAAGTTGATCACCTTAAAAAAAATTGATTCAAGAAAAATTCGAAGAAAATAAATTGAAAAAACAATTATAATTATTGTATAAAGTAGATCGAGAAATATAAATGTACGATTAATAAGAGAACATTTACATGTGCTGATATATTACTTAATCCACTTGAGTTAAGGAAGTTTTTATTTTAAAATATTAATTGTCATTCAAAAATATTATAAAGACATGTAGAATACATTTGAAATTATGTTAAAACATCTTGTTATGACTATTAGTAGAATGTATTTTTTCAATATTTTATTCTTTTTCTCTTAAGAATAATTATTTTTCTTGATTTTTATTTATTCTTTTATGTTTATTCTTTTATTTTTATAAATTATATTTTTCCTTAGGTAAAGTTCTTTACTTTAAAAAAATTTAAATATATAAAATATATTTTTGATCTATATATTTAATAAGTGTAATAATTTCAGAAATAATTATTTAAAATAATTTAAAAAATAAAATTATAAATTAAAAGTAGTAAAACTGTTCGTCATTTGAAGAATCCACTTTTCACATAAAAAAACCTGATACCCAAAACTTATGAACATTTTGTGAAAGCGCTACTGCATCACATGTTAGAACTATCAGTTGAATAAATTGCAAACACAATTCTCCTTTAGTAAATTTGATATATTGTGTTAATTGAAATTGCTATTTGATATTGACAGAAAGAAATGTTATTAATAGAGAAATTTTTTTTTAAAATGTCATAAAAATAGAATCTGGCATTTTCTTTTTCTTTTTGATAAAGTGTGAATAAAGGGACAAAATTATAAGACAGAAATAGAATCACGCAAGAAATAATACAAAACATGAGGAATCTGGGCTTTATTTTCCATGATCATGAAATTAATTACCAAGGTTTTAAATAGATATAAAATTCATGATAACTAATTTATATTACTCTGAAGAACACATGAAATTAAAGAGGTTATATAATAATAATAATAATAATAATAATAATAATAATAATAATAATAATAATAATACAATTTCCAATCGTGCATGGATGAGTACACTGTCTAGTTATCAATTTAAATGAAGTATAGATATAAATATCCCATAAAAGAAGATAAAATTACTCTGACCAAATTAAAAACTGTATGTGTGGATTTGTATGATTATAAATTTAAGTGCATTTTGTATGCTTTAAAAATTGAATAATAGACATGGGATTCAATAAAAAGACATGTGATTAATAGTGAAATCAATCTTGGTGAAGATCCCATGTCGATTAGAAATTAGAGCCTTTCATTTTATATAAGTGGGTGTAAACCTCAACCCTTTGAGCCGGTTTTATGGGTTGAATTAGGCTTAAAGTCCACTTTATAATGAGGTTTACACTCACTTATATATAATGAAAGACTCTAATATCTAGTCGATGTGGGATCTCCAATAAATTTATTATTTATTTATTGTAGATTCAATTTGATGTTAGATGAAGATAAACAATATATTGATTTATATCCAAGTAGAACTCACTTTTAGTAACTTTCATTTTTTTCACATATAAATTTGAGATTTTTAATGTTAAATTAAACATACACAAGTTAAATAAATACAATAGTAATATAAATAATTTTATATAATATAAATATTAAATTTGATGTATACCTATGATGTGGTTACTTTCTTTCAGTATTTTTAGAATGTTGGAGTGGGCTATTTTTGTATTTTTAGACAGGTGCAGGTTTATATATATAGTATAAATATTAATTTTGATACATAAATATCATATTTTTAATTTGGTTTAGTTGTTATTCTATTTAATGAGTGGTTTAAGTAGTTGTACCATTAAATTTTTTTATTAAAGTATATGTCTGAATCGACTTTTAAAATTATATTTTTATAAAATTTACAGTTTATTTATTATTAATTAAAATTTTATATAATAATAGTATATAATTATTTCTAAAATTAAACATATGGCTAGAAGCCAACAAAAACAATATTTTTTCTCATACTTCACTTAGTTGTCGACCGAGTTTGAATAAAGACTAAGCCTTAAAATATTAATAAATCATATCTTTGAAATTATTGATATGTGACCACAACAATTAAATACTATTATACATTGAAAATCCAAATTACTCTCATATGATAAAAACCCAAATATATGAAAATACAACAAACACCTTATAAAGGCAATAGAACAATGATTTATAGAGTTTTCTTTAGTCAACTCACGTGCCAATTTATTAATTTCGAATAATAATTATATGAACTATAGGTGTCCCTATCTCTCGTTACCTCTTACGGCTTTATCATGAATTTGTTTTCTTTTGATCTTTGTTTTCTTTTGCATTGGTCTTTGCCTTTGGCTCTTTGCTAGAATACCAAAATCAACCAAAGAATAATCAAAAGCAAAATAGGAGTAATTTAAACGCAATGAATTCATACTAATTTTGACTTCAATGAATGCATTGGGATCATTCGTTTTAGTTCAAGAGAGAAGAGTGGAGAAAATTTTGGATTAGAAAGTTGGAAATTGTTTAAAGCAAACATTCTAGTCAATAAAGTTTCTATAATGAGACCACAAGCATAAATTTAGGGTTAGCAAGTTGGGAAATTTGGAAAATTGTTAAATTTAAACATTAGTCAATAAGTTTTTCATAAAATAAACGGCGTATTTATTTTTCTATTAATAAAAAATTAAATAAATAAAATAGAACATTTTAGAAATGCTCTAACTCTAATTTATCCAATATTCTTACCTTATCACATACAATTTTTCTCTAAACTTTTAGGCTTTTCAGTTAAAGCCTTTCAACAAAATAGAGCATAAAATAACTTAACAAGAATGTCTTAAAACCCAACAAAAAACCAATAAAACAGAAATAGAAAACTGCACAACAATATGTCATGCTCATGATGATACTAATACTACATTGATTAAATTGAATAATACAGTTCATATGAAATAGTATGAAATCAAATTATAAATAAATAATTTTTAAAAGTTACTCGGAAAATTATTAGATGATATGGGCATTTTTTTTTTCAACGAGAACATGCCAATCATGATGGCTCTATTTTTTTTCAAAATTATTATTTTTGTTCTATTTTTTTAACTTATTTTGTTAAGCAATGAAAGGTCTCCACATAAATTCCTCTTGAACTTTGTGCATTCAGCTGCTTCTATGGTAAATGAATTTATTACGGAAGATAAACAAATAACTTTAACCTCAATAAAATTAGGCATCAATAGTGTGATGTAGATATGAAATCCTGAATGTAATAATAGAATTTGATTAGGAAGATTTGTTAAAAGATTGTGTAGTTATTAAGGTTATACGTGATTTTGAGGTTTGTTTAGTGAAACTAATTTGAAACACTTATGGAATGAATACTATCTAATCATTTTAAGAGTGTTTTATTTATTCACTTAGGAGTCTCTTGTTTACTCATGATAAATAGTCTCATCTACCTATTTGGCATAACACATTTTGTGTGTTCATTTGGTGTGGAATGTCATATTTCAAGTCAATTACATTTAATTTGTTTTTACTAAGTATAAGTGTCACGTATTCTTTTGAGTGATACATAATGTGATTTTTTGGAAATTTGTTACATCTATGTTTATATCCATATATACCTTGATGTTATGTTGTCAATTGTTAGAGAATTTAAACAAGTTTACATTGTAAGTGACCGTCACTATATTGAGAAAGTAACAATTGAGTAATTTTTTCTCAAGTTCTTTATGTAACTCGTATGAGAAAGAATAACTTGTTCATAATAAATTTACCTATGAAAGTAGATCAAAGTTTATTACCACTCTAGTTGAACAACAATAATTCTTGCTTGTTTTATCCTCTTCTTTTTTCTCCATATTACTATTTATGGTTTCTTTTGTGGTGTTTGTTGTAGATATTCTTGTTTCCTATGAACTTGTTCATTAGTTCCAAACAAATTGGTGTGTTGAATATGAAAATGTTTCAACAACGACTTTTGTTATGTACGAGGTTGAGAAGTTCATTGAAGTGAATAACTTAGGATTGTGACAATTGAAGATATGTGCACTTTTTGTTCAACAAAGCCTTCTAGAAGCTTTAGAAGGTGAATCCAAGTTTGATTTTTCCATGGCTGAGATGAATCTTAAAACATTATTGGAGAAGACACACAACCTAATTATCCTAAGTCTGGGTGATAAGGTGTTGAAACAAGTTTTGAAAGAGAAGACAATTGTGGGATTGTCGATGAAGCTTGAAAGTTTGTATATGACAAAATTCTTCGTCAATAGCCTTGTACTCATACAAGATGAGTAATGAAAAGGCAGCCACCAAAAAGCAAGACGAGTTTAACAAGTTGTTTTTCAATTTGGAGAATATTGATGTATAGATTGATGATAAGGATCAAACATTGTTTTTTATGTGCTTATTTCCTAAGACGTATGATCACTTCAACGAGACCTTGTTAAAATAAATAAAGTTGAACAAGTTTCTTTATGTTTGAAAGAGTTGAATGAAAAGTTTGAAGTTTAGGAATCTAATAAAGAAGATGACCTAGTAGCAAGGGCTAGATCCCCACAAATAGAAACAAGAACATGAAAAGATTGAAGTCGAGGTTAAAAAGTGGTGGAAGTAATGTTTCAAACATTAATGTTACCATTGTATGAAGGAAAGACACACAAGGAGGTTTAATTCCAATAGACAGAAGAGTGCTAATCTTCATATACAATCTAGGTATGGTTAATCATCTAAGTTTGGTAAAGGAGCTTTAGTGGAAGAAGATTATGAATCATCATAAGTCTTTGTGGTGACAAGTAGTGGTAATGATAGATTGAATAATTAACTATGAATGTTCCTTCCACATGATGCCAAATTGTTAACAATTTTAGGACTTTACAAAGCTAGAGGGAGGTTGAATTCTCTTTGGTAATTAGAGTTAGAACCATAAAGTTCTAGTTTCATGATAAAAATAAAAAGTTACTGTTGAAGTTTGGTAATGTGAAAAACATTGAAATACACAAGGGATGGTTGCACAACGTATTTAAAACTTTAAAAAAATCGACCTCTTATAAACATGTTAAAATAAAGTTTTAACTTAAGATACATCTGATAAAGCGTAAGATGAAACATTTTTTCGTGAAACAGCTTTAGGCACATTCAACATCTGATAATCTCCTATTTGTCTGATCAAAATCATCAAACTTTACATTTATGGTTTCCTTTATGACTAAGGTACGAAAATTGTAAACTTTATAGGCCTTTAATAAGTCAAAGTATCCAAAATATTCCTTTGTCAACCTTGGGGTAAAACTTACTAGTTTGTTTCTTGGTGTTAAGGATATAACAAGCACAACCAAAAGCATGAAAATAACTAATGTTTAACTTTTTTGTCCATAAAAAGTATTTTCCAATAAGGGTTTCATGAGAAATCTTTTCTATACATAACAAGTAGTGTTTATTGTCTTTGACCATAAGTGCTTCGGTAAGGAGTTTTCATATAACATGGTTCTAACCATCTCTTCGAGAGTTATGTTATTTCTTTCCATGACCTCATTATGTTTAGGTGTTCTCGATGAAAAGAAATTGTAGTGTATACCATGAGACTCATAAAACATCTTTAATTCTCCATTTTTGAACCCAATGTCGTGATCACTTCTAACACTAGAGGTAGAAACTCTTCTCCATATGTAATGTAATCTCTTAAGGAATAACTTCAAACACCCTAGATGATTCATTCTTATGACAAAATAGAACAGAGATGAACAAAAGAGTAAACTGAAGACAAAGGATATGAGAATGAATATCTTTTCTTTCTTATTATTCAAATCAAAACAAATGGTCTGAATATATACAAGTAGTACACTCATTCTAGTGTTTAACTAAAGAGGGAAATAATCAATATTAAATACTAGAATCATAACACACAAAGATAAAATAAAGGTTATTCCCTTCTATAAAGAGAAATAACTGATAATTAGAAAAGACACCCAATTATTCTTTTCTATAAAGAGAAGCAACTGATAATTAGAAAAGACACCTAATTATTCTTCTCTATAAAGAGAAACAACTGATAATTAGAAAAGACTCCCAATTAATATTAGGATCCTTCTGTAACTCTGGTATCCGTATCCTCTAATACCCCACCACAAGCTGGAGAGCAAATATTGATGAGACCCAGCTTGGAACAAATATTCTTAAAATATTGAAGACTTAAAGCTTTGGTATAAATATCAGCCAGTTGCTCTGCGGTGGAAATGGGAAGCAAATGGATGAGACCCTTCTTTAATTTTTCTCTGACCACGTGACAATCTATTTCTATATGTTTTGTACGCTCGTGAAATACTGCATTTGCTGCAATGTATCTTGCTGAGTCATTGTCACAGTATAAAAGAGATGGTTGCTCAAAAGGAACTTTGAAATCTTGAAGAAGATAAGTTAACCATTGAATTTCACATGTAACAGTGGCCATTGCCCTGTATTCAGCTTCACAAGAACTCTTTGATACTGTTCCTTGCTTCTTTGATTTCCAAGATATGAGAGAATTCCCAAGATACACACTAAAACCAGTCACTGATTGTCTTGAATCACTATAGGTGCCCCAATCACTATCACAAAAGGCTTTCAGATGAACAGAGGTAGTGGAAGAGAAAAATAGACCAAGACTTGGAGCCCCTTTGATATATCTGAGAATTCTAATTGCTGCATTATAGTGAGCAATTGTAGGCTTAGCAAGAAACTGAGAAAGTTGTTGCACAGAAAATGTTATGTCAGGTTGGGTATTAGTGAGATACATAAGCCTTCCAATCAATCTTTTGTAGGCTTGAATATTTGTGAAAGGAATACTTCCAGTAGAAGAGAATTTCTCATGATTATCAATAGGAGTGGGCGCAGGTTTGCAAGCTAAAAGACCTGCATCGGTTAATAATTCCAATGCATATTTCCTTTGATTTACCATTATTCCTGTCTTACTTCTTGCTATTTCGAGACCAAGAAAGTATCTTAAATTCCCAAGATCTTTAATCTTGAATGTCTGATTCAAGGCTTGTTTAATTCGAACAATCTCTTCTTTATCATTTCCTACCAATATTATATCATCCACATATACCAATAATGCTGTAAAAGATCCTTCAGAAGAATTAATGAACAAGGAATGATCATTCATAGATTGAGTATATCCCATAGAAAGCAAAAAGGATGACAGTTTCGCAAACCATTCTCTGCTGGCTTGTTTAAGGCCATATAAAGCCTATTTTAGTTTACAAACTTTTCCTGGTGGAATAGAAGTCAATCCAGGAGGAGCAACCATGTATACATCTTCTTTCAAATCTCCATGTAAAAAGGCATTGTTTATGTCTAATTGTTTCAATTCCCAATTATAAATAGAAGCTAAAGAAAAAAGCAACCTTATGGTCGTCATCTTTGCTACTGGAGAGAAAGTATCAAGGTAGTCAATTCCTTCTGTTTGTGTATATCCCTTTGCCACTAACCTTGCTTTATACCTTTCAATTGTTCCATCAGCCTTATATTTTATTTTGAATACCCATTTGCAACCTATGGCAGCTTTATTCTGAGGCAGAAGAACAGTCTCCCAAGTTTGATTTGACTCTAAAGCAGATATCTCACATTGTATAGCTTTTCTCCAACAGTCATGTTTCACAGCTTCAGAATAAGTGTTTGGCTCAACATGTGAAGAAAGAGACATAACAAAAGATTTGTAAGAAGGTCATAAATTGTTACAAGACAAAACAAAATTCAAATGATATTTAACGCTTGAAGATGTACTGGAAACATTAAGATTACAATGATAATCCTTTAAATACTCAGGTGATTTTTTTATTCTTGTGCTCATTCGGACAAATGGATCTGATTCAGAACTTTGTTCTATATCATGATTTTCATTGAGGTTTTGGTCTATATGGGAACACTCTTCTTCTGAAACCTCAATTTGTGACTCACAATTATTATCACTGCTATTTTCAACATTATCACAAGGTGTATTATCACAAGGTGCAAGAATGGCTTGTGATGGCTTGTGCAAGAATGTTTCAAATTTTCTTCTATTTGTTGACAAGGTGCTAGCATAACATAAAGAACCAAACACCTTTAATCTATTAAAATTTGTCTAGGAAGAATATACACATATATATAGAATAGTCATCTACGATGACCAAACCCTATTTCTTTCCACTTAGCCTAAGCATTCTCACGGGTTCAAATATATCCATATGCAAGAGCTATAAAGGCCTAACAATTGAAACATAATTTTTTTTATTTAAAATAACTCCTTAACCATTTTCCTTTCTCACATGTCGCACAAAGAAAATTAGTTTTCTATGAAAGATTGGATAGTCCTCTTACAAGATTTTTCTTAGAAAGCTTTGAAATATATTTCAAATTTAAATTTCCAGTATTTTTATGTCAAAGTCATCTCTCATCTTCTTTGGAGAGTAGACATGTAGCCTTCTACTTGCTTAGATATATTAGATCAATCTCGTAGTCTTTTTTTTTTTTCATTAGCAATAAAGAATAATATAAATGGGAGTACTAGGGGCATACCAATCCTTTTACAAAATCCTAACAATATACAAAAATTGTGTTCTCAATGTTTGTTGCCTATATCCCTCCAAAAATTGAGTATCACTACCACCTATAAAAGCCAAGAGATTGTAATCTAACTAGATAGTGATTTTTATTAAGGGAGACCATGTAACCATCATCACACAATTGAATTATGCTAGAATTTATATTTGAGTCCTGCAACGTAAAGAACATTTTCAATGGAGACAAGGGAAGATATACCTATTATATTGATTTTGAAGATCTTGCTCTATTGAATTATACCTATTATAACCATATCTCTTTATGTTGAGGAATGTAGACTTTGTTCCTGTCATGCATTACAGGAATCCACTATTCAAGAACTAGCTTAGTCTAGGGCCTTCTCCCATATAATAAATTTGCAACTATTGCTTATATATTTTATTGAAACTATTAAGAAGATCTTCATAGGAGATATCCTCCTCATGAGAGCGATAAGTCAGATGTTATTTCTAAAAAGAAATCAAGATTATAAAGTTCCTTATTTTCAGTATCTGCCATTGAGTAAAGATTTTCCTATTCTGCCTTTAACACTGAGTTTGACTCTATGTCTTAGTCTTCCCAAACAAGGACTAAAATTTTCTCCTTGAACCTAGGATTATTTCTAAGCTTCGAACATTATGCCCTCATGTGCCTAGGTTTTTACATTCATAGTAAATGACTTCTTGACTTTCTACATCTCTATTATTTTTGGTGAAATCCACTTTCTTCTTGTTAGAAATCTTATGGTTCTCAATCCTTTACATTTAAGAATATGCTTGAAATTCCTTGACATTAATGATATATCATTTTGAGTTGAGTTTTCTGTTTCAGCTTTCTTCTTCTAAAGCCTTCAACTTTTGTGTCCCTCTTCATCTGGTGTATAAGTTATTTGTGGTAGATTTTGTAGTTAGACCCTTATTAGACATTGTTGGGGTCTCTTTTTGGTTGTTACTCTAAATGTGCACTTTATGATAAGAAATTTCTATAAATATGAGAGAAATCGATATTTAGGAAACATTCTTAATAATTTTGTATGCGAGGAATTGATATGAATTATTTTTATACGTGCATCCATGTTAATTAAGATGAAATGTTATATGTTTTTATTCATTGAAAATACATAAGAGTGAGAAGGATTAATCTCAATCCAATTTTCCCAATTTAATCATCTAAATCATTTACTTTGTTTTCATGTAATTTCTTACAAATTCATTATACAAACAATCTTTCAAACAACCTTTTACACAATTTCTTATATTTAGTGAATGTTATACTTGAGATTTTAGAATTGTTCCTTCTAGGTTTGATATCCGTCCTTCGGGACAATTTATTACTTTTGACTCGGTACACTTGCCGTAAAATACTCATCAAGTTTTTGGCGTCATTGTCGGGAAACAATTTTAATTTTAGAGTAAGAATTCCTAAATATTGTAAATATTTTAATTTTTAATTTTTTAATTTATTTTATTTTCATTTTTTTTTTAAAATTTCATAAGTTCTAAATTTTCTTATTTTATTGCTAGCTACTTTTTGTGTTGATCCTTGAGTGACTTGTCTTATATGATATTAAGAGGATAGGTTTTTAAAGATCAATTGCAATTTGAATAAAAAATTGATAAGGTAGCTCAGAATAATAGGGTGAAAAAAAGAAAATAAAAACAAGGAGACATTAGAGAAGAATCATCAACCACTTCACCCATTCACATTGAAATTTTTTAAGAAAGTACTATGGTTGAAGAGCAAACACCACAACCTAAAAGAAGTTTTGGATATTATGTTATGCAACAGGGGCCAAGAAATTTTTCTAGTATTGCAATACTTGCTACCACTAAGGCCTTCGAGATGAAACTTGCATTCCTCAGTCTGATCTGTAGCCATCAATTTACCACAATTGACTATGAGGATCCATATACACATTTGTCTACATTCGATGAATAGGTGGGAACAATGATCTTTCAATCAGGTGATATTAAATTTTTTTTTATCTGCGTTTGTTTCCTTTCTCATTGGTAGGAAAAGATAAGGAATGACTCAAATCCCATATAAATCAGAGTCTCACCAATTGGAAAGATGTAGAGGAGAAATTTTTACAAATATTTTTTCCACTATCGCACTACATCAAAGCAAAATCTGACATTTTATGTTTAGACAAGGATCAGATGAAGCCTTTTGTGAAACATGAGAGATATTCAAATTATGTTGAGAAAATTCTCAAATCATGGGTTTTAAGATATTGTACAATTAAATATCTTTCATAATGACCTAAGATTGAATACAAAATGCTTCTGGATGTTGTAGTTGGTGGTACAATGATGATTGTTGATGTAGAGCAGGCGAAAAAGATTATTGATGCATTGACATTAATAAATTATCAATCCCATAATGGTAGACAAATTGAGCCAAATAAAGGGATGTTGGACCATAATACTTCAAATGCAATTTTGGCTCAGAACAAATTTTTGACACAAAAGATGGAAGCACTGGCGAAACAAATATCTAAGTTGTGGTAACAATTACAAGTTGTGCATTCTTAACAAAGCCATATTCAATCCATGAAGTGTGATTTTTGTGGAGGAGATAATCCAAATGGTCATTGTCCTTTTCAAAATAATCCATCTGAAGAAGAGATCCATTGCATGACCAATGAGGGAAGACAAGGTGGGTTCTCCAAGAATAATAATTATCCTCAAGGTTAGAGAAGCAATCAGAATCAAAGTTTTGGGTGGAAACAAGATATTGGTCCATGTAACAAGAAAAACCCTTTTCATCAACAACAACCACTATATCTTCAGTTCAAGAGAGAACAAGTAAATTGGAGGATACCTTGGAGAAAATTATACAAGAAACACTTTCTAATAAGAAGAATATTGACACTTCAATTAAAAGCTTGGAGACACAAGTGGGACAGATTGCAAAGCAATTGGAGGACGCTTAGAATGGTCAATTTACAACCAACACATAGACAAAGTTGAAGGAGCAATGTAAGTCAATTACTACTAGAATTAGAATAGTTATAGGACAAGGAAATGGTGACAATTTGATTGTTTGTGGGAGAAAAAAGATGAGGAAACAAAAATTGAGTGTGAGAGAAAAGAAAAAGAGAAAAAGAAAAGAAAAAAATAGTGTACATATATAAAAGAAAAAAGAGAAAAAAAATTGAGAATACAAAGAAGAGTGCTCCAATTCTATATTTACCTTAACCACATGCTCCATCAAGGAAGGATTAAGAACGACAGTTTATCAAATTTCGTGATATCCTTTAAGAAATTGCATATCAATATCCATTTTATTGAAGCTTTGGAATGGATGCCCATTTATGCCAGGTTTATGAAAGATCTGTTGACAAAAAAAAGAAGGTTTAAGGAGCAAGAGATAATGGAATTAGAAACTGGTTGCAGTCTCATCATCCATAAATCTTTGCTAGAGAAATCTAGAGATCTAAGGAGTTTTACTTTGCCAGTCACAATAGGAAATTTTACAGTTGGAAAAGTATTATTAAATCTTGGAGCAAGTATAAATCTCATGCCTTTATCCATGCTGAAGAAAATTGAGGATGTTGAAATACTACCTACAAGGATGACATTACAGTTAGCTGTCAGGCCAATAAAGTATCCAAACAGGGTGGTTCAAGATATTTTGGTAAAGTTGGACAAATTCTATTTTCCAAATGACTTTATAATCATTGACATAAAGGAAGATGTTGAAATTCCTCTCATTCTTGGATGCCCATTTATGAAAACTACAAAGATTATGATTGATGTTGACAAAGGAAAGTTGAAAGTCTGAGTACAAGATGAAGAAGTTAGCTTTAATGTGTTTGAAGCTAAGAAACATCTAGTTAGCCATAAATATTAAATTAGGGTGGATGTATTGATGAATTGTAATGGGAGAATCAAATGCAAATGTTTGATACTGACCCATTGATAAAAGCAGTCCTCAATAATATTGAAGATCTAAAGGAATGGGAAGAAAAAGAAGTCAATAATTGCTTATAAGACTTGGAGAAGGAAAAAGAGGTTTACCTGGAGCTTTTTGAAGAGCCAGAGTTGATTAAAGATAGTCCTCTTTGAAAAATTGAAACAAGTTTCATCTCATATGAAGTATGTTTTTCTTGCAGAGAGTGGGGAGAAGCCAATTATCATAAGCAATCTTTTATCAACAGAAGAAGAACACCATGTAATAGAAGTGTTAAGAGTAAATAAAGAAGCTATAGGGTGGACTTTTACAGACTTGAAAGGTATAAACTCATCATATTGTATGCATAAAATTCATATGGAGTAAGATTTTAAACTTGTAGCTCAACCTCCAAGGCACCTGGATCCTACCATGAAGGAAGTTGTTAGGAAGGAAGTGCAAAAGCTTTTGGAGGTAGAGATGGTTTATCCCATTTCAGACAATGATGTGATTCCACTAGCACAATTAGAATGATTCTTGACATTCTTAGGAATCATCTTGAGTTGGTTATGAGATAAGCACTTTATCATAGAATTGGATCAAGGTTCTATGAACAAGAACTCACCAAAACTAGTGCCAAAACACAAACTCATATGGAAGTTCCAATTATTGTCAAATTGAACCGATTAAAGTTGAAGAAAAGGCAAATGCACCGAACATAATACTTAAGAATTGAAATGAACCGAACATATGAGCTAGAAAAACAAAGGAACAAGATGAATGGACAGAAACATCAAAGGACCGAACCAAAAACAGCAAAACAACAAGAACACCGAACATAAATTTCAAAGAAGCAAACTAAGACATGAACAATTAAAGAGGAAGAAGGAAGGAGAAGAGAAAGCTCATGAAGATGGATGTATGGTTGGATGATCACGCCACTAGGAGGATGGAGACTCCAAGATAAGTGTGCAAGCCGCCACTTGAGGTAACCATGGAACCATCAAGATAAGACTAGTGAAGAAGGCACAAAGCTCTCCAATGCTCTCTCAAAATATGAGTATAGTTTCTTTAGTCTAAATTCCAATCTGAAATGTACAAGGGCAACACCTTTATTTATAGCCTAGAGGTGCTGAAATGCAAGCTAAGAGAATTCAAAATTTCCTCCTAAAAACAAATGCAACCGGTGCCTAAAACAAGTCATGAGGAAGGTGTGATCTCTTCTCTCACTTTGGCACCTCCTTATTTACTCCTACACCTATCTACTAATGCACCCCCCTTCCTAAGACTCCTAACTAAAGACTAAAAGATGCTTTAACAATAGAGGTTTCTAATGTTTCCCTCTAAGCACCTTCAACCAAAGAAATTACAAAAAGAGAAAATAAACGTTCCCTAGCTCCTAAAGCTTTGAACATGCTTCTTGTAAGCCTTTGAGGTGGGCTTTGACCTCCATGGGCGTCCTCCACTTGAGCCTCAACCTCTTCATGCTCTTGATGATTGGCCTCCATGTCCACTTGAGCTTGATCTCCATCATACTCCCCGAGTTGGAGAGAATTCGACCACGAATTCTGGAGACCTACAGAAAAAGGAGTTAGATCGCTGACATTAAAAGTATGACTACCTAAGAATGTATCAGGCATATCTAACTCATAAGCATTGTCATTAATCCTCTTGAGGATTTGGAAAGGTCCATCCCCTCGAGGCATTAGTTTGGACTTCCTTTGAGTAGGAAAACGATCCTTCCTCAAGTGAAGCCAAACCCAATCTCCCTCATCAAACAACAATGCTTTTCTCATTTTATTGGCAAGTTCAGCATAATTGCCAACCTTCTTCTCAATTCTCTTCTTGATGTCTTTATGCAAAGTTTTCACAAAAGAAGCTTTTTCATCCCCATCTTTGCACAAGACATCTCCAAGAAGGGGAATAGGAAGAAGATCAAGAGGTGTTAAGGGGTTAAACCCATAGACAACCTCAAAAGGAGAATGTGAGGTGGTAGAATTTACTACAAGATTATATGAAAACTCAACATGGGGTAGTAAATTCTCCCACACTCTAGGATTCCCCGAAATAAAACATCTCAATAGTTGTCCCAAAGTTCTATTAACCACCTCGGTTTGACCATCAGTTTGTGGGTGGTAAGTGGTAGAAAATAAAAGCTTAGTCCCAAGCTTGCCCCACAAGGTCTTCCAAAAGTGACTCAAGAACTTGGGATCTCTATCGGACACTATAGATCTAGGGATCCCATGCAAGCGAACCACTTCTTGGAAGAAGAGGTTTGCAATGTGGCATGCATCATCCACTTTGTGGCAAGGAATAAAGTGAGCCATCTTTGAAAAACGATCCACTACCACAAAAATGGAGTCCTTTCCCTTTGATGTCTTTGGTAATCCTAAGATGAAATCCATAGATATATCAACCCAAGGCATTGAAGGGATAGGAAGAGGAGTATATAAACCATGGGGATGCATTTTAGACTTAGCTTTGCGGCAAGCTATGCATTTATCACACAAACTATGAACATATTTATGCATATGAGGCCAAAAGAAATGTTCATGCAACACATCCAAAGTTTTAGCAACCCCAAAGTGACCCATTAAACCCCCCTCATGAGCTTCTCTAACAAGAGATAATCTAATAGAGCATTGAGGAACACAAAGACGTTTTCCTTTAAAAAGAAAGCCATCTTGTATAAAAAAATCTTTGTGTCCTCCTTTAAGACACTCTTGATAGATGAGAGAAAAATCAAGGTCATCATGATAAAGTTCCTTAATGTGATCAAAACCAAGATATTGAGAGCTTAAAAGATTTAGCAAAGTGTATCTTCTAGAAAGTGCATCCGCCACAATGTTCACTTTGCCTTGCTTGTGTTTGATCACATAAGGAAATTGCTCAATGAATTCCACCCACTTAGCATGCTTCTTGTTAAGTTTGTTTTGGCTTTTCAAATACTTAAGAGATTCATGATCACTATGTATCACAAACTCTTTGGGAAAAAGATAGTGTTGCCAAGTAAACAAAGCCCTAACAAGTGCATATAATTCCTTATCATAAGTGGAATAATTGAGATGACTTCCCTTCAATTTCTCACTAAAATAGGCTATGGGGTGGCCCTCTTGAAGGAGAACAGCCCCAATACCTATGCTTGAAGCATCACACTCAATCTCAAATGTCTTAGTGAAATTAGGAAGGGCCAAGATGGGAGCATTAGTCAATTTTTCTTTCAAAGTTTCAAAAGTTTTTTGTTGTGCTTCTCCCCATTGAAAGACCACATCCTTTTTCACTATGTCATTGAGTGGTGCGGCAATGGTACCAAAGTTTGGGACAAATCTTCTACAGAAAGAAGCAAGTCCATGAAAACTTTGGACCTCATTCAAAGTTTTCGGTGTAGGCCAGTTTTGAATGGCCATCACCTTTGTTTTGTCCACATGGACCCCTTTGCAACTTACAACAAACCCTAGGAATTCTATATGATCAAGAGCAAACATACATTTAGCAAGATTAGCATACAAATGTTCCTTCCTAAGGGTTTCTAAAACTTGCCTAACATGCAACCTATGGTCATCCAAAGATAAGCTATAAATGAGAATGTCATCAAAGTAAACAACAACAAACTTACCAATGAATGGTCTAAGAACATGATGCATGAGGCGCATGAAGGTACTTGGTGCATTAGTTAGACCAAAGGGCATAACTAACCACTCATATAAACCAAAGTTGGTCTTAATAGCCGTCTTCCATTCATCACCCGGTTTGATACAGATTTGATTGTAGCCGCTTTTAAGATCAATCTTTGAAAAGATTTTTGAACCATGTAATTCATCCAACAAATCATCTAGTCTAGGGATGGGATGCCTATACTTAATGGTAATGTTATTGATGACCCTACAATCCGAACACATTCGCCATGTGCCATCCTTTTTTGGCACTAAGATGATAGGCATAGCACAAGGACTCATGCTATCTTGAACCCACCATTTCTCAATCAAAGCCTCAACTTGTTGGCGAATTTCCTTGGTTTCACTTGGATTGGTCCTATATGCTGGACGGTTTGGTAAAGAAGAGCCCGGTATCAAATCAATTTGGTGCTCAACCCCTCTCAAAGGTGGAAGTCCATTTGGAGGATCTTGAAACACATCTTGAAACTCTTCTACCAAATTTTCCAAGCAATGAGGACTATCAACAAGTGATTCTACTCTAAGAGTTCTAGGGATGGCTAAAAAAAGAGGATGATGAGCCACTATTTCCCTTTCAATTTCATGCCTAGACACAAGGAGTGTAGGCTTAGAACTCTTATCTTTTTTATCTTTTTCACTCTCCCTCTTTTTCTTCATTATAACTTGGTCCTCATGGACTTCTCTAGGAGAGAGAGATTTTAAAGTAACCTTGTGACCATGGAATTCAAAAGAAAGTTTGTTGGTAAAGCCATCATGTAAAACTTTTCTATCAAATTGCCAAGGCCTTCCCAAAAGAACATGAGTGGCTTCCATGGGCACAACATCACATAATACCTCATCTTTGTATTTTCCAATTGAGAAATGGATGAGGACTTGTTTATTTACAACTATTTCTCCTACTTCACTAAGCCATTGTAATTTTTAGGGCTTTGTATGAGAGATAGTAGGCAATCCAAGCTTATCTACTACTATTGTACTAGCCACATTTGCACAACTACCCCCATCCACTATCAAAGAGCAAATGTTGTTTTGAATAAGACATCTTGTATGGAAAATATTTTCCCTATGACTTTCATCAAAAGGTTGTGAAACTTGTCCAAGAAGTCTTCTCACAATTAACAAATCCCCTTCAAGTGGACATTCACTCTCTTCCTCACTAGATGCACTAGAATGCAATGAATGCTTAGGAGAATCCGAATCATGCTCACTCACTACAATGCCTTCATGCATGTACATACTTCGTTTAGAAGGGCAATTAGCAGCTATATGACCATAACCCATACATTTAAAACATTTAGTATTAGACGTTCTAGTGGGTGATTTAGGCCTAGAAGTAGATGGCTTAGTTTCCTTGGGTTTGAAAGAAGAATCTTTGGAAGGAAATTTAGAAAAAGACTTTTTGTTTCTCCAAGACTTGTTGTAGTAACCATCATTGGGAGCATTTTTGAAAGAATTTTTCTTAGCAAGTTGGGCTTCCACCTTCATTGCAAGATGAACTAAGGAACCCAATGATGAATACTCTTGTAACTCAACAATGTCTTGAATATCCTTCCTAAGACCACTCACAAACCTAGCAATCATAGCTTCCTCACTTTCTTCTAATTCAATTTTAAGCACAAGCGTCTCTAGCTCCTTATAATATTCATCCACATTTAGCGTGCCTTGTTGAAACCGTTGGAGTCTCAACATGAGGTCTTTCCTAAAATGTGGGGGCACAAATCTAGCGTGCATGTGATCCTTTAAAGAGTTCCAAGAGTCCACGGAAGGACCCTTGTGATAGATAATGTCCATTACAACACCATGCCACCATTTCATGGCATAATCACTAAACTCTAAGGTGGCTAGCTTAAGCTTATGCTCATCTTGTGATGTGATTCCACTAGCACAATTAGAATGATTCTTGACATTCTTAGGAATCATCTTGAGTTGGTTAAGAGCTAGGCACTTTATCAAAGAAATGGATCAAGGTTCTATGAACAAGAACTCACCAAAACTAGTGCCAAAACACAAACTCATATAGAAGATCCAATTATTGTCAAATTGAACCAACAAAAAGAGGTAAAACTTAAATCCACCAAATAGAATTGGAAGGGAAGCAAAATGAACCGAACAAAATGTAAAAGAAATGCAAAGAACTGAAAGTACTTGCTGGAAAAAGAAAAGTACCGAACCAAACACAAAGAAGAATAAGAACAGCTGCTGGAAAACTTAAAAACCGAACCAAAAAACAACAAGGCAACAAGCTAAGACAAGGAAATTAACAAAGAAGAAAGGAAGGAGAAGAGAATTGCTCATGAAGATGGATGAATGATGAATGATCTCGCCACTAGAAGTGTGGTTGCTCCTAGATGAGAGTGCTGCCGCCACTTGAGAACACCATGGATCCTTCAAGATAAGACTAGAGAAGAAGGCTCAAAAGCTCTCCAATGCTCACTCCAATTTTGAGTATAGTTTCTTTAGATAAATTCAAATCTGAAATTTACAAAGAGAGCACCTTAGGCTGAAAATTTTTGATCTTATTTGATAGACTCTAAAATAGTGACTTCATCTAGAAAAGATTGGTCAATTAAGCTTGATGAAGGTTTGTGGGCTTATGGGACTGCATATAAAACCCTTACTACTCTTTTCCATTTCAGTTGATCTATGGGAAAGCATGTCATCTTCTTGTGGAATTGGAACAATGGCATATTGGGAATTGAAGATTTAAACTTAGATGTTAAAGCTGTTAGGGAGAAGAGAAAACTCCAAATTCAAGAACTTAAGGAGATGAGACTAAATGCATATAGTTCCTCAAAGCTTTATGAGCAACGCACAAAAAATATCACAACAAGAAGATTTTGGAAAAAAACTTTCACATTGGCCAATCTATATTGTCATTTAATTTTAGATTGAAACTTTTTCTTGGAAAGCTAAAATCTAAGTGATCAGACCCTTATATTGTTAAAGAAGTTAAGCCTTATCGAGCAAGAGTTGGAGGACCCAATATCACATAGAAGTTGGCAGTGAATGATCAAAGGGTGAAGTCATATTCGGGTAATGAGAATGAATAACTCACCACTGTGATTCTCTTAAATGAATCTTAGAGAAATAGACATCAAGCTATATGACGTTAAACAAGCGCGTTTTGGGAGGCAACCTAGAATAAAATTTTATTTCTTTTATTTTTATTGTTTAATTTTTATTTTATTTTTTGCTTGGCTACTAATTGATAAAATTCATGTTACTTTTCAAAAATTGGAATTGTTTTGTAGAGAAACTCGTCGAGGCGAGGTACAGCTCGCCTGAGCGTTTCAAAATTATGTGCTAAGGAAATCCAATTATCAGTAAAGAGCTTATCTTGCTCGGCATGGGGACAAATATTTTTTTTCCAGGTGGGAGGTCCAACAAATGAAACAGGACCATCTACAATTGTAGATGAGGAGTTTAACACAAAGCATGAAGAGTTACTAAGAAGAGATGGTTGAGCATAAAGCAGAACAAAAACATTGTTTTATTTTTGAAGTTATTTCCTTTCAGTTTGTCAACATGGACGACTTGCGACAAAGGGTGGCCAAGTTCACGCAACTAAAAGAATTACGAGAATTCCAAATAAAGGTGCATGGTGCAGAAGGGAGTCAAGGATGAACGATCGAGAAGGAAGTAGATAGAGCACCCAGGTCACCTAAACGACAAAGGGATTATCTGATACCAATACGCTTTGCACAGTACACCCCACCAGCGGCAGAGCAATCCCGAATTTTTTACGAAACCCTAAATGCGGATTTGATAGAAGCACCGAAGAGGATGCAAACCATACACACATTACCAATATCATTGTAATTTTGGTCACACGACTGAAGAATGGATGTTGCTGAAAGACAAAATAGAAGAGTTGGTACAAGTCGGTCACCTAAGATGATCCATGAAAGTTAGGGAAGATTGTGGAGGACGAGAGAGAATGAATGGTACTCGAATTGACAAGAGCCGCAAAGGCAAGACCCACCACTGAGGAGAGATTGGGATAAGTTACGGGACATGTCACCAGACAGAAGACGTTCTGACTCGCCGAAAGCCGTAATCAATATAATAGCAGAAGGATTCGCAGGAGAAGGTATAACATACTCTTCTAGGAAACGTCACCTAAAAAGCTTAAGATCTGTAAACACCATCGAGATCAAGCTGAAGAGAAGCATGCCGACCATGTATGTCACCGATAAAGATTTTCGAGGTGTCGATCCCGAGCATGATGACCCTATGGTCATTAAGATTGAAGTGGCAAACTTCGTGGTTATGAAGACTCTCTTTGATCAGGGCACCTACGTAGATATCCTATACATGAAGACTTTTCGAAAGATGGGACTCTCCTAGGATGCCATTATACCGCATGACGAGCAGATGGTAGGCTTTTTAGAAGAACGTGTCGATACCTGAGGGTACATTGACTTATACACGAAGTTAGGGGATGGAGATCGAAAACACAAGACCATTAAGATAAGATGCCTCTTGGTTTATTCCGAAACGTCGTACAACGACCTTCTTGGAAGACCCTCCATAAATTAGTTAGGGACAATGGTGTCAACACTGGTGCAAAAAAGTAAAACGAATGCGGCTATTTTAAATTTATAAGGGCGGCTATATAACCGCATTTGATGAGCACGCATTTGTAAATAGAAGAGATAAGAAGGCGACTATATATAGCTGCATTCGTAAATTCAATTTATAAATGCGACTATGTAAATAGCCGCATTTATAAATCGAATTTACGAGAGGTGTTTAGGGTTTCTTTTCTTGTTTGCTGTTGATTGGGTTTCTAATCAATGTTCTTAACTTTGATCTTTTTTGAAGAACATGGTCATTATTTTAGCATTTCTTTTGATCTCTTGGTGCATCCATATTATACATCTTTGTATTTCATCCCAATGGAAGTATAGAAAACGCAAATAAAAATTTTCCAATAAAACGCAAATATATGACGAAGCAAGGGGACAACCACGACGAGGAAGGCACAACAAAAAGTGCAAACAAAAGCCTTCCCAAACATGACCTTAGCAATGACATAAAACAAAACATAAGAGAAACACAAAACATACAAAAATCAATGGTGAAGAAGAAGAGAGGAAGACAATGCTTACCGATGGCACGAAGACAATGCAAAGAAGAGAGGAAGAAAAGAGGAAGCACAATTAATGGAGGAAGCACATAAGAGAAACAAAGCACGAGAGAAATGAGAGTATCAAAACGTAAGTGGCGCTTTTTTGAATTAGGGTTAAAAAGGTTTTAAGAAGGCGGCTATTTGTAAACCCGCATTCGTAAATCAAGCGTTTTGATTTACAAGGGTGGATGTTCAAATAGCCGCACTTGTAAATGAACTTAATTGGAAAAATGCCACCGCTTTTTTTACGAAAGCGTTTGAGCGCAAAATCGCACTTGTTTATACATTTTGCACTAGTGCAAGCACACACTTAGTGATGAAGTTTCCAACCGAAGGAGGAGAATAACAACTGTAAGAGTGAACCAAAAGATGGCTTGAGAGTGCTACGCCGCTAATCTGAAGATAGTCCCCCTTTCCAAGAAGACGAATGGATGTGAATTGTATCACCGACACCGACACTGACCCCATCGATCATGATCCTTGACCAAACGATGAGCCCAGAGTTGAGCCCGAGGAAGAAACTGTAGAATGGCATATTGGTCGACAGGGGCAGAACACACGGTTGAGCGTGTTGGAAAAGGAAGGGAAGAATGCCATCACAGAGACTTTGGCTAGGTACAAGGATCTGCTCTAATGGATGACAACTGGCATAAAGGGCATTGATCCTCGGGTCATATCTCACAAGTTGTCAGTATGTGGGGATTCAAGGTTGATATCCTAAAAGAAAAGGAACTTGGGGAGGAAAGGAGGACAACGAAACGACACAAGTAGAGGTCAAAAAATTTCTTCAACTGGTTTCATCCGGGATGTAAAATATAGCACATGGTTATCAAATATCGTGTTGGTGAAAAAGAGTAATGGGAAATGGCAAATGTGTACCGACTACACAAACTTGAACAAAGAATGCCCAAAGGACGCATATCCCCTGTCGAGTATAGACCGGCTAGTCGACGACGTGGTGAGACACAAGGTGATGAGTTTCCTTGATGCTTATTCCGGGTACAACTAAATACCCATGTATGAAGCCGACAAGGAGAAAACTGTGTTCATAACTGACAAGGCCAACTTCTGCTACGAGGTTATGCCTTTTGGTCTTAAGAATGCTGAGGCCACCTACCAGAGATTGATGGACCTAGTGTTCCGAGAACAAATAGATCGAACAATTGAGGTGTATGTGGACGATATAGTGGTGAAGTCAAACAACGTAAGACAACATGCCACCGACTTGGCCGAGGTGTTCGAAAGGATGCGAACCTTCGACATGAGGCTTAAATTCGAAAATTGTGTCTTTGGAGTGGACAGAGGGAAATTCTTGGGTTTCCTGCTGACAAGCTGGGGGATTGAGGCAAACCCAGACAAATGTCAGGCGTTGGAAACAATGAGGAGTCTGAGATGGAACGATATGTGTGAAACGACATTTTCGGCGGTGAAGGCAACCCTGGAGATGCCATCTATTTTATCCAAACCAACAACAAAAGAAACCATGATGATATATCTGGTCGTATCATCGGAAGCCGTCAATGCAACATTTGTGCAAGGAAACCCTAAATAGAGGCCGATATACTTTGTAAGACGAGTGCTCCAGGATATTGTAACCCGATAGCAGCTAGTGGAAGGCCCTTGCTCTTGTGTACGCGTTCAGAAGACCAAGACATTATTTCCACAACAACAAAATCAGTTGAAATCGGATGCCCGATAAACAAGATACTCCGAAAGTTGGAGCTGTTCGGAAGAATGGTGGCATGGTCAGTGGAACTATCTAAATTCACGATAAAATACGAGCCTAAGGGACCGATTAAAATACAATGTTTAGCGGATTTTATATTTGAGTTACGGGAAGGCTATAATGAAGAAGAATTTATACGTGGAGGAAACGTTAGGCAAGAGTGGGGGAGGAGCAAGAATAGTGTTACAAGGTGAAAATTGGAGACTTGATAGAGGAATCCAATCTTGTTCAACTGTGTAAGAACAACTAGTTTGATGAATCTTGCTACCATTTGACTTTTTTTAACTTTAATTGAGTCAATTTTGTAAATATTATGTTATTGTTTGAATTAGGTGGATACTTGACATGTATCTATAACTTCTTTGTTTAATTTTACTTGCAACAATTATATCCTCTACCTTTTTACAAAATCTAATAACAACAAATATCTTCAAATTATAAGTTTTAATTAAATAAATACTTTTCAAAATCTTGACCTAATTGACTCACTTCATTCAAGATTAGGTGGGATTGAATTAGATTTAATAAAAAAAATTTAGAAGCTCAACTTAATCCAATCTATTTTTTTTATTGAATTGAGAATTGAGTTTATCCAAATTATACGGAACAAAGTGAGCGTTAATTCTGTAATATAAAATTAAATATTTAAAATAAATTACTCATACAAATATTAAATTGAGAATATTTTTTTATCAGTAAAAATAATTTAAATTAAAGTAGAACGTTTATATCGAGAATGTAATGCATATATAAAGACTAAATTAAAAAAGTAGAAAGAGTTAAGTATACGAAAGATCTAATCCGTAGATTTTACAAGATTAGAAAGCAATATTAGTTTCTACATACATATAAAAGACAAATTAAATACATACATCCTATTATTTTTGCAGCTCTTTGTAATTTAGGTAACACATAAAAAAGAAGAAAAGAAAGTATGAAACGATTCAATGGAAAGAAAGAAAATAATGGAAGCCAGAAAATGACACCACTATTAGTAGTAGCTTATTCATGCTCTCTTCTTCGTTCATATCATTGTATCTATAACCCTAAAAGTCATTACCATTAACATCATTGCTGTTTTGATCCACTACATTTTCGTACGCTTGTATCCACATGTTCATTCTACGATCAGCAGTTTTTTTTATGATTGAACTTCACAATGCTAAATAACACCACCTCATTTTTCCACCATAATATTATTATACTAGTTTCCAATTACATTGCCACGCCCATTACCAACGTTGTGCCACAATTTCATCCATCATCAACAGAACTCTTGGTCCTCGTTATCCTCAAATTTTCATTTTATTTCTCCAACAGCTAAAAGTTAGAGAATAAAAATTATTTACGTAAAAAAAGAACTTGAATGATGTGTGCATATGATACTTAGCATATAATGTACTTTCTAATATTATAAGAGCAAATCGGATTCTTGTTCACGAAGATTCCAAGTTAATTAAAGATAAATAATTTATGGACAATTCTTACTT
This sequence comes from Phaseolus vulgaris, assembly GCF_051622355.1. Taxonomy (NCBI): domain Eukaryota; kingdom Viridiplantae; phylum Streptophyta; class Magnoliopsida; order Fabales; family Fabaceae; genus Phaseolus; species Phaseolus vulgaris. Next base: position 20,801,535 of record NC_143501.1, on the reverse strand, counting down.
TATAAATGAGTTAAATTTAATTTACTTTTTAATATATGTGAAAAATAGCTCATCAATTAAAGATAAAATCCATCTAATTCTATGTGTCTGTGAGGTGAATTTGTTGTAGAAACCCTTTGACATATAAAATATTACAATTGTATTATTTGGATATGGACATTAAACTAGAGAATGTTTCTGATAATGTATTCAATGAATTGAAAATATTAGATATTGAGTGATCAGTATACACATTTAATAACAGACAAATCATGTGTGATTCTTTCCAATAAAAGGATCACAATTATATCATTTGGATAGGGATTATAGATATGATGGTGTTGGAGCGTTGTTCTTTTAAGATTGAAAAATACACTCAATGTATTTCTGAAGGACAAATTGATTTGTTCTTTTTTACAAATGCATAATTTGGATAGGGATTATAGATATGATGGTGTTGCACTAACACTTGTTTTATACTATTGAAAAATACACTGAATGTATTCTTGAAGAACAAATTCATTTGTACTTTTTGTTTGTGTATCCTTTGGATAGAGATTATAGATATGATTGTTGTTTTACCATTGAAAAGGACACTCAATGTATTCTTGAATAACAAATTCACTTGTACTTTCTTACAATTGTGTCATTTGGATAGGGGTTATAGATGTGATGGTGTTGCACTGTTGTTATTTTACCATGGAAAAGTACACGCAATGTATTCTTGAAGAACAAATTCATGTGTACTTTTTTTTTATTGTAAACGTACTTTTGAAGACTTATTGGGATAATTCACGCATGCACTATTTCATTTGGGTTGATTTTGAAATTAATTTTTCCACTACAAAAGTAGAAGTTAATCATAATTGTTTTAAAGGTGAGAAGCGAATAAAGTCCACATGATTGATTAAAATTATTATAAACTAACTCTATGAAACTTATGCTCCAAAGTTTACACTACATAAAGGTTAAAAAATTAGGATTCATCGTATCCACATATTTTTTATGTAATTTTTTCATTGAATATATAATATTGTAAACATGCGGTTTAATTATTCCCATGAAATGAAAACAAGGAAATGTGTGTGGTAATGCTTAATATCTATTTGCCAACAACCATGAACTCTTATGTTTTTCTTTAATGACTTTTGGTCGCTGCTGTTTTTTTGTAGCAGGACACAACATTTCATCTTTTGATTGTTGAGGATATTGATAAGAGATCTAGATAGATTTATATTTTTTTTTTTGTGTAAAAATTGGAACATTAGTAAAATATTTCATATTTATTTATTTAATTAATTTTTTACCGATTAAAAATATGTGCTCCTCAATTAAAGTTTCAGATAATAAAAATTATTAAAAGATATTTTTTTTATAATGACAAGTCAACACTTTCCAGTTACATTTTGTAAAGTATTTTGACTACTGCTTGAAGTAGCTAGTCAATAACACGGATATAATTTATAAACTTCGTATTAATTAATTGATTAAGGCATGCCACATCGATTCATCTAAAATGTTTTTAAAATTAAATTTTGAGCAATAGTTAAGTAAGTAACTAATAAATGAAATTGATCATACAAATTTTTTTTTACCAAAATGCGTTGATAATTGAGCATTCTTGATAGTCATCCTTTTAAATAAAGGGTTATGCAGCTACTTAATATAACCTCGAAAGAATTCAAGTATTTATAGAATTTCACAATCTCTTAATTTTGGCATCGAAAGGATAGGGAAATGGACACTCCAGACTTAACTTGTCTAGTGTGAATATTTACATAACATATCAAGAGTTGGTGTTAGACGGATAGAGTTGCGTATAGTAAAGCTCAAAACGAAAGAGAAAGAGAAGTAGCTGGCAGTCCATTTCCTCTATTACCACTATCACAGTGATCCATGAGTAGTGAGTCTTTAGACACTCCACCGCAACAACAGTAATAAGAAGAGACAACCATTATATCATCACTTGAGATGATTGTCGCTCCACCAAAGAGAAATAGAAGCAACTGTCGTGTGGCTAGAGGAGGAAACAACCCTTTGATGAAGACATAAAAAAAGCTGAAGATTGTTGTAGAACAATTGTCTACATAATATAGTAGATCATGTGAGTACTAATTCACCGTTGGATCTTCATCATAATTAATCAAACAAGTGTTAATCAATAATTCAATATCGAATCATAAGGAAATCAATACATAAAGGCTTTGTCTCCTATACTGAGGAAAAAAAAATTACAAAGAAAAAAAAAACGATACAACGTGGAGTGTGTTGTGTTCTTTTATAGGCTTTCTCTTTCCTGCAAATTCCGGATTCAGTTATGGTTTGAAATTTTGTTTCTAGTATTTATTTTCTCAAAAGTCTGTAGATTTTGTTTCTGAGATATTTTGTAGACTTTATTCTTCAATACGTTTTCACATATTTTGTCCCTCTTTCCAAAATTTGTAGATTTTTTTGTGAGATTTTATACATTTTATTCTCCAATTCTTTTTCTCAAATTTTGTTTCCAATTTTCTTTTAGATATTTTGTTTAACAATTCTATTTTAGATAAGCGAATTGGACTTAAACTAATTGTGTTCAAAACAATGAAATTTGTTGATGTCGACCAATAGCAAAAGAATCCAAAGAAGACGGTCTAACAAACCTTTCTACTGCAAACATTAGCTTAGTTTTTCAATCATCAAAGTATCTTATTTCTTTTTCAAGCTCATAATCCTAACTTTCCAAAACCATTGGAATCACCGAGAACAATGACATACAATTAAGATATCATCAAAGTAAGACAGATAAGTAGGTTAATAAGCTTAAAAATATGAATTTAATCAATAATATTTGTTAAGGTCCACTTAAACCCAATTGGGTAAATTCCAATTAAGAAAGTAAATTTATTCTCAACTATATTTCAAGAAAGATAAGATTAAATACTCTAAATGTGAGTAAAAATGTGCTCATCAAATACCCACACACTTACTCTTTTGCACTCTGAGCACAACACTTTATTAACCTCACAATTGAGAAAGCAAACACAGGATGATTAACAGTAGACCCTAAGAATGCATAAAAGTAGGCAAAATAGAACCTTTCAGAAATCTAGGAATAGTGAAAAATGTGAATGGAGAACCATGCATTTTAGAAAAGAAGATGGTAACTCAAATCAAAGGGTGAATAAAAAAAATGATAAAATATTCAAAAGATAATTCTCCAAATATCAAGTGTTTAGGTTTGTATATACACTCAAAATACTCATGCATGCAAACACTACCATAAGCTTAGCAAGACTATAATATCCACAACAATTGAATAACATGTAACTAAAGATCAAGACAAAAGTTATATAAGGTCTTCAAGTTAAAAGTGAAGACGAAATAAAAAGAGCTATATAATTCTAATACTCATTGTTGGGTCTATTATTGTCTAAGTTCAAGAGGGAGGGTGAATTGAGCTTTAGAAAAATTTCGCAAACAAAACTATTTTCTAGTAATCCTGAGAAAAAGAACAAATTTATTTTAAAAAGAACAAATTTATTTTCTGATTACTTTATCAAAACCAGAAACTTAACCAGATTAGTTTTAAATCCAGTGAGTAATTTTCTAGAACAGTGCAAGCAACTTAACACCAAAAAAGATTAAGAAAGATTTTACAACAAGAAATCCAACTTTGAATCTTTAATAACCAATCTTGAAAAGAATATGAATCTTGAAAAAAGTTATTTTAAAGATTTTATTACTCTCTTTAAACAACCAACACACATATTCAGGTATGCACAAGCAACCAAGAACTATTTCAGAATCTTGAAGAACAGTATATGACAGCCCAGAAAGAACAAATTCAATTTCAAATCAATAGATTCATTTTATTGCAGATTATCAAATATGTATAATTGAGTGCAGGGATTGAGAAGAAAAATGGCACACACAGTTTATACTGGCTCACTCATCAAGAGCTACATCCAGTCCCACCTCACACCAAGGTGGAATACACTAAATCAAATTAAAACTTTTACAAAACCTTGTGGTTCTTGAACCCTTCAAGAACAAGGCACACAATGCTGAAAAACCCTATTTCAACAGGACATACACTTCAAGAAACCCTATCAAGAAGTGCTAATACAATCACCTTTACACAAGAAAGAATAAGGAAAGAAAGCACCTGAAAAGAAGATGTAAGAAACCTAAAACATGACCACTTTTCTGCAGCATAACAATGATAGAACCTCAAACCTTGACCAAGGCACACAATGAACAAGCACACTTGAAATTCTTAAGAGAACCTTTCAAGAAAACATTCAAAGTTGTAATATCTCACTGAAAACTCTTTTATCTGTGTTCAAAAACGTGATTTCTCAGATTTTCATGTGAGATGTGCCTCTCTTTATATAGAAAATAGTTTATAACAATTTTTTAAAAATTATTTAAAAGTTGTTATAAAAAGAACAGGTTGAAGTTAAAATAAATGAATTGTTTTTCTGAACAAGCAAAAGATGATTTTTAAACCACTTCCAGCTCAGCTTAATGGTAATAAAAGGGATGAAACAAACTTTTTGGTGCCAAAACTGAATTTTGAAAAAACTTTAAAAAGAGCACATGTGCAGAAATAATCTATTGTTTTATAAAACAAACGATTTATTTTTGTGTAGAAAATTGATTTTGAGAAAACTTAAGGTAGATTTTGAGAAATCTTTTAAAGAACTTCTTGTGCTTGAGCTCACTACCTTGGTTAGGGATATGAGATAGATCACAATGCAAAAGGCTACCTTAAACAACCTCTAACCTATATTGACCACTAATTACAATATCATAAACCTTCAAAGTTATTTTCTACATCAAACACACACAATGACATGTTGTGAAGAAACTTCTTTAATCTTCAAGACTCATAAGCTATTAAATGTTAATTTTTTAGAGAATTAAACCTTGGTATTCTTTGTATCATGAAGTAACCAAGTGAGATTATTTTTTCCTCCCTTTAAGAGTTCTTTTACTTGTTTTGAGGTCTTAATCTCATAAGGAGATTAAGATGGGACAACCTTGATGGTTAATGTACTATTTATAACCAAGAGTGATTTGTGTATATGTTATATTCACATGAACCTTCAAATGTGTGTTTTATGTTAGCTGAAGTACACAAGACTGCCCAATGAACGCTTTCAACATCAAATGATCTAATATTAGTTGAGCGTTTATGGTTAAATCAAAACACATAATCAAAGTTGTAACCACAAATTGTTTGAAAGATAAAATGCAAAACATCTTTAGTAACAATGAAACTATATATTTACATTATAATTAGAACAAGTTTTATATATAAAGTGTATATCTTACAACAACGTTTATATTAGAATATAAAAAAAGGAAACAAAAGAAATATGATAGGCTATTAACTACAATTCAATCTTATCTTTATTTTTTAATGGTTCCCTTCCAAAGAGAAGTTATAAGCTCAAATGTGTCTAAGTCTTCCTTATCAAGCTTCTAGTCAACACGCATCAAGGAATGAAATGTTAAAATAAAGTAGCTGACAAAGTCCATTGATGAAGATCATATCATAACAAATGTCATGAAGAAATAATCATCTTCAAAGTCTTACATAAAGGAATCAAGATGAAGAAGTATAATACCTAGATACAGAAAAGTGTTATACAACCCTATAGTTTTCGTAAGATTCTTGGTGTTCTTTGTGGATGAGCAAAACCTTTGTAATACTTCACTACGTGGAGCAACATAGTAAGCTTAAATTTTTCTCTCTATGAGAGTTTCTTATTACTTGTTTTAAGATCTTAGTCTTTGGGGGAGATTAAGATGTGATAACCACAAATGGCTTTTTACTTGTTTGCAATCATTGAATTGATCTTACATGAGAACTAGAAATAGTTTGTGAGTTTTGGTGAACTAATAAGTGTTGAAATGTTTTAAAATCATATCAAGTTAGGCATTCATAATGAGTAGATTACACGGAAAAATAACTTGAAAATAATGTAATTCCCCACAAAGTAAGCTTCAATCAAAATAAGAATAGAAGGAGAAAAATTTCATGAATCTTGCAGAAAAAGAAGAAAAAATAGAAAACAAAAATAATAAGAAAGATTTACAAAGATACTTTAATCCCAACACTTGTGCTAAAACTAATAACCTTCTCTCGTGTTTTTGTTTTGTTTCAATCTTGCTAATATTTTATTATGATTATTATAGTTATTTTATGACATCTATGCAACCAACTTTTATCATATTCTCACTTCATTTTGAAAGTTATTACTACTCTGGTAATCTTTAATTCATGTGGATACGGCAACCTCAGTTGTACTACATTTGACTTGGTTTGCTTGACGAGAAAATAATTTGAAATTTGCGCCCATTAAGTTTTATAGCGGCATTGTCATTCATTAATTGAACTACCAATAGTTAAATCTTTCACTCTAAAGAAGTATATAGTTTAATTTTGTGAATAACTTTAACCATTTTCATTTTATCTTATTTAATTTTAGTTGTTATTTTATTACTTTTTACTCTTGTCTCCTTTAGAAATATCTTAATTTTATGCTAACAAGATGTAATACCTCTTTATAAGATATATTTTTTTTCAGGATATTGATAAAACTTTTGAGAAAAGAAAGAAATAAGCTCAAACAAAATCAAGGAGATCAAGAAAAATAACCAAATCTAACCATATCCCATTCTCAATATCACAAACCCGAACTAAGGATATGGATGAAAACAGAAACAATGAAGGAGAGAGGATTGTAAATCCTCAAAGAACAAAATCAGGAGAATATGTTATGCAACAAAGACCAAGATACTTTTCAAGCATAGTTATGCCTTCTACAACAAGATACTTGGAAACGATGCCAACATTCTTGAGCTTAATAAGTAGCCAACAATTCATAGGAATGGATCATAAGGACTCTTACAATCATTTATCCGTTTTCTATGAACAAGTTGGAACTATGAGATTTGAAGAAAGGAACTTGGAAACAATCTACTTAAGACTGTTCCCTTTCTCACTAGCAGGAAAAGCAAAAGAGGGACTTTAATCGTACCCCAACCACAAATTAAATAACTTGAATGATATTAAAGAAAAGTTATTAAACAAGTTTTTTCCACTCTTTCGCTTTATAAAAGCTAAATCTGACATTTCCATATTTAGGAAAGCGCCAAATAAGCCCTTAAGTGAAGCTTGGGAGCGCTTCAAGATTCTACTAAGAAGATGCCCTAATCACATATTTAAAAACATAGCCCATCTAAGTATATTTCATAATGATTTAAGGTCTAACACTAAAATAATATTAGATGTAGCAGTCGAAGGAACTATGATGGTAGTAGATGCAAAGCAAGCAACAAAAATCATAGATACTCTGGCTTCAACAAACTACCAAGTACAACATGACAGACAAGATGGTCAGAAGAAAAGAGTTCTAGAACTAAGAACCACTAATGCACTCCTAGCTCAAAACAAAATTCTGACCTATCAAATTGGAGCCTTGACTAAGCAAACATCAAAGTTGTCTCGACAATTATATGCCACCAATTCCCCCCAAAACCCAAACTCAACCAAAGACATGTGAAGCTTGTGGAGAAATTCATTCTCCTAGTCAATGTCCCTGTGACCCCATGACAATAGAAGTTCAGTACATGAAGAATCAAGGAAGGAAAGACTGGAGGAGCAATCCAAACCAGAATTTTAGATGAAAACAAGACAATTTTCCTCCAATAGACATCAACCCTACCAACAACCACAACAACACTATCCTTCGTTACATGAGAGAACATCAAAACTAGAGGATAAGCTAGAAAAATTCATGCATGCCTCCTTGACAAATCAAAAGAATATTGAAGCTTCACTAAAAAAACCCATCATAAAAAATGAAATTTCAGATTTTTTTTTCATTCATATCAACATAATGGAAGAGAAAATATATTTTACGTATCCGCAAAATTTAACAACTTTTCAAAAAATGATGGAAACAAAATTAGATATCTTCACAGTAAATAAATTTTCCTATGATGATTCATCTAATCCTAGAAACAAAAATAGGGTGGTTGGTTAAGCAAATAATTGAGCAACAACAAGGAATATTCACAACCAACACACAAATAAACACCAAGGGACATTGTAATGTACTCCCACCAAAAGGTATGGAGGTTGACATTCACAAATCTAGTCATTTAATATTTCAAAAGGATGTAGGTCAGTTTGAAAAAATTCAAGAAAAAAAAAGGAATGGAAGAAAAAGAAAAAGAAAAAAAATAGTGAAAGAATGAAGGAGAGTAAGAAAATGGAGGAAGAAAGAGGAAAAAAGAGTAGGAAGTGGAAGAGCAAAAAGAAAATATTGTTTTTATGAAAAAAGATTAAATGAAGAGAAAAATAAATTTGTGATGAGAGAAAGAGGATGGATAAGTGATGAGTGTAATGAGCTAATACACCAAACCCTACCAAGAAAAGCCAAGGATCCATAGAGTTTTACAATTCAAGTAGCTTTAGGAAACCTTTATGTACATAATGCATTGTTACATTTAAGGGTTAGTATAAATTTTATTCTTGTCTCCTTTATGAAGAAGATAGAATGAGGGACCATGAAACCAACCAACATGACCTTAAGAATGGAAAATAGAAGTGTACAACAACCATATGCAATAAATCAAAGATGTGCTGGTAAGGATTGATAAATTCATATTCCATGTTGATTTCATGGTCATGGATATCGAAGAATGCAAAGAAGTTCCCCTAATTCTTGGAAGGCCTTTGTTGAAAACTGCAAGAATGGTGATTGATGTTGATAAAGGGAGGCTTACATTACAAAAAAAGATGAAGAGGTTAAATTGGACCTATGGAAGAATATGCAACAATCACAACCTCAAGGGACATGATTTACCATAGCAATGGTTGAGGAACTACCAAAAGAAAAGAACAAACAAATGTATGAAAATACACACAACCATATGCTTGAAAGAATGAAGGGACAGTAATTGAAACAATTAAACAAAGAATCAAGTGCTTGAAAGCCTTGGCAATGCATGGAATGATTGAATCAACACAAAGAAAAAGGGATAAGCAAATTATGCAGAAATTTTTCAAAAACTCATAAAAGTTTCATTTTTGCATAATTCATTCACGCTAACAAATAGCATTCAAGATTGATCATAACATTTTATGTTCAATCTAAAGTTAATTTTCTCAAGCCTTGAACAAAACGCTTAAGCCAATTTCTCATCAAACAAGGAAGATTTAATCTGTTGTGCAATTCCATCAAGCCCAATTCAAAGCGCTTAAGAAAAATATCTTTGGAAGAAAGGATTACTCTTGGGTATGAATTCACTGAGCTAATGGTGATGTGTTAAGGAACAAGTATGTTTAAGAAGGTATACATTTTAATTCACTCAAGCCAACACCAATTCGTTAGAGCCAAAAAAGGATACACTAAGAGAATTATGAAAAGGAGCAGTTATATTTTAAAATTCTAAAAAATTCACTAAGCATAATAGAGTGCACCTAGCACTCTGCAACACACTATAAAAGTTATTCAAATGAATAACTTTAGTTAAGTTCTCATTCTAGTTTTTTTCTAAATCCCTTTTCTTCCAAAATTTTCCTCACTTTCATTCCATGTCATTTTAAGAATCCTCCATCATATATTATACATTCGAGCCTCAAGATTTCTTCCAAAAAAGCTTTAGACTATGTAAGAAAAAAAAAATCCTTCCACAGATCATTCTGCACAGTTCTCAATCCACTTAAGGATGCACTCAACACACATGTACCTGTTAAACCTGAAGTCTTTAACATGATGTTGTTTGATCATCCTTTACATTTGAAGTTTCTCGTTATTTCCATTTCAATCAACTTTTGAGTTTTCATAAAAATTTTAAACGTGGATAACACATGGATCTTGAAATTTTTCTGATAAAAAAGGTACTAACATGTGCCAAACTTTAGTAATATTTCATATTAAAATATAGACATTTATGAGTATTAATTGCTAAAATAAGTATAAAATAACCCCTAATTTATGAATTTATACATTTTCACATATTTTGCGATTTGTAATTGAATATGAACGATTTATTCCCAAATTTTGTGTTAATTTCAGGATTATAGGGAAAAGTATGAAGATGATTGGGCAAAAGGAAAATATACAAAGATAAAAAGAGAAAGTTAGAATGCATCAACACTAACCAAAGCTGCCCAAACACGCAAAAGAGCCATCTCACCACTAGGGGAGCTCACTCAAGTGAGTTATATCTCGCTTGAGTGAGGTAGCACCAGTGAAGTTGGGTTGGACAACATTTTGCTCGCTCAAGCGAGCTCCTTCTCGCTTGAGCAAGAATCCACTTAAGCTCAATCAAATTAGGTTAAATAGGGGGCTTGAGGCACAACCATAGTGTGCAAGATTGGGAGGAAAACACCATTGAGTGACTTGAAACCCAATTGGGAGAATAAGAGGCGTGAGAAACATTAGAGGTGGTAGTCGTCAAGGAGAAACATTCTGGATCTTCTTTTCATGCTTTCCCTCCATGTAATAGTCATCATAAGTGGTTAATTCTACCTTTTGGGATTGAGAGTAATCTGTTTAAATTCTTATGTATTGGGTAATATCTTAACATAATATTTTGTCATTGATTGATTATTGGTATTATTGTTTTGCTTATAATTCTTGATATAGAATCTTAAATTTGACTGGAAAGTATGTTTAGGGTTCTGACCTAATAAATAATACTTAACATATTTGAGTGATAGGAATAGACTTTAAATATTAATTGCTATCAACATCTAATCGTAATGATAAGTTGTTTTTATAAATATGCGAGAAATCGATATTTAGGAAATACCTTAATAATTTTATATGCAAAGAATCAATATAAACGATTTTTATACGGTATCAATATCAATCAAAGGACATAATATTGTCATGCTAATCAAAATACAAAAGTGTGAGAAAGATGAAACCCAATCCCTATTTTTCCAATTTGAAGCAACAAATTCTTTGACTTGTTTCCTAATTAATCATTGTCATCACAACAAATTTCAACACACTTTTATTATTCTATTTTATATTTAGTGAATATTTTACTTGATTATTAAATTTTTCCTTGTGGGTTCGATATCCCTCCTTAGGGAGACATTATTACTTCTGATAACGCGGTGCACTTGTCGTAGAAAGTCATCAAGTTTTTTGCGCCGTTGCTGGGGAACAATTTGAGTTTTGAACTACAAATTCATAAATATTGTGAGTTTTCTAATTGTTTTGATTTTTTAGTTCTTAATTTTTGTTTATTTTTTATTAATGTGTTTATATTTGTTACTATTTTTATTTTGTTTATTTACATAATTGTTTTATTTTATTTTATTTTCTTTTCTTTTAATCTGCAGTTTTGCTTTTATTATTTTAATATTTATTTTGAATTTATTTTCTTTTATTGGTTTATATTTATTTTCATATTTATTCTGCTTTTAATTTAGTTTCTAATTTTTTAATTTATTTTATTTTATTTTATTTTCATATTTATTTGAATTTATTCTCTTTTATTTGTTTTCAATTTTAAATTTTAAAGAAAAATAATTATTTTGTTACTGCTAGTGAATCATTGCGCTAACCCTTGAATTAACAGTCTTATATGATATTGAGATGTCAAATTCCCAAATACCAATTATTATTTGAAGCAGAGAATGAAAGGGCAGCTAAAAGAAATAGAAAGAAAAACACAAAAAAGAGACAAGGAGACACTAGAGAGGAATCCTCAACCACTTTTTCTTTTTCCATTAATACTTTTCAGAAGGGAAGCACCACCTCCTAGGAGGACTCTTGGAGATTATGCCATGCACCAAGGGTCAAGGCATTTTTCTAGTATTGCAATACCTGCTACCACCAGGTTCTTGGAGATGAAACCCGTTTTCCTTAGTCTCATCTGATGTGATTCCAATAGCCTCATAGAGAAAGGTTCTTGACCTTCTTAGGAATCACCTTGAGTTGGACATTATAGAGGCACTTTTCTTAGAGTTGGATCATTGTTCTAAGACAATAACTCACCAAAAACTAGTACCAAATCCCAAACTCATTTGGATGTTCCAAATATAGTCAAATTGAACCGATTAAAATGGAAGAAAAACAAAGGAACAAGATGAATGGACAGAATTATAAAACTGCCGAACCAAAAACTCATAAAAACAGCAAGAACACCAAACCAAAACTCAAGAACACAAGCTAACAAAAACAATAGAAAGAGGAGAAAGGAAGGAGAGAAGAATTGCTCATGAAGATGGAAGGATGTTGGATGATCTCGCCACTAGAAGTGTGGAATGCTCCTAGATGAGAGTGCTGCCGCCACTTGAGGACTCCATGGATCCATCAAGATAAGACTAGAGAAGAAGGCTCAAAAGCTCTCCAATGATCACTCAAAATTTGAGTAGAGTTTTCTTAGATTAATTCCAATCTGAAAAATACAAAGGGAGCACCTATATTTATAGTCCTAAGGTGCTGAAATGCAAGCTACACAATTTCAAAATTCCCCCCTAAATTCAAATGCAAGTGGCACCTAAACCAAGACATGAGGAAGGTGTGATCCCTTCTCTCACTTTGGCACCTCCTTATTTACTCCTACACCTATCTACTAACACACCCCCCCTAAGACTCCTAACTAAAGACTAAAAGATGCTTTAACAATAGAGGTTTCTAATGTTTCCCTCTAAGCACCTTTCTAAACAATATTTATTTAATACTTGGCCTTGCCCTTCATGGGATGGACTTTGGGCTTTTGTGGGCTTTGGCCTTCTTGGGCTTGGGCTTGGGATTTATCTTTTGCAAAGATTAACAAGAAAAACTTTAAATGTGAAGGCGAATGATCTTGTTCTTCATTATAAAAAGCCACCTTTAGTTGATTCTCATCATCATCAGTACCCATCAATTCACAACAATAGACCATGAGGATCCATATACACATTTGGCTACATTTTATGAATTGGTGGGAACAATGGGTTTTCAATAAGGTGATATCGAAAATGTGTACATGTGCTTGTTTCCTTTTTCATTGGTAAGTAAAGCTAAGGAATGGCTCAAATCGCATCCAAATTAGTGCCTCACTAGCTGGAAGGATGTAGAGGAAAATTTTATGCAAAGAATTTTTCCATTCTCTCTCTACATCAAAGCAAAGTCTGAAATTTCTATGTTCAGACAAGGAGTTGATGAATCTTTTTGTTAGACATGGGAGAGATTCAAAATGATGCTTAGAAAATGTCAAAATCATGGGTGTGAAGATATTGCTAAACTGAGCATATTCCTTAATGGTCTCAGATCTGACACAAAGATGCTCTTAGATGCCACAATTGGTGGCATAATGATGATTGTTGATGTAGAACAAGCGATGGGAATTACTGATGCATTGGCAACAACTGATTATCAGGCCTAACATGATAAACAAGGTATTCATAAAAAGGGGTTGTTAGAGTTGAATACTACAGATGCACTCTTGACTCAAAATAAAATTATGACGCAGCGAATTGAGCAACTAACCGCACAAATGGCTAAATTTCCCTAACAATTACATGTTGTTCATTCATCTCAAAGCCGAAGTCAACCAATCAGGTGTGATTTTTGTGGAGGTGATCATCCTAATGGTCATTGTTCTTATCAGAACAGTTCACCTGAAGCTGAGGTAAATTACCTGGGTAATCAAGGAGGGCAAGGTGGCTTCTCCAAGAACTATTCTCAAGGTCAGAAAAGAAATCAAAATCAAAATTTTGGGTGGAAGCAAGAGCATGGTTCATCCAATAAGTAAGGGCCTTTCCAACATTAACAACAACCCAATTACCAATCAGTTACTAAAAGACGGAATAAACTTGAAGATACTTGAGGAGTCAAATATAACTAGATTTGTAAGTGGCTTGAGAAGAGAAATCCAAGATGTGGTAGAATTATATGACTATTCCTCATTAGAAAAATTGGTTCACCTAACCATCGAGGTTGAATCACAACTTTTAAATCAAACCCATTTCAAAACTACTCATAATGATGACTTCTACCAATCATCATGGAAGGAAAAAAATAAAACTTCTTCAAAAGAAATTCCTTCCAATTTTGTGAAAGATACCATTTATAATCCTAGAGTTTCTCAACCCTCAACCTTTACACCTAAGTCACCCACCAAAACCTCAAGTAAAAAATGTTTTAAATGTCTAAGTTTTGGGCACATAGCCACCAATTGTCCTTCAAAAATGAACACTATGGTTAAAAGGGGGGTTGTCATGAGTGACCATAGCTCACAAAGGTCTAGGTCCCCTACCTTTCCAAGAAGCCAAAGTAAGGAAGAGTGTGGCTTACCATGTCAAGGAAATTTGTTAGTGATAAGGTGTATGCTTCGTCACATTCAAAAGCCTTTTGAGGCAAGTCAAAGGGAAAAAAAATTTCACACAAGGTGCCTTATCAACAACAACAAGTTGTGTTCTTTAATTGTGGATGGGGGGCGGGGGGGGTAGCTGCATCAATGTGGCAAGCACAAGAGTGATGGAAAAACTTTGTTTACCCACCATCTCTCATGCAAAGCCCTACAAGCTCCAGTGACTTAGTTAAGAGGGGAAAATCTTAGTTAATAAACAAGTCCTCATAGCCTTCTCAATTGAAAAATATAAAGATGAGGTCTTGTGTGATGTTGTTCCTATGGAAGCCACACATATTCTTTTAGGAAGGTCATGGAAATTTGATAAAAAGACTTTACATGATGGCCTTACTAACAACATTTCTTTCACCTTCCATGGACATAAGATCACCTTAAAATCTCTTTCTCCAAGAGAGGTCCATGAGGACCAAATAAAAATGAAAAACAAAAGAGAAAATGAAAAAGAGAAAGAAAGAAAATAAATCGAGTCACAACATATCATCTTACTCAACTAAATCAATCATGTTGACTCGTGCCATGCTACAAACTGCACCTCCAAGGTGTCATTTTTCCTTATCTTGTTCATTACCAAATAAAACTAATTACTTGTCATCTTGGACAAAGAAATTTTGGGATGAACATCAAACACCTCCTAAGGGTTCTCACCTTTTAAGAGGATTTTTATCACCAAGTCCTTTCATCCCCAAATATTCTTTCCCAACATGGCTTGTACAAAGAGCTTGCCCTTTTGAACACCCCAAGCTAAAAAAACATAAGTTTGTTTCACTTCCCACACCTTGCACTTTTTTATGTGAACAAAATAACTATGTTATTTGTAGGAGTTCTAAATTCGAGGTCGAATTCTATCAAACTTGGGGGGAATAATACAATCCAAGCCAACAAGGAGATGACCAAGGACTCAAATTACCATTCACACTATGATAAGTCATCTCAACTTTCAAGTGAAGACCCCACCAAGGATCTAGCAGACCTCACCAGAAGGAGAAATGGGCAAAGACCAAAATGTCAAATGTTCTTCCTTCCGGTGTTTCTAAGAATAAATTGGCTTCACTTTAGGGGTCCAAATAGGAAGATAGGCTAGAATAGGTGCATGTAGCATAATAGGGGGTGTAGTTATCATTTTAGCTTTTTTTTTACCTAGTTTCTAGAAGAAGTGGCCTAAGGTGTGTTTTGACTTGCTCAATCCACACCATAAGCTTTCTTCTTCCATCCTTTCCCTTCATTTCCATTTACGCCATTTTATCTTATGTTCCTATACTTGTTTCCATTTGGTTCTTCTTTTGTGTTTTGTTTTTTTCTTCCATTTTATCATTCGGCCATGTCTCATTTCATTGTTTCCTTTCATGTCTTTCAATTTTCGCAATGCGTCCTGATTATCAACTTATATTGATTTTCCTTTTTACTTTTGAAAATGAACCTTCACAATTATTTAACCACTTGGTTAAGTTCGTGTCCAGTGGGGATCTTCCCTAATTCTCACCATATTATTGCTAAAATCTCAATCATAAGTAAAGTGTCACCTTTAAAATGGAACCATCTAAAATCAACCCACATCAGGTAGTCTAAGAGAATGATACAATCTTTAGAAAATCTATTAAGGACGTATGTATAGGATAATTTGGGAAGTTGGGATGAAATGTTGCCTCTAGTGGAGTTTACATATAATAGTAGTTATCATTCTAGTATTGGGATGACAACATATGAATATTTGTATGGGAGGGAGTGCATAACTCCTTTATGTTGGTATCAAGATGGTGAGGCAGTCTTACTTGGGTCAAAGTTCCTTCAGCAGACCATTGAGAAGGTGAAGCAGATTCAAGAAAGGATGAAAGCTTCTCAAAGTCGACAGAAATAATAGGCATATCAGAAAAGAAAATCTTTGGAGTTTGTAACTGGATGTTAGAATTATAGGGCTAAAACAAGAGGGGGTGAATTGTTTTTGAAATATTTTCGAAAGTATTGAAGGTAGAGTGAAAGGCAATGAAGAATTAATCAATGGAACATCTGTCCAACCAAATATAAAACCGATTTTAAGCTTGATATAGAAAATCAACCGGTTGTTTTTACGAAACAATAGGTTGTTTTTATCAGAAATTTTATCAAAACAGATTTAAAGCAATTTAAAGAGTGTAAGGATAGAGAGATTCACACAGAATGTTTATGTTGGTTCACTCAACACCTGAGCTACATCCAGTCCTCAGAAACCACTGAGAATTCACTAGGTAATCAATCACAGATTACAAACAACACATCCACAAAGAGGTGATCTTGAAACCACAAGACCCACTCACCCTCTTTGCAACCACACACCTCTAGTCAGAACACCCTCTGACTTTACAGGATTTTACACACACCAAGAGTGATGATCTTAAACCACTCAAAAACACACATCACTCATTGGCAAACACCACACCACTCCAAGAATGTTGATCTTGATCCTCTCAAGAACACACAACATTTCTTGCCAACACCAGTACATAAATACAATTATTAAGAAGGAAGGGAATAGAATACACCTGGGTAAATCACAAGATCAAAGATCCGAATACAAGACCCGATCCTATTCCACACACTTGAGATGATCAAAAAGCTCTTTGAAAACTTGAAAACTTTTTTTGATTGATCTCTCTCACTTAGTTAATGCATAGGAGCATAAAACCACCTTTTTATTTTTCAATCAAATGGTTAAAACAGTTACAACAAAAACCCAAAAGCTGTTGGAATCATTTAAAACAGAAAAACCACTTAACAGAATTATGTTAAGGTTTTCAGCAAAATAATTGGTTGATTTTTTGAAATAACCGATTGATTTTACTTGACAACATTAAAATCCACTAAGTGTCACATAACCTGTTGTTTCAAAATTTCAACCTGTTGAAATTTGTTTGACAGTAAAGAAAAAGACAAAGCTTTTCCAAATCATTTTAAAATCCACCAAGTGTCAAACAACCTGTTGTTTTGAAATTTCAACCTGTTAAAATTTGTTTGACAGCAAAGGCAAAGACAAAGCTTTTTCAAATCATTTTAAAATCTAGTAAGTCTCAAAACAACCTGTTGATTCAAAATTTAAACCTGTTGAAATTTCACTTCCTTTTAGAAAATCCATCTTTTCAAAATGTTAAAGATTCAATTGAGCTTGGATCAACTTAAGGAGTGAATTAACAAGTTTCAAACAACTAGACACACACACACAACAACAACAAGGTCTTCAAGCTTTCCACTTGGATTTGGAGACATCAAAGCATCTTGTTCAACAATCTCCCCCTATTTGATGAAGACAAATCCTTAAATTGCTTGTAATGTGCTTGTTATGTTCTGTTTGAATTTGTTAGTACCTGCAAAACATAATTTGTGCATGTACTAGAAGTAATCATGTCCATATATCATTAACACCACATAACCAATTTTCACTAGGTGTTTCTGATAAGGAAAACCAGCAAAATCAGTGTGAAAACTAGTGAAAACAAGGTGCAAAATCAGAGTTATGCAGCAACTAACTAAATCATATAAACCCAGTTTAAAAGCAGATATGTAGTAGATACTTAGCAACATACAAACCATATAATTCTCCCCCTATTTGTCTTCACAAATAGAATAGAAGAAGAGGTAAAAACAGAATTAAGAAAAACCAGAATACCAGTGTGTGTAGCAGCACCATTGCAGCAACAAACCTGTGATACCATATTAGAATTGCAGCAACATTCTATGGTGTATCAGAGTTATGACAGCAGCAGAATCAAAGTACCATAGACCCCAGAAACTTCAGCAAGGAGACCACAATTTTTCCCCCTATCTTTTCTTCATCCATCAGTACCCAACAATGGAGTACTTCAAAAGGTTCATCTTCAAGTTGGTCAAATGATTGCTCAAGAGGTGGATTTGGTAGAAATATTCTCTCTTATGTTAAGCGTAAACCTTCCAGACGTTCCAAAGATACATTCACAAATATTCATCAACCCTATGACCACCAATGTGGTTGGTATTCACAAAAAGGTTTGAATTTCAAGGTAAACAAAGAATACATCTCTTTATTATCTGATTCAGAGGCATAATAAATGCATTTTTGACCCACAATGGTTTTTGAAAGAAAATAAATATTTGTAATCCTGCATAAGAAATCATAACAGCTTTATTCAAATGTGCTAGAGGTAAAACAATCGGTTGTTTCATTAAAACAATCGGTTGTTTCGTGAAAACAATCGGTTGTTTTTTTGAGACAGCAAGAAAATGTTATTTTTCAAAGCAAATCATCTTTCAAAGTGATGGGAAATGCATAATGAAATACATTCATACCTTTGCATTACCTCAAGCATGCTTAGAATTTCATTTGGTCTTATGAAACCAAAAGCATAGGATGAACATATACAACTTACTTTACATAGGTCATGAATTTTGACTTGTCAAGAATTTGAGTAAGGTATATGCTCTTGAACCATAATAAGAAACATCATTTTGATTAGTCTTCAACATAGCATCTGTACTTGAAATGTCATGCAACACAAAATTTATGCATATACAAAGCAAGTATAGAACATTAGCAGTTTTCTGCATATACAACATTAGCAGAAAAACCAGAAAAAGTGAAGTGTTCAAGTGCTTTCAAGTGTAGAGAAGCAACACATAATGCATCAGTTTTAAAGTTTTCTATACAACCAAATCAATCATAAACTTCTCCCCCTATTTGTTCTCACAAATAGACAATGAGAAGAGTTGTACAAAGTAGAAATCAAAATGATAATACAGTAGTCCAACAGTACAAACAAAGTTGACATTTCAAGAATAGAAAATGATATAAAGCTTTCAAGAAAACAAGTGGATATAATATTTTATTATCAGATTCTGAGGCACACTCAATGTATATTTGTCCAAAAGCAAGATTTGAAAAAAGAGAAATAGTTTTAATCATGCATAAGCAAACTTGACAACATTATACAGAGGTGCCAGAGGAAAAACAATCGGTTGTTTCGAAAAAACAATCGGTTGTTTTACTGTGACAGCAAAAAGAACATTTTTCATAACCAAAAATTACCTTTTAAATTGATGAAAATGCAGTATGCAATTTTTTCATACCTTTGCACAGAGAACCCCAATAGATTCACCCAAAAAGAAGACTTTGAGATGTTCATATGGTCACAAGGCACACTTACATAAATTGAGAAATGAAAACACACAAACTCTCTTTATTCTTGAAGTTTCTCTTTTGATCAACCAATATGCATGTGCCAAGGATGTCTCTTGACATTCAAAGAACCTTGCATATAAAATTGAAAAGTGCAGGTACAAAGATTGTCTTTGCTATTGATGTTCTTCCCTTTAGCAATCATTCTTCAAGCCCAAAAGTGATTCTTGACTGCCAAGAATACCTACAAAAAAATATTAAAAAGCAAGATTTGGTCCCCTTATGAATTTGGGTCCAATGATGTTAGTAGGAGCTTTAGGAACCTTAGAAACCTTAGGAACCCATTTCAAAATACCATTGGGAACAAAAACCCTTCTTACTCTGCTTAATCTAATAGTATGACCCTTTTTAATGAAGTAAAAGCAAATTTTAACCGGTTGTTTCAAAAAAACAACAGGTTGTTTTTCAAAGAAACTTGAAAAGGGTTTTGAAACAGATTTGTTCTTGCTGTTTGGATTAAACCCCAACCCAACCTTGCCAAAAACACACTTTTGAGAAGTAAGAACAGTTTCAAGATTGGATTGGCCTTTGGAAAACTTGTCCATGGTTTTTAAAAGGTAGTGTACTTTCTTTAAGTGATTCACAATTTTCACAAAAGCTAGAATCATACTTGCAAGAAGAGTTTTTGTAAATCATTTCCAAACTTTCAAAATCTGTTTTTGAATGGTTCAACTCTTCTTCCAAAGTCTTGACTCGATTTTCCAACAAGTTGTTTAAACCTTTCAACCGATTGTTCAAAAAGGCCAACCTATTAGCTTCTGCATGAGTCTCATTGAAGGCATAAAAAAGTTGGCTATAATTTTCAACATTAATGGAAGAGCTTGAACTTACACTGCTTGATTCAGATTCTTCCTTTACCACGAGACAAAGATTGGCTTCCTCATCATCCTTTGATGAAGAACTTGAAGATGAATCATCATTGTATGCTCTTTTTTATTTGCCTTTCTTCTTGTACTTCTTGTAACCCCCTTTTCTCTTTGCTCACATTGCTTGGACATTCATCCTTGATGTGTCCCTGTTTACCACATCCAAAACAACCGCAGTTTGTAGAATTAAATTCATTAACATTCTTGCTATTGTACCTGTTTGATGGCTGGTTTTTGTCCTTGATGTTCTTCACATCAATTGTGCCTTCATGGAAATCCTAAAGGATGTCCCACATCTCCTTTGCAAAAGCACATTTTGAGACCCTGAAAAACTCATTGGAATTTAAGGAAGAAGAGATGATATATTTTGCAATGCAATCATATTGAGCCTTTTTAGTTTCACTCTCAGTCCATTAGGACCAAGGTTTCTTAATGAAAACATCATCTTATTTAATTTTAGGAACAAAAGGGCCAATTACAATAGCATCCCAGATTCTTCTATCAATTGATTCAACAAAGATTTTCATTCTAACCTTCCATAATTGATAATTCAGTCCACAAAACAGAGGTGCCCTGTTTATTGAAGCACCCTTCCCAAAAGATAATTTTTCAGCCATTTAAAAAAGGTTTAGGATCGAAACTTGAATAACTTTCAAGAACCTTGCTATTGATGCCAATTATTAGAATTATAGGGCTAAAACAAGAGGGAGTGAATTGTTTTTGAAAGATTTTCGCAAGTATTGAAGGTAGAGTGAAAGGAAATGAAGAATTAATTAATGGAAAATTTGTCCAACCAAATATAAAACTGATTTTAAGCTTGATGCAGAAAATCAACTGGTTGTTTTTACAAAACAATCGATTGTTTTTATCAGCAGTTTTATCAAAACAGATCTTGAAACCACAAGACCCACTCACCCTCTTTGCAACCACACACCTCTAGTCAGAACACCCTCTGACTTTACAGGATTTCACACACACCAAGAGTGATGATCTTGAACCACTCAAAAACACACACCACTCCTTGGCAAACACCACATCACTCTAAGAACGTTGATCTTGATCCCCTTAAGAACACACAACACTTCTGGCCAACACCAGTACAAAAATACAATTATTAAGAAGGAAGGGAATAGAATACACTTGGGTAAATCACAAGATCAAATATCAGAATACAAGACCCAATCCTATTCCACACAATTGAGATGATCCAAAAGCTCTTTGAAAACTTGAAAACTCTCTTTGATTGATCTTTCTCACTTAGTTAATGCATAGAATCATAAAACCACCTTTTTATCTTTCAATCAAATGGTTAAAACAGTTACAAAAAAAGCCCAAAAGTTGTTGCAATCATTTAAAACAAAAAAACAACTTAACAAAATTTTGTTAAGGTTTTCAGCAAAACAATCGGTTGATTTTTCAAAATAACCGATTGATTTTTATTTGGCAGCATTAAAATCCATGTTTTCAAAATGTTAAAGATTCAATTGAGTTTGGATCAACTTAAGGAGTGAATTAGCAAGTTTCAAAAAACTAGACACACACATACACAACAACAACAAGGTCTTCAAGCTTTCCACTTGGATTTGGAGACATCAAAGCATCTTGTTCAACACTGGAGACTGTGTATTCCTGAGCGTAAAACCTACCAACGGTGTTAGTACGAGCTATTAGACCGAGGAAGTTATCTCCTAAGTGTGTGTAGACCTTATCAAATTCTAAGAAAGATAGGTCTTATGAGATTGTTCTACCTCATCAGTTAGCAAAACAACATAATTTTTTTAATGTGTCTCAGTTAAGAAAGTATATCTCAGACCCTAGTCATGTGTTGGAGGTGGATGATATAAAAAAACAAGGAGAAGTTGTCCTTTAAGGCTAAACCGATTAAGATTGAAGATCATCAAAAAAGCAGCTCGAAGCTAAGACCATAAATATGGTGAAGTTATTTTGGGGTGATAAGTCTAGTGATTCAACATGGGAAATGGAAGAAACCATTAGAGAAACCTATCCATATCTCTTTTCTGGTAAATGATTTTCGGAGACGAAAAATTTTCTTGTTAAGGAAAATGGAACGACTTAAAAAATAATTTTAGAGTAGAAGGGATACATTTTAGATGACACCTGAATAATTTATTATTAAAGTGAAAAGAGTATATAAAGAGAAAATTCAGTTATTCAGGCTTCATTTTAAAAGAATCATCATCTCTCTAAAACTTCTCTTTTCTTTTTCTCTACCTTCTCTATAAAATTTTGACATTCTCATTCATCAGATTGAAGATCGGAATCTTAGACAGAGTAAGTTCATTTCGCTCATTTTTCCCTTGAGTCAACTTTTGAACTTTTTAGGTTTGTCTTAGTATAGATTTTGCTTGTGATGCTTCTAGCTTTAGGATTAGTCCTTGATAGCTTAGAGTCCTAGTGATATAGTTGGATCATAGATCAGGACTCTGTGGTTAGGTTAAGATATCCTTGAACCCTATAGGTGTAGAGCTTTTTATGAGCACCTACTAAAACTCAGGTAAGGGAAGCTAATTTTAATTTTCAATTGAACCCTAGGTTGGATGATCTAAATGTGGGGGTGAAATGGTCACCAATTTTAAAATCTCATTGCAAAATTGTTTGCTTTTGAGTAAAGTAGCGTATTGAGTGAAATTAATTGTGAAATGGTTGATTTTGATAAGTTTGTATAATATAAGTTGAATTTGATATGGATAAGTTATTGAATGTATTTTTTTTAGATTGGAAGTGTTTGAATGGTACTATGAATAACTTGAATTGTATTATGATATAATTGAAATATAACAATTTGTAAATGTTGGTTGTTTGATTTTGAATGATTTTGATTTAGAAATGTTGAATATATATGAATGGTATTATAGATTGACAAAGTAGCTTTACTAGGGTAACTATCCAACTCTGAGCACAAAATTGTTATTTTGGTTTTGATATGTTTGATAAAAGGCAAATTGGAATGTACAATTTTTATGAGAACATGAATAAATCAGTTTTTGTTCAAATGTTTATGCATATCTCGCTTAAGCTAGATATTTTCGTTTAGGCGAGACCTTTCTCGCTCCATCTAGTTTGAGATAGCTTCATGCCTATTTTCGTTCAAGCGAGAAAATTCTTGCTCAAGCAAAAATAAGGTGACAAATGAGTGCTTTCGGGTCTATTTTTGCTCAAGTAAGAGGGTATCTCACTCAAGCAAGACCCAAGCGAAAATGGGGTGCTCTCAGGTTCATTTTCGCTCAAGTCATAGGAATTTTGCTCAAGCGAGACCCATTTTCACTCAAGTGAGATGATTTTCACACAAGCGACATGATTTTCTCTCCAGCTAAAAAACAATTTGAAAAAAAACCTTAAATTTAAATATTTGTTTCTGTGTTTATGTTTTATTATTGTTTATTCTTTTAATTAAAATTTATGTAAATGTTAATTATATATTTAATTGAAAATCTTTTAGTTTATGTATTTTATGTGATTTTTAGATAAATTTTGTTTTGATTTAATTTTTTAGTTCCAGTGTGTTTTAATGGTATAATTTGGTATGCCATTAGATATAAGATATGAAAAATATGATTGAGGCATAGTATTTTCAAAAAATGAAATACTGTGTTGAGATTGTTTGGATGTGCATTGACTAGGAATTCGTTTAGAAAGAGTTATTCCGTCTCTACTAATATAATGAAATCATATAGATGAAGTTATTCAGGTGATGAGATAACTAACTTGACATGTTATATGAGTTAACTGTGTGTATATGAGGTGATTTGGTATAAAGATTATTATGTCCATAGTTGTATGGATTCATAATGAGATAGTATGATAGGTGCATATCTAATATCTGAATCTAAGTCAATGTACAAGTCTTCTAGAAGTAGAGTCAAGTAATTGTTTGTGTATATGGGTCAGTAGAAGTCTTACATGTGAAATGTTGATTATGAAATTTTATAGACACTTGATTTCCTTGTGAATGAACAATGATGAATTTATGAGTGTTATTTAAAATTCTATTTATCTCATAATTTTATAAATAGTTAACTTACCATTATTTGTATTGTGTTGTTTTTCTTTATTTATGATGATCATGTATTTATATGAGAGTAGATGATGTTTTAAGTGATAAAACTCCTCGATGAGCATATGAAACCTTGAATATTTTTAAACTTTTACATATATAGAGATATAAATATCGATGTTTTAATGGTATATATTTATATATATATGTTAATTAAATATTACATACATATTATATTATTAAATATGTATAAAATATGTATGTTACAATTTAATAAACTTTATTAAAACATAAACTTGATAACTTTTAATGTATCATTATTAAAATTAAAAATTTAAAGATAAAATATATGTTTACACTTTCTAAATATAGTTAAATTTTGTTTTTTTTTCTCCTTCATCTTTTTGTTGCTTTTTTAATTTTTTTTAAATAAATGTTCCTATAATCTCTGGTAAGAATGATATATATATATATATATATATATATATATATATATATATATATATATAACTTTAAAATAGAAAAACAAAATATTCCACGTGATATATATTCACAGAATATAAGCACTGTACTACTAGTATGCAGCCACAAAACCACGTCCGACAATCATGTGCTACCGGCAATAAGATAAGCAAAAGTAATCAAACACTCACGAGCTGTAATTTAATTATTATATTATAAAACTTAAAAAGCATCCTTATCTAAACAATTTGTTCTAACTTTATGAAGTCAAAGTTTGATTGCTTGAATTTATTTCAGATAGTGGGCTGCAATATATTTTTCACTTCAAATACACTCCTTGAAAATATATTTTTTGTAAACTTTATTAAATGTTGATTATAGAAAAAATTATATCTTTATATATATATATATATATATATATTTAAAAGTTTAAGATTCTATTAATAAATATTTTATATGTTTAATTTCAATTAAATTTTAATTATTTTTCATATCTGTCATGAAACTAAAGAGAATTAACAAAAACTATGATAAAAAAAGATTAGATAATAATTTGATTAAGCATATCGATATTAATTTTTCCCTCATTTTTTAACCATAATTTAAACTATACTTATTCAATTCAATAGTGTTTGACCGAAAAACAATAAATAAAAAAATGGAAATATTATCTCATTTTTTTCTTTTGTGTGTTTATGTTTAAGAGGAGATAAAAAGTAATTAAATTTAAAAAAAAAAACTTACCTCAATTTATATTATTTAGTTTTAGTTTTTTTCTCTAAAGATTCTAAGAATAAGATTTCTAATCTTTTGAATAAATAGAATTTTTAATGTCTTAGTGACCGTGTATAACAAATAGGCTAAGCCTTTTGGGGAGCAGAAGGAAAAAGGTCCCAAAACGCAATTATTTTAAAAGCACGTTTACCAAAGAAGGAATTCCCACAAATCTGAATTGGTCCAATAGAGTTAAGTCGGAGTTGGTGTCCTTGTCAGCATTTCTGCTGTCAAATTGAAGTTTCCCAAAAGTCAACAACTGACGCACGTTCCAAGTTTTCAAGTCGACACTCTACAATGCCAATTTGTTCTAATCATTAATAGAGTTTTACCATTTTTGAGAAATTTAAATATATTAAATTTAAATTTTTCAATTGATTAAATATTTTGTTTTAATAAAAAATTTAAAAGTTGAATGATTTATTAAAGTATGTGTTAAAATTGAATATTTTCTTGGATTAGGTTGTATGAAACTCAATTTGTTTCTATTTTATAAAAAAAATTATTAAATAGAAATTAATTTTAAAAATAAAAAATAACTATTAATTATATTTATATAATAATAGAAACTATTTTAAATATTAATATTTTATATTTTATAAAATAGTATTTAATTTAGTTAATATAGTAAAAGATTAGTTTTTATAAAATAAATTTTTAGTAATATTTTTTTTTTAAAATTCTGTTTTGCAGATTTATGTTGTCACTTCCATAAACTATTTCAAACACTGTTTACTTCTTCCTTAAAATGGAAATAGAATAAATTGGGTTAAATTTTCAAGTTGGAGAAACCTGTTTTTCTTAAACATGCTTTTAACATAACTCAACTCTTTCAAACTAGGATCCATTTGCCACAAAAATTTAATTTGTTTTTATTGGAATATTTTAGGATAGATAACCCCATATCAATTTTAAAATTCACAGAACAAAAGTACCTAAAATTGGGAAAATAAAGGTGTCATTGAATCAATACCCAAACACATGAGAGAAAAATAACAACATAAAAATAAAGCAATAAAATAATTTAATAGTCGTAACAATTTTTTATTTTATTTTTCTCAAAAAGCACTTTTTCATTACTAAAAAAATACAAATTTTATCAACAATTAAAAATTAAAAAATTATTATATACAACCAATAAAATGATAATTTATCTAGAGATAAAATACATTTAAAACCATTCTTAAATATGCTTCAAATGATTTTAATATTCTATCAACAATACCTAACCACCAAGCTAATAAATTTCTTTGAGATATAAATGAAAATTAATGCATATATGAGGATTGAGAAAAATAGTCTTAGAGTAGGAGTGGTAAAATTAAAATGACACCTGAATATTTTATTATTAAATTTAAAAGAGCATATAAATAGAAATTCTATTATTCAGTTTTCATTTTAGAAAGAACCACAATCTCTCTATAAAGTTCTTTTCCCTTTCCTCACCCTTCTCTCTAAGATTCTGACTTCCTCACTCATCAATTCGATGATCGGAGTCTACCATCAGACTCCTGGCAGTAAATACTACAAGACTGCCCGATCAGAATCTCTGATAGAGTAAGTTCATTTTTGTTCTTCTCTTTGAGTCAAATTTTGAACTTGTTAGGTTGTTTTTGTCTTTACTTTGCATGTGACCCTTTTAGCTTCAGGGTTAATCTCTGTTAGCTCAGGGTCCTAATGATATAGTTAGATTTTTTATTAGGACTCTGTGGTGCAGGTTAAGTTACCTTTAAGTTCTTAGTGGATTTGGAGCTCTTAGCGAATATTTGCTAAATTTCAGGTAAGGGAAGCTAGCCTTAATTCCCAATAGAACACTAGGCTAGAAGATCTGGATGTGAGGGTGACGTGGTCACCAGTCTCAAACTTTCTTCTAGGATTGTTTGTTTTAAGTATATTTGGATATATTTGGATTGTTAGAAAGTTTAAATTATATGTTATGATTGAATGGTGTATTTGTGTTAAATGAAGTGTGCAATGATGTGAAAGTAAGATCAAGACATAGTATTTTCAAGAAAGAAAATATCATGTTAAGATTGTTTAGGATGTGCATTGACTAGGGATTCATCTAGAAGGAGATATCCTGACTCTACTGAGATAATGGAATCATATAGATGAAGTTATTCAGGTGGTGAGAGTCGAAGGAGGTTTATATGAATGGGTAAGTTGTTTGAAAGATAACTAACTTGACCTGTTATATGAGTTAACCCTGTCATACTAGGAGAGAGATGATATTGAGATTATTTATGTGCATAACTGTGTGGATTTCACATTATATAGTATGACAGGTGCAAATTTCTGAGTCTAAGTCAATGCACAAGTCTTCCGGAAGTAGAGTCAAGTGTTTATGTGATATGAGTCTGTGGAAGTCTGACATGTGAAAGATGAATATTCAATTTTAATAGACACTTGATGATTTGCGAATTTGTATGAGACTTGATGATTTATGTTTCTTAATTTCAAATTTAAATTTTATAGAATTTTGTTTTATATAGCTAGCTTACCCTATTATTTATTTGTGTTGTTTCTTTATCTGTGATGATAGTGTATTTACACGGGAGCAAATGATGTCACAGGTGATAAAACTTCTCAGTGAGAAGTTGGATGATGAAAATATTTTATTATTTTTTTAACATTTGTTTTAATGTTTGTTTGTAAATATTTAAAATCTTATGAAGCGACATATATTTTGAAACATTTTAAGAAAGAGTTGTGGAATTTTTTTTGTATTATGTTTATATATTCATTTTAATATTTTATACAAATTATATTTTTTTAGATGTGGGAAAATATAGGGATGTTACAATATATATAACATTACTAAAATTATTGATAAAAATACTAAAACATTATTATTATTATTATTATTATTACTATTATATAAAAGATTAATAATATAAATTATTATACATTAAAATATACATATACAAGGTAATAATAAAATAATAAACTTATTATTCTATCATTTTATTAATATATTTAGGTGAACGTATATATTAATATTATCAAAATAAATCATTAGTATTAATTATTGATAATATAATATCCGATATAATTGAGAAGGATGATTATACGTGTCATTGAGATTCATATTGATGCTGAGCATATTTAATATATTTTAGTCATTAAAATGTGTATATGTCATCTATCTTTTAATTAATTATTTTGATATATTTAGGATATCTTAATATATTTACATTTATGCATAAGTTTATTATTATTATTATTATTATTATTATTATTATTATTATTATATATATATATATATATATATATATATATATATATATTGTCAAAGTGTGTGAAATGGGATCAAATGTACCCTTTTTTTATTAGTGATAATAAACAGATGGTGTAATCTTCCGTAAATAACCTATTTCGTAAACACCTCCACACAAGGGTCATGGATTTCTTTCATACACAAATAAAAACGTAACGGTTTAATTATGTTTTTAGTTTTAATTTTTTTATTTTATTAATGAAATGATAGGTTAATTTTATAAGAGGTTAAATAAAGCTTAATTTTTTTTTTAAAAAAAATCTGAAAATAAAGAATACTTTATTTAAAATAGATAGTTTCTAATATATATATAAGTGTGTGTATGTGTGTTTGTTTGTTTTAAAAAATCTTGGATAAAATTAATTTTATCAAACCTTGAGTATAAAAATTAACAAGGTTACCTAGTTAATAAATAAAAAATATATTGAAATTTATACTAATATCTAAAAATATTTAAAATAACTTTTGAAAGATGCGACTATGTCCTAGATTACAACAACAAGCAATCTTAATTGTTAGTTTTAGTTTAGATGAGTAAACTCTCACTTTTAA
Organism: Phaseolus vulgaris; assembly: GCF_051622355.1. Classification (NCBI taxonomy): domain Eukaryota; kingdom Viridiplantae; phylum Streptophyta; class Magnoliopsida; order Fabales; family Fabaceae; genus Phaseolus; species Phaseolus vulgaris. Next base: position 20,772,052 of record NC_143501.1, on the reverse strand, counting down.
AAAATTCTTTGATTTTTCTTTAAAATTAAAGACATCATGTATTCTTAACATGTTTTCGAATTTCACAAAGATGTTTGAAAAATATCATAGGAAAAATTCTCTTAAAGAAAATATACAAATACACATTCTTCATACAAAACTAATTTCATGGAGTGAAAGAAATCAAAATATTTCTCTAAAAAAAGACTACATAATCAAGTAGATGGTGTAACTTTGTACAATTATATGTACATAGAATATTTGTGTAGAACATTTTTACATGCAACATCTTCTTTTACTTGTACCACTTGAGTCCATGCAAATGAAGTTTTTCTTTTATAAGAATTTTCGGGCAAGTGGTCAGTGTAGGTAGTATAAACTCTCATGTTTTGTGTTTCTTTATTCTTAAATAGGCAAGTGGTTGTTATAGGTATAGGTAGTGTAAGAGAAATCAACTTGGTTTGACCATAAAGAACAAGAAGTTTGAATAAACATAACATTCATAAATAATAATAATAATAAGGGAGATTCACAAAACTTTGTCAGTCAATCCCAACATATATTTTATATTGTTAGTTCTTTACTTCATTCTTTTGTCAAAGTTTTAACCCTCAATCTAAATTTCATAGTAGTATTATTATAATAGTTATTTACAAAATATATGCAATCAACCTCTATTTACACATCACTTCATCTTGAAAGATATATCTATTGTGATAAATATTAATTCCCTTTAGATACGATAATCCTCAAATGTACTACAGTTGAATTAGTCTGTCAAGCATATAAAGGAGTTGGTTAATTAAAACCAAACCCCCAGGATATTCATGGTACAAGTAGATTTAGTCCTTAACTAAGATGCCTTTAGGTATCTAATTGAGATATGATGTGACATTGTCAATGAGGTCTCTAAAATAGAGGAAGGTGAAGTCCCCTATTGGTAAGGTTTTGGTGATGTGAATAACATAGAAGTTAACTAATGCAACAAGAGCATTTTCCTTCTTCTCCGATATTAGTGGTTCAACACCAAGACTCGTGACTTTATCATCAACAATGGTAGGGGTGTTCGTGAGTTGGGTTTGGTAGGATTTAGGTAAACTCATTATCCAATCCAAAAACAAATATCAAGTTGGGTTGAGTTTGGTTTCTGCATTTTTTATGTTAAAAATCTAGCCTAACCTACTCTTGAGCATATTGAATCAATTAGGTCAAGATTTGGAATTTTTTTTTTTGTTAAGTTCTAATTTTCAAGTATCAACCTAATTAAAAAATAACACAATATTTACAAAAAATAATTGAAGGAGCCAATAAGTCATAGTTTGTGCAAACTTATTTAAGACATAAAAAAACACAACATAATTTATTGATAACACAATTTGTCCAAATTAACAAGTTATAATCACAAAATGAACATAACATAAAGTAAATATAATCTAAACTTTAAATTAAAGTCACAATATTATGAGACATGAAGTCTTCCCAAGATGTGAAACAGTATAAAACAAAAACAAAAACTTTAATCAATTATTGGTAAGACCAAGTTTATGAATGAAATGTGCTAAATTTAAAGAAAAAATAATTATACTTGTAAAAGAAGTGTCTATATTTTATTATTTTGAGTCTCCACAAGGAGTAGTCCCAATAGTAGAAGTATTTAATATTAAACATACAACTCTAACAATTTAAACATTTAAAATAATAGAGTATATCTTCTTACCTAAACTTCTTAAACTTTTCAATTACAACAAATCTAAAAGTAAGTTCATCAATTATTGTCATCTTGAAAACTTCACGAGTTTTCTCTTTATTGAATTTAATAAGTTTCAAATTCATGGCATTAGGGTTAGCCCCACATCATTTTCCAATACCTAATGTCTTTTGTTTCTTATCAATAGGGGTGGTCATGGATTGGATATTTTAAAATCCAATCTAGATCCAATCCAAATCCAAAAATGGATTGGATTTAAAATCCATATCCATTTTAACTAGATCAAATTTAATTGGATTTTTTCAAATCCATTTAAAGTGGATTAAATATAGATTAAATCCACTTTGTCCATTAGATTAAATTCATTTTGATATGGACACATCCTAACCCAACTCGTATAGATCTATACCCGGGCCCACTTGCCTAGATCTGGACCTGGACCTACTCAGCTAGACTTAGACCTGGGCCGAATCGGGTCGACCTAGACTAGGGTCGACTTGGACTCGATATGGGCCTACGCCAACTCAACTCAACATGGCCCGAACTGACTCAACTTGACATGGGCCTGGGTCGACTCGGCTCAACTTGGGCCTAGGTGGACATGGGCTTGGGCCTAATCGACCTTTCATGGGCTTGAGCCGACTCGAACTTAACTAGGCCTAGTGGTGACTCAACCTAGGCTCGATCCCATTCGGCTCAACATGGGCCTAGACCGACTTGGCTCCACCTGGGCTCGGGTTAACTCAGCTCAACTTGGTACCAGGCCGACTTTGCTTTACGTTGGTCTGGGTGTACTCGACCAAAGATGGGCTTGAGCCGACTCGACCTGACCTGGGCCTGGTGGCGACTTGACTTGACCTGGGCTAGACTCAACTCGACATGGGCCCGGGCTGACTCGGCTCGACATGGGCCCGGGCCAACTCAACTCGACATCGGCTCAGGCCAACTTGACTCGACACCGACTTAGGCCAACTCGGCTCGACATCGGCTTGGGTCGACTCAACTAGACATTGGCCTGAACTGACTCAGTTTGACATTGGCTTGGTCCTACTCAGCTCGACATTGGTCGATCCTAACTCGGTTAAAAATGGGTATGGGTTGACTCGACTCGATAAGGACGTAGGTCGACCCGGCTCGATAAGGACACGAGTTGACTCGGCTCGACATGGGCTCGGGTCGACTTGGCTCGACATGGGCCTTGGCTGACTTGGCTCAATATGGGCCCGAATAGACTCACCTCGACATGGGCTTGGGTTGATTTAACTCGATATGGGCCTTGGTCGACTTGGCTCAATATGGGCCCGAATGGACTCGACTCGACATGGGCTCGGGTCGAATTGGCTTGACATGGGCCCAGAGTTCGGGTGGCGACTCTACCTTGTCCGGATGTTGACTCGACCTTACTCAAGTGTCGACTCTACCTTGTTTGGGTGTCGACTCGACTTGGGCTCTGGCCCACTCAGCTCGACTTGGGCAGGGTTTACTCGGCTCGATTTTGGCCTGGGCTGACTCTGCTCGACTTTTGCCTGGGCCGACTCGACTCGACTTTGACCCGGACCAACTCGGCTCAACTTTGGCCCGAGCAGACTCGTCTCGACATGGACTCGGGCTGATCTTGCTTGACTTGGGCCTGGATTGACTCGGCCCAACCTAGGTCGTGGCCAAGTCAAAATCCAACCCAAAATTCATTTTGGATAATCCAAAAATATGGATTTGGATTTGAGATAAATCCATTTAAGTTGATTAAAAGTAATATGAATTTGGATAATTATTGATTGGATTTTGCAATTTGGATTTTTTGCCCTTACTTATCAACATCTTGATTAAGGTTTATATAACAACCATTTGAATGTTTAATAAGTTAATTGTTTCATACATTTTACTATTAGTCTTATATTACTTGTCGCAGTACTTGCAAATTGCAATTTCATAACCCTGTTGTAATAAATCTAAACCTTTAAAGGAGCCTTTGTATGTTTTCTCTTGAGCCTTTGACATGGTTTAAATGACTCTAGTTGTGTAGGAACCTCTGACATTGATGATGATTGAACTTCAAATGGTGCAAATTAAGTAAGACCTTTAGAGGATATTACTAGTAGCACAATACTTCTTGTGCCAATGGTCGACCCAATACAACTAATCTTTTCCATTTGTATGACCACTAGAACAATTACAAATTACCAAAATATTTCAGTAGTGATCAAAACTTTATTTCATATAAGAATAATCACTAATAACTAACAAAAGAACAATTATAAGTCATCACTTTCACCACCCATCCACCATGCTCACACAATCAAGTGGAGAAAACATAGTAAAATCACACAATGCACGTTGTTGGTGTGATTTATGTTCACAAGGAAGAGTTTGTGTTCCTATAAATTATAAGCAAGGCATTGATAGGGTGATAATGGGTGACGAAAAAGGAAGATAATGGTTTCATTTAAAAGAATGGAAAATTAAAATGCAAAGTATTTCACCTAAAGAGGTAGAATATGAGATTGTGTTGGAGAAGAGATAGCAAACGCGCACAATGGAGGTGAACAATAGAGACAAATGGGCAAAGGTAGAAAAACAAAGACAAATGGTAGAGGTGAACAATAGAGACACATGGCATAGGCAAACGACACAAGGGAAAACAACAGTGGTGAAAGAAGAAGGCAAATAACAAAGATGAATGAAGGAGGATAACAATAAAGACGAGAATATTAGGGTTGATGCGAAGAAGAAGACATACTACAACTGTATTTAGGATTTTTCATCTAATGTTAGGATTGAGATGTGGTGGAGGCACACGTCGAAAATGAACAAAAAAGACCAGAATAATAGGTTTGATATGAAAAAGAAGACACGTCATTATGAAAATGTTTAGGTTTGTTCTTTTAATGTTAGGGTTGAGATGCAACATAAGTGAACGTTAGAGGCGAATGAAGAAGACGATTTGGAGGAAGATGCAGCACCACCAAGAGAGTTTTAGGTTTGCCTATGACTATGCAAGTTGCAAGTGAGTGTGAGACAAGTATAAGAGTAAGTCTTAGGTTGGGTCTCGGGTTAGTCATATTATAAACTTATCACCCAACTTGCTTAAAAGTGGGTTAGTTTTGTTGAACCAAGTGGTGTTCACTGTTTTGAAGAATCCAAATCCTTTGAAGGATGATGAAGCCTCTGCTTTGCTTGATGCTGTTGTGCTGGTTTTAGCCTTGTTCTGGGGTAGTTCAATGTTGTAATCAACACTTAGATTAAATCTCAAAGCAATTAGCATCTCAATTTTAACAAAACAAAATGTTTTACAAACTAAGTTGAAACAACCGATTGTTTTTTCAAAACAACCGATTGTTTACACTTAGGTGTTTTGAGAAAGTTTAAAAACTGTTTTTGAATGGTGTATTTTGTTAAGTAACAAAACAACCGATTGATTCGAGGAAACAATCGATTGTTTGTTTTAAAACCATAACAGAAAAACTGTTTTCTTTGACTGAGCTTTAAATGCTTTAACTGAATACGCTCCAGTCATTAAATGCTTTGACCAATCTATTTTAAATGCAATTAAGAGTTTGTTAAGATTTGATAACAAACTATATTCTTAGATATATTCTGAAAAACAGTTTTTGATATATTAAGAATCTTGAAAACAAAGTTTTCATCCAAGAGTTTTTCAAAGTATTATGAGATTGCTAAAGAGTTGAGAGATTGATCAAGGTGCTGAATAGGGATTCTACTTGTATTGATTTCAGATTTCCATCTGTAACAAGTGCAATCTTTGTAAACTGCTGAACAATTCGTTTGTGTGTGTTGCTGAGATTGGCTGTGTGTTCTTGAGGTGTTCAAGATCAGCAATCTTAGTGTTGGCCAAGGAGAGTGTGTTTCTTGAGGTGTTCAAGGTCATTCTCTTGGTTGTGGTGTAAGTGATCAAGTGGTGATTGCTTAGTGGATATCCTCAGGGTTTCTGAGAAGACTGGATGTAACTCTAGTTGGAGTGAACCAGTATAAACATCTGTGTACAATCTTTCTATCCCTAACTCTTTAATTTCAGTTTGTTTGTTGTTTGCTGGTATAAACAACCGATTGTTTCGAAGAAACAACCGATTGTTTTTCCTGATATTACAGTTTTGCTTGCTGTTTTGGCTAACTAAATTGCTGAATCAATTGGTTTCTGAAATAAGTTCATTCTAGCTTTGAAAAGTTTGCGAAAACCCCTTTAAACAATTCACCCCCCCCTCTAGTTTAAAGTCATCTTTTCTAACAAGTTTGGGTTGGTTCATCAAGTAATTTGACCCAATGAAAACCCCTAAACAATAGTCTAGGTAGAGTATCACTTGACACATTACTTTTAGAGGATTCTAATGTTTTCTTTTGTTATCTTCCTCATGCAAGATAATCCATTAAACATTGTCTTCTAGTCATAGGGAGGAAATTTGATGAAGGGCTTGGTTGGGGATAACATTGTAATTTCCTCATAGTCTTCAATGCAACCTTGTTCGGGTTGAGATCAAATGGCTTAAAATGTGAAAAAACACAGTCTGGGTAATTCTTGAAAATCGTCTAGTTGCCAATGTGCATGGATCATCCATTAAACATGGTCTTCTACTCATAGGAAGAAAATTTGATGAAGGGCTTCGTTGGGGATGGCATTGTAAATTCTTCATAGTTTTCAAGTGCAACCTTGTGGGGTTTGAGATCACAGTCTGCATGATTCTTGAAAATCATCTAGTTACCAATATGTAAGGATGTTGGAATGATAATTGCTTAATTATTAAGATAACATATAACCATTTTCTAAGAGAAAGTCCTTCTCAAATCTCATTCCATGTCACAGAGAACCCTAGAGTCTCTAGAAGAATTGATGGAAACTTCTACATGACCGACCACATACAAATCATCTTCTCTCAACATCCAAGTGTTTGATTGGACTTTTTTCCAAAACTAGCTACTAAAGCCCTATAAATCTCATATTCCTCTTGCAAACCCAAGTCAGTTGTGTTTTCCCTCTTAGAAACACACTTCTTATTTGCCTTATTGGCTTGTGGAGAAGAAAACAAAGAAAGACACTGTTTTCAAGACATTTTATTTTCTTCTTCAAAAAAACCTTATTTTTGTAAATTTTTCAAATGCTACTACATATTCTCCAGCTAGACCCACTACTCAGTTAACTCCAAGATAAGGCTCAAAAGTCCTTATAAGCTTACCAATATCAAGGTATAAGGGTTGCATTCATAACATGAGTGGGACATGAATGATGTTGTTAGGTGGAAGGTGTTGTACTTGGCGGATGGCAGATGAAGGATGTTGGTAATCAGAGCATTGAGTCCATGGGTAGGTTTGAAAAAGATGGAGTTGACATGAGGAGGTTTGAAGGTAGGTAGATTTCTAAGTGGTGTTAAAGGTGGTTAAGTAGTCTTTTTTTAGGTAGGTATATGATTGGGTATACGATGGGTAGTTTTGTCTTTTTAGGGAATATGTGGAAGGTTTTGTAGTCTAGAATAATTTTTCATATAGGTTTGGGAGGAGACAATGTGATAAGGGTCTATTTGGAGAGGTGGTGAGGCTAGTTGTTAGCTAGAAGGTTGCTCCTTATCATTAATCACAAGGATAGTTATTGGATCTTTCCTTATGGCCAGGGTAGGAAAAGCTCATTGGGTAAGTGAAACTTATATGCGAGAAACTTCTATGGTAGAAGCTTTTTATGAGCATCTCTTTTATTATCAAGGGTTGAGTATCCTCTAAATCAAAATAATTATAGCTTGTTTTGTTGTTGTTGTTGTTATTTTTGTTTCCTTTGTTGTTGAGCATGTTCAACTATCAAGCCCTTTGGACAATCTTGTTTCAACATCTGATTCTTTAGTGGCCTCTTTTTTACAACTTAGGCTAGCTTAGGCATAACTGAAAATTCACTAGTAGCTTTTTCCTTTCTCTTAAGATTTTATCCCTTACATGTGGCACCACTCAGTCTAATTTAGTTTGCATATCAACATCTACTACCATATTCTTATAGATTTTATAGTGTATTCTCTCTTCCCACTTTAGGTTGAGATTGAGTGTTGAATTGAACCGAAGAGCAATAAAGAAATGCACAAATTGTGAATCACATAGATGAAGACTAAATAACAAACATAAAGCTAGAAATGAATTAATCATCTTGTGTATTATGGAAGATAAGCATAAAATTACATATTATATGTTATTATGTACAAGTCACCATTATAAAAGGGACACAATATGTTACAAGTTAGTTAGAATTGCAATACAAAACTAACATTCTAACGCACAAAACGTATATACAACAATTATTAGTTGCCAAATAATATATCGTAAAGTCATTAGATGACCTATATAACAACTTCATCGTATCATCTACTTCTAGACATATACAAATAGACAATTTTATCCTAAAAAGAGTTAGGTGTACTAAGATCTACAAAACTACACCTTGAACTACAACAACTTTCACTAAGAATTGTTGCAAAAAATGGGGATAAACATTTTGCTTGATTATAGTGTAACATCCCCAAAATTCAATTAATATAAACATAAATAGTTCACAATACTTAAAGTTGTTACACACCTATATACTCATATACATATCAAAATCAAACATCAAAACCCTATACATATATATAACTCCAGAAAACTTTGTGTTTCTCTTTCACCACCACCTATATATATCCATTAATATCAAAAGCACAATTCTAGCATAATCACAATATCAACACAATATGTTCATGTAAATATGTGATACAATTAGTATATGAATAATTACGATAATGACTTATCACAAATCACACCAATATTTACATCAAAGGAACAAAGACGGGCTGATTATGAAAAACTAGTATTAAGTTTGAACATTGATACTGATGTGATTCCAATAGCATAGAAGAGAAAGGTTCTTGACCTTCTTAGGAATCACCTTGAGTTGGACATTATAGAGGCACTTTTCTTAGAGTTGGATCATTGTTCTAAGACAAGAACTCACCAAAAACTAGTACCAAATCCCAAACTCATTTGGATGAACCAATTTTAGTCAAATTGAACCAAAAAGAGATGAAACTAAAAAGAACCGAACAGAATTGAATAAGCAAACATTTGAACCGAACAAAAGTGAAATTAAAAGGCAAGAATAGAACATAGGTGCTGGAAAAACATAAAAACCGAACCAAACAACTCAAGAACACAAGACAACATGAACAATTGAAAGAGAAGGAAGGAAGGAGAAGAAAGTGCTCATGAAGATGGAAGAATGTTGGATGATCTCGCCACTAGAAGTGTGGAATGCTCCTAGATGAGAGTGATGCCGCCACTTGAGGACTCCAATGATCCATCAAGATAAGACTAGAGAAGAAGGCTCAAAGCTCTCCAAAGTTCACTCAAAATTTGAGTAGAGTTTTCTTAGATTAATTCCAATCTGAATTGTACAAGCTAAGCACCTTTATTTATAGCCTAGAGGTGCTGAAAAATAGGTGGGAAAATTCAAATAAACTCATTTGAAATTCCCACCAAAAACAAGTCACATGGGAGGTGTGACCTTTTTTCTACTATGACACCTCCTAAAAACTACACCTACACCACTCTCCTAAGTCACATGGACAATGTGACTTTATTTTACATTTTTCACACTCCTTTATTTAATAACCACACCTCCTAAAACTATACAAGAGTATTTCAAAGTTTGGCCTTGCCCCTCATGGGATGGACTTGGGCTCTTTGGGCTTTGGCCTTCTTGGGCTTGGGCTTGGGCTTTGGGCTTGGGCCTCATCTTTATTTTATGTCTTCTTTTAATTTTGAGAAGACTAGAAGGAAGAACTTCAAATGTGAGGGTGGATGTCCTCTTCCTCCATTAATAAAAGCCTCATTTATTTGAGTCTCATCAGATACTAACACATATCAATAACTTTGTATGTCCAACAATTTACCCTACTTGAATATATATGCTTTTGACAACCTCCAATGATAGAGTGATTTCTATAGTGTAATTTAAAATTAGTAACTTTCAACCTCAAGTTCGTATACAAACCTCTATCGACTATTCAACGTCAACTTACTATACAAAACTTCAACTTAATGTATTTACATGAATTTTTATTATGAAAAATAATATATACTATTTTGTTTAAAAAAGAAACATGTTACCTAATGTTTATCAAGTTGTTTGGCTTACATTGTTCTTTTAAAGGATCAAAGTCTTAAAAAATAAAAATTATAGATATTGATTGTGGTCAAAGTAAAATGTGTTGCACAAGGTGCTTTGATGCTTCCAAATTCTGAAAAACTAGTATTAAGTTCGAACATTGATACTAACACATATCAATAACTTTGTATGTCCAACAATTTACCCTACTTGAATATATATGCTTTTGAAAACCTCCAATGATATAGTGATTTCTATAGTGTAATTTAGTATTAGTAACTTTCAACCTCAAGTTCGTATAGAAACCTCTATCGACTATTCAACGTCAACTTACTGTACAAAACCTCAACTTAATGTACTTACACGAATTTTTATTATGAAAAATAATATATATTTTTTTTTTATTAAAAAAGAAACATGCTACCTAATGTTTATCAAGTTGTTTGGCTTACATTGTTCTTTTAAAGGATCAAAGTCTTAAAAAATAAAAATTATAGATATTGATTGTGGTCAAAGTAAAATGTGTTGCACAAGGTGCTTTGATGCTTCCAAATTCTGAAAAACTAGTATTAAGTTCGAACATTGATACTAACACATATCAATAACTTTGTATGTCCAACAATTTACCCTACTTGAATATATATGCTTTTGAAAACCTCCAATGATATAGTGATTTCTATAGTGTAATTTAGTATTAGTAACTTTCAACCTCAAGTTCGTATAGAAACCTCTATCGACTATTCAACGTCAACTTACTGTACAAAACCTCAACTTAATGTACTTACATGAATTTTTATTATGAAAAATAATATATTTTTTTTTTTATTAAAAAAGAAACATGCTACCTAATGTTTATCAAGTTGTTTGGCTTACATTGTTCTTTTAAAGGATCAAAGTCTTAAAAAATAAAAATTATAGATATTGATTGTGGTCAAAGTAAAATGTGTTGCACAAGGTGCTTTGATGCTTCCAAATTCTGAAAAACTAGTATTAAGTTCGAACATTGATACTAACACATATCAATAACTTTGTATGTCCAACAATTTACCCTACTTGAATATATATGCTTTTGAAAACCTCCAATGATATAGTGATTTCTATAGTGTAATTTAGTATTAGTAACTTTCAACCTCAAGTTCGTATAGAAACCTCTATCGACTATTCAACGTCAACTTACTGTACAAAACCTCAACTTAATGTACTTACATGAATTTTTATTATGAAAAATAATATATATTTTTTTTTATTAAAAAAGAAACATGCTACCTAATGTTTATCAAGTTGTTTGGCTTACATTGTTCTTTTAAAGGATCAAAGTCTTAAAAAATAAAAATTATAGATATTGATTGTGGTCAAAGTAAAATGTGTTGCACAAGGTGCTTTGATGCTTCTAAATTCTGAAAAACTAGTATTAAGTTCGAACATTGATACTAACACATATCAATAACATTGTATGTCCAACAATTTACCCTACTTGAATATATATGCTTTTGAAAACCTCCAATGATATAGTGATTTCTATAGTGTAATTTAGTATTAGTAACTTTCAACCTCAAGTTTGTATACAAACCTCTATCGACTATTCAACGTCAACTTACTGTACAAAACCTCAACTTAATGTACTTACATGAATTTTTATTATGAAAAATAATATATATTTTTTTGTTTAAAAGGGAAACATGTTACCTGTTGTTTATCAAGTTGTTTGGCTTACATTGTTCTTTTAAAGGATCAAAGTCTTAAAAAATAAAAATTATAGATATTGATTGTGGTCAAAGTAGAATGTGTTGCACAAGGTGCTTTGATGCTTCCAAATTTGCTTTGAAGACTTTAAGAATTTGCTCCTATGTTTGTGTGTGTTGTTTAATAATTTTTGTGTTATCAATTTACATATAGTATTGATCCAAGCTCACTTAATTCTTTATCTTTTTTTAAAGAACAGTTTTCTAAAAAGCTGTGAAAATTTTAGTTAGTTATTTCGAGCTTTTGATCAGTTAAAAAGCTATTGTTCAAGGTCTTGTGACTACATCAATTTTTTATCTAGTTGATTTGTGCAAACAACTGGTTGATTGACACTTAGTGTTTTTCAAAGGTTTTGAAAAAGCTTTGCTTTCTTTTGTCTTTTTTGTAAGGCAAAAATAGTCGATGATATTGATAAAAGAACTGGTTGTTTTAGGTGAAATCCTTAACAGAAAAATAAAGCAATAAGTTGTTTTCAAATCAATCAGTTGTTTTCAAATCAAATAGTTGTTTTTTTTGACAAAATTCTATTATGAATTCCAAATTGTTTTTAAATGTTTCTGTACCGACCCGCCTTCGGGCGTTGACCAAAGTCAACATGTGGTAAGACCCACCAGGGGCTCCAAGAGGGAAAGTCAATATGTTGACCGCTTTGGGTGTCGCTAGCTTTGGGCGTCGCCAGGTATGGGCGTCGCCAGCTTTGGGCGTCGACAGGTTTAGGCGTCGCCTCCCTTGAAGGCGTAACCCGTCATCCTGAAGAACGTGCTTTGGCCTAGATGATGTCACCCCCCGATACCCACAGGTAGGAGTGACCGTGGAGGGGGCGGCATGGAAGGAGGCGACACGGTAGGGGCCTGGAGGCCTCGGTATGTCAGGAAGTAAACGCAGCTAAGAAAGGTGGATTGAAAGCCACACCTTCAGTACCAGTAATGAGAACCCCAATCCACGGCGTACCCACGCAGGAGGTGTAAGAATGCGGCAGAACGCACCACCGCTGACCTCTGCAGCAGATACGACCTGTAAGAGGCCACACCCCAGAGGAGCATCTCCATGCAAGGTACGTGTGCAAGTTCAGGGGATTCCCAGGGGAAGTGACTCAGAAACGGGTGCATCAGTTGGTTCCCATACAGTCACCCCTGGGCGCGCCAGCACTCCAACAGGGCCACCACACGCGCTGGGATACTCCTAAGTCTGGAATACAGCGTTGTGAGGTACGCTCACTATTGAACTTAGGTCAGGGAAGCCACATGGCAGAAACACTAGCAAAGGTATATGAGGCACAAAGAGAAACAACATAAGGTACGTTTTCCAGATACTCTGTCATTTTGGTAAACTGTACGCACTTGTCAACTTGAGAGAGAATAAGAGAGAATTCAGTTACGCACCTCTAGAGCACGGTTGTTGCCTAGTTCTGATATGGAGGTGCACGGTGTTTTCTGCCTCGTTTACTGACTTGAGTGTCGGAGTGCAAACGGCTGCGAGCGCACCATTTGTCTCTGTGCTGCAGGAAATCTTCACAAGAGGAAGAGTTCATCTCAAAGATCCGCGTTCCACCGTTGGAAGATACGCACGAAGGTGCTCGAGTTTCTGGCAGGAACATTTGGCGCCCACCGTGGGGCCATGTTCTAAAATGATTGTCCCACCGCAAGTTGTTGGAGGTTCAGTAGCGAGCTCTGTGGAGGATTTTCAAGAATCTTTCAAGATTCACCGTTCATCTTGAAGTTTCGCAAAGTTTCACCGATTGTTTTCGTTTTCGTTCAGTTTTCACCGTTCGTCTTTGAAGTTTCGTTTAGTTTCGCCGTTTGTTCGTGGTTTTGCACATTTTCACCGATTGGTTTCCCAGTTTTCTTAAGTTTCTACCGTTTGTTTGCGTTCCCGCTCGGTTTTCACCGAAGGATTGTCCAAGAATCACAGTTACAGTTCGAAGTTCTCCAAGAAACTACGAAGAATGAGGACGACAAGGCAGAGTTCGACGCGCGCTGAGAGTGATGACATGACCATGCAGTAGGTCATGGAGATGATGCAAGGCCTGCAAGAAGCGATGGCGGCATCGAAAGTTGAGCAAGAGCGTATACAGGTGGATCTAGCAGCGTCGCAGGCGAGGAATGAAGAGTTATGTCGCGCGAACGAGGAGTTGCGCTGCGGGTTGCGCAATCACCCGGGAAGTCATGAAGCAGAAGACCGTGAGTGTTTCACGCCACCTAGGGAGTTTCCCATGCCGTTCTCACAGTCGATCATGGAGGCGGTAATTCCCCACACGTTCGTAGGTCCGAAGGTGACATTCACGGGGATGGAAGACCCCGAGGCCTGCAAGAGGCGATGGCGGCTCTGACGCTGTAAGATGCAAGCTCTTCATGAGCACGTTAACAGGAATGGCAATGGATTGGTTTATCAACCTTCCAGATGGCCACATAACCTCCTTCGCACAGCTCTCATAGTTGTTCTGGGAGCAGTACATAGCGAACCGAGCCCCTCCACTGGTGTCGTATGATCTCTTTGATGTGAAGCAGTATCAAGGAGAGACGCTGAAAGAGTAGATCAACCGGTTCGGGGCATAGGTGGTGAAGGTTGGCACCACAGAGGAACCGATGATTGTCTATGCATTTAGGAAAGGGATGTGCCCTGGGCCATTCTGTGAATCAATCATCAGAAGCCGCCCCCGAACCTTTGCAGAGATCAGGCGTCGCGCGGTGGAGCATCGCAACCAAGGGCGAGGTGTGCGAGAAGCGTACGAGTGTTGCACCAGCACACCTAAGAGCGCAGTCGCGTGCCCAGCCTGCCAGGGTGAACGAGGCCACGACTGGGAAGAGAGGTCAGGATAGGAAGCGCCCTTACGAGGCAAGGAAGCCCTAGGCGAGGGGGCGCGCAAAGGGAAACAAGCCGGTGAGGCATAACTTTGTGGTAGAGTTGAAGGACTTAATCGCCGTACCTAACATTGCAGACAGGCTGAGGGCCCCAGTTAAGACTGATAAAGTGTTGGGACCTCACAAGGACGCATGGTGCGAGTTCCACCAAGCCTTCGGTCATCACATCAACAACTGCCTGGCATTGGGCCATCAGTTGGATGAGCTGGTGAAAAGTGGGTTTCTTAAGGATTATCTGGCAGGGTCCTCTATGACCGCGGCCCTGGCGGTACCTGAGGAGGATCAGGCTCATGAGATGCCCATCCACGGGGAGATCCACACCATCTCTGGTGGATTCTCAGGTGGAGGGAGCACAGCGTCACAGCGTAAGAGGTATGCACGCTCTGTGATGTCCGTGGCTGGGCAAGTTGCGGTGGACGACCCGGTGGACGTTGACCTCGCCTTTACGAGGGCTCACCTTCACGACGTCGTCCCCCACGACAACGACCCCGTAGTGATCTCGGTTGTGACTGCAGGTAGGAAAGTGCATAGAGTGCTTGTGGATCAAGGGAGATCCGCAGATGTGATGTTCCTATCCACATTCAACAAGCTGCAGTTGTCCCCTGATCTGCCGAGGTCGTATACAGGGTATCTATATGGTTTCGCTGGGGATCAGGTCGAGGTGCGGGGGTACCTGGAGCTAAGAACGACGTTCATAGATGCACTGCATCTCGCACCGAGAGCATCAGGTACTTGGTGGTGAACGCCAATTCAGCCTACAACATCTTGTTGGGAAGGCTTGCGCTGAATAGGCTAAGGGCAGTGGCCTCTACGCGCCACATGAAGATGAAGTTGCTAGATCTTAGTGGTCGGGTGATCGTAATCAAGTCAGATCAGGAGGAGGCCCAGAAGTGCTATGAGAATAGTCTAAAAACAAATAGGGGTGTTTTCACGGTGACGGAACGCCTGGGCTAAGAAGAGACGCCCCTGGATGTAGAACCCTTGGAGGCGTCACCCAAGGAATACATACATATGGGGGGAACGCCTGTCGAGGCGAAACCCATAGAGGAGACGCCCGCTGGGGCGGAGCCGAGGAAAGAGGCGGAGCCTGGGAAGGAGGCGCCGATAGGTGGCGTAGCGAGAGGAGACGCCGGTCGTGGCGTTGCTCGTGCGGAGGACGCCCGGGATAGACGACCGGAGCCAATTGAGAACGTTGTCCAGAGGCAGATAGGTAGCAGAACCTTTCGCCTGGGGCGACGCCTGAGTTTAGAGGAGCAGGACCAGGTGGCGGCAGTCATTTCGCGCCACCTGGACGCCTTTGCATGGTCCGCCTCGGACATTCCTGGCATCGACCCGGATTTTATATGCCATCATCTAACCATGGACCCCAAGGTTCATCCAGTACGGCAGAGAAGAAGAAAGTTTAATTAGGAGAGGCGCCTCGTCGTGCAGGAGGAGACGAGGAAGTTGCTGAGCATCGGGCACATCAGGGAGATCCAGTACCCTGAGTGGTTGGCCAATGTGGTCCTGGTGAAGAAGGCGAATGGGAAGTGGAGGATGTGTGTGGACTTCACGGACCTGAATAAGGCGTGCCCTAAGGACTCGTATCCTTTACCCAGCATCGACGCGTTGGTAGATAGTGCTTCGGGGTGCAAAATGCTGAGTTTTTTGGATGCTTTTTCAGGTTACAATCAGATCAAGATGCATCCCCGTGACGAAAGCAAAACGGCCTTCATGACCGAGACATGTTGTTACTGCTATAAGGTGTTACTGCTATAGGGGCCTGGAGGCCTCGGGCCTCGGTATGTCAGGAAGTAAACGCAGCTGAGAAAGGAGGATTGAAAGCCACACCTTCAGTACCAGTAATGAGAACCCCAATCCACGGCGTACCCACGCAGGAGGTGTAGGAATGCGGCAGAACGCACCACCGCTGACCTCTGGAGCAGATACGACCTGCAAGAGGCCACGTCCCAGAGGAGCATCTCCATGCAAGGTACGTGTGCAAGTTCAGGGGATTCCCAGGGGAAGTGACTCAGAAACGGGTGCATCAGTTGGTTTCCATAGAGTCACCCCTGGGCGCGCCAGCACTTTAACAGGGCCACCAGACGCGCTGGGATACTCCTAAGTCTGGAATACAGGGTTGTGAGGTACGCTCACTAGTGAGCTTAAGTCAGGGAAGCCACGTGGCAGAAGCACCAGCAAAGGTATATAACGCACAAAGAGAAACAACATAAGGTACGTTTTCCAGATACTCTGTCATTTTGGCAAACTATACGCACTTGTCAACTTGAGAGAGAATAGGAGAGAATTCAGTTACGCACCTCCAGAGCACGGTTGTTGCCTAGTTTTGATACGGAGGTGCACGGTGTTTTCTTCCTCGTTTACTGACTTGAGCGTCGGAGTGCAAACGGCCGCGAGCGCGCCATTTGTCTCTGTGTTGCAGGAAATCTTCACAGGAGGAGGAGTTCATCTCAAAGATCCGCGTTCCACCGTTGGAAGATATGCACGAAGGTGCTCGAGTTTCTGGCAGGAACAGTTTCTAATTGCTTTTGATTAATGATCTAACAGTTTTTACCACTTCTTTGAGTCTATATAAAGATTGTTTTGTGATCATTTAAAAAGAACAAGAAAGAGAGTTTATTAAAAATGTTTTCAAGAGAAGATCAAGAGCCTTTGGATCATTGTTTGTGTGAAATAGATATGGGTTTCCTATTCATTTGTACTACTCTTTTGAAAATCCCAGGTATATTCTATTTTTTTCTTTGAATATTGTAAGTGTGTGTAAGACAATTTCAAAAGGAGTTTTTGGAAACTGTGGTGTTTCCAAGGACTGTTATGTGTTCTTGAGGAGTTCAAGATCAACATTCTTGGTGTGGTTTTTGCTAAGAACTGTTGTGTGTTCTTGAGGAGTTCAAGATAAACATTTTTAGTGTGTTTTGTAATCTAGTTTTGATTGCATAGTAAATTCTCAGTGGTTAACTGCGGACTGGATGTAGCTTTTGGTTAAGAGTGAACCAGTATAAATCTCTTTGTGTGAATCTCTCTTTCCTTTCTCTTATACACTGCTTTATATTTTTTTCTTTGTTTTCTGGTATAAATAATCAATTGTTTCGATAAACAACTGGTTGATTTTTCCTAAAGAACTGTAAATATGATATTTTATCCAATTGAACAGAAAATCAATTGATTGATTGTACAAAACTATCACTCTACTTCTAATCTTTGCCAAAATCTTGTGAAAACAATTCACCCCCGTCTTGTTTTTGCCACACATTCTAACAAATTGTATCAGAGTTGAGTTCTTGAAAGTTACTCAAGTTTTGATCCAAAATCTTTTTGAAAATGCCTGAAAAACTAGCTTTTGGGGAAGGTGTTTCTATATACATACCACCTTTATATTTGTGGGTTGAACTATCAGTCAATTGATAGAGGAATCTGGGATGCTATCACTAATGGTCCTTTTATTCCTATGCTTGAAAAAGAAAAAGTTTTTTTTTTGAAAAAACTTAGTCCCAATGGACTGAGAGTGAAAGTAAAAAGGCTCAATATGATTGCATTGGCAAGAACATTATAACTTTTGCTTTGAATTCAGTTGAATTTTTCAGGGTTTCTCAATGTGGATCTGCAAAGGAGATGTGTGACATCCTTGAAGTAACCCATGAAGGCACAACAGATGTAAAGAGGGCAAGGAAACATGCTTTGACCCAAGAATATGAAATGTTTAGGATGCTGAAAGGTGAAACCATCTCTGATGTGTAGAAGAGATTTACTCACATAGTAAATCATCTCATTGGTCTTGGCACAATCATTAAAAGAGAGGAGTTGAACATTAAGATCCTAAAATGCTTGGACAGATCTTGGCAGCCAAAGGTCACTACCATTTCTGAATCAAAGGATTTGACTACATTGACCACTGCATCTTTGTTTGGAAAGCTCAGGGAGCATGAGCTTGAGATGAATAAACTAAATGACCAAGAGAATGAAGAAAAGAATGTGTAAAACATTGCTTTAAAAGATCAACACAAAAGATTGATCAAGACTCAAGTGACTGTAGTGATAGTGAAACTCTCAACCCACTTACAAGGAAATTTGGGAAGTTCTTGAACAAGAACAACAGGGAAAAAACTCAACCATCAAACAAGTATAATAGCAAGAAAATAATTGATTTTAATTCTGCAAACTATACTTGTTTTGAATGTCATAAATAGGGACACGTAAAGGTTGAATGTCCAACTACTGTGAGCAAAGAGAAAGGGGTTGTCAGGAAGTTTGAGAAGAAAGGCAAAGCAAGAAGAGCCTACATATCTTGGCAGGACAATGATGACTCATCCTCAAGTTCTTCATCAAAGGAAGATAAAGAAGCCAATTTGTGTTTAATGGAAAATGAAGATTCAGAAACCAACAGTGTAAGTTCTAACACTTCTATGAATTTTGAAAATTACAGTCAACTTTTTGATGCCTTCACAAAAACTCAAGAGGAAGCTAATAAGTTGACCCTATTAAGCAACCGGTTGAAAGGGTTAAACAACTGGTTGGAAAATAAAGTCAAGACCTTAGAAGAAGAGTTAAGTCATTTAGAAACTGATTTTGAAAACATTGAAATGATTTACAAAAAGTCTTCTTGTAAGTGTGTTGATTCAAGCTTTTGTGAAAATTTTGATTCCCTTCAAAAGAAGGTTCACTATCTTTTAAAAACAGTGGAAAAGGTTTTCAAAGGGCAATCCAACTTTGAAATTGTTCTTGCTTCACAAAGTTTTGTTTTTTGGCAAGGCTGATTAGGGCTTTGACCCAAACAGTAAGAACAAACCTTTTTCCAGTTGCTTTGAAAAACAACAGTTGTTAAATCGAAACAGTCGACTAAAACCTATTTTTAGTGCATGAAAAAGGGTCATACTGTTAAATTTTGCAGAGCGAGAAGAATTGTTATTCCTAAGGGTCTTTTAAAATGGATTCCTAAGGTTCCTACTAAAGATAGTCTTTGTGCCTCCACTTTTCAATTGTATATGTCTTGCAGGGTTCTTTGATAGTCAAGAGACATCCTTGGCACATGCACAGTGGTTGCTCAAAGGAGAAACTTCAAGAATAAAGAAATTATGAACAAAAGCATACTGCAATTTCCTCACATTAAAAGGTGATTTTTGTTTATGGAAAGGAATTTATCTGTATTGCTGGACTATTTTTGTTTATGAGTCAATTCTCTTTGTCTATTTCTGAAGACAAACAGGGGGAGAATTTATCTGGTTTGATTTGGTTGTAAGCTTTAAAATTTTGTTATTGCACTCTGCACTTTAAAATTTTATCTGGTTTGCTTTAGTTGTAAGCTTTAAAATTTTGTTGCTACACTCTGCACTTTAAAACTGTTTTAAAGTTTTTGATTTTCTGCTAAAATGGTTGGCTATGCAGGAACTGTGAAACTATTGCTCTTTATAAATTTATTTGGCTATCCTGCTATACTTGCATTATGTGGATTGCATGGTATATTTTATTTTTTGTAGGATCACTTAAGTTCAAAATATACAACACAAACAACTAGGGATTTGTCTTAATGAAATAGGGGGAGATTGCTCAACAAGGTGCTTTGATGCTTGCAAATCTACTTTAAAGAATTGAAGAATCTGTTGTTGTGTTTGTGTGTGTTGTTTAGTAGATTTTGTGTTGTCAATTCACATCTAGTATTGATCCAAACTCACTTGATTCTTTATCTCTTTTGAAAGAAGTGTTTTCGATAAAGCTGTGAAAATTTTAGTTAGTTGTTTCGAGCTTTCAATCAATTGAAAAAAGTTGTTGTTCAAGATCTTGTGGCTACAATAAATTTTTTATCCAGTTGATTTGTTGAAACAACTGGTTGATTGACACTTAGTGTTTTTCAAAGGTTTTGAAAAAACTTGGCTTTCTTTTGATTTTTCTGTAAGGCAAAAGCAGACAATTATTTCGATAAAAGAACTGGTTGTTTTATGTGAAATCTTTAACATAAAAATAAATTACTCAGTTGTTTTTTAAATCAATTAGTTGTTTTTTAACAGAATTCTATTATGAATTCTACACTATTTTTAAATGTTTCTAACTAATTTTGATTAATGATCTAACAATTTAAACTACTTCTTTGAGTCTATATAAAGACTGTTTTGTTATCATTTAAAAAAACAAGAAAGAGAGTTTATTAAAAACGTTTTCAAGAGAAGATCAAGAGCTTTTGGATCATTGCTTGTGTGTGAAATAAGATTTGAGTTTTCTATTCATTTGTACTATTACTTTGAAAAACCAGGTGTATTATATTTCTTTATTTGAATACTGTAATTGTGTGTAAGACAATTTCATAAAGGGATTTTGCAAACTGTGATGTTGCCAAGGAGTATTGTGTGTTCTTGAGGAGTTCAAAATCACCACTCTTCTTGGTGTGTGGATTACACCCCAGTCCAGATTTCCCAAAAACACAGCTTTGATATGCTAGGACAGTTTCAAAATTTGATTTTCCTTTAGAGAGCTTGTCCTCAGTTTTCACAAGATAGTGAATATTCTTTTCAAGGGATTCACAATTTTCACAAACATTTGAGTCATTCTTGCAAGAAGATCTTTTGTAGAACTGTTTCAGATATTCAAAATCATTTTTCAAGTTTTCCATTTCTTCTTCCAAGACTTTGACTCTCTTTTCCAGCCAGTTATTCAACCCTCTTAACCTATTGTTTGAAATAGCCAAATTGTTAGCTTCTTCATGTGTTTCCTTAAAAGCATTGAGAAGTTTACTATAGTTTTCACTATCAATAGAAGGGCTAGAACTTACACTACTGGTGTCGCTTTCTTGCTTGGCTATAAATCACAAATTTGCTTCTTCTTCTTCTTTTGCAGATGAGCTTGAGTAAGAGACATCATTGTCATCCCAAGCAACATAGGCTCTCTTTGATTTGCTCTTCTTGTCAATCTTCTTCTGAGTTTTGTTTCTATGACTTTCTTTATTAGGACACTCAGTTTTTATATGCCTGTGTTCACCACACCCAAAACATGTATATTTGTTAGAGTTAAACTCAGTGGATTTCTTGTTGTCATCCCTGTTGGATGAGTTATTTTTGTTGTTTCTTCTTTTGAGGAACTTGCTGAATTTTTTGGACAATAAGCTGAATGTTTCCTCTTCACTTTCATCACTAGAGTTTTGACAATTTTTGTTCCCAACAACCTTTAGTGCAATTGTCTTCACTCTCTTATCCTTATTTTCTTGAAGATTTAACCTATCCATCTCCAATTCGTGCTCCCTTAGCTTTCCAAATAATGAGGCAATGGTCATGGATGTGAAATCCCTTGACTCAGATATGGCAATGACTTAGGGCTGTCATGACCTATCAAGACACTTGAAAACTTTGATGTTGCGTTCCTCTTTGTCAAAAGTCTTTTCAAGACTCAGAAGATGATTTACTATGTGAGTGAACCGCTTTTGCACTTCAACAATGGTTTCACCCTTCTGCATTCTAAACATCTCATACTCTTGTATGAGAGTGTGCTTTCTTGCTCTCTTCACATCATTTGTTCCTTCATGAGTCACCTCAAGAGTGTCCCACATTTCCTTTGTAGACTCACATTGAGATACCCTGAAAAACTCATCAAAACTTAAAGCAGATGTGATAATATTCTTAGCAATGCAATCATATTGAGCTTTCTTACTCTCTTGCTCCATCCATTAGGACCAAGGTTTTTCATAAATAACTTTTTCATCTTCAATCATGGAAATAAAAGGTCCATTTTAATTGCATTCCAAATGCCTTTGTCAATAGATTCAAATAAGATTTTCATTCGTACCTTCCAAAATTGGTAGTTCACATTACAAAACAATGGTGGTCTATTTATAGAGGCACCTTCCCCAAAAGGAAGTTTATCAGCCATCAATTCATAATTTTTGATCAACTTGAATATCTTTCAAGAACCTAGTTCTTGATGCCAATTGTTAGAATTGTAGACCTTAAACAAGATGGGGGTGAATTGTTTTTGAACATTTTTCAAAAGTTTTGAAGGTATGAAGAGAATCAAAGAAGAATCACAGCCAAAGGAATCAAAGAGTGCAAGATAGAAAACAATTTTAGTTGAATTCCAGAAATCCAACCGGTTGTTTCTAGGATTCAACCAGTTGTTTTTATCAGCAATATGTAAAAACAACTAAAAATAGTTATACAAAAGTTAAGGGAGAGAAAGAATCGCACAAGAAATTTTATACTGGTTCACTCTTATACCAAGAGCTACATCCAATTCCCATAAACCTCTGGGTATCCACTAAGTAATCAAAAACCAGATTACAAACACACAACCAACAAAGAAGTGATCTTGATCCCCTTAAGAACGCACACTTCCTTTGGCACACACAATCACACCACAGACCAGAACACCCTCTGACTCTGTGAACACAAGTCCTTACAGAAATACAATTGAAGGAGGAAATATGATTGATCACATCTGGTACAAAACAAATCAAAGTACATAGCAAGTCCTATTTCACTCTCAGAGAAAAATCCAAAGCCTTAAGCAATCTTGGAGAAAAACTTGATTTCAAAATCTGATCTTGTAACACTTTTGCTAGGAGCGTATAACAGAACATTTATACTCCAATTAGCAGTTAAAAGCATTTATTATTAAAGTCAAATCAGTTTGAAAATATTTAAAGCATATTTAACAAACTTAACAGAATTCTGTTAAGGCAGTTAAAAAAACAGTCGGTTGTTTTGTTGAAACAACCGATTGAATTGGTTTGACAGCAAAGTCAACCAAGTTCAAATATGCCAAAACCAGTTTCAAAAACCTTAAGTATGAAATAACCAATTGAAACGATAAAACAACTAGTTGTTTTTCTGCTTCTTCATAAAACACTCTTTTAAAAAGATTTGAATTAAACCAACTTTTGGATTCAAACTACCCCAAAACACACCCAACTAAGCTACAATCAGCCTTCAAGCAATCCATGGAGATTTGGAGTCATCAAAGCTCTTCTTCAACAATTGTGGATAACCAAAGGATATATAAAAGCATAGCATAAAAAAAACAAGGATAATCTAAAAACATACAAAGACATAGACAATAAAGTAGTTATAATATGATCATCCATTAAACAGGTTAAAGAAGACTTTTCACAAGTCTTAATGCAAAAATATAGACATAGTGTTTCTAAGCTAAGGAATGTAAAATGTATAGAGTTATAATATTTACAAAGTTGTGTATAATTATACTTATACTTCTCCTACTTTATCATAAATAAAAGGATGGGAGGTGAGAACATCACTATGGAGGCAAGTCGAGTGGAATGTCCATAAAGGATTGTTCTAAGGTGAAAAGTGGTGGCTCTGTTTGGGTGGATTGTGGTTGAGAGTTTGGTTTATCTATTTGGGTTGGTTTAGAGAGTCTTTGGGTTGGTGGTTGAATTATCATCTAGGTGAGTGAGTTTAAATGAAAGGAAGGTTTGTTAGTTGAGGCGTAAGTGTCGATTTGAGACCAACTGTATCATATTTTAATTTATCTGCTCGAATTCAGTTTTTTTTTTTTTTTTGCGATTGTTGGTCTTCAAACTCGGGAAACATGAATTGAATCATGTCCAAAAGGGAAATTTGAAAGGTGGAGGGCATGGTGATGACTATTAGAAATGGTGACAAGGTTTTGGTACCTTGTGTAAGAAGATGCAATAGTCATTGGAGTTTGTAGTGAGCATTATGACCTCTTAGTTGCAACAACTTCTAATGCATGAGCTTCAACCTCTATATCTTCCTTGGCTTGTATGTTTGCTTTAGTCTTTTCTTAGGATTCAAATTTAACTTTTGCCTTAGCTTCTGTTTAAGCTTTAGCCTTAGCTTTAGTGTTTTTCTATCAAAGAGGATGTAATTATTATTTTCCACAACATTCATCATGTCAATATAACATGATTCATCATTCTTATATGAAAGCAGGTTAGATAGTTTTAAAGTATAGTAGAGGAACATATAAGTTAGTTTTATATTGTTTCACTCAACTTGAGTTATGTTTAGTTTTCTTTCAAATAAAGCTTCGAGTAATGCTTGGAAAACATACAACTTTTGACAAATGATTTAAATTACAAGTGTCTATTTAAAATAACATTTGATAAAATCAATTTTCACAAAACTTGAGTATATAGGTTTAGCATGTTAGATAATTTAAAAGCATAATAAAGGAGCATATAAAAGTTAGCTTTATATTGTTTCACTCAAATTGAGTTATTACTAGTTCTCCTTCAAGTAACTTTTGAAGGATTTCACTATAATTAACATTGATTATAACTTTTGAAGGATTTCACTATAATTAACATTGATTATAGGAATTATTCTTAACTGATATTTCTAATTTACATGATGTGAATCCTAAAAATCTATTCTCCTCATGAGATTAAGAATACCAAGTATTCTTTAACACTAAGTTACCTCTAGGTTTCATGAGTATATTTTTAATATCCCACTCATAGTTAAAAGCAAAATATGTTTAAGAAATGTTACAAGAAAACATATACTAGAGAGGATATATAATACAAATACACACTCTTGATATAGAAGTAATTTCACTAAGTGAAAGATAGTACAATGTGTTTCTCTCAAAGACTACATAATTGAATAGATTGTCTATCGTATACGAATGTATATGGATAAAAGATTTAAATAAACTATTTTTTTCCTTTTATAGGAATATTCAAACATATATTGTAGGTAGTGTGAGCTTTTGCTTTAGTTTTGAGCTTCTTTGTTCTTAATAGAGATGTTACATTGAAAAAACACACAAGTGTATAATAATATATAAAAATTGCCCCATGCGGGATCTAACTACATACCTTCATTTTACAAGACTGAGCTTCTTTGTTCTTGAGTAGGCACATGTCTATGATAGAAAATGATTTTTCACTCTTTCAATACTTCCTTACGACAATTGCATTCTATGGTATGAAATCACCTTATATAGACACATAATAAAGCTGACATGGATATACATTTTAACCAAAAAAAAAAACATTTTCTTTTATCATAATCACCCTTCTAAAAGTCAATTGATTATACCTATAAAAGGTAAAATAAAGTACTTGTTTAATATATATATATATATATATATATATATATATATATATATATATTTAAATACATCCTATTGTTTTATTATTTTAATTAACATTATAAGATTTTAGCATATTTGTATAGTAGTTATAAAAACTAATTTAGAATTAAAATAATTAATAGTTAAAATTTTGACATTATTTTATAAATTTTATTAGTAATAAAAATTATTTTTAGATATTAATAATTTTTTAATTTATAAAATAATATTTAATTAGTTAATATAACAATTAATTACTTTTTTATCTTTAAAATTACTTGTTATTTAATAATGTAAGATATATCATTGTTAAATGAAAGAAAAAACTGAGACTTTTTTAAGATAAGTACGTGAAGAATTATTTATTTAGAATTTTCACAAATTAAGATCTTAAATATTCCAAACTAAACAAAGAGAGAATTTATATAGAAAATCTGTTGAAGAAACTTTATTTGTATTAGTTAATTAGAAAATGAAAGCATATGCTAATGAAGCATTGAAGTGGAGAATAACATATCCAAACTAAAGTTCTAATCCACGTCAGAATGAGATTCCTTTATATATAAAAATAAAATAAAAATGGATAACAGAGAATGATTGTCAAACCTATAATATTATCAATATCTTAAAGTAGTAAATAATGTGTAATTATTTCCTTAAAAAAATAATGTGTAATTATAACACTTCCAATGAGAAATCTTTACATGGTTCGAAAGCAATAACTGAAACGGTTGGGCACGCGTGTTCGTATTTTACGAAATAAAATACAAAAAGAGTGTGCTTATCCTATTTATTAGAGGAAAAAAAGAATTAAGAAAAATAAAATTAGAATGCCGAAAGAAAAAATAAAATAGATAAAAAAAGAAAAAAGAGAAAGTTGGTGGATAGATAGACCCACCGACACCGTTTTGACTTTGAAGTCCAACTACCACCGACTCCGAAGAAACGGAAGACCGATGATGTTATTTTGCCGCAAATTCATCTCAACGTTACACGTTTTCACTACGTATCTTATAGTTAAATAAGAATATGCACTTTAACCATGATTTTAAGATGTTAATGGTGAAAGTTTCAATGTTTTAAATTCATTTGTGTTAATTACGTACCTCAAACAAACAAAAACTATGATTTTAATCGCACAAGTTTCAATTCAGCAATTGGTTTCTCATGCATAATAATTTCTTAATTTTAATTATTCCATGAATTGTTAATTGTTAATTGCAACACTTTGTAATATTTAATTTTCAACTAAGACACTTAGTAATATTCAGTAAGTTAATATAATTGAAACATGAAAAAATGAAATAGTATAATTATAATATTTCATGGATTAAAAATGAAATATAAATCAGAGAATCATTCTTGTAAAATTAGAGTATAGTTTAACATGGCATTAGTTATTTTTAAATAATGATTAATTTACTATTATATAGCACTTCCATTTTCAGTTATCCTTTTAATAGGGAACTTCAGTTGATGATGAAAATAGAAAGAGAAGTATATCATAAAACTGCCCTTCTTTTTGTTGTTTTCTAGTTGACTGATTATTGGAAGAAAATCTTATTATTTGGTTGGACAAATTTGTGCCTTTTCTTTATACATAAATAATTTTTTTTATACGATCTAATACTTATAAGTGAGCCACGTAATGACTTTTTGTCACTAAATTTAATGATTTTAAGTTAAACATACTAGTTTAGAAAACAATAAACCCTAAAATATATTATAAGAAAATAATTAAATAAAAATAAGTTTTATAAATAAAAAATAATTAGTTACTATATTAATTAAATTATATATTACTTGTAGATTAAAAAATTATTGAAGTTTAAAATAATTTATTTATTAACAATAAATTATAAGTTAATTTTTATATTTATATCTAAGTAATTATTCAAGATTTAGCTATTGATTACTTTATATCATAAAATTTGTAGCTAAAGCATTATAACTAATTAGATACTAATTTAAAAATACTACAAGAAAAAAATGGTTTTATTGAGAGTTTATTTCAATCCCATTTTCCACCATATCTCTAACGATCCTCCTGACTTCTCTCTTCCACCGTAGAGGCACTGCTCTCCGGCATAGGCTCAATGGTCATCGAAGACAGTCCTAGTAAGGAATCACACTTCAGTCACACTTATGTGTATTATATCTAAGGAGAAGAAACACTGAATAACGAGTTGTCTTTTTCTTACTCCAATATTGCTCCTTCCATCACCATTACCTAACTCGACAACAACTAGTGTTTATCACTACTTTATATATCCTAAATAATTGTATTATATGCCAGATGTGGGCTTCAAATCCATGTGTGTTATTGGCTACGAGGGCTTCAGAGATTGCAAGAACATATTACGAGGAGAAATTAACTTTATCACTTCTCACTTTCATAGTGAATTAATTATTGGAAACATTTTAAAATAAAAGCCTTAATTTAACATATTTCAAAATTATGAGAATTAAATATTAACAATTATAACTAAAAACTAAAATTGCACATAAAATATACGTACATCAAAAGCTAAAACAAAATAAGTTAGATTTTTTTGAAATATGAACTCGTAACAAAAAAAACTAGGAATTATATAAACCAACTACAATCAATCATAAGAAATATGCAAATACGGTTGAAATACTTTTTATCCAATATTATTTTGGTGAGTTTTTAAAATAAATTTTTGAAACTTTAGAAAACTTATTTTATAATGTAAAGTTACACTTTCAAAATTTTAGAGAATTTATTTATAAAATATATTAAAACTATATAGTTTTAATTATTTATTTATAAATAGATTTAATTATATTTATTTAATGAAGTTTGAAAATTTTGGAGTGTTATATTGAGATTCTACAATAAATCTTTGGAATTTAACAAAAGTTAAAAAAATCTCTGTTATTTTGTTGAGGTTTTAGAATAAACCTTTGAAATTTAACGAGGCCTTAAAAAACCTCTATTATTTTGTTGAGGTTTTAAAATAAACCTTTGAAATTTAGTGAAGGTTAAAAAAACCTTTGTTATTTTGCTAAAGTTTTAGAATAAATCTTTGGAATTTATGGATGTTAAACAAACCTCTATTATTTTGCTGAGCCTTTAGAATAAACTTTTGGAATTTAGAGAAGGTTAAAAAAACCTCTATTATTTTGCTGAGATTTTAAAATAAACATTTAGAATTTAACGAAGGTTAACAAACCTCCATTATTTTATTGACGTTATAAAATAACCTTTGCAACTTAACGAAGGTTAAAAAATTCTCTATGAATTAAATTAATTCCAACCTTATATTAACATTCGTTAAATAATCTCTTTAAAACTTTTTTTTAATAGTGAAACTAGTTTATAAATACTTATTAATAATAAAAATTATTTTAGATATATAAAATAATATGTAATTTATTCAATATAATAATTAATTATTTTATTATTTTTAAGATTAATTTTTATTTAATAATTTTTAGTAGGGATAATTTTTTTTTTCTTCAAATATATCTTCTTATAAATGTATAATTTCATTAAAATATATGTTTTATCATATTAAACGGATAACATGTGTTTAGTATAACTTTTAGAAAAGATATATCAATTTTTTAGTCGAGTGTTCTTATCTTTATGTTATAAAGAGATATCCTCTACATTTAATTACATCTCTGAAAAAAAATATACACGTACATAAAGGTGTATACAAGACACACATGTCAACAGGACAAATTTAAGAGTAGGTTTGATTTTCTCAGTTCCTATGCTAACAATTACGTTTTATTAAATTCAGATAAATATAAATACGTGAAGAGTTCATTGCATATTTTTTCTATTTCTAATTTACCTATACATATATATTAAATAATAATAATTATTTTATTTTTATTTAATATTTATATTTGGTTTCACAGTACTTAAACTTTATCCTTATTATCTATTGT
This sequence comes from Phaseolus vulgaris, assembly GCF_051622355.1. Classification (NCBI taxonomy): domain Eukaryota; kingdom Viridiplantae; phylum Streptophyta; class Magnoliopsida; order Fabales; family Fabaceae; genus Phaseolus; species Phaseolus vulgaris. The sequence goes on along the minus strand of NC_143501.1, from coordinate 20,742,672 downwards.
TTAAAAAATAAAATTTTTAAATACATTATCATATATAAATTATATATTTTACTCAATTCAATTGAGGTAATAATTAGACATTTTATATATATATATATATATGTGTGTTTTTACAAAAAAAGTCTTCGAGATACTTCGGTGAGGACCGCATGTTCCTGAGGGAACAAGCTGTCAATTGGTCTCCGATGAAAGGAGGAAGTCCATTTGCAAAAGACTCTCGGTTACTTAAGTTAGTAGGAGCACAAAGATGATGACAAAAAGATAAGAGTAGGAGTATTGTATAGAGTTTAGTGTGTCCTCTTACTAATAGAGTCATCACCTATTTATAGGTCTTGTTAGACTAAAACCATTAAGAAGAGCATTGAATGGTCATCATGAGATATAAATAAATTTTATTGTCTAATTTATGTGTCTTAAATATTAATATTTGGTTATTGGTCTGAATGTACTCGGTCGTAATTGAGGGCATGTACATAAGTTCTCCTAGCTCGGAATCCAAGAAGATGTACAAGTGGATCAATTTGAAGGATCAACGAGAGCTTGGACCCATTTGGATTTGGTTTTTAGCTGTGCTCGTGGTTTGGACATGCTTCGTTCTTGATTGAACTTGCATTATTTTGCTTTGCTCTTGGTTGAGCGTGTTGTCGTGCTCTTGGTTAAGCGTTTCTAGTTCTTCATTGAACTTGTATTATTTTTGTTTTGCTTTTGGTCGAGCGAGTTGTTATGCTCTTGGTCGAGCGAGTTGTTATGCTCTTAGTTGAGCGTTTTTAGTTCTTGTCTGAACTTGTATTATTTTCGCTTTTCTCTCGGTTGAGTGATTTAAGTTGCTCTTGGTTTAGTGAGTTTAGTTCTTGATTGAACTTGTATTATTTTTTTTTTGTTCTTAGTTGAGTGAGATGTTCTCTTGGTTGAGCGAGTTGTTGTGCTCTTGGTTAAGCATTTTTAGTTCTTGATTTAACTTGTATTAGTTTTGCTTTACTCTTGGTTTAGCATGTTGTCGTGCTCTTGGTTGAGCGAGTTGTTGTGCTCTTGGTTGAGTGTTTTTAGTTCTTGATTGAACTTGTATTATTTTGCTGTACTCTTGGTTGAGCACTTAGTTCTTGATTGAACTTGTATTATTTTTTTTTTGTTCTTAGTTGAGTGAGATGTTCTCTTGGTTGAGCGAGTTGTTGTGCTCTTGGTTAAGCATTTTTAGTTCTTGATTTAACTTGTATTAGTTTTGCTTTACTCTTGGTTTAGCATGTTGTCGTGCTCTTGGTTGAGCGAGTTGTTGTGCTCTTGGTTGAGTGTTTTTAGTTCTTGATTGAACTTGTATTATTTTGCTGTACTCTTGGTTGAGCACTTAGTTCATGTTTGAACTTTGATGAGATTGTATTCGAGAATGATGTTCGAGAAAAAGATTTTATTCTGCTGAGCTTGCCTCGTTAAAACCTTGCTTGGTAAAACCCACCTTAGGAAAAAAAACTTGAGTTAAGGAAAAAAAGTACAAGTTCTGATTTTCAACTGTAGTACCTCTTTAAATGGGTTATGTTCCACATTCTTGGAATCAACTTGTCACTTAGTTCCTGGAGTTTATATGCTCTGTTTTGCAGGGTATCTGCTACCCTATACGGCCATCCCAACTGGGTGCTAGTTTTCCCTCGTCTCTGCATCTTCTTGCCTCGCCAACCCTTCTCCATACGAGGTATCCTTTTCGGAGCTCTCGAGCTTTGACACGAGAGTTGTAACCCCGAGTTACTATCCCATTGGCAGCCTCGTGAAAGGGGTCTAGGTCTTTGGATGCCTCTACGTGGCATACCCTTGGAGCCTTCCCTTCGTCCTATTCGTCTGCTTTCTCTTTTTCCTCTGGATAGGTCAGGAATAGACTCGTTCCCCCTTGCCCAGTTTGGTTACCGAGTAAGGGACTACCCTCAGCCTTTGGGTGTAGCATTCTCTGGCCATCTTGGGCTCGACTTTGTTGGTGATGATATCTCCCCCTTCCCGAGGGAACTTCATGGCCATGTGGGGTGTTGATACCACCGCCACCAGCTAGTTTAAAGTCCTCCTACCAATGATTACATTATAGGAGGTGTCGGCATCCATGAGTATGTATCGCACGATTATGGAACAATGTGCATTCCTTGTTCCGAACTTGATGAGGAGATCTATGTATCCCCTCTCGTGAACCCTTTCCCCAGCGAACCCAAGCAATGGGCCAGGGTATGTTTGAATTTGGTCAATCGAGATGTCTAATTTTTTTAATACTGACCAGAATAAGACTTCGGCTGAAATACCTTGATTAATCAAGATTTGCCTTACCCTCTAATTCGCCACGGTGGTTGTGATCACCACAAGGTCGTAGTTCTTAAGATCCCAGGCCGTCCGATCTTCATTCGTAAAAGGAGATCAGGACAGACCTGTGGAGGTGTGAGGATGACAACATTGACACTCTGAAGGTATCTTTTTCTTATCGTACTGGTAGGACCATCCTCGACAAAATCGCGAGCAATGGTGTTGATCCCCCTGCAGTCCATGTTGACCACTGGCTCATCCTGGTTTCCGAGCTCTCGCTGGGATTCTCCCATTTCATTCTGGTCTATCCTTGCCCTACTTCGCTCTGGGGTTTCAGTTTGATCAGTTTGGTAATAACTATTTGTCCTACCACTCTGTCCTCGACCCGATATTTCTCAGCCTCGGTCTCGGCCTGAACCTCCGCCTCGGCTGTCCTCAACTCGAGAAATGAAACAATTCAAGGCCCCAACCTGAGAAGTTCCTTCAAAAGGTCCTTCACTTTGAACCACTCTTTCGTGCTATGTCCCGAATTTGGGTGATAGCTGCATTGTTTTGTTTGATCTCCCAACAGGTTGTTAGGGGCGGGGATGGTAGGCGTACCAACTCTAAGTTGCAGGCCTATTGTAGCATAATCTCCCTCGCAGAGTTCAAAGGGGTATAATTTTCAAATCTCCCCTCCTTTTTTTATTTGTGGCCTGATAATGTCGCCATGGTCGACGTCTTCATTGCCTTCTTTCATGTATCGGCATTTTCTTCGATGCCTATGTACTTTGCTGCTCTGGCACGCAACTGATTCATATCCTCGGGAGGTTCTACATACAGGATGTCCAAGAATTTTCCTGGGCGTAGCCCCATTAGTAGTGCATGCATGGATACCACCGGGTGTAGGTTAGGAATGTTTAAAGTGGTCCAAGAAAATTGAGCCATGAACTCTCTCAAGCTTTCTGCCTCCCCCTGCACGACATTATGCAACGATGTCGAGGTTGAGGCCACGGGCTTGCAATCGGTGAACTTGACGAGGAACCTCCCACAAAACGTGTCAAAGGAATCTACTGAGTTCTTGGCTAAAGAGTAATACCATTCCAAAGTTGGATCTATCATTAATTTTTAAGTGAAAACTTATCACTATTATTTATTTTGCTCGAAATTTTCTAAAAAGCTTTTTGTGTAAGACCAAGGCAGTCTTTTTTTCATTCTTCTTCTTTTAATATTTTTATTTTATTTTTCTTATGGGTTTTCTCTAGCTTTCTCTTTCTTTTCATTTTTTTAAGTCATTTCTAAACTTTCCCGAGAACATATTCCACCAACTACAAAAATAACTTGAAATTAAGAAAAAATATTTTGAATTAAGGATAAATTTGATTCTAATTGTGGAACTACTATGGAATGTGTTTTTATATTGAAATCATTGAGTTTGTGCATTAACATATTAATTTTGATTAGAAAAATATTGTTAGAAATATTATTGGCGGGAATTTTGTGATGATGAAATTGAAATTACTTAGGTGGAAGAAAATTTGAATGTTTTAACTTTGCTTTTAGAATTGTATTTGAATGTTGTAATACTGAGTTAGATGACATATAAATAAGATAGAGATATTATGAAAATTGATAATTTATTGTGGCTCAACTTACTATAGCATGTAATTTATTACATGACTATTCAATTATGTATTTGACTAAGACTAAGGATGATCTACCCGAAAATTTGTATGAAATTAATATTATGTTATTTACTTTTCTTGTTGAATGTTTTAATCAATTAATTTTTTTAAAAATATTAACTTTACAATGGTTAGGTCATGTATGTGATATGTGCAATCTTTTTTTTTCTTCTAATTCTACATAATTCACTCATTAGATTAGAATTTCATCTAGTAATCTCATCTTAGGGATGGCAATAGTGTGGAGTGAGTGTGAGTTTTATTATACTCATCTCAATCCCAAATGTAAAATGCATAGTCATCTACATCCTGGATACTTGATGGATATGAAATTTATATCTCATCTTTATCCCTATCGAGTAACATGTATGTATACTCTACTAAAGTTTTTACCATCTCAAATATTCATTAAATTTTGTTTAAAAAAATATCATAACTAAGGAAATATGATTTTATAAAAAATGTAATGTCAAAAGGAAAATGACTTTATTAAGAATTCAATGTCAAAATAATATATATTTTCTTCTCTTCAATGCCAACTAACAAAAGGAACATGACTTTATTAAGAATTTAATGTCAAGATCTCTTTAGTAATATAAAATGGGGACATAAATGGGAACAAGACATATATGTCCACACACATCCTCATCTTTGTAACCACTTAAAAGGTCGGATTTTATCCATACTCTTTCTCATGGTTAGTTAATATGAATATTTTTTTTATCAACATTAGGAGATATTAGAGAAATACATGTAGGTACAAGTTTTTTTGTCATTCCTATCTCAACTTGAAAGTAATGAAATAATTTGTTATTTAAATTTTTCGAATGAATTATACTTCATTCAACCATTTTTTTTTTAATTTTAAGATGATGTTATATTTTAGATATATGATTTTATATGATTGAAATTGCAAAAATAACAATAAATTTTATGTAAAATGCTTAAATTATAAACGAATTCATAAAAATTTATATGCATAACTTTATATTTTAAATTAAGTTATATATCATCTCAATAAGATGAAAAAAAAAACTTAAAAATTTGTTAAAATTAAACTACAAGGAACAATTTATTTTTGTTAGCTTATGAGATTGGTTAAAATTTCTCATTAATTTTAACATATATGCAATTTTTATTTTTTTATAACAAAACAAAAAGGAAATTAAATGAGCGTTGACGTGATTACTATATTTTAATTATAAGAAATATATGTCATGTGTAACCCCTCCCCCTAATTTTTCTTTCTCTCCCAACTTCTTTTATATCCATTCTCTCTTAATTTCCTCTCTTAATTTTCTAGAATCTGATCGGATCACGTTGTTGCGGAGGAGTTAAGGAGCATTTCTAACCGATTATATTTTCAAACATATTAAGTTCATTTTTTTGCTATAAAGATCCTTTATTATCTGTTTTTCCTTAAGATTTAGTCATCAATCTCAGAGGGTTAGTTGAGAAAAGTAATCATCTCAACTTATTCTACAATATACTGAAATTCTATTTTGTTTAGATAGCTTACATTAGGCCCTTATATTTTGAACCTTATCCAGACTGAGAGGCTAAAATTCTAGAGGTTGCATGGAAAACAAGCAATTAAGGTAAGGGAAGCTAACTTTAATTTTTAATAGTACCCTAAGCTAGAAGATCTAGATGTGGAGGGAACGTGGTCCCAATGTTCAATTTTTCTTGCAGGGATGTTGTTTGTTTATATATTGTTTAAACTTGTAAAAATATTAGATTATGATAATTTAGTATTTAAGTGTTGTTGTTCTTTTTTATGTTAAATAGGATTTTTAATGTTGTGGTTTGCATTTTAACTGATATTATATAATGAAAATTGTATGGAATTGAATTCATACATTTGGGATAATGTATAGATTGATGTTTGTTTTTGTATTAAGTATTGATGCCTATGTGGTAACAAAGACCTCCTATCTTCACTGTTGATATAAGTCACATAGACTAAGATATCAGGTGGTGAAAAGTTGATGGGTAAGTTCATGCACACCGTGACATATGAGATGCATGACTTCGGTTGTATTGAACTTGTTGAACATGTGCTTTGATGTTTCCAAATCCAAGTGGACTGCTTGAAGGCTCTGCTGCATGTTGTGTGTGTATTTTGTGTAGTTTGAATTTGTTAATCCACTCATAGTTATGATCCAAGGTTGCTTGATTCAAGTTCTTTTGAAAAAGAAATGTTTTCTAAAGAAAGTGGAAAATCAACCTGTTGAAAGTTCGATTCAACCGGTTGTTTTACACTTAAAGTATTTTGAAAAAGCTTGAAATTGGTTGACCTTGCTGTCAAGCCAATTCAACCGATTGTTTCGTGTTTTCAATCGGTTGATTTTTTTATTTGATCTATTTTAATTGATTTAAAATTGTTTTGGCTCTTGCATTAAATGCTTTTAACAACTGTTTGGAGTATAAATAAGTGGTTATATGCGCCTGGTTGTGATTTGATTAAAGATAACACTTTCAAAACAATTTTTCCAAGTTTTCTTTAAGCTTTGGATCTTTTTCTAAGAGTGGAATAGGATTGCATTGTATTTTTTTTACTTCAATCTGAGATTGTACCCAGGTGCACTCATTCCTTTCTCTCTTGACTACTATATTTCTGTAAGAACTAGTGTTGTGCAGATCTAGAGGCTGTTCTGAGATCTCTAGTGTTGTTTGCCAAAGGTGGTGTGTGTTCTTGAAGGGTTCAAGATCACCACTTTGGTGTGTGTTGTGTAATCAAGGTGTTTGATTACTTAGTGAAATACTCAGAGGTTTCTGAGGACTGGATGTAGCTCTTGGTAAAGAGTGAACCAATATAAAACTCTATGTGTTGATATTTCTATCCTTTGTTTTAACACTGCTGATAAAAACAACCGATTGTTTCGCAAAAACATTCGGTTGATTTTCTGGAATCACATTAAAAACAATTTTGAAATTGGCCGAACTGATTTCTACTTCATTGATTCCTCATTGGCTTTCAATCTACCTTCATCATTTGCGAAAATCTTTCATAAACAATTCACCCCCTCTTGTTTATGGCCTACATTTATAACAAACTTGCTCTGACCCTTTCTCTTGGATTCGCTGGTAATCTAAGTCTTGGGTATTGGATCAAATGTTAGTCTCTGGTCGGACTTACTTAATACAAGTCTTCCAGAAGACGTCAGTTGTTATTTTGTTTGTTGAATATCCTCGATGTGTAGATCCATGTGGGATCTATGTTATTGTTTTATGTTGGGATTTGAACAAAATTGAATAATTGAGAAATTGATCCATGTAATTTGGTTTGCTCTTTTGCTCTTTTGATTGAATTGTGTATATTAAAAAAAAATTATTTTCACTAGCTTACCTTTGCTTTTTCTTGTTGTGTTGTAAACTGCGATGACTGTACTATGTACACAAGCATATGATTATACAACTTCCGTAGGTTCTGGAGGGATTTAGGATGTTGTTTTGAACCTTATATTGTATATATTTGTATTTCTATAAGTCATAATCTTCTAATAGGAATATTTTGAAAATCTCTAAGCTTGTATAGAAACCGGTAAAACTTGTATTGTAATAATTAAATGAATTTCTCGGGGTGTTACATAATCTAATTTATTTCAAATTTATATAATTATATATAAATTAAAATAAATGAATAAAATAATGAAAATAATCAAATTATTATCAATTTGAATAAAATTTAATCCACACTTATATTTAAATTGTGTAATAAATGGATTTAAATTGTAATTTTTATAATTAAATTATAAAACATCAAAGTTAAAAATATAATTATAAATTAAATTTTTAATAAAATTATAAATATAAAAATTAATTGTACTATATTTATAAATATATATTGATAATTACATTATATATGACCAACAAAATAGGATAAAGAGTAAATACTCAATTACTCGCAATGTAAGGATTGCATTAAGGACAAAATTTGTACACTATATTATTGGTGTATATGGTGTCATTCCTAAATTAAATATGGAATTTCATTTTATTAATTTATATCTTATTAAATGTATTAAATATTATCAAGATAGAGGTAAGTTCTAGATATAATTGAAGAATAATAATGACAATATTATGTAGTTAAGTTTTCTCCTTTTCAAAATTCAAAATTTTTAGTTATATCACTTTTTCCTCGAAAATACAAAAGTTAAAGATAAATATAATTAAATAAACTTATATAATTTTTAAAAATATTTTTTAATCCTTGTTCTAAGTTATGAAGGTCACTATTTAAAATAAAAAAACATATAAGTTCAACATGAACTTTAAGTTTTGTCATTCCTAAAGTTTGTATAAAAGTAAGCTCGACTCTGATTCCATAGACTACCATAAAGTTATATCAAAGGGATGTGTTCAATTGGGGTTGCAAATATTTTAAAACATGTAAAAAAAAAGAGTATAATAGCATTCAGTTTAAGATTTTTAAAGATTAACAAAAAGTTGCAAGGACCTCTCTTTTATGAGTATTAGATGAGAATGTTTAAACATTGAAAATGAATAATGATATTATGTTTTAAGTTTACTTTCAAGGTTATAAATAGAAAAATAAAATAGTATCACTTTTCGTTTATTTTATTTTATTATCTTACTAAAAAAAATTATAATTTGTTTCTAACTTCTCTCTAAAAAGTTTCAGATTTCTTTTCCTCTCCATCCTACAAGTCTTTTAAGTGGTTTTTAATAAGAGTTAACTTAGATAAGCTGTTGAGAACTTTATTATTGGTAAGTTTTCCATTCTTGCTTAGAATTTCCATTCTACCCTCTTTTTCCAAGATTTACATGTAATCAAAAGTTGTATCTCTGAGTTTTTTCAAAATTAAGTTATTTATGGTATTTGTTTGTTAGTTTTGGTTTCCTGGAAGTGATTTTAGAGAATCCATGAGTCTCCATTTCTTTTTCATTATCTTTAGAGTTCAATTACCTTGTAGATCAATACTATAATAAAGGTAATAGAAGCTAATTTTTTTCAAAAATTTAATTAGATCTTGTGTAAATTTAAATTTTGTATATATGAATTTTTGAATTTATTTAAATGGTTTGAGGTTAGATGAATTTTATTAATTAGGGTTTTAGTTTTGATTGTTTGATTTTCATTGAGAATTGGAAATAATGTGTTAAATTGTTGAAATTGTTGCATAAGAACAATTGATATTGGTTAAATTGGTAAAATATTAAAATAGAGCATCCTTAGTCAATTATCAAGTAGTTGAAAACCTTCAGCGGATAGAAATGTGAATGTGTAACTTTGGAATTGATTTATTTTAGGTTATGTTAGTTTATAAAACGAATTAGATGTAATAGGAGAGATAGAAAATTTGTTTCCCAAAGGTATAATGTTTCAAGATGGTTGATTTGAATGATATTAATATATGAATGTATACAGAAACCTTTGGTTTTTAGTATTTTTTATTTTTGTTTTTTTCATATACCACTTAAGTGATCGTTTATTGTTCAAACGAGATAAAGGTTCAATGTAAGGCTTCCAAATTCAAACTTTCTAATTTGAAAACATATATATAAATAAAATAATAGGGTTCATTACTCAGGTGACAACTCATTGTTCAACTGATAAAATAGTTAAATGTATCTTCTATTCTAGTGAGAGACATCACTTAAGCAACAAAGTCTCGCTCAAATGGTATTTATAAACGATATTTATATCACAATTAAGAGAGAATCAAATACATAATTATTTTTTGGGTTATATCATGCAAGTGATCTTCATTCAAATGATATTCTCTTATTTTATATGACTTGCTTAGTAGTTTAAAATTGTTTTTCTTAATTGTTATGGATTGTGTATATTTATATTATTATATGATGTTTTGTCTTTAGAATTGACAAGGTAAGTGTCTTACACTAATAACTATTTGAAATTTAGATTTAGATTGTCTAAATGATATGAAACAAAGTTAAATAGGTACTAAACTGGCACGATTCAACTATAGTGCGAGTTAGTATCACAACTATTATAATGTGAGTATTGAAATCATCATGAGAATGAGATACCTAAGTTTCATTGATAATCCAAATAATGTAAAAGAATGTATCAGGTCATGAGAAGTTGATGGAAGTATATACATAACACTTTGTTGAGTATGTGCAAGGAATTACCCTAATTACATGTGAGTAGTCATGTATATTCGAAAAACTTTGATCATAAAATAGGTGTTAGTCTTAGGTCAAACTACTCAATACTTGGTTTTGGAATTGTTAAGAAGAATATTGGATATGCGTATGTGATGACATATATTTTGTACACATATTTGTAGCTTTATTATATATTAAATGTACCTTCCATATGTTTTATTTTCAGTTTTTAACTCATTTCCTTTCAATAGTAATAAATTGAGTTATTGAGTTTATTATACATATTTTCTTTCATTTTTTATTTTCAGCTTATTTGATCGTTGCTTACTTTTTGGGTCATATTATTTTATGAAGATATTATTTTTACCTAACTCCACTTGCATTGGGTTCTACATTTTCAAGACTTCAAAATAGACATATGCTTTGCTAGATTTGGAGTTTTATGCTATTCTTTATGATATTTTTAAAGTTGAGGCATATTTTTTTAATAACTCGTGCAGATTAGATTTTCCTTGTTTTAGTATAGACTTTTTGTAATTGGTCTTATAGACTTAATTAAAACCCATATTTAAGCCCATATTTCCATTAAACTTTATACCACATATATAGCTTAATTGTGCTATGAACAAAAGACATAAACAATTTTTAATAAATTTTAGAGTTTATGAATTGTCTTTTAATATTCTTTTCTCTCAATTTCCATTTTTGAATTTTCCTTTTATCCTTTTTGTAGGTGTAGTTGGCTCTAAAAGGGAGGGTTTGAATGGATCCTTTGACTCTTTTCGTACCAGATAAAGATAGACTATCTAATAAACTATTTAATTAGAACTAATTAGATCATTTAGCATAATCGTCTAGGTAGACCATGTAATTGATTGCTTAACAGATCGTCTAACTAAAAGAATAGAGTAATTAACAAATCATGAGCAACAAGATATAGTGAATATGGAATGCAATTGCGAAAATTATATGAGAACATGGTAAGCATCAATGATGGTCATTGCCAAACCAAATGATGATCCATACTCAATAAATGAGCCAAAACCTAAGAACACAATTCAAGGAAACATATGAAAATTAATAGCATAAATGGAATGAAAAAATGGAAGAAGAAACTTAGGGAAGGGATGGTGAGGATGATCACGCCACTTGGGGTGTGGAGGCCACCAAGATGAGTGGAAGGGCCACCACTTGAGAGCCTCACACTCTTCAATATAAGACCATGTAAAGAGGAAACAAGCCTCATTATAAGCTCACACAAAATGTGCAGAGTTTCTTTACTTCTCAAAATTCAACATGTAAATACATGGAGTAAGGCACCCTATTTATATGAGATGGTGCCTTGGTGAACAAGAAGCAAGATTAGGATGGGAAACACTAAAAAAGGGGCAACCTTAGGGTTTGACTAAGTCAAAACCACACCCTAGGCTTGTCCTTCTAGAAACTAGGTCATATTTCCTTCCTAAAGGGCTATGAACAAGCTAAAATGATAACTACACCCCCTATTATGCTAAAGACACCTTATTCTAGCCTATCTTTGCTATTTGGACCCCTAAAGTGAACCCAAGTTATTTGTAACATATTCTATCTTTTAAGAAGACCAAAAGGAAGAATAGTTGGTATTCCGGTTTATGCACATCTCCTCTGGTGAGGTCCATGAGATCCTTGGTGAGGTCTTAAATTGTTCGCTAAGATGACTGCTCACCATATGCCTTGTCTTTTGCTTCCTTGGTCATCTTCGTAGCTACTTGGTTTGTATCAACACCTCCCTAGGTCACACCTTTTTAACCTCCCCTGAGATCAAGACTCTTAGAAACACAAAGAACACTCTCAAAGAGAGCACAAACAAAGCTTACAAATGTATAACTTCACAATATGCAAAATTACAATGATTTCGCACTTAACTCAAAAGCCTAGACTCTTTAATGGCTTCATTAGACGCTCACTACAAATCATGTATTTTCAACAAGATCACTAGTATAACTTTTGTGGCTTCCTTACCTTACTTTCGTTATTCACCTTCAATCCCTTTATATGGCTTTTCAAATATGTTCTTTGATACTTGATTTGGATAAGTTTGATATTACAATATCTTCATATCTTCATATTTTTTGTGTTAGATGCTCAAAACAGAAAACTTGGATTGTAATTTTTGTAATTTTTTTTGCTTTGAATCAGCTTAAGAAATTAACTCGAAAGTATTTGCAATATTAGTTAGTAAAAACAAATCAAAATATAATAAGAAAATTTTTTCGTTCTGGATAATATGTGATGCTAAAAAAGAATACTTTGATATTTTTAACTTGTTTCTGTTTAGAAACGATTTAGAGATCTTCACAATATATTAAAAAGATATTTGAAAGACTTAATTTGAACTAATGTGTTTAAGGAAAGATAGATTTTAGATATATAGGCAAAATAGGATCAAACAGAGTCATTCTACATATTGAAATAATTTCATATTTTTATATAATATCTCTTTGATTGGATGTGTTCTTAATATATATACGATTCATGAGATTCCATTTAACTATTATAATAAAAAAAACTTGTTACTCTTTCAACACGTTTATTAGATCGTCTAACACAAACAAAACAGTAGACGCTAAGAGGATCTATTGTATATTGCAGTTTTCACTTGACCTTTGCTAGATCATTTAAATCACATATAAGTATAACATCCAAATCAAAAATAGGACATTCAATCTGAACTCTTTTATGTAGTTAAGAAGTCTTATGAGATCATTTTCATGAACACGTGTTGTGGATGCTCACATGGTCTACTTTATACTATAGTTGTACAAAACATTGTTAGAACCTTTAAAATATAGATAAACCATCCAAAAAAAAATTTGTTATCATCTAAACATAAACTCCACATATGATCTTATGGTCATCAGATTATCTAATTGGTCATAGATCATCTAGTGTCTCAACAGACCGTCTATAGGGTCTTAGACCATCCAAGGTCTCAACAAAGAAATGAATGTTATATGGATTAGATTAAGCTTAAGCTTTTCTATTAGTTTTTGTTATTATCAAAACATATGAATATAAATTCCATATATGATATTATAGTCATCAAATTGTCTATATTGTTCATAGATCGTCTACTTAGTCAAGAGATCATCTAATGGCTTATTAGACTGTTTAGGCATATTGTCCAGAACGTCTAGGTCATCCAAGGTCTAAACACTCTCTTTTTCTCAAAATTTGTGTTTTCTTTCTTCATTCATGCATAACTAAATCACGAGGATCAATTCACATAATTAAGATCAAACATACCGAATTGATTTTTGCACCAATTATTTAACGCTCTGAGTTTGTGCTTCTCATCTCTAATTTCTATTTTTCTCTTTGTGATATCAAATTGCATTTTTGATTTTAGAATCCAAATTAGGAATCAATTGATTCTTGATTTGATAATTGAGTACAATTTGAATTTGTACCTGTATGGACAAAGAGGGGCCTAGATAGTATCTGGAAATGGTTACATAATTGATGACGTGTCGGTAGCCTCCTTACTCCTTCCTTCAAGTCTCCTCCTTTTGTTATTGGTGCTCGGTCGGTCGGAGGGGGTACCTGCGATTGTACTCCGACACTCAAGTCAGTGCTATGATTTAAGTGTATTCTAGTAGAATGTGAAAAACGTACCTTACACCTCCGTAGAGGGTTTTATTTATAGTGTTAGTTATGGGCCCTTGCAATAATGGGTCAGATATCAGTTATTGACTGATACGCATCGTGATCCCTAATTAATAGGGAGGTATATTAGTATATAGGAATATTGGAATATTTAGAGAATATTTGTAACATCTTTTAGTTAATCAGTATTTAGCTGATTTTTCGAAGATATTTTCCGCATATTTTGGGATATGAATGTGACTCATCAGTGTTATTGTAATTGTTGTTACTCTTATTTATTGCGTAACTTGAGGTGTTATTTGATTCGGTCGGTCAGTCACCAGTACAAAATTAAATGATCTTAATTATATTCGTATAACCGATTTAGTTGGTTAATTGAATCGGTTAATCATTCAAACTTGAAATTAAATCTTCAGAGAACTATGATAAAAGGATTGTTTGGTTCTTGGATTTATGGATTGATTTGTTTTAATCTTCTTGATTTTGGTTTTTCATCTCTATTATGGTTTTCATTTGCATTTTACAATTTTATATCTCTAAACCCAGCAAATTAACTTGTACAAGAATAATGTTAAGAATTGAATTCAATAAACCTGTGTCTTCTGATAAATTTCTGTGAAATGATCTTGAATTTTCTCTATATTGTAAAATTTAGAGAAACTAAGTATTTTTTTATCGCAAGTATGCCATTCTAAATAAGTTTCTATGTATGATGATTTAATGGTATTGTAGTATTGTCTTCATTTTAGCTTATCCCATACATTATGTGTATTTGGATTTATGAAACTGTTGTGTTTTGACATATGAGAAGATAATGGTAGGTTTAGGGGCAGCTACAAGGATAAGCTTAGGTGGCATGTGCTGCTTTACATTTTAGAAGTTTTACTTCCAAGTTGTTTTGAAAGACCATATAAAATTGCTGTTTTGTAAACTAGTTTTTTATTTAGTATATTATGTTTATCTATTAATAGTTTATCAAAGTTTTGTATGTGTATTTAAAGGTTTGGTAATTCCTTTTTTTTTAGTTTACAATGGTATTGAATATAGGATTTACTTTAGAGAACTAAATCTTATGGTATCCATTTGTTATTTTAAAAGACTAAAAAATAATCATTTGATATTAAAACTTATTAAGATTTCAATTAATTATTGTTGATTGGATTTTTATGAATTTTGTGTGAGTTTTATTTTTATTTATAAATAAAATTCCTAAGAAAAAAATATCACCTAAATATATGAAACGTTTCTATTTCATTTAAAATTTCTCAATCTTAATAGAGTTCTCTCTTCCAATTTCATAAGTTTTTCTACATTGAAGTAATTACTTTATGTTATGTTCCGCATTATTGTTTTGTAAATCAATTAAGGAGTTGTTGTTCTTATTATTATATACATGACTGTTGAATCAATAAATATAGGACTTTTCTCCTTTTTCTTCATATTTGGCTTTTATATATGGTATTATTACTTGGTTACTAAGTTTTTAAATATTTTTCTTTAACGATAACACTGTCACGAATTTTAGAGACGTGGTCTACACTTGTTTATGGTCATGAATTAAAAATATATTTATTAGGAATTTTATGGAAAACAACAAACACGATATTTATCAATTATTTATATTTTTCATTTATTTAAAATTAAAAAACTGTTAAAAAAATCTATTTAATGTTTATCAAGGATGGAAGTTAAAGTAGAACAATTTTGTAGTGTTTATGATATAGATGAGGATCAACGTGTAAAATTAGCTTCCCTAGAATTTTAGAATTATGCCATGCAATGGTGTCATCAACTTGTAATGGACATTGTGCTAAACAAGATACTAGTCATGGTCTCTTGGAACGATTTAAAGGTTTGCATGCCCGTGCGGGTTCTTCCTCTTCATTATAGGAAAAAACTTTTGTTTAAGCTCCAACGACTTCATCAAGGATCTAGGACGGTGGATGAATATTATAAAGATTTAGAAGTTACTTTGATTAAAATTAATATGCATGAAAGTGAAGTGTCAAAAATAGCTAGATTTGTGAGTGAATTAAGGCGAGGAATTCAAAATATTTTAGAATTATATGAGTATACATCTATGGAAAAATTGATTCACCTAGCCATCACGGTTGAATCACAATTTTTTTTTTTTTAAAAAAAAAACTCTTTTAAAAATACTCATAATGGTGGTTTTTACAAATCCTCTTGGAAGGACAAAAAAAAATTTAAATCAAGATTCTCCTTCCAATTTCTCTAGAGAATCCACCTCACAACATCAACATTCTAAAGACAACCTTTCCTCCTTCTAGACCTAAATCGCCAACCAAAACCTCAAATTAAAAATGTTTTAAATGTTTAGGTTTTAGACACATAGCTGCAAATTGCCCTAATAAAAGAACCATGATGGTAAAAGGGAGGATAGTAGTAAGTGACCATAGTGATCAATCTTCTAGATCTAACTCCCCTACCCCTTCCAAAACCCCTAGTTAAGATTAATGTGAGATACCTTGTGACGGTGACTTGTTCACTAGTGCACAAATACGAAACGAATGCGGCTATTTTAAATTTATAAAGGCGTCTATATAGCCGCATTTGATCAGTGCGCACTTGTAAATCGAAGAGATAAGAGTGCGGCTATATAGCCGCACTTGAAAATACCATTTATAAGTGCAGATATTTCTTATAGCCGCACTTGTATATGCCAAAACATTAAAAAAAAATCAAAAAATTTAAAACACCGTCAATCTTGTGTGAAGGCAACGTTGATGAAGAGTGGCACGGGAGCGCCATCAACGGCAGCGGAAGCGACGACGGACAGGGAAGCAGCGACGGAGCAAACCAAAAACCTCACAAGAACCCACGAAGGCAATGAAAGAGTACTGAGCAATGCAAGAAACCAAAATGTAAGAAAAACGAAAAAAATTTATACATGAAGAGTGGCGCGGGCGCCAGCAACAGCGGCGACGGATAGGGAAGCAACGACGGAGCAACGAATGTCAGCCAATGAAATAGTGCTTCGAGACCACCAATGCAAGGAAAAAAACATATATAAGAAAAACGAAAACATCTATGCATATATTTGTGAAGATGAAGAGGAAGAAAGAGAGCCTAAGAAACTTACATTGGCACAAATGGAATGCAGATGCAACGAAGGAGATGAACTCAGAGTGCAAACGCGAAACGAAAGCAAAGACGAGAAAGAAAGTATGAAATTGTGTGTGGCACCTTCAAAATTTAGGGTAAAAAATGATTTATGAATGCGGCTAAAGGTAAAACCGCATTCGTAAATCAAAATATTTTGATTTACAAGTGCGGCTATACAAATAGCCGCATTCGTGTTTTGATTTACAGATGCGGCAATACAAATAGCCGCATTCGCAAATCAAGCGCTTTGATTTACAAATAGCCACGTTCGTAAATCAAAATAATTTAAAAAATGCCACCGCGTTTTTTACGAAAGCGGGTAGCGCAAAAGCCGCACTAAATAAAGAGTATCATTTTCTTCTTTTTGCACTAGTGGTTGGTGGTAAGGCGAATGTTGGGAACAATTCAAAAACCTTTTGATGAGACCCAAAGAGAAAATATTTTTCACACCTATTGCCTTATTAACAACAAGTTATGTTCCATGATCATAGATGAGGGTAGTTGTGCAAATGTGGCAAGTACAAGAGTATTGGAGAAACTTGGATTACTCACTATCTCTCATACAAAGCCCTATAAATTACAATGACTTAGTGAAAGTGGTGAAATAATCGTTAATAAACAAGTCCTTATAACATTTGCCATTGGAAAATATAAAGATGAAGTTTTGTGTGATGTTATGTCAATGGAAGCCACACATGTTCTTTTGGGATGGCCTTGGCAATATGACCAAAAACATTTACACGATCGCCATACCAATGAAATATCTTTCAACTTCCATGGGCGCAAGATTATATTGAGACCTTTCTCTCCAAAAGAGGTTAATGAGGATCAAGTAAAAATGAAAATAAAAAGAGAAATTGAAAATGGTGAAAATAATAAAGTTAAGACGGGTCTCGTCATCTCACCCCCACGCAGTAAAACAGTAATGTTGTCCCGTCTGAAAATAAATACTACATATCCTAGGTATTCTCTTTCCTTATCTTTTCCATCTACTGATAATTCTAAATACGTGAAATGTTTGTTAGAGACAATTGGGGATGTTTTTCAAAATTCTTCTAAAGGTTTACACATTATAAGAGGCATTTCACATCAAATTCCCCTTATCCCTAAACATTATCTACAAACACGACATGTATCTAGAACCAATCCACATGCTCTAAAAGATAACTATATATAGGTTTGCTTCACCACCACATCTATAACCGTTCTTATCTTTAATGTGAACAAACTGACTATGTTATTTACATGAGTTCTAAATTCATGATCGAATTATTTCCAACCTAGAGGGCATGATATCCAACTTTACAATAAGATGACCATGAGCACCAAAGAACATTCAAGGCTAGGTCAATCATCTCAGGTTGAGACACACGACCCCCACCATCTCTTAGAGAAGCCTCAGCAGAAAAAAAAACCCGCACATAGGCCAAAGTATCAATTGTTTTTCCTTCTAGTAGTTTTAAGACAACATTAATTTGTAATTAATTGAGCTTACATTAGCCCAATTAGAAGAAGAATAAGCTATCTCGGGCTTCTAGAAACCCTAGTTTCTAGAAGATCATCCATGTGCTCCCTTTTGACCTAGAGTTTAGAAGACTCCCCCATGTGCTCACATATGACCTAGTTTTTATAAGCTTGCAGTCATTTATGCCCTTAACCTTCCTCTCTTCCTCTCCAAGGAACTGATATCTATAAATAGGGTGCCTCCCCTCTTGTAAATCACATTGAATTTTGAGTAGAGAAACTTTGTCAGAGTGATTTCCTGAGTGTTTTCCAAATTCTCTTTGAGTCTTATCTTGAGTAGAGATTGCTTCAAGTGGCGAATCCTACCTCACTCATCTTGGAGCTCCCTCCCCCAAGTGGCGTGATTCAATTCCACTTCTTCACCTCCATAAGCTTTCTTTCCTCTTTACTTTTTTCCTTTGTCTTCTTTTCCATTCCATCATTATTCTTTTTCCTTGTCTATTTCTTTTATTGTTTTTTTCCCTTTATCTTCTTCTTATCTTGCTATTACTTTCGTGTTCATCATCATTCATCATTTTAATTGTGTTTTTCTCTTTGCTCTTTTGAAGAGAACCTTCACACTTACTTAACCACTTGATTAAGTCGTGTTCAGTGGCAATCTTCAATGAGTTTCACCTATCATTGCTAATCAAAATCATAATCCAAGTGAAAATCCTAAAAACATGTCCAATTCTAAAATCAAATCAAATCACCAAAGGAGGGAAAGCAATTTCATAGGAAATAATACCTATTCTCGTGAGAATTTGGTAGGGACGTCTTATGAACTTTGGAGTCAACTTCTTTGATTTGATTGTCCTTCCTACACCAGTGAATGATGTAACTCTCAGGAAAACATATAATTTAAACCTTAAATGTTCTTATATTCAATACATTTTGAACGATTTATTCCCAAATTTGTGTTAATTTCAGGATTCTAGGAAAGAATGGAGATAATTGGGCAAAAGGAGAATATACAAAGCTAAAAAGGGAAAGTTAGAACACACCAACACTAACCAAAGCTCGCCCAAACTCGTTCAAGCCAGAAACCACTAGTGGATCTTGCTCAAGCAAGCTCAATCTCGCTCAAGCGAGATTGCTCCAAAAGCAATGGGCTTTTTTACGTGAAACTCGCCTAGGCGAACCCATTAAGGCCCAAGTGAGAAGGCACTTAAGCCCAAGCAAATTAGGTTAAATAGGAGACTTAAGGAACAACCCTAGACATTAGTGATTGAGAGGAAAACACCATTGAGTGAATTGTAATATAATTGGGAGCATAGAAAGTGTTAGAAAACCCTTGAGGAGGTAGCCGTCAAGGAGAAACATCTGGAATCTTCTTTTCTTGCTCTCCCTGTTTGTAACAGTCATCATATATGGATAATTCTACCCTTTGGGATTGTGAGTAATATGTTCAAACTCATATGTATTGAGGTGATATCTAAACATAATATTTTGTTCTTGATTGAATATTGATATTATTGTTTTCTTTGTAATGCTTGGTTTTCCATGATCTTAAAACTTAGATTTGAATGGAAAGTACATCTAAGGTTCTGACCTAAACGATAATGCTTAACATATTTGAATGCTAGGAATAGATTTGAAATGTTAATTTCTATCAACGTCTGATCTTACTGATAATAATTTTTATAAATAAGCGAGAAATCGATATTTAGGAAGCATCTTAATAAAAATATGCGAGGAATCGAAATAAATGATTTTTTATACGAGCATCAATATCAATCAAAGGACACAATATTGTCATGTTAATCAAAATACAAAAGAGTGAGAAAGATGAATCTTAATCCCTATTTTTCCAATTGAAGCAACAAACTATTTGACTTGTTTTCTTTTTAATCATTGCAATCATAACAAATCCCAACAAACTTTTATATTTAGTGAATCTTTCACTTGATTATGCAACTGTTCCTTGTGGGTTCGATATTCGTCCTTAGGGACAAATTATTACTTCTAACAACGCATTGCACTTGCCATAGAAAAGTCATCATTAACAACTTGAGATTTTTAGGATTTAGGATTAGGGTTTCTAAACCTACCTAAGGTTTCAATTGGGCTTCTCTTGGCTCAAGAGAAACCCTAGGTCGATCACCTTATGCACCAAGCTTCATTTAAGCACATGTTTCACATGCCTAATCATATGGCAAGTGTGAGTAAGCTTAGGCGCCTAGTTTGAATTCAAAATCTCCCTCTATTTGCTTTATGCATTGGACGAATTTGTCACTTATAAATAAATATGCTAGGCTTTTCAATTTTCACCTTGAATGAGAGAAGAGTTATGTTGCCAAAGTTAGGCCATATACATTTGTATTGAGCTCTCTCTAGGGTAGTCTTCTAGATAGTCTAACCCTAAACTCTTTCTTAGTGAATAGACCTAACGTTTCACTTAGCATTTTCTAACATTTCCACTTCTTGAATTCGGAAGTCCTTTTGATTTCTAAGTATCTTCTGCACACTTCCTCCAAAACATTCTCCATGAAAGTCAAGAAAATACATCATACAAGGAGAAGAAGGACATCATTTGGTATCTAGAGTCATGGTTGTGTTAAGATAAGTGTTTCTTCTTAATTTAATTTATTTCCTTGTTTTTATGTTCTCTTCACTATTTTTTACATGTCTTGAGTTTGTTTTAATGTATTTCCACCAATTGAATTGTTGCATTGTCTCTTTTATTCAGTTCAAATTCATTATTCCTACTCGAACCTTCATGTATGAGCTTCTAGGAATTTCGTTGAGTTTAACCCTCATATTGAGTTTGCTTATAATCGAGTAGTTAACTCTACTACTTCTCACACCCCTTTTGAGGTAGTGTATGGGTTCAATCCCCTCACACCCTTGACCTACTTCCTATTCCTATACTTGATGAGGTGTTGTGCAAGGATGGTTTTGAAAAAGCTTATTTTCTTAAAAACTTGCACCATCACATCAAGCTCCAAATTGAAAGGAAGGTAGGCAAGTATGCACAACATGCCAATAAGGGGCGCAAGGCATTGATCTTTGAACCCGGGGATTGGGTTTGGCTTCACTTGAGGAAGGATCGCTTCCCTACTCAAAGGAAATCCAAACTCCTACTACGTGGTGATGGTCCTTTCCAGATGATTAAAAGGATCAATGACAATGCTTATGAGTTAGATTTACTTGACTCATATTTAGGAAGTCATTCTTTTAATGTTAGTGATCTAACTCCTTTCTCTGCAAGTGTTGCAAATTCGTGGACGAATTCTTTCCCACCCGGAGGCATGATGAGGTCCTGAGAGACAGCGGACTTACTGACCAAGCCCAACCTTTCAGGGGGATGACTCGATGCATGACCCAAGATTCAGGGCTAGGTCAGGATCCAGCTCTAGCCAATGCCTCAACGCCTAGTCTTCCCCAGAGGATCACAAGGAGTAGGGCCCAAGCTTTGGGAGCTGAGTATCAGCTAGTTTCTTTATTTTTAATTTCAGTAGAATAGGTTTCTTTTAGCATAATAGGGAGTGTGCTTATCATTTTAGCCTGTGCCTAGCCATTTAGGGAAGGAATGTAGCTCTAGCTTTTAGAAGCTAGGACTAAGGGGCGGCATTGACCTAGTTCAAATCCCTAGTTCGCCCCTCCTCATTCATGCCTTTTCTACCCTTGCTCCATCTTGTTTTCCAAGGCAACCATTCTTATAAATAGGGTGTCTTGTCTCATGTATTGACACATTGAAATTTTAAATAGAAAAGAAAATTTGCACAAACTATGAATGAGACTTGTGTTCTCTCAACTTTGGTCTTATCTTGTGAGAGTGAGAGCTCTTCAAGTGACGACCCTCATCACTCATCTTGGAGAACCCCCAAACTCAAAGTGGTGTGTTCATTCCATTTCCATCTCCATAAGCTTCCTTCTTCTCATCTTTTCCATTCCTTTCCATTTTGCCATTTATTTTCTTCAAATGTGTTCTTGTTTATGTCTTTTTCCATTCGGTTATCTCATTCATTCTTTGCTTCATTTAATGCTCTTTCAATTCCACAATCATCGTCATAATCACCCTATATTGTGTTTTTCCTTTTGCCCTCTAGAAGTGAACCTTCACATTTACTTAACCACTTAGTTAAGTTTCTTTTGTGTTGTGTTTCAAAGTTACATTCCTATTTTGATCATATTATGTTTCTATATGGTTTCTAATTGGTGTTTATTTTGCAAATTTGACTTCAAAATTATGAAACATGTTAATTGTCTTTGTGACTAATTGTAATTTAAAATTTTGAATGTGCATTACATAAGAAAAAGGCACCTACTCAAAGACAATTAGCACAAGAAATTTTGAAACAAAAAGATGAAAGAAAGAAAAATAAAAACCAAATGGAGTAGGCAATGGACATAACATAAATCGCATCACATATATGCTTGAATTGGAGTAAATTGTTGGACCAGAAACATTATGGATTTGATTTAAATTGGACCATACAAGATTCGACCTATACTTGACATAACTTTTTCCAAAGAGATTGGACTAATCCTTGGACTAAAAGGAAAAAAAACACCTACACGTTTCTTATTTTAGTCTATTTCTTTGTTTTTGCAATGCATTCTAGTGTCTGTCTTTAGGTATTTGTCTTGTGTGCCTATTTTCTTATTTGCCTTAATTTCTTGATTGTCTAAATTTCTTGATCATCCTTTTGTCTTTTCTCATCTTCAATCTCTTGAGTTGTATTTTCTGAATTAAATTTTCTTATTTTACTATTTCTTGACCTCTCTTAAGTTGACTAAATTCTTGGTGAATTACTTTGTGGAATTGCGAACCTAACTTAACCAGTTAGCATTTTAAGATAAGGTGAAGGCATCTCATAATGAACACCCTAAAGAGAGACAATAAGTAAAAGGTTATTGGAGAGGAAACACTTAAGAGAAGAGAGAATTTAGGACTTTATTTTTGTGGTTTATTTTAAAAAAATTATGTAATTGGTCTTTTATGTACTTTAGGAGTCTTGGAAGAGCTTTTGATGTTGTTCCATCTCCTATAAGATTTCTTTTAATTTCTTTTTAGAAACGTTTTAGACTGTGAGTGTATCTTGAAGGTTCATAAGAGCCAACAAGTCTCACCATTAGGATATGCCTAGTTTTACATTGTGAAATTTCAATTCTTAGATTTTTAAGCCTTCTTTTATTTCCTTTAGTTTATAACATTCTTTGTTTGTGTTAAATACATTGTTATTAGAAAGAAATTTGTGAAGAGCATTTGGAAAAGTTCTAGCTAAGAAAGACTTCGTACTTAAGAGTATCCATTGTGACTCACCTCTCTTTCCTAAACATTTACCTTTTGTGTTAAGGTTATCTTCATTCTTGAGAAAAATACTATACATAATTCTTAAAATGTCTAAGCATTCTTCTCACCATAGTTTAAATGACTCTAGTGATTCTCCCAAAAGTTTAAAATATTTTACTCAAGAGCTAAAGTCACTTCAACTATAGGGAAAGCAAGAGGCTATTTTGAATGAAAAAGAAAAAAATGAAAGAGAATCCCAACTTGCTATTCTAGAAGAGGACCTTAGAATTTTAAGACAAAAAGAGGTAAAAATACAAAAAAAAAGTATAAAAAATTTCAATAATACAACTTCTAAAGAGTTCAAAAAGATCAATCCAGACTATGTTGTTTAGATATCGTCCTTCAATCATTTCAATGTAATCTAAATCATTCAAACTCATATACTCATCAAACCATAATCAAAAATCCATTTAACTAGCTTTATTCTTTAACATGCATAATTCAATTACTAGATTAACTTCTTATCTAAATCAATTATCATAAGATTCTTTAAAAAAAATATAAATAATTTTCTATACCTGAAGTGGTTATCTTCAAAGAAATTTCTAAAACCAAACAACAGGATTATTCCAAGATCTAGGAACCTATAGTAAGGTATCTAAACATAAAAAAAAATATTATGTGATAAAAACAAGTTGAAAGAATCACTTTTTTCAACGAATTCCACCAAGATTGAAGACAAGATCATAAGAAAAACAAAGAACAAGAAATTTTTAGAAAGAAAAATTATAGAGGAAGAAGAGAGAATGTGAGAAAGAGAGAGAGATAGAAGTTGTGTGTGTATTTCGGAGGAGGTTACAATGCTCCTAAAACAAATTAGTTGAAAATATTTGTTCCTTTACTTAATTTTAATTTCACTTTAGTCTACAACATATTGATTATTTAATTTTTAGTGAATTCTAATTATTTTTCACATTCTTATATACTTGGACTAATTCTTTAAGAATATTACCTACCATAGTTATTGTTAGGTTTAATTGTTCATTATAAATCTATATGGTTTTAACAAATAGTAACTATTAAACTATCAATAAGCCTATTTTTATTTGGATTGTAATTACGAAATTTTGAATATAATTTTAGTTATTTAATTTATATAGTTGTATATGAGTACATTTTTTTTTTACATATATAAAAAGTGAAATATAATTACAAATAAAATCAAACATTACTGATGCCTTATACCTTTTAAGAAAATATTTATTTAGCTTGTAATAATTTAGAAAATAACCTTAGAGTAGAAGTGATACATTTTAAATGACACTTGAATATTTTATTATTAAAATAAAAAAAATTATAAATAAAAAATTTAGTTATTCAAGTTTCATTTTAAAAGAACCACCATCTCTCTAAAACTTCTCTTTTCCTTTTCTCTCCTTTCTCTATAAGATCATGATCTCCTTGTTCATGAGTTTGATGATCGAATTCCATCATTAGACTCCTGGCAGAAAAGACTACAAGACTACCTAATCATAATCTCTGATAAAGTAAGCTCATTTTTGCTCTTCTCTTTGAGACAAATTTTGAACTTGTTAGATTTGTCTATGTCTAGGTTTTGCATGTGATTCTTTTAGCTTCAGGGTTAATCTTTTTTAACTTAGGGTCCTAGTGATATAGTTAGATGTTTTATCAAGACTCGGTGATGCAGGTTAAACTACCCTTTAACAATTTTAGGATTTGGAGCTCCTAGTGAGCATTTGCTCAAGTTCAAGCAAGGAAAGATAATTTTAATTTCAAATAGAACCCTGGGTTAGAAGATCTGGATGTGGGGGTGATGTGATCATCAGTTCCAAATTTTCTTGTAGGATTTCTTATTTTTTAGTAGATTAGAATTTGATTGAGATTGGAATGTGAAATTGCAGATATGGTAGATGTTGTAGAATGTATCTCAGTTTGGAATTGAATGAGTTAATGAATGTATTTGAATTGTTTGTTGAATCACTTCAAATGTAATGTTTGGTGAGAATTGGTTTTTTGATTTTAGATGATTTTGGTTTAGAGACCATATATATGTATAGATTGTCATAATAGCTCAACAGAGTGCTTGAATATGTGTAGATTACATTTGGTTTAGAATTGTTCTTTAATGTGTAGATTTATAAAAATATGAGTTGAATGTAATTTTGGTTTAGAAATATAACAGGTTTATGCATATTTTTTCTGCATATCTCACTCAGGTGAGATAATTCTCGCTCAAGCGAGAATAGAATGAAAAAATGAGGTGCTCTCAGGTCCATTTCACCCAAGTGAGAAGAAATCTCGCTCAAGCGAGGCCTGGGATGAAATTTTGGGTGCTCTCTCAGGTTCAATCTCGCTCAAACAAGCAAATTTTCGCTTTTGAAAGCCTAGTTTATTATTGCTTATTGTTTTTAAGTGAAAATTCTAAATTTTATTTAAAATTAAGATTAAAGGAACTTAGTTATGTGTTTAAGTGAATTTTGTGATATATTTCAATTGTTTAGAAAGTTTAAAATATGATGTAATTGAATGGTGTATGATGTGTTAAATGAAGTATGCAATGAGGTGAAAGTGTGATTAAGACATAGTATTTTTAAGAAAGGAAATATTGTGTTAAGATTGTTATTTGGGTGTATTGTGGGTGTCTTGTGAATGAGACGATCCTGACTCTACTGATATAATAGAATCATATAGATGAAGTTATTCAGTTGATGAGAGTTGAAGGAGGTTTATTTGACTAAGTGTGAGGTTTGAAAGAACTTATCAGAGCAGATCATATGGATTTACCTTGTCACATGAGATGATGAGATATGAGATATTGAGATGATTATGTGCATGGCTGTGTGGATTTCACAATGAGTAATATATGACAGGTGCAAGTGTCTGGATGCTAATTTCAATACACGACTCTTCCAAAAGTAAAGTCAAATGTCTTAATATGTGAGTCAGTAGAAATCTAACATGAATAATGTGGATGATGAATGTTGATAGACACTTGATGATTTTGTGAAAATTGTGAGAATTTGATGGATTGTGCTTGTTATTAAAACTTAAATTTATATTAGAATTCTTAAAAATAGATTGATAGATTTATATTTGATGGATAGCTTAAATTTGTTTTGTGTTTGTTTTCTTTAATTTGTGATGATCGTGTTAATTTACACAAGAGGAGATGAGGTTGCAGGAGATAAAGCTCCTCAGTGAGTAGTCGGAGGATGAGATGTTTTTATTTTGAATGTTTTGTTTTTAAACTTTTGTATATATATTAAAATCTCTATGAAGAGAGATATATTTTGAGATAGAGTATGAGATAATTGTATATGTTTATATGTTAACTAGATACTGGATGCAGTTTATTTTATTAAAAATAGACAAAATTTAGGGATGTTACATAACTTATTAAGAAAATTAGGCCTATTAAAAAAATATATTAATTTCATGTACTCAATCCTAGTATTAGTTTTATTCTTTGGTTAAAATGAAGAGAATTGGATATGTTTATTTTACCAATAAATGCACACTAAATTATTTATGATTTTTTGTGTAGTGTTTTATATATGTTTACAATTTAACAAACTTGATTTCTCTTGTCATAAGAAGTTTATTTATTATGTTCACAATCTAACCATCTTCATTTTCTCTAGTTAGTCATTATATCATAAGAAAATAAATTGAGTAAAGTTCTAATAGACTATATTATTATCTAATTGGCTCTATAAAATCCTTAGCCAGCCATTTTTAGTTGATATTTTCCACTTTTAGATTTCTTCTAATTTATTCCACTCAAATATTTGGCTATGAATTATCTTATACGCAAGGTGAGACTAGTGTTAAAAAAATCCCTCAAATCACCCAAAATGAATGCTAGAAAAATTAGGAGTTTTTAAGAAAAAGGAAATTTTAAAGTAATTTGGGAAGATGTCTCACCAAACAAGGATTGAGAGAATATCACGTTGCTTATTAGTTGGTAGGTGAAATTAATGATAATTAACTCACCATGTCATCCAAAAACAGGTGAGAATAATTCTAATTAATTGGTAAATAATATTTTTAACAGCGTTTGTAAATAGTAGGTAATCTTTTGGTAAAAATGCATATGTATCAGTAATTCTAATCGGCCAAATTAGTCTTCTAGGTTAATTAGAGTATTTTATAATAATTAATTATTACGTAAGTTCACTTCTATTTACTAAACTAAAATAGAAATTAACACAAAATTTCCACTAAATTATTTTTAACTTTATAACTCAATTACATGGATACTATGATTTGATATTACTACTATCAGTTCACAGTAGATGTTAAAGATAATATTTGTCTTTTTTTAAGAAGTTTGTTTTAAATCAACAAATACAAAGTTTTTGTTTAGAGCTTTAGATATTGCACAACTTTTTGTTTTGTTTTGGATTCTTCACCTTCAAATATGCTGCTAAGTTTAAATTTGCATTGACCCTTGATTTGGCATAAACTTCTAATAGAACGTAAATTACGATTTTCTTATCAGGAAAAAATGGTTTTACATAGTGAAAGAATATGTACAAGCTATTAAAAGTAATTAATATATCATTATGTTGACATGTGGTGCAAAAATTATGTTATCCTATTTATTTATTTTGAATTCAATAAACTTTCCTGCATAGAATAAAAGTACAATGCAAAATATGTTTTAATATATTGATATTATTGTTTACAGTTAAGAAAAAATAATTTGTTATTATCTTCCAGAAAAATATCTGAAACTTCAAAATCAGAGTAGTACACACACCCACGCCAGCTAATAATCAAAAACGATCTTAGTTCCCTTTTCCCACTGGTGTATGATTCCTGATTCCTCATATTATTATTATTATTTTATTTATTATTTTATAATCTAAAATAAACTAAACTTATTTTACATAATCTTTACATAAACTAAACTTTTATTCCAGAAACTATTATTTTTATGGCATGGTAAAAGACAAAGATCATGCATTGTACGTAAGCCCTCCTCCAGTCCGTGTTAAAGCCAGGAGGTCTATTTTTGTCTTTATTCTCATTTTTCAAAGCTCTTCTGCAGTTAATTTTAATAAACTCTCTTTATATTGGTTGCTAAAATGCACCTCACTCTTATTTTAACACTCACAAGATTTCTCAATCAATTCATGCATCTCACTGTGCACCCCTGTCCTATTTCATACTCTGTCCTATCCCTTAACTCTTATACCACAATCCTATTTAATATATAGATATTGTATAATATGTATACCTACTTGATATTATTTTTTATTTTTTAAATATATCATACATATTATATTTACACTTTTTTCTTTTTTTTATTCTTTTAAGGGTCAAATTTTTCTTACTCCTAAAGATTCTGTTTGAAGCAGAAATTGATGCACTGAAGGGGGGTGATAAGATAAAAGATAAAAGTAAAATGAGAGAAGTTGGAGGAAGAAGGTGAGAAACATATGAAAGAAAAAGGGATAAAGTTAATTATCCATTATGAATTATGAAAAATATATCGACACATATTAACGTACGTTTCCGTGTCTAAATATAGTTAAATCCATTCTCCCCAGGCTATAAAATCCCGCACTCGCTCTTTCCTTCCACACACAATACATCTTCACTTGTTCTTCCTCTTGTGAGAAAACAGAACACAGTGAGAGACAAAACAGGTTTCTCTCTTTTGAGGAAATTCCTTCACCATGGAGGCACCATCTCCAACCAAACCCATTGACCCAACAAAGCCTTCCATCACCACCCTTAGTGTGGAGGGCAGCCAGGGCGAGCCCAGCCCACTCCGAAAAATGTTTGCTGTGGCGTCCATAGCCGCTGGCATACAATTCGGATGGGCTCTTCAGCTCTCTCTGCTCACCCCTTACGTTCAGCTCTTGGGAGTCCCACACGCCGCAGCCTCCTTCATCTGGCTCTGTGGCCCCATCTCCGGACTTGTGGTGCAGCCCATTGTGGGCTACTACAGCGACAGAAGCACTTCTCGCTACGGTCGCAGACGCCCTTTTATTCTTGGAGGTGCAGTGGCTGTGGCCATAGCTGTATTTCTCATCGGTTATGCAGCCGATATAGGATACTCAGCTGGCGACGACATAACCAAGAAAACCCGTCCTCGGGCTGTTGCGGTGTTTGTCATAGGATTTTGGATCCTAGATGTTGCCAACAACATGTTACAAGGACCTTGCCGTGCCTTTCTAGCAGACTTAGCTGCTGGGGACCAGCGAAAAACGAGAATAGCCAATGGGTTTTTCTCGTTCTTCATGGCCGTGGGCAACGTCTTGGGATACGCAGCAGGGTCTTTCAGTGGTCTGCATAAGATCTTTCCCTTCACGCAGACCAAGGCGTGCGATGTTTTCTGCGCAAACCTCAAAAGCTGTTTCTTTTTCTCGATCTTGTTGCTGCTGTTCTTGTCCACGGTGGCTCTCATTTACGTAAAGGACAAGCCCGTGGCGGCACGGGCGGTGCAAGAGGACGCCCAGCCCTCGTGTTTCTTTCAGCTCTTCGGGGCGTTGAAGGAGCTCAAAAGACCCATGTGGATGCTCATGTTGGTGACAGCTGTCAACTGGATCGGGTGGTTCCCCTACTTCCTCTTCGACACCGACTGGATGGGTCGCGAGGTGTACGGCGGAACGGCGGGCGAGGACGCGTACGCGGAGGGGGTGCGCGTGGGGTCGCTGGGACTCATGATAAACGCCGTCGTTTTGGGGTTCATGTCGCTGGCGGTTGAACCCTTGGGCCGCATGGTTGGGGGAGTGAAGAGGCTGTGGGGGATCGTGAACTTCATTCTCGCGATTGGCTTCGGAATGACCGTGGTCATAACCAAGATGGCAGAGCACCAGCGCCACTTGAACCCCGCCGCCGTGGGTCACCCCTCCGACGGCGTCAAAATTGGCTCCATGGTTTTCTTCGCGGTTCTCGGAGTTCCCCTTGCGGTAACGTTTTCTCTCTCTTCTCTACGTGTTCTAAACGATTGCGTTTGGTTTACTGAATTTCAGTTACATTTGAAAAATTAGCAAGTTTTAACTTTTCTTTCTAAATTGTTTAAATCATTAACCCATCCCGGTAATTTAATTATTCATTTAATCTTTTTAATGTTTATGTTTTAATCTCTACATCTTAAAAAAATCGTTGTTGTTTTTTTACTAAACATTTAATTACTGGGCATCTGTTTATTTTTCTGTAATATATAGTTCGTATTTATGTTGTAATGTTTTTTATATTTCTTCAAAAAAAATTCTGGACAAGGGTGGTGTTGGACAGTAGTTGGGCCGTACCTAGTTGTCATATGCACATAAATTCTACTACAATATTTTTTAAGGCTATTTTTTTATTTTTATAAGGAATTATAAAATATTCAAACAGATAAACATATAAGGAGTGTTTCTTCTTGGAAATGAGAAAATTGAATGCAAGTTTGTATATCTTTGATAACTAGTTTTGTATAAAGAATCTTGAAAAGTCTAAAAAAGTGGACTCTTTTGACTGGTGGAGTTTTGGTTTGGACTTCTTGTCAGTCTAATATTTTTGGCAGGGATTACCTAATCTATGTCAGACACTGTTCATAATAATTCAAATACAGATTGAAAATAAACGTACCCTTTATTCTTTATGTAAGAGTGAAGTGAAGATACATTAAAAACGAGGTTTATTGAAAAAAAAACAAAGAAGTATGAGACAAGTTGAACTGAAAAGCTTAAAAATGATCTACTTGCCTTAAACTAATGTTCTACTTTCTATTCATGTGTTCAGATTACTTTCAGTGTTCCTTTTGCTCTTGCATCAATATACTCCAGCGCTTCAGGAGCAGGGCAAGGTATAAATCAATTCACAACTTGTCAAAATTAGATCATTTTATTTATATGCACATTTAATCAAATAATTTGTTCTCATACTTTGGTCCATTGATGTATTCAACTGGGTTTTACTAATCCTTTTTCTTGATTCAGGTTTATCATTGGGAGTCCTCAATCTTGCAATTGTTGTACCACAGGTTAGTCTGATTGAAGCAGAAATATACTTTGAATATAAGTATAAAGTATGAGTATTATTAGTCAATTATTTGACCATGTATACACACATGTGAATGTACAGATGGTGGTGTCTGCACTGAGTGGTCCTTGGGATGCTTTGTTTGGTGGTGGCAACTTGCCGGCTTTCATGGTGGGGGCAGCGGCGGCCGCCTTGAGCGCCATAATGGCGATTGTCTTGCTGCCAACCCC
Source organism: Phaseolus vulgaris (assembly GCF_051622355.1). Taxonomy (NCBI): domain Eukaryota; kingdom Viridiplantae; phylum Streptophyta; class Magnoliopsida; order Fabales; family Fabaceae; genus Phaseolus; species Phaseolus vulgaris. The sequence goes on along the minus strand of NC_143501.1, from coordinate 20,710,891 downwards.
AAAACCAGCTGATGAGGCCAAGGCTGCAAGCATGGTTGCAGGGGGCTTTCACTAGTTGATGGAGTTTTTCATGTTTCAGTTTTGTCCCCTGCTTTGTTAGGAAAAAACAAGACCAAAATGAAAGTAATAAGAAGGAAAAAATTGGAGCTGGTGTGTAATTATGTATTAGACCCACCAAGTGCTGCATTTGTTGTTGTTGTAGCACCCACTGAACATAGTAATTGTAGAGTTTGGTGTGATTGTACAGAATTGCAGTGGTTGGAGGACCTTCCTAATATATAAACATAGTCTGGTAAGTTAAGTGTTCAGAGGAATTTGGTGACAACAGAGTCAAGTTCAAGACTTTATATCCATCAATAATAATAATAATAATAAGGGAAATGCAATGCCCCTTTTGCAATGTTTTCCCAGTTCCTTCTTATACATCTTACATCGTACTCTTATCTTATTTTCTCATCTCTTTCTTTTTACATCACAAAGTCTTATAAATGCTATTTTAACACTGCAATAGTTTCCATTTCACTTTTTTTTTATAAATGTTAGGTTGAGAATTATAATCAAACTGAATTCTATTTCTTTTATTCTCTTCTTATGTATCTTTATGATAGTAGTTAATGTAAGAAAACATTAATTTTAAGAGAAAACTATCTAGCAGATAGATTTATTAACATGTTTGGTTTCATACATAGAATTTAATTTATATTAACTAAATTTATTGAATATTTAAAAGGAAAATATTACAATTTAATGTTTTTAATTGCAATATAATGAAAATTCTCTATTCAATCATGAAAAGTGTGAAAAGAAAAGATGAAGGAACAAAAAAGTTGGAAGAAAATAAATTATTACTGTGTTGAATGTTGATGCAAGACAATGTGTGGTATGTGTGTGATATGCGAATTGTCATGATGAGCCATATTCCGTGTATCTCTGACATTATTCGAAGCATTAAATATGAACAAGTTACTAAAGTTAAGTTTAAAATTTTGAATAAAAATAACATTATCAGTACAACATTGGAATTTTTTTTGCAACCTAATTTGTTTTCAATTTCTCTAAAAATATTTTTAAATTCATGATAGTTTTTAGTAATTCCATTCTTAATTATAGTTAAGTTAATGTTATAAGAGGAAATTGTTAATTAATATAATTTAAATAAAAAATAATATTTCAAAACTAAGATAGCTAAATTTTTTAAGTGCGTAAGTTTAATTAAGTTTATATTTATTATTTATATAAATAAAATGATTTTATTTATTTTTACCCTTTTCACCAAAATTTACTCTCAATATTATATTTTTATAAAAATAATTATAATTTATTTAGACAGTTACAATCTATTTTATTTATACTATTTTATAATGATTGTAAAAAATTATTTTCTAATATATATTATAAACACAAATTGTCTCTAAAACAATAATAAAATACGATTTATATTTTTAAGAATTAAAATTATTTTTAATTTATTCTTTACATAACTTAATTACTATTATAACATAAAAATTATTGCTCATAATATATTTAAAATAAAATTTATACATGGTTATCTTATTTATAAAAAATATTAAATATATCACTTAATTGAATTATATGCATACTTTTTTTTAATCAATATTCTTTGTGGTACTAAATTAATTATAGTTAATAATACGGACTAAAAAAGACTAACAATTAAAAAAATGACAAAGTCTAAAATAGAATTTGATAATGTTTGTAAGAATTCAAAACCATATTTTATTCTATCATTTATTTATTTTTAAGTTGAGTATGGATAGAAATATAAAAAATAAAATAATTTATTATATTATAATTATTAATTCTAAAAATATAAAACATATTTAATTTTTCTTTAGATATAATATTCCTATTTATGATATATTAAACAAATATTTTATAATAATTCAATATTATAACACTAAAATTAATATATAGAAAACAAATTATAGGTTTTAAGTATAATATAATGATTTTGAATATAATATAATATTAAATTTAATTATTAAATAAGAAAGGTAAAAGAAAAAAATATAATTACCTTATTTATATTAAATAATAAATAAAGTATTCAATTAAATAGTAAATCTAAAATATAAAACCATTTTGACTACAAATAAGTTTTTTATATTGTTTTTGATATTGTCTTAGTTTTACTATTGGATTCGTTGGAAGACGAATTATAATCCTTTGACATTATCTATACTATTATCTCTTTAGTATTAAACAATCTAATACGGATTAGACAATCTATGCTAAAATAATTCTAATATGAATGTATGATAAAAATTATCAATAGACTAAGTGATATTTATTGTAGGAATTAAAACCTTATTGAAATCTTATAAATGTTGTCATTATTATCATCTTAAGTTTTATTATTTTATTTAATGTCTTGCCACAGTACAGACCAATCCATGTGAGTCAGTCTACCAATCCTCTGAAAAAAGCATGGTTGAGCTACGTATTTTAATCCACTAGCTCATTTAGGTTTGTTTTTCATAACTTGTAGCCTACGCAGGCCAATGACGGGGTAGAACAGGTTAGCCCACATAACCTATAATAAAAAAAAATCAATTATCTTTCAATGTTAGTAAAATGCAGGAACAACAATGATGGTTTTGAAGTCCAGAGAAGATCATAATTAATTACAATAAGTAACTTAGATAATAATTTCTTTATATGTATGTTTGTTTGTAAAAGATTTAACTTTGTCATGTTTATTTGATGTAAATGTTAATCTTATACTTATTTAACTTATTTAAATTTTATCGTCAATGATAGACTTTATAAGGTGCAACAAGAATGTAAAATATCAAAACAAAATTATTGTCCTAACATTTTTTTTATAAAAGCTTTCATGTTAGGCATCATTATACAACTTGGCATCTCAGCTAGGCTGATACCTCAACTAACAACAATCATTTGCCATCACATTAGAAAATTATTATTAAAAAAAGGAAAAAGAAAGAAAATACAAAAAATATATGGTGGACTAGACCAAAACCCATATGTTAACAAAAACTATACATAGGTAGACTATACTTATTCATAAAGAATTTTAAGAATAAACTAGATGGAAGCCTATTATACGAATGAAATGATTCTCTATGAATAAATCCTAAATTAGCCAACTGTTCCGTCCGGTTGATCGGGACGTCTTCGTGCACGACCTCAACCGTCAGCTAGGGACTCCTTCCCACTGATTGTCTGTGGATTCCTGCAAAAAAGAGGACAAAGAGGCGCCCTAGCGGCCGTTTGCACTCCAACGCTCAAGTCAGCCAGCAAGAAACACCAAAACTGTTCACCTCCGTTTCTGAGCACCGCATATGGCACTCTGAAGGTGGTAAGAAATAACTGTGTATTGTGTATCTATGTTCTCTCTCTCAGGCAAAAATATTCCCCAGTCCCTTGTTCGTAACTGTTGAAGCACGAGCAAGCAACTAGAGAGCTCTGGTAAATTTGCAGAAAGTTCGAACCCTCTTTCCAACATTCTCCGCGCTATTTAAACTACCCAAGCATTTAAAGCACCTTAAAGCGCCTTTAATTACAAACGTAACGCGCTCAATCAGCGTATTTAATTAGAAAACGTAGCGCATTTAAGACGTTGAAACGCTTGGGAGCCATAATAACACCTGAATGCTCGAAAGGGAAACTGTATTGAAGGACTTTAATTACCTGGCCCCTGACTAAAGGGTATTTCTATTCTGGCATGGCTGTCGTACACGTGGAGGTCCTCACGACGTAATGACCCCATCTGGGGGCGTTTCTGCCCATCTGAGGACGTTTCTACGTGTGAGTCCTCCTGCTTGGGAGTGCTACTGCGCTAGGGGTGACTTTTTGGGTGCCAACTCATGCCCCCAATTATCTAGTCACTTACTTTGAGAGCGTATCTGCCTTTCTCTTGTACCCTGCACCCGGCTGCCCTGGGCGTGACCTTCCTCTTGAGTTGTATCTGTCCCACAGGCGTCTCTGGGGCGGCAGGAGCACTTCACGAGTCAGGCTGCCCTACACTGGTACTATTACTATGGCCTTGAAGCCACCTTTTCCTTCTCTTTTTCACTGCCCCGGGTTATCAGGACCTGAGGCCTCCCCACGGCGTCGCTCCCTCCATGGTCTTTCCTACCCATGGGTATCGGGGAACCATACCGTGATTGCCTTGCTTTAGCACTATTTGATCTAGCGACGCCCTGGTTCGGCGACGCCTTTACCTAGGCGACGCCTTGCTTTGGCGACGCTTCCTCTTGGCGTCTCTCCACCTAGGCGACGCCTTGCGTTGACCTTGACTCTCCATCCGTTGACTTTGACTTTGACTTAGTCAACGCCCGGATACGGGACGGTACACCAACTAATCAGCACAAGCATTTCCTTCACGAAAAATATGAGTAACCCTAAACCTGATTTTCCCACAGTAATTAAGACAAGTATTTCATCGATTACGAAGCATACACGAAACATTAGTCCTAGCAATAAATGCATCACAAACCAAGGCAGAATCACATTAGTCCTAGCAATAAATGCATCACAAACCAAGGCAAAATCACATTTAAGTCATACATTAGTAAGACCCATCTTTTGAGTTTCCTCTATAGCATATATAACACCATAAAATCTAGCAACCATAGTAGTCTGAACTTCAAAAAACGCAGAGAAAACACCAATAAAATCTCCCATACTCTTACGAAAAATACCTCCACAAGTACCAAGACCAGGATATCCTCTAGCAACCCCATCAATGTTAATTTTAACTCATCCTGGTAAAGGGAACTCCCATCTAGCAGGAAGATGACGAAGAACTTTACCAGTATGAGTATTAATACCAAAAAACTTAATCACATTGAAATCCAACATATCATTATTCATTGAAGCTTTAGACGAATTTTCCTCTAAATAAGTTAAATCTTTAATTAATGAAACAGTCTTAGAAACATCAATCTTATCCTGAAATCTAGCATAATTCCTCATATGCCTCCAAATAGAAAAAGTTAACACAACAAGCTTAATCAATTTAACCAAAGGACTACCATCACTCTTAATAAAAAAAATCATCCTTATTAGAGAAATGAGAAGTAAGAAAAATCTGTTGAACCCAACTCTAAATATGCAAAACATTAGAACATTCAAAAAATAAATGCTAAATAGATTCCTCGTGTTTTTCCAAAACGTACACATAGAAGATATATGCAAACCTTTATTATGAATATGTTGATCTGTAGGAAGCCGCTCATGAAAAACTTTCCAGAGTACTGGAGTTTTGGAAGGCGGAATGTATGAAGACCAAATGAATTTACCCCAACCATAGGGAACTCATGGTTCCAAGAAAAATGTCTAAGTTGATTTAAGAGTGAAAGGAACAGACTCGTCTAGAATCCAATTAGGGAGATCTTGTTCCTCTCTAACCATGATATGATTAAAAAAATGAGGCATCTGTCGTAAAGACAAGGGAATATTCCAATCACAACCAGTTCAAAACTGAGAGATTGTATCCAGAATGCTAGCACCATAAGATAAATCCTACAATATTTGCTAAAGAAGTAGTAGAACACCATTTATAATTTCAGAAATTAATAAAAGTACCTGTACCAACAATCCAAGCAGTATTATCAAGTATAGTAGAATAAAGTTGCTTAATTCCCGGCCAAAGAGATGAGGATCTATAAACCATTCTAAACTCGTATTTTGATTTAAGAACCCTGACTTTCAGGATAAAAGACCAAGGCCTGTTGCTATAAGCAAAGTTCCAAACAAGCTTAAGGAGATATGCATTATTTTTATGATGAAGGTTAATAATCTTTAAACCTCCATTCTTAAGAGGTGAACAAATTGTCGCCCAATTAACGGTAGTTATGCCTTTTTTTATAATATCATCAGTCCAAATAAAATTTAGAAACCATTGTTCAACTTGCTTAAGAAGTGAAATAAACCATTTATACATATTAAAGCTATAAGCTAGAAATCCAGTAATCACTATATTGACCAACTGAATCTGACCCATCATGCTAAGAGATTTACCTTTCCAAAATGCTAGCTTCAATTTAACTTTATGAGTCAATGGTTGAAGAAATCGACACTTTGGAGTACCAACAAGATCGACACTCTAAATAAGTGAAAGACAAACAACCATGACTATAATTTATTCTAACATTTACATATAAGTTTTTTTTTTAAGATTTTGTTATGCGGGCAAGCACCCTTAGGCCAATTATTATGTTAGATGGGTCAACAAAGCTAAGACAATTTCTTCCGGCACCACCATAAATGACAATTTTAGATGTGAAATGACAACTTTGTCATTTTCTTCATCTTTTTCATTGACACCCCTCTTTCTTTCTTCTAGATTCTAAAATTTAATTTTGTATTCTAAATTTTAGAGTTTGGAATGTATTTTCTAGATTTAAAAATACATTACTCTATAATTCATAATACAATTTTGTATTTCAAATTCTAAAGTTCAAAAAACCTACATATTATACAATTCAGAAATGAAAAAAAAAAAAAAATGCTACACCTTTTACCGAATGACAGTTTTAAAATTAAAAGATTGGAGGTGCAATAAGAAACTGTGGAGGTGGAGGAAGAAATTGCTAATCTGCAACGGATCCATCCTAACTTTTATGGGACCAAATATGGGACTCACGAACGCCCATTGCCATCTTTTCAGAAAATTTAAAGTTGAATTAGTTTTCAAGAGATTTTGAATCCGAATCAATTAAAAATAACGGGAAGTAAATATACAACATCATCTAGCAAAGGTTTTTTAAATAGATGAAATTTGTTTAAAAAATTATAAAGCGAGAGGTTAGATGGTAGAATCTACAGAATTTAACGATTTGTTAATTTAATACATATCAAGAAATAAATAATATATGTATTCAAAAAATGGGTTAAAAATGGATTTTTAACATTCCTATAAATACATCTCTATTACATATTATATATTAAATCTTAGCTTAAAACATGTGTTTTATAAGATTTTCTTATTAAAAAATTTATAATTTTTGTAAAAATGATATACAATGAAATTTATAAAAGATAAATTAAAATCTAATATAATAATTATTATAACAATGATTGAGTTGACTCGTATTTTTATTTTCATGCACCTCCATGTTCACATTATAATGACGAAATGACCAAATAACCTCTAATCTTTTCTTCAGTATTTTAATCCTAATTTTTACTTTCCACATGAAGCCCCTAGTGAAGGGGGAAACACGAGGGGTGCGAAAAGTAAAACATTAATGGTGCATGCATGATCATGGATATTGCTACATTTGCAGGATTTCAATTGATTTCTGTCGATTTCTTTTTGCACCTCCATGCTTTCTTCCTGCATCTCTGTATACAAGACTAGAAATGATAATTTTGTCTTTTTCCTCATCTTTTTCAGTGACACCCTTTTTCCCTTTTTTTATTTTATTTTGAATTTTAGAGTTCGTAGGTATTTTCTAGAATTCAGAAAATAAAATCGTTTCCAAATTTTAGAATTTAAAATGTATTTTATGAATTTAAAAATATCTTCAAAATTTTAATTTTTGGAATACAATTTTGTATTTCAAATTTTAGAGTTCTTATTTTTGAACTCAAAAAAATATCTTTTAAATTTTAAAATTATACAATTTTATATTTCTTTTTCAAATTTAAAATTTAAAATTTTAAAATTTTAAATATAATTTTATATTTTTTTTTCAAATTTTAAAATTTAAAATACAATTTTATATTTCGAATTTTAAAGTTTGGAAGGTTTACAAATTATAATACAATTAGAAAATAAAAAAAAATTCTGCACCTTTTGCCCAAGAGATTTTGGAATTGAATATACGAAGAGGTGAGAAAGAAATTGTCTTCATTCCTAAAATTCTCACTGCTCATCAAGCCAACCAAAGAAACCCTAATATCATGAATTAAACAATATTTGAAAAGGCATCAAATATTGAGTGTTATACAATTTAGAATCACATGGGCCGGATTTACCTCACACATCTAAGACATAATACTTTTAATGTGAGCGATCTAACTCTATTTTTTTTTTTAGGTTTTTAAATTCGCGGACAAATTCTCTCTAACCCGGGAAGGATGGTGTAACCATGAATGACTCAACATCATCTGAGCTAGCTCAACCTTCTAAAAAGATGACCAAAAGTATGAAACAGGGTTCAAGGCTAGGTCAGAAATCTCAGTCAAACAGTAACTCAAGCCTAACCATTCCTCAAAGGATCATTAGGGGCATACATAAGAGCAAGGTTAGGATAATATCTTCTTTCTTTTAGTCTTTCTATAAGATAGGGTTTAAATGTAATAAACTAGCCTTGTACCCCTGCACAGCACGGGTATTCTATAAAAAAAAAAGAAACCTAATAAAAATAAATAAAAGAAATATTACATAACAAATAATTAATAAATAATAAATAAATTTCATTAAAAAAATTCAAAAAATAAAATAAAATTTAACAAATGTAGAAAATCTGAAGGAAGGAGGAATCAATGAAACGTTGACAAATGGCGTAACCACATGAAGCCACCTAGCGTTCATATAAACGCTCATTCCTCCCACTCTCTTCATTCTCCGTTTCCTAAACCTTAACCCTCTGCATTCCCTCCAAAACTCTCTCTCTCACATTTATTTCCTCTGTTATGCTTATGTTTCACAAATTTGGCAACTACACCATGGGGTTTTGAGTTTATATAGGTTCTGATAACATATATCCATTCATTCTCATTTCTTTTTTTCATTTTTTTGAAGAACAGATTATTCTTTATCATTTCTTTTCTACATTGCGTGTTTTTATTTTTTCTGTCGATTCTTTTCATCTATTTGTTACATTTTTTCACAACATCAATTTTATTTTCTTGGGTTCCTTACTGATATGATTCCAATAACATGATATGGATATAGAATGAATGGGTGACTCTAAAACAGCAAGTAAACCCCAAGAACTACTCAAGAACAGTTCAGGAATCACAAGAACAATGCCAAGAACAGCAAGTTAACGCAGCATACTATTGGGTTCAATAGTGTCAAAGTTCAAGATGGGGGGTGAATTGACCTTTTAAATGTTTCTCGCATAATCAATTTTTATCACAGTACACAGAAAATAAATCGATTTATTTGACAATGAACAAATTTATTTTGACACTGTTTATGTTTGAAAACGTTTATATCAGCCAAGTTATTCTCGAGGTTATACAGATTAATTTGCAAGCCACACACACTGATATTAAAGAGAAAAACAGTGAACAACAAAAACCAGTAACCTTCAATTTTTAAGCAAGTGATTAAGGTTCAATTATTAGCTTGACAATCAATTGGGTAACCTATCACAATCAACCTGTTCTAGTTGTATTTAATAGATCATATATCTTCTTCACATAACCAAACTGATTTTCCAGAAAATAAGAACAGTATGAACAAGCCCAGAAAGAACAAATTTGTTTTTAATTGAGCAGATTCAATTTCTGGCAGATTGGCAGATAAGCAAGAATTCGAGTGCAGGGATGAAGAGAAATGAACACACAACAGTTATACTGGTTCACTCAAATGAGCTACATCTAGTCTCACCTAATCCAAGGTGAAATCCACTAAACAAAATGTACCAAACACACTTACACAACCACTGTTCTTGAACCTACAAGAAACTTGGCACACTTGCTGAAAAACACTATTTCAGCACACACACTCTTCAAGAAACCCTATCAAGAAGAGTTTACAATCACACTTTTACAAGAAAAGAAATATGAAACGAATACACCTGATAGAGGATGCAGAAATCTGCCTTAAACCAGTAGAACAGATTGCTCAAACAGTAGCAGCACCTCTCACCAAGACTTAGAGCCAAACAAGAACAAGCACACTTTTGATTTGTAAAATCTTTCAAGAACACATGCTAATTCTCTGTAAATCCTTAATTCTATGTTGTAAAACTTGTTTTCTCAAATGTATGATTCACTTTTAAACGTAGGAACAAGTTTTCTTTTTATAGAAAAACAACCTATAACAGATTTTCAAAAAACAGTTAAAGTTGTTATAAAAAGAACAAATTGAAAATAAAAAGAACAAATTTATTTTCAAAAGCAGTTAGAGAATTTGTTATGTCAAGGAGACTCAGTCCACCATTCTGGTGCAGGGACAAAACGAAAAAACCGTTTAAGATAAACATGGAACCAGACTAAAAAGAATCTATTCATTTACAAATGAATAGATTTATTTTTCAAAACGATAACAGAAAAGACTTAACTATCAAAACACAGTCGTTTTGACTTAGTCAAAATACTTGATGCACAAAACCTGATTTTCGAAAGACTTAGTCAATGCATCAGTTTAAAAAAGAATTTGTTTATTTAGAAAAGAACAGATTTATTTTTATGCAGTAAAGGTGTTTTTTGCAAAACATGTGAAAAACAGTTTCAGAAAATTTGTGCTTACTCTTATCAAATGGTCAGGGGTTAAAAGGTGAGTTACCTAGCAAAAATCCTACTCTTAAACAACCTCTAACCTATACCTAAGACATTCTTAAAGCAAATACAACTATACATAAAATGTACACAAATGGCTTCATCAAACACATTTCTTGAAGAGGCAGCAACCATCTTCAACACATACAAGGATCTACCGAATGAAATGAGCTAAACAACAAAACCCATGCAAAGGAATTTGAAAACAACAAGATTATCACATGTAATTGGATACCGAAAAGGGACGAACCTAGAACAACAAGGAAACAACCAAACTGCACTGATTAAAGGAGAAATAAAGTGCAGAAAAATGAAAGGGAAAACAGCAAAGAACAGATTGCACCGAATGGAATAGGAAACACAAGCAAGAAACACAAAAATGGAAGAAAATGGAAGATGGAAAGAGTGACTTATGTGGTTGTAGACCAAGGGAGGATCTTCACGCCACTTGGAGGGTGGTTTGCTCCAAGATGAGTGGTGATGCCGCCACTTGAGAGTCCCAAGAGCTCACAAGATGAGACTAAAGAGAGAAGAAGAGTCAAGGCTCACAACTTTCTCTAAAATTCACTAGCATTTCATTACTCTCAATTTTTAACTTGTTTTACAATGAGGCAAGGCTCTCCTTTTATAAGGTGAGAGATGACCGGCCCTCTAGGTAAGGAAGGAAAGGCTCCTTCAAGTTCCTTCTATGAACAAAAGGCGCCTAACTAGGCCAAATGGTGACCTTCCTAGCCATTTCTAAGTAACTAGTGACTAAAAAGTTCCTTTACATGCATAGTTTCTTTTGTTTCCTTTTTTAGGCACTTCCCTAAGGCTATCCTATCCTATTTACAATTTAATACAAGAGATATTACAAAGAGAGATTTCATTTGGCAATCTCTTCCCAATGATCTAGCCATGCTCCTAGTGATTCTTTGATTGGAGTGGGCTTGGGCTTCTCTATGAGTTTGGTCTTCTTCTTCTTGAATGTTGGCCTCCTTTTCATCTTGATTTGCATCATACTCTCCGGGTTGGAGAGAATTCGTCCACGAATTCTAAAAGCTCATAGGCATTATCATTAATCTTCTTTAATTTTTTAGAAGACTAGAAGGAAGAACTTTAAATGTTTGGGTGGATGGCCTCTTCTTCCATTAGTAAAATCCTCTCTAACTTGATATCTATCATGCTCCCCGAGTTGGAGAGAATTCGACCATGAATTCTGAATCCCTACATATAACAAAGTCAGTTTACTATCAAGATTAACAGTGGAATAAGAGAAAGACAAACATGACTTAGAATGTGTAAGCAGTGGGAGTTTAGAAAAGGAGGTCCTATAGACAGACCAAGTTGGAAAAAAATGTTTGGGAATGATGATATTTTTTGGAAAAAGTCCTCTTAAATGGTGAAAACCATTAGGAGGTATGAAAAAAATCATCCATAACATTCTTTAACCAAGTTGGTGTTGAAATAGGAACCTTGGGTAATGAAAAAGATAAAGAAGAAGAATACCTTTGAGGTTTAACTTGAGGCATAGCACGAGTCAGCATAATTGATTTAGTGGATAAAGTGGTGTGACTCGGTTTAGTACTTACTTCTTTTGCTTTCTCATTTTCTCTTTTAGTTTTCATTTTTATTTGGTCCTTTTTGGGATTGGTCCTATATGCAGGGCGATTTGGTAAAGAAACCCCGGGCATGAAGTCTATTTGGTGTTCAATCCCTCTTAGAGGTGGTAAGCCTATAAGAGGATCTTGAAACACATCATGGAATTCCTTTACCAAATTTTCCAAGCAAGTAGAATGAACCTTATCCGTTTCACATTCAAGGTAGGCTTTTGGGATACTATTACCTTGTTGACCTCTTGGCTAGTCATTAGAAGACTTTTTTTTGAGCTCTTTTTATCTTTTTCATTCTCTCTTTTTTGCTTCATTTTAAGTTGGTCCTCATGGACTTCTTTTGGAGAGAGAGATTTTAAAATGACTTTGTGCCCATGGAAGTCAAAAGAAAGTTTGTTGGTAAAGCCATCATGAAAAACTTTTCTATCAAATTGTCATGGCCTACCTAGTAAAATATGCGTAGCTTCCATAGGTACAATATCACACAAGACCTCATCCTTATATTTACCAATAGAAAATCTAATGAGGACTTGTTTATTTACAACTATTTCCCCAACCTCACTTAACCATTGCAATTTATAAGGCTTTGCATGAGAGATAGTAGGCAATCCTAGTTTGTCTACCACTTTTGTGCTAGCCACATTAGCACAACTACCCCCATCCACTATTAAAGAACATAACTTGTCATTAATGAGACACCTTGTATGAAAAATATTTTCTCTTTGTGTTTCATCAAAAGGTTTTGAAAGTTGACCAAGCATACATCTCACTACTAACAAGTCACCTTCATGTGGACTTTCGCTCTCATACTCACTTGGAGACCTAGGAGGTGTGGAAGGTCTAGAGTTTGCGGATTCATGTTCACTCACCACTTCCCCATTAACATTTATCATCATATTTCTTTTAGAAGGACAATTAGCCGCTATGTGACCATATCCTAAACATTTAAAACACTTTTTACTTGAGGATTTGGTTGGTGATTTATGATTAGAAGTGAAAGGCTTAGAATCCTTAGCTTTAGAAGATGAATCTTTAGAAGGGAACTTTGAAAAAGATTTGTTTTTATTTTTCCAAGAGTTGTTGTAGTAACCATCATGAGTAGAATTTTTTAAAGCCATTTTCCTTGCAATTTGATTTTCAACCTTGATGGCAAGGTGAACTAAGGTTTGTAAAGATGAATACTCTTGAAGTTCTACAACATCTTGTATATCCCTTCGAAGACCACTTATAAATCTAGCAATCTTTGCTTCCTCACTTTCATCTAAATTTATTTTAAGCATAAGCGTCTCTAATTCCTTGGAATAACTATCCACACTTAGCGTGCCTTGGTGAAGTCGTTGGACCTTCAACATTAGGTCTTTCCTAAAGTGTCGTGGTACGAACCTATCGCGCATACATTTTTTTAAAGCATCCTAGGAGTCCACGTGAGGCCTCCTTCTAAGTCCAATGTCCATGAGTGTCTTATGCCACCATTGTAAGGCATAGTCTAGAAATTCTATAGTGGCTAGATGTACCCTTTGGTCTTCTTTGACCTTATACACATAAAAATTTTGCTCACATTTTGTTTCCCACCCCAAGTACACATTAGGATCTCCTTCACCATTAAAGGTAGGTAATTTTACATAGGATAAGTGAATTTTTTCTTCATGGTGCCTTCTTTCTCTATGATGATGACAGTGGTGTTGGTGGGTTTGGTGGTACCGTCCTCCATCCGATTCTTCTTCACGGCCGAGATGATCAGAAGCACTTCTTGAAGGACTTCTATGTGAATGGCGCCTTCCATGTGCAAAATTGTTGGATGTTGCATGTTTTTCTTCAAGCCTTTGCAACCTTGCTTCTAATTGTCTTATGGCTTCATCTTTTTGTGCAATGGTCTTTTTGGCATCCTTCAATTCACCTTTAATGTATGCTTTTGGTGGAGAATTAGACTTAGATGAACCACTACTTGAATAATGCTCCATTTTAATAACAAAACAGTACACAAATGAACAAACAATTAAGAGAAAACAAAGTTAGTAAAACAAGTGAAAAGTGGCAAAGATGCTTGCGATTTTGTGACAAAATTTGCACTCAATTCACTCCAAAAAGAATTCGATTCTCTTCCAAACTAATATTGTGGTTTGGTGATTCTCAAGTGAAATATGTCAAAGCACTCACCCACTTTATCCAAGAGCATCCACCACAAAACTTAAAGAACAATAAAAGACAAGCAAGAGAAAGGTGTAAACAAGAAAGGCTATAGCAAAAGGAATACAAGATATATGACAAACTCAAAGAATAGTGAAGAAAAGACAAGCAAGAAAAATAAGGTACTCAATTAAAGGATGACACACAAAAGAAACCTAAAGAAAAGCATTAGAGTAGATGAAGAAAACAAAAACAATGCTACTGGAATTTTTTTGTTAAAACTGTGAGTGACTTAAAATATTTAACTGTAACTGTAGAAAGCGAACTAGAATGTGAAATTTTAACCACTGGAAATTCAAGATGTTATCTAAAAATTGGGATTGGAATCACTAAAAAACAGTAAGCCAATTAATTGTGATAAATTTCCGAAAATTACTGCCTAATCACCGGTTTTCAGCGTCAAAATTTTACACACTGTACGTATTTCATTTATCATTTGGAATTTTGATGTACTTCTTTTTTCATTCTTTTGTAACACTTCAAACTACTTAATTCCATAATTTCAGAATTTTCCAGTAAGCACATAAATTTTGATAAACCAAACAGTTAGCACGTTTTTATGAAAAAAGGAACCTATACTGGAATGAAAAACAGAATTGAGAAACTTCAAAGACACAATAGATTTGATGTTTAAGAACTTCTATAGATCTAATACACAAGCATGAACTCAAAACTAAAAAGAAAATGCACCAAAGGATCAAAAACAGAAACACAAAAACTGTACTCAATTAAGAAAAACAAAATCAAGCAACTAAAATTACAAGAAAAGTACTACAAGGAATTGTTGACATATTAGGAGAAACATGACTTGACAAAACATGTATATGGATTCAAAAATCAAAATGACACAAACACAATGTAATAAGAACAAGAAAACAGCAAGAAATACTCAAAAATAAACCTAAAACAGAAAGGTAAAGACAAGAATGTAAAGTTCTTGAATTAAAAGTGCCAAAACAACTCAAACATACACAAGAACACACCTAAGACTCATGATACTACATGATATGATTCCAATAACATGATATGGATATAGAATGAATGGGTAACTCTAAAACAGCAAGTAAACCTCACGAAATAGGTTAAAAAAAAATCAAAACTTATCTCTAAAATGTATTCTAGCTACTTAGAATTAAGATAGAAAATAATCTTGATCCAGTCATGAGTGTGCACCCTCAAACTATCAAAATATAATATTTACAAAGTTTAAATAATATATAAACAAACACACAATATATAAACAAATAACACCCCTACAAGAGAAATTCAATATTGGGACCACGCCCCTTCCGCATTCAGATCTTCTATCCTAGGGTGTTATTAAAAATTAAATTTAGCTTCCCTTACCTCAATTGCTTGCTTTCCAAGCAACTTTTAGAATTTTATTTCCCCCAGTCTGGATAAACTTCAAGATTTACGGGCCTAATGCAAATTATCCAAACAAAACAAAAATTCTGTATATAGTAGAATAAGTTGAGAGGGTTAAACTTCTCAACTGACCCCACCAATATTGATGACTAAATCCTAAGGAAAAACAGAGAACAAAGGATATTTAGAGTAAAAATGAACTTACTCTGTTTAAAAATCTGATCGGGTAGAAATGTTCCTTAACTCGCCAGCTACAACGCCTTACCTCAATTGCTTGCTTTCGAAGCAACTTTTAGAATTTTATTCCCCACAGTCTGGATAAACTTCAAGATTTAGGGGCCTAATGCAAATTATCCAAACAGAACAAAAATTCAGTATATAGTAGAATAAGTTGAGAGGGTTAAACTTCTCAACTGACCCCACCAATATTGATGACTAAATCCTAAGGAAAAACAGAGAACAAAGGATATTTAGAGTAAAAATGAACTTGACACTGTTTAAAAATCTGATCGGGTAGAAATGTTCCTTAACTCGCCAGCGCTACAACGTGGTATGATCATATTCTAAAATAGATGAAGATTGAGAGAGAAAATTAAGAGAGAGGGAGAGAAGAGAATATGGAGAGAGAGAGAGTGAAAGAAGAAAATGGCACTGTGAGGGAGTGTGGCTTCTGTTTTTGTTTTTAAGGAAAGTTACGTTGTTACATTTGGTATTTTAACTTGTTTCAAAAACAATTTTATCATCTTCTTGTAAGTCATTTAATATACATAAATTGTTCTACCCCTCTAAGTTTTGTTGATTTATTTGTCACGTTTTCTTTCACAATTTTGTATAAAAATATAATTTATATAATTAAATATATATATATATATATAAATGTAAATATAAATAAGAAAATAAATAAAATAATTCACCTCAATGTTTACTCTAAGTGCATATTGAATTACAGGTGTTGTGATAAAATTGAATCATTTAAAAAAAATTGGGACCAAATTTACATATAAGAAATAAACATCAGACATATACAAAGAAAAAAAAAGGAACTAAAATACTAAAATTAATATAAATAATGTATAAAAATAAATAGTACACGTAAATAAATAAATTGTTGAAGTATACGCAAACTTGACACAAATTTTGAGCAAAGTAACATACAACAAATATTTCATCTCGTTGTAAGTTTTGTTGATTTATTTGGCGTGTTTTTTTTCACTATTTTGTATAAAAATATAATTTATATAATTATATATATATATATCAATAAATAATTTTTTTACAAACAAATATTAATATATAAGAAATAAACATCAGCAGCATATGCAAATAAATAATGCATAAACATAAATAATACACGTAAAATAAATAAATTGTTTAAGTAACAACAAACTGGGACAAATTTTGAGGAAAGTAAGAAACGATAAATAATTATGTAAAAAAATAATTCATTCTAAAAGGTGAATAACTCGAATTTTATAACTTTATATGTTAACCTCTCTTTCAAAAACAATTTTATATCTTCTTTGAAGTCATTTAAGATACATAAATTCTTTCATTCCACTCCAAATTGTTTTGATTTATTTGTCATGTTTTCTTTCAATATGTTGTATAAAAATATAATTTATATAATTATATATATACAAATTACTAAATGTAAATAGAAAAATTACAAACAAATATTAATATATAAGAAATAAATATCAACATATGCGAACAAATAACAAAACTAAACATACTAAAATTAATATAAACAATGCATAAACATAAATAATTAAATTGTTCATATATTAACAAACTGATCCAAATTTTGAGAAAAGTAAGTAACAATAAACAGTTATGTAAAAAAAAAATGATTCATTCCGAATCACTCAAATTTCATTATTTTGTATTAACCTCGGTTTCAAAATCAATCTTATCACTTTCTTTGAAGTTATTTAACATACAAAAATTCTCTTATCTCGCTATAAGTTTTGTTAATTTATTACTATTTTGTATAAAAATATAATTTATATAATTATATATATATAAATAAATGTAAATGTAAATAAAAAATAAAAAAATAACAAAATGAATATTAATATATAAGAAATAAACATCAGTATATGGAAATAAATAAAAACTAAACATACTAAAATTAATTTAAACAATGCATAAACATAAATAATACACGTAAATACACGTCAAAATTCAACAACTCTTACAAAATTGCATCTTAGCTGACTTGAATTTGAATGTCATAACTATCATTCACAAAAATCATAAGGCTTAATGCAAATTCCTTTGTGTAATTGTATTGCACTCTTGTGTAAATTCAACAGTAATGCTTCTTCAGTCAGTACATTATATTCCACTCTTGTTAATATATTGGAACACTATTCGGTTAAAATATTTCTAACACGGTTAAATTAAATAAACTTGAAAAATAAAATAAAATAAAATAAAAAACATAACATGTAATAATGAAACAAAACATAACTTGTAATGAAATAAAAGTAACATTGTCATTCGTTGAAACATATTTGCGAAACTAACTTGTTCATTAAATTTAACATAAGCTTTTGGAGGTGGCCGTATCAGAATTTTGCACTTAACTTCACTCTTATGTCCATGAAGAACAATATACTTTAGTATGCTTTTCCGAATGAAATTGGAAAAAGAAACAGGAAGATCCTAAAAGCCAAGTAACATGTGTATAAATACAGTAATAAAATAATATAAAGTAAAATAAAACTTAAGAAATGATGCAATAAAAAATTACTAGATGGCTTGATTGACCCAGATAGTGTGATAGTGAAATGATGATAAGGACCGTCAATGAGAGGGCAAAGACTCTCGATACAGTCATAAAATTTATTCACGGTTGAAGAAGACGATCTTCCCTTAAACAAAGTAATCTTAAAACTGTTATTTCCTACATAATCAAAATATACAAAATGATTGCCACGAAGGCCATAAAATTCGCGAAATTGAGACCATCCTCCAATGATCTCAGGAGTACACAAGTCCATATTATACTTAACAATATGTCAATGCCCTTTGTTATCCACCAAAAACCAAGTTGAACCAAGTTCAGACCCAAACTCAATTGCAAAAACACGATCAACTAAACCATGATCCTTTTCAAAAGAAAAAACATGTTAATTTTTTCTCTAATGGTAATCTGAAATCCAAAAAAAAAACATAAGAAAACACACCTCGTCTAACAGGTTCATCGTTTGGAACTTTCCTTTGGTTTCCATTGTCCATATGTCATCCAAATTTGGAAAATTTGGTATAAGTGGTGCTATAACATATGGTAAACAAATATGTACATATTAATAGTAACATAAGGAATTGACAATGGATTTAAATATTCAACATAAACTATAAAATAAAAAGATGAATACATTATAAATGAAAATAAATCACAAAATTTCAAAAATAGTAATGGTAAAAAAAGTAAAAAATAGAGAACCATAAGTGATCCTGCCTGTTGACCAAAACGCTGGAGCTTTGCCTCGTCAAACTTGGATCGATGTATGCGTCGTGTCAGCCTCCGTCCTTCACCGCGATCCACCTCAAGAACCTGCAAAAGACGAAACGGCGCCGCTGCGGCCGATCGCGCTCCGACGCCCAAGTCAGCGACTGAACCACCAATTACTCAAGAGTAAAACTCAAGAACTCTAAGGAACCGTGACCAGTTCTCTCTCAGTATACTCAAGACTCGCAAGCGTAAAGAAATAATCTGAACGTCCGTACCTCAGAAGTTCGTTGAGAACTCTTATATGCCTGGGCATTTTCTCTCTCCTGGCAGTTACACATCTGGACACGTGGCTCGCATCTAATTGTACACGTGCCTTCATCTGGAGCATCCTTGACTTGGGCGCTACTTCTGACTCTTCTTTGGCTAAGTTACTTATGCATGATACTACTCAGTGCATAGTTGCCTTGGAGCGTGATCTCTTCTGGATGGCGAGTTCGGGTGCCTTCGTACACACCTTCCCTGTGGTCTCGCCGGCCGCCTTCATGATCTGCCCTACCAGCTTTACCGTGTATGTTCAAGTGTGCTATCTTCCAAGCTTCACCCTCTGGCCAGTTGGGAAATGACCATCTGCCTTCATCTTCGGCGATGTCCTTGTTTCGGCGATCTCTAATCACTTGGTCGCCTGGATTCACATCTGGCGACTTCATCTCCAACTCGCTGACCGCCGGTTTAGGTATGGTGGAGATCGGAGCACGCCAACTTAATAACTGGCGACTACGCAAACCCCCCGACCTCCTTCCCTTCTGCCAACCAGGTGTCCCATCCAACACGCTTACATAATAGCTCGACGCCACGTCATTACTCCCGACTACCAGGGCGGTACAATAAGCAACCAAAAATGGTGAAAACATATTCATAAACATGTCAAAGGTTGCAACTTTGATTAGAATCAGAGAACCAAAGACCAAAAAAAAATTGAGAAAAAGCATGAGAAAACATATTGACAAACAAAAAATGAAAGGATGGCAGAGAAGATCAAAGTTTGCAACTTTGATAAAAAAACAGAGAACAAAAAAAATAAAATTTAAGAAAGCTTTTGCATGTCAGAAAGAAAGGTTTTTTTATCAGAAAAAGAGAACCAAAGACCAAAAATATATTGAGAAAAAGCATGAAAAAACATATTGACAAACAAAAAATAAAAGGATGGCAGAGAAGATCAAAGTTTGTAACTTTGATAAAAAAATAGAGAAAAAAAAATTTAAGAAAGCTTTTGCATGTCCGAAAGAAAGTTTTTTTATCAGAAAAAGAGAACGAAAGACCAAAAAATATTGAGAAAAAGCATGAGAAAACATATTGACAAACAAAAAATGAAAGGATGGCAAAGAAGATCAAAGTTTGCAACTTTGATAAAAAAAATAGAGAAGAAAAACAAAAAGAAATTGAAGAAAGTTTTTGCATGTCAGAAAGTAAACTAATAGAATAGAAAAAAAGGGATAGAATACAACCTGAATAGTTGAAGGCCTGTTTGAACACATGGAGGAACTGTTTGCCATCTTTGAAAGAAAGAAGCAAAAGAAGCTAAAAATGACAATGGAAAAGTGGGAAACTGAAAAGTTGTTTTAGATGATATCCCAGACTACGACTTATAAGTAGAGATTTTAATTTTAATAATCAAATATTATTATTAATATTAAAATTACAATATAATAATAATAATCATAATTTAATTTAATAATAATCATAATCATAATCTTAATATAATTATAATAATTATAATCATAATCTTAATATAATAATCATAATATTAATATAATAAAAATTGGATGAAGTTTATTAACCTTCAAAAGAGATAATGATTTACTACAATACTACTATTTTGTATAACTCGTCTTAAGTTCAGTTATGAATCTATACTTAGAAATATTTTTCATATTACTATTTGGTATAACTACAATACTACTATTTATTATTCATTAATTCTTAGGCCTTCTAATTTATTAAATGTTCATAAAATGATTTAAATAATATTGAATGAAAATCAATGTCATTATATTTTTATTTTTATATAATCTGAATGTAATGTTAAGTTTTTATCATGTTATAGTTTCCAAAACTCAATGCAATAGAAAATAGTTTTCAAACAATCTCAAAATATTCATATCTATACACAAAACAAAGGAAATGACCTTGAATCTAATCTAAACAGTTTACATCAAAATTGGATGATATAGACTTTTTTCATCAGAGTATAAAAAATATGTCTTTAAACAATTACATAATTCTTTGATCCTTTTATGAATCCTACATCTGAAAGTTCTTTGATCCTACACATTGATCTTCAAATGCATGCAACCTATACAATAATCAACAACGTGGGCATGTTCTTCAAATTGATCTTCAGACGGTTCTTCTTCAAATGCAGCCTACACAATAAAGTCTAATAAACCAATATAAAACAATATCTAAATATAAGCAGTAACCAATATGACAAATGTCAAAACTAATAACAATGGACAATTCAAATTCAAAAAGAAATTACCTTTGATCAGAAGGTAGAACCAAAGACCAACAAAAATTTAGAAAAAGCATGAAAGGATGGCAAAGAAGATCAAAGTTTGCAACTTTGATAAAAACAAAGAACAAAAACGAAAAGAAATTTAAGAAAGCTTTTGCATGTGAGAAAGAAAGCTTTTTTATTAGAAAAAGAGAACCAAAGACAAAAAAAAAGTGAGAAAAAGCATGAGAAAACATATTGACAAACAAAAAATGAACATGTTAACTTAAAACCTATAAACATACCTCCCCGAAAATGTTCATGGAGGTAAAAAATTCCTTTGTTGGCCTTCTTATTATTTCATCACAATCTGAATCCGAATCTGATTCTGACATGTTCTGAACAAAAAAAACATTACAAAAATGTAATCATATTATTACACATGGTAACCAAGAACATAAAAAAATTATATGAATAATAACCTGTTCTTCCAAAAAGACCAAGTTGAGAACTTTGCTCAGAAACCTTAAAAACCACGAATGCAAAAATAAAATGCCAAACAATCTAAATAGTTGACAGCTTTCATGAGAAACACAAAGAACAGAGAAGAAGATACCAAACAAAAAATGAAGAACATCAAAATAAATGCACAAAACAAAAAATATTTCAAAAAAATAGACTAAATAGTTACCTGTTCTTTAAAAAAATTTAAAGTTTAGACCTTTCCTCATAAACACGAACAGAGAAGAAGACCAATAACATCAAAATAACTGCAAAAATGAGAATGAATGATAAAAAGGTAACCTTTTTATTGGGAAGAATGAAAGACGAAATGAAAAACAAAGGTTAGAACTTATATAAAAGTTGAGACCTTTCCTCAGAAACACGAATAACAAAGAAGAAGATAGCAAACAGAAAACCAAGAACATCAAAATAATGGTAGAAAACACACAATATCTAAAAATAATTGATTAAATAATTACATGAAAAATTAAAAGTTGAGACCTTTCCTCAGAAACACGAAGAACAGAGAAGTCGATAACAAACAGAAATGAAAAAAAAATGAAAAAAAACTGGAAAAATGAAAATGAATGACAAAAGGAGGCTAACCTTTTATTCAGAAGAATGAAAGACGAAATGAGGAATGAAGGTTTTTCAGCTTATCAGAGCTTATATAACCTCAAGAAACCTCAAAGCCATTTTCAAATTAAAAAATCGCGCCATAAGAAATACCCCTAAAAGAAGATATCTGACTTCCTGGTAAGACAATGACCAGAACATGTGCAGTGGCCAAATGGGTGAAAGCTGAGGAGAGAAAGCTGGGTTTTTTTGGAGGGAACGGAGAAGAGAAGGGTTTTGGAGAAGTAGAAACTGAAGAGGTTGAGGGGAGGGCGCTTATATGCGAAGAATGTGGCTTCGTGAGATGCTGACAAATGGCATCCTTTCACTGGTTCCTTGGTTCAAATATTTATACATTTGGTAAATTTTCTTTTTGAATTTTTTGTTGTTGAATTTTCTGTGATTGACACACGGCAACTGTTACCTTGTGAGTGGGTTCCATTTGTATTATTTATAGATTGGGCTTGCTTATGGCCCAAAGTAGGAAACGTAACCTAGCTTCTAGAAACCCTAGGGAGTATCACACATATAGTCACACTTTTCACATTGAAGCACATGCTTAAATGTGTAAAGTGTGACCGATCTAGATCCATGATTAGTGGTATGAGATTAGGGAGTTAACCATGCTTGGTTTGAATTTGAATTTCCCTCCATAACTCTAATAACACAACATCTCATACAACAAATAGGTGGTCATGCCTCTTCTATTCCATACTTGATTTTGAGTAAAGAAACTCTACTTGAGTATTTCCCGAGTGTTCTATTTTCTTGTGAGTCTTATCTTGAGGGTTCTTCAAGTGACGACTCCTTCATTCATCCATCTTAGATTCCTCCTCCAAGTGGCGTGAGCAACCTCCATCCTCAATGGACACCGAGTTCACTCTTTCCAACTAAGTAATATCTTACTTGTTTCAACTTTCTCTTAATTTATCTATGTTCTTCTTTACTTGTTTTGGAGTTCTTGTTCTTCCATAATTTCGCATACACCTTCCTTCTCTTGAGTGTGTTTTTTCTTTTATTCTTTGAAGAAAATCTTCACACTTACTTAACCATTTAGTTAAGTTCGTGTCTCTAGTGACAATCCGAACTAATAAAACAATATATGTTTCTACTAATTAAACTCATATCATTAAGGGTTCAACTGTTCCGCCCAAAACTTCGTGACATTGCCAGTCGACTTTAAGGGTCTAATCGTTCGGCCCAAACTTTTTGGCATTGCCAGTCAACTCTAAGGTCCAACCATTCGGCCCAAACCTCCTGACATTGCCAATCAACTCTAAGGTCCGACTGTTAGACCCAAAGTTAATCTTAAGAAAGGGGTTTCACCGTCCAACCCAAAAAATCCTAATAGCTTAGCATGTATCCGAGTTACATCGTGTTAGTTAGAATTATTCCGAGATCCATTGATTTAAGAACTTTCAAGTGCCCCGCAGAGATTTAAAGGTTTGTTAGTCGGAATTACTCCGAGCTCTATTGATTTAAGCACTTTCAAGTTCCATGCAGAGAGTTAAAGGTTTCTTATTCAGAGTTATTCCGAGCTCCATTGTTTAAGCACTTTTAAGTGCCACACAGAGAGTTAAAGGTTTGTTAGTCAGAATTATTTCAAGCACCATTTATCTAAAACACTTTCAAATGCCACACAGAGATTAAGGTTTGTTAGACGAAATTATTGTGAGCTGTATTGATTTAGGCACTTAATAGCCCCACACGAAAATCTAAGTATTTTCTAGCTGTTTAAATTCAAGCACAATAACACCATGGAAATTTGATGGTTTACGAAATGACAGTATTCTGAACTTGTCGCTTCTATTTAACTTCGCGTATTTTTAGTTCATGCTAAAATTTGCATAAACTAAAATTTGATATCGTAAAGTCTGATCGACTTTAGCGTCATAATACTTAAAAAGCGAATAAACGATCTTATCACTAAAGAAGGCCCAATTATTAGGATGTAATTAGGACATTTAAAACTATTAAAACTTCTTTTTTAATATATAGAAGAGATCAACTCCCGATTTCGTTCGCGTAAATAAAATTTGCAAACATTTTTTTTTTCTTATTTTATTTTATTTTTAATTAAAATATCCTTTTTTGTTATGTTTTGCACCCCTTTTATTTATCAGCCCCCGTTTTTTCTTTCATTTCCTGTTTTAGCCCTCAGCCCACCTTCATCACTACTCTCCTTCTCACTGTCCCACTCTTGCTCGGTGCATCTCCTCAGCCCACCTTCACTGCTATCCTGCTCACACCCCTCTTTTACATCGTGCACCTCCAGCCCATCTCATTCTCTACTTTTAACACCCCATTACTACCTTTCGCGTCCCCTCACTTTTCCACTCTTCCTCTCCCATTTTTTTTTCTTTTTTCATCCGCCAGTCTCCCTCCGCAGCACCACACCCACCCCCCACACACTGATTTTTTGACGCCCCACACACTGATTTTTCACACAATACATGGCACACACAAAAAAAAAAAAAAAATGATACCTTGAACAGTTCTATTTACCCCTAAAAGTTATTATTTTATTATAATATATTATTTTATTTAAAAAATATTGTAAAGTAATTGTATTTTTAGTGTTAGAAAGTAAAAAAAAAAAAACTTTATTCAAAGCCAAAAAACCAAACTGCACCATCACTCCCTACTCTCACGTATCACTCCTTCATCACTCACCATGGAAAATTTGTGTAATCCATTTTGAAAATTACACGAATAAGCAAATGTAGAAAAAAATTATGAAAATGGACATTTCTGAGTTAAAGTTGTTAATGGTGTAGACAACATCAAATAGATCTATTAATCGGTTATTTTTTTTTAATTAAAGTTGTCAACCAAATTGACAACTTTAATTTAAATAAATGGTGAAGAAGTTACACAATAGGTTGACAATTTGATTTAAATTGAAATTGTGTCTGTTAGCAACTTCAATTGAACTATTTTTAAATAATTTTTTTTTTCAAAATAAAAAAATGTATATAATAATAATTTAAAATTACATTAACTGAATAAGAATTTTGTGAAAGATTGTATTTTATAGATAAATAATGCTATTAAAAAAAATTAAAACTAAATTTTTTTGACAATAAACAAAGTTACCTTAAATCAAGTTGGATTAAAAAGTAGGTTGTGCAATAAATATAAATTATTTCTACTATTTAAATATTGTTAAAATTAAAAATAATTTTGTTGTTTTGAAAAAAATTGAAATTATGTTCGTAAAGTAGCGTTTATGGTTTACAATTATGAATACAAGGGATAGCATTTAAACAATATTTATAAAATGATAAATAAGTACAATTTATACATTATTAGAAAATAGAAATGTAGGAAAAGTTTTCATCTATGAGAAGTTGTGCCACATGGTGGTCTTCTTTGTTGTCTTCGTGGTCGTCCTTGTGGTTGTTGTTTGGATGGAATGGTAGGAGGGGTCAGAAGTGGAATGTCATCGTCAATGTCTTTGACTTCATTGTCCTCACTTTGATTTCCGGACACTTGTGAGAGCATTGTTGGTCGATAATACTACATAGATGACATTGGATTTTAGGAGGATGAGGGGGGGGGGGGGGGGGGGGGTTATGGTAGAGGTTGCAAAGGGATTTGATGGACCAAAAAAAAATTGTTGTTGAGATGGAAATGTTGAGTAGTTAAAAGGTGGTTGATGGAAGACGATTGTATGACATGTGAGGTTGATCCCTATATCTGAACAATTGAGTCGGGTGAACAGCTGGCGGATAAAAAGATTGTGGTTGAAACGATTTAACCTGAGAAGAAGACCCGACATGATGTTAATAGTGAGGTTGTGTAGTGTTCTCTGGCATATCATACTGTTTTGAAAATATATGTTAATTTTGGATGAGTCAATGAAGAATAATAAATGATTTTGTAATTGAACTTACATCGTCATCGGATGGTGACTGTATAGGCATTGCATGTATGTTGACTTGTCATGCAAATGGCAATTTCCGTTAAACTGATTTCCTTGAATTAGACAATTATGACGGTCATTCCACATAGCTATCCACGGGACACGATATTGTGGCCAGTATCGATCAGTCTGTCCTCTCATATCCTCTCTGTGAAGTTGATTAAGGTTCAATGGGTCACTTGGAATACTCTGTTGAAATCCAAACTAACGCATAACCCTATCAACCTGATGAAATTCAACTGTTGCGAAACATGGGACCACTATTAGATTTGTAGGCCTTAAACAAGAGGGAGGGTGAATTGTTTATAAATAAGATTCGCAAATATTGAAGGTATAGTGAAGGCCAAAGAGAATCAATCAATTAGAAATCTGTTCAGCTGAATTAAAAAAATAGTTTTCACTTAACAACAGAAAATCAACCAGTTGTTTCTGCGAAACAATCGGTTGTTTATAGTAGCAGTTATAATATTCAAGCAAAATAATATTTAAAGGGATAAGGGATAGAAAAATTCACACAATAAATTTATACTGGTTCACTCTACATCCGGTCCCCAGAAAACCTCTGAGTATTCCACTAAGCAATCAAAACACCTTGATTACAATACACACACCAAAGTTGTGATCTTGAACCTTTTAAGAACACACACCACCTTTGGTAATCACACCACATAATTCAGAACACCCTCTGAATCTGCACACCAACAATTGTTACAGAAATACAATTGTTAAGAGAGAAAAAGAATGATAACATCTGATACAATCACATATTGGAAGGAGAAATACAGTGCAATCCTATTCCACTCTTAGAAAGAATCCAAAGCTTGAAGCAATCTTGGAAAAACATGATTTGAAAGCAATAATTTGAATCAACAACAAACAGAAACGTAAAACAGATTATATATACTTCAATCAGTTGTTAAAAACATTTAATGCAATAGGCAAATCAATTTTAAAACAATTAAAACAGATTGAACTAACTTAACAAAATTATGTTAAGAAATTAAAAAATCAATCGGTTGAATTTTCGAACAACCGATTGAATTGGTTTGACAACAAAGTCAAACGAAAAATTTGGTAAAAGAGTTTGAAGATGTGTTTCAACATCCCCCAAAAGGACTACCTCCTCTAAGGGGAATTGAACAACAGGTCGACTTCATATCCGGGGCATCTTTA
This sequence comes from Phaseolus vulgaris, assembly GCF_051622355.1. Taxonomy (NCBI): domain Eukaryota; kingdom Viridiplantae; phylum Streptophyta; class Magnoliopsida; order Fabales; family Fabaceae; genus Phaseolus; species Phaseolus vulgaris. Next base: position 20,683,124 of record NC_143501.1, on the reverse strand, counting down.
CCAAATAGGCCAGCATATAGGACCTATCCAATCGAGGCCAAGGAAATTCAACAATAAGTGGAGAGTTTAATAGCTAAGGGGTGGGTGCAAGATAGCATGAGTCCTTGTGCTATGCTTGTGATTCTTGTCCCTAAAAAGGATGGAAGTTGGAGGATGTGTACGAATTTTTGAGCTATAAACAACATAACCATTAAGTATAGGCATCCCATTCCTAGATTATATGACTTTTTGGATGAGTTACATGAGTCTAAAATATTTACCAAAATTGATCTTAAGAGTGGTTATAACCAAATCCGGATTAAACTGAGAGATGAATGGAAAACCGCCTTTAAGACCAAGTTTGGTTTATATGAGTGTTTAGTCATGCCCTTTGGCTTAACCAATGCTCCAAGCACCTTCATGCGACTTATACACCATGTCCTAAGGTCTTTCATTGGCAAGTTTGTATTTTGATGACATTCTCATCTATAGCTTGTCTTTAGAGGACCATAAGAAGCATGTTAGGCAAGTGTTGGAAACCCTTAGGAAGGAAAAGTTGCATGCTAATCCGGACAAATGTGTGTTTGCAATAGATCACATAGACTTCCTAGGGTTTGTTGTGAGTTCTAAAGGGGTGCATGTGGATGATGAAAAGGTTGCAACAATTAGACATTGACCCACACCCAGCAATGTTAGTGAGGTACGAAGCTTTCATGGCCTTGCTAGTTTCTATAGGAGGTTTGTGATGGCATTTCATGTGTTCTTCTTGAATCAAAGTAGTAAAAATGATGCGGAAGCAATGGGTGAGTGAAACAAAGCCCTCCTAGGAGTTGTGTTGGCTTTGAAGGTGCATGAGGAGTGTGATGTTTGAGTGGTTCGGCCAGCTCAAGGGAGAAAGGTGAAAGGATTGAAGTTTATAGCCTAGATTTCTAGGAGAAGTAAAGCTAGTGCACAAAATTGGCAGCATAACAATACTCAATTAAACTTGTCAAATACAATGAGTTAGCCTTCCTATTTATAGGCTAGTTTGGGACGTAAATGATAAGCTACATTACAAGGAAAAGAAAACCAAAATTAAATCTAAATTCTAGGGTGCAATGACCGGCCATACACAACCCTAGTTTCTAGAAGGTTTCCATCCAAAATGCTTCCTACACTATCCTATCTACTAAGTACCCCCAATGGGCCTTTATGCAAACATATACAAAGCCTTCTCTCTTCCATCCGTGGCCTCATTTGCTTGTGTTTGAATATGTTTGGCCATTGATCTTGTAAGGGGACCTAGACGGTCTAGCTCCAAGGGTAGCCTCCCTCCTTCACGTCCTAGACGCTCACCTTCACGTCCTAGACGCTCGCATTTACGTCCTAGACGCTCACCTTGGTCTTGGTCTTGGTCTAGACGCTCTCCTTGGCTTGCTTGGGTAGGTGTGCTTGGCCCTCCTCCATCATCCCCTCCCCCTTGGAAAGGATTTGTCCTCAAATCCAGCTCGTCATCGTCATTGGTACCTACAAATGGAGAAAGATCAATTACATTAAAAGTGTCATGTACTTCATATTCAAGAGGTAGGTCCAACTTATATGCATTGTTGTTGACTCGCTTGAGAACTTGGAAAGGTCCATCACCTCGGGGACTTAGTTTGGACTTCCTTTGATTTGGAAATCTATCTTTTCGAAGATGAAGCCAAACTAAGTCTCCTTCCTCAAAAATTATTTCTCTCTTCCCCTTGTTGTTGTATTTTGTGTACTTCTCATTTTGTTGTTGTATTTGGATTTTAATCTTCTCATGCATTTTCTTGACAAAATCAGCTTTGATTACTCCTTCCTTATGCACAAAATCTTGTGGATTAGGAAGGGGTATTAAATCCATAGGCGTGAGAGGATTAAAACCATATACGACCTCAAAAGGAGAAGCATTAGTAGTTTTGTGAACTACTCTATTGTAAGCAAATTCAATGTGGGGAAGGTACTCATCCCAAGATTTGTGGCTTCCCTTCATGATAGCCCTAAGCATAGTTCCAAGAGATCTATTGACTACTTCGGTTTGACCATCCGTTTGAGGATGACAAGAAGTTGAAAATTGTAGTCTTGTTCCAAGTTTACCCCAAAGAGTTTTCCAAAAGTGGCTTATAAACTTGGGATCTCTATCGGACACTATACTTCTAGGGATTCCATGGAGTCTCACCACTTCTCTAAAGAAGAGTTTAGAAATATTTTGAGCATCATCCACTTTGTGGCATGGAATAAAGTGGGACATTTTGCTAAAACGGTCCACTACCACAAAGATAGAGTCATGGCCTCTTGCAGTCCTAGGAAGTCCTAAAATGAAATCCATGCTAATGTCTTCCCAAGGAGCATTTGCAATCGGCAAAGGGGTGTAGAGTCCATGCGGCATTGTTCTAGACTTTGCTTTTAAACATGAGATACATTTAGAACAATGTCGTTGGACATCTTTCCTCATGTGTGGCCAACAAAATTTTGCTTTTAAAAGATCGAGAGTCTTATCAACTCCAAAATGGCCCATGAGTCCCCCTTCATGTGATTCTTTGACAAGGAGTTTTCTATGTGTTCCTTGGGGAATGCAAAGTTTTCCTTCTTTAAAAAGATATCCCTCGGACACATAGTAACCTCCTTGTGCTCTATGTAGACATTGAGCATAGATGGATGAGAGTTCTTGGTCTTCTTGGTAAAGCTCTCTTATGTGGTCAAATCCAAGAATTTGGGCACCTAGTTTTGAAAAGAGTGTGTGCCGTCTTGAAAGAGCATCGGCCACTATATTGGTGCTCCCTTTCTTGTATTTGATTACATAAGGAAATTGTTCAAGAAATTCCATCCATTTAGCATGTCTCTTGTTGAGCTTGTGTTGGCCCTTTAAATATTTTAAAGACTCGTGATCACTATGGATAACAAATTCTTTGGACACAAGGTAGTGTTCCCAAGTCTTTAGGGCTCGCACAAGAGCATAGAGCTCTTTGTCATAGGTGGGGTAGTTGAGGGTGGCACCATGGAGTTTTTCACTAAAATAAGCAATGGGGTGTCCACCTTGCAACAAAACCGCACCTATGCCTACCCCCGATGCATCACACTCTATCTCAAAAGTTTTGGAAAAATTTGGAAGAGATAGGATGGGTGCATTGGTGAGTTGAGCTTTGAGCCTTTGAAAGGCTTGCTCATGCTTTTCATTCCAACAAAATGCAACATCTTTTTTCACAAGTTCATTCAAAGGAGAAGCTAGACTAGAAAAATTAGGTACAAACCTTCTATAGAAGCTAGCTAACCCATGAAAACTTCTTACATCACTTACATTTTGTGGAGTTGGCCACTCGCGGATGGCTTTGATTTTCTCGGGATCTACATGCACCCCCTTTTTGTTAACTATGAAACCTAAGAAAACTACACTATCTACACAAAAGGTACACTTATCCCTATTGGCAAAAAGACTATTTTTCCTAAGAACTAGAAGAACTTCCCTAAGGTGACTTAGATGGTCTTCTAGGCTTTTACTATAGACTAAGATATCATCAAAGTAAACTACTACATATTTACCTATACAATCTCTCAAGGTGTGATTCATAAGCCTCATGAATGTGCTTGGAGCATTAGTAAGCCCAAAGGGCATCACCAACCACTCGTATAATCTAAATTTGGTCTTAAAAGCGGTTTTCCACTCATCACCCTCCTTGATTCGAATTTGGTGATATCCACTTTTAAGGTCAATCTTGGAGAATAGAGTTGACCCATGCAATTCATCAAGCATATCATCAAGCCTCGGGATTGGATGCCTATACTTGATGGTGATGTTGTTGATTGCTCTACAATCACAACACATACGCCATTTTCCATCTTTTTTTGGCACCAACAAGACAGGTACAACACAAGGGCTTAGGCTCTTTTGAACCCAACCCTTCTCCAACAAGTCTTGAACTTGTGATTCTATCTCCTTTGTTTCCTCGGGGTTGGTTCTATATGCAGGCCTATTTGGTAGGCTTGCCCCCGGTATAAAGTCAATTTGATGTTCTATCCCCCTAAGAGGGGGAAGCCCAATGGGTCCTTCTTGGGAGAATAGATCTTCAAATTCACTCAAAAGGTTTTCTACTTGAGGAGGTAAAACCATGAGTTCACTACTTGTGGCAGTGCATGTAAGTGCTCCTTTACAAAAGATAAGGCTTGGTTGTTCAACAAGAAGCAAGTTTTCAAAAACATTTTCAAGAGGTTTTTCTTGTTGACCAACCTTGTGGGAAGGAACACTCTTCTCCCACGCCTTTCTATCCCTAAGGATTTTCTCTTTTTCTAGCTCTTTTTTTTTTTTGTTTTCCTCATCCCTCTTTTGTTTCATTTGTATTTGGTCTTTCACCACTTGAGAATGTGGTAAAGGACTAAGTACAAACTTCTTATATTTATGGGTGAAGGAAATCTCGTTAGTGAGACCATCATGCAAGGTTTTCTTATCAAATTGCCATGGTCTCCCTAATAAGATATGGCAAGCTTCCATAGGCACTACATCACATAAAACTTTGTCTTTGTAGTTCCCTATGGAAAACTTGATTTCCACTTGCTTGTCTACATGTAGTTCCCCATTTTCATTAAGCCATTGAAGTTTGTAAGGTTTTGGGTGAGGAACTACTTGTAGCTTAAGCTTTTCAACCATCCTAGCACTACAACAATTACAACTAGATCCACTATCCACAATGAGGGAACATATATTTTCTAAAACATTGCATCTTGTATGAAAGATGTTCTCCCTTTGTGTTTCCATGGATGTGCTAGGGTGATTGTTGAGGGTTCTCCTAATCATAAGCAATTCTCCCTCTAGTGGAGCTACCCTCTCATCCTCTCCCCCTTCCTCTTTCTCACTAGGCTCATCCTCGCTACTAGTGTACTCGTCTACACCTTTTAAAAACAAAGTCCTTTGGTTTGGACATTGTGCTTGCACATGCCCCCTACCATAGCACTTAAAACACTTGACATCTCTAGCTCGGATGGGTGGGGTTGAGGTTTCTTTGGTGTAGGGCTTGGTAGGCTCTTTTGGTTTTTTCTTGGATGTACTACCCTCCCTTCTAAACTCTTTCTTGGGATAAAAGCTAGAATAGGGGCTCACCTTTTGACTTGAGGTTTTGCGCAAGTTTTGTTGCTCAACTTTAATGCAAAGTTGAACCAAATCATTCAAGTCTTGATAAGGTAAGAGCTCTACTCTATCTCTTATCTCAAGTGATAGGCCACTAAGGAACCTAGCTATGGTGGTTTCCTCTTCCTCTCTAATAGAGGCTCTCATCATATAGAGCTCCATCTTTTGTCTATACTCCTCTACGCTCATTTCTTTGTTGGAGTCTTTGGAGCTTGTCCATCAACTCCCTATGGTAGTAAGAGGGTATATGTCGACGTCTTAGGGCTCCCCTAAGGTCATTCCAATATGTAATGGAAGGTTCCCTATGAAGACGTCTATCTCTTTCGAGAGAGGTCCACCAATACATGGCATTCCCTTGGAAACTAAGGGTGGCTAAGGGTACTTTTCGTTCCTCACTTACCCTATGGCAAGCAAAAAGTTGCTCTACCTTCATCTCCCAATCTAGATATACTTCTACATTTTCCTTTCCATGAAAATGAGGTAGGTCTACTCTTGTTTCCCTTGGCACCTCTTGTTCCCTTTGCCTAGTTCTTCTAGGGGGTGGTTGGTAATAATCATTGATTCTACGGCTTCCCTCCCCTAGAGACTCAATACTTTGAGAATGGGATGCATGAGTTTTTTTTGATTTTTGTGATTTTTGTGATTTCTCTTCTTGAGCTTTAGCCAACTCATTGATTTTGTTCTCATTCTCCAATTGTCTAAAAGATATCAATTGTACCGCTTGGGATACTTCTTTTAAAAGAGTTTTCAAAGATTTTACTTCACTTTCTATAGACTTTGGAGAGTGAGAAGAAGAAGACATGGCTAAAACTTTGTGTATATAGGTGTTTTACTTGGAGAAGGTTTAGGAAAGTTAGAGAAGGGAGTTTTCCAGGTAAGGGAGGTGAGTCACAATGGACTACTTAAGTACTAAGCCTTTTCCTTGCCAAAAACTTTCCTCCAATGACTTCACACAAAATTTTCTCTTAGTAGAACACTTAGAACACAAGAAGTTGAGAAATCAAAAAGCAAGAAAAACTATGTAAGCTAGATATGCAGCAAAACTAGTCGGTATAGCACAAAATTAAACAATACTAAACATGCAAAACGTTTCTACCAAAACAAAAGAAATACAAGTTCAAACAAGCAACAATTTACTAAGCAAAATTACTATGCTATTCGGCCCTAGGTGAGGCTTCTTGGACACTTTGAGCCCTTGAAGACACACTCACCGTCTAAAACGTAATTTAAAAGAGGTAATTAACAATAAACCAAGTTGTAAAGGAGATAAGAAAACCCCCTTTGTTGTTCCTCTTTTTGGTTAGTGCACTTTCTTTGTTGTCTTGATTGTTGATCTTCTAGGTGTTTGTAGTGTTTGTTTCAAGAAGCTTGTTTCGCCTTAGCTTTGACTCCTCCTTAGAAAGTTGGCTTTAATTCTCCAATTTCCAGCACCTATTCACAAGTGCTTAACCTTAAACCAAGTCAATTTCCATGCACATAAGCACCAAGAGAGAATTAAATTCCAGCACCCAAAAAGAGAGGTCAAGAAACAAAAGCAAGAAACAAATTTAATTGAAAGAAAACAGTACCACCAAAAGGATTTATAATATGACAACTTAGAAAGAGATTCAAGAAATTAAAGCAAACAATTAAAGGTACTCAATAAAAGTTGGCACACAAAAGGAATTCCTAAAGAAAAGCACTAGATTAGATGACCAAATAAAAAAAACAGCACCACTGGAAAATGTTGTGGGCCAGAAAACGTGTTTGTTCCCCGATTTATGCTGAGCTGTAATTGTAAAATTTGTTTCTGAAATTTGGATGCAAGAAAATTCAGGATCTTATCTAAATTTTGGCTTTGGAATCACCTAAAACGCATGCACCATTTTTTTTTAATAATTTTTGCAAATTTGGTGTGCAGTTAGGCCAGCTGGAGCGCTCAAGATTTGCACTCTGATTTTGTAAGATTTATCATTTTTTTTCTGTTGCTTCTTTTGACCTCATTCTTTTTTTGTCTTTTCTATAACACTTTAAACTTGCATTTTCCAGAAAATCAGAATTTTCCTATGGGTGGAAATATTTTTTTAAACAAAACAGCCCAGAACAGAGAGGTGATACAGGGGAAATCTGGAAAACTGGAAGAAAACAGCAAGATAACCAAAATTAACACAATGGAAATGTAAGAATGGAAATTGTGTAAGAACTAAGACACAATTATGAACTCAAACTAAAAATAAAAAGCACCAAAGGATCAAAATAACAACAGATTAAAGCAATATAAAGAGACCCAAAAACAAGAAACAATCAAGCCAATAATAGGACTACTAAGAATTGTTGACAAATATGGATTCACATGACTTGACACAACATTTATAGATTCAGAAAATAAAGACTCAAAGCATAAAATGAAGCAATTATAAGAAAGCAATAAGGACTCAATTTCCTAAAAGAAAAACAGCCACACAATGGTGTAAGGAATCCTATCACAAGCTGCACAGAATTTGTTCAAGATCAATTGAACAATTGTGCTTTGGTTGGATCTTCCATAAGCACACCAAGAACAATTTAAAATATAAAAACAGCAAGACAAGTAAGGAATTGAAATGACAAAGATGAAAAAAAGAAGAACTGAAATTAAAAGACCAAGCTACTCATCTTGAAGAACCAAAAGCTCATGATACCAAATGATGGCATTTCATGTGTTCTTCTTGAATCAAAGTAGTAAAAATGATGCGGAAGCAATGGGTGAGTGAAACAAAGCCCTCCTAGGAGTTGTGTTGGCTTTGAAGGTGCATGAGGAGTGTGATGTTTGAGTGGTTCGGCCAACTCAAGGGAGAAAGGTGAAAGGATTGAAGTTTATAGCCTAGATTTCTAGGAGAAGTAAAGCTAGTGCACAAAATTGGCAGCATAACAATACTCAATTAAACTTGTCAAATACAATGAGTTAGCCTTCCTATTTATAGGCTAGTTTGGGACGTAAATGATAAGCTACATTACAAGGAAAAGAAAACCAAAATTAAATCTAAATTCTAGGGTGCAATGACCGGCCATACACAACCCTAGTTTCTAGAAGGTTTCCATCCAAAATGCTTCCTACACTATCCTATCTACTAAGTACCCCCAATGGGCCTTTATGCAAACATATACAAAGCCTTCTCTCTTCCATCCGTGGCCTCATTTGCTTGTGTTTGAATATGTTTGGCCATTGATCTTGTAAGGGGACCTAGACGGTCTAGCTCCAAGGGTAGCCTCCCTCCTTCACGTCCTAGACGCTCACCTTCACGTCCTAGACGCTCGCATTTACGTCCTAAACGCTCACCTTGGTCTTGGTCTTGGTCTAGACGCTCTCCTTGGCTTGCTTGGGTAGGTGTGCTTGGCCCTCCTCCATCAGTTTGTGAAAGACTTTAGTACCATTGTTGCACCTCTCAATGCCACTTGTAATGTATTTATAAAAATATTTCTTATTAACATGAATTTTTTTTAAGTATTTTTTATCAATTTTACGTGTATTCTTATGAATATAGTAAAGAAGGATGTGGTGTTTAAATGGGACCAAGAACAAGAAAAAGCTTTTGAAACTTTGAAATATAAATTGACTAAGGCACCCATTTTAGCACTCCCTAACTTTACTAAGACATTTAAAATTGAATGTGATGCCTCCAACATAGGCATTGGGGCTATCCTCCTTCAAGAGGGTCACCTCATAGCTTATTTTAGTGAGAAACTCAAGGGGAGTCATCTCAATTACTCTACCTATGATTTATGCTCTTGTGAAAGTCTTGCAAAATTGGCAACACTACCTTTTTCCAAAGAAATTTGTGATCCATAGTGACCATGAATCCCTTAAGTATTTGAAAGGCCAAAGCAAGCTCAACAAGAGACATGCCAAATGATAGAGTTCATTGAGAAATTTCCTTATGTGATCAAACATAAGCAAGGTAAAGCTAATGTGGTTGCAAATTCTCTTTCAAGAAGACACACCTTGCTAAATGTTTTGGATACTTTTTAGGATTTGATCACATAAAGGAAATCTATAAGGATGACCTTGATTTCTCTCACATCTATCAAGAGTGCTCGAAGGGAGGACACAAAGACTTTTTCATACATGATGATTTTCTCTTTAAAGGGAAAAGACTTTGTGTTTCCCAAGGGTCTTTGAGGCAATCTCTTGTTAGAAAGGCACATAAGGGTGGTCTTATGGGACATTTTGGGGTAGCTAAAACCTTAGACACATTGCGTGAGCATTTCTTTTGTCCTCACATGTGCAAATCCGTACATAGCTTCTATGATAAGTGTATAGCATGTAGGAAGGCTAAGTCTAAGGTACAACCCCATGGTTTATATACCCCTCTCCCCATCCCGGACATGCCTTGGGTACATTTCCATGGATTTTATTCTAGGTCTTCCCAAGACATCCAAGGGTATGAACTCTATCTTTGTGGTGGTGGACCGATTTTCTAAAATGGCTCACTTTATTCCATGCCACAAAGTGGATGATGCTTGTTTTATTGCAAATCCCTTCTTCAAGGAAGTTGTTAGATTGCACGGGCTTCCTAGAAGTATTGCATCTGACAGAGATTCTAAGTTCTTAAGTCACTTTTAGAGGATTCTTGTTTCCTACTACTTGGCATCCCCAAACTGATGGTCAGACATAAGTGGTTAATAGGACTTTGGGTCAAATGTTGAGGTGCCTTATTTCTGGGAACCCAAGGGTGTGGGAAAACTTGATACCTCATATTGAGTTTGCCTATAATAAGATAGTTAATTCTACTACTTCCCACACCCCTTTTGAGGTTGTGTATGGGTTCAATTCCCTCACACCCCTTGACCTCCTTCCTATTCCCATACTTGATGAGGTGTTGTGCAATGTTGGTTTTGAAAAAGCTTCCTTTATTAAAGACTTGCACCATCACATCAAGCTTCAAATTGAAAGGAAGGTAGGCAAGTATGTCGAGCACGCCAATAAGGGGCGCAAGGCATTGATCTCTGAACCCAGAGATTGGGTTTGGCTTCACTTGAGGAATGATCGCTTCCCTACTTAAAGGAAGTCCAAACATCAACCTCGCGATGATGGCCATTTTCAGGTCATTAAGAGGATCAATGGAATGCATATGAGTTGGATTTAATTGATACGTATTTAAGTAGTAGTTCTTTCAATATCAGTGATCTGAATCTGTTCTCGCTGGTTGACTAGCTTTGCCGGTTGACTCGAACGACAGCCTTTGGCCCTCCTATCTCCATTTGAGAATCGAAATTCCTTGGTTGAAGAATCTCTCACCTGCAAAGACAAAGGGCGCCTTGACGGCCGTTTGCACTCTGATGCTCAAGTCAGTATAAGGGCAAAGAAACACTAAGTGTATAAAGTAGTTTCAGTCTTAGAAATTGTGTACCTTGCTAGGGTTTTTAACACCCCTATATAGGTTGAAACTAGGGTTTACCTCTATTCTGTTACCCATGTCTAGGGTTCCTTGGAAAATGTCCCTGCACCGCTATTACGTAATCTTAATGTAATCTGGCACATAAGACTTCCCTTAACTGGAGTGCAACGACTAACAGAATGACCGCCTGGGTACCAACTTGTGCACCAAATCTCTTGGGCCATTTGTTCTGTGGGTGCCCTAAGTATTCACGTGCCATACATGCAGCTTCCCTTGGAAACCCTAACCCTTATCGGGCCTTAGCGCCTCCAAGGGCTATTTACTCGTGTCGTGCCTGAATGTGTTATACACACCACCTACATGGATCCCTCGTGTCTTAGGGCTTCCTCTCATATCTGATGTTTTAATTGGTAACTAGTATAATTTTGGGGCCTACCTTACGTGGCCCAATATAGCTGTTCAGACCACCGACATCCGATAATCCGATATTTTCCTCTGTCGATGTCCGAGGACTGGTCGGTACACAAGCCCCCTAGTCTCGAGCTGTAACTCGTTTCAGCGAAGAGATTATTGAGTGCTCAGGTGGCTAACAACAGTTTTTCAAGGGTAGGTGATAACCCAATAAACCTCAACTACCTTGGGTCAATGTACGCCTTAATTAACTGATGGGAATATAATTGACAACCTTATCAACGTAATGCATTTGGAAAGTTTTATCGCTTTCCTTACACATCCTCCCCCGAGATCAGGGGTGACCTGAACATTTGACTCGATGCCAATCTCTACACCAAGTCTGGCCTTAAATGGCATTTGGCAACTTAGAGTATTTGACTTGAGTGTTGGCTTACACACTAAGTGTACTCTTAACACCTTTGTGGTGCAACTCTACCCCCATAGTGTTATCTTTGCTGGATTAAGCAAAACAATCTTAGTCATGGCTAGCTACGATTTTGGGTACCCGAGTTCAGAGTCTTACTGAGCCTGGGTCGTTCCATCTGAATCACCTTACTGCTCCCCAAAGGGAGATTTCACTGTGGTTCGCTATGAACCTAACTGCTCCCTAAAGGGAGATTTTACTATGGTTTGCTAGGAACCTTACTGTTTCTCGACCTTGGCATATAACCCAAGGGAGAGGTTCACTTGAACTTTACTGTTTCTCGACCTTGGCATATAAAGGCAAGGGAGATGTCTACTCAGAACCTTATTGTTCTCGACCTTTGCGTATGAAGGCAAGGGAGATGTCTTACTTAGAATCATACTATTTTCGACCTTGGCGTTCCCACACAAGAGGGAGGCTCACTAAGAACCATACTATTCCCAGTCTTGGTGTTTCTAACCCAAGGGAGAGGTTTGCTTACTGACCTCATCCTTGCCGTATAGAGGCAATGGAGGATTTAAGGTGAACCATACTGTTCAACCTTGGCGTTCTCACTCAAGGGGGAGGTGTTCTTTATGAATCATCCTCTCCCAATCTTGAGGCTTCTAACCCAAGTGAACGGTTCGTAACTGACCTCATCCTTCATTTTCTACCGTTTACATTCTGTTTTCCAGCTTTGTTCTTTGTTTCTTTTTTGGTTCAGTAGCTAGTTTCTTAATTCTGTCCAGTTTTAATTCTTGTTCTTCTTTCCTTTTGTTTTGATTCAATTTGACAATACATGGACTTCAATATGAGTCTTGGTTGGTGCTTAGTTTTGGTGAGTTCTTGAATTTAGAACATTGATCAAATTCTAAAGTAAAGTGCCTTTCAAATCCAGCTCAAGTTGTTCCTAAGAATGTCAAGAATCATGTGTTCTTGTAGTTACATTCACATCAACACCTCATTGCGTTCCACACGCAGATGATGCTTGTCGACGGTTCTGACGCCGTGAGGTGCAAGTTATTCATGAGCACGCTGGCAGGAATGGCAATGGACTGATTCATCAGCCTTCCAGACGGCCACGTGACCTCATTTGCGCAGCTATCACAGCTGTTTAGGGAGCAGTATATCGTGAACCGGGCTCCCCCACCGGTTTCGTATGATCTCTTTGACGTAAAGCAATACTAGGGGGAGACGTTGAAGGAATACATCAACCGTTTTGGGGCACAGGGGAAGGTTGGCACCACTGAGGAACCGATGATAGTGTACGCGTTCAGGAAGGGAATTTGTCCTGGGCCTTTTTGCGAGTCGCTCATCAGAAACCGCCCCAGAACTTTCGTAGAGATGAGGCGTCGCACGGTGGAGCACATCACAATAGAGGGAGAGGTATGCGAGAAACGTGCAAGTGTTGCGCCCGCACCCCCTAGAGCACTGTCGCGCACACCGCCTGCGAGGGTGAATGAGGCCGCGACTAGGAAGAGAGGCCAGGAGAGGAAGCATCCTTACGAGCCGAGGAAGCCTCAGGCTAGGGGATGCTCAGGGGAGAACAGGGCAGTTAGGCACAAATTTGTGGTGGAGTTGAAGGACCTCATTGTTGTGCCCAACATAGCAAATAGGTTGAGGATCCCTGCGAAGACAGACAAGGTGCTGGGACCACACAAGGATGAGTGGTGTGAATTCCATTAAGCGTTCGGGTATCCGATCACCAACTTCTTGGCCTTGGGCCATCAGTTGGAGGAGCTCGTGAAGAGCGGATTCTTGAACGATTAATTGATGGGGTCATCCGGAGCCGCGGCATTGGCAGCACCAGCAGAAGACCAGGCCTATGAGATGCCTATCCATGGGGAAATTCACACCATCTTTGGTGGTTTTTCGGGTGGAGGATGCACTGCCTCTCAGCGCAAGAGGTACGTGCGGTCAGTGAATTCAGTGGCCGAGCAGGGGGCGGACGACTCACTGGACATCGACCTTGCATTCACAAAGGCTGATCTCCACGATGTCGTCCCCCACGATAACGATCCCGTGGTTATTTCGGTTGTAACCGCGGGAAGGAAGGTACACCGAGTGCTCGTGGACCAGGGCAGCTCGGCGGACGTGATGTTCTGGTCCACGTTTAACAAGTTACAGTTGTCTCCTGATCTGCTGAGACCATACACAGTCATGAGAATCAAAAAGATGTTATCAATAGAAGAAATGGACAAGGGTCAAAGCATTTAAAGTTCTTCTTATTAGTCTTTGCAAACGATGAGGCCCAAGTCCAAAGCCCAAGCCCAAGAAGGCCCAAGCCCAAGAAGCCCAAGTCCAAACCATGAGGGGCAAGGCCAAGCATTAAATAAAAGAGCATCATTTGAATGACTCTTGTAGGAGGTGTGGATATTAAATAAATAGGTGCGAATGTATTAGAGAGAGTGACATTGTCCATGTGACTTAGTAGGGGGGTGTAGGTGTAGTTTTTAGGAGGTGTCATAGTAGAAAAAGGTCACACCTCCCATGTGACTTGTTTTTAGTGGGAATTTCAAATGAGTTTCATTTGAATTTTCCCACCTATTTTTCAGCACCTCTTAGGCTATAAATAAGGTGCTTGCCTTTGTAAAATTTAGAATTGGAAATTAGAAGTAGAGAAACTATACTCAAGTTTAGAGAGAAATTGTGAGTCTTGTTTTCTTCTTCTTCCTTTGCCTTATCTTGTGTGCCAATGGTGAGCTTCAAGTGGCGACAACCTTTCACTTATCTTGGAACAAGACTCCAAGTGGCATGAATGCAGTTCCAAATTCTCAAATCCAGCAAGCTTCATTCAATAAGTGTTCATTCTTTCATCTCTTGCAATTTCATTCGGTAGTTTCCAATGTTTTAGTGTTCTTCATCCCTTTCACCGTTTGAATTTGTGTTTCTTAGCTTATTCTTCAATTTCTGTTCGGTTCTTGGTATTTCTGTTTTCAATTACGTTTTGTATCTTGTTCTAAGGTTGTGTACAAGAAAATAGCACTCATAATGAGTTTGGATCATCATTTTGGAAGGCTTGGTCTCCATTGATGACTCCTTAAGCTTCTTTGCAACCATTCTGTTTTCAGCTTGTTGTTTTTTTGTGGTTCTGATTTTCGTTTTTCCTTATTCAAGCACTCTTTGATCCTTTAATTGTTGTTATCCTTTTCCTATAATGTTGTTTTTAAGAGTTCTAAAGTGTCTATGTTCAATGCAACTCATATCACACAGGGTGCTTGTATGGTTTCGCAGGGGACCAGGTGGAGGTGCGTGGCTATCTCGAGCTAAGGACGACTTTCACAGATGGCACCGCGTTGCGCACCGAGAACATACAGTATCTTGTTGTGAACGCCAATTCGGCATACAACATTTTGCTGGGGAGGCCAGCTTTGAACAGACTAAGGGGGGTGTCGTCTACACGACACATGAAGCTGAAACTGCCCAATGTTAGTGGCAGAGTGATCGTGATTAAGTCCGATAAGAAAAGAAGCTAAGAAATGTTATGAAAATAGCCTCAAAACAAAAAGGGGCGTATTCATGGTGGTGGAGCGCCCGCCCATGGAGGAGACCCCCGCAGAGGCGTTACCCATGGAGGAGGCGCCCGTAGAAGCGTTACCAGCGGAGGAAGCGCCTACCGAGGCAGTACGTGGAAGGGAGGGCCGCAAGGGCGTATCTCGCGCAGAGAACGCTCGGGATAGGCGGCTTGAACCGGCTGAGAACGTGGTGGAGAGGCAGATTGGTGGCAAGACTTTTAAACTGGGACGATTGCTGAGTAGAGAAGAGCAAGCCCAGGTGGTGGAAGTAATCTCGCGACACCTGGACGCTTTTGCGTGGTCTGCCTCGGATATGCCAGGCTTCGACCCAGATTTTTTATGCCATCATCTCACCATGGACCCCAAGGTCCGACCCGTGCGCCAAAGAAAGAGGAAGTTCAACGAGGAAAGGCGCCGCGTCGTGCAGGACGAGACCAAAAAGCTGTTGAGCGCTGGCCACATCAGGAAGATCCAGTACCCTGAGTGGCTGGCCAACGTGGTTTTACTAAAGAAGGTGAACGGGAAGTGGAGGATGTGCGTGGACTTCATGTGTCGTCGACCGTTGACCAAAGTAAACATGGGACCTCCGAAGGAGGGGCCCACGAGGAGGGTTCAGTTGGTTAGGAAGGAGCCTCGACAGACTCACGAGTAAGAGGACTGAGGAGGTGTCGGCTTGGGGGAAAGACGAGGAGTCCTCGGTCCTCGGCACCCGAAAAGAAAGACGAGTTAGAAAGGTGGCTTGAAGGCCACAACCCAACTATCAGTATAGAGAAGCCCAGACCACAAAGGCCATGCATAAAGGTGTTGGGAAACCATTGGGACCGATACGACTCGGTAAAGTCTCGTTCCAGGGGCAATCGGCATGCATGGGATGTGAGGGGGGCAGTGTACGCTCAGTATGCAAGATCCCTCTGATATTGGGCGTATGAGTTGATGCCTGAGTGATAATCCTGCACCAGTTGCACTTCAAAAGGGTAGCCTCACTCACTGGAGTCAACCTTAGCTTAGGTTAAGATGACGTGAGGGCCTGCCTGTAGTGATGCTTGAGAGGCAGCCACGTGGCAGAAGCGCTTAAGTCAAAGGTATATAAGCCTTTCTGAAGGGCTTAGAGAGGTACGTTTTCACACTTTACACACAAGTAATTTGAGAACGAGAGAGAGTTCAGTTACAATTCAGTTACGCGGCTCCTTGAGCACGGTGTTTGTAGTGTTCTGTTACAGAGGTCCAACGGTGTTTTCTGCCATTACTAACTTGAGCTTCAGAGTGCAAACGGCCGTGAGGGCGCCCATTTGTCTCTCTGTTTCAGGTATTCACGGCGGCGAAGGGTGAAGATTGGAACGAAGGCAAAGGAGTCCTTGAAACGCAGCTCGTAGCGACGTACGAAGGTGACCGAGTCAACAGGCAGGAACAATATACATATGTATACATGTATATATATATATATAAAAAAAAAAAATCCCAACACCATGATCTTTACCTAAACACTTGAAATATTTAATCTCACTAGTTTAAGTGTAGGTAGAAGACTTGTTCTTCGCTTTTTATGTTCCTTTTTTCTAGGGTCTTGGCAGGTTATATGCTTTTTTCTTTAAAATTTTCTTCCTATTGATAATCCTTATTAGGATAAGAACTAGAGTGAGCCTTTTCTTTCTTGGAAGATTTTCTCAAAATTTATGATTCTACCTTAATGTAAATTTGAACCTAAGCATTTATATCTCTATAAGGTATAAGCTCAACTCTATTTGTTATGTCAAAGCTCAATGCAGTAAAGAACCTATAAATGGTGGTGTTATCTTTATCCATGATCCCTGCCCTCATGATGTATAACTATTTTTCATTTATTACTTGTTGATGGAGTCTTTGAAGCTTATCCATATGCTCTCGATTATAATGGATGGAATATGACGATGCCTCCTAGGACTTTTAAGACTATTCCAATACTGGATTGGTGGATAATTATGGAGGTGTCTTTATTGTTCAAGGGAGGTTCCCGAGTACATGGCATACCCTTGGAAACTCAAAGTTGCTAAGGGTACTTTTCATTCCACACTAACTTGGTAATAGACAAATAATTGTTCTACCTTTATTTTCCAATCAAAGTAGACTTCCACAACATCTTTACCATGAAAATGAAGGTAAACCCTAACCTCTTTAAACTAGTTTCCCTTTTGTGCCTTCTAAAAGGAGGTTGATAATATTCGTTTAGCCTAGAACTACCCTTTTTTTCCTGAGTAACCCCGATGTAGATTCTTGTGTAGAATTGTTTATACTCTTTTGTGAATATTTTTTTTTTTTTTTCACTTCTTTTTGCCTTAAGATCCTAAGCTCTTCCTCAAGAATAGAAACTTGAGTTTCTCTTTCAATTTTCTCTTTATCTTTCAAGATTGCCTCTTGCTTTTTGATGTGAGTTGATTTTAGATTTAGCCATTTTAGATGTAACACTTTACTTAGGATTGAGATTTTTATCAATTATATGGTGAAAACTGTTCCTGCCAGCAACTCGAGCACCTTCGTGCGTATCTTCTAACGGTGGAACGCGAACCGTCGAGACTGATCCTCCTCCTGGTGAAGATTTCCTGCAACACAGAGACAAATGGCGCGCTCGCGGCTGTTTGCACTCCGACACTCAAGTCAGTAAACGAGGTAGAAAACACCTTGCACCTCCATATTGGAACACCGTGACTCTGGTGTTCTGAAGGTGCGTAACTGAATTCTCTCCTATTCTCTCTCAAGTTCACAAGTGCGTACAGTTTGCCAAATTACAGTGTATCTGGAAAACGTACCTCATGCTCTTTCTCTTTGTGCCTTATATACCTTTGCAAGTGTTTCTGCCACGTGGCTTCCCTGACTTAAGCTCACTAGCGAGTGTACCTCACGACGCTGTATTCCAAACTTAGGAGTATCCCAGCGCATGTGATAGCCCTACTGGAGTGCTGGCGCGCCCAGGGGTGACTGCATGGGAGCCAACTAATGCACCTGTTTCTCAGTCACTTCCCCTGAGAGTCCCCTGAACTGCTCACGTACTCTGCATGTAGATGCTTCTTTGGGGCGTGGCCTCTTACAGGTTTATCTGCTTCAGAGGTCATCAACGGTGGTGCGTTCTGCCGCATTCCTACATCTCATGCGTGGGTAAGTTGTGAATTAGGGTTCCTCTTACTCGTACTGGAGATGTGGCTTTAAATCCACCTTTCTCAGCTATGTTTACTTCTTGACATACCGAGGCCCGAAGCCTCCAGGCCCCTACCGTGCCGCCTCCTTCCATGCCGCCCCCTCCACGGTCACTCCAACATGTGGGTATCGAGGGGTGGCACCATCTAGGCCTAAACGCGTTCTAAGGATAACGGGTTACGCCTTCGAGGTTGGCGACGCCTATGGTAGTCGAGGCCATACAATGGTCGACGCCCCAAGCTGGTGACACCCGAACCTGGCGACGCCCAAGGCCTGTAGACACCCGAAGCAGTCAATACATTGACTTTCCTCCTTGGAGCCCCTTGGCGGGTCCTACCACATGTTGACTTTGGTCAACGCCTAAGGACGGGTCGGTACAAAAACCCAAAGAAGATCCCCACTGGACACGAACTTAAGCAAGTGGTTTAATAAGTGTGAAGGTTCACTTCTAGAGGGCAAATGAAAAATACAAGTATATGGTGATTGATGATGAAGGACAAAAATTAAATGAACATGGATGGAAACATAAAAGCATGATGGAAACCGAATTGACAATGGAGGAAAATAAGAACATAAGAACACAAAGATAAATGGAGTAATGGAAAAATGGAAGAGATGAAGGAATATGGTGGAAGAGAGTTGGTCACACCACTTGGAGTGTGGTTTTCCTCCAAGATAAGTGTTGATGGCCGCCACTTGAGAGCTATCCGATCACTCAAGATGAGACCTAATGCTAAGAGGAAACAAGCCTCATAAACACCTCACACAATTTTTGCAAAGTAACTTCTCTATTCAAATTTGGAGTAAGGCACTCTATTTATAGGAGATGGTGCCTTAATGAACAAGAAGTGATCTTGCAGGGGATTCAAACATCGAAGGATTCGCCTCGTCAAACTCTATCTTCCACCTCTGCAACCGTGACAAGTGCAAGAACGCTCCAAGAAATCCACAAGAACTCCAAGCAAACCTGCGAAACACACCAAACGGCGCCTCTAGCGGCCGGTGACACTCCGACGCTCAAATCAGCCTTACAAAACCACTAAAGAACTAAGAATTGACTCTCTGCGAGACTCGTGTCCACTCTGTGATTCTCTCTCTCTTTCCTTTGGAAGAACGAATCTTCCCCCTTTGCATGAGCGCGGAATGCCCTTTATATACTCTGGCTGAACCTCTATCCAGATGATGCCACGTGGAGACATGTGACTCACGTCTCACTCATGTGACTCACATCTCACCTTACACGTGGCACCATCTGAGGGTCAAAGCGCACCTCTGTTGCGCGCCTAAGTTATCCGTGCATGAAGTAACTTAGCGCGTTTCTTCAACTAGGTGGCTCGTGCAACCTCAGTGTGAATACCAAGTGTGGCTTGGCTAAGCGCACTCACCAGGAATTACCTACTGTGTGAACGATCACCTCTGCTTTGCACCATGCACGTTATGGGTTAAGAGAGCACCAATCACCGACTGACTTACTAGCTCTCTTAGGCCACTCTCGTGCACGACACTACAAAGGACATAACTTCTCCTTTCTCTGATACTCTGTCATGCAAGGCTCGTATGCAACGCTCTCGCTGGGAATCACCCTTCGTTTCCAGCTTATCTGCGTGTAACACGAAAACCTGATGATCATCGCTCACACCTGACCGATCAGTGTTGCTGATGTCACCGACTACCGATGACCGACCGGATCACAAGCCCCCCAGTCTCGAGCTGTAAATTTGTTTTCAGCGAAGAGACTAAGTGATCGTCTTCAGTGGCCACGTGGCAAGTGATGCCACGTCACGTGCCACATCACGTGCTGTGTTTTAAGTGACGTTACGCCTTCCCCCCTTAATCTTGCGACACGTGTACGCATCAAAGGCTAGCATGAAACGTCATTTGCGCTTCTCACATTCAAATACTTGCGCGCCTCCATTGTTCCATCACCTTCTCCAACGCTCTTCTCTGAAACTCTCGAAGCCCTTCTCTGCGCGATTCGTCTTCCTCAATCTCAAGCTTTCAGAAACCACTTGCGATCATCAAAAGGTACCCCTTTTCTTCATCTATGGCATATTGAATACTTTCTACCGATTGCATCATCCAATAACTGTACTGTGCATACCTTGTGCACTGTTTTCCCTTTCCCTGCACTGTTATAGGGTTTCTTCTGGTTTCTCTGCATTTTTCTGTTGTTTTCGCTTCTTCTTCTTCGTTGCTTTCGCTTCTCCACTCCCTTCAACCATAGCATTTTCGTTCTCCTCGCCTTCCTCTTGTTTTTTCGCTGAACCCTGTTTTTCATTGGTCCCTCATTCCTTCTTTTCTTTCTCCATTGTAGCTAATGAACAATGGCTCGAACAAAAACTACTGTGCGTCTCGCTTCCTCCTCTGGTGCACAGCCTTCCACAAGTGCACCACCACCGCCTTCGACGAGCGCGCCCCCCTCAACGAGTGCGCACCCCCAAGCGGCACCTCCTCAACATAACTACGCACGGGTGTACAAGTGGGCTCCCCTCCACTTGCTCGCTGAGACTTCTACGCAACTTCCCGACGACCATCTCACCAACCTTCTGAGCAGCGACTCAGACGAACCCACATGCGCCCTTGACAAGGAGGATGACTCACACTTGGACGTGTGCATCCCCCCTCGAGACATGCCAATATGCATGGATGATAGGGCCAACCCTTCACCTTCATTTACTCCGTCATCTTCAAGAGGTTACGCCTCCGACTCCCTTTCACTTTCTTTGAGAAGGACCTCCTCACCGAGTTGAACGTGGCTCCCTATCAACTCCATCCAAACGCTTAGGCCTTCATCCGAGCGTTCGAGATTCTCTGCAACCATTTCGGACACCTTCCTTCAACCGACTTCTTCCTCCACTTCTTCGAGGCCAAGAACCCAGGTGATAGGTCATGGGTGAGCCTGAACGTCGTGTCAGGAAGAGTGATCTTGGGCTTATAATCCTTCAAGGACTGGAAGGGTAGGTTCTACATGATCACCTCCAACGAGCACAGTCCGACTCTACTTGAGGGCTTCCCACTCTATTGGGTTCCCAAGGTAGAGTTCAAAAAACCCCGAGGCTTGGAGGCTATGGCACCTTACGAGCGCGAGCTGTGCGGCCTACTCTCGAGCTTGGGCGCTAAATTCGGCTCCTCCACCCTCATCAAGCACGAGTTCGACGCGGAGGCGCTTAAAAAATACATTGGTTTGCATTCTCTTCTTCCCTTCAACTTGTCATTTCTCTGAGTATGATAGTGTGCTTGCACTTAACTGCAACTTCCTGTGTTGTTTTCACTCCCAGCTTGCTTGCCACACTTGCACTCTTGCACATGTTAATCACTTCTCTGCATGCTAACACTGAACTGATGAGCTTGATTGACTCTTCTGCACTTTGTTTGCTTTCTTGGCTCTTTGTGCACTCACCCTTTGCCATGCCTAACCGGTGCAGATATGACTTCCAGCAAAGAACGACGCCAAAAGCTAATTGAGCTGGCCAAGAGCCGACGAGCTACTGGGTCGTCTTCAGGGACCGAGGCCACCGCCGAGGCTACCTCCGAGCCCATCTCTGCTTCCCCTCTCTCGGTCACGCCAGCTGAGAAGAAAAGGAAACGGCTGGTGAAGGCTCCCACCACCGTCGCATCCACCGAGGGGGAGAGCTCGGGGTCTCCTCTAGTCCAAAGAAGAAGAAGCGGAGCCGAGGTGGGCGGCTCTTCCACCCTAAGGCCCGAGGGCGCTGAGGGGGATGCCTCTCCAATCCCTCCAGCACAGACTTCTCCAACACGCCCTCCTTCTCCAGCACATCTTCCTTCCCCGCCCCCAGCCAGCCAACCACTCACTTTGCCATCTCAAACTGCTGGAAGCGAGGCTGCTCGCTCGGAGGGGATCTCTCACCCCTCAACCTCACCATGCCCTCAAGACTCCGCCGCCACAACCGAGGGTGGTGGTGAGAGTTCCTTCCGAGCCTCGGGTTACAGCATTGAAGGGCTTACCACAGTTATTAAGCTGACCAGGCAACTGCTCCAAAACCGCGAGCTGGTCAACTGGAACGGGAATGAGGTGGACCTTCATCTGGCCCGCCAACTGGTGCTTTCTCTGGAGTTCTCCACCCAGCATCGCCGCATCGAGAAGCTGGAGAGGAAGATGAGCGAGCTGTACAACCAAAAAGAGTCGCTACAAAGTGACTACGAGGCCCTGCAGAACACCAACGAGCTGCTGAGGGACATGATGGAGGAGGCCAAGAGGGAGCACGCCCTGCAAGTCCAAGAAACCATCAAGACAGAGATGATGATGGGGGACGCCGTCGCTGCTCTTGACGCTGAGTTGGTCAAGACCAAGGGCAAGGCTTTTCAGCTTGAAGCCGAGAATGCCTCCCTGCGCCAACAGATCGCAAATCTGGCGGAGGCTCTCGCAGCAAACGAGAAGCGTGCCGCTGATCAGAGGTCCAAGCTCAAGGAAGCCGAATCCACCATCGCCACCCTTACAACTGAGATGGTCGGGCTCGAGACTGATAAGGCTGAGCTTGAGGCTGAGAAGGCAAGCTCTGGGAAGAGGTCGCTGACACCTTTGCTGAGGGATTCGACTTGGCCCTTGAGCAAGTTAAGTGCGTCTTCCCAGAGGCTGACTACTCTAAGTTCGCTATCGACTTCGAAGTGGCGGACGACAAGATCATTCGCCGTTGATCATTTGTTATCTTGTATATATCCCCTTGTACATAAAACTTTGAATGTAAAGACTCTTCATGCATATATAAAATGCCACTTTTCTCTTACCGTTTCTCTTGCTGTGCATCTCTTAGCGTTTATCTCTTGTCATGCATGACTAACTGCTAACTTGCTCGAACTTGGCACGAATCTTCACTGTACTTGAATTCTCTACTTCTGACTTCGATCACAACTAACAACACTTGATAACTGATCTGGCGTGGCTTTGCTTGCTTAGGCCTATCGCGTAAGAACTTGTCTAAAACTCTTAAACAATGTTCTACAGCCACCCACTCATCAGTCATCGTGACTCTGCTTCCACCTTATATCTCTCTATATTGCTTGTCACTCCAGCGCTAAGTGCATAGAGGACTTCTACGCCGATCGGTCAAGGATGATGCCTTGTTTTGGGGAAAAGAGTGTTTCTCGATAACCCCTCTTGCTTGCCCCAAGGTCATCAACCCTTAACACGTCGGGTCGTACTTTCCACCTTCTCACTCCTGGGGTGAGAAGGGTTTTAACTAAGAGTTCTACTGCGCCAATATTGATGCTATGCCACTTGGGTAAAGGCGTTTCTCGAAATCCTTCCTTTCCCTTCCTGGGCTTACTAGCACCCTTTGCTTTTCGAACCTTAGTTGCCTGCACTCACACCTGGGGTGAAGAGGACTTAAACCGGTTGCAATGCTCGCGCCTGGGCGAGGAAGGCCTAACCAATTACCTACGTTCGCGCCTGGGGCGGGGAGTATTTTAACTTTGAAACTTTGCAAATTCTTATACCGATAACTTCTTTTTTATTGGGTGGCCTCATTAAAAACCCTCTTTTAGGGAAAAGAGTGCCCCCTGAACTGTTCAACTGCTTACATTGGGTGCACCGTTAGCGCGAAAGCGCGACTACTTTACAATTTCAACTAAAATAGAACTTCAAGTGTGTGGCATTCCATGTTCTGGGGATCGCCCCCCCGTCCAAAGTCTCCAGCCGATAAGCACCATTCTCCAACGTCTCCACCACTCTGAATGGGCCAGTCCACTTGGGGGACAACTTATTCTCCATCTCGTGCTGGTGTGCCTTTCTCATCACAAGATTTCCTTCCTGAAACTGCCTTGGCCTGTGCCTACGCTCCACCCTCCTCTTCACAGCTTTGGCACTGACCCTAGCCTCTTATCGCACCTCATCCAAGAGGTCTAGGTTCACCTTCCTCTCCTCATTGGACTCCTCAGCAACGAAGTTCAGAAACCTTGGTCAGCTTTCTTGTATCTCCACAGGGATCATAGCGTCTGACCCATAGACCAAGTTGAACGGTGTCTCATGGGTGCTAGATTGTGGAGTGGTGTGATAGGCCCACACGATCCTGGGAACCTCCTTTGCCCACGTCCCCTTGGCCTTCTCTAACCTTATCTTCAGCCCTCTGAGCAGCACTCGGTTGGCCGACTCTACCTGCCCATTCGTTTGTGGGTGCTCCACCGAGGGAAACACCTACTGTATCTTCATCTCTTCACACAGCTTCTTCAGTTGATGACTCGTGAACTGAGTGCCATTGTTAGAAACCAAACGCTTGGGCACTCCGAAACGGCACACAATGTTCTTCCACACGAACTGTTGAACCTTGTGTGCGGTGATCTATGAGAATGGCTTTGCCTCTACCCACTTTGTGAAATACTCAATGGCGACGATCAGAAACTTCAGCTGCCTTACTGCCAAGGGGAAGGGTCCCAAGATGTCAATTCCCCAGGTGTGGAACGGCCAAGGGCTGTGAATTGACCTCAGCTCTTCAGGGGGCGCCTTGTGCCAATCTGTGTGTTGCTGGCACTGCTTGCAACGCTGAGCATACCCCACACAATCTTCCTTCAGCGTTGGCCAGTAGTACCGCGCACGGAGGACTCTGCTTGCCAAGGCGCGACCACCAACGTGGCTCCCACACACTCCCTCGTGGAGTTCTGACATAATTGTCGTGCACTGCTCCCCGTGCACGCACACCAACACCGGATGGGTGAACCCAAACCTAAAGAGATCCCCATCAATAAGAGTGAACTTACTTGAGCTTCTCTTTACTCTCTTTGCCTCTGTCGGGTCTAGCGGAAGCACCCCATCTGCCAAGTACCGCTGGTACGGTGTTATCCACGTATCAGCCATTCCAACAGCGCAAACCTCCATCACCTCATCAGTCCTCACCGGTCGCGCTCTCACCTTAGGTGTTCTCAAGGTTTCTTGAGTTAGAGACCGATGACCGATCGTTATACGCTCCTTTGACTTGTACACTTGATGATGGAAGAGGCCCAAGCACAAGCCCACATGCAAGCCCACCAAAGGGTAGATTTGGGCCAACCATAGAGTTATGGCCAAGAGGATCCAAGAAGACGTTCTTTTACATGTTCAAATGCCATAAACTCTAGTGTAGAGTAGACTTTAATTTCTTGTCAAAATTAGCATAGGAACTTTATTTGTAATTTTCTTAGAATTAATTTTGGCACCTAAAACACCAACCTAGGTAAACTTAGAGTTTCTAAAAAAACCTCTAAATTTACCAAGGCCGGTCTAAAAAGCCCATGGAGGGGGTGAGCATAAAAACTAGACACACCCCTCCCCATGTGCTCATTTGTGCACCCATGTGCCATGTGCACCCATGTGCTTCACATTTACATTTCATTTGGCTAGCATTAGGGTTGCATTATGGTCCTCCTTAGCCTATAAAAGGAGGAGCCTACACCTTGTATTTTCAAGTTTAATTGAGTAAGGTTATGCTGCCATTTTTGTGCACAAGCTTTACTTCTCCTAGAAATCTAGGCTCTAAACTTCAATCCTTTCACCTTCTCCCTTGAGCTGGCCGAACCACTCAAACACCATACTCATCATGCACCTACAAGGCCAACACAACTCCTAGGAGGGTCTTGATCATCTCACCCATTGCTTCCGCACCTTATTTTCTACTTTGATTCAAGAAGAACACATGAAAATGCCATCATTTGGTATCATGAGCTTTGGTTCTTCAAGATGAGTAGCTCCTTGTCTTTTCAATTTTAGTTCTTCTTTATTTCATATTGTCATTTACTTTCCTTACTTGTCTTGCTGTTTTTTACATTTTAATTTGTTCTTGGTGTGCTTTGTGGAAGATCCAACCGAAGCACTCTTGTTCATTTGATCTTGAACAAGTTCTTGTGCAATTTGTGATAGGATTCCATACACCTTTGTGTTGCTATTTTGTTTTAGGCTTTGAGTCTTTATTGCTTTCATTATTTTGGTTCATATTATGCTTTGAGTCTTTAATTTTCTGAATCTATACATGTTTTGTCAAGTCATGTTCATCCATATTGTCAACAATTCATAGTAGTCCTTTTATTTGGCTTAATTGTTTCTTGATTTTGGGTCTCTTTATTTGCTTGAATCTGCTGTTCTTTGATCCTTTGGTGCCTTTTTATTTTTAGTTTGAGTTCATAATTGTGTCTTAGTTCTTACACAATTTCCGTTCTTACAATTCCATTGTGTTAAACTTTGGTATCTTGCTGTTTTTGTTTCCAGTTTTCAGATTCCCCTGTTTACACCTTCTCTGTTTTGGCTGTTTTAACCCAGAAAAATATTTCCACACATAGGAAAATTCTGATTTTCTGGAAAATGCAAGTTTAAAGTGTTATAGAAAAGACAAAAAAAGAATTAGGTCAAAAGAAGCAACAGAAAAAAAATGATAAATCTTTTAAGATCAGAGTGCAAATCTGAAGCGCTCCAGCTGGCCTAACCGAACACCAATTTTGCAAAATTTATTAAAAAAAAATGGTGCATCCGTTTTGAGTGAATCCAAAGCCAGATTTTAGATAAGATCCTGAATATCTTGCATATGAAATTTCAGAGCCAAATTCTAAAAATACAGCTCAGCATAAATCGGGGAACAAACACATTTTCTGGCCCACAACATTTTCCAGTGGTGCTGTTTTTTTTATTTGGTCATCTAATCTAGTGCTTTTCTTTAGGAATTCTTTTGTGTGCCAACCTTTAATTGAGTACCTTTATTTGTTTGCTTTACTTAATTGACTCTCTTTCTAGTTGTCACAATCTAAATCCTTTTGGTGGTACTGTTTTATTCAATTAAATTTGTTTCTTGCTTTTGTTCTTTGACCTCTAATTTGGGTGCTGGAATTTAATTCTTTTTTGGTGCTTATGTGAATGGGAACTTGATTTGGTTAAGGTTTAGCCCTTTGCTAGGTGCTGGAAATTGGAGGATTAAAGGCCATCATTCTAAGGAGAAGACAAGGCCAAAGCCGAAACAAGCATTCTTGAGAAAACACTACAAACACTTGGAAGATCAACAAGCAAAGACAACAAGGAAGTGCACTAACCAAAAGAGGATCAACAAAGGGAGTTCTCTTATTTCCTTTGCAACTTAGTTTATTGTTAATTACCTTGTTAATTACGTTTAGACGGTGAGTGTGTCTTCAAGGGCTCAAAGTGTCCAAGAAGCCTCACCTAGGGCCAAATAGTATAACATTCTTGATTAGTAATTGTTACTTGTTTGTAATTGCCTTGTTCTTTTGCTTAGTTAGTGACGCTTTGCATGGTTATTTTGTTAAGTTTGTGTTAAACCGACTAGCTTTGTTGATTAGTAGCTTGCATTGTTTTCTTTCATTGAAAATTTGATTTCTCAACTTAATTGTGTTCTAAGTGGTTTACTAAGAGAAAGTTTTGTGTGAAGACATTGAGGGATAGTTTTTGGCTAAGGCAAAGGCTTGGTATTTAAGTAGTCCTTTGTGACTCACCTCCCTTACCTGGAAAACTACCTTCTTTGACTTTCCTAAGTTTTCTCAAGGTAAAATACTTGTATACACAAAGCTTTAGCCATGTCTTCTTCTTCTCATTCTACCAAGTCTATTGGAAGTGAATTAAAATCTTTAAAAACTCTTTTGAAAGAAGTTTCACAAACTGTGCAATCAATTGCTTATAGACAATTGGAGAGTGAGACTAAACTTAATGTTTTGACTAAAGCAAAGGATGAGAAGTCTCACATTCTAAAAAAATTACCTTCTCATGCATATATCTCTAAAGATCATGATTCTTTTGGGGAGGGAAGCATTAGAGTAAATGATTATTATCAAGCACCCCCTAGAAGACATAGAAGAGATAGAAAAGAACAAGAAAACCCAAGAGGGGTTAGGGTAGACCAACCCCATTTCCATGGAAAAGAAAATATAGAAGCTTGCCTAGATTGGGAAATGAGGGTAGAAAAATTGTTTGCTTCCCATAAAGAAAGAAAGGAAAGAAAAATACAAAAGAAGAGAGGGGAAGTCGAAAGGGAAGCTAAAGAAAAAGAAAAGCATAAGAAGACCCTTGAAGAACAAAAGGCGTGGGAGAAGAGTGTTCCTTCCCACAAGGTCATTCAACAAGACCAAAGATTTAAAAATACCTTTGAAAATATGTGTCTTGTTGAACAACCGCAATGCCTTACCTTTTGTAAAGGAACACTTGCAAGCCTAAGTGAAAAAGAAGAGTCTTTAAAAGAAGCTTGCATAGATAAAAATGAAATAGATTATTTCTCATATGTGCTAGGATATCACCAAGTGAATGTCAAGTTTTTTATAAGCATCTACAAAAACAAATTTTTATGTGAAGTAGGGCCTAAAGAAACTTGTCATGTCTTATTGAGACAACCATTGCAAAGTGTACAAATCCTTATAAACAATGGTTGTCACAACGAGACTATCCTTACACATAAGAGAAAAAGTCTTCATGAAGGAGAACTCATGGGACAAATTAGAGTTGATAAAACTCTAGAGCTTTTAAAAGGAAAACTTTTGTCCCCCATGAGAAAAGAAGTTCAAAGACATTATCTTAGGTACAATTCTTGTTTTCAAACTACACCCAAGGCAATGTCTCATGAACTCTATACTCCTTCACCTTTTGCAAATGATCCTTGGGAAGATACAAATTTCATATTAAAACTCCCTAGGACAACAAAAGGTTTTGATTCATCTTCATGGTTATGGATAAACTCTTCTCTAGAGAAGTGATACATCTTCATGGTTTATCCTCAAGCATAGTGTTGAATAGAGCTCCAAATTTCGCAAACCATGATTTGAGGATTTCCTTTGGAAAACTTGCAACTAAGTTGCACACTTTAAATTCTTATCATCCTCAAACGCATGGTCAAAATACATTTGACAATCTAGCTCTTTCTACTATGCCTAGAATAATCATGATGTGCACACACAACTCTAGAGATGAGCAAACATACCATCAAGTAGTTCACAAAACTACTTATATTTCTACTTTTAAAGTTATGTGTGTGCTAAATCATCTTTCTCCTTTTAAGTTGTTACCATCTCCTATAGGATTTATGCCTAAAGAGAAGGTAACCACAAATAAACATTTTAAAATACATAAGATGATTAGAGACCACACACAACCATTAAAAGAGAAACTTTGTCCAAGGTTGCCAAAACCAAAAGACAAACAAAAATGGCAACCTAGTAAAATTAATTTGCAAACTAACACCTATGCCTTATTTGATTATTTCTATAGGTGGACGTTTGATCCAGGAGGACAAGCTTTGGCGAAGCAAGAGGCTGCTATCCGAGATCAAGCCTGAAGATCTGAGGATAGATCTTCTCAAAGAAGGAGGAGATGATGGACACCATCCAGCCACAACCATCCCCTAGGAAGCAAAAGTATTGGATTTGAGGACAAATCCTTTTCAAGAGGGAGGGGATGATGGAAGAGGCCCAAGCACAAGCCCACATGCAAGCCCACCAAAGGGTAGATTTGGGCCAACCATAGAGTTATGGCCAAGAGGATCCAAGAAGACGTTCTTTTACATGTTCAAATGCCATAAACTCTAGTGTAGAGTAGACTTTAATTTCTTGTCAAAATTAGCATAGGAACTTTATTTGTAATTTTCTTAGAATTAATTTTGGCACCTAAAACACCAACCTAGGTAAACTTAGAGTTTCTAAAAAAACCTCTAAATTTACCAAGGCCGGTCTAGAAAGCCCATGGAGGGGGTGAGCATAAAAACTAGACACACCCCTCCCCATGTGCTCATTTGTGCACCCATGTGCCATGTCACCCATGTGCTTCACATTTACATTTCATTTGGCTAGCATTAGGGTTGCATTATGGTCCTCCTTAGCCTATAAAAGGAGGAGCCTACACCTTGTATTTTCAAGTTTATTGTGAGTAAAGTTATGCTGCCAATTTGTGCTCAACTTTGCTTCTCCCTAGAATCCTAGGCTCTAAACTTCAATTCCTTCATCTTTTCCCTTGAGCTGGCCGAACCACTCAATACCCATACTTATCATGCACCTACAAGATCAACACCACTCTTAGGAGGATCTTGCTCACTCTCATTCATTGCTTCCGCCCCATACTCTACATTGATTCAAGAAGAACTTCATGAAAATGCCATCACTTGAAGTACCTGGTTGTCCGTCACGAACGCGCGAGGTACCTTCAAGGTCTCTTGGATGACGGTCCTCTGCCTTCCCCCCTTGCCTGAGCTGGCTAGCTTGGCAAGCAAATCAGCTCTGGCATTCTGCTCTCTCGACACATGGACCAACTCAAATTATGCAAAGGACGTCTTCAGGGTGTGCACATACTCGA
Organism: Phaseolus vulgaris; assembly: GCF_051622355.1. Lineage (NCBI taxonomy): Eukaryota > Viridiplantae > Streptophyta > Magnoliopsida > Fabales > Fabaceae > Phaseolus > Phaseolus vulgaris. The sequence continues at coordinate 20,652,871 of NC_143501.1, read as the reverse complement.
GATATGCGGCCATCTGAGGGTCTTTGGCCTGGAACTCTCATGTTACCTGCCCAGTGACCAACAGAGAGTTGCTTTTGGCCATCAAACTCCTTGCTCCCATCTCTCTTGCCAGCAACATTCCAGCAATCAAGGCTTCGTACTCCGCCTCGTTGTTGCTAGCCTTGAAGGCGAAACGCAGAGACTGCTCGATCAGCACTCCGTTTGGGCCTTCTAGGATTACTCCAGCACCACTCCTTTGCTGATTGGAAGAATCATCCACTGATACGACCCAGCGAAAGTCCAAACCCTCCGAAGGTGTCACACCTGATGACAACTCGACGACGAAGTCCGCGAACACCTGCCCCTTGATTGGTCCTCGGACAGCTCAAGGATATCAAACTCAGACAGCTCCACAGCCCACTTTACCATCCTCCCAGCTACATCTAGCTTCTTCAGCACCTTCTGGATAGGTAAATCGGTCATCACCACCACCGTGAAGCTGTGAAAGTAGTGGCGGAGCCTCCTCGCTGAAAACACCACCGCCAGAGCCGCCTTCTCCAGGGCCTGATACCTTACTTCAGGACCTTGCAGCACCTTAGTCACAAAATAAACAGGTCTCTGAACTTGGCTTTGCTATTGGACCAACACTGAACTAACCGCCCTCTCCGTCACAGCAAAGTACAAGCGGAGAGGGGTACCCACCTGTGGCTTGCACAAAACTGGTGGGCTTGCCAGATACTCCTTCAGCTTGACGAAAGCCTCCTCACATTCCTTAGTCCAAATGAACCTGCTGTTCTGTTTGAGACATTGGAAGTAAGGGTGACCCTTCTCTCCTCCGGCGGACACGAATCGTGACAATGCGCCAACCGACCGGTGAGCTGCTGCACCTCCTTCACCGAAGCTGGGCTCCTCATTGCCATGATCGCCGCGCACTTCTCGGGGTTCGCCTCAATTCCCCGCTCTGTCAAGAGGAATCCTAAGAACTTCCCAGCTTCTACGCCGAAAATATACTTCTTTGGGTTGAGCTTCAACCTGTATTTGGCGATAGTCGTAAACAACTCTTCCAAATCAGTGACATGTTGTTCCTTCTCTCGTGAAGTTACCACCATGTCATCCACGTAAGCTTGCACATTCCTTCCCAGCATCGGCGAGAGCACTCTATCCATCAGCCTCTGATAGGTGGCTCCCGCATTCTTCAGCCCGAATGGCATTACCTTATAACAGTAACAAGACCGCTCAGTCATGAACGCGGTCTTGCACTCGTCCATCGGATGCATCCTGATCTGGTTATAGCCTGAGAATGCATCCAAGAAACTCAGAAGCTTGCACCCCGACGCGCTATCCACCAAGGCATCTATGTTGGGTAGGGGATAGGAGTCCTTGGGGCACGCCTTGTTCAAATCGGTGAAATCCACGCACATCCTCCACTTGTCGTTCGACTTCTCCACCAGTACCACATTTGCCAGCCACTCTGGGTACTGGATTTCTCTGATGTGCCCCGCGACCAAGAGTTTGCGGGTCTCTTCGTGGATCACCTGCCTCTTCTCCTCATTAAACTTCCTCCTTCTCTGGCGCACCGGTCGGACCTGAGGGTCCCTTGCAAGACGATGGCAGAGAAAGTCTGGGTCAATACCTGGCATGTCTGAAGCTGACCATGCAAACGCGTCCAGATGCCTCTCAATCACCCCGGCAATCTTTCGTCGCGTGTCCTCGCTGAGCGGCCCTCCCAGCTTGAACTTCTTCCCTTGGATCTTCGTCTCCACCCACCCGCTGAGCGGGCCTCTTTTCACTGGCGATGACCGCCATTGCGATCCCTGACTTGCGGGGCGTGATCATGCTCTCTTTCTCAGCTTCTACTTGAACCACCCCTGAGCCCCCCAGCACTGCTTCCTCCATCTCCACATCACCTTGTGTACCTCTTACCAGCCCTGCGACCTCTGATCGCCTCTTGTCCACACCCGACGGTGGTGTCGGGGTAACATGGCACACACTCCTTTGCTGCTTGAGGCTGTTCTCATAGCAACGCCTAGCCTCCTTCTGGTCTGACTTAATGGTGATCACTACCCCCTCCATCAATGGCAACTTCAACTTCATGTGCCTCGTTGACGGTACAGCTCCCAACCTGTTGAGCGTCGGCCTTCCCAACAGTATGTTGTAAGCGGATGGGGCATTAACCACTAGGTACTTGATCTTTTCAGTGCAAGCCACGGTCCCATCCGTGAACGTGGTCCTCAGCTCTATGTAGCCTCGCACCTCCACTTGGTCCCCTGTGAAGCCATACAAGCTCCCTACGTACGGCCTCAGCTGATCAAGGGACAGCTGCAGTTTGTTGAATGTCGGCCAGAACATCACGTCCGCAGAGCTTCCCTGGTCCACGAGGACCCTGTGCACCCTTCTCCCTGCCGTGACAAGGGAGATGACTATAGGATCGTTGTCGTGAGGCACAACGTCCCGGAGATCCGCCTTTGTGAATGTAATCTCAGCATCGGGGGAATGATCTTCTTCCACCGAGTCGACAGCCATCACCGAACGAGCGTACCTCTTCCTCTGAGAGGCTGTACACCCCTCCAGAGAAGGTTGTACCTCGTGCTGCTGATCTTCTGCTGGTGGCCCCGACGCCCGATCACCTTGTGCCTCCCGCAAGTAATCGCTCAAAAAGCCACTTTTTATCAACTCCGCGAGTTGGTGTCCCAACGCCAAACAAGAGTGGAGCGAGTGACCATAGGCCTGGTGAAACTCACACCACACATTCTTTTTCCTTCCCAGCACCTTGCCAGTCTTCTCTGGTGCTCGCAACCGTGTTGTTATGGCTGGAATGGCGATCAGCTCCGCCGATTCCACCACGAAGTCAAACCTGGGGGGCACGTTACTCTCCATCGCGTGCCCTCTACCCTGATCCTTCCCAGGCTCGTAAGGGCGATGCTTCCCCTGAGCCTTCTTTCCTTCTTTGGCCTCACGCACCCTCATCGGCTGCTGAGACCTGCCCGGTCCTCCGCGTGACTTGTTCGGGACCGTGCTTCCCCTCTTCTCAGAAACCTCCGTCTCTGTTACGATGTGCGCCACAACACGACGCCTAATCTCTGCGAAGGTGCTGGGGTGACTTCTGATCAACGATTCACTGAAAGGGCCTGGTAGAACCCCTTTCTTAAACGCATGCACCAACATATCTTCATCTTTGCTGGGCAGCCTCACCACCTGAGCTCCAAAACGACTAAGGTAGTCCTTGAGGGACTCACCTTGGTTTTGTTGCACGTCGAACAAGTTATACGACACCACTGGGGTGCCCTGTTCACAATATATTGTTCCATGAACAACTTAGAGAATTGCTGAAACGAGGTGATGTGGCCATCTGGTAGGCTCACGAACCACTCCAAAGCAATTCCGCTCAAGGTGCTCATAAACAGCTTGCAATACACCGCATCCGACCCCCAAAGAGCATCATCTGGGTGTGAAACGCTGTCAGATGCGTCTCTGGGTCCTCCAGCCCGGTAAACAAGGCTTTCACCCCCACCAAGTTTGGTGGCACCACCGCGCTCATAATCTCCGATGAGAAAGGCATTGGGAAAGTCCTGGGGGGAGACAGCGGCGGCGCCACCCTTTCCTCCGCCGCACGTTCCTTCTGCACTTGCAGCGCCTTGCGCAACTCTTCATTAACTCTGTTTAACTCCTCGTTTCTGCTCTGTGATGCAGCCAAATCCGCTTGCATCCTTTCTTGTTCCATTCTCGACGCTGTCACATTGTCTTGCAGTGTTCGCATAATTTCCAAGACCTGCGCCATCGTCACAGCTCCTTCTTCAGCTGATGGCGCGGGTGAAGTTTGCCTTGTCCTTCTCATTTTCTCAGCAAAGAACCCCAAGAACAAACGAAATCTGACAGCAAAGTGTGGATGGGATCACAAATTCACACGGGCCCTACGGTGGGCGCCAAATGATCTTGCAGGGGATTCAAACGTCGAAGGATTCACCTCGTCAAACTCTTTCTTCAACTAGGTGGCTCGTGCAACCTCAGTGTGAATACCAAGTGTGGCTTGGCTAAGCGCACGCACCAAGCATTACCTACTATGTGAACGATCACCTCTGCTTTGCACCATACACGTTATGGGTTAAGAGAGCACCAATCACCGACTGGCTTACTAGCTCTCTTAGGCCACTCTCATGCACGACACTACAAAGCACATAACTTCTCCTTTCTCTGATACTCTGTCACGCAAGGCTCGTATGCAACGCTCTCGCTGGGAATCACCCTTCGTGCAACCTCAGTGTGAATACCAAGTGTGGCTTGGCTAAGCGCACGCACCAAGCATTACCTACTATGTGAACGATCACCTCTGCTTTGCACCATACACGTTATGGGTTAAGAGAGCACCAATCACCGAATGGCTTACTAGCTCTCTTAGGCCACTCTCATGCACGACACTACAAAGCACATAACTTCTCCTCTCTCTGATACTCTGTCACGCAAGGCTCGTATGCAACGCTCTCGCTGGGAATCACCCTTCGTTTCCAGCTTATCTGCATGTAACACGAAAACCCGATGATCATCGCTCACACCAGATGACCGATCGGTGCACCATAGCGCCACGCCTTCTGCTTCCAGGCGCTTATCTAGGCACTGATCGCGCATCCTCTCTGACCACCGCCCCCTATCACCGATCACCAACCTGGGTGACTTTCTCAATGACTCATCTGCTTCCCTGGCCCATGTGTTCCACTAAGAACGGTCCACGTGGCTATCTGTTGCTGATGTCACCGACTACCGATGACCGACCGGATCAAGAAGCAAGGGTAGGATGAGAAACACTAAAAAAGGGGCAGCCTTAGGGTTTGACTAAGTCAAAATCGCATCCTATGCTTGTCCTTCTAGAACCTTGGTCAAATTTCCTTCCTAAAGGGCTAGAAACAAGCAAAAGTGATAAACGCACCCCTTATTATGCTAAGGGCACCTTATTTTAGCCTATCTTGCTATTTGGATCCCTAAATTGAGCCCAAATTATTTACAACATGTTTTATTTTTAGGAAGACCCGACGGAAGAACAATTGATGTTCCGGTTTATGCCCATCTCTTCTGGTGAGTTCCATAAGATCTTTGATGAGGTCTTGAATTGTTTGCTGAGATGACTGCTCACCATGTGCCTTGTCTTTTGCTTCCTTGGTCATCTTCGTAGCTACTTGGTTTGTATAACTTTTTCCACAATTTACGTGACTTAAGTTATTTTTCTAAATATGTAAAACTTTTTGGTGAAGAACTCGTGTCACTTCCCCCATGGTGAAAAGTATATCTAGACATCCAAAGTTTTTTCTTTAAAGACTTTTCACAAGAAGAAAATAATGCTCAATACACCGGCTAAGTTCCCAAGAAAGAGAGGTGGTTTGTAATTAACACGCTTAAATACGAAGTTTTTCCTACTTAAAACTTTTTCAAAATACTCCAAGTCCAATTGTATAGGTGTAGTGTTCGAATTGTTCAAGCATCAAATTCTACTCCACATGTTGTATACATATGTATATTGTTCCTGCCTGTTGACTCGGTCACCTTCGTACGTCGCTACGAGCTGCGTTTCAAGGACTCCTTTGCCTTCGTTCCAATCTTCACCCTTCGCCGCCGTGAATACCTGAAACAGAGAGACAAATGGGCGCCCTCACGGCCGTTTGCACTCTGAAGCTCAAGTCAATAATGGCAGAAAACACCGTTGCACCTCCGTAACAGAACACTACAAACACCGTGCTCAAGGCGGCGCGTAACTGAATCGTAACTGAACTCTCTCTCGTTCTCATATTACTTGTGTGTAAAGTGTGAAAATGTACCTCTCTAAGCCTTTCAGAAAGGCTTTTTTCTTTGTTTCAATTTTTATTGTTTGAATTATAAGTTGGCACCTTGTTCTTTTGTTTTTCATGTCAAAACTCAAATTTTAAATGTATCAAATGGGTCACACACACCACAAACACATTGTATTACAATTTGAATTCAAATTTTGAAAATGGAAACACAAGTAATAGACAAATTAGAATCCTAAGTGAATCAAACATTAATTTGAACTTTCAACAAAATTATAATGGAAATCTAACTATAAAGAGATTACTAATGATCTAATAGAAACCAAGAACTCAAAGGTAAAATAGAAAGCAGTCTAAATCTCAAATCATGTGACAATTACTAATGTAAACTCAAATGAAAATTCAAAAGCAAAACTAGTAGATTTTATCACAAGACTAAACATGACTCTAGACAAACATATAATGATCTTAAAATGAAAATGCCACAAATATAAGCAACTTTAACAAAAACAAATTTAAAGAAGACTCAAGAAAAAACAAAAAGAACACACATATACAATCATTGGAGAACTTAGAAGCACATATATAAAGGTTTAAGAAGAACAAAACAAATTGAACTGAACAAAAGAAACAAAACCACAATCCAATCAGTAGAAAAACTACAAAATAAGTTCAAGACATGTAAAATCAATGGAAACAACAAGGCAATAAAAGAAGACACTACAAGAACAATAACTACTCTAATTTGAACCATGGCTTATACACATGATAGCCTCATTTTTCTTGCATTATTTTCATTTTTAACTTTTGATGGATGATTGAATGTATTGAAGGGCGAAAGCAATGAGAGAAACGGAGAGTATTCATTCTTTCAAAGTGATAAAAATGAGAGATACTAAGTGAGAGGTTCACTATAAAGGAGTATAGGATTAGCTACTAAGGAGACTACCCTAGAGAGAGCTAACACACATTTGTATGTAAAAAATTAGCAGCATAACACTTATCATTTAATGTAAGAAAAATATGAAGGGACTACTCCTATATAAAGCCTACTACGACGTCCATTTATAGAGGAAACAATGTGGGAAAATTTGAATTCAAATGGAATTCAAACCCTAGTAGAATTGGTGCATGAGTGGAAAATGTGACACTTGTCCACCATGTTTTTTACATGTCCCTCACACCTTCTACATGTAGTCATATGCATCTTGCACCTCTTTCAAAGCTTGGATGGTCTAGGATTTCAATTGGGCTCCTTCAAGCCCCTAGATAGGCTTCTTAAACCTTAATGTAACCCTAATATATTATAGGCCTAAATAAAATACTAAAATCCCATTCTACTTGGCCCTAAATACAAAGTTCATTTATTCTAAACTACCTTTCCCAATACATGGTCAATGATAATATGGTCCATGATGATAAGAATTGGGGCCTGTTAAGGTCAGTTAATTTCCAGTTTTCTTGTATTCTCTTAGCGAAAGCTCTAGTTATTATTCATGACTTCAAGATATTATACCAGTTGCTCTATACATTTCCTTATTCTAAGATTTCGTCTTTTTTGGGCCCTACAAAGGACATATAAAGTCCCATTTTGTTGGTAAGCTCTTGGATAAGACTCTAAATCTTCAATCTCCTTATTTTGTGGATTTTGTGGTTGGATGGGTTTTTATCAATAATCGTACGAGGCAAATATCCTTTCCAGTGTTGACAATGCTCAATGCTTGAGAATTGTAGAGAAGAAGTGGCTTTAGCTCAATCTTTAAGAGATCTTTTGATGGAGTTCTCCCTCTCCTTTTTTAAGTTCTTCGATTTTAGATGGTTTGAATGATTGGAGAAGACATGGCAGTGAAAGAATTGAATAGAAATGGGTAAGAACAAAAGGGTTTAGGTTGGAGAATGGTGTTAGGAAGGATGTTAGGTAAACCTCGGGCTTGAGAATGGTACTTCACCCAAACTCGGGCTATGTTCAATCCTCTTAAGCAAACAACTTAAAAGGTTCTACTAATCAAGACACCTTGATTAGACTAAGTACACCAACCTATACATGTAACAAGTACACCAATCTCTCTTGTTTGGAACATTGACATCATCGGTGAGAATGTAAAGTTATTCCAAATACAAACCCTTATTTCCCTTAGACCTCAACTAGGGGCTTCTTCTGATATGCTCAATAGTTCCACATCGCTTATAGGAGTTAAGGAGAAGGACAATTTAAATTCACCTTCCTTCTTTAATCTTTTGAGGCGCCTTTTAAGGATAATACCTCGTATGCGGTAATTGATCCTAACATGTTTATCTCCAAGTTGTTTGAAAATAATAACATTCATGTTGGATCATAGTATGAATTCGTTCCAAAATAAGCGACCAACATCATAATCCAAACAAAAAATAAACAAACCTTCATCAGATCATAATACGAAGTCGTTTGAAAATAAGTGACCATACTCATAGTGTAAAATTGTTTGAAAATAAAGAACCATCATACCGGATCATAGTACAAAGTCATTGAAAATAAGTAATCATAATCAAAATTCGAAGTTGTTTGAAAATAAACAACCATCCTCTCGGATCATAGTACGAAGTTGTTTTAAAATAAGAGTTCATCAAAATAATCCTAGGTCATTTGAAACTAAACAACCATCATATATAATCAAAGTAGTACGAAGTCATAAAAATCTGATGCCTACAAGTCGTTTGAAAATAAACAAGTATCTCATCCGATGAATATTCAAAACCAATCTTAATCAAAGTAATTCAATGAATATTTAATGACTTAGTTTTTGAATATGAGACTAAATTGAAAAGAAAGTCATGCTTAAATATAAAGAATTCCAAACATTTTAAACACTTTGCACGAAATAAACGTTGCATAAAAAATTGAAATTTCAACCACCAAAAGATGAAAGGTCTCAAAGGGCTAAATAATCCATCATTAATATTGCAAAACCCCTTATTAATGCACATCGGGAAGTATATTGTCATGAGACACATCATATCAACTAGAAAAATCAAATAAACACAATCCCATAAGAGTCGCAAAGCATCGACCCCGAAAGATGGTTGTGAAAATACAACCTCAAAAACTTATTCATCCCTCAAATCGATTGACTTACACCTCATTCATGGATTTTGAGCTTGGAGGGCTTATTTATCTACCTATATCTATGATATATGGAGATATGCATAATAATATAAAATTCAATGAAATCAGATGTAATTCAATCAAATCATATTAGATGCAACCGTATAACCTACGTATTTATTTACATATATAGTAACTAGTGAGAAACAGACACTAACAACGCCTCTGTATCCGCTTTTTTAACTTTTATAATTTATATTTTTTTAATATTAAAATTCAAATAAACAATGTTATTAGTATATGTGTTTTATTATATGTATTTATATTTATTTAACTATCAAATTATATATATATATATATGTTTGTGTTTGTGCACTTTAGAGAAAAAAAACATTAAATTCTCTTTTAAAAGGAAAAATCAAAATAAAGATAAATATTGATATTGAGAATTTTTTTATGCGTATTATAACAATAATCAAATTGTATAAAACATATCATTCATAATTTTTCAATTTTAAAAAATTACAAATTTTATTTATTATTTTTTTATTTACGTATTCTTATCAAGATTAAAAAAAATAAAATAACTATCGTGAAAGTATTATAATTTATTTGATTTTCATAAGAAAAATAAAAATCGAATTACAATATGAAAGAAATAGAAAAGTAACAAAAAAAGGCATAATGAAAGTGGAAGAAAAAAATAAAAAATTGTTTGATGATCCAAAAACAAAAGGCTAAATAATTTATATATATTTATTTATATTATTTTGTTTTCCAGAATACTTAACCATCCGAAAATTTGTTTTCAAAACAAAACAAAACTATAATATCATTCTTAATTGTGGTAGTTGAAGGCTTAACGGGGTTAGTAATGTTAGAATTAATGGCTTAAACAAGAAAGGGGTGAATTGTTTGTCAAAAGATTTTTGAAAAGATTGGATAAGAATGAAGTTTTAACAACAATCACAAAAGAAGTAATCAAGGAAGCCAATCAAACAATGTAATTAAAACTGTTTGCAGAATTTCAATTGGTTAAAACTTCGTTGAAACCGGTTGTTTATGGTAGCAGCAAAAACAAAATCAAAACAAACAGTTTATAAGGAGTGAGAGAGATAGAGATTACACAATCAATTTATACTGGTTCACTCAACCATGAGCTACATCCAGTTCCCAGAACAACCACTGAGTTTCCACTAGTAATCAATCACAGATTAACATACACACAACCACAAAGAGGTGATCTTGATACCACAAGAACCACTCACCCTCTTTGCCTACACACAACCTTAGTCAAAACACCCTTTGACCTTACAGGTTTACACATTTTCCACAAGTTTATAAATGAGCAATTACAAGAATCAGAAAGGAACAAATTACACCTGGATTTACAGGAATCACAGAGCTCCTAAGATCAGACCTTGACCAATGCACAACTACTTAGCAATCTTGCAAAACTTTGATTTGAATCTCTTCTCAAAAACAATTTCAATTTCACTTTCTTGTGTATACTTGTTTTTTTTTTTAAATACAAAGAGAAGCCATATTTATAGTTCTTAAAATTAGCCGTTCTAGGAAGTCAATCATGAGCCAAAATAGTTTTAATCCAACTAGAAACAGATCCAACAGGTTTTTGAAAAGCTATTATGAAATGTGACAATTAACTGGTTGAATTGGTTGGACAGTTATTTAACCAAGTCAAAAACAGTTTTGAAAATCTTCAATCAAGCTAAGTGACAAACAACCGATTATATCGTGGTTTCAATCGGTTGTTTTTCTCTTTGCTTAGAAAAACACTTTTGTCTTTTAAAATAGATTGAACCAGCTTGTGCAGGGGACTAGGAATGATCTTTACAAGAATTATAAACACCCTAGACTAAGCTCAAACCAAAAGCAACACAGTTTTAACCTTCAACACAAATTTGAATCATCAAAGCTTCCGTGTTCTACAATCTCCCTCTATTTGATGGAGACAAATCCTTGAGATGCTTTTTGGAATGTTCTTGTTTAGAACCTTGTTTAACCTGCATTCACAAGCAAACATAGAAATGCAGGATAATCTATTCCAGTTAATCAGGCACCAAAAGCTAGTTTCCACTAGTTGATTTCCAGTGAGGAACATCAGCCAAATCAAGGTGATAAACCAGTCAAACATGCATAGGTGCAGCATAGAAAAATAATTGGTTATTTAGCACGAATAAGCGGTTAAAAAGTTGTATCAGAGTTTCATATTAAATCAAAACCAGTTATAGCAATGTTCAATCAAATGTGCAAAACAGAAATAGGTGTAGATATTAGAACATTACAACCCAAAAGCTCACTTCTCCCCCTATTTGTCTTCACAAATAGAAAGATAGAAGGATTAAAAAACAACATAAAAAGAAAAGAAATTGTTCATAAAAGTAAACCAACATTCCTTCCATATTGTAGGTCTAGGAGTTGGTTATGAACCTTTTCAATTTGTTCATCCAAGGTCTAGAACCTTGGATCCATATGTTGAAACCTTGATTCACACAGCTCATGAAGATTTCTCTGGTTCTCAGCAAAGTTATCCATTCGGTTTACCATGAGCCTCTCAAAAGGAGACATTGAAGTCATCATTTCTCCCATGTGATCAGTACTTGGATCAGCTCCATGTGTCTCAACAGCAGGTTCCTCCAGGTTTGTTGCAACTTCAGTTTCTTCATCATGAGTCCCACTTGGGCCAGCTTGGTCACCATCCTTGCTTACCCATCCCCCACCAATCTTGGTAAACCCCATTTTGCTTAGGGAACCACTATTGATCCAACTTGAAGGCTTTAAAATCTCATCCAGTTCTTCTTCAATATCTACTTCAAAATAATTTAGAAATTTAGAAATCAAAATGGCACAAGGATAGTGGAAGTCACTTAACCTTATGGCCTTTTGCATATGGTATTTAATTATGTGAATCTAGTTGAGCTTCACTTTGTTCATGATGCAGTAGATTAACAACAAGTCTTCTTCAAAGAGAGTAGAATGATTGCTCCCCCTTGGTGTGATAATCCAAGACACAATGAAGGCAATGAGCCTTTCACCAAGCTTCAATCCTCCCACAGAAAAATTTCTCACCTTTGAGAGAGGATTCTTGAGACAATTCTTGTAGAATTGCATTTTGTTAAATTCTTTTATCACTCCAAGATTGCCTTTGTTTATTCTTACTCTAGAAAACTTAAGCCCAGTTATGGTAGCCTACACATCATTGGTAATTACAATATCCACCCCCTTCACATGAGAGTTGAGAGTGTCACCATTGAATTGAAGGTTTGAGTAGAATACCTTCACTAAATATGGGTAGATGTTTCCAGAAAGTTCAAGGAATCTCTTCAGCCTTTGCTTCTTTAGAAGACTTTTCACCATAGTCAGATTTTGTTGCTTCATTCAGGTGAAAGAGGCAAGCTTTGAAGTGTTAACTATCTTCGTACTGGTTTCATGTAGGTACTTGTCTATCCATTCTGATTCTCCTGAAAAACCAGCCTTTTAGTTTTCCACCACTCCTTATTGCCTTGTCTTCATTCTTTTAGAGTATGGAGGTGTTGATGCTAGGGTTTAGGCAGAGAAAGATGAGAGCACACTGCAGAAACAAACTTAGAGCAAAGAGAAGAAAAAAAATATTGTTCTTGGTGAAAAATAGCAACTAATGGCCTCACATATATAACCAGAACATTCAGTCAAAGTTGGCATTTAGTGGGTTGTATTCAAAACTGAAACCATAAAGAAGTTCTGTCAGACATAACAGAAAGCACAGAAAACACATGCTAATTTGACCAAACTTAAAAGTAGTTTTAATTACCAAGATTTAGAAGAATATATTCCATGAAGAGAAGTTATTGCAGAGGGAATTTGCATTCAAGGTTGTAATTAAAGCATTGTTGACCACACACGTCACTAGGTTTGAACAAAAAATCAATTTAAAGCATATTGAATCAAAAAACAGATTTGACCAGTGCTGATAGAGTTGAAACAACTAGTTGTTTCATAGGAACAATCAGTTGAATTTCTGCAACAGTTTAAATATTTTGAAAAAGCCAAATGTTTTTAATAGACACTACAAAAAATTGTGTAAAAAGTGGCGATTTTAATATGATGGTTATTAATAACCGCTAGAAATTTTAGTATAATACGTCATTTGACTAACCGCCACAATTATCTTTCAAAATATGTCATTTTCAACTGTCACAATTATCCTTTAGAATAAAAACAAGCTTTCCTTCCCTCATTATTCCCAATTATTTTTGAAAATATTTTTTGATGGCAAATTCATGAAGCTCTTCTTAGAATCATGTGAAAAATGGTGCGGAAGCCATGGATGTGTATGTGCAAGATCCTCCTAAGAGCTATGGTGATCTTGAAGGTGCATGGTGTGTATGGAAGTTGGGAGGTTCGGCCAGCCCAATGAGAGGTGAAGGATGTGAAGATTAGAGCCTAGAAACTAGGTAGAAGCAAAGCTTGGCACAATATGGGCAGCATAACTTTACTCACAATAATCTTGCAAATACAAGGTGTAGGCTCCTCTTTTTATAGGCTAAAGAGGACCAGATTTGATGACCTAAATGCTACACAAATGTAAGCCAAATGAAATGGAAAATGTGAAGCACATGGGTGCACATGGCACATGGGTGCACATGGTCCTTTATTAGTAAAGGTTTCTAGAAACCTTTAGTTAATCAAGGTTAATGCTTCCTTAATTCTAATGTGCAGAAAAATAAACATTTGTCCACATGGCTATGCTATTTACACCCCAATTAAAGCTAAACTACACTTGTTGGGCCTTCACGGAATATGTGCTATTAGGCCTTTTTCCATTCATAGCTTGATCCAAGTCTTCTTGTTCTAAACGCTCTTGGCTTGGTCTTAGACGCTCCTAGCTTGGTCTTAGACGCTCCTAGCTTGATCTTAGACACTCCTAGCTTGATCTTTAGACGCTCCTAGCTTGGTCTTAGATGCTTGGCTTGGGTCTAGACGCTCTTGGCTTGGGCTCTAGACGCTCTTGACTTGGCTCTTGCCTTTCATGGAAGGTTGTGCTTGACCCTCTTCCATCATCCCCTCCCTTTTGAAAAGGATTTGTCCTCAAATCCAATGCTTTTGCTTCCTAGGGGATGGTTGTGGCTGGATGGTGTCCATCATCTCCTCCTTCTTTGAGAAGATCTATCCTCAGATCTTCAGACTTGATCTCGGATAGCAGCCTCTTGCTTCGCCAAAGCTTGTCCTCCTGGGTCAAACGTCCACCTATAGAAATAATCAAATAAGGCATAGGTGTTAGTTTGCAAATTAATTTTACTAGGTTGCCATTTTTGTTTTTCTTTTGGTTTTGGCAACCTTGGACAAAGTTTCTCTTTTATTGGTTGTGTGTGGTCTCTAATCATCTTATGTATTTTAAAATGTTCATTTGTGGTTACTTTCTCTTTAGGCATAAATCCTATAGGAGATGGTAACAACTTAAAAGGAGAAAGATGATTTGGGCCACACATAACTTTAAAAGTAGAAAAATAAGTAGTTTTGTGAACTACTTTATGGTATGTTTGCTCATCTCTAGAGTTGTGTGTGCATTTTATGAATATACTAGGCATAGTAGAAAGAGCTAGATTTTCAAATGTATTTTGACCATGCGTTTGAGGATGATAAGAATTTAAAGTGTGCAACTTAGTTGCAAGTTTTTTCCAAAGGAAATCTTCAAATCATGGTTTGCGAAATTTGAAGCTCTATTCAACACTATGCTTGAGGATAAACCATGAAGATGTAGCACTTCTCTAGAGAAGAGTTTATCCATAACCATGAAAATTGAATCAAAACCTTTTGTTGTCCTAAGGAGTTTTAATATGAAATTTGTATCTTCCCAAGGATCATTTGCAAAAGGTGAAGGAGTATAGAGTTCATGAGACATTGCCTTGGGTGTAGTTTGAAAACAAGAATTGTACCTAAGGTAATGTCTTTGAACTTCTTTTCTCATGGGGGACAAAAGTTTTCCTTTTAAAAGCTCTAGAGTTTTATCAACTCTAATTTGTCCCATGAGTTCTCCTTCATGAAGACTTTCTCTCTTCTGTGTAAGGATAGTCTCGTTGTTAAATAAAGGTGTGTGAAAATGTAAAATAAAGTCACATTGTCCATGTGACTTAGGAGAGTGGTGTATGTGTAGTTTTTGGGAGGTGTCATAGTAGAAAAAGGTCACACCTCCCATGTGACTTGTTTTTGGTGGGAATTTCAAATGAGTTTATTTGAAATTTCCCACCTATTTTTCAGCACCTTAGGCTATAAATAGAGGTGCTTCCTTTGTAAAATTCAGATTTGAATTCATCTAAAGAAACTATACTCAAAATTGGAGTGAGCATTTGGAGAGCTTTTGAGCTTCTACTCTAGTCTTATCTTGAAGGACCATGGTTTCCTCAAGTGGCGGCTTCCACACTCATCTAGGAGCATCCATACTTCTAGTGGCGTGATCATCCAACCTATCTTCCATCTTCATGAGCATTCTCTTCTCCTTCCTTTCTTCTCTTTCAATTACTCTTGTTGTCTTGTGTTCTTGAGCATTTTTTGGTTCGGCTGTCCTTAATTTTCCAGCACCTATGTTTTGGTTTTCTAAATTCTGTTCGGTACATTTGTTTGTGTTTTAATTCTGTTCGGTCTTCTCTTTTATAATTCCTTTGTTGATTCAATTTGACAATATTTGGTTCATCCAAATGAGTTTGGGAATTGGTACTTGTTTTGGTGAGTTCTTGACTTAGAACCATGATCCAACTTCTAAGAAAGTGCCTCTTTATTTTCCAGCTCAAGGTGATTCCTCAAAGTGTCAAGAATCTTGTTCTATGTGGCTATTGGAATCACATCATGTGGTATCATGAGTCTTAGGTTCATTCTTGTTTAATTGTTGAGTTGTGTGCACTTTATTTCAAGAGCTCTTTAATTTTTCTTGCAATTTAAGTTTCTGTTTTAGAATTTTAATTGAGTATTCTTGCTGTTTTTCTTTTGCTCCAAGTGTTTGTGGAAAGGTTTATGGCACTCATAATTCTTATGAGTATGGTTGCTCTTTTGGAATGGCATTATCCTTCCTAGAGTTTACCTTAAGCTTCCTTCCACTTGTTACCTCCTAAAACTATACAAGAGTATTTCAAAGCTTGGCCTTGCCCCTCATGGGATGGACTTGGGCTCTTTGGGCTTTGGCCTTCTTGGGCTTGGGCTTGGGCTTTGGGCTTGGGCCTCATCTTTATTTTATGTCTTCTTTTAATTTTGAGAAGACTAGAAGGAAGAACTTCAAATGTGAGGGTGGATGTCCTCTTCCTCCATTAATAAAAGCCTCCTTTATTTGATTCTCATCATAAGTGGACGGGACCGTTCAGGATAACCGAGGCGCTCGGGAACGGCGCCTACCGCTTAGAAACGTTGGAAGGAGGGGCGATTCCTCGCACCTGGAACGCCACGCACCTCAAGTTATATTACAGTTAAAAGCTTTGTAAGTAAAAACAAACACGAAGAGTTTGCAAGCTTTCTGTTAAAACAGTTTGAAGGGGGCACTCTTTTTTCCCTAAGGAGGGTTTTTAATGAGGCCACCCAATAAAGAAGAGTTTTCGAAGTTTAAAGTGTTTTAGATTGCATGCTTGTTGTTATTGCAAAAGTTTTGAAAAAAGAAAGACCTTGTCACTCGAATGTGATTTAAGGCGAGTTTTGAAGTTATGTCGCATGCTTTCTAAAAGGATTCTAAGTCCCCATCGTTTTTCGGCGATTGGCGGCATCAGTTAAAGTTAAAAGTCCTCATCGTCTTTCGGCGATCGGAGGCACCGACAATGTTTAAAAGACCTCAACGCCCTCGCGCGTCCTGAGGCGAGAAAGAGATAAAGACCTCCTCGCCGTCGAGCGAGTGCAGGCGAGAAAGAGTAAAAAGTCCTCAGTGCTTCCAGGGGAGAGAAGATGTAGCCTCTGGGGCAATGTAGAGGCACTAGTAAAAAGTCCTCAGTGCTTCCAGGGGAGAGAAGATGTAGCCTCTGGGGCAATGTAGAGGCACCAGTAAAAAGTCCTCAGTGTTTCCAGGGGAGAGAAGATGTAGCTGTTGGGGCAATGTAGAGGCACGAG
The DNA here is from genome assembly GCF_051622355.1 of Phaseolus vulgaris. Classification (NCBI taxonomy): domain Eukaryota; kingdom Viridiplantae; phylum Streptophyta; class Magnoliopsida; order Fabales; family Fabaceae; genus Phaseolus; species Phaseolus vulgaris. The sequence continues at coordinate 20,635,954 of NC_143501.1, read as the reverse complement.
TTAAAGACCTTCTCGCCGATGAGCGAGTTCAGGCGAGTTAAAGACCTTATCGTCGATGAGCGAGTTCAGGCGAGTTAAAGTGATGGAGGAGGGCCCAAGCTCACCACACGATGAAAGCCAAGCCTCCAAGACTAGATGGTCTAGCCTATGATGAGGAGCGTCTAGACTCAAAAAGGAGCGTCTATCCCATGAAGAGGAGCGCCTAGGCCATTATGAGGAGCGGCTACATAAGGAGCGTCTAGGCCATGATGAGGATTTCTTCTAGACTGTCTAGCTTCACATACACATGGGTCAAAGCTACGGTTTTGGGAAGAGAAGACCTTTGTAATTGTTACATAAAGGCCCATTAGGGGTGCTTAGTAATTAGAGTAGTGTAGAAAGCATATTTGTGTGAACATTCTAGAAAGACCATGGAGGGGGGGGGGGGGGGTGAGCATAAAAACTAGACACACCCCTCCCTATGTGCTCATTTGTGCACCCATGTGCCATGTGCACCCATGTGCTTCACATTTACATTTCATTTGGCTAGCATTAGGGTTGCATTATGGTCCTCCTTAGCCTATAAAAGGAGGAGCCTACACCTTGTATTTTAAAGTTTAATTGAGTAAGGTTATGCTGCCATTTTTGTGCACAAGCTTTACTTCTCCTAGAAATCTAGGCTCTAAACTTCAATCCTTCACCTTCTCCCTTGAGCTGGCCGAACCACTCAAACACCATACTCATCATGCACCTACAAGGCCAACACAACTCCTAGGAGGGTCTTGATCATCTCACCCATTGCTTCCGCACCTTATTTTCTACTTTGATTCAAGAAGAACACGTGAAAATGCCATCATTTGGTATCATGAGCTTTGGTTCTTCAAGATGAGTAGCTCCTTGTCTTTTCAATTTTCAGTTCTTCTTTATTTCATATTGTCATTTAAATTCCATACTTGTCTTGCTGTTTTTTTACTTTTTAAATTGTTCTTGGTGTGCTTATGGAAGATCCAACCGAAGCACAATTGTTCAATTGATCTTGAACAAATTCTGTGCAGCTTGTGATAGGATTCCTTACACCATTGAGTGACTGTTTTCTTTTAGGAATTTGAGTCCTTATTGCTTTCTTAATTTTGCTTCATTTTATGCTTTGAGTCTTTATTTTCTGAATCTATAAATGTTGTGTCAAGTCATGTGAATCCATATTTGTCAACAATTCTTAGTAGTCCTATTATTGGCTTGATTGTTTCTTGCTTTTGGGTCTCTTTAATTTGTTTGAATCTGCTGTTCTTTGATCCTTTGGTGCCTTTTTTTATTTTTAGTTTGAGTTCATATTGTGTTTAGATCATACACAATTCTATTTCACAAATTTCCATTGTGTCTAAACTTTGGTATCTTGCTGTTTTTGTTTCCAGTTTTCAGAGTCCCCTGTTTACACCTTCTCTGTTTTGGCTGTTTTAACCCAGAAAAATATTTCCACCCATAGGAAAATTCTGATTTTCTGGAAAATGCAAGTTTAAAGTGTTATAGAAAAGACAAAAAAAGAATTAGGTCAAAAGAAGCAACAGAAAAAAAATGATAAATCTTTTAAGATCAGAGTGCAAATCTGAAGCGCTCCAGCTGGCATAACCGAACACCAATTTTGCAAAATTTATTAAAAAAAAATGGTGCATCCGTTTTGAGTGAATCCAAAGCCAGATTTTAGATAAGATCCTGAATATCTTGCATAACAAATTTCAGAGCCAAATTCCAAAAATACAGATCACCATAAATCGGGGAACAAACACGTTTTCTGGCCTACAACATTTTCCAGTGGTGCTGTTTTTTTATTTGGTCATCTAATCTAGTGCTTTTCTGTAGGAATTCCTTTTGTGTGCCAACTTTTATTGAGTACCTTTAATTGTTTGCTTTAATTTCTTCAATCTCTTTCTAAGTTGTCATATTATAAATCCTTTTGGTGGTACTGTTTTCTTTCAATTAAATTTGTTTCTTGCTTTTGTTCCTTGACCTCTCTTTTTGGGTGCTGGAATTTAATTTCTCCCTTGGTGCTTATGTGCATGGAATTTGACTTGGTTTAAGGTTTAGCCCTTGTGAATAGGTGCTGGAAATTGGAGAATTAAAGCCAACATTCTAAGGAGGAGACAAAGTCAAAGCCGAAACAAACATTCTTGAAATAAACACTACAAACACTTGGAAGATCAACAATCAAAGACAACAAGGAAGTGCACTAATCAAAAGAGGATCAACAAAGGGAGTTCTCTTATTTCCTTTGCAACTTGGTTTATTGTTAATTACCTTGTTAATTACGTTTAGACGGTGAGTGTGTCTTCAAGGGCTCAAAGTGTCCAAGAAGCCTCACCTAGGGCCGAATAGTATAGCATTCTTGATTAGTAATTGTTACTTGTTTGTAATTGCCTTTTCTTTTGCTTAGTTAGTGACGTTTTGCATGGTTATTTTGTTTAGTTTGTGTTAAACCGACTACCTTTGTTGATTAGTAGCTTGCATTGTTTTCTTTCATTGAAAATTTGATTTCTCAACTTAATTGTGTTCTAAGTGGTTTACTAAGAGAAAGTTTTGTGTGAAGACATTGAGGGATAGTTTTTGGCTAAGGCAAAGGCTTGGTATTTAAGTAGTCCTTTGTGACTCACCTCCCTTACCTAGAAAACTACCTTCTTTGACTTTCCTAAGTTTTCTCAAGGTAAAATACTTGTATACACAAAGCTTTAGCCATGTCTTCTTCTTCTCATTCTACCAAGTCTATTGGAAGTGAATTAAAATCTTTAAAAACTCTTTTGAAAGAAGTTTCACAAACTGTGCAATCAATTGCTTATAGACAATTGGAGAGTGAGACTAAACTTAATGTTTTGACTAAAGCAAAGGATGAGAAGTCTCACATTCTAAAAAAATTACCTTCTCATGCATATATCTCTAAAGATCATGATTCTTTTGGGGAGGGAAGCATTAGAGTAAATGATTATTATCAAGCACCCCCTAGAAGACATAGAAGAGATAGAAAAGAACAAGAAAACCCAAGAGGGGTTAGGGTAGACCAACCCCATTTCCATGGAAAAGAAAATATAGAAGCATGCGTAGATTGGGAAATGAGGGTAGAAAAATTGTTTGCTTCCCATAAAGAAAGAAAGGAAAGAAAAACACAAAAGAAGAGAGGGGAAGTCGAAAGGGAAGCTAAAGAAAAAGAAAAGCATAAGAAGACCCTTGAAGAACAAAAGGCGTGGGAGAAGAGTGTTCCTTCCCACAAGGTCATTCAAAAAGACCAAAGATTTAAAAATACCTTTGAAAATATGTGTCTTGTTGAACAACCTCAAAGCCTTACCTTTTGTAAAAGAACACTTGCAAGCCTAAGTGAAAAAGAAGAGTCTTTAAAAGAAGCTTGCATAGATAAAAATGAAATAGATTATTTCTCATATGTGCTAGGATATCACCAAGTGAATGTCAAGTTTTTTATAAGCATCTACAAAAACAATTTTTTATGTGAAGTAGTGCCTAAAGAAACTTGTCATGTCTTATTGAGACAATCATTGCAAAGTGTACAAATCCTTATAAACAATGGTTGTCACAACGAGACTATCCTTACACATAAGAGAAAAAGTCTTCATGAAGGAGAACTCATGGGACAAATTAGAGTTGATAAAACTCTAGAGCTTTTAAAAGGAAAACTTTTGTCACCCATGAGAAAAGAAGTTCAAAGACATTACTTTAGGTATAACTTTTGTTTTCAAACTACACCTAAGGCAACGTCCCAAGAACTCTATACTCCTTCACCTTTTGTAAAAGATCCATGGGAAGACACACATTTCAAATTAGAGCTTCCTAGGACGACAAAAGGTCTTGATTCTTTCTTCATGGAAGTGGATAAACTCTTCTTAAGAAAAGTGACAAGCCTCCATGATTTATTTTCAAAAATAAGGGATAGAGCTCCAAAATTTGAAAGCATAGCTCTCCCTTCTATGCTTCACGAAATCATGAGGGACACCCACAATTCTTGGGATAAGAATCTTTTTCCTTTTATGCATGCATACAATGGAGTAGTCCACAAGATTACTCATATCTCTCCATTTGAAGTTGTATGTGAACATAGTCCTCTTGCCTTTTTAAAGTTGTCACCATTTCCTAAAGGGATTATGCCTAAAGAAAAAGTAACTACTGTTGGAAATTTTAGAAAACATAAGAGGATTAGAAGGCACCTACAACCATCAAAAGGGAAGCATTGTGAGAAGTTGACCAAAACAAGAGAAAAACAAAGATGGCAACTTCACACAATTAATTGTTCTCCAAATACTCACTCTAACTCCTTTGGTTTGTTTCAAGATTCTCATAGGTTGATATTTGATCCGGGAGGACACACCTTGACGAAGCAAGAGGCTGCTATCCGAGATCAAGTTAGCAAATCTGAGGATAGATCTTTTCCCGAAGGAGGAGATGATGGACACCATCCAGCCACAACAAGCCCCCTCAAAAGCAAAAGCTTTGGATTTGAGGACAAATCCTTTTCAAGAGGGAGGGGATGATGGAGGAGGGCCCAAGCTCACCACACGATGAAAGCCAAGCCTCCAAGACTAGACGGTCTAGCCTATGATGAGGAGCGTCTAGACTCAAAAAGGAGCGTCTAGCCCATGAAGAGGAGCGTCTAGGCCATTATGAGGAGCGGCTACATAAGGAGCGTCTAGGCCATGATGAGGATTCCTTCTAGACCGTCTAGCTTCACATACACATGGGTCAAAGCTACGGTTTTGGGAAGAGAAGACCTTTGTAATTGTTACATAAAGGCCCATTAGGGGTGCTTAGTAATTAGAGTAGTGTAGAAAGCATATTTGTGTGAACATTCTAGAAAGACCATGGAGGGGGGGTGAGCATAAAAACTAGACACACCCCTCCCCATGTGCTCATTTGTGCACCCATGTGCCATGTGCACCCATGTGCTTCACATTTACATTTCATTTGGCTAGCATTAGGGTTGCATTATGGTCCTCCTTAGCCTATAAAAGGAGGAGCCTACACCTTGTATTTTAAAGTTTAATTGAGTAAGGTTATGCTGCCATTTTTGTGCACAAGCTTTACTTCTCCTAGAAATCTAGGCTCTAAACTTCAATCCTTTCACCTTCTCCCTTGAGCTGGCCGAACCACTCAAACACCATACTCATCATGCACCTACAAGGCCAACACAACTCCTAGGAGGGTCTTGATCATCTCACCCATTGCTTCCGCACCTTATTTTCTACTTTGATTCAAGAAGAACACATGAAAATGCCATCATAAAGACCTTCTCGCCGATGAGCGAGTTCAGGCGAGTTAAAGACCTTCCCGCCGTCGAGCGAGTTCAGGCAAGATAAAATCCTTCTCGTCTCGAACGAGTTCAGGTACGGTGTGGAGGGTGGAAGAAGTTTAAAGGATAGCTAAGGTAGGTTCGAAGAGAACACTTAGCTATCCGGCTTACTGTTCTGAAAGTCAGGGAAGGTAGAGAAGGATCCGAAAGGCGCCTCTACCCCCAGATGAGGGAACAATGGCCAAGTTACGAAGGCAAGAGGAAGCTGGTATCGCCAAGACTCTTTGGCGATCAGAAGAAATTCAAGCGATGGCAAGAGTTAAGGCCCGTTTCGATGGAGCAGATCAGGTGAGCTATGCCTTAAGCTATCAGTTGGGTTAAAACGTGTTGTTTAGCAAATAGTTTTACGCTGAAGCTCGACTGCCTTAAAATTCACAAGTTATTAGAATGATATCGTTCGAAAGTTGATAGTTTGAAGCAGTTAGTAAACGGTTGCGCTCGCAGAATTACTAAGTCAATTTCGTGTAAGTGATTTTTTACAAGGAAAAGCAAGGCAAACAGAGAGATTGTAAGAAGAAGCAGAAAACTTCATAACACAGTGGTATCAGTTCGAAATACATATACCAAAAAGGGAAAGGTTATTACAAGTAAGTTGTGCAAGAGAAGAACAGAGGAATAAGTGGTGGAGGGAAGCAGCTAATCTTCAAAAGGAACGATCTTCCCATCCACCACTTCGTTGTTTAGTGACACCATGGAGAGGTCCAGATCAGGGTACTGGCAGGCAAATTGCTCCAGGGCGGCATCAAACCCAGCAGCGAGGATTTGAGCGGAGCTCAGCTCGAGCTCTTCAGTTTGCTTTTTGAGCCCCTCGGTCTGCTGTTCTAACTCATCAGCTCGTTTCTTTAGTTCTTCAGTTGTCTCACGAGCTTGAAGGAGGTCTTCAGCAACCTTCTTGTTTTCCGCCTGCGCCTGGGCCAGCTCTGCGGCGATCTTTTCATTCTCCTTTCTGGCTTCGGCGAGCTCAGCCACGGTGTCATCCCTCTCTTTCTCGACTTTTCCTAAGAGGACCTCCCGATCTACTGACCTCTTCTCAAGGCTCTCTACCTTGGCTGCATCTGCTTTGATCGATGCCTCCAGGTCAGCCACCTTGAGACGGTAGGGAACCAGTTTGCTCTCCAGCTCAATTTTCTCTTGAGCTAGGAGGTGCACCTTATGGCGCAGATCGGTGGCCTCCTTACGCGCCACCCTCAGCTCGGTGCTCATGGCGTCCTCCACTCTCGAATGATCGATCTCTGCCAGCATAAGGTTGCAAGACAACTTCTCCACCTCGATCCTTATTAGGCGATTCTCCTCTTGGAGCACGGAGATGTCGTCCTGAAGTTTCTTGCTGGAGCTCTCCACAGCTTTTGATATGATGGAGGGGAGGTCCTCTGCCATCATTCTGAGTTTGGCCGTGAAGGGTCCCCAGATCCCTTTAACCGCAAGGGGAAGATTTGCAACCGCTGTTGGTGGAGGCGCTGAAGGAGCCTGGTGCTGGCTCTCACCACCGCCCTCTTGGATTGGTTGTGGAATTGGAGCTTCTTGGCGTGGTGGTGACGTGGGGGACTCGGTGATGATGATTGGCGAGTTGTGAGCACCTTCATCCCCACATGGCGCAGCTTCGGTGATTGAGGCAGTTGAAGGAGGACCCTCTCCAGCGGATATGAATGGCGTGGAGGCGCTCGGAGGGTTCTCCATGAAGTTGGGCTCGATGGCCTCAACCGCAGGAAGTGCAGCCGCCAAGGGCACTGCTTGGACTGGCGGCGTTGGAGCTGGGGGAGAAGGTGGTGTTGGTGTTGGAAGAGGAGGTGGAACAGGTGGTGAAGAAGGTGCCACCCTTCTCCTTTTGGTGACCAGGCCATCCTCAGTTGCCTCATCGTCCTCTTCTTCATCTTCATGGACCACCTGAGGAGCTTTCCTCTTTGGCTTCCTTAAGATGAGTTTCTTGCGTTGTTGAGCGGGCAATGCTTCTGAAGGAGTTGGGCCTAGAGGGGGCGATCTGCCCTGAGCAGCGGCGATCTCCACTACTGAGTTGGGCACAGATTGGGAGCCCGACGCCAACCCGTGGGCTCGGGCGAGCGCCCTCAATTCAGCTAATTTGCCTTTACCCAGCATGAGATCTGCACAGTGCAAAAGCATACAAGTAAGCTCAAAGACAAAGGGAAAACATATGAGTAAGTGTGCGAATGAGACAAACAAATGGTGCAGGAGATAAAGACCAAGTCTAGTGCGCAGCAGACAGGACGCTCAGTAATAGATAACAGAGGTGCAACACAGGGCAAAAACTTAAAATGTTGAGGTAAGCACTAACCTATGCGAGCCTCGAGTTGGTCCTCGAAGAACTCGAAAGAGATGATCGAAGAGGTGAGAAAGGTGATGTTAGCGGCTGCCACACTCTTCCAGAAGAGGCATAGGTCCTTGTCCAACTCGCCCATGTTGTCGGGGCTTCTTGGCTTTCTGAAGCTTCCCTTGGAGTCTTTATTTCCCTTGTTTACCCAGTACAAGGGAAAGCCGTCGAGCAGCGAAGTGTCCTGGTCATTTTGGCGCACTTGGACGAATTTCCCTTTCCAATCCTTGTAAGATTGCTGGAAGATAGAAAGGATCGACCTCCCAGCAATTCCGTTCAGGCTCACCCAAAGGCGATCTCCAGGATTTTTGGCCTCGAACAGGAAGAGAAATACATCTACCGAGGCCGGTAGTCCCAAGTGCGCGCACATAATTTGAAACGCCCGCACGAAGGCCCAGCTGTTGGGATGAAGCTGGGCGGGGGCGATGTCGAGCTCGGTTAAGAGTTCCCGTTCGAAACGGGTAAGGGGAAACCAGAGTTTCACCTTCTTGAAGAGGGTGGTATACACAAAGCAGAACAACTCGCCGTTGTTCCCTTTGTCATCTGCGCAGACTGGCACGTCGGGGGGGCAAGGCAGCACCATCAGTTTTTCATCGTGCTCCTTGTGGAACGAAAGGTTGGGCTCGTCCCCTTTCTTCAATCGAAGCACCGCCAGAGCAGAGTTTACTGAAGAAGTCTCCTTCAGCAAAGTTGAGGTGGCCCATGGGTACAGCTTCTTGTAGTCTGGAGAGGGAATGGAGGCTCCTCCGGCGACTGGTGGAGTTGCCTGAGCAAGGTTGGGGCGAGAGGTTGCAGGCCTCTCAGCCTGGGAAGAGGGAGCACCAAGTGCTTGCGGTGGGTTATGCGCTTGGGATGGAGGGTTTCGCGACGAAGGAGGAGGATTCGCGGTGGTCTTTGTACGAGCCATCGCGGGAACTGCAAAGAAAAAAGGAAAAGAAGGATGAGCGAAGGTCGTAGAGGTCAACTTGATCGTGAATGAAGGATGAAAAACGAACGAACGAAGTTTCGTTGTGATGAAAGAAATGGAAGGCGAAGCCCTAAGTTACGAAAGGGGAGAAGAAGAAGAAACAACCCACAGCATATGCACCAGACAGTTAATGGATGATGCGAATCGGTTAAAATGCAGCAAACATCAACAGAAGAAGTAAAAGAGGTACCTTTCGATGATCGGATAAACGTTGAAAGAGGTTGGAGATCGAGAGAGTCGAAGAGCGTCGTGGGTTTGCAGAAGAAGACTCAGAGCGTTTCGAAGGCAGGAAGATGATGAAACAGTAAAAATAAAATGGGTTTAAGGGTTTTTCAAACGATTTTTGGAAGCGTAAACGACAACTAAAGATGACCGTTGATGAAGCCACGTGTCGAGCGATTCGAAAAGTGTTTGGTGGAGCGTCAGGAAAGCAGAAAGTACGAACGTTTGGAATTCTGCGCCAGCGCCACGTAGATCGGTAGTGACGTGACTTCTTTAGTCTTTTCGCTAGACAAGTCTTCGCTTAAGACTGGGGGGCTTGTGTACCGTCCTGGTAGTCGGAAGTGATGACGTGGCATCGAGCTATTATGTAGGCGTGTTGAGCAGGGCCCATGGCTGGCAGAAGGGAAGAAAGTCGGGGGGCTCGTGTGGTCGCCAATTATTAAGTTGGCGTGCCCCGGTCTCTAGCATACCTAAACCGGCGATCACCGGTTTAGGATGAAGTCGCCAGATGCGAACCCGCGACCACGTGGTGGTTAGAGATCGCCGAAACAAGGACATCGCCGAAGATGAAGTCAGATAGTCATTTCCTGGCTAGCCAGAGGATGAGGTCGGGAGACAGCATACCTGAACATACACGGTGAAGCAAGTAAAGTAGATCATGAAGGCGGCCGGCGAGACCACAGGGAAGGTGTGTACGAGGGCACCCGAACTCGCCACTCAGAAGAGATCACGCTCCAAGGCAGCTATGCATTGAGTTGTGTCATGCATAAGTAACTTAGCCAAAAGCCTGAAGAGTAAGAAGTGGCGCCCAAGTCAAGGATGCTCCAGATGGTGACACGTGTACAGCTGGATGCGAGCCACGTGTCCAGATGTGTAACTGTCTGGAGAGAGAAAGTGCGCAGGTATATAAGAGATTCTAACGAACTTCTGAGGTACGCACGTTTAGATTACTTCTTTACGCTTGCGAGTTTTGAGTACTCTGAGAGAGAATTTTGCGCGGTTCCTTAGAGTTCTTGAGTTTTCTCTTAGTATTTGGTGGTTCAGTCGCTGACTTGGGCGTCGGAGCGTGATCGGCCGCAGCGGCGCCGTTCTGTCTTTTGCAGGATTCTTGAGGTGAATCACGGTGAAGGACGGAGGCTAACACGGCGCAGAGGTCGATCCAGGTTTGACGAGGCAAGGTTCTTGCGTCCCGGTCAACAGGCAGGATCACTTATAAAAAACTTGACATTCACTTGGTGATATTCTAGCACATATGAGAAATAATCTATTTCATTTTTATCTATGCAAGTTTCTTTTAAAGACCTTCTTTTTCATTTAGGCTTGCAAGTGTTCCTTTACAAAAGGTAAGGCTTTGAGGTTGTTCAACAAGACACATATTTTCAAAGGTATTTTTAAATCTTTGGTCTTGTTGAATGACCTTGTGGGAAGGAACACTCTTCTCCCACGCCTTTTGTTCTTCAAGAGTCTTCTCATGCTTTTCTTTTTCTTTAGCTTCCCTTTCGACTTCCCCTCTCTTCTTTCGTATTTTTCTTTCTATTCTTTCTTTATGGGAAGCAAACAATTTTTCTACCCTCATTTCCCAATCTAGGCAAGCTTCTATATTTTCTTTTCCATGGAAATGGGGTTGGTCTACCCTAACCTCTCTTGTGTTTTCTTGTTCTTTTCTATCTCTTCTATGTCTTTTAGGGGATGCTTGATAATAATCATTTACTCTAATGCTTCCCTCCCCAAAAGAATAATTATCTTTATAGATATATGCATGAGAAGGTAATGTTTTTAGAATGTGAGACTTCTCATCCTTTGCTTTAGTCAAAACATTAAGTTTAGTCTCACTCTCCAATTGTCTATATGCAATTGATTGCACAGTTTGTGAAACTTCTTTCAAAAGAGTTTTTAAAGTTTTTAATTCACTTCCAATAGACTTTGTAGAATGAGAAGAAGAAGACATGGCTAAAGCTTTGTGTATACAAGTATTTTACCTTGAGAAAATTTAGGAAAGTCAAAGAAGGTAGTTTTCCAGGTAAGGGAGGTGAGTCATAAAGGACTACTTAAATACCAAGCCTTTGCCTTAGCCAAAAACGATCCCTCAATGTCTTCACACAAAGCTTTCTCTTAGTAAATCACTTAGAACAGAATTAAGTTGAGAAATCAAATGCAAGAAAACAATGCAAGCTAACTAATTAACAAAGCTTAAACAAGACAACCACACATGCAAAGCGTAACTAATTAAGCAAGTAATGTAATTAAAAAAAATTAACAATTGCTAATTAAAAACTCTACACTAGTCGGCCCTAGGTGAGGCTTCTTGGACACTTGGAGCCCTTGAAGACACACTCACCGTCTAATCACGTAATTAAAGAAGTAATTAACACAAACTAAGTTGCCAAGAAATTAAGAAAACTCCCTTTGTTGATCCTCTTTTTGCTATTGGCACTTCCTTGGTTGTCTTTGCTTGTTGGGCACTCCAAGTGTTTGTGGTGTTTTGAGAAGTGTTTGATTCTGCCTTTGTCTTTGTTCCCCTTAGAATGAAGGTCTTAATTCTCCAACCAATTCCAGCACCTATCAAGAAGACTAGACCTTACCCAAGTCAAATTTCCAATCAATTAAGCACCAAAAGAGAATAAATTCCAGCACCAAATTTAGAGGCCAAAGAATAAAAGCAAGAAACAATTTAATTGAAGAAAACAGTACCACACAAATGGAGTTAGATTGTGACAACTAGAAAGAGTTCCAAGAATATTAGACAAGCAAATAAAGGTACTCAAATAAAGGTAGGCACACAAAAGAATCCTAAGAATAGCACTAGAATTAGATTACAAAATAAAAAACAGCACCACTGGAAAATTGTTGTGGGTCAGAGAACGTGTTTTTCCCCAATTTATGCTGAGCTTCCCTTTTGGAATTTGCCTCTGAAAATTTATATGCAAGATATTCAAGATCTTAACTAAAATCTGGCTTTGGAATCACTCCAAACGCATCAGCCATTTTTTTTTAAATAAGTTTTTCAATTTCAGTGTTCAGTTACGCCAACTGTAGCGCCCAGATTTGCACACTGATTTTAAAATATTTATCATTTTTTTCTATTGACTCTTTTGAGCTGATTCTTTTTTTGTCTTTTCTGTAACAGCCTAATCTTGCATATTCCAGAGAATCAAAAATTTCCTATGAGTGAAAATAATTTTCTGGAACAAAACAACCAGCACAGAGAATGTAAAACAGGGGATTCTGGAAAAAACTGGAAACAAAAATAGCAAGAGACCAAAATTTAAGCACAATGGAGTTTGTGAAATAGAATTTGTGTAGGATCTAAACACAAATATGAACTCAAACTAAAAATAAAATGCACCAAAAGATCAATATCACAGCAGTTTCAAAGCAATTAAAGATACCCAAAATCAAGAAACAATCAAGCCAAATAAAGGACTACTAAGAATTGTTGACATTGTGGATGAACATGACTTGACAAAACATATATGGATTCAGAAATTAAAGACTCAAAAGCATAATAAGAAAGCAATAAAGACTCAAATTCCTAAAAGAAAAACAGCCACTCAAGGTGTATGGAATCCTATCACAATTTGCACAAGAATTGTTCAAGATCAATTGAACAAAGTGCACCGGTTGGATCTTCCAAATAGCACACCAAAACAAATTAAAATGTAAAAAACAGCAAGACAATTATGGAAATAAGATGAACAACATGAAATAAAGAAGAACTAAAAATGAAAAGACCAAGAACAACTCATCTTGAAGAACCTAAGCTCATGATACCAAATGATGGCAAATTCATGAAGCTCTTCTTAGAATCATGTGAAAAATGGTGCGGAAGCCATGGATGTGTATGTGCAAGATCCTCCTAAGAGCTATGGTGATCTTGAAGGTGCATGGTGTGTATGGAAGTTGGGAGGTTCGGCCAGCCCAATGAGAGGTGAAGGATGTGAAGATTAGAGCCTAGAAACTAGGTAGAAGCAAAGCTTGGCACAATATGGACAGCATAACTTTACTCATAATAATCTTGCAAATACAAGGTGTAGGCTCCTCTTTTTATAGGCTAAAGAGAACCAGATTTGATGACCTAAATGCTACACAAATGTAAGCCAAATGAAATGGAAAATGTGAAGCACATGGGTGCACATGGCACATGGGTGCACATGGTTCTTTATTAGTAAAGGTTTCTAGAAACCTTTAGTTAATCAGGTTTAGGGTTTAGCAATAATCAGGTTGTCAGAGGCCATGGCACGATGTCATTTGAGTTAGAATATGTGGCCTTTAAACAAGAGAGGGGTGAATTGATTTTAAAGAATTTTCGAAATCTTTTGAAGGTTTAATGAAATTTTGTGTATAAATCCGTAACAGGAATCAAGTTAGCTTAGAACATCATCAATTATACAGCAAAGCGACAAAAAAACAAACAGTTGTTTCTTTGAAACAATCGGTTGTTTATATCAGTTGAAATATCAAACAACTTAAAACAGAATTTAAAGGAGATCAGGGTAAGAGAGAATAACACAAACAGTTTATACTGGTTCACTCTTAAGCCAAGAGCTACATCCAGTCCTCAGAAACAACTGAGTAAACCACTATGTAATCAAACCCAAAAATATTTGGGTAGGGAGGATTCACTTATCATGGTTCTTGCTAATTCTTTGATGGAAGAGGGCCAAGCACAACCTCACATAAGAAGACAAGAGCCAAAGACATGAGCATCCAAAGCCAAACCAAGAGCGTCTAGGGCATAGGGAGGAGTGTCTAGGACAAAGGGAGGAGCGTCTAGGCCAAGCGAATCCATGAAGATTTGTATATGCTACATGAAGGCCCATTAAGGGTAGCTTAGTATTAGTGTAGTGTAAATAGCATAAACTTGAATCCATGAGGCTTGACCTAGATTTGCTAAAGATTTGGTCACATTCTAGAAGGTTTCCCCACTAGGCCGGCCATGTGCTCCATGTGATGTAATTTGCATTTCATTTTGATTAGCATTAGGGTAGCATTATGGTCCTCCTTAGCCTATAAAAGGAGGAGCCAACACCTTGTATTTTGGGAAGACTATTTTGAGTAAAGTAATGTTGCCCAAGTGCCATTCAAATTACTCCCTTGCCAAATTCTCTCTAGAATTAGGTTTTTAGTCTTCAACCTTCACCCCCAAATGGAGATGGTCAAACCACTCCAACCCTCACTATTCCTCATGCACCTTCAAGGCCACCACACATCTTAGGAGGGCCTTGTTCCACTCTCCTCCACTAAGCTTCCGCAACCATCTTCACCAAAATCAAAGAAGAGCTCATAGGAATGCCATCATTTGGTATCAGAGTTATGGTTCTTCAAAGATGAGTATCTCTTTGCAATTTTATTTTTTAGTTCTTCTTATTTCCAAGTTGTTCATCTTGTCTTGCTGTTTTTATGATTTTAATATGATTTGAATGCTTTTCTATTCAATTCAATCGGTAGTTTTTGTTTAATTGTGCTTGAACATCTTATTTCAATTTTGTGTAGGATTCTTGATACTTTGTGTTGCTGTTTTTATTTTTAGGTTGCTTGAGTCTTGATTGCAATTTCATTCGGTTCATATTAATGTGTTGAGTCATTTTATTTTATGAATCTATAAGTTGTGTCTAAGTCATGTGTTTCCAAATTGTCAACAAATCCTAGTAGTACTTTTCTTAGTTTATTTGTTTCTTGTTTTTGATTTAAATGCTTGATCTGAAATCTGCTGTGTTTTGATCCTTTGGTGCTTTTTATTTTTTGTTTGAGTTCATATTTGTGTGTTAGATCCACACAAATTCTTTTACACTAATTCCATTGTGTTTTTGTTGGTATATCTTTCTGTTTTTGTTTCCAGATTTTCAGAATCCTCTGTTTTCCACCATTCTATTTTGGCTGATTTTGCTTATGAAAAGTAAATGCAACATAAGAAAATTCTGAGCCTCTGGATTTTACTAGATTGAGGTGTTAGAGAAAGGAAAAAAAAAGAATCAGTTGAAAAACAGAAATAGAAAAAAAAAGATAAATATTACAAAAAAAGTGTGCAAATCTGACGCTACAACTGGCGGTTCTGAGCACGGATTTTAAAAAATTATTAAAATTAAATGGTGCATGCGTTTGGAGTGAAACCAACGCCAAAACTTTGTTGAGATCTTGATTTGTTTGAATATCAATTTTCAGAAGCAAATATTAAAAGGCCAGCTCAGCATAAATCTGTGAAAATCACGCATTCTAGACCACAACAATTTGTTTCAGTGGTGCTGTTTTTTTGGTTTTTAAATCAAATCTAGTGCTATTCCATAGGTTCTATTTTGTGTGCCATCCTTTCTTTGAGTACCTTTTTTATTTGATTTTCTAATATTCTTTTGAACTCTTTCTAAGTTGTGTCACATTTAATTCCATTTGTGTGGTATTGTTTTTCAAACTAATTTGTTTCTTGCTTTATTTCTTTGACCTCTAAGCTTGGTGGTGGATTAATTATCAATTGGTACTTGATTGAGTGGGAATTGACTTGAGAGGAGTCTAGTTTGCTTAATAGGTGCTGGATTGAAGAATTAATCACCTGATCCTAAGAGGATCAAAGGCAAGGGGCAGAAACAAACACATTCTAAATACACCACATACATTGGAAGGCCCAACAAAGGAAGTGCAAATAGAAAATCCACAAAGGGAGTTCCATCTAATTTCTTTGCAACTTAACTCTTGTTAATTACTTTTAAATTACGCAATTAGACGGTGAGTGTGTCTTCAAGGGCTCCAAGTGTCCAAGAAGCCTCACCTAGGGCCGACTAGCTTAAAACTATCTAGCTTAATTTTTTTTTGTTAATTGTTTTACTTACATCAATTACCTTAGTTAGCTACGCTTATTCTGCTTTGTTATTGTATTGTTTAAGCTTTGCTAATTTTGCTTGGGTTGTAGATAACTTGCATTGTTTCTTGCATTAAAAATTTGATTTCTCAACCTCATTGTGTTTAAGTTGTTTACCAAGAGAAAGATTTGTGTGAAGATTTTGAGGGATAGTTTTTGGCTAAGGCAAGACTTGGTATTTAAGTAGTCCATTGTGACTCACCTCTCTTACCTGGAAAACTACCTTCTTTAACTTCCCTCATTTTTCTCAAAGTAAAACATTTTTATACACAGAGCTCTAGTCATGTCTTCTCATTCTTCTAAGTCTATTGAAAGTGATGTAAAGTCCATGAAATCTCTTTTAAAACAACTTGCAAAGGACGTACAACTCATTTCATATAGACAATTGGAAAATGAGTCTAAAATCAATGAGTTAGCTAGAACAAAGGAAGAGGAATCCCAAAATTCAAAAAAATCCAATAACCATGCATCTCTTTCACAAATCCAAGAATCTCTAGGGGAGGGAAGCCTTAGAATCCATGATTACTACCAACCACCCCCTAGGAGAAATAGAAGAAGAGAGGAAGAGAGCCCAAGGGAAGTAAGGGTAGTCCTACCCCATTTCTATGGTAAGGAAGATGTAGAGGTATACCTAGATTGGGAGATGAAAGTAGAGCAACTCTTTGCTTGCCATAGGGGGAGTGAAGAAAGGAAGGTACCCTTAGCAACCCTTAGTTTCCAAAGTAATGCCATGTATTGGTGGACCTCTCTAGAGAGAGATAAACGTCTTCATAGGGAGCCTCCCATAGAGTATTGGAATGACCTTAGGGGAGACCTAAGACGTCGCCACATACCTTCCTACTACCATAGGGAGTTAATGGACAAGCTCCAAAGACTCCAACAAAAGAACATGAGTGTGGAAGAGTATAGGCAGAAAATGGAGCTCTACATGATGAGAGCATCCATTAGAGAGGAAGAGATCACCACCATATCTAGGTTTCTAAGTGGGCTCAACCTTGAGATAAGGGATAGAGTTGAACTTCTGCCCTACCAAGACTTGAATGACTTGGTTCAACTTTGCATTAAAGTTGAACAACAAAATTTGTGCAAAACTTCAAGTCAAAGGGTGGGTTCTTACTCAAACTTTTATCCTAAGAAAGACTTTAAAAGGGAAGGTAGCACATCTAGAGAAGAACCCAAAGAAACTACCAAGCCCTTAGCAAAAGATGCCTCCACCCCACCCATCCGTGCTAGGGACACCAAGTGTTTTAAGTGTTTTGGAAGAGGACATGTGCAAGCACAATGTCCAAACCAAAGAGCTTTGTTCTTAAAAGGAAAAGATGAGTACACTAGTGGTGAGGATGAACCTAGTACAAAAGAAAAGGAAAAAGGGGAAGGAGAGAGGATAAATCCTTTGGAGGGGGACTTATTGATGATTCAAAGAATCCTCCACAATCAACCTAGTGCATCCATCGAGACACAACGAGAGAACATCTTTCATACTAGATGCAATGTTTTAGAAAATATATGCTCTCTCATTGTGGATGGTGGATCATGTTGCAATTGTTGTAGCACTAGATTGGTTGAGAAACTAAATCTACAAGTAGTTCCTCATCCAAAACCTTACAATTTACAATGGACCAATGAGAATGGGGAACTACGTGTAGACAAACAAGTGGAAATCAAGTTCTCTATAGGTAGCTACAAAGACAAAGTTTTATGTGATGTAGTACCTATGGAAGCTTATCACATCTTATTAGGTAGACCATGGCAATTTGATAAGAAAACCTTGCATGATGGTCTAACTAACGAGATTTCCTTCATCCACAAGCACAAAAAGTTTGTACTTAGCCCTTTACCACATTCCCAAGTGGTAAAAGACCAAATACAAATGAAACATAAGAGGGATGAAGAGAAAATAGAAAAAGAGAAAACCCTTGGGAAACAAAAGGCGTGGGAGAAGAGTGTTCCTTCCCACAAGGTCATTCAACAAGACAATGAAATTAAAAATACCTTTGAAAACATGTTTCTTGTTGAAAAACCTAGCCTTACCTCTTGTAAAGAACACTTGCAAGCTTGGTAAAAAAAGAAGAATCCTTAAAAGAGGCTTGCATAGATAAAAATGTAGTGGATTATTTCTCATATGTGCTAAGATATCATCAAGTGAAGGTCAAGTTATTTATAGGCATCTACAAAGACAAATTTTTATGTGAGGTAGTGCCTAAAGAAACATGTCATGTTTTATTGAGACAACCATTGCCAAGTGTACAAATTCTCATAAACAATGGTTGTAACAACGAGACTATCTTTACACATAAGAGAAAAACTCTTCATGAAGGAGAACTCATGGGCCAAATTGGAGTTGATAAAACTCTAGAGCTTTTAAAAGGAAAACTTTTGTCAGCCATGAGAAAAGAGGATCAAAGACATTACCTTAGGTACAATTCTTGTTTTAAAACTACACCTAAGGCAATGTCTCAAGAACTCTATACTCCTTTACCTTTTTCAAATGATCCTTGGGAAGACACAAGCCTAAATTTCATATTAGAGCTTCCTAGGACAACAAAAGGTTTTGATTCTTTTTTCATGGATGTGGATAAACTCTTCCTTAGAAAAGTAACAAGTCTCCATGATTTATCTTCAAAAATAGTGATGGATAGAGCTCCAAAATTTGAAAACATAGTTCTTCCTACGATGCTTCGAGAAATCATGAGAGACAACCACAATTCTTGGGATGAGTATCCTTTTCCTTTTGAGCATGCATACAATGGAGTAGTCCACAAGATTACTCATATTTCTACATTTGAAGTTGTATGTGAACATAGTCCTCTTTCCCTTTTAAAGTTGTTACCACCTCCTAAAGAAATTATGCCTAAGGAAAAAGTAACTACTATTGTAAATTTTACAAAACATAAGAAGATTAGAGAACACATACAACCATCAAAAGAGAAATATTGCGAAAAGTTGCCAAAGACAAAAGAAAAAAAAATGGCAACTTCATACAATTGCGTTTTCTCCAATTGCTCACATTAACTCCTTTGCTTTGTTTCAAGATTCCCATAGATGGACATTTAATCTGGGAGGACAAACCTTGACGAAGCAAAAGGCTGCTATTCGAGATCAAGTCTGTAGATCTAAGGATAGATCTTCTCAAGAATGAGGAGATGATGGACACCATCCAGCCACATTCATCCCCCTAGTTGAAGAAAAAGCATTGGATTTGAGGACAAATCCTTTTCAAGAGGGAGGATGATGGAAGAGGGCCAAGCACAACCTTTCAAGAAAAGCAAGAGCCAAGTCAAGAACGTCCAAGATCAAGCTAGGAGCGTCTAAGACCAAGCTAGGAACGTCTAGGACCAAGCTAGGAGCGTCTAGGACAAGAAGACTTGGATCAAAGCTTTGAATGGGAGAGTGGCTTACTAGCACAAATTCCGTGAAGGCCCAACAAGTGTAGTTTAGCTTTAATTGGGGTGTAAATAGCATAGCCATGTGGACAAATGTTTACTTTTCTGCACATTAGAATTAAGGAAGCATTAACCTTGATTAGCTAAAGGTTTCTAGAAGCCTTTACTAATAAAGGACCATGTGCACCCATGTGCCATGTGCACCCATGTGCTTCACATTTTCCATTTCATTTGGTTTACATTTTTGTAGCATTTAGGTCATCAAATATGGTCCTCTTTAGCCTATAAAAAGAAGAGCCTACACCTTGTATTTTTAAGATTAATGTGAGTAAAGTTATGCTGCCAACATTGTGCCATACTTTGCTTCTCCCTAGTTTCTAGGTTCTAATCTTCACATCCTTCACCTCTCATT
This sequence comes from Phaseolus vulgaris, assembly GCF_051622355.1. Taxonomy (NCBI): domain Eukaryota; kingdom Viridiplantae; phylum Streptophyta; class Magnoliopsida; order Fabales; family Fabaceae; genus Phaseolus; species Phaseolus vulgaris. The sequence goes on along the minus strand of NC_143501.1, from coordinate 20,616,474 downwards.
GGGCTGGCCGAACCTCCCTACTTCCATACACACCATGCACCTTCAAGATCACCATAGCTCTTAGGAGGATCTTGCACATTACATCCATTGCTTCCGCACCAATTTTCACATGATTCCTAGAAGAGCTTCATGATTTTGCCATCATTTGGTATCATGAGCATAGGTTCTTCAAAGATGAGTAGTTCTTGGTCTTTTCATTTTGAGTTCTTCTTTATTTCATGTTGCTCATCTTGTTTCCATAATTGTCTTGCTGTTTTTTAAATTTTAATTTGTTTGGTGTGCTATTTGGAAGATCCAACCGGTGCACTTTGTTCAATTGATCTTGAACAATCCTTGTGCAATTTGTGATAGGATTCCATACACCTTGAGTTGCTCTTTTTTATTTTAGGCATTTGAGTCTTTATTGCACTTTTATTTGGTTGATTTTATGCTCTTTGAGTCTTTTAATTTTTGAATCCATATATGTTTTGTCAAGTCATGTTCATCCACAATGTCATCAATTCCTAGTAGTCCTTTGTTTGGTTTGATTGTTTCTTGATTTTGGTCTAAATATTTGTTTTGAATCTGCTGTGATTTTGATCTTTTGGTGCCTTTTATTTTTAGCTTGAGTTCATATTTGTGTTTAGATCTTACACAAATTCCTTTTCATTAATTCCATTGTTTTTAAATTTTGGTATCTTGCTGTTTTTGTTTCCAGTTTTCCAGAATCCCCTGTTTTACTTCTCTGTGCTGGCTGTTTTGTTTGAGAAAATTATATTCACTCATAGGAAATTTCTGAATCTCTGGAATATGCAAGATTGAGGTGTTACAGAAAAGACAAAAAAAAAAATCAGCTCAAAAGAGTCAATAGAAAAAAAATGATAAATATTTTAAAATCAGTGTGCAAATCTGGGCGCTACAGTTGGCGTAACTGAACACTGAAATTGAAAACTTTATTAAAAAAAAATGGTTCATGCGTTTGGAGTGATTCCAACGCCAGATTTTAGCTAAGATCTTGAATATTTTGCATATCAATTTTCAGAACCAAATCTAAAAAGCACAGCTCAGCATAAATTGGGGAAAAACACGTTCTCTGGCCCACAACATTTTCCATTGGTGCTGTTTTTTATTTTTGAAATCTATTCTAGTGCTATTCTTAGGATTCATTTTGTGTGCTACCTTTATTTGAGTACCTTTATTTGCTTGTCTAATATTTCTTGGACCTCTTTCTAGTTGTCACAATCTAACTCCATTTGTGTGGTACTGTTTTCTTCAATTAAATTGTTTCTTGCTTTTATTCTTTGGCCTCTAAATTTGGTGCTAGAATTTACTCTCTTTTGGTGCTTAATTGAGTGGAAAATTTGACTTGGGTAAGGTCTAGTCTTCTTGATAGGTGCTGGAATTGGAGAATTAAGACCTTAATTCTAAGGGGAACAAAGACAAAGGCAGAATCAAACACTTCTCAAAACACCACAAACACTTGGAGGGCCCAACAAGAAAAGACAACCAAGGAAGTGCCAATAGCAAAAAGAGGATCAACAAAGGGAGTTTTCTTAATTTCTTTGCAACTTAATTTGTGTTAATTACTTCTTTCATTACGTGATTAGACGGTGAGTGTGTCTTCAAGGGCTCCAAGTGTCCAAGAAGCCTCACCTAGGGCCGACTAGTGTAGAGTTTTATAATTAGCAATTGTTCTTTGTTTTAACCGCACTTCCTAGCATAATTAGCTACGCTTTTCATGTATGTTGCCTTGTTTAAGCTTTGTTAATTCGTCTAGCTTGGTTAATTAGTTAGCTTGCATTGTTTTCTTGCATTAAAATATGTTTTCTCAACTTAATTGTGTTCTAAGTGATTTACTAAGAGAAAGCTTTGTGTGAAGACATTGAGGGATAGCTTTTGGCAAGGCAAAGGCTTGGTATTTAAGTAGTCCTTTGTGACTCACCTCCCTTACCTGGAAAACTACCTTCTTTGACTTTCCTAAGTTTTCTCAAGGTAAAATACTTGTATACTCAAAGCTCTAGCCATGTCTTCTTCTTCTCATTCTACAAAGTCTATTGGAAGTGAATTAAAATCTTTAAAAACACTTTTGAAAGAAGTTTCACAAACTGTGCAATCAATTGCATATAGACAATTGGAGAGTGATTCTAAACTTAATGTTTTGACTAAAGCAAAGGATGAGAAGTCTCACATTCTAAAAAAATTACCTTCTCATGCATATATCTTTAAAGATCATGATTCTTTTAGGGAGGGAAGCATTAGAGTAAATGATTATTATCAAGCACCCCCTAGAAGACATAGAAGAGATAGAAAAGAACAAGAAAACCCAAGAGAGGTTAGGGTAGACCAACCCCATTTCCATGGAAAATAAAATATAGAAGCTTGCCTAGATTGGGAAATGAGGGTAGAAAAATTGTTTGCTTCCCATAAAGAAAGAAAGGAAAGAAAAATACAAAAGAAGAGAGGGGAAGTCGAAAGGGAAGCTAAAGAAAAAGAAGAAAAAGAAAAGCATGAGAAGACCCTTGAAGAACAAAAGGCGTGGGAGAAGAGTGTTCCTTCCCACAAGGTCATTCAACAAGACCAAAGATTTAAAAATACCTTTGAAAATATGTGTCTTGTTGAACAACCTCAAAGCCTTACCTTTTGTAAAGGAACACTTGCAAGCCTAAGTGAAAAAGAAGAGTCTTTAAAAGAAGCTTGCATAGATAAAAATGAAATAGATTATTTTTCATATGTGCTAGGATATCACTAAGTGAATGTCAAGTTTTTTTATAAGCATCTACAAAAACAAATTTTTATGTGAAGTAGGGCCTAAAGAAACTTGTCATGTCTTGTTGAGACAACCATTGCAAAGTGTACAAATACTTATAAACAATGGTTGTCACAACGAGACTACCCTTACACATAAGAGAAAAAGTCTTCATGAAGGAGAACTCATGGGACAAATTAGAGTTGATAAAACTCTAGAGCTTTTAAAAGGAAAACTTTTGTCCCCCATGAGAAAAGAAGTTCAAAGACATTACCTTAGGTACAATTCTTGTTTTCAAAATACACCTAAGGCAATGTCTCATGAACTCTATACTCCTTCACCTTTTGCAAATGATCCTTGGGAAGATACAAATTTCATATTAAAACTCCCTAGGACAACAAAAGGTTTTGATTCAATCTTCATGGTTATGGATAAACTCTTCTCTAGAGAAGTGCTACATCTTCATGGTTTATCCTCAAGCATAGTGTTGGATAGAGCTCCATTTTGCAAACCATGATTTGAGGATTCTCTTTGGAAAACTTGCAACTAAGTTGTACACCTTAAATTCTTATCATCCTCAAAGGCATGGTCAAAATACATTTGAAAATCTAGCTCTTTCTACTATGCCTAGAATAATCGTAAAAGACAAGCACAACTCTAGAGATGAGCATACATACCATAAAGTAGTTCACAAAACTACTTATATTTCTACTTTTGAGGTCATATGTGGACTAAATCATCTTTCCCCTTTTAAGTTGTTACCATCTTCTATAGGATTTATGCCTAAAGAGAAAGTAACCACAAATGAACATTTTCAAATAAATGAGATGATTATAGAACACATACAACCATCAAAAGAGAAAACACCTCTGCTTAGTGAAATTAATTTTCAAGCTAACTTACTGAAATTAATTTTCAAGCTAACACCTCTGCTTTATTTGATGATTTCCTAGTTCTCAAAGCAAGAGGCTGCTATCCGATATCAAGTCTGAAGATCTGAGGATAGATCTTCTCAAGAAGGAGGAGATGATGGACACCATCCAGCCACAGCCATCCCCCTAGGAAGCAAAAGCATTGGATTTGAGGACAAATCCTTTTCAAGAGGGAGGGGATGATGGAAGAGGGCCAAGCACAACCTTTCATGAAAAGCAAGAGCCAAGTCAAGAACGTCCAAGATCAAGCTAGGAGCGTCTAAGACCAAGCTAGGAGCGTCTAGGACCAAGCTAGGAGCGTCTAGGACAAGAAGACCAAGCTAGGGGCGTCTAAGACAAGCTAGGAGCGTCTAGGACAAGAAGACTTGGATCAAAGCTTTGAATGGGAGAGTGGCTTACTAGCACAAATTCCATGAAGGCCCAACAAGTGTAGTTTAGCTTTAATTGGGGTGTAAATAGCATAGCCATGTGGACAAATGTTTACTTTTCTGCACATTAGAATTAAGGAAGCATTAACCTTGATTAGCTAAAGGTTTCTAGAAGCCTTTACTAATAAAGGACCATGTGCACCCATGTGCTTCACATTTTCCATTTCATTTGGTTTACATTTGTGTAGCATTTAGGTCATCAAATCTGGTCCTCTTTAGCCTATAAAAAGAGGAGCCTACACCTTGTATTTTCAAGATTAATGTGAGTAAAGTTATGCTGCCAACATTGTGCCATACTTTGCTTCTCCCTAGTTTCTAGGCTCTAATCTTCACATCCTTCACCTCTCATTGGGCTGGCCGAACCTCCCTACTTTCCATACACACCATGCACCTTCAAGATCACCATAGCTCTTAGGAGGATCTTGCACATTACATCCATTGCTTCCGTACCAATTTTCACATGATTCCTAGAAGAGCTTCATGAATTTGCCATCAGAGGAGATGAGGGAAGAGGGCCAAGCACAACCTCACATAAGAAGACAAGATCCAAGACATGAGCATCCAAAGACAAACCAAGAGCGTCTAGGGCAAAGGGAGGAGCGTCTAGGCCAAGCGAATCCATGAAGATTTGTATATGCTACATGAAGGCCCATTAAGGGTAGCTTAGTATTAGTGTAGTGTAAATAGCATGAGACTTGATTCCATGAGACTTGACCTAGATTTGTTAAAGATTTGGTCACATTCTAGAAGGTTTCCCCACTAGGCCGGCCATGTGTTCCATGTGATGTAATTTGCATTTCATTTTGATTAGCATTAGGGTTGCATTATGGTCCTCATTAGCCTATAAAAGGAGGAGCCAACACCTTGTATTTTGGGAAGACTATTTTGAGTAAAGTAATGCTGCCCAAGTGCCATTCAAATTACTCACTTGCCAAATTCTCTCTAGAATTAGGTTTTTAGTCTTCAACCTTCACCCCCAAATGGAGATGGCCGAACCACTCCAACCCTCACTACTCCTCATGCATCTTCAAGGCCACCACACCTCTTAGGAGGGCCTTGTTCCACTCTCCTCCACTAAGCTTCCACAACCATCTTCACCAAAATCGAAGAAGAGCTCATAGGAATGCCATCATTCTTCAAGAGATCTGTTTTTTCTTTCCACTACACCATTTTGTTGAGAAGTTCTTGGTGCAGAAAAATTGTGCAAGATCCCCATCTTCTCACAAAATTTTCTGAATTTCTCATTTTGAAAGTCCCCTCCATGATCACTCCTTATAAAGCCAATGTTGTTGCTTTTTGTGTTTTGTAATCTTCTAGCAAGATTTTTGAAGGCAGAGAAAGCATCACTCTTTGATTCCAAGAAGAGTGTCCATGTGTACCTAGAAAAATCATCAACAATAACAAGAGCATAAGAGTTACCACCAAGACTCATGGTTCTTGAGGGGCCAAACAAATCCATGCGCAGCAGCTCAAGGGGTTTTGAAGATGAAACAACATTTTTAAGTTTGAAGGAATTTTTAATTTGTTTCCCCTTTTGACATGCTTCACATATGTGGTTCTTCTCAAACTTGAGTTTGGGCAACCCTATCACAAGATCTTTTGAAATCAGTTTGTTCAAATGATTCATGTGAATGTGGGCTATTCTTCTGTGCCATAACCAAGATTCATCATGCCTAGAGAGAAGACAACCAATGGAACAAGGAGAAGAATATCTAAGAGATAGACATTGTTGATTCTTTTACCAATCAACATTACTGCCTTTGAGTTGGGAAGACAAATTTCACAAGAGTTTGGCTTGAAGATGACTTGATAACCCTTGTCACATAGTTGGCTAATGCTAAGCAGGTTGTGTTTTAGTCCTTCCACATACAAAACCTCCTGAACCAACAAGTTACTCTTGTCTCCTATAAAGCCTCTTCCAATAATCCTTCCTTTGTTGTTGTCTCCGTATGTCACATGCCCTTCTTGTTTGAAGATGATGTTCACAAACTTATATTTATCTCCAATCATGTGTTTGGAATAGCCACTATTAAGGTACCACAGCTGCATGTTTTCCATCAATTTTCCCTACAAAAGACAAATTCAAGTGCAAAGATTTGGTCCCCTTACAAATGTGGGTCCTTTTAATTTACATTCATCATTGGGAACTCCAGAATCTTTGGGAATCCATCTCATAAATCCTTTAGGAACATAATATTTCCTAATTTTACAGAATCTAATTGAGTGGCCTCTCTTCATGCAGTAAAAACATGTAACAACTGGTTGTTTCGGTCTTTCAATCAGTTGTTTTTCTGGCACTTTTGAAAAAGAGTTTGAAAACTTGTCCTGCTTGCTCTGTGGATTAAAACCCAATCATGCTTTTCCAAAAACAAAATTTTGAGATGCCAAGACATTCTCAAGGTTGGATTTACCCTTTGAAAGCTTATCCACAGTTTTCACAAGGTAGTGAAGCTTCTTTTCAAGAGATTCACAATTTTCACAACCAAGAGAGTCACAATTGCAAGAAGAATTTTTGTAAAGCATTTAAAGATTTTCAAAATTAGTTTTTGAATTTTCCAACTCTTCTTCGAGTTCCTTGACTGTATTTTCAAGCCATTTGTTCATTCCTTTCAACTGGTTGTTCAAGAGAGCCAATTGGTTAGCTTCTTCATGAGTTTCTTTAAAATCTTGAAGCAATTGACTATAGTTTTCAGCATTTAAAGAGGTACAAGAACTTACACTGCTTTCACTGCTTGAATTATCTTCCTTTTTAGACATCAAACATAGATTGGCTTTTTCATCTTTACTTGAAGAGGACCTTGATGAGTCATCATTGCAAGCTTTTCTTGATTTTCATTTCTTCTCATGTTTCTTGAAGTTCTTCTTTTCTTTGTTTAGACATTCAGTTTTAATATGTCCCTGTTCACCACATCCAAAGCATGCATATTTGTTAGTGTTAACCTTAGTAGGGTTTTTGTTATCATACCTTTTGGATGAGTTAGCCTTGTTGATTCTTTTCTTTAACAATTTTCAGATTTTCTTAAACAGCAAGCTAAGCATTTTCTCTTCATTCTCAGTTGTCCCTTCATGAATGACCTATAGAATGTCCCGCATTTCTTTAACCGATTCACATTGTGAGATCCTAAAAAATTCATTAGAGTTCACAACAAAGGTTATGATGGAAGAGGCCTAAGCACAAGCCCACATGCAAGCCCACCAAAGGGTAGATTTGGGCCAACCATAGAGTTATGGCCAAGAGGATCCAAGAAGACGTTCTTTTACATGTTCAAATGCCATAAACTCTAGTGTAGAGTAGACTTTAATTTCTTTTCAAAATTAGCATAGGAACTTTATTTGTAATTTTCTTAGAATTAATTTTGGCACCTAAAACACCAACCTAGGTAAACTTAGAGTTTCTAAAAAAACCTCTAAATTTACCAAGGTCGGTCTAGAAAGCCCATGGAGGGGGTGAGCATAAAAACTAGACACACCCCTCCCCATGTGCTCATTTGTGCACCCATGTGCTTCACATTTACATTTCATTTGGCTAGCATTAGGGTTGCATTATGGTCCTCTTTAGCCTATAAAAAGAGGAGCCTACACCTTGTATTTTCAAGTTTATTGTGAGTAAAGTTATGCTGCCATTTTGTGCCAAGCTTTGCTTCTCCCTAGAACTCTAGGCTCTAAACTTCACATCCTTCACCTTTCCTTGGGCTGGCCGAACCTCCCAATATTCATACACACCATGCACCTTCAAGATCAATATCACTCTTAGGAGGATCTTGCACACACACATCCATTGCTTCCGCACCATCTCTTACATGATTCAAGAAGAACTTCATGAATTTGCCATCAGGTTATAATGTTTTGAGCAATCCAATCAAATTTGGCCTTTTTATTTTCTTCATCAGTCTATTAGGACCAAGGTTTATCAATAGAAGCTCCATCCATTTAGGAATAAAAGGGTCATTTTCAATTGCATCCCAAATTCCTTTATCAAGAGATTCACCAAAGATTTTCATCCTAACCTTCCAAAACTGATAGTTCAAACCACAAAACAAAGGTGATCTGTTTATTGAAGCACCCTCCCCAAAGGGTAATTTTTCAGCCATTAAGAAAAAGGTTTAGAATCAAAACTTGAATAACTTTCAAGAACTTAGTTCTTAATGCCAATTAGTAGAATATATGACCTTTAAAGAAGAGGGGGTGAATTATTTTTAAAGAATTTTCGAAAGCTTTTGAAGGTTTAATGAAATTCTGTGTATAAATCCAGAACAGGAATCAAGTTAGCTTAGAACATCAACAATTATACAACAAAGTAACAAAAAAACAAACGATTGTTTCTTCTAAACAATCGGTTGTTTATATCAGTTGAAATATCAGACAGCTTAAAAGAGAACTTAAAGGAGTTCAAAGTAAGAGCGAATCACACAAACAGTTTATACTGGTTAATTCTTAAGCCAAGAGCTACATACAGTCGCCATACACCACTGAGTAAACCATTATGTAATCAAACAAAATTACAAAAACACAACACACCAAAAGTAGTGACCTTGAACCCCTCAAGAAACACACTACCTTTGGCAAACCACACCAAGAGTATTGATCTTGAACACCTCAAGAACACACAACACTCCTTGGCAACACAACACCAAAAATACAGTAGGTTTAGAAAGGATTACACTGATCATAGTACAATCTGAATTGAATACAATTGCAATCCTATTCCACTCTCACTTGAAAATCCAAAGCTTGATGTGAATCTTGAAATCTCAATAAAAAATCTGTCAAAACTGAATTTCTTAAAGTTGCTTCTGACATGTTTGAAAACATAAACAAATCATTTATATTTTCCAAGGATTAGTCAAAGCATTTAATGAAGGAACGTATTCAGTTAGAAATCATTTAAAATAGATTCACCATTCAAAACTGAATTTTGTTAGGATATTCAAAGAAACAATCGGTTGAAATCACGAAACAACCGATTGTTTTGGTTTGACAGTTAAGTCAACCAAACCAAACAACTTTCAACCTTTTTCAAAAACTCCTAGAGTAAAACAATCGGTTGATTCGAAAAAATAACAGGTTATTTTTCACTTAGTTGAAAGGTTTTAATTCACATTAGCAACTTAGATTCAACAAGGGAGTGAATCACACTTTATTCTACCCAGATCCCACCCAAACACAACAGCAACACCAACCTTTCATCAAACATCTTGGATTTGGATTCTTTAAAGCACTTGATCACTCTTGATCAACAATTTGGAATCGTCAGTTTTAAATCTAGCCAACGGAACAAGCTTCAATACGAACCAGAGATTGAAGTGACGAGAGTCAGCGAATCCAACACTATGTTCATCGATTTCTCCCATGTCGTCAGATTCAACGACCTCCTCCAGCAGACTATCTCTGATGAGTATTTGAGGTTTTTATTTTTGTCTTGAAACTTTGAATTTTGTTATGATTTCGAACGCTGAGATTAGAAGCCACAAGATTTTTTTAATATTTCACCGCACTAAAATTTTTCTTTTGTAGATATGAACCTTATTTGAGGAATGCTTCCAAGAAGTTTGTTATGGAACTCAACCCACAACGATGGCCCTAACAAGGACATCAACGTTGCTTTCTATAATATTGTCGTTATTAAGGGTATGTACATTTTACTCTACTTTTTACTTTGTACTGTTAATTGTTTTTTAATTTGTTGGTTGTGTCGAATTTCTGAATTTCTAACTTAGGATTGAAGAAGTAATATAAACTACATGACTAAATAGCATATGTGAGCAGCAATTATCTAAAATATAACTCCAAGTTAGAAGTAAAACTGAAATTTGCATAATCATTAAACAACCAGAAATACTCAAATTTACTTTGGTTCCTTCCAACACATATGTTCTGTTCAAATTTGTTCTAATTCAGTATGGTTGGCCTAGTTTGTGCAGCAGATGGTCTAATCCACCTAGTAGAAATTTTGTCATCAGGGACGGGTAGTAGTGTATCATCTGTTAGGGATCTAATGCTAGCATGCCAAGAGTGGAGACAATAATTGTCTTTCATCAAGGTGGAGGCATCAGTGGTAGTTGGATCGGCTAGACCATCATAGGAATTCTCCTAAGGAGGGTCTTGATGCAGGGAGGAATCGTATCACTTTTGTGAACATAGATTGGTGTGCAGGGAGAAAAGGAAGCAGAATGGAAGGAGTGGGGCTGCTAGAATGGAATGTGGCAAAGGTTATGTGAAGCTGGAAACTAAGACAAGCATCAATGATAAATTTTTATGCAAAATTTGAAAATACAATTCTGCAGAATCTTGTGCTTTCTACAGGTTAAACTCTTTTGACAAGAGTTTCGATAATGAAGGTGACATAGTGGTTCTTGTATAGATTTTATTGCCATATGGAGGAGTGGAACATGAAGGGTGGAGGTTTTATAGGTAACCATAGTGGAATTGAAAATAAAAGGGAGTAGGAAACTGGTAGGGGCAGTAATGGGCAACACACAAGATTATGGAATAATGTAAATTTGAATCACTGAAGTAAATAGGAAGAATTTTGAAGGCAGCAACGTGGGCCACTGATCTAGCACAAAGTTAATGATGTGTGAATGATATATGTTGGTCCTGTATGTGAGATGTATGTAAGTAAGGCTTTAGCCAGGCCATGTGAGAGCTTGGTTGGTAATAGGTTTACCTCAGTACCAATAACCTGATATTGGTATTATTTATGGGTTTATGCAGATAAAAAAAAACAAATTAAGAACTATTCAAACCTTAACAAAATCCTATACAATTAAAAGTTGGCATGTAAACTTTAATGCATATAATTACCCAATCCAATCAATTTATGATTTTCTAACATAGGATTGAAGAAGTAATATAAACTACATGACTAAATAGCATATGTGTGCAACAATAATCTAAAATATGACTCCAAGTTAGAAGCAAAACTGAAATTGCATCTAAAAGAATGGCTTTACTTACTCTCATATTGCTACTCAATGTCAGACTTAAGCATCTCATAATATCCAACATCTCATACAAAAACCTCATTTCATTACTTCTTGATTTTTTTTTCTGTTTTAAGTGCTTAAGAAAACTAATCAGCATTGCTGTTACTTTTACATTAGAATTAGAGGTTTTATTTTGATAATTTATACAATTAAATGTCATTGTATATTTGAATGATTTGGGATGTTGCACCTCTGGCAGCTCTAGAAAGGAAGCACCCGGGCAACTCCAGAAAGATCTACTGTTGAGGTTGGACCAAACATTTCTTGCTTTTTACTGTTGAGGTTGGACCAAACATTTCTTGCTTGTCCAAAAAGGAAGAGTTTAGATTGTTGAATAATTATAGTATTCATATTATTCTTGTATTTTAATTGTTCAGACTTTAGATTTAACTTTCAAGGAAAATAAAGTTTAACTATAAGTAGCAATTCATTTGGGTCAGACTGATATTTTTGGCTTAATCAACTGGGAATATGGCAAAAAAGTCAATTGAGGTTAGTATTACCCTTTGTGAACTGCATCATCAAGAGAATCAAACATCCAAGTAAAACCATCAAACCATTATGGTTTCATAGCTGCTGCATGTGCATGACATTTTGCACTTAGATTATGCATACATATATGCGGTTATTTTTTAAAAGGGTATCAATAAAATCTAGTTTTTAGTTTGATATATAGTTGCAGAGCTTTTCAACCGAAGAACTAGAAGATTAAAAAGGATTCATGAATGTCTCTAACTTGTTTTGTTGTTACCAGGGCAAGAAAAACACTTTGCTGAGTTCAGGAGAAATATTTTATAGATTTTGGCAGTTTGAGTGGGATGTATCTTTCAAAGGGTTGTAAGTGTGAAGAAGCTGTTCTGCTGTGCTTGTGTTTCTTCTGCTATTTTCTATTTGCTACTGCTTTGATCACTGATCCCACTGAAGGTATATACTTCTTTTATTTTTTTTCTGTTTATGAATTTCCCCATTAGAGTTTGTATTCTATTATAATATTTTTAATGATTATCCAGCGTTTCTAGAAGTGATATATGGTAGATAATCACTTTCATGATGGACTTTCTTTAATGTGTGTACTAAATAGATTTTTTTCCTTCAACGCATAGCAACAAATTCTTTTTACTTAGATTATTTAGAGGTTTGATTTGTTCTTTTTACTAAAAGCCAAAATATAATATCTCTTACATTAATAAAGATGTACCGCCCTGGTAGTCGGGAGTAATGACGTGGCGTCGAGCTATTATATAGGCGTGTTGGATGGGACACCTGGTTGGCAGAAGGAGAGGAGGTCGGGGGGTTCGCGTAGTCGCCGAGTTGAAGATGAAGTCGCCAGATGTGAACCCAGGCGACCAAGTGACTAGAGATCGCCGAAACAAGGACATCGCCGAAGATGAAGGCAGATAGACACTTCCCAGCTGGCCAGAGGATGAGGTCGGGGGACATCTTACTTGAACATATATGGTGAAGCAGGTAGGGCAGATCATGAAGGCGGCCGGTGAGACCACAGGGAAGGTATGTACGAAGGCACCCGAACTCGCCATCCAGAAGAGATCACGCTCCAAGGCGTCTATGCACTGAGTATATCATGCATAAGTAACTTAGCCAAAGAAGAGTCAGAAGTAGCGCCCAAGTCAAGGATGCTCCAGATGAAGGCACGTGTACAGCTGGATGCGAGCCACGTGTCCAGATGTGTAACTTCCAGGAGAGAGAAAGTGCCCAGGTATATAAGAGTTCCCAACGAACTTCTGAGGTATGCACGTTCATATTGTTTTCTTTACACTTGCGAGTCTTGAGTGCACTGAGAGAGAACTGGTCACGGTTCCTTAGAGTTCTTGAGTTTTACTCTTAAGTAATTGGTGATTCAGTCGCTGACTTTGGCGTCGGAGCGTGATCGGCCGCAGCGGCGCCGTTTCGTCTTTTGCAGGTTCTTGAGGTGGATCGCGGGTGAAGGACGGAGGCAAACACAGCGCATACGTTGATCCAAGTTTGACGAGGCAAAGCTCCAGCGTTTTGGTCAACAGGCAGGATCAAAAGACATTTAAAAATTAATAAAATTGAAACAATACACTACACAAAAGTGTATGATTAGCTAATGTTAAGGATAATTAAGTTTGAAAATAAAATGTATAACAATTTTAATATTACTAACTATTTTTTTAATTCTTTATAGTGCACTTTTCAATAAGAGAAAATGGTCTTTATTTGAAATCTTTATCTTAAAAAGAGATCTCATCCATTTGTTTCATGGCTTAAATAAAAAGAAGGTTGATTCGCAATATTTTAAGCATAGCCAAAATAACATTCCAGATTATCTTACAGTGAATGTATAAATCCTATATATGATTACAATTTTTGGATTATTAACACTTTTTAAAATTATTAATTTAATGTTATACTTGTTTAATAATGCTTAAGTTTTTCAATTAATAAAATATTTATTTTTTATTAAAAATAATAACTATTTTAAATTATGAGGAAGAAATTCTTTTTAAACAAATATTACTTAAAATATAATTTATATAAAAATTTAAATCAAAATTATAAATATAATTTTTTTAACTGTTGAAAATATGCAATTAATTAATATTAATATTTAATTAACTGTTTAATTATGTCCTTTATTATCTTACGATTTTCAGTTAGTTGATAAACATATCCAAAAACTTTCTGAAAAATTCATTTTTAAAACTGATTGACATTAATCAGCACCTATTCTAATAATTGAGATAATTAGGAGGTGATAATTCACAACAGTTCATATTGTAAGATTCTTTACCACCATCACTTACCCATATATTGACGTTATGTAAACCCCCACAAAAGGATTTAGAGAGAATCTTTATGTGCTCCTTCAATCTCTCGCAACATTCATGGAAATACTCATAATCTTACTAGTGTAAGGAAGCTCACCCCAAGTTCTGACATTCCTTTCAGATATTGAGCTACCATTTGTTTGCATATATTGCTTCAAGAAAAGATGTTCCAGAATATTTTGCCGTTCATGCATCCAATGAGGTATTAATATATTTAAATATTTATTGGTGTCTTTTATTTTATAATTATAAACATAGAAATTCATTAACTTAAAATTATTTATTTCAAGCATCGGATTATGGAAGTGGTGTTCCATCATCTAATCAAGTAATAGAATCAAGTGCTGGAAGCAAAACTGAATAGGGATGTGTGTTTTAATTTTAAACTTGATTAGGGATGTATGAACTTTTGAACAATTATGTATTGTAATTTTAAACTTGATTATGAATGTATGAACTTTTTATGTGTTTTAATTTTCAATTACATATAAACTTTTGAACATTATTATGTGTGCTTTACTTTTCAATGAAATGAATGGATGATTATAACTTTATACATTATTTTATTTTATTATGAAAAGGTGGTGGTTAAATTTTATAATTGTATAAAACAGATTATAAAAAAGTTGTGGTTAAATTTTATTTATTCATAACTAAAATTACGTCAGTTAAAAATGTTACTACTTACGTATATTTTGGTGCCAGAATCTTCTTCAATGAATGTAAATTGCGACAGTTATAACTAACACTACTTACATATAAAAACCGTCACTACTTACACTATGTTTAAAGTGGCGGGTAGCGAAAAACCGCCACATTAAACTTTGTGGCGGCCAGTTCTATGGCGGTTTCGGAAACCGCCACAAGCGTATATTGTGGCGGTTATAAACGTCAGTTTATACGAAAATAACCACCACAATATACACTTCTTTTTGTAGTGAGACTTGAACATACATAAATCAAAATTAAAGGACATTTGTTATTTGTATAAAAACAGAAGGAATACAAAAAAAGCATAATCCATAAATAAAATAATGAAAATTCAGAATTGGATTTAGAATCAAATGTTCAACTATAGGAAGAACAAAGAGTTATTCTTCAAGATTTTAAAGAACACATATGAAGCAGTACACAATATCATAACAAGGCATTGTCTTGCTTATTTGCATCCATGAGATCCTGATCTTACTGACCCTTCATGTGGAGGAAAAAATCTGCAAAATAAAGCTTATCAAATCACAAGATTTGATCCCTTAAAGAACTTGGGACCTTTCATGTTAGATTTATCCTTAGAACCATTAAAATTTCTTGGACCTTTAGGAACAAGAGATTTACGAAACCTGCAGAATCTAACAGAATGACCTCTTTTCATACGGTAAAACCATGTAACAACCGGTTATTTCGTTATTTTAATCGATTGATTTTCTAGCACTGGTGAAAAAGGTTTTGAAATCCCATTCTCTTTGCACTGTGGATAAAATCCTAAGCCTGCTTTTCCAAATATACAATTTTGAGATGCAAGAACATTCTCAAAGTTGAATTTTCCAATTGTAAGCATATTCATAGTTTTCAAAAGGTAGAGAATCTTTCTTTCAAGCTTTTCACAGTTTTCACAAAAATTTGAATCACACATGCAAGCAAAAGTTTTGTAAATCAAATCCAGGTTTTCAAAATCAACTTTAGATTTTTTCCAATTCTTCTTCCAGTGTTTTGACTATATTTTCAAGCCAGTTGTTCAACCCTTTCAACCGGTTGTATGAGAGAGCCAATTAGTTAGCTTCTTCATGAGTTTCATTGAAAGCTTCAAGTAGTTGGTAGTAATTGTTTAAGGTCTAAGGCTTAGGGTTCATGCTGCTTGATACAGACGCCTTTAAGCATAGGTTTGTTTCTTCATCTTCTGAAGAGCTAAAGGAGGATATCTCATTATCATCCCATGCTATATATGCCTTTTTGGTTTTTCCTCTCCTTTCACCTTTGAAATCAACTTTATCTTTGCTCTCATTATTAGGGCATTCAGCTTTGATGTGACCGTGTTCCCACAACCATAACAAGTATATTTTTTAAGATTAAAGTCATTTAGCTTCTTAGAACTGTACCTCTTTGAAGCTTGGCCTTTATTCTTTTTCAAGAAATTGCTAAACTCACTAGTGCAGAAAGGTAAAACAAGGGCACCTTATTAAGTGTGGTTTCACGAACAGACGCACTCGTAAAAAATGCGGTGGCATTTTTGAAATAAAGTTCATTTACAAATGCAGCTATTTGTAACAGCCGCACTCGTAAATCAAGCGATTTGATTTACAAGTGCGGCTATAGTAAAAGTCGCACTCACTACTCTTTTATCATCAGAAGCGCGCCATTCACTACTCTTTCTTTCTCCAGCAGCGTTTCGCCTTTGCACTGTGCTCTCATTTGCGCTTCGCATTCCTCTCTTTCTTCTTCACCAATGTATTTTTCGTTCATATAGCGTTATTTTTCATTCATACAGAGTTATTGATATTGTATTTTGTTGCATTGCCTTCATTGATATTGTTGCATTGCCTTCATAGGTTCCTCTCTTCTTGCCTGTGTGCTCCATCGCTGCTTCCACATCCACCGCCTCGTCCGCTGTCGTCGCCGCGTCCGCTGTTGTCGTCGTGCCACCTTGGCAACACAAGGTTGGTTGTATTTTTTTAATTTTTTATTAATGTTATGATTTTTTTTTACGTATTATAAATTTTATTTTTTAAAATTTATATTATATAGTGTTTACTTTAATTTTAATTTATATCATGTTAGTTGTTAGTTTAGAATAGAATTATCCTGTTTGTATTGAGTCCGGTGGTGTTCAACCTACGGCAATTGATACGTGTTGGTATTGTGTCCGGGGGTGTTCGACCCTCGACAAACGCGTTAGGTAGAACACTGATTAAAAATCACCTGCATGACTATTTCATAATCGAATGGATCGACATTGGATTAATTCTCTTTGCATAAGTGATGAGTATGAAAGAGGAGTAGAAGAATTTATACAATTTGCACAACATAACACGATTAATAGTGGTCATGATGGAGCAAAGATCAGGTGTCCGTGCGTTAACTGTTTCAATGGAGGGATATTGGATTTAAGATAATGAGGGAGAACCTTCTATGTGATGGGTTTCTTCGATCTTATAAAACTTGGACATGGCATGCTGAATTGTTAAATTTACCACGTGTTTTCGTAACTGAAGAATATGTGGGGTCCACCATAGATGATGCAGAACATGATGATGTAGATGATGATCGATTGGAGGACATGATTCGTGATGTGGGAGCTGATTCTTTTGCAGAAGCTCATGGATACGGAAGTATGTCAAGCGATGCAGAGACTCCATTGTATCATATATCAACTAACTTCACATGGTTGTCGGTGGTGTTAAGATTGATGAATTTGAAGGCAATAAATGGATGGACTGATAAAAGCTTCACGGAATTGCTTCAGTTGTTGAAGAATATGCTTCCAGAGGGAAATACTCTACCTAATCGTAATTATGAGGCCAAAAAGATTCTTTGTCCAATGGGAATGGAGTATAAAAAGATACATGCATGTCCTGATGATTGTATATTATATCGGAAAGATTTTGAATTGTTGAAAAGTTGTCTGAGGTGCGGGTTATCACGTTATAAGTTGAAACAAAAAGATGATGATATTATTGAAGATATAGAAAAGCATGGACCCTCAATGTAGGTTATGTGGTATCTTCCCATCATTCCAAGGATGAAGTGTTTGTTTGCAAACCCAAACGATGCTAAGAATCTTAGATGGTATTAAGATGAGAGGAAATGTGATGGCATGTACCGACATCCAGCTGATTCTATTCAGTGAAAGAAATTTGATGATGAGTTTCCAGAGTTTGGTAAATAATCAAGAAATATCTGACTTGGTTTAGCTACAGATGGAATGAATATGTTTGGTAATATGAGTACAAATCACAATTCATGGCCTGTTTTACTAGTTATTTACAAATTACCTCCTGGATTGTGCATGAAGCGAAAATACATGATGTTGTCTATGATGATATCCGATCTGAAACAGCCAGGGAATGACATAAATATTTATCTAAGTCCCCTAATTGAAGATTTGAACTTAATGTGGGACCAGGGTGTTGAAGTATTTGACGGATTTGCTAACAAAACTTTCAAGCTTCATTCCATGTTATTTTGCATCATCAATGACTTTCGGGCATATGGTAACTTATCAGGTTATATTGTTACGGTTAATAAAGCATGTCCAATATGCGAAGAAGACACTGCTTCTCAAAAATTGAAACATGGAAGGAAGACAGTATATCTTCGACATCGGAGGTTTCTTAGAAGTCATCATCCTTACCAGAGGTTGAAAAAAGCCTTTAATGGACACCAAGAAACTAGTGGTCCACCAACTCCATTAACTATTGTTGAGGTTTATGAAAAGGTAAATAACATAGACCACACCTTCGGTAAGTAAAAAAAAAAGTCATTTGTGACAAACATTTGGAAGAAGAAATCAATCTTCTTTGATCTTCCATACTGGTTGAGATTAGAAGTCAAACATTGTATAGATGTAATGCATGTTGAGAAGAATGTGTGTGATAGCTTAATTGGTACACTTCTTAACATTAACGGTAAGACGAAGGATGGTCTAAATGCTCATTTAGATTTGATTGAGATGAACTTATGAGGCGAGTTGGCACCCATAGAAATGGGTAAGCGTACATATTTCCCCCATCCTGTTACACCATGTCAAAAGATGAAAAAATTAGTTTTTGTCAATGTCTAAAGGGTGTGAAAGTGTCACAAGGACATTCCTCAAATGTGAAGAGCCTAGTGTCAATGCAAGATTTTAAGTTAATTGGGTTGAAGTCTCATGATTGCCACATCTTAATACAACAGTTGTTGCTGTTAGAATATATGGCCTTAAACGAGAGGGGGGTGAATTGTTTAAGGAGAGTTTTCGAAAACTTTTTCAGCTAGAACAAAATCCTTTGTATGAAACTCAATCAGAAATTCAGTTTGCCAAGATATAAAGCACAAAGCAGCAAAGCACCAGAAAAACAATCGGTGGTTTCTTCGAAACAATCGGTTGTTTATACCAGCAAAGCAATAACAACTGAATTTAAATGAGTTTAAGGGAAGAAAGAGATACACAAACAGTTTATACTGGTTCACTCTTAAACCAAGAGCTACATCCAGTCCCCAGAATCCACTAGGCAATCCACTAAGCAATCAAATACAGATTACACACAAAACAACCAAAGAAGTGACCTTGAACCCTTCAAGAAACACACTTCCTTTGGCACAGCACACACCAAGAATGTTGATCTTGACAACCTCAAGAGCACACAACACTCCTTGGCTTACAACACCAGAAATTACAAAGTATGCATAACGAATTACACTATTTACAGAATAAACTGAAATCAATACAGATGTAATCCTTGTTCCTGCCGGTTGACCGAAAAGATCTTCGTGCGTAGCTTTGACTCGCGAACAAGGACTCCTTTATCTCTGACTCAGATCTTCACCCTACTCCGCCGTGAGTACCAGAAAAGGAGTGAGCAAAGGGCGCCCTCGCGGGCGTTTGCACTCTGACGATCAAGTCAGCAAGCAAGAAACACCAAACACCTCCGTCTCGGAGCACCGTAACTGAATTCTCTGAAGGTGTGTAACTGAATCGTAACTAACTCTCTCTTTCTCTCCAACCACTCGTGCATACAATGAGTAAGCGAGCAAATGATTTGAAAGTGTATAAACTCTGTGAAAACGTACCTTACTAAGCTTTCAGAAAAGCTTATATACCTTGGGTTTCAGTGTTTACTCCCACGTGGCCTTCTGACTTAACTGCAACTCCACGTGGAAGGCCTTACAACGCTGTAACCCAACTTAGGGAAATTCCAGCGTGTAAGTCTTCCTTTCTCGAAGTGCATCTAGCGGTAGGGGTGACTACTTGGGTGCCAACTCATGCGCCCCAGCTTCTAGTCACTCGCCCTGGGAGTATATCTGTCTCCCTCTCGTATCATGCACAAGGTTCACCCCTGGGC
Organism: Phaseolus vulgaris; assembly: GCF_051622355.1. Taxonomy (NCBI): domain Eukaryota; kingdom Viridiplantae; phylum Streptophyta; class Magnoliopsida; order Fabales; family Fabaceae; genus Phaseolus; species Phaseolus vulgaris. The sequence continues at coordinate 20,596,555 of NC_143501.1, read as the reverse complement.
GTGGCCCTCTCCTGGGTCGTATCTGTCCCAGGAGTTCTCCAGAGGTGGCGTGGGTACTTCACGAGTCAGGTTACCCCCTACTGGTACTGGGACTATGGCCTTGAAGCCACCTTTCTCTTCTCTTTATTACTGTTCTGAGGTACCGGGGCCCGAGGCCTCCTCGCTCGTACCGTGACCTCTTGTTGTGCCGCCCCCTCCACGATCTTCCCTACCCGTGGGTATCGAGGGGTGACATTATCGACGCCTCAACCTAGCGTCGCCTCAACCTGGCGACGCCCATACCTGGCGACGCCCACACCTGGCGATGCCCAAAGTGGTCAACCTATTGACTTCCTCCCTTGTGGCCCATTGGTGGGTCCCACCATACGTTTGACCTTGACTTTGACTTTGACTTTGGTCAACGCCCGAGGACGGGTCGGTACAATCCTATTCCACTCTCTCTTGAGAAAACCAAAGTTGAAAAGTATATGTTAAAAACTTGAAAGCAATCTTTCACAACTGAAAAACTCAAATATGTTTTTCTTGTGTTTTATAAAACATAAACAAACTATTTATAGCTTTCAAAGATTGATCAAAGCATTTAATACAGGAGCGTATTCAGTTGAAAATCATTTAAAGCACACTCAACTAACAAAACAGAATTCTGTTAGGATTTTCAAACAAACAATCGATTGAAAGCACAAAACAATCGATTGTTTTGGTTTGACAGCAAGTTAACCAACCAAAACAGTTTTCAACCTTTTCAAAAACACCTAAGAGTAAAACAATCGGTTGTTTCGACAAAACAACAAGTTGTTTTTCACTTAGTTTGAAAAACACTTTAATCTTAAAAGATCTAAAAACACTTTTGCTTTAGATTCAACAAAGTGTGGATTACATGGATAAACTACCCAGATCCTATCCTAAACACAGCAGCAACTTCAGCCTTGCATCAAACACTTGGATTTGGATTCTTCAAAGCCTTTGATCACTTTTGATTCAACAATCTCCCCCTATTTGATGAAGACACATCCCTGGTTGCTTGTGTTGCACTTGTTTGAATCTGAAGCTGATGGCATTTTCATGAAGTTCTTCTTGAATCAATGTAGAGTATGGGGCGGAAGCAATGAATGAGAGTGAGCAAGATCCTCCTAAGAGTGGTGTTGATCTTGTAGGTGCATGATAGGTATGGGTATTGAGTGGTTCGGCCAGCTCAAGGGAAAAGATGAAGGAATTGAAGTTTAGAGCCTAGGATTCTAGGGAGAAGCAAAGTTGAGCACAAATGGGCAGCATAACTTTACTCACAATAAACTTGCCAAATACATGAGATAGCCTCCCTATTTATAGGCTATTTGGGACGTAAATCATAAGCTAATGCTTAATGAAATGTAAACCAAATGAAATGCAAAGCTATGCCATGTGCCATGACCGGTCACACCTAGCAAAGTTCTAGAAGATTTCATTTCAAAATACTTTCTACACTACCCTATCTACTAAGTACCCCTATTGGGCCTTGATGCAACATATACAAGGCTTTCTCTCTTCCATCCGTGGCTTCTTCCACTTGTGCTTGTACATGCTTGGCCATTGATCTTGTGAGAGGACCTAGACGGTCTAATGGCACACCTAGACGCTCCATGGGTAGACGCTTTCCTTCTTCACGGTCTAGACGCTCATTCCTTGGAGCTAGACGCTCTCCTTGGTCTAGACGCTCTTCATGGTGTGGGCTTTGGCTCCCATGGCTAGATGTGCTTGGCCCTCCTCCATCATCCCCTCCCCCTTGGAAAAGATTTGTCCTCAAATCCAGCTCGTCATCGTCATTGGTTCCTACAAATGGAGAAAGATCAATTACATTAAAAGTGTCATGTACTCCATATTCAAGAGGTAGGTCCAATTTATATGCATTGTTGTTGACTCGCTTGAGAACTTGGAAAGGTCCATCTCCTCGGGGACTTAGTTTGGACTTCCGTTGAGTTGGAAATCTATCTTTGCGAAGGTGAAGCCAAACTAAGTCTCCTTCCTCAAAAATTATTTCTCTCTTCCCTTTATTGTTGTATTTTGTGTACTTTTCATTTTGTTGTTGTATTTGGAGTTTAATCTTCTCATGCATTTTCTTTACAAAATCAGCTTTGATTACGCCTTCCTTATGCACAAAATCTTGTGGATTAGGAAGGGGTATCAAATCCATGGGTGTGAGAGGATTAAAGCCATATACTACTTCAAAAGGAGAAGCATTAGTAGTCTTGTGAACTACTCTATTGTAAGCAAACTCAATATGGGGAAGGTACTCATCCCAAGATTTGTGGCTGCCCTTCATGATAGCCCTAAGCATAGTTCCAAGAGATCTATTGACTACCTCGGTTTGTCCATCCGTTTGAGGGTGACAAGAAGTTGAAAATTGTAGTCTTGTTCCAAGTTTACCCCAAAGAGTTTTCCAAAAGTGGCTGATAAACTTGGGATCTCTATCGGACACTATACTTCGAGGGAGACCATGGAGTCTCACTACTTCTCTAAAGAAGAGTTTAGAAATATTTTGAGCATCATCTACTTTGTGGCATGGAATAAAATGGGACATTTTGCTAAAACGGTCCACTACCACAAAGATAGAGTCATGGCCTCTTGCAGTCCTAGGAAGTCCTAAAATGAAATCCATGCTAATGTCTTCCCAAGGAGCATTTGCAATTGGCAAAGGGGTATAGAGTCCATGCGGCATTGCTCTAGACTTTGCTTTTAAACATGAGATGCATCTAGAACAATGTCGTTGAACATCTTTCCTCATGTGTGGCCAACAAAATTTTGCTTTTAAAAGATCTAGAGTTTTATCAACTCCAAAATGGCCCATGAGTCCCCCTTCATGTGATTCTTTGACAAGGAGTTTCCTATGTGTTCCTTGGGGAATGCAAAGTTTTCCCTCTTTAAAAAGATATCCCTCGGACACATAATAACCTCCTTGCGCTCTATGTAGACATTGGGCATAGATGGATGAGAGTTCTTGGTCATCTTGGTAAAGCTCTCTTATGTGGTCAAATCCAAGAATTTGGGCACCTAATTTTGAAAGGAGTGTATGCCGTCTTGAAAGAGCATCGGCCACTATATTGGTGCTCCCTTTCTTGTATTTGATTACATAAGGAAATTGTTCAAGAAATTCCATCCATTTAGCATGTCTCTTGTTGAGCTTGTGTTGGCCCTTTAAATATTTTAAAGACTCGTGATCACTATGTATGACAAATTCTTTAGACACAAGGTAGTGTTCCCAAGTCTTTAGGGCTCGCACAAGAGCATAGAGCTCTTTGTCATAGGTGGGGTAGTTGAGGGTGGCACCATGGAGTTTTTCACTAAAATAAGCAATGGGGTGTCCACCTTGCAACAAAACCGCACCTATGCCTACCCTTGATGCATCACATTCTATCTCAAAGGTTTTGGAAAAATTTGGAAGAGATAGGATGGGTGCATTGGTAAGTTGAGCTTTTAGCCTTTGAAAGGCTTGCTCATGCTTTTCATTCCAACAAAATGCAACATCTTTTTTAACAAGTTCATTCAAAGGAGATGCTAGGCTAGAAAAATTAGGCACAAACCTTCTATAGAAGCTAGCTAACCCATGAAAACTTCTTACATCACTTACATTTTGTGGAGTTGGCCACTCTCGGATGGCTTTGATTTTCTCGGGATCTACATGCACCCCCTTATTGTTTACTATGAAGCCTAAAAAGACTACACTATCTACACAAAAGGTACACTTATCCCTATTTGCAAAAAGACTATTTTTCCTAAGAACTAAAAGAACTTCCCTAAGGTGACTAGATGGTCTTCTAGGGTTTTACTATATACTAAAATATCATCAAAGTAAACTACTACATATTTACCTATACAATCCCTCAAGGTGTGATTCATAAGCCTCATGAATGTACTTGGGGCATTAGTAAGCCCAAAGGGCATCACCAACCACTCGTATAATCCAAATTTGGTCTTAAAAGCGGTTTTCCACTCATCACCCTCCTTGATTCGAATTTGGTGATATCCACTTTTAAGGTCAATTTTGGAGAATAGAGTTGACCCATGCAATTCATCAAGCATATCATCAAGCCTTGGAATGGGATGCCTATACTTGATGGTGATATTGTTGATTGCTCGACAATCACAACACATGCGCCATTTTCCATCTTTTTTTGGCACCAACAAGACAGGTACAACGCAAGGGCTTAGGCTCTTTTGAACCCAACCCTTCTCCAACAAGTCTTGAACTTGTGATTCTATCTCCTTAGTTTCCTCGGGGTTGGTTCTATAAGCAGGCCTATTTGGTAGGCTTGCCCCCGGGATAAAGTCAATTTGATGTTTTATTCCCCTTAGAGGAGGAAGCCCAATGGGTCCTTCTTGTGAGAATAGATCTTCAAATTCACTCAAAAGATTTTCGATTTGAGGAGGTAAATTCATAAGTTCACTACTTGTGGCAGTGCATATAAGTGCTCCTTTACACAAGATAAGGCTTGGTTGTTCAACAAGAAGCAAGTTTTCAAAGACGTTTTCAAGAGGCTTTGCTTGTTGACCAACCTTGTGGGAAGGAACACTCTTCTCCCACGCCTTCCTATCCCTAAGGATTTTCTCTTTTTCTAGCGCTCTTTTTTTTTTGTTTTCCTCATCCCTCTTTTGCTTCATTTGTATTTGGTCTTTTACCACTTGAGAATGTGGTAAAGGACTAAGTACAAACTTCTTATACTTATGGGTGAAGGAAATTTCGTTAGTGAGACCATCATGCAAGGTTTTCTTATCAAATTGCCATGGTCTCCCTAATAAAATATGACAAGCTTCCATAGGCACTACATCACATAAAACTTTGTCTTTGTAGTTCCCTATGGAAAACTTGATTTCCACTTGCTTGTCTACATGTAGTTCTCCATTTTCATTAAGCCATTGAAGTTTGTAAGGTTTTGGGTGAGGAACCACTTGTAGCTTAAGCTTTTCAACCATCCTAGCACTACAACAATTACAACTAGAACCACTATCCACAATGAGAGAGCATATGTTTTCTAAAACATTGCATCTTGTATGAAATATGTTCTCTCTATGTGTTTCAATGGATGTGCTAGGGTAATTGTTGAGGGTTCTCCTAATCATAAGCAATTCTCCCTCTAGTGGAGCTACCCTCTCATCCTCTCCTCCTTCCTCTCTCTCACTAGGCTCATCCTCGCCACTAGTGTACTCATCTACACCTTTAAGAAACAAAGTCCTTTGGTTTGGACATTGTGCTTGCACATGCCCCCTACCATAGCACTTAAAACATTTAACATCTCTAGCTCGGATGGGTGGGGTTGAGGTTTCTTTGGTGAAGGGCTTGGTAGGCTCTTTTGGTTTTTCCTTGGATGTACTACCCTCCCTTCTAAACTCTTTCTTGGGATAAAAGCTAGAATAGGGGCTCACCTTTTGACTTGAGGTTTTGCGCAAGTTTTGTTGCTCAACTTTAATGCAAAGTTGAACCAAATCATTCAAGTCTTGATAAGGTAAGATCTCTACTCTATCTCTTATCTCAAGTGATAGGCCACTAAGGAACCTAGCTATGGTGGTTTCCTCCTCTTCTCTAATGGATGCTCTCATCATGTAGAGCTCCATTTTTTGCCTATACTCTTCCACACTCATGTTCTTTTGTTGGAGTCTTTGGAGCTTGTCCATCAACTCCCTATGGTAGTAGGAAGGTATATGTCGACGTCTTAGGGCTCCCCTAAGGTCATTCCAATATGTAATGGAAGGTTCCCTATGAAGACGTCTATCTCTTTCGAGAGAGGTCCACCAATACATGGCGTTCCCTTGGAAACTAAGGGTGGCTAAGGGTACTTTTCTTTCCTCACTTACCCTATGGCAAGCAAAGAGTTGCTCTACCTTCATCTCCCAATCTAGATATACTTCTACATTTTCCTTTCCATGAAAATGAGGTAGGTCTACTCTTGTTTCCCTTGGCACCTCTTGTTCCCTTTGCCTAGTTCTTCTAGGGGGTGGTTGGTAATAATCATTGATTCTACGGCTTCCCTCCCCTAGAGACTCAATACTTTGAGAATGGGATGCATGAGTTTTTTTTTATTTTTGTGATTTTTGTGATTTCTCTTCTTGAGCTTTAGCCAACTCATTGATTTTGTTCTCATTCTCCAATTGTCTAAAAGATATCAATTGTACCGCTTAGGATACTTCTTTTAAAAGAGTTTTCAAAGATTTTACTTCACTTTCTATAGACTTTGGAGAGTGAGAAGAAGAAGACATGGCTAAAACTTTGTGTATATAGGTGTTTTACTTTGAGAAAGTTTAGGAAAGTTAGAGAAGGTAGTTTTCCAGGTAAGGGAGGTGAGTCACAAAGGACTACTTAAGTACCAAGCCTTTTCCTTGCCAAAAACTATCCCCCAATATCTTCACACAAGACTTTCTCTTAGTGAAACACTTAGAACACAAATAAGTTGAGAAATAAATGCAAGAAAACAATGTAAGCTAACTATGCTACAAAGCTAGTCGGTTTAGCACACAAATTAAACAAAATTAAACATGCAAAGCGTATCTATGAAAGCAAAAGAAAAGCAATTACAAACAAGTAACAATTACTAATCAAGAAATTGCTATACTATTCGGCCCTAGGTGAGGCTTCTTGGACACTTTGAGCCCTTGAAGACACACTCACCGTCTAAAACGTAATTAACAAGGTAATTAACAATAAACCAAGTTGCAAAGGAAATAAGAAAACTCCCTTTGTTGATCCTCTTTTGATTAGTGCACTTCCTTGTTGTCTTTGATTGTTGATCTTCCAAGTGTTTGTAGTGTTTATTTCAAGAATATTTGTTTCGGCTTTGACCTTGTCTTCTCCTTAGAATGATGGCCTTTAATCCTCCAATTTCCAGCACCTAGCAAAGGGCTAAACCTTAACCAAATCAAGTTCCCATTCACATAAGCACCAAAGAAGAATTAAATTCCAGCACCCAATTTAGAGGTCAAAGAACAAAAGCAAGAAACAAATTTAATTGAATAAAACAGTACCACCAAAAGGATTTAGATTGTGACAACTAGAAAGAGAGTCAAGTAATTAAAGCAAAAAAATAAAGGTACTCAATTAAAGGTTGGCACACAAAAGAATTCCTAAAGAAAAGCACTAGATTAGATGACCAAATAAAAAAAACAGCACCACTGGAAAATGTTGTGGGCCAGAAAACGTGTTTGTTCCCCGATTTATGCTGATCTGTATTTTTGTAATTTGGCTCTGAAATTTGTTATGCAAGATATTCAGGATCTTATCTAAAATCTGACTTTGGATTCACTCAAAACGGATGCACCATTTTTTTTTAATAAATTTTGCAAAATTGGTGTTCGGTTAGGCCAGCTGGAGCGCTTCAGATTTGCACTCTGATCTTAAAAGATTTATCATTTTTTTTCTGTTGCTTCTTTTGACCTAATTCTTTTTTTGTCTTTTCTATAACACTTTAAACTTGCATCTTCCAGAAAATCAGAATTTTCCTATGGGTGGAAATATTTTTCTGGGTTAAAACAGCCAAAACAGAGAAGGTGTAAACAAGGGAATCTGAAAACTGGAAACAAAAACAGCAAGATACCAAAGTTTAGACACAATGGAAATTTGTGAAATAGAATTGTGTATGATCTAAACACAATATGAACTCAAACTAAAAATTAAAAAGGCACCAAAGGAGCAAAGAACAGCAGATTCAAGCAAAATAAAGAGACCCAAAATCAAGAAACAATTAAGCCAAATAAAAGGACTACTATGAATTGCTGACAATATGGATGAACATGACTTGACAAAACATGTATAGATTCAGAAAATTAAAGACTCAAAGCATAATATGAACCAAAATAATGAAAGCAATAAAGACTCAAAGCCTAAAAGAAAATAGCAACACAAAGGTGTATGGAATCCTATCACAAATTGCACAAGAACTTGTTCAAGATCAAATGAACAAGAGTGCTTCGGTTGGATCTTCCACAAAGCACACCAAGAACAAATTAAAATGTAAAAAACAGCAAGACAAGTAAGGAAAGTAAATGACAATATGAAATAAAGAAGAACTAAAATTTAAAAGACAAGGAGCTACTCATCTTGAAGAACCAAAGCTCATGATACCAAATGATGGCATTTTCATGAAGTTCTTCTTGAATCAATGTAGAGTATGGGGCGGAAGCAATGAATGAGAGTGAGCAAGATCCTCCTAAGAGTGGTGTTGATCTTGTAGGTGCATGATAGGTATGGGTATTGAGTGGTTCGGCCAGCTCAAGGGAAAAGATGAAGGAATTGAAGTTTAGAGCCTAGGATTCTAGGGAGAAGCAAAGTTGAGCACAAATGGGCAGCATAACTTTACTCACAATAAACTTGCCAAATACATGAGATAGCCTCCCTATTTATAGGCTATTTGGGACGTAAATCATAAGCTAATGCTTAATGAAATGTAAACCAAATGAAATGCAAAGCTATGCCATGTGCCATGACCGGTCACACCTAGCAAAGTTCTAGAAGATTTCATTTCAAAATACTTTCTACACTACCCTATCTACTAAGTACCCCTATTGGGCCTTGATGCAACATATACAAGGCTTTCTCTCTTCCATCCGTGGCTTCTTCCACTTGTGCTTGTACATGCTTGGCCATTGATCTTGTGAGAGGACCTAGACGGTCTAATGGCACACCTAGACGCTCCATGGGTAGACGCTTTCCTTTTTCACGGTCTAGACGCTCATTCCTTGGAGCTAGACGCTCTCCTTGGTCTAGACGCTCTTCATGGTGTGGGCTTTGGCTCCCATGGCTAGATGTGCTTGGCCCTCCTCCATCAGAAGCAGTTCTTGCAAAACAAAGTTTAAGCAATATACAACATCTTATGGCAGCAGGTTAGAATAGCAATTCACTAAACACTGTATCAGACAAATAATCGGTTGTTTCCTCGATTCAATCGGTTGTTTCTATCAGTAGAAGTAGAAAACAATTCCAATTTCTGAAATTGGAGAGAATTAACAGTTTGAAACATATTATAGAGAGCAGACAACATAAAAACCAACCAATTCTCCCCTTATTTGTCTTCACAAAGAGAATTAAAAAAACAGTTTAAGAGAGATTTTGAGAGTCAAAAATGCCTAACTCATTTCTTAAGAAGAAAAACCTTTCTTTTGGTAGAGGTTTTGTGAATATATCAGCCAGTTGCAGTTTTGTTTCAATGAATTTCACATCACAGTCTCCATTGTTCACATGATCTCGTATGAAGTGATGACGAATCTCAATGTGCTTAGTTCTTGAATGCTGAATATGATTTTTGGTGAGATTTATAGCACTTGTGTTATCACAAAGCAAGGGAACCTTGCTGATCTTCAATCCAAAATATGCAAGTTGTTGTTTGAGCCTAAATATTTGTGCACAGCAGCTCTCAGCAACAATGTATTCAGCCTCTGCAGTAGAAAGAGCTACACAAGCTTGCTTCTTACTATGCAAAGAGATGAGGCTCGATCCAAGAAGATGACAAGTGCCACTGGTGTTTTTTCTATCTAGCTTACACCCTGCAAAATCAGAATTTGAATAACCATTTAAGTGTATAGGAGAGTGAGAAGGATACCATAGACCAACATTGGTTGCTCCTTTGAGATATTTAAGAATCCTTTTTGCAGCTTTGAAGTGAGATTCCTTGGATTTGCTTGATATCTTGCACAAAGACATACAACAAACATGATATCCGGTCTACTTGATGTGAGATAGAGTAAGGAACCAATTAAACCTCTGTATTTTGTTTGATCTACCACTTTTCCAGCAGCATGTACATCTATATAACAGCTTGAAGGCATAGGTGTGCTTGCTTCCTTGCAACTTTCCATTTCAAATTTCTTGAGAATTTCTTTGCAATATTTTGAATGGCATAGAAAGATTCCATCCTTTGTTTGCTTGACCTGCAATCCAAGAAAGAAAAAGGCTCCCCCATCATAGACATTTCAAACTCACCTTGCATAGCTGCCACAAATTCTTCACACAAACTATCTTGGGTAGCACTAAAGATGATGTCATCAACATAGATTTGCACTAGGATAATTTCAGAATTTGACTTCTTGATGAAGAGAGTTTTGTCAATCATTCCTCTTTCATAACCATGTGACAAAAGGAAATTGCTAAGCCTCTCATACCATTGCCTTGGAGCTTGCTTAAGCCCATACAATGCCTTTTTCAACTTAAAAACATGATTAGGATGTTGATGATCTTCAAAACCCGGTGGTTACTCAACATACACTTCTTCATTGATAAAACCATTGAGAAAAGCACTTTTCACATCCATTTGAAAGAGTTTGAATCCACTCATACAAGCAAAAGCCAACAGCAACCTCACAGCTTCCAATCTTGCAACAGGAGCAAAGGTTTCTCCATAGCCAATTCCTTCCTCTTGATTGTAGCCTTTGGCAACTAGCCTTGCCTTGTTCCTCGTAATTACTCCAGCCTCATCAAGCTTGTTTCTGAAAACCCATTTAGATCCAATGATGTTCATCTCAGCTGTCTTGGGAACCAGAAACCACACATCATTCCTAGCAAACTGATTCAGCTCTTCATGCATAGTTTCCACCCATTTTTCATCTTTAAGAGCTTCTTCAATAGACTTTGGTTCAACTTGAGAGACAAAAGCAGTGTGCTTGCAGAAGTTTGAGATAAAGCTACGTGTAGAAACACCCTCCTTTATCTGCCCAATGATGTTCTCCACTGACAGATCTCTTGGTATTCTCCATTCTTTAGGTAGCTCACTCTGCTGCAGAATTTCAATCGGTTGTTTCGATGAATCAACCGGTTGTTTTTCTGCACAGCAGTCCAGCTTCTCCAGATTGATGTTCTGCTCATCCTCTTATGTGCTGTTCTTTGAGACTTGAATGCTATTGTGATCAACTTCATCAAATACCACATGAACAGATTCTTCTACAGTAATGAGCCTCTTGTTGTAGATCCTATATGCATGACTATTTAAGGAATAGCCAATAAAGATTCCATGATTAGCTTTTTCATCAAACTTTTCCAGATTTTCTTTTCCATTATTCAGAACAAAACATTTGCATCCAAACACTCTCAGGTGACAGATGTTTGGCTTCCTTCCATTGAAGAGTTCATAGGGAATTTTCTTCAAGATTGGCCTTATTAGCACTCTATTCATCACATAGCAAGAGGTGCTAACATCATCAGCCCAAAAATACTAGGGTAAGGAGGATTCACTTAGCATGGTTCTTGCTAACTCTTCAAGAGATCTGTTCTTTCTTTCCACTACACCATTTTGTTGAGGAGTTCTTGGTGCAGAGAAGTTGTGTAAGATCCCCATCTTCTCACAGAATTTGCTGAATTTCTCATTTTGAAATTCCCCTCCATGGTCACTCCTTATAGAACCAATGTTGTTGTTTTTTGTGTTTTGTAACCTTCTAGCAATCTTTTTGAAGGCAGAGAAGGCATCACTCTTTGATTCCAAGAAGAGAGTCCATGTGTACCTATAGAAATCATCCACAATAACAAGAGCATAATAGTTGTCACCAAGACTCATAGTTCTTGAAGGTCCAAACAAATCCATATGGAGTAGCTCAAGGGATTCTAAAGATGAAGCAACATTTTTAATTTTGAAAGAATTTTTAACTTGTTTCCCCTTTTGACATGCTTCACATATGTGGTCTTTCTCAAACTTAAGCTTGGGTAACCCAATCACAAGATCTTTTTGAGATTAATTTGTTTAAGTGATTCATGTGAATATGAACAATTCGTCTATGCCATAACCAAGATTCATCATGCTTAGAAAGAAGACAACCTATTTAACAAGGAGAGTAAATATCCAAGAGATAGACATTGTTGATTCTCTTACCAATCAACATTACCTCTTTTGAGTTAGGAAGGCAGATTTCACAAGAGTTTGTCTTGAAGATTACTTGATAGCCTTTGTCACATAGTTGGCTAATGCTGAGCAAGTTGTGCTTTAGTCCCTCTACATACAATACATCATGAATGATCAAGATACTCTTATCTCCTATAGAGCCTCTTCCAATAATTCTTCCTTTGTTGTTATCTCCATATGTTACATGGCCTTCTTGTTTGAAGGTGATGCTCACAAACTTTTATTTATCTCCTGTCATGTGTTTTGAGCAGCCACTATCCAGATACCACTGTTGCATGCTCTCCATCAAATTTCCCTACAAAGTGAAATTTCAAGTACAAAGATTTGGTCCCCTATTAAATGTGGGTCCTTTTGATTTATATTCATTACCGGGAACTCCAAAATCTTTAGGAATCCATCTCATAATGCCTTTAGGAATAAAATATTTCCTAATTTTACAAAATCAGATAGAATGGCCTCTTTTCATGCAGTAGAAGCATGTAACAACCGGTTGTTTTGATAGAACAATCGGTTGTTTTTCTAGCAGTTTCAAAAATGACTTTGAAAACTTGTCTTGCTTGTTCTATGGATTACAACCTAATCCAGCTTTTCCAAAAACACAATTTAGAGATGCCGACATTCTCAAAGTTGGATTTACCCTTTGAAAGCTTATCCACGGTCTTTACAAGATAATGAACTTTCTTTTCAAGACTTTCACAATTTTCACAAATAAGAGAGTCACACTTGCAAGAAGAGTTTTTGTAAAGAATTTCAAGGTTTTCAAAATCTGTTTTTTAATTTTATAATTCTTCTTCTAGTGGTTTGACTCTGTTTTCAAGCCAGTTGTTCATTCCCTTCAACCGGTTGTTCAAGAGAGTCAATCGGTTAGCTTTTTCATGTGTTTCTTGAAATGCTTGAAGTAATTAACTATAATTTTCAGCATTTGAAGAATTAGAGGAACTTACACTGCTTGAATCATCTTCCTTTCTGGCCATGAAGCATAGATTGAGACCTTTTTTATTCTGTCTCCTTTTTCTTCTTATCTTTGATTTCTTTATTTCAATGGTGCTCTCATGAGTTTCTTTGAGTGTATCCCACATCTCCTTAGCAGACTCACATTTTGAGATCCTGAAAAATTCTTTAGAATCCAAAGCAGATGTTATTATATTTTTGGCACTGCAATCAAACTTGGCCTTTTCACTTTCTTCATTAGTCCATTGGGACCAAGGTTTTTTAATAAAATATCCATTCTTCTTAATCTTTGGAATGAAAGGGCCATTTTCAATTGCATCCCAAATCCCTTGATCAATAGATTCAACAAAGATTTTCATTCTAGCTTCCCAATACTTATAATTAAAACCATTGAACAAAAGTGGGTTGTTTATTGAAGCACCCTCCTCAAAAAGTAGTTTTCCAGCCATTGAAAAAGATTTTAGGATCAAACTTGAGTATTTTTCAAGTACCAAGCTCTTGATGCCAATTATTAGAATATATGGCCTTAAACGAGAGGGAGGGTGAACTGTTTAAGGAGAGTTTTCGAAAACTTTTTCAGCTAGAACAAAATCCTTTGTATGAAACTCAATCAGAAATTCATTTTGCCAAGACATAAAGCACAAAACAGCAAAGCACCAGAAAAACAATTAGTTGTTTCTTCGAAACAATCGGTTGTTTATACCAGCAAAGCAATAACAACTGAATTTAAACGAGTTTAAGGGAAGAAAGAGATACACAAACAGTTTATACTGGTTCACTCTTAAACCAAGAGCTACATCCAATCCCCAGAATCCACTGAGCAATCCACTAAGCAATCAAATACAGATTACACACAAAACAACCAAAGAAGTGACCTTAAACCCTTCAAAAAACACACTTCCTTTGGCACAACACACACCAAGAATTTTGATCTTGACAACCTCAAGAGCACACAAGACTCCTTCGCTTACAACACCAGAAATTACAAAGTATTCAGAAGGAATTACACTTGTTTACAGAATAAACTGAAATCAATACAGATGTAATCCTATTCCACTATCTCTTGAGAAAACCAAAGCTGAAAAGTGAATGTTCAAAACTTGAAAGCAATCTTTTACAACTGAAAAACTCAAATCTGTTTTTCTTGTTTGTTATAAAACATAAACAAACTATTTATAGCTTTCAAATATTGGTCAAAACATTTAATACAGGAGCATATTTAGTTGAAAACCATTTAAAGCACACTCAACTAACAAAATAGAATTCTGTTAGGATTTTCAAACAAACAATCGATTGAAAGTACGAAACAATCGATTGTTTTGGTTTGACAACAAGTCAACCAACCAAAACAATTTTCAACCTTTTCAAAAACACCTAAGAGTCAAATAATCGGTTGTTTCGACAAAACAACAGGTTGTTTTTCACTTAGTTTGAAAAACACTTTAATCTTAAAAGATTTAAAAACACTATAGATTTAGATTCAACAAAGACTGGATTACACGGATAAACTGCCCAGATCCTATCCTAAACACAGCAGCAACTTCAGCCTTGAGTCAAACACTTGGATTTGGATTTGCGTTAAACACTTGATTCAACTGTTGCCAGTAGCTATTCGTGGGATCTTACCAAAAAATGTTAGACATACCATAACCCGTTTGTGCTCATTCTTCTCTTCCATCTATTGTAAAGTCATTGATCCATCAAAACTACATGAGCTTCAAAATGAAATTGTTGTTATCTTGTGTGAATTGGAGATGTTTTTTCCTCCATCTTTTTTGAACATCATGGTTCATCTAGTGGTGCATCTGGTAAGAGAGGTTAGATTGTGTGGACTAGTGTGCTTAAGATAGATGTATCCTGTTGAGCGGTATATGAAAATTTTGAAAGGTTATGTGAAAAATCATTATCATTCAGAAGCTTCAATGATTGAAAGGTACATAGTTGAAGAAAGTATTGAATTTTTTTCAGAGTACATGTCAAAAGCAAATGCAATAGGTCTTCCAGCTAATTCATGGCACCACAGGCGTTCTACAAGTAAATGTTTACGTGGTGTGAATATTGTAAGCAAATCTCAATCAGAAGTCTTGCAAGCACATTTCTATATATTGAATAACACATATGAAGTTATATCTTACATAGAAGCTCATAAAGCCATTGTGAAGGAAAATAACCCAAGCCAAGCAGAGAAATGGGTCTTGATGGAACATAATAGAACTTTCATGCCTTGGTTTAAAGACGAGGTGTTAAAAGATTCAACGACATCAGAGACCTTGACCTGGTTGGCTGCTGGATTGAAGTTTCATGTCATTTCATGTAAAGCGTACGAAGTGAATAATTGTATATTTTACATGAAGTCTATGGATGAAAAGAATACAGTTCAAAATTCAGGTGTTACTCATGAAGCCGAGTCAATGCAGTTTTCGACTTCGAAAGATACAAATCCTATACTTGGATCAATGGCATATTATGGGTTTATATAAGAGATATGGGAGGTTGACTATACTAAGTTTTTCGTTCTAGTTTTCAAGTGTAAATGGGTTGACGATAAAAGTCGGGTTAAAATTGATGAATTAGGATTCACACTAGTGGACTTTCGAAAGATAGGGTATTGAGATGAGCCATTTATAATGGTTCAACAAGCATCTCAAGTTTTCTACGTGAAAGATCCTACGTCGGAACATTGGTATATCATTTTACACGAGAAAAAACAAGGGGGAGGCCATATATCATATTGAAAATGGTGACCCCGTTCATTCACACCAATGATAATTAATAAAGATGATGATGTACTTGATGATGTACATGCAACCCATAAAGACCACAGTGAAGGAATTTACATATGAACATTCAACCCACATGCAACCTATAAATACGCATTTATAATTTTATGTATTTCTTTTATATGATTTTAATTCGATGCAGATTAACTAATGTTTGTTACCTAATTTTTTAACACAGATATGGATGACGATCAGACTCTAATCAGAACCTGATCCAGATGAGGCAGTAGATGACCTACTAGATTGAAGCGTCTCGCATTGAAACGTGTTGTTGGTGAGAAGACACGTGTTGACATTAATGTCAACATTGGAGTGGGTTTTGGTCCTCATGCAGATGAGTATATGAGCTATCTTGGAGTTGTTTCTCGTGATAGGCTCTCCATTTTGATTAATTCATGGGATGAGGTGTCAATGGTCGATCGGAACATGATCTGGGAGGATGTTTTAGTAAGCTTTACATTATTATTGTTACCATATAATGCTTTTTAATATTCATTGATTAATTTTAATTTGGTGATGTTATTTTGCAGGCAAATTTTGAAATTCCTGATGTGGAACCGCTTCGATCAAAGATTATATCCAATATCAGACTTAAATTTCGTCACTTTAAGTCAAGACAGACTTCAAGATATGTTTTTGGCGACCTTAAAGATGAAAATCCATGTTTAAAGTACAAACATATTGATCAAGAGACATGGCGTTTTTTTAAAGAAAGCCATGAAAATGAGGTTTGGAGGGTAAATAAAGTTACTTAACTATTTTTATTTATATAACATTAATAAGTTTATCTTATTTAATTCACTTTGTTTATTTCAATTATGATAGGATCATCGAAAGAAAGCTCAAGAGATAGCTTTGAAGAATGTTACCCTGCACGTACAATCTCGTTTGGGGTATCGAAAGCTTGAGCAATCACTAATGGTGGAAAAGGAGTAATCTAGACAGGTGAAGTCGTCTGAGAATGTGGAAACAGGGGTCACTTCTCCTCCATCACCACCTTTTCGCCATGTAAAATGGGAGAGGGCCCGAATTAAAAAGTCGGGTGCACCAAGTTCTGAGCAATCCAAGGTTATCATTGAAAAAATTGTAAGTTATTTTTAGCTTTTTTTCATTTATTTTAAAGCATTAATTATATTAAAAATTGATATGATTTTTGTCTCTTGCAGGATTCCTTGGAATCCCAAGGTAATTTTGTTCCTGAAGGTCGTCACGATATCCTGGTTGAAGCAATTGGACGACCAGAGCATTAGGCCGTGTTCGTGCAGCTGGACAAGAGGTTGAAATTAAACTATATTTTGGAGTTTCACAACGACGGTCATCCTCCTCCCCCAAAGAGAGCAAAGCATCAATGAAGACTAAGATATGTGAAGCATTAATGGAGGAGATGAGAAAGGAGATTGATCGGAGGCGGCTACAGATGAGAAAGGAGAATGATCGGATGCAACAAGAGTTTCTATCGCAACAGCTTTGTGCTGAGTCGATTCAACCCCTTGTTAGTCCTACACTCAAGAGCACAAAGGGGAGTTGTGCGGCTCCTACAACATCAAGGGTGGATATCTTTGGGTAGACGAGGGAATGTGAGCTACTGGTAGCGGGTGGCAAGCTTCCTCAGGTGGTGGCCCTTGGAAAATTCTATGAAGAGGCCACCACCTTACATAACGTTCCTCTCTCCCCTGATGTGGCGAAGGTGACAGTTGAAAAAGTACGAGTACCTGATGCTCGTGTTCCATTACCTTCAGATGAGGTAACCACTATGGCCGATGCATTTCAGACATTCGTTGCCTGGCCTAGACACCTCATTCGAATTATGCCAGAACCTTATGTAATAATTTCATTTCATTATATTAATTTATATTTATATTTATATATTACATATAATTTAATACAAATGTTCTTTATTTTGTAGAAACTTCGTCGGAAACCAAGTCCGGAAAAGAAGCATGAGGTTCCAGTTGACGATCATATAGCTTTCTTAGCTCTAGCTGCTAGACAGATTGGTCAAGATCCTTTTGAAGTTCCCTGGGATGATACGTTTTTTCAAATAAACACTAAACTGCCACTATACATGTACATGATAGATTTATTAGAATTTGTAGCTGGGGATCAG
This sequence comes from Phaseolus vulgaris, assembly GCF_051622355.1. NCBI lineage: Eukaryota > Viridiplantae > Streptophyta > Magnoliopsida > Fabales > Fabaceae > Phaseolus > Phaseolus vulgaris. The sequence continues at coordinate 20,578,874 of NC_143501.1, read as the reverse complement.
GAGCTCAATATAAATATAATTCAATTTTTTATGATGTAAGTATATTTACCTATATTTCAATTTACTTTATGTTAAATTATTATTGATTATGCTTTAACTAATAACTTGTAGGTTTTTGCATGGAGTCTGTCTCACTGAGGAGAAGGAAAATGTGTATGGATTCTTAGATCCTGCATATACTAATCCCACTCGAGCAAAGGCAACTGAGACCCAATCATACATCACTAACACCCTGGAAAAAGAGGGAAAACAAATTTATTTATGCCCTTATATTAATGAGTAAGTTTAATTATAAGTCGTCAATTATTACTATTTCATGTTTTAAATATTTACTAACTCTTTTCATGGATGATATAGAAGTCATTGGTAGTTGCTTACCTTATCAATGGTTGATAAGACTGTTGTGTGGTTTTGTTCCCTACACAAGAAGATACCCCAAAATATTAAGAATATCATTGATACATAAGTACACTATAAACTTAACTCTGTATGTTACTAATTAACCATCTATGAACGAGATTTTTTGTATTAACCAGTTCATGGTGTGGATATAACATCCTAAAAGGTTTGAACTGGATAAGAATAAAGGTTTGTATTTTTTTTTCTCTTTTCATTGTTTATCAATATACTATTACTTTTTATTGAATTATAGTGTAATAAACAACCAGGAAGTTATGGGTGTGGCTATTACGTTATGCAATGGATGATTACCATTGTAAGACTAGGCATTAAAAGTGGTTGGAAAGAGGTAACATGATATGTTAAATTATTTTTATAATTCTTGAACATATATGTATCTTAAAACTAATTTATGTCAACTATATTTTGAACTGCAGTTCTTCATGGAAGAAGTACCAATGAGTTCGGAAGCCATAGCATATGTGAGACATTCTTGGTCCACATATTTCATAAATTTTTACAACTCTAGGATAGTTGATCAATAGTGTAGGGATTATATGTAATTTGATTAGTGTTTGTGATGTACATTTTGATCAATATATATTTAATTCTCTGAATTTATGTATTTGTTTGGTTGGGTATATATAATTGAACAAGTTAATTTATATAGGAATTAGCACTAAACAGATTGCACTAAAAAAAACACTATTTACAAGGGTGGCTATCTACCATAGCCGCACTTATAAATCCAACGTAGGATTTACAAATGCAGCTATGGTAATAGTCGCACTTGTAAATGCATTATCCGTAAACCCCTAAACCCTGATTCAAAAGCATATACAAGTGCGGTTACCAGAAATAGTCGCCCTTATAAATAGTATTTACAAATGCGGCTATATAGTTGCACTTGTATCTCTTCAATTTATGAATGCGTTCTGATCAAATGCGGCTATATAGCCGCCCTTGTTTAGCCTTTCTGCACTGTTGACTTCCTTGATAGCAAGCTCATGGTGTCTTCATCACTATCACTGGAGTCTTGTTTCCTTTTCTGGTAGGTAGCTTTAAATGCAATACCCTTGTTGTTTTTATCCTCACTGTCTTGGACAACCAACCTATTCATCTCAAGCTCATGCTCCCTTATCTTACTTAACAAGGAAGATGTTTTCATGGATGTCAAATCCTTTGACTCAGAAATATCAGTGACCTTTGGCTGCCATGACCTATCAAGACACTTCAAGATCCTGATGTTCAACTCCTCTTTGTCAAAGTTCTTTCCAAGGCTCATCAAGTGGTTATGGGAAAACCGTTTCTGCACATCATAGATTGTCTCCCCTTTCTGCATTATGAATACCTCATACTCTTGGATGAGGGCATGCTTTCTTGCCCTTTTAACATCATTAGTTCCTTCATATGTGACTTCAAGGATGTCCCACATCTCCTTTTCTGAAGTGCATTGTGATACCCTGAAAAACTCATTACAACTCAAAGTAGAGGTTATAATATTTTTAGCAATCCAATCAACTTTTGCTTTCTTGCTTTCATCATCAGTCCATTCAGATGGAGGCTTATCAACTAAGACATCATCTCTTTTAACTTGAGGAATAAAAAAGCCATTTTCAATTGCTTCCCAAATACCTTTATCTATGGAATGCATGAAAATCTTCATCCCTACTTTTCAAAGCTGGTAATTCACACCACAAAACAGTGTAGTCTGTTTATGGAAGCACCTTCTCTAAATGGTAGTTTATCAGCCATTAAAGCAGTTTTAAAAACAGAACTTGAATTTTTTTCAAGAACCTAGCTCTTGATGCCAATTGTTAGAATTAATGGCTTAAACAAGAGGGGGGTGAATTGTTTGTCAAAATATTTTTGAAAAGATTGGATAAGAATGAAGTTTTAACAACAATCACAAAAGAAGTAATCAAGGAAGCCAATAAAACAATGTAATTGAAATTGTTTGCAGAATTTCAATCGGTTGAAACTTTGTTTTAACCGGTTGTTTATGGCAACAACAAAAAATAAATCAAAACAAACAGTTTATAAAGAGTGAGAGAGAGAGATAGATTACACAACCAATTTATACTTATTCACTCAACCTTGAGCTACATCCAGTTCCTAGAACAACCATTGGGTTTCCACTAGTAATCAATCATAGATTACAATACACACAACCACAAAGAGGTTATCTTAATACCACAAGAATCACTCACCCTCTTTTCCTACACACAACCTTAGTCAGAAAACCCTCTGACCTTACAAGCTTACACAATTTCCACAAGTTTATAAACAAACAATTACAAGAATCAGAAAGGAACAGATTACACCTGGATTTACAAGAAAAACAGAGGTCCTAAGATCAGACCTTGAACCAATGCACAACTAATTAACAATCTTGCAAAAATTTGATTTGAATCTCTTCTCAAAAGCAATTTCAATCTCACTTTCTTGTGTATACTTGTTGTTTGAGAAGCCATATTTATAGCTCTTAAAACTAGTCGTTCTAGGCAATCAATCATGAGCTAAAACAGTTTTAATCCAATTCAAAATAGATCCAACAGGCTTTTGAAAAGCTGTTATGAAATGTGACAATCAACCGGTTGAAATGTCGTTTTAACCGGTTAAATGGGTTAGACAGTTATTTAACCAAGTCAAAAACAATTTTGAAAACCTTCAATCAAGCTAAGTGACAAACAATCGATTATATCGTGGTTTCAACCTATTGTTTTTCTCTTTGCTTAGAAAAACACTTTTCTCTTTTAAAATAGATTGAACCAGCTTGTGCAAGGGACTAGGAATGATCTTTACAAGAATTATAAACACCCTATACTAAGCTCAAACCAAAAGCAGCACAACTTCAACCTTCAACACATATTTGAATCATCAAAGCTTCCATGTTCTACAAGTAAGACAAGCTTTAAAAGCCAAGTTGTTGTTAGGTGTGAAGATTGGTAGGAATGAGGTAGAGGTGAGTATGTTGCAATTCGCGGATGATACTTTGTTCATGTGTGAAGACTCCTACTACAACGTGGTCACCATTAAGGCTATTCTAAAGGGTTATGAGCTTGCTTCAGGACTGAAGATTAACTTTCATAAGTCATATCTAGCTGGCATAAATGTAGAGAGCAATGCCCTTGCATGCTTCGTAGAGTCTTTTAATTGTAACTAGATGAGGGTACCTTTCAAGTATATGGGCCTAGAAGTGGGAGGTAATCCAAGGAGGAGTTTGTTTTGGGAGCCAATCCTAGTCAAATTAAAAGCCAGACTCAGTGCGTGGAGAGGGAGATTTTTAACGTTGGCAGGTAGAATATATTTAATTAAGTCAATCTTCACAGCGTTACCCCCCATTCTACCTATCCTTCTTTAAAGCATCAGAGTCAGTATGTAAAAGTATTATCAGTATTCAAAGGAGATTTCTATGGGGTTGAGGGAAGGAGAACAAACCTATATCGTGGGTGAGTTGGGAAAATCTGTGTAGATCTAAACAGGAGGGTGACTTGGGGTTCAAAGATATTCGAAAGTTCAATGTTGCTCTGTTAGCTAAGTGGAAATGGCGTCTCGTGAGTGAAGAGGAAGGGAAATGGAAAGAATTGTTGGTCTCAAAATATGTCTCGGAAACAGGCGACTTTAGCAAATGAAATGTACAAAGTAAATTCCAATCCTGGTGGTGGACATACATGTCAAAGGTATGCAATGAGGGAGGAGGTGTTGGATGGTTCCAGGAAGCCTGAGATTGGAAAATATATAAGAGTTGGAGATAAAGCTAGATTCTGGAAGGATAAATGGATTGGCGATCGTAACCTTAAAACATTATTTCCTAGGTTGTACTCCTTATTTCTGGACCAGGGTAAAAAAGTGGGAGAGGTAGGGGTGGGAAGAGTTAGTTTGGCAATGGCGCCTTAGGTGGAGGCGTGAGAAGTTTGAGTGGGAATCACTGATGGAGGCGGATCTGTACTCATTTATATCCAGGGTCTCTCTGGACAAGGAGGTGAAGGATATCTTGGAGTGAGGGAGTGAAGACTCGGGCCTGTTCCCAGTAAAACTGGCGTATGATATGCTTACTAACTAGTGGTCAGCATAATGAAGTATTCACATGCCTATGGAAGGTCAAAGCCATATCCAAAGTGATCACTATAGCTTGGAGGATTCTGTTACACAGAATTCCTACTAGATTGTGCTTAAGTAGGAGAGGGGTACTGGTTAACACAACTTCTTGTGGTATGTGCCAAGTTACGGACGAGTCAAGCCAACATCTGTTTGTAGAATGCAAACATGCTCAGAGAGTTTGGTATATGTGTTTCAGATGGATGGGCATTTTGTATGTCCAGCATAATGATTTGAAGCACCACTTTGAGAACTTCCACTTAGTTCAAGTGAGCAACAAACAAAACTTGGTACGGAAAGGTTTTTGGACAGCGATAGTGATGAGAATCAAATAAAGGAGGCTTTTATTATTGAAGGAAGAGGTCATTCACCTAAACATTTGAAGTTCTTCCTTCTAGTCTTCTCAAAATTAAAAGAAGACATAAAATAAAGAGAGGATCAAGCCTAAAGCCAAAGAAGTCTACAAGCTTTCAAGAATAGGCTTCATTTAAATATCTCTCTTTATAGTTTCTTTTGTATAAAATTGTAGATAATATAGAAAAGTGTTTAGGAAGGTGCTTAGAGGAAAACCATAGATACCTCTTTTGTAAAGCATCTTTAGGCTTTAGTTTAGAATTTTCTAGAAGGTGACTCTTCATAAGTCACTATAGGCGTTAGCTTAGGAGACTTTTGGGTAGCTTGTGGTACAAGCTTTGTAAGCTTCATGACCAGCCCTTGCTCCTATAAAAGGAGGGCTTAGGTCCTTCATAATGTAGATTTGGAATTTGTAGTATCAAAACTCTCCCAAATTGGTGATTGAGTGTAGTGAGAACTTGTCTTCTCCTCTTCCTAGTCTCATCTTGAGTGCCTTGGTTCTCTCAAGTGGCGGCATTGCACACTTATCTTGGAGCATTCACACTTCAAGTGGCGTGTTCATCAACCAAGAACTACAACCACATAAGTCCTCTTTCTTCTCCATCTTCTCATTCCATTTCCGTGCCTATTTGAATTCCTAAACATGTCTTAGGTTCCTTTCTTGCTTTCTATTCGGTGTTCTTGCTTATTACAATGTTTCAATCGGTTCATCTTCTTTCTCCTTGGATTTGTTCGGTGCATTTCAGTTTTGAAGCATTTTAATTGGTTCATTTCATTTGTTATGCAATTTAATCGGTTCATTTGCATTTTTACATCTTTTAATCGGTTCAATTGGCAAGAAATGGAACTTCCATGTGAGTTTGGTGTTTGGTGCAAGTTTTGGAGAGTTCTTGAAACATAGAACACTGATCCATTTCTATTAAAAGTGCCTATTCATTCTCCAACTCAAGTTGATTCCATAAAATGTTAAAGAATCATTCATATCATGCTATTGATTTCATATCATGTGGTATCTAGACTTTAGGTGTGTTCTTGTTTGATTTTGAGTTGTGTTGCACTTTTAATTCAAGAGCTCTATATTCTTGTGTTTATCTTTTTGTTTTTTAGGCTTATTTTGAGTTTTATTGCTGTTTTCTTAATTGTGCCTATCAAGTGTTTGTGTTTTTTCCTTTTTGAATCCATACAAGTTTTGTCATAGTCATGTTTTTCCAAGAATGTCATCACTTCTTGTAGTACTTTTATTGAATTTTTTGTTTCTTGCTTTGGTGTAATACAGTTTTCTGAGTTTGATACTTGATCCTTTGTGCATTTTCTGTTTTAGAATTGAGTTCATACTTGTATTTTAGACCTATACAAGTTCCTATACATCATTTTCCATTATGTCTTTGCTAGTTCTTAATTATGTTTTCCATTCCTGTTAGGATTCCTCTGTTTTCTGAAACCGTCCTTACTGTTTTTCCTTATTGCAATTGATTTACTCTCTGTAAAATTCTGAAATTCTGGATTTATGTTCTTCAAAGTGTTATAAAAGCATAGAAAAAAAAATTAATCAAAAATTCAAAGTACACAAAAAATGATAAATAAAATGCAAAAAGTGTACAATTCTGCCGAAAAAAATACGGTAATCTGGCAGCGATTTTGAAAAATTTATCTCAATTAATTGGCTTACTGTTTTTAAGTAATTCCAGTGCCATTATTGAGTTAACATCTTGAAGTTTCTGTGGTTTAAATTTCATAATCCAGTTCGCTCTATATCATTCCAGTTGAATCAGTGAACATCAAGCACAGTTTGCATAAAAAAATATTTTCCAGTAGCTTGTTTTTGTTTTCTTCATCTAATCTACTGCTTTTCTTTAGGTCTCTTTTGTGTGCCTTCTTTTTCATTGAGTACCTTATTTTCTTGCTTGTCTTTTATTCATTACTCTTTGAGTTTGTCATACATCTAGTATTCCTTTTGTTATAGCCTTTTATTGCTTATACCTTTTCTTGCTTGTCTTTCATTATTCATTGGTTTTGTGGTGAAGTGCTTTGAAGATTGTGTGCTCTTGCTTTGACATATTTCATTTGAGATTACTCAAGGCCTCAAGATCAGCTTGGTTCAGAGAGTATTCTTTCTTTGAGAGTGATTTTAAGTGACACTTCACTTCGGCAGTTTGGTTCCAATTTATTTTGCTAACTTTGTTGTCTTAACTTTGTTTGCTGTTTTGTTGTTTGTTGTTTTCTTTTACCAATAGCTTCATATTCCAGCAGTGGTTCTTCCAAACAACATTATTCTAGCAAAGCTTCTGCTCTTGATGAATTAAAAGGCAAAACGAACCATTAATCTCCAAGATGAAGCTATAAGAAAGTTGGAGGAAAGAATACAAAGAGTTTAAATGAAGCAAACTAGGTCCTCTAAATCAATCAATGGAGAACGTCATTCTCATACACTTTCAACTAGAGGTTCTTCCCATGATCATGGCCGTGAAGAGGAACATAGAAGTAGGAGGCATCACCATCATTCTCATGAAGAGAGCTATAACCGTGACCAAAGATATCACCAAGTGTTCAACATTGCTTGTAAAAAAGTCCCTAGTTTTAATGGTGATAGTGATCCTAATGTGTATTTAGATTGGGAGACTAAGGTTCACCATTATTTTCATGTGTATAAGGTCCAAGATGACGATAAACTTAGGATAGTTTCTTCATCCTTTTTGGGCTATGCCAAAGAATGGTGGCATAAAATTGTAATGGACATTATATATCACAAGAAACCTCCCGTGGTTTCTTGGAATGCTTTGAAAGAGTGCATGCGTGCGAGGTTTGTTCCACCTTCTAGGAAGGAACACTTGTTGAAGTTCCAAAGGCTTCCTCAAGGACATAGGATGGTAGATGAATACTTTAAAGATTTTGAAACAACTTTGACTAAAATGAATATGCATGCTAATGAAAAGTCAAAGATAAAATGGTTTGTACGTGGTTTAAGAAGAGATATTAGAGAATTTATAGAATTAAATGAGTACTCTTCTTTAAAACAAGTGCTTCGCATAGCCATCAAGATGGAATTATATCTTTTGAAAACCACGTCTACAAAAAGAGTTTCTACTACAAATCCTTCTACTCCTAAGTCACCTACCAAAATTTTAAATATAAAATGTTTTAAATGTTTAGGTTTTGGGCACATAGCTCTTCATTGTCCACAAAAGCAAACCTTATTGATAAACAAGGTAAAACAAGTCCTAACTCACCCACCTACCACAAGTAAAAATGAAAAAGACAAAGAAGGTCAAGTTGACATGGGTCTTATCCATTCACCTCCAAGGTGTTTTCCTTCCTTATCTTTTTCCTTACCCAAGGTTCCTATTTCACCACCATCTTGGTTAAAATATGTTAGGAATGATTTTTTCATACCTCCTATTCCAAAACATATCATCATTCCTAAACAAATTTTTCCAACTTGGTCGATTTATAGAACCTCCTTTTCTAAAATCCCATTGTTTACAAATGCTAAGTCATGTTTGCCTTTTTCTTCCACTTTTAATTGTAAAAATAAACTGACTTTGTTCTATGCAGGGATTCAGAATTCGTGGACGAATTCTCTCCAACTCGAGGAGTATGATGAGAATCAAATAAAGGAGGCTTTTATTATTGAAGGAAGAGGTCATTCACCTACACATTTGAAGTTCTTCCTTCTAGTCTTCTCAAAATTAAAAGAAGACATAAAATAAAGAGAGGATCAAGCCTAAAGCCAAAGAAGTCTACAAGCTTTCAAGAATAGGCTTCATTTAAATATCTCTCTTTATAGTTTCTTTTGTATAAAATTGTAGATAATATAGAAAAGTGTTTAGGAAGGTGCTTAGAGGAAAACCATAGATACCTCTTTTGTAAAGCATCTTTAGGCTTTAGTTTAGAATTTTCTAGAAGGTGACTCTTCATAAGTCACTATAGGCGTTAGCTTAGGAGACTTTTGGGTAGCTTGTGGTACAAGCTTTGTAAGCTTCATGACCAGCCCTTGCTCCTATAAAAGGAGGGCTTAGGTCCTTCATAATGTAGATTTGGAATTTGTAGTATCAAAACTCTCCCAAATTGGTGATTGAGTGTAGTGAGAACTTGTCTTCTCCTCTTCCTAGTCTCATATTGAGTGCCTTGGTTCTCTCAAGTGGCGGCATTGCACACTTATCTTGGAGCATTCACACTTCAAGTGGCGTGTTCATCAACCAAGAACTACAACCACATAAGTCCTCTTTCTTCTCCATCTTCTCATTCCATTTCCGTGCCTATTTGAATTCCTAAACATGTCTTAGGTTCCTTTCTTGCTTTCTATTCGGTGTTCTTGCTTATTACAATGTTTCAATCGGTTCATCTTCTTTCTCCTTGGATTTTTTCGGTGCATTTCAGTTTTGAAGCATTTTAATTGGTTCATTTCATTTGTTATGCAATTTAATCGGTTCATTTGCATTTTTACATCTTTTAATCGGTTCAATTGGCAAGAAATGGAACTTCCATGTGAGTTTGGTGTTTGGTGCAAGTTTTGGAGAGTTCTTGAAACATAGAACACTGATCCATTTCTATTAAAAGTGCCTATTCATTCTCCAACTCAAGTTGATTCCATAAAATGTCAAAGAATCATCTATATCTTGCTATTGGAATCATATTAGATAGTGTGGAGTATCTGGGAACAAAGGAACAATGTTATTTTTAGACAAGGCATAGTTGATGTTGAAGAGATTTTTCAGAAGGCACAACTCAAATCCTGATTGTGGTTAAGACACAAGGTACCCTCTTTTAACTACTCCTTTGTGGCTTGGGTTCTAAACCCCTCCTATGCTTTAGAAGCTTTAGATAATGTTTTAAAAGGGGTGGAATGAATTATGGTCAGGAGAAAAGGTGATGAAGGAATATAAAAGCATTTGTTGATGGTGGTTGTGTTAGTGTGTTGGAGGTGCAAAACCTGCTCTTGGTGATGGAACAATAGCAGGGAAGCATGGTTCTGGCGTATGGTACATAGATTGTCAGCTACCTTTTCTGGAAGAATGTTGATCCTGTAGTTCAAGACTCTTGATTTGAAGTTCTCCCTGGCCTTTTTGGGTGGTATTATAGAGGACTAGGTGTTGCACTATACCTGGAGAAGCTTGCTTTGATAACTAAGGGGCTATGCTTTGTTTTTTAAAGTACCATAATAATTCAAATCAGTATTAGAATGTAGTAGCTTTGGAGTAGTAGAGGGAGTAGCAACTGTGACCCCATGATGTCTTAAAGCTCTTGTTTTTTTGCTCTTGTTAATTCTAGTTTGGCCAAAATGTATGCAAGGCTTTGGAGGTGTATTTTTTTCCAGGTTCAATCAGCAGTATAAGAGGGAGTTGGGTGGAGGGAGCTGGTCTGCTATTTTGAAATGAGGATTAGCAATATGTTATATGGATTTAGATCTTATTTGGATAGTTAGCTCAGGTTGTCTGTTGGGGTTTAATTAAGGGCCAACAGAAAGTTGTGAAAGATGATGGTGGAAGAGAAAATCAAAGATTGGTACTATGCACATTTTATGAGTAACATTGGTTGCAGGATCTATTTCAAACACTCATCTTTTTGTGCTTCGTTTGCTGATTTTCATTTGCGTAATGGTGAAGTTTATTTCTATTCAAATCCAATGCCAAGTGACTACTGTTCCGGCCGGTTGGCCCGGGACGTCTTCGCGCGCAACCTTGCCCGTCAGCTAGGGACACCTTCCCTCTAGCTACCTGTGAATTCCTGCAAAGAAGGACAAAAGGGCAAGAAACACCAAAATTCTACACCTCCGTGTCGGAGCACCGTGGATGGTACTCTGAAGGTGGTAAAATGAACTGTGTATCGTGTATCTTTTCTCCCTCTGACAAACAACCTCTCTCTCTAGTTCCTTGTGCGTAGTCCGAAAACTCGAGCAAGCAACTAGAGTATACTCTGGGAAAATCTGCCAAAAGTTCGAACCCCATTTCCAACATTCAAAGCGCTATTTAAGCTACTCCAGCATTCAAAGCGCCTTAAAGCGCATTTAATTATAAACGTTCAGCGCATTTAAGACGTTTGAACCGCTTGGGAGCATTTATAGTACCTGTACCGCCCTGGTGGTCGGGTGCGATGACGTGGCACCCTGATACAGTGTAGGCAAGGCGCCAGGTTGGCAGTTAGGAAGGAAGTCGGGAGGCACGTGTAGTCGCCGATTGTTAAGTTGGCGTGTTCCGATTCCCAGTTTACCAGAATAGGCGATCGCCAGGTTGAAGATGAAGTCGCCAGATGTAGACTCAGGCGACCAGGCAGTCGGAGATCGCCAGAATAATCACATCGCCGAAGATGAAGGAGAAGCAGGTTATGAAGGCGGCCGGCGAGACCACAGGGAAGGTATATGAAGGCCCTAACTCGCCAGTTTCAGTAGAGATCGCACTCCTGAGTTAGCTATGCACTGGGCAGTACCATGCATAGGTAACTTAGCCAAAATGAGAGTAGAAGCGGCGCCAAGTCAGGGAGCCCCCAGATGATGGCACGTGTACGGTTGGATACGAGCCACGTGTCCAAGTCTGTAACTGCCAGGAGAGAGAAAATCACCAGGTATATAAGAGTTCTTAACAGATTTCCTAAGGTACGCACGTTCAGTTCATACACTTTACGCTTGCGAGTGACAGAGCTGTTTGTGAGAGAAATTTGCACGGTTCCAGTTCTTAGTATTTGGTGATACCGTCACTGACTTGAGCGTCGGAGTGCGATCGGCCGCAGCGGCGCCGTATCGTTTCTTTGCAGGTTCTTGAGATAGATCCAGAGGAGGAACGGAGGTGAGAAGCGGCGCGCACGTCAATCCTTTGACGAGGCATTCTCCAGCGCTCCGGTCAGCAGGTAGGATCATCAGGCGCCCACCGTGGGGCCGTGTAAAACGTGCTCCCATCCACAGCGTGAGTTCGTGGAGTTTTTCGAGGTTTTCTGCGCGGTTGTGTGCTGGAGCAACCGTCGTTGGCAGTTTCTTTGAGTATCGTTCGGTGAGTTTGTGTTTTGTGCCGTTTGTTTGTCTTTCAATCGGTGGAGTGAGGTCTTTGTTGCTTGCGCGCAATCTGTCTGGTGGAAGTTCGAGTTCTTTGGTGGTTTCTGCGAAGTGTTTTTCGCTGTATTTCTATGGTTCGCTGAAGTTAATGAGAAAGATGAGGAGCAATCGTTCCAGTCCCGTGGCTCCCGTCGCAGCTGAAGGCGACGCCGCCATGACCATGGCGCAGATGGCAGAAATGATGCGCTCGTTGCAGGCGACTGTAGAAGCCTCGCGCGTCGAGCAGGCAAGGATACATGAAGACCTGGTCACCTCTCGCGCCAGGAATGAGGAGCTCAGCAAAGTAGCTGAGGAGCTGCGTCGAGCTCTTCAGGAGCAGCAGGTTCGTTCTTCTGCTGAAGAGGTGGCACCGTCGACACCACCTCGCGTTTTCCCAATGCCTTTCATTCAGGCGATTACCGACACGCCTATTCCCACGAGCGTGGTTCCGGTTAAAGCTGTTTTTACTGGCGGGGAGGATCCAGAGGCTCATCTGACCACGTTCCACACACAGATGATGCTGTCAGGAGGGTCGGACGCCGTCTATTGTAAGATGTTCGTGAGCACGCTCCAGGGAACGGCGATGGAGTGGTTTGTGAGCCTGCCTAATGGCCACATAACTAATTTTCAACAATTCTCGAAAATCTTTGTCGAGCAGTATATTGTGAACAAGGCACCGCCGAGGGTGTCCTATGATCTGTTTGATATAAGGCAGTACCATGGGGAGTCCCTCAAAGACTACCTAAATCGCTTCGGAGCGCAGATGGTCAGATCGCCGGCTAAGGATGAAGAAATGCTGGTCTATGCCTTGAAGAAGGGCGTGCAGCCAGGGCCATTCTGCGAGGCCTTGATCAGGGCTCATCCAGCGACGTTTGCTGAAGTCAGGCGACTTGCGGTGGCCCACATCGCCGACGAGAGTGAAGTCGCCGAGAAGAGAGGCAGCGTGGCTCCCGCCAGGCCACGCGCCCAGACCAGGATCCAGCCACAGAGGGTGCTGGAAACGGCAGCGGCGGCCAGAAAAGACCAAAGGACTCGCTATCCTTACGATAGGAGAAATAAGGGAAGAAGCCAAGCGCGCCAACCGTCAGCACGCCAACAACCAGCACGCCGAGAGTACAATCGCCCGCCTAAGCACAAATTCGTCATGGGACTAGCGGACCTGATCGCTATCCCTAACATATCTGCTAGGTTGAAGGCGCCCGAGAAGGTGGGCGACAAGGTGCTGGGGTCAAAGCCGGACGTTTGGTGCGAGTTTCACCAGTGCTTTGGCCACAACCTGGACTCGTGTCTGTCTTTAGGATACCAGCTCGACGATCTGGTTAAGAGCGGGTTCCTAAACGACTATGTGCTGGACAGAAGGACCGGAGGAGCGTCGAGTTCCCAGCCGGCAGGTGGAGAAGCCCAGCAACACGAGATGCCTATCCATGGGGAGATCCACACCATTGCAAGGGGTTTCTCAGGTGGTGGGTGCACCGCATCGCAGAGGAAAAAGTACGCGCGATCGGTGATGTCAGTGGACATGTTTGAAGATCACTCGCCGGAAGTGGACATTACGTTCACCAAGCAGGATCTTCGGGACGTTGTGCCTCACGACAACGATCCCATTGTTATTTCGTTGATCACGGCGGGAAGGAAGGTCCATAGAGTTCTGGTGGACCAAGGAAGCTCGGCAGACGTAATGTTCTGGCCGACTTTCACGCAGCTGGAATTGCCCCTTGACCAGCTAAGGCCCTATGGAGGGTGCTTGTATGGGTTCGCTGGCGACCAGGTGGAGGTCAGGGGGTATATTGAGCTAAGAACCACGTTTACCGATGAGGCTGGGTCGAGGACGGAGAAAATCAAGTACCTCATCGTAAACGCCCCCTCAGCGTATAACATCCTGTTGGGAAGGCCCACTCTTAACAGGATAGGCGCCATCCCGTCGACACGGCACATGAAGGTGAAGTTGCCATCGATGGAAGGGGTGGTGATCACAATAAAGTCTGATCAGAAAGAAGCAAAAAAGTGCTATGAGAATAGCCTGAAAAATAAAAGATCAGTGAGCTATGTAACGACCACCCCGCCTCCCGGTGTGAAGTCCAGACCGCCGGTAACAGAGGAGGCCGCCGGAAGGGATGTAGAGATGGTAGATGCTGAGCTGGGGGAGAGGAATGCTGGCCTGGAGGAAGAAGAGGCGCGGAATCGCCCTGAGGAAGCAAGGGAACAGGGAATCGCCAGGGTGGTGATCGCCAGGGAATCCAGGCCCAAACCTGTCGAGCAGTGGCTCGAAAAGGAGATCGGAGGGAAAATCTTCAAGCTGGGAAGATCTCTGGAAGTCGATCTCCAAGACCAGATCGCCAGGGTGATTGAGCGGCATCTGGACGCGTTTGCATGGTCCGCCTCGGACATGCCCGGGATCGATCCCGACTTCTTGTGCCATCACCTGGCGATGGACAACATGGTGAGACCGGTGCGGCAAAGGAGAAGGAAATTCAACGAGGAGAGGAGGCAGGCGATCAAGGACGAGACCCAGAAACTCCTCGCTGCAGGCCACATCAGGGAAGTCCAGTACCCTGAGTGGTTGGCAAATGTCGTGCTGGTGAAGAAGAGCAACGGGAAATGGCGCATGTGCGTCGATTTCACCGATCTAAATAAGGCTTGCCCAAAGGATTCGTATCCTTTACCAAGCATTGATGCCCTGGTCGATAGTGCTGCAGGGTGCAAGCTGCTGAGTTTCCTGGATGCCTTCTCGGGCTATAATCAGATCAAGATGCATCCCATGGATGAAGAGAAAACAACCTTCATGACGGAGAGGTCGTGCTACTGCTATAAGGTGATGCCATTTGGGCTGAAGAACGCGGGGGCCACGTACCAGAGGCTGATGGATCGAGTACTTGCACCAATGTTGGGAAGGAACGTGCAAGCTTACGTCGATGACATGGTCGTGACCTCGCAGGAGAAAAGCAAGCACGTTGCAGACTTGGAAGAATTGTTCACGACGATCGCCAAGTTCAAGTTGAAGCTCAACCCGGAGAAATGCATTTTCGGCGTGGAGGCTGGAAAATTTTTGGGTTTTCTCTTGACTGAAAGAGGAATAGAAGCCAACCCGGACAAGTGTGCCGCCATCTTGGCGATGAGAAGCCCGGCTACAGTGAAAGAAGTCCAGCAGCTAACAGGTCGGATGGCAGCCCTATCTCGCTTCGTGTCAGCAAGCGGAGAAAAGGGACATCCCTATTTCCAGTGTCTGCGGCGCAATAACAAGTTCGCTTGGACGAAAGAGTGTGAGGAAGCTTTCGTCAAGCTGAAGGAATATTTGGCGAGCCCGCCGGTTCTGTGCAAACCTCTGGCGGGAATCCCTCTCAGATTGTATTTCGCGGTGACTGAGAGGGCGGTGAGCGCCGTGCTCGCCCAGGATCAAGACCAGGCTCAGAAGCCTATTTATTTCGTGAGCAAAGTGTTGCAGGGCCCAGAAACGAGGTATCAGGCCCTGGAGAAGGCTGCGTTGGCCGTGGTGTTTTCGGCGAGGAGGTTGCGCCACTACTTCCACAGTTTCACGATACTGGTGATGACTGACCTGCCCATCCAGAAGGTCTTGAAGAAGCCTGACGTTGCAGGAAGAATGGTGAAGTGGGCAGTGGAGTTGTCAGAGTTTGACATTAAATATGAGCCTCGAGGCCCGATCAAAGGGCAAATCTTTGCAGATTTTGTAGTCGAGCTCTCTTCAGAGGCGACGCGGGTTGAGGGAGACGATTTCCGTTGGGTACTCTCGGTGGATGGATCGTCAAACCAGCAGGGTAGCGGTGCTGGAGTCATATTGGAAGGACCCAACGGCGTGCTGATCGAACAATCGTTGAGATTCGCCTTCAAAGCCAGCAACAATCAAGCAGAGTATGAGGCGCTGATCGCCGGGATTCTGTTGGCTAAGGAAATGGGAGCCTGAGTGCTGATGGCTAAGAGTGACTCGCTGCTAGTCACTGGGCAAGTAACAGGCGAGTTCCAGGCTAAAGATCCACAAATGGCGGCTTACTTGGCGTATGTGCAGGAATTGAAGAGTTCCTTTGCCTCTTTTGAAGTGGTGCATGTGCCCCGAGAACAGAATGCCCGAGCTGACTTGCTTGCTAAGCTCGCTAGCTCAGGCAAGGGGGGTAGGCAGAGGACAGTGATTCAAGAAACTTTGAAGACGCCGAGGGCATTTGTAGCAGATCACCTGGTCCTTCAGATAAGCAGGTCGACGGAGAGAGCAGCGAGAAGCCATAAGTCTTTGACGCAAGAAACTCTGAGATCGCCGAGAGTTAGAGCTTGTCGAGGAGAGAAGGTGGACGTGATGCAGGTCTGCGCCACCCATGAGCCAGACACTTGGATAACACAGTACAAGCGATGCCTGGAGGATGGCCTCCTCCCGCTAGACCCAACAGAAGCTAGGAAGGTAAAGAAAAATTCCAGCAAGTATACATTGATTGATGGCGATCTGTACAGGTTTGGATTCACTCACCCACTCCTGGAATGTATACACGGCGAGAAGTGCACGAGAATTATGGCAGAGCTCCACGAAGGAATATGTGGAAGTCACGTCGGGGGTCGAGCTCTGGCCGCGAGGACTCTCCGTGCAGGCTACTATTGGCCATCCATGAGAGAAGATTGCAAGAAGTATGCCCAGTGCTGCAAACAATGCCAGCAGCACGCCGATTGGCACAAGGCACCTCCCGAGGAGTTGAAGTCGATCTATAGCCCTTGGCCGTTTCATACTTGGGGAATCGACATCCTGGGACCTTTTCCACTAGCGATCAGGCAGATGAAGTACTTGGTGGTGGCGATCGAGTATTTCACCAAGTGGATTGAAGCAGAACCAGTGGCCCAGATCACCGCGCACAAGATCGAAGGCTTTGTATGGAAGAACACCGTGTGCCGATTTGGAGTGCCTAAGCGCCTGGTATCAGATAATGGGACTCAGTTTGCAAGCCACCTGTTGAAGAAGCTTTGTGAAGGGGTCGGAATTCAGCAAGTGTTTGCATCCGTCGAGCACCCTCAAACTAATGGCCAGGTGGAATCAGCTAATCGGGTGTTGCTGAGAGGTCTGAAGAGAAGGCTCGAGAAAGCCAAGGGAAGTTGGGCTGAGGAGGTGCCCCGTATAGTCTGGGCGTACCACACCACCGAGCAGTCCGGAACCCATGAGACCCCGTTTAGCTTGGTCTATGGGTGTGACGCCATGATTCCAGTGGAGATCCAGGAAAGCTCGCCGAGATTCCAGAACTTCATAGAGGAAGACTCGAATGAAGAGAGAAGGTTGAACCTGGACCTGCTGGATGAGGTCAGGGAGGAAGCAAGGCTGAAGGCTGAGGCGGTGAAAAGAAGGGTTGAGCGAAGATACAATTCTAAGGTGATGCCAAGGCAGTTTAGAGAAGGCGATCTGGTGATGAGGAAGGCCCACCAGTACGAGATGGAGAATAAACTGTCACCCAAGTGGACTGGACCGTTCAGAATAACCGAGGCGCTCGGGAACGGGGCCTACCGCTTAGAGACGCTGGAAGGAGGGGCGATCCCTCGTACCTGGAACGCCACACACCTGAAGTTGTACTATAGCTAAGAGCTTTGTAAGTAAAGACAAACACAAATGTTATATTGCAATGTCTCTGTTAAAACAGTTTCAAGGGGGCACTCTTTTTTCCCTAAGGAGGGTTTTTAATGAGGCCACCCAATAAAAGAAGAGTTTTCGAAGTATAAGGTGTTTTCAGATTGCATGTGTTATTTCCAAAAGTTTCGAAGAAAGACCTTGTCATTCGTACATGATTTAAGGCACGAAAAGATATGTCGCGTGTTTTCTAAAGTTTTAAAGTCCTCATCGTTTTTCGGCGATTAGAGGCACCAGTTAAGTTTTTAAGTCCTCATCGTCTATCGGCGATCGGAGGCACCAGATGGAAGACCTCAACGCCCTCGCGCGTTTTGAGGCAAGATAAAGACCTCCTCGCCGTTGAGCGAGTGCAGGCGAGAAAGAGAAAAAGTCCTCCGTGTTTCTGGGAGCGAGAAGATGTAACTCCTGGGGCAATGTCGAGGCAAGGTAAAGACCTCCTCGCCGTTGAGCGAGTGCAGGCGAGAAAGAGAAAAAGTCCTCCGTGTTTCTGGGAGCGAGAAGATGTAACTCCTGGGGCAATGTCGAGGCAAGATAAAGACCTCCTCGCCGTTGAGCGAGTGCAGGCGAGAAAGAGAAAAAGTCCTCCGTGTTTCTGGGAGCGAGAAGATGTAACTCCTGGGGCAATGTCGAGGCAAGATAAAGACCTCCTCGCCGTTGAGCGAGTGCAGGCGAGAAAGAGAAAAAGTCCTTCGTGTTTCTGGGAGCGAGAAGATGTAACTCCTGGGGCAATGTCGAGGCAAGGTAAAGACCTCCTCGCCGTTGAGCGAGTGCAGGCGAGAAAGAGAAAAAGTCCTCCGTGTTTCTGGGAGCGAGAAGATGTAACTCCTGGGGCAATGTCGAGGCAAGATAAAGACCTCCTCGCCGTTGAGCGAGTGCAGGCGAGAAAGAGAAAAAGTCCTCCGTGTTTCTGGGAGCGAGAAGATGTAACTCCTGGGGCAATGTCGAGGCAAGGTAAAGACCTCCTCGCCGTTGAGCGAGTGCAGGCGAGAAAGAGAAAAAGTCCTCCGTGTTTCTGGGAGCGAGAAGATGTAACTCCTGGGGCAATGTCGAGGCAAGGTAAAGACCTCCTCGCCGTTGAGCGAGTGCAGGCGAGAAAGAAAAGGTCCTCAGTGCATCCAGGGGGGAGAAGATGTACACCCTGGGCAAGTTGAGGCACCAGGCAAAGTCCTTCTCGCCGTCGAGCGAGTTAAGGCCATTAAAAGTCCTTCTCGCCGATGAGCGAGTTCAGGCGAGTAAAAGTCCTTCTCGCCGATGAGCGAGTTCAGGCGAGTTAAAAGACCTTCTCGCTTGTACGCGGGTATAGGCAAGATAAAATCCTTCTCGTCTTGAACGAGTTCAGGTATGGCGAAGAGGGCGGAAGAAGCTTGCAAGGTGGCTAAGGTAGGTTCGAAGAGAACGCCTAGCCAGCCGGTCTTCAACTCTGAAAGTCAGGGGGGCGAAGGAAGATCCCGAAGGGCATTTCTGCCTCAGATAAAGAAATGACTGCCAAAGCCTGAGGCTAAGAAAAGCTGGTGTTACCAAGAGGTCTAGGTGATCGCGAAAAGTTCAAACACGGCGAGAAGGTTGAAAGACTTGTTTGAAAAAGCAGGTCAGGTGGGACGTTGTTTGAACCGATAATTGGGTTACAGTTCGTTGCTTGGACACTTTTCTTATGATCAGGTTAGTGCCTCAAGGGTACAAGTTGTTTGAAGCGATCATCGCTTAAGTTTGAATCGGCTCGAAGCAGTTACGCCAAAGGTCATGCTTTGCAAAATCGCTAAGTTAAACGCAGCAGAGTTAAACATACAAAGAAGGTAAAAGCGCTCAAAAGGAGTCAGAAGGAAGAATATACAAGTTTCGCTATTGAAATAAGTAGCTGTTCAACATACATGTGCAAGAGTTTTTACAAGGTAAATACAAGTGAATTTATAAAGAAGCGGATGGGGTAGAATTGGTTGAGCCTTCGGCGGGAACGACCTTCCCATCTACTACTTCGTTGTCTAACGACACCATGCTGAGGTCAAGATCAGGGAATAGGCATGCGAACTGTTCTCGAG
Source organism: Phaseolus vulgaris (assembly GCF_051622355.1). Classification (NCBI taxonomy): domain Eukaryota; kingdom Viridiplantae; phylum Streptophyta; class Magnoliopsida; order Fabales; family Fabaceae; genus Phaseolus; species Phaseolus vulgaris. The sequence continues at coordinate 20,559,355 of NC_143501.1, read as the reverse complement.
CGGCGTCAAATCCAACAACCAGAATCTGAGCGGAGCTTAGCTTAAGTTCTTCAATTTGCTTTTGAAATCCTTCGACCTGCTGCTTAAGCTCCTTGTTCTGCTGCTCCAGCTCTTCGACCTGTTTTCGGAGTTGTTTGTTGGTCTCTTGAGCTTGAAGAAGGTCGTCAACAACCTTCTTGGATTCTGTTTGAGCTTGGGCCAACTCGGCAGCCATCTTCACCTTCTCCTTGTTTGCCTCGGAGAGATCAGCCATGGCGTCGTCTCTCGCCTTCTCTACTTGCCCAAGTAGCTTCTCGCGGTCGATTGACCTTTGCTCCAGTTTTTGTACCTTGTCGGCATTGGCTTGAATGTGAGCCTCCAGGTTGCTCGCTTTGGTGCGCAGAGGCACGATTTTGCTTTCAAGTTCGACTTTTTCTTGGGCAAGTTCATGGACTTTGCGGCGAAGGTCAACAGCTTCCTTGCGCGCAAGCCTAAGCTCGGTGTTTAGGGCATCCTCTACTCGAGAATGTTCCATTTCTGCGAGTGTCAGGCTAAATGACACCTTCTCCACCTCGACCTTCATAGTGCTATTTTCGGTCTTGAGGTTGTAGATATCATCCTGCAGCCGCCTGGTGGAGCTCTCCACAGCTCTCGTTATGATTGATGGGATATCCTCTGCTATGTTTTTGAGCTTGGCGGTCAGAGGTTCCCACATCCTTGTGACTTCAAGGGTAAGGTTGGATGCCTGGAGAGGCGCCAGGGGAGCTTGGGGAGGGTTCTCGCCGCCACCTTCCTTAGCAGGGTTTTCAATGTTTGCTTCCTGGCGTGGCGACGCGACCGGGGACTCGGTAATTAGGATTGGGGAGGTGTGAGCAACCTCATTCCCGGTCGGAACGTTCTCTGCAGCTGAAGCATTTGAAGGAGGACCCCCTCCAGCTGAGATGTGGGGCGTAGAGGCACTTGGGGGGTCCTCCAGAAAGTTTGTCTCTTGAGCCTCGACTGCTGGTGGCGCAGTGGCCAGTGGAGTTGCTTGGACTGGTGGTGAAGGGGCTCGTGGTGTTGGCGATGAGGGAGGAGGGGCAGGTGTTGATGGTGGTGTTGAAGCTGGAAGAGGGGGTGGGGCAGGTGGGGAAGGTGGTGCCACCCTTTTCCTCTTTGTAACGAGGCCATCCTCAGTGACCTCGTCGTCCTCTTCCTCTTCCTCTTGGACAACTTGGGGGGCTTTTCGCTTTGGCCTTTTAAGGACCAGTTTCTTTCGTTGGGCGGGCTCCTTAGGCGGTGATCGCCCATGAATGATGGCCTTCTCGACTGCTGAATTGGGCACCGTCTGGGAACCGCTCGCCAACCCGTGGTTGCGGGCGAGCGCCTTCAAGTCAGCGAGCATGTTTTTACCCAACATGGTATCTGCATGAAACGGAAGCGCGTGAGTTAGCTCAAAGGAAAAAAAAAAGGATTAGTGTACAAGGCAATGAAACAGCAAGAACAGGCATATGCAGAAAAGATAAAACCAAAGTCTTGTGCGTGTCGCACAAGACGCCCAGAAACAATATCAGAAGCAATGTCAAAGACAAAAGTGTAGCGTCCTAACCTATTTGGAATTCCAACTGGTCCTCAAAGAACTCGAAGGAAATCAGGGTGGGGGTCAAGAATGTTATGTGGGCATCTGCCACCCTCTTCCAGAATAGGCAAAGGTCTCGGTCCAAAGCTCCCATGCTATCAGGACTTCTGGGCCTCCTGAAGCAGCTCTTGGACTCCTTTTTCCCCTTGTCCACCCAGTACAAGGGGAAACCGTCGAGAAGGGAAGTGTCTTTGTCATTTGCGCGAACCTGGATGAACTTCCCCTTCCAATCCTTGTACGATTGCTGGAAGATGGTGAAAATGGATCTCCCAGCAATGGCGTTCAGGCTGACCCACAGGCGATCTCCTGGGTGCTTGGCCTCAAAAAGGAATAAAAACACGTCCACTGACGCGGGCAACCCCAGGTGGGCGCACGTTATCTCGAAAGCTCGGACAAACGCCCAGCTGTTGGGGTGAAGCTGGGCGGCAGCGATATTGAGCTCGGTTAACAGTTCCCTTTCAAATCGAGTAAGAGGGAACCTGAGTTTGACCTTCTTGAAGAAAGTGGTGTAGACGAAGCAGAAGGGCCCGTCGGCGCTCACTTTATCATCAGCGCACACTGGCAGAGTGGCGGGGCAAGGCAGCACCATCATTCTCTCATCGTGCTCCTTGTGGAACGATTGGTGGGCCTCGTCCCCATTGGTCAATCGCAGAACCGCTCCCGCGGTGTTCACCGACGAGGTTTCCTTTAAGAGGGTTGAGTTAGCCCATGGGTATAACGTCTTGAAGTCTGGCAGTGGGATGGGGGCTCCTCCAGCGTTTGGTGGAGTCGCCTGGGCCAGAGCGGTTTGGGAAGACGCAGGCCTCACAGCCTGCGAAGAGGGAGCACCACGAACTTGCGTTGAGTCGTGTGTTTGTGAAGGAGGGTTTCACGCTGATGGAGGGGGGTTCGGGGTGATCTTCGTGCGAGTCATGATAGCAAACTGCAAACGAAGAAGAAAGAAAAAATAATCAGGAGGGTTACAAAGGCTGACTCGATCAGGGAGGGAAAGTGAAAGACGAACGAATGTGAGTTCGTTGCGACGATCGACAAAGCCCTAGGTTACGCAGAAGGAGAAATGGAAAACAGCCCACAGCGTATGCACCAGACAGTTACAGGATGATGCAAATCGGTGAAAATGCAAGGAAACCCACCAGATGAAGGAAAGTAGTTACCTTTCGATGATCGGGAGAACGTTGAAAGGAGGTGGTGATCTGGAGCGTCGAGGAACGTCGAGAGTTTTCGCAGAAGGAAATGAGAGCGTATGCAAGCGTGAAGAAAGTGATGGAACAGTAGGAGCGTAAGGGGTTTAAGGGTTTTCGAAATGGTTTTGGGAAGCGCTAACGGCAGGTAAAGATAGCCGTTGATGAGAGCCACGTGTCGAACGATGCGCGAAGGGTTTGGTGGAGCGTCAGAGCAGCAGAAAGTACTATCGCTTGGAATTCTGCGTCCATGCCACGTAGACCGGTGTTAACGAAGGCTTTTTCAGTCTTTTCGCTAGACAAGTCTTCGCTTAAGACTGGGGGGCTTGTGTACCGCCCTAGTGGTCGGGTGCGATGACGTGGCACCCTGATATAGTGTAGGCAAGGCGCCAGGTTGGCAGTTAGGAAGGAAGTCGGGAGGCACGTGTAGTCGCCGATTGTTAAGTTGGCGTGTTCCGATTCCCAGTTTACCAGAATAGGCGATCGCCAGGTTGAAGATGAAGTCGCCAGATGTAGACTCAGGCGACCAGGCAGTCGGAGATCGCCAGAATAATCACATCGCCGAAGATGAAGGAGAAGCAGGTTATGAAGGCGGCCGGCGAGACCACAGGGAAGGTATATGAAGGCCCTAACTCGCCAGTTTCAGTAGAGATCGCACTCCTGAGTTAGCTATGCACTGGGCAGTACCATGCATAGGTAACTTAGCCAAAATGAGAGTAGAAGCGGCGCCAAGTCAGGGAGCCCCCAGATGATGGCACGTGTACGGTTGGATACGAGCCACGTGTCCAAGTCTGTAACTGCCAGGAGAGAGAAAATCACCAGGTATATAAGAGTTCTTAACAGATTTCCTAAGGTACGCACGTTCAGTTCATACACTTTACGCTTGCGAGTGACAGAGCTGTTTGTGAGAGAGATTTGCAGGGTTCCAGTTCTTAGTATTTGGTGATACCGTCACTGACTTGAGCGTCGGAGTGCGATCGGCCGCAGCGGCGCCGTATCGTTTCTTTGCAGGTTCTTGAGATAGATCCAGAGGAGGAACGGAGGTGAGAAGCGGCGCGCACGTCGATCCTTTGACGAGGCATTCTCCAGCGCTCCGGTCAGCAGGCAGGATCAGTACCTTAAACGCTCGAAACGGAAACTGTATTAAATAACTTTAATTACCTTGTACCTGACAAAATGACGTTTCTATTCTGACTTGGCTGATGTACACGTGGAGGGCCTCACAGCGCCGTGACCCCATCTGAGAGTATTTCCTCGTGTGAGTCCTCCTACCTGGGAGTGCATCTGCGCAAGGGGTGACCCTTTGGGTGCCAACTCATGCCCCCAAACATCTAGTCACTCACTTTGAGAGCGTATCTACCTTCCTCACGTACCCTGCACCCGGCTACCCTTGGCGTGACCCTCCTCATGAGTCGTATCTATCCCAAGGGCGTCTCTGGGGCAGCAGGGGCACTTCACGAGTCAGGTTGCTCTACACTGGCACTATTACTATGGCCTTGAAGCCACCTTTCTCTTCCCTTTATTACTGCCCCGGATTATCGGGATTTGAGGCCTTCCCGCGGCGTCGTTCCCTCCATGGTCTTTCCTACCCATGGGTATCGGGGAGTGACACTGTGATTGCCTTGCTCTTGTGTCATTTTACCTTGGCGACGCCCTATCTTGGCGACGCCTACTAGGCGACGCCTTATATTTGGCGATGCTTCCTCTTGGCGACGCCCCGTCTTGGCGACGCTTGCACTTGGCGTCACCCCACCTGGGCGACGCCTTACGTTGACTTTGACCTCGACGTTGACTTTGACCTTGACTTTGTCAACGCCCGGGTACGGGACGGTGCACAAGCCCCCCAGTCTTAAGTTGATGACTTGTTTTCAGCGAAAAGACTAAGGCCTCGCCCACGCCATCCACGTGGCACCCTGGTGACGTGTCATTCTTGCTGACGTGACACTCCTCAAACCATTGACGTGACACTATCTGAACCATTGGGGTGCTCTTAATGGCTGATTGGACATTCTCTGAAACGAAGAAAGCAGCGCTTTTTGGGGCCACTATTAATCGCGTGCCACGTGGTTCATCACGCGGTCATCCTTAAGAGCCTCTGGCGCTCCCAGTGAGCGCCTAATCCTACGACACGTGGCATCATCGCACGGTCACCATCTGTTGCCCCTCGCGCTCCTCATAACGTTTGAGTTACCCAAATTCCGCGCTCGAAACCACTGTTACATCCACTTTCTCTGCCTTTTCTCACTGTTCATCTTCTTCGAATTTCTTCGAAAATGCCACCCACACTTCGACATTAAAAGGTATGATTTTTCCATCTTCATGACTCTTCTTCTTCGTCGTATTGCATCGCTGTGTATTGAACTGCCTGGGACTGTTTATGTTTTTGCGTTTCTGCATCCTTTCGCTCCTCCGTTCTTCTCCGTTCTCTTCTCCCCCTTTCTGAGTTTCTTCGTGTGGGTGGCATTTTCTAGGGTTTTGTTCCCTTTTCTGCCTTGGCATCGCTTGTTAAAACCCTTTTCCTTTCTTCTTTCACCAGTTATTTATCCGCATCATGGTGCACTTGAAACCAAGGTCCAGTTCTCCCCCCAAGACCGACTATAAGGCCCTCTATACATGGGCCCCTAACGATCTTTTAAATGAATGCACCACCCTGACGACCTTTCAGGACTTGGAGAACCATCGCGGTGACCCGCACTTGTATAATTTTAATGCCTTCTGCCGCACCCACGACGCCCACATTTTCGTTCGTCCCGGCAGGCCAAGGGAACTTGTTTGTGTGGATGACAGACCCAGGAAAGGGAACCCCTTCTTCTTCATGTATCAAACTGTATTTAAACGCCTTGGGGTACGCCTTCCGTTCACACCCTTCGAGAGGGAGCTCCTTACAGAGATCAATACGGCCCCTGCCCAGTTACATCCCAATAGCTGGGCCTTTGTTCGGGCCTTCCAGATTCTCTGTGGATATCTAGGCGTCCTCCCCTCTGTGGACGTCTTTCTACACTTCTTCGAGGTGAAGAAGCAAGGGAAAAGCTTCGGGGTGAGCTTTTCCGGGATCGCTGGCAGGATCCTCCTTTCCCTCTTCCAGAACTCGTATAAAGGCTGGAAGGGAAAATTCTTCAGGGTGTGCTGCGCCAAAGCTGACCCCACAGCCTTGGATGGCTTTCCCCTATACTGGACAGAGCATCCCAAGCTGCTCAAGGCCAAGGCCCTGGATGAGTTGTCCTCTGCTGATAGGGGGGTATGTGAGGCCTTGGCTGGCCTGGGAATTGTTTTTGACACGCTGAAGCTCATAGCGTGCGAATACAACGCCCACACCTTGTCCACTTATTTTGGTAGGGATGCTTGCTTCTTGTCGCCCTTTTTTATCTGCGTTTTATTGTATTGTGCATGCTTGTTGGCTTCCTCCACCTATTTTCCCCGTTGCTGAGTGTCTATTTGTACTCTTTATATTCCATTTACCTGCGTTCCTTGTGGCTAACTGCGTTTAGCAATGAGATTGGCATTCTGTGATTTACATGTTTAACTATGCCTTGTGTTTGGTCTGGCGTGGCTGTAACCTCTATTCCTTGGTTTGTCTGGATGTAGGATCGGTGATGGATTCCTCTACGAGGATGGTCTTGGCGAAAGCACTGAAGGTTGCTCGTGCTGCTAAGGCTGGCGCCTCCAACACCCCCGCTGCTGACCCTACCCTCACATCATCCTCACCCTCACCCACACCAAACACCACTGAAACTCCACTAGGCCCATCTTCACCACCCCCACGTAGCCCCCAAACACTCCAAACACCCAATTCACCTCCACCCATCGCCGCAGTCCCACTGGCTGTGGCCTCGTCACCTGCTCCAACCCCTCTTGACAAAGGGAAGAGGGTGTTGGAGGTCCTCTCCGATGACGAAGACTCTGACGGTGTGGTGCTCTTCAAGAGGAGGAATGCTGCTAGGGTTCCCATCCTACCAGCAGCATCACCCCAGGGAGGGGATTCCTTCAGGGATAACCCCCCTAGTGCTCTCCTCCTCCCACAATAGTCCAAGAGGAAAAAGGCGAAGGGGTCGAATCTGCTCCATCTCCAACGCCAGCAGAGGTCTCTGCTGCTCTTGCCTCCGCCCCTGCTGTCCCCGATCTCATCGCCATACCTCCCCCCATCATGCATTTTATGAGGGGCTTCAACGGAGGAATGATGCCAGAGGGCTCCGACAGGAGGGAGGGAATGCCCTTCTACTTGGGAGCCTTCTTGGGCGTGGCCCTTGATTGGCGCGCACAAGCTAGGAACGCAAGCTTAAACACACAAACCCTCCAGGCCCTGGAAGCAAGAGTGGCTGCTCTAGAGGAGGAGAAGAAAACTCTGGGGGGCCAAAACGAGGCCTACCAAGCCTCTCTGAAGTTGGCGCAAGAGGCCAAGGAGGAGGCTGAAAGACAGCTGGGTGAAGCGATGGAGCTTTAGGCGGACTTCTACGTCCGGGAAGTCTCTCTCCAAGTTCAAGTAACAGCCCTCCAGGACATGGCGGAAGCCTCCGAAGCGCTTCAGAAGGATTTGGAGGACCAATGCTACGGGCAGGCCGAAAGATTGGAGTGGATGGAAGAGGAGATGGCTACCCAGGCCAAGACATTGGACCTTCTCCGGGGTGACCATGACAAACTGCTGATTGAGGTCAGCCGGCTCCGAGTGGAGAAGGAGGCCCTGGAGAAGCAGGTGGCTTCCGGGGACTCTACCATCGAGGAGTTAGAGAAGGCCAAGAAGGCTCTCATCAAAGACATGGCTGGAACCTTCGAGGAGGGATTCAAGGAGGCTCTGGCCCAGGCCGTCTGCGAGAACCCGGGAATCAATGTTTCTAACTGCGATCCCACCCATCATGTCGTTGACGGGCGCGTCATGCCCCTTGAATTAGATGACTGAAACTCCAACTTCCTGTCGCCGCCTTTACTTTTTACGCTTTATTTTTACTCTTGCCCTCTGATGAACTTGTAAATCTTTTGAACTGTTTGCACCTTTGTCAGAACTTTGGGTTTTGCATGACAATTTTACACTTCTGAGGTATCGAGTTCTGTCTGTATGATACTTTTACCTTCGTTCTTCCCTTTTACGTGCTTCAATTGCTTTGCCTGTACTTCTGCCCATTTCTTTCGTCGTGTTGAGCAGCCCTGTACATCCAGCGCCTCACTTCTAACGTGTACTTCAAACTTGCCCAGCCTTCGTATCTATGAGGCTTCTGCCTCGTGAAGGCGTTGGCCACTCTGCCATCGCTGCAAACGCCAAAGTCGAGACCTGCTCTGGGTCTAAGCGTTTGGGACCAGATCGCGTTTCAGTGCCCACGCCCATGGAGAGGCTTGTCCAAGGGCACCGTATCGTCCACGGAGTGTCTTAAACACCAAAGCGATCCCTGCCTAAACTCATGGTGCTTGGCGCTCACACCTGAGGAGAGACCTGCTACGGCAGCGTCGTATCGTCCCCAGGGTGTCTAGAAACGCCAAGCACCGGGAAGGCTCGAAGCCCCCCATGGGTCGTTCCCTCCATGGTCTTTCCTTCCCATGGGTCTCGGGGAACAACCCTGTCGGTGGTTCACCCGACTTCTGGCGATCTCGTCTCCCTCCACAGTCTTTCCTACCTGTGGGTATCGGAGAGGCGACGCCGCTGCTGACTAGCTTAGACTTCTCCGATCTCGTCTCCCTCCACAGTCTTTCCTACCTGTCGGTATCGGGGAGGCGACACTGCTGATAACTTGTACTGGCGACGCCCTCGGCGTCTTATATTGGCGATGCCTGGTGCGGTCAAGCCGTTGACTTTTCCTTGGCATTGACTTTGACTTCGACTCCGGTCGACGCCTGGAGGTAGCGGGGAGCTTAAGGTCTCGCCCGTGCCATCCACGTGGCATCTTCCGTATGGCTGATGGGACGTTCCCTCACTTGACTTGATCCTGACATTTTCTGAGCTTCTGACCCATTCCCGACGACGCATCGTACCCTCGGGCATTCTGTCGACTCGACGTTTTCTGAATGTTAACCAGTGGCGCCAGGGTCATCCTCCCATCCTCTGCCACATGGCTCGATCGCACGGTGCTCCCATTCGCGTCGTTTGGCGCTCTAACTGCAATATTTAGATCTTCAAAAATCTTGAATCTGCTCTCATCATCTCTGTGCTTTCGCAGCCTACTTGCACCACTTCTCTTCTCGCAAAAGCTCTTCTGGTGTTCATTCTAGCCAACGTTTTACCCCCGCATTTCCAGCAAGTCATTCTCCTTCAACCTTCCAACTCCTTCCCAGATACTGCTCCGACATGTCTTCTCACGTTCCTCCCCCCAGGGTTAACCCCAAGGACCTGTATACTTGGGCCTCGAGCGAGCTCCTTGACGAGTGCTCGTGCTTGCTTTCTACCAGGGCCATAAGGGAACACAAAGGGGATTCGTGCTCCTATGATCACCGTGCCTTCGCGAAGAGGCACGACGACGATATTGTCGTGCTCCCTTGCACTTTAGGGGAGCCAGTGTGCGGAGATGAACGAGCCAACGACGGGGTCCCCTTCTTTTACTTCTATCAGGTGGTATTCAAAAGCATCGGCGTGCGCTTGCCCTTCTCCAGGTTTAAGAGGGGACTATTGACGGAGATTAATGCTGCTCCGGCCCAGTTGTATCCTAATAGCTGGGCTTTTGTCAAGGCCTTTGACATACTTTTTGGCTTTCTGGGGTGTGCACCCTCGGTTGATATCTTTCTTCACTTCTTTGAGGTGAAGAGGCAAAGGAACAACCTCTGGGTGACCCTCAGTAACGTTCCCGGCAGGGTTCTCCTGACTCCCTTCCAAAACTCCTTCATTGGGTGGAAGGGTAGGTTTTTCAATGTCTGTTGTTCTGACCTCGTGCCCTCCGCCCTAGATGGTTTTCCACTGTACTGGGTGAGGGAGACGAGAGCCCTCAAGTCCAAACCCTTCAAGAAACTAACCCCGAACGACCGGGTGGTTTGCCGGATCCTGGCTGAGGCGGGGGGTTTTGACTCCGCCACCTTGATCAGTTTGGAGTTCAACGCCGGAACCCTAGAGAAGTATATATGTACGAGTGACCGCCTTAGAAACTTCCACTTTCGATCCTCTCTAAATATTTGCATGTCTTGCCTCGTGGTGTCTTTACCGTGTTTGTTTCCCTTGGTGCAGGTTCGAAGATAAACCAGCAACGAGGTCACAGCTCACCTGGGCCCTGAGGGCTGGGAGCGGAGCTTCGTCCTCCTCCCATCCCGATTCCGGAGGCGACTGAAGACTGGTTTGTTTGTATTCTTTGTATGAGCACAGGGCATGTAATGCTTGCCCCATTCGCCTTACTCCCATTTATCTCGAACACTACTTGTAAATTTGACTCCACGGTACTATGCTTGGTTTTTGTAACGCCGCTTTATTTTTGCACACGCTTGTCATATACTATGCCTCTTTCCTCCGTTATGTTTCTTGGCGATGCCTACGCTTGGGCGACGCCTTCGACCTTGCCGATGCCTTCTTTCTTGGCAACGCGCACGCCTGGCGGCGCCTTCTTTCTTGGGGACGCATGTGTTTGGCGACACCTGTCGCCTCTTCGAACGGGAAAAAGATGAAGACTGAAACCAAGGCAAGGTTTTTCTCAAACTTCTTTTTCTTTTTTATTTGGGTGACCTCGTTAAAAAACCCTCGAAAGGGAAAAAGAGTGTCCCCTTCAACAAGATTGTTACATAGCTGCTTACATAAGTCAACTAAAATAAAACTTCAAGTTGGCTACATTCCAGCTGCGCGGAATGGGACCCCTTCCAAGGTCTCTAGGTTGTACGAACCATTGCCCTTAGCCTCGGTAACTCTGAAGGGTCCGGTCCACTTGGGAGACAGCTTATTTTCCAGCTCGTATGGGTGAGCCTTCCTCATAACTAGGTCGCCAATCTGAAACTGCCGTGGCTTCACTTTAGAGCTATATTGTCGCTTTACTCTTCTCTTTACTGCTTCGGCCTTTATTCTGGCTTCCTCCCTGACTTCGTCTAGTAGGTCCAGGTTCACCCGCCTTTCTTCGTTGGATTCCTCAGCCACGAAATTTTGGAAGCGTGGCGAGCTTTCGTGTATCTCGACTGGGATCATCGCATCCGACCCATACACTAAGCTGAAAGGCGTCTCCATGGTGGAAGATTGGGGCGTGGTGTGGTATGCCCATACGATCCTTGGCACTTCCTCCGCCCACGCTCCTTTGGCCTTTTCTAGCCTTCTCTTTAGCCCTCTCAGCAAAACTCTATTCGTTGACTCTACCTGCCCATTAGTCTGGGGGTGTTCGACTGATGCGAACACTTGCTTGATGCCTACCTCTGCACACAGGTTTCTCAACTGCTGGCTGGCGAACTGTGTTCCATTGTCGGATACTAGTTGCCTAGGTACGCCAAAGCGGCATACAATGTTCTTCCAAACAAAGTGTTGCACCTTGTGCGCAGTAATCTGGGCCACGGGCTCCGCCTCTATCCACTTGGTGAAGTACTCAATGGCAACGATCAAGTACTTCACCTGCCTTATCGCCAATGGGAATGGACCTAGGATGTCGATCCCCCACGTATGGAAAGGCCACGGGCTGTATATGGATCGCAGCTCTTCTGGCGGCGCCTTGTGCCAATCAGCGTGTTTCTGACATTGCTTGCAACGCTGGGCGTGCCGTACGCAATCCTCCTTTACTATTGGCCAGTAGAAACCTGCGCGTACCACCTTAGAGGCTAAGGACCTTCCCCCTACATGACTCCCACAAATGCTTTCATGGAGCTCCGCCATTATTCTGGTACATTCATCGCCACTTACACATGTCAGGATAGGGTGGGTGAACCCGTGTCTGAATAGTACTCCATCCACTAGGGTGTATCTTGCGGCATTCCTCTTAACCTTCTTGCCCTCCTCTGGCTCCGCCGGGAGAACCCCATCCGCCAGGTACTGTCTGTATGGCGTCATCCAGGTGTCTCCTTCGGCTAAAACACATATCTGCGCACGCCCTTCCTCCTTCGGGCGCGTCCGTGTATGTGCTGATATGGGGCGTCTTCAGCGTATCCTGAGTCAAGGAACGATGACTCCTTGGTCTCCCTCTCGCAGTGCTAATATGGAGGACATCCACCCTGTTGTCCTCTACGAATTTTCTTGGAGCTTTAAGCATCTCTTGAATTACTGTCCTCTGCCTGCCCCCCTTGCCTGAGTTGGCCAGCTTGGCCAGCAGGTCAGCTCTGGCATTTTGTTCTGGTGGGACATGTATTAGCTCAAGAGCGCCGAATGCTCCCTTCAGCAATTGGACGTACCTTAGATATGCCGCCATCTGTGGGTCTTTCGATTGGAACTCACCCGACACTTGTCCTGTAATCAGTTGGGAATCACTTTTTACCAAGAGGTTTTGCGCGCCCATCTCCTTGGCCAGGAGCATTCCTGCAATCAGGGCTTCGTATTCAGCCTGATTATTACTCACCTTAAAGGCTAAGCGCAGAGCCTGCTCAATCAGCACACCATTGGGTCCCTCCAAGACTATTCCCGCACCACTTCCTTGTTGGTTGGAGGAGCCATCAACCGAGAGCAACCACTGTGAGCCCGCCTCCACCTCTTGTTCACCTTCGAGCGAGAGTTCTGCCACAAAATCTGCGTACACCTGCCCTTTGATGGATCCTCTGGGCTCATACTGGATGTCAAACTCCGACAACTCCACCGCCCAGTGCACCATTCGTCCAGCTACGTCAGGTTTTTGCAATACCTTTTGTATAGGGAGGTTCGTCATCACCACCACTGTAAAGCTGTGGAAGTAATGGCGGAGCCTCCTGCCCGAAAATACCACGGCCAACGCTGCCTTCTCCAGCGCCTGGTATCTCGTCTCCGCGCCTTGTAAGGCCTTGCTCACAAAATAGATGGGCTTTTGAATCTGGTCCTGCTCCTGGACCAGCACAGAGCTGATAGCTCGCTCTGTCACCGTGAAGTACAGCCGAAAGGGCACACCCGCTACCGGTTTGCAGAGGACCGGTGGCATCGCCAGGTATTCTTTCAACTTGATGAAAGCCACTTCGCATTCGTCAGTCCATGCAAAACGACTATTTCTCTTGAGGCATTGGAAATATGGGTGCCCCTTCTCTCCTCCGGCAGAAACAAACCTTGAGAGCGCCACCATCCGCCCCGTCAGCTGCTGCACTTCCTTTACTGACGTCGGGCTTCGCATGGCGATGATTGCTGCGCATTTGTCGGGGTTCGCCTCTATTCCCCTCTCCGTGAGCATGAAACCTAGGAACTTACCAACCTCTACCCCGAAGACACACTTCTCGGGGTTTAGCTTGAGGCGGTACTTGGATATAGTGACGAACAACTCCTCTAGGTCCGCCACGTACTGTGCCCTGTCCTTCGACGCTACTACCATATCGTCCACGTACATTCCTTCCTAACATGGGCGCTAGGACCTTGTCCATCAGCCTTTGGTAGGAGGCGCCCGCGTTTTTCAGCCCAAAAGGCATCACCTTGTAACAGTAACTGCTGGTCTCCGTCATGAACGCAGTTTTACTCTCATCTCGCGGGTGCATTTTAATCTGGTTGTATCCCGAGAATGCATCCAAGAAGCTAAGTACATTACAACCGGAGGCGTTGTCCACCAACGCGTCGATGCTGGGCAGTGGGTACGAGTCCTTCGGGCACGCCTTATTTAAGTCCCATTCGCCTTCTTCACCAGGACGACGTTGGCTAGCCACTCAGGGTATTTAATCTCCCTGATGTGACCAGCACTCAGCAGCTTCTGCGTTTCTTCCCTTACCACCAGTTGCCTCTCTTCATTAAACTTTCTCCTTCTTTGGCGCACGGGGCGGACCGTGGCGTCCATGCTAAGGTGATGACATAGGAGATCAGGGTCGATGCCGGGCATATCCGAGGCAGACCATGCGAAAGCATCCAAGTGGCGTGAAATCACCTCTGCCACCCCCTCCTGCTCTTCTTGGCTCAGCAAACGCCCTAGCTTAAACGTTTTGTCGCCAATCTCCCTCTCCACCACGTTAGCCGCCTGCTGATCCCTGCTATTATCCTGAATGGGCGTCGCCTCTTCCACGGGCGCCGCGTCGTCAGGGCCCTCCTCCATGAGTGTATCTGCCTCGGGCGTCGCCCTTACGGGTGTGGCCTCGTCAGGCGTTGACCCAGCGGGCGTCGCCTCAATCATCGTCGTGTCTACACTTGGCGGACGCTCAAACACCATGAACACGACTCTCTTCGTTTTCAGGCTATTTTCATAACATTTTCGCGCCTCTTCCTGATCCGACTTGATGACAATCACCTTGCCGTTGAGATCTGGCAGTTTCATCTTCATATGGCGCGTGGAGGTTACTGCATTCAGCCTATTCAACGCCGGTCTGCCCAACAAGATGTTGTAGGCGGAGTTGGCGTTTACGACCAAGTACCGGATGCTTTCGGTACGCGAGGCCTCTCCATCTGTGAACGTTGTCCTCAGCTCCAAGTAGCCTTGAACTTCCACTTGGTTATCTGCAAACCCATATAGGCACCCTGTGTAGGGCCTCAGAAGGTCGGGAGACAACCGCAACTTGTTGAATGTCGACCAGAACATGACGTCTGCAGAACTTCCCTAGTCGACTAGAACCCTGTGCACCTTTCGGCCCGCCGTGACAACTGAAATGACCACGGGGTCGTTGTCGTGCGGCACAATGTCCCGCAGATCCGCCCGCGTGAACACAACATTCGACTCCCACGGATCACCTGAGATTCTTTCCTCAATTGAGTTGACCCCCCTCGCGTATTTCTTTCGCTGGGAGGCGGAGGGTCCTCTGCCGGAAAAGCCTCCAGCAATGGTATGAACCTCGCCGAGGACAGGCATCTCGTGCGCTTGCTCTTCCGCTGGAGCCGGCTGGGCGGCGGTCGCGACGGGTTCTGCGACATAATCCTTCAGAAAACCAATTCTCACCAACTCATCCAGCTGGTAGCCCAGTGATAGGCAGTTATCGATGTGGTGACCGAAAGCTTCGTGGAACTCACACCAAGAGTCCTTGCGAGGCCCCAACACCTTGTCAGTCTTCGCCGGTCGCCTCAATCTTTCAGTTATATTGGGCACGGCGATCAGATCCTTCAATTCCACCACAAAGTTGTATCTCACCGGCCTTGCCCTTTCCCTGGCCGGGCGATCGCGTCCTGCTGGAGCCCGGGGCTGGGATTTTATGGTCTCATGTGGGCGTCTCCTATCTGACTTCTTTCTTTCCGTCGTGGTCTCGTTGACCCTGACAGGTTGAGCCCGCATCTGTGCTCTCGGGCGTGAGGGCACAACGCTGGCGCGCTTCTCACACACCTCTTCCTCGGAGGCGATATGCTCCACCGCCTGACGCCTTACTTCAGCGAAAGTGCTTGGACGATTGCGAGTAATGGATTCGCTTGCGAGGCGTCGAGATCCGCCTGCATGCGTTCTTGTTCCATCCTCGATTCCGCCATATCATCCTGCAACCCCCGCATCATCTCCATGACCTGCAGCATGGACATTTACTCACTCGCAGCGCGCGCGGAACCTTGTCTAGTGGTAGCCCTCATCTTCAGCTGTTTCCTCAAACTTCCGCCAACGTTATGGTGACTTGATAGGTCTCTTCAAACTTGCGATGGGACTGATGTTTTATATCGGCCCCACGGTGGGCGCCAAATGTTCCGGCCGGTTGACCCGAGACGTCTTCACGCGCAACCTTGCCCTTCAGCTAGGGACACCTTCCCTCTAGCTACCTGTGAATTCCTGCAAAGAAGGACAAAAGGGCGCCCTAGCGGTCGATTTCACTCCCACGCTCAAGTCAGCTAGCAAGAAACACCAAAATTCTACACCTCCGTGTCGAAGCACCGTGGATGGTACTCTGAAGGTGGTAAAATGAACTGTGTATCGTGTATCTTTTCTCCCTCTGGCAAACAACCTCTCTCTCTAGTCCCTTGTGCGTAGTCTGAAAACTCGAGCAAGCAACTAGAGTATACTCTGGGAAAATCTGCCGAAAGTTCGAACCCCCTTTCCAACATTCAAAGCGCTATTTAAGCTACTCCAGCATTCAAAGCGCCTTAAAGCGCATTTAATTATAAACGTTCAGCGCATTTAAGACGTTTGAACCGCTTGGGAGCATTTATAGTACCTTAAACGCTCGAAACGGAAACTGTATTAAATAACTTTAATTACCTTGTACCTGACAAAATGGCGTTTCTATTCTGACTTGGCTGCTGTACACGTGGAGGGCCTCACAGCGCCGTGACCCCATCTGAGGGTATTTCCTCGTGTGAGTCCTCCTACCTGGGAGTGCATCTGCGCAAGGGGTGACCCTTTGGGTGCCAACTCATGCCCCCAAACATCTAGTCACTCACTTTGAGAGCGTATCTACCTTCCTCACGTACCCTGCACCCGGCTACCCTGGGCGTGACCCTCCTCATGAGTCGTATCTATCCCAAGGGCGTCTCTGGGGCGGCAGGGACACTTCACAAGTCAGGTTGCTCTACACTAGCGCTATTACTATGGCCTTGAAGCCACCTTTCTCTTCCCTTTATTACTGCCCCGGATTATCGGGATTTGATGCCTTCCCGCGGCGTCGCTCCCTCCATGGTCTTTCCTACCCATGGGTATCGGGGAGCGACACTGTGATTGCCTTGCTCTTGTGTCATTTTACCTTGGCGACGCCCTATCTTGGCGACGCCTACTAGGCGACTTGGCGACGCCTACTAGGCGACGCCTTATCTTTGGCGATGCTTCCTCTTGGCGATGCTTGCACTTGGCGTCACCCCACCTGGGCGACGCCTTACGTTGACTTTGACCTCGACGTTGACTTTGACCTTGACTTTGTCAACGCCCGGGTACAGGACGGTACAACTACTGTGATGGGTTGGAGTATTCTAGCGGAGCCAAATCTGTGTTTTTGGCAAATATAGGCCAAGTAACTTGATTTACTATAGTTGTTGATGCTGTCAAAAGAAAAAACAGCAGTTGTTCTGTTTATTTTTAGATGGGTTTGCCTAATGTAGTAGATGCTCTTTGTCTTTTAAAGTCTTTTTATGTTGCAGCCACAATCATTGTTATTTTTCATGATTCAGCTGCATAATGTGGCAATGGTTGCTCAACTGTGGTACATTCTTAGGCAATGATTTTTTTTAGGCATTTGTGTAGGCTTTTATGGATTCGCGGAAGGGTTCATTGTAAGAATGAATTTTTATTATTAAGAAATCAATATCCTTAGTTGGTGTGAGTTTTTTTTTTTTCGATATACGGATTCAGATATACTGAAGTGTCTCTTTTATTTAATTTTATTATTTGTTGATAAAAAACAATAATATTATTCTTAAAATCAATTATAAAAAAAATATATAATTTTATGGTCGGTCGTCGCCCGGTTGGCCTGTCATCGACGTATTTTGCGATTGGTGATCATGTAGCTTGACATCGCCGCAAGAAGCACGTTGCCAGATCTCCCGAGAAGCTCAGATTGAGGCTGATGAAGGCCCAGAGGTGTGAGTTCAAGTGTACAACTCCAGTGAGGCGATTGTGACGCCAGCATGGGGTGTGAAGGGTGTTTGGGTTGAGGGGACAGCTCGCCTATCAGCGACGGGATTCCCAAAGTGGACATTCGTTGATGGCAAGGTTTCCTCAGCCAGAACGCGCATGGCACAGCGGTAAGGAGGGTGCCATTAGCGACAAGCGATATCGCAGAGATGGTGCACTTTGCTGCGCCCGATGCTCCCCTTGTCAGGTGGTGTTCTAGAGCATGCAGCGTGTTAGTTTACTCCTTGAGTTGAGGACTTAGCCGCGCGACTGGCTACTACACAGGAATGACGTTCAAGTTGCCCCAGCCCAGATGACGACACGTGTAGGGTTGGATGCTCTCAGTTACTCCAACCCAGGTGAGGACACGTGTAGGGCTGGGAGAAATAAAGAAGTGACGCTCGATTTATCCTAGCTCAGATGATGACACATGTAGGGCTGGGTCCTACCTTGATGGAAGAGGCCCAAGCACAAGCCCACATGCAAGCCCACCAAAGGGTAGATTTGGGCCAACCATAGAGTTATGGCCAAGAGGATCCAAGAAGACGTTCTTTTCCATGTTCAAATGCCATAAACTCTAGTGTAGAGTAGACTTTAATTTCTTGTCAAAATTAACATAGGAACTTTATTTGTAATTTTCTTAGAATTAATTTTGGCACCTAAAACACCAACCTAGGTAAACTTAGAGTTTCTAAAAAAACCTCTAAATTTACCAAGGCCGGTCTAGAAAGCCCATGGAGGGGGTGAGCATAAAAACTAGACACACCCCTCCCCATGTGCTCATTTGTGCACCCATGTGCTTCACATTTACATTTCATTTGGCTAGCATTAGGGTTGCATTATGGTCCTCCTTAGCCTATAAAAGGACGAGCCTATAAAACAGTACCACCAAAAGGAGTTATATTATGACAACTAGAAAGAGGTCCAAGAAATATTAAGCAAGCAAATAAAAGGTACCAAAATAAAGGTAGGCACACAAAAGAATCCTAAGAATAGCACTAGAATTAGATGACCAAATAAAAAAAACAGCACCACTGGAAAATGTTGTGGGCCAGAAACGTGTTTTTCCCAAATTTATGCTGAGCTGTGTTTTTAAGATATGATTCTGAAATTTGATATGCAAGATATTCAAGATCTTAGCTAAAATCTGGCTTTGGAATCACTCAAAACGCATGCACCAATTTGTTTTAATAAATTTTGCAATTTTGGTGTTCAGTTACGCCAGCTGTAGCGCCTCAGATTTGCACACTGATTTTAAAAGATTTATCATTTTTTTTCTGTTGCTTCTTTTGGACTAATTCTTTTTTTTCCTTTCTATAACACTTCAAAATTGAAAATTCCAGAGAATAAAAATTTTCCTATGAGTGTAAATATTTTTCTGGATCAAAACAGTCAGCACAGAAAATCTGAAACAGGGGATTCTGAAAACTGGAAACAAAAACAGCAAGATACCAAAGTTTAGACACAATGGAAATTTGTGAAATAGAATTGTGTAGGATCTAAACACAATATGAACTCAAACTAAGATTAAAAAGGTACCAAAAGATCAAAGAACAGCAGATTCAAGCAATTAAAGAGACCCAAAATCAAGAAACAATCAAGCCAAATAAAAGGACTACTATGAATTGTTGACAATATAGATGAACATGACTTGACAAAACATATAAGATTCAGAAATTAAAGACTCAAAAGCATAATATGAACCAAATAAGAAAGCAATAAAGACTCAAAAGCCTAAAAGAAAAAATAGCAACTCAAAGGTGTATGGAATCCTATCACAATTTGCACAAGAACTTGTTCAAGATCAATTGAACAAGAGTGCTTCGGTTGGATCTTCCACAAAGCACACCAAACAAATTAAAATGTAAAAAACAGCAAGACAATTATGGAAAATAAGATGAACAACATGAAAGTAAAGAAGAACTAAAAATGAAAGACCAAAAGCAACTCATCTTGAAGAACCATAGCTCATGATACCAAATGATGGCATTTCATGAAGGTCTTCTTGAATCATGTAAGGAAAAGTGGTGCGGAAGCTATGAAGGTGTGTGAGCAAGATCCTCCTAAGAGTGATGTTGATCTTGAAGGTGCATGGTGTGTATGAATATTGGGAGGTTCGGCCAACCCAAGGAAAGGTGAAGGATGTGAAGTTTAGAACCTAGAGTTCTAGGGAGAAGCAAAGCTTGGCACAAAATGGCAGCATAACTTTACTCACAATAAACTTGAAAATACAAGGTGTAGGCTCCTCCTTTTATAGGCTAAGGAGGACCATAATGCAACCCTAATGCTAGCCAAATGAAATGTAAATGTGAAGCACATGGGTGCACAAATGAGCACATGGGGAGGGGTGTGTCTAGTTTTTATGCTCACCCCCTCCATGGGCTTTCTAGACCGGCCTTGGTAAATTTAGAGGTTTTTTTAGAAACTCTAAGTTTACCTAGGTTGGTGTTTTAGGTGCCAAAATTAATTCTAAGAAAATTACAAATAAAGTTCCTATGCTAATTTTGACAAGAAATTAAAGTCTACTCAACACTAGAGTTTATGGCATTTGAACATGTAAAAGAACGTCTTCTTGGATCCTCTTGGCCATAACTCTATGGTTGGCCCAAATCTACCCTTTGGTGGGCTTGCATGTGGGCTTGTGCTTGGGCCTCTTCCATCATACCTGCTATCCCGGCCCAGATGGCGACACGTGCAGGGCTGGATGCGAGCCACGCGTCCAAAAGCATAACGGCCTGGAGAGAGGAAAAACCTAGCTATAAAGGTAACCTTAACAGAATTTGCAGAGGTACATTTTCATTACGGCTCATTCTGCTAGGGTTGTGTGCTTTCAGTACGGTCCTACAGAGCATATTTTCTCTCAGTTTTTTGGGTGTTCTTGTCACTGACTTGAGTGTCGGAGCGCCGCCGGCCGCAGAGGCGCCACTTTGTGTTTTTCAGGTTCTTTGAGTTGCTGAGTTTTCTGAGAAAAGATGAGGACAACACGCTCCAGTTCAGTCGCGCCATCAACAGACGAAGATGTTGTGTCCATGACACAGGTGATGGACATGATGAGGACGCTGCAGGAGAACGTGGCTGCATCGCGTTCTGAGCAGGAAAGGATGCATGAGGCGCTGGTAGCCTCGCATGCTAGGAATGAAGAGCTCAACAGGATCAACGAAGAGCTGCGCAAAGCCCTTCAGGAGCGGGAGGAGCGTGCGGCCGGGGACAGAGCTGCACCCCCATCCCCACCGCGCAGCTTTCCTATGCCATTTTCCTAAGAGATCATGGACTCGGTGGTCCCGGCTAACACTGTGGCGGTGAAAGCGTCTTTCACTGGGTGGAGGACCCTGAAGCCCATCTCACGGCGTTTCATACTCAGATGATGCTCTCGGGAGGCTCAGACGCAGTATACTGTAAGGTGTTCATGAGCACTCTGAGCGGAACAGCGTTGGACTACTTCGTCAGCATACCTACTGGCCACATTACCACGTTTCAACAGTTTTCCAAGATGTTTGTTGAGCAGTATATAGTGAACAAGGCGCCACCTTTGGTGTCTTACGACCTGTTTGACATAAGGCAGTACCAAGGGGAGTCCCTGAAGGATTTCCTGAACAGATTCGGAGCTTAGATAGTCCGTTTGCCAGGAAAAGACGAAGAGATGTTCGTGCACGCCTTCAAAAAGGGTGTGTTACCTGGGCCCTTTAGTGAGTCGCTCATCAGGAGCTACCCCGCCACGTTTGCTGAAATCCGGCGACGTGTTGTGGCCCACATCGCCGTCGAGAGCGAGGTCACTGAGAAGAGGGGAAACGTGGCCCCAGCTAAACCGCGCGCCCAAGCAAGGGTCCAGCCGCAGAGGGTAATGGAGGCGGCGGCGGGGAAGAGGGATCAAAAGATGCACCATCCTTACGACCCTACGAAAAATAAGAACAAGGGGCCAGGGCGGCCCAGAGAGACTAATCGCCCCCCAAGGTATGAGTTTGTAATGGGTTTGGCCGATTTGATCGCCATCCCAAACATTGCTGCCAGGCTCAAAGTGCCTGAGAAAACGACGGAGAAGGTTTTGGGGCCAAAGCCAGACGCATGGTGCGAGTTCCACAAGAGTTTTGGCCACTCTATCAACTCGTGTTTGGCTCTGGGACACCAGCTCGCCGAGCTGGTCAAATGTGGTTTTCTGAAGGATTACTTGCTAGAGAAGCAAGCGGACCAAGCGTCAGGATCTCAACCGGCGGGCAGCGGAGGGCAGCAGCACGAGGTGCCCATTCACGGTGAGATCCACACCATAGCTGGCGAATTCTCCGGCGGTGGGTGCACTGCGTCGCAACGTAAGAGGTACGCGAGGTCAGTAATGTCAGTGGAAATATTTTAGGATCACTCACCCGACGTGGACATCACGTTCACCAAGGGGGACCTTAGGGACATTTTGCCTCACGACAACGACCCTATCGTGATCTCGCTTATGACGGCGGGAAGGACTGTCCGGGGCTGGTCGACCAAGGAAGCTCAACAGATGTGATGTTTTGGCCGACCTTTAAAAAGTTACAACTGTCCCCCGATCAACTGAGACCATATGGGGGCTGCTTGTACGGTTTCGCCGGAGACCAAGTGGAGGTGAGGGGGTATATCGAGTTGAGGACGACCTTCACTGACGGTTTGGCCTCACGAACGGAGAAGATCAGGTATCTTGTCGTAAACGCCCCGTCGGCGTACAACATACTGTTGGGAAGGCCAACGCTCAACAGAACATGAGTTGTGCCTTCGACAAGGCACATGAAGGTCAAACTGCCGTCTATGGAGGGTCTGATCATCACTATTTGCTCTGACCAGAAGGAGGCGAAGAAGTGTTAAGAAAACAGCCTCAAGAACAAGAGGTATGTGTGCCACGTAACCACGACGCCTCCCCCTGGCGCGAAACCGACGCAGGAATCCCGGCGAGTTTCGGATACGGCGTTAGAGGTGGCCGCCGAGGGCAATGTGCCGATGGAGGATGTAGAGGCGAGATCCAAGAGCTTGGAGGGAGAAAGAAACTGCTCGGAGACCGCCAGAGAAACCGGTATCGCGAGGGCGCTGATCGCCAGCGAAAGGAAACCTTAGCCGGTAGAGGAATGGCTCGAGAAGGAGATCAGCTGCAAGGTGTTTAAGTCGGGAAGAACCCTGGATAGCGAGACGCAAGACCAAATCACCAAGGTGATAAGTAGACATTTGGACGCGTTTGCGTGGGCTGCTTCAGACATGCCGGGAATCGACCCCGATTTCTTGTGCCATCGCTTAGCAATGGACCCCCAGGTCAGGCCCATCCGCCAAAGAAGAAGAAAGTTCAATGAGGAGAAGAGACAAGCGATCAAAGAAGAGACACAGAAACTCCTTGCAGCGGGCCACATCAGGGAGATCCAATATCCAGAATGGCTCGCTAATGTTGTTCTGGTCAAGAAGAGCAGCAGAAAATGGCGGATGTGTGTTGACTTTACAGACCTGAACAAGGCCTGCCCAAAGGATTCTTATCCTTTGCCAAGCATAGACGCCCTGGTGGACAGCGCATCGGGGTGCAAGCTGCTCAGTTTTCTGGATGCCTTCTCGGGGTACAACCAAATCAAAATGCACCCCATGGACGAAGAGAAGACTGCCTTCATGACGGAAAGGTCATGCTATTGCTACAGGGTAATGCCCTTCGGGTTGAAGAATGCAGGGGCCACATACCAAAGGCTGATGGACAAGGTGCTCGCACCTATTCTCGGAAGGAATGTGCAGGCATACGTCGACGACATGGTCGTGACGTCCCTGGAGAAAGACAAGCACGTCGCTGACTTGGAAGAGTTGTTCATCACGATAGTCAGGTACAAGCTGAAACTGAATCCCGAAAAGTGTGTTTTTGGTGTAGAAGCAGGGAAATTTCTGGGGTTTCTCCTGTCGGAGAGGGGAATCGAGGCTAACCCCGAGAAGTGCGCCGCCATTTTTGCAATGAGGAGCTCCGCCACTGTGAAGGAGGTGCAGCAACTCACGGGGCGGATGGCCGCCCTGTCCCGATTTGTATCGGCAAGCGGAGAGAAGGGCCACCCATACTTCCAGTGTTTGAAAAGGAACAACAGGTTTGTCTGGACGAAGGAGTGTGAGGAGGCCTTCGTAAAGCTCAAGGAATATTTGGCGAGCCCTCCAGTTCTATGCAAGCCCCAAGCCGTAACACCGCTCAGGGTTTAGGGTTTAGGGTTTAGGGTTTAGGCCAAAGTAATAACGCCCGACATAATGTCTTTTCCCTTTTGTGGCAAGCGGTAGCAACACCCAAAGCATTAATGACAGCATGGAGGATTTTGCTGGATAGACTTCCAACTCTGGATAATCTTATTGGTAGGGGTGTGTCTGTAAATTCTCCTCTATGTGTGATGTGCAATGAATTAGAAGAAACAACCCAACACCTCTTTCTAGAATGTGCTTGTGCACAGCGTGTCTGGTACCTATGTTTAAGATGGATAGGCATTTCGTTTGTTCAACACAAAGATATTCTTGTCCACTTCGAGAATTTTCATCTCTCTCACCTTAATGTTAATCAAAATCAGATCTGGAAGGGTATCTGGGTCTCTATAGTACGAAGTATCTGGGACCAAAGGAATCTGGTTGTATTCAAGCAAGGGACTGCTGATGCTGAAGAGATTTTCCACCTTGCCCAACTGTCGACGTGGCTTAAATTGAAGTTTGGAACTCTTCCTTTTAGTTACTCTTTCTCGGAGTGGAAACTCAATCTTGGTGTGTGCTTATCAAGCTGCTGAAGAAGAGGGTGCTGAGTTACAGAACTTGTCCGGTTTGTGGGAATAAAAGGGTGGGAGTGAGGGATTCTGGATATAGTGAAACAGGGGTTTACAATGTTATCATAGTGTTGTGGTAGTGATTGGTACGTAACGCCCCTGCTGGATTTGTGGAGTTGGGACTGCGCTTGTTCTTTCTTGTTAGAAAGAGGGGAAGTAGAAGGTTGCAGAGAGTGACCAGTTGCAGTTATGTGTTATGTTGCAGGCCGTATCTTGTTTATGTAGTAATGACAGGAAGAACTTGAAATGGCGATCTCCATGCGCTAGTCGCTGAAGGCAAAGGTAAACATGATCGCCGGTCGATCTCCATGCGCTAGTCGGTGGTTGCCGAAGGCAAAGAATGAAGGGATTTTAATAAATGGTCGTCGAAACTTGAAATGGCGATCTCCATGCGCTAGTCGGTGGTCACCGAAGGCAAAGGTAAACATGATCGCCGGTCGATGAAGTGGCGATCTCCTTGCGTGCGTGGTGGTCGTCGGAACTTGAAATGGCGATCTCCATGCGCTAGTCGGTGGTCGCCGAAGGCAAAGGTAAACATGATCGTCGGTCGATGAAGTGGCGATCTCTTTGCGTGCGTGGTGGTCGTCGGAACTTGAAATGGCGATCTCCATGCGCTAGTCGGTGGTCGCCGAAGGCAAAGGTAAACATGATCGTCGGTCGATAAAGTGGCGATCTCCATGAAGTGGTCGGTGAAGTTGTGTATCATTGCCATATTCGAAGAACGGAAGATCAGGTACTGAAAAGTACCGAGGTAGACACATCGCCGGGTTTGTGCTGGTTCGATAAAGATGTCTGTTAGCCTTATAAGAGCAATGAGATGGGGTTTTCCCGAGTGGATCCTCCCCGAGAGCAGGGTTTATCTTGATTGGGTATTTTTTGGGTATGTTTTCTCACTTTAAGGTTGTTTTGTTCCAACCATAAAGGAGAGATATGTATATGGGTTGGGATACCCCTGAAGTATCCCCTTTAATTTATTTATTCATTGCTGATAAAAAAAAAACACCGTTCAGGCTGTACTTTGCCATAACTGAGAGGGCAATCAGCGTAGTGCTCGTGCAGGATCAAGATCAGATCCAAAGGCCCATCTATTTTGTTAGCAAGGTGTTGCAAGGCCCAAAGGTGAGGTACCAGGCCCTAGAAAAGGCAGCATTAGCGGTTGTATTCTCGGCGAGGAGACTGCGCCATTACTTCCAGAGCTTTACGATATTGGTGATGACTGATTTGCCAATCCAGAAGGTTCTGAAGAAACCCGATGTGGCCGGAAGAATGGTGAAGTGGGCGGTCGAGCTGTCGGAATTCGACATCAAATATGAACCCCGGGGATCGATCAAGGGGCAAGTCTTCGCCGATTTTGTGGTCGAGTTGTCCTCTGAAGTAGCACAGAACGCCGAGGATGACTTTCGCTGGGTACTTTTAGTTGATGGGTCGTCCAACCAGCTGGGCAGCGGGGCTGGGGTCATTTTGGAAGGGCCCAACGGAGTGTTGATAGAGCAATCATTGAGGTTTGCTTTCAAAGCAAGCAACAACCAAGCAGAGTACGAGGCTTTGATCGCCGGAATCCTGTTGGCAAAGGAAATGGGGGCGAAGGTGCTGATGGCCAAGAGCGATTCGCAGTTGGTCACTGGACAAGTGACTGGCAAGTTTCAAGCCAAGGACCCACAGATGGCAGCCTACTTGGAGTACGTGCAAGAGTTAAGGAGATCTTTCGATTTGTTTGAAGTGGTGCACGTGCCGAGAGAACAGAATGCTCGAGCTGACTTGCTAGCCAAGCTCGCCAGCTCGGGCAAGGGGGGCAGACAGAGGACTGTCATTCAAGAAACCTTGAAGGCACCTCGAGCATTCGTGGCAGACCACCAGGTTCTTCATGTTTGCAGATCGATGGAAAGAACGGCAAAAAGTCATAGATCCCTAACGCAGGAAACCTTGAGGACGCCGAGGGTCAGAGCGCGCCCAGCAGAAGAGGTGAGATCGATGTAAGTTTGCGCTGTCCACGAGCCAGACACGTGGATAACGCTGTACCAACGCTACTTAGCAGATGGCGTGCTCCCAATGGATTCAACAGAAGCCAGAAAGATAAAGAGGAGCTCCAGCAAGTTTACCCTTATCGACGGCGAGCTCTACAGGTTCGGATTTATACACCCTCTTCTCGTATGTGTACATGGAGAGAAGTGCACGAGGATTATGACTGAGCTCCATGAGGGAATTTGCGGGAGCCACATTGGAGGCCGGTCACTGGCGACAAGGACTATCCGTGCAGGCTATTACTGGCCCACGATGAGGGAAGATTGCAAGAGATATGCTCAGCGTTGCAAGCAATGCCAGCAGCACGCCGACTGGCACAAGGCGCCCCCAGAAGAGTTAAAGTCAATCTATAGCCCTTGGCCGTTCTACACGTGGGGAATCGACATCCTGGGGCCTTTCTCGTTGGCAATCAGACAAATGAAGTATTTGGTTGTGGCAATCGAATACTTCACGAAATGGATTGAAGCAGAGCCAGTAGCCCAGATCATCGCGCACAAAATCCAGAGTTTCGTATGGAAGAATATTGTGTGTCGTTTTGGCGTGCCCAAGCGTCTAGTATCAGACAACGGGACCCAGTTCGTAAGCCACCTGTTGAAGAAGTTGTGCGAGGACATCGGGACACAACAAGTGTTTGCTTCCGTGGAACACCCGCAAACGAATGGGCAAGTAGAGTCCGCTAATCGGGTTCTTCTCAGAGGATTGAAGAGGAGGTTGGAAAAGGCCAAGGGATCTTGGGCTGAGGAGGTTCCCCGCATAGTGTGGGCATACCATACTACTGAGCAATCGGGAACCCACGAAACCCCGTTCAGCTTGGTGTACGGGTGCGATGCGATGATTCCAGTTGAAATCCAAGAGAGCTCGCCGAGATTTCTGAACTTCGTGTCAGAAGACTCGAACGAAGAAAGGAGGATGAACTTGGATTTGCTGGATGAGGTCAGGGAGGAAGCGCGGGTGAAGGCCGAAGCAGTAAAGAGAAGGGTCGAGCGCAAATACAACTCCAAGATAAAGCCAAGGCAGTTCAGAGATGGCGACCTGGTGATGAGGAAGGCCCATCAGTATGAGATGGAAAACAAATTGTCACCCAAGTGGACAGGTCCATTCAGAATAACCGAAGCACTCGGGAATGGCGCCTACCGCTTGGAGACGCTGGAGGGAGGGGCGATCCCTCGCACTTGGAACGCCACCCACCTCAAGTTTTACTACAGTTAAGGCATTGTAAGTAGCAATAAACTCCAACAGTTTAAGATGTATCAGTTTAAACAATTTTTCAAGGGGGCACTCTTTTTTCCCTGAGAAGGGTTTTTAATGAGGCCACCCAATAAAGAAGGTTTCGAGGTTTATTGAAGTTTCCCAGCTATTAAGTTTGCATGTTGTTTTGTTTTTCAAAGTTAGTGGGGTAAGATTAAAAATGGAAAATCCAAATCACATGCATCCAGTGCAAAACTCTCGAAACATAGGTGCAAGTTTAAGTTTTCAAGCCCGCACCGTCGCTTGGCGATCGGAGGCACAAGTGTTAAAATTTTTCCGACCGCCACCAGGCGAGAAAGAGAATTGAAAGACCTCCTCACCTTGAGCGAGTGCAGGCGAGAAAGAGATTTGAAAGACCTCCTCGCCTTGAGCGAGTGCAGGCGAGAAAGAGATGCGAGAAAGAGATTTGAAAGACCTCCTCGCATTGAGCGAGTGCAGGCGAGAAAGAGATTTGAAAGACCTCCTCTCCTTGAGCAAGCGTAGGCGAGAAAAAGATCGGAAAGTCCTCCTCGCTTCGAGCGAGCGCAGGCAAGAACAGATTAAAAGACCTCTTTGCGTGAGCAAATTGAGGCAAGATGAAAGCCCTCAGTGCATCCGGGGAAGAGGAGATGTAGCCCCTGGGCAAGTTGAGGCACCAGGGAAAGTCCTTCTCACCCTCGAGTGAGTTCAGGCAAGATGAAACTGTAAAGCCAAGGGTGTTAACGATCTCGAGCACGGGAAATGAGGGTTGGAGAAAAAACTCTTCCCCTTGAGAGAAGCACCAATATTGGCCTAGTAAGACCAGTTAAGTAAGAAGTTAAAGGGTGGTAGGAGAAGTCCGCAGAGGGCACCCCACCACCCAAATCATCGTCCTGAAACTCAGGGAGGTAGAGAAGGATCCGAAAGGCGCCTCTACCCCCATATGAGGGGACGGTGATGCGAGTTATTTCAGGGCAGAGACTCGGGGAAGGCGGAGGGAAATCCGAAGGGCAGCCCTCCTCCCAATCGAGCAAAGATGAAATCGGGAGGTGCTCCCGTAGGGAACATTCTCAGTTAAGGGGAAGGCAATGTTGCCAGAAGCCCATTGCGCGAAAGTGAAACGGAAGAGAATTGCATGGCGAGGGTCGCGCCAGCAAAGTTCTAGGCGACGATGTAGAAATGCCTTTGGCCCTTAGTAGATTGGGCGAAAAAGGGTTCAGATATTAAGGTCGACCTAAGCCCTTTTTGTCAGGTAAGTGATGTTGTGTTAGACGTTATTGTTTCGAGTTAACCGTTTGTTTAAGTTAAGGAGGCTTGCAGAAAGTTAAGTACCGGTTGGTACGAGGCACGTTGAGTTGAGAAAAACCATACAGCTAAACGAGATAATTGCACGGCAGATAAGTTCGAAGATTATACATATATGTATATCTATATATATACATATATGTATATCTATATATATATATATGCGTGCACACGAGTACCAAACAGTTCAAGCAGAATGAAAATTGTTACATATAGACCAAAGTTAAGTACAAGAGTTTCAAGGCGATAAATCTATTGGGGGGGATGATCTTGCCATCCACAACCTCATTGTACACAGAAAATTTCGATAGGTCAAGATCGGGGAATTTACAAGCAAACTGCTCCAAAGCCGGAAGTGAGAACTTGGGCAGCATCGAGCTGAAGCTCATCGACCTTCGTCTTCAACCCGCAATTCTCTTCATCGAGCTCGTCGGCTTTCTTCTTGAAGCTTGTCGTGCAGTTTCCTACGCAACTCGTTCTTGTCATCGCGCACGCTTCGGAGCTCGTCTCTGAGAGCGTTTTCGACCCACGAAAACTCGATGCCTTGCAGCAGCATGTTGCACTTGATCTTCTCAGCTTCAACCTTCGCGGTGCTTGCGACCTCTTAATAGATGCGACAGTCGAGTTCTAGTTTCTCCAAGTGGTCTTTCAGCCCTTCGGCGACGATGTGAGGGAGGCATTCGTCGGCCATAGCATGAAGGCGCACGTTAAAGTTTTTCAGGGCCTCTTGGAGGCAGGTTGGAAGACCCGGTATTGATGGAGGAGGCGGGGGTTGGTGCTCACCACCACCCTCACAAGGTTGAATCGCGAGGGGAGCTTCGAGGCGTGGTGGCGAGGCGGGTAGCTCTTCGGTGGCTTGATTGGAGGCTTGCGTATCAGCAAGTTGCTCAGGAGCGGCCTCAGCAGCTGAAGCGTTTGAAAGTGGAACATCCCCAGCAGACTCGAATGGTGTGGAGGCGCTGGGGGGGTTCTCAATAAAGTTCGGAGCGGCGCTCTCAATTGCTGGGGGCTCAGCCACCGCCACCCTTTTCCTTTTACAGATCAACCCATCCTCGGTGGCTTCATCCGTTTCTTCGTCAAATACTACCCTAGGGGCCTTCCTCTTGGCCTTCTTGAGGGGTAGTTTCTTGCGTTGGGGGGCTGGAAGAGCAGCTGGCGAGGATTGCTCTTGGGCAGCGGCGACCTCCGCGACAGAGTTCGGGACTGTCTGGGAACCCGCCGCCAGTTTGTGGCGCCTTGCTATGGCGCGAAGCTCAGCCATCTTGTCTTTTCCCAGCATCATATCTGCATTAGTG
The DNA here is from genome assembly GCF_051622355.1 of Phaseolus vulgaris. NCBI lineage: Eukaryota > Viridiplantae > Streptophyta > Magnoliopsida > Fabales > Fabaceae > Phaseolus > Phaseolus vulgaris. Next base: position 20,529,499 of record NC_143501.1, on the reverse strand, counting down.
GCCCACAATCAGTTCGGAAGACAACAAGGCAAAGAAAGATAAGTAATGTAAGACAATACATAGGGAAAGCTAAAACTACACACAAGGTAAAGGTCGGACGATACGAGCATAAGCTAAGGGAGCCCAGGGACAAACCTATATGGACGTCTAGCTGGCTCTCGAGAAATTCATAAGAAATGATGGAGGAAGTGGGGAGAACCACGTTGGAGGAGGCGACTCTTTTCCAAAAAACGCACAAGTCCTTGTTGAGCGCCCCCATCTTTTCTGGCTCCCTGGCCTTCCTGAAGCTTGACTCCTTCTTCCCCTTGTTCACCCAGTACAAGGGGAACCCATCGAGAAGAGAAGGGTCTTGATTGCTACAGCACACACATACGAACTTCCCCTTCCAATCCTTGTCGGATTGCTGGAAGATAGAAAGAATGGACCTCCCGGCGATCCCATTAAGGCTGACCCATAGACGATCGCCTGGGTTCTTCGCCTCGAACAAGTACAAGAATACATCCACGGAGGCCGGGAGTCCCAAGTGTGCGCAGATAATCTGGTAAGCTCGTACGAACGCCCAGCTGTTGGGATGGAGTTGGGCGGGAGCTATGTCGAGCTCGATCAGGAGCTCCCTCTCAAAACGCGTGAAGGGAAACCGGAGTTTGACCTTCTTGAACATGGTGACGTATATGAAGCAGAAGGGAGTGTCGTCGCTCCCCTGGTCATCAGTGCAGATTGGCTCACCGGGAGGACAAGGTCGCACCACCACTTTGTCGTCATGCTCTTTGCTGAAAGAGAGGTTTTCCTTGTCACCCTTCTTGAGGCGGAAGATGTCAAGGTCGGAGTTGATAAAGGAGGTCTCACCCAACAAGGTTGCGGAGGCCCACGGGTATAACCGCTCGTAATCTGGAAGAGGTTTTGCCACCACGCTGATTTGTGGTGGGTTTGGTTGCGGTTGGCTACGGTGAGAAGACGCGGGTCTCGCGACTCGGTCGGAGAGAGCGTTGGGACCCCTTGGGGGGTCCGAGAAGAAGAGGGGTTGGCCCTACGGGCTTTCGCCGGAGGGTTGCGAGGAGATGGAGGAGGGTTTGGAGTAGTTTTTGGACGAGTCATCGAGAGAGCTGGAAGAAGATGAAAAGGAATGAGTGTTCGTAAATAGAAAGACTCGACAGAAGAAGAAAAAAGGGAAGAACAAGGGGGGCTCGCAGAGAAAGGTCCAGAAACCCTAAATGCAGAGAAGAGAAAAACAAGCAGATAAACATCCCACAACGTATGCTCCAGACAAGTATTGGATGATGCAAACCGTCAAAATGCAACAGATATCAGTAGAAGTGATAAAAAAGATACCTTTAGATGATCAGAAGAGTGGTCAGAAGGATGAAGGTTGGGAGAATCGGAGCGTTCGCTAGAGCGTTTTGAGGGTTCGAAAAGAGGTAGAAGATAATGAAACAGTGAAATAGCGCGAAGGGTTTAAGAGTTTCGGAGAATGTCGAACGTTGCGAGAAGCGCAAACGGCAGTGAACAATGGCCATTGATGGGTCCACGTGTCAAATGATCGCAGGAGTTGGTGAAATGTCAAGTCAATGAACAGTTTTAGCGCCAACGCGCAAAGCCACGTAAGCCACCGGTTTTAAATCTCCTTAGTCTCCTCGCTGAACAAGTTGCAGCTCGAGACTGGGGGGCTTGTGTACCGACCAGGTCATCGGGTGTGATTACGTGTCTTCCACATGCCTAGGTGGGGCGTGCTCAGTGGAACACGTAGGCAAGAAAAGATGGATGGTTCAGAGGTGAGCGAGGTCGCCGGTTCATGGAACTGGCGTTCGGCAATGAACATGGCCGGTCATCGCCCGGTTGGCCTGTCATCAACGTATTTGGCGATTGGCGATCATGTAGCTTGACATCGCCGCAGGAAGCACGTCGCCAGATCTTCCGAGAAGCTCAGATTGAGGCTGATGAAGGCCTAGAGGTGTGAGTTCAAGTGTACAACTCTAGTGAGGCGATTGTGACGCCGGCATGGGGTGTGAAGGGTGTTTGGGTTGAGGGGACAGCTCGCCTATCAGCGACGGGATTCCCAGAGTGGACATTCGTTGATGGCAAGGTTTCCTCAGCCAGAACGCGCATGGCACAGCGGTAAGGAGGGTGCCATTAGCGACAAGCGATATCGCAGAGATGGTGCACTTTGCTGCGCCCGATGCTCGCCTTGTCAGGTGGTGTTCTAGAGCATGTCGCGTATTAGTTTACTCCTTGAGTTGAGAACTTAGCCGCGCGACTGGCTACTACACCGGAATGACGTTCAAGTTGCCCCAGCCCAGATGACGACACGTGTAGGGTTGGATGCTCTCAGTTACTCCAACCCAGGTGAGGACACGTGTAGGGCTGGGAGAAATAAAAAAGTGACGCTCGAGTTATCCTAGCTCAGATGATGACACATGTAGGGTTGGGTGCTACCTGCTATCCCAGCCCAGATGGCGACACGTGCAGGGCTGGATGCGAGCCACGCGTCCAAAAGCTTAACGGCCTGGAGAGAGGAAAAACCTAGCTATAAAGGTAACCTTAACAGAATTTGCAGAGGTACGTTTTCATTACGGCTCATTCTGCTAGGGTTGTGTGCTTTCAGTACGGTCCTACAGAGCATATTTTCTCTCAGTTTTTTGGGTGCTCTTGTCACTGACTTAAGCGTCGGAGCGCCACCAGCCGCAGAGGCGCCACTTTGTGTTTTTCAGGTTCTCAGAGAGGCTATTTGTGGTGTGGACTTGGAGGGCACGTGGTGTCAAGCTGGTGAGAAAGATCGTGACGAGGCAACGCTCTAGCGCTAAGTCAACCGGCAGGATCAAAATGAAATATTGATATAAGGATAAAATATGAACAAATTTGTGTACACAAAAAATAGTTATAATTAATGGGAATTCCTTTATATATAGTTATAAATAATCGGTAATAAGTTTAGACCCAAAAAAAACCTATTAATATAGACTAAATTCACATAAACTACTCATTCAATTCTCTTATTTACTTTTATACTCTTATATTGTATAATATTGACTTAAGTGTTAAGAATCTTTTAATTGATAATCTTCTCAATTTCTCAATACAATGCAATATTAGGTCTAAAAAATCTTAATCTTTAGAATGATAAAAAAACAAAACAAAAATTATAACTAAAATTAAAATTCACTCATTTTAGATTTACATATCTTGGATTTTTTTAAGGTAATATATAAGGACATTATATTACAGCATGTAATTACTTCAAAAATATCATTTAACTTTTGTTCAACACACTAATAAGTATCATATATATAATACTTGCTAACAAAATCGGTAATTTTTAATTTTGAAAGTACAGAAAAATTATAACAACCAACATTAAAACATAGTTTTAGGCTCTTCTGATTTTGAGAAACTCTTATTTATTTTAATAATCTTCAGTTAAGACGAAGATACTCTATAAATTTCACAGTTCGTTACACTTTGAAACAATACTAATAATCACCAGCCCCATAAAACAAAATCGCACACCTACAACCGTTATTAATGCTACAATCGAGTTTATCTCACTTTACATTTTATTATAAAAAATAAAAGTTTAAAAATTATATTTTCAAAGCATCTATATATCAAATAAAAGCTCACCTTATATCAATAATATGACAATATACATTAATATTATGTTTCAAGCCATTTTTTTTATTGTTATCACTAAAAAAAAAACTGATTTACCTACGGACGAAATCCATATGTAACAGCAGAAATCCGTAGGTAAATCAGCATTACCCACGGATTTCCCACGGACAAAAATTCGTATGTAATGCTGGCGTCGGTAATTTACCTATGGATTATGAGTTCGTGGGTAATAACAGTCCGTAAATAATACCTACGACCACCAGTCCGTAGGTAATACCCACGACCACCAGTCCGTAGGTAATACCCACGACCACCAGTCCATAGGTAATACCCACGACCACTAGTCCGTAGATAAAATCTATACACATTACCCACCAACTATATTCCATGGGTAAATTCGTATGTAATCTTATATCCATCAAAATGTCTATTTATGTATTTAAATGAATGTCATTTTTAACACCTGTATAAATTTAATATATCCAAATATACTAATTGAACAATTTATTACCAAACATCATCCAATACACCTAACATAAAAGAAAAGAAAACACACATTTAATTTCGAATTCAAACATAACATAATTGAAGTCTCATAATATGAAAGATAAACTCAAGTCCACTTGAAATATCTATAAAAATCCAAAAAAACTTCAAACATAAATAAAGATCCATAATTCAAAAGTCAAATAAACTACAAACATAATCCTAATAGTCTGCATAATTAGTATCATCATGTTCTTGTTGCCTTGGTGGTTCTTGTTGCGATAGTACTTGTTCATATTGTTGTTGAATGACACTTCGTAACATGAGAAGGAAGGAAGGGAAGAATGATCCCAACAATCAACAACCTAAGAGAATAGGTATCTCACTGCATAACACAAAATAGAGAAAAGGAAAATCTCCTTATCAATAAGTTGTCAAATTCTAATGTATAGTTAATTAAATTCTGATAATTTTCCCTATTTCTTCTTAATTCCAGAGGACATCTAAAGATTAGTCACATTTATAAAGATTAGTATCACACACTAGAAGACACTCGGGATGCTACCCACAAACAAGCTAAAATATATATTTGAGAAGTGACCCAATATTATCCTATTCTTCTTGGACTTTATTTTAAATTGGTGAAAATATGCCAATACATCAAAAAAAGACAAAAACTAAACATGTAAATGCATTTGAAACGTGTCCTCTAAAATGTTTCAGGTGGTAAAATCAATGCATTAAGCCATGTTGCAGTAAAAAAAGACATTATGATGGCATTTCATGAAGGTCTTCTTGAATCATGTAAGGAAAAGTGGTGCGGAAGCTATGAAGGTGTGTGAGCAAGATCCTCCTAAGAGTGGTGTTGATCTTGAAGGTGCATGATATGTATGAAGCTAGGGAGGTTCGGCCAACCCAAGGAGAGGTGAAGGGGATGAAGTTTAGAGCCTAGAATTCTAGGGAGAAGCAAAGCTTGGCACAAAATGGCAGCATAACTTTACTCACAATAAACTTGGAAAATACAAGAGATAACCTTCCTATTTATAGGCTATTTGGACGTAGAAGCTAAGCTAATAGCTAATGAAATGGATACCAAATGAAATGCAAATCATAAGCCATGTGCCATGACCAGTCACACATAGAAAGCTTCTAGAAAGTTTCACTCAAATATGCTTTCTACACTACTCTAATTATTAAGTACCTCTATTGGGCCTCCATGCAACAATTACAAGGCTTTCCCAAACCGTAGCTTGATCCATGTGTGGTGAGCTAGACGGTCCTTCTTGATGCTCCTTATGTAGCCACTCCTCATCATGGCCTAGACGCTCCTTATCATAGGCTAGACGCTCCTCTTTGAGTCTAGACGCTCCTCTTTATAGGCTAGACGGTCTAGCCTTGGAAGCTTGGCTTTCATAGTGTGGTGAGCTTGAGCCCTCCTCCATCATCCCCTCCCTCTTGAAAAGGATTTGTCCTCAAATCCAAGGCTTTTGCTAAGGGAATGGTTGTGGCTGGATGGTGTCCATCATCTCCTCCTTCTTGAGAAGATCTATCCTCAGATTTGCATTCTTGATCTCGGATAGCAGCCTCTTGCTTCGTCAAGATGTGTCCTCCCGGATCAAATATCAATCTATGTGAATCTTGAAACAAAGCAAAGGAGTTAGGGTGAGCCTTTGGAGAACAAATAAATGTGTGAAGTTGCCATTTTTGTTTTTCTCTTGTTTTGGCCAACTTCGCACAATACCTCCCTTTTGAGGGTTGTAGGTGCCCTCTAATCCTCTTATGTTTTCGAAAATTTTCAAAAGGAGTTACTTTTCCCATAGGCATAATCCCTTTAAGAAATGGAAACAACTTAAAATAGGTAAGAGGACATGGGGCACATAAAACTTCATTTGGGGAAATATGAGTAGTCTCGTGGACTACTCCATTGTATGCATGCCTATAAGGAAAAGGATTCTTATCCCAAGGTTTGTGAGTGTCCTTCATGATTTCGTGAAGCATAGAAGAAAGAGCTATGTTTTCAATTTTTGAAGCTCTATCATTTGACAATAAATCATGGAGGCTTGTCACGTTTCTCAGGACAAGTTTATCCATATCCATGAAGAATGAAGCAAGACCTTTTGTCGTCCTAGGAAGTTCTAATTTGAAATGTGTGTCTTCCCAAGGATCTTTTACAAAAGATGAAGGAGTATAGAGTTCTTGGGACGTTGCTTTAGGTGTAGTTTGAAAACAAAAGTTATACCTAAAGTAATGTCTTTGAACTTCTTTTCTCATGGGTGACAAAAGTTTTCCTCTTAAAAGCTCTAGAGTTTTATCAACTCTCATTTGTCCCATGAGTTCTCCTTCTTGTAGACTTTTTCTCTTATGTGCAAAGAGAGTCTCGTTGGTACAACCATTGTTTATGAAAATTTGTACATTTTGCAATGGTTGTCTCAATAAGACATGGCAAGTTGTTCTAGGCACTACTTCATACAAAAATTGGTAGGTGCTTATAGATAACTTGTCATTCTTTTGGGGATATCTTAGCACATTTGAGAAATAGTCTTGATCTATGCAAGCTTCTTTTAAAGACTCTTCTTTTGTGCTCATGCTTGCAAGTGTTCCTTTACCATAGGAAAGGCTAGGTTGTTCAACAAGAAGCATGTTTGTAAAGGTATTTTCAATGTGCTTGACTTGTTGAATGACCTTGTGGGAAGGAACACTATTCTCCCACGCCTTTTGTTTCCCAATTTTTTTTTCTTTTTCTATTTTTTCTTCATCCCTTTTGTGTTTCATTTGTATTTGGTCTTTTATCACTTGTGAATGTGGTAAAGGACTAAGTACAAACTTTTTGTGCTTGTGGATGAAAGAGATCTCGTTAGTTAGACCATTATGCGAGGTTTTCTTATCAAATTGTCATGGTCTACCTAATAAGATGTGGCAAGCTTCTATAGGTACTACATCACATAAAACATTGTCTTTGTAGTTACCTATAAAAAACTCGATTTCCACTTGTTTGTCTACACGTAGTTCTCCATCCTCATTGATCCATTGTAAATTGTACGGTTTTGGATGAGGAACTACTTGTAGTTTTAGTTTTTCAATCAATCTAGTGCTACAACAATTGCAGCATGATCCACCATCCACAATAAGAGAGCATATATTTTCTAAAATATTGCATCTAGTATGAAAAATGTTCTCTCGTTGTGTCTCACTGGATGCACTAGGTTGATTGTGGAGGATTCTTTGAATCATCAATAAGTCCCCCTCCAAAGGATTTATCCTCTCTCCTTCCCCCTTTCCTTGTGTACTAGGTTCATCCTCACCACTTGTGTACTCATCTTTTCCCTTTAAAAACAAAACCCTTTGGTTTAGACATTGTGCTTGCACATGCCCTCTTCCAAAACATTTAAAACACTTGGTGTCCCTAGCACGGATGTAAGGGGTGGAGGCATCTTTTACTAAGGGTTTGGTAGTTTCTTTGGATTCGTCTCTAGGTGTACTACCCTCCCTTTTAAAGTCTTTCTTGGGATAAGAGTTGGAGTAAGAACCCACCCTTTGACTTGAAGTTTTGCGCAAATTTTGTTGTTCAACTTTAATGCAAAGTTGAACCAAATCATTCAAGTCTTGGTAGGGTAATAGTTCTACTCTATCCCTTATCTCAAGGTTGAGCCCACTTAGAAACCTAGATATGGTGGTGGTTTCTTCCACTCTAATGGATGCTCTCATCACGTAGAGCTCCATTTTCTGCCTATACTCTTCCACACTTAAGTTCTTTTGTTGGAGTCTTTGGAGCTTGTCCATCAACTCCCTATGGTAGTAGGAAGGTATGTGGCGACGTCTTAGGGCTCCCCTAAGGTCATTCCAATATTCTATGGAAGGCTCCCTATGAAGACGTCGGTCTCTCTCTAGAGAGGTCCACCAATACATGGCATTGCTTTGGAAACTAAGGGTTGCTAAGGGTACCTTCCTCTCTTCACTCACCCTATGGCAAGCAAAGAGTTGCTCTACTTTCATCTCCCAATCTAGGTAGGCTTCTACATCTTCCTTACCATAGAAATGGGGTAGGTCTACCCTTACTTCCCTTGGGCTCTCTTGCTCCTTTTGCCTAGTTCTTCTAGGGGGTGGTTGGTAATAATCATTGATCCTACGGCTTCCCTCCCCTAGAGACTCAATACTTTGAGATGCATGAGTAAGCGTTTTTTTTTTATTTTTGTGTTTTTTGTGATTTCTCTTCTTGAGCCTTAGCCAACTCATTGATTTTGTTCTCATTCTCCAATTGTCTAAAAGAGATTAATTGTACCGCTTGTGAAACTTCTTTCAAAAGGGTTTTCAAAGATTTTACTTCACTTTCAATAGACTTTGGAGAGTGAGAAGAAGAAGACATGGCCAAAAACTTTGTGTATATAGGTGTTTTACTTTGAGAAAGTTTAGGAAAGCTAAAGAAGGTAGTTTTCCAGGTAAGGGAGGTGAGTCACAATGGACTACTTAAGTACCAAGCCTTTTCCTTGCCAAAAATTATCCTCCAATGTCTTCACACAAAACTTTCTCTTAGTGAAGCACTTAGAACACAAATAAGTTGAGAAATAAATGCAAGAAAACAATGTAAGCTATCTATTCAACAAAACTAGTCGGTTTTAACATAAATTTAAAACAAAACTAACCATGCAAAGCGTCACTACTAAAGTACTAGAAAAGCAAATACAAACAAGTAACAATTACTAAACAAGAATGCTATACTATTCGGCCCTAGGTGAGGCTTCTTGGACACTTTGAGCCCTTGAAGACACACTCACCGTCTAAAGCGTAATTAAAAGGTAATTAACACAAATTAAGTTGTAAGGAATTTAAGAAAAACCCCCTTTGTTGATCCTCTTTTTGCAAGTGACACTCCCTCTTGTTGTCTTTGCTTGTTAGCCCTCCAAATGTGTATAGTGTTTTGAGAAAGTGTGCTTCGGCTTTGTCTTTGTCTTCTCCTTAGAATGAAGGTCTTGATTCTCCAATTTCCAGCACCTATCAAAGGGCTAAACCTTAACCAAGTCAAGTTTCCATTCACATAAGCACCAAAGGAGAATAAATTTCAGCACCCAAATTAGAGGTTAAAGAACAAAAGCAAGAAACAATTAAATTGAGTAAAACAGTACCACCAAAAGGAGTTAGATTATGACAACTAGAAAGAGGTTCAAGAAATATTAAGCAAGCAAATAAAAGGTACCAAAATAAAGGTACGCACACAAAAGAATCCTAAGAATGGCACTAGATTTAGATTACCAAATAAAAAAAAACAGCACTACTGGAAAATGTTGTGGGCCAGAAACGTGTTTTCCCAAATTTATGCTGAGCTGTGTTTTTAAGATATGATTCTGAAATTTGATATGCAAGATATTCAAGATCTTAGCTAAATCCTGGATTTGGAATCACTCAAAACGCATTCACCAATTGTTTTTAATAAATTTTGCAATTTTGGTGTTCAGTTACGCCAGCTGTAGCGCCTCAGGTTTGCACACTGATTTTAAAAGATTTATCATTTTTTTTCTGTTGCTTCTTTTGGACTAATTCTTTTTTTGTCCTTTCTATAACACTTCAAACTTGAAAATTCCAGATAATCAAAATTTTCCTATGAGTGGAAATATTTTTCTGGATCAAAACAGTCAGCACAGAAAATCTGAAACAGGGGAATCTGAAAACTGGAAACAAAAACAGCAAGATACCAAAGTTTAGACACAATGGAAATTTCTGAAATAGAATTATGTAGGATCTAAACACAATATGAACTCAAACTAAAATTAAAAAGGCACCAAAAGATCAAAGAACAGCAGATTCAAGCAATTAAAGAGACCCAAAATCAAGAAACAATCAAGCCAAATAAAAGGACTACTATGAATTGTTGACAATATGGATGAACATGACTTGACAAAACATGTATAGATTCAGAAAATTAAAGACTCAAAGCATAATATGAACCAAATAATGAAAGCAATAAAGACTCAAAAGCCTAAAAGAAAATAGCAACTCAAAGGTGTATGGAATCCTATCACAAATTGCACAAGAACTTGTTCAAGATCAATTGAACAAGAGTGCTTCGGTTGGATCTTCCACAAAGCACACCAAACAAATTAAAATGTAAAAAACAGCAAGACAATTATGGAAAATAAGATGAACAACATGAAAGTAAAGAAGAACTATAAATGAAAGACCAAAAGCAACTCATCTTGAAGAACCATAGCTCATGATACCAAATGATGGCATTTCATGAAGGTCTTCTTGAATCATGTAAGGAAAAGTGGTGCGGAAGCTATGAAGGTGTGTGAGCAAGATCCTCCTAAGAGTGGTGTTGATCTTGAAGGTGCATGATATGTATGAAGCTAGGGAGGTTCGGCCAACCCAAGGAGAGGTGAAGGAAATGAAGTTTAGAGCCTAGAATTCTAGGGAGAAGCAAAGCTTGGCACAAAATGGCAGCATAACTTTACTCACAATAAACTTGGAAAATACAAGAGATAGCCTTCCTATTTATAGGCTATTTGGACGTAGAAGCTAAGCTAATAGCTAATGAAATGGATACCAAATGAAATGCAAATCATAAGCCATGTGCCATGACCGGTCACACATAGAAAGCTTCTAGAAAGTTTCACTCAAATATGTTTTCTACACTACTCTAATTACTAAGTACCCCTATTGGGCCTCCATGTAACAATTACAAGGCTTTCCCAAACCGTAGCTTGATCCATGTGTGGTGAGCTAGACGGTCCTTCTTGATGCTCCTTATGTAGCCACTCCTCATCATGGCCTAGACGCTCCTTATCATAGGCTAGACGCTCCTCTTTGAGTCTAGACGCTCCTCTTTATAGGTTAGACGGTCTAGCCTTGGAAGCTTGGCTTTCATAGTGTGGTGAGCTTGAGCCCTCCTGATGGAGGAGGACCCAAGCTCACCACACGATGAAAGCCAAGCCTCCAAGACTAGACGGTCTAGCCTATAATGAGGAGCGTCTAGACTCAAAAAGGAGCGTCTAGCCCATGAAGAGGAGCGTCTAGGCCATGATGAGGAGCGGCTACATAAGGAGCGTCTAGGCCATGATGAGGATTCCTTCTAGACCGTCTAGCTTCACATACACATGGGTCAAAGCTACGATTTTGGGAAGAGAAGACCTTTGTAATTGTTACATAAAGGCCCATTAGGGGTGCTTAGTAATTAGAGTAGTGTAGAAAGCATATTTGTGTGAAACATTCTAGAAAGACCATGGAGGGGGTGAGCATAAAAACTAGACACACCCCTCCCCATGTGCACCCATGTGCCATGTGCACCCATGTTCTTCACATTTACATTTCATTTGGCTAGCATTAGGGTTGCATTATGGTCCTCCTTAGCCTATAAAAGGAGGAGCCTACACCTTGTATTTTCAAGTTTAATTGAGTATTGTTATGCTGCCAATTTTGTGCACTAGCTTTACTTCTCCTAGAAATCTAGGCTATAAACTTCAATCCTTCACCTTTCTCCCTTGAGCTGGCCAAACCTCTCAAACCCATACTCATCATGCACCTTCAAAGCCAACACAACTCCTAGGAGGGCTTTGTTTCACTCACCCATTGCTTCCGCATCACTTTCACTACTTTGATTCAAGAAGAACACATGAAATGCCATCATTTGGTATCATGAGCTTTTGGTTCTTCAAGATGAGTAGCTTGGTCTTTTAATTTCAGTTCTTCTTTATTTCATCTTTGTCATTTCAATTCCTTACTTGTCTTGCTGTTTTTATATTTTAAATTGTTCTTGGTGTGCTTATGGAAGATCCAACCAAAGCACAATTGTTCAATTGATCTTGAACAAATTCTGTGCAGCTTGTGATAGGATTCCTTACACCATTGTGTGGCTGTTTTTCTTTTAGGAATTTGAGTCCTTATTGCTTTCTTATAATTGCTTCATTTTATGCTTTGAGTCTTTATTTTCTGAATCTATAAATGTTGTGTCAAGTCATGTGAATCCATATTTGTCAACAATTCTTAGTAGTCCTATTATTGGCTTGATTGTTTCTTGCTTTTGGGTCTCTTTTATATTGCTTTAATCTGCTGTTATTTTGATCCTTTGGTGCTTTTTATTTTTAGTTTGAGTTTATAATTGTGTCTTAGTTCTTACACAATTTCCATTCTTACATTTTCCATTGTGTTAATTTGGTTATCTTGTTGTTTTCTTCCAGTTTTCCAGATTTCCCCTGTATCACCTCTCTGTTCTGGGCTGTTTTGTTTAAAAAAAATTTTCCACCCATAGGAAAATTCTAATTTTCTGGAAAATGCAAGTTTAAGGTGTTATAGAAAAGACAAAAAAAGAATGAGGTCAAAAGAAGCAACAGAAAAAAAATGATAAATCTTACAAAATCAGAGTGCAAATCTTGAGCGCTCCAGCTGGCCTAACTGCACACCAAATTTGCAAAAATTATTAAAAACAAATGGTGCATGCGTTTTAGGTGATTCCAAAGCCAAAATTTAGATAAGATCCTGAATTTTCTTGCATCCAAATTTCAGAAACAAATTTTACAATTACAGCTCAGCATAAATCGGGGAACAAACACGTTTTCTGGCCCACAACATTTTCCAGTGGTGCTGTTTTTTTTATTTGGTCATCTAATCTAGTGCTTTTCTTTAGGAATTCCTTTTGTGTGCCAACTTTTATTGAGTACCTTTAATTGTTTGCTTTAATTTCTTGAATCTCTTTCTAAGTTGTCATATTATAAATCCTTTTGGTGGTACTGTTTTCTTTCAATTAAATTTGTTTCTTGCTTTTGTTCCTTGACCTCTCTTTTTGGGTGCTGGAATTTAATTTCTCCCTTGGTGCTTATGTGCATGGAATTTGACTTGGTTTAAGGTTTAGCCCTTGTGAATAGGTGCTGGAAATTGGAGAATTAAAGCCAACATTCTAAGGAGGAGACAAAGTCAAAGCCGAAACAAACTTTCTTGAAACAAACACTACAAACACTTAGGAGATCAACAATCAAGACAACAAAGAAGTGCACTAACCAAAAGGAGGAACAACAAAGGGAGTTTTCTCTTATTTCCTTTGCAACTTGGTTTATTGTTAATTACCTTGTTAATTATGTTTAGACGGTGAGTGTGTCATCAAGGGCTCAAAGTGTCCAAGAAGCCTCACCTAGGGCCGAATAGTATAACATTCTTGTTTAGTAATTGTTACTTGTTTGTAATTGTTTTTCTATTGCTTTAGTAGTGACGTTTGCATGGTTAGTTTTGATTAAATTTGAACCGTCTAGCTTTGTTGATTAGTTAGCATGCATTGTTTTCTTGCATTAAAATCTGATTTCTCAACTTAATTGTGTTTCAAGTGGTTTACTAAGAGAAAGCTTTGTGTGAAGACATTGAGGGATAGTTTTTGGCTAAGGCAAAGGCTTGGTATTTAAGTAGTCCACTGTGACTCACCTCCCTTACCTGGAAGACTACCTTCTTTGACTTCCCTAAATTTTTCTCAAGGTAAAATACTTCTACACACAAAGCTTTAGTCATGTCTTCTCACTCCTCTAAATCTCTTAAAAGTGAGGTGAAATCCTTGAAATCTCTTTTGAAACAACTTACTAAGGATATTCAATCAATTTCATCTAAACAATTGGAGAATGAGATCAAAACTAATGAATTGACTAAAGCAAAGAATTCTCAATTTTCAAAAAAATTACATTCTCATGCATCTAGCTCTAAACATCATGATTATCTTGGGGAAGAAAGTCTTAGGAAAAATGAATATCATCAACAATTCCCTAGGAGAGCTAGGAAAGAGAGACAAGAAAACCTAACCAAGCATATCTCTCACACTCAAGCTAGAGAAATTCCATGTTTAGAATACCTTGGCAATGATCAATTAGCATCTCAATGTTTCAATGAAAGATCTATGATCTTAAGGGACAAAGATGAGAATAGTAGCCAAGAAAAAGAAGCTAGTGAGAGTGAAGAAAATGTAAAAATAGAAAAGCAAGAGAAAACCCTTGGGAAACAAAAGGCGTGGGAGAAGAGTGTTCCTTCCCACAAGGTCATTCAACAAGAAGGAAAAGTTGAAAATACATTTGAAAATATACCTCTTGTTGAACAACCTAGCCTTACCTTTTGTAAAGGAACACTTGCAAGTCTAGAAAAAAAAGAAGAATCCTTAAAAAAGGCTTGCATAGATAAAAATATAGTAGATTATTTTACATACATGCCAAGATATCACCAAGTGAAGGTCAAGTCATCTATAGGCATCTACAAAGACAATTTTTTATGTGAAGTAGTGCCTGAAGAAACTTGTCATGTCTTATGGAGACAACCTTTGCAACGAATTGAAATTTCCATGAACAAAGGTTGTATCAACGAGACTACCTTCACACATAAAAGAGAAATTCTTCATGAAGGAGAACTCATGGGTCAAATTAGAGTTGATAAAACTCTAGAGCTTTTAAAAGGAAAATTATTGTCACCCATGAGAAAAGATGTTCAAAGACATTACCCTAGATACATTCCGTGTTTTAAAAATACATCTAAGGCGATGTCTCATGAACTCTATACTCCTTCACCTTTTGCAAATGATCCTTGGGAAGACATAAACCTAAATTTCATATTAGAGCTTCCTAGGACAACAAAAGGTCTTGATTCTTTCTTCATGGAAGTGGATAAACTCTTCTTAAGAAAAGTGACAAGCCTCCATGATTTATTTTCAAAAATAAGGGATAGAGCTCCAAAATTTGAAAACATAGCTCTCCCTTCTATGCTTCACGAAATCATGAAGGACACCCACAATTCTTGGGATAAGAATCCTTTTCCTTTTATGCATGCATACAATGGAGTAGTCCACAAGATTACTCATATCTCTCCATTTGAAGTTGTATGTGAACATAGTCCTCTTGTCTTTTTAAAGTTGTCACCATTTCCTAAAGGGATTATGCCTAAGGAAAAAGTAACTACTTTTGGAAATTTTAGAAAACATAAGAGGATTAGAAGGCACCTACAACCATCAAAAGGGAAGCATTGTGAGAAGTTGACCAAAACAAGAGAAAAACAAAGATGGCAACTTCACACAATTAATTGTTCTCCAAATACTCACTCTAACTCCTTTGGTTTGTTTCAAGATTCTCATAGGTTGATATTTGATCCGGGAGGACACACCTTGACGAAGCAAGAGGCTGCTATCCAAGATCAAGTTAGCAAATCTGAGGATAGATCTTTTCCGAAGGAGGAGATGATGGACACCATCCAGCCACAACAAGCCCCTCAAAAGCAAAAGCTTTGGATTTGAGGACAAATCCTTTTCAAGAGGGAGGGGATGATGGAGGAGGGCCCAAGCTCACCACACGATGAAAGCCAAGCCTCCAAGACTAGACGGTCTAGCCTATAATGAGGAGCGTCTAGACTCAAAAAGGAGCGTCTAGCCCATGAAGAGGAGCGTCTAGGCCATGATGAGGAGCGGCTACATAAGGAGCGTCTAGGCCATGATGAGGATTCCTTCTAGACCGTCTAGCTTCACATACACATGGGTCAAAGCTACGATTTTGGGAAGAGAAGACCTTTGTAATTGTTACATAAAGGCCCATTAGGGGTGCTTAGTAATTAGAGTAGTGTAGAAAGCATATTTGTGTGAAACATTCTAGAAAGACCATGGAGGGGGTGAGCATAAAAACTAGACACACCCCTCCCCATGTGCACCCATGTGCCATGTGCACCCATGTGCTTCACATTTACATTTCATTTGGCTAGCATTAGGGTTGCATTATGGTCCTCCTTAGCCTATAAAAGGAGGAGCCTACACCTTGTATTTTCAAGTTTAATTGAGTATTGTTATGCTGCCAATTTTGTGCACTAGCTTTACTTCTCCTAGAAATCTAGGCTATAAACTTCAATCCTTTACCTGTCTCCCTTGAGCTGGCCAAACCTCGCAAACCCATACTCATCATGCACCTTCAAAGCCAACACAACTCCTAGGAGGGCTTTGTTTCACTCACCCATTGCTTCCGCATCACTTTCACTACTTTGATTCAAGAAGAACACATGAAATGCCATCACCTCCTCCATCACATTAGTTATTTTTCTTAACTAAAAAAGAGCATAATATATAGCATACACTTCATGACTTTTTTTAATCTCATCGGCAGTGATCTAGATATGGTCACATTAAGTTAACCTGATTATTTCTGGTAGAAGACTTTATCATGTATTAAAGGGAATAATCAAGGCAAAATATGGACAACATGCATGTAATGTTAGGTTCAACTTATCAAAAATTATAATAAGGCCTTCTGATATATTTCAATCTTCTCTACTACAACACTAAAACAATTTGGCTGAAAGGGCATTTTCTTTCTTTAACATCATTGCCTTCATTAACATATATTCAGTGTTACAGACTTAGTATTACAGTTTCATTTTCATCCACTCGCCTAGTGTTATAGTTTATGAATCTTTACTATATTCAGCCTTGTTTGCTACTAGCTGGTGGGTGAAGTTGATCGCACAACTACAAAAGTACAACTTTATTTTCTCTAAATTGAAACATGAAACTCATGACTTAAGACCCCAAGGAAAGATGACGTTCTCTCACGAACACTTCTCTAAGTACAGAAAAAAAATTGAAATGAACTTCTCTACAAATTAAACTTAGTTCATAAATAAATTAATTTGTAGTCTAACCAGCAGTACCTAACTCTTAGCCTAATCACTACTATCAACATAAATAAATTATAATATAAACATACTCACATGTTTTTCTGGGTCCAACTTTGATCTTCACCAAAAGTCTAGCTTTAATATCTTGTTTTCTCAACTGCACAGGTAGATTAACATTAATAATTTATATTAGTTCTTTTTACACAGTAAATGAAATGGTTAAGTTTAGGTGGTTTTAAGCAGTAAAATGCATACCGAAAACAAGTATATCATGAATACAAATGGACTGATAAAGGCATATTGAACGAAGCGCTTGTTAGAGATATCGATATGGTTCTTATAATACCTAGTCACTTAAGTTTGTATCTTATCCAATTATATCCATTGATTAGCCTCGAACCTAGGTAAATTTTCTGAAATCACAATAAACTTGAAAATACAAGGTGTAGGCTCCTCCTTTTATAGGCTAAGGAGGACCATAATGCAACCCTAATGCTAGCCAAATGAAATGTAAATGTGAAGCACATGGGTGCACAAATGAGCACATGGGGAGGGGTGTGTCTAGTTTTTATGCTCACCCCTTGATGGAGGAAGGCCCAAGCTCACCACAATATGAAAGCCAAGCTTCCAAGACCAAGACCGTCTAGCCTTCCAAAAGGAGCGTCTAGCCTCACAAAGGGAGCGTCTAGCCATGATGAGGAGCGTCTAGGCCAAGGCTACATGAGGAGCATCTATGAAGAGTCCTAGACCGTCTAGCTTCACCCACACAAGGGCCAAAGCTACGGTTTGGGAGAGAAGAGGCTTTGTTGCATAAAAGGGCCATTAGGGGTACTTAGTAAGATAGGTAGTGTAGAAAGAACTTTGTGAAGGAAACCTTCTAGAACCTAGGGTTGTGTGGCCGGTCATTGCATGGCACATGGCTTAGAATTTAGATTTAATTTTGGTTTTCTTTTCCTTAGAAATGTAGCTTAACATTTAAGCCCAAATAGCCTATAAATAGGAAGGCTATCTCTTTGTATTGGACAAGTTTATTTGAGTATTGTTATGCTGCCCATTTTGTGCACTAGCTATACTTCTCCTAGAAATCTAGGCTATAAACTTCACTCCCTTCACCTTTCTTCATAGAGCTGGCCGAACCTCTCTAATTCATACTCATCATGCACCTTCAAAGCCATCACAACTCCTAGGAGGGCTTTGTTTAACTCACCCATTGCTTCCGCATCCATTTTACTACTTTGATTCAAGAAGAACACATGAAATGCCATCATTTGGTATCATGAGCTTTTGGTTCTTCAAGATGAGTAGCTTGTCTTTTTAATTTCAGTTCTTCTTTATTTCATCTTTGTCATTTCAATTCCTTACTTGTCTTGCTGTTTTTATATTTTAATTTGTTCTTGGTGTGCTTTGTGGAAGATCCAACCCAAGCACTCTTGTTCATTTGATCTTGAACAAGTTCTTGTGCAATTTGTGATAGGATTCCATACACCTTTGTGTTGCTATTTTGTTTTAGGCTTTGAGTCTTTATTGCTTTCATTATTTTGCTTCATATTATGCTTTGAGTCTTTAATTTTCTGAATCTATACATGTTTTGTCAAGTCATGTTCATCCATATTGTCATCAATTCTTAGTAGTCCTATTTTTTTGGCTTGATTGTTTCTTGTTTTGGGTCTCTTTATATTGCTTTAATCTGCTGTTATTTTGATCCTTTGGTGCTTTTTATTTTTAGTTTGAGTTCATAATTGTGTCTTAGTTCATACACAATTTCCATTCTCACATTTCCATTGTGTTAATTTTGGTTATCTTGCTGTTTTCTTCCAGTTTTCCAGATTTCCCCTGTAACACCTCTCTGTTCTGGGCTGTTTTGTTTAGCAAAATTTTTCTACCCATAGGAAAATTCTGAATTTCTGGAAAATGCAAGTTTAAGGTGTTATAGAAAAGACAAAAAAATAATGAGGTCAAAAGGAGCAACAGAAAAAAAATGATAAATCTCACAAAATCAGAGTGCGAATCTTGAGCGTTACAGCTGGCCTAACTGCACACCAAATTTGCAAAAATTATTAAAAAACAATGTTGCATGCGTTTTAGGTGATTCCAAAGCCAAAATTTAGCTAAGATCCTGAATTTTCTTGTATCCAAATTTCAGAAACAAATTTTACAATTACAGCTCAGCATAAATCGGGGAACAAAACTGTTTTCTGGCCCACAAGATTTTCCAGTGGTGCTGTTTTTTTATTTGGTCATCTAATCTAGTGCTTTTCTTTAGGAATTCCTTTTGTGTGCCAACTTTTATTGAGTACCTTTAATTGTTTGCTTTAATTTCTTGAATCTCTTTCTAAGTTGTCATATTATAAATTCTTTTGGTGGTACTGTTTTCTTTCAATTAAATTTGTTTCTTGCTTTTGTTTCTTGACCTCTCTTTTGTGGGTGCTGGAAATTAATTCTCTCTTGGTGCTTATGTGCATGGAATTTGACTTGGTTTAAGGTTAAGCCCTTGTGAATAGGTGCTGGAAATTGGAGAATTAAAGCCAACTTTCTAAGGAGGAGTCAAAGCTAAGGCGAAACAAGCTTCTTGAGACAAACACTACAAACACCTAGAAGATCAACAATCAATACAACAAAGAAAGTGCACTAACCAAAAAGAGGAACAACAAAGGGGGTTTTCTTATCTCCTTTACAACTTGGTTTATTATTAATTACCTCTTTTAAATTACGTTTTAGACGGTGAGTGTGTCTTCAAGGGCTCAAAGTGTCCAAGAAGCCTCACCTAGGGCCGAATAGCATAGTTATTTTGCTTAGTAATTTGTTGCTTGTTTGAACTTGTATTTCTTCTGTTTTGGTAGAAACATTTTGCATGTTTAGTATTGTTTAATTTTGTGCTATACCGACTAGTTTGCTGCATATCTAGCTTACATAGTTTTCTTGCTTTTTGATTTCTCAACTTCTTGTGTTCTAAGTGTTCTACTAAGAGAAAATTTTGTGTGAAGTCATTGGAGGAAAAGTTTTTGGCAAGGAAAAGGCTTGGTACTTAAGTAGTCCATTGTGACTCACCTCCCTTACCTGGAAAACTCCCTTCTCTAACTTTCCTAAACTTTCTCCAAGTAAAACACCTATATACACAAAGTTTTAGCCATGTCTTCTTCTCCTCACTCTCCAAAGTCTATAGAAAGTGAAGTAAAATCTTTGAAAACTCTTTTAAAAGAAGTATCCCAAGCGGTACAATTGATCTCTTTTAGACAATTGGAGAATGAGAACAAAATTAATGAGTTGGCTAAAGCTCAAGAAGAAAAGTCACAAAAATCACAAAAATCAAAAAAAACTCATGCATCACATTCTCAAAGTATTGAATCTCTAGGGGAGGGAAGCCGTAGAATCAATGATTATTACCAACCACCCCCTAGAAGAACTAGGCAAAGGGAACAAGAGGTGCCAAGGGAAACAAGAGTAGACCTACCTCATTTCCATGGTAAGGAAAATGTAGAAATATATCTAGATTGGGAGATGAAGGTAGAGCAACTCTTTGCTTGCCATAGGGTAAGTGAGGAACGTAAGGTACCCTTAGCCACCCTTAGTTTCCAAGGAAATGCTATGTATTGGTGGACCTCTTTAGAGAGAGACCGGCGTCTTCATAGGGAACCTCCCATAGAATATTGGAATGACCTTAGGGGAGCCCTAAGACGTCGACATATACCTTCTTACTACCATAGGGAGTTGATGGACAAGCTCCAAAGACTCCAACAAAAGAATATGAGCGTAGAAGAGTATAGACAAAAGATGGAGCTCTACATGATGAGAGCCTCCATTAGAGAAGAGGAGGAAACCACCATTTCTAGGTTCCTTAGTGGCCTATCACTTGAGATAAGAGATAGAGTAGAACTATTACCCTATCAAGACTTGAATGATTTGGTTCAACTTTGCATTAAAGTTGAACAACAAAATTTGCGCAAAACTTCAAGTCAAAGGGTAGGTTCTTACTCCAACTCTTATCCCAAGAAAGACTTTAAAAGGGAGGGTAGTACACCTAGAGACGAACCCAAAGAGACTACCAAACCCTTAGTGAAAGATGTCTCCACCCCATACATCCGTGCTAGGGACACCAAATGTTTTAAATGTTTTGGAAGAGGACATGTGCAAGCACAATGTCCAAACCAAAGAATTTTGTTTTTAAAAGGAAAAGATGATTACACAAGTGGTGAAGATGAACCTAGTACCCAAGAAAAAGGGGAAGGAGAAAGGATAAATCCTTTGGAGGGAGACTTATTGATGATTCAAAGAATCCTCCACAATCAACCTAGTGCACCCATTGAGACACAACGAGAGAACATTTTTCATACTAGATGCAATGTTTTAGAAAATATATGCTCTCTTATTGTGGATGGTGGGTCATGCTGCAATTGTTGTAGCACTAGATTGATTGAAAAATTACAACTACAAGTAGTTCCTCATCCACAACCTTACAATTTACAATGGATCAATGAGGATGGAGAACTACGTGTAGACAAACAAGTGGAAATCGAGTTTTCTATAGGCAACTACAAAGACAATGTTTTATGTGATGTAGTACCTATGGAAGCTTGCCACATCTTATTAGGTAGACCATGGCAATTTGATAAGAAAACCTCACACAATGGTCTAACTAACAAGATTTCTTTTATCCACAAGCATAAAAGGTTTGTACTTAGCCCTTTACCACATTCCCAAGTGGTAAAAGACCAAATACAAATGAAACACAAAAGGGATGAAGAAAAAATAGAAAAAGAAAAAAATTTTGGGAAACAAAAGGCGTGGGAGAATAGTGTTCCTTCCCACAAGGTCATTCAACAAGTCAAGCATATTGAAAATACCTTTACAAACATGCTTCTTGTTGAACAACCTAGCCTTTCCTTTTGTAAAGGAACAATTGCAAGCATGAACACAAAAGAAAAGTCCTTACAAGAAGCTTGCATAGATCAAGAAGGAGAACTCATGGGACAAAAGAAAGTTGATCAAACGCTAGAGCTTTTAAGAGGAAAACTTTTGTCACCCATGAGAAAAGAGGTTCAAAGACATTACTTTAAGTACAACTCATGTTTTCAAACTACACCTAAAGTAAAGTCTCATGAACTCTATACTCCTTCACCTTTAGCAAATGATCCTTGGAAAGATACAAATTTCATTTTAAAACTTCCTAGGACAACAAAAGGTTTTAATTCAATCTTCATGGTTATGGATAAACTCTTCTCTAGAGAAGTGATACATCTTCATGGTTTATTTTCAAGCATAGTATTGAATAGAGCTCCAACTTTCGCAAACCATGATTTGAGGATTTCCTTTGGAAAACTTGCAACTAAGTTGCACACTTTAAATGCTTATCATCCTCAAACGCATGGTCCAAATATTTTTGAAAATATAGCTCTTTCTATTATGCCTAGAATAGTCATGAAGTGCACACACAATTTTAGAGATGAGCAAACATACCATCAAGTAGTTCACAAAACTACTTCTACTTTTAAAGTTATGTGTGTGCTCAATCATCTTTCTTCTTTTAAGTTGTTACCATCTCCTATAGGATTTATGCCTCAAGAGAAGGTAACCACAAGTGACCATTTTAAAATACAAAAGATGATTAGAGGCCACACACAACCCTTAAAAGAGAAATCTTGTCCAAGGTTGCCAACACCAAAAGACAAACAACAATGGCAACCTAGTAAAATTAATTTGCAAACTAACACCTATGCTTTATTTGATTATTTCTATAGGTGGGCATTTGATCCAGGAGGACAAGCTTTGAAGAAACAAGATGCTGCTATCCGAGATCAAGCCTGACGATCTGAGGATAGATCTTCTCAAAAGAAGGAGGAGATGATGGACACCATCCAGCCACAACCATTCCCCTAAGCAAAAGCATTGGATTTGAGGACAAATCCTTTTCAAGAGGGAGGGGATGATGGAGGAAGGCCCAAGCTCACCACAATATGAAAGCCAAGCTTCCAAGACCAAGACCGTCTAGCCTTCCAAAAGGAGCGTCTAGCCTCACAAAGGGAGCGTCTAGCCATGATGAGGAGCGTCTAGGCCAAGGCTACATGAGGAGCATCTATGAAGAGTCCTAGACCGTCTAGCTTCACCCACACAAGGGCCAAAGCTACGGTTTGGGAGAGAAGAGGCTTTGTTGCATAAAAGGGCCATTAGGGGTACTTAGTAAGATAGGTAGTGTAGAAAGAACTTTGTGAAGGAAACCTTCTAGAACCTAGGGTTGTGTGGCCGGTCATTGCATGGCACATGGCTTAGAATTTAGATTTAATTTTGGTTTTCTTTTCCTTAGAAATGTAGCTTAACATTTAAGCCCAAATAGCCTATAAATAGGAAGGCTATCTCTTTGTATTGGACAAGTTTATTTGAGTATTGTTATGCTGCCCATTTTGTGCACTAGCTATACTTCTCCTAGAAATCTAGGCTATAAACTTCACTCCCTTCACCTTTCTTCATAGAGCTGGCCGAACCTCTCTAATTCATACTCATCATGCACCTTCAAAGCCATCACAACTCCTAGGAGGGCTTTGTTTCACTCACCCATTGCTTCCGCATCCATTTTACTACTTTGATTCAAGAAGAACACATGAAATGCCATCACCCCTTCCATGGGCTTTCTAGACCGGCCTTGGTAAATTTAGAGGTTTTTTTAGAAACTCTAAGTTTACCTAGGTTGGTGTTTTAGGTGCCAAAATTAATTCTAAGAAAATTACAAATAAAGTTCCTATGCTAATTTTGACAAGAAATCAAAGTCTACTCTACACTAGAGTTTATGGCATTTGAACATGTAAAAGAACGTCTTCTTGGATCCTCTTGGCCATAACTCTATGGTTGGCCCAAATCTACCCTTTGGTGGGCTTGCATGTGGACTTGTGCTTGGGCCTCTTCCATCAGACATTATATCACAACATGTAATTACTTCAAAATATCATTTAACTTTTGTTCAACACACACTAATAAGTATCATATATATAATACTTGCTAACAAAATCGGTAATTTTTAATTTTGAAAGTACAGAAAAATTATAACAACCAACATTAAAACATAGTTTTAGGCTCTTCTGATTTTGAGAAACTCTTATTTATTTTAATAATCTTCAGTCAAGACGAAGATACTATATAAATTTCACAGTTGGTTACACTTTGAAACAATACTAATAATCACCAGCCCCATAAAACAAAATCGCACACCTACAACCGTTATTAATGCTACAATCGAGTTTATCTCACTTTACATTTTATTATAAAAAATAAAAGTTTAAAAATTATATTTTCAAAGCATCTATATATCAAATAAAAGCTCACCTTATATCAATAATATGACAATATACATTAATATTATGTTTCAAGCCATTTTTTTTATTGTTATCCAAACTTTTAACTGCCATCCAGGGAGATTATATTTAGTCAAAGGAACTATTCTTTGGGGGAATCGATATCACAGTTAGAATTGGGTTGAGAAATGAAGAACTGAACATCACAAATGGCATAAGCATTGCCACCCATTACCAACTAGGTTTTCTAAAAAACACCAAGAATAACAAACTTAGCATAAAAGTGGATAACGTTGTCATCCGTTACTAATCACTACGAGTTACTCCTACAATCATGCTAGACTTAGAGCCATTCATACCTACGTTACCCCCCTTGTTGTTCTATATAAACTTCCCAATGTCTCACTTCTAAACAACAGCACAAGCACCAAAGTCTCCTCTTGAGGTCACCACGGAGAGACAGCAACAGCGCGTAAAGCACATTGCACGTCTCTCTTTGGGCTTTAGACCTCCCTAATAAAAATAGTAATAATGGAGGAGCAACCAAAACCTGAATCTAGCCCTCTCCGAAAAATGGTGGCGGTGTCATCCATTGCCGCCGGTATCCAATTTGGATGGGCCCTGCAACTCTCCCTTCTAACGCCATACGTACAAACCCTAGGAGTTCCTCACGCCTGGGCCTCTTTCATCTGGCTCTGTGGCCCCATCTCCGGTCTCTTAGTTCAGCCCATTGTAGGCTATAGCAGTGACCGATGCCAGTCTGCTTTCGGCCGCCGCCGTCCCTTTATCCTCGCCGGCGCCCTCGCCGTCGCCATCGCCATCATCCTAATTGGCTACGCTGCCGATATAGGACAGCTGGCTGGCGATGACATCACCCAGAAAACCCGTCCACGTGCCGTTGCCATCTTCGTCGTCGGCTTCTGGATCTTAGATGTTGCCAACAACATGCTCCAGGGTCCATGCCGCGCCTTCCTTGGTGACTTGGCTGCCGGCGACCAGAAAAAGACGAGAACCGCTAACTCGTTCTTCTCGTTTTTCATGGCTGTCGGCAACGTCTTGGGCTATGCCGCAGGATCCTACGACGGTCTCCATAAGATCTTCCCTTTCACAGAAACCGAGGCATGCAACGTCTTCTGCGCAAACTTAAAGAGTTGCTTCTTCTTCTCCATCGTCCTTCTTCTTGCTTTGTGCATTATCGTTCTCACTTGCGTGAACGACCCTCAGTATATACCGTCAAATCCGGAGAAGGAGGCTGAGGAGGAAGGGAAGACTCAAGTTTCGTGCTTCTTGGGAGAGTGTTGCGTTGCATTCAAGGGACTCCAGAGGCCAATGTGGATGTTGATGTTGGTGACTGCTATTAACTGGATTGCGTGGTTCCCTTATGTTTTGTTCGACACTGACTGGATGGGTCGTGAGGTGTATGGCGGTGATGTTGGGCAGAAGGCTTATGATGCTGGTGTGCATGCAGGTTCTTTGGGGCTCATGTTGAATTCAGTGGTGTTGGCTGTGATGTCTTTGGCTGTTGAACCTTTGGGTCGCTTGGTTGGGGGAGTGAAGTGGTTGTGGGCAATTGTTAATGTTATTCTTGCAGCTTGCATGGCACTCACCGTGCTCATCACAAAAGTCGCTGAGCAGCAACGAGCACTTAACCCTGCTCTCATTGGAAACCCAAGCATGGAAGTCAAAGGTGGAGCCATGGCATTCTTCTCCGTCCTTGGTATTCCTCTTGCGGTAAGCTTTCTATCTTTTCTCACCATTCATGCAACAGTACATCAGGGTTTCCATCCATCACCACTTCATTTCATAAAAGTCAGAAGGATTTTCAAAAAGATCTGAAAATACTTTTAATTTGTATCGAATTACAACCATTGTTTATCTTGCTGTAAACTAATACTTGTGCGTATCCAGATTACGTATAGTGTTCCCTTTGCTCTAGCGTCTATCTACTCCAGCACCTCAGGAGCAGGACAAGGTAAATATATAAATAGTTAGCATTTGGAAAGGGTGATTGAATGTTTAAGCCCATCAAAATGTTTAACTTTTTGTTTGCTTCAAAACTTTCAGGTTTATCTTTGGGTCTTCTCAATGTTGCAATTGTGATTCCTCAGGTTAGAATCCGTTTACTTCATTTCTTTATCAGCAACATAAAATCTCTCTCTCTCTCTCTCAACTTCCTTGGACCAACGAATTCTAATGAGAGTTATATATTTGGTTTGCACAGATGATTGTATCAGCAATTAGTGGACCATGGGATGATTGGTTCGGCGGTGGCAACTTGCCGGCTTTTGTGTTGGGCGCGGGGGCTGCCGCCATAAGTGCCATACTTGCAGTTATTCTACTTCCGTCCCCCAAGAAAGAGGATGAAGCCAAGATTTCCAGCCTCTCCATGGGGAGTTTTCATTAATGGCTAGGAATGCTCCTCGTGCCTGAGATAGGAGGAAAAAGGAGCCTTAAGATTTCAAGATGGTGCGAATTTCGCTATTCAGATCCTTGGAAACTTTCCATAGCTTCAACAATTTTACACGGAATTTTATCAGGAACAAGTTCAATCGATAAAAAATATATATTTGTTATTGTTATTGCTATGAATTCAAATATATGAAAAGTGAAATTATCTTAATTCCGCGTATTCTTTTCCTTTTTCTTTACTTTAGTGCTTTCACACTTAGTCTCCTAATTTGTAAGAAAAAAAACTGGATCATCTCAAGCTGCCGTTAATTTTCATTTCAAAATTAAGTTGTAATAATATTTCAAAAACCCGCCAATAATTAAAAAAAAATGTTTATACGTTAAAGAACTCGCACAGATTTCATTAATAATGTTTCATCACATTGAACATATCGTAGAAGATGAAAAAAAAGAGTAAACATGAAGAACTGGGTCAAATCAATGCAAATAAATACAGGAAACTCTCAAAGCAGCCTTAAAAAAGCATAACATAAGTTTAAACATTTTATAAAAAAAAAAATCCAAAGAAAGGTTAGAGGACATTAACACGAATTCCTATTTTTAGTAACATTAGAGTTACATTTATTTAAATAATGTTATAATACATAATTTAAAATGTTACTATAAATAAAATAGACACGCTATTGTTACATTTATAAATAAATGTCACTATAAATAAATTTAAAATAATATATAATATCATTTTTTAAATATCACTAAAACATAAGTTTTTTAATTAAAAAATAAAAATAAAATTGATTTTATTTTAGAGACTATTTTTTATTAATAAAAAAACAATTATTATTATATTATTAGATTTTTAAATTTTTAAATTTTTGTATCAGTATTATTTAGATTTAGACAATTATTCATAACTAAATTTTATAAATTTATAAACTAATTTTTCATCAATGTTAATTTTTTCTTCTTCTCAATTTTTAATCTCTTTTTTATTTTTATTTTCTTCTCCTCACTGTAAACTATATAAGAATTTCTAATTATTAGAAATTATATATATAAGAAATTTTTCAAGTTGTAGTAACTATATCATACCACATTATTCAAATTCTTATTTGTAAGTGTTGTGTTTTCATATTCTTATATATTTCAATTTCTGATAGCTAAAGATTATTCAACTCCTCGTTCATTCATCCTCTCGCATTTTTCTACTCCCAGGGCAACAACCAAATGTTCATCTTCTCGCTCACTTTTCTACTTCGCGTGCAACAATCAGGTTAGTTCACCTTCTTACAAAACCACACACTTCTCTTTTCCCTTAATTTTTCTAACTTCATGTTCTTAAGCATTCTATTTTGATTTCAATTCCCGCTCTCCTGTGATTTTCTGGCTCTGATTTCCTTTCGTGAAAGAGCATTAAGGATCCTCTGCGTTTTCTGCTTTCCTCTGATGTGTGTTCTTAGCATCTCCTCACGGTTCTCTTTAACTGGTGGATGAAATGTTAAAAACGGAAACTATTTTAACTGTAAAACGGTGGCTTTTTAGCTGTTATTGATCAGCGTGTAGTCTTATGTGTCAAAGCAAAGAAGACGGCTATTTAGCCGCCTTCTTAGATTCAAACAAAGAGGGTAGTCGCTCTTTTACACCTGCCTATAAGATGTATATATAATATATGCATTATCATTAATTTATATTATGTTAGCTGTTAGGTTATAATAGAAGTCTATGAAGAGGTAACATTGGTGGTGAAGAGTGACGGCAACGACAGCGACGAAGAACCGAATGGAGGAACAGTGAAAACCTAAAGAACAGCGTGTAAGGCAATGAAACAGTATGAATGGTGAAGAACCTTCACAACAATGGAAGAAAAGAAATAAATAAGAGAAACAGAAAAAAAAAACAAAAAGCAATGGTGAAGAAGAAGTACAGAGCTCGAAAGAAACTTACACAATGACTCGAAGATGACAATGACTCGAGATAAAGAAGAAGCACAGAGGAGGAGAAGAGGAAAACGAAGCACCAGAAGACAAGGAAGTATGAAAGCGTAACTATGCACTATGAATTAGAGTAATAAAAATACTCTAAAAAGGTGGTTATGAGGTATAAAGTCGGCTTCTTACAACAAAGCGTTTCGTGTAAGAAGGCGACTATGAGGTAAAGTCGCCCTCTTAGACGAAACGCTTTGCTGTAAGAATGCGGTTTTATCTCATAGTCGTCTTCTTACACAAAGCGTTTTGTTGTAAAAAGACGACTTTACCTCATAGTCGCCTTTTTAGAGTAATTTAATTTCAAAAGTGTCACCATGTTTTGAAATACATTGTCTGACCATAAAAGCGTTGTGAATGTAATGTCAAAAATAATCATTTTTCACTAGTGTTTCAACAACATCGATGACAGCTAAAGGTTCTCTCATGTTTCTCTCAATTATCTTTCCTTTAACTTCAATATATCACTGACGACATCTTAGATTTAATTTTGAATTTTGTTTTATTCTTAATGTTAGAGGGTATTGTAATCACTTTCACTTGAAAATTAATATATCAATTGGAAGATATGCATGAAGTAAAAAGTTTATATGAGTTGACATGGAAAGAGTTTGTATCATAGCATTAATTAGAAATTGAAAAATGCCTTGAGTATTCCAATTAAAATGCCAGTTTCCCTAGTGTGCTATTTTGAGTAGTGTAGAACAAAGTAGCAATTATGTATAAAAAATGGTTCTTATGTAAAACTTTATGATGCTAATTAGCAACAATATCCTTACCTATTTCACTGCCTTTGTAATCTCTGCAACAATGATCACACATAAATCTCCAAACCACTACCCAGTGTCGTTTGAAATCACTTTCAATAGTCTCACGGTCCACATGTCTAATCATGTTGGTTGTTGAAGAAAAGAGGTTTCATTAACTACTTATCAAAAACTTATTTAAGCTAGATCAAACTAGGGTGAAAAAAAAAATGAAGACAAAAAAAGTATTCACAACTCATTTTCTTTATACTTCCATTTTATATCATTAATTCTACTTTAAATTTCTCTTTTTTTCACTATATTTTCTCATAAAGATAATATATTTGCATTATAATAGAGGTTGGCATGGCACTTTAACAATTATATTATGTGCACCATGGTAATAAAAATATGTAAATATAGTTATTGAGTGTGAGTTAGATGCATGAATTTGTGTTACTAGAATTGATTAATATGAAAGCAAGAAAAACACAGATAGAGACCACCCTAAGTTTGTGTGAGTGTGTTTTTTTCCTATAATACATGAAGAAGTTCCATATGTTAGGTTAAAACCCTAAAATGCAAGTGTAGTAGAAGTGAATAAGGCATCATAATGAGAATAGAATGGTGCATACCTTATACCTTTTGCATATGCTGATAGACACTTTGATGTAAAACTGGAAATGAATGTTGCAAACACTAATCGTTTTGGCCATTCCACAAGTGGCTGCTAACAAAATTTAACATGTAGAATGTGCAAAGGGGAAGAATTTGGAAGACACTTATTGTGCCCTATAGCTAGCTTTCATAAAAGGAGATAGCAAAGTACCACTTTTGTGTGCATAGATGTTTTTCCATGTGAGGTGGTGCAAGCAAAAGTGGACAAGTTAGGCATTGAGCATGGAAGGAAACAAAGTTTCAGGTATACGTTAATACTGAATCAGGTAGATGTCTATTCTCAAAATATTTTTCCATCACAAGTAGTCCCAAGCTAGGTACATACATATATCAATTAATTAATATGCTTCCATATTTACCATTTTTCTACCTCCAAAACAAACAACTTTCCAATATATTGCAAAGATATGTGGAATGTTTAATTTGTTCACCACAAGGTAGAAATTAATGCTATACATGTTCATTTGCTTTTTCCTATGCATGTTTGATAGCTATAGTACAAAGGTGGTGTGATTGATGTTTCAGAAAGGTTCATTCTTCCTCAATTAAAAGTTTGGTCTTGGGTAACTTCCAAGGAATTCTTGATCTTTTTTGTTCTTATTTTGACTGGTGTTTTGATCATTTGGTTTGTATGAGGTTGGTTAAGTGATGTTTTGGATTGTTGGTTAGTTTCTTTGTTGTTGTTTTTTTGTGGTGTTTGTAGGAGTTTTGTTAGTTGTTGGTAGGAGGTTCTAGTTTTTTTTAGGGGAGGCTTAGAGGTTCCTTTTCGATTTGTACACGAGTTTGACCACCTCTGAAATAGTTCACATTTATTTATTCTTTCTTGCTGATAAAATAAAGGAATAGTGAATTAATGGGTATGTGAAGTTGTGATTATTCTTTGTGGTAACAAATTTTGGCATGAATCATTGTCTAGTAACTCTTTATTATGAGTTCTTTGGATATACAGGTCCTTTCTTTATAAACTTTCTTGAAGTGTTTATGACTATTTGATAATGATTTTTTGGGTTAAACATTTCTTAATCTCTAACAATGAGCTTTAATTTTATAATTTTAGCTCTTTATTTTTTTATTTTTTTCTTCAAAAATTTGAAATTTTCACCTTTTTGTTTTTATAAATTGTGTGGATTTTAGTTTTCAATATTATAAAAGAAGTATTTTTCATTTTTTAAAATCATTATTTTTTGCCTCTAATTTTCAATTTAAAATAAATAAATAATTTTATATTTAAAGATCAAGTGACTTCAAGATAATTATTAAATATAAACTAATTTTCGAGAAAAATAATAATTAGTTATTATATTATCTAAATTAGATACTGTAGATTAAAATAAAATTATTGGTATCTAAAATGATTTTATTGTTAATAAAAAATTATAAACTAAATTCTAAATTAGTATTTAATTAGCACCAAGATTTTAGTTACCAATTTTAGAATCTAAAGTAATTGGTAACTAAAACTTTGGTAGCTATAGATAGCAAATTAAAAACTAGTTTATACATTTTTACTAATAATAGAAACTATTTTAGATACCAATAATTTTTTTAATCTATAAAATAGTATCTAATTTGGTCAATATAGTAACTAATTATTTTTTATCTCTAAAATTGGTTTCTATTTAATGATTTTCTTAAAGGCGATCCTTCAATGTTTTGAGCTCGCTTCGGGGTTAAGAGTTAATTTTGCGAAAAGCAGGATCGGAGGGACGGGGATGGACCAGGTCATACTTCAGCGTTTCGCAGCGATTCTTAATTGCGATACGATGGTATCTCCTTTCATTTACCTGGGAATGCCAGTTGGAGGGAGTCATAAACGCGGCGCGTTCTGGAACGGGGTGCTAGAGAAAGTGCAGGCGAGATTAAGCAGGTGGAAGGGAAGAAGTTTGTCGATGGCTGGGAGGATTTGTCTGATAAGGTCAGTGCTTTCTTCCATCCCATTATTCTTTATGTCGCTATTCAAATTGCCTGCTGGGGTGGCACGGAAGTTGATAAGGCTACAAAGGGATTTTCTATGGGGTTGGGGTGCAGACGGAAGGAAGATTGCTTGGGTTTCATGGAACTTGGCGTGTAAGCCTCGTGAGTTTGGGGGTCTAGGGATCATAGACCCAAAGCTGTTTAACTTGGCTTTGCTGGGGAAGTGGATCTGGAGGTTGGGTTCGGTTGAGGTCGGTCTTTGGAAGGAAGTTTTTTTGTCTAAGTATGGTGGGTGGAGATCTCTGGGAGTGGAGGGTAAAGATAGGAGTTGCTCTCTTTGGTGGAAAGATTTGAAGGAAGTGTGGTCGACGGAGGGGTGGGGGAGAAGTTTCGAAGACAGTTTTGAGTGGAAAGTAGGTGATGGGAAGGATATTTATTTCTGGAATGATAGATGGTTGAAGGGCAAGGCGTTGAAAAATGTATACCCAAGATTGTTCTCTATTAGCTCTAACAAAGACGCAAAATTGTTGGAGTGTGGGTATTGGTCTAATGGAAGATAGGTTTGGAAACTAGCTTGGAGAAGGTCTTTCTTTGAGTGGGAGAATCCGATGGCGGAGCAGTTGGGTCAGCTCCTGGTTGGGGTTGGGGTGGCCCCAGGAGAGGCTGATAGTTGGGTTTGGAAGGTTGGGGATCTACAATCTTTTACAGTAAGTTCAGCTTACAAACTTATCAGGAAGGACAACGAGGCGGATTCTTTGTCGGTTTTTAGTAAGATATGGAGGAGTAAGGTTGTGCCTTCTGCAGCTCTTTTGGCTTGAAGAGTGTTGGAAAACAAGCTTGCTACTAGGGTTAATCTTAGTAGAAGAGGGGTGCAGTTAGAAAGCTTGAGGTGCGTTCTGTGCGGGAAGGAGGAAGAGTCGTGTAGTCATTTGTTCTTTGGTTGTACTTTCGCTTGGCGTGTTTGGTGTTTATGCTACAGGTGGCTTGGGGTTCTGTTCGTGGCTCATAATGAGCCAAGGTTTAACTTCGATCAGTTCAGGTTGATTCTTCCTTCTAAGACGGGTTCTTTTGTTTGGAACACAATTTGGATAGGGGTGGTTAGTGAAATTTGGAGTCATAGGAACACAATAATTTTCAAAAGAGGAGTGGCTGATGCGTCTGAAGTTTTTGCACTGGTACAAGTAAAGGTTTGGTCCTGGGTCTCTACAAATTCCAGGTTAGTTTCTTTCTCCTTCTCTGATTGGTGTTTGGAACCATTGGAGTGCTTGAGGTTAGTTTCTTGAAGTTTTTTTCTCTTTCTGGGTTAAGTAAGGGCAAGGCGTTGGTTTGTTTGTTTTGGCGGTTTGCTGTTGTATTTGGTGGTGTGCAATATGTATAAGGGTTGAACCACCCCTGAAGTGGTTCAAATTTATTTATATGTTATTGTCGATAAAAAAAACACAAATTAAAATAATATTCATTTTTTTAATAACATAACATACAATGAAATTAAAAAAAAAATGTATGTTATGTTATTAATTACTTTTATTAAAAAAATTAATATTATTTTGATTTGTATAGAATGAATAATACTAACACTACAAAAAAATCATTAAATAGAAATCAATTTTAGAGATAAAAAATAATTAGTTACTATATTGACCAAATTATATACTATTTTATAGATTAAAAAAATTATTGGTATCTAAAATAGTTTTTATTATTAATAAAAATTTATAAACTAGTTTCTAATTTGGTATCTATAGCTCCCAAAGTAAACTTATATCTTGTACAAATTTTAAAGATCTACTTTTAAGTAATCTCTTTTTTATGCAACTATAAACTTAGTCTAATTTAGCATTATTACCTTGGAAAAAGTTTTAATTTTCAAATTAAAAATTGATGGTAGTTTTCAAAGCTAGAGTCATTAAAGTGAACTTTCATTACAAGAAAATCACTAAATATCAACTAATTTTAGAGACAAAATAATTAATTGTTATATTAACTAAATTAGATATTATTTTATAAATTAAAAAATCATTGGTATGTAATGTAGTTTCTATTATTAACAAAAAAAATTATAAACTAACTTTTAAATTTGTATCTAACATAACTACCAAGCTTTTAACTACTTTTTCTTATCAACAAATAAAGAATAAATAAATATGAAACATTATATGAATGAAACTTGTTACAATGGCAACTCCATGCTCTACAAAAAAAAATACACACATCAACACACAAAAGTGGATTCACTTGATTATATAATCCCTAACAAAAAAACAAAACAGCAAGAGAAGTCACAACTCTTTTACCAATTTATTACTTTATAATCTAAAATAATTAGTAGTTAAAATCTTGGTAACTAATATTAAATACCAATTTAAAAACTAAACTATTTTAGATATTAATAATTATTTCAATTTATAAAATAATATCTAACTTAGTTAATAAATAATTAATTAATTTTTATCTTTAATTCTAAAATTAAATGTTATTTAAAGATTTTATTGTTGGTTTTAGCATCCTATGTATAAAGCTTATATATAAGAAAGAATCTAATGTAAGCTTGCTTCATTAGAAAAAAAGAAACAAATATGCAATTCAAAGTTCAGTAGGGTAAACCATTTAGGGGAAAAAGCATGTAAAAAAGGCTTTTCCATTTATAAGAATTAATGAAACTTAGTAATCTAAAAAAAAAAATTATCAGTAAAAAATTAATTAATTAAGAAAGGAAATATTCGTTTCCAACCCTTATACAAATTCATAATATTTTACTACTAAAACCAAAACCTAAGATGAAACTAACCTAAGATTTTTCTTAAGAAACCAAACTTATTACTATTCTATTGGTCACCTTTGTGACAATTCTGGTGTGTTTAAAAACATAAATATTCACAATTTTGGGTACGTATGTAATCCCATTGTTTAAACGGCACTTTTGTCTGCGACTATATTCCTTATTCACTCACGTTTTGTCCCCCAATTATATATATATATATATATACTCATTTATTTATTTCTTTTAGCAAAGTGTTTTCTTAACAAAAATTTATGAAACTAATCTTTTGAAGTGTAAAACTCATTCAAATCAGTTTTTAATTTTTCAGATTATTTTTGTATCGATAAATAAATAAAAAATTTGTTGAAGATCCCACATCGACTAGAAATTAGAGTCTTTCATTGTATATAAGTGGGTGCAAACCTCAACTTCATGAGCCGGTTTTATGAGGTTGAGTTAGGCTTAAAGTCCACTTCGTAATATGATATCAAAGTCATTTTCGAGCCTATCTTAGCAAGTATTTGTTGGTTTATCCACTTCTTAATAAAAATATCTAAGAAATATTCCAACCTATATGATTCCTTAATATTATGCTTTCTGAAAGAATATTCTCTGTTTTATTCAATCTGTCTCTCATCTATAGCAATGATACATATATATAACCATAGCATTAGAACCGTACAGATTCTTTAAGTCTTGAATGCCCAACTTGACCAAGATGGCTCCAAACTTTTTAGCACCGAGAGCTTTGGTGCTTGACTATCACAATAAAGACGAATTGGGTCAGGATGAGGAACATGTAGAGAAGTGAGAATGTCTTTAATCCACTTTAATTCTCGGGTGGTCTTAGCCATTGATCGATATTCAGCCTCAGCAGAGGAGGCAGAAACCGTTTGTTGTTTCTGGGTTTTCCAAGAGATTGGAGAAGTGCCGAGTTGAATAAACCATCCGGTGAGAGATTTCCGTGTCAGTGGACAACTTGCCCAATCAGAATCACACCACCCAAAGAGTTGTAAGTTGTTCTCTCGAGGTAGGAGTATTCCTTGTCCAGGATGCCCCTTTAAATATTGAACAACACGAAGAGCAGCTTGCCAATGCTCGGAGCATGGATTTTGCATAAATTGAGATAAAGCTTGGACACTGTAGGCAAGGTCAGGTCGAGTGAAACACAGATAAATTAACCTCCCAACAAGTCTACGATAAGTAGCCGGGTCAGAAAGAAAAGAACCAGTAGCGGAGCTCAATTTGTGATTTTCTTCACATGGTGTAGTGGCGGGCTTCGCACCCAACAATCCGACTTCAGTAATGATATCTAAGACATATTTCCTCTGACAAAGGAAGATTCCGTTGGGGGAGCGAGCAACTTCAACCCCCAGGAAGTACTTGAGGCGGCCTAAATCTTTCATATGAAAGCATTGATTTAAGTAGCCTTTAAAACATTGGATGGCAGTACCATTATTCCCTGCAATCACAAGATCATCAACGTAGACTAGCACAACCAACTGTATGTCATTATTATTGAGAGTAAACAGGGAATTATCCTTCGGGGATTGTTGGAAGCCGTAACGAGTGAGAGAAGAAGATAGTTTAGCAAACCAACACCTGGGGGCCTGTCGGAGGCCATATAGAGACTTTTGAAGCTTGCACACTGCCCCTGGTTGAGATTCTTGGAAGCCAGGAGGGAGTTTCATATAAACCTCATCATCAAGATCACCATGGAGAAACACATTGTGAACGTCCATCTGATGAAGCTCCCAATCTTTTGCGGCTGCTACTGCTAGAGTTATGCGAATGGTTACCGTCTTTACGACAGGAGAAAACGTCTCGTTGTAATCCAAACCCTCCACTTGATGATTGCCAAGAATTACCAATCGAGCCTTGAATCTTTCAATTGTTCCATCCGAGTTGTATTTGATTTTGTAGACCCATTTACACCCAAGTGCCTTCTTTCCAGGAGGGAGAGCGGTGAGTTTCCAGGTGTCATTGAGTTCGAGAGCATGAATCTCCTGTGCCATAGCATCACGCCACCGGGGTTCTCGGACCGCTTGAGAAAAGAACAGGGGTTCCTGCTCGGTGTGTAAAGAGGCAAGAAAACTTTGATGATGGTTAGAAAAGGAATCACAACTCACAAAATCATGTATAGGATACGAAACACCTGAGGATTCTGTTGAAGGAGGTGACGGAACAGAGGGGCTTGACGGTATCGTGGTGGCTGCGACAAAATCGTGTAACCGTACGGAAGGCAGCTTCGCGCGATGCCCTCGCCCAAGGGGAACCGCGGCCGTCAGCGGTGGTGAAGAAACCGACGGCGCCGTCTCCGTCGGACGCGGCGGTGGATCCGCGGGTAGCGTCGAGGCTTCTATACACGGATCAGAGTCGTTGATAGTGTGGTCGAAGTCATCTGTGAGGGTAGCATCCTCCTTGGCTGGGATGGGAGATGCAATGGGTTGGTTGACGATGCATTCATCTAGGTTTGAGGAGGCAACTTCATGAAGAAAATGTGGGTCCGTTCCAGTTTCTAAAGAGTTGGCAATAATTGGATGGAACAATTGAAAGATTCAAGGCTCGATTGGTAATTCTTGGCAATCATCAAGTGGAGGGTTTGGATTACAACGAGACGTTTTCTCCTGTCGTAAAGACGGTAACCATTCGCACAACTCTAGCAGTAGCAGCCGCAAAAGATTGGGAGCTTCATCAGATGGACGTTCACAATGCGTTTCTCCATGGTGATCTTGATGATGAGGTTTATATGAAACTCCCTCCTGGCTTCCAAGAATCTCAACCAGGGGCAGTGTGCAAGCTTCAAAAGTCTCTATATGGCCTCCGACAGGCCCCCAGGTGTTGGTTTGCTAAACTATCTTCTTCTCTCACTCTTTCTTCTTGTACCAACATAGCATATACGCGGTTCAGAGACGGCAATGGATCTGAGGCCAGAATGTTTGATCTTACTGTCCCGTAGCTTGCGTCATCCAACCCCATAAGGAGTTGATGAACCTTCTCCTCCTCCCTTCGTTTTTCCAACTGAGCACCAATCCCACACTTGCATCCACCACACGTACAAGATGGAATTTTGTCATTGTTAGCAAGCTCATCCCAAAGGACCTTCAATTTTCCAAAGTAAGTTGCCACCACCATTCCCTCCTGCTTGCATCTTGACAAGTCCGACCTTAGTTGTTGAATTCTAGGTCTATTCACGACCGAGAATCTTTCTTTAATGTCTTCCCACAAGTTATGTGCAGTCTCAGCATATGCTACTGTGGATCGTAAGCTTGGTTCAATGGTGTTTAGAATCCAAGATACAATTATGGACTGCACGGTCCACCAATCTTCAAGGTCGGGTGCCTCATCCTCTGGTTGGATATGTGTGATGAAGCCCCATTTTCTCCGGGCACGAAGCGAGATCTTTACTGCTCTTGCCCATTCGTCGTAATTTTCTCCGCGCAATTGGACTTGCGTGATTATGTTTCCGGGATTGTCAGTCGCGTTGAGATCATATGACGAGTAGGTCTTCTTAGCACCTCCTCCTTCGTGCTCTGCTTTGTTGGCATTATTCTTTTCTGGTGCATCTGCCATGGTTGTGCACCGTTGCCTTTGTTTGTCGGGTATCAGAGTTTTGTGCTCTGATACCATGAAAGAATATTCTCTGTTTTATTCAATCTGTCTCTCATCTATAGCAATGATACATATATATAACCATAGCATTAGAACCGTACAGATTCTTTTTCTCCCATAACATCTGTAATTAAGACTAATTATAGACCTATTAATAGTGATTATATTCCTATAATTAAGTCTAATTATAGACTCATTAATAGTGATTATATTCCTGTAATTAAGTCTAATTAAGTTTAATAATGATTTTGTCCGGTAATACTTCCTAATTTCAATTTTATTCTCCCAACATTATTTGACTTATTCACCATGCAATCTCATCGAATTTTCTATAAAATTTGTTACACTACAACCTAGCAGCATATCCATTAAGAACTTTCCCTCTAAAAATATTTCTTT
Source organism: Phaseolus vulgaris (assembly GCF_051622355.1). Lineage (NCBI taxonomy): Eukaryota > Viridiplantae > Streptophyta > Magnoliopsida > Fabales > Fabaceae > Phaseolus > Phaseolus vulgaris. Next base: position 20,491,023 of record NC_143501.1, on the reverse strand, counting down.
CTAAGTTGCAGGACAATCTCAAGTTCATATTTTTTCACTTAAATGAAATTAAAACTACAAAATAGCTTCTTGTATAATTTTAAAATACTCTTAAATGAAATTTAAACTACAAAATAATTCAGTTTCTACAAAAGTTAAAATTAATCTAGTCTATTTTAAAAAGTTCTCTCAAACTACTTTTCTAAATTTTTATTTTTTAACTTACAGGTAGGTTATTTTTACTTATCCAAAACTTTATTCACTTTTCTTATTTTTTTTTCTCAATTTTTTTTATGTGTTAATTTGTCTAAACAGTTTCTGCTTTAACCTTTTGATTGATGAATCAAGGAATATACGATAATCTAAAATTAAACTGAATAAACATCTAAAACTAATTGTTATTAGAAAGCTAAATCACTTTACAAGTTAATGATGAGGAAGAAAAGTCAATTATTGATATGCTAAATAAATAAATAAAGTATATGTTGTAAATGATTTAATTTAATTTGATGAATTAAGTTTTAATAATTTGGTTTAGTGTTGGTTTGGATTTTTCATAAAGCTGAAACATGCCAACCCTTACTTTACAGGGTGACAGGGCCCAAAATCTTCATGCCAGGCACCAAAGTTAAGACACCACCTTTCAAATTGGACCACACTCCTTCAATGACCCATCCAAGTGTCCAACATCCCTATGTTAAGGGCATGTTTCGATATAACTTAGAAAGTATTTTCAAGCTTTTTTATTAAAATATAAAAAATAGTAAAAATATCTTCTTTTTTTGTTTATTTTTATATATAGCCACATGCAATGTTGAAAATAAATATAAATTTTGAATTAATATTTGACATGGTTTTTTCGTATAACAATTTTTATAGTCATTTGGGTGCTCTTTCCATTTTATCATTTAGTTTATCTAACGTTTCTCTCATAAACACTATTCTTAATCAAAGAAAAGTTGAAAGGATGGCACAAGAAATATTTGACCTAATATTGATAAAAAAAGACTAAGGAAGTAACAACTATGGCACAAACAATAGATGTGTTTGGAGAGTTTTTTTTTATCAGTATAAACATAATTTATAAATATAAGAAGAGTACACATTACAATAAAAATGACTTTAGAAAATAAAATAAAAATTGTTGTCTAAATTGTAAAAGTTATTTAAATTTTAGGTAACGAATGGACAACGAATTCTGAGTTGTTGTCTAGATGGTTCTAGACTAAAATAATAAGTAACCATTTTTTAGTGTAAACAACAAAATTTGAAAAATTATTGTCTAAAATATTACAATAGACAATACTTTTAGAATCACTTTTATAAAAAAAAATTTTGGTGTTGCTTATCACTTTAAGCAATGATTATTTTTGTTACTTATCATTTTATGCTTATTCTTATATGTTACATTTTTTAAGTGTTAATTAAAAATGTGAAAATTTAGAAATACAACCATTTAAATAAATTTTAATATATTATTTTAAATTTTGTCCATACATTTAATGATCCTATTTTAAATCATTAAATTATAATATATGGTTTATAAAAGAAAATCAGTTTTAGGTACTTTAGTTTATATGGTTGAATAAAAATGCTAAAAAATTAAAATATTATCTGTAGACACACAGAAAAACAAGATGATATATTCCATATAATATAAATTGCCTGGTTAATTATAATAAACCATGCTTTGCCTAGTTAAAAGAAAATGAAGTAACAAGTGGTAATAATTATTCATTCATCTGAATATCAAACATAAAGGAGGGAATACAATCTTCAACACATGACAATTTCAAGCTGATATTAAATTTGTTGAAATTAAATTTTAGTTTTGGGTGAGTAATTTAAACTTTTTACATATTTTGTGATTATAATATGAAAAAGAACAATTTATTTGTAAATTTGTGTTAATTTCATGATTTTAGGGAAAAATGAAGATGAAATGGTTAAAGGAGAATAGACAAGATGAAAAGGAAAAGTTGGAACATTAAAAATTTGCCCAAGCACGCTCACTTCAAAGGAACTCGCTCAAAACTCGCCCAAAGCTCGCCCAGGCAAGTTCACTCCAGTGAAGTTGGACTTTTCCTCGCCAAACTCACCCAAACATGTAATAATTCACCTAGGTGAGCTATCACTTAGCCTAACCCCAATTAGGTTAAATATGAGGCGTGAGACATAACCCTAGATATCATTGGGACAATAGAAGAAGATAGAAAATCCTAAAGGAGGTTGATGTCAAGGAGAAACATCTTGAATTTTCTTTTCTTGATTTCCATGCTTGTAAATGCCAACGTGAGTGACTAATTCTTCCCTTTGAGATTGAGAGTAATCTATTCAAATTTTTATGTATTGAGGTGATATTTATCTATAATACTCCCGTTCTTGATTGATGATTGATATTATCATTTTATTCTCAAAGCTTGAATTATTCATGATTTCGATCCTTAGATTTGACTGGAAAGTACTTATAAGAATCTGACCTAAATGATAATGCTTATAATATTTAAATGATAGGAATAGATTTGAAATGTACAAATGTTACATGGACTAATACATACTTACAAACTCACTTAATTGACTTAAATGCATTAATGGTCTACTATGATCACATAAAACATAAAACGCTTACATATGAAATAGTCTAGGAACACATGAAGGGAATCATACTAAAATAACACACAATTCACTTTCAACTGGAACGGAATTTAACAAAAGTCAACCAAGATATAATAGTTGACCATTGTTGTCCCTTATCCAACTCATAAACAAGAGGTTAAAGTTTCGAGAGTCAAGAAAGCACCACAAAGACCTTCCTATATAGACTCAGATCCATAACCATTACTCCTTATATATCTAAAATTACCATGCATAACTTGGATTTTCACATTGTTATAAATGCTTGGACTTTTCATACATATGTATACACTAACTTAGATTTCACACTACTAAATCATTGTTTAGAATTCTCACAACACACAAAATACACGAACTTGCATTCATATATTCCATATATACCTCCAAACAAACCATAACATCTCATAACTTGTAACTATGTAAGTTCATCAACACATGATTTAATTCCCATATTTTCATAACACAACATACCATTCATCATCACAAGTTTCAAGATATATTTTTCCTTACATATACACATAAGATTTACACATGTAAAGTCATCATAATATCTCTTTATGACCTTTGTTAGGTGTTAAAAGTATACTCACCCTTTAAAGTTGATTCTTATCTAATTTAAAATATAATATAATTATCTACAACTTTTGTGTAAGGATGGTCATGGATTGGATTTTTCAAAATCCAATATAGATTCAATAAAGTGGATTGTATTTAAAACCCGTATTCATTTTAACTAGATCAAATTTATTTGGATTTTTTCAAATCCATTTAAAATAGATTAAATCCACTTTGTCAATTAGAATAAATTCATCTCGATTTGGGCTCAGACTGACTCAGTTTGGCATGGGTTCGAGCCCACTCAGCTCAACATGGACTTTGGCCCACTCAGCTCGACATTGAAACTAGTCGACTCGGCTCGACCTAGATCTAGGTCGACTTGGCTCTACATGGGTCCGATACTGACTCAACCTTGGCTCGAGGTGACTCAGCTCAACTTGGGCTCGGGCCTACTCGGCTCGACACCAACTCAGCTCGACATACGCCCTTGGCCGACTTAACTTGACATGGGCCTGGGTTGGCTTGTCTCGACATGGGTTGGACTGACTTGGCTCAAAATCGGCCCGGGTCGACTTGGGCTTGAGTCGACTCAACTCGACATGGGCTCTGGTTGACTAAGCTCAACATGAACCTAGATTGACTAGGCTCAACCTGGGTCCAGGCCAACTCAAAATCCAACCCAAAATTTATTTTGGATAATCCAAAAATGTACCCAATTTATATATAATCCATATCCAATTAAATGAATTGGACTTAAAATCCAAAAATATAGATTTGAATTTACATTTAAATGAAATAAAAGTAATATAAATTTAGATAATTATGAATTGAATTTAGCAATTTAAATTTTTTCTCCACCCTCACCTTGCTTTTATGTTTGACCACTTTTCTTAATTCAATACTTAAACGGATAGTGATGAGAATCAAATAAAGGAGGCTTTTATTAATGGAGGAAGAGGACATCCACCCTCACATATGAAGTTCTTCCTTCTAGTCTTCTCAAAATTAAAAGAAGACATAAAATAAAGATGAGGCTCAAGCCCAAAGCCCAAGCCCAAGCCCAAGAAGGCCAAAGCCCAAAGAGCCCAAGTCCATCCCATGAGGGGCAAGGCCAAGCTTTGAAATACTCTTGTATAGTTTTAGGAGGTGTGGTTATTAAATAAAGGAGTGTGAAAATGTAAAATAAAGTCACATTGTCCATGTGACTTAGGAGAGTGGTGTAGGTGTAGTTTTTAGGAGGTGTCATAGTAGAAAAAGGTCACACCTCCCATGTGACTTGTTTTTGGTGGGAATTTCAAATGAGTTTTATTTGAAATTTCCCACCTATTTTTCAGCACCTCTAGGCTATAAATAAAGGTGCTTAGCTTGTACAATTCAGATTTGAATTTAGACTAAAGAAACTATACTCAATTTTTGAGAGAGCATTGGAGAGCTTTGTGCCTTCTCCACTAGTCTTATCTTGATGGTTCCATGGTTACCTCAAGTGGCGGCTTACACACTCATCTAGGAGTCTCCATCCTTCTAGTGGCGTGATCATCCAACCATCCATCTTCATGAGCTTTCTCTTCTCCTTCCTTCCTTCTCTTTCAATTGTTCATGTTTAGCTTGTTGTTCTTGAATTTCTGTTCGGCAGTTTCCAATTCTTATGTGTTTTGGTTCGGTTCCTTTGTTTCCTTGTTGTTCATTGTTGTTCTTCTTCATTTCCAGCCTTTATGTTCGGTTCATTTCAGTTCTAAGCTAATTCTATTCGGTGCAATTGCTTCTTCTTTCATTTTAATCGGTTCAATTTGACAATAATTGGAACTTCCATATGAGTTTGTGTTTTGGCACTAGTTTTGGTGAGTTCTTGTTCATAGAACCTTGATCCATTTCTATGATAAAGTGCCTATCTCATAACCAACTCAAGATGATTCCTAAGAATGTCAAGAATCATTCATATTGTGCTAGTGGAATCACATTAGATAGTAATCTCTAACAATGAAATAAACCCTTCAAAATATCTTCCACACTATTGTGATTATCCTCACACTTGTGTGCGTAAACCTCTTATGTAATTTTTCTTCCAATAGGTCTTTCACGTTCTTTTGGATGAAGTCACATTGAATAAAACTTTAATGTAATTTTTATATCATTGCATTTCTCACACCTATGTAAGGAGTAGCCACACATGTATAACGTACTTTAAAATTACTATTATAAATTTTTAATTTTATTTTCAATCTATTATAATTATTGCATATATTTCAATAATAAATTTAAATTAAAAAATCCTAATTTCTTCAAATATTTCAAAGATAATAATATACATAAATAAGTTGGTACATTAATTAATTGATATCCCAATTAAATGCAACAGTTTTGTGACATCTGTCAATTCCAATGCATCAGTTATATCACTAATATACTCAATATAAATCTTACGAGTACATAGATCCTAAAACACACTCTTACATAATAAATCAATAACAAAACAATCAAATTAATGAGTATTCTCTTTGTAAGTGTTTATAGAACTTAAATCCTTATTAAACAGTTTTTTTTTATCCTTAGAATATTCATAACTTTAAAAGCACATATAGCATTAAATAAAAAATTTATAACACATTTTTCACTCTTCTCCATCTCAACTCTTCACTATACAAATCATTAACAAAAGATTTTCCAGACTCTTCTCATGTTGTTTCTCCTAAAGTTATTTCAAATTACATATTTTAGATTTTTTTTTAATGTCTTATCTAAAATTATGTGTATAATATTTATTTTACATAATTTTGCAATGTAGATTTTGTAATGTCATTTACTAAAGTTATTTTACATGCATAATTTGAAATATATTTGATTCTATTTTAGATTATGTATTAAAAAATACTCATTATTTCATTATTTGTCATTCGAAAATTTCCCTTCTTTTCTAACATATGTAGAATAGTAAAAAATAATGAAAGTATCATTCTATTTTGAAATATGTTTTTTAAAATTATGTAAATGTTTTTTATTTTATATAATTTCAGATTATAAATTCTGAAATGTCTTTTATTATTATCCTGGAATTATTATTTTGAACATGTTTCTCTCTATTTTAAAAATGTATAAACTATATTTGATATTTTTTTATTATATATTTCGGATTATTCTTTATTTACTATCTGAAAGGTGTAATTAGAATTTTTTTTATACTTTCAAATAACATTTTCTTTAACATATACTAGGAATTTCAAAATTGTGTTATTTTTCATCAAATATATTTATGGGGTGCAGGAAGAAAAGTACGTGTAGAGAGAAAACATCATGCATTGGTTATGCAAACTTCACGGGCCTTTTGTCTCATTAGAAAACAGTGCTTTGGGCTCTAGCCTTTCTTTGGAGGCTATTTTTTTCTTCACCCCATGATGTATTCATACATCTATAGGAGGTGTTGAAAAGTCTAAATTATCCATAATTAAGATTTTCAGATTATAAAATATAGAAACGTTTTCTACAATTCTAAATGTATTTTTGGATTTCTAAATTTAAAAATTTATTCTTTATTACATAATATATAGTACATTTCTAAATCCAAAAATATATATTGACTATTATACAATCTAAAATACATTTTTAAATTGATAAAAAAATAAATAATATAATCTTAAACTTAGTAAACGACAAAAAAAAATAGAAACAAATAGTTTTCAAAGTTATATACGTTAAAAAGAAACTAACAGCTTACTATTTATTCATTATAGTTTTAATTTGTTTTTATTTATAATCAACATAAATAGTAGGGCTTAAATATATGCCTATGTTAAAAATTAATTCAATTTAATTTTTTGTACTTTAAAAATTTATTCAATTGCTAATTTTATTAAATATACACTAATCATTTGGATATGTTTGTCGATTTTAGCAAGGAATTCTAGTCCTAACCAAGTCATATGATACTCCTTATTGAAAAACTAATTACTCCTTGTAGTGAATTTAGTTTTTCATGTATTATTAGTATTTAAATTCCTTGAATTACTATTATATATATATATATATATATATATATATATATATAATTTTTAAAATGATTATTAAAAAGCACAATAAATCTATCACACATGACAAAAAATAGATTCTCTCAAATGAAATTTTTTTAATATGATTTTAAAGTTAGAATATGCCACAAACTCTTAATAATAATATTAATAAATGGGTAATCATACAAAAAAATTTAGAAAAAATAAAGTTAAATTTTGGTTCTATAATTTTGAAATAAATACTTATACAAAGTTACTAAATAATTGAATCCTTTAAATATATTATATTAGGGATTCCATTATTAATTAACTTTATATATAATAAAAATAAATAAATTTACTAGAATAAGTAGAAATAAGTTTTAATAAAAACTTATATTAATGATTAAACCGTATTAGAATGCGTAACTGAGAAAAGAAAAAACTTCTATTAATATTTTTTTGCTAAATTATATAAACTTATTGTTAATATAGATATAGAGCTCAATGGCATACAAGTAACACAATTAAATAGCTCCTTAAACTTTATCTTTTTCTAAAACAAGGTATTTGTAATTTAACAAATAATAATGAGATTTAATCAATATTTCTCACAAATATAAGAGTTTTGACCTTAAATATGTTGAGAGAGCATCAATATGGTCAATTACCGCAATCAAGATATTATCCGCTTTTAAAACTTAAAATTGCATCATGGTCTTATTTTTAAAAGATGTTTCAATGAATTTAGAGAAGAATGTGTATATAAAATATCATTAATAAACTATTAAGCGATGTGAGACTACATTAGACGTACCAGAACAATAAAAAGTTTTATAAAAAATGTTACGGACATGAAATTGTTAAACATTTTGTCACTTTTGGTAATAGTTTCTTTAACCGAATAAATAACAGAGTCATTTCCCAAATAAACAAATTTATTTTTGTGTAGTAACCTAATTTTTTATAAAACTTTAAAGAGCTTTTTGGAAAACATTGAATCACTTCTTGTGCTTGATTTTACCACTTTGATTAGGCATATAGGGTAGGTCATGAAGCAAAAGGCAATCTTAAACTCACTCTAACCTATATACAAGATCACCTAACTACACATTACAACCTTCAAAGAAAACTAGTTATTTTCTTCATCAAACACACACTAAGACTTGACAGAGAAGAAACTTCATTCATCTTCAACAATCTATTAAATACTACTATAATATGAAAAAAAAATATAGTAATTACTACAAAGATAAATGATAAAGAAATTTTTTTAAATAATGATTTTTTGTGCATAATATTATTAATCACAAACTTATTCAGTATATCATCATTTCAGGTATTTGACTTACTCCATCGAATCAGGTATTTGACTTACTCCATCAAAATCAAACACAACATACCCAATTCAATTCATTTATGTATGTATATGCATATCAAGTAAGTTGTTTGAATAAAAACATGTTGTGTAAGTCACTCTTACTTTGTTTGGGCAACATTCATAAAAAAAAGAAGGAAATTTTACTAACTCTACCTTGCTCAAGCTATGACTCTCATCATTGAGCAATATTCTATGTAGTTTGAGCATTACGTTAAACATGTTTTCTTTGAAAAAGAGATAACAAATCCAGTCTCTTCCTCACTTCAATTATGAGTATGTCCCTTGAGCAATAATCTATATTGCTTAAGTGAAAGAGGTTACACTTTTCTTTTTGAAAAAATCTTCATTGACTCTCTCTTAAACATTGAGACTTATTGATCATGCTAAAAGAACTTCCAAAACTTCACCAACACTTTGATACTTAATCACTTGAGCGACCTAATGTTGTTTGAGCGATGAGAATTCCAAATAAAAATGACAACAGATCAGGACAAACATAAGTAGTACCCTACGCATTACCCGTCTCGTCCAAAAACATGCATCGCTACCCATCAGATACCAAAATTAAAAGTATTCGTAATATACCCACAAGCATTTTTTTAAAAAAATAAAATAAGATTATTTTAAAATATTTGTTTAATATAAACTCATAAAATATTTATTCTTAAAGTATAATCCAAATAAGATTTCATAACAAAATATAAGTATAAATAAATTTATTATTCTAAAAAATAAATTCAAATAAGTTGCACCACAAAGTATATTTTTTTATAAAAATGATCTATTTAAAAACAACTTTAGTTTCATAAATGTAAATAAAAAATATAAATATATAAAATCAAATTCTTTAAACAATTATTAATTGATAATATTTCTCTCCCCAATACTTTTGTCACTTGATTTTATCCATTACATATTTTACTTGGAGGTATGTAATTTGATCATTCCAAATTTTAAAGAAAAGAAATTATTTCAAAATCTCTCATTCAAACTTTAATTCATTCCAAGTGGATGTTAGAACAATAATGCTCTACATCTAAAAGGAATAGTTATTAGTTTCGTTCAAGCTATAATATTGACAAAAAATGACATATATATAAAAAAAAATACATTTCACATAACAATTTTCCAAATCCAATTTTGACACTTTTATCCATTCTATAAGGTTTTTAATTTTTAATACATTTTCACAATGCTTGGGTACAGAACTTATTTAATACAACTAATCTTATTAAAGTTCACCATTCAAACCAATATTTTGACTTTGCAAACAAAAGACAACATTATTAACCCAATAAATCCAAATATCTCAAATTATAATCTGAATAATTAAAAAAAATAGAGTCTTCTACATATTTGCAATACCCATAACTAAATTCATCTATAGCTCAAAAGTAGCTTTCCTTATCCAATATTTATTTGTTTTCCAAAAATAGAAATTGTAAGGTAGAATGAAGAGTTAAAAACACACCAAAATTTTGAACAATTTAAAGAAATATCACTTAATCAATCAAAACACTTATTAGAAGATGAATTAGTTGAAATAATAACTTTCTTAATTGACTAGAGACATGTGAAACTTTAAAACCGAAAAAAAGGTAAGATAAGGAGTTAAAGAAGTAAAAGATAAATTTACTCTAAATCCAATTCTAATTAAATTGTAAAATATGAAAAACTAAGTATGCAATTGATTTAGTTAATTTTACAGGCACAAAGTTATTCACAAACTAAATGGACAAAAAAATGATTTAGACTTCAATTTCTTTGTTAAAAAAGACCAAATAGATAGATTAAGCAATCAAATTAATAATTTAGCATTTAATTTTCCATAATTGCAATAGATAACATAAGAATCATTCATGGATTCAAACTATCATCAATAGAAAACTATAAAATTTCAAACATGGTTCTCATACTACATGCAAACTTCAATACACAAACCATTAATTAATTAACCATCTTAAGAAGTTGTGTGAAAATTTGAATTTTCAAATAGAGATTATTTTATGTCTTTTATATTATTTCCATAATCAATTAAGATATATTTTGCACACAAAAGTTGTGATACATTCAAGGACAAGTCATTATCTTCTTCAATATTCCAATGTTCTTTTTAAAGATTTCAATATATACATAAACCTAAGTTATGGTTTATGAAATTTGAAAATGAAATAGAAATAATTCACTTTCTTTTTTTGTTAAAGTGGAATAAAATTATATGGATGGTCTATATCATGATGGGTGGCTAAGGTTTTTTTCTTCCTTCCTTTCTTTTCAAACTTTAATACAACAAAACATAGTCGGGCTTACTAGAGCTATGTTTCTTCCACATGTTTAGCCATTCATATAAATAGAAAAAACTAAACTAAAACATGAAACATGTGATTCAATTATAATTTCTTATTTCAAAATAAGTACCCTGAGTAATTGAAATTTCATTTGGAATAACAATTTTTTCCAAAAGTCATCATCTAAATTCCTTCAAAAAAAGTGACTAATTACAACCATTCTATATCCTAAACACAAGTTATTATTATCAATTCATAAGAAAGAAAATATAGAAATTATATTTTTCATAAGTTTAAATTAATCCATGTACAAAATAACTTGTAAAAGTTTCAAATTTCAAATTTTTATTTTGAACTTGTACAAAAACTAATTTTGAATTATGGGGAAAGGAGAAATGTTAAAAAATCACATTATTAGAATTCTAAATTAAAATAATAGACATAATGTACTTATATAATTTAAGAAAAATATTTTAAAAAAAAATTAATATATACACACTTTTTTTTGAGTTTTTTTTATTTTTTATTTTCATGGAACTAATATGAAAAAAAATATACGGGTCACTTTAGTAGTTTGATGGTTTGAATTATTCCTTAAACCCTAAACCCTAAAATTTAAACACTTAGATTCAAACCTTTAAACACGAAAAACGAAAAAGAGAGTTACAAATTCATAAAAAAGTCTTTCAAAAAGGAAACAAATGAAAATAATACACAAGTAATTCCAAAGGTGTTTTACAATTTTTTGATAGGTAGAGTTGATGCAATATACCCACCAAAAAGAGGAATTAATGGAGCACAAATTTTGAATTGAGATGAGAAAAAGCATGGGAAGGGGTGTTGGTGTAATTGTGTAATCCAAAAGAGTGGCATGTGAAACAAAGAGTGAAGAGCCCATTTGTCTAACCTAATAGGGCTAACCATTATGCCTCTTGTTGATGTTCACATGCTTCTTCCTTACTTTCATAGATTCATTAGGGACCATGTGACACTCTATAGGCCCATAAGGTGCCATTAATTGGGGGTTCTAAAGCACTTTTTTTCCTTCTCACTCTTGAGACTTAAGGGAACCTTCACCCTCCCTTGCACTTTCCCACTCTTGAGAGAACCTTGCAAACCCACTTGCATCTTTTCATCATCCTTTCAATTACATAGCATTTTTTCAACAATCAAAGTCAAGTGAACAACTTCCCAACTAAGATTGCTTAATTGATTAGATCAATAATTTACTAATTCTTATAGTTCTATTATTTTTTTGTTTAACAAGTCGTTGTAATTTTTGAATTTTTTTATAGAAATTTTCTTATATTTTTGTAAAGTATTAATATTGAATAAGTTTCTATAAATTTAGCAAAAAAGAGAAAAAAGATTCCTAACGACTATTGATGAATGAGGTCAATTCATTTTTAAAACTACTCTTTGTTAAAAGTTCTTAATATTAGGAAAATATTCATCCATGAAATTACACTTAGAATTGTAACCATGAAAATGTTTTTATCAAAAATATTCTTAATTATGAAACTATTATTATGGTATAAGAAAGATTGTGGTGGGTAATAAATCCCATTTATTTTCCATTAATTGTGGATCTTTTTTATATTTAGTAATTTGAGTTTGACTTGATATGGGCATACTAGAATATTGTATGGTTGACTCTATTATTGGGTGGCTCTTTATCCTATTTGGATGTTGTAGAAAATTTTACGGAAATTTATAAATTTGGTGTGGATTTTTTTTCTTTTCAAAAGAAATGAGTAAATTTTTTAAAAAATATAAAAATAAACAAGTCGTGCGTGAATGAACGATTTAATTCAAAGAAGTCGTGTCATTTCGAAGAAATATTTTTTTTTTAAATCAGAAGTCATACTTTAAAAGATGATTTTCCATTTTTTTTAACTGAAAGATGATTTCTGATTTTTTTTAATTATTTTTTTAACTGACTCTTTTTTTGGTTTTCTAATTTTTTTCTTCAAAAAAAATAGTTTTTAATTTTTTATATCACTATTAAATATGTGTTTAAATTACAATAACTAATTAATTAATTAAATTAACTAAATATTTATCTAAATTAAAATAAATAAATTATCCAAATTATATTTAATTATAAATAATTAAAGACATAACTTAAAAAATAAATTAATTTATTACTTAAACTAAATAAATATTTGTTTAAATTATAATAATAAATTATAAATAATTCAATGTGTTTAAGTTATTTGATATTAATACTCGTAGTGACAATTTTTCATCCTCTTCATATTAGATGTGAGTTTCCTTAACCAGGTTGAGTTCAAATTAATACTGATGGTGCTGTTAGGGGTTCTCTTGGTCTTACTGCTTGTGGTGGTATTTATCGTGGGGGCATGACGGAGTTCATTTTTCTGTTTTTCTTGATATTCATACTGCTTTGGTTGTTGAGTTTTTATGGAGTTATACATGCTATTGAATAAGTTAAAAAGATAAGTCTTACTAGTTTATTAATTGAATGTGATTTTGTCTTAGTTTGTGTTGCTTTTAGTTGTAGAACTAATGTTCGTTGGATTCTTCCTAGTAGGTGCAACACTTGTCTTGATTACTGTGGGAAAATCAAGTTTAGGACTTCTCACTTTCGTGAAGGGAATGCATGTGTTGACAAGCTTACCAACTTAGGATTTATAAATAGAGAACAATTTCATTGGTATAATAAGCTTTCATCTAGTTTTTTCATAGAATTATTTATCTATAGATATAGATTACCTAAGTATCATTTTTCTTAGGTTTTTATATATGGGTTTTTGGTCTAGTCCCCACATATTTTTTTTATATATATAAAAAGTTTTCATGTTAAGCATCACTATTCTACTTGACATCTCAGCTAGGCTGACACCTCAAGTAACAATAATCATTTACCATCACATGAAAAAAAATATTATTAAAAAAAGAAAAAGAAAGAAAATACAAAAATATGGGGGGACTAGACCAAAACCTATATGTTAACAAAAATGATACATAGGTAGACTATACCTATTAATAAAGAATTCTAAGAACATACTAGATGGAAGCTTATTATACCAATGAAAGGATTCTCTATGAATAAATCCTAAATTAGCCAACTTATCAGCGTACGCATTCCCTTCACGAAAAATATGAGTAACCCCAAACCTGATTTTTTTACAGTAATTAAAACAAGTATTTCATCGATTACGAAGCATACAAGAAACATTTGTCCTAGCAGTAAACGCAGCACAAACCAAGGCAGAGTCACATTCCAGCCAGACATTAGTAAGTCCTAACTTTTGATCTTCCTTCAAAGCATATACAACTAATCTTGGATAATAAGTATTTCAATAGTATTTGCATATTTTTTATGATTGATGGTATTTAGTTTATATAATTCCTAGTTTTTTACGAGTTCATACTTCAAAAAACTTTACTTGTATTATTTTAGCTTTTGATGTATGTATATTTTATGTGCAATTTTAGTTTTAGTTATAATTGTTAATATTTAATTCTCATAATTTTGAAATATTTTAAATTAAGGCATTTATTTTAAAATGCATCTAATAATTAATTCACTGTCAAAGTGAGAAGTGATAAAGTTAATTTCTCCTCGCATTATGTTCTTGCAATCTTTAGCCAATAACATGCATGACCTTGAAGCCCACATCTGATAGATAATGCAATTATTTAAGATATATAAAGTAGTGTTAAACACTAGTTATTGTCGAGTTAGGTAATAATGGCTTATGACCCAAGTTGAGACAGTAAGTCATGAAAGAACCAATATTGGAGTAAGAAGAAGATAGTTCCTTGTTTAGTGTTTCTTCTCCTTAGATATAATAAACATAAGTGTGGTTGAATTGTGATTCCTTGTTAGGATTGTCGTTGACGACCATTGAGCCTTTTCCGAATAGCAGTGTGTCAACGGTTGAAGAGAGAAGTCAGGAGGATCGTTAAAGATGGTGGAAAATGGGGTTGAAGGTTATTTCAAACAACAAGTCATTTTATGAAAATTTCGAAACTCATGGTATTTTACTGAGGTTTTTAAACCCATAGTATTTTACAAAGGTTCTTAAACTCATGGTATTTAACAAGGGTTTTGAAAGGCTTTTCTTGAGGTTTAAAAAACCTCAGGGAACATGTTCCCAAAAGATCGTTTAGCGGGGGAAACTGCAATCCTAAGTAAATGAATTAATAGAGGTTTTAGTATTGGATAATGTAAAAATAAACCCCTGTTAAAACCATTTTTTCTTGTAGTGCGTAAAATTTAAAAATGGAATTTTAGAAAAGTTCAATCGAATTGCTTTGGTAGATGGGAGATGAAATGAGTGTAAATGATTATATTTAAAGTTTGTTAGGAATGCAAAATTATATATAATAGTTGTTGTGAAGGATAAACTATGTTAGTGTGTTATTTTACACAATTTTAAAAATCATATTTTCTATTTAATTTGGTTAGTGAAAATAAAAAATTATTCAACAAAATTAAGATAACATTGAACAAATAAAATATTAGAGAATTTTGTTCAATGAAACTCTGTGTAATTAGAAAAATTTATTAAATATTACTCAACAAATTAGAATTTTGTTGAAGAGAGTTTAGTTTTGTTACAGGATTAAAACAAGAATTTTTTTAAAATATATGCATAGATTATTTAAATAATTTGTATACTTATAATTCTAATTTAATTTAATAAGTATATGAATATATTTTTTAATGTTAAATTTAATGCTTGAAGTTAGTTATTTAGTGAGAATTGAATTTTAAAAAGTATGTGTTGGATTTACATGAATGACACTTATCTATTTAGGTGGTAATGTAACTGACTCAAATGTCTAGTGTGTATTAAAGAGTCGAGCCATTAATTAAATAATATATCTATTTTTCATTAATTACAAGATAATTTTGTAATTTTGGTGAACATGCTCATCATATGTATGATATGTTTTATATGACATCAACTCTTAAGTTAACTTTAACTTGGAACTTTAAACTTCTGATGACCTCTAACGAAGTTAGGAAAGTGATTGATAGTTAGAAAAGTGATTGATAGACTGATTCATGATTGTGTGACTCATTTTGTACCTTTTTATGCAATAATAAAATTCATATGAAAATTTCAAATACTGTGTCTTATATTCTTATATTAACTTTAGATAATATGGATTATGTGGTAATATGTCAAATGTTAGTATAAGTAGTAGCTTGTCTTTTAAATACTAGTAGGATTATATGTTAAATTATAATATTTTGAAATACTAATATATATATATATATAATATGCAACAATAGGGGTGATAAAGTGAGACTTGTCTTGTGGGACGAGCTGTCAATTCGCCACAGGTTAGGGTTGGTGTTTTTAACCTGTCATTTCTCCATGTTCTGTCCCGCCCAACTCTTTAAACTAACGGACCAAAGACATAACGGGTTGACTTGTTAGCCTATTTTTTCATGAGTAATCTTTTGAGTCTAGTGTTCCTCAAAATCATTGAACATGGATTGGACCATGTCAATTGTAGCAAACTGTGTGATTAAATCAATAACGATGATGGGCAAGGGGGACAAGGGACCATTACCTTGTAACTCAAAAAATTAAATTATGGATGAATTGTTATGAGTGTTTTTAGTCTCAACAAATTCTTTGACAAAGGCTTTTGCATTAATATTTTCTTTAATCTTTACTTCAACATCAAGTTTAGCTTTATGTTCTGCTACTACCTTAGTGTCAGCTTCCAAATGAGCTTTAAACTCTTTCTTTTGGAAAGCAATCTCCTCTTATTAATCCTAAATTACCTCAACCCTTTGAAAAAGGAGAGAGAATGTCTTAATTGAGGTGTTGGTGAGGTGATAGAAACCTTTTAAGTCCAACTCTGTAGGGACATGTTCCTTGATATGGCTACTTGGTTCACTATTAGAGTGTCATAAAAAGCTTGGATATGATGTCTCTTTTCCTTATAACTCATGCATGCCTCTGCACCTCTTTATTAGGGCCAAAAAGACAATTTGACTTTTACATTGTGTTTGGATTGGGGAGATGATGTGTGAGGATTTGAGGCGGTGGATGTGTGAGGATTTGAGAAGAAAGTGTGAATAAAGTGAGTGTGTTTGGATTTGGATATGTTAGAGAGAATTTTTGAGAAAATTTTATTGAAATTTGTGAGTGGTATGATGGTTGTGAGGGATTTTTTAATTTTTTTTTCAATGTGTAAAATGTAAGTTTACAAATTTACCCTTATATTTAAAAATATTTAAATAATAAAATATGAGATATTTTTGTGTAGATTTGAGTTAATTAAAATATTGTAAATTATTTTTAACACTATTGAATAATTTATTTTGGTACCATTGAATAATTTATTTCGATACCGTTGAATAATTATTTTAAAAAAAATACGAGTTACTTGACATTGTTGAAACATGGATAGAATCATAAAAATAATATTATCTAATTATTATATTTATTTATACATTTTGAAAGTTTTTTGTATTCATTGAATTAGATTGTATGTAGATACAAACCATGTAGATATTTTAGAGAACATTTTATAATAAAAAATGTTATATGTAAAGTGAATTTACAAAAAAAAATATTTATAAAAGAACAGAAAATATATAGAACAAAGTATGAAATATCATATAATATGATGGAAAAATAATAGAAACAAAAGGTATTACTATATATATTATTGCATGAATGACACATCTATTTTATAATAACCCTTCCTTTTAGCCATTGTTGTGTCATCCCAACCTAATATATTAGTATATTAGTTATTAATAATAAATACAACTTTTTTTAACATTCCAATTAGTTAGAATGTTTCCTTCTCATACCTCAAATCGTCACTACTCCCTCTCACCCAACGGCTCAAAATCACCAAGACCTAAATCTGGTCCCTAAATTTGTTCCATGCAAAGCCAAAAATAAAGGCAAGACGAGAAAATACCACCATCCTACATGACTTTTCCCTCCAATCTTTACATTTGAGGGGGATGGGAGAAATCATTGTTCACAGTGATCCACTCTCACCCCTTTCATGCACATCCCTTAATCCAAATCATAGTCTCATATTCTTCTTCTTCAACAGTAGAGCCTTTGAAGCAAACAGAGCCTTAGAGAAGAAACCTTGTATGTTGCACCGAGCTAGGGTTGGTATAAGAACGAGACCTCTGGAACCAAGGTCATTAACATCAACAAAAGTATTCAATATTGATATGAATTGGGTCGTCTTTAGTAGTGCAGAAGAAATTTGAGTTCATCTTGTTGGTGTAAGACATGGAGTTCTAGAAAGCTTTAAAAGTGTAGTTGATAACAACAACTAAGTGTTGATATAAACTTTGTTTAGTAGTTGACAATGTTATAATCTTTTGCTTCTATATTGTCCATGAAATCAAGTTGCCTTCGATGAAATGACATTTTCATGGGTCAAATTAAAAACTCAAACACAAACATATAACAGACATTATGTTATACCTAAACAAAATAAGGTATGTAAAAGTATATCAATCATTTGTTAATTGATGGTGTTGCCCATTTTTCTTGATACATTAATGATGGTGTTGTATACATTGCATCTACTTCTACTTCTAGTATTTATATCTTCTAGATTTTGTCTTATCTTCATTTACTATCTAATCTTCATTAAGTTATACAATACATTTTGTTTTATTGTGCGTCTAGGAATTTATGTAAATACTTCACCATAAACTTTGAAAATTAATTTGTTCATTTTATTTTTTTAATACACACTAATAAATGTTGGAGATCCCACATCGACTAGAGATTAGAGCCTTTCATAGTATATAAGTGGGTGTAAACCTCACCCCATTGAGCCGGTTTTATGGGGTTGAGTTAGGCTTAAAGTCCACTTCGTAATATGGTATCAGAGCCATTTCGAGCCTATCCTAGTGAGTATTTGTGTTGGGCCTATCGTGCCACCCGCTATCGGGCCGCTATCAGACCACCCATAATATATAGTCCCACGCACGAGTTGGCAGTCTCGGCGTGAGGGGGGTGTGTTGGAGATCCCACATCGACTAGAGATTAGAGCCTTTCATAGTATATAAGTGGGTGCAAACCTTAACCCTACGAGCCGGTTTTATGGGGTTGAGTTAGGCTTAAAGTCCACTTTGTAATAATAAACTTTGATTACATCAACTAAAACTTTGATTCCATAATTCTTTTTATTAATTTCCATCTAATTAATATCTAGAAAAGTAGAACAATGACTTAGTTTGTTTTTTATAGTAATGCTGATACCTCTAGAGCCTGCCCCATTGGTTCTTTTTTCCTTTTTATCTTCTTTGGACACGAATTTCAATACAACAAAACTCTAATTAGGGTCCCTCCATGCATGTAAGTAAACGAAGTAAAATATTCTCTTATGTGTGTTTAATTAGCAGAAAAATTAATTAACTAATTAATTAATAATTGATGGCAATCTCATTCTGAAATATGTGCAAGACAGAGGAAAACCAAGAATGCTCACAAGAATATTGAAGATTGAGATCGTTAGAGATAAGACATAAAAAATATGATGGACCACCACAATAGTAATGCATTAATCTTTATGCTGTTAAATAATTGTGTGGTCCATTATTGACTCAGCAATAAATGGTCCTTTCCTCATTTTGTTGCTTTTGCTTAAGTCTTATTTCTTTTAATCAATTTTTTTTCTATTATTCTTTTGAGTTTATAATCCTCATAGGGTTTTATACAATGAATTTCTTAGTAATTAGGGTTAATGTGACTCTCTCAATATATTTATTATCTATAAATTAGTAGTTTGTATTTGATGATTTTGTAAAACGTTTTACATGAAATAGAAACCAATTTTAGATACCAGAAATAATTAGTTGTTATAGTAACTAAATTAGAGACCATTTTAAAAACTAAAAAAAAAATGGTTTCTAAATTAGTTTCTATTATTGTTAAATTAGTTTCTAAATTTGGTAGCAAAAACTTTGGTTGCTAATTAGATGCCAAATTTAAAACCATTTAACAATTGTTACATACTGTTCTTAGTTTCTGGAAAAACTGTTTGATTCTGAAAAGAACACATATAATCTGTTAAAAGCCACTGGACCAGATTGATTGTGATAGGTTACTCAAGTAATTGCCAAAGCTATTAATTGTCAAAGCTATTAATTGAACCTTAATCAATTGCTTAAAATTGAAGCTTGCTGTTTTGTGATTCACTGTTTTTCTTCATTATATTAGTGTGTGTGTATCTTCCAAATTAATCTACATAATCTTGTGATAGACTTGACTGTATAAACGTTTTTCAAAAACAAACAGTGCCAAAATAAATCTGTTCAATTTCAAATAAATCGATTTATTTTCTGTACACTGTGATAAATACTGATTCTGCGAGAAACTTTTAAAAGGTCAATTCACCCCCCCTCTTGAACTTTTTGGCACTATTAAACCCAACAATTGGTATCAAGAGTTAGGACTTTTTGCTAACTTGTTGGTATCAACAGTTGGTATCAACAGTTTGTTTGCAATAATGTCTGAGTTTAAAGTGCTTTTTGCTGAGGGATTTGCTGTTAATAGACCACCTATGTTCAATGGAATGAATTATGCATTTTGGAAAATTAGAATGCGAATTTTCATGGAATCTATTGATGCATTAATTTGGGAAGCTATGGTCCATGGACCCTATGTGCCAATGCAGGTTGTCAAGGATGAAGAAGTGGTAAAGCCAAGATCTGAATGGAATGAGACCGAAAGGAGGAAGGCTGAACATGATCTTGTGGTCAAGAACATCATAACCTTTGCATTAACAATGGATGAGTTCTTCAGGATATCCCAATGTAAGTTAGCTAAGGAGATGTGGGAAGTCTTAGAAGTCACTCATGAGGGTACTGAAGATGTAAAGAGGTTAAGAAAACATTCTCTCATTCAAGAATATGAATTGTTTAAAATGCAACCCGAGGAGAACATTGCTGATGTGCAAAAAAGGTTCACTCATATTGTGAATCACCTTACTGGTTTGGGAAAAGAATTTGACAAAGAGGAACTCAACATAAAGATATTGAAGTGCCTCGACAGAAGCTGGCAACCAAAGGTTACTGCCATATCTGAAAGCCGTGATCTGTCAAAGCTGGGAACTGCTGCACTATTTGGAAAGCTAATGGAACATGAGTTAGAGCTCAAGAGACTCAAAGAGCAGGAAACAGCAGAGAGAAAACCCAAAGGTCTTGCACTGAAAGCAAGTGAACAGAATGAGACCAAGGAGGAAAAAGAAGATGCTGAAGAGGATGAAACAATCAGTCTTCTTACAAAAAGATTCAGCAAATTCCTGAAGAAGAAAAGCAGAGATAGGAACCAGCAGAAAAGAAGGTATCCTAAACCCAATGATTCAAATTCCTCTAAATATACTTGCTTTGGTTGTGGTAAAACAGGGCACATCAAAACGAATTGTCCAGGCAATCAAGCAAAGGACAAATCTGCTAGCAAGAAAGTTGAAAGAAGCAAGGGAAGAATAGCTTACATCTCATGGGAAGAAAATGAAGTATCTTCAACCAGCAGCTCTTCAACTGAGAATGAGGAAAACAATATGTGCTTCATGATGAAGGATGAGGAGTCAATCTCTGATTCAGTAAGTGAATTTTCTGTGGATTCTGATAACTATGATCAATTGCTTGCTGCTTTCAAGGAAACACATGATGAAGCAAATAGGGTAGCTGTAATATGCAATAAGTTGCAAAAGGTAAATAATGTGCTTGCACCTAAAGTAAAAACACTTGAGGAAGAATTGCATAAGGCCAAAACAGATTTGGTAAGTCTTGAACTAACATGCTTGCATGCCTCTATTAAAACCTGTGAAAACTGCAAAAAATTGGAAAAACAAGTGGAGTATTTGCTAAAAACCCTTTCCAATTTCACTAAGGGAAGAGAGAACCTTGAGTCTCTTCTTGGCTCATAGACTGCTGTTTTCAATAAAAATGGACTTGGTTATACCCCTGGAAATGTAACCAATGTCAAAAAGCTTTCAAGTTTTTTTTTTCCAGCAAAATCAGGTTTTTCAGCTTTTAACCGTGGCAAAAATGCATCTCATGTAACCTGTTTTTACTGCATGAAATCTGGTCATACCTCTATGATGGAGATCAAGCTCAAGAGGACATGGAGGGCAATCAACTAGTTCAAGAAGAGGTAGAGGCTCAAGAGGAGGACGCCCATGGAGGTCAAAGCCCACCTCAAAGGCTTACAAGAAGCATGTTCAAAGCTTTAGGAGCTAGGGGACGTCTTTTCACTCTTTTTGTAATTTCTTTGGTTGAAGGTGCTTAGAGGGAAACATTAGAAACCTCTATTGTTAAAGCATCTTTTAGGCTTTAGTTAGGAGCTTTAGGAGGGGGGTGCGTTAGTAGATAGGTGTAGAAGTAGAAAAGGAGGTGCCAAAGTGAAGGAAGAGGTCACACCTTCCTCATGCTTTGTTTTAGGCGCCGATTCTAGAAGTTTTTAGGAGGGAGTTTTTGAATTTGTGTAGCTTGCATTTCAGCACCTTAGGCTATAAATATAGGTGCTTCCTTTGTATTTTTCAGATTGGAATTTAGAGTAAAGAAACTATACTCATTTTTTGAGTGAGCATTGGAGAGCTTTTGAGCCTTCTTCTCTAGTCTTATCTTGATGGATCCATGGTGTCCTCAAGTGGCGGCAGCACACTAATCTTGGAGCAGCCATCCTCCAAGTGGCGTGATCAATCACCTACACTTCCATCTCCATAAGTTTTCTATTCTCAAGCTTTGTGTCTTCTTCATTTTCATGTCTAGCTTAATTGTTCTTGCCTTTTTTTGGTTCGGCTATTTCCATTTTCCAGCAACCTATTCTTCCTTTGTTTGATTTGGTTCGGTGTGTTTAATCTCCAGCACTTCTAATTCAGTTTGCTTATCTTTTGCTCCATTCTATTCGGTTCAATTTGATCATAATTGGAACTTCCATATGAGTTTGGATTTGGTGCTAGTTTTGGTGAGTTCTTGAATTAGAACATTGATCCAATTCTAAGAAAAAGTGCCTAACTATTGTCCAACTCAAGTTGATTCCTAAGAAGGTCAAGAATCTTTCTCTATGTGGCTATTGGAATCACATCACTCTAGGTCATGCATTGCTAGAAAACATCTTGTTCCTAAGAATTTAGCAAAATGGCTACCAAAGAGAAGGTTTTAATTTGTGTTGGACCCTATACTGAAAAGGGTACCATTTGTATCATTTTTACTCTGTTTTGCAGATGAGCAACAAGAAGAATCAGTGGTACTTGGATAGTGGCTGCTCCAAGCATATGATTGGAGATCTTACAAAATTCACTAGCTTGAAGCTCAAAGCAGAGGGACATGTAACCTATGATGATAATAACCGAGGAAGGATTTTGGGCAGAGGCACGTTGGAACAGGAAATTCAACCACTATTGAGAATGTGCTTTAGGTAGAAGGACTCAAGCATAGCCTTCTCAGCATAAGTCATCTTTGTGACAAAGGATACTAGGTGAATTTTAAGTCAAATGGCTGCACAATCTCAAGTGATTCATCTGGTAAAGTACTGTTTACTGGTAAGAGAGTGAATAACATATATCTGTTGAATATCATGGAAACTAACTCTTCAAATGAGTGTTTGCTGTCTAGAAGTGATGAGTCTTGGATGTGGCACAGGAGGTTAGCTCACATACACACTAATCACTTAAACAAACTGAAATCTAAAGATTTAGTTTCTGGTTTACCTAACATTAAGTTTCAGGATAACAGGCTGATGAGAATCAAATAAAGGAGGCTTTTATTATTGAAGGAAGAGGTCATTCACCTACACATTTGAAGTTCTTCCTTCTAGTCTTCTCAAAATTAAAAGAAGACATAAAATAAAGAGAGGATCAAGCCTAAAGCCAAAGAAGTCTACAAGCTTTCAAGAATAGGCTTCATTTAAATATCTCTCTTTATAGTTTCTTTTGTATAAAATTGTAAATAATATAGAATAGTGTTTAGGAAGGTGCTTAGAGGAAAACCATAGATACCTCTTTTGTAAAGCATCTTTAGGCTTTAGTTTAGAATTTTCTATAAGGTGACTCTTCATAAGTCACTATAGGCGTTAGCTTAGGAGACTTTTGGGTAGCTTGTGGTACAAGCTTTGTAAGCTTCATGACCAGCCCTTGCTCCTATAAAAGAAGGGCTTAGGTCCTTCATAATGGAGATTTGGAATTTGTAGTATCAAAACTCTCCCAAATTGGTGATTGAGTGTAGTGAGAACTTGTTTTCTCCTCTTCCTAGTCTCATCTTGAGTGCCTTGGTTCTCTCAAGTGGCGGCATTGCACACTTGTCTTGGAGCAATCACACTTCAAGTGGCGTGTTCATCAACCAAGAACTACAACCACATAAGTCCTCTTTCTTCTCCATCTTCTCATTCCATTTCCGTGCCTATTTGAAGTCCTAAACATGTCTTAGGTTCCTTTCTTGCTTTCTATTCGGTGTTCTTGCTTATTTTCATGTTTCAATCGGTTCATCTTCTTTCTCCTTGGATTTGTTCGGTGCATTTCAGTTTGGAAGCATTTTAATCGGTTCATTTCATTTGTTATGAAATTTAATCGGTTCATTTGCATTTTTACATCTTTTAATCGGTTCAATTGGCAAGAAATGGGTCTTCCATGTGAGTTTGGTGTTTGGTGCAAGTTTTGGTGAGTTCTTGAAACATAGAACATTGATCCAATTCTATTAAAAGTGCCTAAGCTATCTCCAACTCAAGTTGATTCCATAGAATGTCAAAGAATCATCTATATCTTGCTATGTGTTTGCTATCTAGAAGTGATGAGTCTTGGATGTGGCACAGGAGGTTAGCTCACATACACACTAATCACTTAAACAAACTGAAATCTAAAGATTTAGTTTCTGGTTTACCTAACATTAAGTTTCAGGATAACAGGCTCTGTGATGCTTGTGTGAAAGGTAAACAAATCAGGTCCTCTTTCAATTTAAAAGATATTGTTTCTACAAAAAAAAAAATCCATTAGATGTGTTACATATGGACTTATTTGGACCATTTAGAGTTGCTAGCTTGGCTGGAAATTTGTATGTGATCCTGCCTGTTGACCAGAACGTAGGAGCTTGCCTCGTCACAGGATCGACTTGCGCACCGCTTCAAACGTCCGTCCCTCTCCAAGATCCACTTCAAGAACCTGCAAAAGAACAGAGCGGTGCCGCTGCGGCCGATCGCACTCCAACGCCCAAGTCAGTAGCCGAACCACCAAATACTAAGAGAACAAGAACCGTGCAAATTCTCTCTCACAGTGTGCTCTAGAACTCGCAAGCGTAAAGAGTATAATCTGAACGTGCGTACCTCAGAAAGTTCGTTGAGAACTCTTATATACCTGGTTACTTTCTCTCTCCTGGCAGTTACAGACTTGGACACGTGGCTCGCATCAAGTCGTACACGTGCCTTCATCTGGAGCCTCCTTGACTTGGGCGCTGCTTCTACTCTCGTTTTTGGCTAAGTTACTTATGCATGGTACTGCCCAGTGCATAGCTTAACTTGGGAGTGCGATCTCTACTGGAACTGGCGAGTTAGGGTGCCTTCATACACCTTCCCTGTGGTCTCGCCGGCCGCCTTCATAATCTGCACCAACTTCATTCTCTGGCGATGTGCTTTCTCTGGCGATCTCCAATCACTAGGTCGCCTGAACTTACATCTGGCGACTTCACCTTTAACACGGTGATCGCCGGTTCTGGTATGCTGGAGATCGGAGCACGCCAACTTAACAACTGGCGACTTCACGAGCCCCCCGACTTCCTTCCCTTCTGCCAACCTGGCGCCTTGTCAACACACCTATACTGTAGCTGGATGCCACGTCATCACTTCCGACTACCAGGGCGGTACACAAGTCCCCCAGTCTTAAGCGAAGACTTGTCCAGCGAAAAGACTAGAGGAGTCACGTCAACACCGATCTACGTGGCACCGACGCAGAATTCCAAGCGGTTGTACCTTCTGCTTCTCTGACGCTCCACCAAACCCCTCACCCATCGTTCGACACGTGGCTTCATCAACGGTTACCTTCAGTTACCGTTTGCGCTTCCCAAACCCATTTCGAAAAAACTCTTAAACCCATTTTCACTCCACACTGTTCCATCACCTTTCTTCGTATTCACAGACGTTCTAACTTCCTCCTGCAAAAAACTCTCAGCGCTCTCCAACATTCTGAATCACCATCATCTTTCATCGTCTTCCTGATCATCAAAAGGTACCTACTTTCCTTCTTATGCTGGTTTTTCTTGCATTTTAACCGATTCGCATCATCCTGTAACTGTCTGGTGCATACGCTGTGGGTTGCTTTTTCCATTTCTCCTTCTGCGTAACTTAGGGCTTCGTCAATCGTCGCAACGAACCTTCGTTCGTTCGCTTTTCACCCTTCTCCCACGATCGAGTCAGCCTCTGCGAACCCTGACCATTTTTCCTTTTCTTCCTCCTTTGCAGCTTCGAGAATGACTCGCTCAAAGATCACCCCGAATCCTCCTCCTTCATCGCGACACCCATCTTCTCGAGCACTCATCCCACTGCGAGCACGCGGTGCTTCATCTTCCCAGGCTGAGAGGCCTGCACCTTCCCGCCCCAACCTGGCCCAGGCGACTCCACCTATCGCCGGAGGAGCCCCCGTTTCCCCGCCAGACTTTGAAAAACTCTACCCATGGGCCAACTCGACCCTGTTGAGGGAAACGTCTTCCGTGAACACTGCTAGAGCAGTCATGCGATTGACTAAGGGGGATGAGCCTCATCAATCATTTCATAAGGAGCACGATGAAAAGATGATAGTGCTGCCTTGCCCCCCCGATCTGCCCGTTTGTGCCGACGATAAGGTGAGCGCTGACGGGCCCTTCTGCTTCGTCTACACAACCTTATTCAAGAAGGTGAAGCTCAAGTTCCCTTTCACCCGTTTCGAAAGGGAGCTCCTTACCGAGCTCAACATCGCCGTCGCCCAGCTTCATCCCAACAGCTGGGCGTTTGTGCGAGCGTTCCAAGTGATGTGCGACCATCTGGGGTTGCCCGCATCCGTGGACGTGTTTCTGTTTCTCTTCGAGGCCAAGCACCCAGGAGACCGCCTGTGGATTAGCTTGAATGCGATTGCTGGGAGGTCGATCTTTTCCATCTTCCAGCAATCCTATAAGGACTGGAAAGGGAAGTTCGTCCAAGTGCGCCCCAACGACAAAGACGACTCCCTACTCGACGGCTTCCCCTTGTACTGGGTGGACAAGGGGAAAAGGTGGCGGATGCCAACATCACCTTCCTTACCACCACCCTGATCTGCTTCGAATTCTACGAGGATCAACTCGAAATTCGAATAGGTTAGAACATTTAAACTGTTGTTTTAATACTGCTTCTGTTTAACTGTTTCTGGGCGTCTTGTGCGTTATGCGCAAGACTTTGGGTTTGTTTTTCTGCACCGATCATCTGCTTTGTTGCATACTGCCTTATGCACTTATTTTCTCTCTGAGTTAACTCACGCATTTTCGCTTTATGCAGATAACATGTTGGGCAAGGGTATGCTCGCTGAATTGAGGGCGCTCGCCCGAACCCACGGGTTGGCGACGGGCTCTCAAACAGTGCCAAATTCCATGGTGGAGATCGCCGCCACTCAGGGCCGATCGCCACCTAAGGGCCCAGCACCCTCCGACGTCCAACCCGCCACCCAGCGAAAGAAACTTGTCCTCAAGAGGGCTAAGAGGAAAGCTCCCCAGATAGTCCACGAGGATGAGGAAGAAGATGACGAGGTCACCGAGGATGGCCTTGTTACAAAGAGGAAGAGGGTGGCACCTTCTTCACCACCTGCCCCCCCGATCGGCGTGTATTTTTTGAACTGATACTTTACTTAATGGAGTTACTTTCGCATTTCTTCTTGTAACCTCTTCGTCTACTTTTAACTTTTCCTTGCGTGATTTACTTCAACGAAATAACTTAGCAATCTCGTAGGCACGATCTTGTACTTGGCTGTTTCGAACCATCTCAACTTCGAATAATAATCACATTTATCAACTCGTAACTTAAGGCAATAAACCTTAGCGTAAAATGATACCTCAAGCAATGGACTTTAACTCAGCCCCTGGCTTTATAACGTCGCTATGCCCGATCTGCTTCATCAAAGCGGGTTTTTGACTTCTCTCCATTGCTTGATCGTTTCCTGGTCGCCAGAGACTCTTGGCAACACCAGCTTCTTCCTGCCTTCACACCTTGGCCATTGCTCTTTCATCTGGGGGTAGAGGCGCCTTTCGGATCCTTCTCTGATGGCATTTTCATGTGTTCTTCTTGAATCAAAGTAGTGAAAGTGATGCGGAAGCAATGGGTGAGTGAAACAAAGCCCTCCTAGGAGTTGTGTTGGCTTTGAAGGTGCATGATGAGTATGGGTTTGAGAGGTTTGGCCAGCTCAAGGGAGAAAGGTGAAGGGATTGAAGTTTATAGCCTAGATTTCTAGGAGAAGTAAAGCTAGTGCACAAAATTGGCAGCATAACAATACTCAATTAAACTTGAAAATACAAGGTGTAGGCTCCTCCTTTTATAGGCTAAGGAGGACCATAATGCAACCCTAATGCTAGCCAAATGAAATGTAAATGTGAAGCACATGGGTGCACATGGAACATGGGTGCACAAATGAGCACATGGGGAGGGGTGTGTCTAGTTTTTATGCTCACCCCCCTCCATGGTCTTTCTAGAATGTTCACACAAATATGCTTTCTACACTACTCTAATTACTAAGCACCCCTAATGGGCCTTTATGTAACAATTACAAAGGTCTTCTCTTCCCAAAACCGTAGCTTTGACCCATGTGTATGTGAAGCTAGACGGTCTAGAAGGAATCCTCATCATGGCCTAGACGCTCCTTATGTAGCCGCTCCTCATCATGGCCTAGACGCTCCTCTTCATGGGCTAGACGCTCCTTTTTGAGTCTAGACGCTCCTCATCATAGGCTAGACCGTCTAGTCTTGGAGGCTTGGCTTTCATCGTGTGGTGAGCTTGGGCCCTCCTCCATCATCCCCTTCCTCTTGAAAAGGATTTGTCCTCAAATCCAAAGCTTTTGCTTTTGAGGGGGATTGTTGTGGCTGGATGGTGTCCATCATCTCCTCCTTCGGGAAAAGATCTATCCTCAGATTTGCTAACTTGATCTCGGATAGCAGCCTCTTGCTTCGTCAAGGTGTGTCCTCCCGGATCAAATATCAACCTATGAGAATCTTGAAACAAAGCAAAGGAGTTAGAGTGAGTATTTGGAGAACAATTAATTGTGTGAAGTTGCCATCTTTGTTTTTCTCTTGTTTTGGTCAACTTCTCACAATGCTTCCCTTTTGATGGTTGTAGGTGCCCTCTAATCCTCTTATGTTTTCTAAAATTTCCAAAAGTAGTTACTTTTTCCTTAGGCATAATCCCTTTAGGAAATGGTGACAACTTTAAAAAGGCAAGAGGACTATGTTCACATACAACTTCAAATGGAGAGATATGAGTAATCTTGTGGACTACTCCATTGTATGCATGCATAAAAGGAAAAGGATTCTTATTCCAAGAATTGTGGGTGTCCCTCATGATTTCGTGAAGCATAGAAGGGAGAGCTATGTTTTCAAATTTTGGAGCTCTATCCCTTATTTTTGAAAATAAATCATGGAGGCTTGTCACTTTTCTTAAGAAGAGTTTATCCACTTCCATGAAGATTGAATCACAACCTTTTGTTGTCCTAGGGAGTTTTAATATGAAATTTATATCTTCCCAAGGATCATTTGCAAAAGGTGAAGGAGTATAAAGTTCATGAGACATTGCCTTGGGTGTAGTTTGAAAACAAGAATTGTACTTAAGGTAATGTCTTTGAACTTCTTTTCTCATGGGGGACAAAAGTTTTCCTTTTAAAAGCTCTAGAGTTTTATCAACTCTAATTTGATCCATGAGTTCTCCTTCATGAAGAATTTCTCTTTTATGTGTGAAGGTAGTCTCGTTGATACAACCTTTGTTCATGGAAATTTCAATTCGTTGCAAAGGTTGTCTCCATAAGACATGACAAGTTTCTTTAGGCACTACTTCACATAAAAAATTGTCTTTGTAGATGCCTATAGATGACTTGACCTTCACTTGGTGATATCTTGGCATGTATGTAAAATAATCTACTATATTTTTATCTATGCAAGCCTTTTTTAAGGATTCTTCTTTTTTTTCTAGGCTTGCAAGTGTTCCTTTACAAAAGGTAAGGCTAGCTTGTTCAACAAGAGGTATATTTTCAAATGTATTTTCAACTTTTCCTTCTTGTTGAATGACCTTGTGGGAAGGAACACTCTTCTCCCACGCCTTTTGTTTTCCAAGGGTTTTCTCTTGCTTTTCTATTTTTACATTTTCTTCACTCTCACTAGCTTCTTTTTCTTGGCTACTATTCTCATCTTTGTCCCTTAAGATCATAGATCTTTCATTGAAACATTGAGATGCTAATTGATCATTGCCAAGGTATTCTAAACATGGAATTTCTCTAGCTTGAGTGTGAGAGATATGCTTGGTTAGGTTTTCTTGTCTCTCTTTCCTAGCTCTCCTAAGGAATTGTTGATGATATTCATTTTTCCTAAGACTTTCCTCCCCAAGATAATCATGATGTTTAGAGCTAGATGCATGAGAATGTATTTTTTTTGAAAATTGAGACTTCTCATTCTTTGCTTTAGTCAATTCATTAGTTTTGATCTCATTCTCCAATTGTTTAGATGAAATTGATTGAATATCCTTAGTAAGTTGCTTCAAAAGAGATTTCAAGGATTTCACCTCACTTTTAAGAGATTTAGAGGAGTGAGAAGACATGACTAAAACTTTGTGTGTAGAAGTATTTTACCTTGAGAAAAATTTAGGGAAGTCAAAGAAGGTAGTCTTCCAGGTAAGGGAGGTGAGTCACAGTGGACTACTTAAATACCAAGCCTTTGCCTTAGCCAAAAACTATCCCTCAATGTCTTCACACAAAGCTTTCTCTTAGTAAACCACTTGGAACACAATTAAGTTGAGAAATCAGATTTTAATGCAAGAAAACAATGTAAGCTAACTATGCAACAAAGCTAGTCGGTTTAGCACACAAATTAAACAAAGTTAAACATGCAAAGCGTATCTATGAAAGCAAAAGAAAAACAATTACAAACAAGTAACAACTACTAATCAAGAATGCTATACTATTCGGCCCTAGGTGAGGCTTCTTGGACACTTTGAGCCCTTGAAGACACACTCACCGTCTAAAACGTAATTTAAAAGAGGTAATTAACAATAAACCAAGTTGTAAGGGAGATAAGAAAACCCCCTTTGTTGATCCTCTTTTTGGTTAGTGCACTTTCTTTGTTGTCTTGATTGTTGATCTTCTAGGTGTTTGTAGTGTTTGTTTCAAGGAAGCTTGTTTCGGCCTTAGCTTTGACTCCTCCTTAGAAAGTTGGCTTTAATTCTCCAATTTCCAGCACCTATTCACAAGGGTTTAACCTTAAACCAAGTCAATTTCCATGCACATAAGCACCAAGAGAGAATTAAATTCCAGCACCCAAAATGAGAGGTCAAGGAACAAAAGCAAGAAACAAATTTAATTGAAAGAAAACAGTACCACCAAAAGGATTTATAATATGACAACTTAGAAAGAGATTCAAGAAATTAAAGCAAACAATTAAAGGTACTCAATAAAAGTTGGCACACAAAAGGAATTCCTAAAGAAAAGCACTAGATTAGATGACCAAATAAAAAAACAGCACCACTGGAAAATGTTGTGGGCCAGAAAACGTGTTTGTTCCCCGATTTATGCTGAGCTGTAATTGTAAAATTTGTTTCTGAAATTTGGATGCAAGAAAATTCAGGATCTTATCTAAATTTTGGCTTTGGAATCACCTAAAACGCATGCACCATTTTTTTTTTAATAATTTTTGCAAAATTGGTGTGCAGTTAGGCCAGCTGGAGCGCTCAAGATATGCACTCTGATTTTGTAAGATTTATCATTTTTTTTCTGTTGCTTCTTTTGACCTCATTCTTTTTTTGTCTTTTCTATAACACTTTAAACTTGCATTTTCCAGAAAATCAGAATTTTCCTATGGGTGGAAAAGTTTTTTTAAACAAAACAGCCCAGAACAGAGAGATGATACAGGGGAAAACTGGAAAACTGGAAGAAAACAGCAAGATAACCAAAATTAACACAATGGAAATGTAAGAATGGAAATTGTGTAAGAACTAAGACACAATTATGAACTCAAACTAAAAATAAAAAGCACCAAAGGATCAAAATAACAGCAGATTAAAGCAAAATAAAGAGACCCAAAAACAAGAAACAATCAAGCCAAAAATAGGACTACTAAGAATTGATGACAATTATGGATTCACATGACTTGACACAACATTTATAGATTCAGAAAAATAAAGACTCAAAGCATAAAATGAAGCAATTATAAGAAAGCAATAAGGACTCAATTTCCTAAAAGAAAACAGCCACACAATGGTGTAAGGAATCCTATCACAAGCTGCACAGAATTTGTTCAAGATCAATTGAACAATTGTGCTTTGGTTGGATCTTCCATAAGCACACCAAGAACAATTTAAAATATAAAAACAGCAAGACAAGTAAGGAATTGAAATGACAAAGATGAAATAAAGAAGAACTGAAATTAAAAGACCAAGCTACTCATCTTGAAGAACCAAAAGCTCATGATACCAAATGATGGCATTTTCATGTGTTCTTCTTGAATCAAAGTAGTGAAAGTGATGCGGAAGCAATGGGTGAGTGAAACAAAGCCCTCCTAGGAGTTGTGTTGGCTTTGAAGGTGCATGATGAGTATGGGTTTGAGAGGTTTGGTCAGCTCAAGGGAGAAAGGTGAAGGGATTGAAGTTTATAGCCTAGATTTCTAGGAGAAGTAAAGCTAGTGCACAAAATTGGCAGCATAACAATACTCAATTAAACTTGAAAATACAAGGTGTAGGCTCCTCCTTTTATAGGCTAAGGAGGACCATAATGCAACCCTAATGCTAGCCAAATGAAATGTAAATGTGAAGCACATGGGTGCACATGGCACATGGGTGCACAAATGAGCACATGGGGAGGGGTGTGTCTAGTTTTTATGCTCACCCCCCTCCATGGTCTTTCTAGAATGTTCACACAAATATGCTTTCTACACTACTCTAATTACTAAGCACCCCTAATGGGCCTTTATGTAACAATTACAAAGGTCTTCTCTTCCCAAAACCGTAGCTTTGACCCATGTGTATGTGAAGCTAGACGGTCTAGAAGGAATCCTCATCATGGCCTAGACGCTCCTTATGTAGCCGCTCCTCATCATGGCCTAGACGCTCCTCTTCATGGGCTAGACGCTCCTTTTTGAGTCTAGACGCTCCTCATCATAGGCTAGACCGTCTAGTCTTGGAGGCTTGGCTTTCATCGTGTGGTGAGCTTGGGCCCTCCTCCATCATCCCCTTCCTCTTGAAAAGGATTTGTCCTCAAATCCAAAGCTTTTGCTTTTGAGGGGGATTGTTGTGGCTGGATGGTGTCCATCATTCTCCACCTCCTTGTGCTTCAGAGCAAGAGACCGGGTGGCTAGGCGTTCTCTTCGAACCTGCCTTAGCCACCCTCAGAACTTCTTCCACCCTATACACCATACCTGAACTCGTTCGAGACGAGAAGGATTTTATCTTGCCTGAACTCGCTCATAGGCGAGAAGGTCTTTAACTCGCCTGAACTCGCTCATAGGCGAGAAGGTCTCTAACTCGCCTGAACTCGCTCATAGGCGAGAAGGTCTTTAAATCGTGCCTCTACATTGCCCCAGGGGTTACATCTCCTCCCCCCCTAGAAACACTGAGGACTTTCACTGGTGCCTCTACATTGCCCCAAGGGTTACATCTTCTCGCCCCCAGAAACACTGAGGACTTTTACTGGTGCCTCTACATTGCCCCAGGGGTTACATCTTCTCGCCCCCAGAAACACTGAGGACTTTTACTGGTGCCTCTACATTGCCCCAGGGGTTACATCTTCTCGCCCCCAGAAACACTGAGGACTTTTACTTTTTCTCGCCTGCACTCGCTCGTCGGCGAGGAGGTCTTTTACTTGCCTCTACATTGCCCCAGGGGTTACATCTTCTCGCCCCCAGAAACACTGAGGACTTTTCGCTCTTCCTTGCCTGCACTCGCTCAGCGCCGAGGAGGTCTTTAACTCGCCTCAGGACGCGCGAGGGCGTTGAGGTCTTTCATCTAGTGCCTCCGATCGCCGAAAGACGATGAGGACTTAAAAACTTTAACTGATGCCTCCAATCGCCGAAAAACGATGAGGACTTAAAAACTTTATAGAAAGCATGCAATATATATTTAACTCGCCTTGAGTCACGTACAAGTGACAAGGTCTTTCTTAAAAACTTTTTTGAAAACAGCAAGCATGCAATCTGGAAACGCCTTATACTTCGAAAACTCTTCTTTTATTGGGTGGCCTCATTAAAAACCCTCCTTAGGGAAAAAAGAGTGCCCCCTTCAAACTGTTTTATCAGAGACATTGTAATATAACTTTTGTGTTTGTCTTTACATACAAAGCTCTTAACTATAGTACAACTTCAGGTGCGTGGCGTTCTAGGTGCGAGGAATCGCCCCTCCTTCCAGCGTCTCTAAGCGGTAGGCGCCGTTCCCGAGCGCCTCGGTTATTCTGAACGGTCCCGTCCACTTAGGCGACAACTTATTCTCCATCTCATACTGGTGGGCTTTTCTCATCACCAGGTCGCCTTCTCTAAATTGCCTTGGCATCACCTTCGAGTTGTACCTTCGTTCAATCCTTCTCTTCACCGCCTCAGCCTTCAATCTCGCCTCTTCTCTGACCTCGTCCAGTAGATCCAGGTTCATCCTTCTCTCTTCATTTGAGTCTTCCTCTACAAAGTTCTGGAATCTCGGCGAGCTCTCCTGGATCTCTACTGGAATCATCGCATCACACCCATAGACCAAACTGAACGGGGTCTCATGGGTTCCTGACTGCTCGGTGGTGTGGTATGCCCAGACTATACGGGGCACCTCCTCAGCCCAGCTTCCCTTGGCTTTTTCTAGCCTTCTCTTTAAACCTCTCAACAACACCCGATTGGCTGACTCCACCTGGCCATTCGTCTGAGGGTGCTCGACGGATGCAAACACTTGTTGAATTCCCACCCCTTTGCAAAGCTTCTTCAACAGGTGACTTGCAAACTGAGTCCCATTGTCCGACACCAGGCGCTTAGGCACTCCAAACCGGCACACGATGTTCTTCCACACGAAACCCTCGATTTTGTGTGCAGTGATCTGGGCCACTGGTTCTGCTTCGATCCACTTGGTGAAATACTCAATTGCCACCACTAAGTACTTCATCTGCCTGATCGCCAGCGGGAAAGGTCCCAGGATGTCGATTCCCCACGTGTGAAACGGCCAAGGGCTGTAAATCGACTTCAACTCCTCGGGAGGCGCCTTGTGCCAATCGGCGTGCTGTTGGCACTGTTTGCAACACTGCGCATACTTCTTGTAGTCTTCTCTCATCGTTGGCCAGTAGTAGCCTGCACGGAGAGTCCTCGCGGCCAGAGCTCAACCCCCGACGTGGCTTCCGCATATACCTTCGTGGAGCTCCGCCATGATTCTCGTGCACTTCTCGCCATGTATACATTCCAGGAGCGGGTGAGTGAACCCAAACCTGTACAGATCGCCATCAATCACGGTGTACTTGCTAGAATTCTTCTTTACCTTCCTAGCCTCAGTTGGATCTAGTGGGAGAAGGCCATCTGCCAGGCACCGTTTGTACTGGGTTATCCAAGTGTCTGGCTCATGGGTAGCGCAGACCTGCATCACGTTCACCTTCTCTCCCCGACATGCTCTGATTCTCGGCGATCTCAGAGTTTCTTGCGTCAGGGACTTATGGCTTCTCGCTGCTTTCTCCGTCGATTTGCTTATCTGAAGGACTAGGTGATCTGCCACAAATGCTCTCGGCGTCTTCAGAGTTTCTTGAATCACCGTCCTCTGCCTACCCCCCTTGCCTGAACTGGCGAGCTTAGCTAGCAAGTCAGCTCGGGCATTCTGCTCTCTGGGCACATGCACTACTTCGAAGGAGGCAAAAGAACTCTTCAACTCCTGCACATATTCCAGATAGGCCGCCATTTGCGGATCTTTAGCCTGGAACTCACCTGTTACTTGCCCTGTAACTAGCAGCGAGTCACTCTTAGCCATCAGCACCCTAGCTCCCATCTCCTTGGCCAGCAAAATTCCGGCGATCAGCGCCTCATACTCTGCTTGATTGTTACTGGCTTTGAAGGCAAATCTCAAAGATTGCTCGATCAGCACGCCATTGGGCCCTTCTAAAATGACCCCAGCACCGCTACCCTGCTGGTTCGACGATCCATCCACCGAGAGTACCCAACGGAAACCGTCCCCCTCAACTCGTGTCGCCTCAGACGAGAGCTCGACCACGAAATCTGCAAAGATTTGCCCCTTGATCGGGCCTCGTGGCTCATACTTGATGTCAAACTCTGACAGCTCCACTGCCCATTTCACCATCCTTCCCGCAACGTCGGGCTTCTTCAAGACTTTCTGGATGGGCAGGTCAGTCATCACCAGTATGGTGAAGCTATGGAAATAGTGGCGCAACCTCCTCGCCGAAAACACCACAGCCAGCGCAGCCTTCTCCAGGGCCTGATATCTCATTTCGGGGCCCTGCAACACCTTACTAACAAAATAAATAGGCTTCTGAGCCTGATCTTGATCCTGGGCGAGCACCGCACTCACCGCCCTCTCAGTTACAGCAAAATACAACCTGAGAGGGGTTCCCACCAGCGGTTTGCACAAAACCGGCGGGCTCGCCAGATACTCCTTCAGCTTGACAAAGGCTTCCTCGCACTCCTTCGTCCAGGCAAACTTGTTGTTGCGTCTCAAGCATTGAAAATAGGGATGTCCCTTCTCTCCGCTAGCTGACACGAAGCGAGACAGGGCTGCTATCCGTCCTGTTAGCTGCTGGACCTCTTTCACCGTAGCTGGGCTCCTCATCGCCAAGATGGCGGCACATTTGTCGGGGTTGGCCTCTATGCCTCTTTCAGTCAAGAGAAAACCCAAAAACTTTCCAGCCTCCACGCCGAAAATGCATTTCTCCGGATTAAGCTTTAACCTGAACTTGGCGATCGTCGTGAACAATTCCTCCAAGTCTGCAACGTGCTTGCTTTTTTCCGGCGAGGTCACGACCATGTCATCGACATACGCTTGCACGTTCCTTCCCAGCATTGGTGCAAGTACTCGATCCATCAACCTCTGGTACGTGGCCCCCGCGTTCTTCAGCCCAAACGGCATCACCTTGTAGCAGTAGCACGATCTCTCCGTCATGAAGGCTGTCTTCTCTTCATCCATGGGATGCATCTTGATCTGGTTATACCCCGAGAAGGCATCCAGGAAACTCAGCAACTTACACCCTGCGGCACTATCTACCAGGGCGTCTATGCTTGGTAAAGGATACGAATCCTTTGGACAAGCTTTGTTCAGGTCGGTGAAATCGACGCACATGCGTCATTTCCCGTTACTCTTCTTCACCAGCACGACATTTGCCAGCCATTCAGGGTACTGAACCTCCCTGATGTGGCCCGCAGCGAGGAGCTTCTGTGTTTCATCTCTAATCGCCTGCCTCCTCTCCTCGTTGAACTTTCTTCTTCTTTGTCGCACTGGTCTCACCAAGTTGTCCATCGCCAGATGATGGCACAAGAAGTCGGGATCAATTCCGGGCATGTCCGAAGCGGACCATGCAAACGCGTCCAGATGCCGCTCAATCACCTTGGCGATCTGGTCCTGGAGCTCGACCTCCAGAGATCTTCCCAGCTTGAAGATCTTTCCCCCGATCTCTTTCTCGAGCCACTGCTCGACAGGTTTTGGCCTGGATTCTCTGGCGATTCCCTGTTCTCTCGCTTCCTCAGGGCGATTCCGCGCCTCTTCCTCCTCCAGACCAGCGTTTCCCTCCCCCAGCTCAGCGTCCACCATCTCCACGTCCCTTCCGGCGGTCTCTTCTGCTACCGTCGATCTAGGCTTCATACCGGGAGGTGGGGTGGTTGTTACATAACTCACTGATCTCTTGCTTTTGAGGCTATTCTCATAGCACTTTTTTGCTTCTTTCTGATCAGACTTGATCGTGATCACCACCACCTCCATAGATGGCAACTTCACCTTCATGTGCCGAGTCGATGGTATAGTGCCTATCCTGTTAAGCGTAGGCCTTCCCAACAGGATGTTGTATGCTGAAGGGGCGTTTACAATGAGGTACTTGATTTTCTCCGTCCTCGAACCAGCCTCATCTGTAAACGTGGTTCTCAACTCAATGTACCCCCTGACCTCCACTTGGTCACCAGCGAACCCATATAGGCACCCTCCATAGGGCCTTAGCTGGTCAAGGGGCAACTCCAGCTGCGTGAAAGTCGGCCAGAACATCACATCTGCCGAGCTTCCCTGGTCCACCAGAACTCTGTGGACCTTCCTTCCCGCCGTAATCAACGAAATGACTATGGGATCATTGTCATGGGGCACAACGTCCCGGAGATCCTGCTTGGTGAACGTAATGTCCACCTCCGACGAGTGATCTTCGAACATATCCACCGTCATCACCGACCGCGCGTACTTCTTCCTTTGCGATGCGGTGCATCCACCACCCGAGAAGCCTCCTGCAATGGTGTGGATTTCCCCGTGGATAGGCATCTCATGTTGCTGGGCCTCTCCACCTGCTGGCTGGGAACTCGACGCTCCCCCCGTCCTCCTGTCCAGCAGATAGTCATTTAGGAACCCGCTCTTAACCAGATCATCAAGCTGATACCCTAAGGACAAACACGAGTCCAAAGTGTGGCCAAAGCCCTGGTGAAACTCACACCAGGCGTCTGGCTTTGGTCCCAGCACCTTGTCGCCCACCTTCTCAGGCGCTTTTAACCTAGCAGATATATTGGGAATGGCGATCAAGTCTGCCAATCCCATAACAAACTTGTGCTTAGGCGGGCGATTGTACTCCCGGCGTGCTGGTTGCTGGCGTCCCTGGCCCCTCCCCTTGTTCCTCCTATCATAAGGATGGCGAGTCCTCTGGTCCTTCCTGGCCGCCGCCGCTGTCTCCAGCACCCTTTGCGGCTGGATCCTGGTTTGGGCGCGTGGCCTAGCGGGAGCCACACTCCCTCTCTTCTCGGCGACCTCACTCTCGTCGGCGATGTGAGCAACCGCAAGTCGCTTGACCTCAGCAAACGTTGCAGGGTGAGCCCTGATCAAGGCCTCGCAGAATGGTCCTGGCAGCACGCCCTTCTTGAATGCATAGACCAACATTTCTTCATCTTTAGCCGGCGATCTGACCATCTGCGCTCCAAAGCGATTCAGGTAGTCTCTGAGGGACTTTCCCTGGTACTGCCTTATATCAAACAAATCATAAGACACCTTGGGCGGTGCCTTGTTCACGATGTATTGCTCGACGAAAACCTTCGAGAACTGCTGAAAATTGGTTATGTGATCGTTAGGTAGGCTCACAAACCATTCCAACGCCGTTCCCTGGAGCGTGCTTACGAACATCTTGCAATACATGGCGTCTGACCCTCCCGACAGCATCATCTCCGTATGGAACGTGGTTAGATGAGCCTCTGGATCCTCCACGCCGGTAAAGACAGCCTTGACAGGGACCACGCTCGTAGGAATAGGCGTGTCAGTAATCGCCTGAGCGAAAGGCATAGGAAAAACACGAGGTGGCGACGACGGCGCAACCTCTTCAGCGATAGGACGCCCTTGCTGCTCCTGAAGAGCTTGACGCAGCTCCTCAGTCACCTTGGCAAGC
This sequence comes from Phaseolus vulgaris, assembly GCF_051622355.1. Taxonomy (NCBI): domain Eukaryota; kingdom Viridiplantae; phylum Streptophyta; class Magnoliopsida; order Fabales; family Fabaceae; genus Phaseolus; species Phaseolus vulgaris. The sequence continues at coordinate 20,451,469 of NC_143501.1, read as the reverse complement.
TCATCATTCCTGGCCCGAGAGGCGGCCAGGTCCTCATGCATTCGCACCTGCTCTACGCGCGAGGCTTCCACAGTCGCCTGCAACGAGCGCATAATATCTACCATCTGCGCCATAGTCATGGCGGCGTCGCCTTCAGCAGCGACAGGCGCCACGGGGCTTGAACGATTGCTTCTCATTTTTCTCATGAACTTCAGCGAATCACAGAATGCAGCGAGCAACACTTACCTCAGCTACGATCGACTCAGCGATCAACCGGAAAAACTGTGCGAAACTCCGCAAGAAAATTCAAGAACACCGCAACCTCCAAAGAAACCACTGCTCTTCCCACGGATAACTAATCGAGCGAAAGAACTCAACTCCACCGAACAAATTACGCGTAAACAGCAGGAAAACCTCCCTTCTTCGATCGAAAACCAAAACGAACGGTACAAAACGCGAATTCACCGAACAAACTTCAAGCAAACAGCGAACGATGGTTGCACCAGCACACAACCACGCAGAAAACTTCGAAAACCTTCAAGAACTCACGCTGTGGATGGGAGCAAGTTTTACACGGCCCCACGGTGGGCGCCTGATGATCCTGCCTGTTGACCAGAACGTAGGAGCTTGCCTCGTCACAGGAGGTTATCTTGCTATGTGTTTGCTATCTAGAAGTGATGAGTCTTGGATGTGGCACAGGAGGTTAGCTCACATACACACTAATCACTTAAACAAACTGAAATCTAAAGATTTAGTTTCTGGTTTACCTAACATTAAGTTTCAGGATAACAGGCTCTGTGATGCTTGTGTGAAAGGTAAACAAATCAGGTCCTCTTTCAATTTAAAAGATATTGTTTCTACAAAAAAAAATCCATTAGATGTGTTACATATGGACTTATTTGGACCATTTAGAGTTGCTAGCTTGGCTGGAAATTTGTATGTGATCCTGCCTGTTGACCAGAACGTAGGAGCTTGCCTCGTCACAGGATCGACTTGCGCACCGCTTCAAACGTCCGTCCCTCTCCAAGATCCACTTCAAGAACCTGCAAAAGAACAGAGCGGCGCCGCTGCGGCCGATCGCACTCCAACGCCCAAGTCAGTAGCCGAACCACCAAATACTAAGAGAACAAGAACCGTGCAAATTCTCTCTCACAGTGTGCTCTAGAACTCGCAAGCGTAAAGAGTATAATCTGAACGTGCGTACCTCAGAAAGTTCGTTGAGAACTCTTATATACCTGGTTACTTTCTCTCTCCTGGCAGTTACAGACTTGGACACGTGGCTCGCATCTAGTCGTACACGTGCCTTCATCTGGAGCCTCCTTGACTTGGGCGCTGCTTCTACTCTCGTTTTTGGCTAAGTTACTTATGCATGGTACTGCCCAGTGCATAGCTTAACTTGGGAGTGCGATCTCTACTGGAACTGGCGAGTTAGGGTGCCTTCATACACCTTCCCTGTGGTCTCGCCGGCCGCCTTCATAATCTGCACCAACTTCATTCTCTGGCGATGTGCTTTCTCTGGTGATCTCCAATCACTAGGTCGCCTGAACTTACATCTGGCGACTTCACCTTTAACACGGTGATCGCCGGTTCTGGTATGCTGGAGATCGGAGCACGCCAACTTAACAACTGGCGACTTCACGAGCCCCCCGACTTCCTTCCCTTCTGCCAACCTGGCGCCTTGTCAACACACCTATACTGTAGCTGGATGCCACGTCATCACTTCCGACTACCAGGGCGGTACAGTATGCTTTAGTTGTTGTGGATGATTACTCTAGATTTACATGGACTTTATTTCTTGCACATAAAAATGATGCTTACCATGCCTTTAAAACATTAGCTAAGGTTCTGCATAATGAAAATGGTTGCTGCATTAAATCAATTCGAAGTGATCATGGGGGAGAGTTTCAGAATGCTAGATTTGAGAGGTTCTGTGAGAAGCATGGGATATCACACACCTTTTCAGCCCCTAGGACACCCCAACAAAATGGTGTAGTTGAAAGGAAAAACAGATCATTAGAGGAACTAGCTAGAACCATGTTAAATGAATCTAAGCTCCCCAAGTATTTTTGGGCAGATGCAGTCTATACTGCAGGTTATGTGTTAAATAGAACCTTAATAAGACATATTCTTAAGAAAACCCCATATGAATTGTATAAGGGCAGAAAACCTAGTGTGAGCCACCTTAGAGTTTTTGGGTGTAAATGCTTTGTATTGAATAATGGCAAAGAAAATCTTGGTAAGTTTGATGCTAAATCTGATGAAGGTGTGCATATTGGTTATGCTTTGAATGGTCATGCATATAGAGTCTTCAATAAAAGGTTGTTCATAGTAGAAGAATCAATGCATGTTGTATTTGATGAAACTGATCATAGCATATCTAAAACTGCTGCTGATGACCTTGACAGTAATGAATTTAAATTTGTTTTAAATCAAAATGAATCGATTCATTTTGATACTGCTGATACACATGCTATGCAAGAATCTACTGTGCCTGCAGGTTTGCCAAAAGAATGGAAAACCCCTAGAGACCTAACCCTTGATAATGTCATTGGGAACATTGAGAAAGGAGTATCAACTAGGAAATCCTTGAACAACTTCTGTTAAGCAATGGCCTTTGTATCTCAAGTGGAACCCAAGAATCTGAATGAAGCTCTCAAGGACAGCAACTGGATTTTAGCCATGCAAGAGGAACTGAATCAATTTGCTCTTAATGAGGTCTGGAGTCTTGTTCCTAGAATACCTAAGTTGAATATAATTGGAACAAAATGGGTATTCATAAACAAGATGGATGAGCATGGAGTGATTACTAGAAACAAGGCTAGGCTAGTAGCTAAAAGGTACAATCAAGAAGAAGGGATAGACTATGATGAGACATATGCACCAGTGGCTCGGCTAGAAGCTGTTAGATTGCTACTTGCCTTCTCCGGCATCAAAGGGTTCAAGCTATTCCAAATGGATGTGAAGAGTCCCTTCTTGAATGGTTATATAAATGAAAAGGTATTTGTTTCACAACCACCAGGTTTTGAAGACCATCTGCATCCAGGACATGTGTTCAAACTAAGGAAAGCTCTCTATGGGCTTAAGCAAGCTCCTAGGCAATGGTACGAGAGGTTAAGTGATTTCCTTATCTCACAAGGCTATGACAGAGGCACATCAGATAAGACCTTATTCATCAAGAAGAAAGGGGATGACACTATTTTAGTACAGTTTTATGTAGATGATATCATATTTGGGTCAAACAATGAGGAATTGTGTGAAACCTTTGTGGAAATCATGAAGAGTGAATTTGAAATGTCAATGATGGGTGAGTTGAACTATTTTCTAGGCTTGCAGGTCAAACAACTCAAGGATGGCATTTTCTTGAATCAAGCTAAGTATTGCAAAGATCTGCTGAGGAAATTTGAAATGGACAAGTGTAAACCAATCAGCACACCCTTCTCAACAAGCTGTCACTTGAATCATGATGAAGCTGGAATTGTTGTTGATGAAACCAAATACAGAGGACTTATAGGATCACTGTTGTATCTCACTGCCAGCAGGCCTGACATTATGTTAGCAGTGTGCATGTGTGCTCGGTTTCAATCTGCTCCTAAAGAATCACACTACAATGCTGCCAAAAGGATTTTGAAGTATTTGCAAGGAACTAAAGAAGTTGGCTTGTGGTATCCAGGTAACATCTCATTAAGCTTAACTGGATATTCTGATTCAGATTTTGCAGGTTGCAAAATTGATAGGAAGAGCACCAGTGGAACCTGTCACTTGCTTGGATCAAGCTTGATCTCATGGCAATGCAAAAAGCAGGCTTGTGTAGCTCTCTCCACGGCTGAAGCAGAATACACTGCAGCAGGGAATTGTTGTGCTCAAACCATATGGCTAAGACAACAATTGAATGATTTTGGTATCTTACTTAACCATATACCTCTGCTGTGTGATAATACAAGTGCAATCAACTTAACCAAAAATCATGTCATGCATTTTAGAACCAAACACATTGAAATTAGGCATCATTTCCTAAGGGAACACATTTCAAATGGAACATGTGAAATTAAGTTCATTGGTACAGATTTACAGCTTGCTGATTTGTTCACAAAACCATTGGCTAAGGATAGGTTTAATTTTCTGCTTAATGAATTGGGTATTATAAATGTCAATTGTGCCTAGCAGTGAAAAATTAAATCTGTTTATTCGCAATTAAATGTGTTTATTTTTGGTACTGATATGCATTAATGACTAGGAAAGAGAAATTATGATCTTTGACTGCTTGACTGACTTAGTGGGCATTAACCTCTGTACCTTTGACGGTTTTGGTCAAGGTTATGTAATCGATTTGATGGTTTGGGTGCTCAATGAAGGTATGAGTTGTGTGCATCGTGACCCTAAATATTTGTTGCATATTTTCAAATATTCTCTGCACAATTTCAGAGCATAAAATCTTCATGCATATCCATTCATAACTGCCATATCAACCTATTCATTTTTGTATATAAATCTGTGTGAAAATCTGCTACCCACATTGGCTATCCATTTTCTGTTCTCACCATTTGAAATCAAGAGAAAATTCTGGTTCAACCATGGCTTCTTCTTCAAGACAGAAACAGAAAAATAAGGGCAAGCAAAACACCTTTCAAGGTGTGCTAGAAGGTTGGTTCGCTGGAAATGAAGAAGGTATCAATGCCTACATCCATGAGACAAGCAGAAAACAGATTAATATACCCAAGGTGCTGGATTTCAACTGGCTGAAATCAGAAAAATTGACAGAAACAAGGCCTGTGTTGAAGCACCAGAAACTGAAAAAGCTGCTGGAATTAACGGGTAATGTATATCCTGATTTAGTTAAGGTGTTTTACACTAATCTAACCTTGGATGGAAAGAACATTGTCTCCTATGTGAAAGGGATCAAAATGAAGATCACGAGTGATGTTTGGAATTCTGTGGCTGGAATCAAGTATGCTGGACTGAAAGTGGGAAAAGGAAACATTAGTGGGATTCAAGAATTCAACAAGCTGCAATATTACAAGAGCTGTATGAGGAACCCTACACAGAACATAAACAGTTTCCATGCAGGTCATTTGAACCTTACACCACGACTTGTTGCCTACATTATAGCATGGCAACTCATCCCAAGAGGTACAAATCATGCTGTTTTACATGAAGAGGATTTAATCCTTCTATATTGCATCATGAACCAGATTAAGGTAAATTGGGTTTTCATTATCAATGAACACATGCTGAAATCCAAAAGTTTGGCTGATTATCGCTTTCCTTATGTTATTCTTGTTTCAAAATTGATTGATTTCTTTGGTATTGATGCTTCAAAAGAGAGAAACGAAACCATCAAAGTTGTGAGTGAGATTGATAACTCAACTCTCACAAAAATGGGATTTCACAAAGTAGAAGACAGCTGGGTGGTTCTCAAAGGCAAGAACCCTCAAGCAGAACATGGAGCCTCAAACCTCAACAATGAGGATGAAGATGAAGTTGTTCCCATGGAGGATGACACAGTTCAAGCTGCATAACACTCATGTTATGTTATCCATCACTCTTATGGTCTAGAGCAATCTGCTGAACATGCTGGAAATCAAAGGACAAGCTCTCCATCTGTAGAAATCAGAGGAGACTCACCTGCTCCCCAATCAGTGCATGAAGAGGCTGCTGCAACCCATCAGAATGCCATTGTTGCCTATCAAACTCCAGAATACCGAGGTGAACCATTATCCATGTTTGAAAGGCAAGTTCTGAATCGCCTTGATGTCATGACTGCAGAACAGATGGCATATTTTGAGACCACTCAAGCAAGGTTTCAGCACCTTGATGATCAAATTGAAAGAGTTCAGGAACAAGTTGCAGAGCTAAACTACAAGGATTAGAAGTATTTTGCTTTCCATGCTTTCTTTTATCAGTTTTAAATTCTGTAATGCTGAACAATTTGTCTTTATTTTCTGGACTATTATGGTTATATTTCTGTTTTTTCCCTATGCTTAAATGTTGTTTGATGAATCCAAAGGGGGAGAAAAATAGTTCACCATGCTAGGTGAAGCTAGCTGAAACAGGAGTTAAATTTTGCACCTTAAAACCATTTCACATGTTATGCAATGTTCTGTTTTTCTGGTTTAGTATTTGGTGCAGTACAGGTTCTTAAAGCAACAGAGCTATGGGGATTTGTCTCAATCAAACAGGGGGAGATTGTTGAAGATGACTGCTGCCCCTTTCAAGACATGTGTTTGATGAAGACTTTTATGTACAATTCATGTATATTTCCTTTTGCTTTAAGAATGTCTTAGGTAGAGTTTAGAGGTTGTTTAAGAGTAGGCTTTTTGCTGAGTAACTCACCTCCTAACCACTGGCCATGTGATAAGAACAAGCACAAAATTTCTTAAACTGTTTTTCACATGTTTTACAAAAAACACGTTTACTGCATAAAAATAAATTTGTTCTTTTCTAAATAAACAGATTCATTTTTAAACTGATGCCTTGGCTAAGTCTTGTGAAAATTAGATTTTGTGCATCAAGCATTTTGACTAAGTCTTCTACCTTTCAAAACGACTGTGTTTAAATAGTTAAAGTCTTTGTTGTTATCGTTTTGAAAAATAAATTTGTTCATCTGTAAATGAATAGATTCTTTTTGACTCTGGTGCCATGTCAATCTTAAACGGTTTTCAGTTTTGTTCATGCACTAGAATGGCTGACTGAGTCTCCTCACATAACAAATTATCTAACTGCTTTTTGAAAATAAATTTGTTCATTTTATTTTCGATCTGTTCATTTTATAACAGCTTTAACTGCTTTTTCAAAAATCTGTTATAAGTTGGTTTTCTATAAAATGAAAACTTGTTTATGAGTTTAAACATCGATCATACAATTGAGAAAACAAGTTTTGCATCAGAGAATTAAGGATTTACAAAGAATTAGCATATGTTCTTGAAAGATTTCGAAAATCACAAAGTGTTTGTTTTTGTTTGGTTCCAAAAGCTTGGTGAGAGGTGTTGCTACTGTTCTAGCAATCTGTTCTACTGGTTTAAGGCAGATTTATGCATCCTCAATCAGGTGTAGTCGTTTCACATATCTTTTCTTGTAAAAGTTTGGTTGTACACTCTTCTTGATAGGGTTTCTTGAAGAGTGTGTGTGTGCTGAAATAGGGTTTTTCAGCAAGTGTACCTAAGTTCTTGTAGGTTTCAAGAATAGTGGGATTTGTGTTTGTTTGAATTGTGATTTAGTGAATTTAACCTTGGTTTAGGTGAAGACTGGATGTAGCTCAGTTGAGTGAACCAGTATAATTGCCTTGTGTTCATTCTCCCTCAATCTCTGCACTTAAATTTCTACATAACTGTTAAACTGTCAAGAAATAAATCTGTTCAATTAATAATAAATATGTTCTTTCTGGGCTTGTTACATACTGTTCTTAGTTTCAGGAAAAACTGTTTGATTCTGAAAAGAATACATATAATCTGTTAAAAGCCACTGGACCAGATTGATTGTGATAGGTTACTCAAGTAATTGTCAAAGCTATTAATTGAACCTTAATCAATTGCTTAAAATTGAAGCTTGTTGTTTTGTGATTGACTGTTTTTCTTCATTATATCAGTGTGTGTGTATCTTCCAAATTAATCTGCATAATCTTGTGATAGACTTGACTGTATAAACGTTTTTCAAAAACAAACAGTGCCAAAATAAATCTGTTCAATTTCAAATAAATCGATTTATTTTCTGTACACTGTGATAAATACTGATTATGCGAGAAACTTTTAAAAGGTCAATTCACCCCCCCGCCTCTTGAACTTTGGCACTATTAAACCCAACATAAGTGTGTGAGTCGGTAGAAATGTAACATGAATAATGTGGATGATGAATGTTGATAGACACTTGATGATTTTGTGAAAATTGTGAGAATTTAATGTATTTTGCTTGTTATTAAAAGTTAAATTTATATTATAATTCTTAAAAATAGATAGCTTACTATGTGCTTTGTTTTGTTTGTTTTCTTTAATTTATGATGATCATGTTAATTTACACAGGAGATGAGATTGCAGGTGATAAAGCTCCTCAGTGGGCGATCGGAGGATGAGATGTTTTTATTTTAAATGTTTTGTTTTTAAACTTTTGTATATATATCAAAATATCTATAAAGGGGGATATATTTTGAGATAGAGTATGAGATAGTTGTATATGTGTATAACTAGATATTAAATGCTGTTTATTTTATTAAAAATGGATAAAATTTAGGGATGTTACATAGCTTATTAAGAAAATTGGACCTATTAAAAAAATTATTAATTTCATGTAATCAATCCTAGTATTAGTTTTATTCTTTGGTTAAAATGAAGAGAATTGGATATGTTTATTTTACCAATTCATGTATGTTAGAATATATGGCTTTAAACTAGAGGGGGGGGTGAATTGTTTAAAGAGGGTTTTCGCAAACTTTAAAGCCTTGAATGAAATTACTTCGAGAATACCTTGACTGAGAAATCAGTTTTTCAAAACACAAAGCTAAAAGCACAGCTCCAGTAAAACAATCGGTTGTTTCACAGAAATAATCGGTTGTTTATACCAGTAAACAAATATCAAAACTGAATTTAAAGAGTTAGGGATAGAGAGAATGCACACAGATGTTTATACTCGTTCACTCTAAACCCAGAGCTACATCCAGTCTTCTCAGAAACCACTGAGGAATTCCACTAAGCAATCAAACCTAGATCACTTACACCACAACCAAGAAAGTGACATTGATCCCCTCAAGACACACACTTCTCTTGGCCAACACACCAACACTAAGAATGTTGATCTTGATCCCCTCAAGAACACACAACACTTCTCAGCAAAACACACAAATAAACTTGTTCAACAGAATACAAGGATTACACTTGTTACAGAAGCAATCTGAAATCAATACAAACAGAAATCCTATCTCACACTCTTTGATCAATCTCAATCTCTAAGCAATCTCAACTTTTTAAAAAAATCAAAAACTTGTGTTAAAATCTTATTATTCAAATCTGTTTTTCTGAATATATTCAAAGATATTGTTTGTTATCAAATCTTAACAAACTTATTCATTGCATTTAAAATATTGGTTAAAGCATTAAAGACTGGAGCGTAATCAGTTAAAACATTTAAAGCTCAGTCAAAACACAAAACAGTTTTTTTGTTATGGTACCAAAACAAACAATCGGTTGTTTCCTCGAATCAATCGGTTGTTTTGGTTTTAACAGCTCAACCATTTGAAAAACAGTTTTCAATCTTTTCTAAAAACACCTAAGTATAAAACAATCGGTTGTTTCGACAAAACAATCGGTTGATTTTCACTTAGTTTGAAAAACACTTTTCTTTTAAAAAGATTGAGAATGCCTATGCTTTGGATTCAACCAAAGAGTGGATTACATACACAATCTACCCCAGATCCTATCTAGGACAACTCAGCAACAGCAAGCACAGCCTAGCCTTCAACATCCTTCAAAGGGTTTGGATTCTTCAAAGCTTGAACACTACTTGGTTCAACAGTGTACACTAAATTATTTATGATTTTTTGTGTAGTGTTTTGTATATGTTTACAATTTAACAAACTTGATTTCTCTTGTCATAAGAAGTTTATTTATTATGTTCACAATCTAACCATCTTCATTTTCTCTAGTTAGTCATTATATCATAAGAAAATAAATTGAGTTAAGTTCTAATAGACTATATTATTATCTAATTGGCTCTATAAAATCCTTAGCCAGCCATTTTTAGTTGATATTTTTCACTTTTAGATTTCTTCTAATTTATTCCACTCAAATATTTGGCTATGAATTATCTTATACGCAAGGTGAGACTAGTGTTAAAAAAATCCCTCAAATCACCCAAAATGAATGCTAGAAAAATTAGGAGTTTTTAAGAAAAAGGAAATTTTAAAGTAATTTGGGAAGATGTCTCACCAAACAAGGATTGAGAGAATTATTCTATGTAAAATTTGGTAGGTGAAATTAATGATAATTAACTCACCATGTCATCCAAAAACAGGTGAGAATAATTCTAATTAATTGGTAAATAATATTTTTTACCGCGTTTGTAAATAGTAGTTAATCTTTTGGTAAAAATCATATGTATCAGTAATTTCTAATTGGCCAAATTAGTCTTCTAGGTTAATTAGAGTATTTTATAATAATTAATTATTACGTAAGTTCACTTTTATTTTTTTTCTTTTTTTTTATCGATAATAATAAATAAAATAATAAAGGGGACACTTCTATATACTAAACTAAAATAGAAATTAACACAAAATTTTCACTAAATTATTTTTAACTTTATAACTCAATTACATGGATACTATGATTTGATATTACTACTATCAGTTCATAGTAGATGTTAAAGATAATATTTGTCTTTTTTTAAGAAGTTTGTTTTAAATCAACAAATACAAAGTTTTTGTTTAGAGCTTTAGATATTGCACAACTTTTTGTTTTGTTTTGGATTCTTCACCTTCAAATATGCTGCTAAGTTTAAATTTGCATTGACCCTTGATTTGGCATAAACTTCTAATAGAAAGTAAATTACGATTTTCTTATCAGGAAAAAAATGTTTTACATAGTGAAAGAATATGTACAAGCTATTAAAAGTAATTAATATATCATTATGTTGACATGTGGTGCAAAAATTATGTTATCCTATTTATTTATTTTGAATTCAATAAACTTTCCTGCATAGAATAAAAGTACAATGCAAAATATGTTTTAATTTATTGATATTATTGTTTACAGTTAAGAAAAAATAATTTGTTATTATCTTCCAGAAAAATATCTGAAACTTCAAAATCAGAGTAGTACACACACCCATGCCAGCTAATAATCAAAAACGATCTTAGTTCCCTTTTCCCACTGGTGTATGATTCCTGATTCCTCATATTATTATTATTATTTTATTTATTATTTTATAATCTAAAATAAACTAAACTTATTTTACATAATCTTTACATAAACTAAACTTTTATTCCAGAAACTATTATTTTTATGGCATGGTAAAAGACAAAGATCATGCATTGTACGTAAGCCCTCCTCCAGTCCGTGTTAAAGCCAGGAGGTCTATTTTTGTCTTTATTCTCATTTTTCAAAGCTCTTCTGCAGTTAATTTTAATAAACTCTCTTTATATTAGTTGCTAAAATGCACCTCACTCTTATTTTAACACTCACAAGATTTCTCAATCAATTCATGCATCTCACTATGCACCCCTGTCCTATTTCATACTCTGTCCTATCCCTTAACTCTTATACCACAATCCTATTTAATATATAGATATTGTATAATATGTATACCTACTTGATATTATTTTTTATTTTTTAAATATATCATACATATTATATTTACACTTTTTTCTTTTTTTTATTCTTTTTAAGGGTCAAATTTTTCTTACTCCTAAAGATTCTGTTTGAAGCAGAAATTGATGCACTGAAGGGGGTGATAAGATAAAAGATAAAAGTAAAATGAGAGAAGTTGGAGGAAGAAGGTGAGAAACATATGAAAGAAAAAGGGATAAAGTTAATTATCCATTGTTCTAGCCGGTTGACCGGGATCGTCTTTACGCGTGTCTTGTCCTTGCGAGCTAGGGCACTTTTGTCTTGCTCCGTCTATGAGTACCTGAAAGAAGTGAACAAAGGGGCGCCCTCGCGGCCGTTTGCACTCCGACGATCAAGTCAGCTAGCGAGAAACACCAAAGTGACTGGAAACTGTATGATAATCTCAATGACTGAAACTGTGTGGCTAAGACTGTGTTGCCCTAATTGCCTCGTGCTCGCTGTGGGGTGCTGCGAAGACAACTAGGGTTTGTGCTCTGTGTGACTATGAGAATTAGGTTAAAACTCGTGTCCCTGTCCAAACGTCCCTTACTAGGGCTCTTCGTGCCCTTTATATAGGTGAGAACTAGGGTTTACCTTTGCGCTGCTGCTATTATCTGGGGTTCCTTGGAGAAGGTCCTTGCGCCGCTATCCTTAGGATCTTAGCGTATCTGGCCCATCGACTTTCCTTATCTGGAGTGCAATGAATAACCATGTGGCCGCTTGGGCTCTAACTTGAGCGCTGTATCTCTCGCGCCATCATACTTCGTGGGTGCCCTAATTAATCACCTGTCATGCATGCAGCCTTCCTTGGAGATCTTTAACGAGCACGTGGGCATTGCCACGTGCCCCTTTGACTCGATCGTTTATTCTGTGCGGAAGGTGCCGCAGCGCCGCCACCCAACTTTAGGGCGATGTCTTACTTTGGCGACGTCTCTCTATGCGTTGACTTTGACTTTGACTTTTGGTCGATCACCCCGGGACGGTACACAAGCCCCCCAGTCTTAAGCTGATGGCTTGCTTCAGCGAAAAGACTAAGGCCTTGCCCCTGTCGCCCTCACAGCGTTTGACGACGTGTCACTCCCCGACCGGTTGACGTGACATTTCTGCATCGTCGGCGTGACGTACCCTCAAGGACTCTGACGATGCGATATTCTCTGATCAAGAAAGGTGACACTTCAGTCCGCACCTCCATCTTGTGACACATGGCCCAATCGTAAGGCGTTTGCTTTAACGTCCTTTACTGCTTCAACTGTAACGCTTGAATCTTTGAAAACCCCGTACCTTAACTCACTGACTTGACCTCTTTTGCATCTTTCTTGCGCCATTCATCTTCTTCTCAAGAACTCCTTGTTCCACGTTCTTTCCTTGTAAACTTCCCTTCTATTCCGTTGTTGGACCTTTCCTCCTTGGCCTTCAGTTTCTTTGCTGACAGTTGCATACTAAAATGCCTACCAACCCTTCTTTCTCCAGAGTGGGTCACAAGGATCTTTACCCCTGGGCTTCGAGTCAACTCCTTGACGAATGCTCTAGCTTACTCTCCACCAGGGCCCTGAGGGAACACGTGAGGGAAGAGTGTTCCTATGATCGTTGTGCCTTCGCAAAGAGGCATGATGATGACATCGTCGTGCTTCCTTGCACCTTAGGGGAGCCGGTGTGCGGGGATGAGCGGTCCAACAATGGAGTCCCCTTTTTCTATTTTTACCAGGTGGTCTTTAAGCGCGTCGGCGTGCGCCTTCCTTTTTCTAGGTTTGAGAGAGAGCTGCTAACAGAGATGAACACTGCCCCAGCCCAACTGTATCCTAGGATGTGCACCTTCCGTAGACATCTTCCTTCACTTTTTTGAGATGAAGAGACAGAGAAATAACCTCTGGGTGACTCTCAGTAACATTCCTGGTAGGATTCTTTTGACCCCTTTCCAGCAAACCTTCAGAGGGTGGAAAGGCAGGTTCTTCAAGGTGTGCTGTTCCAGCCTTGTGCCTTCTACTCTAGACGGCTTTCCTTTGTATTGGACAAAGGACGCCAGAGCCTTGAAAGCTAAGCCTCTTAAGAAGCTGTCCCCAAGGGATCAGGAGGCTTGCAAGATCCTGGCGGGTGCTGGAGGTTTCGACGTGGCTGCCTTGATAAGCCTAGAGTATAATGCCGAGCTTCTGGAGAAATATATATGTGCGGGAGGCTTTCCTTATGACCTCCCTACTCCTGCTTTCGTTGGATTTCTTGTATGATTTTGTTTCGAAATGCTTTGTTTCATGCTTGTCTCTTACTGTGCTTGACCCTTCTTTTACATAGGTTCGAAGATAAACGATCGTCAGAGGACACTGCTGACTCAGGCTTTGAGATTCGGAGACGGGGCTTCTTCGTCGTATTGCTCAAACTCTGGGGGCCACTGATGAGCGACCTGTTTTGCTTCCTGTGCAAACATTAGAACGTGTACAGGATTATATTTTTATCTTGCAACTGTTATGAACTCTGTCTGTAACCATAACTCTGGTTTTACGTTTTTCTTTATGTTGAATGTTGTCCGATATATTTTTGCATGCTTGCATTCCTTGCTATGCCGCGCGCGTTACTCCCAACATCCCCTTCGTCATGTTTGGCATGAATTCCTTAGATAGCATTTACTCGCCTCCCCGATAGCATTTACTCGCCTCCCCCTTCCTTCCCTTTAGGCTGCAGTGCATGCCCTGCTTCTGATCATTTGACTTATGGCCTTACTTGGCCTTCGTATTTTGTGAGGGATGCTCGTTCGTTTGAGCTTTCTTATTGACATCTTCGCTCCGAGCTTATTGGGAAAGTTGGCGATGTGCTGCTTGTAACGATGTCAGACCGCTTGGTCTTTTATTTTGGCGACGACACAGCCGGCGGTCTCATATGTTGTAGACCGTCATCTTTACGATTGGCGTCTATGCGCACTTCCTGATCACGTCATCGCTCTTGATGGCTCGATCGGTACGCGGGCTGCGATTCTTCTGGTAAAGAATATAAGTTAAACATCGGCGATCTACGTGGCTCCGCGCGCTAATGCCCGGGCCATCTACTGATTTGACACTTCACCAACCCCCTTCTGCAGACTGACACGTGGTCTCATCAACGACCAACGTTTCTTGTCGCTTGCGCTTCTTGTAACGTTCGAAACTATTAAAATTCTCGCTCCACTCCACTGTTCCATTATCTTCTTCTTCATTTTCAAACTCTCGAAACGCCCTGGTGAACTCTTCGACTTCTTCAATCCCCCTTTTACTGCACGCTCTTTCGATCATAAAAAAGGTAACCTTTTGTTTATTCCTACTAATACTTGTCGCATTTCAATCGGTTTGCATCATCCATTAACTGTCTGGAGCATACGTTGTGGGTCGTTCGTTCTCTGTTTTCCTTTTCCTGCGTTTAGGTTTCTTTTCCCCTTTCCGTTCTACGAACCCCCCTGTTCGTGCTTTCCCCTTCTTCGTCTTCCAATCGAGTCACTCTATTTATCAATCCACCGCCTTTCCCCTTTTCACCTTCTTTTCATCTTCGTTGCAGTTCGCTGATGGCTCGTACAGGGGTCACATCAAATCCTCCTGCTTCCTCCCGAAACCCTCCTTCAAAGCCACGCAGGCAACCTTCATCAGGAAATCCCTCCACATCTCGTAACTTACCCAGGGACCCTACCATTCCTTCGAGTCGGGCTCAGAGACCTGGGCCCTCTCGACCCAACCAAACGCCACCAGCCCCTCCACAAACTAGCGTCACCGCGTGCCCCCCTCTGGACTACAAATTGTTGTACTCTTGGGCTCCCCTCGCACTGCTAAATGAGACGTCCTCGATCAACACTGAGACCGACGTTCTCCGTTTGAGAGACGCGACCCGTGTTACTTTTCATAAGGAGCATGATGACAAGGTGATCATTTGTCCTTGTTCCCCTGGGGAGCCTGTCTGTACTGACAGTAATGGTAACAACGGCCACCATTTCTGCTTTATCTATGCGACCATGTTTAAAAAGGTTAAGTTTAGGTTTCCCCTTACCCGCTTTGAGAGGGAGCTTCTGACCGAACTTGATATCGCCCCCGCTCAGCTGCATCCCAATGGTTGGGCGTTTGCTAGGGCATACCAAATCATCTGCGCACATCTAGGCCACCCAGCCTCCGTGGATGTATTCTTGTTTCTGTTTGAGGCTAAAAACCCAGGGGATCGCCTATGGGTGAGCCTTAGCGGGATTGCTGGGAGATCCATTCTTTCAATCTTCCAACAGTCTTACAAGGACTGGAAGGGCAAGTTTGTTCGTGTGTGCTGCAGCGACCAGGACCCTACCCTTCTTGACGGGTTCCCCTTATACTGGGTTAACAAGGGGAAGAAAGAATCCAAGGACAATTTCCGGAAAGCGAGAAGCCCAGAGAAGATGGGGGAGCTTGACAAAGATCTGTGCAACTTCTGGAAAGAGGTCGCCTCTTCCCATACCACCTTGACCACCTCTTCAATTATCAAATTTGAGTTTGCTGAAAGCCAGCTAGACTTTTTGATGAGAATCAAATAAAGGAGGCTTTTATTAATGGAGGAAGAGGACATCCACCCTCACATTTGAAGTTCTTCCTTCTAGTCTTCTCAAAATTAAAAGAAGAAATAAAATAAAGATGAGGCCCAAGCCCAAAGCCCAAGCCCAAGCCCAAGAAGGCCAAAGCCCAAAGAGCCCAAGTCCATCCCATGAGGGGCAAGGCCAAGCTTTGAAATACTCTTGTATAGTTTTAGGAGGTTTGGTTATTAAATAAAGGTGTGTGAAAATGTAAAATAAAGTCACATTGTCCATGTGACTTAGGAGAGTGGTGTAGGTGTAGTTTTTGGGAGGTGTCATAGTAGAAAAAGGTCACACCTCCCATGTGACTTGTTTTTGGTGGGAATTTCAAATGAGTTTATTTGAAATTTCCCACCTATTTTTCAGCACCTTAGGCTATAAATAGAGGTGCTTCCTTTGTAAAATTCAGATTTGAATTTTATCTAAAGAAACTATACTCAAAATTGGAGTGAGCATTTGGAGAGCTTTGAGCTTCTTCTCTAGTCTTATCTTGAAGGACCATGGTTTCCTCAAGTGGCGGCTTCCACACTCATCTAGGAGCATCCATTCTTCTAGTGGCGTGATCATCCAACCATTCCTCCATCTTCATGAGCATTCTCTTCTCCTTCCTTTCTTCTTCTTCAATTTGTTCTTATTGCCTTGAGTTTTGAGTTGTTTTTGTTTCGGTTCCTTTAATTTTCCAGCACCTATTTTCTGTTTAGTTTTTAAATTCTGTTCGGTTCTTTTGTTTTGAAGTTCAATTCTGTTCGGTTTGTTCTTTTCCTTCTCCTTTGTTGATTCAATTTGACAATATTTGGTTCATCCAAATGAGTTTGGGATTTGGTACTTGTTTTGGTGAGTTCTTGATCTTAGAACTATGATCCAACTTCTAAGAAAGTGCCTCTACATTTTCCAGCTCAAGGTGATTCCTCAAAGTGTCAAGAATCTTGTTCTATGTGGCTATTGGAATCACATCACTTTTACATAGGTCTGTCCTCTTTTCTTCTTCGACTTTCCTTCCCGCGTCGGGTCTACTTTATCCTTTATAGAACCCATTGCATTGACTGTACTTATTCTGGGTCGCTTGATCCTTGTATTAATAATTGACTGAACCTGAAACACTGGTCTTCCTGTACAGATACAATGTTGGGGAAAGATCATATGACCAGACTACGCTCCATAGTCAAGTGTCATAAACTCGCGACGGGTTCTCAAACCGTCCCAAATTCTATCATCGAAGCCGCTGTCGCCCGAGGCGAGTCCCCTCCCGTGGGCTCGACCTCCCTTGCTATTCTTCCTCCTTCCGAAAGGAAGAAACTACCACCAAGACGGGCCAAGAGGAAAATTTCCACAATGGTTTCGGATGAGGAGGAAGATGAGAGTACTGAGGACGGGCTCGTCTGCAAAAGGAAAAGGGCGACTACCACTGATCTGCCAGCGATCGAAAGCACGGGCCCAAACTACGTAGAGGATCCCCCTAGCGCCTCTACACCCTTTGAGAGTTGATGGAAGAGGGCCAAGCACAACTTCACAAGAAAGACAAAAGAGCGTCTAGGGCTAAGGGAGGAGCGTCTAGGCCAAAGGGGAGGAGCGTCTAGCTCAAGGTGGAGAGCGTTTAGGCCAATGAAAGGAACGTCTAGGACCAAATTGCTAAGCCCATGGCCAAGCGAATCCATGCAGATTTGTTTATGCTACATGAAGGCCCATTAGGGGTAGCTTAGTATTAGTTGTGGTGTAAATAGCATAAACTTGATTCCGTGAGACTTGACCTAGATTTGCTAAAGATTTGGTCACTTTCTAGAAGGATTCTCCACATGGCCATGTGCTCCATGTGATGTAAATTTGCATTTCATTTTGATTAGCATTAGGGTTGCATTATGGTCCTCTTTAGCCTATAAAAAGAGGAGCCTACACCTTGTATTTTCAAGTTTATTGTGAGTAAAGTTATGCTGCCATTTTGTGCCAAGCTTTGCTTCTCCCTAGAACTCTAGGCTCTAAACTTCACATCCTTCACCTTTCCTTGGGCTGGCCGAACCTCCCAATATTCATACACACCATGCACCTTCAAGATCAACATCACTCTTAGGAGGATCTTGCACACACACATCCATTGCTTCCGCACCATATCTTACATGATTCAAGAAGACCTTCATGAAAATTTGTCATCATTTGGTATCAGAGTGATGTTGATCTTGAAGGTCACGACGAGTAGGTCTTTTTAATCTCATCTCGCCTGCACTCGCTCGCGGCGAGTAGGACTTTTTTAATCTTTTCTTGCCCGAACTCACTCGAGGGTGAGAAGGACTTTTTCTTGTGCCTCAACTTGCCCAGGGGCTACCTTTTCCTATATGCACTGAGGACTTTTAATCTCATCTTGCCTGAACTCACTCGAGGGTGAGGAGGACTTTCTCTGGTGCCTCAACTTGCCCAAGGGCTACCTTTTCCCTGGATGCACTGAGGACTTTTAATCTCATCTTGCCTGAACTCACTCGAGGGTGAGGAGGACTTTCAAACTTGCCTCAATTTGCTTAAGCAAAGAGGTCTTGTAATCTGTTCTTGCCTGAACTCACTCGAGGGTGAGGAGGACTTTCTCTGGTGCCTCAGCTTGCCCAAGGGCTACCTTTTCCCTGGATGCACTGAGGACTTGCAAACTTGCCTCAATTTGCTTAAGCAAAGAGGTCTTGTAATCTGTTTATGGCCTCAACATCGCTCGAGGGCGAGGAGGGCTTATCTGTTCTGTGGCCTCAACATCGCTTGATGGCGAGGAGGGCTTATCTGTTCTTTTACCTCCGATCGCTAGGTGGTGATGAGGGTTTAAAACTTATACTTGTAACTCCAATCGCCGAGTGGCGATGAGGACTTAAAACTTAACTCTTTAAAACTTTGGATTGAATGCATGTGATATGAATCTGCCCCAAATTACACAAGGAAGACAAAGTCTTTTTCTTCGAAAACTTAAAATGACAAACATGCAAACTCAATAACTAGGAAACTTTGATAAATTGGATTTTAACTTATGGTAAACATACATGTTATCTTTCTCTTGACTTTTGATTGATTATCTGGCTGCAACGCCTACTTCTGGCGATGTTTTGTTCTAGTGATACCTTATCTTGGCATCGCTATCTCGGCGACGCCTTGTCTTGGCAGTGCCTTGTTCTGGCGACGCCATCTTGGTCTCCTTCTTTGATCTTTGATTTTACTAAGGCAAACGTATCTTAATATCTTCTCGCCTACACCCCCTTACGGCGAGGAAGGTCTTCTTAAACTCTTCTCGCCTATGCTCGCTCACGGCGGGGAGGACTAAAAAAAAACTTCACGCTTGTTCCTCTGATCGCCATATGGCGATGAGGACTTAAAACATTATGCTTTAGAACCTTGTACTGAATGCATGCGATCTGAATTTGCCTTAAATTAAACAAAGACGTAAAGTTTCTTTCCAAATGATTTAAAAACGATGAGCATGCAAACTTAACAACTGGGAAACTTTAGTAATTTTTTTAAACCTTCTTCATTGGGTGACCTCGTTAAAAAACCCTTTTCAGGGAAAAAGAGTGACCCCTTGAAAAACTATTTTATTGCTACCTACAATGTTTTAATTGTAATAAAACTTGAGATGGGTGGCATTCCAAGTGCGAGGAAACGCCCCTCCTTCCAGTGTTTCTAAGCGGTAAGCGCCGTTTCCGAGTGCTTCGGTTATTCTGAACGGTCCCGTCCACTTGGGCGACAGCTTGTTCTGCATCTCGTACTGGTGGGCCTTCCTCATCACTAGGTCGCCATCTCTGAATCGCCTAGATTTCATCTTGGAGTTGTACTTGCGTTCAACTCTTCTTTTTACTGCTTCGGCCTTTATCCTTGCCTCCTCCCTGACCTCGTCCAACAAATCCAAATTCATTCTCCTTTCGGCGTTCGAGTCTTCTGCCACGAAGTTCTGGAATCTTGGCGAGCTTTCCTGGATTTCGACTGGGATCATCGCATCGCACCCATATACTAAGCTAAACGGGGTTTCGTGGGTTCCCGATTGCTCGGTGGTATGATATGCCCATACTATGCGGGGGACTTCCTCAGCCCAAGACCCCTTCGCTTTCTCCAATCTCCTCTTCAGTCCTCTCAGCAAAACCCGATTGGCCGACTCCACTTGTCCATTCGTTTGTGGGTGCTCCACAGAAGCAAACACTTGTTGCGTCCCAATATCCTCGCACAGCTTCCTCAATAGGTGACTCGCGAACTGGGTCCCATTATCTGATACCAAATGCTTGGGCACCCCGAAACGACACACAATGTTCTTCCATACGAAACTCTGAATCTTGTGTGCGGTGATCTGGGCTACTGGTTCTGCTTCAATCCATTTCGTGAAGTACTCGATCGCTACAACCAAGTACTTCGTTTGCCTGACCGCCAATGGAAAGGGTCCCAGAATATCGATTCCCCACGTATGAAACGGCCAGGGGCTGTAGATTGATTTTAGCTCTTCTGGGGGTGCTTTGTGCCAATCGGCGTGTTGCAGGCATTGTTTGCAACGCTGTGCGTATTCCTTGCAATCTTCCCTCATGGTTGGCCAATAATAGCCCGCACGGAGAGTTCTAGTTGCCAGGGCTCGACCTTCGAGGTGGCTCCCGCAGATCCCCTCATGGAGTTCAGTAATAATTCTTACGCACTTCTCTCCATGCACACATACTAACAGGGGGTGTGTGAATCTGAACCTGTACAGCTCTCCATCGATTAAGGTGAACTTGCTGGAACTTTTCTTTACCTTTCTTGCCTCCGTCGGATCCACTGGGAGGACGCCGTCTGCTATGTACTGCTGGTATGGCGTTATCCATGTGTCCAGTTGGTAGACAGCGCAAACCTGCATTGTCTTCGCTTCTTCTACTGGGTGCGCCCTAACTCTCGGTGCCCTCAACGTTTCCTGAGTTAACGATCGATGACTCCTTGCTATTCCTTCCATCGACTTGCAAACTTGAAGAACCTGGTGGTCTGCTGCGAACGCCCGAGGTGTCTTTAGAGTTTCTTGTATAACAATCCTCTGCCTACCCTCTTTGCCCGAACTGGCGAGCTTGGCAAGCAAGTCAGCTCGGGCATTCTGCTACCTTGGTACGTGCACCACTTCGAACAAGGCAAAAGACCCTCTTAACTCCTGTACATACTCTAAGTAAGCCGCCATCTGTGGATCCTTGGCTTGGAATTCGCCGGTCACCTGTCCGGTGATCAGCAAAGAGTCGCTCTTGGCCATCAGTACCTTTGCCCCCATTTCCTTTGCCAATAGGATACCGACAATCAATGCCTCATATTCCGCCTGATTATTGTTGGCTTTGAAGGCAAACCTCAGGGATTGTTCTATTAACACGCCGTTGGGTCCCTCTAGAATGACTCCAGCTCCACTACCTAGCTGGTTGGACGATCCGTCAACCGAGAGTACCCAACGATCATCACTTCCGGCGCTATGTGTTGTTTCAGCGGATAGCTCGACCACAAAGTCGGCGAAGATTTGCCCCTTAATTGGTCCTCGGGGTTCATACCTGACGTCGAACTCTGACAACTCCACCGCCCATTTTACCATCCTCCCAGCTACATCCGGTTTCTTTAGAACCTTTTGGATGGGCAAGTCAGTCATCACCCATACCGCGAAGCTCTGGAAGTAATGTCGTAGCCTTCTCGCCAAAAACACGATCGCCAGTGCCGCTTTCTCTAAGGCTTGGTACCTCACTTCCGGACCTTGTAACACCTTACTGACAAAATAGATAGGTTTCTGAATTTGATCCTGTTCCTGGACGAGCACCGCACTCAACGCCCTTTCGGTGACGGCGAAGTATAACTTGAGGGGCGTTCCCACTTGGCGTTTGCACAGAACCGGTGGGCTCGCCAAGTACTCCTTGAGTTTCACGAAAGCCTCTTCGCATTCTTTCGTCCAGACAAACCTGTTATTCCTCTTTAAACACTGGAAATACGGGTGGCCCCTCTCCCCACTGGCAGATACGAATCGCGTCAGAGCGGCCATCCGACCTGTAAGCTGTTGTACCTCCTTGACAGTGGCAAGGCTTCTCATTGCCAGGATGGCAGCACACTTATCAGGATTCGCTTCGATTCCTCTTTCGGTTAAGAGAAAACCCAAAAACTTTCCCGCTTCTACGCCGAAAATGCACTTCTCGGGGTTTAGCTTCAGCCTGTACTTGGCTATTATGACGAATAGTTCTTCTAGATCAGCAACGTGCCGATTCTTTTCCGAGGACGTCACGACCATGTCGTCGACATAAGCTTGCACGTTCCTCCCTAGCATAGGCGCGAGTACTTTGTCCATCAGCCTCTGATACGTGGCTCCCGCGTTCTTCATCCCAAAGGGCATCACCCTGTAACAATAGCACGACCTTTCCGTCATGAAGGCATTTTTTTCCTCATCCGTGGGGTGCATCTTGATCTGGTTGTACCCCGAGAAGGCGTCCAGGAAGCTTAACAGCTTGCACCCCGCTGCACTGTCTACCAGGGCATCTATACTGGGCAAAGGGTAGGAATCCTTTGGGCACGCCTTGTTCAGATCTGTGAAATCGACGCACATTCGCCATTTTCCGTTGCTCTTCTTCACCAACACCACGTTTGCGAGCCATTCCGGATACTGTATCTCCTTGATGTGGCCCGCGGCGAGGAGTTTCTGTGTTTCCTCTCTGATAACCTGCCTCCTTTCTTCGTTGAACTTCCTCCTTTGTTGTCGGACTGGCTTGACTCGGGGGTCCATTGCCAAACGATGGGACAAGAAATCAGGATCGATTCCTGGCATATCTGAGGAGGACCATGCAAACGCATCTAGGTGTTTACCTATTACCTTGGCGATCTGGTCTTGCGTCTCGTCATCCAAGGTCTTTCCTAGTTTAAATATTTTCCCGCCGATGTCCTTCTCGAGACAATCCTTGACCGGCTGGGGCCTCCTTTCACTGGCAATGACCGCTTTCGCGATTCCTGACTCCCTGCCGGCCTCCGGGCAGTTCTCTTCTCTCTCCATTTGATCGGCGTTCTCGATATCTGACATCACTGTGTCCCCTTCGGCGACCATTTCGATGGTCGTACCCGCAGATCGCCGGTTTTCCTGTCCAGGCTCCGCTCTGGGGGGTGGCGTTGTGCTCACGTGGCACACTGATCGTTTGTTCTTGAGGCTGTTTGCATAACATCTTTTGGCCTCCTTTTGGTCGGAGCGAATGGTAATGACTGCCCCTTCCATCGAAGGTAGTTTGACCTTCATGTTGTATGCTGACGGAGCGTTTACAACCAGATACCTGATCTTCTCTATTCGCGAGGCCGCCCCATCCGTGAATGTCGTTCTTAACACAATGTACCCCCTGACCTCCACCTGGTCACCAGTGAAACCATATAGGCAGCCCCCATACGGCCTCAGCTGATCTATGGACAGCTGTAACTTTTCGAAGGTCGGCCAAAACATCACATCCGCCGAACTCCCTTTGTCAACCAATGCTCGATGGACCATCCTTCCCGCCGTGACAAATGAGATCACAATGGGATCGTTGTCGTCGGGCACAACGTCCCTGAGGTCTTCTTTGGTGAACGTAATGCCCACATCGGGCGAGTGATCCTCAAAAACCTCTACTGACATTACGGACCTTGCGTACTTCTTACGTTGTGATGCGGTGCATCCACCACCCGAGAATCCACCAGCTATGGTGTGAATGTCGCCGTGAACGAGCACCTCGTGCTGTTGCCCCTCGCCGCTCGCTGGTTGTGAATCTGACGATTGTCCTGTCTGCTTCTCCGCCAGGTAGTCCTTAAGGAAGCCACTTTTTACGAGGTCGTCCAACTGGTAACCCAACGCCAAACAGTTGTTAATGTGATGTCCGAACGCTTCGTGGAATTCGCACCATGATCCCTTGTGAGGTCCCAGCACCTTGTCAGATTTTACCGGCGGTCTCAACCTGTCGGCTATGTTGGGCACCGCGATGAGATCTTTGAGTTACATTACAAAGTTGTGTCTTAGTGGCCTACTTCCTTCCCTTCTCCCTTCTGCTCGCCCCCTGGGTTGGGTTCTCCTTGTCTCATAGGTGCGCTTCTTATCTGGGTTCTTTCTTTCTGTGGTAGCTTCATGAACCCTGACGGGCTGTGTGTGTATCTGCGTCCTTGGTCGCGCAGGTGCAGTAGGCGTGCACTTCTCGTACGTCTTGCCCTCTGAGGCAATGTGCTCCAACGCTTGTCGCCTTACCTCAGCAAAGGTTTTGGGAAGCTTGCAGTTAAGCAACTTACCGAAAGACCCGGGTCGCACCCCCTTCCTGAATGCGTATACAATCATAGGTTCATCAGTGTTACCCACCTTCACCACTTGTGCTCCAAAGCGGCTTATGTATTCCTCCAGGGTTTCACCCTGGAATTGTTTCACGTCGAAAAGGTCGTACGAAACTGGGGTTGGGGCCCTGTTGGCTAAATACTGTTCTCTGAACAGCCGCGAGAGCTGGGTGAAAGACGTGATGTGGCCTTCTGGAAGGATGATGAACCAATCCATAACCATTCCCGTCAAGGTGCTCATGAAAAGCTTGCACCTCATGGCGTCTGAACCGCCTACCAGCAACATCTGTGTGTGGAACGCCGTGAGGTGTGCCTCAGGATCCTCCACCCCTGTGAAGGTCGCTTTGGGACCCGTGAACGTATTGGGGATCGCTGTCTCCATAATTGCCTGTGAAAACGGTGTTGTGAATTCCCTGGGTGGGGATGCAGCCTCAGGCTCGTCTCAGCCACGCCATCCGCGGCGTAATTCCTCATTGGCGTGGTGGAGCTCGTCGTTTCTTGCTTGAGAGGCTGCCAGATCCACCTGCATGCGCTCCTGCTCCACCTTTGAGGCTGCCATTACGTCCTGCATGCGCTCCTGCTCTACCTTTGAGGCCGCCACTGCGTCCTGCAGCCCTTGCACCATACCCATGAGTTGTTGCAAGGTCATCTCTTCACTCCTGGCGCGTGCTGGTCGGGTGGTCATGGCTCTCTGGAGATCCTCTCGACTTATCTGGGTTTCGCAAAATGGAACCGGAAACTTGTGTGGTGGAACCGATGTTTATTTCGGCCCCACGGTGGGCGCTAGATGTTCTAGCCGGTTGACCGGGATCGTCTTTATGCGTGGCTTGTCCTTGCGAGCTAGGGCACCTTCGTCTTGCTCCGTCTGTGAGTACCTGAAAGAAGTGAACAAAGGGGCGCCCTCGCGGCCGTTTTGCACTCCGACGATCAAGTCAGCTAGCAAGAAACACCAAAGTGAGTGGAAACTGTATGATAATCTCAATGACTGAAACTGTGTGGCTAAGACTGTGTTGCCCTAATTGCCTCGTGCTCGCTGTGGGGTGCTGCGAAGACAACTAGGGTTTGTGCTCTGTGTGACTATGAGAATTAGGTTAAAACTCGTGTCCCTGTCCAAACGTCCCTTACTAGGGCTCTTCGTGCCCTTTATATAGGTGAGAACTAGGGTTTACCTTTGCGCTGCTGCTATTATCTGGGGTTCCTTGGAGAAGGTCCTTGCGCCGCAATCCTTAGGATCTTAGCGTATCTGGCCCATCGACTTCCCTTATCTGGAGTGCAATGAATAACCTTGTGGCCGCTTGGGCTCTAACTTGAGCGTTGTATCTCTCGCGCCATCATACTTCGTGGGTGCCCTAATTAATCACGTGTCATGCATGCAGCCTTCCCTAGAGATCTTTAACGAGCACGTGGGCATTGCCACGTGCCCCTTTGACTCGATCGTTTATTCTGTGCGGAAGGTCCCGCAGCGCCGCCACCCAACTTTAGAGCGATGTCTTACTTTGGAGACGTCTCTCTATGCGTTGACTTTGATTTTGACTTTTGGTCTATCACCCGGGACGGTACATCCATTATGAATTATGAAAAATATATCGACACATATTAACGTACGTTTCCGTGTCTAAATATAGTTAAATCCATTCTCCCCGGGCTATAAAATCCCGCACTCGCTCTTTCCTTCCACGCACAATACATCTTCACTTGTTCTTCCTCTTGTGAGAAAACAGAACACAGTGAGAGACAAAACAGGTTTCTCTCTTTTGAGGAAATTCCTTCACCATGGAGGCACCATCTCCAACCAAACCCATTGACCCAACAAAGCCTTCCATCACCACCCTTAGTGTGGAGGGCAGCCAGGGCGAGCCCAGCCCACTCCGAAAAATGTTTGCTGTGGCGTCCATAGCTGCTGGCATACAATTCGGATGGGCTCTTCAGCTCTCTCTGCTCACCCCTTACGTTCAGCTCTTAGGAGTCCCACACGCCGCAGCCTCCTTCATCTGGCTCTGTGGCCCCATCTCCGGACTGGTGGTGCAGCCCATTGTGGGCTACTACAGCGACAGAAGCACTTCTCGCTACGGTCGCAGACGCCCTTTTATTCTTGGAGGTGCAGTGGCTGTGGCCATAGCTGTATTTCTTATCGGTTATGCAGCCGATATAGGATACTCAGCTGGCGACGACATAACCAAGAAAACTCGTCCTCGGGCTGTTGCGGTGTTTGTCATAGGATTTTGGATCCTAGATGTTGCCAACAACATGTTACAAGGACCTTGCCGTGCCTTTCTAGCAGACTTAGCTGCTGGGGGACCAGCGAAAAACGAGAATAGCCAATGGGTTTTTCATGGCCGTGGGCAACGTCTTGGGATACGCAGCAGGGTCTTTCAGTGGTCTGCATAAGATCTTTCCCTTCACGCAGACCAAGGCGTGCGATGTTTTCTGCGCAAACCTCAAAAGCTGTTTCTTTTTCTCGATCTTGTTGCTGCTGTTCTTGTCCACGGTGGCTCTCATTTACGTAAAGGACAAGCCCGTGGCGGCACGGGTGGTGCAAGAGGACGCCCAGCCCTCGTGTTTCTTTTAGCTCTTCGGGGCGTTGAAGGAGCTCAAAAGACCTGATGGAAGAGGCCCAAGCACAAGCCCACATGCAAGCC
Organism: Phaseolus vulgaris; assembly: GCF_051622355.1. Classification (NCBI taxonomy): domain Eukaryota; kingdom Viridiplantae; phylum Streptophyta; class Magnoliopsida; order Fabales; family Fabaceae; genus Phaseolus; species Phaseolus vulgaris. The sequence goes on along the minus strand of NC_143501.1, from coordinate 20,424,743 downwards.
CACCAAAGGGTAGATTTGGGCCAACCATAGAGTTATGGCCAAGAGGATCCAAGAAGACGTTCTTTTACATGTTCAAATGCCATAAACTCTAGTGTAGAGTAGACTTTAATTTCTTGTCAAAATTAGCATATGAACTTTATTTGTAATTTTCTTAGAATTAATTTTGGCACCTAAAACACCAACCTAGGTAAACTTAGAGTTTCTAAAAAAACCTCTAAATTTACCAAGGCCGGTCTAGAAAGCCCATGGAGGGGGTGAGCATAAAAACTAGACACACCCCTCCCCATGTGCTCATTTGGCACCCATGTGCTTCACATTTACATTTCATTTGGCTAGCATTAGGTTTGCATTATGGTCCTCCTTAGCCTATAAAAGGAGGAGCCTACACCTTGTATTTTCAAGTTTAATTGAGTAAGGTTATGCTGCCATTTTTGTGCACAAGCTTTACTTCTCCTAGAAATCTAGGCTCTAAACTTCACTCCTTTCACCTTTCTCCCTTGAGCTGGCCGAACCACTCAAACACCACACTCCTCATGCACCTTCAAAGCCAACACAACTCCTAGGAGGGCTTTGTTTCACTCACCCATTGCTTCCGCATCACTTTTTACTACTTTGATTCAAGAAGAACACATGAAATGCCATCATTTGGTATCATGAGCTTTTGGTTCTTCAAGATGAGTAGCTTGGTCTTTTAATTTCAGTTCTTCTTTATTTCATCTTTGTCATTTCAATTCCTTACTTGTCTTGCTGTTTTTATATTTTAAGTTGTTCTTGGTGTGCTTATGGAAGATCCAACCAAAGCACAATTGTTCAATTGATCTTGAACAAATTCTGTGCAGCTTGTGATAGGATTCCTTACACCATTGTGTGGCTGTTTTTCTTCTAGGAAATTGAGTCCTTATTGCTTTCTTATAATTGCTTCATTTTATGCTTTGAGTCTTTATTTTCTGAATCTATAAATGTTGTGTCAAGTCATGTGAATCCATAATTGTCATCAATTCTTAGTAGTCCTATTTTTTTGGCTTGATTGTTTCTTGTTTTTGGGTCTCTTTATATTGCTTTAATTTGCTGTTATTTTGATCCTTTGGTGCTTTTTATTTTTAGTTTGAGTTCATAATTGTGTCTTAGTTCTTACACAATTTCCATTCTTACATTTCCATTGTGTTAATTTTGGTTATCTTGCTGTTTTCTTCCAGTTTTCCAGAATTCCCCTGTCTCATCTCTCTGTTCTGGGCTGTTTTGTTTAAAATAATATTTCCACCCATAGAAAAATTCTGATTTTCTGGAAAATGCAAGTTTAAAGTGTTATAGAAAAGACAAAAAAAGAATGAGGTCAAAAGAAGCAACAGAAAAAAAATGATAAATCTTACAAAATCAGAGTGCAAATCTTGAGCGCTCCAGCTGGCCTAACTGCACACCAAATTTGCAAAAATTATTAAAACAAAATGGTGCATGCGTTTTAGGTGATTCCAAAGCCAAAATTTAGATAAGATCCTGAATTTTCTTGCATCCAAATTTCAGAAACAAATTTTACAATTACAGCTCAGCATAAATCGGGGAACAAACACGTTTTCTGGCCCACAACATTTTCCAGTGGTGCTGTTTTTTTTTATTTGGTCATCTAATCTAGTGCTTTTCTTTAGGAATTCTTTTTGTGTGCCAACTTTTATTGAGTACCTTTAATTGTTTGCTTTAATTTCTTGACTCTCTTTCTAGTTGTCACAATCTAAATCCTTTTGGTGGTACTGTTTTATTCAATTAAATTTGTTTCTTGCTTTTGTTCTTTGACCTCTAATTTGGGTGCTGGAAATTAATTCTTCTTTGGTGCTTATGTGAATGGGAACTTGATTTGGTTAAGGTTTAGCCCTTTGCTAGGTGCTGGAAATTGGAGGATTAAAGGCCATCATTCTAAGGAGAAGACAAGGTCAAAGCCGAAACAAGCATTCTTGAAATAAACACTACAAACACTTGGAAGATCAACAAGCAAAGACAACAAAGAGGTGCACTAACCAAAAGAGGATCAACAAAGGGAGTTCTCTTATTTCCTTTGCAACTTGGTTTATTGTTAATTACCTTGTTAATTACGTTTTAGACGGTGAGTGTGTCTTCAAGGGCTCAAAGTGTCCAAGAAGCCTCACCTAGGGTCGAATAGTATAGCATTCTTGTTTAGTAATTGTTAATTGTTTGTAATTTGCCTTTTCTTTTGCTTAGTTAGTGACGCTTTGCATGATTATTTTGTTAAGTTTGTGTTAAACCGTCTAGCTTTGTTAATTAGTTAGCATACATTGTTTTCTTGCATTGAAAAAAAAAAAAGTTTTGATTTCTCAACTTAATTGTGTTCTAAGTAGTTTACTAAGAGGAAGTTTTGTGTGAAGACATTGAGGGATAGTTTTTGGCTAAGGCAAAGGCTTGGTATTTAAGTAGTCCTTTGTGACTCACCTCCCTTACCTGGAAAACTACCTTCTTTGACTTTCCTAAGTTTTCTCAAGGTAAAATACTTGTATACACAAAGCTTTAGCCATGTCTTCTTCTTCTCATTCTACAAAGTCTATTGGAAGTGAATTAAAATCTTTAAAAACTCTTTTGAAAGAAGTTTCACAAACTGTGCAATCAATTGCTTATAGACAATTGGAGAGTGAGACTAAACTTAATGTTTTGACTAAAGCAAAGGATGAGAAGTCTCACATTCTAAAAAAATTACCTTCTCATGCATATATCTCTAAAGATCATGATTCTTTTGGGGAGGGAAGCATTAGAGTAAATGATTATTATCAAGCACCCCCTAGAAGACATAGAAGAGATAGAAAAGAACAAGAAAACCCAAGAGGGGTTAGGGTAGACCAACCCCATTTCCATGGAAAAGAAAATATAGAAGCATGCGTAGATTGGGAAATGAGGGTAGAAAAATTGTTTGCTTCCCATAAAGAAAGAAAGGAAAGAAAAACACAAAAGAAGAGAGGGGAAGTCGAAAGGGAAGCTAAAGAAAAAGAAGAAAAAGAAAAGCATGAGAAGACCCTTGAAGAACAAAAGGCGTGGGAGAAGAGTGTTCCTTCCCACAAGGTCATTCAACAAGACCAAAGATTTAAAAATACCTTTGAAAATATGTGTCTTGTTGAACAACCTCAAAGCCTTACCTTTTGTAAAGGAACACTTGCAAGCCTAAGTGAAAAAGAAGAGTCTTTAAAAGAAGCTTGCATAGATAAAAATGAAATAGATTATTTCTCATATGTGCTAGGATATCACCTAGTGAATGTCAAGTTTTTTATAAGCATCTACAAAAACAATTTTTTATGTGAAGTAGTGCCTAAAGAAACTTGTCATGTCTTATTGAGACAACCATTGCAAAGTGTACAAATCCTTATAAACAATGGTTGTCACAACGAGACTATCCTTACACATAAGAGAAAAAGTCTTCATGAAGGAGAACTCATGGGACAAATTAGAGTTGATAAAACTCTAGAGCTTTTAAAAGGAAAACTTTTGTCCCCCATGAGAAAAGAAGTTCAAAGACATTACCTTAGGTACAATTCTTGTTTTCAAACTACGCCCAAGGCAATGTCTCATAAACTCTATACTCCTTCACCTTTTGCAAATGATCCTTGGGAAGATATAAATTTCATATTAAAACTCCCTAGGACAACAAAAGGTTGTGATTCAATCTTCATGGTTATGGATAAACTCTTCTCTAGAGAAGTGATACATCTTCATGGTTTATCTTCAAGCATAGTGTTGAATAGAGTTCCAAATTACGCAAACCATGATTTGAGGATTTCCTTTGGAAAACTTGCAACTAAATTGCACACTTTAAATTCTTATCATCCTCAAACGCATGGTCAAAATATATTTGAAAATCTAGCTCTTTCTACTATGCCCAGAATAATCATGAAGTGCACACACAAATCTAGATGTGAGCAAACATACCATAAAGTAGTTCACAAAACTACTTATATTTCTACTTTTAAAGTTATGTGTGGGTTCAATCATCTTTCTCCTTTTAAGTTGTTACCATCTTCTATAGGATTTATTCCTAAAGAGAAAGTAACCACAAATGAACATTTTAAAATACATAAGATGATTAGAGACCACACACAACCATTAAAAGAGAAACTTTGTCCAAGGTTGCCAAAACCAAAAGAAAAACAAAAAATGGCAACCTAGTAAAATTAATTTGCAAACTAACACCTATGCCTTATTTGATTATTTCTATAGGTGGACGTTTGATCCAGGAGGACAAGCTTTGGCGAAGCAAAAGGTTGCTATCCGAGATCAAGTCTGTAGATCTGAGGATAGATCTTCTCAAGAAGGAGGAGATGATGGACACCATCCAGCCACATCCATTCCCCTAGCCATGAAGAAGAAGAAGCAATGGATTTGAGGACAAATCCTTTTCAAGAGAGAGGGGATGATGGAAGAGGCCCAAGCACAAGCCCACATGCAAGCCCACCAAAGGGTAGATTTGGGCCAACCATAGAGTTATGGCCAAGAGGATCCAAGAAGACGTTCTTTTACATGTTCAAATGCCATAAACTCTAGTGTAGAGTAGACTTTAATTTCTTGTCAAAATTAGCATAGGAACTTTATTTGTAATTTTCTTAGAATTAATTTTGGCACCTAAAACACCAACCTAGGTAAACTTAGAGTTTCTAAAAAAACCTCTAAATTTACCAAGGCCGGTCTAGAAAGCCCATGGAGGGGGTGAGCATAAAAACTAGACACACCCCTCCCCATGTGCTCATTTGTGCACCCATGTGCTTCACATTTACATTTCATTTGGCTAGCATTAGGTTTGCATTATGGTCCTCCTTAGCCTATAAAAGGAGGAGCCTACACCTTGTATTTTCAAGTTTAATTGAGTAAGGTTATGCTGCCATTTTTGTGCACAAGCTTTACTTCTCCTAGAAATCTAGGCTCTAAACTTCACTCCTTTCACCTTTCTCCCTTGAGCTGGCCGAACCACTCAAACACCACACTCCTCATGCACCTTCAAAGCCAACACAACTCCTAGGAGGGCTTTGTTTCACTCACCCATTGCTTCCGCATCACTTTTTACTACTTTGATTCAAGAAGAACACATGAAATGCCATCAAGACCCATGTGGATGCTCATGTTGGTGACAACTGTCAACTGGATCGGGTGGTTCCCCTACTTCCTCTTCGACACCGACTGGATGGGTCGCGAGGTGTACGGCGGAACGGCGGGCGAGGACGCGTACGCGGAGGGGGTGCGCGTGGGGTCGCTGGGACTCATGATAAACGCCGTCGTTTTGGGCTGTAAAAAATAGACACTCACTCACACTTAAATTCTCTCTAAAAGAAACACTCTTCTTTGTAAATCTCTCTATTGTATTTCTTTCTGTGGTGTATCTTACAATTGAGAGAGCATCCTATTTATAGGCTTTAGGAAGCTCTTCTAGAAAAGTCTTCATTATGGCCTTAAAACCCCACTAACAACACAATTAAAATCCCACTCACAACTTTTGACCTTTTACATATCCAAACTCCCATTCTACTCTTTTCTAGTAACTTCTAACTTTAAAACCCACAAATTACATTAAAGTTTATTCAACAAAACTCCCCCATAAACTTAAATGTTTCTACCATCCATCATGCCAATCATCTTCTTGAATTTGTCGAAAAAGACTTTCGGTAGCGGTTTTGTGAAGATATCAGCAACTTGATCTTGACTTGCCACATGCACCAATTCCACACTTCCTTTCTTCACATGATCACGAATAAAATGAAAACGAACGTCAATATGTTTGCTTCTTTCATGGTTCACTGGGTTCTTTGCCAACTCAATTGCTGATTTGTTGTCAACTTGAATCACAGTTGCATCTAGTTGCTTTAGCTCCATCTTACTCAACAAGTTTCTTAGCCATATCGCATGACATACACACCAAGATGCTGCCACATATTCAGCTTCACACGTCGATAACGTCACGATCGGTTGCTTCTTTGAAAGCCAAGAAAATGCTGTGTTGCCCATAAAGAATACATATCCCGATGTACTTTTCCGATCATCTATGTCTCCGCACCAATCGCTGTCAGAGTAACCCACCAACTTGTAATCTTCTGCTTTTGAGTAGAACAATCCGAGTGATACAGTACCTTGGATGTACCGTAGGACTCGCTTCAACGCCTTCCAATGTGAGTAAACCGGTTCCTCCATGAATCGACTTATGATGCCGACACTTAATGAAAGATCCGGCCTTGTGCATGTGAGATAACGAAGGCTTCCTACCAAACTCCGGTATCTACTTGCATCGACACGTTCTCCTCCATCGAACTTTGAGAGTTTTGCACCTGGTTCCATTGGTATTGATACTGGGTTGCAATTTTCCATCTTGTACTTCTTCAAAATCTCCTTTGCATATTTCTCCTGTGATACAAAAATACCTGTCTCTTTTTGTCTAACTTCCAAGCCAAGGAAAAACTTCATCAATCCCAAATCTGTCATCTCAAATTCCCGTCTCATTGTGCCCTTAAACTCTTCTATCATATCATTATTGTTACCCATAAAAATGAGATCATCAACATAAAGAGCAACAAATATCATGTTACCTCCATTGTTCTTTGCGTAAAGAGCATGCTCGTAAGGACATTGCTTGAACCCGTTCTCCTTGAAGTATGTATCGATACGAGTATTCCATGCCCGCGGTGCTTGCTTCAACCCGTAAAGTGCCTTCTTCAATTTTAGCACCTTCTTCTCCTCTCCAATTTTCATGTACCCAGGTGGTTGTTCGATGTAAACTTCTTCTTCAAGCACACCATTCAAGAATGCCGACTTGACATCCATTTGAAATATCGGCCATTTAAATTGAGCCGCTTGGGAAATGAGCAATCGAATTGTCTCCATTCTTACAACGGGAGCAAACACCTCATCGTAGTCAATTCCCTCCTTTTGTTTGTATCCCTTCGCAACGAGTCGCGCCTTGTACCTCTCTATCTCGCCTTGAGCATTCATCTTTTTCTTGAATATCCACTTCACACCAATGGGCTGACTTCCCTCTGGCAATTCTGTTAGCTCCCATGTGTTGTTGCGGTCAATCGCTTTAATCTCCTCATCCATGGCAGTTTGCCACTTCTTGTCTCGCACCACCTCTTCAAAGCTGATATTTTCAGCATCTGCCAAAAGACATACTAGGTGTACCTCATTTGTCGAATCATACAAATCATGCAAACTTCGAATTTTAGGTTGTCGTGGTTCATCTTCATCATCGGTTGTTTCGGAATTTATACTTGTCGGTGATGATTCTCCAACTTCAATCATAACCTCTGAAGAATTGTTCCAATCCCACTCGCTTGCTTCATTTATTTGCACATCACGACTCACCGTCACCTTCTTGCTTATTGGATCAAGTAGCTTGTACCCTTTTGTCTTCTCATCATACCCAATAAAAACATACCTTTTGCTTTTGTCTTCGAGCTTCGTTCTTCGTTGATCTGGTACGTGTGCATAAGCCACACTACCAAACACTTTGAGATGAGAAACTGTTGGCTTTTGTCCGCTCCATGCCTCTTGTGGTGTTTGATCATCTAACTTCACATGTGGACATCGATTTTGCACATAGATGGCGCATTGCACAGCTTCCGCCCAAAATTCCTTTGGCATCTTTTTGCTCTTAAGCATTGATCGAACCATGTCGAGAATGGTCCGATTCTTCCTCTCGGCCACACCATTTTGTTGAGGAGTGTATGGTGCAGTTAGAAATCGCCTTATGCCTTGCTCCTCGCAATACTCCATGAAAGTCGTTGAAGTATACTCGCCACCTCTATCAGATCGTACAGCTTTGATCTGTTTATCAGTTGTCCTCTCCACCATCACCTTGAACTTTTTGAACACCTCAAATGCCTCGGATTTTTCTTTCAGAAAGTAAACCCAAGTTTTCCGTGAGAAATCATCAATGAAGGTAATGAAATACCTTTTACCGCTGAAGGACTCTGGAGTAATTGGTCCACATATGTCGGTATGAATCAATTCGAGAGGTTGCTTAGCCCAATATTGAGCCTTTTTTGGAAACGAGGTTCTCACATGCTTGCTGAGCACACATTCTTCACAAAATTTTCCCTCGTAGTCCATGTTGGGTAGCCCGTGCACCATATTCTTCTTCGCTAACTCTTTTAGTCCACCATGATGTAGGTGACCAAAACGGAGATGCCACAACGATGCCTTATCTTCTATGTTGACTTGCAAACATTTTTCTCGTATGCTTCTCAAATTCAGCTTGTACATCCGATTTCTTACCATCTCAATTCGGGCAACCAAACGCCCTTACTTGTTCTTCAAGTGTAGGAGTCGATCTTTCAAAAATATCGAGTAACCTTTCTCCGTGAGTTGCCCCATACTCAAAATGTTGGTCTTGAGGTCTGGTACGTAATAAACATCTTGGAGTGACCCAATTAAGCCATCCTTTTGTAAGTAGCAAACCGTACCTCGCCCTTTGACCTCCACCTTTGATGCATCTCCAAATGAAACATGACCATCTTCAATCTTTTGCATATCTTTGAATAGGTACTCATGACCGCACATATGGTTGCTTGCTCCAGAGTCGAGGTACCACAGAATGTCATTGTTAATGTTGACTTCATCTTGAGCCATCAAGAGAACACCTTCATTCGTTTCGACTTCCAAGGCTAGGTTGGTTGTTTCTTCTATCTTTATATCAGCACGACAATCTTTTGCAAAATGCCCCACTTTACCACAATTGTAACATTTGTCAGAGTTACAATCCTTCGCATAGTGACCATATTTGTGACATTTGTAGCACTCGATGTTGGAATAATTCGATCGGCCGCCTCTTCCTCTACCACGTCCTCTTCCACGCCAATTTGGTTGGCTCGACTGTTCCTTCTCCTTATAGTACCCTTCATGGTTGCTGCCTTTTCCACCACGACCGTTTCCACGACTTCCACGACCACGCCCTCTATATTGAGAATTTTGATGATAGAGTACCTTTTCGTCTTTGATTGACGCCTTGGTTTGAAGTGCTTGCTCGAGTGTTTCCTTCTTCTTCTTCTTCTTCTTTCGTTGCTCGTGTGCCTCGAGAGAACCGGCGAGCTCGTCGACTGTGAGCGTCGCAAGGTCCTTTGACTCTTCTATCGCGCACACAATACTCTCAAAATTGTTTGTTAATGTTCTCAAAATCTTCTCCACAACTCGTGCATCGGTTAGAGTTTCACCGTTTCGGTTGAGTTGATTCACCACAGCCTGTACAAGCGTGATGTAGTCAGATACACTTTCTGACTCCATCATCTTCATGTTCTCCAACTCGCCACGCAGAGTTTGTAGACGCACTTGCTTAACTCGGTCAGCTCCTTTGAACACCTTCTCCAATATGTCCCATGCTTCCTTTGAAGTGGACGCACCAGCAATCTTCTCAAAAATTGCCTCATCAACAGCTCTATACAACTTGTACAAAGCTGCCTTATCTTTCGATCGCATCTCTTTCAATGCCTTGGTTTGAGCTGCCGTATAACCCGTGGTATTGGTCGGTTTTCAAAACCTTCTTCGACCACCTCCCATGAATCCTGAGAACCGAGAAGAGCTTTCATTTGAATGCTCCAGTTGTCATATCTGGTCGCCTTCGTTAACTGTGGTAGCGGTATTTGACCCGTCACATTCGCCATTGGCTCTTGATACCAAATTGTAAAAAATAGACACTCACTCACACTTAAATTCTCTCTAAAAGAAACACTCTTCTTTGTAAATCTCTCTATTGTATTTCTTTCTGTGGTGTATCTTACAATTGAGAGAGCATCCTATTTATAGGCTTTAGGAAGCTCTTCTAGAAAAGTCTTCATTATGGCCTTAAAACCCCACTAACAACACAATTAAAATCTCACTCACAACTTTTGACCTTTTACATATCCAAACTCCCATTCTACTCTTTTCTAGTAACTTCTAACTTTAAAACCCACAAATTACATTAAAGTTTATCATACATTAAAGTTTATCATAGGATTTTGGATCCTAGATGATGCCAACAACATGTTACAAGGACCTTGCCGTGCCTTTCTAGCAGACTTAGCTGCTGGGGGACCAGCGAAAAACGAGAATAGCCAATGGGTTTTTCTCGTTCTTCATGGCCGTGGGCAACGTCTTGGGATACGCAGCAGGGTCTTTCAGTGGTCTGCATAAGATCTTTCCCTTCACGCAGACCAAGGCGTGCGATGTTTTCTGCGCAAACCTCAAAAGCTGTTTCTTTTTCTCGATCTTGTTGCTGCTGTTCTTGTCCACGGTGGCTCTCATTTACGTAAAGGACAAGCCCGTGGCGGCACGGGCGGTGCAAGAGGACGCCCAGCCCTCGTGTTTCTTTCAGCTCTTCGGGGCGTTGAAGGAGCTCAAAAGACCCATGTGGATGCTCATGTTGGTGACAGCTGTCAACTGGATCGGGTGGTTCCCCTACTTCCTCTTCGACACCGACTGGATGGGTCGCGAGGTGTACGGCGGAACGGCGGGCGAGGACGCGTACGCGGAGGGGGTGCGCGTGGGGTCGCTGGGACTCATGATAAACGCCGTCGTTTTGGGCTTCATGTCGCTGGCGGTTGAACCCTTGGGCCGCATGGTTGGGGGAGTGAAGAGGCTGTGGGGGATCGTGAACTTCATTCTCGCGATTGGCTTCGGAATGACCGTGGTCATAACCAAGATGGCAGAGCACCAGCGCCACTTGAACCCCGCCGCCGTGGGTCACCCCTCCGACGGCGTCAAAATTGGCTCCATGGTTTTCTTCGCGGTTCTCGGAGTTCCCCTTGCGGTAACGTTTTCTCTCTCTTCTCTACGTGTTCTAAACGATTGCGTTTGGTTTACTGAATTTCAGTTACATTTGAAAAATTAGCAAGTTTTAACTTTTCTTTCTAAATTGTTTAAATCATTAACCCATCCCGGTAATTTAATTATTCATTTAATCTTTTTAATGTTTATGTTTTAATCTCTACATCTTAAAAAAATCGTTGTGGTTTTTTTACTAAACATTTAATTACTGGGCATCTGTTTATTTTTCTGTAATATATAGTTCGTATTTATGTTGTAATGTTTTTTATATTTCTTCAAAAAAAATTCTGGACAAGGGTGGTGTTGGACAGTAGTTGGGCCGTACCTAGTTGTCATATGCACATAAATTCTACTACAATATTTTTTAAGGCTATTTTTTTATTTTTATAAGGAATTATAAAATATTCAAACAGATAAACATATAAGGAGTGTTTCTTCTTGGAAATGAGAAAATTGAATGCAAGTTTGTATATCTTTGATAACTAGTTTTGTATAAAGAATCTTGAAAAGTCTAAAAAAGTGGACTCTTTTGACTGGTGGAGTTTTGGTTTGGACTTCTTGTCAGTCTAATATTTTTGGCAGGGATTACCTAATTATGTCAGACACTGTTCATAATAATTCAAATACAGATTGAAAATAAACGTACCCTTTATTCTTTATGTAAGAGTGAAGTGAAGATACATTAAAAACGAGGTTTATTGAAAAAAAACAAAGAAGTATGAGACAAGTTGAACTGAAAAGCTTAAAAATGATCTACTTGCCTTAAACTAATGTTCTACTTTCTATTCATGTGTTCAGATTACTTTCAGTGTTCCTTTTGCTCTTGCATCAATATACTCCAGCGCTTCAGGAGCAGGGCAAGGTATAAATCAATTCACAACTTGTCTCAATTAGATCATTTTATTTATATGAACATTTAATCAAATAATTTGTTCCCATACTTTGGTCCATTGATGTATTCAACTGGGTTTTACTAATCCTTTTTCTTGATTCAGGTTTATCATTGGGAGTTCTCAATCTTGCAATTGTGGTACCACAGGTTAGTCTGATTGAAGCAGAAATATACTTTGAATATAAGTATAAAGTATGAGTATTATTAGTCAATTATTTGACCATGTATACACACATGTGAATGTACAGATTGTGGTGTCTGCACTGAGTGGTCCTTGGGATGCTTTGTTTGGTGGTGGCAACTTGCCGGCTTTCATGGTGGGGGCAGCGGCGGCCGCCTTGAGCGCCATAAGGGCGATTGTCTTGCTGCCAACCCCAAAACCAGCTGATCTCGTGTCCGCATCTAAGAAGGTCGGCAAGACTAAGTGTAAAACACCTTCGAGCTGGGTGGCTAGGGCAAAACAGAGAGGTTTCGCCTTCTATCTCAATTTCTGATACAGATATAAGATTCTGCAATTCTAGGTTGTGCATCCCTGATAGTGAAGAGGAATCTGCAAGGTTGTGGGCAGATGGCAGGAAAGTGGGTTTATTATGCAGAGGTGACGAGAAGGAGGTGGTGAGGGAGTATGGGAGAATGGAAGCACGAGATTCTATGGTCTTCATGGAGTCTAAGCTGGGGGATACGGATACCATCCAATGATAGTCGTCAATCTCAATATCAGAGGTATGGGGGGTAGTATCAAATCAAGATACTTGAGTCATGTAATTGCCTGTGAAGGGGCAGATTTCGTGTGTTTGCAAGAGACAAAATTAAGGGAGATCACTGAGGCAAAATGCTTCTCTGTGTGGGGAAATAACAGAGTCGGCTGGTTACATAATGAAGGGATAAATGGGTGTGGAAGCTTGTTGTCTATGTGGAATGTTGATGCTTTTAGCTATAGTAGCCATAAGATGGGGAAGGGATTCATAGCTGTTTTTGGTATTTACCATAAAACCAATTGTAGTTGCGTTATGGTAAATGTATATGCTGCCTGCACAATTAATGAGAAGAAGATCCTATGGGAGGAATTGTCAAGCGTTAAATCGGCTTCCCAGGAGAAGGTATGGTGCTTGTGCGGGGATTTCAATGCTGTGAGAAGTCGTAGTGAAAGGAAGGGGATAAGGGAAGGATCTACCTACTCAAGCGAGATTGTTGGATTCAATAGTTTCATTGATGCTAACCTCCTTCTGGACCTACCTGTAGTGGGAAAGAGCTATACGTGGTTCAAGCCCCACGGGTCGGCAAAAAGCAGAATAGACAGAGTATTGGTCTCAGAGGAATGGTTTGTAAGATGGCCGATGTGTAAACAATATGTACAGCGAAGGGAAGTCTCTGACCATTGTGTTATAGTGGTGAAGTCTGTGGAGAAGGATTGGGGACCAAAACCGTTTCGTACTATTGACGCGTGGTTCCTGGAAAAGGGGTTCAATGAGATGGTAAAGGAAAAATGGATATCGTACCCAAGGAGGGAGAATGCCATGGTAAATGTGAAGGAGAAGCTGAAGAGTCTGAAGGGCGACCTAAAGATCTGGAACAAGGAAGTTTTTGGGAATTTGTACACACGCAAAAAGGAGATCCTACGAGAAATTGAAGAGATGGACTGTATGGACTGCCTGATTGACCTGAACGTAGGCGATAGGATGAAAAGGGCTGCGTTGGTAAGCCGGTTGAAGGAAAATGATAAAAAGATAGAGTCCCTCACTTGTCAGAAGGCTAGAGCAAGGTGGTTTAAGTACGGGGACTCCTGTACAAGATTCTACCACTCCTCCTTGAGATGGAGAAGACTTAGGAATGAAGTGAAAGGGGTGGTGGTTGGGGGTCAGTGGTGTGAGGAACCCTACACAGTGCGATCCGTAGCCAAGAAGCTCTTTGTTTCTAGATTCACAGCCACGAAAGACTATGGGGTAAGGCTTGATGAGGTTGAGTTTAAGTCTTTATCTCAAAAGGACAGTGAGAGCCTGATTATGGCTTTCTCAGAGGATGAAATCAGAGATGCAGTTTGGCTTTGTGATGGGACGAAGAGCCCTGGGCTAGATGGCTTTAACATGTATTTTGTTAAGGAGAGCTGGGAAGTCATTAAAAATGAGATAGTACAAGCGATATCCCTCTTTCATGGCACAGGGAGTATCCCTAAGGGGTGCAATGCCTCGTTTGTCGCTCTAGTTCCAAAAGTAAGAGACCCGTCTAATCTGGAACAATATAGACCGATTTCCCTGGTGGGTGTAATGTACAAAATCATTTCCAAGGTGCTAGCAGAACGGATGAAGAAAGTATTACCAGGGGTTATTGATGAGTGCCAATCTGCTTTCCTTAAGGATAGAGGGATCCTTGATAGTGTTCTAACAGCAAATGAGGTGCTTGAAGACATTCGGAGGCGACGGATGAGTGGGTTGTGCTTTAAGGTGGACTTTGAAAAAGCATACGATTCCGTCCGATGGGAGTTCCTTTTTGACATGCTCCAGAGACTGGGTTTCCATTGTAAATGGATTATGTGGATCAAAGGATGTCTAGCAAGTGCAACGGTCTCGGTGTTGGTGAATGGAAGCCCGACGGAGGAGTTCTGTCCGTCACGGGGGCTTAGGCAGGGTGACCCCCTTGCTCCCTTTCTCTTTATAGTGGTAGCTGAAGGGCTCGCAGGGTTAGTAAGGCAAGCAGTGAAGGTCAATCTCTACAAAGGCCTCAACATTGGATGGAAAGAGGTAGAGATAAGTATCTTACAGTTTGCTGATGACACGTTGTTTCTATGTCAGGATTCCTTCTCTAATGTGTCTATTCTGAAGGCCATTCTTAGGGGTTTTGAGCTAGCGTCTGGGCTGAAGATAAACTTCCATAAATCCAAGTTGGCAGGTGTAAATATTAGGAAAAGCAATATGGATTGTTATGCGAAGTCACTAAATTGTTCTCAGATGGAGGTACCCTTTATCTACTTGGGCATAGAAGTGGGGGGTAACCCAAGAAAGAAGAAATTCTGGGAGCCGATGTTGAGCAAGCTTAAGTCCAGGCTTAGTGTATGGAAAGGGAGGTTTCTGACCATGGCAGGAAGAGTGTGCTTGATCAAGTCAGTCTTGTCGGCGGTTCCGCTATACTACCTGTCCTTGTTTAAAGCACCGGAGGTAGTATGCAAGAGTATTACTAGTATACAAAGGAGATTTTTGTGGGGTTGGGGGAAGGGAAATAAAAGTATCTCGTGGATTAGTTGGAAGGATGTTTGCAAACAGAAACGGGACGGAGGGTTGGGCATCAGAGACATAAGAAAGTTTAATTATGCGTTGCTGGCAAAGTGGAAATGGAGGATTATTTCTGGTTATGAAGGGAGGTGGAACGAAGTGATAAACTCAAAGTATGGATTGGAAATAAGCGGTGGACATGTACCTGCGAAATTGCAGTCTTGGTGGTGGAAAGATCTGGTGAAGGTGTGTAAAGAAGGAGAAGGTGAAGGGTGGTTCGTAGAACAAGTTGGATGGAACCTAGGCAGAGGTGATAAAGTTAGATTTTGGGAGGATGTGTGGGTAGGTAATTCGGTGTTGATGGCCTTGTATCCAAGGTTGTACTCCCTTTCTTTAAACCAAGGTCAAAAGGTGGGGGAGGTAGGAGTATGGGATGATCTGGAGTGGAGATGGACTCTGAATTGGAGGAGAAGTAGATTTGAATGGGAATCGGGATTGGAATATGATCTTGGAAACCTCATCTCCAGGGTCAGAGTTAGGATGGATGAGGAGGATACTATGCAGTGGAGGAGCGGTAAAGATGGTGTATTCTCGGTAAGTGCAGCGTATGAGTGCTTGCTAAAGCCTGGAAGGGTTCCAAAGTCAGAGGTGTTTACACTCCTCTGGAAGGTGAAATCTTTTCCTAACGTCGTGCTTATGGCCTGAAGGGTACTGTTAGGGAGAATCCCTACAAGAATGAGTTTGAGAAGTCGGGGGGTTGTCATGAACTCTACCATGTGTGCGCTATGCCAATCTGCGGAGGAGTCCAGCCAACATCTTTTTGTGGATTGTAAACTTGCATGGCAAGTGTGGTCCATGTGTCATAAATGGATAGGCGTTTTTTCTGCTCAACACAATAACATTACGGTACACTTTGAAAGCTTCTATCTGGTAAGTGGAAGCCGAGAACAGAATCTAGTCTGGAAAGGGGTATGGACAGCTGTAATTTGGAGCCTGTGGGAACACAGAAATGCAGTGGTGTTTAGAGAAGGAGTATGTGATGCTGAAGAAGTGATGCAGAAGGCCCAGCTTAAATCGTGGTTATGGCTGAAGCACAAGGGCCACAGGTTTTCCTACTCATTCTCATATTGGATTTTGAATCCTTGGTCCTGTATCTGTAGTTATAAGTAGTGAGGTGTGAAAGTAGGGCCCCTTGAGCTTATAGTGGACTATAAGGACGCGAGGTTCTGTAAGGTGGCGCGAGGAATTGGCTGTTGTTTACAATAATGAGAGCCTGGTCATGGTTCTTAACCCTGGAGTAGCCCAGGAGGGGGGCGAACGTAGCATAAGACGGTGGACTGAAATGAGTATGGAGCTGTTGGGGATTGGTGTGGTCTTTGGGGGAATGTCAATAGGGGTTGGAGCTAGATGTACTGTAGATGGACGAGTTGGTGGTTTCTCCGTTGTACTGGAGATGGTTCAGGAGCTGCTGGTGGGTGTGGCGCTGTGGTCTGTAAACTTAGGATCAAGCTGTAGGCAGATGCTGGTTTCGGGTACTGCTTTTCTGAGTCATGGTATGGTGCAGTCTCAGATTGGCAGTTGCTGGGGTTGCAAGGTGCCAGTGCCATGCAAGGGGTTCACCTTTCTGAGCATCCATGTACTAGGATGACTGTTTTCAGTATGGTGTTGTTAAGAAAGAATCACCCAGTGGTTTGGTGCTAAAGATGTCAAAACTGGTGGTGTAGGAGCTAAGATTTATAATCTTAAGCTGGGACTTTTTAGAAGGAAAGCCAGAGCCGGAAAAACTAAGTCACAAAGAAGAAGCTGTCAGATTTATGTTAATTAACGTTTGCTGTAGTTACTGCAGGTACATTTGTTATCCAAGTGAGGAGTTAGTAAGATGTGGGACAGCTGCTGGAATCAATGGAACTTCCTAGCTCTCTTCTGAATGCAGTTGATGGATGGGGTCGCTCAAATGATGCCCTGGACCCTGTTCTATAGTGTCTATTTTCTGATTGGTTGCAGGAGTGGCGTGGCCATGATGGGCAGATTGTGGCTGATGCAAGCTGCAAATCTAAGGAAGGTGGGGATGGCTGGACGGCGTGAAGGATGTTCTATGAAGCAGTGACGAAGGCCTCAAAGGACCACGTGGAAGAACTTGTAATAGAAGACTACCTAATCCCACTGAACCCTGTTCATCATGCAAAGTTGCAGAAGGAGCAGGAAATGAAGAGAAAGGGAGGTGAAAGTGAAGAAATAGAAGACCAGACATGGGTGCGTGAAGCATGTGTTGATTATAAGGGCAGAGTTCCTCTCCGTGCTGCCACTGGTGCAGGGAAAGCTTCTCTATTTGTGCTTGCAATTGTAATGACTGAAAGGATAATCTTTTTTGGATTATCGAGCAATCTAGGATGGAGAAGTAGTTTGCATGCTTAAGTAGTATATATATAGCTACACCTAGTGGACAATTTTTTCTGCTTTGCTGGACAAATGGTCCCTGGCCCATGCATGCTGCTATGTATCCAAAGCTGAGGAAAACACTGCTTTTATTTCTCTATCTGGGTGTATTGTTTTTTTTTCTGTTTATGGGTTTTTTAGACCTGCTGTTTGTTCGCTTTGTATAAGGGTTGGGACACCCCTGAAGTGTCTCCTTTAATTTATTTAATTCTTTGCTGATAAAAAAAAAAAATGGTTGCAGGGGGCTTTCACTAGTTGATGGAGTTTTTCATGTTTCAGTTTTGTCCTCTGCTTTGTTAGGAAAAAACAAAACCAAAAAGAAAGTAATAAGAAGGAAAAAATTGGAGCTGGTGTGTAATTATGTATTAGACCCACCAAGTGCTGCATTTGTTGTTGTAGCACCCACTGAACATAGTAATAGTAGAGTTTGGTGTGATTGCACATAATTGCGGTGGTGGGAGGACCTTCCTAATATATAAACATGGGTCTCGATTTTTGGACAACTCTAAATGAGTTGCTCCACCATACAACTGTCAACGTGGCAGAACAAATATTATTTTATTCGAATTGTGGGGTTTAGGAAAAATCTGAAATTAAGTGTTTAGAGTGCGGTAGAATGTGAAATTAGGTTTTAAGAAAGGGGCTGAAATTAGGTTTCTTCTTCTCCACCACATCGTCTTCTCCGCAAGCTATTTGTTCCAAGTTTTCCACAACCTTTATGCGCAACAACATTCGTGGTCGTCGTAGGTGCATCTATTTTCAGGGTGGTTTGGCGGTGGTGTCGTCTTCGATATCCTCCTTTCACGGTGGTTGGGCGGCGGTGTCATCTTGGACATCCTGTTTTCACGGTGGTTGGGTGACATTCTCCTCTTGCACATCCTGTTTTGAAAGGTAATACATTTATTTTTTTTCATTTGTTTATTAAGTGAAACCTTGTTGTGTGATTTTTGTTGTTAGGTCATTCCTGTTATTTGTCCTGTGGTGACCCTTGTATGAGCCAAAGTTGATTTTTCGCATAGACTGCTAAGATAAATGTATATTCGTATTTGATGTTGGGTTTACTTTGTGGGTCTTTGTGGGTCTGTATTTCACTATTATTGTAGTATTTGTTTTTCATAGTAGCATGTTAGGATACACAAAGAAAAGGGGTAGTGCTGGAGGGGTCCATTTTACCTTGCACGAAAATAGTTTGGATTGATCGAAAATAGGGCAGTGCTGAAGGGGTTCATTTTAGCTTGCACGAAATTTTTTGGATTGAGCGAAAACGGGGCAATGCTGAAGGGGTCCATTTTAGCTTGCACGAAAATAATTTGGATTGATCGAAAATAGGACAGTGCTAAAAGGGTCCATTTTTTAGCTTGCATGAAAATTTTTGGATTGAGCGAAAACGGGGCAGTGCTGAAGGGGTCCATTTTAGCTTGCACGAAAATAGTTTGGATTGATCGAAAATAGGGCAGTGCTGAAGGGGTCAATTTTAGCTTGCACGAAATTTTTTGGATTGAGCGAAAACGGGGCAGTGTTGAAGGGGTCCATTTTAGCTTGCACGAAAATAATTTGGATTGAGCGAAAATAGGACAATGCTAAAGGGGTCCATTTTAGCTTGCACGAATTTTTTTGAATTGAGCGAAAATAGTCCAGTGCTGAAGGGGTCCATTTTAGCTTACATGAAATTTTTTGGATTGAGCGAAAATAGGTCAGTGCTGAAGGGGGGTCCATTTGCACGAAATTTTTTGGATGGAATGTTGCTTAGGCATAGTATCATGAAATTTTGTCTTCCTCGCTTTGATCGTAGTTGTTTATGTTTTACCCAAATACTTGGTAAAAAAGTTGCCAAATTTTGAACTTTAACTTAATATTGTTAACTTTAAACTTATTTTAGTGTAGCAAAATGCACAAATGTAAATATTTATAACTTTTTTTTACTGAGTCCAACGAACTAAGAACGAAGTCATACTTAACCACGAACGACCATTAAATTAACCTTCCACAGTATGTGGCACCTGCTAATGGATCATTTGGGTTTGAACACGAATAAAATCATTTCTAGGAAAACCTCTCATCATAATTACAAATGATGGAAACTAATTTTAAGTGTAATTAGAAGGTTTGTTGCATCATATGGTACAACAATATTCGTCTTCAATTCTCAGCATTAAAAAGTTCGCACATTGTTCAACTCAATGGAAGTGTATGTAATCCATTATGTTTCTACCGTTATGAATGCTCCTAGGATACACTAAAACATGTAATGAATAACTACACAATTGCAGAACATGCAGCTTCACATGCAACGCACTCTCAACCACCATCATTATGAAGTTCCACGAAAGTTGAACTCCCTCAACACATTTTCTCTTTCTGCATTACGTGCATCAAGGACCCAATTACAAACCATTTCTTGACGGAATGCTTGAAGCTCGTCCTGAAACTAATTTTGAAAATCAATTTTCAGTGCAAAATAAAACTTATAACTTGTACTCTACTAGTGAAGGGAGCAAATACGTACGTTGTTGTATTCAGGCATCGTCTTCCCGTCATAGTCAACATACCATTCCACAGCTCAATATATTTCAAAACCAATACTCAACAATCATAACTACATAAAGAAAAGCACATAAAAATATTTACATATGAATATGCATAAAAATAACAAAAGTTTTCATAAAAATAACCCGTTTGGCTGTATAGGAAGTTTTTGTTTGACTACCTTGATGGGGGGACTATCCACCCCAACCAACACACACTTCACATTTCCAAAATAAATTTGCATTGGTGTGTACAAGAAGTCTAATGTGGGTCACCACATGTTACTACTTGGGTCACCACATACTGCACTCCTCTAAGTTGAGTGAATTTGTCATTAGTGGACACTGCCCTTCACTCATGGACTCTCAAAACCTGATCTAACTCACTTTTTGCCCGCATCATGCCCACCCCAACCAACACGGACTTCAAATTTCCAGAATAAGTTTGCACTGGGTCTGTACAGGAAGTCTAATGTGGGTCACCAGATGTTCCTACTTGGGTCATCACATACTGCAATCCTCTAAGTTGAGTCATTAATTGCTCACTTGACACTGCATTGCACTCATGCCCTCTAAAGACCTGATCTAACACACTTTCTTCCCACGTAATGCCCACCCCAACCAACACGCACTTCACATTTCCATAACAAGTTTGCACTGGGTATGTACAAGAAGTCTAATGCGGGTCACCACATCTTCCTACTTGGGTCACCACATACTGCAATCCTCTAAGTTGAGTGAATTTTTTATCACTGGACGCTACCCTACATTCATGGACTCTCAAAACCTGATATAACACACTTTCTGCCCACATCATGCCCAACCCAACCAACACTAACACGCTATTCACATTTACATAATAAGTTTGCACAGGGACTGTGCAGGAACTATAATGTGGTCACCTCATATTCCTACTAAGATCACCACATACAACAATGCCCTAAGTTGAGTGAATTTGTGATCACTGGACACTGCCTTACACTCATGGACTCTAAAATCTGATCTAACGCATTTTCTGTCAACATCATGCCCACCCAAACCAACACCAACACACACTTCACATTTCCAGAATAAGTTTGCAAAGGGACTGTGCAGGAAGTCTAATGTGGTCACCACATATTCCTACTAGGGTCACCACATACAACAAACCTCTAAATTGAGTGAATTTGTGATCACTGGATACTGCCCTACACTCATGTTGCATACTGTGATTTCGGTATATAGATGGATAAAAACAACTCTACATACATGGATAACAACAGCTCAACAGAAAGGATATGGTGCAAACTATGTTTCTTCATATTTATTGGGTTTATTGAACGGCTATCCAATTGTATATAACCAGGGCCAAAATTACAGGAAAAAAAGTATTGTTGGAAATCATTAACTGTAAAATTGGAAACAAACAGATCTTATTGTAGTATGACATTTTACCCCATGGGCATGTTTGGTTGCACTCTGCTGCCCTGCTTCACAGAAATAACATGTTTTATACATACAGAGATGCAAAGTCACACATTCATATTTTTACAATCATGTTATACAAAATTAAGAGCATCTCATGGTAATTTCTTAAATATAGATTACAAATTCATATTCTCATTCCCTTTTGTCAACCACACTCTGTTTTTCAGCATTTTATAACAATGATTGGTTAAAAAAGTAGCTTAGAACAGTCTATGTCACATCTAAATAACAAACAATTACAATGACACTGGACTCAAGCTTTAAAGCTTATTGTAATGTTTATTTTGCATCAGGATATTGACAGCATGGCGCCAGCTTCCACAGATTTTGGAGTTGCAATCGCTTAATCACTTGGGTTTTTCTGACCCAAGCATGTGACAAGTCCCACTTGTGCTCTTCCTATCAACTTTGCAACCTGCAAAATCAGAATATGAAAAACCAGTCAAGCTTAAAGATACATTGTTAGGATACCATAATCCAAAATCCTTAGATCCTTGCAAGTATTTCAGAATTCTCTTTGCTGCATTGTAGTGTGATTCCTTTGGATCAGATTGATATCTAGCACATAAGCACACAGCAAACATAATATCAAGCATGCTAGCAGTTAAGTATAACAAAGAACCAATTAAACCCCTGTACTTAGATTGATCCACTGATTTTCCTGCACAATCTTGATCCAACTGGCAGCTTGTTGAAATAGGAGTGCTGATTGCTTTGCATTGATCCATATCAAATTTCTTAAGCAACTCCTTGCAGTACTTTGCTTGATTTATGAAGATTCCATCCTTGAGTTGTTTTACTTGTAGTCCAAGGAAGAAATTCATTTCCCCTAACATTGACATCTGAAATTCACTCTTCATTGCAGTAACAAAAGCTTCACACATTTCTTCATTTGTGGCCCCAAAGATGATATCATCCACATACACTTGTACAAGGATAATATCTTCTCTTTTCTTCTTTATGAATAGATTTTTATCAGAATTGCCACGGTTATATCCTTGAGAGAGCAGAAACTCACTGAGTCTCTCATACCATTGCCTGGGTGCTTGTTTTAATCCATATAAAGCCTTTTTAAGCATGTACACATGCTCTGGATTTTTATGATCTTCGAACCCTGGAGGCTGAGATATAAACACCTCTTCATTAATGTAACCATTTAAGAATGCACTATTGACATCCATTTGAAATAGCTTGAACCCTTGTATGCTGGAAAATGCTAGGAGTAATCTAACAGCTTCAAGACGTGCTACTGGTGCATAGGTTTCACCAAAATCAATTCCCTCTTCTTGGTTATAACCTTTAGCAACCAACCTTGCTTTATTTCTAGTGATAGCCCCATGTTCATCCATCTTGTTCCTGTACACCCACTTGGTTCCTATGATATTCATCTCATGCTTTCTTGGAACCAAGGTCCACACTTCATTGTATTCAAACTGGTTCAATTCTTCCTGCATTGCTGTTATCCAATTGCTGTCTTGCAGTGCTTCTTCCAGACTTTTAGGCTCAATCTGTGAAACAAAGGCCACTGTTCTGCAGAAATTATTAAGTGAATTCCTTGTTGAGACTCCTTTCTCAAGTTTACCAATTACATTGTCTAGTGTAAGATCCCTGGGTGTCTTCCATTCCTTAGGCAATCCTGCATTCACAATAGATTCTTTGACAGAATTTTGATTAGTTGCATCAAGCTCACTAGATTGATTCTTTTGCAAAATGGTTCTTAAATCATCCATACCAGGTTCATCCAGAACAGATTTGGGCACAGAAAAATCTGTTTCATCAAATACAACATGTATAGATTCTTCTACTGCAAGTAATCTTTTGTTATACACTCTATAATCATGACCATTTATAACATATCCAATATGTATTCCCTCATCTGATTTATGATCAAATTTCCCCAGATTGTCTTTACCATTATTTAGAACTGATCCTGCCGGCAACTCGAGCGTGGAGGAATCACTTCGTAGTACTCTCTGCCTCGTCTACGCGACTGTGTTATCTGCGAAATCACCCTCAGAACCTTCTCTAGGATCTCCAAACGCGACCTACAAAACACACAGACGGCGCCTCTAGCGGCCGTTTGCACTCCGACGATCAAGTTAGACCACAGAACCATCAATGAGAAAAACTAGTAGTGTGTGTGAAAACTCTTCCTCTTTCTTTTTTTCTATCTCTCTGAATCTCACCCTGATTCCCCTTTATGCCTCTCTCTGTTTCTGGGCCTAACAGAATTCTGTTATGCCCCTCTGGCATGTGTCAGAACCCTGTTATGCTTTTCTGCGACAACGTACCTCCAGAATCAGTAGAGTGTGAGTGTCTGTGCGTGTCCGCGCGTCTCTGCGCTTGACTGCGCTTGTCTGTACCTTTAGCGGTACGGAGTGCACCTTTATCTGGACCGCGCCCTTCTCAGATGATGACACGTGGAGGCATGCAACTCACATCTAACCATACACGTGGCACCACTTGAAGGGCTCTAGCACTTCTCTTTGTGCGCCTAAGTTATTCCCTTGCGGAGTAACTTAGCATATTTCTTCCATCTGGGTAAATAGCATACTCTCAGAAGAACGCCAGGTGTGGCGGGTCTAGGCACACTCACCAAGCGTTGCTCTCTGCGTAAACGGCTTAACCTCCACGGTGTCACGCACGTAATGGGTTGAGGGAGTCACCAATCACTGACCGGTTTACTAGCTCCCTCAGGCCACTCTCGTGTACGATTCCCTGAGATGTGCTCATGCGAGGTCCATGCGTAACGCTCTCGCTGGGAACCTTAGTCCCAGTTTAACTGCGTGTAACACGAGACCCCGATGACTGATCAGTGCTCTATTGCTTCTCGCGTTCTGCCCCCAGGCGTTCATCTGGGAACTGGTCTGTTGGTGGCCACTTGGTTACTGACCACCGGTCACCGTTCTGGGTGATCTGTCCCCTGACTTCTCTGCCGCCTGATCTGTCGGTGGTCACTTGTTTACTGACATCCGATCACGTTCACCCTGGTCTATCTGTCACCTGGTCCACGTGTCACCCTGCGAGTGGTCCACGTGGTTACCTTTTGCTGACGTCATCGACTACCGATGACCGACCGGATCACAAGCCCCCTAGTCTCGAGCTGTGAACTCGTTCTCAGCGAAGAGACTGAGTGGTCGTGCCCTCGGTCCACGTGGCATGTGGGCCACATCTCGTGACACCTCATGCGCGACCCCTTTAACGTTACAACTTCCTCCCCTAATCTTGCGACGCGTGGACGCATCAACGGTCAGCGTGGAGTGTCGCTAGCGCTTCCCTTTATCAAATAGGCGCGCGCCTTCACTGTTTCTTCATCTTCTTCAATCAACTTTTAGACTTTCTGCGAACTCTCTCTCTGCGCTTCCATCCTTCTTCCAGTTTTCTACCTTCAAGACTCTTGCGATCATTCAAAGGTATGGTTTTTCTTCTTCCTTGGTACAATTAGGTTATTTTTACCGATTGCATTCATCTTTCTCGTTATCATGCATTCATCTTCTCTGTTTTCCCTCTCTCGACCCGCGCTAGGGTTTTTCGCGTTCTTGCTCTGATTTCTGCTTCTCCTTCTTCCTCTTTCCACCTGGGCATTTCTTTCTCCTTCCCCTTCTCTGTTTTCACCGAACCATTCATCATTCCCTCTTCTTCCATTCATTCTGACTTTTCGTTTTTCCTCCATTGCAGCTATCTCGCGATGGCTCGCTTGAAACAAACCGCTCGCATTATTGCCTCGTCTTCTGGTGCACCGCCTTCCGCAAGTGCGCCAGCTCCACCACCACCCGTTGCAACCTCCTACCACGACAACGCCAGGGTCTACAACTGGGCCCCCCTGGCGTTGCTTGCCGAAACCTCCACCTTACTGCCCCAGGGCCACCTCACATCCCTGCTGAGCAACAACCCCGATGAGCCTTCTGGCGCCATCGACAGGGAAAACGATTTTAACATCCGAATCTGCATTCCTCCTCGAGGGATGCCCATCTGCGCGGATGATAGGGCCACCAATGGGGTGCCCTTCGTCTTCATCTATTCTGCCGTCTTCAAAAGGTTGAAGCTACACCTGCCCTTCACCTTTTTCGAGAAGGAGCTGATGATGGAGTTGAACGTCGCACCCTGCCAACTCCATCCAAATGCTTGGGCTTTCATCCGGGCCTTTGAAATTCTCTGCAACTACTTCGGGCATAACGCCTCCGTGGACGTGTTCCTCTACTTCTTCGAGGCGAAGAACCTGGGGACAGGTCCTGGGTTAGTTTGAACGGGGTTGCTGGACGGGTGCTCTTGGGCCTGTATTAGCAATCCTTCAAAGATTGGAAAGGCAGGTTCTACATGATATCTGCCACCCCACAAAGTCCAACGTTGCTCGAGGGTTACCCCCTCTACTGGGTTCCTGTGGTTGAGTTCAAGAAACCCCGGGATCTCGAAGCCATGGCCCCCTACGAGCGCGAGCTATGTGGGCTATTCCTGGGGGCCAAGTACAACTCTGCACTCCTCATCAAACATGAGTTCGATGTGTTGGCTCTGAAAAAATACATAGGTAGCTCTTCTTCTTCCACCCCTTAGGATACTTGCATATTCTCATGCATGCTTGCATACATTTTGACTTACTTGCATAACTAGGCCATCTAACTCCTCTTTTTCCTTTCAATGTAGATACCATGTCAGGGAAGGATAGGAGGAAAGCTTTGCTGGAGCTTGCCAAACTTCGGGGGGCCAAAGGGACTGGCTCCTCTTCTTCCACCACCGATCCTATTGCAGCCCCTCATCTCTCGGTTGCGCCAGCTGAAGGCCCCGAGCCAGGAAGGAAAAGAAGGAAGCTGGTGAAGGCCTTTCCTTCATCTGCCGCTGCTGCTGCTGCTCCTGCTCCCTCAACAGAAGAGGAGAGTTATGGCTCTCCTCTTGTGCACCGCAAGAGGAAACTGCCAGGTGGTGGAGGTAGAGGAAGGTTCACCCCCTCCTCCCTCTACTCAACCTGCCCCAGAGCCCACGTGCCTTCCCTCTCCCCGCCAACAGCCATCTCCAGCTCCTCGACCACCATCTTCCTCCCAGCAGGCCAATCTCTTGGTCAATCTGCTCCTCCTGCTGGGGGCGCTTCTGCTCATTCGGGGGGTCTCCCACCACCGCTGCCAATCTCCGCTACTACTGCTGAATGTGGTGGGTCCAGCTCGCGACCAAGCGTCTCTGGGGCTAGCCACGAGAACTTCAGCCGGGTCATCACCTTGGTTCGACAGCTCATCTGCAACCGAGAGCTCGTCAAATGGAGCGGGGATGAGGTGGATATGCACCTGGCTAGGCAGATGGTGCTC
The DNA here is from genome assembly GCF_051622355.1 of Phaseolus vulgaris. NCBI lineage: Eukaryota > Viridiplantae > Streptophyta > Magnoliopsida > Fabales > Fabaceae > Phaseolus > Phaseolus vulgaris. The sequence continues at coordinate 20,398,153 of NC_143501.1, read as the reverse complement.
TCTTTGGAGTTTTCCACCCAGCACCCCAAGCAAATAGCCCTGGAGAAGAGGGTAAAGGAGCTTGAGCATGACAAGGAGTCACTGCAAAGTGACTTCGAAGCTGCTCAAGGGTCCGTAGATCTGATGCGGGGCATGGTGGAAAAAGCTAGGAGGGAGTACCTAGCGCAGGTCCAAGAGACCATCAAGACTGAGATCTTGATGGGGCAAGCCGTCAATTCACTGGACTGCGAGGTGGTGCAACTGCGGGCCGAGGCCTCCTCCCTACGCCAACTGAACTCTCAATTAGTGGGGGAGCTCGAGTCTACCAAGGAAGCGGCTGCTACTGGGGAGAAGAAACTTGAGGAGGTGGTGGGCAAACTGTCTGAAGCCAAGGGCCAATTGGAAGAAGCTGCCTCTTCCATTGCTGCCCTTACCACCGAGAAAAATGCTGCGGAGGCCTCAAAGCAAGAACTAGAGGCTGAGAAAGCCGATCTTATGAACGTGGGTGCTGACGCCCTTACTGACGGATTCGAGCTGGCGCTCGAGCAGATCCGATGCGTTCTCCCAGATTTGGACCTCTCGCAATTCAGCATTTATCACGAAGTGGTAGATGGAAAGCTCACTCCTCCTCCTTGAGCTCTTCTCTTTTTTGTAAATTTATACTTTTGCACAACCTTTTGTACTTGGAATTTGTATAAAACTTGGTGTGAATACATACTCGTTTCAGCTATAAGCTTCTTCTCTTGTACTTTCTTGAGCTTCACCTTTCTTTATGCACACGACTAACTGTTAGCCAACTTAGGTTTAGGGCGATCTTGTACTCTTTGATCTTGGCCCCTACTTTGATCGCGACTAACGACTTCCTTAGGTTTGTCTTTAACAGCTCTTGTGCGCTGCTTTGTACCACTAGCCAATCACTGACGACTCATCAGTCATCGTTCTTCGGTCTTCACTTAGCTTCTCTGTCGCTGCTAAGTGCATAGAGGACTTTGACATCGATCGCTTGAGGTGATGCCTCGTTTTGGGGAAAGAAAAGTGTTTCTCGCTAACCCCTCTTACCTTCCCCAAGGTCATCACCCTTTGGCGGATTGGGTCGTTCATTCCCTGCCTCACTCCTGGGGTGAGAAGGGTTTCAAACTAAGAGCCTTACTGGGCCAATATTGGTGTATGCCAAGTGGGTAAGGACATTTGTCAAAATCTTTCCTTTCCCTCTCTTGGTCTTACTAGCACCCCTGGCTTTTCAAACCCTAGTCGCCTGCACTCACACCTGGGGTGAGGAAGACTTAGATCAGTGCCAGTACTCGCGCCTAGGGCGAGTAAGGCCTAACCGATCACCTGCACTTGCGCCTGGGGCAAGGAGGATTTTAACTTTAATACTTGCGCACACTTGATATGCTGGAAATCTTTTCATTGGGTGGCCTCGTCAAAAACCCTCCTTAGGGAAAAAAGTGCCCCCTTGTCAGTTCAACTGTTTCCACTATATATAGAGCATGTATCTTTAGCGCGAGAATGCAACTACTTTACAACTTAACTGAAGTAAAATTTTAAGTGGGTGGCGTTCCACGTTCTGGGGATTGCTCCTCCCTCCAGAGTTTCTAGCCGATAAGCTTCGTTCTCCAACGTCTCAACCACTCTGTACGGGCCTGTCCACTTTGGAGACAACTTGTTCTCCATCTCATTCTGATGCGCCTTTCTCATCACCAGATCACCTTCCTGGAAGTGCCTGAGCCTCACCTTAGAGTTGTGCCTCCGTTCTACTCTTCTCTTTACGGCTTCAGCACTGACTCTGGCTTCTTCTCGCACTTCGTCCAGTAGGTCGAGATTCACCTTTCGCTCTTCATTGGACTCTTCAGCAATGAAATTCAAGAATTTGGGGGAGCTCTCCTGTATCTCCACGGGAATCATGGCGTCTGTCTCGTAGACAAGGCTGAAGGGTGTCTCATGGGTGCTGGACTGTGGGGTGGTATGATAAGACCATACGATTCTGGGGACCTCCTCTGCCCAGCCTCCTTTAGCCTTGTCTAGTCTTCGCTTCAGCCCCCTGAGCAGTACTCGGTTGGCCGACTCCACCTGCCCATTGGTTTGTGGGTGTTCCACTGAAGCGAAAACCTGCTGTATCTTTAACTCCTCACACATCTTCCTCAGCTGATGACTCGTGAACTGGGTGCCATTGTCGGAGACCAACCTCTTGGGTATTCCGAAGCGACAGACGATGTTCTTCCAGACAAAGTGCTCGACTTTCTGTGCGGTGATGTGTGCGACTGGTTCTGCCACCACCCACTTGGTGAAGTACTCGATGGCCACGATGAGAAACTTCATCTGCCTTATCGCCAGGGGGAAAGGTCCTAGGATGTCGATCCCCTATGTGTGAAATGGCCACGGGCTATGGATGGACCTCAACTCCTCAGGAGGTGCCTTGTGCCAGTCTGCGTGAAGTTGACACTGTTTGCAACGCTGAGCAAACCTCACGCAGTCTTCCTTCAGCTTTGGCCAGTAGTACCCTGCGCGGAGTATCCTACTTGCCAAAGTGCGACCACCTACATGGCTTCCGCACACCCCCTCGTGCAACTCAGACATGAGTCTGGTGCATTGCTCGCCGTGCACGCAGATCTGCACAGGGTGAGAAAATCCAAATCTAAAGAGGTTTCCATCAATTAGAGTAAACTTACTCGAGCTCCTCTTTATCCTTTTTGCCTCTGCCACGTCAAGTGGGAGTACACCATCTTCTAAGTACAACTGGTACGGTGTTATCCACGTGTTGGGTTCCTTCACCGCGCAGACCTCCATCGACTCATCGATCTTCGACGGTCGCACTCTCACCCTCGGCGCTTTCAGCGTTTCTTGAGTCAACGACCGATGACCGATCGTCAGACGCTCCATTGATTTGTACACATGAAGTACCTGGTTGTCTGACACGAACGCTCGCGGTACCTTCAAGGTCTCCTGAATGACGGTCCTCTGCTTCCCCCCCTGCCTGAGCTGGCCAGCTTGGCAAGCAGGTCTGCTCTGGCATTTTGCTCTCTTGGCACGTGCACCAATTCAAACTCGGTGAAGGACGTCTTCAGGAGTTGTACATATTCTAGGTAGGCTGCCATCTTGGGATCTTTTACCTGGAACTCCCCTATAACCTGCCCGGTGACTAGCAAAGAGTTGCTTTTAGCCAGCAGGTTTCTTGCTCCCATTTTTCTTGCTAGCAACATTCTTGCGATCAGGGCTTCATACTCTGCCTGATTGTTGCTAGCCTTGAAGGCTAAGTGGAGGGACTGCTCGATCAGTACCCCGTTTGGGCCTTCCAAAATGACTCCAGCGCCGCTCCACTGCTGATTAGAGGAGTCATCGACCGATAACACCCATCGGAAATCTAAACCTTCTGCAGGTGTCGCGATCGACGACAGCTCGACCACAAAGTCCGCGAACACCTGCCCCTTGATCGGTCCTCGGGGCTCGTACAGAATGTCAAATTCTGACAATTCCACCGCCCACTTGACCATCCTTCCTGCTACGTCAGGTTTCTTCAGCACGTTTTGGATGGGCAGATTCGTCATTACCACCACTGTGAAGCTGTGGAAGTAATGCCTGAGTCTTCTTGCTGAAAATACCACCGCCAGGGCAGCCTTCTCGAGGGCCTGGTACCTTGTTTCAGGGCCTTGCAGCACCTTACTCACGAAGTACACAGGCCTCTGGGCCTGATCTTGCTCTTGCACCAGGACTGAGCTGACTGCTCTCTCCGTCACAACGAAGTATAGACGAAGAAGGATGCTTACCTGAGGTTTACGCAAGACTGGTGGGCTTGCCAGATACTCCTTCAGCTTGATGAAGGCCTCCTCGCACTCCTGTGTCCAAAGGAATCTGCTGTTGCGTTTAAGACATTGGAAGTACGGATGACCTTTCTCCCCTCCAGCAGACATAAACCGGGATAAGGCTGCCAAGCGACCGGTGAGTTGCTGCACCTCCTTCACCGTCGTCGGGCTCCTCATTGCCACGATCGCTGCGCACTTCTCTGGGTTAGCTTTGATTCCCCGCTCTGTTAAGAGGAAACCCAAGAACTTCCCAGCCTCCACGCCAAAAATACACTTCTCAGGGTTGAGCTTCAGCCTGTACTTGGCGATGGTGGTGAATAGTTCCTCCAGATCGACTGCGTGGTGCTTCTTCTCTTGGGACGTGACCACCATGTCATCTACATATGCATGTACGTTCCTTCCCAGCATGGGCGAGAGCACCCTATCCATGAGCCGCTGGTAGGTAGCCCCCGCGTTCTTTAGCCCGAATGGCATGACCTTGTAGCAATAGCAAGACCGTTCAGTCATGAACGCGGTCTTGCATTCATCCATCGGGTGCATTTTGATCTGGTTGTATCCTGAAAACGCATCCAAGAAGCTGAGCAGCTTCCCCCCTGACGCGCTATCCACTAGAGCATCTATACTGGGTAAGGGGTAAGAGTCTTTAGGGCATGCCTTGTTGAGGTCAGTGAAGTCCACACACATCCTCCATTTTCCATTTGACTTCTGCACTAGCACCACGTTCGCTAGCCACTCTGGGTACTGGATCTCCCTGATGTGCCCTGCAGCAAGGAGCTTTTGCGCTTCGTCGTGGATCACCTTCCTCTTTTCCTCATTGAATTTCCTTCGCCTCTGTCACACAGGTCGAACCTTAGGATCCATTGACAGACGATGGCAAAGGAAATCGGGGTCGATTCCTGGCATGTCGGACGCTGACCATGCAAAGGCACCCATGTGCTTCTCGATAACACCGACAATCAGCTTTCGCTCTTCTTCAACGAGAGATCCTCCCAACTTGAACTTTTTCCCCCTTATGTCCACTTCAACCCATCCTTCAGTTGGGTAGGGCCTTCTCTCACTGGCGATGACCGCCCTCGCGATCCCTGACTCGCGAGGAGTGATCGCGCCTTCCTCTTCTTCTTCAACCTGAGCTACCTGGGAGCCCCCCATCGTAGCGTTCTCCATCCTCCGAGCGCCCTGCGTTCCCCTAACCACCGATCGCTCTTCGCGCACACCAGGTGGCGGTGTCGTGGTGACGTGACATACGCTTCTCTTCTCTCATAACAGCGTTTAGCCTCAGCCTGATCCGACTTGATGGTTATTACGGTCCTCTACATCGACGGCAGCTTCAGCTTCATGTGCCTCGTTGATGGTATTGCGCCCAACCTATTGAGTGTTGGCCTCCCCAACAAAATGTTGTACGCAGAAGGGGCGTTCACCACCAAGTACTTTATCCTTTCAGTGCGGGTTGTCGTTCCATCAGTGAACGTTGTCCTCAGCTCAATGTACCCCCGCACCTCTACCTGATCCCCTGCAAAGCCGTAAAAACACCCGGTATACGGCCTTAGTTGATCAGGGGACAACTACAACTTGTTAAACGTCGGCCAGAACATGACGTCTGCCGAGCTTCCTTGATCTACGAGCACTCTGTGCACTCGTCTCCCTGCCATGATGAGGGAAATGACCACAGGGTCGTTATCGTGCGGGACAACGTCTCGTAGGTCAGCTTTCCTGAAGAGAATATCTACTTCAGGGTAATGGCTCTCGTCTATCGAGTCTACCGCCATAACCGATCGAGCGTACCTCCTTCTCTGTGACGCGGTGCATCCCCCACCAGAGAAGCCTCCCGCGATTGTTTGCACTTCCCCGTGCACAGGGACTTCATGCTGCTGTTCTCCAGCCTGGGATCCCGACGCGCGATCACCCTGCGGCTCGCGCAGGTAATCTGCCAGGAATCCGGATTTCACTAACTCTGCCAGTTGGTGTCCCAACGCCAAACAGGAGTGGAGTGTGTGGCCAAAGGCCTGGTGAAACTCACACCACTCATTCTTCTTCCTTCCAAGTACCTTATCTGTCTTCTCCGGTACTCGTAGTCTCGCTGCTACAGCAGGAAGGGCGATGAGATCCGCCAATCCCACCATGAAATTGTATCTTGGGGGTGCATTATTCTCCCTTGCACGCCCCCTGCCCTGGTCCTTGCCTGGTGGATAGGGACGAGGTTTTCCCTGCACCTTCTTCCCCTCCTTGGCCTCATGCACCCTTGCTTGCTGCTGCGGCTTCCCTTGCCCTCCACGCGGTCTTGGTGGTGCAGCACTTTCTCTTTTCTCAGAAACCTCTGTTTCTGCCACTATGTGCGCCACCGCGCGTCGTCGGATCTCTGCAAAGGTGCTGGGATGGCTCCTGATGAGAGACTCGCTGAAGGGACCAGGCAGCACTCCCTTCTTAAACGCGTGCACCAGCATATCCTCATCCTTGCTGGGCAGTCTAACCACTTGTGCTCCAAAGCGGTTGAGGTAGTCCATCAGCGACTCGCCTTGGTACTGTCGCACATCGAACAAATCATATGACACCACTGCGGGTGCTTTGTTAACGATGTACTGCTCAGTGAAAAGCTTTGAAAACTGAGGGAAGGACGTGATATGTCCTTCTGGTAGGCTCACGAACCATTCCATGGCGATTCCGCTTAGTGTGCTCATGAACATTTTGCAGTACACAGCGTCTGAGCCCCCAGACAACATCATCTGGGTGTGGAATGCCGTCAGATGCGCCTCCGGATCTTCTACCCCTGTGAACGATGCCTTCACTCCCACCAGGTTGGGAGGCACCATGGTTCCCATGACTTCAGGGGAGAATGGCATGGGAAAAGCTCTTGGAGGCAACGGTGGCCTTGACAACCTTTCTTCAACCGCACGTTCCTTCTGTGTCTGCATCGTCCTTCTCAGCTCTTCATTGACGCGATTCAGCTAGTCGTTCCTACTCTACGACGCAGCCAACTCCGTCTGCATCCTCTCTTGTTCAGCTCTTGACGCTGCGACGTTGTCCTGCAGCGTGCGCACCATCTCCAGGACCTGCGCCATTGTCACAGCTCCTTCGTCAGCAGATGGCGCAAGTGATGGTTGTCTGTTTCTTGGCATCTTTCCCAGCAAAGAACTTGGCAAAACTTTGGTAAGCTTCAAAAACTGTGGTGTATATGGGACCACGATTCACTCGGGCCCCACGGTGGGCGCCAAATGATCCTGCCGACAACTCGAGCGTGGAGGAATCACTTCATAGTACTCTCTGCCCCGTCTACGCGACTATGTTATCTGCGAAATCACCCTCAGAACCTTCTCTAGGATCTCCAAACGCGACCTGCAAAACACACAGACGGCGCCTCTAGCGGCCGTTTGCACTTCGACGATCAAGTTAGACCACAGAACCACCAATGAGAAAAACTAGTAGTGTGTGTGAAAACTCTTCCTCTTTCTTTTTTTCTATCTCTCTGAATCTCACCCTGATTCCCCTTTATGCCTCTCTCTGTTTCTGGGCCTAACAGAATTCTGTTATGCCCCTCTGGCATGTGTCAGAACCCTGTTATGCTTTTCTGCGACAACGTACCTCCAGAATCAGTAGAGTGTGAGTGTCTGTGCGTGTCCGCGCGTCTCTGCGCTTGACTGCGCTTGTCTGTACCTTTAGCGGTACGGAGTGCACCTTTATCTGGACCGCGCCCTTCTCAGATGATGACACGTGGAGGCATGCAACTCACATCTAACCATACACGTGGCACCACTTGAAGGGCTCTAGCGCTTCTCTTTGTGCGCCTAATTTATTCCCTTGCGGAGTAACTTAGCATATTTCTTCCATCTGGGTAAATAGCATACTCTCAGGAGAACGCCAGGTGTGGCGGGTCTAGGCACACTCACCAAGCGTTGCTCTCTGCGTAAACGGCTTAACCTCCACGGTGTCACGCACGTAATGGGTTGAGGGAGTCACCAATCACTGACCGGTTTACTAGCTCCCTCAGGCCACTCTCGTGTACGATTCCCTGAGATGTGCTCATGCGAGGTCCATGCGTAACGCTCTCGCTGGGAACCTTAGTCCCAGTTTAACTGCGTGTAACACGAGACCCCGATGACTGATCAGTGCTCTATTGCTTCTCGCGTTCTGCCCCCAGGCGTTCATCTGGGAACTGGTCTGTTGGTGGCCACTTGGTTACTGACCACCGATCACCGTTCTGGGTGATTTGTCCCCTGACTTCTCTGCCGCCTGATCTATCGGTGGTCACTTGTTTACTGACAACCGATCACGTTCACCCTGGTCTATCTGTCACCTGGTCCACGTGTCACCCTGCGAGTGGTCCACGTGGTTACCTTCTGCTGACGTCATCAACTACCGATGACCGACCGGATCAAGAACAAAACATTTGCAGCCAAAAACCCTAAGATGACTAATTCTAGGCTTCCTACCTTTATACAATTCATAGGGAGTTTTCTTAAGAATTGGTCTAATCAAAGTTCTTTTAAGCACATAAGAAGCAGTGTATACTGCATCTGCCCAAAAATATTTAGGTAAACCAAATTCATTTAACATGGTCCTAGCTAACTCCTCTAATGACCTATTCTTTCTTTCAACTACACCATTTTGTTGGGGTGTCCTAGGAGCAAAATAACTATGTGTGATCCCATGTTTTTCACAATATCTATCAAATTTTGCATTTTGAAATTCTCCCCCATGATCACTATAAATCTGTTTTATCCTATTTTCATTTTCATTATGCAGAACCTTAGCAAGTTTCTTAAAGGCTTTATATGCATCATTTTTAGAAGCAAGAAACAAAGTCCATGTATATCTTGAAAAGTCATCAACAATCACCAAGGCATAGTAATTTCCAGCTAAGCTAGCAGTTCTAGATGGTCCAAACAAGTCCATATGTAAAACATCCAAGGATTTATTTGTAGAAACCACATCTTTAGATTTAAATGAAGTTCTTATCTGTTTTCCCTTTACACAAGCATCACACAATTTATTATTCTGAAATTTTATGTTTGGTACACCAAAAACTAGTTCCTTAGACTTCAGCTTATTCAAGTGATTTGTGTGAATATGAGCTAGCCTCCTATGCCACAGATATGACTCATCACTTTTAGATAACAAACACTCATTTTCAGAACAGCTCTTTATAATATCTAAGAGATAGATGTTGTTTACCCTTTTTCCAGTGAACAACACCTTACCAGACATTTTATTTGAAATTGTACAAGTGTTGGCTTCGAAATTGACCTTGTATCCCTTGTCACATAGCTGGCTAATGCTTAGAAGACTATGTTTTAGCCCTTCAACATACAGTACATTCTCAATAGTGGTTGAGTCTTTAGTACCAAAATCTCCTCTTCCAAGAATTTTTCCTCTATTGTTGTCCCCATATGTGACATGCCCTTCAGCTTTGAGTTTCGGATTTATGAACTGGGTCACATCACTAGTCATGTGCTTTGAGCAGCCACTGTCCAGGTACCACTGATTTTTCCTGCTGTTTTTCTGCAACAAAACAGATTTAGCATATATGGTACCCCTTTTAGTCTCGGGTCCAACATGATTAATACCTTTCCTTAAGACGCCATTTGGCCAATCCTTTAGGAACAAGGTACCTTCTAGCTTTACATGTTCTAGATATATGACCAGACTTCATACAGTAAAAACATGTTGCAGTATGCATTGCTTTTGAACAATTAAAAGAAGAAAAACCTGTTTTGGAAGGAATGAAAAAACTAGACAGCTTTTTCACATTGCTTTTCATTTCTGAATTATATCCTAGACCATTTTTATTAAAAACAGCATTCTGTGAACCTAATAAAGTTTCAAGATTTTCTCTTCCTTTGGTGAAATTTGAAAGTGTTTTTAACAAATATTCAACCTGTTTTTCCAGCTTCTTACAATTATCACAGGTTTTTATTGATGCATGCAAACAAGTTAATTCAAGGCTAACCAATTCAGTTTTAGCTTTGTGCAGTTCTTCTTCAAGAGCTTTGACCTTAGGTTCAAGTACCCTATTTACTCTATTCAATTTGTTGCAAATTACAGCTAATCTGTTTGCTTCATCATGTGTTTCCTTAAATGCAATTAACAGCTGATCATAATTTTCAGAATCAGTAGAAAAATCACTTACTGAATCAGAGTTATATTCTTCCTCATTCACCATAAAGCACAGATCTACTTCCTCACTTTCGGTTGAGGAATTACTAGATGAGGATACATCATTTTCTTCCCATGAGATGTATGCTCTTTTGCCTTTGCTTCTTTCACTCTTCTTGCTTGCTGATTTTTCTTTGTTTTGATTGTTTGGACAATCAACCTTTATATGACCTGGTTTACCTCATCCAAAACAAGTGTAATTGGAAGAATTCGAATCATTGGGTTTAGAGTACCTCTTTCTTTCTTGAGTTCTGTCACGGTGTTTCTTTCTAAGAAACCTGCTGAATTTTCTGGTGAGCAGACTCAAAGTCTCATCATGTTCAGGATCATCTTCTTCCTCACTTGTATCATGTTCCATGGTAGTTTTCAGGGCAATTCCTTTTGCTTTCTTCTCCATATTTTCTTGTTCTTTCAATCTTTTCAGCTCTATTTCATACTCCTTCAGCTTTCCAAAAAGTGCAATAGTGGACATCTTGGATAAATCTCTGGATTCTGAGATTGCTGTTACCTTAGGCTGCCAGCTCCTATCAAGGCATTTTAGCACCTTTATGTTGAGCTCTTCCTTGTCAAAGACTTTACCATGGCCAGTGAGGTGATTTACAATATGTGTAAATCGTTTCTGCACATCTGCAATACTTTCTTTTGATTGCATTCTGAACAGTTCATATTCTTGAATTAGTGAGTGCTTCCTTGCCCGTTTCACATCATTAGTCCCTTCATGAGTTACCTCTAGTACCTCTCACATCTCCTTAGCTGAGAGACTCTAAAGAACTCATCCATATTCAGTGCAGAGGTGATGATATTCTTGGCTAAGGAGTCATATTGGGCCTTCTTCTTCTCGGTTTCACTCCATTCAGACCAAGGCTTCTTTATTTTTTCTTCTTTGACAACCTGCATAGGTATGAAAGGTCCACTGACCACTGCATCCCAGATTCCCATGTCTATAGATTCCATAAAGATTTTCATCCTGATTTTCCAGAAAGCATAGTTAACACCACCAAACATAGGAGGTCTATTAATAGACGCACCTTCAGCAAAAGGCATTTTAAACTCAAACATCATGCATACACTTGAGCAAAATACAAGCCCTAGCTCTTGATACCAATTGTTAGACTTAAGCAGTGTCTAAGATCAAGAGGGGAGGGGTGAATTGAGCTTATCAAATTTTCGCAAAACAATCTAATTTACTATGTAACAGAGGTGAAAAGAACATATTGATATTAAATGGAACAAATTGTTTTTACAGATGAATCTAACACAATTAAAACATGATCAGCACAGTTTAGATCAACCAGCAGCAATACCAGAACCAAATTGATTAACTTTCACTGTTTATAAAGTTGCAGTTTAAGGTACATAATTAATCAATTTTTACTTAACATAAGCCATCTAGAGTAATGAACCAAATGTCACAGTTTAGTTAAAGGAACCAATTCACCCTTCTTATCCTATTACAGATTCACACAGCAGCTTGATTTATGATTAGAGGATTGATTAACAAGTTAGAACAACAAATCTAACCATGTCCAGAATTAACAGATTTAGTTTCAATATAATAGATTCCTTTCTTGACAGATTATATGAAATTACAGAATTAAGTGCAGGGATAAGAAAAGAATCACACAAGAATTTTTATACTGGTTCACTCATCAAGAGCTACGTCCAGTTCACCTCACTCCAAGGTGTAATCCACTAAAACTGATACAATCAATTACAAACACACAATAGTTCTTGAACCCTTCAAGAACTTCAACTATCAAGGCTGAAAAAACATTATTTCAGCATACCTTGCACTCCAAGAAACCCTATCTAGAGTGACTAACTCTCAAAACCAATACAAGAAGGAATAAGGAAAAGATTACACCTGAAACAATGTTGCAAGAACATAAACCAGTTGTTCTATTTGCTCCAAGACAGTACCAACACCTTCATCCTGCACAAGGTTCTTCAAGAACAAGCTCACATGTATTTCACTTTTGAAAAACCTTTGCAAAACCTTTTCAATTCACTTTCTCACACACAAAATGTTGTATCTCTTGTTAAAACTGTGATTTTTCAGCATCCCTTTACGTGAGAAGAGCATTTTATTTTATAGAGAACAGTTTCTAACCACTTTTAAAAAACAATTACAGAGTAGTTAACAAAACAACAGATTGATTCTAAAAAACAACAGGTTAAAAGATGATAAAGCTACCAGCTCAGCTTAACTGAAATAACAGACTGAGCTGTACCTTTGGTGCCCTAACAAAATTTCGAAAAGCCTTTATCAGAGAAGAAATAAACCGATTGCTTCTCATTAAAACAGATTTATTTTTGTACTGAATCAAACCATTTAAGAAAACTTTAAAAAGCTTTTCCAAAACCGTTTAACCACATCATGAGCTTGATCTTACTACCTTGATTTGGCATCTAGGATGGGTCATGCAGCAAAAGGCAACCTTGAATACACACAACCCTAAAGAATGAGATCATCTAAGACATATAGCAACCTACAAAGCAACCTAGCTAACATCTACATCAAACACACTAAGACTAGGTAGAGATGAGCTTCATCCATCTTCAACATAGACAACATCAAATAGATCCGTTAATCGACTACTTATTTTTAATTAAAGTTGTCAACCAGATTGACAACTTCAATTTAAATAAATGGTGAAGAAACTAGACACTGGATTGACAATTTGATTTAAATTGAAGTTGTCTCTTTGCAACAATTCAATTATTTTTAAATAATTAATATTTTTCTAAATAAAAAATATATATAATAATAATTTAAAATTATTTAAAATTACATCAAGTGAAGAAAAATTTTGTGAAAATTTATATTTTATAGATAAATAATATTAAAAAATTAAAACTAAATTTTTTTTTGACAAAAAAAACAAAATTACCTTAAATCAAGTTGGATTAAAAGTAGGTTGTGCAATAAATATAAAATATTTAGTATTGTTTAAATATTGTTAAAATTAAAAATAATTTTGTTGTTTTAAAAAAAATGAAATTTTGTTTGTGAAGTAGCGTTTATGGTTGATACAATTATAAATAAAAGGGATAGCGTTTAAACAATATTTATAAAATGATAAATAAATACAATTTATACATGATTAGAAAATAGAAATGTAGGAAAAGTTGTCATCTATGAGAAGTTGTGCCACAGGGTGGTCTTCTTTGTTGTCTTCGTGGTCGTCCTTGTGGTTGTTGTTCGAATGGAACGGTAGGAGGGGGCGGAGGTGGAATGACATCGTTAGTGTCTTCGACTTCATTGTCCTCACTTTAATTTTCGGACACCTGTGAAGGCATTGTTGGTCGATAATACTGCATGGATGACATTGGATTGTAGGAGGATTAGGGGGGGGGGTGGGGGTTATGGTAGAGGTTGCAAAGGGATTTGATGGACCAACAAAAAATTGTTGTTGATGTAAATGTTGAGTAGTTAAAAGGTGGTTGATGGAATGCCAATTGGAATGACATGTGAGGTTGATCCCTATATCTGAACAATTGAGTCAGGTGAACATCTGGCGGACAAAAAGATTGTTGTTGAAACGATTCAACAACATGCAATTGTTATCATTGTGACAATTCAATCTTTAGTTATCATTGCTTCAGAACATGGAATGGTTTCATGTAAACCGTAGTTGGATGTACGATAGATGCTATATTGGCAGAGGGGGTTTAAAAGAAAGTTTTGTGAATGGGGTTGAAGAGATCGTCATTAAAGCTTGTCAACAACAGTCTTATTTGAATGAAAGGAAGCTTAGATGTCCATGCAATAAATGTCAATGTACAAAGATTTTTCCAATTAAAATGGTCAAGGTTCACCTCTATAAAAACAATTTCATGTCTGATTATTATGTTTGGATTGATCATGGTGAACAAGTGCCACATGTTAATGACAATCATGTTGATGTTTCAAGTAGTGATGTACATGTGGATGAAAGTGAACAATTTGTAGCAATGTAAGACATGGTGTATGATGCTCTTGGGCTACATGAAGCATTTGAACCATCTAATTTTAATAACAGAGAGGAGCCTCCCAATGAAGAAGCTAAAAGATTTTATGATCTGTTGTTAGAGGATAATGAGCCATTGTTTGAAGGGGTTGTAGATTCCAAATTACCAATGTGTGTGAAACTGTTAGCTTGCAAGTCTAATTGGAATGTTCCTAACCAATGCTTAGATTTTATCACAACAATGTTGTTGGAGGCTACACCCATAAAAAAGGGTTTGCCAAAAAGTTATTACGATGCTAGGAGGTTAGTGTCAATGTTGGGGTTGAAGGCTAAGAGGATAGATTGTTGTGTAAGAGGTTGTATACTTTTCTTATGACAATGGATATGAGAAAAATGATGGAGGAATTCACCTGACTTTCGTGCCAAGTGTATTCAAGCCCAAAAAAACCGAACATCTGACACGGGTGGTTCTTTGCACACAAGTGGCTCCATTAGTACACATGAGCATGCCATTCACATGGTATGTATTCACAAAACATATAAGTTGCATTGGACTTTGTTTGTAATTGGTTTTGAATTATGTTTAATGATTACATATTATTCTATTATACAATGTTTGAATGTTAGATATTTAATAATATTACATTGGATTATATTCAATTTAAGAAGTTGGATGATATTATTTTGCATAAGAATAATATTTTTTTTTTTGTTTATAGGCAAAAGAGTTGGGTCGTCCTGCATATATTGATGAGGTATTTATGCAGACTCATACAAAAAAGTAATGGTGAATTTGTTGATGGAAGATCGAGACGGACACACGTGATTTACAATTTGTTGTTGTTTTCCTTTATTTTAGTTATATATATATTGTACATATGAAATTATTTTTGTGTATCAATAATATGAAGAATTTCATAGTAGATTTACCCAAGTCAGATTAGAGGTTGCATCTTCTAGGTCACAATCTGGATCATCCCCCACAGATTTTGCTGAGGAAGACAAAATTAGAATTGAAAGTTGGCTTCTTGTTGTACGTGGCAAGAAGAAAGGTCGAATATATGAGGTTGAGACCTGGCTCATAACTTTAAATTTGGTCATACTCTCACCTATAATCAACCTTCGAATTCCTCTAAGGATTCACCAAGTTTTTTGTTGCTAGAGGAATATGTCTGAAATTATAAGGAACACAATGATAAACTCAATGAGCACGTAAAATCATTGGTTAGTATCATTCTCCTTTCCTTCCTCCCGATGCACGAAGTGCCATTGAACAACAATCTAAACAAGTATTTGTTGAATATGGTTGCTGCCCCTTCAAGACATGTGTTTGATGAAGCTTTGTGTATAAATTTCATTTGTATTTGCTTTTTCTTTAAGAATGTCTTAGGTATAGTTTAGAGGTTGTTTAGAGTAGGCTTTTTGCTAGGTAACTCACCTCTTAACCCCTGACCATGTGAGAAGAGTAAGCACAAGTTTTTGAAACTGTTTTACACATGTTTTTTGCAAAAATATCCTTACTGCATAAAAAATGAATTTGTTCTTTTCTAAATGAATAGATTCTTTTCTTAAGCTGATGCTTTGATTAAGTGTTTTTCAAAATCATGGTTTGTGCATCAAGTATTTTGACTACGTCTTCATTCCTTCAAAACGACTGTGTTTTACTTGTTAAGAAGTTTCTTTTATCGTTTTGAAAATAAATCTGTTCATCTGTAAATGAATAGATTCTTTTTAGTCTGGTGTCAAGTTTACCTTAAATGCCCTTTTATGTTTTTATCCTTACACCAGTATGTTTGACTGAGTCTCCTTCACATAACAGATTGTCTAACTGCTTTTGAAAATAAATCTGTTTATTTTATTTTCAATCTGTTCTTTTTATAACAGCTTTAACTATTTTTTGAAATTCTGTTATAAGTTGTTTTTCTATAAAAAGAAAACTTGTTCCTGCGTTTAAAGGTGAATCATACAATTGAGAAAACAAGTTTTACAACAGAGAATTAAGAATTTACAGAGAACTAGCATGTGTTCTTGAAAGATTTTACAAATCAAAAGTGTGTTTGTTCTTGGTTGGCTCTAAGGCTTGATTAGAGGTGCTGCTACTGTGTGAGCAATCTGTTCTACTGGTCTAAGGTAGATTTATGCATCCTCTATCAGGTGTATTCGTTTCATATTTCAAATTCTTGTAAAAGTGTGATTGTAAACTCTTCTTGATAGGGTTTCTTGAAGAGTGTGTGTGCTGAAATAGTGTTTTTCAGCAAGTTTGCCAAGTTTCTTGTAGGGTTCAAGAACAATGGTTGTGTAAGGGTGTTTGGTACGGTTTGTTTAGTGGATTTCACCTTGGATAAGGTGAGACTGGATGTAGCTCATTTGAGTGAACCAGTATAACTGTTGTGTGTTCATTTCTCCTCATCCCTGCACTCGGTTTCTTGCTTATCTGTCAATCTGTCTAAAATTGAATATGTTCAATCATAAATAAATCTATTCTTTCTGGGCTTGCTCATACTGTTCTTATTTTCTGGAAAATCAGTTTGGCTCTGTTAAGAACATATATGAACTGTTAATTACAATTGGAACAATTTGTTTGTGTTAGGTTACCCAATTGATTGACAAGCTAATAATTGAACCTTTATCACTTGCTTAAAAATTGAAGGTCACTGTTTTTGCTGTTCACAATTTTCTCTTTAAAATCAGTGTGTGTGGCTTGCAAATATGATATAAACGTTTTTAAACATAAACAGTGACAAAATAAATTTGTTCATTGCCAAATAAATCGATTTATTTTTTGTGTACTGTGATAAAATATGATTCTGCGCGAAACTTTAAAAGGTCAATTCTCCCCCCCCCCCCCTCTTGATCTTTGACACTATCACAACAATTGGTATCAAAGCTAGGACTTGTATTTTAATCAAGTTTGTTTGCAATAATGTCTGAGTTTAAAGTGGTTTTTGCTGAGGGATCTTCTGTCAATAGACCACCTATGTTTAATGGAATGAATTATGCTTTTTGGAAAATTAGAATGAAAATTTTCATGGAATCTATTGATGCGTTAATTTGGGAAGCTGTGGTCCATGGACCCTATGTGCCAAAGCAGGTTGTCAAGGATGAAGAAGTGATAAAGCCAAGATCTGAATGGAATGAGGTTGAAAGGAAGAAGGCTCAATATGATCTTGTGGCCAAGAACATCATAACCTCCTCAATAACAATGGATGAGTTCTTAAGGATATCCCAATGCAGTTCAGCTAAGGAGATGTGGGAAGTCTTGGAAGTCACTCATGAGGGTACTGAAGATGTGAAGAGATCAAGAAAACATTCTATCATCCAAGAATATGAATTGTTTGGAATGCAACCCGAGGAGAGCATTGTTGATGAGCAGAAAAGGTTCACTCATATTGTGAATCACCTCACTGGTTTGGGAAAGGAATTTGACAGAGAGGAACTCAACATAAAAGTGCTGAAGTGCCTTGACAGAAGCTGGCAACCCAAGGTGACTGCCATATCAGAAAGCTGTGATCTATCAAAGTTGTCAACTGCTGCACTCTTTGGGAAATTAATGGAGCATGAGCTGAAGCTCAAGAGACTCAAAGAGCAGGAAGGTTGAAAGGAGCAAAGGGAGAAAAGCTTACATTTCGTGGGAAGAGAATGAAGTATCTTTAACCAGCAGCTCTTCAACTGAGAGTGAGGAAAACAATCTATGCTTCATGGTGAAAGATGAAGGGTCAATCTCTGATTCAGTAAGTGAATTCTCTATGGAATCTGATAACTATGATCAATTTCTTGCTGCTTTCAAAGAAACACATGATGAAGCAAATAGGCTACCTGTAATATGCAGTAAGTTGCAAAAGGTAAATAATGTGCTTGCACCTAAAGTAAAAACACTTGAGGAAGAACTGCATAAGGCCAAAACAGATTTGGTAAGCCTTGAACTAACATGCTTGCATGCCTCTATTAAAACCTGTGAAAACTGCAAAAAATTGGAAAAACAAGTGGATTATTTGCTAAAAACCCTTTCCAATTTCACTAAGGGAAGACAAAATCTTGAGTCTCTCCTTGGTTCACAGAATGCTGTTTTCAACAAGAATGGTATTGGTTATAACCCTGGAAATGTAACCAATGTAAAAAAGCTTTCAAGTTTTTTTGTTCCAGCAAAATCAGGTTTTTCAGCTTTTAACAGTGGCAAAAAGGCATCTCATGTAACCTATTTTTACTGCATGAAATCTGGTCATACCTCTAGGTCATGCATTGCTAGAAAGCATCTTGTTCCTAAGAACTTAGCAAAATCGCTACCAAAGGGAAGGTTTTAATCTGTGCTGGACCCTATACTGAAAAGGGTACCATTTGTATCATCTTTGTTCTGTTTTGCAGAAGGGCAGCAAGAAAAATCAATGGTACTTGGACAGTGGCTGTTCCAAACATATGATTGGAGATCTTACAAAATTCACTAGCTTGAAGCTCAAGGCTAAGGGACATGTAACCTATGGTGATAATAACCGTGGTAGAATTCTAGGCAGAGGCACTGTTGGAACAGGGAATTCAACCACTATTGAGAATGTGCTTTATGTAGAAGGACTCAAGCATAGCCTTCTTAGTATCAGTCAACTTTGTGACAAAGGATACAAGGTGAACTTCAAGTCAAAGGGCTGCACAATCTCAAGTGACTCCTCTAGTAAGGTGTTGTTTACTGGTAAGAGAGTGAATAACATATACCTTTTGGATATCATGGAAACTAACTCTTCAAATGACTGTTTACTATCTAGAAGTGATGAGTCTTGGCTGTGGCACAGGAGGTTAGCTCACATACACACTAATCACTTAAATAAATTGAAATCTAAAGATCTTGTTTCTGGTTTACCTAACATTAAATTTCAGGATAACAGGCTCTATGATGCTTGTGTGAAAGGTAAACAAATCAGATCCTCTTTCAATTCAAAGGACATTGTTTCCACTAAAAATCCATTGGATGTATTGCATATGGACTTGTTTGGACCCTCTAGAGTTGCTAGCTTGGCTGGAAATTTGTATGCTTTAGTTGTTGTGGATGACTACTCTAGATTTACATGGACTCTGTTTCTTGCACATAAAAAAGATGCTCACAATGATTTTAAGAAATTAGCAAAGGTTCTGCAGAATGAAAATGGTTGCTGTATAAAATCAATTCGAAGTGATCATAGGGGAGAGTTTCAGAATGCTAGATTTGAGAGGTTCTGTGAGAAACATGGGACATCACAAAACGGGGTAGTTGTAAGGAAAAACAGATCATTAGAGGAACTAGCTAGAACTATGTTAAATGAATCTAAGCTTCTTAAGTATTTTTGGGCAGATGCAGTCTATAGTGCAGCTTATGTGTTAAAGAGAACCTTAATTAGACCCATCCTTAAGAAAACTCCATATGAATTGTATAAGGGCAGGAAACCTAGTGTGAGCCACCTTAGAGTGTTTGGGTGTAAATGCTTTGTATTAAATAATGGCAAAGAGAATTTAGGTAAGTTTGATGCTAAATCTGATGAAGGTGTGCACATTGGTTATGCTTTGAATGGTCATGCATATAGAGTCTTCAATAAAAGATTGCTCATAGTAGAAGAATCAATGCATGTTGTATTTGATGAAACTGATCATAGCATATATAAAACTGTTGCTGATGACCTTGACTGTGATGAATTTAAATTTGTTTTAAATCAAAATGAATCAATTCATATTGATATTGCTGACTCACATGCTATGCAAGAACCTATTGTGTCTGCAGGTTTGCCAAAAGAATGGAAAACCCCAAGAGACCTAACCCTTGATAATGTCATTGAGAACATTGAGAAGGGAGTATCAACTAGGAAATCCTTGAATAATTTTTGTGAAACAATGGCCTTTGTATCTCAAGTGGAACCCAAAAATCTGAATGAAGCCCTCAAGGACAGTAACTGGATTTTTGGCCATGCAAGAGAAACTTAATCAATTTTCTTTGAATGAGGTATGGACTCTTGTTCCTAGAATACCTGAGATGAATATCATTGGAACAAAATGGGTATTTAGAAACAAGATGGATGAGCATGGGGTGATTACCAGAAATAAGGCTAGGCTAGTGGCTAAAGGGTATAATCAAGAAGAAGGAATAGACTATGATGAGACATATGCACCAGTGGCTCGGCTAGAAGCTGTTAGATTGCTACTTGCCTTCTCCTACATCAAAGGGTTCAAGCTATTCCAAATGGATGTGAAGAGTGCCTTCTTGAATGGTTATATAAATGAAGAGGTATTTGTTTCACAGCCACCAGGTTTTGAAGACCATCAACATCCAGGACACGTGTTCAAACTCAAAAATACTCTCTATGGGCTCAAGCAAGCTCCTAGGCAATGGTATGAGAGGCTAAGTGATTTCCTCACCTCACAAGGCTATGACAGAGGCACATCAGATAAGACCTTGTTCATTAAGAAGAAAGGAGATGACACAATTCTAGTACAAGTATATATGGATGACATCATTTTTGGATCAAACAATGGAGAATTGTGTGAAACTTTTGTGGAAATCATGAAGAGTGAGTGTGAAATGTCAATGATGGGTGAATTGAACTATTTTCTAGGCTTGCAGGTCAAACAACTCAAGGATGGCATTTTCTTAAATCAAGCCAAGTATTGCAAGGATCTGCTGAGAAAATTTGAAATGGACAAATGCAAACCAATCAGCACACCCTTCTCAACTAGCTGTCACTTGGATCATGATGAAGCTGGAATTCCTGTTGATGAAACTAAATACAGAGGACTCATAGTTTCTCTACTATATCTCACTGCCAGCAGGCCTGCCATAATGTTTGTAGTTTGCATGTGTGCTCGGTTTCAATCTGCTCCTAAAGAATCAGACTTCAATGCTGACAAAAGGATTCTGAAATATTTGCAAGGAATTAAAGGAGTTGGCTTGTGGTATCCAGGTAACATTTCATTGAGTTTAATTGGATATTCTGATTCAGACTTTGCAGGTTGCAAAATTGATAGGAAGAGCACCAGTGGTACCTGTCACTTGCTTGGATCAAGCTTGATCTCATGGCAATGCAAAAAACAGGCATGTGTTGCTCTCTCCACTGCTGAAGCAGAGTACATTGCAGCAGGGAGTTGCTGTGCTCAAACCATATGGCTAAGACAACAATTGAATGACTTTGATATCTTACTTAACCATATACCTCTGCTGTGTGATAACACAAGTGCCATCAACTTAACCAAAAATCCTGTTATGCATTCAAGAACCAAACACATTGAAATTAGGCATCACTTCCTAAGGGAACACATATCAAATGGAACACGTGAGATTAAGTTCATTGGTACAGATTTACAACTTGCAGATTTGTTCACAAAACCATTGGCTAAAGATAGGTTTAATTTTCTGCTTAATGAATTGGGAATTATAAATGTCAATTGTGCCTTGCAGTGAAAAATTAAATATGTTTATTTGCAATTAAATGTGTTTATTTTTGGTACTGATATGCTTTGATGACTAGGAAAGAGAAAGTGATCTTTGACTGATTGACTGACTTAGTGGGCATTAACCACTGTACCTTTGATGGTTTTGGTCATGGTTATGTAACCGATTTGATGCATTGGCTGCTCAATGAAGGTATGATATGTGTGCATCGTGACCCTAAATATTTGTTGCATATTTTCAAAGACTCTCTGCACAATTTTAGAGCACAAAATCTTCGTGCATATCCATTCATAACTGCTCCATCTCACTCATTCATTTTGCAATATAAATCTGTGTAGAAATCTGCTACCCACATTGGTTGCCCATATTCGTTGCTCACTATTCAAAACACAAGAAAAATTCTGGTTCAACCCTGGCTTCCTCTTCAAGACAGAAAAAGAAAAACCAGAACAGGCAAAACACCGTTCAAGGGGTTCTAGAAATTTGGTTCGTTGGAGATGAAGAGGGTATCAATGCCTACATTCATGAGATGAGCAGAAAACAGATTAACTTACCCAAGGTGTTGGATTTCAACTGGCTGAAATCTGAAAAATTGGCTGAAACAAGGTCTGCACTGAAGCATCAGAAACTGAAAAAGCTGCTGGAATTAACTGGTAATGTTTATCCTGACTTGGTCAAGGTGTTTTACCCAAATCTAACCCTGGATGGAAAGAACATTGTATCCTATGTGAAAGGGATCAAAATGAAGATCACCAGTGAAGTCTGGAATTCAGTGGATGGAATTAAATTCTCTGGTCTAAAGGTTGGAAAAGGAAACACAAGTGGGATTCAGGAGTTCAACAAACTTCAATATTACAGAAGCTGTATGAGGAACCCTGCCCTGAGCATAAGCAGATTCCATGCAGGTAATCTGAACCTAACTCCACGCCTTGCTGCCTACATCATTGCATGGCAGCTCATCCCAAGAGGTACAAATCATGTTGTTCTACATGAAGAGGATTTAATCCTTTTATACTGCATCTTGAATCTGACCAAGGTGAACTGGGTATATATCATCAATGAACATATGCTGAAATCCAAAAGATTAACTAACTATCGCTTTCCTTATGCTATACTTGTTTCAAAATTGATTGACTACTTTGGCATTGACACTTCTAATGAGAGAAATGAAACCATCAAAGCTGTAAGTGAGATTGATAACTCAACTCTGACAAAAATGGGGTTTCATAAAGTGGAGGACAGCTCGGTAATTCTCAAAGGCAAGGATCCTCAAGAAGAACATGGAGCCTCAAACCTCAACAATGAAGATGGAGATGAGGCTGTTCCCATGGAGGATGACACGGTTTAAGCTGTAGAACATTCATGTTATGTTATCCATCACTCCTACGGGCAAAAGCCATCTACAGATCATGCTGGAAGTCAAAGGATCAGTTCTCCATCTGTAGAAATCAGAGAAGATTCACCAGCTCCACAATCTGTGCATGGAGAAGCTACTGCAACTCATCAGAATGCTATTGTTGCCTATCAAACCCCAGAGTACAAAGGTGAACCATTATTCATGTTTGAAAGGCAAGTTCTGTATCGCCTTGATGCCATGATAGCAAAACAGAGAGCATATTTTGAGACAACTCAAGCAAGGTTTCAACACCTTGATGATCAAATTGAAGGAGTTCAGTTGCAGCTTGCAGAGTTATATTACAAAGATTAGGAGTATCTTGCTTTTCATGCTTTCCTTTCATCAGTTTATATTTCTGTAATGTTGAACAATTTCTATTTTCCAGACTAGTTATGTTATCTTTCTCTATGCTTAAATGTTGTTTAATGAATCCAAAGGGGGAGAAAAATAGCTCACCATGCTAGGTGAAGCTAGGTGAAACATGAAGAAAAATAGCTCACCATGCTAGGTGAAGTTAGGTGAAACAGGAAGTTACATTCTGCACCTTAAAACTGATTCACATGTTATGCAATGTTTCAATTTTCTGGTTTGGTATTTGGTGCAGTACAAGTTCTTAAAGCAACAGAGCTATGGGGTTTTGTCTCCATCAAACAGGGGGAGATTGTTGAAGATGGTTGCTGCCCCTTCAAGACATGTGTTTGATGAAACCTTGTGTATAAATTTCATTTGTATTTGCTTTTACTTTAAGAATGTCTTACATATAGTTTAGAGGTTGTTTAGAGTAGGCTTTTTAATAGGTAACTCACCTCTTAACCCCTGACCATGTTAGAAGAGCAAGCACAAGTTTTCGAAACTGTTTTACACATGTTTTTTTGCAAAAATATCCTTACTGCATAAAAAATGAAAATGTTCTTTTCTAAATGAATAGCTTCTTTTCTTAAGCTGATGCTTTGATTAAGTGTTTTTCAAAATCATGGTTTGTGCATCAAGTATTTTAACTAAGTCTTCATTCCTTCAAAACGACTGTGTTTTACTTGTTAAGAAGTTTCTTTTATCGTTTTGAAAATAAATCTGTTCATCTGCAAATGAATAGATTCTTTTTAGTCTGGTGTCAAGTTTACCTTAAATGCCCTTTTATGTTTTTATCCTTACACCAGTATGTTTGACTGAGTCTCCTTCACATAACAGATTGTCTAACTGCTTTTGAAAATAAATCTGTTTATTTTATTTTCAATCTGTTCTTTTTATAACAGCTTTAACTATTTTTTGAAATTCTGTTATAAGTTGTTTTTCTATAAAAAGAAAACTTGTTCCTGCGTTTAAAGGTGAATCATACAATTGAGAAAACAAGTTTTACAACAGAGAATTAAGAATTTACAGAGAACTAGCATGTGTTCTTGAAAGATTTTACAAATCAAAAGTGTGTTTGTTCTTGGTTGGCTCTAAGGCTTGATTAGAGGTGCTGCTACTGTGTGAGCAATCTGTTCTACTGGTCTAAGGTAGATTTTTGCATCCTCTATCAGGTGTATTTGTTTCATATTTCAAATTCTTGTAAAAGTGTGATTGTAAACTCTTCTTGATAGGGTTTCTTGAAGAGTGTGTGTGCTGAAATAGTGTTTTTCAGCAAGTGTGCCAAGTTTCTTGTAGGGTTCAAGAACAGTGGTTGTGTAAGTGTGTTTGGTACGGTTCATTTAGTGGATTTCACCTTGGATTAGGTGAGACTGGATGTAGCTCATTTGAGTGAACCAGTATAATTGTTGTGTGTTCATTTCTCCTCATCCCTGCACTCGATTTCTTGCTTATCTGTCAATCTGTCTAAAATTGAATCTGTTCAATCATAACTAAATCTGTTCTTTCTGGGCTTGCTCATACTTTTCTTATTTTCTGGAAAATCAGTTTGGCTCTGTGAAGAAGATATATGAACTGTTAATTACAGATGGAACAGTTTGTTTGTGACAGGTTACCCAATTGATTGACAAGCTAATAATTGAACCTTTATCACTTGCTTAAAAATTGAAGGTCACTATTTTTTCTGTTCACAGTTTTCTCTTTAAAATCAGTGTGTGTGGCTTGAAAAGCTGATATAAACGTTTTTAAACATAAACAGTGTCAAAATAAATATGTTCATTGCCAAATAAATCGATTTATTTTCTGTGTACTGTGATAAAATCTGATTCTGCGCGAAACTTTTAAAAGGTCAATTCACCCCCCTCTTGATCTTTGACACTATTGAACCCAACAGTATTGTCATAACAAGAACCACCAAGGCAAAAGGAACAACCCCGGCAACAACAAGATGACGATAATGATTTTGCAGACTATTAGGATTATGTTTGTAATTTTTTTGAACAACAAATTACATTACAAGTTCACTTGACTTTTGAATTAAGGATCTTTAGTTATGTTTCAAGTTTGTTTGGATATTTAGATATTTCAAGTTGACTTGACTTTTGTATTATGTTGGGTTTCATATGATGAGACTTCAATTATCTTATGTTTGAATTTGAAATTAAATGTGTGTTTTATTTTATGTTAGGTGTCATGGAAGATGTTTGGTAATAAATTGTTCAATTAGTATATCTTAGATGTGTTGGATATGTTAAATTATACAGGTGTTAAAAAAGGCATTCATTTAAATGTATGAATAGACATTTTGATCGATATAAGGTTACCTACGAATTTACCCATGAAATACAGTTGATGGGTAATGTGTGTGTAGATTTTACCTACGAACTGATGTTCGTGGATATTACCTACGAATTGGTGTTCGTGGGTATTACTTACGGATTGTTGTTCGTGGGTATTACATATGAACTGATATTCGTGGGTATTACTTACAGATTGTTGTTCGTGGGTATTACCTATGGACTACTGTTCGTGGGTATTACCTACGAACTGCTATTCGTGCATATTATTTACGGACTGTTGTTCGTGAATATTACCTATGAACTATTGTTACCCACACAGACTCATTCCGTAGATAAATTACCTACGCCAACATTACATACAGATTTCTTTCCATGTGAAATCTGTAGATAATGTTGATTTATCTCCGGATTTCTGTTGTTACATACGGATTTGGTCCGTAGGTAAATCAGTTTTTTTTAGTGTAAAGTAAATTATAACTTTAGATGCATATGTATTGAGAAATTTAAAAAGAAATAAAAAGTTAATATGCTAATATAAACTTCTTAATTTCACTTGACCCTGACTCTACGTGATCGACCTAATATGTAAAATGTAGTTTTCGTTCATGTAATCCACCTAAATGCTTTTAACGATACTCTCTACTGGTCTAGCTTGGACTTGGAAACTACCACACCAACAACAAATTACAAAGAAATGAATATGCCAAAAGAAAAAAAAGTTGCAGAAGATTTATATGTACAATTATATATAAACAAATACCACATTTCTTCTTTTAATGGTACATGATAAGAAGTTTATCTGACATGCATCCAACTACAGTGCGCATAGCCCTCCGAAGAGAAACAAATGCATGACAGACAACCAAAAAGAATCCATCCTATGCTAACTTATGATAAATATTAAAATACCATGAGACTTTGAAAATGTCACATGCCAATAAACACTTGTCTTAGACCTAAAACTTCAACACCACCAACCATGACATGTATATATTCCACACTTCTCAAAAGTAACTGACGCAAGAATACATTCAATGAATGTATTAAGTTTGCAAGGATAAAAAGGGGTTGGTATGAACAAACCTATTCTTAATACCTCTAACTATATAACTTTTCTCTTTTAAAAGTTCCTCATTCCAGCTTTGTCTCCTGTCCGTTCAGGAAGAAAAAGGTAGGGACAGAGGGGAAGGAAAACAGCAATAGAGTAAATGATAATACCTATCATAGAATACCTAGGATTAATAATACTTAAAACAACTATCAATTAAAAATAAGTAAATTCCCTGAATGAGTTACTCCCTTAAATGAATCATTCAATGCAATCAATCTAGTTGATCTACATAATTTCAGCCTCCATACTCAAACATCATCATTAAAAAAATGCAATAAATGTCCAATTTCACCAACAAATGCTTCAATCTTCTTCCAGTCACGGTCGAATCTGAAATCGGTAAAGGAAATATATAGTTAGTTGAGACAAAGAATATGTTTGAATTTTAATCGGAATACTCAAGGCATTTTTCAATTTCTAATTAATGCTATGATAATATATGTCCAATTCTTTCCATGTCAACTCATATAAACTTTTTATTGCATGCATATCTTCCAATTGATATATTAATTTTCAAGTGAAAGTGATTACAACACCCTCTAACATTAAGAATAAAACAAAACTCAAAATTAAACCTGAGATGTCTGATGGAAGAGGCCCAAGCACAAGTCCACATGCAAGCCCACCAAAGGGTAGATTTGGGCCAACCATAGAGTTATGGCCAAGAGGATCCAAGAAGACGTTCTTTTACATGTTCAAATGCCATAAACTCTAGTGTAGAGTAGACTTTAATTTCTTGTCAAAATTAGCATATGAACTTTATTTGTAATTTTCTTAGAATTAATTTTGGCACCTAAAACACCAACCTAGGTAAACTTAGAGTTTCTAAAAAAACCTCTAAATTTACCAAGGCCGGTCTAGAAAGCCCATGGAGGGGGTGAGCATAAAAACTAGACACACCCCTCCCCATGTGCTCATTTGTGCACCCATGTGCCATGTGCACCCATGTGCTTCACATTTACATTTCATTTGGCTAGCATTAGGGTTGCATTATGGTCCTCCTTAGCCTATAAAAGGAGGAGCCTACACCTTGTATTTTCAAGTTTATTGTGAGTAAAGTTATGTTGCCATTTTGTGCCAAGCTTTGCTTCTCCCTAGAATTCTAGGCTCTAAACTTCATCTCCTTCACCTCTCCTTGGGTTGGCCGAACCTCCCTAGCTTCATACACTTCATGCACCTTCAAGATCAACACCACTCTTAGGAGGATCTTGCTCACACACCTTCATAGCTTCCACACCACTTTTTCTTACATGATTCAAGAAGACCTTCATGAAATGCCATCATTTGGTATCATGAGCTATGGTTCTTCAAGATGAGTTGCTTTTGGTCTTTCATTTTTAGTTCTTCTTTACTTTCATGTTGTTCATCTTATTTTCCATAATTGTCTTGCTGTTTTTTACATTTTAATTGTTTTGGTGTGCTTTGTGGAAGATCCAACCGAAGCACTTTTGTTCAATTGTTCTTGAACAAGTTCTTGTGCAAATTGTGATAGGATTCCATACACCTTTGAGTTGCTATTTTCTTTTAGGCTTTTGAGTCTTTATTGCTTTCATTATTTGGTTCATATTATGCTTTGAGTCTTTAATTTTATGAATCTATACATGTTTTGTCAAGTCATGTTCTTCCATATTGTCAACAATTCATAGTAGTCCTTTTATTTGGCTTGATTGTTTCTTGATTTTGGGTCTCTTTATTTGCTTTGAATTTACTATTCTTTGATCTTTTGGTGCCTTTTTAATTTTAGTTTGAGTTCATATTATGTTTAGATCCTACACAATTCTATTTCACAAATTCCATTGTGTTTAAATTTTGGTATCTTGCTGTTTTTGTTTCCAGTTTCCAGAATCCCCTGTTTCAAATTTTCTGTGCTGGCTGTTTTGTTCCAGAAAAATATTTTCACTCATAGGAAAATTTTGATTCTCTGGAATATGCAAGTTTGAAGTGTTATAGAAAGGACAAAAAAAGAATTAGTCCAAAAGAATCAACAGAAAAAAATGATAAATCTTTTAAAATCAGTGTGCAAATCTGAGGCGCTACAGCTGGCGTAACTGAACACCAAAATTGCAAAATTTATTAAAAAAAATTGGTGCATGCGTTTTGAGTGATTCCAAAGCCAGCTAAGATCTTGAATATCTTGCATATCAAATTTCAGAATCATATCTTAAAAACACAGCTCAGCATAAATTGGGGAAAAAACACGTTTCTGGCCCACAACATTTTCCAGTGGTGCTGTTTTTTTTTATTTGGTCATCTAATTCTAGTGCTATTCTTAGGATTCTTTTGTGTGCCTACCTTTATTTTGGTACCTTTTATTTGCTTGCTTAATATTTCTTGGACCTCTTTCTAGTTGTCATAATCTAACTCCTTTTGGTGGTACTGTTTTATTCAATTTAATTGTTTCTTGTTTTTGTTCTTTGACCTCTAATTTGGGTGCTGGAATTTCTTCTCTCCTTTGGTGCTTATGTGAATTGAAACTTGACTTGGTTAAGGTTTAGCCCTTTGATAGGTGCTGGAAATTGGAGAATCAAGACCTTCATTCTAAGGAGAAGACAAAGACAAAGCCGAAGCAAACTTTCTCAAAACACTACACACATTTGGAGGACTAACAAGCAAAGACAACAAGAGGGAGTGACCCTAGCAAAAAGAGGATCAACAAAGGGGGTTTTTCTTAAATTCCTTACAACTTAATTTGTGCTAATTACCTCTTAATTACGCTTTAGACGGTGAGTGTGTCTTCAAGGGCTCAAAGTGACCAAGAAGCCTCACCTAGGGCCGAATAGTATAACACTCTTGTTTAGTAATTGTTACTTGTTTGTATTTGCTTTTCTATTGCTTTAGTATTGACGCTTTGCATGGTTAGTTTTGTTTAAATTTGTGTTAAACCGACTAGTTTTGTTGAATAGATAGCTTACATTGTTTTCTTGCATTTATTTCTCAACTTATTTGTGTTCTAAGTGTTTCACTAAGAGAAAGTCTTGTGTGAAGATATTGGAGGATAGTTTTTGGCAAGGAAAAGGCTTGGTATTTAAGTAGTCCTTTGTGACTCACCTCCCTTACCTGGAAAACTACCTTCTTTAACTTTCCTAAACTTTCTCAAAGTAAAACACCTATATACACAAAGCTTTAGCCATGTCTTCTTCTTCTCATTCTACAAAGTCTATTGGAAGTGAATTAAAATCTTTAAAAACTCTTTTGAAAGAAGTTTCACAAACTGTGCAATCAATTGCATATAGACAATTGGAGAGTGAGACTAAACTTAATGTTTTGACTAAAGCAAAGGATGAGAAGTCTCACATTCTAAAAAAATTACCTTCTCATGCATATATCTCTAAAGATCATGATTCTTTTGGGGAGGGAAGCATTAGAGTAAATGATTATTTTCAAGCACCCCCTAGAAGACATAGAGGAGATAGAAAAGAACAAGAAAACCCAAGAGAGGTTAGGGTAGACCAACCCCATTTTGTGAACTACTTTATGGTATGTTTGCTCACCTCTAGAGTTGTGTGTGCACTTCATGTTTATTCTAGGCATAGTTGAAAGAGCTAGATTTTCAAATATATTTTGACCATGCATTTGAGGATGATAAGAATTTAAAGTGTGCAATTTAGTTGCAAGTTTTCCAAAGGAAATCCTCAAATCATGGTTTGCGAAATTTGGAACTCTATTCAACACTATGCTTGAAGATAAACCATGAAGATGTATGACTTCTCTAGAGAAGAGTTTATCCATAACCATGAAGATTGAATCACAACCTTTTGTTGTCCTAGGGAGTTTTAATATGAAATTTATATCTTCCCAAGGATCATTTGCAAAAGGTGAAGGAGTATAGAGTTCATGAGACATTGCCTTGGGTGTAGTTTGAAAACAAGAATTGTACCTAAGGTAATGTCTTTGAACTTCTTTTCTCATGGGGGACAAAAGTTTTCCTTTTAAAAGCTCTAGAGTTTTATCAACTCTAATTTGTCCCATGAGTTCTCCTTCATGAAGACTCTTTCTCTTATGTGTAAGGATAGTCTCGTTGTGACAACCATTGTTTATAAGGATTTGTACACTTTGCAATGGTTGTCTCAATAAGACATGACAAGTTTCTTTAGGCCCTACTTCACATAAAAATTTGTTTTTGTAGATGCTTATAAAAAACTTGACATTCACTTGGTGATATCCTAGCACATATGAGAAATAATCTATTTCATTTTTATCTATGCAAGCTTCTTTTAAAGACTCTTCTTTTTCACTTAGGCTTGCAAGTGTTCCTTTACAAAAGGTAAGGCTTTGAGGTTGTTCAGCAAGACACATATTTTCAAAGGTATTTTTAAATCTTTGGTCTTGTTGAATGACCTTGTGGGAAGGAACACTCTTCTCCCACGCCTTTTGTTCTTCAAGGGTCTTCTCATGCTTTTATTTTTCTTCTTTTTCTTTAGCTTCCCTTTCGACTTCCCCTCTCTTATTTTGTATTTTTCTTTCCTTTCTTTCTTTATGGGAAGCAAACAATTTTTCTACCCTCATTTCCCAATCTAGGCAAGCTTCTATATTTTCTTTTCCATGGAAATGGGGTTGTTCTACCCTAACCTCTCTTGGGTTTTCTTGTTCTTTTCTATCTCTTCTATGTCTTCTAGGGGGTGCTTGATAATAATCATTTACTCTAATGCTTCCCTCCCCAAAAGAATCATGATCTTTAGAGATATATGCATGAGAAGGTAATTTTTTTAGAATGTGAGACTTCTCATCCTTTGCTTTAGTCAAAACATTAAGTTTAGTCTCACTCTCCAATTGTCTATATGCAATTGATTGCACAGTTTGTGAAACTTCTTTCAAAAGAGTTTTTAAAGATTTTAATTCACTTCCAATAGACTTTGTAGAATGAGAAGAAGAAGACATGGCTAAAGCTTTGTGTATACAAGTATTTTACCTTGAGAAAACTTAGGAAAGTCAAAGAAGGTAGTTTTCCAGGTAAGGGAGGTGAGTCACAAAGGACTACTTAAATACCAAGCCTTTGCCTTAGCCAAAAACTATCCCCCAATGTCTTCACACAAAGCTTTCTCTTAGTAAACTACTTAGAACACAATTAAGTTAAGAAATCAATTTTTTTTTTCAATGCAAGAAAACAATGTATGCTAACTAATTAACAAAGCTAGACGGTTTTAACAAAGCTTAAAACAACCACACATACAAAGCGTTACTAATTAAGCAATATAGAAACAACTAAAAACAATTAACAATTGCTAATTAAAGAGTTCTACACTAGTCGACCCTAGGTGAGGCTTCTTGGACACTTGGAGCCCTTGAAGACACACTCACCGTCTAATAACGTAATTAAGAGGTAATTAACACAAATTAAGTTGCAAGGAAATTAAGAAAACTCCCTTTGTTGATCCTCTTTTTGCTAAATGCACTTCCTTGTTGTCTTTGCTTGTTGGCCCTGTGTTTGTAGTGTTTTTCAAGAAAGCTTGATTCGGCCTTGGCTTTGTTTCCCCTTAGAATGAAGGTCTTAATTCTCCAATTCCAGCACCTATCAAAAGACTAGACCTTACCCAAGTCAAGTTTCCATTCAATTAAGCACCAAAGGAGAAATAAATTCCAGCACCAAATTAGAGGTCAAAAAACAAAAGCAAGAAACAATTTAATTGAATAAAACAGTACCACCAAAAGGAGATCGATTATGACAACTAGAAAGAGATCCAAGAAATATTAAGCAAGCAAATAAAAGGTACCAAAATAAAGGTAGGCACAGAAAAGAATCATAAGAATGGCACTAGAATTAGATGACCAAATAAAAAAAACAGCACCACTGGAAAATGTTGTGGGCCAGAAACGTGTTTTTCCCCAATTTATTCTGAGCTGTGTTTTTAAGATATGATTCTGAAATTTGATATGCAAGATATTCAAGATCTTAGCTAAAATCTGGCTTTGGAATCACTCAAAACGCATGCACCAATTTTTTTTAATAAATTTTTCAATTTTGGTGTTCAGTTACGCCAGCTGTAGCGCCTCAGATTTGCACACTGATTTTAAAAGATTTATCATTTTTTTTCTGTTGATTATTTTGGACTAATTCTTTTTTTTTCCTTTCTATAACACTTCAAACTTGCAAATTCCAGAGAATCAAAATTTTCCTATGAGTGGAAATATTTTTCTGGAACAAAACAGCCAGCACAGAAAAATTTGAAAAAGGAGATTCTGGAAACTGGAAACAAAAACAGCAAGATACCAAAATTTAAACACAATGGAACTTGTGAAATAGAATTGTGTAGGATCTAAACACAATATGAACTCAAACTAAAGTTAAAAAGGCACCAAAGATCAAAGAACAGCAGATTCAAGCAATTAAAGAGACCCAAAATCAAGAAACAATCAAGCCAAATAAAAGGACTACTATGAATTGTTGACAATATGGATGAACATCACTTGACAAAACATAAGATTCAGAAATTAAAGACTCAAAAGCATAATATGAATCAAATAATGAAAGCAATAAAGACTCAAAAGCCTAAAAGAAAATAGCAACTCAAAGGTGTATGGAATCCTATCACAATTTGCACAAGAACTTTTTCAAGATCAATTGAACAAGAGTGCTTCGGTTGGATCTTCCACAAAGCACACCAAACAAATTAAAATGTAAAAAACAGCAAGACAATTATGGAAAATAAGATGAACAACATGAAATTAAAGAAGAACTAAAAATGAAAAACCAAAAGCAACTCATCTTGAAGAACCATAGCTCTGATACCAAATGATGGCATTTCATGAAGGTCTTCTTAAATCATGTAAGAAAAAGTGGTGCGGAAGCTATGAAGGTGTGTGAGCAAGATCCTCCTAAGAGTGGTGTTGATCTTGAAGGTGCATGATATGTATGAAGCTAGGGAGGTTCGGCCAACCCAAGGAGAGGTGAAGGAGATGAAGTTTAGAGCCTAGAATTCTAGGGAGAAGCAAAGCTTGGCACAAAATGGCAGCATAACTTTACTCACAATAAACTTGAAAATACAAGGTGTAGGCTCCTCCTTTTATAGGCTAAGGAGGACCATAATGCAACCCTAATGCTAGCCAAATGAAATGTAAATGTGAAGCACATGGGTGCATAAGGCACATGGGTGCACAAATGAGCACATGGGGAGGGGTGTGTCTAGTTTTTATGCTCACCCCCTCCATGGGCTTTCTAGACCGACCTTGGTAAATTTAGAGGTTTTTTTAGAAACTCTAAGTTTACCTAGGTTGGTGTTTTAGGTGCCAAAATTAATTCTAAGAAAATTACAAATAAAGTTCCTATGCTAATTTTGACAAGAAATTAAAGTCTACTCTACACTAGAGTTTATGGCATTTGAACATGTAAAAGAACGTCTTCTTGGATCCTCTTGGCCATAACACTATGGTTGGCCCAAATCTACCCTTTGGTGGGCTTGCATGTGGGCTTGTGCTTGGGCCTCTTCCATCATCACGTGCCCTCCAAGCCCACACCACAGATAGCTTCTCTGAGAACCTGAAAAACACACAGTGGCGCCTCTGCGGCCGGTGGCGCTCCGACGCTCAAGTCAGTGACAAGAACACCCAAGAAACTGAGAGAAAATATGCTCTGTAGGACCGTACTGAAAGCACACAACCCTAGCAGAATGAGCCGTAATGAAAATGTACCTCTGCATATTCTGTTAAGGTTACCTTTATAGCTAGGTTTCTTCTCTCTCCAGGCCGTTATGCTTTTGGACGCGTGGCTTGCATCCAGCCCTCCACGTGTCGCCATCTGGGCTGGGATAGCAGGTAACGCCCAGCCCTACACGTGTCATCATCTGAGCCAAGGCAACTCGAGCGTCATTTCCCTATTGCACCCAACCCTACACGTGTCATCATCTGGGTTAGAGTAACTGGTAACATCCAACCCTACCCGTGTCGTCATCTGGACTGGGGCAACTTGAACGTCATTCATGTGTAGTAACCAGTCGCGCGGCTAAGTCCTCTACTCGGGGAGCAAACTAGTACGCAATATGCTCTGGAACACCACCTGACGAGGCGAGTACCGGGTGCAGCAAAGTGCACCATCTCTATGACATCGCTTGTCGTTAGTGGCACCTTCCATATTGCTACGCCATGCATGTTCTAGCTGGGGGAACCTTGCCACCAGCAAGCGTCCACTCTGGGAATCCTGTCGCTGATGGGCAAGCTGTTCCCTTCAACCTACTCGACCTCCATGCCCCATGCTAGCGCAACAATCATCTTATCGGACTTACACGCTTAGACTTACTCTTCTGAGCTCCCAGCAGGCTTAACTAAGTCTGCTGGGAAATCCGGCGTTGTGCTTCTTGCGGCGATGTGAGGCCACCCATTCGTCCATCGTCTAACACGTCGATGTCATACAATCTCGGCGACAACCGATCATGTACATTGTAGCACGCCGCTTCCACGAGCGGCGACTATACTAGCTTCTGAACCACTCGCCTTTCTCTAGTCCTCGTGTTCTGCTAAACACGCCCCACGTAGTCACGTGCTAGACACGTCGTCATACCCGATGACCTGGTCGGTACACTTCACTTAAGTCAATCAGAGTTAAAAAATTATACAATATAAGAGTATAAAAGTAAATAAGAGAATTGAGTGAGTACTTTGTCTATATTAATAAGTCTTTTTGGGTCTAAACTTATTATCGATTATTTATACCTATATATAAAGGGATTGTCCATTATGACTATTTTTGGTGTACACAAATTTGTTCATATTTTATCCTTCTATCAATATTTCATTTTATTATTTTATTTTGGTTATTTTTTTTTATTTTATAATTACTTAAATTTAAAAGTAAAAAAGAGAGTTAATATTAGATTTGAAAGAAAATGTTTGAGAGACCTGCACTACATTTATTATTGACAGAATGAGTCAAATTAAATTTTGAATTGAAACGTTCTTTCATGATTTACTTTAATTCTTTTAAAATATAATAAGAATTGAAGTAAAATTCCATAAATATCTCACCAATATAATTTATTTTTTTTATAAAATTAATAAATTTAAAATTTGGTTTCATTAATATTAATGATTAAATTACATGATTTTTTCTTAAAAATTTATAGAATTTGGATTTTATATAATACATAGGATCTGTAGAATTTTGATTTTATATAATACCTAGGATCTGTAGAATTTGGATTTTATATAATACCTAGGATCTGTTAATAATCTAAATAAAGAATAAATTGTATGTAACTAATATTTAAAATGAAATAAAATATTATTATTAATATATTTATTAAAAATATAAATTTATAATTTATTTTAATAAATATGAATATATTATATCTATATATAAAAATCTTTTTTTTATAACTGATTTTAAGAATGATATTATTTTTTTTTATCAACAAATAATAATATTAAATAAAAAAGACACTAACTAACCCGTATACAAGAAACTCACACCAACTAAAGATATTGATTTCTTAAGAATAAAAATTCATTCTTACAATGAAGAATCTTTCCGCTAACCCATAAAAGCCTACAAATGACCTAAAAAACCATTGCCTAAGAACTCCAATGTACCACAATTCAACAACCATTATGCCACATTATGCAGCTGAATCATTGAAAAATAACAATGATTGTGGCTGCAGCATAAAAAGACTTTAAAAAACAAAGAGCTCTACTACATTAGGCAGACCCATCTAAAAAGAAACAGAGCAGCTGCTGTTTTTTCTTTTGACAGCATCAACAGCTATAGTAAATCAAGTTACTTGGCCTATATTTGCCAAAAACACACAGATTTGGCTCCGCTAGAATACTCCAACCCATCACAGTAGTCACTTGGCATTAGATTTGAATAGAAATAAACTTCACCATTACGCAAATGAAAATCTGCAAAAGAAGCACAAAAAGATGAGTGTTTGAAACAGATCCTGTTACTCATAAAATGTGCATAGTACCAATCCTTGATTTTCTCTTCCACCATCATCTTTCACAACTTTCTGTTGGCCCCTTAATTAAACCCCAACAGACAACCTGAGCTAACTATCCCAATAAGATCTAAATCCATATAACATATTGCTAATCCTCATTCCAAAACAGCATATCAGCTCCCTCCACCCAACTCCCTCTTATACTGCTGATTTATTTTTTTTTATCAGCAAAGAATTAAGTAAATTAAAGGGATATTTCAGGGGTATCCTAACCCTTAAACAAAACCATCACAATTCAGTTTCTGCTGATTGAACCTGGAAAAAATACACCTCCAAAGCCTTGCATACATTTTGGCCAAACTAGAATTAACAGTTTCCCAACCAGTTGCTACAACCACAACCTTGAATTAAAATCTAGACAGCAAAAACCAGCAAGAGAAAGTTTGCACAGATCCTTAAAGCCTTACACTATAGCAGCAGAAACCAAGAAAAGTGAAGGCACTTGCTTCCAAGGCAAAAAAAACAACAAGAGCTTTAAGACATCATGGGGTCACAGTTTGTTACGTTGTGAAGGAGTAAGGGTTAGAAAACATGGAGAAAAAATAAGAAAAGAAGTACTAAGATAAGGATAAAACTATATTATCATTCTCTACCCTTTTTACAACCATGAAGGCCATTATAAGGGGCAACTGTACCAAAAGTAACAGAAAGCATAAAGCATAACATAATTATATTCTTCCTACACTAAAAGACAACTCATTGCTTCTAGATATAATCTTTAAATTTGATGGGTTTTTCTCTATTTCTAATGGGCCTGGACTGTCTATCAACAGCCACTTCCTTTGAGACAACGTTGTCCTCAAGGTTGAGACTTGGATTTGCCAAAATGGACGGTGTCTCTTGGGCCGTGAAAGGGAATGTGGGGTGTGTGGTATAATGGGTTGGATGGGCTACAATTTGCTGATTTTGGCTGGGGTCCGTGGTAGTTGGAATTACTTTTTTGGATTGGAGTGAAGTGGAAGCATTGGGCTTTGGTGTAGTGGCCTTGGTATCAAGCAAGTCTAGGACCGTTGGATCAGGGGAAGAGTCATGGGCGTGGCCTACAACTGGGTGGAAAATTGAAGAAGCATGGTGCGGTGAGTGGTTTCCAGCTGGAATGGCATTGGAAATTGGATTGTCACGTGATGCTGCTACTGAATGGGACGTTGAAATGAGTGGTTTTGGTGCGTGGATTACAGCTGGTGGGGCTTTGGGAAGTGTAAGGTCGCATGCAAAAGAGGGTGGTGCCAGTTTAAGTGGGGCGTGGACCGTAGATGGTTTCCACGTGTCTGCAGATGCGGCTTTTGTGGGTTCTTTAGTTGGGTTCGTGTTTAATGAGGTAGAAGGAGTATTAGAAGTCTCAGAATGTGAAGTGTAGTTTGGGAAGTGAGTTGGGAGGTCGTGGGTTGGTACTGTTGGGTTCTCTGTTTTGAGAGGGAATTGGAAATGCGACGGTGGGGTTGGGCCGTGATAAGGTTTGAGAAGAGAGATGTGGAAGACTGGATGGATACGTGATGACAGGGGAAGGAAAAGTTCATATGCCACTTCACCGATGCGTCGTTTAACGGGATAGGGACCGAAGAACCTTTGTCCAAGCTTATTGTGAGTCTTGGACGAGAGTGATGTCTGGCGGTAAGCTTGTCGTCGGAGCAGTACCCAGTCGTTTTCTAAAAAATGGTAATCACGTCTTGATTTGTTTGCTTTCAGCGTGGCTTTTAACTGGTGCAGCATTCGCGCACGGTCCTGTAGCGTGGTGTCCAGTGTTGGTTTTGTGGCAGTTCCTGGAACATAATCTGGAATGGAAGGAGGCAATCGTCCATACAGAGCCTGGAAGGGTGTAGTTTTGATGGTCGAGTGGTATGAGGAGTTGTACTAAAACTCCGCAAGGTGGAGATAGCGATACCATGTTCGAGGGTTTTCACTGGTAAAACACCTAAGGTAAGCTTCTAAACAACGATTTATAACTTCGGTTTGGGGGTGATACGCCGTACTGAACTTTAATTTTGTGCCTTGCAGATGAAACAACTCCTTCCAAAAACGGCTCTGGAACACTGGATCACGGTCTGAAATGATGGATTTAGGGACTCCATGTAACCTGCAAATTTCAATAGAAAAACGGTTAGCTAAATGGTTGGTTGTGAAGGACGTGGGGAGGGCGATGAAGTGGGCTGATTTGGAGAGCCTGTCACAAACAACCCAGATGACTGTGTGCCCAAAAGATGAAGGTAGGTGCGTGATGAAATCTGTAGTTAGTTCTTCCCACAGTTTGGTTGGTATGGGTATGGGTATGGGTTGGAGTAGTCCACAAGGTTTCTGATGTAATGATTTGTTTTGTTGGTAGGGTAGGCATTCCTTGATATATCTTTTGGTGTCGCGGTACATACCAGGCCAGAAAAAGGAGGCTGCGAGCCTCGCCATGGTGGCCTTAATGCCCGAGTGGCCGGCGGTGGGAGAAGCATGGAACTCGTGGAGTATGGCCGAACGAATGTGCTCTATGGAAGGAACGTATAATCTTTGAGCATGGTATAGAAAGAAGTGGTGAAAACTGTAATGAGTGTCAGGTAATGAAATTAATCTATGAACCTCTTCTTCTCCCTTTTTTGTTTTGTAATAATCTTGTAATTCCTTGAACATGTTCGGAATCGGGGAAGATATGGCCAAAAGGAGGGATTGGGGTGGCCGGGACAAGAAATCAGCAGCTTGATTTTGGCGGCCTGGGCGGTATCGGATGTCAAAACTGTATTCAAGCAGCTTGGTAGCCCACTTTTGTTGTTCTGGTGTGTGGCATGCATTGGTAAGTAACCCCATTAAGCTTTGTTGGTCTGTTATTACTGTGAAATGTGTACCTATGAGATAATGACGCCACTTTTTGACAGCTTCTGTTATAGCTAGCATTTCCTTGACATATGCCAAGCTAGCTTGCATTTTTTGGCAAAGTTTCTTGCCGAAGAAAGCAATGGGGTGACCTTCTTGGGATAGCACAACTCCAATTGCTATGTTGGAGGCGTTGGTTTCTACCACGAACGGTATGGCGAAATTCGGAAGACTCAATACTAGAGTCGTAGTTAGGATATTTTTCAATTTTGTAAAGGCTTCCTCTGTATTTGTATTCCATGTAAACGTTGATGATTTGAGTAACTCCGTGAGTGGCGAGGCAAGAGTGGCATAATCGTGGATGAACTTCCGATAAAATCCCGTAATACCCAGAAACGCACGTAGGGTAGTAAGGGATGTAGGTTTAGGCCAACGTATGATAGCCTTGATTTTATCTGGATCTGGAGCCACTGTGCCTTCTTCCAAAAGATAGCCCAGGTATGAGACTCTGGTTGTGGCAAACACACATTTTGATTCCTTAACAAAGAATTTATGAGTGTCTAATAATTGAAGGATCAAAGTGAGGTGATGAATGTGGTCTTGCATAGATTTGCTGTAAATGAGAATGTCATAAAAAAAAACTAGGACAAAGTGTCGTAGATGGGGCCTGAGTAAATCATTCATGGCTGCCTGAAAGGTAGATGGTGCATTAGCAAGGCCGAAAGGCATAACTAAGAACTCGTAATGGCCTTGAAAGGTTCTAAAAGCGGTTTTGTGCCAATCTGTAGGATTAACTCGAATATGGTGGTAACCTGAACGTAAGTCTAGTTTGGTGAAAACCTTGGCAGTGGTCACTTCATCCAACAATTCATCAATAGTTGGAATAGGAAAACGGTCTTTAACAGTAATGGCGTTTAGTCCTCTATAATCCACACAAAAACGCCAGGTGCCATCTTTCTTTTTTATGAGGATAACTGGGGAAGAAAAGGGGCTTGTGCTGGGCGGATAATGCCTTCGTTGAGCATTTCCTGAATGAGGGAGGTCATGGTGTGCTTGTGAGCATGTGGGTAGCGGTAGGGTTTAATGTTAACTGGGGAAGAGTGTGGAATAAAGGGAATGTGATGATTGTGAGGTCTGTGTGGAGGTAGTCCATGGGGAGAAGAGAAAACTAAACTATATGTTTGTAAAAGATGGGATATAGCTGAGGGTTTGGATAATCTGTGAGGGCTGGATGGTGATGGCAGTGGGTCAATAGTGAGGAGATGTAGAGACGAAATGGAATCTATGTGTAACATATGGCAAAGATGAGTGAAGGAAGCTTGACTGTGTAGTAGATTTGTGGTACCGTGTAGTGTAATGGGTAACCCATTGTGGGTAAAAGATAGTTGCGGCTTAGAAAAATTAGCCATTAAGGGGCCCAAAGAACGCAACCAGTCCATTCCCAAGACAACATCAACTCCTTCGATAGGCAAGAGGTAAAAAGAAATGGAAAAGGTATAGGTGTGTATAGAAACGGGAGCATCAGGGCAAAAAGAGGAACACTGGATTTTGTTGCCATTTCCAACCATAACTGAGAAAGGTGTGATAGGAATAGTGCAAAGTTGGAGGTGAAGGGCCAAAGGAGGTTGAATAATGTTATGGGAACTTCCTGTATCTATGAGAATGGTAACAGGAAGATGGCCAATGTAGCCATCAAAGGTAAAAGTGTGGGATGAGGGAGTCCACATAAGGCTTGGAAGGAGAGGTGAATGTGTGTAGGTGTGTCTGTGGGTTGGTCGTTGAAGGTGGTAGGATAGTCTTCCATAATGTGTTCTTCAGGACAATCATCACTTAGTAAAAGAAGAAAACGATGGGTGGTGCACTTATGCCCTGGAAATTTTTTTTCATCACAGTTATAACACAAACCAGCAGCTCTACGCTCTTGGAGTTGGGTTGATGTGAGTTTTTTGATAGGTATGGAAGGGGTTGGATGGGATGTTGTATTGGGAGGGGAAGAGGGACAAGGTGAGGGTAATAAATGATTGGATGGTTGGGGTAAGGTATGGGAAAAACGGAAATATTGTTTAAAATCTTGGATTTTAGATTCTAAAAGCTTGGCTAGGCCCATGGCCTGGGTGATGGAAGTGGGTTGCAAAACTGCTATTTCTCTTCGAATTTCTGGGATTAGGCCAGATAAGAAACAGTTAAGGATCATCTCGGGATGTAAACCCATCACTCTATTGCAAATTTTCTCAAACCGCTTTTGATATTCCGCAACTGTGGAGGTTTGGCACAGTTTAAACAGCTCAGCCTGATGATTTTCATATGTGGAAGGCCCAAAACGGAGTTCTAGGGCGCGACTAAAAGAAATCCAGTCAGTAAGTTGATGATTTTGGTACATCCATTTAAACCAGCTGAGTGCATCACCTCTCATGTAGAAGGCAGCCATATTCAAACGAGCATCCCAAGGAATATTATAAAATTCAAAAAATTGGTTAGCTTGGAATAACCAATCTAAAGGGTCAGTACCATCAAAGAAGAATAGTTGGATTTTTGGTGGCCGTATAGGAGAAAAAGAAGGGGGAAGATTGGTTGTAGTTGTCGTAGTAGCGTGGGTTGTGTTGTTGGTGGTCCCAACCGGTTGTGGAATAGAAGAGGTGGTATCCATGGAAAATTGGTGGAAAGGAGAAGTAGGGTTTAAGGTGGGTGGGAGTGTGGTGGATTGTGAGGAGATGGTGGGGAAAAAACTGGTGATGGTATTAGTGAGGATATCCTGTTTGGTTTCCTAGACAGATTGTTGTGACTCCAGATCTCTTTGGAGAGCCAATTAGTTTGCTTGTGTGCTATGGAGTGCATCTTGAAGGGTGGCTAGTTTGTCAAGGATGGCTTGGAGGGCTTCCTCCATTTCCTTGGTGGATTTGGGAGGCATGTAGGAGTAAGGGTCAGAAAACATGGAGAAAAACTAAGAAAAGAACTACTAAGATAAGGATAAAACTATATTATCATTCTCTACCCTTTTTACAACCATGAAGGCCATTATAAGGGGCAACTGTACCAAAAGTAACAGAAAGCATAAAGCATAATAGAATTATATTCTTCCTAAGAGCTACATCCAGTCTTCCCAGAAACCACTGGGGAATCCACTAAGCAATCAACCCTAGATTACTTACAACACCACCAAAGAAGTGACATTGATCCCCTAAAGACACACACTTCCTTTGGCTCAGCACAACACCACTAAGAATGCTGATTTTGACAACCTCAAGAACACACAACACTTCTCAGCTTCACACAGAGTTTCTTCAAAGGTACAAAGGATTACACTTGTTACAGAAAAAATCTAAAATCAATACAAGATGAAAATCCTATATCACACTCTCTTTGATCCAAGCAATCTCAAAGCAATCTTTAACTCTTCAAAAGCAAAATCAGTGAAAAACTCAAATATGTTTTTCTTTGATTAAAACTTAGTTGTTGTTTGTTACATAATCTGAACAAACTATTTATTGCATTCAAAGACTGGTCAAAGCATTTAAAACTGGAGCGTATTCAGTTATAAAATCATTTAATGCTCAGTCAAAACACAAAATAGTTTTCTGTTATGGTCCCAAAACAAACAATCAGTTGAATGCTCGAATCAATCGGTTGTTTGGGTTTAATAGCAAGTCAACCATCAAAAACTGTTTTCAACCTTTCTAAAAACACCTAAGTATAAAACAATCGGTTGTTTCGACAAAACAACAGGTTGTTTTTCACTTAGTTTGAAAAACAATTTTCTTTTAAAAGGTTTGAGAATGCTTAAGCTTTGGATTCAATCAAGAGTGGATTTACACACATAATCTACCCCAGATCCTATCTAAAGATTGTTGAGCAACAACAAGCACAACCAACCTTCCATCATCCTTCAAAGGGTTTTGTACCGCCCAGGTAGTCAGAATTGATGACGTGGCCGCAAGCAATAGTATAGGCGTGCTGAACGGGACACCTGGCTGGTAGAAGGGAAGGACGTCGGGAGGCTCGTGTGATCGCCAGTCGTTAAGTTGGCGTGCCCCGATCTCTAGCATGCCTAAAACGGCGGTCACCAAGTTTGTGTTGTAGTCGCCGAGTGCGAACCCAGGCGACAAGGCGATCGGAGATCACCGAGAGGATGACATCGCCGAAGGATCAGGAAAGCTTGTTCCAGGCTTTCGAAGCAAAGGATGAAGTCGTCAGATGGTCATTCCCTAGCTGGCCAGAGGTTGAGGTCGGGGAACAGCTTACCCGAGCATGCACAGTGAAGTAAGTAAAGTAGAATATAATGGCGGCCGGCGAGACCACAGGGAAGGTGTGTATGAAGACACCCGTACTCGCCACGCAGAAGAGATCGCGCTCCAAGGCAGTTATACGCTGAGTTGCTTCCTGCATAAGTAACTTAGTCGAAAAGCCTGAAGAGTAAGAGGTGACGCTCAAGTCAAGGATGCTCCAGATGGTGACACGTGTACAGCTGGATGCGAGCCACGTGTCCAGATGTGTAACTGTCAGGAGAGAGAAAATGCACAGGTATATAAGGAATCCTAACGAACTTCTGAGGTACGCGCGTTTTAGAATACTTCTTTTACGCTTGCGAGAACTGGAGTACGCTGAGAAAGAATATTGCACGGTTCCTGAAGTTCTTAGTTTTCTCTTGGTGGTTCAGTCGCTGACTTGGGCGTCGGAGCGTGATCGGCTGCAGCGGCGCCGTTCTGTCTTTTGCAGGTTCCTGAGGTGAATCAAGGCGAAGGACGGAAGCTAGCACGGTGCAAAGTCGATCCAGATTTGACGAGGCAAGGCTCTTGCGTTCTGGTCAACAGGCAGGATCAGGTTTGGATTCTTCAAAGCTTGAACACACTTGTTTCAACAATCTCCCCCTATTTGATGAAGACAAATCCCTGGTTTCTTGTGTTGGATTTGATTGAATCTGAAGCAGTTCCTGCAAGACAAAGTTTAAGCAAAGCACCATATCTCTGATATAGGGTTAGAGTAAAAACAAAAACAGTATATCAGCAGTTTAAAAACTAGCAGAAAAAGGTTTACTTAAACACTCATAAACCACATAGAGTTTTGCAGAAATAAAAGATAACTAAAGACAA
This sequence comes from Phaseolus vulgaris, assembly GCF_051622355.1. Classification (NCBI taxonomy): domain Eukaryota; kingdom Viridiplantae; phylum Streptophyta; class Magnoliopsida; order Fabales; family Fabaceae; genus Phaseolus; species Phaseolus vulgaris. The sequence continues at coordinate 20,353,908 of NC_143501.1, read as the reverse complement.
CACAACATAAATCTCCCCCTATTTGTCTTCACAAATAGACAAAAAGAAGAGATAAAAGGATAATTGTTCCAGATCATACAAAAATTTAAAACAAAAGCAATTTAAACTGATACAAGACCAAAAACAATCAATTGTTTCGTGAATTCAACCAGTTGTTTTTCCTTTAATCTTCCTTGCCATACTGGAGTTCAAAGATTTGATTCTGAACAGCTTCTATCTGTTCCTCCAAGGTCATAACGTGTATCCATGTTGTTGAACCTGTTGTCTATATTTTGGAAGTTGCTTACACACAAATCATGAAGATTTCTTTGATTCTCGGCAAATCCATCAAGCGTATTGACTATATATCTTTCAAAAGAAGACATGGATGGCATTTCATCTCCTTGATTCCCTGCACTGGTTCCAGCACCTAGATTGGTTTCAGGTTGCTCTTATTGATGAAAATCTATGTCAGCAGCTTGATCTTCTTCATCAAAATCAGCAGCTACAGCACTTGATGACGCACCGTGATCACCATCTTTGCTCACCCATTTGCCACCTATTTTGGTGAATCCCATCTTGCTAAGGGAGCCATTGTTCATCTCTTGTGCTGACTTGACAAGCTCAAATGTCTCATCCTCAAGATTCACTTCAAAATACAACAGAAATTTAGAGATCAAAACAGCATAGGGATAGTGATAATCACTTAACCTCATGGCTTTTTTTGCATGTGCTATTTGATGATGTGGATCCAGTTAATTCTGATATTCTTCATGATGCAGTAGATGTACACTAGGTCCTCTTCTATTAGGACAAAATGATTTCTCCCCCTTGGAGTAAGAATCCAAGTTACAATAAGAGCAAGCAACCTTTCATCTAGCTTTAAGCCTCAAACCAAACAAGTTCTCACTTGGGCATTTTGATTCTTCAAGCAACTCTTGTAGTATTGGACTTTGTTGAAATCCTCCACTACTCCAAGATTTCCCTTGTTGATTCTTAGGCCAGCATATTTCAAACCAGAAACAACAGTCCACACATCATAAGTGATCTCCATGTCAACTCCCTTCACATGAGAAACAAGGTTGTTTCCCTTAAACTTGAGATTGGTGTAGAACACCCGAATCAAGTCAGGGTAGATGTTTTCCTTCATCTCCAAGAATCTTCTTAAAGATTGATCTTTGAGCAGCTTCTTCACATTATCTAGCTTTTGGCTTTTCAACCAATCAAAGGAAACAACTTTGGGATTGTTTATCACCTTTGTGCTAGTTTCAAACCTATACCTTTCAATGATCTCATTGTCTCCAGAATACCAACCCTCTAATCTCCCTCCAGACCTCATTGCTCTGGTTTTGACCCTCTTTGATGTAGGAGGTGTTGATTCCATGACAGCAGAAAAAGGGGCAAAGAAGACTCACACAAGGAGAGCAAGAGTTGTTGCAAGAGATGGCTCAATTGGTTGTTCTTGTGAGAGAGAACAGCTGCAACAGAATTTAAAGAAACACTGCACCAAACTACATTCAATGACGTGAGTGGGTTTCAGTTTTTCAGAGAGAAAAGACTTGACCAAGACCTGCACATAAAACGTTAGAAAAAGCAGAAAATCACATGGTCATCACATGTGATCTTTGACTAGTCATAAAAGCTCTTAAATTTTCAAGATTTTGGAATATATTCCTTTATGACAAGTTGTAACTTCCTTCAGAACATAAACAGGCTTTCAACACAACTTTATTGACCCAAATCCTTTCGTAATTGATATCTGCAATAGACAAAAAATTAAAAAAGAAATTAAATCCATTATTTCACAGTGTTGTCAGATACAAAACAATCGGTTGTTTTGAGGAAACAATCGGTTGTTTTTCTGCAGCAGCAAACCAAATTTTGAATTTTTAATCATGAGCAGAAAGGATTCAAACCAGATGTATTTGAACATATTAAAAGAGATATTTAAGCATGAATATGAATTTAAAAAAGGAATTAAAGATAGAGATAAGGAAGGTCTTATCCTTTATGATGTTCCTTCAATGAGTCATATGCCTTTTGATCCAGAAGCCTCTTTTAACTTTTGAGAGCCTTGGACTGATACATAACATTGATTCAGCTTCAATGCTAGTATTTTTCTTCCAAGAACTTGATCAGATGACTCAGTTCCACATATTCCTCTAGATTCCCTGCATAAACATGAATTCAAGCAACAAGGTTTGGTCCCCTTACAAGTGTGGGTCCACATGGTTTACTTTTATTGTTTGAAACCTCACAACCTTTTGGAATCCATTTCATAAACACAGTTTTGAGATGCCAAGACATTCTCAAAGTTGGATTTTCCTTTTGAAAGCTTATCCACAGTACTTACAAGATAATGCACTTTCCTTTCAAGATTTTCACAATTTTCGCAAATGAGAGTGTCACACTTGCAAGAAGAGTTTTTGCAATGTGTCTCAAGATTTTCAAAATCCCTTTTTGATTTTTCCATCTCTTCTTCAAGTGCCTTAACTCTCTTTTCAAGCCAGCTGTTAAGATCTTTCAATCGGTTGTTTCAAAGAACCAATCGATTAGCTTCATCATGTGTTTCTTGAAAAGCTTCAAGCAATTCACTATAATTTTCTTCATTTAAAGAAGCACATGAACTTACTTCACTTGAGCTGCTTGACTCATCAACACCTTCAGCAATCAAGCATATGTTTGCCCTTTCTTCTTCAGTTGATGAGGAGACTTCATTCTCATCCCAAGCTATGTAGGCCCTTTTTGACTTTCCGTTCTTTTCTTTGTAGCTTGACTTTTTCTCCTTGCTTTCTTTGATTGGGCAATTTGCCTTTATGTGCCCTTGCTCACCACAACCAAAACAAGTATGGTTATTGGAATTAAAATCATTGGATTTTTTGTTTCCATACCTTTCTTTGTTGGTGTCTTTGTTGCGGTTCCTTTTCAAGAATTTGCTAAACTTTATAGATAGCAAACTAAGGTTCTCTTCATCACTTTCATCACTGGATTCATGCTTGCTTTTGTGCTTGACAGATTTTAAGGCAACACTCTTTGCATGCTTGTCTTCGCTTTCTTGAACATTGAGTCAATTCATTTCTAACTCATGTTCCCTAAGCTTGCCAAACAAAGAAGCCATACTCAATGATGTTAGATCTTTAGATTCAGATATAGCAGTTACCTTAGGTTGCCAAGACCTATCAAGACATTTGAGGATCTTAATGTTTAACTCTTCTTTTTCAAAGGTTTTGTCAAGGCTCATGAGATGATTGGTGATGTGCATGAACCTTTTCTGAACTTCAGCAATTGTCTCACCCTTGAACATTCTGTGTTAGAATATATGGTCTTAAACGAGAGGGGGGGGTGAATTGTTTAAGAGAGATTTTCGCAAACTTTTAAGCTTTAATATGAAAATACTTCAAGAAAACCTTGATTAAGAAATAAGTTTTTCAAAACATAAAGCAAAAGCACAATACTGGAAAAACAATCGGTTGTTTTACCGAAACAATCGGTTGTTTATACCAGTTATCAAATAACAAAACTGAATTTAAAGAGATAGGGATAGAGAGATTGTACACAGTTGTTTATACTGGTTCACTCCAAACCCAGAGCTACATCCAGTCTTCTCAGAACCCTGAGGAAATCCACTAAGCAACCACACCTTGATCACTTACACAACAACCAAGAGAATGACCTTGAACACCTCAAGAAACACACTCTCCTTGGTTAACACACATACACCAAGATTGCTGATCTTGATCCCCTCAAGAACACACAACCAATCTTAGCAAACACAGAAACGAAACTTGTCTTTACAGAGAGTACAAGGATTACACTTGTTACAGAAGATAATCTGAAATCAATACAAGCAGAATCCTATTCCACAACTTTGATCAATCACACACTCTTAGCAATCTCAGCTCTTTGAAAAACTCAAAAACTCTTAGCAAAAAACTTGTCAAAGATTAATTGTCAAATATGTTTTTTTTAAATATATTCAAAGATGTAGTTTGTTATCAAATCTTAACAAACTCTTAAATTGCATTAAAAGATTGGTCAAAGCATTTAATGAATGGAGCATAAGCAGTTAAAAAATTTAAAGCTTAGTCAAAGATAAAACAGTTTTTCTGTTATGGTCCCAAAACAAACAATCGGTTGTTTCCTCGAATCAATCGGTTGTTTTGGTTCTTAACAGTCCAACCATTTTAAAAACAGTTTTCAATCTTTTTCTTAAAACACCGAAGTATAAACAATCGGTTGTTTCGACAAAACAATCGGTTGTTTTAACTTAGTTTGAAACATTTTATCTTTACAAAGATTGAGATGCTTATGCTTTAGATTTAATCAAAGGGTGGATTACAACATCCAAACTACCCCAGAACTAAGCTAAACCAGCACAACAACATCAAGCACAACAAAGGCTTCAACATCCTCCAAAGGATTTGGATTCTTCAAAACTTGAACACCATTTGGTTCAACATTCTGAACATTTAATACTCTTGGATTATAGTATGCTTTCTAGCTCTTTTCACCTCATTGGTACCTTCATGAGTTACCTCCAAGGTGTCCCACATTTCCTTTGCTGATTTGCATTGAGAGACCCTGAAAAATTCATATGAATTCAAGGCAGAAGTTATTATGTTTTTAGCAATGCAATCAAATTTGGCCTTCTTGCTTTCAGAATCAGTCCATTGAGACCAAGGTTTTTCAAATTTTGGAACAAAGGGGCCATTTTCAATTGCATCCCAAATACCTTTGTCAAGTGATTCTACAAAGATTTTCATTCTAACTTTCCAAAATTGGTAGTTCAAACCACAAAATAGAGGTGGTCTGTTGATTGAAGCACCTTCCCCAAAAGGGAGTCTATCAGCCATTTAAAAACAATTTTAGGATCACACTTGAATAAATATTCCAAACACATGATTGGAGATAAATATAAGTTTGTGAACATCATCTTCAAAGAAGAAAGGCATGTGACATACGGAGACAACAACAAAGGAAGGATTCTTGGAAGAGGCTATAGAGGAGATCAGAGTAACTTGTTGGTTCATGAGGTTTTTTATGTGGAAGGACTAAAACACAACCTGCTTAGCATTAGCCAACTATGTGACAAGGGTTATCAATTCATCTTCAAGCCAAACTCTTGTGAAATTTGTCTTCCCAACTCAAAGGCAGTAATGTTGATTGGTAAAAGAATCAACAATGTTTATCTCTTAGATATCTCTTCTCCTTGTTCCATTAAGCATGATGAATCTTGGTTATGGCATAGAAGAATAGCCCACATTCACATGAATCATTTGAACAAATTGATTTCAAAAGATGTTGTGATAGGGTTGCCCAAACTCAGGTTTGAGAAGGACCACATATGTGAAACATGTCAAAAGGGGAAACAAATTAAAAATTCCTTCAAACTTAAAAATGTTATTTCATCTTCAAAACCCCTTGAGCTGCTGCACATGGATTTGTTTGGCCCCTCAAGAACCATGAGTCTTGGTGGTAACTATTATGCTCTTGTTATTGTTGATGATTTTTCTAGGTACACATGGACACTCTTCTTGGAATCAAAGAGTGATGCTTTCTCTGCCTTAAAAAATCTTGCTAGAAGATTACAAAACACAAAAAGCAATAACATTGGCTCTATAAGGAGTAACCATGGAGGGGAATTACAAAATGAGAAATTCAGAAAATTCTATGAGAAGATGGGGATCTTGCACAATTTTTCTGCACCAAGAACTTCTCAACAAAATGGTGTAGTGGAAAGAAAGAACATATCTCTTGAAGAATTAGCAAGAACCATGCTAAGTGAATCCTCCCTACCCAAATATTTTTGGGCTGATGTTGTTAACACCTCTTGCTATGTGATGAATAGAGTGTTAATAAGGCCAATCTTGAAGAAAACTCCTTATGAACTCTTCAATGGAAAGAAGCCAAACATTGGTCACCTAAAAGTGTTTTAAGAAATTCAGTTTTGACAGATTTGTTTTTGAGATTTCAAGATTCACATCAAGCTTTGGATTTTCAAGTGAGAGTGGAATAGGATTGCAATTGTATTCAATTCAGATGGTACTATGATCAGGTGTAATCCTTTCTAAACCTATTGTATTTCTGGTGTTGTGTTGCCAAGGAGTGTTTTATGTTCTTGAGGTGTTCAAGATCAATACTCTTGGTGTGGTTTGCCAAAGGTAGTGTGTTTCTTGAGGGGTTCAAGGTTACTACTTTGGTGTGTTGTGTTTTTGTAATTTGGTTTGATTACATAGTGGTTTACCCAGTGGTTTCTGAGGACTGGATGTAGCTCTTGGCTTAAGAGTGAACCAGTATAAACTGTTTTTGTGATTCTCTCTTACTCTGAACTCTTTTAAATTCTGTTTTAAGTTGTTTGATATTTCAACTGATATAAACATCTGATTGTTTCAAAGAAACAACCGATTCTTTTTTTGTCGCTTTGCTCTATAATTGTTGATGTTCTAAGCTAACTTGATTCCTATTATGGATTTATACACAAAATTTCATTAAACCTTCAAAACATTTCGAAAATTCTTTAAAAACAATTCACCCCCCCTTTTGTTTAAAGGCCATATATTCTAACACAAATGACACCGTGCGATGGCCTCTGACAACCTGATTAATGCTTCCAAATGAAATAGGGTTGGTTAGATTGAAATGCAAAAAAGTGTAAAAGTGGAAGTCGTTTTCAGATAATGAACAAAGTTGAACAAATCCTTTTGTGGAGGCGCCGATGGTGGCGATCGGATAATCGTGAAAGGATTTTGTACAGCTTCGCGACAACTTCGTGAGGAGGGTTCATGAGGAGGGCTTCACAGTTAGGGCTTTGTGTTTAGGCAGAGAGAGGAAGAGAGGGAAGAAATATTTTCAAAAATAATTGGGAATAAACTAATTTCGGTTACTAAAAATATTTTAAAAAATAATTGAGAATAATGAGGGAAGGAAAACTTGTTTTTATTCTGAAGGATAATTGTGACAGTTGAAAATGACATATTTTGAAAGATAATTGTAGCGATTAGTCAAATGACGTATTATACTGAAATTTGTGGCAGTTATTGTACCGCCCTGGTAGTCGGAAGTGATGACGTGGCATCAAGCTACTGTATAGGCGTGTTGACAAGACGCCTTGCTGGTAGAAAGGAAGGAAGTCGGGGGATTCGTGAAGTCGCCAGTTATTAAGTTGGTGTGCTCCGACCTCCAGCACACCAGAACCGGCGGTCGCCGGGTTAAAGGTGAAGTCGCCAGATGTAAACTCAGGCGACCAAGTGATTAGAGATCGCCGGAGCAAGCACATCGCCGAAGATGAAGGTGGTGCAGATTATGAAGGCGGCCGGCGAGACCACATGGGAGGTGTGTACGAAGGCACCCTAGCTCGCCAATCCAGTAGAGATCGCACTCCAGGACAGCTATGCACTAAGTAGTACCATGCATAAGTAACTTAGCCAAAAGAGAGTCAGAAGCAGCGCCCAAGTCAAGGAGGCTCCAGATGATGGCACGTGTACAGCTGGATGCGAGCCACGTGTCCAGGTCTGTAACTGCCAGGAGAGAGAAAGTGTCCAGGTATTTAAGGGTTCCCCAACGAACTTCAGAGGTACGCACGTTCAGATTGTATTTTTTACGCTTGCGATTTCTTGAGCATACTGTGAGAGAATTGGTTCACGGTTCCTTGAGAGTTCTTGAGTGTTACTCTTGAAGTATTTGGTGGTTCAGTCACTGACTTGGGCGTTGGAGTGCGATCGGCCGCAGCGGCGCCGCTCTGTTCTTTTGCAGGTTCTTGAGGTGGATCGTGACGAAGGACGGAGGTTGACGCGGTGCACACGTCGATCCGAGTTTGACGAGGCAAGTTCCAACATTTTGGTCAACAGGCAGGATCAGTTATTAATAATCGTCGTATTAAAACTGCCACTTTTTACACAATTTTTTGTAGTGTTTGTTAAAATTATTTGGCTTTTTCAAAATATTTCAACTGTTGTAGAAATTCAACCGATTGTTTTTATGAAACAACTCTCTCAGCACTGGTCAAATCTGTTTTTTGATTCAATATGCTTTAAATTGATTTTCTGTTCAAACCCAGTGACGTGTGTGGTCAACAATGCTTTAATTACAACCTTGAATGCAAATTCCCTCTGCAATAACTTCTCTTCATGGAATATATTCTTCTAAATCTTGGTAATTAAAACTACTTTTAAGTTTGGTCAAATTAGCAATTGTTTTCTGTGCTTTCTGTTATGTTTGAGAGAAATGCTTTATGGTTCTCATTTGATTCCTTTTTTAGTTTTGAATACAACCCACTAAATGCCAACTTTGACTGAATGTTATGGTTATATATGTGAGGCAATTAGTTGCTATTTTTCACCAAGAACAATATGTTTTTTTTTCTCTTTGCTCTAAGTTTGTTTCTGCAGTGTGCTCTCATCTTTCTCTGCCTAAACCCTGGCATCAACACCTCCATACTCTAAAAGAATGAGGACAAGGGCAGTAAGGAGTGGTGGAAAACTAAAAGGCTGGTTTTTCAGGAGAATCAGAATTGATAGACAAGTACCTACATGAAACCAGTAGGAAGATAGTTAACACTTCAAAGCTTGCCTCTTTCACATGAATGAAGCAACAAAATCTGACTGTGGTGAGAAGTCTTCTAAATGACCAAAGGCTGAAGAGATTCCTTGAACTTTCTGGAAACATCTACCCATATTTAGTAAAGGTATTCTACTCAAACCTTCAATTCAATGGTGACACTCTCAACTCTCATGTGAAGCGGGTGGATATTGTAATTGGCAATGATGTGTGGGTTGCCATAACTGGGCTGAAGTTTTCTGGAGTAAGAAAAAATAAAGGCAATCTTGGAGTGATAAAAGAATTTAACAAAATGCAATTCTACAAGAATTGTCTTAAGAATCCCCTCTTAAAGGTGAGAAAGTTTTCTGTGGGAGGATTGAAGCTTGGTGAAAGGCTCATTGCCTTCATTGTGTCCTGGATTATCACACCAAGGGGGAGCAATCATTCTACTCTCTTTGAAGAAGACTTGTTGTTAATCTACTGCATCATGAACAAAGTGAAGCTCAACTGGATTCACATCATCAAAAACTATATGCAAAAGGCTATAAGGTTAAGTGACTTCCACTATCCCCATGCCATTTTGATTTCTAAATTTCTACATTATTTTGAAGTAGATATTGAAGAAGAATTGGATGAGATTTTAAAGCCTTCAAGTGAGATCAATAGTGGTTCCCTAAGAAAAAGGGGGTTTACCAAGATTGGTGGGGGATGGGTAAGCAAGGATGGTGATCCTGCCGGCAACTCGAACGTGGAGGAATCGCTTCGTAGCACTCTCTGCCCTGTCTATGCGACTGCGTCTTCTGCAAAATCACCCTCAGAGCCTTCTCTTGGATCTTCAAATGTGCCCTGCAAAACACACAGACGGTGCCTCTGGCGGCCGTTTGCACTCCGACGATCAAGTTAGTCCACAGAACCACCAAATGAGAAAACTAGTAGTATGTGTGTAAAACTCTTGCTCTCTGTTTTTTCGTCCTCCCCCACTCTCACCTTGATTCTCTCTTTTATGTCTCTTTCCCTGCTTCTGGGCATAACAGAATTCTGTTATGCTTTTCTGGCATGTGTCAGAACCCTGTTATGCTTTTCAGAGACAGCGTACCTTCAGAATCAGCAGTGGGAGCGTGAGAGTCTGTGCATGTCTGCGCGTCTCTGCGCTTGGCTGCGCCTGTCTGTACCTTTAGCGGTACGGAGTGCACTTTTGTCTGGACCGCACCCCTCTCAGATGGTGACACGTGGAGGCCTGCAACTCACATCTAACCACACACGTGTCACTTACTGGAAGGGCTCTAGCGCTTCTCTTTGTGTGCCTAAGTTACACCCTTGCAGAGTAACTTAGGATATTTCTCTCATCTGGGTAAGTCGCATACTCTTAGGAGAACGTCGGGAGTGGCTGGTCTAGGCACACTCACCAAACGTTACTCTCTGCGTATACAGCTTACCCTTCACGAGGCCATGCACATGATGGGTTGAGGGAATCACCAATCACTGACTGGTTTACTAGTTCCCTCAGGCCACTCTCGTGCATGATTCCCTAAGGTGTGCTCATGCGAGATCCACGCGTAACGCTTTCGCTGGGAACCTCAGTCCCTGTTTAACTGCGTGTAACACGGGACCCCGATGACAATGCACCCGATGACTGATCAGTGTTTATTTGCTTCTCGCGTTCTGCCTTCAGGCGTTAGTCTGAGAACTGGTCTGTTGATGGCCACTTGGCTACTGACCACCGATGACCATTCTGGATGATCTGTCCCCCGACTTCTCTGCCGCCTGATCTGTCGGTGGTCACTTGGTTACTGACCACCGATCACCGCTCTTGGCGATCGTCTCCCTGACCTCTTTGCCACATGGTCCACGTGTCTCCCTGCGAGTGGTCCACGTGGTTCTCTGCCGCTGACGTCATCGACTACCGATGACCGATCGGATCACAAGCCCCCCAGTCTCGAGTCGAGAACTCGTTCTCAGCGAAGAGACTAAGTGGTCGTGCCCTCAGTCCACGTGGCAAGTGGGACCGCATCACGTGCCACCTCACGTGCCGTTTTTTAACGTTTGAACTTCCTTCCTTAATCTCGCGACACGTGGCCTTATCGACGGCCAGCGTGGTGTGTCGCTAGCGCTTCTCTTATTCAAATTGGCGCGCTCCTTTACTATTCCTCCATCTTCTTCATTCGACTCCCAGACTCTCTGCGAACTTTTCCTCGGCGCACCTTTCTTTCCTCAAATTCTCTGCTGCCAAATCTCTTGCGATCATCCAAAGGTATGGTTTTTCTTCTCCCTGGCCCTTTTTTGGTCATCTTTACCGATTGCATTTATCATTCTGGTTATCATGCATTCATCTTCTCTATTTCCCTCTCTCGAACCCGCGCTAGGGTTTTTTTCACGCTCTCACTCTGGTTTCTGCTTTTTCTTCTTCCTCTTTTCACCTGGGCATCTCCTTCTCCTTTCCCTTTTCTGTTTTCACCGAAACATTCATCATTCCCTCCTCTTCCATTCATTCTGACTTGTTCGTTTTTCTTCCATTTGCAGCTATCTCACGATGGCTCGCTTGAAACAAACTGCGCGCCTTATTGCCCTATCCTCTGGTGCACAGCCTTCTGTGAGTGCGCCAGCTCCACCACCGCCTGTTGCTACCTCCTTCCATGACAACGCCAGGGTCTACGAATGGGCCTCCCTGGCGTTGCTCGCCGAAACCTCCACCCTATTGCCCCAGGGTCACCTCACGTCCCTGCTAAGCCACAATCCCGATGAGCCTTCCTGCGCCATCGACAGGGAGAATGACTTCAATATCCGAATTCGCATTCCTCCTCGAGGAATGCCCATCTGCGCGGATGACAGGGCCACCAATGGGGTGCCCTTCGTCTTCGTCTACTCCGCTATCTTCAAGAGGTTGAAGCTACGCCTCCCTTTCACCTTCTTCGAAAAGGAGCTGATGATGGAGCTAAACGTCGCGCCTTGCCAACTCCATCCAAATGCCTGGGCCTTCATCCGGGCATTTCAGATCCTCTGCAGTTATTTCGGGCACAACGCCTCCGTGGACGTGTTCCTCTACTTCTTCGAAGCGAAGAACCCTGGGGACAGGTCCTGGGTTAGCCTGAACGGGGTTGCTGGGCGGGTGCTCCTGGGCCTGTACCAGCAGTCCTTCAAAGACTGGAAGGGCAGATTCTACATGATATCTGCTACCCCTCAAAGTCCAAATCTGCTCGAGGGATACCCCCTCTACTGGGTTCCTGGAGTCGAATTCAAGAAATCCAGGGACCTCGAAGCTATGGCCCCCTACGAGCGCGAGCTATGTGGGCTGCTCCTGGGGGCCAAGTACAACTCCGCTCGCCTCATCAAGGATGAATTTGATGTGGTGGCCCTGAAAAAATATATAGGTAGCTCTTCTTGCACCTCTTAGGATACCTGCCTCTTCTCATGCATGTTTTTATGTGCTTTTTGACTTACTTGCATAACTTGGCCAAGTAACCCTTCCTTTTTTCATCTATGCAGACTCAATGACGGGGAAAGACAGGAGGCTGGCCTTGCTAGAGCTTGCCAAACGTCGGGGAACCAAAGGCACTGGGTCCTCCTCTTCTACAACTGAGCCCATCGCAGCCCCTCCACTCTCGGTCGCGCCAGCTGAAGGCCCCGAGCAAGGAAAGAAAAGGAAGAGGCTGGTGAAGGCTTCCACTTCACTTGCTGATGCTGCTACCGTTGCCTCAACTGAAGAGGAGAGCTCTGGCTCTCCTCTTATACACCGTCAGAGGAAGAAGCCAGCAGTTGAGGGGGCTTCGTCTCTCCAGCCTGGAGAGATTGAGGTAGTGGAAGTAGAGGAAGGGTCTCCCCCACCTCCCTGTGCTCAACCTGCCTCAGAGCCCACCAATCTTCCTTTTCCAGGCCAGCAGTTGCCTCCAACTTCTCAACTGCCATCTTCCCCCCCAGCAGGCCAATCACCTGCTCCACCTGCCCAACCTGCTGGGGGTCCACCACCACCACTGCCAATCCCCACCGCCACTGCTGAAGGTGGGGGATCCAGCTCGCGCCCAAGCACTTCTGGGGCCAACCACGAAAACTTCAGCAGGGTCATCACCCTGGTTCGACAGCTCATAAGCAACCGGGAGCTTGTCGAATGGAATGGTGATGAGGTGGATATGCACCTGGCCAAGCAGGTAGTGCTCTCTCTGGAATTTTCCACCTAGCATCGCAAGCAACTAGCCCTGGAGAAGAGGGTGAAGGATCTTGAGCACGAAAAGGAGTCACTGCGAAGTGACTTCGAAGCTGCCCAAGAATCTGTAGAGTTGATGCGGGGCATGGTGGAGAAAGCTAGGAGGGAGTACCTAGCGCAGGTCCAAGAGACCATCAAGACGGAGATCTTGATGGGGCAAGCTGTTAGCTCTTTGGACTGCACGGTGGTGGAGCTGCGGGCCGAGGTCTCCTCCCTACGCCAACTGAATTCTCAATTAGTGGGGGAGCTCGAGTCCACCAAAGAAGCAGCTGCTGTTGGGGAGAAGAGACTTGAGGAGGTGGAGGGCAAACTGTCTGAAGCTGCCTCCTCCCTTGCTGCCGTTACCACTGAGAGAGATGCTGCGGAGGCCTCAAAGCAAAAACTGGAGGCGGAGAATGCTGATTTGATGAATGTGGGTGTTGATGCCCTTACTGATGGATTCGAGCTAGCACTCGAGCAAATCAGATGTGTTCTCCCGGACCTGGACCTCTCGCAGTTCAGCATCTATCATGAAGTGGTAGATGGAAAGCTCATCCCTCCTGCTCCTTAATCTTTTCTCTTCTCTGTAAATTTAACTTCTGCACAAATTTTCTTACTACTCCAAAATTTGTATAAGACTTGACCGTGAATACAAACTCTCAATGCTTCTTTTATTGCATAAGTTTCTTCCCTTGTATTTTGTTTGAGCTTCAATTATCTTTATGCGCGCGACTAACTGTTAGCTAGCTTAGGTTCAGCGCGATCTTGGGCTTTATCTTTCCTTTCGCACACGACTAAGTGTTAACCAGCTTAGGCTTAGCGCGATCTTGAGCTTTGTCTTTCACTTTGCACATGACTAAGTGTTAAACAGCTTAGGCCTAGCGCGATCTGCTTCTCTTATTCTTTCGCCTCTACTTGATCACGACTGGCTATTCCCTTAGCTTGGTGTTTGACAGTCCTCGTGCGCTGCTTCACACCACTAACCAATCACTGACGACTCATCAGTGATCGTTCTTCGATCTTCACCTAGCTTCCCTGTTGCTCTAGCGCTAAGTGCATAGAGAACCTTGACATCGATCGCTCGAGGTGATGCCTTGTTTTGGGGAAATAAAAGTGTTTCTCGCTAACCCCTCTTACTTTCCCCAAGGTCATCAGCCTTCGGGGCGTTGAGTCGTTCATTCCCTGCCTCACTCCTGGGGTGAGAAGGGTTTCGGACTAAGAGCTTTACTGGGCCAGTACTGGTGCATGCCAAGCGGGTAAGGACGTTTTGTCAAAACCTTTCCTTTCCCTCCCTTGGTTTTACTAGTATCCCTGGCTTTTCAAACCTTTAACTGCTTGCGCTCACACCTGGGGTGAGGAAGACTTGGATTGGTGCCAGTACTTGCGCCTAGGGCAAGTAGGTCCTAACAAATCACCTGCACTTGCGCCTGGGGCAAGGAGGACTTTAACTTTAATACTTGAGCACACATGATATGCTGGAAATTTTTCTTTAATTGGGTGGCCTCGTTAAAAATCCTCCTTAGGGAAAAGAGTGCCCCCTTATCTGTTCAACTGTTTCCACCACATACAAGGCATGTATCTTTTAGCGCAAGAACGCCATTACTGTACAATTTTAACTGAAATAAAATTTTAAATGGGTGGCGTTCCACGTTCTGGGATTGTTCCTCCCTCCAAAGTCTCTAGGCGATAGGCTCCGTTCTCCAATGTCTCCACCACTCTGTACGGGCCTGTCCACTTTGGGGACAACTTGTTCTGCATGTCATTCTGATGCGCCTTTCTCATCACCAGATCACCTTCCTGGAAGCGCCTGGGCCTCACTTTAGAGTTGTGCCTCCCCTCTATTCTTCTCTTCACAGCTTCAGCACTGACTCTGGCCTCTTCTCGCACTTCGTCTAGCAGGTCCAGATTCACCTTACGCTCTTCATTGGACTCTTCAGCAACGAAGTTCAAGAATCTGGGGGAGCTCTCCTGTATCTCCACAGGAATCATGGCGTCTGTCCCATAGACAAGGCTGAAGGGTGTCTCATGGGTGCTGGACTGTGGGGTGGTGTGATAAGACCATACAATTCTGGAGACCTCCTCTGCCCAGCCTCCTTTGGCCTTGTCTCGTCTTCGCTTCAGCCCCCTGAGTAGTACTCGATTTGCTGACTCCACCTGCCCATTGGTTTGTGGGTGTTCCACTGAGGCGAAAACCTGTTGTATCTTTAACTCTTCACACATCTTCCTCAGCTGATGACTTGTGAACTGGGTGCCATTGTCGGAGACCAGCCTCTTGGGTATTCCGAAGCGGCAGACAATGTTCTTCCAGACGAAGTGCTCGACTTTCTGTGAGGTGATGTGTGCGACTGGCTCTGCCTCCACCCACTTGGTGAAATACTCGATGGCCACGATGAGGAACTTCATCTGCCTCACTGCCAGGGGAAAGGGTCCTAGGATGTCAATCCCCCATGTATGGAATGGCCACGGGCTATGGATGGACCTCAACTCCTCAGGGGGTGCCTTGTGCCAGTCTGCATGCAGTTGACACTGTTTGCAACGCTGAGCAAACCTTATGCAGTCTTCCTTCAGCTTTGGCCAGTAGTACCCCGCGCGGAGTACTCTACTTGCCAAAGCGCGACCACCTACGTGGCTTCCGCACACCCCCTCATGCAGCTCAGACATGAATCTGGTGCATTGCTCGCCGTGCACACAGATCTGCACAGGGTGAGAAAATCCAAATCTAAAGAGGTTTCCATCTATAAGAGTGAACTTACTTGAACTCCTCTTTATCTTTTTGGCCTCTGCCGCATCGAGCGGGAGTACACCATCTTCTAAGTATAGCTGGTATGGCGTTATCCAGGTGTCGGGTTCCTTCCCCGCGTGGACCTCCATCGACTCATCGGTCTTTGACGGTCGCGATCTCACCCTCGGTGCTCTCAGCGTTTCTTGGGTCAACGACCGATGACCGATCGTTAGACGCTCCATTGACTTGCATATATGAAGTACCTGGTTGAATGACACGAATGCGCGTGGCACCTTCAGGGTCTCCTGAATGACGGTCCTCTGCTTCCCCCCCTTACCTGAGCTGGCCAGCTTGGCAAGCAGGTCTGCTCTGGCATTTTGCTCTCTTGGGACGTGCACTAATTCAAACTCAGCGAAGGACGTCTTCAGGAGCCGCACATACTCCAGGTAGGCTGCCATCTGGGGATCTTTTGCTTGGAACTCCCCTGTAACCTGCCCGGTGACCAGCAAAGAGTCGCTTTTGGCCAGCAGATTTCTTGCTCCCATTTCTCTTGCTAGCAACATTCCTGCGATCAGGGCTTCATACTCCGCCTGATTGTTGCTAGCCTTGAAGGCAAAGCGGAGGGACTGTTCGATCAGTACCCCATTCGGTCCCTCCAGGATGACCCCCGCGCCGCTCCCCTGCTGATTAGAGGAGCCATCCACCGATAATACCCATCGGAAGTCTAATCCTTCCGCAGGTGTCGCGATCGACGAAAGCTCGACGACAAAGTCCGCGAACACCTGCCCCTTGATCGGTCCTCGGGGCTCGTACTGGATGTCAAATTCTGACAATTCCACCTCCCATTTGACCATCCTTCCTGCTACATCAGGTTTCTTCAATACGTTCTGGATAGGCAGATCAGTCATCACCACCACTGTGAAGCTGTGGAAGTAATGTCTGAGTCTTCTGGCTGAAAACACCACCGCCAGAGCAGCCTTCTCGAGGGCCTGGTACCTTGTTTCAGGGCCTTGCAGCACCCTACTCACAAAGTAAACAGGCCTCTGGGTCTGGTCTTGTTCTTGCACCAGGACTGAGCTGACTGCTCTCTCCGTCACAGCAAAGTATAGACGAAGAGGGATGCCTACCTGAGGTTTCCGCAAGACTGGTGGGCTCGCTAGATACTCTTTTAATTTGATGAAGGCCTCCTCGCACTCCTGCGTCCAGAGAAATCTGCTGTTGCGTTTGAGACACTGGAAGTATGGGTGACCTTGCTCCCCCCCAGCGGACATAAATCGGGACAAAGCCGCCAAGCGACCGGTGAGCTGCTGCACTTCCTTCACCGTCGTTGGGCTCCTCATTGCCACGATCGCCGCACACTTCTCTGGGTTAGCTTCGATTCCCCGCTCTGTTAAGAGGAAATCCAAGAACTTCCCAGCCTCCACACCAAAAATGCATTTCTCAGGATTGAGCTTCAGCCTGTACTTGGCAATGGTGGTGAATAGCTCTTCCAGATCAGCTGCATGATGCTTCTTCTCTTGGGACGTAACCACCATGTCATCTACATAGGCGTGTACGTTCCTTCCCAGCATGGGCGAGAGCACCCTATCCATGAGCCGCTAGTAGGTAGCCCCCGCATTCTTCAACCCGAAAGGCATGACCTTGTAGCAATAGCAAGACCGTTCCGTCATAAACGCAGTCTTGCACTCATCCATGGGGTGCATCCTGATCTGGTTGTACCCCGAGAAAGCGTCCAAGAAGCTGAGTAGCTTTCCCCCCGATGCGCTATCAACTAGAGCATCTATACTGGGTAAGGGGTAAGAATCCTTGGGGCACGCCTTGTTGAGGTCAGTGAAGTCCACGCACATTCTCCACTTGCCGCTTGCCTTCTGAACCAGTACCACATTCGCTAGCCACTCGGGGTACTGGATTTCTCTGATGTGCCCTGCGGCAAGGAGCTTCTGCGCCTCGTCGTGCATCACCTTCCTCTTCTCCTCGTTGAATTTCCTTCGCCTCTGCCGCACAGGTCGAACCATAGGGTCCATCGACAGACGATGGCAGAGGAAATCGGGGTCGATTCCTGGCATGTCGGATGCTGACCATGCAAAGGCATTCATGTGCTTCTCAATCACACCCATGATCAGCCTTCGCTCTTCTTCAACGAGGGATCCCCCTAACTTGAACTTTCTTCCCCCGAAGTCCACTTCTACCCATCCTTCAGCTGGGTGGGGCCTTCTCTCATTGGCGATGACCGCCCTCGCGATCCCTGACTCGCGAGGAGCGATCGCGCCTTCCTCTTCTTCTTCAACTTGGGCTACCTGGGAGCCCCCCACCGCAGCATCCTCCATCCTCTGAGCGCCATGTATCTCCCTGACCACCGATCGCTCTTCGCACACGCCTAGTGGTGGTTTCGTGGTGACATGGCACACACTTCTCTTTTGCTTCAAGCTGTTCTCATAACAGCGTCTTGCCTCAGCCTGATCCGACTTGATGGTTATCACGGTCCCCTCCATCGACGGCAGCTTCAACTTCATGTGCCTCGTCGATGGTATTGCGCCCAATCTATTGAGTGTTGGCCTCCCCAACAAGACGTTGTACGCAGAAGGGGCGTTCACCACCAGGTATTTTATCTTTTCAGTGCGGGCTGTCGTTCCGTCAGTGAACGTTGTCCTCAGCTCGATGTATCCCCGCACCTCTACCTGATCTCCTGCAAAACCGTAGAGACACCCGGTATACGGTCTTAGCTGATCAGGGGACAACTGTAACTTGTTGAATGTTGGCCAGAACATGACGTCTGCCGAGCTTCCTTGATCTACGAGTACTCTATGCACTCGTCTTCCCGCTGTGATGAGAGAGATGACCACAGGGTCGTTGTCGTGCGGGACAACGTCCCGTAGATCAGCTTTCCTGAAGATAATGTCCACTTCAGGGTAATGACTCTCATTTACCGCATCTACCGCCATCACCGATCGAGCGTATCTCCTTCTCTGTGAAGCTGTGCATCCCCCACCAGAGAAGCCTCCTGCGATCGTCTGCACTTCCCCATGCACAGGGACTTCATGCTGCTGTTCTCCAATCTGGGATCCTGACGCGCGATCACCTGCGGCTCACGCAGGTAATCTGCTAGAAAACCAGACTTTACCAACTCTGCCAGTTGGTGTCCCAGCGCCAAACAGGAGTGAAGTGTATGGCCAAAGGCCTGGTGAAACTCGCACCATTCATTCTTCTTCCTTCCAAGTACCTTGTCTTTCTTCTCTGGTACTCGTAGTCTTGCTGCTACAGCAGGAAGGGCGATGAGATCCGCCAATCCCACCATGAAGTTGTATCTCGGGGGTGCGCTATTCTCCCTTGCACGCCCCCTGCTCTGGTCTTTGCCTGGTGCATAGGGACGAGGTTTTTCCCGCACCTTCTTCCCCTCCTTGGCCTCATGCACCCTTGCTTGCTGTGGCTTTCCTTGCCCTCCACGCGGTCTTGGTGGTGCAGCACTCCCCCTCTTCTCAGAAACCTCTGTTTCTGCCACTATGTGCGCCACCGCACGCCGTCGGATCTCTGCAAAGGTGCTGGGATGGTTCCTGATGAGAGACTCGCTGAAAGGGCCAGGCAGCACTCCCTTCTTAAATGCGTGCACCAGCATATCTTCATCTTTGCTGGGCAGTCTAACCACTTGTGCTCCAAAACGGTTGAGGTAGTCTTTCAGCGACTCACCCTGGTACTGACGCACGTCGAACAAGTCGTATGACACCACTGCAGGTGCTTTGTTGACGATATATTGCTCAGTGAAGAGCTTTGAAAACTGAGAGAAATACGTGATATGTCCTTCTGGTAAACTCACGAACCATTCCATGGCGATTCCGCTCAGTGTGCTCATGAACATTTTGCAGTACACAGCATCTGAGCCCCCAGACAACATCATCTGGGTGTGGAATGCCGTCAGATGCGCCTCCGGGTCCTCTACCCCCTTGAACGATGCCTTCACCCCTACCAGGTTGGGAGGCACCATGGTTCCCATGATCTCAGGGGAGAATGGCATGGGGAATGCTCTTGGAGGTGAGGGTTGCCTAGACACCCTTTCGTCAACAACGTGTCCCCTCTGCGCCTGCAGCGTCCTTCTCAACTCTTCGTTGACGCGATTCAGCTCGTCGTTCCTGCTTTGCGAAGCAGCCAACTCCGTCTGCATCCTTTCTTGTTCAACTTTCGACGCTGCGGCGTTATCCTGCAGCGTGCGCACCATTTCCAGGACCTACGCCATTGTCACAGCTCCTTCGTCAGCAGATGGCGCAGGTGATGGCTGTCTGTTTCTAGGCATCTTTCTCTATCAAAGAAACTGATAAAACTCTGGTAAGCTTTAGAACTGTGGTATATATGGGACAACGATTCACTCGGGCCCCACGGTGGGCGCCAAATGATCCTGCCGGCAACTCGAACGTGGAGGAATCGCTTCGTAGCACTCTCTGCCCTGTCTATGCGACTGCGTCTTCTGCAGAATCACCCTCAGAGCCTTCTCTTGGATCTTCAAATGTGCCCTGCAAAACACACAGACGGCGCCTCTGGCGGCCGTTTGCACTCCGACGATCAAGTTAGTCCACAGAACCACCAAATGAGAAAACTAGTAGTGTGTGTGTAAAACTCTTGCTCTCTGTTTTTTCGTCCTCCCTCACTCTCACCCTGATTCTCTCTTTTATGTCTCTTTCCCTGCTTCTGGGCATAACAGAATTCTGTTATGCTTTTCTGGCATGTGTCAGAACCCTGTTATGCTTTTCAGAGACAGCGTACCTTCAGAATCAGCAGTGGGAGCGTGAGAGTCTGTGCATGTCTGCGCGTCTCTGCGCTTGGCTGCGCCTGTCTGTACCTTTAGCGGTACGGAGTGCACTTTTGTCTGGACCACACCCCTCTCAGATGGTGACACGTGGAGGCCTGCAACTCACATCTAACCACACACGTGTCACTTACTGGAACGGCTCTAGCGCTTCTCTTTGTGTGCCTAAGTTACGCCCTTGCAGAGTAACTTAGGATATTTCTCTCATCTGGGTAAGTCGCATACTCTTAGGAGAACGTCGGGTGTGGCTGGTCTAGGCACACTTACCAAACGTTACTCTCTGCGTATACAACTTACCCTTCACGAGGCCATGCACGTGATGGGTTGAGGGAATCACCAATCACTCACTGGTTTACTAGTTCCCTCAGGCCACTCTCGTGCATGATTCCCTGAGGTGTGCTCATGCGAGATCCACGCGTAACGCTCTCGCTGGGAACCTCAGTCCCAGTTTAACTGCGTGTAACACGGGACCCCGATGACAATGCACCCGATGACTGATCAATGTTTATTTGCTTCTCGCGTTCTGCCTTCAGGCGTTAGTCTGAGAACTGGTCTGTTGATGGCCACTTGGCTACTGACCACCGATCACCATTATGGATGATCTGTCCCCCGACTCTCTGCCGCCTGATCTGTCGATGGTCACTTGGTTACTGACCACCGATCACCGCTCTTGGCGATCGTCTCCCTGACCTCTCTGCCACCTGGTCCACGTGTCTCCCTGCGAGTGGTCCACGTGGTTCTCTGCCGCTGACGTCATCGACTACCGATGACCGATCGGATCAGATGGTGACCAAGCTGGCCCAAGTGGGACTCATGATGAAGAAACTGAAGCTGCAGCAAACCTGGTGGAACCTGCTAGTGAGACACATGGAGCTGATCCAAGTACTGATCACATGGGAGAAAGGATGACTTCAATGTCTCCTTTTGAGAGGCTCATGGTAAACCGAATGGATAGCTTTGCTGAAAACCAGAGAAATCTTCATGAGTTGTGTGAATCAAGGTTTCAGCTTATGGATTCAAGGTTCCAGACCTTGGATGAACAAATTGAAAAGGTTCAGAACCAACTCCTTGACCTACAATATGGAAGGAATGACTGAAGCAAGCCTAGGGCCTTCATTTATTTGTTGGTTTACTTTTCTGAACAATTTCTTTTCTTTTTATGTTGTTTTTTAATCCTTCTATCTTTCTATTTGTGAAGACAAATAGGGGGAGAAGTGAGCTTTTGGGTTGTAATGTTCTAATATCTACACCTATTTCTATTTTGCACATTTGATTGAACATTGCTATAACTGGTTTTGATTTAATATGAAACTCTGATACAAAATTTTAACCGCTAATTATTGCAAAATAACCAATTATTTTACTGTGCTGCACCTATGCATGTTTGACTGGTTTATCACATTGATTTGGCTGATGTTCCTCACAGGAAATCACCAAGTGGAAACTCGTTTTTGCTGCCTGATTAACTGGAATAGATTATCCTGCATTTCTATGTTTGCTTGTGAATGCAGGTTAAACAAGGTTCTAAACAAGAACATTCCAAAAAGCATCCCAAGGATTTGTCTCCATCAAATAGAGGGAGATTGTAGAACATGGAAGCTTTGATGACTCAAATATGTGTTGAAGGTTAAAACTGTGCTGCTTTTGGTTTGAGCTTAGTCTAGGGTGTTTAGAATTCTTGTAAAGATCATTCCTAGTCCCTTGCACAAGCCGGTTCAATCTATTTTAAAAGAGAAAAGTGTTTTTCTAAGTGTACCGCCGTGGTAGTCGGAAGTGATGACGTGGCATCAAGCTACAGTGTAGGCGTGTTAACAAGGCGCCAGATTTGTAGAGGGGAAGGAAGTCGGGGGGCTCGTGTAGTCGCCAGCTATTGAGTTGGCGTGCTCCGATCTCCAGCATACCAGGACCGGCGATCGCCCAGTTGAAGATGAAGTCGCCAGATGTAAACTCAGGCGACCAAGTGATTGGAGATCGCCGAAGATGAAGGTGGTGCAGATTATGAAGGCGGCCGGCGAGACCACAGGGAAGGTGTACGAAGGCACCCTAACTCGCCAATTCTAGTAGAGATCGCACTCCCAAGTTAGCTATGCACTGGGCAATACCATGCATAAGTAACTTAGCCAAAAGAGAGTCAGAAGCAGCGCCCAAGTCAAGGAGGCTCCAGATGATGGCACGTGTACGACTGGATGCGAGCCACGTGTCCAGGTCTGTAACTGCCAGGAGAGAGAAAGTGACCAGGTATTTAAGGGTTCCCCAACGAACTTTTGAGGTACGCACGTTCAGATTATACTCTTTACGCTTGCGAGTTCTTGAGCATACTGTGAGAGAGAACATTGCACGGTTCCTTGAGAGTTCTTGAGTGTTATTGCTCTTAGTATTTGGTGGTTCGGTCACTGACTTGGGCGTTGGAGTGCGATCGGCCGCAGCGGCGCCGCTCTGTTCTTTTGCAGGTTCTTGAGGTGGATCTTGGCGGAGGACGGAGGTTGAAGCGGTGCGCACGTCGATCCAAGTTTGACGAGGCAAGTTCCAACGTTCTGGTCAACAGGCATGATCACTAAGCAAAGAGAAAAACAACCAGTTGAAACCACGATATAATCGGTTGTTTGTCACTTAGCTTGATTGAAGATTTTAAAATCTGTTTTTGACTTGGTTAAATAACTGTCTAACCAATTGAACCAGTTAAAAAGACATTTCAACCGGTTGATTGTCACATTTCATAACAACTTTTCAAAAACCTGGTGGATCTGTTTTCAGTTGGATTAAAATTGTTTTGGCTCATGATTGACTTCCTAGAACGGCTAGTTTTAAGAGCTATAAATATGGCTTCTCTTTGTATTTTAAAAAAAAAACAAGTATACACAAGAAAGTGAGATTGAAATTGTTTTTGAGAAGAGATTCAAATCAAAGTTTTGCAAGATTGCTAAGTAGTTGTGCATTGGTTCAAGGTTTGATCTTAGGAGCTCTGTGATTCCTGTAAATCCAAGTGTAATTTGTTCCTTTCTGATTCTTGTAATTGTTCATTTATAAACTTGTGGAAAGTGTGTAAACCTGTAAGGTGCAAAGGGTGTTTTGACTAAGGTTGTGTGTAGGCAAAGAGGGTGAGTGGTTCTTGTGGTATCAAGATCATCTCTTTGTGGTTGTGTGTATTGTAATATGTGATTGATTACTAGTGGAAACCCAGTGGTTGTTCAGGGAATTGGATGTAGCTCAAGGTTAAGTGAACCAGTATAAATTGACTGTGTAATCTCTATCTCTCTCACTCCTTATAAACTGTTTGTTTTGATTTTGTTTTTGTTGCTACCATAAACAACCGGTTTCAACGAAGTTTCAACCGATTGAAATTCTGCAAACAGTTTTAATTACATTGTTTGATTGGCTTCCTTGATTACTTCTTTTATGATTGTTGTTAAAACTTCATTCTTATCCAATCTTTTCAAAAATCTTTTGACAAACAATTCACCCCCCTTCTTGTTTAAGCCATTAATTCTAATATTACTAATCCCGTTAAGCCTTCAGCTACCACAATTAAGAATGATATTATAGTTTTTTTTTTTGTTTTGAAAACGACTTTTCGGATGGTTAAGTATTCTGCAAAACAAAATAATATAAATAAATATATATAAATTATTTAACCTTTTTTTTCTCCTACTGAAAATATTTGGATCATCAAACAACTTTTTTTTTTCTTCCACTTTCATCATGCCTTTTTGTTACTTTTCTATTTCTTTCATATTGTAATTCGATTTTTATTTTTCTTATGAAAATCAAATAAATTATAATATTTTACGATAGTTATTTTACTTTTTTTTAATCTTGATAACAATACGTAAATAAAAAAATAATAAATAAAATTTATAATTTTTTAAAATTGAAAAAATTATGAATGATATGTTTTATAGAATTTGATTATTGTTATAATACGCATAAAGAAATTCTCAATATCAATATTTATCTTTATTTTGATTTTTCCTTTTAAAAGAGAATTTAATGTTTTTTTTCTCTAAAGCGCCCAAACACACATATATATATATATATATAATTTGATAGTTAAATAAATATAAATACATATAATAAAACACATTCACTAATAACATTGTTTATTTGAATTTTAATATTAAAAAAATATAAATAATAAAAGTTAAAAAGCGGATACAGAAGCGTTGTTAGTGTCTATTTCTCAGTAGTTACTATATATGTAAATAAATACGTAGGTTATACGGTTGCATCTAATATGATTTGATTGAATTACATCTGAATTTTATATTATTATGCATATCTCCATATATCCTAGATATAGGTAGATAAATAAGCCCTCCAAGCTCAAAATCCATGAATGAGGTGTAAGTCAATCGATTTGAGGGATGAATAAGTTTTTGAGATTGTATTTTCACAACCATCTTTTGGGGTCGATGCTTTGCGACTCTTATGGGATTGTGTTTATTTGACTTTTCTAGTTGATATGATGTGTCTCATGACAATATATTTCCCGATGTGCATTAATAAGGGGTTTTGCAATATTAATGATGGATTATTTAGCCCTTTCAGACCTTTCATCTTTTGATGGTTGAAATTTCAATTTTTTATGCGACGTTTATTTCGTGCAAAGTGTTTGAAATGTTTGGAATTCTTTATATTTGAGCATGACTTTCTTTTCAATTTAGTCTCTTATTCAACAACTACATCATTAAATATTCATTGAATTACTTTGATTAAGATTGGTTTTGAATGTTCATCAGTTGAGATGCTTGTTTATTTTCAAACGACTTGTAGGCATCGGATTTTTATGACTTTGTACTACTTTGATTATATATGATGGTTGTTTATTTTCAAATGACCTAGAATTATTTTGATGAACTCTTATTTTAAAACAACTTCGTACTATGATACGATAGGATGGTTGTTTATTTTCAAACAACTTCGAATTTTGATTATGATTACTTATTTTCAACGACTTCGTACTATGATATGCTATGATGGTTCTTTATTTTCAAACAATTTTACACTATGAGTATGGTCACTTATTTTCAAACAACTTCATACTATGATCTGATGAAGGTTTGTTTATTTTTTTTTGGATTATGATGATGGTTGCTTATTTTGGAACGAATTCATACTATGATCCAATATGAATGTTATTATTTTCAAACAACTTTGAGATGAACTTGTTAGGGTCAATTACCGCAGACGAGGTATTATCCTTAAAAGGCGACTCAAAAGGTTAAAGAAGGAAGGTGAATTTAAATTGTCCTTCTCCTTAATTCCTATAAGCGATGTGGAACTATTGAGCATATAAGAACAAGCCCCTAGTTGAGGTGTAAGGGAAATAAGGGTTCGTATTTGGAATAACTTTACATTCTCACCGATTATGTAAATGTTTCAAATAAGAGAGATTGGTGTACTTAGTCTAATCAAGGTGTCTTGATTAGTAGAACCTTTTAAGTTGTTTGCTTAAAAGGATTGAACATAGCCTGAGTTTGGGTGAAGTACTATTCTCAAGCCCGAGGTTTGCCTAACATCCTTCCTAACACCATTCTCCAACCTAAACCCTTTTGTTCTTACCTGTACCGTCCCGTACCCGGGTGTTGACAAAGTCAAGGTCAAAGTCAACGTCGGGGTCAAAGTCAACATAAGGCGTCACCTAGGTGAAGAGACGCCAAGTGCCAGCGTCGCCAAGAGGAAGCGTCGCCAAGGTAAGGTGTCGCCTAGGTGAAGGCATCGCCCAGTTAAGGCGCCGCCCAACTAGGGCGTCGCCAAGGTCAAATTTCACAAAGGCAAGGCAATCACAGTGTGGCTCCCCAATACCCATGGCTAGGAAAGACCATGGAGGGAGCGACGCCGTGGGAAGGCCTCAAATCCCGATAATCCGGGGTAGTAATAAAGAGAAGAGAAAGGTGGCTTTAAGGCCATAGTAATAGCGCCAATGTAGAGCAACCTGACTCGTGAAGTACCCCTGCCGCCCCAGAGACGCCCTTGGGATAGATACGACTCATGAGGAGGGTCACGCCCAGGGTAGCCGGGTGCAGGGTACGAGAGGAAGGTAACGCTCTCAAAGTGAGTGACTAAATGTTTGGGGGCATGAGTTGGCACCCAAAGGGTCACCCCTTGCGCAGATGCACTCCCAGGTAGGAGGACTCACACGAGGAGATACCCCCAGATGGGGTCACGGCGCTGTGAGGCCCTCCACGTGTATAGCAGTCAGGTAAGATTAGAAACGCCATTTTTTCAGGTACAAGGTAATTAAGGTTATTTAATACAGTTTCCGTTTCGAGCGTTTAAGGTACTATAAATTCTCCCAAGCGGTTTAAAACTCTTAAATGCGCTGCGTTTTATAAACTTAAATGCGCTTTAAGGCGCTTTAAATGCTGGGGTAGTTTAAATAGCGCCTCGAATGTTGGGAACGGGGTTCGAACTTTTGGCAAATTTTCCAAAAACATTCTAGTTGCTTGCTCGAGCCTGGAGGTTACGCACAAGGGACTAGGGGAAGGTTTTTGCCAGAACGAGAAAATATACACTAGACACAGTTCCTTTTTACCACCTTCAGAGTGCCATACACGGTGCTTCGATACAGAGGTGCAGAGTTTTGGTGTTTCTTGCTGGCTGACTTGAGCGTCGGAGTGCAAACGGCCGCTAGGGCGCCCTTTTGTCCTTCTTTGCAGGAATCCACAGGTAACCAGTGGGAAGGAGTCCCTAGCTGACGGGTGAGGTTGCGCACAAAGACGTCCCAGGTCAACCGGCCGGAACATTACCCATTTCTATTCAATTCTTTCACTGCCATGTCTTCTCCAATCATTCAAATCATCTACAACCGAAGAACTTAAAAAAGGAGAGGGAGAACTCCATCAAAAGATCTCTTAAAGATTGAGCTAAAGCCAGTTCTTCTCTACAATTCTCAAGCACTAAGCATTGTCAACATTGGAAAGGATATTTTCCTCGTACGATTATTGATAAAAACCCATCCAACCACACAATCCACAAAATAAGGAGATTGAAGATTTAGAGTCTTATCCAAGAGCTTACCAACAAAATGGGACTTTATATGTCCTTTGTGGGGCCCAAAAAAGACGAAAATCTTAGAATAAGGAAATGTATAGAGCAACTGGTATAATATATTGAAGTCATGCAATAATAACTAGAGCTTTGGCTAAGAGAATACAAGAAAACTGGAAATTAATTGACCTTAATAGGCCCCAATTCTTATCATCATGGACCATATTATCATGGACCATGAACTGGGAAAGGTAGTTTAGAATAAATGAACTTTGTATTTAGGGCCAAGTAGAATGGGATTTTGGTCTTTTATTTAGGCCTAGAATATATTAGGGTTACATTAAGGTTTAAGAAGCCTATCTAGGGGCTTGAAGGAGCCCAATTGAAATCCTAGACCATCCAAGCTTTGAAAGAGGTGCAAGATGCATATGACTACATGTAGAAGGTTGAGGGACATGTAAAAAACATGGTGGACAAGTGTCACATTTCCACTCATGAACCAATTCTACTAGGGTTTGAATTCCATTTGAATTCAAATTTCCCACATTGTTTCCTCTATAAATGGACGTCGTAATAGGCTTTATATAGGAGTAGTCCCTTCATATTTTCTTAACTTGAATGAGAAGTGTTATGCTGCCAATTTTTTACATACAACTGTGTGTTAGCTCTCTTTAGGGTAGTCTCCTTAGTAGCTAATCCTAGACTCCTTTATAGTGAACCTCTCACTTAGTATCTCTCATTTTTTTCACTTTGAAAGAATGAATCCTCTCTTGTTCTCTCATTGCTTTCGCCCATCAATACATTCAATCATCCATCAAAAGTTAAAAATGCAAATAATGCAAGAAAAATGAGGTTATCACGTGTATGAGCTATGGTTCAAATGAGAGTAGTTATTCTTCTTCTAGTGTCTTCTTTTATTTCCTTGTTGTTTCCATTGATTTTACATGTCTTGAACTTATTTTGTAGTTTTTCTACTGATTGGATTGTGGTTTTGTTTCTTTTGTTCAATTCAATTTGTTTTGTTCTTCTTAAACCTTTATATATGTGTTTCTAAGTGCTCCAATGATTGTATACGTGTGTTCTTTTTCTTTTTTCTTGAGTCTTCTTTAAATTTGTTTTTGTTAAAGTTGCTTATATTTGTGCCATTTTCATTTTAAGATCATTATATGTTTGTCTAGAGTCATGTTTAGTCTTGTCATAAAATCTACTAGTTTTGCTTTTGAATTTTCATTTGAGTTTACATTAGTAATTGTCACATGATTTGAGATTTAGACTGCTTTCTATTTTACCTTTGAGTTCTTGATTTCTATTAGATCATTAGTAATCTCTTTATAGTTAGATTTCCATTATAATTTTGTTGAAAGTTCAAATTAATGTTTCATTCACTTAGGATTCTAATTTGGCTATTACTTGTGTTTCCATTTTCAAAATTTGAATTCAAATTGTAATACAATGCGAGTGTGGTGTGTGTGACCCATTTGATACATTTAAAATTTGAATTTTGACGTGAAAAACAAAAGAACAAGGTGCCAACTTATAATTCAAACAATAAAAATTGAAACAAAAAAAAAGCCATATGGAGTAGAATTTGATGCTTGAACAATTCGAACACTACACCTATACAATTGGACTTGGAGTATTTTGAAAAAGTTTTGACCAGGAAAAACTTCGTATTTAAGCGTGTTAATTACAAACCACCTCTCTTTCTTGGGAACTTAGCTGGTATATTGAGCATTATTTTCTTCTTGTGAAAAGTCTTTAAAGAAAAAACTTAGGATGTCTAGATATACTTTTCACCATGGGGAAGTGACACGAGTTCTTCACCAAAAAGTTTTACATATTTAGCAAAATAACTTAAGTCACTTAAATTGTGGAAAAAGTGATACAAACTAAGTAGCTACGAAGATTATCAAGGAAGCAATAGACAAGGCACATGGTGAGCAGTCATCTCAGCAAACAATTCAAGACCTCACCAAGGATCTCATGGAACTCACCAGAAGATATGGGCATAAACCGGAACATCAATTGTTCTTCTGATGGCAAATTTCATGAAGGTCTTCTTGAATCATGTAAGATATGGTGCGGAAGCTATGGATGTGTGTGTGCAAGATCCTCCTAAGAGTGGTGTTGATCTTGAAGGTGCATGAGGTGTATGAATATTGGGAGGTTCGGCCAGCCCAAGGAGAAGTGAAGGATGTGAAGTTTAGAGCCTAGAGTTTTAGGGAGAAGCAAAGCTTGGCACAAAATGGCAGCATAACTTTACTCACAATAAACTTGAAAATACAAGGTGTAGGCTCCTCTTTTTATAGGCTAAAGAGGACCATAATGCAACCCTAATGCTAATCAAAATAAAATGCAAATTTACATCACATGGAGCACATGGCCATGTGGAGAATCCTTCTAGAAAGTGACCAAATCTTTAGCAAATCTAGGTCAAGTCTCATGGAATCAAGTTTATGCTATTTACACCACAACTAATACTAAGCTACCCCTAATGGGCCTTCAAGTAGCATAAACAAATCTGCATGGATTCGCTTGGCCATGGGCTTAGCAATTTGGTCCTAGACGCTCCTTTCATTGGCCTAAACGCTCTCCACCTTGAGCTAGACGCTCCTCCCCTTTGGCCTAGACGCTCCTCCCTTAGCCCTAGACGCTCTTTTGTCTTTCTTGTGAAGTTGTGCTTGGCCCTCTTCCATCATCCCCTCCCTCTTGAAAAGGATTTGTCCTCAAATCCAAAGCTTTTTCTTCAACTAGGGGGATGAGTGTGGCTGGATGGTGTCCATCATCTCCTCCTTCTTGAGAAGATCTATCCTCAGATCTACAGACTTGATCTCGGATAGCAGCCTCTTGCTTCGCCAAAGCTTGTCCTCCTGGATCAAACGTCCACCTATAGAAATCATCAAATAAAGCATAGGTGTTAGTTTGAAAATCAATTTTACTATGTTGCCATTTTTGTTTTTCTTTTGGTTTTGGCAACTTTGGACAATGTTTCTCTTTTGATTGTTGTATGTGTTCTCTAATCATCTTATGCATTTTGAAATGTGCATTTGTGGTTACTTTCTCTTTAGGCATAAATCCTATAGGAGATGGTAACAACTTAAAAGGAGAAAGATGATTTAGCCCACATATAACCTTAAAAGTAGAAATATAAGTAGTTTTGTGAACTACTTTATGGTATGTATGCTCATCTCTAGAGTTGTGTGTGCACTTCATGATTATTCTAGGTATAGTAGAAAGAGCTAGATTTTCAAATGTATTTTGACCATGCGTTTGAGGATGATAAGAATTTAAAGTGTGTAACTTAGTTGCAAGTTTTCCAAAGGAAATCCTCAAATCATGGTTTGTGAAAATTTGAAGCTCTATTCAACACTATGCTTGAGGATAAACCATGAAGATGTATCACTTCTCTAGAGAAGAGTTTATCCATAACCATGAATATTGAATCAAAACCTTTTGTTGTCCTAGGGAGTTTTAATATGAAATTTGTATCTTCCCAAGGATCATTTGCAAAAGGTGAAGGAGTATAGAGTTCATGAGACATTGCCTTGGGTGTAGTTTGAAAACAAGAATTGTACCTAAGGTAATGTCTTTGAACTTCTTTTCTCATGGGGGACAAAAGTTTTCCTTTTAAAAGCTCTAGAGTTTTATCAACTCTAATTTGTCCCATGAGTTCTCCTTCATGAAGACTTTTTCTCTTATGTGTAAGGATAGTCTCGTTGTGACAACCATTGTTTCTAAGGATTTGTACACTTTGCAGTGGTTGTCTCAATAAGACATGACAAGTTTCTTTAGGCCCTACTTCACAGAAAAATTTGTTTTTGTAGATGCTTATAAAAAACTTGACATTCACTTGGTGATATCCTAGCACATATGAGAAATAATCTATTTCATTTTTATCTATGCAAGCTTCTTTTAAAGACTCTTCTTTTTCACTTAGGCTTGCAAGTGTTCCTTTACAAAAGGTAAGGCTTTGAGGTTGTTCAACAAGACACATATTTTCAAAGGTATTTTTAAATCTTTGGGTCTTCTCATGCTTTTCTATTTTTACATTTTCTTCACTCTCACTAGCTTCTTTTTCTTGGCTACTATTCTCATCTTTGTCCCTTAAGATCATAGATCTTTCATTGAAACATTGAGATGCTAATTGATCATTGCCAAGGTATTCTAAACATGGAATTTCTCTAGCTTGAGTGTGAGAGATATGCTTGGTTAGGTTTTCTTGTCTCTCTTTCCTAGCTCTCCTAGGGAATTGTTGATGATATTCATTTTTCCTAAGACTTTCTTCCCCAAGATAATCATGATGTTTAGAGCTAGATGCATGAGAATGTAATTTTTTTGAAAATTGAGACTTCTCATTCTTTGCTTTAGTCAATTCATTAGTTTTGATCTCATTCTCCAATTGTTTAGATGAAATTGATTGAATATCCTTAGTAAGTTGTTTCAAAAGAGATTTCAAGGATTTCACCTCACTTTTAAGAGATTTAGAGGAGTGAGAAGACATGACTAAAGCTTTGTGTGTAGAAGTATTTTACCTTTAGAAAAATTTAGGGAAGTCAAAGAAGGTAGTCTTCCAGGTAAGGGAGGTGAGTCACAGTGGACTACTTAAATACCAAGCCTTTGCCTTAGCCAAAAACTATCCCTCTTCACACAAAGCTTTCTCTTAGTAAACCACTTGAAACACAATTAAGTTGAGAAATCAAAACCTTTTTTCAATGCAAGAAAAACAATGTATGCTAACTAATTAACAAAGCTAGACGGTTGTAACAAAGCTTAAAAACAACCACACATACAACGCGTTACTAATTAAGCAATAGAGAAACAACTAAAAACAATTAACAATTGCTAATTAAGAATTCTATACTAGTCGGCCCTAGGTGAGGCTTCTTGGACACTTTGAGCCCTTGAAGACACACTCACCGTCTAAATCGTAATTAAGAGGTAATTAACACAAATTAAGTTGCAAGGAAATTAAGAAAACTCCCTTTGTTGATCCTCTTTTTGCTAAATGCACTTCCTTGTTGTCTTTGCTTGTTGACCCTCCAAGTGTTTGTAGTGTTTTTCAAGAAAGCTTGTTTCGGCCTTGGCTTTGTTTCCCCTTAGAATGAAGGTTTTAATTCTCCAATTCCAGCACCTATCAAAAGACTAGACCTTACCCAAGTCAAGTTTCCATTCAATTAAGCACCAAAGGAGAAATAAATTCCAGCACCAAATTAGAGATCAAAGAACAAAAGCAAGAAACAATTTAATTGAATAAAACAGTACCACCAAAAGGAGTTAGATTATGACAACTAGAAAGAGGTTCAAGAAATATTAAGCAAGCAAATAAAAGGTACCAAAATAAAGGTAGGCACACAAAAGAATCCTAAGAATGGCACTAGATTTAGATGACCAAATAAAAAAACAGCACCACTGGAAAATGTTGTGGGCCAGAAACGTGTTTTTCCCCAATTTATGCTGAGCTGTGTTTTTAAGATATGATTCTGAAATTTGATATGCAACATATTCAAGATCTTAGCTAAAATCTGGCTTTGGAATCACTCAAAAATCATGCACCAATTTTTTTTAATAAATTTTGCAATTTTGATGTTCAGTTACGCCAGCTGTAGCGCCTCAGATTTGCACACTGATTTTAAAAGATTTATCATTTTTTTTCTGTTGCTTCTTTTGGACTAATTCTTTTTTTGTCCTTTCTATAACACTTCAAACTTGCAAATTCCAGAGAATCAAAATTTTCCTATGAGTGAAAATATTTTTCTGGATCAAAACAGTCAGCACAGAAAATCTGAAACAGGGGATTCTGAAAACTAGAAACAAAAACAGCAAGATACCAAAGTTTAGACACAATGGAAATTTGTGAAATAGAATTGTGTAGGATCTAAACACAATATGAACTCAAACTAAAATTAAAAAGGCACCAAAAGATCAAAGAACAGCAGATTCAAAGCAATTAAAGATACCCAAAATCAAGAAACAATCAAGCCAAATAAAGAACTACTAAGAATTGTTGACATTGTGGATGAACATGACTTGACAAAACATATATGGATTCAGAAATTAAAGACTCAAAAGCATAATATGATCCAAATAAGAAAGCAATAAAGACTCAAATTCCAAAAAAGAAAAACAGCAACTCAAGGTGTATGGAATCCTATCACAATTTGCACAAGAAATTGTTCAAGATCAATTGAACAAAAGTGCTTTGGTTGGATCTTCCAAAAAGCACACCAAAACAAATTAAAATGCAAAAAACAGCAAGACAATTATGGAAATAAGATGAACAACATGAAATAAAGAAGAACTAGAAATGAAAAGACCAAAAGCAACACATCTTGAAGAACCCAAGCTCTGATACCAAATGATGTCAAATTTCGTGAAGGTCTTCTTGAATCATGTAATATATGGTGCGGAAGCTATGGATGTGTGTGTGCAAGATCCTCCTAAGAGTGGTGTTGATCTTGAAGGTGCTTGAGGTGTATGAATATTGGGAGGTTCGGCCAGCCCAAGGAGAAGTGAAGGATGTGAAGTTTAGAGCCTAGAGTTCTAGGGAGAAGCAAAGCTTGGCACAAAATGGCAGCATAACTTTACTCACAATAAACTTGAAAATACAAGGTGTAGGCTCCTCTTTTTATAGGCTAAAGAGGACCATAATGCAACCCTAATGCTAATCAAAATGAAATGCAAATTTACATCACATGGAGCACATGGCCATGTGGAGAATCCTTCTAGAAAGTGACCAAATCTTTAGCAAATCTAGGTCAAGTCTCATGGAATCAAGTTTATGCTATTTACACCACAACTAATACTAAGCTACCCCTAATGGGCCTTCATGTAGCATAAACAAATCTGCATGGATTCGCTTGGCCATGGGCTTAGCAATTTGGTCCTAGACGCTCCTTTCATTGGCCTAAACGCTCTCCACCTTGAGCTAGACGCTCCTCCCCTTTGGCCTAGACGCTTCTCCCTTAGCCCTAGACGCTCTTTTGTCTTTCTTGTGAAGTTGTGCTTGGCCCTCTTCCATCATCTTCCATCTTGTCTTCCTAAAAATAAAACATGTTGTAAATAATTTGGGCTCACTTTAGGGATCCAAATAGCAAGATAGGCTAAAATAAGGTGCCTTTAGCATAATAAGGGGTGTGTTTATCAGTTTTGCTTGTTCCTAACCCTTTAGGAAGGAAATTTGACCAAGTTTCTAGAAGGACAAGCCTAGGTGCGGTTTTGACTTAGTCAAACCCTAAGGCTGCCCCTTTTTTAGTGTTTCTCATCCTACCCTTGCTTCTTGTTCACCAAGGCACCATCTCCTATAAATAGAGTGCCTTACTCCAAATTTGAATAGAGGAGTTACTTTGCACAAATTGTGTGAGGTGTTTGTGAGGATTGTTTCCTCTTAGCATTATGTCTCATCTTGAGTGATTGGATAACTCTCAAGTGGCGGCCATCAACACTTATCTTGGAGGAAAACCACACTCCAAGTGGTGTGACCAACTCTCTTCCACCACATAAGCTTTTCCTTCCTTCATCTCTTCCATTTTTCCATTACTCCATTTATCTTTGTGTTCTTATTTTCCTCCACTGTCAATTCGGTTTCCATCATGCTTTTATGTTTCCATCCATGTTCATTTAATTTCTCCCCTTCATCATCAATCACCATATAATTGTATTTTTCCTTTGCCCTCTAGAAGTGAACTTTCACACTTATTTAACCACTTGGTTAAGTTTGTGTCCAGTGGGGATCTTCTTTGGGTTTTCACCATATAATTGATAAAATCTCAATCCTAAGTGTTCCCGCCGGTTGACCAGGGACGTCTTCGTGCGTGGCTTGTTCTCGCGAGCTAGGGCACCTTCGTCCTGCACCGTCTGTGAGTACGTGAAAAGAAGTGAACAAAGGACGCCCTCGCGGCCGTTTGCACTCCGACGATCAAGTCAGCTAGCGAGAAACATCAAAGGGTGCGCACCTCCATATCGGAGCACCGTGAATGAATGCTCTGAAGGTGGTCTAATAACTGAGTAACTAATGCTTTTTCTTCCCTAATTGCCTGTGCGTACAGTGGGTGCGCGAGCCAGCAACTAGAGTGTGTGAGTAAACTGTGAAAACTGCTTCCCCCCTTGTCTCAAACGCCTAAAGCCCCTTTTTAAACGTCTAAAGCATTTAAAGCGTCTTAAAGCGCATTTAAAGTGTATAGAAACGTTCAACGCGTTCAAAACGTTTAAAGCATTTAAAGCGTTCGAAACGTAAACTAAATTAATACGTACCTTAGCGAACTTTCAGGGAAACATTGATGTTTCAGTGCTCACTGCCACGTATTCTTCTAAATTGATTGTTACTCTTCGCGAAGAGCCTTACAGCGTCGTAACCCAACTTAGGGATAATCCATTGTGCAAGTCCTCCTTCTTGGAGTGCATCTGGCGCGAGGGGTGACTTTCTGTGTGCCAAGTCATGCGCCCCAACCTCTAGTCACTCGCCCTGGGAGTGTATCTACCTTTCCCTCGTACCATGCACGTGGTCCTCCCCTGGGCGTGGCCCTCTCATGGGTCGTATCTGTCCCAGAGGTCTCCCAGCGGTGGCGTGGGTACTTCACGAGTCAAGTTACCCCCTACTGGTACTAGAACTATGGCCTTGAAGCCACCTTTCTCTTTTCTTTATTACTGTTCTAAGGTACTGAGGCCTCTCGTGGAGTCGCCCGGATGGAGATCACATAGGAGAGGCTTTTATTAATGAAGGAAGAGGTTATTCACCCACACATTTGAAGTTCTTCCTTCTAGTCTTCTCAAATATTAAAGAAGAATTAAAATAAAGAGAGGACCAAGCCTAAAGCCAAAAGAGGACTCAAGAATAGGCTTCAATTAATATCTCTCTTTATAGTTTCTTTTGTATAAATTTGTAAATAATATAGAATAGTGTTTAGGTAGTTTCAAAGAGGGAAACATAAAGACACCTCTTATGTAAAGGCATCTTTAGATATTAGTTTTAGAACATTCTAGTAGATTGAGCCTTCATAGCTCACTATAGGCGCTAGAAGTGAGACATGTGCAAGGGACTTTTGGTTAGCTTGTTGTGTAAGCTTTGTAAACTTCATGACTGGTCCTTCTCCTATATAAAGAGGGCTTAGGTCCTTCTAAATACAAAATTGATTGTTTGAGTAATGAAACTCTCCCAAATTGGTGATTGAGTGAGTGAGAGTTGTCTTCTCCTCTTCTAGTCTCATCTTGAGTGCATCTTGGAACCTCAAGTGGCGGCATCTACACTCATCCTGAAGTCTTGCATCCTTGAAGTGGCGTGTTCATCTCCAAGAACTCCAACCACATAAGTTCTCTTCTCTTTTCCATCTCTTTCCTCCATTTCCATGTCCATATAAACTCTTAAAACATGTAATAGGTCTTTTCTTGCATTTCTATTCGGTTCTTTGGCTTTCTTATTGTTTTTGTTTGGTTCATCTTCTTCTTTACTGTTTTTAATCGGTTCATCTTCATTCTTTCATGCTTTTGTTCGGTTTAATCCATTAGTTAGACATTTTAATCGGTTCATTTGATTTCTTGTGCCTTTTAATCGGTTCATTTGACTAGAAATGGATTTCTACATGAGTTTTGGCTTGGTTACTTTTGGTGAGTTCTTGAATGATAGAACATTGATCCAATTCTAGAAAAGTGCCTATTCATATTCCAACTCAAGTTGATTCCATAAAATGTCTATGAAACATCTCTATCATGTTATTGGAATCATATCATGTGGTATCTACAGTTTAGGTTTATTCTTGTCTGTGTTTTGAGTTGTTTGTAGGCTCTTTAATTCAAGAACTTTATATTCTTGCTGTTTCCTTTCAATTTTTAGGTTATTTTTGAATTTTCTTGCTGTTTTCTTTTTTATATTACATTGTATTTGTGTCTTTTGATTTGTGAATCCTTATAAAGTTTTGTAATGTCATGTTTTTCCCAAAAATGTTATCAATTCTTTGTAGTCCTTTTGTTGTAATTTTTGTTTCTTGAGTTTGTGTGATGCAGTTTTCTGAGTTTGTTTCTTGATCCTTTGATGCATTTTTTTTTTAGTTTTGAGTTCATACTCTTATTTTAGACCTATACAAGTTCCTATACATCATTTCTATTATGTCTTTGCTAGTTCTTAATTCTATTTTTCATTCCTGTTAGGATTCCTCTGTTTTTCTGAAAACGTGCTAACTGTTTCGATTTATTGCATTTGATTTACTTACTGGAAATTGTTGAAATTCTGGATTTGAGTTCGTCAAAGTGTTATAAAAAAGTAGAAAAAAGAAGTACAAAAAATGCAAAGTATAAAAAATATGATAAATAAAATATGAACAGTGTGTAATTCTGCCGAAAAAAATACGGTAATCTGGCAGTGATTTTACAAAATTTATCACAATTAATTGGCTTGCTGTCTTTGAGTAAATCCAGTGCCATTATTGAGTTAAGATCTTGAACTTTCTGTGGTTACAATTTCATAATCCAGTTCGCTTTATATCATTCCATATAAATCTGTAAAAATCACGCACAGTTTGCACAATTTTTTTTTCCAGTAGTTCTGTTTTTTTTTTCTTCATCTACTCTAGTGCTTTTCTCTAGGTCTCTTTTGTGTGCCTTCTTTTTCATTGAGTACCTTATTTTCTTGCTTGTCTTTTATTCACTATTCTTTGTGTTTGTCATAAATTATTGTATTCCTTTTGTTTAACCTTTCTTGTTTACACCTTTTCTTGTTTGTCTTTGATTGTTCTTTAGTTTTGTGGTGCTTTGGCTTTGAGATTGAGTGCTTTTGCTTTGACATCTTTCATTTGAGGTTACTAAGGCCTCAAGAGCAGATTGGTTAAGGGAAGTATTCTTTCTTGGAGTGACTTGAGTGACTTTTAATTTTCAGTACATCTCTAGTACATCTTTATAATTATTGTTTTTGCTAACCTTGTTTTTCTTAATATTGTTTGCTA
The DNA here is from genome assembly GCF_051622355.1 of Phaseolus vulgaris. Lineage (NCBI taxonomy): Eukaryota > Viridiplantae > Streptophyta > Magnoliopsida > Fabales > Fabaceae > Phaseolus > Phaseolus vulgaris. The sequence continues at coordinate 20,315,779 of NC_143501.1, read as the reverse complement.
TTGTGTTTGCTATTTTCTTTGTAAAATGGATACATATTCAAGTGCTGAATCTTCCAAGCCACATTCTACTCATAAGGCTTATGTTCTTAATGAGTTAAAAGAAGCAAAACAAGCCCTTGCTCTCAAAGATGAAGCTATGAAAAGATTGGAAGAAAGATTAGCAAAAGTTGAATTGAAGCAAGAAAGATCTTCACATTCCATTCATGGAAGACATCATTCTTCTAGGCATTCTTCCAAAGATTCTTCCAATGCTCACGGCCATGGAGAAGATTATAGAAGAAGGAGGCATCATCATCATCATTCCCATGGAGAAAGCCATCACCGTGAACAAAAACATCACCAAGAAGCAAAGCCTCAACTTTCTTTTGTAAAAGTACCTAACTTTAATGGTGATAGTGATCCAAATGTGTATTTAGATTGGGAGGCTAAATGTGAACAAATTTTTACAGCTTATAAGGTAGAATAGGATCAAAAAGTGAATATAGCCTCTTTAGAATTCACAGATTATGCCATGAGAAGGTGGCATAGTATTGTAATGGACATTGGCTATAACAAGAGACCTCCCGTGGTCTCTTGGGACGATTTGAAAGAGTGTATGCGCCTTAGACTTGTGCCACCACACTTTAGGAAAGACCTCATGTTGAAGCTCCAATGGTTTCAACAAGGCACGCTAAGTGTGGATGCCTATTTTAAGGAGTTAGAATCGCTTTTACTTAAAGTTAATTTGAAAGAAAGTGAGGAAGCTATGATAGCTAGGTTTGTAAGTGGCCTAAGAAGGGATATTCAAGATGTTGTTGAACTTCAAGAGTATTCATCTTTGGGATCTTTGGTTTACCTTGCAATGAAGGTTGAATCTCGAATTTCTAAACGAAATGCTTTTAAAAACTCTCATCTTGGAAAAATAAAGAGTCTTCTTCAAACCTTCCTTCTAAGGATTCTTCTTTCACACCTAATGAGTCTAAGCCTTCTACTTCTACTCATATATCACCCATCAAATCGTCTAGTAAAAAGTGTTTTAAATGTTTGGGATATGGTCACATAGCTTCTAATTGCCCTTCTAAAAGGAATATGTTTGTGCATAATGGGGTAGTAGTTAGTGAGCATGATTCCAATTCATCTAGGCATTCTTCACCTTCTAAACCATCAAGTGAGATTGAGAGCGAAAATCCTTGTGAAGGTGACTTATTGATGATAAGGCGAATGTTGGGCACAATTCCAAAATCTTTGGATGATACTCAAAGAGAAAATATCTTTCACACCCGCTGTCTTATCAACAACAAGTTATGTTCCTTGATTATTGATGGGGGTAGTTGCACTAATGTGGCTAGTACAAGAGTTGTGGAGAAGTTAGCTTTACCCACTATCTCTCATACCAAGCCTTATAAATTGCAATGGTTAAGTACCAAAGGAGAAATCATGGTTAACAAACAAGTCCTCATTAACTTTGCAATAGGAAAGTATAAAGATGAGGTTTTATGTGATGTTGTACCCATGGAAGCAACTCATCTTCTTTTAGGAAGGCTTTGGCAATATGATAGACATGTTTTACATGATGGCCTATCCAATACAATGTCTTTTTCCTTCCAAGGGCGCAAGGTTAAATTAAAACCCCTCTCTCCCAAAGAGGTTAACAAGGACCAAATAAAAATGAAAACTAAAAGAGAAAATGAGAAAGAAAAAGAAGTGAGTACTAAACCAAGTCACACCACTTTGTCCACTAAAAAGATCATGTTGACTCGTGCTATGCCTCAAGTTGAACCTCCAAGGTCTTATTCTTCTTTATCTTTTTCATTACCCAAGGTTCCTATTTCAACACAAACTTGGTTAAAAAATGATAGGGATAATTTTTTTATACCTCTTAATGGGTTTCACCATTTAAGAGGTCTTTTTCCAAAACATATCATCATTCCCAAACAAATTTTTCCCACTTGGTTTGTTTATAGAACCAACTTTTATGAACTCCCACTGTTTACTAATGCTAAGTCATGTTTGCCTTTTTATTCCACTTTTAATTGTAAAAATAAACTGACTTTGTTATATGCAGGGATTCAGAATTCGTGGACGAATTCTCTCCAACTCGAGGAGTATGATGGAGATCACATAGGAGAGGCTTTTATTAATGAAGGAAGAGGTTATCCACCCACACATTTGAAGTTCTTCCTTCTAGTCTTCTCAAATATTAAAGAAGAATTAAAATAAAGAGAGGACCAAGCCTAAAGCCAAAAGAGGACTCAAGAATAGGCTTCAATTAATATCTCTCTTTATAGTTTCTTTTGTATAAATTTGTAAATAATATAGAATAGTGTTTAGGTAGGTTCTAAGAGGGAAACCTAAAGACACCTCTTATGTAAAGGCATCTTTAGATATTAGTTTTAGAACATTCTAGTAGATTGAGCCTTCATAGCTCACTATAGGCGCTAGAAGTGAGACATGTGCAAGGGACTTTCGGTTAGCTTGTTGTGTAAGCTTTGTAAACTTCATGACCGGTCCTTATCCTATATAAGGAGGGCTTACGTCCTTCTAAATACAGAATTGATTGTTTGAGTAATGAAACTCTCCCAAATTGGTGATTGAGTGAGTGAGAGTTGTCTTCTCCTCTTCTAGTCTCATCTTGAGTGCATCTTGGAACCTCAAGTGGCGGCATCTACACTCATCTTGAAGTCTTGCATCCTTCAAGTGGCATGTTCATCTCCAAGAACTCCAACCACATAAGTTCTCTTCTCTTTTCCATCTCTTTCCTCCATTTCCATGTCCATATAAACTCTTAAAACATGTAATAGGTCTTTTCTTGCATTTCTATTCGGTTCTTTGGCTTTCTTATTGTTTTTGTTTGGTTCATCTTCTTCTTTACTGTTTTTAATCGGTTCATCTTCATTCTTTCATGCTTTTGTTCGGTTTAATCCATTAGTTAGACATTTTAATCGGTTCATTTGACTAGAAATGGATTTCTACATGAGTTTTGGCTTGGTTACTTAAGTTTTGGTGAGTTCTTGAATGATAGAACATTGATCCAATTCTAGAAAAGTGCCTATTCATATTCCAACTCAAGTTGATTCCATAAAATGTCTATGAAACATCTCTATCATGTTATTGGAATCATATCACGCCCCCTCCATGGTCTTTTCTACCCGTGGGTATCGGGGGGTAACATTGTCGATGTCTTAACCTGGCGACGCCTTAACCTGGCGACGCCTACACCTGGCGACGCCTCATCTTGGCGACGCCTACTCCTGGCGACGCCCACGCCTGGCGACGCCTCAAGCGGTCAACCTGTTGACTTTCTTCCCTTGGGCCCCCTTTAGGGGTCCCACCATACGTTGACTTTGACTTTGGTCAACGCCCGGGGACGGGACGGTACACTAAGTAAAGTGTCACATCTAAAATGGCTAAATCTAAAATCAACACACATCGAAAAGCAAGAGGCAATTTTGAAAGATAAAGAGAAAATTGAAAGAGAAACTCAAGTTTCTATTCTTGAAAGAGGTGAAAAGAGGTGAAAATACAAAAATAAAATAAAAAAAATTCATGAAAGAGTATAAACAATCTACACAAAAATCGACATCCGGGTTACTCAGGAAAAAAGGGTAGTTCTAGGCTTAATGAATATTAGCAACCACCTTTTAGAAGGCACAAAAGGGAAACTAGTTTAAAGAGGTTAGGGTTTACCTTCATCATTTTCATGGTAAAGATGTTGTGGAAGTCTACTTTGATTGGAAAATAAAGGTAGAACAATTATTTGTCTATTACCAGGTTAGTGTGGAATGCAAAGTACCCTTAGCAACTTTGAGTTTCCAAGGGTATGCCATGTACTGGGGAACCTCCCTTGAACAATAAAGACACCTCCATAATTATCCACCAATCCAGTATTGGAATAATCTTAAAAGTCCTATGAGGCATCGTCATATTCCATCCACTATAATCGAGAGCATATGGATAACCTTCAAAGACTCCATCAGCAAGTAATAAATGAAAAATAGTTATACATCATGAAGGCAGGGATCAGGGATGAAGATTGATGGAAGAGGGCCAAGCACATCTAACCATGAAAGCCAAAGCCCAACACTAGACCATGAAGAGCGTCTAGCTACAAGGATGGAGCGTCTAGGACGTGAAGAGGAAAGGCTACCCATGGAGCATCTAGGAGGAGACCTAGACCGTCTAGGACCTATCACAAGGTCAATGACTAAGCATATTCAAGCCCAATTGAATGAAGCCACGGATGGAAGGGAGAAAGCTTTGTACATGTTGCATAAAGGCCCATTAGGGGTGCTTAGTAATTAGAGTAGTGTAGAAAGCATATTTGAGTGAAACATTCTAGAAACTCTCTAGGTGTTGATGTGATTCCAATAGCCACATAGAACAAGATTCTTGACACTTTGAGGAATCACCTTGAGCTGGAAAATATAGAGGCACTTTCTTAGAAGTTGGATCATGGTTCTAAAATCAAGAACTCACCAATAACAAGTACCAAATCCCAAACTCATTTGGATGAACCAAATATTGTCAAATTGAATCAACAAAGGAGAAGGAAAAGAAGAAACCGAACAGAATTGAACTTAAAACAAAAGTACCGAACAAAAATTAAGAAGCAAACAGAAAATAGGTGCTGGAAAATTAAAGGAACCGAAACAACTACAACTCAAAACTCAAAGCTACATGAACAAATTGAAGAAGAAGAAAGGAAGGAGAAGAGAATGCTCATGAAGATGGAAGATAGGTTGGATGATCACGCCACTAGAAGTATGGATGCTCCTAGATGAGTGTGGAAGCCGCCACTTGAGGAAACCATGGTCCTTCAAGATAAGACTAGAGAAGAAGCTCAAAGCTCTCCAAATGCTCACTCCAATTTTGAGTATAGTTTCTTTAGATAAAATTCAAATCTGCATTTTACAAAGGAAGCACCTCTATTTATAGCCTAAGGTGCTGAAAAATAGGTGGGAAATTTCAAATAAACTCATTTGAAATTCCCACCAAAAACAAGTCACATGGGAGGTGTGACCTTTTTCTACTATGACACCTCCCAAAAACTACACCAACACCACTCTCCTAAGTCACATGGACAATGTGACTTTATTTTACATTTTCACACACCTTTATTTAATAACCACACCTCCTAAAACTATACAAGAGTATTTCAAAGCTTGGCCTTGCCCCTCATGGGATGGATTTGGGCTCTTTGGGCTTTGGCCTTCTTGGGCTTGGGCTTGGGCTTTGGGCTTGGGCCTCATCTTTATTTTATGTCTTCTTTTAATTTTGAGAAGACTAGAAGGAAGAACTTCAAATGTGAGGGTGGATGTCCTCTTCCTCCATTAATAAAAGCCTCCTTTATTTGATTCTCATCAGGTGTGGCCGGTCATGAGCACATGGCACATGGCTTTGTGAATTGCATTTAATTTGGTTTTCATTTCATTACGCATTAGCTTAAAACTTACGGCCAAGTAGCTTATAAATAGGGAGGCCTACACCTTGTATTTGCAAGTTTATTGTGAGTAAAGTTATGCTGCCATTTTGTGCCAAGCTTTGCTTCTCCCTAGAATTCTAGGCTCTAAACTTCATCTCCTTCACCTCTCCTTGGGTTGGCCGAACCTCCCTAGCTTCATACACATCATGCACCTTCAAGATCAACACCACTCTTAGGAGGATCTTGCTCACACACCTTCATAGCTTCCGCACCACTTTTTCTTACATGATTCAAGAAGACCTTCATGAAATGCCATCATTTGGTATCATGAGCTATGGTTCTTCAAGATGAGTTGCTTTTGGTCTTTCATTTTTAGTTCTTCTTTACTTTCATTTTGTTCGTCTTATTTTCCATAATTGTCTTGCTGTTTTTTACATTTTAATTTGTTTGGTGTGCTTTGTGGAAGATCCAACCGAAGCACTCTTGTTCAATTGATCTTGAACAAGTTCTTGTGCAAATTGTGATAGGATTCCATACACCTTTGAGTTGCTATTTTCTTTTAGGCTTTTGAGTCTTTATTGCTTTCATTATTTGGTTCATATTATGCTTTTGAGTCTTTAATTTCTGAATCTTATATGTTTTGTCAAGTCATGTTCATCCACATTGTCAACAATTCTTAGTAGTCCTTTATTTGGCTTGATTGTTTCTTGATTTTGGGTATCTTTAATTGCTTTGAATCTGCTGTTCTTTGATCTTTTGGTGCCTTTTTAATTTTAGTTTGAGTTCATATTGTGTTTAGATCCTACACAATTCTATTTCACAAATTTCCATTGTGTCTAAACTTTGGTATCTTGCTGTTTTTGTTTCCAGTTTTCAGAATCCCCTGTTTCAGATTTTCTGTGCTGACTGTTTTGATCCAGAAAAATATTTACACTCATAGGAAAATTTTGATTCTCTGGAATTTGCAAGTTTGAAGTGTTATAGAAAGGACAAAATAAGAATTATTCCAAAAGAAGCAATAGAAAAAAAATGATAAATCTTTTAAAATCAGTGTGCAAATCTGAGGCGCTACAGCTGGCGTAACTGAACACCAAAATTGCAAAATTTATTAAAACAAATTGGTGCATGCGTTTTGAGTGATTCCAAAGCCAGATTTTAGCTAAGATCTTGAATATCTTGCATATCAAATTTCAGAATCATATCTTAAAAACATAGCTCAGCATAAATTGGGGAAAAACATGTTTCTGGCCCACAACATTTTCCAGTGGTGCTGTTTTTTTATTTGGTCATCTAAATCTAGTGCCATTCTTAGGATTCTTTTGTGTGCCTACCTTTATTTTGGTACCTTTTATTTGCTTGTTTAATATTTCTTGAACCTCTTTCTAGTTGTCATAATCTAACTCCTTTTGGTGGTACTGTTTTATTCAATTAAATTGTTTCTTGCTTTTGTTCTTTGACCTCTAATTTGGGTGCTGGAATTTTTTTCGCCTTTGGTGCTTATGTGAATGGAAACTTGACTTGGTTAAGGTTTAGCCCTTTGATAGGTGCTGGAAATTGGAGAATCAAGACCTTCATTCTAAGGGGAAGACAAAGACAAAGCCGAAGCAAACTTTCTCAAAACACTACACACATTTGGAGGGCTAACAAGCAAAGACAACAAGGAAGTGCACTTAGCAAAAAGAGGATCAACAAAGGGAGTTTTCTTAATTTCCTTACAACTTAATTTTTGTTAATTACCTCTTAATTACGTTTTAGATGGTGAGTGTGTCTTCAAGGGCTCAAAGTGTCCAAGAAGCCTCACCTAGGGCCGACTAGTATAGAATTCTTAATTAGCAATTGTTAATTGTTGGTGATTGTCTTTCTTTTTGCTTAGTAGTAAAGCTTTGCATGCTTATTTTGTGTTAAACCGACTAGCTTTGTTAAATTAGTTAGCATACATTGTTTTCTTGCATTGAAAAACAAGTTTTGTTTTCTCAACTTACTTGTGTTCTAAGTGCTTTACTAAGAGAAAGTTTTGTGTAAAGGCATTGGGGGATAGTTTTTGGCAAGGAAAAGGCTTGGTACTTAAGTAGTCCTTTGTGACTCACCTCCCTTACCTGAAAAACTACCTTCTTTAACTTTCCTAAACTTTCTCAAGGTCAAACACCTATATACACAAAGTTTTAGCCATGTCTTCTTCTTCTCACTCTCCAAAGTCTATTGAAAGTGAAGTAAAATCTTTGAAAACTCTTTTGAAAGAAGTATCACAAGCGGTACAATTAATTTCTTTTAGACAATTGGAGAATGAGAACAAAATCAATGAGATGGCTAAAGCTCAAGAAGAGAAATCACAAAAATCACAAAAATAAAAAAAAACTCATACTCATGCATCTAGGAGTATTGAGTCTCTAGGGGAGGGAAGCCTTAGAATTAATGACTACTACCAACCACCCCCTAGAAGGAATAGGCAAAGGGAGCAAGAGGTGCGAAGGGAAACTAGAGTAGACCTACCTCATTTTCATGGAAAAGAAAATGTAGAAATCTATCTAGATTGGGAAATGAAGGTAGAGCAACTCTTTGCTTGCCATAGGGTATGTGAGGAACATAAAGTACCCTTAGCCGCCCTTAGCTTCCAAGGGAACGCCATGTATTGGTGGACCTCTCTCGAAAGAGAAAGGCGTCTTCATAGGGAACCTCCCATTACATATTGGAATGACCTTAGGGGAGCCCTAAGACGCCGACACATACCTTCCTACTACCATAGGGAGTTGATGGACAAGCTCCAAAGACTCCAACAAAAAAACACGAGTGTGGAAGAGTATAGACAAAAAATGGAGCTCTACATGATGAGAGCCTCCATTAGAGAAGAGGAGGATACCACAATAGCTAGGTTCCTTAGTGGCCTATCACTTGAGATAAGAGATAGAGTGGAGCTCTTACCTTATCAAGACTTGAATGATTTGGTTCAACTTTGCATTAAAGTTGAGCAACAAATTTTACGCAAAACATCAAGCCAAAAGGTGAGCCCTTACTCTAACTTTTATCCCAAGAAAGAGTTTAGAAGGGAGGGTAGTACATCCAAAGAAAAACCAAAAGAACCTACCAAACCTTTTACCAAAGAAACCTCCACCCCACCCATCCGAGCTAGAGATGTCAAGTGTTTCAAGTGCTATGGTAGAGGGCATGTGCAAGCACAATGTCCAAACCAAAGGACTTTGTTTCTTAAGGGTGTAGACGAGTACACTAGTGGCGAGGATGAGCCTAGTGAGAGAGAAGAGGTGGGAGAGGATGAGAGGGTAGCTCCACTAGAGGGAGAATTGCTTATGATTAGGAGAACCCTCAACAATCACCCTAGCACATCCATTGAAACACAAAGAGAGAACATATTTCATACAAGATGCAATGTTTTAGAAAACATATGCTCTCTCATTTTGGATAGTGGATCTAGTTGCAATTGTTGTAGTGCTAGGATGGTGGAGAAGCTTAAGCTACAAGTAGTTCCTCACCCAAAACCTTATAAACTTCAATGGCTTAATGAAAATGGGGAACTACATGTAGATAAGCAAGTGGAAATCAAGTTTTCCATAGGGAACTACAAAGATAAGGTTTTATGTGATGTAGTAACTATGGAAGCTTGTCATATTTTATTAGGGAGACCATGGCAATTTGATCAGAAAACCTTGCATGATGGTCCCACTAACGAAATTTCCTTCACCCACAAGTATAAAAAGTTTGTACTTAGTCCTTTACCACATTCTCAAGTGGTAAAAGACCAAATACAAATGAAGCAAAAGAGGGATGAGGAAAACAAAAAAAAAAAAAAGAGCGCTAGAAAAAGAGAAAATCCTTAGGGATAGGAAGGCGTGGGAGAAGAGTGTTCCTTCCCACAAGGTTGGTCAACAAGAAAAGCCTCTTGAAAACGTTTTTGAAAATTTGCTTCTTGTTGAACAACCAAGCCTTATCTTTTGTAAAGGAGCACTTACATGCACTGCCATAAGTAGTGAACTTATGAATTTACCTCCTCAAATAGAAAATCTTTTAAGTGAATTTGAAGATTTATTCTCCCATGAGGGGCCCATTGGGCTTCCTCCTCTAAGGGGGATAGAACATCAAATTGACTTCATTCCGGGGGCAAGCCTACCAAATAGGCCTGGTTATAGAACCAACCCCGAGGAAACAAAGGAGATAGAATCACAAGTTCAAGACTTGTTGGAGAAGGGTTGGGTTCAAAAGAGCCTAAGCCCTTGTGCTGTACCTGTCTTGTTGGTGCCCAAAAAGGATGGAAAATGGCGCATGTGTTGTGATTGTCGAGCAATCAACAACATCACCATCAAGTATAGGCATCCAATCCCAAGGCTTGATTATATGCTTGATGAATTGCATGGGTCAACTGTATTCTCCAAAATTGACCTTAAAAGTGGATATCACCAAATTCGAATCAAGGAGGGTGATGAGTGGAAAACCGCTTTTAAGACCAAATTTGGATTATATGAGTGGTTGGTGATGCCCTTTGGGCTTACTAATGCCCCAAGTACATTCATGAGGCTTATGAATCACACCTTGAGGGATTGTATAGGTAAATATGTAGTAGTTTATTTTGATGATATCTTAGTACATAGTAAAACCCTAGAAGACCATCTAAGTCACCTTAGGGAAGTTCTTCTAGTGTTTAGGAAAAATAGTCTTTTTGCAAATAGGGATAAGTGTACCTTTTGTGTAGATAGTGTAGTTTTCTTAGGCTTCATAGTAAACAAAAAGGGGGTGCATGTAGATCCCGAGAAAATCAAAGCCATCCGCGAGTGGCCAACTCCACAAAATGTAAGTGATGTAAGAAGTTTTCATGGGTTAGCTAGCTTCTATAGAAGGTTTGTGCCTAATTTTTCTAGTCTAGCTTCTCCTTTGAATGAACTTGTTAAAAAAGATGTTGCATTTTGTTGGAATGAAAAGCATGAGCAAGCCTTTCAAAGGCTAAAAGCTCAACTCACCAATGCACCCATTCTATCTCTCCCAAATTTTTCCAAAACTTTTGAGATAGAGTGTGATGCATCGGGGGTAGGCATAGGTGCGGTTTTGTTGCAAGGTGGAGACCCCATTGCTTACTTTAGTGAAAAACTCCATGGTGCCACCCTCAACTACGCCACCTATGACAAAGAGCTCTATGCTCTTGTGCGAGCCCTAAAGACTTGGGAACACTACCTTGTGTCCAAAGAATTTGTCATCCATAGTGATCACGAGTCTTTAAAATATTTAAAGGGCCAACACAAGCTCAACAAGAGACATGCTAAATGGATGGAATTTCTTGAACAATTTCCTTATGTAATCAAATACAAGAAAGGAAGCACCAATATAGTGGTTGATGCTCTTTCAAGACGGCATACACTCTTTTCAAAATTGGGTGCCCAAATTCTTGGATTTGACCACATAAGAGAGCTTTACCAAGAAGATCAAGAACTCTCATCCATCTATGCCCAATGTCTACATAGAGCGCAAGGAGGTTACTATGTGTCCGAGGGATATCTTTTTAAAGAGGGAAAACTTTGCATTCCCCAAGGAACACATAGGAAACTCCTTGTCAAAGAATCACATCAGGGGGGACTCATGGGCCATTTTGGAGTTGATAAGACTCTAGATCTTTTAAAAGCAAAATTTTGTTGGCCACACATGAGGAAAGATGTCCAACGACATTGTTCTAGATGCATCTCATGTTTAAAAGCAAAGTCTAGAACAATGCCGCATGGACTCTACACCCCTTTGCCGATTGCAAATGCTCCTTGGGAAGACATTAGCATGGATTTCATTTTAGGACTTCCTAGGACTGCAAGAGGCCATGACTCTATCTTTGTGGTAGTGGACCGTTTTAGCAAAATGTCCCATTTCATTCCATGCCACAAAGTAGATGATGCTCAAAATATTTCTAAACTCTTCTTTAGAGAAGTGGTGAGACTCCATGGTCTCCCTAGAAGTATAGTGTCCGATAGAGATCCCAAGTTTATAAGCCACTTTTGGAAAACTCTTTGGGGTAAACATGGAACAAGACTACAATTTTCAACTTCTTGTCATCCTCAAACGGATGGGCAAACCGAAGTAGTCAATAGATCTCTTGGAACTATGCTTAGGGCTATCATGAAAGGCAGCCACAAATCTTGGGATGAGTATCTTCCCCACATTGAATTTGCTTACAATCGAGTGGTTCACAAGACTACTAATGCTTCTCCTTTTGAAGTAGTATATGGTTTTAATCCTCTCACACCCATGGATTTGATACCTCATCCTAATCCACAAGATTTTGTGCATAAGGAAGGAGTAATCAAAGCTGACTTTGTAAAGAAAATGCATGAGAAGATTAAACTCCAAATACAACACCAAAATGAGAAGTACATAAAATACAACAATAAAGGGAAGAGAGAAATATTTTTTGAGGAAGGAGACTTAGTTTGGCTTATCCTTCGCAAAGATAGATTTCCAACTGAAAGGAAGTCCAAACTAAGTCCCCGAGGTGATGGACCCTTTCAAGTCCTCAAGCGAGTCAATAACAATGCATATAAATTGGACCTACCTCTTGAATATTGAATACATGACACTTTTAATGTAATTGACCTTTCTCCATTTGTAGGTACCAATGACGATGACGAGCTGGATTTGAGGACAAATCCTTTCCAAGGGGGAGGAGATGATGGAAGAGGGCCAAACACATCTAACCATGAAAGTCAAAGCCCAACACTAGACCATGAAGAGCGTCTAGACCATGATGAGCGTCTAGCTACAAGGATGGAGCGTCTAGGACGTGAAGAGGAAAGGCTACCCATGGAGCGTCTAGGAGGAGACCTAGACCGTCTAGGACCTATCACAAGGTCAATGACTAAGCATATTCAAGCCCAATTGAATGAAGCCACGGATGGCAGGGAGAAAGCTTTGTACATGTTGCATAAAGGCCCATTAGGGGTGCTTAGTAATTAGAGTAGTGTAGAAAGCATATTTGAGTGAAACATTCTAGAAACTCTCTAGGTGTGGCCGGTCATGAGCACATGGCACATGGCTTTGTGAATTGCATTTAATTTGGTTTTCATTTCATTAGGCATTAGCTTAAAACTTACGGCCAAGTAGCTTATAAATAGGGAGGCCTACACCTTGTATTTGCAAGTTTATTGTGAGTAAAGTTATGCTGCCATTTTGTGCCAAGCTTTGCTTCTCCCTAGAATTCTAGGCTCAAAACTTCATCTCCTTCACCTCTCCTTGGGGTGGCCGAACCTCCCTAGGTTCATACACATCATGCACCTTCAAGATCAACACCACTCTTAGGAGGATCTTGCTCACACACCTTCATAGCTTCCGCACCACTTTTTCTTACATGATTCAAGAAGACCTTCATGAAATGCCATCAAAGATAACACCACCATTTACAGGTTCTTTACTGTATTGAGCTTTGACATAACAAATAGAGTTGAGCTTCTACCTTATAGAGATATAAATGCTTAGGTTCAAATTCACATTAAGATAGAATCACAAATTTTGAGAAAAATCTTCCAAGAAAGAAAAGGCTCACTGTAGTTCTTATCCTAATAAGGATTATCAATAGGAAGAAAATTTTAATGAAAAAAGCATATAACCTACCAAGACCCTAGAAAAAAGGAGCATAAAAAGAAAATAACAAGTTTTCTACCTACACTTACACTGGTGAGATCAAATATTTCAAGTGTTTAGGTAAAGATCATGGTGTTGGGATTTTATATATATATATATATATATATATATACATGCATATATATATATATACATATATACATGTATACATATGTATATATATACATGTATATATATATATAAAAGACTATAAGGTAGGAAAAGATATTTGTCACCAACATGTCACATTGTATCAAAAAAAAAAAAAACTTTTCAAATATTAGGAGTCTTATGCCCATGAAATATCCTAAGTTATCGGGATAATGTTAGATATGCTATGTACAATCAAATCTTACTCGTTTACTTGGCAAGCGGACCGAGTGAACTGTTCAGTCAGGGTTGTCGTATTCACAAGGAATTAATGATACCACAATATGATTATCTGTTACAATGAAGCGATTTCTATTTTAAATTTGGTTTTCATGTAAACAACAACAACAATAACAATAACAATAATAATAATAATTGATCCTGCCGGTGACCTAGCGTAAGAACGATGTCTCGTCACGATCTTTCCTCACCAGCTTTGACACCACGTGCTCTTCAAGTCCACTCCAACAGATTGTCTCTTTGAGAACCTGAAAACACAAGATGGCGCCTCTGCGGCCGGTGGCGCTCCGACGCTCAAGTCAGTAACAAGAACACCCAAAAACTGAGAGAAAACTATACTCTGTAGAACCGTACTAAAGTGCACTCAACCCAAAACAATGAGCCGTAATGAACGTACCTCTACAAATTCTGTTAAGTTTACCTTTATACCTAGGTTTTTTCTCTCTCCAGGCAGTTACGTTTTGGATGCGTGGCCCGCATCCAACCCTGCACGTGTCATCATCTGGGCTGGGGTAGCAGGTAGTACCCAACCCTACACGTGTCATCATCTGGGCGGGGGTAACTTGAGCGTCACTTCTATGTAGCATCCAACCCTACACGTGTCATCATCTGGGTTGGAGTAACAAGTAGCATCCAACCCTACACGTGTCGCCATCTGGGTTGGGGTTACTTGAGCGTCACTTCTATGTAGCATCCGACCCTACACGTGTCATCATCTGGGTTGGAGTAACAGGTAGCGTCCAACCCTACACGTGTCGTCATCTGGGTTGGGGTTACTTGAACGCCATTTCTACGTAACATGCAGTTGTGCGACCAAGTCTCCTATTCAAGGTGTAACCTAGCACGCAACACGCTCTGGAACGCCACCTGACAAGGCGAGTATCGGATGCAACAAAATACACCATCTCTGTGATATCGCTTGTCGCAGGTGCCACCTTCCTCTTCGCCACGCCATGCACGTTCTAACTGAGAGGAACTCGCCATCGACAAATGTCCACTCTGGGAATCCTGTCGTCGAGGAGCAAGCCGTTTACTCTAACTCATTTAACCTTCACACCTCATGCTGACGTAACGATCATCTTTACTGAACTCACACGCTTGAACTTCCTTGCCTGAACCCCCTAACAGCTTCATTTGAGTTTACTGGGAAATCCGGCGATGTGCTTCTTGCGGCGATGCCAGACCACCTAATCTTCCGTTATCTAACACGGCGATAACACCAACCTGGCGACAACCGACTGCAGAACGCCACTTCCACAAACGGCGACTATGTTGACTTCTTAACCACCTACCTCTCTCCTGTCCACGTCATCACACCCGATGACCTGATTAGTACACAAGCCCCCCAGTCTTAAGCTGTGATTTGTCCAGCGAAAAGACTAAGAAGTTGAATTTTCGTCGACCTACGAGGCTTTGCGCGCTAACGCCCACACTATTTACTCATTTGACATTTCACCAACCCCCTCCTATCAACTGACACGTGGACTTATCAACGAATATTATTTACTATCGTTTGCGCTTCTCGCAACGTTCGAAACTCTCAAAAACTTCGCGCCACTTCACTGTTTCATTATCTTCTTCCTAACTCCAAACTCCCGAAACGCTTCAGCGAACGCTTCGTCTCCTTCGATCACCATTTTACTGAACGCTCTTCTGATCATCAAAAGGTAACCTTTTTATCACTCCCACTGATATTTGCTGCATTTTAATCGGTTTGCATCATCCATTAACTGTTTGGAGCATACGTTGTGGGTTATTTTCGTTCTTTGCTTCGCTTTTTTCCTGCGTTTAGGTTTTCTAGCCTTTTCTCTGCGAGCCCCCCTTGTCCTCTTTGTCTTCTCCTTTCCTGTTGGGTCCCTCTGTTTTCAAACTCTCATCTCTTCCCTTTTCATTTTCTTTGCAGCTCTTCTGATGGCTCGCTCCAAAGTCACTCCAAACCCTCCTCTATCTCCTCAAAACCCTCCGAGGAAAACTCGTAGGGCCAACCCTTCTTCCTCTCGCAATCCACCAAGGGATCCTAATGTCCCTTCGAGCCAGGCCGTGAGACCTGCGTCTTCTCGACCTAACCAACCACAACCAAACCCACCCCAAACCAACGCAGCTGTGAGACCCCTCCCTGACTACAAACAGCTGTACCTGTGGGCCACTTCAGCCTTGCTGGGTGAGACCTCCTCCATTAACATCGACGTCGACATCCTCCGCCTGAAGAAAGGTGATAAAGCTCACCTTTCTTTCAGCAAGGAACGCGATGACAAGGTGTCTGTCCATCCTTGTCCTCCCTAAGAACCCATCTGCACTGAAGACCAGGGGAGCAATGGCAAGCCCTTCTGCTTCGTCTATGCCATGATGTTCAAGAAGGTCAAGCTCCACTTCCCCTTCACTCGTTTCGAAAGGGAGCTCTTGACTGAGCTTGACATAGCCCTCGCCCAGCTTCATCCCAATAGTTGGGCGTTCGTCAGGGCATATCAAATCATATGTGCGGACTTGGGACACCCAGCTTCGGTGGATGTGTTCCTCTACCTGTTCGAGGCCAAAAACCCAGGCGATCGTCTATGGGTCAGCCTTAATGGGGTTGCTGGGAAGTCCATCCTCTCCATCTTCCAGCAATCCTACAAAGACTGGAAAGGGAAGTTCGTGCGCGTCTGCTGCAATGACCAAGACCCCACTCTCCTCGACGAATTTCCCTTGTATTGGGTGAACAAGGGAAAGAAAGAGACTAGCTTCAGGAGGGCTATAGGACCGGAAAAGATGGGGGAGCTCGACAAAGACCTATGCAACTTCTGGAAAGGAGTTGCCTCTTCCAACGTAACTTTGGCCACCTCCTCCATCATCACCTATGAATTCCACGAAGGTCAACTAGACGTTCATATAGGTTTGTCTTTCCCTCATCTCCGAGTTTCCTTTCCTTGAATTCGTATCACCCTGCCTTTTACATTGATGTTGTCGTTTTGATTCGCGCGTAGTCTTAACTAGCTAATCCATGCATTGACTTTCACTGCTTATTTTCTTGTGCATCATCAACTACTTGAATTGGACTGGTTTGTGATTGTTGGCTTCTCTGTGCAGATATGATGTTGGGGAAAGAAGGGATGGCCGAGCTGCGCTCCATAGCCAAACTTCACAATCTGGCGGCGGGCTCCCAAACCATTCCAAACTCCGTTGCAGAAGCCGCCGCCGCCCAAGGCAAATCTCCGCCGGTTGGCCCATCTACCACCGCTGCTCTTCCTGCCCCTGAGCGGAAGAAGCTACCACTCAAAAAGGCTAAGAGGAAAGCCCCCAGGGTGGTGTCAGACGAAGAGGCGGACGAAAGCACCGAGGATGGGCTAGTCTGCAAGAGGAAAAGGAGAGTTGTAATCAAACCACCACCAGCTGAAGGCGCCACCCCAAATTACGTCGAGAACCCCCCCAGCGCCTCCACGCCATTCGAGTCTGCTGGGGATGTTCTTGCTTCAAACGCCTCGGTTGCTGAAGCTGTACCTGAACAGCTTGCTGATACGCAAGCTTCCTCCCAAGTTGCAGCGGAACTCCCCGCCTCACCACCGCGCCTCGAGGCTCCCCTTGCCATCCAACCTTGCGAGGATGGTGGTGAGCATCAACCTTCACCTCCTCCCTCAACTCCATCCCTTCCAGCTCCTCTCCAGGAAGCCTTAATGTCTTTCACCGCGCGCCTAAATGCCATGGTTGACGAGAGTCTTCCTCAAATTGTCAGTGAAGGTCTGAAAGACTCCTTGGACAAGTTTGAACTTGATAACCGCATCCGTCAGGAGGTGGCGAGCACCGCGAGAGCCGAAGCTGAGAAGGTTAAATGCGACATGATGATGCAAGGGCTAGAGTTCTCGCAGGTAGAAAACGCTCTCAACGACGAGCTCCGAAGTTTGTGCAAAGACAAAACTGAACTGCGTCGAAAACTGCACGACAAACTTAAGGACGCCGTCGAGTTAGAGAACAAGCTCGTTCCCATGAGGGAGAGAATCGCAGAGCTGAAGGAGGCCCGAAAAACCGCCAAGGACAAGATGGCGAGACTGGAGAAAAGGTCAACTGAGAGAGAAACCTTTCTGGGGAAAGTTGAGGCAGATCGGGACAAGGCATCCAAAGAACTGAGCGAAACTACCGTTGAGCTTGCCCAAGTGCGCGAGGAGAACAACGGGTTCAAGATGAAGGTCGACGAGCTTGAACTTGAAATTGCCCAGGTTCGTGAAGAGAATAGTGGGTTCAAGACAAAGATCGACGAGCTTGAGCTTGAAGCTGCTCAGGTTCTTACCTCCGGCTTTGGGGCTGCTTTGGAGCAGTTCGCTTGCAAATTTCCCGATCTCGAACTCTCCGAGTTTTCGGTTTACAACGAAGTGGTGGATGGCAAGATCATGCCTCCCACTTAACTGCTGCTCCCATCCGCCACTTCAATTTTACCACCTTGAAACTCTTGTATTTAACTCTGATTGATATGTAATAATTTTCATTCTGTTCCAACTGTTTTGATATACATGAGTATGCTTAGCTCTAACTTTATCTGTTGTGCGATCATCTGATTTACTGGCTGGATTTTACGCAACCCAATTAACTTAGCACAAACTAATGCTTAATTCTCTGGAAATCACCTTAACTTAAACAAACTGTTAGTTTATAGCAATAACGTTTAACAAGAAATCACTTACTGGGCAGTAGGGGCGTAGGTCGATCTTAGTATCTGAAATCTCGTTCGCCTGATCTGCCAAGGGACAAGCATATTTCTACGTTATCGCCCAAAACTTTGTTGACCTGGTTCTCGTCGTGTAATCCTCTTTCTATTTCGATCTCAAAGCCATAGGCTTTCGGCGATGCCATTTTCCTTTTAACTAAAAACGTCCCCTGCGGGGCCACCTCATGACTTCATCTTTGCTTGTCTGGAAGGAGAGTGTCCTTTCGGATCTCCCTCTACCTTCCCCGAGTTTTTAACCTGAGATAGCTTAAATCATTGTTCTCTCATCTGGGGGTAGAGCCGCCTTTTAGATCCTTGTCTACCTCCCTGAGTTTTAGAACAATGATTTAGGTGGTGAGGTGTCCTCTGCGAACCTTCCCCAACCATCCTTTAACTTCTTTTTTAACTGGTCTTACTAGGTCAAAATTGATGTTTCACTCAAGGGAAAAGGCGTTTTCATTAACCTTCATTTCCCATACTTAAGATCATTAACAGCCCTGACTTTTCAGCTTTATCTTGCCTGAACTCACTTGAGGGTGAGAAGGGCTTTTCCTGATGCCTCAACTTGCCCAGGGGTTACATCTCCTCCTCCCCTGGATGCACTGAGGACTTTCGAACTTGCCTCAATTTGCTTACGCAAAGAGGTCTTGTGATCTGCTCTTGCCTGTACTCGCTCAGGGCGAGGAGGACTTTAATCTTTTCTCGCCTACACTCGCTCGAGGCGAGGAGGTCTTTTTAATCTCTTCTCGCCTACACTCGCTCGAGGCGAGGAAGGTCTTTTTAATCTCTTCTCGCCTACACTCGCTCACGGCGAGGAGGACTTTTTGATCTCTTCTCGCCTGCGCTCGCTCAAGGCGAGGAGGTCTTTTTAATCTCTTCTCGCCTACACTCGCTCACGGCGAGGAGGACTTTTGGCCTTTTCTCGCCAGGTGGCGATGATAACTTAAAAAGCTTTATACTTGTGCCTCCGATCGCCGGGTGGCGGTGAGGACTTAAAAAACTTTATTCCTGTGCCTCCGATCGCCAGGTGGCGATGAGGACTTAAAGCTTCATACTTTAAAACTTTGTATTGGATGCATGCGATCTGAATTCACCATTGCTTTAAATTACACAAAGGCGATAAAGTCTCTTTCCGAAAACTTAAAAAATGATGAGCATGCAAGCTTAATAACTGGGAAACTTTGATAAGCTTCGAAACCTTCTTTATTGGGTGGCCTCGTTAAAAACCCTCCTTAGGGAAAAAAGAGTGCCCCCTTGAAAAACTGTTTTAACTGAAACATCTTAAACTGTTTGAGTTAATTACTACTTACAATGCTTTAACTGTAATAAAACTTGAGATGGGTGGCGTTCCAGGTGCGAGGAATCGCCCCTCCTTCCAGCGTCTCCAAGCGGTAGGCGCCGTTCCCGAGTGCTTCGGTTATTCTAAACGGTCCTGTCCACTTGGGTGACTATTTGTTCTCCATCTCATACCGGTGGGCCTTCCTCATCACCAGGTCGCCATCTCTGAATTGCCTTGGACTTATTCTAGAGTTGTACTTGCGTTCAACTCTTCTCTTCACTGCTTCGGCCTTCACCCGTGCTTCCTCCCTGACCTCATTCAGCAAATCCAAGTTCATCCTCCTTTCTTCGTTCGAGTCTTCCGCCACGAAGTTTTGGAATCTCGACGAGCTCTCCTGGGTTTCAACTGGAATCATCGCATCACACCCATACACCAAACTAAACGGGGTTTCGTGGGTTCCCGATTGCTCAGTGGTGTGATGTGCCCACACTATACGGGGAACTTCCTCAGCCCAAGACCCCTTGGCCTTCTCCAACCTCCTCTTCAAGCCTCTCAACAAAACCCGATTGGCTGACTCCACTTGCCCATTCGTTTGTGGGTGCTCCACAGAAGCAAACACCTGTTGTATTCCAACATCCCCACACAGCTTCTTCAACAGATGACTCGCAAATTGAGTCCCATTATCCGATACCAAACGCTTGGGCACACCAAATCGACACACAATATTCTTCCACACGAAACTCTGAATCTTGTGCGCGGTGATCTGGGCTACTGGTTCTGCTTCAATCCACTTTGTGAAGTACTCAATCGCCACAACCAAATACTTCATTTGCCTGATCGCCAACGGAAAGGGTCCCAGAATATCGATTCCCCACGTATGGAACGGCCAGGGGCTGTAAATCGACTTTAGCTCCTCTAGAGGCACCTTGTGCCAATCGGCGTGTTGCTGGCATTGCTTGCAACACTGGGCATATTTCTTGCAATCTTCCCTCATTGTGGGCCAGTAATAACCCGCACGGAGAGTTCTTGTTGCCAAAGCTCGACCCCCGATGTGACTCCCACAAATCCCCTCATGGAGCTCAGCCATAATTCTCATGCACTTCTCTCCGTGTACACATACCAGAAGAGGGTGCGTAAACCCAAACCTGTACAACTCGCCATCGATGAGGGTGAACCTGCTGGAGTTCTTCTTTATCTTTCTGGCCTCTGTCGAGTCCATTGGGAGCACGCCATCCGCCATGTAGTGCTGGTAGGGCATTATCCATGTATCTGGCTCATGGATAGCGCAAACTTGCGTCATCTTTGTCACTCCCGCTGGATGTGCCCTAACTCTCGGCGTCCTCAAAGTCTCCTGAGTCAAGGACATAAGACTCCTCGCCGTCCTTTCCATTGACTTGCACACTTGAAGAACCTGGTGATCTGCCACAAACGCTCGAGGTGTCTTCAAACTTTCTAGTAGAACGGTCCTCTGCCTGCCCCCCTTGCCCGAACTGGCGAGCTTGGCTAGCAAGTCGGCTCGGGCATTCTGCTCTCTTGGCACGTGCACCACTTCAAACAAAACAAAGGACCTCCTTAACTCTTGCACGTACTCCAGGTAAGCCTCCATCTGCGGGTCTTTGGCCTGAAACTCGCTGGTTACCTGCCTAGTGACCAACAACGAATCACTCTTGGCCATCAGCACCTTTGCTCCCATCTCCTTTGCCAACAAGATACCGGCGATCAAAGCCTCATACTCCGCCTGATTGTTGCTGGCTTTAAAGGCGAACCTCAGAGATTGCTCTATCAACACACCGTTGGGTCCTTCCAAAATAACTCCAGCCCCGCTACCCAGCTAGTTAGACGACCCATCCATCGAGAGCACCCAACGAAAATCATCCTTGACACTCTGCACTGTTTCAGAAGATAGCTCGACCACAAAGTCAGCGAAGATTTGCCCCTTGATCGGTCCCCGGGGCTCATACTTGATGTCGAATTCCGACAACTCCACCGCCCATTTTACCATCCTCCCAGCTACATCCGGTTTCTTCAAAACCTTCTGGATGGGTAAGTCAGTCATTACCAACACTGTAAAGCTCCGGAAGTAATGACGCAGCCTCCTCGCCGAAAACACAACCGCCAGCGCCGCTTTCTCTAAGGCATGATATCTCACTTCTGGGCCCTGCAACACCTTGCTAACAAAATAGATGGGCTTCTAAACTTGATCTTGATCCTGGACGAGCACTGCACTTATCGCCCTCTCAGTTATGGCAAAATACAACCTAAGGGGCGTTGCCACTTGAGGTTTGCACAGAACCGGCAGGCTCGCCAAGTACTCTTTGAGCTTCAAAAAAGCTTCTTCACACTCCTTCGTCCAGACAAACCTGTTATTCCTCTTCAAGCATTGGAAGTACGGGTGGCCCTTCTCTCCACTGGCGAATACGAATCGAGACAGGGCGGCCATCCGGCCCGTGAGCTGCTGCAGCTCCTTTACAGTGGCAGGGCTCCTCATCGCCAGAATGGCGGCACATTTGTCGGGATTTGCCTCGATTCCCCTCTCCGACAAGAGAAATCCCAGAGATTTTCCTGCCTCCACGCCGAAAATACACTTCTCAAGATTCAGTTTCAGCTTGTACCTGGCTATTGTAACGAACAACTCTTCCAGATCAGTGACGTGCCTGCTCTTTTCCAGAGATGTTACGACCATGTCGTCAACACATGCTTGCACATTCCTCCCGAGCATAGGGGCGAGCACCTTGTCCATTAGCCTCTAGTACGTTGCCCCCGCATTCTTCAGCCCGAAGGGCATCACCTTGTAGCAATAGCACGACCTTTCCGTCATGAAATCAGTCTTTTCCTCATCCACGGGATGCATTTTAATCTGGTTGTGTCCTGAGAAGGCATCCAAGAAACTGAGCAACTTACACCCTAACACACTGTCTACCAAGGCATCTATACTTGGCAAAGGACAAGAATCCTTTGGACAGGCTTTATTCAGATTCGTGAAGTTAACACACATCCGTCATTTCCCACTGCTCTTCCTGACCAGAACGACATTGGCGAGCCATTCTGGATATTGGATTTCCCTGATATGGCCTGCTACGAGGAGTTTATGCGTCTCGTCCTTGATCGCCTGTCTCTTTTCCTCGTTGAACTTTCTCCTTCTCTGGCGGATTGGCCTGACTTGGGGATCCATTGCTAATCGGTGACACAAAAAATCGGGGTCAATCCCCGGCATGTCTGAAGCAGACCATGCAAACGCGTCCAGGTGTCTACTTATTACCTTGGCGATCTGGTCTTGTGTCTCGCCATCTAAGGTTTTCCCCAACTTAAACGTCTTGCCGTTGATCTTCTTCTCGAGCCACTCCTCGACTGACTGAGGCCTCTTCTCACTGGCGATCAACGCTCTCGCAATTCCTGACTCCCTAGCAGTCTCCGGGCAGTTTTTCTCTTCCTCCACCTGAGCGGCGCTCTCGGACCTCGCCTCGACGTCCTCCATTGCCACATCGCCCTCGACGGCCACCTCCAACGTTGTATCCACAATTCGCCAGTTTTCCTCCTCAGGCTCACACCAGGGGGCGGCGTTATGGTTACATGGCATACCGATCTCTTGTTCTTGAGGCTGTTTTCATAGCACTTCTTTGCCTCCTTTTGGTCGGATCGGATGGTGATGGCCACCCCTTCCATTGATGGTAACTTGAACTTCATGTGCCTTGTCGAAGGCACAACTCCTGTCCTGTTGAGTGTTGGCCTTCCCAACAGGATGTTGTATGCCGATGGAGCGTTCACAACAAGGTACCTGATCTTCTCTGTGCGCGAGGCCAACCCATCTGTGAACGTCATCCTTAACTCAATGTACCCCCGACCTCCACTTGATCGTCGGCAAAACCGTACAAGTAGCCCCCGTATGGCCTCAACTGGTCAAGGGATAATTGTAACTTTTCGAAAGTCGACCAAAACATCACATTTGCCGAGCTTCCTTGATCGACCAGCACCCGATGGACCGTCCTTCCTGCCGTAACAAGCGAGATTACAATAGGGTCATTGTCGTGAGGTACGACATCCCTAAGATCCTCTTTGGTGAACGTGATGTCCACATCGGGTGAGTGATCCTCAAAAACCTCCACTGACATCACAGACCTTGCGTACTTTTTTCGCTGCGATGCGGTACACCCACCACCCGAGAATCCACCAGCTATGGTGTGGATCTCGCCGTGAATGGGTACCTCGTGCTGCTGTCCCTCACTGCCCGACGGTTGTGAACCTGATGATTGCCCCACTTGCTTCTCTAGCAAGTTGTACCATCCCATATCCGGGCGTTGACAAAGTCAAGGTCAAAGTCAACGTTGGGAGTCAAAGTCAACACAAGGCGTCGCCTAGGTGAAGAGACGCCAAGTACCAGCGTCGCCAAGAGGAAGCGTCGCCAAGGCGAGGCGTCGCCTAGGTGGAGGCGTCGCCTAGGTGGAGGCGTCGCCCAACCAGGGCGTCGACAAGATCAAATATCATTAAGTCAAGGCAGTCACAGCGCGGTTCCCCGATACCCATGGGTAGGAAAGACCATGGAGGGAGCGACGCCGTGGGAAGGCCTCAGGTCCCGATAAATCCGAGGTAGTGATAAAGAAGGAAAAGGTGGCTTCAAGGCCATAGTGATAGCACCAGTGTAAGGCAGCCTGACTCGTGAAGTACCCCTGCCGCCCCAAAGACGCCTTTGGGACAGATACGACTCAAGGGGAGGGTCACGCCCAGGGTAGCCAGGTGCAGGGTACGAGAGGAAGGCAGATACGCTCTCAAAGTGAGTGACTAGATGATTGGGGGCATGAGTTGGCACCCAAAAAGTCACCCCTTGCGCAGTAGCACTCCCAAGCAGGAGGACTCACACGTAGAAATGTCCCCAGATGGGGTCATGGCGCTGTGAGGCCCTCCACCTGTACGACAGCCAGGTCAGAATAGAAACACCATTTAGTCAGGTACCAGGTAATTAAAGTCATTTAATACAGTTTCTGTTTCGAGCGTTTAAGGTACTATAAAGGCTCCCAAGCGTTTCAACGTCTTAAATGCGCTACGTTTTATAATTAGACGCGTTAATTAAGTGCGTTACGTTTTATGATTAAAAGCGCTTTAAGGCGCTTTAAATGTTTGTGTAGTTTAAATAGCGTCGAGAATGTTGGGAACGGGGTTCGAACTTTTGGCAAATTTTCCAGAAACTCTCTAGTTGCTTACTCGAGCCTTGAGGTTACGCACAAGGGACTAGGGAAAGATTTTTGCCAGAACGAGAAAATATACACTAGACATAGTTCCTTTTTACCACCTTCAGAGTGCCATACACGGTGCTCCGATACGGAGGTGCAGAGTTTTTGGTGTTTCTTGCTGGCTGACTTGAGCGTCGGAGTGCAAACGGCTGCTAGGGCGCCCTTTTGTCTTTCTTTGCAGGAATCCACAGGTAACCAGTGGGAAGGAGTTCCTAGCTGACGGTTGAGGTCGCGCACAAAGACGTCCCAGGTCAACCGGACGGAACATTTGGCGCCCACCGTGGGGCCGATATAAAACATCAGTCCCATCACAAGTTTGAGAAGATCTACCAAGTTATAGTAACGTTGGAGGAGGTTTGAAGAGACCGTGACAATGGCCACCACAAGGCAGGTCCTGGAGATAATGCGGGGGCTGCAGGAGGATATGGCGGAGTCGAAACTGGAACAGGAACGCATGCAAGCAGATCTCGAAGCCTCGCATGAGAGGAATGAAGAGCTCCGCCGTGTAAATGAGGAGTTGCGCCGGGGTCTGCGAAATAATCGGGGGCAACGTGAACATGACGAGATGGAGAACCACTCCCCGCCAAGGGAGTTTTCCACTCCCTTCTCGCAGGAGATTCTGGATGCAGTGATCCCGAACACGTTCGCGGGGCCCAAGGTGATCTTCACCGGGATGGAGGACCCTGAGACGCACCTCGCTGCATTTCACACACAGATGGTCCTGGTAGGCGGCTCTGACGCTGCCAAGTGCAAGCTCTTTATGAGCACCTTGACTGGGATGGCTATGGACTGGTTCATCAGCCTACCGGATGGTCATATCACCTCTTTCCGACAACTGTCACGATTGTTCAGGGAACAATACCTAGCAAACAAGGCCCCGCCGCCAGTCTCCTACGATTTGTTTGATGTGAAACAGTAATAAGGGGAGACCCTAAAGGAATACATCAATCGCTTCGGGGCCCAGGTAGTAAAGGTTGGTACGACAGAGGAACCGATGATTGTGAACGCGTTCGTGAAAGGCGTATGCCCCGGCCCTTTTGGGGAATCCATCATTCGCAACCGCCCTAGGACTTTTGCTGAACTACGACGTCGGGCGGTAGAACATATCGCTTCTGAGGGAGAGGTGTGCGTGAAGCGCACCAGCGTCGTACCCTCGCGCCCAAGGGGACCGACGCGAGCTCAACCCGCCAGGGTCAATGAGACCACGACGGGAAGGAAGAAACCAGATGGGAGACGCCCCTACGAGGCCAGAAAGCCCCAGCCCTGGGGTCCAGCGGAAGGCGATCGCCCGGCCAGAGAAAGAACGAGACCGGCGAGATACAATTTTGTGGTGGAATTGAAGGACATGAAAGCCGTGCCTAATATAGCTGAGAGATTGAGGCGACCGGCGAAGTCCGATAAGGTGTTGGGGCCTCGGAAAGACTCTTGGTGTGAGTTCCACGAGGCTTTCGGTCACCACATTGATAACTGCCTGTCATTGGGTTACCAGCTGGATGAGCTGGTGAGAACCGGGTTTTTGAAAGATTATGTCGCAGAACCCACAACGACCGCCACCTTGCCGCCGCCAGCGGAAGAACAAGCACACGAGACGCCGGTTCTCGGCGAAAGAAATACGCGAGGGGGGTCAACTCGATCCAAGAAAGAATCTCGGGTGAGCCGTGGGAGTCGGACCTCGTATTCACGAGAGGGGATCTCCGTGACGTGGTGCCGCACGACAATGACCCCGTGGTCATTTCGGTTGTCACAGCTGGGAGAAAGGTGCACAGAGTTCTTGTCGACCAGGGAAGTTCAGCAGACGTCATGTTCTGGTCGACATTCAATAAGTTGCGGTTATCCCCCGACCTTTTGAGGCCTTACACAGGGTACCTGTATGGGTTTGCGGACAACCAGGTGGAAGTCCGCGGCTACCTAGAGTTGAGGACTACGTTCACGGACGGAGAGGCCTCGCGTACCGAAAGCATCAGGTACTTGGTCGTGAACGCCAGCTCCGCTTACAACATCTTGTTGGGCAGGCCGACGTTGAACCGGTTGAACGCAGTAGCCTCCACACGCCATATGAAGATGAAGCTGCCGGACCTCAGTGGCAAGGTGATAGTCATCAAGCCAGATCAGGAGGAGGCAAGGAAATGCTATGAGAACAGCCTGAAAACGAAGAGAGGCGTGTTCATGGTGTATGAGCGTACGCCGTGTGCAGACACGACGATGATTGAGGCGACGCCCGCTGTGTCGACGCCTAACGAGGCCGTACCCGCGAGGGCGACGCCAGAAACAGATGCACCCATGGAGGAAGGCCCTGGCGACGCGGTGCCCGTGGAAGAGGCGGCGCCCGTCGAGGATGATAGCAGGGAACAACCGGCGGCTAACGCCGTGGAGAGGGAGATTGGCGGCAAAATGTTTAAGTTAGGAAGTTTGCTGAGCCCAGAAGAACAAGAAGGGGTGGCAGAAGTGATTTCGCGCCACCTGGATGCTTTCGCATGGTCCGCCTCGGATATGCCCGGTATCGACCCTGATTTCCTGTGTCATCACCTCAGCATGGACGCCACGGTCCGCCCCGTGCGCCAAAGAAGGAGAAAGTTTAACGAAGAGAGACAGCAGGTGGTAAAGGATGAAACGCAGAAGCTGTTGAGTGCTGGCCACATCAGGGAGATTCAATACCCCGAGTGGCTGGCCAACGTCGTCTTGGTGAAAAAGGCGAATGGGAAGTGGAGGATGTATGTGGACTTCACGGACTTGAATAAGGCGTGCCCGAAGGACTCGTACCCACTGCCCAGCATCGACGCGTTGGTGGATAGTGCATCCGAAAGCAAGGTGCTGAGCTTGCTGGACGCATTCTCAGGGTACAACCAGATCAAGATGCACCCGAGAGATGAGAGTAAAACTGCATTCATGACTAAGACTTGCAGTTACTGTTATAAGGTGATGCCTTTTGGGCTGAAAAACACGGGCGCCACATACCAAAGGTTAATGGACAAGGTCCTGGCGCCCATGCTAGGGAGGAATGTGTACGCCTACGTAGATGACATGGTGGTGGCGTCGTAGGATAGGGCACAGCACACGGCAGACCTGGAGGAGTTGTTCGTCACAATATCCAAGTACCGCCTCAAGTTAAACCATGAGAAGTGTGTCTTCGGGGTAGAGGCCGGTAAGTTCTTGGGTTTTATGCTCACAGAGAGGGGGATAGAAGCGAACCCCGACAAATGTGCAGCGATTATCGCCATGCGAAGCCCGACGTCGGTAAAGGAAGTGCAGTAGCTGACAGGGCGCATGGCGGCACTCTCAAGGTTTGTTTCCGCCAGGAGGGAGAAGGGGCACCCATATTTCCAGTGCCTCAAGAGAAATAGTCGCTTTGTATGGACTGACGAATGCAACGCGACTTTCATTAAGTTAAAGGAGTACCTGGTGATGCCACCGGTCCTCTGCAAACCGGTAACAGGTGTGCCCCTCCGACTATATTTTACGGTAACGGAGTGGGCTATCAGCTCTGTGTTAGTCCAGGAGCAGGACCAGAGTCAAAAGCCCATCTATTTCGTGAGCAAGGCATTACAAGGCGCTGAGACGAGATACCAGGCGCTGGAGAAGGCAGCGTTAGCAGTGGTGTTTTCAGCCAGGAGGCTCCGTCATTACTTCCACAGCTTTACGGTGGTAGTGATGACAAACCTCCCTATACAGAAGGTGCTGCAGAAGCCTAACGTGGCGGGAAGAATGGTGCGCTGGGCGGTGGAGCTGTCAGAATTCGACATTCAGTATGAGCCTAGAGGATCCATCAAAGGGCAAGTGTACGCATATTTTATAGCGGAACTCTCGCCCGGAGGTGAGCAAGAGGTGGAAGTGGGCTCGCAGTGGTTGCTCTCGGTTGATGGCTGTTCCAACCAACAAGGGAGTGGTGTGGGAATAGTCTTGGAGGGACCCAACGGCGTACTGATTGAGCAAGCTCTGCGCTTCGCCTTCAAGGCAAGTAATAATCAGGCGGAATACGAAGCCCTGATAGCAGGAATGCTCCTGGCCAAGGAGATGGGCGCGCAGAACCTCCTGGTGAAAAGCGATTCCCAGCTGATTACGGGGCAGGTGTCGGGTAAGTTCCAGGCGAATGACCCACAGATGGCGGCGTATCTAAGATACGTCCAACTATTGAAGGGAGCATTTAACACTCTTGAGCTGATACATGTCCCAAGGGAGCAGAATGCCACAGCCGACCTGCTTGCCAAGCTGGCCAGCTCAGGCAAGGGGGGTAGGTAGAGGACAGTGATCCAAGAGACGCTCAAAGCTCCGCGTAAATTCGTGGAAGATAACAGGGTGGATGTCCTCTAGATCTGTACATCAAGAGAGAGTCCAAGGAATCATCGCTCTCTGACCCAAGATACACTGAAGACGCCCCGCATCAGCACGTACGCGGATATGCCTGAAGAAGGAAGGCAAATGCGAGTATGTGTCCTAGCCGAGGGAGACACCTGGATGACGCCATACAAACGGTACCTGGCGGATGGGGCTCTCCCAGTGGAGCCGGAAGAGGGTAAGAAGGTCAAAAGAAATGCCGCAAGATATACTCTGGTGGATGGAGTGTTGTTCAAGCACGGTTTCACTCACCCTATCCTAACGTGTGTAAGTGGCGACGAGTGTACCAGGATAATGGCGGAGCTCCACGAAGGCATTTGCGGGAGCCACGTAGGGGGAAGGTCCTTAGCCTCCAAGGTGATACGCGCAGGGTTCTTATGGCCAACAGTAAAAGAGGACTGCGCGCGACACGCCCAGCGCTGCAGGCAATGCCAAAAGCACGCTGACTGGCACAAGGCGCCGCAAGAAGAACTGCGATCCATATATAGCCCGTGGCCTTTTCATACATGGGGAATCGACATCCTGGGCCCGTTCCCACTGGCGATAAGGCAGATGAAGTATTTGATCGTTGCCATCGAGTACTTCACCAAGTGGATAGAGGCAGAGCCCGTGGCACAGATTACTGCGCACAAGGTACAACACTTTGTGTGGAAGATCATTGTGTGCCACTTTGGCGTACCTAGGCGTTTGATATCCGATAATGGGACCCAATTTGCCAGTCAGCAGTTGAGAAATCTGTGCGCTGAGATAGGTATCAAGTAGGTGTTCGCGTCAGTCGAACACCCCCAGACCAACGGGCAAGTGGAGTCAGCAAACAGAGTTTTGCTGAGGGGGTTAAAGAGAAGGTTAGAGAAGGCCAAAGGGGCGTGGGCGGAGGAATTTCCAAGGATCGTATGGGCATACCACACCACGCCCCAATCTTCTACCATGGAGACGCCTTTCAGTTTGGTGTACGGGTCGGACGCGATGATCCCGGTAGAAATACATGAAAGCTCACCACGTTTTCAAAACTTTGTGGTGGAGGAATCCAACGAAGAAAGGCGGGTAAACCTGGATCTACTAGATGAAGCCAGGGAAGAAGCCAGAATAAAAGCTGAAGCGGTGAAGAGAAGAGTAGAGCGGCAATATAGCTCTAAGGTAAAGCCGCGACAGTTTCAGATTGGCGACCTAGTTATGAGGAAAGCCCACCCATACGAGCTGGAGAATAAGCTGTCTCCCAAGTGGATCGGACCCTTCAGAGTTACCGAGGCTAAGGGCAACGGTTCGTACAGCCTAGAGACCTTGGGAGGAGGTCCCATCCCGCGCAGTTGGAATGCTGCCAACCTGAAGTTTTATTTTAGTTGACTTATGTAAAGCAGCTATGTAACAGTCTTGTTAAAGGGGACGCTCTTTTTCCCTTTCCGGGGTTTTTTAATGAGGTCACCCAAATAAAAGAAAAAAATAAGTTTGAGAAAAAACCGTGCCTTGGTTCTCAGTCTTTATCTTTCTCCGTTTGAAGTAGCGTGAGGCGTCGCTAGTAAAAGGGGGGTCGCCAAGAAAAAGGCGCCGCCAAGAAGATAGGCGTCGCCAAGAAAGAGGGCGTCGCCAAGAAAGAGGGCGTCGCCAAGAAAGAAGGCGTCGCCAAGAAGAAAGGCGTCGCCAAGAAGAAAGGTGTCGCCTGAGTGCAGGCGCCGCTAAGAAACATGACGTAGGAAAAGCGCACAATATATGAGACGTATGCAAAGTAAAGCGGCGTTACAAAAACCAAGTATGGTATAGTAAAGTTGATGTTACAAGCAGTGTTCGATACAAATGGGAGTAATGCGAATAGGGCAAACATTACAACTCCTACAAAAACACAAACGAACAACTTTTCAGTGGCCATCGGTGTCAGCACGGGAAGAAGACGAAGCCCCGCTCTCAGTCCGCAGAGCTCGGGTAAGTCGCGCCCTCCGCTCTTGGTTTATTTTCGAACCTGCACCAAGGAAGATGAACGTGTCAGAGACACCATGAAGCAAAACACACCCAGATAGAGAACGATAAAGGCGGAAGTTTCTAGGGCAGTGACTCATACCTATATACTTCTCGAGAGTTCCAGCGTTGAACTCCAAACTGATCAAGGTGGCGGAGTCAAAACCTCCCGCCTCAGCGAGAATCTGGCAAACCACCTGGTCATTCGGGGCAAGCTTCTTGAAGGGTTTGGATTTGAGGGCCCTCGTCTCCCTCACCCAGTACAGTGGAAAACCATCCAGGGCGGAGGGAACGAGGTCAGAGCAGCAGATCTTGAAGAACCGGCCTTTCCACCCAGTGAATGAGTTTTGGAAGGGGGTCAGGAGAACTCTGCCAGGAACGTTACTGAGAGTTACCCAGAGGTTGTTCCTTTGCCTCTTCACCTCAAAGAAGTGAAGAAAGATGTCAACCGAGGGTGCACAACCCAGAAACCCGAAAAGGATGTCAAAGGCCTTGACAAAAGCCCAGCTGTTGGGATATAACTGGGCCGGAGCGGCATTGATCTCCGTCAGCAGTTCCTTCTCAAACTTGGAGAAGGGCAGGCGCACGCCGATGGTTTTGAAAACCACCTGATAGAAGTAAAAGAAGGGGACCCCGTCGTTGGCCAGTTCGTCTCCACATACTGGCTCCCCTAGAGTGCAAGGGAACACAGCAATGTCATCGTCGTGCCTCCTCGCGAAGGCACGGTGATTATAGGAGCATGAATCCCCTTTGTGTTCCCTTATGGCCCTGGTGGAGAGTAAGCATGAGCATCGTCAAGAAGCTCGCTCGAAGCCCAAGTATACAGGTCCTTGGGGTTAACCCTGGGGGGAGTAGCACGAGAAGACATTCTTGAACAGAATCAGGGAGGTTTGAAGTTTTGGCAAGGGTAAAACGCTGGTGGGAACGAACACTGGAAGAACTCTTCGCGAGAAGAGAAAGGGTGCAAGTAGGTTACGAAAGGCGCAGAAATGATGAGGACAGTTTCAAAGTTTTGAAGAATTAAATATTGCGGTTAGAGCGCCAAACGACGCAAATGGAAGTATTGCAGTTATAGCGCTAAACGACGCGAATGGATGCACCGCACGATCGAACCACGTGGCAGAGGATGGAAGGATGGCCCTGGCACCACTGGTTAAACTCAGAAGAAGTCGTATCGACAGAATGCCCAAGGGTACGATGCGCCGTCGAGAGTG
Organism: Phaseolus vulgaris; assembly: GCF_051622355.1. NCBI lineage: Eukaryota > Viridiplantae > Streptophyta > Magnoliopsida > Fabales > Fabaceae > Phaseolus > Phaseolus vulgaris. The sequence goes on along the minus strand of NC_143501.1, from coordinate 20,283,714 downwards.
GGTCAGGGGCACAGTAGGGGTCAAGACCAAGTCGAGTGACTGAACGTCCCATCAGCCATGCAAGAAGCGCCACATGGATGGCGCAGGCGAAACCTTGAGCTCTTCGCTATCCTCAGGCGTTGACCAGGGCCAAGGTCAAATTCAATGCCCAGGTAAAGATAACGCCCAAGGCGACGCCAGCATGAGACGCCCGAGGCGTCGCCAGGAAAGGCGCAAAAGACGACGCCAGCATGAGACGTTGCGGGCGTCGCCAACCCAAGTATCAGCAGTGCCGCCTCCCCGATACCCACAGGTAGGAAAGACTGTGGAGGGAGACGAAATCGAAGAGGTCAAAGCTAGTTTAGTGGCGTCGCCTCCCCGATACCCACAGGTAGGAAAGACTGTGGAGGGAGACAGGATCGCCAAACGCCAGCGAATCACTGGCAGGGTTGTTCCCCGATACCTATAGGAAGGAAAGACCATGGAGGGAACGACCCCCCCCCCCCCCCAGAGCACTCGGCGTTTTTAGAAACCCGGGGACGATACGGCGCTGCTGTAGCAGGCCTCTCCTTAGGCGTGGGTGCCGGGCACTAAGAGTCAAGGGACGGATCGCTTTGGTGTTAGAGACACCCCGTGGACGATACGGACCCATTAGGCAAGCCTCCCCATGGGCGTGGGCATCAACGCGTGACCTTCCCCGGACATACAAGGCCGCCCAACGCAGTGAAAGAAACGGGTATAGTACAGGCAAAACAATCGAAGCACGCGAAGGCAAAGGACGAAAGTAAAATCACAAAGGCGGAATTCTATATCGCAATGGCACGAAAGTAATCATACAAAAGTGCAGACAATTCAAAGAATTACAGGTTTATCAAAGAAGGTTAAAACAAGTGTAAAGGCATAAAGTGATGGTCGAGGGTGGCGGTTCAATCGTCCAGTTCCAGGGGCACGACTTTTCCATCGACAATGTGGCGAGTGGAATCGCAGTTGGAAATGTCGATCCCCGGATTCATGCAGACAGCTTGGGCCAGAGCCTCCTGGAATCCCTCCTCGAAAGTGCCCGCCATGTCCTGGATGAGGGTCTTTTTGTCCTTCTCTAGCTCCTCAATGGTGGCGTCCCCAGAAGCTACCTGCTTCTCCAAAGCCTCCTTCTCCACACGGAGTCGGCTGACCTCGACCTGTAGTTTGTTGTAGTCAACCTGGAGAAGGCCCATAGCTTTGGCCTGGGTAGCCATTTCCCCCTCCATCCGCTCCATTCCGTCAACTTGCTTACAGCAGCGGAGACGACAATGGGCAGAGGAGAGCCGGGAGTCTGAAGCGCCTCAGGGCTATGTGGGGACGGTGAAGATGAGCCTAGTGGAGTTTCGGTAGTGGTCGGTGGTGGCAGAGGCAGGGTTGATGGGGGTGCGGGTCAGCAGCAGGGGCGGAAGAGGCGCCCGCTTTGGCAGCACGAGCGTCCTTTATCGCTTTCGCCAGCATCATCCTTTTGGAGGCGCCCATCACTGATCCTACATTCCAATAAACCAAGCAGCAGAAGTCAAAGCCAAAGCAATTAAGAAAATTCACAAAACGCGTAGAAACGTGAGACGCGAATCACATGGTATAACGGAAGACAGGTGAAAGAGGCCAGAGGAACAAACATCTGGTAGTAAGGTACAGATAATGAAAGATGGTAAGGGAGGGTCTCCCTACCAAAATATGTGGTCAGGGCGTGAGCGTTGTATTCGCTCGCGATGAGCTTCAATGTATCGAAGACGATCCCCAGGCCAGCCAAGGCTTTGCATACCTCCCTGTCAGCGGGGGATAGCTCATCCAGGGTCTTGGCCCTGAGCAGCTTGGGGTGCTCCGTCCAGTACAGGGGAAAGCCGTCTAAGGCTGTGGGGTCGTGCTTGGCGCTGCACACCCTAAAGAATTTTCCTTTCCAGTTTTTATAGGAGTTCTGGAAGAGGGAGAGGATGATCCTGCCCACGATCCCGGAGAAGCTTACCCAAAAGCTTTTCCCCTGTTTCTTCACTTCAAAGAAATGCAAGAAAACATCCACGGAAGGAAGGATGCCCAGGTGCCCATAGAGAATTTGAAAGCCCCTTACAAATGCCCAGCTGTTGGGATGGAGCTGGGCGGGGGCTGTGTTAATCTCAGTGAGGAGTTCCCTCTCAAAGGGCGTGAATGGGAGGCGCACCCTAACGCGTTTAAACACCGTCTGGTACATGAAGAAGAAGGGACTCCCCTTTCTAGGTCTGTCATCCACACACACAGGTTCCCCCGGTCGGCCGAGACGAACGGAGATGTGCGCGTCATGAGTGCGGCAGAAGGCATTAAATTTATACAAGTGGGGATCCCCACGATGATTCTCCAGCTCCTGAAAGGATGTCAGGCTGGTGCACTCGTTCAAAAGCTCGTCGGGGTCCCATGTATAGAAGGCTTTATAATTGGACTTGGGGGTCTTGGGGGAAGAACCAGACTGGGAGTTCGGGCACGTCATGGTGTGAATAAATAGCTGGAGAAAGAAGAAAGGAAAAAGGTTTTTAACAAAGTGATTCCAAGACAGAAAAGAGGGTACAACCCCAGGAAATACCACCCACGCGAGAAAACCCAAAGAGAAGGAGAAGGGAACAGAGAAGAAAGAAGAAGCGGAAGAACACAGTAACGCATAAACGTAAACAGTCCCAGGCAGTTCAATAAACTATGCAATGCGACGAAGGAGAAGAGTCGGGATGTGCAAAAATCATACCTTTGTTGTCGAAGTAAGGGAGGAAGGAGAGCACGAAGGAAAGAGTAGGAGTTGCAGGAAAAGGGTTTGAAGGCGATGAACAGTGCGGAGATGCAGAGAGAATGGATGTAACAATGGTGTGAGCGCGGGGTTTGGGGGTAACTTGAACGTTACATTAGCAACCCAAGAGGCGCTAATCAGGAGCCGTGAGATCGTGCCACGTGTCAGAGGATTAAGCGCCCAAGGGGAGCGCAAGAGACTCTAGAGGCTGGCCGTGTGATGAGCCATGTGGCGCACGATTAAGCGTAGCCCCAAAAGGTGTTATTTTCCCCGCTTCAGAGGATGTCCAATCAGCCATTAAGAGCACCCCTATGGTTCAGACAGTGTCACGTCAATAATTCGAGAATTGTTGAGTCAGCAGGGAATGACACGTCATCAGGGTGGCACGTGGACGGCGTGGGCGAGGCCTTAGTCTTTGCGCTGAAGACAAGTCTTCAGCTTAAGACTGGGGGGCTTGTGTACCGTCCCGTATCCGGGCGTTGACAAAGTCAAGGTCAAAGTCAACGCCGGGAGTCAAAGTCAACACAAGGCGTCGCCTAGGTGAAGAGACGCCAAGTACCAGCATCGCCAAGAGGAAGCGTCGCCAAGGCGAGGCGTCGCCTAGGTGGAGGCGTCGCCCAACCAGGGCGTCGCCAAGATCAAATATCATTAAGTCAAGGCAGTCACAGCGCGGTTCCCCGATACCCATGGGTAGGAAAAACCATGGAGGGAGCGACAGGAAGGCCTCAGGTCTCGATAAATCCAGGGTAGTGATAAAGAGAAGGAAAAGGTGGCTTCAAGGCCATAGTGATAGCACCAGTGTAGGGCAGCCTGACTCGTGAAGTACCCCTGCCGCCCCAGAGACGCCTTTGGGACAGATACGACTCAAGGGGAGGGTCACGCCCAAGGTAGCCAGGTGCAGGGTACGAGAGGCAGGCAGATACGCTCTCAAAGTGAGTGACTAGATGATTGGGGGCATGAGTTGGCACCCAAAAAGTCACCCCTTGCGCAGTAGCACTCCCAAGCAGGAGGACTCACACGTAGAAACGTCCCCAGATGGGGTCATGGCGCTGTGAGGCCCTCCACGTGTACGACAGCCAGGTCAGAATAGAAACACCATTTAGTCAGGTACCAGGTAATTAAAGTCATTTAATACAGTTTCTGTTTCGAGCGTTTAAGGTACTATAAAGGCTCCCAAGCGTTTCAACGTCTTAAATGCGCTATGTTTTCTAATTAGACGCGTTAATTAAGTGCATTACGTTTTATGATTAAAAGCGCTTTAAGGCGCTTTAAATGCTTGGGTAGTTTAAATAGCGTCGAGAATGTTGGGAACGGGGTTCGAACTTTTGGCAAATTTCCCAGAAACTCTCTAGTTGCTTGCTAGAGCCTTGAGGTTACGCACAAGGGACTAGGGAAAGATTTTTGCCAGAACGAGAAAATATACACTAGACACAGTTCCTTTTTACCACCTTCAGAGTGCCATACACGGTGCTCCGATACGGAGGTGCAGAGTTTTTGGTGTTTCTTGCTGGCTGACTTGAGCGTCGGAGTACAAACGGCCGCTAGGGCGCCCTTTTGTCCTTCTTTGCAGGAATCCACTGGTAATCCCCAGGAATGCACGAAGACGTCCCAGGTCAACCAGACGGAACACAAGTAATCCTTCAAGAACTCACACTTGACCAACTCGGCGAGTTGGTATCCCAAAGCCAAACACGAATTGATGGAGTGGCCAAAGCTCTTGTGGAACTCACACCACGCGTCTGGTTTTGGTCCCAACACCTTATCCGTCGTCTTCTCAGGCACTTTGAGCCTGGAAGCAATGTTCGGAATGGCGATCAGGTCAGCCAATCCCATCACAAACTCGTACCTCAGCGGGCGATTAGACTCCTTAGGCCGCCCTGGCCCCTTCCCCTTACTTTTCTTTAGGTCATAAGAATGATGCATCCTTTGACCCTTGATGGAGGAGGGCCCAAGCTCACCACACGATGAAAGCCAAGCCTCCAAGACTAGACGGTCTAGCCTATGATGAGGAGCGTCTAGACTCAAAAAGGAGCGTCTAGCCCATGAAGAGGAGCGTCTAGGCCATGATGAGGAGCGGCTACATAAGGAGCGTCTAGGCCATGATGAGGATTCCTTCTAGACCGTCTAGCTTCACATACACATGGGTCAAAGCTACGGTTTTGGGAAGAGAAGACCTTTGTAATTGTTACATAAAGGCCCATTAGGGGTGCTTAGTAATTAGAGTAGTGTAGAAAGCATATTTGTGTGAACATTCTAGAAAGACCATGGAGGGGGGTGAGCATAAAAACTAGACACACCCCTCCCCATGTGCTCATTTGTGCACCCATGTGCCATGTGCACCCATGTGCTTCACATTTACTTTTCATTTGGCTAGCATTAGGGTTGCATTATGGTCCTCCTTAGCCTATAAAAGGAGGAGCCTACACCTTGTATTTTCAAGTTTAATTGAGTATTGTTATGCTGCCAATTTTGTGCACTAGCTTTACTTCTCCTAGAAATCTAGGCTATAAACTTCAATCCTTTCACCTTTCTCCCTTGAGCTGGCCGAACCACTCAAACATCACACTCCTCATGCACCTTCAAAGCCAACACAACTCCTAGGAGGGCTTTGCTTCACTCACCCATTGCTTCCGCATCACGTTTTACTACTTTGATTCAAGAAGAACACATGAAATGCCATCAACCCTTCTTCCCTGTCGCAGCCTCCATCACCCTCTGCGGTTGAATCCTCGTCTGAGCGCGTGGCTTGGCTGGGGCCACGTTTCCCCTTTTCTCGGAGACCTCGCACTAAGCGGCGATGTGAGCCACGGCACGTCGCCGAATTTCGGCGAACGTTGCGGGGTGGCTCCTGATCAGCGATTCACTGAAAGGCCCAGACAATACGCCCTTTTTGAAGGCATGCACAAACATTTCTTCATCCTTACCTGGCACGCGGACAATCTGAGCTCCGAATCTGTTAAGAAAATCCTTCAGAGACTCCCTTTGATACTGCCTCACGTCGAACAGATCGTAAGACACCAACGACGGTGCCTTGTTCACTATGTACTGCTCAACGAACATCTTGGAAAACTGCTGGAACGTGGTAATGTGGCCAGTAGGTAAACTGACGAACCAGTCCAGCGCTGTTCCACTGGGAGTGCTAATGAACACCTTGCAGTAGATCGCGTCTGACCCTCCTGAGAGCATCATCTGAGTGTGAAACGCTGTGAGATGAGCCTCAGGATCTTCCACCCCGGTAAAAGATGCTTTCACCGCTACCGTATTTGCAGGGACCACGGTGTCCATGATGTCCTGAGAAAACGGCATGGGAAAGCTACGCGGTGGCGACGGGGGTGCAGATCTGTCCCCAATCGCGCGCTCCTCCCGTCTCTGAAGGGCTTCACGTAGCTCCTCGTTGACTCTGTTGAGCTCTTCATTCCTATCCTATGAGGCCACTAGTGCCTCGTGCATTCTTTCTTGCTCAGAACGCGATGCGGCTACGTTCTCCTGCAACGTTCTCATCATCTCCATCACCTGCGTCTTATACACAGTGTCCTCTTCAGTTGACGGCGCGACTGAACTGGACAGCGTTGTCCTCATCCTTTCTCAGCAAACTCAGCAACTCAAAGAAACTCCAAACGAACGGTGAAAACTCCGAAAACCGACTCCGACAGTAAGCAGTCGAACAGAAAACACCAAAACTCCAACAAACTCGAATTGTGGTAGGGAATCACCTTTCATACGGCCCCACGGTGGGCGCCAAATGATCCTTCCGGTTGACCTAGCGTAAGAACGATGCCTCGTTATGATCTTTCCTCACCAGGTTTGACACCACGTGCTCTTCAAGTCCACTCCAACAGATTGTCTCTCTGAGAACCTGAAAACACAAGATGGCGCCTCTGCGGCCGGTGGCTTTCCGACGCTCAAGTTAGTAACAAGAACACCCAAAAACTGAGAGAAAACTATACTCTGTAGAACCGTACTAAAGTGCAGTCAACCCAAAACAATGAGCCGTAATGAACGTACCTCTGCAAATTTTGTTAAGTTTACCTTTATACCTAGGTTTTTTCTCTCTCCAGGCAGTTACGCTTTGGATGCGTGGCCCGCATCCAACCCTGCACGTGTCATCATCTAGGCTGGGGTAGCAGGTAGTACCCAGCCCTACACGTGTCATCATCTGGGCGGGGGTAACTTGAGCGTCACTTCTAGCATCCAACCCTACACGTGTCATCATCTGGGTTGGAGTAACAGGTAGCATCCAACCCTATACGTGTCGCCATCTGGGTTGGGGTTACTTGAGCGTCACTTCTATGTAGCATCTGACCCTACACGTGTCATCATCTGGGTTGGAGTAACAGGTAGCGTCCAACCCTACACGTGTCATCATCTGGGTTGGGGTTACTTGAACGCCATTTCTACGTAGCATGCAGTTGTGCGACCAAGTATTCAAGGTGTAACCTAGCATGCAACACGCTCTGGAGCGCCACCTGACAAGGCGAGTATCGGATGCAACAAAATACACCATCTCTGTGATATCGCTTGTCGCAGGTGCCACCTTCCTCTTCGCCACGCCATGCACATTCTAACTGAGAGGAACTCGCCATCGACGAATGTCCACTCTGGGAATCCTGTTGTCGAGGAGCAAGCTGTTTACTCCAACTCATTTAACCTTCACGCCTCATGCTGACGTAACGATCATCTTTACTGAACTCACACGCTTGAACTTCCTCGCCTGAACCCCCAACAGCTTCAACTGAGTTTACTAGGAAATCCGGCGATGTGCTTCTTGCGGCGATGCCAAACCACCTAATCTTCCGTTATCTAACAGGGCGACGACACCAACCTGGTGACAACCGACTATGTACACTGCAGAACGCCACTTCCACAAACGGCGACTAGGTTGACTTCCACAAACACCTCTCTCCTGTCCACGTCATCACACCCGATGACCTGATCGGTACAATAATAATAGTAATAATACTAATACTAACTATTTAGATCGAGAGGTCAAGTGTTAGACAATTATTGAAGTAGAGAGATAACAATATAGCAATGATGTTGGAATTGGAATAACCATGTGAATCTCATTTTCTATTGTTATTAATAAATGCAATCTTTTATTCAAAATATTTATTCCTATTTTGACCAAACCAAATCGATTTCTCGTGCAAGGTTATCTAGAGCAGTAAGCCACTGTTACAATCTTACCTCTACATTAGGATGGATTAGTTCACCATAGTCTCAGCTCCGCGCTCAGCGACCATTGAATCCTATGGCTGGCTGAATAGGGTTCATGAACATGAAATAATCTTTTCGTCTCATTCATGCCCTATGGACTATCAATGATCATTCAAGCATTAAGTACTCTACCAGACCCACGAAATTTCAATATAAAAGAGAAATAGGCATCTATAAACAACAACTCTAAAAATATCAAAGTGTCCTCCAATACCAACAAAATAGATTTAGCAACTCATAATGAAATCTTACAATTCAATATGGAATGAGCAACTAAATTACAACAATAAGGATCCTTTGATGTTGTGACCATCTTGGCTTCTATGTTCCTTCCTCTAGAGATTTTTCTTCACTTCTTGATGGAAGAGGCCCAAGCACAAGCCCACATGCAAGCCCACCAAAGGGTAGATTTGGGCCAACCATAGAGTTATGACCAAGAGGATCCAAGAAGATGTTCTTTTACATGCTCAAATGCCATAAACTCTAGTGTAAAGTAGACTTTAATATCTTGTCAAAATTAGCATAGGAACTTTATTTGTAATTTTCTTAGAATTAATTTTGGCACCTAAAACACCAACCTAGGTAAACTTAGAGTTTCTAAAAAAACCTCTAAATTTACCAAGGCCGGTCTAGAAAGCCCATGGAGGGGGTAAGCATAAAAACTAGACACACCCCTCCCCATGTGCTCATTTGTGCACCCATGTGCCATGTGCACACATGTGCTTCACATTTACATTTCATTTGGCTAGCATTAGGGTTGCATTATGGTCCTCCTTAGCCTATAAAAGGAGGAGCCTACACCTTGTATTTTTAAGTTTATTGTGAGTAAAGTTATGCTGCCATTTTGTGCCAAACTTTGCTTCTCCCTAGAATCCTAGGCTCTAAACTTCAATTCCTTCATCTTTTCCCTTGGGCTGGCCGAACCACCCAATAACCACACATAGCATGCACCTACAAGATCAACACCACTCCTAGGAGGATCTTGCTCACCTCATCCATTGCTTCCGCCCCTTTGCTCTACTTTGATTCAAGAAGAACTTCATGAAAATGCCATCATTTGGTATCACGAGCTATGGTTCTTCAAGATGAGTTGCTTTTGGTCTTTCATTTTTAGTTCTTCTTTAATTTCATGTTGTTCATCTTATTTTCCATAATTGTCTTGCTGTTTTTTACATTTTAATTTGTTTGGTGTGCTTTGTGGAAGATCCAACCGAAGCACTCTTGTTCAATTGATCTTGAACAAGTTCTTGTGCAAATTGTGGTAGGATTCCATACACCTTTGAGTTGCTATTTTCTTTTAGGCTTTTGAGTCTTTATTGCTTTCATTATTTGGTTCATATTATGCTTTGAGTCTTTTATTTCTGAATCTATACATGTTTTGTCAAGTCATGTTCATCCATATTGTCAACAATTCATAGTAGTCCTTTTATTTGACTTGATTGTTTCTTGATTTTGGGTCTCTTTAATTGCTTGAATTTGCTGTTCTTTGATCTTTGGTGCCTTTTTAATTTTAGTCTGAGTTCATATTGTGTTTAGATCCTACACAATTCTATTTCACAAATTTCCATTGTGTCTAAACTTTGGTATCTTGTTGTTTTTGTGTCCAGTTTTCAGAATCCCCTGTTTCAGATTTTCTGTGCTGACTGTTTTGATCCAGAAAAATATTTTCACTCATAGGAAAATTTTGATTCTCTGGAATTTGCAAGTTTGAAGTGTTATAGAAAGAAAAAAAAAGAATTAGTCCAAAAGAAGCAACAGAAAAAAAATGATAAATCTTTTAAAATCAGTGTGCAAACCTCAGGCGCTACAGCTGGAGTAACTGAATACTAAAATTGAAAAATTTATTAAAAAAAATTGGTACATGCGTTTTGAGTGATTCCAAAGCCAGGATTTAGCTCAGATCTTGAATATCTTGCATATCAAATTTCAGAATCATATCATAAAAACACAGCTCAGCATATATTGGGGAAAAAACACGTTTCTGGCCCACAACATTTTCCAGTGGTGCTGTTTTTTTTTATTTGGTCATCTAAATCTAGTGCCATTCTTAGGATTCTTTTGTGTGCCTACCTTTATTTTGGTACCTTTTATTTGCTTGCTTAATATTTCTTGAACCTCTTTCTAGTTGTCATAATCTAACTCCTTTTGGTGGTACTGTTTTATTCAATTTAATTGTTTCTTGCTTTTGTTCTTTGACCTCTAATTTGGGTGCTGGAATTTATTCTCCTTTGGTGCTTGTGTGAATGGAAACTTGACTTGGTTAAGGTTTAGCCCTTTGATAGGTGCTGGAAATTGGAGAATCAAGACCTTCATTCTAAGGAGAAGACAAAGACAAAGCCGAAGCACACTTTCTCAAAACACTATACACATTTGGAGGGCTAACAAGCAAAGACAACAAGAGGGAGTGCCACTAGCAAAAAGAGGATCAACAAAGGGGGTTTTTCTTAAATTCCTTTCAACTTAATTTGTGTTAATTACCTCTTCATTACGCTTTAGACGGTGAGTTTGTCTTCAAGGGCTCAAAGTGTCCAAGAAGCCTCACCTAGGGCCGAATAGTATAGCATTCTTGTTACTTGTTTGTATTTGCTTTTCTATTGCTTTAAGTAGTGACGTTTTGCATGGTTAGTTTTGTTTAAATTTGAACCGACTAGCTATGTTGAATAGATAGCTTACATTGTTTGCTTGCATTGATTTCTCAACTTAATTGTGTTCTAAGTAGTTTACTAAGAGAAAGTTTTGTGTGAAGACATTGAGGGATAGTTTTTGGCTAAGGCAAAGGCTTGGTACTTAAGTAGTCCTTTGTGACTCACCTCCCTTACCTGGAAAACTACCTTCTTTGACTTTCCTAAGTTTTCTCAAGGTAAAATACTTGTATACACAAAGCTTTAGCCATGTCTTCTTCTTCTCATTCTACAAAGTCTATTGGAAGTGAATTAAAATCTTTAAAAACTCTTTTGAAAGAAGTTTCACAAACTGTGCAATCAATTGCATATAGACAATTGGAGAGTGAGACTAAACTCAATGTTTTAGCTAAAGCAAAGGATGAGAAGTCTCACATTCTAAAAAAATTACCTTCTCATGCATATATCTCTAAAGATCATGATTCTTTTGGGGAGGGAAGCATTAAAGTAAATGATTATTATCAAGCACCCCCTAGAAGACATAGAAGAGATAGAAAAGAACAAGAAAACCCAAGAGAGGTTAGGGTAGAACAACCCCATTTCTATGGAAAAGAAAATATAGAAGCTTGCCTAGATTGGGAAATGAGGGTAGAAAAATTGTTTGCTTCCCATAAAGAAAGAAAGGAAAGAAAAATACAAAAGAAGAGAGGGGAAGTCGAAAGGGAAGCTAAAGAAAAAGAAGAAAAAGAAAAGCATGAGAAGACCCTTGAAGAACAAAAGGCGTGGGAGAAGAGTGTTCCTTCCCACAAGGTCATTCAACAAGACCAAAGATTTAAAAATACCTTTGAAAATATGTGTCTTGTTGAACAACCTCAAAGCCCTTTTGTAAAGGAACACTTGCAAGCCTAAATGAAAAAGAAGAGTCTTTAAAAGAAGCTTGCATAGATAAAAATGAAATAGATTATTTCTCATATGTGCTAGGATATCACCAAGTGAATGTCAAGTTTTTTATAAGCATCTACAAAAACAATTTTTTATGTGAAGTAGGGCCTAAAGAAACTTGTCATGTCATATTGAGACAACCATTGCAAAGTGTACAAATCCTTAGAAACAATGGTTGTCACAACGAGACTATCCTTAGAAACAATGGTTGTCACAACGAGACTATCCTTACACATAAGAGAAAAAGTCTTCATGAAGGAGAACTCATGGGACAAATTAGAGTTGATAAAACTCTAGAGCTTTTAAAAGGAAAACTTTTGTCCCCTATGAGAAAAGAAGTTCAAAGACATTACCTTAGGTACAATTCTTGTTTTCAAACTACACCCAAGGCAATGTCTCATGAACTCTATACTCCTTCACCTTTTGCAAATGATCCTTGGGAAGATACAAATTTCATATTAAAACTCCCTAGGACAAAAAAAGGTTTTGATTCAATTTTCATGGTTATGGATAAACTCTTCTCTAGAGAAGTGATACATCTTCATGGTTTATCCTCAAGCATAGTGTTGAATAGAGCTTCAAGATTTGAAAGCCATCATTTGAGGATTCTCTTGGAAAAACTTGCAACTAAGTTGTCCTTTTCAAATTCTTATCATCCTCAAAAGAATGGTCAAAATAAAATTGAAAACGTAGCTCTTGTTACTATGCCTAGAGAAATCATGAAAGACAACCACAATTCTTGGGATGAGTATCCTTTTTCTATTGAGCATGCATACAATAGAGTAGTCCACAAGACTACTAATATTTCTACATTTGAAGTTGTATGTGAACATAGTCCTCTTTCTCTTTTTGCGTTGTTACCACTTCCTAAAGGAATTATGCCTAAGGAACAAGTAACCACTATTGAAAATTTTACAAAGCATGAGAGGATTAGAGAACACATGCAACCATCAAAAGAGAAATATTGTAAAAAGTTGCCAAAAACAAAAGAAAAACAAAAATGGCAACTTCATAAAATTGATTTGTATATAACTGCTTCAACTAACTCATTTGTTTTATTTGATAATTCCCCTAGGTGGACGTTTGATCCGGGAGGGCAAGCATAGTTGAAGAAGCAAGAGGCTGCTATCTGAGATCAAATCTCTAGATCTGAGGATAGATCTTCTCAAGGAGAAGGAGATGATGGACACCATCCAGCCACATCCATTCCCCTAGCCATGAAGAAGAAGAAGCAATGAATTTGAGGACAAATCCTTTTCAAGAGGGAGGGGATGATGGAAGAGGCCCAAGCACAAGCCCACATGCAAGCCCACCAAAGGGTAGGTTTGGGCTAACCATAGAGTTATGGCCAAGAGGATCCAAGAAGACGTTCTTTTACATGCTCAAATGCCATAAACTCTAGTGTAGAGTAGACTTTAATATCTTGTCAAGATTATCATAGGAACTTTATTTGTAATTTTCTTAGAATTAATTTTGGCACCTAAAACACCAACCTAGGTAAACTTAGAGTTTCTAAAAAAACCTCTAAATTTACCAAGGCCGGTCTAGAAAGCCTATGGAGGGGGTAAGCATAAAAACTAGACACACCCCTCCCCATGTGCTCATTTGTGCACCCATGTGCCATGTGCACCCATGTGCTTCACATTTACATTTCATTTGGCTAGCATTAGGGTTGCATTATGGTCCTCCTTAGCCTATAAAAGGAGGAGCCTACACCTTGTATTTTCAAGTTTATTGTGAGTAAAGTTATGCTGCCATTTTGTGCCAAACTTTGCTTCTCCCTAGAATCCTAGGCTCTAAACTTCAATTCCTTCATCTTTTCCCTTGGGCTGGCCGAACCACCCAATAACCACACATAGCATGCACCTACAAGATCAACACCACTCCTAGGAGGATCTTGCTCACCTCATCTATTGCTTCCGCCCCTTTGCTCTACTTTGATTCAAGAAGAACTTCATGAAAATGCCATCACTTCTTCTAAGGCTTTGGCCTTCCTGACTGATGTGACCCAAAAATACATGAAGATGACCAAGGATGCTAAACTTTAAGGGTCATCTCAACAAGCAAATAAAGACTTTATAAATAGAAGAAATGGACAAGGCCCAAAGCATTTAAAGTTCTTCTTATTAGTCTTCTCAAAGGATGAGGCCCAAGCTCAATTAATATCCTTTTGTACTATCTTTAGAATAGTTTCAAGATAGAACATTAAAAGGGAAGTAGTAGGAAAAGTCACTTTTCTAGAATAAGGAAGTGACTTAAAAAGGGGTGACATTTACCTTGTCTTTTTATATACCAACTCACTTCATGTGGTATCATGAGCCATGGGTTTGTTCTTGTTTTGAGTTCATTTGACACTTTTAATTCAAGCAATTTATTTTCTAGCACCTTATTTTGTGCAGATTTTTTTTTAGGTTCCTTTTTGTGTGTGCTTTTCTGTTTTTATTGTATTTGAGTCTTCCTTGCTATTTTTAATTGGTAAAAATTAATTGTGTTTGAGTCTTTTTGATTTTGGAATCCATATAAGTTTTGTCAAGTCATGTTTCTCCTAAAATGTCATCAATTCTATGTAGTACTTTTCTTGATAATTTTGGTTGATTGATTTTATTTGAGTGCAGTTTTAATATTTCTGTTTTTGATCCTTTGGTGCCTTTTATTTTAGTTTTGAGTACATGCTTATGTGTTAGATCCATACAAGTTCTTAAACATCAATTCTATTGTGTCTTTTGAAGTTCTCAATTCTGTTTTTTCATTCCAAATTAGGTTTCCTCTGTTTTTCTTGAATACGTGCTGACTGTTTGGTTTATGAAAATTTTTGTGGTTACTGAAAAATTCTGAAACTATGGATTTACGTAGTTTAAAGTGTTACAAAAGAGTGAAAAAAAGAAGTATAACAAAAATAAAAATACAAAAAAATGATAAATCAAATACAATCAGTGTGCAATACTGGCACGGGAAATACGGTAAAGTGGCAGTGATTTTGCAAAATTTATCACAATTAATTGGCGCACTGTTTTTGTGTGATACCAGTGCCTATGATGAGATAAGATCTTCAAGTTTCAGTGGTTTAAATTTAAACTTCCATTTTGCATTATCCAGTTTACCATAAATTTGTAAAGTTATGCACATGTTTTTTTACACAATTCCAGTAGTGTTGTTTTTTGGTTTTCTTCATCCTATTCTAGTGCTTTTCTCTAGGTTCCTTTTGTGTGCTATCTTTTAATTGAGTGCCTTATTTTGTTGATTGTCTTTTCATTCAATATTCTTTGAGTTTTTCATATATATTGTATTCCTTTTGCTATAGCCTTTTCTTGTTTACCCCTTTTCTTGATTGTCTTTTATTGTTCCTTAAAGTTTTGTGGTGTTTGGCTTTGAGAAAGAGTGGGTTGCTTTGACATTTTTCATTTGAGAATTACCCAAACCCCAAGAGAAGCTTGGTTGAGGAAATAATTATTTCTTGGAGTGCTTTGAGTGCCTTTTACTTTCCATTACCGCAACATCATTGTTCAGTTTTCTAACCTTGTTTTCTTGAAATTGTTTGTTCATTGTGTTTGTTGTTTTCATTTTGGGAATGACTACCTATTCAAGTGGTGAATCTTCAAAACCACACTTTCCACAAAGAGAATTTATTCTTGGTGAATTGAAGGAGGTAAAACGCTCCCTTGGACAAAAAGAATAAGCCATAAGACAATTGGAGGAAAGATTACAAAGACTTGAAGTGCATCATGATAGGTCCAACCATTCCAACCATGGAAGTCGCCATTCTCATAGACATTCTTCAAGAAGTTCTTCCAATTCTCACGGCCATGAAGAAGAAAGTGGATGGAGGAGGCATCATCATCATCATGAAGATAGGCACCAAAATGTAGCAAAGCCTTGTTTTCCATTTGTAAAATTACCTAATTTTAGTGGAGATGGTGATCCTAATGTATATTTTGGTTGGGAGGCAAAGGTTGAGCAATTTTTTCATGTACATGAGGTCCTAGAAGCCCAAAGGGTTAGACTAGCTTCTTTAGAATTTTTAGACTATGCCATGCAATGGTGGCATAAGACTCTTATGGACATTGGACTAAACAAGAGACCTCTCGTGGTTTCTTGGAACGATTTAAAAGAGTGTATGTGCGCGAGGTTTGTTCCTCCTCCTTCTAGGAAGGAACACTTACTGAAGTTCCAAAGGCTTCCTCAAGGACATAGGACGGTAGATGAATACTTTAAAGATTTTGAAACAACTTTTACTAAAATGAATATGCATGCTAATGAAGAGCCAAAGGTAAAATGGTTTGTTAGTGGTTTAAGAAGAGAAATTGAAGATTTTGTAAAATTACATGAGTACTCTTCTTTACAGAAAGTGGTTCACCTAGCCATCAAGGTGGAATCACACCTTTTGAAAACAACTTTCAAAAATACTCATGATGATGGTTTCTACAAATCTTCTAGGAAGGATGCAAACAACATTTCTACAAAAACTTCTCCTACAATTTTTTCAAACCAACCCACTTCTAAACCAAAAGTTTCTACCCAAAATCCTTCTACCCCTAAGTCACCCACCAAAACTTCAAAAACAAAATGTTTTAAATGTTTATGTTTTGGGCACATCGCTGCCAATTGTCCACTTAAAGGAACCACATCGTTAAATGAGGTAAAACAAGACCACCATAAAATAAAATCCAAAAGAGAACATGAAAGAGAAAAAGAAGGCCAAGATACAATGGGACTGATTCCTTCACCTCCAAGGTGTTTTCCTTCCTTATCTTTTTCATTTCCCCATAATTCTAAATACTTGACATTTTTGTTAAGAAAGTTTAGGGATGTTATTGACATACCTCCTAAAAGTTTCCCACTTTTAAGAGGATTTTCACAAAAAAACCATCTCTTCCCAAAACATCCTTTACAATCATGGCATGTATCTAGAATTCTCTCATATGAAATCCCCAAGCTTCATGCACATATGTTTGTTGCACATCCTAATCTTAGAAATATCTTTTCTGTATACAAACTCACTATGTTATTTGCAGGGGTTCTAAATTTGAGGTCGAATTCTCTCCAACTTGGGGAGCATGATGTGACCCAAAATACATGAAGATGACCAAGGATGCTAAACTTGAAGTGTCATCTCAACAAGCAAATAAAGACTTTATCAATAGAAGAAATGGAGAAGGCCCAAAGCATTTAAAGTTCTTCTTATTAGTCTTCTCAAAGGATGAGGCCCAAGCTCAATTAATATCTTTTTGTAATATTTTTAGAATAGTTTTAAAATAGAAAATAAAGGAAAGGAGCATAGGACTTGGGAAGAGTAGTTCCAAAAGTCACTTTTGGAAGCTTGAGAGTTGTTGGGCGGCATTTGCATGTGCCTTTGCCTTCCCATGCCTTTTCATTTTCCTTTTTGCCTTTTGAATGACCGACCCTCTATTACTATATAAGGAGGAGCTTGGCTTTTGTAAAGACAAGTTGAATATTGAAATTGAAATTGAGGTTACTCTCTAGAATTTGAGTGGTTTCTTTGTGAAACTTGCTCTCCTACTCTTTGTCTCATCTTGTGGGTCTTGGGAATCCTCAAGTGGCGGAACTCTCACTCATCTTAGAGCCTTCCACCATCCAAGTGGCGTGATCACTCCCATTGTCTTCAACCACATAAGTTTCTTCAACTCTTCATCTTCTTCTTCCATACCCATTCTATATCAAAAACTCTAAAACATGTTTTGTTTCTTGTTCTTGATTTTCAATCGGTCAAATGTTGCTATTGAATGTTTCTAATCAATAGTTTGTCATTGGTTCTTTTTTTAATCGGTTGGAATTACTTGTTGATGTTCTATTCGGTTCATGTTCTTAAAATGGGTTTCCCATGGGTTTCTTGATTTGTGTTCTTGAAATGGGTTTCTTGATTTGTGTTCTTGAATTGCTTGTAGAATCTTGATCTAATTCTTGAAAGTGTCATATAATGGGTAATCCCTTAATCAACTCACATCACTGACCTAATTGGATTCTGAAGTTTAGACTCTTTGAGCCTGAATCATCATAACCTCGCTATTTAAGCCTCTCTAAGGATCTCATTTGATCCTTCTACCTAAACCTATGAGTACCTATTATTATTTGAGGACTCTTCCTATCTTGAACCTATTCTTACTTCCTTTCAATGCCTCTTTATGCTTTGGATGTTACCCTAAGGTACCTATTTATAGTTTTTAGGATTGGGATTCTAATGAGTCCAAGAAGATTAGTGATTTTCTCGGCATAGGCCAGTCCGCTTGGCAGATTGGTTTTCTTCATTCTTAAGCATTATTTATGGGCTTCAATCTTAATTTCTTGGGCTTCTTCAAATTTCAAAGTTAGGAATTTATCACGGATAAATTCCTTCCAAATCCTTAATCATGAGGTAGGCGTGGCTTAGTTTTGGCTCCAACTGAAATACTTTTGATCCTAACTTGATTAAATTTGGCTTGAGCCCTTTCCAAGCAAATTTGGACTTTCTTCGTGATGAAGTATTTTATTTCACTTAACCCTTTACCATTCATTTAATGCTTTTTCCTCTGGAATCTTATGATGTTTTGGCCTCAAATTGCTTAGCAAATGGGGATGCGTTCAATGGTTTGGAGATTTTCATTTTGCTGAGTTATTCTCCCTGCGTTGGGCATATTAACACGAATGTCATCCTTGTTTACTTGTTTTTTTTTTTTGCATAATTCTCTATAGTTTCCTTCTTCTCTTTATGTTTTTCATGTGCAGTTGTGGTTGGAGTAATTGACATGCTTTCTTGCTGACATTTGTACATATTCTTCTTCTTTTATATGCCTTTTTACCTATGATTTTTGCTACAATTAAGCACTTATCAGGTCATAAGTCTTTTTAGTTCCCCAATAAAAGAGTCATGGTCTTAATGGGAGAATATTTGTATAACATTAAGACGAGGCTTTATATTCTTCCTCTTCACATGAAAAAGGAAGAAATGCCAGGTCACAAGACTTCTGGAGAACTTCTTCTTGTAAGAAGAACCATTCCTAATTAACCTTGTACATCCAAGAAAGTATTTTTTAAAACATTGTCAAATTTATAACATGATTCGTTCTCTCATTATGGATAGTGGATCAAGCCACAACTACTTTAGTACTAGATTCATTCAAATTTTAAACTTAACTACCATTTCTCATCCAAAACCTAACAAACTTCATTGAATTTTTAAATATAAGAATATGAAGTGAAAATAATTCTTTCCATAAGGTACTATGAGGAAAAAAATTTATGTGATATATTATCAATTGAAGTTTGTGATATTTTATTAGGATGACCTTTGCAATTTGATCATAACACTATTCATGAAGGTCATACTAATAAAATAGGTTTTACTTATAAGAAAAATAAGTTTGTACTTGATTATTTATCACCTTCCCAAGTGGTAAAGTACCAAAAACAAACGCATTAGAAAATGAGAAGATTATCTAGTGATCCCTGAACAAGAGCTCAGAATAGAGTTTAAGAAAAAAACCTAAAAAAAGTTTGAGGAAAGGAAAGAGAAAAAAGAAGAAAAAAATATTTGAACTCCTCTATTTTTAAATAAATTTTGTGTTGAGTTGCCAACAGAAGTTGAGCAATTTTAAGAAATATATCAACCATATAAGAAAGGAAAGCAAACCAAAAACAAAATAAAACGAGTTTTGAAGCCATGTATCTTTGCCTTGAATTAGTTAAGAGGCACGTGAATTTTAGGAGTAATATTTTTCTTAACTATATCTTAGAGAACATTGTTCTTTTTGAACTTTTTGTATATATACCATTTGTTTCACCATTTGGTGTTTATTACAAGTTAGTGTTTGGCCTTGGAGGAAACACGTAAACCTTGGATACCAATAACGTTGTTTTCACTAAGAACAATGCAAATCTAAGGACAGATCCTTCTCAAGTGGGAGGGGTGATGGAAAACCTTCTAGCCACAACAACTACAAAATAAACAGGTTTAAGAGCTAGAGCCTTGTCCAAGAGCTTAGCAGTAGAATGGGCCTAAATAGGTCTTTATCCTGTTGTGGGGCCCAATAAAAGGGTAACTCCAGATGAAGAAATGTAGATAGCAACTAGTAAAAGATTTCCATGTCATGGTATAGGGACAATTCGCTCCAAAACGGGGGGGTTGAATGGAATATGAACTCAAATTGCGTACATGAAAAACAAAGCAAACATAACGTCTAAAAAGTAAAAGATAGAGAGAAGTAGACACAAGATTTATACTGAATCACCCAACAACAAGGGCTACATCTAGTTATACAATATGGCTTTGCATCCTCATGTGTAGATCTTCTTCGTCAATATTTTTAATTTGAATTTCTTCAATGGAAGATGAATGATAGTGGAAGCATGTAAGAAGTGTAGAAAATTTCAATAGGAGAAGGAAATTATGAGTTGA
The DNA here is from genome assembly GCF_051622355.1 of Phaseolus vulgaris. Lineage (NCBI taxonomy): Eukaryota > Viridiplantae > Streptophyta > Magnoliopsida > Fabales > Fabaceae > Phaseolus > Phaseolus vulgaris. The sequence continues at coordinate 20,263,796 of NC_143501.1, read as the reverse complement.
ATCTAGGTGATTTTAGGACAACACTTAGTTTCTAAAGTGAGGTTGGACCAACATTACTAGTAGGAGTCTACAAATTTGGCTAGCAAGAAGACAACTCTAGAGAGAACTTTGACAAGTAAAAGTGTTTAAAAATTTGGACAACAATTCTTTTCTCAAAATCAAAGTTGAAAATACATGTACAAGAGACTTGTATTCATAGGAAAAAGTTTATCAAATCCTCTCAAATGAGAGTGTGACAAGTGCCACCTCCTTATCAGTGCAAATCCTCTACATTCGGAGAATGACAAGTGGCATGTCTTCATTGGATGAAAATTCTCTCCATTGAGAAGAGGACATGTGTACCTTCATGTCATCCTTTCTTAACTACAATATAAAATTTTTACAAGGCTAAGAAGAAGAAAAAGACTTTAAATTTTTTTCATGAAGGTATCATCTTCTTCTATCTTCTTAGCGAAATCTTTTGAGGCTGGATGATTTCCATCATTCCCTCCCTTTTGAGAAGGATTTGTCCTTATATCTGAATGATGCTTGTGTTAGAATTATAGGCCTTAAACAAGAGGAGGCTGAATTCTTTTTGCAAGATTTTCGCAAGTATTGAAGGTAGAGTGAAAGACTATGAAGAATCAATCAATTAGAAAATTGTTCAGCCAAGAAGAAAATTGTTTTTAGTTTACGAAACATTCGATTGTTTATACTAGCAGTTTAGAAAACCAAAGCTAAAGAAGTTTAATGAGTGTAAGGATAGAGAGATTCACACAAGATGTTTATACTGGTTCACTCTTAACCAAGAGTTACATCTAGTCCTCAGCTAACCACTGAGAATTCACTGTGTAATCAAACCAGATTACACAACATACACCAAGAGTGATGATCTTGAACCTCTCAATAACACACACCACTCTTTGGCAAACCACACAGTTTTCATAACAACCCTCTTAAACTACACCACACCAAATCACACAGAAATACAATGATTAAGGAAGAAGGGAATGGAATACACATGGGTAAAATCAAAATTACAATTCAGAAATACAAGACAATCCCATTCCACACTTTGAGATGATCCAAAAGCACTTTGAATTCTTGAAAACCGATTTTGATTGATCTCTTTCTCTTAGTTAATGACCAGAAGCGCAAAACAAGCTTTTTATACTGCAATCAATGGTCAAAGCATATAATTCAAGAACCAAAAGCAATTTGAATCATTTAAAATAGATTGGTAACACTTAACAGAATTCTGTTAAGGTTTTCAGAAAACAACCAGTTGAATTCTCGAAACAATTGGTTGAATTGGTTTGACATCAAAGTCAAGCTTTTTAAATCCTTTTCAAAATCCACTAAGTGTAAAACAACCGGTTAAATCAACATTTCAACAGGTTAAATTTTCACACTCTTTAGAAAACATATCTTTTTTAAAAGGATTAAGATTCAATTAACCTTGGATCATCATAAAGAGTGGATTAACAAATTCAAATACTTCTAGACACACACACACAACCAGCAGAAAAGTCTTCAAGCATTCCTCTTGAACTTGAAGACATCAAAGCACCTTGTTCAACAATCTCCCCATATTTGATGAAGACAAATCCCTAGTTTGCTTGTATTGTAGTGTTTGAATTTGATAGATCTTTCAAAAAAAAAAATGTGCATATACCATGCATACATAGCAGCAGGATAACCCAGGTTTAAAAAGCACATAAGAACTAGTTTTTTTGCATAAGCCTTTAAGTAGAAAAACCAGTAAAACAAAGTGTAAAGTCAATGCATCATTGAGGTATAGATCAATGAGTATATCAGAGTTATAACAGCAGTTATAGTAGAATGAGGCACCATAAAGTGTAGCAGCAAAATACAACATACACAAACGACCAATTCTCCACCTATTTGTCTTCACAAATAGAATAAGAGAAGATATAAAAATAGAATTAAGAAAGAATTTGATAATCAAGAAAACCCAACTCATTTCTTAAGAAGAAAAACCTTTTCTTAAGCAATGGCTTAGTGGAGATATCTGCAAGTTGCTTTTCAGTTTCAATAAACTGAGTTTCACAATCCCCGTGCTCACATGATCCCTTATAAAGTGGTCGCAAATTTCAATGTGCTTAGTCCTTGAATGCTAAATCATATTTTTGTTGAGGTTGATAGCACTTGTGTTATCACAAAGCAAAGGCACCTTGTTGACCTTCAAGCCAAAGTCTTGTAACTGTTGTTTGATCCAAAGGATTTGAGCAAAACAACTATCAATAACTATATACTCAGCTTCTGCATTTGAGAGGACCATACAAGCTTGCTTCTTCTTATGCAAAGATATGAGGCTTGAATCAAGAAGATGACAAGTGCCACTTGTGCTTTTTCTATCCAGGTTACACTCTATAAAATCAAAATCAGAATAACCAACCTAATGTATAGGAGAGTGAGAGGGATATCGTGAACCAACATTGGTTCTGCCCTTAAGATATTTCAGAATTCGTTTGGCAGCCTTGACGTGAGATTCTTTTCGATTTGATCAACACCTAGCACATAAGCAAACTGCAAACATGATGTTGGGCCTTCTAGCAATGAGATAAAGCAAATAACCAATCGATCCTCTGAATTTGGTTTTGTACCAACCAGTCATCAGGCATCGATGATCGCTAGTAAGGTGGGCTACGTAATTTGGGTCCTACAAGCGGCATGAGCTAGTGTCTCAAAAGCGGCATGAGCCAGTATGCCGATTAGTCGTCGGATGTTGATCACCAGGGTATGCCGACGTGTCCTCGACGACAGAATAAGGTCGATGTCACATCAGGCATCGGTGGTTCAAACAGCTAAATTGGGCCACGAAAGGTGGGTCCCAGAAAACACACCAGTTAGTAGTGAAACACCTAGAGGTAGGGGGAAACCTAAGTCACGAAGAGTTCATGTGTGTGGTGTGAATAGTGCATTCAGGCGCAGCACAAGTAAAGAACCACCGGAGGCGCTAAGGCCCATTAGGGTTACGGTTTCCAATGGTAGGCTGCATGCATGGCACGTGAATAGTTAGGGCACCCCAAGAACGGATGGCCCCAGAGATTGTGTGCACAAGTTGGTACCCAGGTGGCCATTCTGTTAGAGGTAGCACTCCAGTAAGGGGAGCCTTACGCGCTAGATTACACTATGATTGGGTAATAGAAGCGCAAGGGCATTCCTTCATAAACCCTAAGTACGGGTAGCGGAAACAGAAGAAACCCTAGACTATATGAAGAGTAGTAAGAAATCCTACAAGGTACGCAGTCTTTGAGATTGGAACTATTACACTCACATTTTGTTTCTTAGCCCTAGTATTGACTTGAGCGTGGGAGTGCAAACGACCTCTAAGGCACCCCCTTTGTCTTTGCAGGTACAGAGCGTTTCGATCCAGGAAAGCGCAAACCTAGGAAAGGGCATCAGGGCATGTGATCGTCGTTAGAGTCAACCGGCAAGAACAGGTTTGATCTACTGTTGTTCCAGCCAAGTCAGCATCCATATAACAGCTTGTGGACATTGGTGTGGATGCCTCTTTGTAGTTTTCCATCTCAAACTTCTTAAGAATCTCCTTGCAGTACTTAGTTTGGCTTAGGAAGATACGATCATTTGATTGCTTGACCTGCAGTCCTAAGAAGAAGGATAACTGATATGAATCCACTAGCAAAGAAGAGATGATTCTTTGACATTCTATGGACTCAAGGTTTTATGTTTCAAGAACTCACCAAGACTTGCACCAAACACCAAACTCATATGGAGGAGCCATCTATTGTCAATTGAACCGAACAAATTGTGTAAAAATGCAATTGCACCGATTGAAACTCTTAAGAAAGCTTAAGAACCGAACAAAATATGAATTGAAACTACAGAACTGAATCAAAACAGAAACAATTGAAAACAGCCGAACATAAGTGCAAGAAAAGGAAGATGAACCGAAAAAGAGAAACTAAGACATGTTTAAGCTTCATATAATAGGGAGATGAAAGAAAGAAGAACTTATGGAGATGGATGCTTTGGTTTGATGATCACGCCACTTAGAGGATGAAGGCTCCAAGATGAGTGAGCTAGTGCCGCCACTTGAGAGAACCAAATGCACTTAAGATAAGACAAGGTGAAGGAGAAGACAAAGTTCTCACAATTCTCTCTCAAATTGAGTAGAGTTTCTCTATTGCTAATTTCCAATCTGAATTGTGAAGGACCTAAGCCCTCCTTATATAGGAGCAAGGGCTGGTCATGAAGCTTACAACATAAGCTAACCAAAAGACTCTTCATATGCTACTTACTAATAGCGCCTAAATGAAGCATGAAGAGTATTCTTCTAGAAAATTCTAAACTAATGCCTAAAGATGCTTTTACAAAAGAGGTATCTAAGGTTTCCCTCCAAGCAAAGCACCTTTCCTAAAAACTATGTATTTAAACATTCTATATTATTTACAAATTTATAAAGAAACTCTAAAGAGAGATATTTAAATGAAGTCTATTCTTGAAAGCTTGTAGACTTCTCTGGTTTTAGGCTTAATCCTCTTTTTATTTTATGTCTTCTTTTAATTTTGAGAAGACTAGAAGGAAGAACTTCAAATGTGAAGGTGAATGACCTCTTCCTTCATTAATAAAAGCCTACTTTATTTGATTCTCATCAATATCTCTCCTATCATAGACATTTCAAACTCCCGCTGCATAGCTGGCACAAATTCCTCACATAGGCAATCATTAGTAGCACCAAATATGACATCATCAAAATAAATTTGAACCAAAATGATGGCACATTTTGACCTTTTAATAAAAAAATTCTTATCAATTTTTCCTCTCTCATAACCATGAGATAAGAGAAAATTTCCAAGCCTCTCATACCACTGTATAGGGGTTTGCTTGAGTCCATACAAGGCCTTTTTCAGCTTGTAGACATGATTAGGATGTTGATGATCTTCAATATCAGGTGGTTGTGAGACATAGACTTCTTCATTGATGAATCCAATGAGATATGCACTTTTCACATCCATCTGAAATAGTTTAAAACCACTCATACAAGCAAATGAAAACAGTAATATCATAGCTTCCAATTTGGCCATAGGTGCAATGGTTTCAACATAGTCAAGGCCTTCTTCTTGATTGTTACCTTGATATGATTCCAATAACAAGATAGGGATATTCTAAGGACATGTTATGGATTCAACTTGAGTTGGAATATGATTAGGCACTTTTTAAGAATTGGATCAATGTTCTTAACATTCAAGAACTCACCAAAACACAAGTAAGCAAGCCAAACTCATGTAGTAACCCATTTCTTGTCAAATGAACCGATTGAAATGCACAAGAAAGCAAAGGAACCGATTAAAACTAACTAGAAATCAATTGGACCGAACAAAACCATGAAAGACAGCATTTGAACCGATTAAAACAGTAAAGAAATGAGATGAACCGAACAAAACAAGATAAGAACCGAACAAAAGTGCAAGAAAAGCCTAAGACATGTTTCTAGAGTTTATATGGACATGGAAATGGATGAAAGAGATGGAAAAGTGAAGAGAACTTATGTGGTTGGAGTTCTTGGTTGATGAACACGCCACTTGAAGGGTGAATGCTCCAAGATAAGTGTGAATTGCCGCCACTTGAGGAACCAATAACACTCAAGATGAGACTAGAAGAAGAGAAGACAAATCTCACTCACTCACTCACCAATTTGGGAGAGATTCATTACTCAAACAATCAATTTTGTATTAGAAAGACTCAAGCCCTCCTTATATAGGAGAAGGACCGGTCGTGAAAGTACAAGAGGCTTACAAAAGAAGCTAACTAAAGTTCCCTTGTAACTCTTCCACTTCTAGCGCCTAAAGTGAAAGGAGGAAGGGATATCTTTCTAGAATTTTCTAAAGTTAACATCTAAAGATGCTTTACACAAGAGGTATCTTTAGGTTTCCCTCTTAGCACCTACCTAAACACTATTCTATATTATTTAAAAATTTATACAAAGAAACTATAAAGAGAGATATTAATTGAAGCCCATTCTTGAGTCTTCTTTTGGCTTTAGGCTTGGTCCTTTCTTTATTTTAATTCTTCTTTAATTTTTTAGAAGACTAGAAGGAAGAATGACCACTTCAAATGTTTGGGTGAATGACCACTTCTTCCATTGGTAAAATCCTCTCTTATTTGATCTCCATCATACCTTTAGCAACTAACCTAACTTTGTTTCTTGTTATCACACCAGATTCATCCAACTTATTTCTAAACACCCACTTGGTTTCAAGGACATTCATGCAATTAGTTTAAGATTAAGAGACCACACATCATTTCTAGTGAACTAATTCAGCTTATCATGTATGGCAGTGACCCAGCTTTCATCTTTTAGTGCATCACCTATAGATTCAGGTTCAATTTGTGATACAAAAAAGCCATGTGTTTGCATTAATTTGAGATAGAGTTTCGAGTAGACACTCCGTTATCAATCTGTCCAATGATGTTGTCCACAGAAAGATCTCTAGGAATCCTCCATTCTTTAGGAAGTTCATCCTGTTGCATAATTTCAACCAATTGTTTCGCAGAATCAATCGATTGTTTTTCTGGACAAGATTCTAGCTTCTGCAGAATGGTGTTTTATTCATCTTCTTATGCATAATTTTTCATGGATTCCTGTTCTGCATGGTTAGTCTCATCAAAGACAACATGAATAGACTCTTCCACAGTCATAAGCCTTTTATTATATACTCTATAAGCGTTGCTAGTTAAGGAATAACCAAGAAAGATACAATTATCCGGCTTTTCATCAAACTTGTCAAGGTTTTTCTTTCCATTATTTAAAATGTAACACTTGCATTCAAACACTTTTAGATGACCCATGTTGGGTTTTCTTCCATTAAACAGTTCATAAGGGGTTTTCTTCAAAATTGGTCTAAAGAGGACCCTGCTCATCACATAACAAGTTGTGCTAACAACATCAGTCCAAAAATATTTTCGTAAAAAGACTCTCTTAAAATGGTTCTAGCAAGTTCCTCAAGAGACCTGTTCTTCCTTTCCACAACCCTATTTTGTTGGGGAGTTTTAGGAGCATAAAAGTTGGAAAATTCCGAATTTTTCACAAAAACCACTGATTTTTTCATTTTGAAATTCCCCTCCATAATCACTACGAATGGCCCAAATGTTATTGTAAAATATGTTTTGTAATCTCTTGGCAAGATTTTTGAATGTTGAAAATGCCTCACTCTTGGATTCCAACAATAGTGTCCATGTGAATCTAGAGAAATCATCAACAATAACAAATGCATAGTAGTTTCCACCAAGACTCATGGTTCTTGAAGGACCAAACAAATCCATGTGCAGCAGTTCAAGGGGTTTAGAAGTTGAAACAATATTTTTCAGTTTGAAAGAATGTTTGATTTGCTTCCCCTTTTGACATGCTTCACATATGTGGTCTTTCTCAAACTTGAGTTTGGGTAAACCAACCACAAGATCTTTTGAGATCAACTTATTTCAATTATGCATGTGGATATGTGCTATCCTTTTATGCCATAACCATGATTCCTCATGTTTAGTTAGAAGGCATTCAATAGATGCAAAAGGTGAGATATCAAGAAGACAGGCATTACTGATCCTTTTACCAATCAACAAAACTTCCAGTGATTTGGCAGCCATATCTCACATGTGTTGGGCTTGAAGGTTACTTGATAACCTTTTTCACACACCTGGCTTATGCTAAGAAGACTATGCTTGATTCCTTTCACAAATAACACATCATGGATCAAGAAGGTGTTCTTGTCTCCAATGGTTCCTCTTCCATGAATTTTCCCTTTGTTGTTGTCTCCATATGTCGCATGACCTTCTTACTTGAGGAGTAGATTGACAAACTTGGTTTTATCCCCTTTCATGTGCTTAGAACAACCCCTGTCCAGGTACCACGTGCTGATTTTCCATCAAAGAAACAAGATAAAAGAGTAAAATTTGGTCCCTTTTTAAATTTGAGTCCTTGGACATTAACCAGATCATTAAGAACCTTAGAATTCTTAGGAACCCACTTTAGAACACCCCTGGGAACATAAAGATTCCTAACTCTGCAGAATCTAACAGAGTGGCCCCTCTTCATGCAGTAAAAGCACGAAACAACTGATTGTTTCGACAAATCAATCGATTCTATTTCAAGCTAGAAAATGGCTTTGAAAATGATATTTTCCTGCTGTATGGATTAAAGCCCAGTGACTCCTCCTATCTCCTGGTGGTTTCCGCTTTCTCCTTGGGTATCTGAGAGTGGCTCCGTTGAAACAGAGGGGGCTCTACCTGTTGATTGCACTCCGACGATCAAGTCAATACTGGGCTAAGAAACAATAAGTATGTAAAGCAGTTTTAGTCTTAGAAACGGCGTACCTTTTCTAGGGTTGTTACCACTCTTTATATAGGTTGTATCTAGGTCAACACCCTATACCACAAGGATCTTTCCTTTAGTGGAATTAGGATTACTGGTGAGGCATCCTGTGACGCGTTGCACAAGCTTAGCGCATCTGCGGCACAAGACTTGCCTCTTCTGGAGTGCAATCTTTCTAACAGTAGGACCGCCAGGCTACCAACTCATGTACCAACGCTGCGGCGCCATCTGTTCTGTGGGTGCCCTAATTATTCACGTGCCATGCATGCAGTCTTTCCCTAGAAACCCTAACCCTTACGGGCCTTAGCGCCTCCAGGGAACACTTGCTTGTGTCGTACCCAAATGTACTAAACACACCCCATGCATAATCCTCGCGTGATTTTAGGTCTTTCTAGTATCTGGGTGTTAACTCATACTGTTTGTGAGGCCCAGCTTACGTGCCCCATTATTGTTTTCGGACCACCGAGGTCCGATGTCGACCTCTTCTTCAGTCGAGGTCTGGCCAGTACACAAGCCCCCCAGGCTCGAGCTGTAACTTGTTTCAACGAAGAGGCTAAGTGATCACCTGTGGCGACCTACGTGGCACTAGGGTGACGGGACGTGAACAGTGCCCCGAAGTGACATCTCACCATACTTTTTCAATCAGCGTACATATGGCAAGATCAACGACTAAGGCTCGTTGCCGCTTGCGCTTCTTCGTATACGTTAAGCCTTTCAAAGCCCTACGTTCCTTACTGTTTCATTACTTCACTTAGCATTTATCAATTATTTCTTACTCTCAAAACGCTCTCTCTTTTTCCTCAACCAATTCGACCCTTCAAAACCTAATTGCTCAAAGGTATGTTTTTTACTTTATGATCGCCCCGGCTTTATGATCATAGTCTGCTATAACTGTTCTGGGCCTGTTTATGTTTTCTACACTTTATGATTCATGCTCTTCGTTTTTGCGTCTCTTTGCTTTTTGAATTTCTGAAACACTCCAACACCCCTTTCTGAATTCTGTTCTTTTCTCCTCTTCTTTTTCCTTCTCCTTCCCTTAGATTTTCTTCTCGAGATGGCTCGAACGAAAACAAATCCAAACCCTCATCCTTCCATCAACTACCAAACTTTATACCGTTGGCCTCCTAACAGCCTTATAGCCGAAACTTCAAAAATCACCTCCTTTAAGGAGATAGAGGCGTATAAGCAGAATGAGTCCAATGAAAAATTTTGTATCTTCGAGAAGGAGTACGACAGGTTCGTGAAGGTCCTGCCTTACAGGGAAGGCGTACCTCTGTGTGTTGATGACCGCACGAATCCAGAAGAACCCTTCTTCTTCGCATACTCCACTATCTTCAAAAGGCTCAAGCTCTGGTTGCCATTCACAGGATTCGAGCGCGCGTTTCTCACCGAGGTCAATGTGGCCCCTGCCCAGCTACATCCCAACAACTGGGCGTTCAATAGGGCCTTCTCTATACTCTGCAACCACATTGGCCATGCGCCATCAGTGGACGTCTTCTTGTACTTCTTCGAGGCCAAGAACCCAGGGAAGAAGTTGTGGATGAGCTTCAACGACGCCGTTGGAAGAGTCTTGTTGTCGCTCTTCCAACAATCGTATAAGGGCTTCAAAGGGAAGTTCTTCAAGATATGTTGTAGCAAGTTCGACCCTACCCTGTTGGACGGGTTTCCCCTTTATTGGGTGGAGAAACCAGGGCTCAAAAAACCAAGGTGCCTTGAGGACTTGGCCCCACAAGATCGGGAGGTATGCGAGTTCTTCTCCAAACTTGGGGGCGGTGTTTAGCATCGTGGAGCTGATCAAACAAGAGTACAACTCCAAGGCTCTTAAGGGCTACATTGGTACCCTGCCTTTCTTCCTCCGTTTCTGCTTTATGTGTTACTCTTGACTTGTGTGCTTTGTGGGTTTAGACTCTAATGCATTGTTGTTTCTTATGCAGGCATGGTGCTTAATGCTGAGAAGAGGAGGCAGCTAGTTGAAGTGGCCCTCCAACGCAATGTTGCTCCTGGCCCTTCTGATGCCGATGCCTCGACTCCTGTTGCTTCTGCCCCAGGTCCTTCTGCTCCAGCCCCCGTAGATCACAGGTCGAAGGGGGTAGCTGAGGCCACTGCCTCTGAGGATGAGGACACCTGTTCAGGCCTCGTCTTTAAGAGGAAAAGGAAAGTCGATGTTGTGGTGCCTACGAACTCGGCTTCGAATGATCACGCCCCGTCCTACAGGGAAAACTTGTTAGAAAAGATGGCTTTAAACTAGAGGGGGTGAATTGTTTAAAGGGGTTTTCGCAAACTTTTTAAAGCTAGAATGAACTTATTTCATAAACCAATTGATTCAGCAATTCAGTTTGCCAAAACAGCAAGCAAAATTGTAGTACCAGAAAAAACAATCGGTTGTTTCTTCGAAACAATCGGTTGTTTATACCAGCAAACAACAAACTAACTGAAATTAAAGAGTTAGGGATAGAAAGATTGTTCACAGTTGTTTATACTGGTTCACTCCAACTAGAGCTACATCTAGTCTTCTCAGAAACCCTGAGGATATCCACTAAGCAATCACCACTTAATCACTTACACCACAACCAAGAGAATGACCTTGAAAACCTCAAGACACACACTCTCCTTCGCCAACACTAAGATTGCTGATCTTGAACACCTCAAGAACACACACCCAATCTCAGCAACACACACAAACGAATTGTTCAGCAGTTTACAAAAGATTACACTTGTTACAGATGGAAATCTGAAATCAATACAAGCAGAATCCCTATTCAGCACCTTGATCAATCTCTCAACTCTTTAGCAATCTCAGAATACTTTTAAAAACTCTTTTTTGAAAAACTTTGTTTCAAGATACTTAATATATCAAAACTGTTTTTCAGAATATATCTAAGAATATAGTTTGTTATCAAATCTTAACAAACTCTTAATTGCATTTAAAATAGATTGGTCAAAACATTTAATGACTGGAGCGTATTCAGTTAAAGCATTTAAAGCTCAGTCAAAGAAAACAGTTTTTCTGTTATGGTTTTAAAACAAACAATCGATTGTTTCCTCGAATCAATCGGTTGTTTTGTTACTTAACAAAATACACCATTCAAAAACAGTTTTCAAACTTTTTCAAAACATCTAAGTGTAAACAATCGGTTGTTTCGACAAAACAATCGGTTGTTTCAACTTAGTTTGAAAATCATTTTGCTTTGATAAACTTGAGATGCAAATTGCTTTGAGATTTAATCTAAGTGTTGATTACAACATTGAACTACCCGAGAACAAGGCTAAAACCAGCACAGCAGCAACAAGCAAAGCAGAGGCTTCATCATCCTTCAAAGGATTTGGATTCTTCAAAACATTGAACACCACTTGGTTCAACAATCTCCCCCTATTTGATGAAGACAAATCCCTGATGCTTGTGTTGTTCTTTGATTAAATATGAGGCAATTCCTGCAATAGAACTTTGAGCAATACATTGAACTTCTGATATTTTGTTAGCATACAGATAAACAATTAAAGCTTAAAACATTCAATATCAGAACCAAAAACATCACTCAAACTGTTTTTAACAATATGAAAAACAGAAACTTAAAACAAATTGAAAACACAGCATATATCTCCCCCTATTTGTCTTCACAAATAGACAAAGATAAGAGATAAAATAAGACATTGTTCACATTACATCAGAATAAACCAGCAACAGCAGAAGGAAAGAAATTTTAAAAACCAGAAAAGAGAACAACCAAAAACAATCGATTGTTTCTGTGGCCAATCGGTTGTTTTTCTCTCTGTCTTCTTCATCAGCAAACTGTAGATCAAAGATTTGATTCTGGACAGCTTCAATCTGTTCGTCCAGTGTCATAAACCTTGTATCCATGTTGTCAAACCTTGTGTCTATCCTCTGAAAGTTGCTAACACACAGATCATGAAGGCTTCTTTGATTTTCAGCAAAGCTATCTAGCCTCTCCATCATTTGTCTTTCAAAAGATGACATGGTTGACATTCTTTCTCTTTGATAACCATCAGTAGCACTAGGCACTGCATCTTGAAAATCTTCAGCTGGATCTTCATGTTGAACATCCATGTCAGTAGGTTCATCTTGTTCAAGATGAGTAGCACCACTTGATGAGGCACCATGATCACCATCCTTACTTAACCATTTTCCACCTATTTTTGTGAAGCCCATCTTGCTGAGTGATCCATTGTTCAACTCTTGAGTTGACTTGACCAGCTCATGGCTTTTTGCATATGTTCCTTGATTATGTGAATCCAATTGATCTTCACTTTCTTGGTGATGCAGAAGATATAAACTAGATCTTCTTCAGTCAACACAGAGTGGTTGCTCCCCCTAGGAGTTAGGATCCAAGTTACAATGAGAACAAGCAATCTCTCATCAAGCTTCAAGCCTCCAACCGAGCAAGTGCTAACTTGAGATTGATTGTTTTTCAAGCAACTTTTGTAGAACTGAATTTTGTTGAAATCTTCTACCACACCAAGGTTTCCTTTGTTGATTCTTAATCCAGAAAACTTAAGTCCAGCTACTGCAGCCCAAACCTCATGGGTTATCTCCATCTCCACGCCTTTCACATGAGAGACCAAGTTGTTTCCTTCAAACTTCAAGTTGGTGTAGAAGACCCTCACCAAATCTGGATATATGTTCCCTTTGAGCTCCAAAAACTTTCTGAGTGACTGGTCTTTGAGAAGCTTCCTCACATTGTCAAGTTTTTGACTTTTCAGCCAATTAAAGCACACAACCTTGGGGTTGTTTATCTTCTTGACACTTGTTTCATATCTATACTTCTCAATGAGATCGGTGTCACCAGAAAACCAGCTTTCAAGCCTTCCTCCAGACCTTACAGCTCTGGTTTTGACACTTTTAGCAGTGGGAGGGGTTGATTCCATGACAGCAGAGACGAAAACTCACTTCAGAGAATTTCAAGAGATGGTGCAAGAGATATTGCAAGAGATGTTGCAATTGGTTTTTCTTGATGAAAGAAACCTGCACCTGATTTTATAGCAGAAAGAAAATCAATTTGAATTTAATTTCATTCAATGGGTACCTGATTTTCAGAGAGAGGACTTGACTCTGTTCTGCACTGAAAATGTCAGAAAAAGCTGAAAATCACATGGTCTTCACATGTGATCTTTGACTAGTCATTAAGGCTCTTGAATTTCCAAGATTTTGGAATATATTCCTTTATGACTGTTGTGACTCTTTTCTGAACGTGATCAGCCTTCAACACAGATCCTTTGACCAAGATTCTCCCTTAGAAAAATATCTGCAACGGCTAGAAATTCAAAAATTCAGTTAAATCAGTTTCTTCTCAGTGTTGTCCGACTCAAAACAATCATTTGTTTCGAAGAAACGATCGGTTGTTTTTCTGCAGCAGTTAAAAACTTGATTTTGTAATTTTTAACCATAAACAGAAACAGATTAAGGCACATGACATTGATTGAAATACAATTAATCATAAGAAAGAACTTTGAAACAGAAATTGAGAACAAATAAAAGGAAGGTCTTATCCTTGTGTTGTTTCTTCAATGAGCCAATTGCTTGTTGATCAAGAAAGCTTCTTTTCACTGTTTTGACCTTTTGCATATCATTGATTCAGCTTCAATGATTTCCTTTTTCTTCAACAGCTTGATCAGATGGCTCCATTCTTCCTTTTCTCTTCATTTTTCCTGCATAATCAAATACAAGTTGCAAGATTTGGTCCCCTTACAAATTTGGGTCCATTTGGCTTTTCTTTGCTGTTAGAAACATCACATCCCTTAGGAATCCATTTCATAAAACCTTTAGGAACATAATATTTTCTAATTTTGCAGAATCTAACAGAGTGGCCTTTCTTCATGCAGTAAAAGCATGTAACAACCGGTTGTTTCGTCTTAACAATCGATTGTTTTTCTAATTTTCTCAAAAAACTTTTTGAAAACCTATCTTGCTTGTTCTGTGGATTGAAGCCTAAACCAGCCTTTCCAAAAACACAGCTTTGAGATGCTTGAACATTCTCAAAGTTTGACTTTCCTTTTGAAAGCTTGTCCATAGTTTCAACAAGATAGTGAACCTTTTTCTCAAGATTTTCACAATTTGTGCAATTGATAGTATCACACTTGCAAGAGGCATTTTTGAAATCTTTTTCCAATTTTTCAAAATCACTTTTTGCTTTTCTCAGTTCCTTTTTAAGTGATCTAACTTTCTTTTCAAGCCCATTGTTAAGATCTTTCAATCGGTTGTTTGAAAGAACCAATCTATTAGCTTCATCATGTGTTTCTTGAAAAGTGATCCGGTCGGTGATTGGTTACTCTCTCAACCCATTACGTGCATGGCATCGTGAAGGGGAAATCGTGTATGAAGAGAGCAATGCTTGGTGAGTGTGCCTAGTCCAGCCACACCTGGTGTTCTCCTGGGAATGTGCGATTTCACCCAGATGGAAGAAACGCGCTAAGTTACTCCGCAAGGGAATAACTTAGGCGCACAAGAGATGCGCTAAAGCCCTTCGGGTGGAGGCACGTGAACGGTTAGATGCGAGTTGCATGCCTCCACGTGTCACTGTCTGAGAGGGGCGCGGCCCAGATAAAGGTGCACTCCGTGTCGTGAAAGGTACAGACAGAAAACCCAGACACCCACGACCCTGACTGTGGTACGTTTTCGTACAAAAGCATAACAGAATTCTGACACGCGCAGAGGACAACGTAGCAGAATTCTGTTAGGCACAGACACAGAGGGGGATAAAAAGAGGATCAGAGAGAAACACACACACACACTGTTTTTTACACACATTATTTTCTAGTGATTATGGGATCTAACTTGAGCGTCGGAGTGCAAACGGCCGCTAGAGGCGCCATCTGTGTGTTTGCAGGTTGCGTTCGGAGTTCCAAGGAGGAGGTTCTAAGAGTGTTCTTGCAGATAGCACAGTTGCTAGAGGCGGGTCAAGCAAGCGACAAGGCAATTCCCCACGCTCAAGTTGTCGGCAGGATCATTTGGCGCCCACCGTGAGGCCCGTTTGAATCGAGGTCCTATCCACACCAAAGTTTCTAGAGTTTCTCAAAGTCTTTGCTGAGAAAATGGGGACAACGCGCTCCAGTTCAGTTGCGCCATCAACAGACGAAGATGTTGTGTCCATGACGTAAGTGATGGACATGATGAGGACGCTGCAGGAGAATGTGGCTGCCTCACGTTCTAAGCAGGAAAGGATGCACGAGGCGCTGGTGGCCTCGCAAGCAAGGAACGAGGAGCTCAACAGGATCAACGAAGAGCTGCACAAAGCCCTTCAGGAGCGGGAGGAGCGTGCGGCAGGGGACAGGTCTGCACCCCCATACCCACCACGCAGCTTTCCTATGCCATTTTCCCAAGAGATCATGGACTCGGTGGTACCGGCTAGCACTGTGGCAGTGAAAGCGTCTTTCACTTGGGTGGAGGACCCTGAAGCCCATCTCACGGCGTTTCATACTCAGATGATGCTCTCAGGGGGCTCAGACGCGGTGTATTGTAAGGTGTTCATGAGCACTTTGAGCGGAACGGCGTTGGACTGGTTCGTCAGTATACCCACTGGCCACATTACCACGTTCCAACAGTTTTCCAAGATGTTTGTTGAGCAGTACATAGTGAACAAGGCGCCACCTTTGGTGTCTTACGACTTGTTTGATATAAGGCAGTACCAAGGGGAGTCCTTGAAGGATTTCCTGAACAGATTCGGAGCTCGGATAGTCCATTTGCCAGGAAAGGACGAAGAGATGTTCGTGCACGCCTTCAAAAAGGGCGTGTTGCCTGGGCCTTTTAGTGAGTCGCTCATCAGGAGCCACCCCGCCACGTTCGCCGAAATCCGGCGACGTGCTGTGGCTCATATCACCGCCGAGAGCGAGGTCACCGAGAAGAGAGGAAATGTGGCCCCGGCTAAACCGCGCACCCAAGCAAGGGTACAGCCTCAGAAGGTAATGGAGGCGGCGGCGGGAAAGAGGGATCAAAGGACGCGTCATCCTTACGACCCTAAGAAAAATAAAAGCAAGGGACCAAGGCGCCCCAGGGAGAGTAATCGCCCCCCCAGGTATGAGTTTGTGATGGGTTTGGCTGATTTGATCGCCATCCCAAACATAGCTGCCAGGCTCAAAGTGCCTGAGAAAACGACGGAGAAGATCTTGGGGGCAAAACCAGACGCATGGTGCGAGTTCCACAAGAGTTTTGGCCACTCTATCAATTCGTGTTTGGCTCTGGGACACCAGCTCGCCGAGCTGGTCAAATGTGGTTTCCTGAAGGATTACTTGCTAGAGAAGCAAGCGAACCAAGCATCAGGGTCTCAACCGGCGAGCAGCGGAGGGCAACAGCACGAGGTGCCTATTCATGGCGAGATCCACACCATAGCTGGCGGATTCTCCGGCGGGGGGTGCACAGCGTCGCAACGAAAGAGGTATGCGAGGTCGATAATGTCAGTAGAAGTCTTTGAAGATCACTCGCCCGACGTGGACATCACGTTCACCAAGGAGGACCGCACGGACGTGGTGCCTCACGACAACGACCCTATTGTGATCTCGCTTGTCACGGCGGGAAGGACCGTCCACCGGGTGCTGGTCGACCAAGGAAGCTCAGCAGATGTGATGTTTTGGCCAACCTTTGAGAAGTTGCAACTGTCCCCTGATCAGCTAAGACCATATGGGGGCTGCTTGTACGGTTTTGCCGGCGACCAAGTGGAGGTGAGGGGGTATATCGAGCTGAGGATGACCTTCACTGACGGCTTGGCCTCACGAATGGAGAAGGTCAGGTACCTTGTTGTAAACGCCCCGTCAGCGTACAACATACTGCTGGGGAGGCCAACGCTCAACAGAACAGGAGCTGTGCCTTCGACAAGGCACATGAAGGTCAACCTGCCGTCTATGGAGGGTATGATCATCACTATTTGCTCCGACCAGAAGGAGGCGAAGAAGTGTTACGAAAACAGCCTCAAGAACAAGAGGTCTGTGTGCCACGTAACCACAACGCCTCCCCCTGGCGTGGAGCCGGAGCGCGAACCCCGGCGAGTTTCGGATGCGGCGTTAGAGGTTGTCGCCGAGGGCGATGTGCCGATGACGAATGTAGAGGCGAGGTCGGAGAGAAACTGCTCGAAGACCGCCAGAGAAACCGATATCGCGAGGGCGTTGATCGCCAGCGAGAGGAAACCTCAGCCAGTAGAGGAATGGCTCGAGAAGGAGATCAGTGGTAAGGTGTTTAAGTTGGGAAAAACCCTGGATAGCAAGACGCAAGACCAGATCGCCGAGGTAATAAGTAGACACTTGGATGCGTTTGCGTGGGCTGCTTCAGATATGCCGGGGATCGACCCCGATTTCTTGTGCCATCGTTTGGCAATGGACCCCCAAGTCAGGCCTATCCGCCAAAGAAGAAGAAAATTCAATGAGGAGAAGAGACAGGCGATCAAAGAAGAGACACGGAAACTACTTGCAGCGGGCCACATCAGGGAAATCCAATATCCAGAATAGCTCGCTAACGTCGTCCTGGTCAAGAAGAGCAACGGAAAGTGGCGGATGTGCGTTGACTTTACAGACTTGAACAAGGCCTGCCCGAAGGACTCTTACCCTTTGCCAAGCATTGACGCCCTAGTAGACAGTGCATCAGGGTGCAAGCTGCTCAGTTTCCTGGATGCCTTCTCGGGGTACAACCAAATCAAAATGCACCCCATGGACGAAGAGAAGACCGCCTTCATGACGGAAAGGTCATGTTATTGCTACAAGGTGATGCCCTTCGGGTTGAAGAATGCAGGGGCCACGTACCAAAGGCTGATGGACAAGGTGCTCGCGCCCATGCTCGGAAGGAATGTGCAGGCATACGTCGACGACATGGTCGTGACGTCCCTGGAGAAAGACAAGCACGTCGCAGACTTGGAAGAGTTTTTCACCACAATAGCCAGGTACAAGCTAAAACTGAATCCTGAAAAGTGCGTTTTTGGTGTAGAAGCAGGGAAATTTCTGGGGTTTCTTCTGTCAGAGAGGGGAATTGAGGCTAACCCCGAGAAGTGCGCCGCCATTTTGGCAATGAGGAGCCCCGCCAATGTGAAGGAGGTGCAGCAACTCACGGGGCGGATGGCCACCCTGTCTCGATTCATATCGGCAAGCAGAGAGAAGGGCCACACATACTTCCAATGTTTGAAGAGAAACAACAGATTTGTTTGGACAAAGGAGTGTGAGGAGGCCTTCGTAAAGCTTAAGGAATATTTGGCGAGCCCTCCAGTTCTGTGCAAGCCCCAAGACATAACACCCCTCAGGCTATACTTTGCCATAACTGAGAGGGCGATCAGCGCAGTGCTAGTGCAGGATCAGGACCAGACCCAAAGGCCTATATATTTCGTTAGCAAGGTGTTGCAAGGCCCGGAGGTAAGGTACCAGGCCCTAGAAAAGGCAGCATTAGCGGTTGTATTCTCGGCGAGGAGATTGCGCCATTACTTCCAGAGCTTCACGGTACTTGTGATGAATGATCTGCCGATCCAGAAGGTTTTGAAGAAGCCCGATGTGGCTGGAAGGACGGTGAAGTGGGCGGTCGAGCTTTCGGAGTTCGACATCAAGTATGAACCCCGGGGATCGATCAAGGGGCAAGTCTTCGCCGATTTCGTGGTCGAGTTGTCCTCCGAAGTGGCACAAAATGCCGAGGGTGACTTTCGCTGGGTACTCTCTGTTGATGGGTCGTCCAACCAGCTGGGTAGCGGGGCTGGGGTCATCTTGGAAGGGCCCAACGGAGTGTTGATAGAGCAGTCATTGAGGTTCGCTTTCAAGGCAAGCAACAACCAAGCAGAGTATGAGGCTCTGATCGCTGGAATCCTGCTGGCTAAGGAAATGGGGGCGAGAGTGCTGATGGCCAAGAGCGACTCGCTGTTGGTCACGGGACAAGTAACTGGCGAGTTCCAAGCCAAGGACCCGCAGATGGCAGCCTACTTGGAGTACGTGCAAGATGTAAGAAGATCTTTCGCTTCATTTGAAGTGGTGCACGTGCCAAGAGAACAAAATGCCCGAGCTGACTTGCTAGCCAAGCTCGCCAGTTCGGGCAAGGGGGGTAGGCAGAGGACTATCATTCAAGAAACTTTGAAAGCGCCTCGAGCATTCGTGGCAGACCACCAAGTTCTCCATGTTTGTAGATCAATGGGAAGACCGGCGAGAAGTCATAGATCCCTAACGCAGGAAACTCTGAGGGCGCCGAGGGTCAGAGCGCGCCCAGCAGAAGAAGGGGCAAGATCGATGCATATATAAGCTGCCCACGAGCCAGACACGTGGATAATGCCTTACCAACGTTATTTAGCGGATGATGTGCTTCCAGTTGACTCAACTAAGGCCAGAAAAATAAAGAAGAGGTCCAGCAAGTTTACCCTTATTGACGGCGAGCTGTACAGGTTTGGATTCACCCACCCCCTTCTTATATATGTGTACACGGAGAGAAGTGCACGAGGATTATGGCTGAGCTCCATGAGGGAATTTGCGGGAGCCACATTGGAGGTCGATCGCTGGTGACAAGGACTATCCGTGCAGGCTATTACTGGCCCACGATGAGAGAAGATTGCAAGAGATACGCCCAGCGTTGCAAGCAATGCCAGCAGCACGCCGATTGGCACAAGGCACCCTCAGAAGAGCTGAAGTCGATTTACAGCCCCTGGCCGTTCCATACTTGGGGAATTGACATTCTGGGACCCTTCCCATTGGCGATCAGGCAGATGAAGTACTTGGTGGTGGCGATTGAATACTTCACCAAGTGGATCGAAGCGGAGCCAGTGGCCCAGATCACCGCACACAAGATCGAGAGCTTTGTATGGAAGAACATAGTGTGCCGGTTTGGTGTGCCTAAACGCCTGGTGTCAGACAATGGGACTCAGTTTGCAAGTCACCTCTTGAAAAAGCTGTGCGAAGAGGTGGGGATACAACAGGTGTTTGCATCCGTCGAGCACCCACAGACGAATGGCCAAGTGGAGTCTGCCAATCGGGTGTTACTGAGAGGTTTGAAGAGAAGATTAGAGAAAGCTAAGGGATCGTGGGCTGAAGAGGTACCCCGCATAGTTTGGGCATACCATACCACTGAGCAGTCAGGAACCCACGAGACCCCCTTTAGTTTGGTTTATGGATGTGATGCGATGATTCCATTCGAAATCCAGGAAAGCTCGCCGAGATTCCAGAACTTCGTGGCGGAAGACTCGAACGAAGAAAGAAGAATGAATCTGGATTTGCTGGATGAGGTCAGGGAGGAGGCGAGAGTGAAAGTCGAAGCAGTGAAGAGAAGAGTTGAGCGAAGGTACAACTCTAAGGTAACGTCAAGGCAGTTTAGAAGCGGCGATCTGGTGATGAGGAAGGCCCATCAGTATGAGATGCAGAACAAGTTATCGCCCAAGTGGACGGGACCGTTCAGAATAACCGAGGCGCTCGGGAATGGCGCCTACCGCTTGGAGACGTTAGAAGGAGGGGCAATTCCTCGCACTTGGAACGCCACACATCTCAAGTCGTATTACAGTTAAAGCCTTGTAAGTAAAGACGAATATGAAGAGATTTGAATAGTTTCTGTTAAAACAATTTCAAGGGGGCACTCTTTTTTCCCTAAGGAGGGTTTTTAATGAGGCCACCCAATAAAGAAAAGTTTTTCAAAGTTTAAAGCTTTTATGTTTGCATGCTTATGGCTTCGAGAGTTTTAGGAAAAAGGCCTTATTACTCGTATGTGATCTAGGGCAACAGTAAAATCGTATTGCATGCTCTCAGTTAAAAGTTTTTAAGTCCCCATCGTTTTTCGGCGATCGGCGGCATCAGTTAATAGTTTTAAGGTCCCCATCGTTTTTCGGCGATCGGCGGCATCAGTTAAAAGTCTTAAAGACATCGTCGTCTTTCGCCGATCGGAGGCACCAACAATGATTAAAGACCTCAACGCCTTCGCACGTCTTGAGGCGAGAAAGAGATAAAGTCCTCCTCGTCTTTGTGCGAGTGCAGGCGAGAACAGATTAAAAGACCTCTCTGCACCAGCAGACAGAGGCAAGATTAAAAGTCCTCAGTGCATCCAGGGGGGGTGGAGATGTACACCCTGGGCAAGTTGAGGCACCAGATAAAGTCCTTCTCACCTTAGAGTGAGTTCAGGCACCAGATAAAGTCCTTCTCACCTTAGAGTGAGTTCAGGCAAGATAAAGTCCTTCTCACCTTAGAGTGAGTTCAGGTAAGATAAAGTCCTTCTCACCTTAGAGTGAGTCCAGGCAAAATGAGCTGAAAGGTCAGGGGTGTTTGTGACCTTAAATGGTGGGAAGGGAAGGAAAATGCTTTTCCCCCTTTAAGTGAAACATCAATGTTGACCCAGTAAGATCAGATCATTGTTCTGAAACTCAGGGAGGTAGAGAAGGATCCGAAAGGCGCCTCTACCCCCAGATGAGGGAACAATGATCAGGTCATGAAAAGAAGAAAGGTAACATCGCCAGAACCTTATGGCGTGAAAGTTGAGACAGTGGAGGGGTTGTGCGGCGAGTACCAGATCAGAAGAGTTCCGGGCGATGACAGAAGTAGGGGGGATTTCACTTGGCAGATCAGGTAAACTGTATTTTAATACTAGTTTGAGTCAGAACCTGCTGCCTAGTAAGTGATTTTATGTTAAGATTTGTTGCCTTGAGTTCACAAGTTTTATTGAACGTCATCGCCGAAGAGTTGATAGTTGCTCAAGTTTACTTTGAGTTAACAGTTTGCCAAGTTTGTTATAAGGTTAAACAATTTGCTCGAGTTAAAAGCGGTACATGGAGGGTCAAGTTCAAGTATTGCTGAGTTCACGCAGTTGAACAAGTTTCGCCAAACAAGGTATCACCTCTGACGATCGATGTCCTCTATGCACTTAGCGCTAGAGCGAAAGAGAAGCAAGGTGAAGTACGAAGAACGATGACTGATGAGTTGTCGGTGAGTACGCTGCCCGAAGAGCGACGACTGATGAGTTGTTGGTGGGTACACTGCTTGAAGAACGATGACTGATTTGTCTTGCCTTGTCGGAGGAAATTTTTCCAAACAACTTCTTGCACAACAAGCTGAGGCAGACAGACTACGCCTAGTCGGTCATCCAGTACAAAGCAGTGCACAAGAACTGTTAAGGACGAAGCTAAGGGAGTTGTTAGTCGTGATCAAAGTAGAGGCCAAGATCAAAGAAGGCAGATCGCGCTAAGCCTAAGCTGGTTAACAGTTAGTCGTGTGCAAAGAGAAAGACAAAGCTTAAGAAAATGCGAAGAGAAAGATATGCGTCTGAAACTAGTATATATTAAGCGACAAAGTTTATACAAGTTCAAGTACAACAAATTGTGCAGAAGTGTAAAACTACAAAAAAAAACAGAGAGAAAGAGCTCAAGGAGGAGGGATGAGTTTTCCATCTACCACTTCGTGTTAAATGCTGAACTGGGAGAGGTCCAGATCCGGGAGAATGCATTTGATCTGCTCGAGTGCCAGCTCGAACCCATCAGCAAGGGCTTCAGCGCCCACGCCCATAAGGTCAGCATTCTCCACTTCGAGCTTTTACTTGGAGGCCTCCGCAGCATTCTTCTCGGTGGTAAGGGAAGCAATGGAAGAAGCAGCTTCTTCCAATTGGCCCTTTGCCTCAGACAGCTTGCTCACCGCCTCCTCAAGCTTCTTCTCCCAGTAGTAGTCGTTTCTCTGGCAGACTCGAGATCCCCCGCCAGTTGTGAGTTCAGTCGGCGTAGGGAGGAAGTCTCGGCCTCCAGGTGGGTCACCTTGCCCCGCAACTCCATCACCTCGCAGTCCAAGACATTGATGGCTTGTCCCATCAAGATCTCAGTCTTGATGGTCTCTTGGACCTGCGCTAGGTACTCCCCCCTGGCTTTTTCCACCATACCCCTCATCAGCTCTACGGACCCTTGGGCAGCCTGAGAGTCACTTTGCAGTGACTCCTTGTCATGCTCAAGCTCCTTGATCCTTTTCTCCATGATTAGCTCCTTGCGGTGCTGGGTGGAAAACTCCAGGGAAAGCACTATCTGCTTCGCCAGGTCCATGTCCACCTCCTCCCCGTTCCACTCGACAAGCTCCCGGTTGCGAATGAGCTGTCGGACCAAGGCAATAACTCGGCTGAAGTTCTCATTCCTTGCTCCAGAGCCGCTTGGTCGAGAGCTGGCCCCGCCGCCTTCAGCGGTAGCGGCGGAGGTTGGCGGTGGTGGTGGCATCACGAGAGGTCCCGGGAGATCCCCCGAGTGAGCATAATCGCCCCCAGCAGGTGGAGTGGATTGACCAAGTGGTTGGCCTGCCGGGGAAGGAGATGGTGATCGAGGAGCTGGGGATGGCAGTTGTTGAGGAGAGGAAAAGCATGTTGGCACTGGGGCAGGTTGGATAGAAGGAGGCGAGGGCGAACCTTCCTCTATCTCCACTACCTCAATCTCCCCAAGCTGAAGAGATGAAGCCCCCCCAACCGCTGGAAGTTTCAACTTGCGGTGTACGAGAGGAGAGCCAGAGCTCTCCTCTTCGGTTGAGGGAGCAGGAGCAGCAGCAGATGAAGAAAAGGCCTTCGCCAGCTTTCTTCTCTTCCTTCCTGGCTCGGGGCCTTCAGCTGGCGCGACCGAGAGAGGAGGAGTGGCGATAGGATCGGTGGTGGAAGAAGAGGTGTCAGTCCCTTTGGCCCCTTTGAGTCTGGCAAGCTCCAGCAAAGCTTTTCTCCTTTCCTTCCCTGACATCGTATCTACATCGAAGGGAAGCAAAGCCAACACAACTCCTAGGAGGGCTTTGTTTCACTCACCCATTGCTTCCGCATCACTTTTACTACTTTGATTCAAGAAGAACACATGAAAATGCCATCAATCACGGTGTGGTTCCCCGATACCCATGGGTAGGAAAGACCATGGAGGGAGTGACGCCATGGGAAGGCCTCAGGTCCCTATAGCATGGGGCAGCAATAAAGAGAAAGAAAAGGTGGCTTCAAGGCCATGGTAATAGTACCAGTGAAGGGCAGCCTGACTCGTGAAGTGCTCCTGCCGCCCCAGAGACGCCTGTGGGGCAGATACGACTCAAGAGGAAAGTCACGCCCAGGGCAACCGGGTGCAGAGTACAAAAGGAAGGCAGATACGCTCTCAAAGTAAGTGACTAGATACTTGGGGGCATGAGTTGGCACCCCAAAAAGTCACCCCTAGCGCAGTAGCACTCCCAGCAGGAGGACTCACACGTAGAAACGTCCCCAGGTGGGCCGAAGCGCCCCCAGATGGGGTCATGGCGTCGTGAGGCCCTCCACGTGTACGACAGCCATGCCAGAATAGAAACACCCTTTAGTCAGGTGCCAGGTAATTAAAAGTTATTCAATACAGTTTCCCTTTCGAGCATTCAGGTACTATAATGGCTCCCGAGCGTTTCAAACGTCTTAAATGCGCTACGTTTTCTAATTAAGCGCTTTAATGAGTGCGTTACGTTTGTGATTAAAAGCGCTTTAAGGCGCTTTAAATGCTTGGGTAGTTTAAATAGCGCAGAGAATGTTGGAACAAGGGTTGGAACTTTCGGCAAATTTACCAGAGAACTCTCTAGTTGCTTGCTCGTGCTTCAAGGTTACGTACAAGTGACTGGGGAATATTTTGCCTGAAGGAGACAACACACACATATACACAGTTATTTTACCACCTTCAGAGTGCCACATGCGGTGCTCAGACATGTAGGTGGACAGTTTTTGGTGTTTCTTGCTGGCTGACTTGAGCGTCGGAGTGCACACGGCCGCTAGGGCGCCTCTTTGTCCTCTTTTTTGCAGGAATCCACAGGCTACCAGTGGGAAGGTGTCCCTAGCTGACGGTTGAGGTCGCGCACGAAGACGTCCCAGTCAACCGGACGGAACATTTGGCGCCCACCGTGGGGCAGATATAAAACATCAGGCCCATCACAAGTTCGAGAAGGTTTATCAAGTTACAGTAACGTTGAAGGAGTTTGGAGCGACAATATTCCCCAGCAGACGAAGAGCAACGCGCGCAGCCCCAGCAGACCTATCCATGCAGCAGGTCCTGGAGATAATGAGGGGGCTGCAGCAGGACATGGCGGATTCGAAACTGGAGCAAGAACGCATGCAGGCAGACCTTGATGCCTCGCACGAGCGAAATGAAGAGCTCCACCGTGTGAATGAGGAGTTGCGCCAGGGCCTGAGAAACGATCGGAGGCGGCCTGGACAGGACGAAACGGAGAACCATTCCCCACCAAGGGAGTTTTCCACTCCTTTCTCATAGGAGATCCTAGACGCAGCGATCCCGAACACGTTCGCGGGACCCAAGGTGATCTTCACCGGGATGGAGGACCCAGAGACGCACCTGGCTGCATTTCACACGTAGATGGTCCTGATAGGTGGTTCTGATGCTGCCAAGTGCAAGCTCTTCATGAGCACCCTGACCGGGATGGCTATGGATTGGTTCATTAGCCTCCCAGAAGGTCATATCACATCCTTCCGCCAATTGTCGCGGTTTTTCCGAGAACAGTACTTAGCCAACAAGGCCCCGCCGCCGGTCTCCTACGACCTGTTCGACGTAAAGCAATATCAGGGGGAGACCCTGAAGGAGTATATCAATCGCTTCGGGGCCCAGGTCGTGAAGGTTGGCACAACAGAAGAGCCTATGAACGTGTACGCATTTGTGAAAGGCGTATGCCCCGGCCCCTTCGGAGAATCCATTATCCGTAATCGCCCTAGGACTTTCGCTGAATTACGGCGCAGGGCAGTAGAGCGTATTGCTTCGGAAGGGGAGGTATGTGTGAAGCGCACCAGCGCCGTGCCCTCACGCCCGAGGGGACCGGCGCGAGTTCAACCCGTCAGAGTCAATGAGACCACGACGGGGAGAAAGAAGCCAGAGGCGAGACGCCCCTACGAGGCCAGAAAGCCCCAGCCCCGGGGCCCAGCAGGAGGCGAACGCCCCGCCAGAGAAAGAGCAAGACCGGCGAGGTACAACTTCGTGGTTGAGTTGAAGGATTTGATCACCGTACCCAACATAGCCGAGAGGCTGAGGCGACCGGCGAAGACCGACAAGGTGTTAGGGCCCCGTAAAGACTGTTGGTGCGAATTCCACGAGGCTTTCGGGCACCAAATTGATAATTGCCTGTCGTTGGGCTACCAGCTAGATGAGCTGGTGAGGACTGGGTTTTTGAAAGATTATGTCGCAGATTCCACAACGACCGCCACCTTGCTGCCGCCGGCAGATGAGCCAGCACACGAGATGCCTGTGCTTGGCGAGGTCCACACCATTGCTGGAGGTTTTTCCGGCAGAGGACCCACCGCCTCCCAGCGGAAGAAATACGCGAAGGGGGTGAATTCAATCGAGGAAAGGCTCTCGGGGGAGCCCTGGGAGTCAGATATTATGTTCACAAGAAGAGACCTCCGAGATGTGGTGCCCCACGACAACGATCCCGTTGTCATCTCAGTCGTCACAGCTGGAAGGAAAGTCCACAGAGTGCTTGTTGATCAAGGAAGCTCGGCAGACGTCATGTTTCTGTCGACCTTTAATAAGTTACGGTTGTCCCCCGATCTGCTGAGTCCCTATACGGGATGTTTGTATGGGTTCGGGGATAACCAGGTAGAAGTCTGGGGGTACCTGGAGTTGAGGACTACGTTCACAGACGGAGAGGCCTCCCGTACCGAGAGCATCCGGTACCTCGTCGTGAACGCTAATTCTGCCTACAATATTTTGCTGGGCAGACCGGCGTTAAACCGTCTGAGCGCAGTGTCCTCGACCCGTCACATGAATATGAAGCTACCGGACCTCAGTGGCCGGGTGATAGTCATCAGGTCAGACCAGGAGGAGGCGAGGAAATGCTATGAAAACAGCCTGAAGACGAAGAGAGACGTATTCATGGTGTATGAACGTCCCCTGAGCGCGGACGCGACGATGATTGAGGCGACGCCCGCTGGGCTGACGCCTGAAGAGGCCATAGCAGACAGGGCGATGCCCGAAGCAGATGTGCCGATGGAGGAAGGCCATGACGACGCGGCGCCCGTTGAAGAGGCGGCGCCCGTCGAAGAGGCGGCGCCCGTCGAAGAGGATAGCAGGGAGCAGCCTGCAGCTAACGCCATAGAAAGGGAGATTGGCGGCAAAGCTTTCAAGTTAGAAAGTTCGCTAAACCCAAAAGAACAGGAAGGGGTGGCAGAAGTGATTTCGCGCCACCTGGATGCCTTCGCATGGTCCGCCTCGGATATGCCAGGCATCGACCCTGATTTCCTGTGTCACCACCTCAGCATGGACGCCACGGTCCGCCCCGTGCGTCAGAGAAGGAGGAAGTTCAATGAGGAACGACAACAGGTGGTGAAAGACGAAACGCAGAAGCTGCTGAGTGCTGGCCACATTAGGGAGATTCAGTACCCTGAGTGGCTCGCCAATGTCGTTTTGGTGAAAAAGGCGAACGGAAAGTGGAGAATGTGCGTTGACTTCACGGACCTGAACAAGGCGTGCCCAAAGGATTCCTATCCGTTGCCCAGCATCGACGCCTTGGTAGACAGCGCGTCTGGAAGCAAGGTGTTAAGTTTCCTGGACGCCTTCTCAGGGTACAACCAAATCAAGATGCACCCAAGAGACGAGAGCAAGACTGCATTCATGACGGAGACATGCAGTTACTGTTATAAGGTGATGCCCTTCGGGCTGAAAAATGCGGGCGCCACGTACCAGAGGCTAATGGATATGGTCCTGGCGCCAATGCTTGGGAGGAATGTGTACGCTTATGTTGACGACATGGTGGTGGCGTCGCAGAGTAGGGTGCAGCACATGGCAGACCTGGAGGAGTTGTTCAACACAATATCCAAATACCGCCTCAAGTTGAACCCCGAAAAGTGTGTTTTCGGGGTAGAGGCCGGTAAGTTCTTGGGTTTTTTGCTCACTGAGAGGGGGATAGAGACGAACCCCGACAAATGTGCGGCTATTATCGCCATGCGGAGTCCGACATCGGTAAAGGAGGTGCAACAGTTGACAGGGCGGATGGCGGCGCTCTCGAGGTTTGTTTCCGTCGGAGGAGAAAAGGGGCACCCGTACTTCCAGTGCCTCAAGAGAAACAGTCGCTTTGCATGGACTGATGAGTGCGAAGCGGCTTTCATTAAGCTGAAGGAGTACCTGGCGACGCCACCGGTCCTCTGCAAGCCGGTAACGGGCGTGCCCCTCCGTTTGTATTTACTGTAACGGAGCGGGCCATCAGTTCTGTGTTGGTCCAAGAGCAGGACCAGAGTCAGAAGCCCATCTACTTCGTGAGCAAGGCCTTACAGGGGGCTGAGACGAGGTACCAAGCACTAGAAAAGGCGGCGCTGGCGGTAGTGTTCTCTGCTAGGAGGCTCCGTCATTACTTCCACAGTTTTACGGTGGTGGTGATGACCAATCTCCCCATACAGAAAGTGCTGCAGAAACCCGATGTGGCAGGAAGAATGGTACGCTGGGCAGTGGAGCTGTCAGAATTCGACATCCAGTACGAGCCTAGAGGGTCCATCAAAGGGTAGGTGTACGCGGATTTTGTAGCAGAACTTTCGCCCGGAGGTGAGCAAAAGGTGGAACCTAGTTCGCAGTGGCTACTCTCGGTTGATGGCTCTTCAAACCAACAAGGGAGCAGTGCGGGAATAGTGTTGGAGGGACCCGACGGCATGCTGATCGAGCAGGCCTTGCGTTTTGCCTTCAAGGCAAGTAACAATCAGGCAGAGTATGAAGCTCTGATAGCAAGAATGCTCTTGGCCAAGGAGATGGGCGCACAGAACCTCCTGGTGAAGAGCGACTCTCAGTTGATTACGGGGCAGGTGTCGGGTGAATTCCAGGCGAAGGACCCACAGATGGCGGTGTATCTTAGATACGTCCAGTTATTGAAGGGGGCGTTCAACGCTCTTGAGCTGATACATGTCCCGAGGGAGGAGAATGCCAGAGCTGACCTGCTTGCAAAGCTGGCCAGCTCAGGCAAGGGGGGTAGACAGAGGACAGTGATCCAAGAGACTCTCAAAGCTCCGCGTCGATTCGTGGAAGACAACATGGTGGATGTCCTCCAGATTTATACATCAAGGGGAAGGCCGATGAGCCATTCCTCTTTAACCCAAGATACGCAGAAGGCGCCCCGCATCAGCATATACGCGGGTGTGCCTGAGGAAGAGCAGATGCAGGTCTGTGTTTTGTCCAAGGGAGACACCTGGATGACGCCTTATAAACGGTACCTGGCGGATGGGGCTCTTCCAGTGGACCCTGAAGAGGGCAAAAAAGTCAAAAGAAATGCCGCCAGATATACTTTGGTGGATGGGGTGCTGTTCAGGCACGGCTTCACTCACCCTATCCTAACATGCGTCAATGGCGATGAGTGCACCAGGATAATGGTGGAGCTACACGAAGGCATCTGCGGAATCCATGTAGGGGGAAGATCCTTAGCCTCCAAGGTAATACGCGCAGGTTTTTTTCTGGCCAACAATGAAAGAGGATTGCGCACGGCACGCCCAGCGGTGTAGGCAATGCCAAAAGCACGCCGACTGGCACAAGGCGCCGCCAGAAGAGTTAAGGTCTATATACAGCCCGTGGCCTTTCCACACATGGGGAATTGACATCCTGGGCCCTTTCCCACTGGGAATCAGGCAGATGAAGTATCTGATCGTCGCCATAGAATACTTCACTAAGTGGATAGAGGCGAAGCCTGTGGCACAAATCACTGCGCATAAGGTACAGCATTTTGTGTGGAGAAACATCGTGTGTCGCTTTGGCGTACCCAGGCGCCTGATATCTGACAACGGGACCCAGTTTGCCAGTCAGCAGTTGAGAAATCTGTGTGCTGAAGTGGGAATCAAACAAGTGTTCGCGTCGGTTGAACACCCCCAGACCAATGGACAAGTAGAGTCAGCAAACAGAGTCCTTCTGAGGGGGTTAAAAAGAAGGTTAGAGAAGGCCAAAGGGGCGTGGGCGGAAGAGGTGCCAAGGATTATATGGGCATATCACACCACGCCCCAATCCTCTACTATGGAGACGCCTTTCAGTTTGGTGTACGGGTCGGACGCGATGATTCCAGTAGAAATACACGAAAGCTCACCGCGTTTTCAAAACTTTGTGGTGGAGGAATCTAATGAAGAGAGGCGGGTGAACCTGGATCTGCTAGAAGAGGCCAGGGAATAAGCTAGAATAAAAGCTAAAGCGATGAAGAGAAGAGTAGAGCGGCAATATAGCTCTAAGGTAAAGCCGCAACAGTTTCAGGTGGGCGACCTAGTGATGAGGAAAGCCCACCCGTACGAGTTGGAAAATAAGCTGTCTCCCAAATGGACCGGGCCCTTCAGAGTTACTGAGGCTAAGGGCAATGGTTCGTACAACCTGGAGACTTTAGATGGAGGCCCTATCCCGCGCAGTTGGAATGCAGCCAACTTAAAATTTTATTTCAGTTGACTTATGTAAGCAGTATGTAACAATTTAGTTGAAGGGGACGCTCTTTTTCCCTTTCGGGGGTTTTTTAATGAGGTCACCCTAATAAATGGAAAAACCAGTTGAGAAAAAGAAGTGCCTTGGTTTTTAGCCTTTATCTTTCCTTGTTAGAAGTAATGTGATGCGCCGCCTAGGCCATGGTGTCGCCAAGGAAGAAGGCGTCGCCTAGGTCATGGCGTCGCCCAGAAAGAGGGCGTCGCCCAAAGTGAAGGCATGCATCGTTGGCAGAACGAGACGAAAGGAAAGCGCGCAGTATATGAGGCACATGCAAAGTAAAGTGGCGTTGCAAAAAATCAAGTATGATATTGAAAGCTGTTGTTACAAGCAATGTTCAATACAATGGGAGTGATACAAACGGAGCAGACGCTACAAATCATACAAAAACACGAACAGGCCATTTCTCAGCGCTCATCAGAGTCATCACTGGAGGAAGGCGAAGCCGCTTTTCCAGCCCGCAGAGCTCGAATAAGTCGTGCCCTTTTTTCTTGGTTTATTTTCGAACCTGCGCCAAGGGAGATTAACGTGTCAGAGACACCATGAAGCAAGACATACACAGTTAGAAAACAATGAAGGCCGAAGTTTCTAAGGCAGCGGTTCTTACATATGTACTTCTCAAGAGTCCCAGCATTAGACTCCAGGCTGATCACCGTGGCAGAGTCAAAACCTCCCGCCTCAGCAAGAATCCGGCAAGCTATTTGATCACTTGGAGCTAGATTCTTGAGGGGTTTGGCTTTGAGGACCTTTTCCTCTCTCACCCAGTACAGCGGAAACCCATCCAGAGCGTCGGGGACAAGGTCAGTACGACAGATCTTGAAGAACCGGCCTTTCCACCCGGTGAACGAGCTCTGGAAGGGTGTGAAGAGAACCCTCCCAGGCACATTACTGAGAGTTACCCAGAGGTTGTGTCTCTGCCTCTTCACCTCAAAGAAGTGAAGAAAGAGGTCAACTGAGGGTGCACAACCCAGAAACCCGAAGAGAATGTCGAAGGCTTTGACAAAGGCCCAGCTGTTGGGATACAACTGGGCCGGAGCCACGTTGATCTCTGTCAGCAGTTCCTTCTCAAACCAAGAAAAGGGTAAGCGCACTCCGATGGTCTTGAACACCACCTGGTAAAAGTAAAAGAAAGGGACCCCTTCGTTGGCCCGTTCGTCTCCACATACTGGCTTCCCTAGAGCGCAAGGGAACACAGCGATGTCGTCATCATGCCTCCTCGCAAAGGCCCGGTGGTCATAGGAACATGACTCTCCTTTGTACTCCCGTATGGCCCTGGTAGAGAGTAAGCATGAACACTCGTCAAGAAGTTCATTCGAAGCCCAAGGGTACAAGTCTTTGGGACGAACTCTGGAGGAAGCAGCGTGAGATGACATTCTTTAACAAGAGTAGGACTGCCAGAAATGCAAGAGTTGAGTGAGGGGAGCGAAGACTAGAACAACCCTTCGACAGAGAAGAAAGGGTGCATAAAAGGAAGGGTGCAAGAAGAAAGAACGCAAGTAGGTTATGAAGAGTGAGAAAATGATGAAGACAGTTCCAGAGCTTGAAGAGTTAAATAAAGCGGTTAGAGCGCCAAACGACGTGAATGGATGCACCGCACGATTGATACACGTGGCAGAAGATGAAAGGATGACGCTGGCACCACTGGTTTAAATCAGAAAACGTCGTATCAGCAGAATATCAAGTGGTACGATGCGCCGTCGAAAGTGAGTCGGGGGTACAGCAGAAGTCAGAAAATGGAATGACTAGATACCCCATCAACCATACAAGCAGCGCCACGTGGATCAAGTCGAATGACGGAATGTCCCATCAGCTATACAAGGAGCGCCACGTGGATGACATAGACAAAGCCTTGGGCTCTTCGCTGTTATCAGGCGTTGACCAAGGCAAGAATTAAGGTCAATGTCGAAGTAAAGGTAACGCCCGAGGCGTTGCCAGGAAGGACGTAAAGGGCGACGACAGCGCGAGATGTCGCGAGCGTCGCCAACCCAAATACCGACTGGCGTCGCTTCCCCGATACCCACAGGTAGGAAAGACTGTGGAGGGAGAAGAAATCAAAGAAAGGCAAAGTTAGTCACAGGCGTCACCTCCCCGATACCCACAGGTAGGAAAGACTGTGGAGGGAGATGAGATCGCCAAACGCCAGCGAATCGCTGGCAGGGCGTTCCCCGATACCTATGGGAAGGAAAGACCATGGAGGGAACAGACCCTCTCCAGAGCGCTCAGCGTTTTAGACACCCGGGGACGCCGGGCGTTAAGGATCAAAGAAAGGGCCTTTCGATATCAGAGACGTCCCGTGGACGATACGGTGTCACTAAGTGAGCCTCTCCATGGGCGTGAGGGTTGCCGCGCAACCTTTCCCGATCATACCAAACCGCCCAACGAAGTGAAAGAAATGGGCAGAACACAGATAAAATAATTGAAGCGCGTGAAGGGAAAAGATGAGAATGAGATCCCATAGGCAGAATCGTATGTGGCAAAGAAATAAAGGCAACCATACGAACGTCCCAAATCAGTAACAAGAGTACGGATAGTTCAAAGAATTACAAGTTTTGACAGATAAAATCAAAAAACGAAGGTAAAGAATAAAAGAGTTAAGCTTGAAGAGGAAGGCGGCGGATGAGAGGCAGCGGTCCAGTCATCCAAATCCATGGGCACGACCTTCTCGTCGACGACGTGGTGTGTGGGGTCGCAGTTCGAAAGGTTGACGCCAGGATTCTCGCAGGACGCCTGGGTCAGGGCCTCTTGGAACCCCTCCTCGAAGGTACCCGCCATCTCCTGGATAAGGGACTTTTTCTCCTTCTCCAGTTCCTCAATGGCGGCGTCTCCAGAGGTCACCTGCTTCTCCAGAGCCTCTTTCTCCACGCGAAGCCGGCTAGCCTCGACCCGCAGT
Source organism: Phaseolus vulgaris (assembly GCF_051622355.1). Classification (NCBI taxonomy): domain Eukaryota; kingdom Viridiplantae; phylum Streptophyta; class Magnoliopsida; order Fabales; family Fabaceae; genus Phaseolus; species Phaseolus vulgaris. The sequence goes on along the minus strand of NC_143501.1, from coordinate 20,230,258 downwards.
TTGTCGTAGTCAACTCGGAGAAGGTCCATAGCTTTGGCCTGGGTGGCCATTTCCTCCTCCATCCGCTCCACCTTGGCAGCCTGTTCGCAGCAACGGTCCTTCAGGTCCTTTTGAGTTTCTGCATCCGCTTTGACCAATTCCTGAAGACCCGTTACCTGTACTTGGAGAGCAACTTCCCGAGTGTAGAAGCCTGCCTGGAGCTCCAATGCCTCCGCCAGTTGCCTCTCTGTTTCTTCCTTGGACTCTTGTATTTGTTTCAGAGAAGTTTGATAGGCTTCGTTCTGGCGTCCCAGGGTCCTCATTTCCTCTTCCAGGGTAGTTGCCTTTGTTTCCAAGGCTTGGAGGGTTTGAGCTTGCAAGACCGCGTTTCTGGCCTGGGAGCGCCATTCAAGAGCCACCGCCAAGAAGGCCCCCAAGTAGAAAGTGATGGCATTTCATGTGTTCTTCTTGAATCAAAGTAGTGAAAGTGATGCGGAAGCAATGGTTGAGTGAAACAAAGCCCTCCTAGGAGTTGTGTTGGCTTTGAAGGTGCATGATGAGTATGGGTTTGAGAGGTTTGGCCAGCTCAAGGGAGAAAGGTGAAAGGATTGAAGTTTATAGCCTAGATTTCTAGGAGAAGTAAAGCTAGTGCACAAAATTGGCAGCATAACAATACTCAATTAAACTTGAAAATACAAGGTGTAGGCTCCTCCTTTTATAGGCTAAGGAAGACCATAATGCAACCCTAATGCTAGCCAAATGAAATGTAAATGTGAAGCACATGGGTGCACATGGCACATGGGTGCACAAATGAGCACATGGGGAGGGGTGTGTCTAGTTTTTATGTTCACCCCCTCCATGGGCTTTCTAGACCGGCCTTGGTAAATTTAGAGGTTTTTTTAGAAACTCTAAGTTTACCTAGGTTGGTGTTTTAGGTGCCAAAATTAATTCTAAGAAAATTACAAATAAAGTTCCTATGCTAATTTTGACAAGAAATTAAAGTCTACTCTACACTAGAGTTTATGGCATTTGAACATGTAAAAGAATGTCTTCTTGGATCCTCTTAGCCATAACTCTATGGTTGGCCCAAATCTACCCTTTGGTGGGCTTGCATGTGGGCTTGTGCTTGGGCCTCTTCCATCATCCCCTCCCTCTTGAAAAGGATTTGTCCTCAAATCCATTGCTTCTTCTTCTTCATGGCTAGGGGATGGTTGTGGCTGGATGGTGTCCATCATCTCCTCCTTCTTTGAGAAGATCTATCCTCAGATCTTCAGACTTGATCTCGGATAGCAGCCTCTTGCTTCGCCAAAGCTTGTCCTCCTGGGTCAAACGTCCACCTATAGAAATAATCAAATAAGGCATAGGTGTTAGTTTGCAAATTAATTTTACTAGGTTACCATTTTTGTTTTTCTTTTGGTTTTGGCAACCTTGGACAAAGTTTCTCTTTTAAGGGTTGTGTGTGGTCTCTAATCATCTTATGTATTTTAAAAGGTTCATTTGTGGTTACTTTCTCTTTAGGCATAAATCCTATAGAAGATGGTAACAACTTAAAAGGAGAAAGATGATTGAACCCACACATAACTTTAAAAGTAGAAATATAAGTAGTTTTGTGGACTACTTTATGGTATGTTTGCTCACCTCTAGAGTTGTGTGTGCACTTCATGTTTATTCTAGGCATAGTAGAAAGAGCTAGATTTTCAAATATATTTTGACCATGCGTTTGAGGATGATAAGAATTTAAAGTGTGCAATTTAGTTGCAAGTTTTCCAAAGGAAATCCTCAAATCATGGTTTGCGAAATTTGGAACTCTATTCAACACTAGGCTTGAAGATAAACCATGAAGATGTATGACTTCTCTAGAGAAGAGTTTATCCATAACCATGAAGATTGAATCACAACCTTTTGTTGTCCTAGGGAGTTTTAATATGAAATTTATATCTTCCCAAGGATCATTTGCAAAAGGTGAAGGAGTATAGAGTTCATGAGACATTGCCTTGGGTGTAGTTTGAAAACAAGAATTGTACCTAAGGTAATGTCTTTGAACTTCTTTTCTCATGGGGGACAAAAGTTTTCCTTTTAAAAGCTTTAGAGTTTTATAAACTCTAATTTGTCCCATGAGTTCTCCTTCATGAAGACTCTTTCTCTTATGTGTAAGGATAGTCTCGTTGTGACAACCATTGTTTATAAGGATTTGTACACTTTGCAATGGTTGTCTCAATAAGACATGACAAGTTTCTTTAGGCCCTAATTCACATAAAAATTTGTTTTTGTAGATGCTTATAAAAAACTTGACATTCACTTGGTGATATCCTAGCACATATGAGAAATAATCTATTTCATTTTTATCTATGCAAGCTTCTTTTAAAGACTCTTCTTTTTCACTTAGGCTTGCAAGTGTTCCTTTACAAAAGGTAAGGCTTTAAGGTTGTTCAGCAAGACACATATTTTCAAAGGTATTTTTAAATCTTTGGCCTTGTTGAATGACCTTGTGGGAAGGAACACTATTCTCCCACGCCTTTTGTTTTTCAAGGGTCTTCTCATGCTTTTCTTTTTCTTCTTTTTCTTTAGCTTCCCTTTCGACTTCCCCTCTCTTCTTTTGTATTTTTCTTTCCTTTCTTTCTTTATGGGAAGCAAACAATTTTTCTACCCTCATTTCCAAATCTAGGCAAGCTTCTATATTTTCTTTTCCATGGAAATGGGGTTGTTCTACCCTAACCTCTCTTGGGTTTTCTTGTTCTTTTCTATCTCTTCTATGTCTTCTAGGGGGTGCTTGATAATAATCATTTACTCTAATGCTTCCCTCCCCAAAAGAATCATGATCTTTAGAGATATATGCATGAGAAGGTAATTTTTTTAGAATGTGAGACTTCTCATCCTTTGCTTTAGTCAAAACATTAAGTTTAGTCTCCTCTCCAATTGTCTATATGCAATTGATTGCACAGTTTGTGAAACTTCTTTCAAAAGAGTTTTTAAAGATTTTAATTCACTTCCAATAGACTTTGTAGAATGAGAAGAAGAAGACATGGCTAAAGCTTTGTGTATACAAGTATTTTACCTTGAGAAAACTTAGGAAAGTCAAAGAAGGTAGTTTTCCAGGTAAGGGAGGTGAGTCACAAAGGACTACTTAAATACCAAGCCTTTGCCTTAGCCAAAAACTATCCCCCAATGTCTTCACACAAAGCTTTCTCTTAGTAAACTACTTAGAACACAATTAAGTTGAGAAATCAATTTTTTTTTTTTTCGATGCAAGAAAACAATGTATGCTAACTAATTAACAAGGCTAGTCGGTTTAGCACAAAAATTAAACAAAATAAAACATGCAAAACGTAGCTAAGAAAGCAAAAGAAAAGCAATTACAAACAAGTAACAATTACTAAACAAGAATGTTATACTATTCGGCCCTAGGTGAGGCTTCTTGGACACTTTGAGCCCTTGAAGACACACTCACCGTCTAAAACGTAATTTAAAAGAGGTAATTAACAATAAACCAAGTTGTAAAGGAGATAAGAAAACCCCCTTTGTTGTTCCTCTTTTTGGTTAGTGCACTTTCTTTGTTGTCTTGATTGTTGATCTTCTAGGTGTTTGTAGTGTTTGTTTCAAGAAAGCTTGTTTCGGCCTTAGCTTTGACTCCTCCTTAGAAAGTTGGCTTTAATTCTCCAATTTCCAGCACCTATTCACAAGGGCTTAACCTTAAACCAAGTCAATTTCCATGCACATAAGCACCAAGAGAAAATTAAATTCCAGCACCCAAAATGAGAGGTCAAGAAATAAAAGCAAGAAACAAATTTAATTGAAAGAAAACAGTACTACCAAAAGGATTTATAATATGACAACTTAGAAAGAGATTCAAGAAATTAAAGCAAACAATTAAAGGTACTCAATAAAAGTTGGCACACAAAAGGAATTCCTAAAGAAAAGCACTAGATTAGATGACCAAATAAAAAACAGCACCACTGGAAAATGTTGTGGGCCAGAAAACGTGTTTGTTCCCCGATTTATGTTGAGCTGTAATTGTAAAATTTGTTTCTGAAATTTGGATGCAAGAAAATTCAGGATCTTATCTAAATTTTGGCTTTGGAATCACCTAAAACGCATGCACCATTTTGTTTTAATAATTTTTGCAAATTTGGTGTGCAGTTAGGCCAGCTGGAGCGCTCAAGATTTGCACTCTGATTTTGTAAGATTTATCATTTTTTTTCTGTTGCTTCTTTTGACCTCATTCTTTTTTTGTCTTTTCTATAACACTTTAAACTTGCATTTTCCAGAAAATCAGAATTTTCCTATGGGTGGAAATATTTTTTTAAACAAAACAGCCCAGAACAGAGAGATGATACAGGGGAAATCTGGAAAACCGGAAGAAAACAGCAAGATAACCAAAATTAACACAATGGAAATGTAAGAATGGAAATTGTGTAAGAACTAAGACACAATTATGAACTCAAACTAAAAATAAAAAGCACCAAAGGATCAAAATAACAGCAGATTAAAGCAATATAAAGAGACCCAAAAGCAAGAAACAATCAAGCCAATAATAGGACTACTAAGAATTGTTGACAAATATGGATTCACATGACTTGACACAACATTTATAGATTCAGAAAATAAAGACTCAAAGCATAAAATGAAGCAATTATAAGAAAGCAATAAGGACTCAATTTCCTAAAAGAAAAACAGCCACACAATGGTGTAAGGAATCCTATCACAAGCTGCACAGAATTTGTTCAAGATCAATTGAACAATTGTGCTTTGGTTGGATCTTCCATAAGCACACCAAGAACAATTTAAAATATAAAAACAGCAAGACAAGTAAGGAATTGAAATGACAAAGATGAAATAAAGAAGAACTGAAATTAAAAGACCAAGCTACTCATCTTGAAGAACCAAAAGCTCTGATACCAAATGATGGCATTTCATGTGTTCTTCTTGAATCAAAGTAGTGAAAGTGATGCGGAAGCAATGGTTGAGTGAAACAAAGCCCTCCTAGGAGTTGTGTTGGCTTTGAAGGTGCATGATGAGTATGGGTTTGAGAGGTTTGGCCAGCTCAAGGGAGAAAGGTGAAAGGATTGAAGTTTATAGCCTAGATTTCTAGGAGAAGTAAAGCTAGTGCACAAAATTGGCAGCATAACAATACTCAATTAAACTTGAAAATACAAGGTGTTGGCTCCTCCTTTTATAGGCTAAGGAGGACCATAATGCAACCCTAATGCTAGCCAAATGAAATGTAAATGTGAAGCACATGGGTGCACATGGCACATGGGTGCACAAATGAGCACATGGGGATGGGTGTGTCTAGTTTTTATGCTCACCCCCTCCATGGGCTTTCTAGACCGGCCTTGGTAAATTTAGAGGTTTTTTTTAGAAACTCTAAGTTTACCTAGGTTGGTGTTTTAGGTGCCGAAATTAATTCTAAGAAAATTACAAATAAAGTTCCTATGCTAATTTTGACAAGAAATTAAAGTCTACTCTACACTAGAGTTTATGGCATTTCATGTGTTCTTCTTGAATCAAAGTAGTAAAATGGATGCGGAAGCAATGGGTGAGTGAAACAAAGCCCTCCTAGGAGTTGTGATGGCTTTGAAGGTGCATGATGAGTATGAATTAGAGAGGTTCGGCCAGCTCTATGAAGAAAGGTGAAGGGAGTGAAGTTTATAGCCTAGATTTCTAGGAGAAGTATAGCTAGTGCACAAAATGGGCAGCATAACAATACTCAAATAAACTTGTCAAATACAAAGAGAAAGCCTTCCTATTTATAGGCTATTTGGGCTTAAATGTTAAGCTACAATTCTAAGGAAAAGAAAACCAAAATTAAATCTAAATTCTAAGCCATGTGCCATGCAATGACCGGCCACACAACCCTAGGTTCTAGAAGGTTTCCTTCACAAAGTTCTTTCTACACTACCTATTTTACTAAGTACCCCTAATGGGCCTTTTATGCAACAAAGCCTCTTCTCTCCCAAACCGTAGCTTTGGCCCTTGTGTGTGTGAAGCTAGACGGTCTAGGACTCTTCATAGATGCTCCTCATGTAGCCTTAGACGCTCCTCATCATGGCTAGACGCTCCCTTTGTGAGGTTAGACGCTCCTTGTGAGGCTAGACGCTCCTTTTGGAAGCTAGACGGTCTTGGTCTTGGAAGCTTGGCTTTCATAGTGTGGTGAGCTTGGGCCTTCCTCCATCACTTAGCCTATAAAAGGAGGAGCCTACACCTTGTATTTTCAAGTTTAATTGAGTAATGTTATGCTGCCATTTTTGTGCACTAGCTTTACTTCTCCTAGAAATCTAGGCTATAAACTTCAATCCTTTCACCTTTCTCCCTTGAGCTGGCCGAACCACTCAAACACCACACTCATCATGCACCTTCAAAGCCAACACAACTCCTAGGAGGGCTTTGTTTCACTCACCCATTGCTTCCGCATCACTTTTACTACTTTGATTCAAGAAGAACACATGAAAATGCCATCAATCACGGTGTGGTTCCCCGATACCCATGGGTAGGAAAGACCATGGAGGGAGTGACGCCGTGGGAAGGCCTCAGGTCCCTATAGCATGGGGCAGCAATAAAGAGAAAGAAAAGGTGGCTTCAAGGCCATAGTAATAGTACCAGTGAAGGGCAGCCTGACTCGTGAAGTGCTCCTGCCGCCCCAGAGACGCCTGTGGGGCAGATACGACTCAAGAGGAAAGTCACGCCCAGGGCAACCGGGTGCAGAGTACAAAAGGAAGGCAGATACGCTCTCAAAGTAAGTGACTAGATACTTGGGGGCATGAGTTGGCACCCCCAAAAGTCACCCCTAGCGCAGTAGCACTCCCAGCAGGAGGACTCACACGTAGAAACGTCCCCAGGTGGGCCGAAGCGCCCCCGATGGGGTCATGGCGTCGTGAGGCCCTCCACGTGTACGACAGCCATGCCAGAATAGAAACACCCTTTAGTCAGGTGCCAGGTAATTAAAAGTTATTCAATACAGTTTCCCTTTCGAGCATTCAGGTACTATAATGGCTCCCGAGCGTTTCAAACGTCTTAAATGCGCTACGTTTTCTAATTAAGCGCTTTAATGAGTGCGTTACGTTTGTGATTAAAAGTGCTTTAAGGCGCTTTAAATGTTTGGGTAGTTTAAATAGCGCAGAGAATGTTGGAACAAGGGTTGGAACTTTCGGCAAATTTACCAGAGAACTCTCTAGTTGCTTGCTCGTGCTTCAAGGTTACGTACAAGTGACTGGGGAATATTTTGCCTGAAGGAGACAACACACACATATACACAGTTATTTTACCACCTTCAGAGTGCCACATGCGGTGCTCAGACACGTAGGTGGACAGTTTTTGGTGTTTCTTGCTGGCTGACTTGAGCGTTGGAGTGCACACGGCCGCTAGGGCGCCTCTTTGTCCTCTTTTTTGCAGGAATCTACAGGCTACCCGTGGGAAGGTGTCCCTACCTGACGGTTGAGGTCGCGCACGAAGACGTCCCAGTCAACCGGACGGAACAAAATCGTTTTCCCTGTAGACGACGCAAGAAGGCTCATCTGGGTTGTTGCTCAGAAGGGATTTGAGGTGACCCTGCGGTAGTAGGGTGGAGGTTTCGGCCAGCAACGCCAAGGGAGCCCAGTCGTAGACCCTGGCGTTGTCATGGTAGGAGGTTGCATCGGGTGGTGGCGGCGCCGGTGCACTTGCTGAAGGCTGTGCACCAGAAGACGAAGCGACGATTCGAGCGGTTTGTTTTAAGCGAGCCATTGCGAGATAACTGCAATGGAGAAAAATGAAGGGTCAGAGGAATGGAAGAAGAAGAAATGATGAATGGTTCGGTGAAAAACAGAGGAAGGGAAGAAGAAAGAGATGTCCAGGCAAAAAAGAGGAAGAGGGAGAAGCAGAAAGCAGAGTGAGGGGCGCGAAAACCCTAGCGCGGGTCGAGAAGAGGAAAAACAGAGAAGATGAATGCATGATAATGAAAGGGACGAATGCAATCGGTGAAAAGAGCCTAAATAGACCAAGGAAGAAGAAAAACCATACCTTTGAATGATCGCGAAAGGTTGGGAGGTAGAAAGCTTGAAGGGAGATGGGCGCGCAGAGAGGGAATTCGAAGTGAGCCTGAGAGTATTGAGGAAGATGATGAAACAGTGAAAACGCGCGCCTATTTGAATAAGGGAAGCGCTAACGGCACTCCACGCTGGCCATTGATGCGGCCACGTGTCGCAAGATTAAGAAAGGAAGTTGTAACGTTAAAGGGCAACACGTGAGGTGGCACGTGATGCGGCCCCACTTGCCACGTGGACCGAGAGCGCGACCACTTAGTCTCTTCGTTGAGATCGAGTTCACAGCTCGTGACTGGGGGGCTTGTGATCCGGTCGGTCATCGGTAGTCGATGACGTCAGCAGCAGATAACCACGTGGACCACTCGCACGGTGACACGTGGATCGGGTGGCAGAGAAATTGGGGAGGAGATCACCCGGTATGGTTATCGGTGGTCAGTAACCGAGTGACCACCGGCAGATCAGTTCCAAGATAAACGGGTGACACGTGGATCAGGTGGCAGAGTAGTCATGGAGGAGATTCCCCGGTATGGAGATCGGTGGTCAGTAACCGAGTGGCCACCGACAGATCTGTTCCAAGATAAACACCCGGGGGAGAACGCGAGAAGCAATAGAGCACCGATCAGTCATCGGGTGCATGGTCATCGGGGTTTCGTGTTACATGCAGTTAAACTGGGACTGAGATTCCCAGCGAGAGCGTTACGCATGGACCTCGCATGATCATACCTCAGAGAAAGAAGAGCTCCTCGTCGGTATAGTCGTGCACGAGAGTGGCCTGAGGCAGATGAGGGAACAATGATCAGGTCATGAAAAGAAGAAAGGTAACATCGCCAGAACCTTATGGCGTGAAAGTTGAGACAGTGGAGGGGTTGTGCGGCGAGTACCAGATCAGAAGAGTTCCGGGCGATGACAGAAGTAGGGGGGATTTCACTTGGCAGATCAGGTAAACTGTATTTTAATACTAGTTTGAGTCAGAACCTGCTGCCTAGTAAGTGATTTTATGTTAAGATTTGTTGCCTTTGTTGAAGATGGTTGCTGCCCCTTCAAAGATTGTGTTTGATGAAGACTTATATGTAGTGTTTGATGAAGACTTTTATGTACTTTTCATGTATTTTTGCTTTGCTTTAAGTATGTCTTAGTTAGTGCTTAAAGGTTGTCTAAGTGTGGCTTTTTGCTGAGTAACTCACCTCATAACCACTAGCCATGTGATAAGAACAAGCATAAGTCTTCTTAAACTGTTTTTCACATGTTTTACACAAAAACACGTTTACTGCATAAAAATAAATCTGTTCTTTTCAAAATAAACAGATTCATTTTTTCACTGATGGCTTGGCTAAAGTCTTGTAAAAATTAGATTTTGTGCATCAGGTATTTTGACTAAGTCTTCTTCTTTTCAAAACGACTGAGTTTTAAATTGTTAAACTTTCTCTGTTTTCGTTTTGAAAAATAAATCTGTTCATCTGTAAATGAATAGATTCTTTTTGCCTCTGGTGCCATGTCAAGCTTAAACGTTTTTCAGTTTTATCTCAGCACCAGAATGATTGACTAAGTCTCCTCACTTAAAAAATTCTCTAACTGCTTTTGAAAATAAATCAGTTCATTTTATTTTCAATCTGTTCATTTTATAACAGCTTTAACTGTTTTTCAAAATTCTGTTATAAGCTGGCTTTCTATAAAATGCAAACTTGTTTCTGAGCTTAATAACAATTAAAAAAACAATTCATACATTTGCAAAAACAAGTTTTGACAACAGAGAATTAAGTGTTTACAAAGGATTAGCATTTGTTCTTCAAAGATTTCAAAAATCACAAAGTGCTTGTTCTTGGTTTGGTTCCAAAAGCTTGGTGTGAGGTGCTGCTACAGTTCTAGCAATCTTGCCTACTGGTTTAAGGCAGATCTTTGTATCCTCAATCAGGTGTAGTCGTTTCACATCTCTTTCTTGTAACAGTTTGGTTGAACACTCTTCTTGATAGGTGTTCTTGAAGAGTGGGTGTATGTGTATGCTGAAATAGGTTTTTTCAGCAAGAGTACCTAAGTTCTTGTAGGTTTCAAGAACAGTGGGAATTGTACTTGGTTGTACTGTGTGTTAGTGATTTCCACCTGTTGTTGGTGAAGACTGGATGTAGCTCAGTTGAGTGAACCAGTATAATTGCTTGTGTTCATTCTCTCTCACTCTCTGCAAATTCGTTTCTGCATAATTGATAAAACAGCAAAGAAATAAATTTGTTCAATTGAAAATAAATCTGTTCTTTCTGGGCTCTGTGCATACTGTTCTTGATTTCTGAAAAAGGTGTTTGAATCTGATAAGAACGTATACAATCTGCTAAAAACCATTGGAACAGATTGATTGTGATAGGTTGCTCAAGAAACTGTCAATTCTATTAATTGAACCTTAAACAACTTGCTTAAAGTTGAAGCTTGCTGTTCTGTGATTCATTGTTCTTAATTTCTGGAAAATTGCTTGACATCAAGAAGAACACTCATAGTCTGTTAAAAGCCACTGGAACAGCTTGTTTGCAAAGGTCACTCAATTAATTAGCATGCTATCAGTTGAACCTTAATCGCTTGCTTGAAATTAAAGCTTGCTATTTTGTGTTTCACTTTTTTTTCAAATCTGATATCTGTGTGTGCATCTGGAAATTCTCACTGCATAATCTTGTGATTAACCTTGCTGAATTAAAAGCTTTTCAAACAAAAACAGTGCTGAAATAAATCTGTTCATTTTCACATAAATTGATTTATTTTCTGTAAAACTGTGTTAAATATTGTTTCTGCGAGAAAGTTTTAAAAGGTCAATTCACCCCCCCTCTTGAACTTTGGCACTATTAAACCCAACAGCCTTGAGTTCACAAGTTTTATTGAACGTCATCGCCGAAGAGTTGATAGTTGCTCAAGTTTACTTTGAGTTAACAGTTTGCCAAGTTTGTTATAAGGCTAAACAATTTGCTCGAGTTAAAAGCGGTACATGGAGGGTCAAGTTCAAGTATTGCTGAGTTCACGCAGTTGAGCAAGTTTCGCCAAACAAGGTATCACCTCTGACGATCGATGTCCTCTATGCACTTAGCGCTAGAGCGAAAGAGAAGCAAGGTGAAGTACGAAGAACGATGACTGATGAGTTGTCGGTGAGTACGCTGCCCGAAGAGCGACGACTGATGAGTTGTTGGTGGGTACGCTGCTTGAAGAACGATGACTGATCAGTCTTGCCTTGTCGGAGGAAATTTTTCCAAACAACTTCTTGCACAACAAGCTGAGGCAGACAGACTACGCCTAGTCGGTCATCCAGTACAAAGCAGTGCACAAGAACTGTTAAGGACGAAGCTAAGGGAGTTGTTAGTCGTGATCAAAGTAGAGGCCAAGATCAAAGAAGGCAGATCGCGCTAAGCCTAAGCTGGTTAACAGTTAGTCGTGTGCAAAGAGAAAGACAATGCTTAAGAAAATGCGAAGAGAAAGATATGCATCTGAAACTAGTATATATTAAGCGACAAAGTTTATACAAGTTCAAGTACAACAAATTGTGCAGAAGTGTAAAATTACAAAAAAAAAAGATAGAAAGAGCTCAAGGAGGAGGGATGAGTTTTCCATCTACCACTACGTGATAAATGCTGAACTGGGAGAGGTCCAGATCCGGGAGAATGCATTTGATCTGCTCGAGTGCCAGCTCGAACCCATCAGCAAGGGCTTCAGCGCCCACGCCCATAAGGTCAGCATTCTCCACTTCGAGCTTTTGCTTGGAGGCCTCCGCAGCATTCTTCTCGGTGGTAAGGGAAGCAATGGAAGAAGCAGCTTCTTCCAATTGGCCCTTTGCCTCAAACAGCTTGCTCACCGCCTCCTCAAGCTTCTTCTCCCTAGTAGTGGTCGTTTCTCTGGCAGACTCGAGATCCCCCGCCAGTTGTGAGTTCAGTTGGCGTAGGGAGGAAGTCTCGGCCTCCAGGTGGGTCACCTTGCCCCGCAACTCCATCACCTCGCAGTCCAAGACATTGATGGCTTGTCCCATCAAGATCTCAGTCTTGATGGTCTCTTGGACCTACGCTAGGTACTCCCCCCTGGCTTTTTCCACCATACCCCTCATCAGCTCTACGGACCCTTGGGCAGCCTCAGAGTCACTTTGCAGTGACTCCTTGTCATGCTCAAGCTCCTTGATCCTTTTCTCCATGATTAGCTGCTTGCGGTGCTGGGTGGAAAACTCCAGGGAAAGCACTATCTGCTTCGCCAGGTGCATGTCCACCTCCTCCCCGTTCCACTCGACAAGCTCCCGGCTGCGAATGAGCTGTCGGACCAAGGCAATAACTCGGCTGAAGTTCTCATTCCTTGCTCCAGAGCCGCTTGGTCGAGAGCTGGCCCCGCCGCCTTCAGCGGTAGCGACGGAGGTTGGTGGTGGTGGTGGCGTCACGAGAGGTCCCGGGAGATCCCCCGAGTGAGCAGAATCGCCCCCAGCAGGTGGAGTGGATTGACCAAGTGGTTGGCCTGCGGGGGAAGGAGATGGTGATCGAGGAGCTGGGGATGGCAGTTGTTGAGGAGAGGGAAAGCATGTTGGCACTGGGGCAGGTTGGATAGAAGGAGGCGAGGGCGAACCTTCCTCTATCTCCACTACCTCAAACTCCCCAGGCTGAAGAGATGAAGCCCCCCCAACCGCTGGAAGTTTCCTCTTGCGGTGTACGAGAGGAGAGCCAGAGCTCTCCTCTTCGGTTGAGGGAGCAGGAGCAGCAGCAGATGAAGGAAAGGCCTTCGCCAGCTTTCTTCTCTTCCTTCCTGGCTCGGGGCCTTCAGCTGGCGCGACTGAGAGAGGAGGAGCGGCGATAGGATCGGTGGTGGAAGAAGAGGTGTCAGTCCCTTTGGCCCCTTTGAGTCTGGCAAGCTCCAGCAAAGCTTTCCTCCTTTCCTTCCCTGAGATCGTATCTACATCGAAGGGAAAAAGAAGAGTTAGATGGCATAGTTATGCAAGTGAGTCAAAATGTATGCAAGCATGCATGAGAATGTGCAAGTATCCTAAGAGGTGAAAGAAGAAGAGCCTACCTATGTATTTTTTCAAAGCCAACACATCAAACTCATGTTTGATGAGAAGAGCAGAGTTGTACTTGGTCCCCAGGAACAGCCCACATAGCTCGAGCTCGTAGGGGGCCATGGCTTCGAGACCCCGGGGTTTCTTGAACTCAACCCCAGGAACCCAGTAGAGGGGGTACCCCTCGAGCAATGTTGGGCTTTGTGGGGTGGCAGATATCATGTAGAACCTGCCTTTCCAATCTTTGAAGGATTGCTGATACAGGCCCAAGAGCACCCGTCCAGCAACCCCATTCAGACTAACCCAGGACCTATCCCCAGGGTTCTTCGCCTCGAAGAAGTAGAGAAACACATCCACAGAGGCGTTAAGCCCGAAGTATTTGCAGAGAATCTCAAATGCCCGGATGAAAGCCCAGGCATTTGGATGGAGTTGGCAGGGTGCGACGTTCAGCTCCATCATCACCTCCTTCTCGAAAAAGGTGAAGGGCAGGCGCAACTTCAACCTCTTGAAGATGGCGGAGTAGACGAAGGTGAAGGGCACCCCATTGGTGGCCCTGTCATCCGCGCAGATGGGCATCCCTCGAGGAGGAATGCGTATACGGATATTAAAATCATTTTCCCTGTCGACGACACAAGAAGGCTCATCTGGGTCGTTCCTCAGAAGGGATTTGAGATGACCCTGCGGTAGTAGGGTGGAGGTTTCGGCCAGCAACGCCAAGGGAGCCCAGTCGTAGACCCTGGCGTTGTCATGGTTGGAGGTTGCATCGGGTGGTGGCGGCGCCGGTGCACTTGCTGAAGGCTGTGCACCAGAAGACGAAGCGACGATTCGAGCGGTTTGTTTTAAGCGAGCCATTGCGAGATAACTGCAATGGAGAAAAATGAAGGGTCAGAGGAATGGAAGAAGAAGAAATGATGAATGGTTCGGTGAAAAACAGAGGAAGGTGATGGAGGAGGGCCAAGCACACCTACCCAAGGAAGCCAAGGCCCAAGCCAAGGAGAGCGTCTAGACCAAGACCAAGGTGAGCGTCTAGGACGTGAAGGTGAGCGTCTAGGACGTGAAGGTGAGCGTCTAGGACGTGAAGGAGGGAGGCTATCCATGGAGCTAGACCGTCTAGGCCCCCTTACAAGATCAATGGCCAAACATGCTCAAACACAAGTAAATGAAGCCACGGATGGAAGAGAGAAGGCTTTGTATATGTTTGCATAAAGGCCCATTAGGGGTACTTAGTGGATAGGATAGTGTAGAAAGCACTTTTGGATGGAAACATTCTAGAATCTAGGGTTGTGTGGCCGGTCATTGCACATGGCACATGGCTTAGAATTTAGATTTAATTTTGGTTTTCTTTTCCTTGGAATTCAGCTTAACATTTACGTCCAAGATAGCCTATAAATAGGAAGGCTATCTCATTGTATTTTTCAAGTTTAATTGAGTAAGGTTATTGATGGCATTTTCATGTGTTCTTCTTGAATCAAAGTAGAAAAAAAAGGTGCGGAAGCAATGGGTCAGATGATCAAGACCCTCCTAGGAGTTGTGTTGGCCTTGTAGGTGCATGATGAGTATGGTGTTTGAGTGGTTCGGCCAGCTCAAGGGAGAAGGTGAAAGGATTGAAGTTTAGAGCCTAGATTTCTAGGAGAAGTAAGCTTGTGCACAAAAAAGGCAGCATAACCTTACTCAATTAAACTTGAAAATACAAGGTGTAGGCTCCTATTTTTTATAGGCTAAGGAGGACCATAATGCAACCCTAATGCTAGCCAAATGAAATGTAAATGTGAAGCACATGGGTGCACATGGCACATGGGTGCACATGGGTGCACATGGCACATGGGTGCACATGGGGAGGGGTGCGTCTAGTTTTTATGCTCACCCCCTCCATGGTCTTTCTAGAATGTTTCACACAAATATGCTTTCTACACTACTCTAATTACTAAGCACCCCTAATGGGCCTTTATGTAACAATTACAAAGGTCTTATCTTCCCAAAACCGTAGCTTTGACCCATGTGTATGTGAAGCTAGACGGTCTAGAAGGAATCCTCATCATGGCCTAGATGCTCCTTATGTAGCCGCTCCTCATCATGGCCTAGACGCTCCTCTTCATGGGCTAGACGCTCCTTTTTGAGACTAGACGCTCCTCATTATAGGCTAGACCGTCTAGTCTTGGAGGCTTGGCTTTCATCGTGTGGTGAGCTTGGGCCCTCCTCCATCAGTTATGCTGCCATTTTTGTGCACAAGCTTTACTTCTCCTAGAAATCTAGGCTCTAAACTTCAATCCTTTCACCTTCTCCCTTGAGCTGGCCGAACCACTCAAACACCATACTCATCATGCACCTACAAGACCAACACAACTCCTAGGAGGGTCTTGATCATCTCACCCATTGCTTCCGCACCTTATTTTCTACTTTGATTCAAGAAGAACACATGAAAATGCCATCAGAAGGGAAGAAGAAAGAGATGTCCAGGCAAAAAAGAGGAAGAGGGAGAAGCAGAAAGCAGAGTGAAGGGCGCGAAAACCCTAGCGCGGGTCGAGAAGAGGAAAAACAGAGAAGATGAATGCATGATAATGAAAGGGACGAATGCAATCGGTGAAAAGAGCCTAAATAGACCAAGGAAGAAGAAAAACAATACCTTTGAGTGATCGCGAAAGGTTGGGAGGTAGAAAGCTTGAAGGGAGATGGGCGCGCAAAGAGGGAATTCGAAGTGAGCCTGAGAGTATTGAAGAAGATGATGAAACAGTGAAAACGCGCGCCTATTTGAATAAGGGAAGCGCTAACGGCACTCCACGCTGGCCATTGATGCGGCCACGTGTCGCAAGATTAAGAAAGGAAGTTGTAACGTTAAAGGGCAACACGTGAGGTGGCACGTGATGCGGCCCCACTTGCCACGTGGACCGAGAGCGCGACCACTTAGTCTCTTCGCTGAGATCGAGTTCACAGCTCGTGACTTGGGGGGCTTGTGATCCGGTCGGTCATCGGTAGTCGATGACGTCAGCAGCAGATAACCACGTGGACCACTCGCACGGTGACACGTGGATCGGGTGGCAGAGAAATCGGGGAGGATATCACCCGGTATGGTTATCGGTGGTCAGTAACCGAGTGACCACCGACAGATCAGTTCCAAGATAAACGGGTGACACGTGGATCAGGTGGAAGAGTAGTCATGGAGGAGATTCCCCGGTATGGAGATCGGTGGTCAGTAACCGAGTGGCCACCGACAGATCAGTTCCAAGATAAACACCCGGGGGAGAACGCGAGAAGCAATAGAGCACCGATCAGTCATCGGGTGCATGGTCATCGGGGTTTCGTGTTACATGCAGTTAAACTGGGACTGAGATTCCCAGCGAGAGCGTTACGCATGGACCTTGCATGATCATACCTCAGAGAAAGAAGAGCTCCTCGTCGGTATAGTCGTGCACGAGAGTGGCCTGAGGGAGTCAGTAAACCGGTCAGTGATTGGTTACTCTCTCAACCCATTACGTGCATGGCATCGTGAAGGGGAAATCGTGTATGCAGAGAGCAATGCTTGGTGAGTGTGCCTAGTCCAGCCACACCTGGCGTTCTCTTGGGAATGTGCGATTTCACCCAGATGGAAGAAACGCGCTAAGTTACTCCGCAAGGGAATAACTTAGGCGCACAAGAGATGCGCTAGAGCCCTTCAAGTGGAGGCACGTGAACGGTTAGATGCGAGTTGCATGCCTCCACGTGTCACTGTCTGAGAAGGGCGCGACCCAGATAAAGGTGCACTCCGTGTCGTGAAAGGTACAGACAGAAAACCCAGACACCCACGACCCTGACTGTGGTACGTTTTCGTACAAAAGCATAACAGAATTCTGACACGCGCAGAGGACAGCGTAGCAGAATTCTGTTAGGCACAGACACAGAGGGGGATAAAAAGAGGATCAGAGAGAAACACATACACACTGTTTTTTACACACATTATTTTCTAGTGATTCTGGGATCTAACTTGAGCGTCGGAGTGCAAACGGCCGCTAGAGGCGCCGTCTGTGTGTTTGCAGGTTGCGTTCGGAGTTCCAAGGAGGAGGTTCTAAGAGTGTTCTTGCAGATAGCACAGTTGCCAGAGGTGGGTCAAGCAAGTGACAAGGCAATTCCCCACGCTCGAGTTGTCGCTAGGATCAAAAAGCTTCAAGCAATTCACTATAGTTTTGTTCATTTAAGGAAGCACATGAACTTACCTCACTTGAACTGCATGAATCATCATCATCATCCTCAGCAACTAAGCATATGTTGGCTTTTTCATCTTCACTTGATGAAGAACTTGATGATGACACTTCATTTTCATCCCAAGCTAGTAGGCTCTTTTTGTTTTGCCTTTCTTCTCCTTATAGCTTGTCTTTTTCTCTTTACTCTTGTCGGGACAATCAGCCTTTATGTGACCTTGCTCACCACAACCAAAACAAGTATAGTTATTTGAATTAAATTCATTGGGTTTCTTGTTTCCATACCTATCCTTGTTGTTGTCTTTGTTGCGGCTTCTCTTGAGGAATTTGCTGAATTTTCTTGACAGCAAACTTAGATTTTCCTCATCACTTGAATCTTGTTTTCCCTTATGTTTGGATTCTTTCAAGGCTATGCTCCTTGTGTGCTTATCTTCATTCTCTTGAACATTGAGTCTATTCATCTCTAGCTCATGTTCCCTAAGCTTTCCAAACAAAGAAGCAACACTTAATGATGTTAGATCTTTAGATTCGGAAATAGCAGTTACCTTTGGTTGCCATGCTCTATCAAGACATTTTAAGATCTTGATGTTCAGCTCTTCTTTATCAAACGTCTTGTCAAGGCTCATAAGGTGATTGATGATGTGTGTAAACCTTTTTTGCTCTTCAGTTATGGTTTCACCTATCAGCATTCTAAACATCTCATATTCTTGGATGAGAGCATGCTTTCTAGCTCTTTTCACCTCATTTGTTCCTTCATGAGTGACTTCCAAAGCATCTCACATCTCTTTTGATGATTTGCATTGTGAGACCCTGAAAAACTCATCAGAATTTAAAGCAGAGGTTATAATATTTTTGGCAATGCAATCGAATTTGGCCTTTCTACTTTCTGCATCAGTCCATTGAGACCATGGCTTCTCAATGACAGAACCATCTTTTTCAAACGTTGGAATAAAAGGGCCATTTTCAATTGCATCCCAAATTCCTTTGTCAAGAGATTCCATAAATATTTTCATTCTAACTTTCCAAAACTGGTAATTCAAACCACAAAACAAGGGTGGTCTGTTTAATGAGGCACCTTCCCCAAACGTAGTCTATCAGCCATTTTGAAAGATTTTAGGATCAACTTGAATGACTTACAAGAACCAAGCTCTGATACCAATTGTTAGAAAAGATGGCTTTAAACTAGAGGGGGGTGAATTGCTTAAGGGGTTTTCGCAAACTTTTTAAAGCTAGAATGAACTTATTTCATAAACCAATTGATTCAGCAATTCAGTTAGCCAAAATAGCAAGCAAAACTGTAGTACCAGAAAAAACAATCAGTTGTTTCTTCGAAACAATCGGTTGTTTATACCAGCAAACAACAAACAAACTGAAATTAAAGAGTTAGGGATAGAAAGATTGTACACAGTTGTTTATACTAGTTCACTCCAACTAGAGCTACATCCAGTCTTCTCAGAAACCCTGAGGATATCCACTAAGCAATCACCACTTAATCACTTACACCACAACCAAGAGAATGACCTTGAAAACCTCAAGACACACACTCTCCTTGGCCAACACTAAGATTGCTGATC
Organism: Phaseolus vulgaris; assembly: GCF_051622355.1. Taxonomy (NCBI): domain Eukaryota; kingdom Viridiplantae; phylum Streptophyta; class Magnoliopsida; order Fabales; family Fabaceae; genus Phaseolus; species Phaseolus vulgaris. The sequence goes on along the minus strand of NC_143501.1, from coordinate 20,211,519 downwards.
TTGAACACCTCAAGAACACACAACCAATCTCAGCAACACACACAAACGAATTGTTCAGCAATTTACAAAAGATTACACTTGTTACAGATGGAAATCTGAAATCAATACAAGCAGAATCCCTATTCAGCACCTTGATCAATCTCTCAACTCTTTAGCAATCTCATAATACTTTTAAAAACTCTTTTTTGAAAAACTTTGTTTCAAGATACTTAATATATCAAAATTGTTTTTCAGAATATATCTAAGAATATAGTTTGTTATCAAATCTTAACAAACTCTTAATTGCATTTAAAATAGATTGGTCAAAGCATTTAATGACTGGAGCGTATTCAGTTAAAGCATTTAAAGCTCAGTCAAAGAAAACAGTTTTTCTGTTATGGTTTTAAAACAAACAATCGATTGTTTCCTCGAATCAATCGGTTGTTTTGTTACTTAACAAAATACACCATTGAAAAACAGTTTTCAAACTTTCTCAAAACATCTAAGTGTAAACAATCGGTTGTTTCAACTTAGTTTGAAAATCATTTTGCTTTGATAAACTTGAGATGCAAGTTGCTTTGAGATTTAATCTAAGTGTTGATTACAACATTGAACTACCCCAGAACAAGGCTAAAACCAGCACAGCAGCAACAAGCAAAGCAGAGGCTTCATCATCCTTCAAAGGATTTGGATTCTTCAAAACATTGAACACCACTTGGTTCAACAAAACCCCCTAGTGCCTCTTCCCCTCGTGCCCTTGTGGTACAAGAAAGTGGGGGGGCGAGTGCTTCTGGGGCGACCGCGGTGCGCCCCTTGCTGATCTGCTTGCTTTCCTCCAGTGGGCCCTGCAATATTTCCAAGATCAAGAGAGGATGGAGAGCATGGAGGAGGACATCCTACAAGAGCACGCATCAAAGTGCCTTGGGGACTTCCTCATTGCATCTAGCCTCAACCTGACCAAGATGCAGAAGCTGAAGGAGGCAGCTAGCCAGGATGCACTTCAGATCAAGGAGCTCAAGCACCGCGAAACAGTCCTTTACTTGAAGGCGGCGGATCTCCGTAAGTCTAAGAGAGCAGTGAAGAAACTGGGAACCATACTAACCTTGCCTTACAAGACAAGGGAGAGGTTCACTTAGTTTGACTCGACCTTTCCACACTGGGGTAAGGGAGATGTATAACTGGGAACCATACTAACCTGATGGCATTTTCATGTGTTCTTCTTGAATCAAAGTAGAAAAATAAGGTGCGGAAGCAATGGGTGAGATGATCAAGACCCTCCTAGGAGTTGTGTTGGCCTTGTAGGTGCATGATGAGTATGGTGTTTGAGTGGTTCGGCCAGCTCAAGGGAGAAGGTGAAAGGATTGAAGTTTAGAGCCTAGATTTCTAGGAGAAGTAAAGCTTGTGCACAAAAATGGCAGCATAACCTTACTCAATTAAACTTGAAAATACAAGGTGTAGGCTCCTCCTTTTATAGGCTAAGGAGGACCATAATGCAACCCTAATGCTAGCCAAATGAAATGTAAATGTGAAGCACATGGGTGCACAAATGAGCACATGGGGAGGGGTGTGTCTAGTTTTTATGTTCACCCCCTCCATGGGCTTTCTAGACCGGCCTTGGTAAATTTAGAGGTTTTTTTAGAAACTTTAAGTTTACCGAGGTTGGTGTTTTAGGTGCCAAAATTAATTCTAAGAAAATTACAAATAAAGTTCCTATGCTAATTTTGACAAGAAATTAAAGTCTACTCTACACTAGAGTTTATGGCATTTGAACATGTAAAAGAACGTCTTCTTGGATCCTCTTGGCCATAACTCTATGGTTGGCCCAAATATACCCTTTGGTGGGCTTGCATGTGGGCTTGTGCTTGGGCCTCTTCCATCATCCCCTCCCTCTTGAAAAGGATTTGTCCTCAAATCCATTGCTTATTCTTCTTCATGGCTAGGGGAATGGATGTGGCTGGATGGTGTCCATCATCTCCTTCTCCTTGAGAAGATCTATCCTCAGATCTAGAGATTTGATCTCGGATAGCAGCCTCTTGCTTCTTCAACTATGCCTGCCCTCCCGGATCAAACGTCCACCTAGGGGAATTATCTAATAAAGCAAATGAGTTAGTTGAAGCAGTTATATACAAATCAATTTTATGAAGTTGCCATTTTTGTTTTTCTTTTGTTTTTGGCAACTTTTTACAATATTTCTCTTTTGATGGTTGCATGTGTTCTCTAATCCTCTCATGCTTTGTAAAATTTTCAATAGTGGTTACTTGTTCCTTAGGCATAATTCCTTTAGGAAGTGGTAACAACACAAAAAGAGAAAGAGGACTATGTTCACATACAACTTCAAATGTAGAAATATTAGTAGTCTTGTGGACTACTCTATTGTATGCATGCTCAATAGAAAAAGGATACTCATCCCAAGAATTGTGGTTGGCTTTCATGATTTCTCTAGGCATAGTAACAAGAGCTATGTTTTCAATTTTATTTTGACCATTCTTTTGAGGATGATAAGAATTTGAAAAGGACAACTTAGTTGCAAGTTTTTCCAAGAGAATCCTCAAATGATGGTTTTCAAATTTTGGAGCTCTATCCAACACTAAGTTTGAAGAGAAATCATGAAGACTTGTCACTTCTTTAAGGAAGAGTTTATCCATGTCTATGACAATGGAATCAAAACCTTTTGTTGTCCTAGGAAGATCTAATATGAAATTTAGGCTTATGTCTTCCCGAGGATCATTTGCAAAAGGTGAAGGAGTATAGAGTTCATGAGACATCGCCTTAGATGTATTTTTAAAACACGGAATGTATCTAGGGTAATGTCTTTGAACATCTTTTCTCATGGGTGACAATAATTTTCCTTTTAAAAGCTCTAGAGTTTTATCAACTCTATTTTGACCCATGAGTTCTCCTTCATGAAGAATTTCTCTTTTATGTGTGAAGGTAGTCTCGTTGATACAACCTTTGTTCATGGAAATTTCAAATCTTTGCAAAGGTTGTCTCAATAAGACATGACAAGTTTCTTTAGGCACTACTTCACATAAAAAATTGTCTTTGTAGATGCCTATAGATGACTTGACCTTCACTTGGTGATATCTTGGCATGTATGTAAAATAATCTACTATATTTTTATCTATGCAAGCCTTTTTTAAGGATTCTTCTTTTTTTTCTAGGCTTGCAAGTGTTCCTTTACAAAAGGTAAGGCTAGGTTGTTCAACAAGAGGTATATTTTCAAATGTATTTTCAACTTTTCCTTCTTGTTGAATGACCTTGTGGGAAGGAACACTCTTCTCCCACGCCTTTTGTTTTCCAAGGGTTTTCTCTTGCCTTTCTATTTTTACATTTTCTTCACTCTCACTAGCTTCTTTTTCTTGGCTACTATTCTCATCTTTGTCCCTTAAGATCATAGATCTTTCATTGAAACATTGAGATGCTAATTGATCATTGCCAAGGTATTCTAAACATGGAATTTCTCTAGCTTGAGTGTGAGAGATATGCTTGGTTAGGTTTTCTTGTCTCTCTTTCCTAGCTCTCCTAGGGAATTGTTGATGATATTCATTTTTCCTAAGACTTTCTTCCCCAAGATAATCATGATGTTTAGAGCTAGATGCATGAGAATGTAATTTTTTTGAAAATTGAGACTTCTCATTCTTTGCTTTAGTCAATTCATTAGTTTTGATCTCATTCTCCAATTGTTTAGATGAAATGGATTGAATATCCTTAGTAAGTTGCTTCAAAAGAGATTTCAAGGATTTCACCTCACTTTTAAGAGATTTAGAGGAGTGAGAAGACATGACTAAAACTTTGTGTGTAGAAGTATTTTACCTTGAGAAAAATTTAGGGAAGTCAAAGAAGGTAGTCTTCCAGGTAAGGGAGGTGAGTCACGGTGGACTACTTAAATACCAAGCCTTTGCCTTAGCCAAAAACTATCCCTCAATGTCTTCACACAAAGCTTTCTCTTAGTAAACCACTTGGAACACAATTAAGTTGAGAAATCAGATTTTAATGCAAGAAAACAATGCATGCTAACTAATTAACAAAGCTAGACGGTTTTTAACAAAACTTAAACAAAATTAAACATGCAAAACGTATCTATGAAAGCAAAAGAAAAGCAATTACAAACAAGCAACAATTTACTAAGCAAAATTACTATGCTATTCGGCCCTAGGTGAGGCTTCTTGGACACTTTGAGCCCTTGAAGACACACTCACCGTCTAAAACGTAATTTAAAAGAGGTAATTAACAATAAACCAAGTTGTAAAGGAGATAAGAAAACCCCCTTTGTTGTTCCTCTTTTTGGTTAGTGCACTTTCTTTGTTGTCTTGATTGTTGATCTTCTAGGTGTTTGTAGTGTTTGTTTCAAGAAAGCTTGTTTCGGCCTTAGCTTTGACTCCTCCTTAGAAAGTTGGCTTTAATTCTCCAATTTCCAGCACCTATTCACAAGGGCTTACCCTTAAACCAAGTCAATTTCCATGCACATAAGCACCAAAAGAGAAATAAATTCCAGCACCCAAAATGAGAGGTCAAGAAACAAAAGCAAGAAACAAATTTAATTGAAAGAAAACAGTACTACCAAAAGGATTTATAATATGACAACTTAGAAAGAGATTCAAGAAATTAAAGCAAACAATTAAAGGTACTCAATAAAAGTTGGCACACAAAAGGAATTCCTAAAGAAAAGCACTAGATTAGATGACCAAATAAAAAAAACAGCACCACTGGAAAATGTTGTGGGCCAGAAAACGTGTTTGTTCCCCGATTTATGCTGATCTGTATTTTTGTAATTTGGCTCTGAAATTTGTTATGCAAGATATTCAGGATCTTATCTAAATTCTGGCTTTGGATTCACTCAAAACGGATGCACCATTTTTTTTTAATAAATTTTGCAAAATTGGTGTTCGGTTATGCCAGCTGGAGCGCTTCAGATTTGCACTCTGATCTTAAAAGATTTATCATTTTTTTTCTGTTGCTTCTTTTGACCTAATTCTTTTTTTGTCCTTTCTATAACACTTTAAACTTGTATTTTCCAGAAAATCAGAATTTTCCTATGGGTGGAAATATTTTTCTGGGTTAAAACAGCCAAAACAGAGAAGGTGTAAACAGGGGAATCTGAAAACTGGAAACAAAAACAGCAAGATACCAAAGTTTAGACACAATGGAAATTTGTGAAATAGAATTGTGTATGATCTAAACACAATATGAACTCAAACTAAAAATTAAAAAAGGCACCAAAGGATCAAAGAACAGCAGATTCAAACAATTTAAAGAGACCCAAAAGCAAGAAACAATCAAGCCAATAATAGGACTACTAAGAATTGTTGACAAATATGGATTCACATGACTTGACACAACATTTATAGATTCAGAAAATAAAGACTCAAAGCATAAAATGAAGCAAAATTAAGAAAGCAATAAGGACTCAAATTCCTAAAAGAAAACAGCCACTCAATGGTGTAAGGAATCCTATCACAAGCTGCACAGAATTTGTTCAAGATCAATTGAACAATTGTGCTTCGGTTGGATCTTCCATAAGCACACCAAGAACAATTTAAAAAGTAAAAAACAGCAAGACAAGTATGGAATTTAAATGACAATATGAAGTAAAGAAGAACTGAAAATTTAAAAGACCAAGCTACTCATCTTGAAGAACCAAAAGCTCTGATACCAAATGATGGCATTTTCATGTGTTCTTCTTGAATCAAAGTAGAAAAATAAGGTGCGGAAGCAATGGGTGAGATGATCAAGACCCTCCTAGGAGTTGTGTTGGCCTTGTAGGTGCATGATGAGTATGGTGTTTGAGTGGTTCGGCCAGCTCAAGGGAGAAGGTGAAAGGATTGAAGTTTAGAGCCTAGATTTCTAGGAGAAGTAAAGCTTGTGCACAAAAATGGCAGCATAACCTTACTCAATTAAACTTGAAAATACAAGGTGTAGGCTCCTCCTTTTATAGGCTAAGGAGGACCATAATGCAACCCTAATGCTAGCCAAATGAAATGTAAATGTGAAGCACATGGGTGCACAAATGAGCACATGGGGAGGGGTGTGTCTAGTTTTTATGTTCACCCCCTCCATGGGCTTTCTAGACCGGCCTTGGTAAATTTAGAGGTTTTTTTAGAAACTCTAAGTTTACCGAGGTTGGTGTTTTAGGTGCCAAAATTAATTCTAAGAAAATTACAAATAAAGTTCCTATGCTAATTTTGACAAGAAATTAAAGTCTACTCTACACTAGAGTTTATGGCATTTGAACATGTAAAAGAACGTCTTCTTGGATCCTCTTGGCCATAACTCTATGGTTGGCCCAAATCTACCCTTTGGTGGGCTTGCATGTGGGCTTGTGCTTGGGCCTCTTCCATCATAACCTCTCCTTACAAGACCAATAAGAGGTTCTTCTTTTTTACCTCGCCCTAGCCGTATAGAGGCAGCGGAGGATTTTAACTGGTAACTATTCTGTTCTCGACCTTGGCGTTCCCACACAAGAGGGAGGCTCACTAAGAACCATATTATTCCTAGTCTTGGTTTTTCTAACCCAAGGGAAATGTTTACTTTGCTTACTAACCTCATCCTTGTCGTATAGAGGCAAGGAAGGATTTTAACTGGGGGAACCATGTTCTTCTCGACCTTGGCGTTCCCACGCAAGAGGGAGGCTCACTAAGAACCATACTATTCCCAATCTTGGTATTTCTAACCCAAGGGAGAGGTTCATTAATTGACCTCGCCCTCGCCGTATAGAGGCAAAGGAGGATTTTAACTGGGAACCATATTGTTCTCAGCCTTGGTGAACTCACACAAGAGGGAGGCTCACTAAGAACTTTACTATTCCCGATCTTGGCACATCAAACCAATGGAGAGGTTCACTCTCTGCAATGTACAAAATACTTGCAAATATATCTCTTTATCTGAATAACTGAAATTTTATTGGGTGACCTCGTTAAAAAACCCTTATAAGGGAAAAAGAGTGTCCCCTAAAAACTGTGTACAATGCAATAACTTAACTGAAATAAAACTTAAGGTTGTTTGCGTTCCACGTACGTGGGATTGCTCCACCTTCTATGGTCTCGAGCCTGTATGCTCCATTCCCAAGGGCCTCTATCACACAGAAGGGACCAATCCACTTGGGAGACAACTTGTTTTCTAGCTGGTATGGATATGCCTTTCGCATCACCAGGTCGGTGACCTGGAATTGTCGAGGTCTCAACTTGGAGTTGTACTTGTACTCCACACTTCTCTTCAAGGCTTCAGCCTTGATTCTTGCTTCTTCCCTAACTTCATCCAGTAGATCCAGGTTCCCTTTTCTTTCTTTGTTGGATTCTTCAGCCACGAAGTTCTGGAAACGTGGCGAGTTCTCTTGGATTTCTACAGGAATCATCGCGTCCGAACCATACACCAACCTAAAGGGTATTTCCTTGGTAGTGGACACAATTCTAGGAACCTTGGGAGTGTTGTGGTAAGCCCACACAATTCTAGGAACCTCTTCTGCCCAGGTTCCCTTGGCTTTCTCCAGCCTTCTCTTCAGACCTCTGAGCATAACTCGGTTGGCAAACTCGACCTGCCCGTTGTTTTGGGGGTGTTCGACTAATGCAAACACCTGCTTTATTCCAAGCTCTGTACATAGCTTGCCCAACTGTTGGCTTGCAAACTGGGTGCCATTATCAGACACCAACCGTTTTGGGACTCCAAGCTGGCATACTATGTTCTTCCACACAAAGTGTTGGACCTTGTGGGTTGTGATCTGCGATACTGGCTCAGCCTCTATCCACTTTGTGAAGTACTCTATCGAAACCACGAGGTACTTCATATGTCGCACTGCTAAAGGGAATGGCCCCAAAATGTTGATCCCCCAGGTATGAAACGGCCATAGACTATAAATCGATCAGTCAGCATGTTGTTGGCACTGCTTGAACCACTGTGCATACCTCGTGCAGTCTTCCCTCATGGTTCGCCAATAATATTCTGCGTGAACGGCCTTCGATGAGATAGCTCGGCCACTGATGTGACTCCCGCATATCCCTTTGTGAAGTTCTGCCATAATGCGCATGCACTGCTCACCACTTACACATATCAGGGTAGGGTGAGTATACCCGTGTCTGAATAAATCCCCGTTGATTAGGGTGTATTTGCTCGAATTCTTCTTGACTACTCTGACCTTTGTGGGTTCCAGCGGGAGTATCCCATCAACCAAGTAGCATCGGTGGGGTGTCATCCAGGTTTTTCCTCCTTCAACTAGGCAAACCTGCATTGACTCTTCCCCTGATAACGCGTATGTGCTTATTCTGGGTGTTTTCAGGGTTTCTTGAGTCAACGATCGGTGACTTCTCTTAACACCTTTTGAGGTGCTTATTTGTTGGACTTCTGTTGTGCTGTTTGTGGTGGTTCAAGGTGTCCTCAGGGTCTCCTGTATCATTGTCCTCTGCCTTCCCCCCTTGCTTGAACTAGCGAGCTTTGCTAGCAAGTCGACTCGGGCATTCTGTTCTCGAGGGACTTGTACTAACTCGAACACCGCAAAAGTCTCCTTTAGAATCTGGACATATTGTAGGTATGCGACCATCTGGGGGTCCTTGGCCTGGTATTCTCCTGTATACTACCCTGTTACTAACAAGGAGTCACTCTTCTTCTCGATCTCCTTGGCTAGCAGTATTCCAGCTATCAGGGCCTCATACTCCGCCAGGTTGTTACTAGCCTTGAAAGCAAATCATAGGGCCTACTCGATCAGCAACCCATTTGATCCTTCCAAAATGACGCCAGCCCCACTCCCTTGTTGGTTAGAGGACCCATCTACTACGAAGTCAACATAAACCTCGCCTTTGATAAGTCCTCTGGGTTCGTACTGCACGTCAAACTCTAATAGCTCAACCGCCCAACGCACCATTTGTCCGGCCACATCTGGTTTCTGTAATAACTTACGAATGGGCAGGTTTGTCATCACGATTACAATGAAGCTCTGGAAGTAGTGGGAAAGTGTTCGCGCTGAAAATACTATCGCCAAAGTTTCCTTCTCTATGGCCTGGTACCTCACCTTAGGCCATTGCAGAAATTTGCTCACGAAATATATCGACCTTTGTACCTGAGCCTGCTCCTGGACCAGGACCGAACTGATCACCCGATCTATGACTGCGAAGTACAAGCAAAGCGGGGTGCCTGGTTGTAGCTTGCACAATACTGGTGGGCTAGCCAAGTATTCCTTCAACTTGAGGAAGGATTCCTCGCACTCCTTAGTCCAGACGAACATGTTATATCTCTTTAGGCATTGGAAATAAATATGCCCCTTATCTCCCCCTGCTGACACGAATCTGGACCGAGCGACCATCCGCCTTATCAACTGCTGCACCTCCTTCATTGAGATCGGGCTGCGCATAGCTATGATTGCAGCGCACTTCTCAGGGTTTGCCTCTATCCCACGCTCAGTGAATAGGAACCCTAAGAATTTGTCTGCCTCTACCCCAAACACACACTTTTCAGGGTTTAGCTTCAATCGGTACTTAGTTATTATGGTAAATAGCTCTTCCAAGTCAAGGGCGTGCTGGTCCTTCACCTGGGAGGTGACCACCATGTAGAACATAAAAGGAAGGTGTAGATATAGATATAAGGGTTGCTAATGTACAAAGATAAGTCACATCTTCCATGTGACATAAAAAGAATGTGTAGGTGTAGTTTTAGAAGGTGCCAAAGAAAGAAACCAAGTCACACCTCCCATGTGAAGTCACACCTCCCATGTGAAGTCACACCTTCCATGTGACTTGTTTTTTGTGGCAATTTCAAATGAGTTTTGATCCTGCCTGTTGACCAGAACGCAAGAGCCTTGCCTCGTCAAAGGTATCTTCCTCTGGATCGGCTTTGCATCGTGCTAGCTTTCGTCCTTCACCTTGATTCACCTCAAGAACCTGCAAAAGACAGAACAGCGCCGCTGCGGCCGATCGCGCTCCGACGCTCAAGTCAGCGACTGAACCACCAAAATACTAAGAGAAAAACTAAGAACTCCAGGAACCGTGCAATGTTCTCTCTCAGCGTACTCAAGTTCTCGCAAGCGTAAAGAAGTATTCTAAAACGCGCGTACCTCAGAAGTTCGTTAGAATCCCTTATATACCTGTGCACTTTCTCTCTCCTGACAATTACACATCTGAACACGTGGCTCGCACCCAGCTGTACACGTGTCACCATCTGGAGCATCCTCTGCTTGAGCGTCACTTCTTACTCTTCAGGGTGTTCGACTAAGTTACCCATGCAGGGAGTAACTCGGTGTATAGCTGCCTTGGACCGCGATCTCTTCTGTGTGGCGAGTACGGGCGTCATCATACACACCTTCCCTGTGGTCTCGCCGGCCGCCATCATGATCTGCTTCACTTGCTTCATCGTGCATGTCCGGGTAAGCTGTTCCCCGGCCTCAACCCCTGGCTAGCTAGGGAATGACCATCTGACAACTTCATCCTTCACTTCGAAAGCCTTGAACAAGCTTTCCTGATCTTTCGGCGATGTCCTCCTCTCGGCGATCTCTGATCGCTTTGTCGCTTGGGTTTACATCCAGCGACTACGACACAAACTTGGTGACCGCCGGTTTAGGCATGCTAGAGATCGGGGCACGCCAACTTGCCGATTGGCGACTACACGAGCCCCCCGACTTCCTTCCCTTCTGTCAGCCAGGTGTCCCGTTCAACACGCCTACATTATCGCTTACTGCCACGTCATCACTTCCGACTACCTGGACGGTACACAAGCCCCCCAGTCTTAAGCGAAGACTTGTCCAGCGAAAAGACTAAGAGGTCACATCACTGTCGATCTACGTGGCGCTGGCACGGAATTCCAAACGTTCGTACCCTCTGCTTTTCTGACGCTCCACCAAACCCCTTTTTCCAATCGCTCGACACGTGGCTTCATCAACGGTCATCTTCAGCTATCATTTACGCTTCCAAAAACGTTTGAAAAACCCTTAAACCCTTTCATTTCCACTGTTTCATCATCTCTCTGCATTCTCAAACGTTCTGAGTTTTCTCTGCGAACCCACGACGCTCCTCAACTCTCTCAATCTTCAACTCCCTTCAACGCTCATCTGATCATCAAAAGGTACCTCTTTTACTTCTTCTGTTGATATTTGCTGCATTTTAACCGATTCGCATCATCCATTATCTGCCTGGTGCATACATTGTGGGTTGTTTTCTCCTTTTCTTCCCTCTCGTAACTTAGGGCTTCGTCTTCCATTACGTTCGTCCCAATGAACTCCCGTTCGTTCGTCTTCCTTTCTTCGTCTTCAATCGAGTCGTTCTCTGTAACCTTTGTTCATCCTTTTCCTTTTTCCTTTGCAGTTCCTCCGATGGCTCATACAAAGTCCACCGCGAACCCCCCTTCTTCGTCACGAAACCCTCCACCCCAAGCGCGCAGGGTTGCTCCTGGGGCAAATCCTCTACCAGTGCGTGACCCAACACGAGCATCTGGCGCTCCTTCTTCCCAGGCTGAGAGGCCCGCAACTTCTCACGCCAACCCTGCTCAGGCAACTCCGCCAGTCACCGGAGGTGCCTCCCTACCTCCAAAAGACTACAAGAAACTCTACCCTTGGGCTACCTCAGCTTTGTTGAATGAAACCTCTTCCATAAACACAGAGTTGGGCGTGCACCGACTAAGGAAAGGGGACCAGTCCGAGCTCTCATTCCATAAGGAGCATGACAGCAAAATGGTCGTGCTGCCTTGCCTCCCGGATGAGCCGATCTGTGCCGACGATAAAGCGAACAACGGCGAGCTGTTCTGCTTCCTCTACGCGACGTTCTTCAAGAAGGTGAAGCTCTGACTTCCCTTCACTCGCTTCGAGAGGGAGCTGTTAACCGAGCTCGATATCGCCCCCGCCCAGCTTCATCCCAACAGCTGGGCGTTTGTAAGGGCGTTCCAGATCATGTGCGCACACTTGGGACTGCCAGCTTCGGTCGACGTTTTCCTCTTCCTCTTCGAAGCTAAGAATCCAGGAGACCGCCTCTGGATTAGCCTAAACGGGATTGCTGGGAGGTCAATCCTCTCCATCTTCCAGCAATCTTACAAAGATTGGAAAGGAAAATTCGTGAAGGTGTGCGCCAACGACCAAGATCCTTCCCTGCTCGACGGCTTCCCCTTGTACTGGGTACACAAGGGGAACAAAGACGCCAAAGAAAGCTTTAGGAGGCCCAGAAGTCCCGACACCATGGGCGAGCTAGACAAAGATCTATGCCTTTTCTGGAAGAAAGTAGCAGCCGCCAACATCACCTTCCCCACCTCCTCAATAATCTCCTTTGAGTTCTTCGAGGGCCAACTTGAAGCTCATATAGGTTAGCCTTTTACCTCGACACTTAGGTTTTTCTTTTGTGTTGGGGCCGATTTCGCATCTCTGTTATCTACCATTGGGCGTCCTGCTTGTTGCGTACTGGTCTTGGTTTTTAATTCATGTGCCACTTGTTTGCATTATTCGCACATTTACTCGTATATTTTGCCTTTGCTTTTGTGCTTACTCGTCTATTTTTACCCTGTGCAGACCTTATGTTAGGCAAAGGCAAACTAGCTGAACTGAGGGCGCTCGCCCGAACTCATAAGTTGGCGACGGGTTCCCAAACCGTGCCCAACTCGGTGGTGGAGATCACCGCGGCTCAGGGCAGATCTCCTCCTCAAGGTCCAGCTCCTCCAGAGACACTGCTCGCCCCTCAACGAAAAAAACTCGTCTTGAGGAAGCCAAAGAGGAAAACCCCTCAAGTGGTTCAAGAGGATGAGGACGACGAGGCAACTGAGGACGACCTCGTCACCAAAAGGACAAGGGTGGCACCCTCTTCACCACCCGCTCTTCCAACACCAACACCGCCCTCTCCCCCAGCTCCAACACCGCCAGTTCAAGCAACACCCTTGGCGGTCGCGCTCCCTGTGGTTGAAGGCAGCGAGCCTAACTTCATAGAGAACCCTCCAAGCGCCTCCACGTCGTTCGTATCTGCTGGAGAGGGTCCTCCTTCAACCACTTCTATTGCTGGGGCCGCACCAGGTGGAGATGAAGGTGCCCACAACTCGCCGATACTTATAACCGAATCTCCCACTTCACCACCACGCCAGGAAGCCCCCCTCGCTCTACCAACTCAAGAGGGTGGTGGTGAAAGTCAGCACCAGGCTCCTTCAGCACCTCCACCAACAGCAGCTGCAAGCCTCCCCCCCTCGATCGAAGAGGTCTGGGGGCCCTTCACAGCTAAACTAAAGATGATGGCAGAGGACCTCCCCTCAATCATAACAAAGGCTGTGAAGAGCTCGAACAAGAGGCTTCAGGACGAGATCTCAACGCTCCAGGAGGAGAATCGCCTGATAAGGATTGAGGCAGAAAAACTGTCTTGCAATCTGATGATGGCAGAAATCGATCACTCAAGGGTGGAGGACGCCATGAGTGCTGAGCTGAGGGTCGCACGCAAGGAAGCCTCCGATCTGCGCCAGAAACTGCACCTCCTAGCTCAAGAGAAAATCGAGCTGGAGAGTAAGCTGGTTCCCTACAGGCTCAAGGTGGCCAACTTGGAGGCATCAATAAAGGCGGATGCAGCCAAGGTGGAGAATCTTGAAAAAGGGTCGGCTGATCGGGAGGTCCTCCTCGGAAAGGTTGAGAAGGAGAGGGACGACGCCATGGCTGAGCTCACCAAGGATCGAGAGGAAAACAAGAAAACTGCTGCAGAGTTGGCCCAGGCGCGGGACGAAGGCAAAAAGGTTGCTGAAGACCTTGCTCAAGCTCGTGGGGAAACTGAAGAACTGAAGAAACGAGCTGACGAGCTGAAGCAACAAACCGAGGAGCTCAAGCAACAAACCGAAGAGCTCAAGCAAAGCTCCGCCCAAGTCCTTGCCGTCGGGTTCGACACCGCCCTGGAGCAAATCGCTTGCCAGTACCCCGAGCTCGACCTCTCCATGGTGTCGATCTGCAACGAAGTGGTGGATGGGAAGATCGTGCCTTCTGAAGATTAATCGCTTCCCCCCATCACTTATTTCCTGAGATTTAGCGCTTATTTTTGTTTGCACGATCTTTACTTGTAATTTTCCTTCTTTTGTATTTGAACTGGTACAGCTTCTATTATAACTTCTTCCGCTTTTGCACCTCGTCTCTCTGTTTACTTCGCCTTTCCTTTTTAACCTTCATCTGTTTCCTCCCTCGCTGTATGGTTGATCAACTCATCTTGTAGAACTCGCTTTAAACAAATTAACTTAGCGATTCCTCGGGCTCAACCGTTTACTCACTGCTTCAAACTCGAGCAAACTATCAATCTTATACCAACTCATCAACTGTTAACTCAAAGTGAAAACTCGAGCAACTTATTATTCTTCAAGCGATGACATTTAATATAACTTGCAAACTTAAGGCAATTAGCTACTTACTAGGCAGCAGGTTTCAACTCAAACTGGTATTTCAATACAGTTTACCTGATCTGCCCGGCAAGGTTAGCCCTTACTCCTGTCATCGCCTGGAATTCCTCTGATCGCCATAGGGTTCTGGCGATGTAAGCTTCCTTTGCCTTCATAACTTGGCTATTGTTCCCTCATCTTGGGGGTAGAGGCGCCTTTCGGATCCTGCTCTACCTCCCTGAGTTTCGGAACAAAAAGCCGGATAGCGAGGTGTTCTCTTCGAACCTACCTTAGCTATCCTGTAAACTTCTTCCACCCTTCACACCATACCTGAACTCGTTCAAGACGAGAAGGATTTTATCTTGCCTGAACTCGCTCGACGGCGAGGAGGACTTTATCTTGCCTGAACTCGCTCGACGGCGAGCAGGACTTTATCTTGCCTAAACTCGCTCGACGGCGAGAAGGACTTTATCTTGCCTGAACTCGCTCGACGGCGAGAAGGACTTTATTTGGCCTGAACTCGCTCGACGGCGAGAGTGACTTTATCTGGCCTGAACTCGCTCGACGGCGAGAAGGACTTTATCTGGTGCCTCAACTTGCCCAGGGTTTACATCTCCTCCCCCCTGGATGCATTGAGGACTTTTTCTCTTTCTCGCCTGCACTCGCTCGAGGGCGAGAAGGTCTTTTACTCTTTCTCGCCTCAAAACGCACAAGGGCGTTGAGGTCTTTAATCATTGATGGTGCCTCCGATCGTCGAAAGACGATGAGGACTTTAAAACTTTAACTGTGCCGCCAATCGCCAAAAAACGATGGGGATTTTAAAACTTTAACTGTGCCGCCAATCGCCGAAAACGATGGGGACATAAAAACTTTAACTGTGCCGCCAATCGCCGAAAACGATGGGGACTTTAAAACTTTAACTGTGCCGCCAATCGCCGAAAAATGATGGGGACTTTAAAACTTTAACTGAGAGCATGCACTTTTCCTACAAGCTTTCAACACAAACATGCGTGCAAACTCAAAAACTTAAGCTTGAAAAACTCTTCTTTTATTGGGTGGCCTCATTAAAAACCCTCCTTAGGGAAAAAAGAGTGTCCCCTTTAAACTGTTTTAACAGAAAGCCTTCAAATCTTTTCATGTTCGTTTCTACTTACAAAGCTTTAACTGTAATATAACTTGAGGTGTGTGGCGTTCCAAGTGCGAGGAATCGCCCCTCCTTCCAATGTCTCTAGGCGGTAGGCGTCGTTCCCGAGCGCCTCGGTTATTCTGAACGGTCCTGTCCACTTAGGCGATAACTTGTTTTCCATCTCGTACTGGTGGGCCTTCCTCATCACCAGGTCGCCATCCTTAAACTGCCTTGGCATCACCTTCGAGTTGTATCTTCGTTCAATCATCCTTTTCACTGCCTCGGCTTTTAATCTCGCCTCCTCCCTGACCTCATCCAGCAAATCCAGATTCAACCTTCTTTCTTCATTCGAGTGTTCCGCTACAAAGTGCTGGAATCTCGGCGAGCTCTCCTGGATTTCCACTGGAATCATTGTGTCGCATCCATATACCAAGCTAAACGGGGTCTCGTGGGTTCCTGACTGCTCGGTGGTGTGGTACGCCCAGACTATGCGGGGTACCTCCTCAGCCCACGATCCCTTGGCTTTCTCTAGCCTTCTCTTCAAACCTCTTAGCAACACCCGATTGCCGGACTCTACTTGGTCGTTTGTCTAAGGGTGCTCGACAGATGCAAACACCTGCTGAATTCCCACCTCTTCGCACAGCTTCTTCAGCAGGTGACTTGCAAACTGAGTCCCATTGTCTGACACCAGGCGCTTAGGCACACCAAACCGGCACACGATGTTCTTCCATACAAAGCTTTCGATCTTGTGTGCGGTGATCTGGGCTACTGGTTCTGCTTCGATCCATTTGGTGAAGTATTCAATCGCCACCACCAAGTACTTCATCTGCCTGATCGCCACTGGGAAAGGTCCCAGGATGTCAATTCCCCACGTATGAAACGGCCAAGGGCTGTAAATCAACTTTAACTCTTCTGGAGGCGCTTTGTGCCAATCGGCGTGCTGCTGACATTGCTTGCAACACTGTGCATACTTGTTGCAGTCCTCCCTCATTGTTGGCCAGTAGTAACCTGCACGGAGAGTTCTTGCAGCCAGAGCTCGACCCCCGACGTGACTTCCACATATCCCTTCATGGAGCTCGGCCATAATTCTTGTACATTTTTCTCCGTGCACACATTCCAGGAGTGGGTGTGTGAACCCAAACCTATACAACTCGCCATCAATCATTGTGAACTTGCTGGAGTTCTTCTTTATCTTCCTAGCCTCCGTCGGATCCAGCAGGAGAAGGCCATCTGCCAGGCAGCGCTGGTACTGGGTTATCCATGTGTCTGGCTCATGCGTGGCACAGACTTGCGTCTTGTTCACCCTCTCCCCCCGACATGCTCTTATTCTAGGCGATCTCAAGGTTTCCTGAGTCAAGGACCTGTGACTCCTCGCCGCTTTCTCCGTCGACTTGCTTATCTGAAGAACCAAGTGGTCTGCCACAAATGCTCTGGGCGTCTTCAGGGTTTCTTGGATCACCGTTCTCTGCCTACCCCCCTTGCCCGAACTGGCGAGCTTAGCTAGCAAGTCTGCTCAGGCATTCTGCTCTCTGGGCACATGCACCACTTCAAACGAGACAAAAGAACCCTTCAACTCCTGCACATACTCCAAGTAAGCCGCCATTTGTGGATCCTTGGCCTGGAACTCGCCTGTTACTTGTCCCGTGACTAATAACGAGTCACTCTTAGCCATCAACACCCTAGCTCCCATCTCCTTGGCCAACAAGATTCCGGCGATCAACGCCTCATACTCTGCTTGATTGTTGCTGGCTTTGAAGGCAAACCTCAGGGACTGTTCTATCAGCATGCCGTTGGGCCCTTCTAGAATGACTCCAGCACCGCTACCCTGCTGGTTCGACGATCCGTCCACCGAGAGCACCCAACGAAAACCATCCCCTTCAACTCGCGCTGCTTCTGACGAGAGCTCGACCACAAAATCGGCAAAAACCTGGCCCTTGATCGGTCCTCGGGGCTCATACTTGATGTCGAACTCCGACAGCTCCACCGCCCATTTCACCATCCTCCCAGCTACATCAGGCTTCTTCAGGACTTTCTGGATGGGCAAGTCGGTCATCACCAGTATTGTAAAACTGTGAAAATAGTGGCACAACCTCCTCGCCGAAAATACCACAGCCAGTGCAGCTTTCTCCAAGGCCCGATACCTCACCTCCGGGCCTTGCAACACCTTGCTGACGAAATAAATGGGCTTCTAAGCCTGGTCTTGGTCTTGGGCGAGCACCACACTCACCGCCTTCTTAGTCACAGCGAAATACAACCTGAGAGGGGTTCCTTCCAAGGGTTCTTTAAGCTTGACGAAGGCTTCTTCGCACTCCTTCGTCCAGGCAAACTTATTGTTTCGCCTTAAACACTGGAAGTACGGATGGCCTTTCTCTCCGCTAGCTGATACGAAACGAGACAGGGCGGCCATCCGACCTGTAAGTTGCTGCACCTCCTTTACAGTAGCCGAGCTCCTCATCACCAAAATGGCAGCACACTTGTCAGGATTTGCCTCTATTCCTCTTTCAGTTAAGAGGAATCCCAAGAACTTCCCTGCCTCCACGCCGAAAATGCACTTCTCGGGGTTCAGCTTTAATCTGAACTTGGAGATTGTGGTGAACAACTCCTCCAGGTCCGCAACGTGCTTGCTCTTTTCCGACGAGGTCACGACCATATCATCCACGTACGCTTGCACATTTCTTCCCAGCATTGGTGCAAGTACCCTATCCATCAATCTTTGGTACGTGGCCCCCGCGTTCTTCAGCCCAAAGGGCATCACCTTGTAGCAGTAGCACGATCTCTCGGTCATGAAGGCGGTCTTCTCTTCATCCATAGGATGCATTTTTATCTGGTTGTACCCCGAGAAGGCGTCCAGGAAACTCAGCAACTTACACCCTGCAGCACTGTCGACCAGGGCGTCTATGCTTGGCAAAGGATACGAGTCCTTTGGGCGAGCCTTGTTCAGGTCAGTGAAGTCGACGCACATGCGCCACTTCCCATTACTTTTCTTCACCGGCACGACATTGGCCAACCACTCAGGGTACTGGACTTCCCTAATATGGCCTGCGGCGAGGAGCTTCTGTGTTTTATCCCTGATCGCCTACCTCCTCTCCTCATTAAACTTCCTTCTTCTCTGCCGTACTGGTCTGACCTGGTTGTCCATCGCTAGATGGTGGCACAAGAAGTCGGGGTCGATTCCTGGCATGTCTGAAGCAGACCATGCAAAAGCATCCAGATGCCACTCTATCACCTTGGCGATCTGGTCTTGGAACTCAGCCTCCAAAGATCTTCCCATCTTGAAGACCTTTCCCCCGATCTCCCTTTCGAGCCACTCCTCGACGGGTTTGGGTCTGGCTTCCCTGGCGATCACCGCCCTGGCGATTCCCAATTCCCTCGCTTCCTCTGGGCGGTTCCTCGCCTCTTCCTCCCGTCCCCCGCTCTCTCCCTCGACCACAGCTTCCATCATGGTGACATCGCCCCCAGCGGCTACTTCCATCGCCGCATCAACAACTCGCCATTCCGTTGGCCTGGGCTTCACACCGGGAGGCGGGGTGGTCGTGATATAAATTACTGACAGCTTATTCTTCAGGCTATTCTCATAGCACTTTTTTGCTTCCTTCTGGTCAGATTTGATGGTGATCACCACCCCCTCCATAGACGGCAACTTCACCTTCATGTGCCTGGTCGAGGGCACAGCTCCTATTCTGTTGAGTGTTGGTCTTCCCAACATAATGTTGTATGCTGAGGGAGCATTCACGACGAGGTACTTGATTTTCTCCGTCCTCGAGCCCGCCTCATCCGTGAAAGTAGTTCTTAACTCGATGTACCCCCTGACCTCCACCTGATCGCCAGCAAACCCATACAAGCACCCTCCATAGGGTCTCAGCTGGTCAAGGGGCAGCTGCAGCTGTGTGAAAGTCGGCCAGAACATCACATCTGCCGAGCTTCCTTTGTCCACCAGTACCCTGTGGTCCTTCCTTCCCGTTGTGACAAGCGAGATAACTATGGGATCGTTGTCGTGAGGCACAACGTCCCTGAGATCTTCTTTTGTGAACGTGATGTCCACATCTGGCGAGTGGTCCTCGAACATGTCCACCGTCATCACAGACCTTGCATATTTCTTCCTCTGTGACGCGGTGCATCCACCGCCCGAGAAACCTCCAACGATGGTGTGGATCTCTCCATGAGTGGGCATCTCATGCTGTTGAGCCTCACCACCCGCCGGCTGGAGCTCGATGCCCCCCCCCCCCCCCGTCCTCCTGCAGGTAATCATTCAAGAAACCGCACTTGACCAGGTCGTCGAGCTGGTACCCCAGTGCCAAACACGAATCAACGGTGTGACCAAAACTCTGGTGGAACTCGCACCAGGCGTCTGGTTTTGGTCCTAACACCTTGTCGCCCACTTTCTCAGGTGCCTTAAGCCTAGCTGCTATGTTGGGAATGGCGATCAGATCCGCCAACCCCATGACAAACTTATGCTTTGGCGGGCGATTGTACTCCCTGGGGTGCCCTAGGCCCCTTCCCTTGTTTTTCCTTGGATCATAAGGATGGCGAGTCCTATGATCCCTCTTGGTCGCTGTTGTCTCCAGCACCCTCTGTGGTTGGATCCTGGTCTGGGCACGTGGCCTAGCAAGGGCTACGCTCCCTCTCTTCTCGGCGACTTCACTTTCGTCGGCGATGTGGGACACCGCAAGTCGCCTAACCTCAGCAAACGTGGCGGGGTGAGCCCTAATCAGCGCCTCACAGAAAGGTCCCGGCAGCACGCCCTTTTTGAAGGCGTATACCAGCATCTCCTCGTCTTTCGCAGGCGAGTGGACCATCTGTGCTCCAAAACGATTCAGATAGTCCCTGAGGGTCTCTCCCTAGTATTGCCTTATGTCGAACAGGTCATAAGACACCCTAGGTGGGGCCTTGTTCACAATGTACTGCTCGACGAAAAGCTTCGAAAACTGCCAGAAATTGGTTATGTGACCCAGCAACGATCAAAACCTAAACCCTAAACCCTAAACCCTAAAACTACACATAGGAGGTGTGACTTGGTTTCTTTCTTTGGCACCTCCTAAAACTACACCTACATCTTCTTTTTATGTCACATGGAAGGTGTGACTTATCTTTGTACATTAGCACCCCTTATATCTATATCTACACCTTTCTTTTATGTTCTACTAAAAACTACTCAAAAGAAATTACAAAATGAGACATCCAATGATGCTCATCTCCCAAAGCCTTGGTCTTTCTCCTAGTAATCCTTTGAGCTCATGGTTTGGGCTTGGGCCCTCACTCGGCAGCACGCCCTTTTTGAAGGCGTATACCAGCATCTCCTCGTCTTTCGCAGGCGAGCGGACCATCTGTGCTCCAAAACAATTCAGATAGTCCCTGAGGGTCTCTCCCTAGTATTGCCTTATGTCGAACAGGTCATAAGACACCCTAGGTGGCGCCTTGTTCACAATGTACTGCTCGACGAAAAGCTTCGAAAACTGCCAGAAATTGGTTATGTGACCCAGCAACGATCAAAACCTAAACCCTAAACCCTAAACCCTAAAACTACACATGGGAGGTGTGACTTGGTTTCTTTCTTTGGCACCTCCTAAAACTACACCTACATCTTCTTTTTATGTCACATGGAAGGTGTGACTTATCTTTGTACATTAGCACCCCTTATATCTATATCTACACCTTTCTTTTATGTTCTACTAAAAACTACTCAAAAGAAATTACAAAATGAGACATCCAATGATGCTCATCTCCCAAAGCCTTGGTCTTTCTCCTAGTAATCCTTTGAGCTCATGGTTTGGGCTTGGGCCCTCACTTGGACTTGGGCTTCTTGGGCTTGGGCCTCCATGTTAAGAATACTAATAGGAAGAACTTCAAATGTTTTGGTCCTTTACCATTCCTCCTATTCATGGCCTCTTTATTTGCTTGTTGAGATGACCCTTCAAGTATAGCATCCTTGGTCATTTCTATATGTTTTTTAATCACATCACGTCAGTCAAGCTTCCCTGGTCAACAAGGACGTGGTGTACCTTTCTGCCCATTGTCACCACTGAGATCATCACTGCATCATTGTCGTGTGGGACCACATCCTGCAAGTCAGTCTTGGTGAAGACAAGGTCGGGCTCGGGCGTCTGGTCCGACTCTTGTGCTTCTATTATCATCACTCCCCTGGCGTATTTCTTACGCTTGGAGACGGTACACCCTCCTCCTGAGAATCCTCCAGCGATGGTGTTGATCTCTCCATGAATGGGCACCTCGTGCCCCTGATCCCCCGCTGGGGCCGCTAACATCAGGGCCCCCTATGTCTCTTGCAGGTAGTCCTCTAAGAAGTCGTTCCCTACCAGTTCATCTAACTGGAATCCCAACGCCAGACAGTTGCGCAGGTTGTGGCCAAAGGTTTGATGGAACTCACACCAGGCGATTTTGCTAGGCCCTAACCTCTAATTGGTCTTCCGTGGAGACTTTAATCTGTCGGCCACGTTGGGGATGGCGATCAGCTCCTTAAGGTCCACCCGAAAACTGTGTCTGGTGGGACCGTTTTCTCTCGTACATGCCCTGGTCTGGGGCTTCCTTGCTTCGTACGGTGGTTGTGCTCCCGGGGCTTTCTTCTCCATCGTGGCCTCATGTACCCTCATGGGCTGAGGACGACCAGTTCCCCGAGGTCGGACAGGGCCAACGCTACCGCGTTTTTCTATGACCTCTCCTTCTACTATGATGTGGGCCACAGCTCGACGTCTAATCTCGCAAAATGTCCTGGGGCGGCACCTTATCAGTGAATCACTGAAGGGTCCTAGCAACACTCCTTTCCTAAAGGCATGCACTGTCATGTCTTTGTCCTTGGTGTGCAGCTTCACGACCTGTGCCCCGAATCTGTTTAAGAAATATTTCAATGACTCTCCCTGGTATTGCTTTACGTCAAAAAGATCGTAAGAGACTAGAGAGGGAACCCGGTTGACAATGTACTATTCTTTGAACAAGGTTGAGAATTGATCGAATGAAGTAATGTGTCCGTTAGGGAGACTGACGAATCAGTCCAACGCTGTGTCTGGTAGCGTACTCATGAACAGCTTATAGTGCATGGCGTCGGAGCCTCCTGAAAGCATCATCTAGGTGTGGAAACTTGTGATATGGGCCTCTGGATTTTGAATGTGGCTTCGGGCCCATGAATGTGGCTAATATCACAGTGTCTATGATCGCTGGAGAGAATGGCATGGGGTGAGCCCTAACCGTACGTTCCCCCACGTGCTGCAAACTCCTGGGCAGCTCCTCATTGGTTCTGCGTAACTCTTCATGGGTTGACCTGGAAGCGGTCCTGATCAACTCTGGACGCTGCTACCGCCTGTTGAAGGGCACGTATGGTCTCCATGAGTTGTTGCATGGTGACGTTGTCCCCTCCTTCTGGCACAACTGATCCTTGCCTTGTGTTCCTCATGTTGCTGGGTGGCTCTCAACACAATTGTGAATGGGACCTAGTTTTATCGGCCCACGGTAGGCGCCAAATGTTCTCGCCGGTTGACTCATCCGTCGTTGACCTCAAAGGCAGATGGTGGCTCCTTCTATCTCCTAGTGGTTTCCGCTCTCTCCTTAGGTAGCTAAGAGTGGCTCCATTGAAACAGAGGGGGCCCTACCTATTGATTGCACTCCGACGATCAAGTCAGTACTGGGCTAAGAAATAGTAAGTATGTAAAGCAGTTTCAGTCTTAGAAACGGTGTACCTTTTCTAGGGTTCTTACCACCCTTTATATAGGTTGTATCTAGGTCAACTCCCTATACCACAAAGATCTTTCCTTTAGTGGAATTAGGGTTACTGGTGAGGCATCTTGTGACGTGTTGCACAAGCTTAGTGCAGCCACGGCACAAGACTTGTCTCTTCTGAAGTGTAATCTTTCTAACAGTAGGGTCGCCCGGGTACCAACTCATGTACCAGCACTGCGGCGCCATTTGTTCTGTGGGTACCCTAATTATTCACGTGTCATGCATGCAGTCTTTCCCTAGAAACCCTAACCCTTACGAGTTTTAGCGCCTCCAGGGAACACTTGCTTGTGTCGTACTCGAATGTACTATACACACCCTAAGCATGATCCTTTCATGATTTTATGTCTTTCTGGTATCTGGGTGTTAACTCATACTGTTTGTGGGGCCCAACTTACGTGGCCCATTATTAATGTCAGACCACCGAGGTCCGATGTCGAACTCTTCTTCAGCCGATGTCCGAGGTCTGGCCAGTACACAACCAATTATTCAAGCCTTTCAACCGGTTATTCAAAAGGGCCAGCCTATTAGCTTCTTCGTGAGTTTCTTTAAAAGCATCAAGAATTTGGCTGTAATTTTCAAAGTTTATAGAAGTGTCGGAACTTACACTACTTGTTCCTAAACACATTTTCCTCTTCATCTCCATTTGATGATGAGCTAGAGGAAGAAACATCATTATCTTGCCAAACAATGTAGGCTTTTTTAACTTTTCCCTTCTTCTCAAATTTCTTGTTTGCTCCTCTCTCCTTGCTTTCATTGTTGGGACAATCGGCCTTGATATAACCTTGTTTACCACATCCAAAACAGGTATAATTTGTAGAATTGAAATCGTTGGGTTTCTTACTGTTATACCTATTTGAAGATTAGTTCTTGTCCTTGTTGTTCTTTTTCAAGAACTTGCTCAATTTTTTGGTTAGCAAGTTGAGAGTTTCACCATCACTGCCCTCACTTGATTCTTGACCATCTTTATGACCAACAGCTTTCAAAGCAATGATCCTCACATGCTTCTCTTCATGTTTTTGTCATTCATTCGGTTCATCTCAAGTTCATGCTCCCTTAGCTTACAAAACAAGGAGGTTATGGTAAAGGTTGTCAAATCCTAGGATTCAGAAATTGCAGTAACTTTAGGTTGCCAAGATTTATCCAAGCATTTGAGGATCTTGATGTTTAGTTTATCCATTTTGAATATCTTTCCAAGGCTGATGAGGTGGTTTACAATGTGGGTGAATCTCTTTTGCACATCAGCAATTGTTTCCCCTTTCAGCATCCTTAATATCAGATATTCCTGAATCAGAGCATGCTTCCTTGCTCTCTTCACATCAATGGTGCCTTGATGGGTAACCTGAAGAATGTCTCACTTCTCTTTTACTGAAGCAAATTGTGAGACCCTGAAAAACTCATCGAAATTTAGAGCAAATGTGATGATGTTTTTAGCAATACAATCATATTAAGCTCTTTTGCTTTCACTCTCAATGAAAACATCATCTTTTCATATTTAGGAACAAAAGGGTCATTTACAATAGCATCTCAGATTCCTCTATCAATTGATTCCACGAAGATTTTCATTCTGACCTTCCAAAACTGATAATAAATACCACAAAATAGAGGTGACCTGTTTAATGAAGCACCCTCCCCAAAAGCGAGTTTTTCAGCCATTTGAAAAAGGTTTTAGGATCAAAAACTTGAATGACTTTCAAGAACTCGACTCATGATGCCAATTGTTAGAATTATAGGCCCTAAATAAGAGGAGGTGAATTCTTTTTGAAAGATTTTCGCAAATATTGAAGGTTGAGTGAAAGACTATGAAGAATCAATCCATTAGAAAACTGTTCAGCCAAAAAGAAAATTATTTTTAGTTTGATTCCAAAAAATCAACATGTTGTTTTTGAAAAACAACCGGTTGTTTATGCCAGTCATTTAGAAAATCAAAGCTAAAGAAGTTTAATGAGTGTGAGGATAGAGAGATTCAAAGAAGATGTTTATACTAGTTCACTCTTAACCAAGAGCTACATCCAGTCCTCAACTAGCCACTGAGAAATCACTATGTAATCAAACCTAGATTACACAACACACACCAAGAGTGATGATCTTGAACCCCTCAATAACACACACCACTCTTTGGCAAACCACACAGTTTTCATAACAACCCTCTTAAACTGCACCACACCAAATCACACAAAATACAATGATTAAGGAAGAAGGGAATAGAATATACCTAGGTAAAATCAAAGATTACAATTTAGAAATACAAGACAATCCTATTCCACACTTTGAGATTATCCAAAAGCACTTTGAATCTTGAAAACTGATTTTGATTGATTGATCTCTCTTAGTTAATGACCAGAAGCGTAAAACAACCTTTTTATACTCCAATCAGATAGTCAAAGCATTTAATTCAAGAACCAAAAACAATTTGAATCATTTAAAACAGATTGGTACAGCTTAACAGAATTTTGTTAAGGTTTTCAGAAAAAAAACCAGTTGAATTCTCGAAAGAACCAGTTGAATTCCCGAAAGAACCAGTTGAATTGGTTTGACAACAAAGTCAAGCTTTTTAAATCCTTTTCAAAATCCACTAACTGTAAAACAATCGATTAAATCAACATTTCAACAAGTTGAATTTCACACTCTTTAGAAAACACATCTTTTTCAAAAGGATTAAGATTCAATTAACCTTGGATCATCATAAATAGTGGATTAACAAATTCAAATACTTCTAGACACACACACACACACAACCAGCAGCAAGGTCTTCAAGCACTCCTCTTGGATTTGGAGACATCAAAGCACCTTGTTCAACAACATAAGGATAGCAACCTCTATGTATTTGTTATTTTCCTCCAGGATCAAATATCAATCTACAATAAACATCAAACAAACGTTAGCTAAGTTTCTTTATTAAAAGAAATTTATAACAAAAGAAAACAATAAAGAAATAAGAACTAGTGGTTTTTCTCTAAATTATTTTTCTCTTCAAACATATTGTTTTTATTCATCTATAAATTTTCTTCCTATTTTTACAAGCTCTTTCAATTGTTCTCTAATATTTTTGTTTCTCTCATATGAAGGCAGAACAAATTTTCTTCTCATACATGCCTTCAACTCATGCCATTTCATTATTTTTAATTTTCTCCCAATTGAAACACCATATTGCCTTTGTCTACACCAAGACAAGGCAAAATCTTAAAAAGTAAAAGTAGCCATGGATATTTTTCTATATTCATACACTTGGTGGTTTTCAAAAATTTGATCAACCTTTGTCTTCCATTCCAAATGTGCCTCAACATTTTCATTTCCATTAAAATAGGGAATGTATACTTTAGGATTTGTAAAATAAAAGGAACTTATAGGCTCCAGATGTTGTTTAGAAGGTGGTTGATAGAAATTATTATAGCAAAAATATTACTACACACCCCTTCTTCTCTTTGGAAATGAGGGTCTTTATGATGTTCTCTTTTCCTATATATACCCTCTTTATTTTTGCACTTCTTAGGTTTTTCTTGATTTCTCATTAATCATTAAAGCATATCCTTCAGTTCTTCAAATTCATCTTGTTTCTCCAAATTTTCTTTATACATTATTACCTTGTCTCTCCAATAATGTCCCTCTCTAAGATCCCTATTACTACCCTGCACATTAGAGGAATGATGAGAGTGTTGAATATGGGAAGCTTTGGTGTATCAAATCCTCATGGAACCTGAAGTTGTGTTGTGTTTTAGGTTTAGGTTTAGTTATGGGGTTTAGAATCTTTGTAAGCTCAGTCTTGATTCCTACAGAAAGCTTGTTTCAATCTGTTTTAAAGAACTATGTGTTTTTTCCATGCAAAGGGAAAAACAACCGATTAAAGTTTTGAGACAATCGGTTGTTTGTCACTTAGCTGGCAAAGGAGTTTTGAAACTGTTTTTTGAATCAATTGTGTAACTGCTGAAACCATTCAACCGGTTATATCGTGGTTTCAACCGATTAAAAGTAAGTTTTCATAACAGTTTTTTGAAAACTTATTTTAACTGATTCTGTTGTTCAAATCTGCCTTAAACGGTAGTTTTTCAAAGGTTATAAATATAGCCTTCTTTCAAAAGTTTCATACAAGAGAAATATAGAAGTTTTACACTCTGATTTGAGATCAAAAAGAGATATTACAATCTTTTTGTGAAAAGGAGTTTTTCAAGTTTAGCAAGATTGTTTTTGAGCTTTCCTGTGATTCAAGAACTGATCATAGAGCTTCTTCTGGTTTACTGTTATTCCAGGTGTTTCCTACCCTGTCTTAGTTTTTTGTAATTGTTCGTATTACATTCTGTAAACGTGTTTGTAAAAAATCCTGTAAAGTCAGTGTGATTCTGGCTTGAGGTGTGTGTTGTGTGCAAAGAGGGTCAGTAGGTCTTGTGGTTTTAGGATCACCTATTTGTTGGTGTTTGTAATTTGTGTTTGGTTACATAGTGGAAAACTCAATGGTTTGACTGAGGACTGTATGTAGCTTAGGGATTGAGTGAACCAGTATAAACCTTGTGTGTGTATATCTCTCTCTCTCAATTCTTTAACTGTTTGATATTTTCACTACCATAAGCAACCGGTTAAATCGTGTTTTAACCGATTGAAACTCTTATATATGTTTCTGTTAGATTGACTTTCTGGAATGCTTATCTAAGTTGATTGTTAAAGATTCATTCTAAAGTAAAGTAATTGCGAAAATCTTTTAGAAACAATTCACCCCCCCCCCCCCCCCCACACCCCTCTTGTTTAAGTCATCAATTCTAATAGAGAGTGCCACTTATTGTTGAGTGAAAACTAAAATATTTTTATAGAGGTTTAATTCAACAAAGAGTGATAAAATATTTTCATAAATAGGTTTTTCTTTTTGCTAGAAATTAATCAAAGGTTCAAAGGTAAAATTGTATCCAAAGTTCACTCTTAGGAAAGAGAGGCGTGTCACTAGGACTACTTAAATACCAAGTCTTTCCTAGACAAATTTTACCTTAGATAGTCCTTACAAATGTTCCTTCAAATAATTTCCAAAACAAATTTTAAGATCTACAAGTGTTCGTGTGTAATGAAAATGGAAACCTAATAGACCAAAGGAAAGTCTAGTATTTACTAAACAAGAAAGAAGACTCTTCTAATACCACAGGGACTTATAAAGCAACAATAATTAAAGAAATGAAACAGATAAAAGAGTAAAAGCAAAGTAAAGGCAAGTGAAAAGTAAACTAGACACATTTCCTAAGTGAAAATGCAAGTGACACTTTGAGCCCCTTGACAAATTTCCACAAGACTAAGCGCTTACCATTACAATGTTTAACTTTGGGATTGCTTTAATAGCATTTTGCCAAACACAAAGCAAGCAAAATTACAAATGAAGAAAAAACACAAAGTTTTGTAACAATATGATTTTACAAAAAATAAATTTTGATATTTGATCTTTGTAGCTTGTCAAATCTCCCTCTCAAATGTTTATCAATCTTCCTTCTCAACTTATACTTGTTGATTTTCTAAAGAGTGATGCTTCTTAGCTTGATTTTTTTTTCTTCTCCAAAATGCTACATAGCAATGTTAGTGAACATTTTTCAAATATCACAATTAAAAGATAATTTTCATCTCAAAAGGTTAAGACAATTTAAAATCAACAAAAACTCAAAATTAAGAAAGTTAAACTCAAGAGATTAGGAATTGTACAACTTCAAAGAGTAATTTTAAAGACTCAAAAATAAGAAATTAAAACTTATAATAACAGTAGACACACAAATGAATTTTGTGGAGAATTGCACTATATAAACATTAAAAATAAAGAATCAAAAGATGGGCCAAATTCTTCAACTATGCACAACTGTGCAACCCAATTTATAGAAAGCCCAATTGATAGTAAGACACAACTGGACTCCAAATGATTCAATACCAAGGCTGCTTCTTCCTACACCTCCATACCTTACCTCCATATCTTCTTGTGTCACCCCCATATGTTTTTTATATTCCAAAAACACCCTTTTTTAATATTCCGAATTACATAATCTGGAAGTCCTTTTCTAGATCCAGAATTAGCTTCTGGATTATGTAATCCAGAAGCCTTTTGTGATTAGCTTCTAGATTACATAATCCAGAAGTCTTTTCTATACATAAGATTAGCTTCTGGATTATGTAATCTGGAAGTCTTTTTATCAGATGTGTGATTAGCTTCCGGATTACATAATCCGGAAGTCTTTTCTAAATATGAAATTGACTTTCATGTAATCTAGAATATATCCTGATTACATAATCCATAGGCTTATTTCAAATGCAAAAAAGAGTTCCGGATTTTAAAAATATCAAGAACACTTCCGCATCCAAAAACAGGTTCCGGATTATATATGGAGGTGGCACAAAAAAGGAGGAAACGGTATTTTTACATTTAGTATGGGGGTGGCAGAAGAAGGTATGGAGGTGTGGGAAGAAAGAGTCCAATACCAAATGCTGATTTTAACGTGCAGAATTATTGCGGACCCCAGCTTTAATTGCTCGAATGTTTCAAGTTTCCACCAGAAATAAATCACTGCACACTAATTACTGTTACGTGCCACAATTCTCCAATTTCAAACATCACTAATTGCACTCCTGAAACACCAAATTTGAATAAACTAAATTGTTGTTAAGTCAATTCCAATTCAGCGCTGCCATTTAATCAGTCATTCACAATACCACATCAACAAAATAAAACTTTTCAATTGGTGAAATTGTTCTCATGCTATTCAGCAATTTCCCGAGAACAAATTCTCCATATAACAGTGTACAAATTGAAAACTTCCCCAATTTGGGTCTATTATCAGATCAACAAAATTCAATTTTACCAATGAGATGAATTCTTACAAAAATAATGCCCTAAAACTCACTGTAGATGATGAACATGAAACCGACAATTGTCATGAAATTCGAAAACAGCTTTGGATTACTGTTCACACGATTGGAAATTTCTTTTCACCACAGACCTAATGAAATTTCACAAACAGATCCAATTGATATTCTCACCTCTATTTTCTGCTTTTTGCTCCACGAAAAAATTTCAGAAACATTTTCAGAAATTTTTTAAAGTGAAATTTCAAGAAAAAATAAGGGAAACCTAACTCTAAAGAAAATTTCTACTGATCTAGTAGCAATTTAAGAATTCAAAAATGAAAAATAAAAGCACAAGAGCTCTAATCTATGTAGAAATTTAAAAAAAGAAAATCCAAATTTCAGCTAATGGAGTTTATGACAATTTTATAACTGAAAATAACTCTTGACAAAACTTATATGATTATAAAATCAAAATGATTCAAGTATAAGAAAATTTCACCCAACAAATTTATAGAAAACTCAAGACAAATAAAAAAAACACATTAATATGAACATAAGAACACCTAAAAGCACATCCATGAAAGTTTAAGTAACAACAATGAATTTGAACCGAACAAAAATAGAAAAACACATATTCAATCAATAAACATGTTCAAGACAATGAGGGAAAATACTAACAACACGAAAATTAGAACTCTTTTTTGAAGAAGAAGCTACTTATATGTGAAACCTAAGCTTTAATTATCCTATGATGCAATCTAACTTTGCATCCTCATGTGTAAATATTCATCTTCAATGTTTTTTATTTGTATTTCTTCAACGGAAGATTAATGATAGCATAAGCATGTACGATATGTAGAAAATTTCAAGAGGAGATGAAAATTAGGACTTGAATCTAAGTGAGGTTAGGCTAACATTTAGTTTCTAGAGTGAGGTTGGGCCAACACTACTAGAAGAAGTACAACAATTTGTCTAGCAAAAAGACAACTCTAGAGAGAACATCGACAAGTAGAAGTGTCTCAAAAATTGGACAACAATTCTTTACTCAAATCAAAGATGAAAATACATGTACAAGAGACTCCTATTTCTAGGAAAAAGTTTCTCAAATCCTCTCAAATGAGAGTGTGACAAGTGTGACCTCCTTATTGGCACAAATCTTCTACATTTGGAGAGTCACAAATGGCATGTCTTCATTGGAGGAAAATTATCTCCATTGAGGAGAGGACATGTGGACCTTCTTCATGCAATCATTGCCTATTTTCCTATTTATACCTTACTTTTCTTGGTCCAAAATACAAGGCACAATAATAATTCTTAACTACTCTATACAGTATTTACAAGGCTAAGAAGAAGATAAAGACTCTACAATCACTTCATTAAGGCCCCCATCATCTTCTATCTTCTTAGACAAAGGTTTAGAGGCTTGATGTTTTACATCATCTAGTCCCCTTAAGAAACCCGCTTAAAGAGTTTTCACTAACACAAGTATTCAAAACCTCTCGAGGCACACAAGTATTCAACACCTTTACAAGAAAATCAGTCTTAATCTCCCCCTAAGATCAATACCTCTCAATGATATGAGAAAACACTCGTTATAGAGATAACAATGAAATCTTGCAGGTTATACTTCATAGAGTGAAGGATTTACAATGGGTCAGAACATAATCCAAGTTTCTAGATGCTCTACAATAGGAGAGAGAAACTATATATGGACAACTTTTCCACACAACAATATATCACTTGACAATGGCATTTTTCTACACTTCTCGTATGTTAGGCTTCACTATGAACACTTCTCGTATATTTGTTATTGTTGAGTTCTTCATCTTCAAGGTCTTTAAGTAGCCTTATAAAATGTGACCACTAAAGCTTCATGTATTCTCTTTCTTCAAGTATCCGTTACATGGTCAAAATGGTAACTCTTTCTCTGATTGATTTTTTTTGTGTCACGAACATGTGAGGTAATTCAAATTTTTTTTAATTTCTTAAATAAGAAATTTTTATTTTTAATTGTTCTTCATTCAATCAACTGTAGTAATTTTTCACGTTATTCCTTCTTCAATATAATAGACGCTCGAATAGGAAACACTTTTACTGAAGTTTTTAGGTCCTAAACATATATTTGTAATTTCAAATAGTTCCTTTAAGTAAATGAAGTTAAACGTTGAGGTTTGTACATTTCTATACCGAATCCCCACTTTACAACAATGTTCATTGTCTTCCTCATACTAGACACTTAATAAGTGCTAAATTGTAGTAAAATCCATAGTTCAATAGGCATGTAATTTGTGTATAATATGTATAAATACTTTAAAAAAAAAAAAAAAAAACATGCCAAGAACCTTCCAACTCCAGCAGCACATGAAGACAAAGAGGAAAAGAAGAAATTTGCAGAATTCTTACAAAAAAATGTAAAAAAAACAAGCAAACAAGGATGGAGAAAAGGAGCCAATTTGTTTAGCACACGAACATAAGTTGAGCGGACTGAGGCTACAGGAATGAAAGAAATCCAAAGTATAAAAGCCTAAGTGAATCTATGAGTCGCTGAGTGAAAAGAGTCCTTCATGATGAAGAAGCCCAAATTTTCTCAGAAAAGGGCTTGGAGCTAAAAAGGTTTATTCAAGGTTAAAAAAGACCAAATTGGCTTGGGCTTGGCTTGGAATGGATTCAAAGCCAAAAGAATTTTTCATGCTTAATGAAGGTAAATTCACTAGGTCAGACTTGAAGTCAATCTCTACCAAGCCAAAATTCTCGAAATCCTCAAAAGCCCAAAAAGGGCTCGAAGCCCAAAGGTTACACATCAAATTCACTTTCTCCCTAAACAATCTCTACAAACACGACATGTATATAGAACTAATACACAAGAACTTCAAAGGCTCAACGCTCATCAGTTTGATTTACTTCAAACCTTTCGAAACCTTTCTATCTTTTATGTGAACAAACTAACTATATTATCTACAGGAGTTCTATGACGAATTCTTTCATACCTCGAGGGCCTGATATGACCCAACTTTATAAGAATATGACCATGAGCACAAAGGACTATTCAAGGTTAGGTCAATCACCATCCATCAGAAGATCCTTAGGAAAAGAAAAATCGGGCACGGACCAGAATATCAATCATTCTTCCTTCTAGTATTTTTAAGACAAGATTAAATTGTAATAAATTGGGCTCACACTGGCCCAAGTATAAAAACTCTAGCTTAGGTCTCTAGAAAACCTAGTTTCTAAAAGGTTTCCCTTCATGTGCCGCCCATGTGATTCACTCATTGATCTTGTTTCTAGAAAGGACATCTTAACCTAGTTTCTAGAAGGTTACTCCTCCATCTGTGAGACATAGTGAGGCTAGACCTAGATTCTATAAGCATCTAGTCATGAGTCGCCCCTCTCCTTCCTCTCTTACTCTCCAAGGCACTCATATCAATAAATAGAGTGTCTCCCCTTTTGTAATGGGTCATTGAATTTTGAGTAAAGAAACTCTATCAGAGTGATTTCCTAAGTGTTCTTCTCTTTTTTTTCTCTAAGTTTTCTCTTGGGCAGAGATTGCTTCAAGTGACAACTCATCCCTCACTCATCTTGGAGCTCCCTCCCCCAAATGGCGTGATTCAACTCCATTTCTCCACTTCATAAGCTTCTTTAAATTTTTCCCTCTTTTCCTTTCATTATTCCGCCATTATGCTTTCCTTCATTGTTGTTCATTTATCTTCTTTTCAATTCGGTCTTCTTTTTCCCTTTGTCTTGCTTTAATTTCGTGTTCATCATCATCATCATCATAGTAATTGTGTTTTCTTTTGCTCTTTTGAAGATAATCTTTCCACTAATTTAACCACTTGGTTAAGATCGTGTCCAGTGGCAATCTTCACTAAGTTTCACCATATCTTGCTAATCAAAAATCATAATCCAAGTAAAAACCTCTAAAAATGTGCAATTATAAAATCAACTCACTTTAGAGAATGACCAAGAACATGACACAAAACTCAAGGCTTGATCAAGCACATCCCATTATTTCTTAGAGGATCTTCAGGAAAAGAACACCTGATCTTTCTTTTAGTCTTTTTATAAGACATGATTAAATGTAATAAATTGGTCTCACAGTGGCCCAAGAAAAATAACCTACCTTAGGCTTCTAGAAACCCTAAGAAAAGGAGCACATGTGGTCAAACTTTCCATATTAAGCACATGCTTAAATGTGAAAAACATGACCCTCTTAGGTCCACTTTTAGTGGCAAGGAATTAGGATCCTAAACATGTTTAATTTTAATTTTGAATTTCCCTCCACACACTAAGCTCATGGCACCTCATGCTATAAATAGGTGGTCTTACCTCTTATAATTCACAACACATTTCGAGTAAAAAAAATCTACCTCGGTGAATTTCTAAGTATCTAGTTTTTTTTAGTCTTATCTTAGCAAAGATGCTCCAAGTTGTGACTCCCTTCATCACTTATCTTGGTTTCCTCCTCCTCCAAGTGGTGTGACTCCTTCATCTCTCCACCTCCATGGAAGTCTTTAACCATCTAAGTTCTTCCTTCTTAGTCTCTAAATTTCTCTTTTTTCTTTCCGCAAACTCCTAGTCTAGTAGTATCTTTTAATTTCTAAATTTTCCTCTTGCATTATCATTCCTTGTGTGATTCTTTTTCCCTTTTTTCTTTGAAGAGAACATTCACACTTACTTAACCACTTGGTTAAGTTCGTGTCCAGTGGCGATCTTCACTAAGTCATCACCCATAATTGTCAATTTAATTCCTAATCCAAGTGAAACCTATAAAAATATGTGTAATTATAAAATCAACTCACATCAAAGTGGTCTTCATAAATCAAGAGAAATAAAGAGGCATTCAGAAACTTACGTTAGAAAGGATAAAGTGATATCCTTATAGAGGATTAGATAGAGAGGTTTTGTTGGTTTAGGCTCAAAGAATTTGAACTTCAAAATCCAATTAGACTAAGAAGGTCAAAGTTGTTGAACCAAGTGTGTTCACGCTTTGAATAATCCAAACCTTTTAAAGGTTGATGAAAGGCTGGATGTGCTTGTTGTTGTTGAGCTGTCTTTAGATAGGATCTGGGGTAGATTAATTGTGTATATCCACTCTTGATTGAATCCAAAGCATAAGCATTCTCAAACCTTTTAATTGAAAAGTGTTTTTCAAACTAAGTGAAAAACAACTTGTTGTTTTGTCAAAATAACCGATTGTTTTATACTTAGGTGTTTTTAGAAAGGTTGAAAACTGTTTTTGATGGTTGACTTGTTGTCAAACCAAAACAACCGATTGATTCGTGGAAACAACCGATTGTTTGTTTTGGGACCATAACAGAAAACTGTTTTGTGCTTTGACTGAGCATTAAATGTTTTTCTAACTGTTTACGCTCCAGTTTTTAATGCTTTGACCAATCTTTAAATGCAATGAATAGTTTGTTAAGATTATGTAACAAACAACAACTTTGTTTTAATATACAGAAAAACATATTTGAGTTTTTTAACAGAATGAGCTTTTGAAAAGTTGAGAATTGCTTAGAGATTGCATTGATCAAAGAGTGTGAGATAGGATTTTCATCTTGTATTGATTTCAGATTTGTTCTGTAACAAGTGTAATCCTTTGTACTTTGAAAGAAACTCTGTGTGTATTGCTGAGAAGTGTTGTGTGTTCTTAAAGGGAACAGGATCAGCATTCTTAGTGGTGTTGTGCTGAAGCCAAAGGAAGTGTGTGTCTTGAGGGGATCAATGTCACTTCTTTGGTTGTGTTGTAAGTAATCTAGGGTTGATTGCTTAGTGGATTCCCCAGTGGTTTCTGGGAAGACTGGATATAGCTCTGGGTTGAGAGTGAACCAATATAAATCTCTGTGTGCATTCTCTTTATCCTTAATCTCTTTAAATTCAGTTTTTATATTTGTGAACTGGTATAAACAACCGATTGTTTATGCGAAACAACCGATTGTTTTTCTGCGAAACAACCGATTGTTTTTCTGCGAAACAACCGATTGTTTTTCTGGTGTTGTGCTTATTTGCTTTGTGTTTTGGCAAACTGAATTCTGATTCAAGCTTTTCTCGAAGTGATTTCATTCTAGACTTAAAAGTTTGCGAAAACCCTCTTTAAACCATTCACCCCCCCCCTCTAGTTTAAAGCCATACATTCTAACAAAAGCCTCTAAAGAAGTGAAGACCAATCTATGGAGGAGGAAAACCTATGGTCAAGCTGATAAAAAGATTCAAGAATCAATGTTTCTTATGTTTAGCTTGTCATCTTGAACTATTACTATAAGATCTTATCATGAGTTGCTAAATTTACCTTGTTGGGATTGGATGGTAATGTGATATTTTTGGAGTTATTGTTGTTTATAGATTCATGTTTCTTTTATATATTCAAATTCGTTGGGTTTGGTAGTGTGCTTAATGCTCAATGGTGAGGAACAACCATTGATTGTCTATAGGGCATGAATGAGACCAGAAGGTGATTTCATGTTTCTGAACCCTATTCAGCCACCGATGGGATTTAATGGTCGCAGAGCGCAGAGCTGAGACTATGGTGAACTGTTCCATATTAATGCAGAGGTATGTCATAACAGTGGTTTATTGCTCTAGATAACCTTGCACGAGGGATTTGCTTGGTCTGGCAAAAATAAGAACATGAATTTTGAATAAACATTTCATTTATAAATAACAAAGAAAAATCACAAAGTTATTCCAATTCCAACATATGTTATATATTGTATTTCCTTGCTTCAGTGATTTATCTAAGAATTCACTTCTCGATCTAAATATCTATTATTATTGTTGGTGTTATTACCTATAATTTTTATTTACAAATATTATATGAAATCCATTTCCCAATCACGTATCACTTCATTTTAAAAGATAATTATACTTTTATATAATTAAACAACCATCAATTGTACTACATTTGACTCGGTCCGTTTGCCGAGTAAAAGTGGGGAGATTTAACTAAGTTAAGAACTAATTTATACAAATCACCCACCAAGTTTTCTGGCACTATTGTCGGGGAATTAACTGTTATCGGGTATCTTTGTCTTTTATTTTGAAGAAGTATATATTGTAAATTTTTTGAATAGCTAACATTCTAACTATATATCAAAACATAGCCCAAGAAAATAAGCCCAAAACAAGGTCCATATACAAGTTTAAACAAAGCCCAAATAAATCCTACACTATTGTGTACAAATTTACAAGACTAAAGAAAATTGGAAGAAAAGTCAAAAATTGATTCTCCATAAACATAGAGTCTTATGAGCCTCTTCTTCTTCTTCCATTCTCCTAGTCATGGCCCTTGTCAGGGGCCCAATATGAGTCCTTCCAAATTGTCATCCATCATATCCTAACAAATGTGTGAATGTTTGTTTATGTGTATCATCTGACGTCAAAGAAACCTACATGTGGCAAAGAAGAAAAATTTGTTTATTGACAATCCTATGGATGCATTGGTGGAGGTTGCTATGGCCATTGGTCCAAACTCGTAGAGGTTCCATGAGATGCCTCTACTTCTAGCAAGGACAATATGTACCATTATACATACATATTTCTCATGCGTTCAAGATTGCACTAGACAATCAAGAGCTAAACGTATTTGTTGAGCATTTATGGATGATTTAAGCTTAATTTTTTAAACATTCATATTCATTACTTATAAAAATGCTACTCATAATTTATTATAATTTAGGTATGCACGAGTAAGGGGAAACATGACACATGAGTTTTTGGACCCCAACTCAATAACCCTAAGGGTACCAAAAAGAAGAAACACAAACGTACATCACCAATAGCATAGTCAAAGGATGAAAACATATGTACTTTGATCCATGTATACACAAGTAAATTGAATAAGTTAGATTAAATTATTTAACTATCTTGCAATAACTATTTTTCAACGCAGCTACTAGTTATGATGGAGTTCTATTTACCTCTTAGAAGAATTCTTCGATTGAAATGGCATGAAAATGGATTTGAATGACAGCGAAAGAAGTGAAGATTAAATACATGTCAATTCCATGAAATGGAAAGAGAATAAGTGTTAGGATAGAGGTTAGGCCTACCTTCTAGTTTTTTCCCTAAGCTTCTCAACTAAGAGAGTGAGAGCAAGAGATAAGAGAGACTAAGAGAGGAATGAAAACACCAATTTGGCAGCAATTCAATACTTATTCATAGCCTAATTATTACAAAGTAAGCACACTTATTTATAGCACTTAAGTATCATAAAATTGACTCTTAAGTTCCTAAATCCTCTTCACTCATAGAATGACATGTGACACTTGTCCTTTAGGCTTCTTAAAATCCTTTCCATTTGCATGATGACATGTGGAAATCCTTCCTTCAAGAAACACTCCAATGAGGAGAGTACAAATGGCGCCAATGACTTGAAGTGTCAAGGAAGGAGGCGTCTATGAGAAGAAAACAAATGGCAATGAAACATAGAGAATCAATAGTAGAAAAGTGGAAGAGATGCCATCTTGGAGCTTATGAGGAGGTGCCATGTGGAGTCTTGTATGGGAGACATGTGGACATCCAACTTGGCCTTAAGATGCAAATCTTAATGCCCAAAATCCTAGTCTACTTAGTCCAGAATACAAGGCCCAAAAATTCTACTCTACTTAGCCCAAAATACAAGGGCGAAAATACATTCTAAACTACTTTATACTATTTAATAAATAAAGGTCTTATTTTCTTTATGCTTCCAATTAGGCCCAAACAAGCCCAATTAGGCTCAAACTCCTACTAAACCATTGATCAAGTCTCTAGCTTTGTGACCTTTTTATTCTTGACTACAGTCTCTCAGATGGATTTGTCTCAAGTTATATCATTGTAAGATCAAATTGCTACATGGTTTTACTCCTTGCATAAGAAGTCTCCTACTTACTTAAGACAAATAGTAAGATAATAAGTCAATCTTATTTAAGATTTATCACATGGACCTTGCATAACATCTTGTATTCTAACATTAAATGTTCTTAATTTATTAGAGTGTACTCTAGATATAACATATAGAGTATTAGACCAAGTGCAAGATCACAGAAGCTCACGTGGATGCACCTCAAGGTATTTAAATTGCATATTTTTTCACTTTTGTATTTTCATAAATTGATAAATCATGTTTATTTTGAATTGTAGTATAACAAAGAAACTAGAGATTATGAGTGTAGATTAGGTAATATGATATAATCCACCAATACACGAATAAATTAAATAATTACTTGCTTATGGACTTATGTTACCTTATATAAATATGTTGTAGTTTTTTAATGAGAACTAATCGCTAGACTCAAAAGCATTGGATTATATCATAACTACATAAGCAAATTATTTTGGTAATATTTATAACATCTTAGGATAGATCGAAAAATGTTATAGTTTTTGTAGTATTATATCTTAATAGAGATTTTAACTTTGATTAAACCTTTTTGTTTACAATTTCAGTAATTTACGTACTTCAATGAAAATTCCTTTAGAGTTTAATTATGCAATTTAGAATTATACCTATAAATTTCTATTTGGAATTAAATTCATTATAGGTGTAAGGTTTCCGTCTAATACAAACATTTTTTTTCAAAAAAAAAACATCACATTTTATTATGATTATTGCCAAAATCGTAGTTGTTTC
Organism: Phaseolus vulgaris; assembly: GCF_051622355.1. Lineage (NCBI taxonomy): Eukaryota > Viridiplantae > Streptophyta > Magnoliopsida > Fabales > Fabaceae > Phaseolus > Phaseolus vulgaris. The sequence goes on along the minus strand of NC_143501.1, from coordinate 20,171,992 downwards.
CTCCATGAATAATGGTTCTTACTACAATTGTCATTTAATTCATGAAAAAAAACTTTTTAACTAATTAGAGTCATTGTTGGAATGTGTCACTTATAACTACTACTCTATTAACAACGACTATGAAACCATTGTCAAAAGGTCTATCTACATTAGTGATATCGAATGAGATGTGTAAGAAATAACTTTTTCATAGGAAGTTACAAGATGAGATATATACTATAACTTTTTCATAGGAAGTTACAAGATGAGATATATACTAGAGAGATTAGATTTCCAAGCAAACCAAATATTATAAAAAAATGTTAGTATCTGAGTATAAGTTTAATATTATTTTTCTAGAAGCAGTCAACCATTATATATCTTTTATTGATGAGGTGTATAGCATTTAGTAGGCTTTATGTGTGATTAATATATATATATATATATATATATATATATATATATATATATTTTGATTATTTCATGTTAGTTCTTCACCTTTGTATTCTGTTATAATTTCATCATGTTGTGATTTAAAATGACTAGGGATGGAGAGAGAATGTATAGTTGCAGTTAGATATATAAACACTCAATATAAACCTAACAAAAGCCTATATAAAACATATAATTTTAAAAAAATACAACTTTAAACATACACAATATACATATCTATACAAACATATATATATATATATATATTTATACAAATATTTTTAAAATGAGAATCAAAATAAAATCTCTAATCTCTTCTAGTACAATTCCAACACATGTACTTATATCTGTTTTTGTACATAATACAGTCATAGCATATCATGACACCAACAACGCATACAAGAGTAAATAGTTGAAATAAATCTCCAACATAAGAAAATATATATAAAAGGAGACCTTTTAGTTAACAATCCACAAAAATTCAATTTCAGTCAAGTACCAACATAAAGAAAAACCATGTAAATCACACATGGGTATATACATAAAAAGATTTAACATATAGAATATCACCTAATGTCTTATTGAATACTCGTATTAAGTATGTCACATTAAGGACTAGCATTTATTCCAATCCAAGACTTGAATTAACAAGTGAACCCAAGAGTAATGACTCATGATAAGTTCATTACAACCCAAGTTAGACATCTACACATGCATGGTGTGCAAGAACTCTCCCTCAGCTTCTCACCACCTGATATCTTAGTTTATGTGACTTAGACCATGAATGAAGCAAAGGGATATATGTTGCAACATATGTGTTTTTACTTAATACACAATGGTTATCATCCCATATTTGTGACCTCGAATTCATACAATTATTATCATTCTCAACAACCATTTTCATATAACATAATCCATTTAAATAAAATAAAAAACAAATTAATATTCATTTACATTTATAATAAACATTTACATCAAACAAATTAATAAACATTTACATATATATCATCCAAAGAAACCTAATTGTACATAAAATATATTTAAAACTCGGTTTGAGAAACTTTATACTTTAACATTTAAAATCTGGTCACTTTTTCAACATCTCACCAAGAATATCAAATATAAAGTTTTTAAGAAAATCTTATTTTAAGCAAAGTCTCAAATAACATTATATATTTTTATTCAAAATAACTACAATTTAAACCAATTTGTTTTACATAAAGTATTCTAATACAAAATTGTTAACAACAAAATTTTATCGAGACTATCCAAATCTCATTTTAATTAATATTCATTTCAAACTTTAACATTAAAATTATGCTTAAAGAACACACAATTGCATAAAACTCAAGACACTATTCTTATTAATTGAAACATATTATTCATATTTTATGGCAACATCAACCTTAATGAAATATGTAAAGGAAACTAAAAAGGAAAATAAACCATTTTATTGAGATAAATATTTGTATCTTGCTTATGTTTTTTAATAAAACCCTTAAAACTATTATTCAAGACTTGGTTGCAGCAAGAATTAATCTGTGCAGACTACAAGAGGTTCTGCTAGGAAAGTCTGCAGCATTTAGTGTTGAGGGTGTCTTGGTGAGAGGTAAAAGTAATTAAAAGCACTAAAAATAAAGATGGCAAGTTGATAAATGGATAAGGATTGTATCTATCATCATTAATTACCACTGAATACATTTCTGGTAAGCCTAAATTTTGACCTATCATACCAATGTTGTCTCCTTTATCTTTTACTCACACATTCACCTACTCTGCATATGACACTCCTCCCAATCTTTCAAGAGATGCGGAAAACGCACACACCACAAACTTCCCTCTCTCCCTGTGATCTTCATAATGGTCTCTTCTTCCACCTCTCTTCACGTGCAAATGTGAAACCACCACAACCAATTGGCCTCTCCCAAAATTCATCGTGTCTAATAATGATACTAATTGAAGTTCATATAGGATTTATTACAGTAGTGTGTGTTTATATATATATATATAAAGATAGTTAAGTATATTAAATTTCATTAATCTCTTAATATAGCTATTAATGATATAAACAAAGTAAAATAAAGTATTTTGGAAAAAATATGAATAAATTAAATGAAGCTAAAGTAGTTAAAATTTGTTAATATTTGGAAAAATACAATTTTTTTGGGTAGTAACACTTTGTGCTTAATAATAACATTCATATATTATTGACATTATTCTAGAATTTGCTACCAAAAATTAGATAAATAAAGTTTAAAAACAAAACTACTAATATGTTTTTTTGTGCATAGCACGACTCATAATCCAAGTTATTAAATTTTCTAACTAATAATAGTTTTACACGACTCATAATCCAATTTATTAAATTTTGTGCATTGCATAACACAACTAATAATAGTCATATATCCCAACATTAATTTTTTTTCTCAATAATTATTCAATCAAAAATGTTTTTTACTTTTATTTTTTTAATTTATTTAAACAATACTTATTTTTTGTAAATTAGATTTAGTTTAAAAGTGTTCATAAGTTTGCAGTTAATAATTTGTTCTTAAATAAAACTTGCTACCTGCAAAAGTAACAACAGTATTTGTATTATAAAACGCTCATGAAATGTCTACATGTATAATGATATCATATCTAAAGTTCAATATTGTTATTGTTTATCGAACATCCATGAGACTATGGTTAAAATTTAGGATATTTTGTCTTTATAGTTAGATGTCACATGAGGTTAAAGATAAAATATTCTTGGTTCCGATTATCAAACATCGAGAATGTTAGACAAACTTTACCACGAGGCTTACAACATGCTCTCTTATAAATTGCAGGTGGCAACATTGCTATTAAAGTTGACATTATGAAAACTTTTGATAAGTTAGAAGGAAGTTTTTTTCTAGCAAGTTCTTCAAAACTTTGGATTTCACAAAAATTTATGCAATTAAATTGTTATTATTTTCAGTTCTGCTAAGTACATAGTAGGATATAAGGAAGTTTATTAGTAACCATTGAATTATAATTTAAAAAATATCTTAAAGTATTTACTTTTAAATTATATATTTAAGTTTTTTCTCTTTTAAACAAGTAACTCTTTTTCTCATTATATAGGTATTAGGGTAAGAAAAAATAATTCAAGAATTATTAGTGCTTTGAGATAGCTTAAATAATTAATGGATTAAATATGTTTTTGTTCTTCTACCATAACACGAAATTGATTTTTTTTTCTTAGTCGAAACTTTAAACCACGTAGATACTTATAATGAGAAAACTATTGGAATGAGTCTTTACCAATAGATGATGTTTTTTTTTACGTGACAAATGAACTTGTAGCATAAACTATATTATAATATTATAATGTCCATGTCAGTGATGTGTTATTGTCCGCATTAGGACAAAATTTCGGCGACTAAAACCAATTTTAACTTTTTATATAAAAAATAAATATTTTTATATAAAAGAGGTTTAAAATATTTAGAAATTGATTTTAATCCCTGGAGTTTTGTGTTGACGTGGACAATGATTCATCGCTAACATGGATATTATAATATTTTAGTATAGTTCAAGCTGGAAGTCTATTTGTCATGTCAAAAAAAAGTTAACATTGTCTGCTAGTAAGGATCCATTCCAATAGTTTCCTTAGTACAAGTACTCACGTAATCTAAAGTTTCGACTAGGAGCAAAAATCAATCTCGTGTTATAGTACTTGAACCAAAAACATGTTTAACCCAATAATAATATATATTTTTAAAAAACTTATATATATTGATGAATTTGAGCAACGAAAATCATGATAGTTTGAGACATAATATATATTTTGAAAAAAAAATATTGATGATAATATATTTAAAAGGAATTTCTCAATAAAAGAAAATAAGGTAAATTGCAAAGAAATTAAGTCAAAATATTCTATAAAGCAGATATACAAGGATGAATCATATGATAATTACACATCTATCTTCAAACATGACCATGGAATGAAGTTGCTTATATGCTAATTATATTTCACATACATTAAAATTTTTTAATTTGAAACATCTAGCACGGTAGGAATATTACTTTCTAAATTACTATAAAAAGAATTGAATGCTTTATGTATTTTTCACCAACATTCTATGTTTTTAGTTTTCCATTCTTGAAAACAATTACCTAATGAACAACCAAAAGAGAAAAGGATTACAATATTTGTATTTTATTGTACAAGAGTCTCAAATCTTTCAAAAACATGTTCAATTTAGGCAAACTTTCAAAAGAGATTTAACACTTTTAAAACTTTATAAAACTTCTAAAACAAGCCAAGAACAAAAAAAAAAGCAAGACAAGACACTACAAAATCAACCAAGCATCAACATCATACTTATTTTTCTTAGAAAGTTTTTTTCTAATTCACAAGATATTGATATAATGGTTTGGTTGATGGAGTAATGTATGAAGTACAAAAACCTAAAATGAAGAATCAAAGGCTAAGTGCATAGAGATTCACATTTGAGAAAGCTTCTCAAGATAATAACAAAAGAAAGAGAAGAACTCTTGGAATCTCAAATATATATGAACTCACGGAGAGATTTTCATTCATTATTTAAAAGTGAGTTTACAGATGGAGGAGGCTCCCTAATATGGGTAAATTTGTCCAAGAAGAAGAGACAATAAAATTGAGTTAATTTTGTTAATCAAAAGTTAACTCTCTTAAACATGATTAGTGTATGATAATCCCTTGAAATTAGGGAGTGCATATGGGTAGTTCCTTGAATCTAGAGAAAAGTAATGATAAATTTTGGAAAGAAATGATGACTCTTGGAGAAGTCGTATATGAGGTTCCTATCCACTCTTCAATGGACACAAGAACACTTTTGAAAGCTTGAAGGTTGAAGGGGAAGAGTCAAGGTACCTCATGTGCACTTGAAAATGACATGTGGTAGTTTACACTGCAAGAAAATCATGAAATAGAAACTAATTTTAGAGACCAAAAATAATTAGTTGTTATAGTGACTAAATTAGAGACCATTTTAGAAATAAATAAAAAATTGGTTTCTAAATTAGTTTCTATTATTGTTAAATGGTTAAAGTGGTATTGAATTAGCTACCAAAGTTTTTTCTATCAAATTTAGAATCTAAATAATTGGTAGTTAAAACCTTGGTAGCAAATTAGATACCAAATTAGAAACTATTTATAAATAATAGAGACTAATTTAGAAACCAACAATTTTTTTAGTCTCTAAAATGGTTTCTAATTTAGTCACTATAGTAACTAATTATTTTTTGTCCCTAAAATTGGTTTCTATTTCATAATTTTCTTGTAGTGTTAGAAGCTCCAAATACACTTCTAACCTCAAGTGTTTCATTTAAGCTCTCTCAAATTCAAAGCATGAGTTTCTAACTTCTCTCAAGTTCATTTAAAGACTAAGAAACTACTTATGTACATGTCTTCTATATCTTTTTCCAAAGCATGGAGTTTTTCTCTTGTTAGTTTTCCTTGAAATTTTATCTTTATTTATTCTTCTTTGACAGGCTTATTTATTTACTCTTCTTAGCTCATCATCTCTTTCTTCAACAATATCTTTCTTATTTGTATTTAATTCATCCTCCTCGTCTTGGAGGGAATTTATCTACAAATTCAAAAAGTCTTGTATCACAAAGAGGAAGCATAGAAGTTATGACCAATATTTACTATACGTACCAAAGAAAACTATTTATTTCTTAACTATCCTCCAGGATCAATATCTAAACTACTTGGAATGTCATATGTATATGTGGCCTATGTATGCTAATTTCTCAAGTTTGAGCTCCTACAAAAGGACTTATCTTTTTATTTTTATTTGTTTTTAGAAAATTCATAAGGTGGTGAGGATGAAAGTTTATGACTATGCATGCTCATGAAAATTATAGAAGAATGTCTTATATCACATGTTTGCCTAGAATCTAAAGAATGTTCAAGTAAAAATGATTTATTCTCTTGAATAATATATAGGATTGTTGAAATTTTTTCATCCTTTGTGTCGAGCTAGGTAGCGCTAGTTTGTAACTCTAGCGGGGGCATTAAGGTGCTGGAACATGTACTATTAGACTTAGTGGTATTGTGTAGCACATCTTGCTACCACTTCTATTTCAATTGAAAAATGATAATTTGAGAAATTCAAAGGTATTTCAATTGAAAAATGATAGTTTGTGAACTGCATAGGATAATTTATAAAAATAAATATATAATGTAGTTGTATACATTGTATAAAAAGTTGAAATTTTTTCATCCTTCGTAGAAATTGGGCTATGCAAAGATCAAGAAGCCCATGAGGTATTTTAATTCCCTCTTTTGGAATTTTTATCTTCAACATTCCCCTTCTTTCTATGCTATCTAAGGAAAAAGGTATAATAATGGAAAACAAATCTAAATGTTTAGGAAGTGAAAGGTCAATAGACTATCTTAAGATAAAGTGGAACTTGCTTTCTTGAGGGTTGACCTATTTTTTCTTGGTTCTAACCTCTTTACTCTCTCTCCCCCTCCCCCTCCCCCTGTCTTTCTCTCTCCCTCTCTCCCCCTCCCTCCCTCCCCTATGCAATTTGGTTTTAATAAACATTCTTTCATAGATATAAATTTATAAAATGTTAGAGAGATTTTTATTTTTTTTATGTTAACCATCATTAAGACATCAACTTGAGAAATGAAGTGTGAAGATTAACATAAAATGAGATAAAAATAAATAAATAAATAAAGGATATTAGAAGGAGTTTTGCTCAAAATGCCAAGAGCAAACATAGTGAGGGATTTAGTAGGTGACAAAATTACCATGATGACCCCCACTCTCAAAGTCAAGGTGGTGAAGACCTGAGAGATAGAGCATTCCCTGAACTAGTCCAACCTTCCCGAAGGATGACTTGGAGCATGACAAAGGATCCAGGGCTAGGTCAGGACCATCTACTAGCTAGTGCCTAGGAGTAGAGACCATTTGATGGGAGTTGAGCACCAACTAGTTTCTTTGTTTTTAATTTTAGTAGATTAGGTTTCATGTAGCATAAATAGGGGTGTAGTTAGTAAATTGGGCTTGTGCCAAGCCCACCTTTCATGACATGTGCACCCATACCTACCTTCTATAAGGTTTCTCACAAATGACACCCATACCCCTCTCACTCTTGCTTCCAAAGTCATTCTCTCATATATAAAGGGTGCATTGTCTCATGTATTTACACATTGAATTTGGAATAGAAAGGAAACCATGCAAAAGTTTTTAGTGAGCTTTGTCTCTTAGAAATTAGGTCTTATCTTGGGTGTTTGTGCACTTCAAGTGGCGGCTCTTCACCACTTATCTTGGAGTCTCCTCCCCCTCCAAGTGGCGTGATTCCTTATTCCATTAGCATCTCTTAATCTCTTCACCTTTTTGTTTTTCTTTCCTTTTTCCTTATGCTATTCTTCCATACTTTTATTCATTTATGTTTGGTTCTCTTCATTATCTTTTGCTTCTTTTCATGTCTTTTATTTCCACACCTTCATCACCATAATCACCACATTTGTGTTTTCTCTTTGCCCTCTAGAAGTGCACCTTCACACTTACTTAACCACTTAGTTAAGTTTGTGTCCAGTGGGAATTTTATCTAGGTTTCTCACTATAATTACTAATCTCAAAACTCATAAACAAAAGAGTATCCCATAAAATGTGCAATCATAAAATCAACTCACATTAGAAGGGGTATTTAGTAGTCACCATAATGATGGCTACTATCAACAACCCTCTAGACAAAATAGGCCCATAACTCAAACCTTTCCCAAAGAGCCTAAGATTCACATTCCCCTTTTATATGGTAGAGAAAATCTTGATGAATATTTAGATTGGGAGATGAAGGTGGAGGAAGAAGAGCATGAGAGAAGAGTATCCCTAGCTACCTTGAGTTTTTAGGGACCAACTATGTAGTGGTTGACATCTTTAGTTAGAGACCTTATGATTTGCCACAATCCCCAAATAAGATATTAGAATGAATTAAGGATTTCCCTAAGGAAACGACATGTGCCCTCTTACTATGACAGGTAGTTGATAAATAAACTCCAAAGACTTTGACAGAGAGACATGAGTGTAAAGGAATATAAGTAGAAAATGGAGCTACATTTTATGAAGAAATGGATTAGAGAGGAGTCTATAATAACCATGGCTAGGTTCCAAATTGGCCTCAATTATGAGATCCAGGATAGGGTTGAACTTCTCCCTTATAATGATTTGAATGATTTGGTTCAACTATATGGTGTAGAGTAATAACTTAGAAGAATGTCTATCACTAGGAAAATGCCTATGAAGGAGGGTTACCCATCCAAATCTAAATATGAGGGGTCACAGGAAAAGAAAAGGGTGAGAGCAAAATAAAAAATAAAGAAAAATAAAATCAAATAGAAAAGTATAGAAAAGATACCTCCAAAGAGCCTAGAAGTAGAAGCATTCAATGTTTTTTATGTCATCTAAGATGTTACATAAATTTGAAGAGCACCTAAATTTTCATGGAGTGCATGAAAGGAAACAATCACGTTGAAGTTCATTAGATGAAAGGATGACATAAAATAAAAACTAAAGTTGTTCAACGAATATGAACAGTTTCTCACTGCTATCTTCTTCCAATGCCTACACAAATGTTATTCACATCTAGAGCAAGCCTCGAAAGCTTCTGAAAAGGATCCCAAAGCTTTAAGCAGGGATGTTGCCACATGGATCCTGAAAAACATTATGGAAAACATTGAGTGTTTATCCAACTATATAGTGGAGTGAGAATACCCTTATATTCATCGAAAGACATAATCCTTCCTTAGGTAGCAAACACTTAATCTGAACTAGGAGAGAAAGCCTAAACATTGTATTCTTTGTCATACACAATTCTCCTTAGTGATTAGACCCAATGATATATTGATCATTAAAACATCCAAACATAGGAGTGGTTGTTTTGCAAATAATACTCAAGGGAGTAGCCAAAGTGCCTAGGTCTCCAAAGAATACTCATTAAGCTAGGAGTGGCTTGGAAAAGAATACTCAAGTTAGTCGATTGGCTAGAAGCCCAAACAATACTCATTAAGCTAGGAATGACTTGGACAAGAATACTCAAGGGATTAGCCAAAAATGGTTACGAGCCAAAAAATAAAATACTTTAGTGACTTCGCAACATTAATCTGCCTAGTTGAACTTGACTTATTGGTCAAGAACTAGATTTAGTCTATTGGTAAATACAAATAATTATAAATTGTTGTTTGTATTTTCTTTCTTCCTTATTTCCTTTATATTGCATGTTATCTTTTTATATACCAACCCAAGAAGAAGATTTAGTGCACAAATACATATTAAAAATAGTTTATCAAAGTGATTTGAAAACTAAGTATTTAGTTTGCATCCATATTTTTTCGTCAAACAAAACAACTATGATATGATCATTTGTTAGAGTGAACAAGAAAACATGATAATCAAGTGATTCAATTGAGTTTCGAAATCTGCATTTAATGTGACCTCTTCAAATAAAATAGTTAAGGATATAATAAGTTTTTCAACATATTTACTTGACCATATTTGTTACAAGAAGTTGAGGATACAACTTGTGTATTTCATCATACAAAATTTCTTGAAAAATATTTATGAAAATATTCCTCTTAAGTCTACTTTTTTATCAAATAAGCTTAGGTCAAACTTGACTTAGTGGTGATCTATGCAAGAATTAAAATCTAATCATTGGTCAAAGTCAATGAGAAAATTTCATAGGCAAATGATTCAGTGAAGCTAGCTAGTTGCTTCTGACATGATACACCAAATGAAAAAGTTACAATCCATATAGACAAACTAAACAACTATTATGAAGTACATTGTTGTTAAGTATATTTGAGTATTCTTTGGGTTTGTAGTCAATCTTGGCTAACCCTTGAATATTTTTGACACAAGCTACTTCTGGATTAACTTAGTATTTTCAACTTCAACCACTCTTTTCTTAATGAGTATTCTTGACTCTAGTCATTCCTAGTTTAACAAGTATTCTTTCAACTCCCAACCATTCCTGACTAACATCGTTAAGGATTATTTTTTTCCTATGTCAGTCTTGCCTCGACCAAGTATTCTTTACCAATGCACCCATCGCTTAATCAAGTATTATTTGAGTATTTAGTCCCTTTGATTATTGGTTTCCAAATAGTCACTCATGGCTAAGTTTGAAGGTTAGGTGTTTAGATGAGGAATAAATCAATGGGTCTGACTAATAGGGGGGATTACGTTTTACGACGAGTATAAGGTTCAACCTTTACCTAGTTCAAATCACATGTTTTTTTTTCTAGGAAAGGGTTGCATCTTTCAACGTGTACAACATGTAAGCTTTCTCTCCTAGATTGTTGGATAAACATCGATAGTGTCTTCCATGACGCTCTTCTGGATCCATATATTTTGGGAGTGTTCCTTCTTTAAGCTCTAGCATCCTTTTCTGGAGATTTGATGATTACTCTATATCTAAACGGTGTTTTGGAAAGATGCAACCTTTCTTCTCTCTTTCACTTCTTGATGGAAAACTTTAAATAGGTGCTAGAAGAACATGATCATTGAGGACCATTTATATTCATTGAGAAACTTAAATTTTCTTGCATGTCATCCTCACGTCTGACAAGCTTCAACATGATTGTTACATTTAATGCCCTTCTTCTTTACGTAATATCTCTGATAGCTAACAATGCTTATCTCCCTAGGTAGCATAGTCTTTTGCACAAATTCATGGTAAAAGTGGACATCTACAGGAAAGATAGTTGGGAGTCAAAAAGTTCTTTGTGTAAGAAAGTTTATGAAGAAAGAAGTTTTAGCTCGTGTCCCAAGAGATCTCGATATTGATTAGTATTTTATCTTGAACAGATCTCTTTAGCATATCGGCATTTCCCACAATGTAGAATAAGTATATAGATATTTAATAAAGTACGAGGTTGGTCAGGAACTGTCATATCAGATGAATCAGTGTAAAATACTGAGTATCTTTTCTTTCCTTAATATTTTACATTGCATGTTCTTTTATTGTTTAATTAACTAAAAAAGAAAGAAAAATTAACACTAATCTTTCAAAATTTTCTCAAATATTTTATTTATACTTATATCGTCTAACAACACCTAAACAAATTATATTAGCCAAAAAAATGGAAATTTTAAAACATAATGCAACCCTCCCTTCTTTTGTTATTTCCTTTTTTTTCACACATAGTTACGTGCTCCAAAGTAGATTTGATCATTTCTCCTGCAAACTTAGTAATTTTTGGTACTTTATATCCTCGAGACAGTTCATCTCACAAAACTACTTCTAGAAATGGAGAAAAAAATAGGATTGATTCATATTTTCTAAATCAATCCCTTGTTGATTTAGAAATTGTTCAAAAATATTAATCCCTAAATTTATTCAATTTTGGATAATTACTACCCAAATTATTATTCAAACCTAATTGAGCCTTATTTTTCATTCAATGTAACAAAGCATAAACATTTTGTCATATAAGCATAAGATATGGATTTTTCTCTTTATGAGGTTGGTTATTTATTTCTTTATTATCTATAATATTGTTTTCTTTTCAAGGTAATGCTTAAGCTTCGCCCAACTTAGCTATTTGATTGACCAACATTTTAAAACTATTATATATTGTTTGCAATAAAGGATTGAGTACAATGGTCTTTCTTTAAAACAACTTATCAGTCATCTTGAAATTTTTTTACTTATCCATTTATTGTCTTAACATTTCAAAATTTCTACTCGATATACCACTATTTAAGTTATCATTATCGTGATTTCTAGAATAGGTGTAAGCCAAATTTTAAACTACCATTAAATATAATAATATTAATCCAGAATTATATTCTAACCCTACTATTGATATTTTACCAAGTGATCTTTCCTTAGGATATTTTTTATTCGACGTCCCGGTCCCTTTTATAGAAAAAATAAAGAATGATGAAATCGAGTATATTCGAGTCGTCATAACATAATTCACCAGTGTCACTATTGGTGGGTCTAAAATTAAACTAACAACAGTTAATACCAGAATAATGGAAGATGATATTACACTTGTCATAATGATTGTTCCACTATTTATATTTATTTCTTGTTGATCATTATCATTATTATTATTAACATTTTATAATAATAATAATAATAATAATAATTACTATTATTTCTATTTAAATTATTAACCATATTCAATATTTCACCACTACTAATCACATATCACAAGACTTATTAAGTAATACAATCATACAAACAATGTTAAACCACTTAACTGAAATAATACTAAATTATAAAAACAACAATTACATTCATTATATGTACCGCCCTGGTAGTCGGAAGTGATGATGTGGCATCCAGCTACAGTATAGGCGTGTTGACAAGGCGCCAGGTTGGCAGAAGAGAAGGAAGTCGGGGGACTCGTGAAGTCGCCAGTTATTAAGTTGGCGTGTTCCGATCTCCAGCATACCAGAACCGGCGATCACCCGGTTAAAGATGAAGTCGCCAGATGTAAACTCAGGCGACCTAGTGATTCGAGATCGCCAGAGCAAGCACATCGCCAGAGATAAAGGTGGTGCAGATATTGAAGGCGGCCGGCGAGACCACAGGGAAGGTGTACGAAGGCACCCTAACTCGCCAGTTCCAGTAGAGATCGCACTCCCAAGTTAGCTATGCACTGGGCAGTACCATGCATAAGTAACTTAGCAAAACGAGAGTAGAAGCAGCGCCCAAGTCAAGGAGGCTCCAGATGAAGGCACGTGTACGACTAGATGCGAGCCACGTGTCCAAGTCTGTAACTGTCAGAAGAGAGAAAGTAACCAGGTATATAAGAGTTCTCAACGAACTTTCTGAGGTACGCACATTCAGATTATACTCCTTACGCTTGCGAGTTCTAGAGCACACTGTGAGAGAGAATTTGCACGGTTCCTGTTCTCTTAGTATTTGGTGATTCGGTCACTGACTTGGGCGTTGGAGTGCGATCGGCCGCAGCAGCGCCGTTCTGTTCCTTTGCAGGTTCTTGAGGTGGATCTCGAAGAGGAACGGAGGTTTGAAGCGGTGCGCACGTCGATCCCTTGACGAGGCAGTTTCCAGCGTTCCGGTCAACAGGCAGGATCATCAGGCGTCCACCGTGGGACCGTGTAAAACTTGCTCCCATCCACAGCGTGAGTTCTTGAAGGTTTTCGAAGTTTTCTGCGTGGTTGCGTGCTGGTGCAACCATCGTTCGCTGTTTGCTTGAAGTTTGTTCGGTGAATTCGCGTTTTGTACCGTTCGTTTGGGTTTTCGATCGGAGAAGGGAGGTTTTCCTGCTGTTTACGCGTAATTTGTTCGGTGGAGTTGAGTTCTTTCGCTCGATTAGTTATCCGTGGGGAGAGCAGTGGTTTCTTTGGAGGTTGCGGTGTTCTTGAATTTTCTTGCGGAGTTTCGCACAGTTTTTTTTCGATTGATCGCTGAGTCGATCGTAGCTGAAGTAAGTGTTGCTCGCTGCATTCTGTGATTCGCTGAAGTTCATGAGAAAAATGAGAAGCAATCGTTCAAGCCCCGTGGCGCCTGTCGCTGCTGAAGGCGACGCCGCCATGACCATGGCGCAGATGGTAGATATTATGCGCTCGTTGCAGGCGACTGTGGAAGCCTCGCGCATAGAGCAGGCGCGAATGCATGAGGACCTGGCCGCCTCTCGGGCCAGGAATGATGAACTTACCAAGGTGACTGAGGAGCTGCGTCAAGCTCTTCAGGAGCAGCAAGGGCGTCCTATTGCTGAAGAGGTCGCGCCGTCGTCGCCACCTCGTGTTTTTCCTATGCCTTTCGCTCAGGCGATTACTGACACGCCTATTCCTACGAGCGTGGTCCCTGTCAAGGCTGTCTTTACCGGCGTGGAGGATCCAGAGGCTCATCTAACCATGTTCCATACGCAAATGATGCTGTCGGGAGGGTCAGACGCCGTGTATTGCAAGATGTTCGTGAGCACGCTCCAGGGAACGGCGTTGGAATGGTTTGTGAGCCTACCTAACGGTCACATAACCAATTTTCAGCAGTTCTCAAAGGTTTTCGTCGAGCAATACATCGTGAACAAGGCACCGCCCAGGGTGTCTTATGAATTGTTTGATATAAGGCAGTACCAGGGAGAGTCCCTCAGAGACTACCTGAATCGCTTTGGAGCGCAGATGGTCAGATCGCCGGCTAAAGATGAAGAAATGTTGGTCTATGCATTCAAGAAGGGCGTGCTGCCAGGACCATTCTGTGAGGCCTTGATCAGGGTTCACCCTGCAACGTTTGCTGAGGTCAGGCGACTTGCGGTGGCTCACATCGCCGACGAGAGTGAGGTCGCTGAGAAGAGAGGGAGCGTGGCTCCCGCTAGGCCACGCGCCCAGACCAGGATCCAGCCGCAAAGGGTGCTGGAAACAGCGGCGGCGGCCAGGAAGGACCAGAGGACTCGCCATCCTTATGATAGGAGGAACAAGGGGAGGGGCCAGGGACGCCAGCAACCAGCACGCCGGGAATACAACCGCCCGCCTAAGCACAAGTTCGTTATGGGATTGGCGGACCTGATCACCATTCCCAATAAATCTGCCAGGTTGAAAGCGCCTGAGAAGGTGGGCGACAAGGTGCTGGGACCAAAGCCAGACGCCTGGTGCGAGTTTCACCAGGGCTTTGGCCACACTTTGGACTCATGTTTGTCCTTAGGGTATCAGCTCGATGATCTGGTTAAGAGTGGGTTCCTAAATGACTATCTGCTAGACAGGAGGACGGGGGGAGCGTCGAGTTCCCAGCCAGCGGGTGGAGAAGCCCAGCAACACGAGATGCCTATCCACGGGGAAATCCACACCATTGCATGAGGCTTCTCAGGTGGTGGATGCACCGCATCGCAAAGGAAGAAGTACGCGCGGTCGGTGATGACAGTGGATATGTTTGAAGATCACTCGTCGGAGATGGACATTACGTTCACCAAGCAGGATCTCCGGGACGTTGTGCCCCATGACAACGATCCCATAGTCATTTCGTTGATTACGGCGGGAAGGAAGGTTCACAGAGTTCTGGTGGACCAGGGAAGCTCAGCAGACGTGATGTTCTGGCCGACTTTCACGCAGCTGGAGCTGCCCCTTGACCAGCTAAGGCCCTATGGAGGGTGCCTATATGGGTTCGCTGGTGACCAAATGGAGGTCAGGGGGTACATCGAGTTGAGAACCACGTTTACAGATGAGGCTGGTTCGAGGACGGAGAAAATCAAGTACCTCATTGTAAACGCTCCTTCGGCATACAACATCCTGTTGGGAAGGCCCACGCTTAACAGGATAGGCGCTATACCGTCGACTCGGCACATGAAGGTGAAGTTGTCGTCTATGGAGGGGGTGGTGATCACGATCAAGTCTGATCAGAAAGAAGCAAAAAAGTGCTATGAGAATAGCCTGAAAAACAAGAGATCAGTGAGTTATGTAACAACCACCCCACCTCCCGGTATGAAGCCCAGATCGACGGTAGCAGAAGAAACCGCCGGAAGGGACGTGGAGATGGTGGACGCTGAGCTGGGGGAGGGAAACGCTGGTCTAGAGGAGGAAGAGGCGCGGAATCGCCCTGAGGAAGCGAGAGAGCAGGGAATCGCCAGGGCGGTGATCGCCAGAGAATCCAGGCCAAAACCTGTCGAGCAGTGGCTCGAGAAAGAGATTGGGGGAAAAATCTTCAAGCTGGGAAGATCTCTGGAGGTCGAGCTCCAGGACCAGATCGCCAAGGTGATCGAGCGGCATCTGGACGCGTTTGCATGGTCCGCTTCGGACATGCCCGGGATTGATCCCGACTTCTTGTGCCATCATCTGGCGATGGACAACTTGGTGAGACCAGTGCGACAAAGAAGAAGAAAGTTCAACGAGGAGAGGAGGCAGGCGATTAGAGATGAAACACAGAAGCTCCTCGTTGCGGGCCACATCAGGGAGGTTCAGTACCCTGAATGGCTGGCAAATGTCGTGCTGGTGAAGAAGAGTAATGGGAAATGGCGCATGTGCGTCGATTTCACTGACCTGAACAAAGCTTGCCCAAAGGATTCGTATCCTTTACCAAGCATAAACGCCCTGGTGGATAGTGCTGCAGGGTGTAAGCTGTTGAGCTTCCTGGATGCCTTCTCGGGGTATAATCAGATTAAGATGCATCCCATGGATGAAGAGAAGACAGCCTTCATGACGGAGAGGTCGTGCTACTGCTACAAGGTGATGCCGTTTGGGCTGAAGAACGCGGGGGCCACGTACCAGAGGTTGATGGATCGAGTACTTGCACCAATGCTGGGAAGGAACGTGCAAGCGTATGTCGATGACATGGTCGTGACCTCACCGGAAAAAAGCAAGCACGTTGCAGACTTGGAAGAATTGTTCACGACGATCGCCAAGTTCAGGTTAAAGCTTAATCCAGAGAAATGCATTTTCGGCGTGGAGGCTGGAAAGTTTTTGGGTTTTCTCTTGACTGAAAGAGGCATAGAGGCCAACCCCGACAAGTGTGCCGCCATCTTGGCGATGAGGAGCCCAGCTACGGTGAAAGAGGTCCAGCAACTAACAGGTCGGATGGCAGCCCTGTCTCGCTTCGTGTCAGCTAGCGGAGAGAAGGGACATCCCTATTTTCAGTGCTTGAGGCGCAATAACAAGTTTGCCTGGACGAAGGAGTGCGAGGAAGCCTTCGTCAAGCTGAAGGAGTATCTGGCGAGCCCGCCGGTTTTGTGCAAACCGCTGGTGGGAACCCCTCTCAGGTTGTATTTTGCCGTAACTGAGAGGGCGGTGAGTGCGGTGCTCGCCCAGGATCAAGATCAGGCTCAGAAGCCTATTTATTTTGTTAGTAAGGTGTTGCAGGGCCCCGAAACGAGATACCAGGCCCTGGAGAAGGCTGCGCTGGCTGTGGTGTTTTCGGCGAGGAGGTTGGGCCACTATTTCCATAGCTTCACCATACTGGTGATGACTGACCTGCCCATCCAGAAAGTTTTGAAGAAGCCCGACGTTGCTGGAAGGATGGTGAAATGGGCAGTGGAGCTGTCAGAATTTGACATCAAGTATGAGCCCCGAGGCCCGATCAAGGGGCAAATCTTTGCAGATTTCGTGGTCGAGCTCTCGTCTGAGGCGACACGAGTTGAAGGGGACGGTTTCCGTTGGGTACTCTCGGTAGATGGATCGTCGAACCAGCAGGGTAGCGGTGCTGGGGTCATTTTAGAAGGGCCCAATGGTGTGCTGATCGAGCAATCTTTGAGATTTGCCTTCAAAGCCAGTAACAATCAAGCAGAGTATGAGGCGCTGATCGCCGGAATTTTGCTGGCCAAGGAGATGGGAGCTAGGGTGCTGATGGCTAAGAGTGACTCGCTGCTAGTCACAGGGCAAGTAACAGGCGAGTTCCAGGCTAAAGATCCGCAAATGGCGGCCTATCTGGAATATGTGCAGGAGTTGAAGAGTTCCTTTGCCTCCTTCGAAGTAGTGCATGTGCCCAGAGAGCAGAATGCCCGAGCTGACTTGCTAGCTAAGCTCGCCAGTTCAGGCAAGGGGGGTAGGCAGAGGACGGTGATCCAAGAAACTCTGAAGACGCCGAGAGCCTTTGTGGCAGATCACCTGGTCCTTCAGATAAGCAAATCGACGGAGAAAGCAGCAAGAAGCCATAAGTCCCTGACGCAAGAAACTCTGAGATCGCTGAGAATCAGAGCATGTCGGGGAGAGAAGGTGAACGTGATGCAGGTCTGCGCTACCCATGAGCCAGACACGTGGATAACCCAGTACAAGTGGTGCCTGGCAGATGGCCTTCTCCCACTGGATACGACTGAGGCTAGGAAGGTAAAGAAGAATTCTAGCAAGTACACCCTGATTGATGGCGATCTGTACAGGTTTGGGTTCACTCACCCGCTCCTGGAATGTATACATGGCGAGAAGTGCACGAGAATCATGGCGGAGCTCCATGAAGGTATATGCGGAAGCCACGTCGGGGGTCGAGCTCTGGCCGCAAGGACTCTCCGTGCAGGCTACTACTGGCCAACGATGAGAGAAGACTGCAAGAAGTATGCGCAGTGTTGCAAACAGTGCCAACAGCACGCCGATTGGCACAAGGCGCCTCCCGAGGAGTTGAAGTCGATCTACAGCCCTTGGCCGTTTCATACTTGGGGAATCGACATCCTGGGACCATTCCCGCTGGCGATCAGGCAGATGAAGTACTTGGTGGTGGCAATTGAATATTTCACCAAGTGGATCGAAGCAGAACCAGTGGCCCAGATCACCGCACACAAGATCGAAGGTTTCGTGTGGAAGAACATCGTGTGCCGGTTTGGAGTGCCTAAGCGCTTGGTGTCGGACAATGGGACTCAGTTTGCAAGTCACCTATTGAAGAAGCTTTGCGAAGGGGTGGGAATTCAACAAGTGTTTGCATCCGTCGAGCACCCTCAGACAAATGGCCAGGTGGAGTCAGCTAATCGGGTGTTGTTGAGAGGTTTAAAGAGAAGGCTAGAAAAAGCCAAGGGAAGCTGGGCTGAGGAGGTGCCCCGTATAGTCTGGGCATACCACACCACCGAGCAGTCAGGAACCCATGAGACCCCGTTCAGTTTGGTCTATGGGTGTGATGCGATGATTCCAGTCGAGATCCAGGAGAGCTCGCCGAGATTCCAGAACTTTGTAGAGGAAGACTCGAATGAAGAGAGAAGGCTGAACCTGGATCTATTGGACGAGGTCAGGGAAGAGGCGAGATTGAAGGCTGAGGCGGTGAAGAGAAGGATTGAACGAAGGTACAACTCGAAGGTGATGCCAAGGCAATTTAGAGAAGGCGACCTGGTGATGAGAAAAGCCCACCAGTACGAGATGGAGAATAAGCTGTCGCCTAAGTGGACGGGACCGTTCAGAATAACCGAGGCGCTCGGAAACGGCGCCTACCGCTTAGAGACGCTGGAAGGAGGGGCGATTCCTCGCACCTGGAACGCCACGCACCTGAAGTTGTACTATAGTTAAGAGCTTTGTAAGTAAAGACAAACACAAAAGTTATATTACAATGTCTCTGATAAAACAGTTTGAAGGGGGCACTCTTTTTTCCCTAAGGAGGGTTTTTAATGAGGCCACCCAATAAAAGAAGAGTTTTCGAAGTATAAGGCGTTTTCAGATTGCATGCTTGCTGTCTTCAAAAAAGTTTTGAAGAAAGACCTTGTCACTTGTACGTGACTCAAGGCGAGTTAAAGATATATTGCATGCTTTCTATAAAGTTTTTAAGTCCTCATCGTTTTTCGGCGATTGGAGGCATCAGTTAAAGTTTTTTAAGTCCTCATCGTTTTTCGGCGATTGGAGGCATCAGTTAAAGTTTTTAAGTCCTCATCGTCTTTCGGCGATCGGAGGCACCAGTTGAAAGACCTCAACGCCCTCGCGCGTCCTGAGACAAGTTAAAGACCTCCTCGTCGCTGAGCGAGAGCAGGCAAGGAAGAGCGAAAAGTCCTCAGTGTTTCTGGGGGCGAGAAGATGTAACCCCTGGGGCAATGTAGAGGCACCAGTGAAAAGTCCTCAGTGTTTCTGGGGGCGAGAAGATGTAACCCCTGGGGCAATGTGGAGGCGCCAGTGAAAAGTCCTCAGTGTTTCTGGGGGTGAGAAGATGTAACCCCTGGGGCAATGTGGAGGCGCCAGTAAAAGTCCTCAGTGTTTCTGGGGGCGAGAAGATGTAACCCCTGGGGCAATGTAGAGGCACGAGTTAAAGACCTTCTCGCCTATGAGCGAGTTCAGGCGAGTTAAAGACCTTCTCGCCTATGAACGAGTTCAGGCAAGATAAAATCCTTCTCGTCTCGAACGAGTTCAGGTATGGTGTAGAGGGTGGAAGAAGTTCTGAGGGTGGCTAAGGTAGGTTCGAAGAGAACGCCTAGCCACCCGGTCTCTTGCTCTGAAGCACAAGGAGGTAGGTAAGGATCCGAAAGGCGCCTCTACCCCCCGATGAAAGAGCAATGGCCAAGGTGTGAAGGCAGGAAGAAACTGGTGTCGCCAAGAGTATCTGGCGACCAGGAAACGTTCAAGCAATGGCGAGAAGTCAAAGACCCGTTTGATGAAGCAGATCGGGTGTAACGACGTCATAAAGCCAGGGGTTGAGTTAAAGACCATTGCTTGGAGTATCATTTTACACTAAGGTTCATTGCCTTAAGTTGCGAGTTGATAAATGTGATTATTATTCGAAGTTGAGATGGTTCGAAACGGCTAAGTACAAGATCGTGCCAACGAGATTACTAAGTTATTTCGTTGATGTAAATCACGCAAGGAAAGTTAAAGGTAGACGAAGAGGTTACAAGAAGAAATGCGAAAGTGACTTCATTAAGTAAATTATCAGTTCAAAAATACATGTCCAAGAAAATACGAGTTCATTGCAGAATTATATACAAGGGAAAGGCGCGAAGGTAGCAGATGGAGAGAATCGATTAGTCTTCAGCGGGGACCACTTTTCCATCCACTACCTCGTTATCAAGAGACACCATGCTGAGGTCCAGGTCGGGGAACAAGCAGGCAAATTGTTCCCGCGCAGCTTCGAATCCAGCAGCCAGAATTTGAGCAAAATTCAGCTTGAGTTCTTCAATCTGTTTCTAAAGTTCCTCAATCCGTTTCTTGAGATCTTCAGTTTGCTCTTTCAGCTCCTTATTCTGCTGCTCCAGCTCTTCAACTTGTTTCTTGAGTCGTTCATTGGTTTCTTGAGCCTGGAGAAGGTCTTCAGCAACCTTCTTAGATTCTGCTTGCGCTTGTCCCAATTCGGCGACAAGCTCCCCTTTTTTCTTGTCGGCTTCAGCAAGCTCAGCTATGGCGTCATCCCTCGCCTTTTCCACCTTTCCAAGGAGGGTCTCTCGGTCGGCTGACCTTTGCTCCAATTTCTTCACCCTGGCGGCGTCAGTTTTTATGAGAGCCTCCAGGTCAGCCACCTTGACGCGATAAGGCACAATCTTGCTCTCTAGTTCAATCTTTTCTTGAGCCAGTTGCTGCACCTTATGGCAGAGATCAGTGGCCTCCTTGCGCGCCAATCTGAGCTCAGTGCTCATTGCGTCTTCTACTCGGGAGTGTTCAATCTCCACGAGCGTCAAGTTGAAGGACAACTTCTCCACCTCAACCTTCATGGTGTTGTTCTCTGTTTTGAGGTTGAAGAGGTCGTCCTGGAGCTTCCTGGTGGAGCTCTGCACCGCCCTAGTTATGATGGCAGGAATGTCTTTTGCTATTGTCTTCAACTTAGCAGATAGAGGCTCCCACATCCTCGTGACCTCGAGAGGGAGGTTTGCCGCTTGGAGAGGTGCTGGTGGGGCCTGTTGTTGGTTTCCATCGCCACCCTCTTTAGTTGGTTCTTCAGTGGGTGCTTCTGCTCGGGGTGGCGACGTCGGGGACTCGGTGATCAGAATCGGAGAGGTGTGGGCAACCTCATCCTCGACTGGAGCGGCGTCCGCAGCTGAGGCGTTAGAGGGAGGACCCCCTCCAGCTGATACATGTGGCGTAGAGGCGCTTGGGGGGTCCTCCAAGAAATTGTCCTCGGCGGCCTCGACCGCAGGTGGCGCAGTTGCCAATGGAATGGCTTGGACTGGGGAAGCGGGAGCTGGTGGAGATGGCATTGTTGGAGGCGGAGCAGGCGTAGATGGCGGTGTTGAGGTTGGAAGAGGGGGCGGGGCAGGTGGTGAAGAAGGTGCCACCCTCTTCCTCTTTGTAACGAGGCCATCTTCGGTGACCTCGTCATCTTCTTCCTCATCCTCGCGGACTATCTGGGGAGCTTTCCTCTTAGGCCTCTTGAGGACAAGTTTCTTTCGTTGGGCGGCGGGTTGGACGTCGGAGGGAGCTGGGCCCTTAGGTGGCGATCGGCCCTGAGTGGCGGCGATCTCCACCATGGAATTTGGCACTGTTTGAGAGCCCGTCGCCAACCCGTGGGTTCGGGCGAGCGCCCTCAATTCAGCGAGCATACCCTTGCCCAGCATGTTATCTGCATAGAACGAAAATGCATGGGTTAACTCAGAGAGAAAATAAGTGCATAAGGTAGTATGCAGCAAAGCAGATGATCGGTGCAAAAAAACAAAACCAAAGTCTTGCGCATAACGCACAAGACGCCCAGAAACAGTTAAACAGAAGCAGTATTAAAACAACAGTTTAAATGTTCTAACCTATTCGAATTTCGAGTTGATCCTCGTAGAATTCGAAGCAGATCAGGGTGGTGGTAAGGAAGGTGATGTTGGCGTCCGCCACCTTTTTCCAGAAAAGGCAGAGATCTCTGTCCAACGCTCCCATGCTATCAGGACTTCTGGGTCTCCTGAAGCAGCTCTTGGACTCTTTTTTCCCCTTGTCCACCAGTACAAGGGGAAGCCGTCGAGTAGGGAGTCGTCTTTGTCATTAGGGCGCACTTGGATGAACTTCCCTTTCCAGTCCTTATAGGATTGTTGGAAGATGGAGAAGATTGACCTCCCAGCAATCACATTCAAGCTAACCCACAGGCGGTCTCCTGGGTGCTTGGCTTCAAAGAGAAACAAAAACACGTCTACGGATGCAGGCAACCCCAGATGGTCGCACATCACTTCGAACGCTCGCACAAACGCCCAGCTGTTGGGATGGAGCTGGGCGGCGGCGATGTTGAGCTCGGTAAGGAGCTCCCTTTCGAAGCAGGTGAAAGGGAACTTGAGCTTCACCTTCTTGAATAAGGTTGTGTAGACGAAGCAGAAGGGCCCGTCAGCGCTCACCTTATCATCGGCACAAACGGGCAAATCGGGGGGGCAAGGTAGCACTATCATCTTTTCATCGTGCTCCTTATGAAATGATTGGTGAGGCTCATCCCCCTTAGTCAATCGCATGACTGCTCCAGCAGTGTTCACGGAAGACGTTTCCCTCAACAGGGTCGAGTTGGCCCAGGGGTAGAGTTTTTCGAAGTCTGGCAGGGGAACGGGGGCTCCTCCGGCGATAGGTGGAGTCACCTGGGCCAGGTTGGGGCGGGAAGGTGCAGGCCTCTCAGCCTGGGAAGATGAAGCACCGTGTGCTCGCGGTGGGATGAGTGCTTGAGAAGAGGGGTGTCGCGATGAAGGAGGAGGATTCGGGGTGATCTTTGAGCGGGTCATTCTCGAAGCTGCAAAGGAAGAAGAAAAGGAAAAATGATCAGGGTTCGCAGAGGCTGACTCGATCGTGGGAGAAGGGTAAAAAGCGAACGAACGAAGGTTCGTTGCGACGATTGACGAAGCCCTAAGTTACGCAGAAAGAGAAATGGAAAAAGCAACCCACAGCGTATGCACCAGGCAGTTACAGGATGATGCGAAACGGTTAAAATGCAAGAAAAACCAGTGGAAGAAGGAAAGTAGGTACCTTTTGATGATCAGGAATACGACGAAGGATGATGGTGATTCAGAATGTTGGAGGGCGCTGAGAGTTTTTTGCAGGAGGAAGTTAGAGCGTTTGTGAATATGAAGAAAAGTGATGGAACAGTGTGAAGTGAAAATGGGTTTAAGAGTTTTTTCGAAATGGGTTTGGGAAGCGCAAACGGTAACTGAAGGTAGCCGTTGATGAAGTCACGTGTCGAACGATGGGTGAGGGGTTTGGTGGAGCGTCAGAGAAGCAGAAGGTACAACCGCTTGGAATTCTGCGTCAGTGCCACGTAGATCGGTGTTGACGTGACTCTACTAGTCTTTTCGCTGGACAAGTCTTCGCTTAAGACTGGGGGGCTTGTGTACCGCCCTGGTAGTCGGAAGTGATGACGTGGCATCCAGCTACAGTGTAGGCGTGTTGACAAGGCGCCAGGTTGGCAGAAGAGAAGGAAGTCGGGGGGCTCGTGAAGTCGCCAGTTATTAAGTTGGCGTGTTCCGATCTCCAGCATACCAGAACCGGCGATCACCCGGTTAAAGATGAAGTCGCCAGATGTAAACTCAGGCGACCTAGTGATTAGAGATCGCCAGAGCAAGCACATCGCCAGAGATAAAGGTGGTGCAGATATTGAAGGCGGCCGGCGAGACCACAGGGAAGGTGTACGAAGGCACCCTAACTCGCCAGTTCCAGTAGAGATCGCACTCCCAAGTTAGCTATGCACTGGGCAGTACCATGCATAAGTAACTTAGCAAAACGAGAGTAGAAGCAGCGCCCAAGTCAAGGAGGCTCCAGATGAAGGCACGTGTACGACTAGATGCGAGCCACGTGTCCAAGTCTGTAACTGCCAGGAGAGAGAAAGTAACCAGGTATATAAGAGTTCTCAACGAACTTTCTGAGGTACGCACGTTCAGATTATACTCTTTACGCTTGCAAGTTCTAGAGCACACTGTGAGAGAGAATTTGCACGGTTCCTGTTCTCTTAGTATTTGGTGATTCGGTCACTGACTTGGGCGTTGGAGTGCGATCGGCCACAGCGGCACCGTTCTGTTCCTTTGCAGGTTCTTGAGGTGGATCTCGAAGAGGAACGGAGGTTTGAAGCGGTGCGCACGTCGATCCCTTGACGAGGCAGTTTCCAGCGTTCCGATCAACAGGCAGATCAATATTCAAACAAAATAACATGAATTTTTGTTCCTCCAGGTGTGACAACTTTATTGATGTAAAAAGTGGACTTTAAATAAAAGGCTAGCAGTTTTAATTTTCTTTCGATTTATGACTATATTTTTATTGTTTTTAAACAACAACTTCTGAAATTGTGAAAATTTATGGATTTGAGGAATCAACTACTACCTTATTAACGTGAATGATTCGGTCTTCAATTAAAAATATAGATAACGAGTACATTTTTGTTGCATATTAAAGTTCATTATATACGTTTTTAACCTAAACTTATGTAATGTATACAAAAAGAGAATATTTCTAAAAAAATATAAAAAATAAATGTAACAATTAAAGGGAAAGAGAAAACCTTGAAGTAAAAGAAAGAAAGGGATACAGGATTGAAGAAATACATTGTAACTTGCTTCCATTCCATTGATTTCATTTCATTAGAGTTTTTTTACAAGATTATTTTTTATCTACAAAGTATCTATCATGTCCTATATGCTTACAAGACAGTTTAAAATTTAAATAATATAAACTCCAAAATAGACTTCAACTTTACGTTCATGGTTGTTTAACCATTTTGGATGTATACCACAATTCTTCTACTAAAAGAATTTCTTCGTAATCGTTCCAGGACTTACTCTTCCTATAATTGTGATAATTTTTTCCAATTTAAAATATTTTAATAATAATTTCTTTTGAAAAATATATATTGAAGATTTTATATCGAGTGACTATGAGAGTTTAACATGAAAACAATGTGTTGAAATTTTTACATTAAATAAAAATAAAATATCTTATAATGTATAAATTGGTGCAAATCTTATAAATTTTAAAGTTCAGAAAATATATATTTTCTTCAGTAATATATCTTATCCTATTCTTTTCTCAAGATACATGTTTATTTACTTAAATTTTGGTTAATTTTTCATATATTTTTGTATTTTATAATTACTCAAAATTTGAGTTAAATTATTTTCCATGTAAGAATTAAATCTAAAATTAGGATTTGAGTTATTAATAAGGTATAAGTGACAATAAAATTAAATGAGTATGACGTGCTTAACAGATTATGAACATTTTTCAAAGGAATATGTATACTAAATTAGATAAAGTTATCTTCATTTGCATTTCTAGATAGTATTCGTTTAACTGAAAAGGAAGGTATAAATTCATATTATGATTACTTTAGTAAAGTGGCTGTATCATAATTGTTAGAGAATAAGTTTTGTCCTTCCTAAATTAGATATAATAAAATTCACTATAAAAATACTTGTAAACTAAGAAAATTTGGAGGATAATATATGCATAATATTTAGATGCAAACTTTAATGAAATATTAAAGTTTTATACTTTTATTAAATTATATATTATTAAACTAATCTTATTTGGATTGAAAGGGAAATAAAATTTGATCCGAATTGTGAGAAAATGGAATTCAAACTTAATTTATATGTTGTTAGAGTCTAATATTTTGATAGTTTTACAAATTTCTAATTTAATTAGGCTCATATAATGAAAGTGTGGTTAAAAATATAATAATCAACTTCAAAAGAGGTTGAAATCACTCTCAAGACATGTCCCTACCTGTCAAACTTAATCGATATGGCAGGATACTTGTCAGAATTCAAATTCTTGAAACTTTTCAAAGAAAACTTAATTAAAAAATTTTCAAAACTGAAATTTTATTCTCTTAAAAGGAAATTTGATTAGGGCAATATTTAGAAGTTATCACTTCTGAAAATGACAAGCCTCATAACAAAAAGCACACAACCCACCTATGGATGAAAATAGACATGGTGGTTTATCAAAGGTCTATAACCTAGTATACATGTTTATAACTTAGTCTACAAAAAAAAAAAAAATAGGACATGTCCTAAATCATTTATTAAAAAAAGTCAAACTTAAGTTATTTAAATAGTCTATTTAATTTACTTGGGCGAAAAATAGTTTATTTAATTCAAAATGACTTACCTTTATCTAAATAGGTTGGTCTATTTATATACACAATAATTTACAATACATATATTATATAAAATAATATAGGATATATATATGTAATTGTTAATAGGCCTTTCTAATATAATAGGTTATCTATTTATATAGATAATTATATTATATACATATATTATTATTATTGTAATATTAAAAAATTGATTATTATTTCTAATCTTATAGGTTAGTCTATTTATATACACAATTATATATAATACAAGTAATGTACAAAATAATATAAAAAATATGTAACTACAATACGGCCAGAAAAATAAGTCCATTAATTTTTTATATTTTTTACATAAATTTATATTTCCAAAAATTTATCAACTAAAACTTTAAAAGAATGTAATAAATTAATAATTCAAACTTAAACTTTTATTTTTATTATAATATATATTGACTTAATTCCTACTAATCACCGCCATCATTATATTTTATTATATTTGAATATATATCACTTTCAATGTAATGAAAAAAACAATACTCAACTTCTACTCTAACTATATATGCTCACTCATAGAAAACAATAATAATTCTTTAACACCTAGTTTTTTTTCTCCTATTTTCAACTTACAACTTTTTTTAACAATAAATTATTATATTTAACTAATAATAAAAAATATAAATAAAATTTTGAGATAAAATAATAATATTATTGGTTATTAAGTGGAATGTGAAAACATATAATCCATTTTTCTTCTTTCTATTTTCATCTTACAACTCTTTTTAACAATAAAATATTATATTTAACTAATAAAATAAACATAAAAAAAAATTAAAGTAAAGTAATAAAATTAATAGTTATTAAGTGGGAGGGTAAAAAAATAATAGTGTCAAACTATCATCAACTTATAAAAAAAAACAGAAAAAAAAACTCACATATATGAAGTAATGAATATGATGATGAAAATTAGAGAAAAAGATATCTAAAATTAAGATTAGGAAAATTAAAACTTACCATTAACCTTAATGATAAATATTAATAAAAAATATTAAATGAAAACTAATTTTTTAAAAAAAGTCACTATATTATATATTAATTAAACTAAATACTATTTTAAAAATTAAAAAATTATTAATATTTAAATTAATTTTTATTATTAATAAATAGTTTCTAAATTAGTATTTAATTAGTTACTAAAACTTAACTACTAATTATTTAGATTTTAAAATTAGTTGTTAAAATTTTAATAATTAATTAAATATTAATAACTTATTAATTAGATATTAATAATTTTATTAGTATCTAATTTAGTAATACAAAAATTAATTATTTTTTATCTGTAAATTTAATTTTATTTAATGAATTTTTTTAGTAGAAATTAAAAAAATAAATCATTTTATTGAGATTATAAATACTTTTTATCTTTGTTATGTTTTTTAAAACCCTTTCAACTATATTATTCAAAACTTGGTTGCAGCAAGAATTAATCTTTGCAAACTACAAGAGGGTTATGCTAGAAAAGTGTGTAGCATTTAGTGTTGAGGATGTCTGGGTGGATAAGGATTGTATCTATCATCATTAATTACCTCTGAATACATTTGTGATAAGCCTAAATTTTGACCTATCATCCCAATGTTCTCTGCTTTATCTTTTTACTCACACATTCACCTACTCTGCATATGACACTCCTCCCAATCTTTCAAGAGATGCGGAAAACGCACACACCACAAACTTCCCTCTCTCCCTGTGAACTTCATAATGGTCTCTTCTTCCACCTCTCTTCACGTGCAAATTTGCAACAACCAGAACATTTTGTGTTAAATAATAACAAACATATATCATTGATATTATTCTAGAATTTGGTACCCAAAATTGGATATATAAAGTTAAAAAACAAACCACTAATATGGTTGTTTTGCATTGCACGACTCATAATCCAGTTTATTAAATTTTCTAACTAATAATTCAATTGAAATGTTGTTTTTTTTTAAATTTATTTCAACAATACTTAATTTTGTTGTAAAACAAATTAAGTGTGAAATTGTGTAAAATTTTGCAGTCAAATAGTTTCTTGTTAGATAGAACTTGTTATCCCAAAATGTAACAGCAAGATGTTTATTATCGGCATTCAAAAACTCCTCATATAACAGTTTTGTCCAACATTAAAAATGTCATATAAAAAATTCAATATTTTTACCGTTTTTCGAACATGTTTTTCGAACTTCCATGTGACTATGTGGGTTCAAATTTAGGATTCTATTTTAATTTATTTTCTTTTTAGTTAAACGTCCCAACGTTAAGCCTAAAAAAAATCCTCTTGGTTCAGACTATCAAAAATCGAGAATCTTTGCCCAACATTACCTTGACCATATATATAATATATTTGTTTTTACATATTTATGTTGCCAAAAATTAATAACATTTTAAGTTTTTTTATACATTTAAGGCAACTTTCTACCCAAAACTCAAATACTAAACATAACTGAGTTTTTTTTATGGGTATAATAACACTTAATAGACATGTAACAATATTCAAATAAAAAATCCAAATCCATGTTCCATGTCAAAATAAAGGTAAAGCTAAACATGTAAAACTCCTTATACTAATGGAAATTCCCTACGGTGACGGAAGAAGCTTTGCTCACATCAGCTGGCTTTGGAGATGGCAGCATAACAACCGCTAACACCGCACTCACGGCTGCGGCCACCGCACCTAACACAAACGCCGGCAAGTTACCGCCACCAAACCAAGAACCCCATGGTCCACTTATTGCTGAAACTATCATCTGTACATAAAAGGCACGTGTAGACAAAATTAGTCTTAAATTCAGTCACCGTAATCACATAATCTTTTAATATAAACTTTATTATATTAACTATTGCGATAAAAAAAAATTATTAAAAAATAATTAAAATATGGTGTTCAAGTTTTATTCAACGTGCTAAGCATTCAATTGTATACGAAGCAATCTATTAAATGACAAAAATATGTTATTAATGTAAAGGGATTCATACCTGGGGCACGACAATTGCAACATTGAGAAGACCCAAAGATAGACCTGATAATTATAAACAGAAAGAAAGGTTTTGGCTATGTTAAATTTACAAACATTATTTTTTAAATATAATAATTATTTCAAATATAAAACATATACTAAATGATATTGTTTGCTTTACCTTGGCCTGCACCTGAGGTGCTGGAGTATATAGATGCCAGAGCAAATGGAACACTGTAAGTAATCTGGATACACATGGAAATGTATATATTAGTTTAGGGCACATTGATATATAATTATATATTTTAATGATTTTGTTGGGTAATTAAAAAATAAATTATACATTCCAAGTAACAAAAACCATATTTTACATTCTCTTACTAAAACACCTATTTGTCGATGAAAAAAAAATGAATTAGTGAAAAGAACAGAATGAGAAACATCTTCCAATTTTCTAAATCTTCTAATTTGTATAGGTGATAAGAAATAACCACTTAAGGAATCTTTAAATATGCTCTTTCTGAAATAATTTAATGGTGTTAAAATTTTGTATATCCAAAACATATCCATGGTGCTTTTAACTTTTTCATACTTTAATAAAAGTCATTTGTAAAACTCATTTTTCTTCTGTCCTCAACCTCCCAAATAAAACCAAAAAATAAAAAAGAGGTATGTATACATGTTTAGAGGTTATTAACTTAAATCTATAAAAACCATGTAACTGTAACACCACGTTACTCTGATTACAATGTTAAACATTTAAGGACGCACTTAATAACGCATTACAAAAAAATAATCTTATACTCAATAATATTAATAGCATATTGAATATTTTGAACATCTAAAAGATTATTAAATTAAATATACTGAACAGTTACCAAATCAGCTGCTGTGATGAAAATAAAAAATAATTTTCTGTACATGTGATTGAAGTTTCATAAAAATGGTTTGAAAACATTTTCCAGATCAGAAAAAACTGAAAGTAGACAGAATGAAAACATAATGACAAGTAATTGTTATGCAAAGACAGACAATGAAAACATTAAAAGAAGTAATTGCTATACCGCAAGAGGGATTCCGAGGATAGAGAAGAAACTCATTGCCCCAGCTTTGACTCCGAACGAAGGATGGCCAACGAGGACGCCGTCATGATTCCGTTCGTGGCGCGCAGCCTTTGTGATCACCACCGTCATCGCCATGCAAACGGCGAGAATAACATTAACGGCTGCCCAGAGCCACTTAACTCCTCCGACAACACGACCCAACGGTTCCACCACCAACGACATCACAGCCAAAACCACTGAGTTCAACATCAGCCCCAAGGAACCTGCATGCACACCATTATCGTATGCGTTGCTGCCCACCTCACCACCGTACACCTCTCGACCCATCCAATCAGTGTCGTACAACACATAAGGGAACCATGCGACCCAGTTAATGGCAGTCACAAGCATCAACATCAACATTGGCTTTTGTAATCCCTTAAACGCAATACCCAATTCACCGAAACATGAATACCACGATCCAGTTTGAGGGTTGTTAGCGTTGACACAATCTGGTGTGAATTGTGGATCGTCCACGCAAGTCAGAACAATGGCACAAAGGACAAGGAGGAGCACTATTGAGAAGAAAAAACAACTTTTAAGGTTGGCACAAAACACGCCACACGCCTCGGTTTCCGTGAACCGGAAAAGGTGGTGGAGTTTATCATAGGAGCCAGCGGCGTAGCCCAAAACGTTGCCGATGGCCATGAAAAACGAATAAAAGGCATTGGCGGTTCTAGTCTTTTTCTGATCTCCGGCGGCAAGATCGCCGAGAAAAGCACGGCATGGACCCTGGAGCATGTTGTTAGCAACATCCAGGATCCAAAAGCCGACCACGAATATGGCCACCGCTCGTGGACGGGTTTTTTTGGTTATATCGTCACCGGTTGCGTGTCCTATATCAGCTGCATAGCCAATGAGGAACACGGAGATGGCGACGGCAACAGCCCCACTCAGAATGAAGGGGCGGCGGCGACCGAAACGGGAAGTGCATCGATCGCTGCTGTAGCCTACAATGGGCTGGACAAGCAACCCAGAGATGGGACCACAGAGCCAGATGAAGGAGGACCACGCATGAGGGACTCCCAACGTTTGAACGTAGGGGGTCAAGAGAGATAGCTGCAGGGCCCACCCAAATTGGATTCCTGCACCTATGGAAGAGACAGCAAACATTTTTCGGAGTGGACTAGGTTGTTGCCGTTCTCCTGTTTCCACCTGAAGCGAGGAGGAAGAAGGTTCCATTGCGAAATGGAAACAAGTCTCACTGACAACACACTTGTGTGTTCTCTTTTAATGATTATGAAGAGAGTGAGAGAAGAGTGTGTGGAAAAAATGTGAGAGCTGCTGAGTTTTTAAAGCGTGAGGATGAATTAGTGGACAAAATAAGGTTACCGGAAGATCTGGTATTAGGTATTTCTTTTAAAAACTCTGGATCCTTATCCGTTGTTGACGTGGGTTCTTTTCTCCTAGTTTTCACAGTGTGTAAGGCTATGCAAAATTTTGTTGGACATTAATTGTAAAATATTGTATTTATAGCACCAATTAATCCTTTTATTTAATGTTTACCTTTTAAGATATCTTTTTTTTCATTTCATTTACTGCTGTTGAATGGTAAAACATGGCTACAAATGAAAAAAATCCAAACTATTTATAACAATAAAATGCTTCCGTTTGTTTGAAAATTACCACACTAACTACATTTTGCTAAAAAATGGATCAAAACCGCGTCAGGCAGAATGTGAAAGCAGTAACAGTTGGTGTTGCAATTTTAGATGAAAAAATGATATACTGAAAACTTATTTCAATTTATAATTTTTTTTATGAAATAATAAAAATACCATTTTTTTATATCATTATTAAAGATTGTACAGTGAAGCAGTATCTTTGCTAATGACAATATGGACGAAAATTTACTGTTTCAGTTTCCTTATATGTTATTTTTTTGGGCGTAAATTTATATACTAATCGTAGTATTATTCAATGTTGTTAATTAACTTTTTTTTACAAAAAAAAAAATGTTTTAATTCATTTTTTTAAATCTAACTTTTTCTTAACTTCTAGAATCTTCTATTTATATATTTATTTATTTCTCACTCACTCTCCCTCTGTAAAAGTAAAGTAGATTTTAACAGAAATATAATATTTATTATACATATATTATTTATTATACTATTTATTATAAATCCTTACTTATTTTTTTTTAGTAAAGGAACATTATTATATATAACACAATTTTTTATTTTTTGAATTCATAAAATTATGTTGTAAAATATCTTTAAAATAAATAAAGTCAATGGATACATAGGCATCAATATGTAATATAATGTAATATTTATACCACTACAAGAAAATCATCAACTAGAAACCAATTTTAGACATTGAAGATAATTAGTTGTTACAATGACTAAATTAAAGATCATTTTAAAGACTAAACAAATTTTGTTTTCTAATTAGTTTCTATTATTGTTAAATAGTTTTTAAATTGGTATCTAATTAGTTACCAAGGTTTTTGCTACCAAATTTAGAATCTAATTTTTTTTATCTAAAATGGTTTCTAATTTAATCAATATAGCAATTAATTATTTTTTATCTTTAAAATTGGTTTATATTTAATTATTTTCTGGTAGTGTACGACTTTGAATTCCAATAACCTATGAATAATTTTTCTTCTAAATATTAACATAATATTTATATTATTAAATAAATATTGATTTATTTTATTAATACTTTAAAAGTAATTTTGACTTTTATTTTAAAAATAGTATTTTATAAAACTAAAATTATAAATAGTAAGATAATGGCATTTAAAATGGCTAAAAACCATACAAACCTAGTAGGAAACTTAATTAGGAAAGCAATTAATTCATAAAGATACAACGATTTTGTGAAGTTATTTATCAAACCATATGGTTGAAAATTGTTATTTTTCTTTCATATCTTGTAGATAATCTTTAGGCCTTTAACCACAATTTTCATTACTCTTGTTTGTGGCTTATTTATCTTAAATCAATAAGATATTTTCTTTTATGAGCAATAAAAAATAAATATAAAAAAGAATAAATAAAAAGGGGAGTATTAGGATATCCCAACTCTTATACAACAATCTCAATTTCTGAACTAAATTGTGTAGCATCTTTAAAAATCTATTACTCTAAGGAGAATAATGATAAATTAACCACAAATACAATATTATTACCAAAATCTCACACCTTCCCAAAAACATAACATCTATCACAACATAATAAAAACAGAATCTCAGATCTACCTGATTCGAACAAAGAACATCCAAAAAAGAAATTCACCTATTAAACTAGTGTCCAAAAGCATAAAACTGACATACATTATAGTATTGCTTCATAATTCACCATATCCCCAAACAACAGAAGAAATACTCAAAAAACAGGATAAAAATAACAATCCAAGAAAATATTGAGAATAACCAGTTTGTTTTCCTTGGTGAATATATCAACAACATTCCAATAGAAATAGTTATCATTCTATAATAACCTAGAAGAGTATTTGAGGAGGAAAAAATCTTCAATAGACTCAATATCTAGGCTTTACAACCTGATTTCAAATTAACACATTATAGATTCAATAATAAAGTTTTAGTAATCAAGGTTCCAAAGATTTAATGCACATCATGTGACATAAACATCAATCTGAATAAGAAAATATAGCTTTAGGATACTTATATGTAATCCAACTGGTTTCTTATTTTTGAATATAATCTCATTTATGTGGGTCCAGATAGTCCATACAGTACTCACCCAAATAACTTTACATATTTGATTATGTTTCCTTCATAGTCTGGAGTGTTCGTAACCTTGGTAGTGAATTGTAGCATGCTTATGGTGCACTAAGATAAGACCTAACCAATTGGCACACAACACCCAAATCTAATTTGCTACTTAGCAAGTGAAAAATAGGTGTATCAAAATATCATGGAAAATATATTTCTGTATATTCATTCAACGCATGTCTATTGTTTATATACAATCAAGGGAGAGATATGCTCCATATAATTTTCTACTCCATATGTTATGTCTATCTATCAGCAATTACACTAAATTATTGTCTTATATATTTACATTGATAACACTTTCTATATACATCTATATGGAAAATATAATAATTTCAATACTCCCCCTCGAGTTGGTGGGTAAATATCATGGACTCCCAATTTGTTTCACAAAGTCACAAATTGATTTTTTCAAAGAGGCTTAGTAAATATATATGCTAACTGAAAATATGAAGAGACATGTGATAGACTTATCATTCCAACTTGCAACTTTTCCCATACGATGTGACAATTTATCTCGATATGCTTCGTACGCTAATGAAATATAACATTTTCTGCAATATGGAGTGTTGCTTGGTTATCACAATACAAATGTGTGGGCATGCTAATTGAAACCTTAAGGTCTCGCATGATATAACCTAACCATGTTAGCTCCAAACAAGCATTTGTTATGGCCTGATATTTTGCTTCGATAGATGACCTTGACACATTGGTTTGTTTCTTAGACTTCCAGGATACTAATGAATTTCCTAAGAAAATACAATAGCCACTGGTCTTCGAGTAATACGACACCCTCCCCAATTTGAATCACAATAGGCTTTCATCTTAAGATCATTATCAGAGGGAAGTAATAATCCTTATCCAGGTGTCCCCTTGATGTACCTAAGAATCCGTAATGCTGCATCCTAATGTGTTTTACGAGGCTCTTGCATAAACTGGCTTAAAGTTCCAATTGAGTAGACAATATCTAGCCTTGTGAGGGTGAGGTAAATCAGCCTTCCAACTAACCTACGATATTTAGTTAGGTCATGTAATAAATCACCATCAATAAGACTGAGTTTTAAATTTTGCTCCATGGGAAACTTCTCCAGTTTTTCCTAAGTTAGACTTGTACCATCAATATGACGATGATTTCTTGAATTATTTTTTAGCTCAGATTGTATGGGTTGAGTTAGGATTGTTTAGTAACTCTAGGCGTCTAGCAGTGTGAGTGTTGAGATGGAGTGTCTTAGGTATTTTATGTTTGTATAAGGGTTGAACCACCCCTAAATTAGTTCACATTTATTTATTTTTTATTGCCGATAAAAAAAACGATTATATATGCATATATATATATATTAAAATATTTTTGAATTAGTAAATTTATTTTGAACGACTCATCAAGACAATAAAGTCTTCTTCCTAAAAAAGAAAAAAAAAAGTGATAAAATTAGGTCAACCTAATCAAATCTATCTTAAATTTCTTATTTGTAGATCAATCAAAATGAAATCATCATTTGTTGAGTTTATAGAAGTCAAATCAACGCAACTCACCATAAATTAGTAGTTTAATGGGTTTGTTCACCAAAAATGAAAATTTAAAAGCTTTTTGTTTAAAAATAACATGTGTTCATTATCTAAGTAAATAAGGAAACAATATTATATAAAGCATAAATGAGGAAGAGATTAAACTCCAAAAGACAACTCCAACTCCATTGAAAGTTTGAAAGAAATAGAGAAATGCAAAGAAATAGAGAAATACCAAAGCATTACATAAAATAAGTGAGTTTTAATTTTTATATTACTACTAGGAAATCATTAAATATAAATAAATTTTATAGACAAAAAATAATTCATTACGGTATAAATTAGATATTATTTTAGAAACTAAAAAAATTATTAATATATAAATTAATTTCTATTATTGATAAATTGTTTATAACTTATTATCTAATTAGTTAAACTCTTCATAGCTAATTAGATAACAATTTAAAAACTATTTATCAATAATTAAAACTAATTTATATATCAATAATTTTGTAATATCTAAAATAGTATGTAATTTAATTAATATAATAACTAGTTATTTTTTATTTTTAAAATTTGTTGTTATTTAATAATTTTTTTATGTATTTTTTATAGAGTTATGTTTCATTATTACTATGAGTCTAGTACTTGTAACTTGAAAATATTATTGTTCTTCCCGGTTAACTGCCGTTGACTTCAAAGGCATATGATAACTCCTCCTCTCTTGTATGGATAATTAATAACTCATTATTATTTCCGAGGTCCACCTACGTGACCCATGGATCGCCGAGGTCCGATGTCACATCTAATGTCGATCTCTTCGGCCGATGAGGTCTGATCAGTACAATTATGTTTCACAATATTAAATTTTTTTAGGCATAACAACGAGTTAAGATGTCTCACCACATCTTTCACCTCGTGATTTAAAGAAGAAAATCTATATAACTATAATTAAAAAATTTATAACTCATCTAAATTTTTGATGGACTAATTTCATCTACACCTTGTGATCTATTTTGATAGTTCTACCTAATACTTATAATAATCACATGTACAAATACCAATATGATATTTTTTTTACATAACGGCTATTTCTGCAAAATTTATATATTTTAAATTGTATTAATTCTTTTATCTTTTTAATTAATTATTCTTAAAAGTAATAAATTATAAAATAATAAGATTATAAAAAAACATTAATACACATGTGTGAAACCGTATGCGTTCTCTAGTAAATAAAAAAGTCAATTTACATTAATTAATTAATTAAATTTAGTTTAATCAATAGTTTTTAATTATACTAACTTCTTTTTTTTTATAAATATTTTCTTAACAACTATTTTTGAAACTTGAGTTCAAAGACTTCTTAAAAAAATAGTCTTTATAAATTTAACCAAGTGAAATAAATAATATTTTGAAAATAGTCTCATTAAATAAGGTCAAACTAGCCAGTTTATTTTTCAAAATAACATTGAAGTTAGTTTATTTTACATTACTGTTTTATTCAAACCCAAAACAAAACATATATATATATATAAAAGGTGGGAGTAGTTTTCTGTAAAAAAAAGAAAGGTAAAAGCAGGTTATGTAACTTGCAACTTGCTAAGGAATGTGTCTTTGTCAAAGACACGTATTAGACATTGACACTTGTACGATACTTATAGGTGAAGTGTCATTCAAAAATATTTATTAAATTTCTGACAATTATAAGACGATTCTAACCTAATTTTAAAAAGTAAAAGTAAATTAATTTTTTAAAATCATATATCTGAA
Source organism: Phaseolus vulgaris (assembly GCF_051622355.1). Lineage (NCBI taxonomy): Eukaryota > Viridiplantae > Streptophyta > Magnoliopsida > Fabales > Fabaceae > Phaseolus > Phaseolus vulgaris. The sequence goes on along the minus strand of NC_143501.1, from coordinate 20,134,121 downwards.
GTTATGGCTGTTTCAGATACTGAAACTCAATTCTGTGGGTGAGTCTTGCCGACAAAAATGGTTTAGATTTGGAAAGTTTTTGCCAAATATTGATTTGGTTGAGATTGGGAGACTAAGAAGGAGACAAAATTTCAATTGCCTCTGCAGTTAATATAGTAACACATGATATATATGAGAAGGAAGCAACTTCACACAATCGAAAAACATCGTCAGCAAAATCAAAACTCCTTATCTCTTCTCAATTGCACCGACCAAAATTGAACTACAAACAAAATTCAACGCGTCCTAGTATAAAACGACCCCAAAACTTTCCATAAAGAACCCCATTTTTTGCAGAATATAATGCACCAAATTCGTGCTTTTAATTCAGATCCAGTTCTTTCTCTCTAACTCTTCAAAGAGAGCATTGATGTCATTAAATGAATATAGAGAGCTTTCTATTGGGAAGATGATGATCACCAACCACAGAAATGGATTCAAATTCAAATTATTAACTAAATTGAAGAGACCAATAAAACAATTTTGTATGTACAGAAGGAGGAGAAAATATATTATATAATTTACGCATGCCAAAATATTTTTTTAACAATTGAAATAATTATAAAAATCTGTATATATATTATATATTTTTTGTAAGAAAATAGAAAAAAAAACTCTATATATGAAATGTATTATTAAATTTGGTTTAACTATTTTAAAACTGAATCATTATTAATAAATAAGATTTTTTTTTACGGTTTTTGAATGAACTTAATTATATTTATATTTATATTTATTACCTTCTAAAAATAATTCATCGTATTCATTTGTTGAAAAACACAGATAACAATTATTCTCAAGTGCTTGTGATTATAATATTATAAAAATTAATAAAAAATATTATTTTATAACTGATTATCTATAATATGAAATATAATTTTTAAATAAAAACTTTATAATTTCTTTTACATAAAAATTTTCAGGTTAGGTATCACTGTACAACTTGACATCTCAGATATACTAACCCCAAATAACAACAATCATATATAATTACTTGAAGTTTTATTTTTATGTTTCTGAAGTTAAGTGAACTTATTTATATTTATTACCTTCTAAAAATAATCCATTTTATTAATTTGTTTAAAAAAACCTTACTATAATTAATATTTATTCTCTCAAGTAAGTATGATTATACTATTATGAATTAGTAAAATTATTTATTTTATAATTTTTTTCTATATTATTTTTTTTATGATTTCACTATAAATTTTCATAATACTTAACTATTTTAATAATTGTTAATAGATGATAAGGATTTTTTTATCTGGTGTAGACATTTCTCTTTTTAAATTATTATTATATATAATTATTTTCTCTATATATAATTTATATAACTATAGCTAAATTTTTTTTATTCGTTCTTTGTTTTTCTCAAAACATCTCCCACATTAAAAAAATGATAAATCAAAATATACTTTAAGGAACTTTTTTTATAAAATTTTAATTAAAATATTCACTAATCACCTATTAGGTTCGCCTCTTAAATGGTGTGTCTGTATCGAACACACGTATTAGACACCGACATTTGTACGATACGTATCGGTGAAGTGTCAAATTAAAAAATATTTATTAGATTTCTGACAATTTTAACACAATTTTAAAAAAAAATATATTAATTTTCTAATAACTCAAATTTATTTTATAAATTTGTAATATGATTATAAAAGTAAAGACCAAATCCTTTTGAACTATTCATGAGAAATATTTTTTTGCTAAAAAATATTGAAACATACTTATATACCTAAATTTTTATTGTCAATTTATATAATTTATAATTTTATAATATATAAATCTTATTCTCGTATCCTACATTTTAAAGATTATAAGTATCTCTTTGTATCGGTATCCATATCGATATCTATGTTACATAAATAATCACTCACATTATTATTAAAATTTTTTAAAATCGGAACACAAGGCGTGTCACCGATATTTTCGTCATTTTTAATAATATAAATTTTGAAATCAAAAGATAAGATTAAAATTCAAATAGTAAATATTATGTCAATAAATAACATTAAATTCTACATTAATGCTTACATTAAATTTTTTATTTAAATTATTTATTTAAAATATATATATAACGGAATATTTAATTATATATTTATGTTTGAATACTTTTCAGTTTCATATTTAATTTACATTAAATAGTTTAACAACATTAAATTTTAATTGTAATATATATATATATATATATATATATATATATTACAATTAAAGGAGATATGAAATGTTATAATCACCTATCAAATCAAAACATAAATTTGATGATAATAGTTTACTGTAAAAAAAATTATATTTCTTGTAATCACATCAATATTCCTTATGTTTTATTTAATTATACATTTACTTTCTTTTTTTATACACTGATTGCTTGCAAGAAAGGATGTCCATCAGTAACGAATTTATATAAAATGATAAAATTTTGTGTAATATTTAAAAATACAGATGTAATTTGAAGAAACATAAGGAGGTCTCCATATAATTAACTTAAAATTTAGTAAGCGTTATTATATTTCACAAATAATTAAATACATCTAGTTTTTTTTTTTTATAAAAACTTTCATGTTACTATAGTAAATTTTGTGTTGAAAACAGTAAAATGATAAATAAATTTGTATTAGAAACAGGAATATACTTAATAGTTAGAATTAAAAAAAAAGACTAAATGGATTTTAATTTTTATACCAAATACATTTAAAAAGTATTAATTTATATAAAAAATAAAGTTATTTATATTTGGATGAATGTAATAAAAAAAAGCAAGACTATATATATCACTACAAGAAAATCATGAAATAGAAACTAATTTTAGAGACAAAAAATAATTAATTGTTATAGTGACTAAATTAGATACCATTTTAGAGATTAATTTTCTTTTATTTCTAAATTAGTTTATATGATTGTTAAATGATTTGTACATTGGTATCTAATTAGCTACTAAGGTTTTTGCTATCAAATAATTATTAGCTAAAACCTTGTTAAAAATTATTTAATAATAATATAAACTAATTTAGAAACCAAATATTTTTTAATCTCTATGGTTTCTAATTTAGTCACTATAATAGCTAATTATTATTTTTTTCTAAAATTGGTTTCTATTTGATGATTTTCTGGTAGTGTTTATATACTCAAACCCAATCAATCTTTGATGTTGAATAATTTTTAACATGAACTATGACCAAAAATCAAGTTAATTAGCTGGCACTTTATGTAATTTTGGAATTTTCTATATAATAAATTTTGGGGATCACTCCAAAACTTAGTTATGACAATAGTTCTTCCTCCTTTTCTTTTCATTGTAACATTCTAATATATATATATATATATATATATATATATATATATATATATATATATATATATAAATGAATGAGAGACCGAGAGAGAACATGCATATGTAGAACTCTTTTATGAATTTTCAATGTTATTTGATCACATGAAAAACTAGAATTATACTATAAATCTACACAAGAAACACAATAATATCTAAATTAATTATTGTTGAACCTTTCAAACCAATTGTATTGGTCAGTTTCAAAGTATTGTTAGCTTATAATGAATCTCAAGATTATATAAGATAAGAAACTCATTTTGATTAAATGAAAATTATTAAATAATAGTTAATTTTAGAATTAAAAATAATTATTGATTATATTAATTAAGTTAGATATTATTTTATAAATTAAAAAAATTATTAATATCTAAATTAATTTATATTATTAATAAAAATTTATAAATTAACTTTTAAATTGGTATTTAATATTAATTTTTAATATTTTAACTACTAATTACTTTAGATTTTAAATTAGTTTTTATAGTGATTAATTTTTAGTTTATAAAATAATATCTAACTTAGTCAATATAATTTATCTTTACACTACAAGAAAATCATTAAACAGAAACTAATTTTAGAGATCAAAATAATGAATTAATATTGACTAAATTAGAGACAATTTTATAAACTAAAAAACTTATTGGTATCTAAAGTAGTTTCTATTATTAATAAAACTTTATAAAGTAATATCTAAATTGATATCTATTCATTAGCTACCAAGGCGTTAGTTCTTAACTACTTTATATTCTAAACTAGTCTCTATTAACATTCTAGAGACTAATTTTGTAACATCTCAAAAATACATCTAACTGTTATAATATAAGTTCTACATATTTTTATACAAGCTTATAGTTTTTCAAAACATTCCTAATACATTATTAAGACTTATAGAAATACAAATATTTGCAAATCCATAGATCAAAACAAAACTGTAAAGCCTTCCAGGCTCTCCTACACTTGTATGATCATCTTCTCGTGTACATAGTACAATCATCGTAGTTCATACACAAACAAACACATGCAAGGGTAAGCTATCAAAATAAAGTTTTGACACATAAAAATATAAATAAAATAACTAATTTGATTAGTAATTCATAATTAATTTGGTTCCCTTTTTTACTGAAACACAATCATACAAAATCCAAATACCAATCACAATAATTTGATTTTATTTCAATCCACATTACTTTGATTTCATTTCAATCATACTGACTTGACATATATTCATTTGCCTCACAGTACCTTGATTTCCTTTCAACCCTCGATACCCTTGATTTCAGGCCAATCATAGTGATTGCATATGAATTTATCATCTTCCGTAAGACTCATAAATCAAATTGTGGCCACATAAATCCATTTTGTTTCACGGTACCTTGATTTCCTTTCAATCCTCAATATCCTTTTGATTTCATTTCAATCAGTGATAACATATGGATTTATTCACTTCCGGAAGACTCATTAAGTACGCCCGTACCAGAGACTAACATCTATTCCACTCCAATCGGATCAGGGTAAGTCCAAACATCCATACCGTGTGACTACAAGCGGTCATAATGTGTATATGAACTCCCTCTTCAACTTCTCACCAATTGATACCTTAGTCTATGTGACTTAGATCATTAATGAAGCTAGATGGTCTCTGTTCGTAGGCTTTTCATACTTAATGTGCCAAAACACAACATCTCATAATTACTCTGAATGTATGACATCAAGTTCATGCAACTTTCATCAATCACATGCAACACATGTCATTCACATACAACACATATCATTCATATATTAACACATATAATTTACATACAATGCATATCAATCACTCATACATACATCATTTAATATTTCTCAAATCAATTACATTTATATTTCAAATTCATACTCATATAAACTCATTATAAATTCTGTTTAACTAACTTTATAACCTAACGTGCATACAATTACTAGATTAACTTGTTATTTAAATCAATTATCTAAGGTTCTATATAAAAAAAACATAGATAATTTCCCTTACCTGAAATTTCTTATTCTGATGGAAATTCTACCTCAAATAGGGGAACCACTCCAAAATTTAGGAACCTGGAGCAAGTTATCCAAACATTACCAAATTTTAGTTTGAGCTTAATCAAGTTGAGAGAAACACTTTTCTCAACTGGACCCACTAAGATTGATGACTAAATCATAGAGAAAAATAGAGAACAATAGATCTTTAGAGTAAAAATGAATTTACTCTCTTTGGAAATCTGATCAGGTAGAAATGTAGTCTGACTCCTTAGAGAAATTGAAGAAAGAAGGGAGAAAAAGCATGAGGTGAGATAATACAAATTTAAAATCTAAAATGTTAGTAGCTAAAATCTTGATAACTAATTTAGATACCAATTTAGAAATTATTTTATAAATTTTGTTAATAACATAAACCACTTTATATACCAATAATTTTTTAGTCTTTAAAATAGTATCTAATTTAGTCAATATAGTGATTACTTATTTTTTGTCTCTAAATTTGGTTGTTATTTAATGATTTTCTTGTAATGTTAAAATTAATTGCTATTTAATAATTTTCTTGTAGTGTTTTAAAAAGATCATGTGTCAAATATATCTTGTTGTAGATGTTGAATTTATATATATATATATATATATATATATATATATATATATAAATGCTATAAAATTGTCAAGAAAACCCGTACAAAAAGTAACTTGTAAAACAAATCTATAGAATTATCAATTTTATGAATTATTTTTATGGTATTAAGAATGATTTGTGTATTTGTATATTGATATTCCATACTCTGTATTTATTATTTTTTAATATTCTGAAAATATATTTACATTTTGTATATATAAATAAAGTATTGTATTAGTGGGAAGCTTTGAAAATTTTTGGTTGGTAAAAATTTAAAAATAATTTGGGGAATCAAAAGTTTGAAATAGAATTTTGAAAAATCAAAATATAATTTATATATATATATATAAATATATATACTTTAAAATAGTTTAGACAGACAAATTTGGGAAAGTCATGAGCCTTTTTAATCCCTTAGAAAAACCGGTCGCTCTCTACTACTTTATAAAGGGATATGAAAATATTTTATTATCTATTTTTTATTTTATGTCTATTTTAAGATTATATTTTATGTCTATTTTAAGATTATATTTTATATTTTCGTAATTGGTTTTTGATTTTGGAAATAATACATAATTCAAGTGAGAGGGTTTTGAATATAGATAGTGAGTTTATGGGTTTGTTGAGAGTGAGAAAGTTAGAAGCAAAGTTTCATATTGTTGGGAAAAGATAAGGAGGAGACGAATTCTTAACAGTTTTAGCAATGATCACATACTGCCATATGATATGAGAAGGAAACAACTTTACACAATTGAAAACATTGTCTCCAAAACTAAAACTCCTTATCCCTTTGAACTGCACCGACCAAAATTGAAGTAAAGACAATCCAACGCGTTAGTAGCATAAAAGCACCTCAATTCTTTCTAATATAATGCACCAAATTCATGCTTTCATTTCAGATGTAGTTTTTGTTTCCATGTCTTTCAAATCAATTTTTCTTATTACTTACTATGTGGGATCTTAAATACATTTTTTCAGTTAAGGAATAGTCATCTCAAAAGTGTGAATTTTTTATAAACTCTTGATTAATTAAAGTGTGTGAAATTATGATAAGTTTTTAATGCATCTAATCTCTTTTTAGAAACTGAATTTATATTTAAGTGTTTAATTTAAATATATATATATATATATATAGATTATTTATAATTAATATATGTAAAATCTCTAATTAATTCATTCACTTTGTATAACCCATGATAATCCATGGAGGAACTCTTCTAAGTAAGTTTAGAATAAATAAATAAAGTTTTTCTAAATCAAAATTAATTTGTATATAAATTAAAAATAAATTTAAATGAATTCGTATATTAATTAATTTTAACCTATGAAAAACAAAATTTCTAATAAATAGTTACATGAAGTTAGGGATAATAAATGAATTTGTCTATGTGAATATTGTTTGAACTGATTTCAACTATCTCTATATTGACTGGGTATAAGTATGAATGAAGATAATATTCAAATTTTTAAAATGGGTATAGGTGTGGAGATGAGGATGTATATATCCACCTTGTTTCCATACTTATTTCAATATCCAACTTCGGCCTTATACTTATCTCCGTTTTAAATTACTAAAACACCTTTAATTTATTAGGTAACATAAAATTTTATATTAACTTTTTTTTGTCTTTAGTTTGATAACTTATTTGAAAGTGATACATTTGATAATTTTTACTATTTTTTACAATTATTTGTCCATTATCTAATTGTTATTTGATACTCTCATTTGATATTTATATATTTAATTTCTTTCTTGCTATTTGATATTGGAGAAAAGAAAATATCTATCTTTTGATATTTTTTTATAAAAAAACTTTCATGTTATGCATTACTATGCAACTTGACATCTCAGCTATACTAGCATCTCAGTTAGTCTGACACCTCAAGTAACAACAATCATATGCCATCACATGAAAAAAATATTATTAAAAAAAGAAAAAAGAAATAAAATATGGGGGGATTGTGCCAAAATCCATATGTTAACAAAAATGAAACATAGGCAGACTATACTTATTCATAAAGAATTCTAAGAACAGATTAGACGAATGAAAAGATTCTCTTTGAATAGATCCTAAATTAGCGAAGTTATCAGCACATGCATTCCCTTCACGAAAAATATGAGTAACCTTAAACCTGATTTTTTTTCACAGTAATTAAGACAAGTATTCCATTGATTCCGAAGCATCCAACGAATATTTATCGTAAACGCAACACAAACCAAAGCATGATCACATTCCAACCAGACATTAGTAAGCCCCATCTTTTGAGCTTCCTCCATAACATGTATAACCCCATAAAACTCAGCAACTAGAACAGTCTAAACTTCTAGGAACGCAGAGAAAACTCCAATAAATTCTTCCATACTTTCACAAAAAATACCTCAACAAGTAGCAAGATCAGACTGGGTTAAAATTAACACTAATGGGGTCTATCTTTTGATATTGAAACTTAATAATATCATCTTTTCTTTATAGTAATTTTAATTCTTTTATTAAATATTATTTAATTAATATTTAGAACAATAAAAAATAGATACAAATTGGAAACATGTGTACTCATCTCCATGAGTATTAGACAAAAAAAATTCATACTCATTAAATATGGAGATGTGAATAAAAATAAATTTTGATAATATCCTTTCAAATAATGATTTTTCTCGAAGTGGACTAGTAATCAACAACTAATAAACAAGAAGCATCCTAGACTCTTAGATCATATACGAAAATGTCGCACTAATTCGAAAAGTAAAGCAGTGAGGCCCAAGAAGAAGAGTGAATTACGAACTTACCAATAGAATGGATCACGTGGGCCGTGTGAATAAAGTTCAGACTACGTCTGTAGTCAATTATTTTACTATTATTTGTGACAAAACAAATTTAAAAATTTAAGGTTATAAAATCTATTTTCAAATTTTCCATACTTCAGATAAGGTTGCGCATACATTTCTAATAACAAATAACTACAATATCACTAAAATCAAAATTAGATTCTTAAATTTAAATTTTGAAAAAAAAAATATAAATTTCATATAAATCCATGTGTACACACTGATCTTTTTACTATCCAAAGCATAGATAAATTAACATAAAGTAAAATATGCACAACAACATATTTATTAAATTATTATAGATAGTTTGAAATTTAATTAAAAATTTATTTATCAATTGGAAGAATATAGTAATAATGATGTTAATTAAATATTAAAAGTAATAGTTAGAATTATTTTTAGCATATTAATAGTTAATGATATGTATCTTTACCATTACCAATTATATACAAAAATATTTTCCTTTAACTTTTTTTTTATAGTTAGATGAAAATTGAATGTATATTAGAATTTGTATTGGACATGAATGTTTGGGACCTTGACTCAGGTAGGGGTGAACCATAAAAGGTAATTAAGATTAACGATAAAGAAATATTTTATCTATTGTGATATTATATTGAAGATGAAAAATATAATTGTTATTGTTTAAATCTGTTATCATATTATTTTAAAAATAAAGAGATATTTTATCTCTTGTAATAATATGCAAGTTATATATATATATATATATTATAATATTATTTTAAAGATAAAAAATATAATTGTTATTGTTTAAATTTATTATCATATTATATATTATTGGATGATAATGCCATATCATATGAGAAGGAAACAATTTACACATTTGAAAACATTTTCTCCAAAACTAAAACTCCTTATCCCTTTGAACTGCACCGACCAAAATTGAAGTAAAGACAAAAAATTGTAGTTTTTGTTTCCATGTCTTTCAAATGAATCTTTCTTATTGCTTACTATGTGTGATCTTAAATACATTTGTTCAGTTAAGGAATAGTCATCTCAAAAGTGTGAACTTTTTATAAACTCTTGATTAATTAAAGTGTGTGAAATTATGATAAGTTTTTAATGCATCTAATACATTTTTAGTAACTGAATTTATATTTAAGTGTTTAATTTAATTATTTATAAAATCGACTTATAACATTAAATTTTCATATGTATATTATTTATCATTAATATATGTAAAATCTCTAATTAATTGATTCACTTTGTATAACCCATGGAGGAACTCTTTTAACTAAGTTTAGAAGAAATAAATAAAGTATTTCTAAATCAAAATTAACTTGTATATAAATTAAAAATAAATTTAAATAAATTAGTATATTAACTAATTTTAACCTATGAAAAACAAATTTTTTATGTGGATATTGTTTGAACTAGTTTTGACAAAAATCTCTATATTGACTAGGAATAAGTATGAATATAGGTAATATTCAATTTTTTAAAATGAGTATGAGTGTGGAGATGAGGATGTACATATCCACCTTGTTTTCATACTTCTCTCAATATCCAACTTCAGCCTTATACTTATCTCCGTTTTAAATTACTAAAACACCTTTAATTTATTAGGTAACCTAAAATTTCATATTAATTTATTTTTGTCTTTAGTTTGGTAACTTATTTGTAGGTGATACATTTGATAATTTTTACTCTTTTTTATAATTATTTGTCCATTATCTATTGTTATTTGATTGATACTCTCATTTGATATTTATATAATTAAAATTTCTTTCTTGATATTTGATATTGGAGAAAAGAAAATATCTATATATTTGAATTTTTTTTTTGTCATGTTATGCAACTTGACATCTAAGTTAGGCTGACATCTCAAGTAACAACAATCATTTGCCATCACATGATAAAAAATATTATTAAAAAAAGAAAAAAGAAAGAAAATACAAAAATATGGGGAAATAGGCCAAAACCCATATGTTAACAAAAACGATACATAAGTAGATTATACCTATTCATAAAGAATTCTAAGAACAGACTAGATGGAAGCCTATTATACCAATGAAAAGATTCTTTATGAATAAATAATAAATTAATCAACTTATCAGCACATGCATTCCTTTCACAAAGAATATGAGTAACCATAAACCTGATTTTCCCACAGTAATTAAGACAAGTATTCCATCGATTTTGAAGCATCCAAGGAACATTTGTCATAAACGCTACACAAACCAAAGCAGGATCATATTCCAACCAAACATTAGTAAGCCCCATCTTTTGAGCTTCCTCCATAGCATGTATAACCTCATAAAACTCAGCAACTAGAACCGTCTAAACTTCAAGGAACACAGAGAAAACTCCAATACATTCTCCCATACTTCCACGAAAAATACCTCCAAAAGTAGCAAGAACAGGCTGGATTAAAAAAATATTGATGGGGTTTATCTTTTGATATTGAAAATTAATAATATGATCTTTTCTTTAAAGTAATTTTAATTCTTTTATAAAATATTATTTAATTAATATTTAGAACAATAAAAACTAGATACAAATTGGATACATGTGTACTCATCTCCATGAGTATGAGACAAAAAAATTCATACTCATTAAATATGAAGATGCGAATAAAAATAAATTTTGATAATATCCTTTCAAACAATGATTTTTCTCGAAGTGGACTTGTAATCAACGACTAATAAACAAGAAGCATCCTAGGCTGTCAGATCAAATACAAAAATGTCGCACTAATTCGGAAAGTTAAGCAGTGAGACCCAAGGAGAAGAGCGAATTACGAACTTACCAATAGAATGGGTCACGTGGGCCGTGTGAATAAATTTCAGACTACATCTGTAGTCAATTATTTTACTATTATTTTTGACAAAACAAAGTTAAAAATTTAAGGTTCTCAAATTTGTTCTCAAATTTTCCATGCTTCACATAAGGTTGCAAATTCATTTCTAATAACAAATAACTACAATATCACTAAAATAAAAAATGGAAAATTTAGATTCTTAAATTTAAATTTTGAAAAAAAAAAATTTCATATAAATCCAGGTGTTATTACACACTAATCTTTTTACTATCCAAAGCATAGATAAATTAACATGAAGTAAGTAACTCCTAAAGATGCACAACAACATATTTATTAAATTATTATAGATAGTTTGAAATTTAATTAAAAATTTATTTATCAATTGGAAGAATATAGCAATAATGATGTTAATTAAATATTAAAAGTAATAGTTAGAATTATTTTTATCATTAATAATTAATGATATTTATATTTACCATTATCAATGATATACAAAAATATTTTCCTTTAACTTTTTTTTTATAATTAAGTGAAAATTAAATGTATATTAGAATTTGTATTGGATAGGAATGCTTGGACCTCAACCCAAGTAGGGGTCGGCCATGTAGGGGTTGACCCAGGAAAGGTAATTAAGATAAAAGATAAAGAAATATTTTATGTGATATTATTCTAAAGATGAAAGATATAATTGTTATTGTTTAAATCTGTTATCATATTATTCTAAAGATAAAGAGATATTTTATCTCTTTTGATAATATGCTAGTTAGTTATATATATTTTATCTATTGTGATATTATTCTAAAGATGAAAGATATAATTGCTATTGTTTAAATCTATTATCATATTATTCTGAAGATAAAGAGATATTTGATCTCTTGTGATAATATGCAAGTTAATTATATATATTTTATCTGTTGTGATATTATTTTGAAGATGAAAGATATAATTGTTATTGTTTAAATCTGTTATCAATTATTATGAAGATAAAGAAATATTTTATCTCTTGTGATAACGTACAAATTAGTTATAAATATTTTATCTGTTGTGATATTACTCTGAAAGATATAATTGTTATTGTTTAAATATGTTATCATATTATTCTAATGATAAAGAGATATTTTATCTCTTATAATAATAATATACAAGTTAATTATATATATTTTATATGTGATATTATTCTGAAGATGAAAAATATAACTGTTATTATTTAAATCTCCTGTTATTGTTTAAATCTCCTATTATGCTGATAAAGAGATATTATGCTATGCTGATAAAGAGATATTATGCTGATAAAGAGATAGAAGACTGCCATATCATATCAGAAAGAAATAACTTTACACAATTGAAAACATTGTCTCCAAAACTAAAACTCCTTATCCCTTTGAACTGCACCGACCAAAATTGAAGTAAAGACAATCCAACGCGTTAGTAGCATAAAAACACCTCTATTCTTTCTAATATAATGCACCAAATTCCTGCTTTCATTTCAGATGTAGTTTTTGTTTCCATGTCTTTCAAATCAATTTTTCTTATTACTTACTATGTGGGATCTTAAATACATTTTTTTCAGTTAAGGAATAGTCATCTCAAAAGTGTGAATTTTTGATAAACTCTTGCTTAATTAAAGTGTGTGAAATTATGACAAGTTTTTAATGCATTTAATATATTTTTTTAGTAACTGAATTTATATTTAAGTGTTTAATTTAATTATTTATAAAATCACGACTTATAACAATAAATTTTCACACACACACATATATATAGATATTATTTATCATTAATACATGCAAACTCTCTAATTAATTGATTCACTTTGTATAACCCATGGAGGAACTCTTCTAAGTTTCGAAGAAATAAATAAAGTATTTCTAAATCAAAATTAACTTGTATATAAATTAAAAATAAATTTAAATAAATTAGTATATTAATGAATTTTAACCCATGAATTTTTTTTTCTAAAAAATAGTTACATGAAGTTAGGGATAATAAATGAATTTGTCTATGTGGATATTGTTTGAATTGATTTTGATAAAAAAATCTCTATATTGACTAGGTAGGTATGAGTATGAATATAGGTAATATTCAATTTTTTAAAATGGGTATGGGTGTGGAGATGAGGATGTACATATCCACCTTGTTCCCATACTTTCTCGATAACCAACTTCGGTCTTATATTTATCAACGTTTTAAATTACTAAAACATTTTTAATTTATTAGGTAACCTAAAATTTTATATTAACTTCTTTTTGTCTTTAGTTTGGTAAAACTAATTTGTAGGTGATACATTTGATAATTTTTACTCTTTTTTACAATTATTTGTTCATTATCTAATTGTTATTTGATACTCTTATTTGGTATTTATACAATTTTAATTTATTTTTTTAATATTTTATATTGAAGAAAAGAGAATGTCTATCTTTTGATATTGAAACTTAATTATATCATGTTTTCTTTACAATAATTTTAATTCTTTTATAAAATATTATTTAATTAATATTTAGAACAACAAAAAATAGATACAAATTGGATACATGATTGGATACATGTGTACTCATTCCGATGAGTAAGAGACAAATAATTCATACTTATTAAATATGAGATTTGAATAAAAATAAATTTTGATAATATCCTTTCAAACAATGATTTTGCTCGAAGTGGACTTGTAATCAACGACAAATAAACAAGAAGCATCCTAGGTTGTTAGATCAAGTACGAAAATGTCGCACTAATTCGGAAAGTTAAGCAGTGAGGCCCAAGGAGAAGAGTGAATTAAGAGACTCAATTTCTCATATAACACTATTTACACTTTTATTTCTCCATCTAACACCCTTTTGTTTTTATTTTCCTATTTAGCATCATTTTGTTTTTATCTTCCTATCTAGCACCATTTCAAAAGTAAAAAAATAAAAATAAATGCATTAAAAAAATAAATGTTTTTAATGTTTAAAATAGTTATTAATGAATAAAGAAATAAGTATTTACAAAATAATAAAAAAATTATTAAATTAAAAATGTTTAGTTTATTTTTTTTAACAATAAAGAATATAAAAAATTAAACCCTACAACAACATAAAATTTGAATCTATAAATATAAATTAATATTTTTTTTTATTATTATTGATGATATAATCATGTTAATTTCAAGTAAAAAATACAAGACATAATTATAAAAAATCAAAGTCAAATCGTATTAATTAGTAGTAGACACACAAATAATATTGAAGTGTCTCCCCTAAATGCAAAATCCTAAGAAAAAAACCAATGCAAATACTATACTTAATGCTTAAAAATGAGAAGAAAAAAAATTATAAAAATAAATAAATATAGAACATAAAAACAGCAACAATAAAAATAAAAAAAATAAATAGAAATAAATAAAGAGTGACATAAAAAAATAATAATAACTAAAAACAGAGAAGATATAAAATAAAGGCAAAACAAAATAAGATAAAGATAAAAGATATAAAAAATAAAAAAAATCTAAACAAGATAAAGATAAGAGATATAAGACAATACTAAATAAGTATGTCACACCCAACATCTTTGATTTCTCCATCTTTCCTTTTATATTACACACCCAACATTTTGTTTGTTGTCAACAAATTGCTTCATTATATGTTATTGTTCACTATGATGGATTAATAAAAGAATGTCCCATTGAAGGATGTTCATTCAGTTCTATGACACCAAAAGTTGTTGCTATCAAAAGGGAAATGACCCTACAAAGAATGAAAGAAGTCATCCTCAGAAAACTGCATAGGGAAGCAGGAGAAAGGGTCACAACAATTCACTTCTGCTACCTGACTAGACTTGATGGAGGGGTAAGTCATTACACCGCCATCGAGATGACTGAGGATGATGATGTTGAGGCGCTCTTTGGCATCTACGACTCCATTCAACTACAAACCAGACCCGAAGTGTACGTCACATTTGAGAGGTTTGCATCTTCATCAACACAATGTCAACCCATAAACTCCTCTCCTTCACTAAACATTCATTTTGAGCCATCACAAGAAGTTCAACCTTCATACCACCACCTATCACAACTATTGTCCCATGAAGCACCACACCCTTTCTCTTTAGATATGAATGAACCCAACCATCAACATCTTGGGGAATGGGAAAAAGACATGCAGTCATATACCCAACTATTAAGTGGCTCATATATCAGCCTAGGCGAACACAAAAATCAACAACTCCATCTAGAACCACCACAAGAGCATGGGGTTGTTTATCTTCCCGATGAAGTTTTCGATCCTTTTAGTGAGGATGAAGACGAAATACTTGCAGCTGTTGATGATGAGGACCCATAAGAACCACATGCACACCATACAAACAATCAACAACATGAACATAACTCATCCTATGTCCCACCGAAGCATTTTTTGCACTTTCCACTTGAACCACCTATGTATGACCCAAAATTCTGTAATGCCTTTGATCGCAACATAGTAGTGTATCCCCTAAGGACACTTTTTGTTGGGCAACGGTTCAACACCAAGAAAGAAGCTCAAGATGCCATCAATCGTTTCCACATTATCAATCATTGCACGTACAAGGTGTCATCATCAAATCAATCAAGGCTCCTAGTTCAATGTAACATGATGATTGCGCATGAAGGTGTAAAATGATTTTGCGAAACAAGAATCAATTGTGGGAAATTATGAAGTTGGAAGGTGTTCACACTCGTGTATCCGCTATGATCTCACAATACCACAATAAGTTGGGGCATCAAATGATTGCACAAAGCATTCATGAAATCATCCAAGCTAACCCTTCCACACCAGTGTCAACAATAATAGCACACTGAACTCATCCTTGGGCGTATACAGTCACATATAAAAAGGCATGGCTAGGAAAACAACTGGCCATAGAAAATGTATATGGCAATTGGGAAGAGTCATACAAAAAATTGCCAACACTCCTAAATGCAATGCAACTTTACGTTCCTGGGTTTATTTGAAAAATAAAGACCCAACCTGCTTATGAAGGAAACCAATTGGACGCGAACCACATCATCTTCGAAAGGGTATTTTGGACATATCTTCGTAGGTTTCGCATGAAAAAGAACCAAACATCAGCAATTTCACCCTCTACGATGGCGAAGACAATTGGTAATATGTTGTTCCGGCCACCTCGTGCAACTGCAACCAATAACGTTCCTCTATATTTCCCATACAAGAAAGTTCCATCAACGTGAACCACCGACTTGCAAAATTTAAAACCATGGTTTGAATGTCCAAAATACCCTCTTGAAGATGATGTGGTCCGCGTCTAATTGGTTTCCTTCATAAGCAGGTTGGGTCTTTATTTTCCAAATAAACCCAGGAACGTAAAGTTGCATTGCATTTAGGAGTGTTGGCAATTTTTGGTATGACTCTTCCCAATTACTATATACATTTTCTATGCCTAGTTGTTTTCCTAGCCATGCCTTTTTATATGTGACTGTATACTCCAAGGATGACTTCATGTGCACTATTATGGTTGACACTGGCGTGGAAGGGTTAGCTTGGATGATTTCATGAATGCTTCGTGCAATCATTCGATGCCCTAACTTATTGTGGTCTTGTGAAATCGTAGGGGATACACAAGTATGAACACCTTCCAACTTCATAATTTCCCACAATTGATTCTTGCTTCGCAAAATCACTCTACACCTCCATGCACAATCATCATGAACACATTGAACTAGGAGCCTTGATTGATTTGATGATGACACCTTGTATGTATAATGATTGATAATGTGGAAAGAATTGATGACATCTTGAGCTTCTTCCTTGGTGTTGAATTTTTGCCCAACAAAAAGCGTTCCTGGAGGATACACTACTGTGTCTCGATCAAAGGTATTACAAAATGTTGGGTCATACATAGGTGGTTCAGGTGGAAAGTGCAAAAAATGCTCCGGTGGGACATATGATGAGTTATGTTGATGGAAACCGTCCAGCCTCAAAACTTTCGGCCAAGAAGATAGACGAAGATCGAGCTTTAATGAAGAGTTTGTAAAGTCTTTTTCTTCTTCTTAGCCTTGTAAAAATTGTATAGAGTAGTTAGGAAGTTTTGGGCCTTGTATTTTGGGCCAAAGTAGAGAAAGATGTAAATAGAAAACAAAGTAATGTGTAAAATAGTAAAAGAGGGGTGCAAATAGAAATGTAGGCAAGGAAGACATGAGTCTCCACATGTCTTCTTCTTAATGGAGAGGATTTGCACCAATAAGGTGGTGACACTTGTCACACTCTCATTTGAGAGTTTTTGAGAGACTTTATCCTATAAATAGGAGTCTCTTATACATGTATTTCTTTAACTTTGAATTAGTAATGAAATGCTGCCTAGTTTTGGCCATTCTACTTGTTCTTAAGTTTTCCCTAGGTTAGTCTCCTTCAAGACTTAGCCTAGACTCTTTCCTAGTGAGTTGGCCTCACCTCTCACTCTCACAAATTCCTACTCCACTTCAATCCATGGAAACTCCTCTTGAGTTTCTTTAATGCTTCCGCTCATCATATCTCCTTCATCATTCATCCAAAGAAGAAATTACAAAGATCATTACTAGAAGAAGATCGTTTTTCCATCATTTGGTATTCAGAGCTATGGTTGTAAGATCTTCTTCTATTTTTTTTCTAAATTCCGTGTTGTTCATAATGTTCTTGATTGTCTTGAATGTTTACCGATTGATTTTGTGTTTTTTTGTCTTTTTGTTCAGTTCAAATTAATTGTTCTTACTTGAACCTTCATGTATGTGCTTTTAGGTGTTCTTGTGTTCATGTTCATGTGTGCTTTTGAATTTTTTGAGTTTTCTTCAAATTTGTTCGGTGAAATTTTCATATAATTGAGTCATTTTGATTTTATAATCATATATGTTTTGTCTAGAGTCATGTTTAGTCCAAATTTGTCATAAACTCCATTAGTTGAACTTTTTGATATTTTTTTCAAATTTCTTCTTAGATTAGAGCTCTTGAGTGCATTTGATTTTCATTTTTGAGTTCATAAATTGCTACTAGATCATTAGCAATTTTCTTTGACTTAGGTTTCCATTGTCATTCTCTCAAAATTCATTTTCGAAAATTCTCGAAAATTTTCCGAAAAAATTTCGTGGTTCAAAAAGCATTTCAGTGGTGTGCACAGTAATCTGGCCAGTTCTTGCGGAATCTTGGAAATTGTGGTGGTACAGTGAATCCAGAGGTACGAATAGCATATCTGGTTTAGGTTTCTCGGACTTTATTCTTGAAAATTTTCTCTGCGATTTGCATTGTTGTTCTTCATCTTCTGCATCATTTTTCTTCTTCGGCTTCATTTTGAATCGGTGTGCGAAGATTGATCAAAGAATAGTAACGGTGCAAAACGGAGGTTTGTGATTTCCGATGACCTAAATCGGAATCGCGCGCGGAGGAATTGTGAACGGAGGAATCGCAAACGACAGTGGCGTTTTCCAGTGAAATCGGTGAACGGAGAAGACGACCGGAGAAATCTGTTTGAATCACGATCGAGTTGGTCTGGTGAATTGAAAATCGAAGAATTAAAGCAGTGAAGAATGAATTGATTCATGTAAGTTCTTCTTCCGCTTTCACTTCCGATTCTGAAGATTTTTGGTTCTACCTTTTGCGTTCATTGTTCTTCGTATTGTGGAGCGATTTTGGAGAAGATTAATCGGAGAATAGGTGAACGGTGGGTTGCAATTTGTTCATTTTGAATCGGTGCGTGTTTCATTCAAATGATTTCCAGAATTAGAGTGAAATTTGGCATCTGCGTTGAACAGAGCAGTTTGGAGTGCAGAACCAAAATCAATTGAAGCTGGAGTTCGTATTGTTTAGTGAGAATTTTGGTTTTGCAACTACGTAAACAAGAACTGCAGATAAGTTGTTTGCTTAAATTCCTCTGTGGTTTAAATTTTGGCAGCAGCTGGAGTATGCATGTGTGTAGTGGAGGTTTATTTGCCTAATTGAATTAAAAAAAAAATTAGATTCATTCAATTTTTTTTAATAAATTCTGGTGTTTCCCTTGATGTTTCTGGTATTGATGCAGCGGTGATTGGTTTCGAAATTGGTGTGCAGTTTCTCTTTTGATTAGTAAAATTTGGTGGTATAATTTTGTGCATTGAAACTGTTTGATGAATTGATCACGATGTTGTGATGTAGTATGATGACTTGAATTGTTTGCATCATTTGGTTCATAATTGGTGTTTACGATGCAATGCTTAATTGAGTAAAATTCCGGTGCATAATTGGTTGGTGTATTGATCCAGAGATTTAATTAAAATTGCCTCATTGAATGCAAGAAAAGTGAGATAGAGAAAGCAAAGTGCGTAAACTAAATTGGTTCAATTTTGTTGAAGCAAGAATTTTACTGGTGCAAGTCTTGATGCAGAATTTTCCGGTTTAGCTTGTGAAATTGGCAAAGTGAAGCTGTTGGTGAATTTTGAAATTGTAATTGAGAAGCGTAGGTCTTCATACTAGCTGTTCTGATTCAGATTTGATTGCTTGAAATTGTTGATCATTTTGGTGCAGATTTTAATTAAATAAAAAAAAAAGTATGTCTACATTTGAATTCAATTTGTGAATTACAAATTGATTGAAGCTGATGCAGTGAATTGTGGGGTCCGTAAATTTGAAGAATTTGATGAGAAATGGTGTGGCGAAGGTGCAGGTGAATCAAGTACTACCAAGGTGTGCAATTAATTGAAGAAATTAAAGTAGAATCAGTGAAAGCAAATTGGAATTTGTTGAATAATGAGGGAGCGTAAATTTTGGTGAGAAATTTGGCAATTGGAGTTCCTTAGCGCGGGACCCGCGAGAATTGAGTTCTTTGGACCAAGCTACATTGGGCAGCAACATTTTGGATTTCATGGTCTACTAAGAATTTTCATCATTCTTTGTTTTTCTTTTTTTAATCCAATTCTAGTGCCAATCTTTAGGTGCTTCTTTTGAGTGCTTACTTTCTTGAAAACCTTTAATTTCTTGCTTGTCTTGATTTTATGGATAATCTTTGTGTTTGTCATCTCTAATCTCCTTTGAGTTTCACTCTTCAAATTGAGCTTTTATTGCTTTTATTATTGATCTCTTGAAGTGGAATATACCTTGAATTTGTTCTTTGTGAGAATTGAGCTAACTTCTAGGTAGCATCCTAAGAGAAGGCAAAGGACTTTGCAAGGGGTACTCACCTTTGGAGGACAAACAAGTAAAGGCTTGGAGAGAAACACTTGTGAGAAAAGAGAAGAGAACTTTGAAGATTATTTTTTTAAAAAATTTTGTGTGATTTCAATAGTTTTGTAATTTGGCCATTATCTTTACTTTAGGTGTCTTGGAAGAGCCTTTGGTGTTCTTCCATCTCCTACAAGTTTTCTTTAATTTTCTTATTAGATACACGCTTTAGACGGTGAGTGTGTCTTGAAGGTTCACAAGTGCCTACAAGCCTCACCATTAGGGGTCGTCTAGTTTAAATTTTTGCAATTTAAATTCTTAGATTTTAAAAGCTTTCTTTTAGTTTCTTTCTTTAGAAAACTCTTTGTTTGTGTTGAAGAAGTTTTCATTGGAAGGAGATTTGTGAAGTGCATTGGGATAAGTTCTGGCTAGGAAAGACTTGGTACTTAAGAGTGTCCATTGTGACCCACCTCTCTTTCCTGGGAATTTACCTTGTGTGCTAAACTCACTTTCCTTCTTGTGAAAAATCTTTTAAATACAAAGCTTAACATGTCTATGTATACTTCTTGTCATAGTAGAAAGATTTATAATCCTCATTATAAAAAAAAGGAAGGGATGTGTTTTGAGCCTAGAAGTTTATATTATTCTACTGAGTTTGAAGTATACATTCCTTACTTTGATGGAAATAAAAATGTTGAAGCATATTTAGAATGGGAAACAAAAGTTGATCAAATCTTTGAAAAACATCAATTGGATGAATTTAGAAAATTTTCCATGGCTACTCTAAGTTTTCAAGAATATGCTAGGTCTTGGTGGATACAAAGGGAAGCAGATGTTAGAATTGGTAGAAAATCAGAAATATTGAATTGGTATGAATTGAAGATGTGTATGAGAAGAAAGTTTGTTCCACCTTCATATGTGAAAAAGAAAAAGCTTAGAGAAGAAATGAAAGAGCTTTTAGAAAAAGGAAGAAATTTTACATACAGAGAAAAAGAATATGTTAGAAGAGAAAAGGAGTTTAGAGAAAAATTCCAAGCTCTTGTCAGAAAGAAAGAAGAGAATGAGAAAAAGGAAAGTACAAAAAACTCTTTTTTTCAAGTTGAATCAGATATCGATAACATTTTATCTTCTCTAGAAAACCCTTGTGAGGATGTGCTTGAAGAAAAATCTATGTTTGGAGCTGAACCAAATATAGATATAAATATTTCCTCCACAGAAAATACAGAAGAATGTTTGATTGAAAAGGAAGAAGAAGAGGAAACCCACAAAGAAGAAGAGTCTTTTATGACACCCCCTGAAAGCATGGTTGAGAAAGAATCCTTAAAGGGGGATTGCAATACTTTGAACTCTTCTTTTCAATTATATAATGCTCATTCTTCTTCACAAAAATATCAAAAACAACACTTTGTGATGTTGTTGCCTAGCTTGGGCAATAAACAACACAAAGTGAACAAAAATATTTTTGAAATGGGCCTTATGTTTTTCTTTAAAAAGAATTTTAAAGAAAAGGGGACTTATTTTTGTTTAGTTTTCTTTTCTTTTAATTTTCTTCTAAAAAGGAAATTTATCTCATGTTTGTTTGATGTTTATTGCAGATTGACATTTGACCCAGGAGGAAACCATCAAATAAACAGAGGTTGCTGTCATTGAGCATCATTCAGATCTGAGGACAGATCCTTTTCAAGAGGGAGGGGATGATGGAAACCGTCCAGCCTCAAAACTTTCGGCCAAGAAGATAGACGAAGATCGAGCTTTAATGAAGAGTTTGTAAAGTCTTTTTCTTCTTCTTAGCCTTGTAAAAATTGTATAGAGTAGTTAGGAAGTTTTGGGCCTTGTATTTTGGGCCAAAGTAGAGAAAGATGTAAATAGAAAACAAAGTAATGTGTAAAATAGTAAAAGAGGGGTGCAAATAGAAATGTAGGCAAGGAAGACATGAGTCTCCACATGTCTTCTTCTTAATGGAGAGGATTTGCACCAATAAGGTGGTGACACTTGTCACACTCTCATTTGAGAGTTTTTGAGAGACTTTATCCTATAAATAGGAGTCTCTTATACATGTATTTCTTTAACTTTGAATTAGTAATGAAATGCTGCCTAGTTTTGGCCATTCTACTTGTTCTTAAGTTCTCCCTAGGTTAGTCTCCTTCAAGACTTAGCCTAGACTCTTTCCTAGTGAGTTGGCCTCACCTCTCACTCTCACAAATTCCTACTCCACTTCAATCCATGGAAACTCCTCTTGAGTTTCTTTAATGCTTCCGCTCATCATATCTCCTTCATCATTCATCCAAAGAAGAAATTACAAAGATCATTACTAGAAGAAGATCGTTTTTCCATCATATGTTCATGTTGTTGATTGTTTCTATGATGTGCATGTGGTTCTTCTGGGTCCTCATCATCAACAACTGCAAGTATTTTGTCTTCATCCTCACTAAAAGGATCGAAGACTTCATTGGGAAGACCAACAACCCCATGCTCTTATGGTGGTTCTTGAGGGAGTTATTGATTTTCGTGTTCTCCTAGGCTGATATATGAGCCACTTAATAGTTGGGTATATGACTGCATGTCTTTTTCCCATTCCCAAGATGTTGATGGGTGAGTTCATTCATATCTAATGAGAAAGGGTGTGGTGCTTCATGGGACAATAATTGTGATAGGTGGTGGTGTGAAGGTTGAACTTCCTATGATGACTCAAAATGAATGTTTAGTGAAGGAGAGGAGTGTGTGTTTTGACGTTGTGTTGATGAAGATGCAAACCTCTCAAATGTGACGTACACTTCGGGTCTGGTTTGTAGTTGAATAGAGTCGTAGATGCCAAAGAACGCCTCAACATCATCATCCTCAGTCATCTCGATGGCGGTGTAATGACTTACCCCTCCACCAAGTCTAGTCGGGTAGCGGAAGTGAATTGTTGCGACCTTTTCTTCTGCTTCCCTATGCAGTTTTCTGATGATGACTTCTTTCATTCTTTGTAGGGTCATTTCCCTTTTGATAGCAATAACTTTTGGTGTCATAGAATTGAATGTACATCTTCAATGTGACATTTTTTCATTGATCCGTCATAGTGAACAATGACATATAATAAAACCATTTGTTGACAACAACAAAAATGTTGGGTGTGTAATACAAAAGAAAAGATGGAGAAATCAAAGATGTTGGGTGTGACATACTAATTTAGTATCGCTTTATATCTCTTATATTTATCTTGTTTATATTTTTTTTAATTTTTTTTATATCTTTTATCTTTATCTTATTTTGTTTTGCCTTTATTTTATATCTTTTCTGTTTTTAGTTATTATTATTTTTGCTATTCTTTATTTATTTCTGTTTCTATTTTTATTTTTATTGTTGCTATTTTTATTTTCTATATTTATTTTTTTTTACATTTTTTTTCTTCTCATTTTTAATCATTAAGTGTAGCATTTGCATTAATTTTTTTAGGATTTTTCATTTAGGGTAGACATTTCAATATTATTTGTGTGTCCACTACTATTTTAGACATTTGTAATAACTCATTTCTTAATAACTATTTTAAACATTAAAAATATTTTTTTTAATGCATTCAAAATTAAAAATTATTAATTTTTTTAATTCATAATTTTTTTTTACTTTTCAAATAGTGCTAGATAGGGAAATAAAAACAAAAGGGTGTTAGATAGGAAAATAAAAATAAAAGAGTGTTAGATGGAAAAATAAAATTGTAAATAGTGTTATATGAGGAATTAAGTCCGAATTATGGACTTACCAATAGAATGAGTCATGTGAATAGTCAATTATTTTACTATTATTTGTGACAAAACATAGTTAAAAATTTAAGGTTCTAAAATCTCTTTTGAAATTTTCCATACTTCACGTAAGGTTGCACATACATTCTAATAATAAATAACTACAATATCACTAAAATAAAAATTAAAAAATAATTAGATTCTTAAATTTAAATTTTGAAACAAAAAAATTATAATTTTCATAGAAATCCAAGTGTTAATACACACTATTTTTTACTATCCAAAGCATAGATAAGTTAACAAGAAGTAATTCGTAAATATGCACAACAGCACATTTATTAAATAATTATAGATAATTTGGAATTTAATTAAAAAATTATTTATTAATTCGAAGAATATAGTCATAATGATGTTAATTAAATATTAAAAAATAAGTTAGAATTGTTTTTAGCAGCGTAATTATTAATGATATGTATCTTTACCATTATCAATTATATACAAAAATATTTTCCTTTTTAACTTGTTTTTTTATTAAGTGAAAATTGAATGTATATTATAATTTGTACTAGACAAGAATGCTCGGGATTTCGGTTCAAGTAGGGATCGATCCAGGAAAGGTAATTAAGATAAAATATAAAGAACTATTTTATCTTGTGTGATATTATTCGAAAGATGAAAGATATAATTGTTATTGTTTATATCTGTTATCATATTATTTTGAAGATAAAAAATATTTTATCTATTGTGATATTATTTTGAATATGAAAGATATAATTTTTATTGTTTAAATTTGTTATCATATTATTCTGAAGATAAAGATATATTTTATCTCTTGTGATAATATGCAAGTTAGTTATATATATTTTATCTGTTGTGATGTTATTCTAAAGATGAAAGATATAAGTGTTATTGTTTAAATTTGTTATCATATTATTCTGAGATAAAGAGATATTTTATATCTTGTGATAATATGCAAGTTAGTTTTATATTAATTAATACATATTAGTTACATATTAATTAATAGTTGTTGAAAATAAAAGAGGAGCATCCGAGAATAATGATGTACATGTTAAACAAATGTTATCCTGTTGTTAGCACCTGAAGATAAGTAGTGCTCGTGAGCTGGTGGCTTTCTGTTATTATTTTATGCCTTTCAAGTGAGATCATGTTCTCGTGAGTGAAAGTTGTTAAACGAGTAAGCTATAAAAGGAGTTTGAGAGTCTAGGTAAATGTACGTTGTTTTTTAATACTATACTGAAATTGAATATTTACCTTATTTTGTATGCTCTCACTGTTGGGTATGAAGCTATGACCAATTGGGTTGGGCTGACTAGACACCATGTTTAGTGAGTGAGCTTAGTCATTGTGTTCCCTTAATAATTTTTATTTAAAGAAATCATTGTACTTGTAATTGGGGTGCAATAGGACATAAATGAAAACCTAATAGTTGCCCGTGTGGATGTTAGTAGTAGTTGGTGACCGAACCACGTTAAATCCTGTGTTGTTTATTTTCTGCAGTTGGTTCGTGATTATGTGTGTTGCTTCCACGTGCGTTTTTCCCATCAAGTGGCATCAAAGAGTGGTTCGTTTACACACTAGAGATCCGATCAACAAAAATTAATCGACGAGGCTTGAAAATTTCAACTGCAGCAGCGTCCCAAAGTTAGGGTTTCACAGGGTCTGCAGTAGCGTCCCAAAGCTAGGGTTTCATAGGGGCTGCAACAGCGTTCCAAAGCTAGGGTTTCACGGCGGCCAAGGATTCGCAACAACCCAGATCTGTGACTCGCGATAGGCGCGCACATTAGGCAGTGCGATGTGTAGTAGTGTGGGTCGCGACAGGAATGGTGGCGAGTCGCGACGTTGTGCAGGTGCCTTGCTCGCAGTAGTGTTGTGTCCAGGCAGTGCGACAGAGAGCGCCAGTGCGGCGGCGAATTGTGTTTCGCGGCGAACAGGTGCAGGTGCTTGAGATGAGCAAGATGGCACAAAGGTGCAATGCGATGACAGTGACAGAAGATGCAGGGTGGCGCGTGCATTTTTCTGTCGGTGCAGCAGTGACGGTGCGGTGCTAGGCACGGGGTGTGACTGTTTTTTGCTGCGACACAGAGTTATGACAGTTCAGTTACTGAACACATTAATATTCGATCTTAGCTAGATTTACGTCAGTGGACATTAAGTTCGATGAAGAAGTTCAAGCTTTACTACTGCTATTGTCTTTGCCTGACAGTTGGTCCGGAACGGTTACAACATTTACCAATTCAGCAGGATTCGATGGATTCACTTTTGAGAAGATTCGTGATCTCATTCTTGGCGAGGATGTCCGAAGAAGGAGTTATGGGGAATTATCTAGTGAATCGCTATATGTCATCTGAGGTAAGAAAAATATCAAAGATAGTGGGAGTAAGAACAAAAGAAGGAGTTAGTCAAAGACTCGAGATTACTCAAGTGTAATATGTTGGAACTACAAGGAGGTGGGGCATTTCAGGAATCAATGCCAAAATGATAAACAAGTCAACATTGCAGAAGACTTCGTGGACGAGGACCTTTAAGTCTGTTGCGCGGATAATAGTGTGGGTTTCTGGGTCATGGATTCTGGTGTTTCATTTCATGTTACCCAAAACAGTGAAGCATTGCAGAATCTAGTTATTGGAGACTTTGAAAAGGTAAGACTAGCACACAAAAAAAACTCTTGATGTTACGGGCATGGGTGACATAGTGTTGAAGACGCCAGTCGATTTCTGGACTTTGAAGGATGTCAGAGTTGTTCCAAGCTTAACGAAAAGTGTGATTTCTGTTAGGTAGTTGGACGAACAGGAACATGAAGTGAAGTTCGGAAATTAGAAGTGGAGATAGTGTTAAAGACGCCAATCGATTTCTGGACTTTGAAGGATGTCAGAGTTGTTCCAAGCTTAACAAAAAGTGTGATTTCTGTTAGGTAGTTGGACGAACAGGAACATGAAGTGAAGTTCGAAAATCAGAAGTGGAAGGTCATCAAGGGAAATCTTGTCATGGCCCGTGGAAGAAAGAGAGGTTCGTTGTATATGGTCGGATTACCGTCTGAGGGAGTGATCGTCCCGGTTCGGAAGATAAACAAAGTCCGGTTCATAGAATCTCATGGGCAGAAGAGGGGTTGCCTTTCCAAGAGAGAAACCCAGAGCCACATGTCAGAAGTACTTATGGCAGTGGGAGCACAAATCGTGTTTCAGCTGAGGTCCCAGGTCCCTAAACGACAGTGGGTTAGGAAAACTAGTATTCCAACTGTTGAAACTTCTGCAGAAAATTTCTTGTTGAATATGGAGAGTGTTTGTTCTCAGGTTGTTCCAAGATTCGACAGTTCTTGCAAGTGGGAGCCGGTAGGAACAGAGAACGGGTCAGTGATTGACGTGTTGAAACTTAGGGGAGTTTTAATGAAGTCTTCAAAATGATTAAGAAGGCTGGTGGCAACTAGAGGTGGAACATTGAGTTCTGTCGATAGATTACAGAAGTACATGTACACAGTTGAAGTGCAAGTGAACATTGTTTCGTGGCTTCAAGTGGGAGATTGTTGGGTATGAAGCCAAGACCATATGGGTTGGGCTGACTAGACACCATATTTAGTGAGTGGGCTTAATCATTGTGTCCCCTTTATAATTTATATTTAAAGAAATCATTGTACTTGTAATTGGGGTGCAACAAGAAAGAAATGAAAACCTAATAGTTGCCCGTGTGGATTTAGGTTGCAGTTGGCAACCGAACCATGTTAAATCCTGTGTTGTTTATTTTTTGCAGTTGATTCATGATTATGTGTGTTGCTTCCGCGTGCGCTTTTCCCATCACTCACTTACTTGATCATCAAAGTGTGATCAACAGGTAGAGTTCTCTCTGTCCTAACAGAGCCACGTTCCAGTGCTACGAGAAGACGCATAATAGAATCTAAAGGAGACAGGTTAAAAATTGAGCTTTCCATTCAAGTCAACTGGCGAGAAAGTCAACTAGTAAGAACATAATTTAAAAACATATTTTCTTAATTAAATATGATTTTGTCTTCTCATAGGTTGTCTATATTTTGTAGGATTGTCAGCATAGACTAAATAGTCCATTAGACCGTTTTTTGGTTGAATAGACAGCTCAATTGATTTCTAATATTCTGACTTGGGTATCTATTCACCTATTAGTTTTAATCAGGATCCTCTAACTTTGACAACGAATGATTATAATATTCTAGAGTTATAAACTTTGTATGCTTTTTAGAATATCTAAATAGAATTTCTCCATCGTTTATTAGTCAAATTTTCCAATATGAAGCATTAAAAATTAAAAAGGTGAAAATAAAATAGGTTGAACTAATGTTCTTTCCTAATTTACAGGGAGTTATTTTAGAATAGGTGTAATATAAATTTTATTATATAAAAAATAAATTATGTTCATTGCTTCAATCAAAAAGTGTTTGAATATTATTCTAGGCATTTCCGATAATGAACTATTTTTCCTCTCCATGTACCATTTTCTTGTGCTGTTATTAGGGTTGAAAATTTATGATAAATATCTTATAGTTTAATGAACTCATCCCATGATTACTTCTAATTAGAAGAATAGACAAGCTTTTTCTTTAATATTTTTCAAAAGTTTATAGAAGACTTTGAAAGACTAATCCTTATAGCTTAATAACTTGTCCGACGTCTATTAGTATAGTTGTTTCTTAAGATTAAGAATCTTTTAGTACATGACGATACGGTGCACGTTGTAACAATTAAGGGATTTTTCAGGAAAAATTGTGTTTTTTACTTTGAAAAGATATTTTAGTTTGCTTGCCTTATAAACATGTTTCATAAAAAAGTTATTATTAAATAACAAAATGGGCAAATTTCTTACAAGATGCTATTTTTTAACCTTTGAAATAATCTCAAGCTACATAATATTTTTTTTATATTTTTTTATCAAAAAAAATAAATTAAATTAAAATTTAGATACTCCAATCCTTACAAAATCAGTATAAAATATCTATAAGCCTTACAATGCAGTGGTATAATGATATGATTCCAATAGCACAATATTAATGATTCTTGACATTCTTAGGAATCATCTTGAGTTGGATATGAGATAGGCACTTTCAGATAGAATTGGATCAAGATTCTATGATCAAGAACTCACCAAGACTAGTACCAAAATCCAAACTCATATGGAAGTTCCATGTATTGTCAAATTGAACCGAACAAAATGGAAGAAAAGGCAAAGGCACCGAACAAAAAGCACAAGAACAGAATTGTACCGAACAAAAAGGCTAGAAATGAATGAAGAAGAAACAATAAAGAACAACAAAGTAGAAAATGAACCGAAGCAAAACACAAAGGAATTGAAAATGCTGAACAAAAAAAGTAAAGAATAGCTAAGACATGAACATAACAAGAGAAGGAAGGAAGGAGAAGAGAAAGCTCATGAAGATGGAGGAATGGTTGGATGGTCACGCCACTTAGAGGATGGTGACTCCAAGATGAGTGTGCAAGCCGCCACTTGAGGTAACCATAGAACTCTCAAGATAAGACTAAGTGAGGAAGGCACAAAGCTCTCCAATGCTCTCTCAAAAATTGAGTATAGTTTCTCTAATCAAAATTCAAATATGAAATGTACAAGCTAAGCACCATTATTTATAGCCTAGAGGTGCTGAAATGCAAGGCAAATTAAATTCAAAATTCCCCCCCAAATTCAGAAAAGTGGCACCAAGCACGAGGAAGGTGTGACTTCCTCTCTCACTTTGGCACCTCCCTATTACTCCTACACCTCTCTACTAAACGCACACCCCCCCTAAGACTCCTAACTAAAGACCTAAAGATGCTTTGACAAAAGAGGTTTCTTATGTTTCCCTCTAAGCACCTTCAAACAAGGAAATTACAAAAAAGAGAAAATAAACGTCCATTAGCTCCTAAAGCCTTGAACATGCTCCTTGTAAGCCTTTGAGGTGGGCTTTGAACTCCATGAGCATCTTCCATTTGAGCCTCAACCTCTTCTTGCTCTTGATGATTGGCCTCCATGTCCACTTGAGCTTGATCTCCATCATACTCCCCGAGTTGGAGAGAATTCGACCA
The DNA here is from genome assembly GCF_051622355.1 of Phaseolus vulgaris. NCBI lineage: Eukaryota > Viridiplantae > Streptophyta > Magnoliopsida > Fabales > Fabaceae > Phaseolus > Phaseolus vulgaris. Next base: position 20,103,604 of record NC_143501.1, on the reverse strand, counting down.
CGAATTCCGGAGACCTACAGAAAAAGGACTTAGATCACTGATATTAAAAGTATGACTACCTAAGAATGTATCAGGCATATCGAACTCATAAGCAGTATCATTAATCCTCTTTAGGACTTGGAAAGGTCCATCTCCACGAGGCATTAGTTTGGACTTCCTTTGAGTAGGAAAACGATCCTTCCTCAAATGAAGCCAAACCCAATCACCCTCCTCAAACAACAATGCTTTTCTCCTTTTATTGGCAAGTTCAGCATACTTGCCAACCTTCTTCTCAATTCTCTTCTTGATGTCTTTATGCAAAGTTTTCACAAAAGAAGCCTTTTCATCCCCATCTTTGTACAAGACATTTCCAAGAATGGGAATAGGAAGAAGATCAAGAGATGTTAAGGGGTTAAACCCATAGACAACCTCAAAAGGAGAATGTGAGGTGGTAGAATTTACTACACGGTTATATGCAAACTCAACATGGGGTAGTAATTCTCCCACACTCTAGGATTCCCCAAAATAAAACATCTCAATAGTTGTCCCAAAGTTCTACTCACCACCTCGGTTTGACCATCAGTTTGTGGGTGGCAAGTGGTAGAAAATAAAAGTTTAGTTCCAAGCTTGCCCCACAAGGTCTTCCAAAAGTGAGTTAAGAACTTGGGATCTCTATCGGACACTATAGATCTAGGGATCCCATGCAAGCGAACCACTTATTGAAAGAAGAGGTTTGCAATATGACATGCATCATCCACTTTGTGGCAAGGAATAAAGTGAGCCATCTTTGAAAAACGATCCACTACCACAAAAATGGAGTCCTTTCCCTTTGATGTCTTGGGTAAGCCTAAGATGAAATCCATAGATATGTCAACCCAAGGCATTGAAGGGATAGGAAGAGGAGTATATAAACCATGGGGATGCATCTTAGATTTAGCTTTGCGACAAGCTATGCATTTATCACACAAACTATGAACATGTTTATGCATATGAGGCCAAAAGAAATGTTCATGCAACACATCCAAAGTTTTAGCAACCCCAAAGTGACCCATTAAATCCCCCTCATGTGCTTCTCTAAGAAGAGATAATCTAATAGAGCTTTGAGGCACACAAAGACATTTTCCATTAAAAAGAAAGCCATCTTGTATAAAAAAATCTTTGTGTCTTCCCTTAAGACACTCTTGATAGATGAGAGAAAAATCAAGGTCATCATGATAAAGTTCCTTAATATGATCAAAGCCAAGATATTGAGAACTTAAAAGATTTAGCAAAGTATATCTTCTAGAAAGTGCATCCGCCACAATGTTTACTTTGCCTTGCTTATGTTTGATCACATAAGGAAATTGCTCAATGAATTCCACCCACTTAGCATGCCTCTTGTTAAGCTTGTTTTGGCTTTTCAAATACTTAAGAGATTCATGATCACTATGTATCACAAGCTCTTTAAGAAAAAGATAGTGTTCCCAAGTAAACAAAGCCCTAACAAGTGCATATAATTCTTTATCATAAGTGGAATAATTGAGATGACTTCCCTTCAATTTCTCACTAAAGTAAGCTATGGGGTGGCCCTCTTGAAGGAGGACAGCCCCAATGCCTATGCTTGAAGCATCACACTCAATCTCAAATGTTTTAGTGAAATTAGGAAGGGCTAAGATGGGAGCATTAGTCAATTTTTCTTTCAAAGTTTCAAAAGCTTTTTGTTGTGCTTCTCCCCATTGAAAAACCACATCCTTTTTCACTATATCATTGAGAGGTGCAACAATGGTACCAAAGTTTGGTACAAATCTTCTATAGAAAGAAGCAAGTCCATGGAAACTTTGGACTTCATTCAAAGATTTCGGTGTAGGCCAATTTTGAATGGCCATTTTTGTCCACATGGACCCCTTTGCTACTCACAACAAACCCTAAGAATTCTATATGATCAAGAGCAAACATACATTTAGCAAGATTAGCATACAAATGTTCCTTTCTAAGGGTTTCTAAAACTTGCCTAACATGCAACCAATGGTCATTCAAAGATAAGCTATAAATGAGTATATCATCAAAGTAAACAACAACAAACTTACCAATGAAAGGTCTAAGAACATGATGCATGAGGCGCATGAAGGTACTTGGTGCATTAGTTAAACCAAAGGGCATAACTAACTACTCATACAAACCAAAGTTGGTCTTAAAAGCCGTCTTCCATTCATCACCCGGTTTGATACGGATTTGATTGTAGCCGCTTTTAAGATCAATCTTTGAAAAGATTTTTGAACCATGCAATTCATCCAACAAATCATCAAGCCTAGGTATGGGATGCCTATACTTAATTGTAATGTTATTGATGGCCCTACAATCCGAACACATTCGCCATGTGCCATCCTTTTTAGGCACTAAGATGATAGGCATAACACAAGGACTCATGCTATCTTGAACCCTCCATTTTTCAATCAAAGCCTCAACTTGTTGGCGAATTTCCTTGGTTTCACTTGGATTGGTCCTATATGCTGGACGGTTTGGTAAAGAAGAGCCCGGTATCAAATCAATTTGGTGCTCAATCCCTCTCAAAGGTGGAAGTCCTTTTGGAGGATCTTGAAACACATCTTGAAACTCTTCTACCAAATTTTCCAAACAATGAGGACTATCAACAAGTGGTTCTATCTTAAGAGTTCTAGGGATGGCTAAGAAAAGAGGATGATGAGCCATTATTTCCCTTTGAATCTCATGCCTAGAAACAAGAAGTGTAGGCTTAAAACTCTTATATTTTTTTTTATCTTTTTTACCTTTTTCACTCTCCCTTTTTTTTTCATGATGATTTGGTCCTCATGGACTTCTCTAGGAGAGAGAGATTTTAAAGTATCCTTGTGACCATGGAAATCAAAAGAAAGTTTGTTGGTAAAGCCATCATGAAAAACTTTTCTATCAAATTGCCAAGGCCTTCCCAAAAGAACATGTGTACCTTCCATGGGCACAACATCACATAATACCTCATCTTTGTATTTTCCAATAGAGAAATGGATGAGGACTTGTTTATTCACAACAATTTCTCCTACTTCACTAAGCCATTGTAATTTGTAGGGCTTTGTATGAGAGATAGTAGGCAATCCAAGCTTATCTACTACTCTTGTACTAGCCACATTAGCACAACTACCCCCATCCACTATCAAAGAGCAAATGTTGTTTTGAATAAGACATCTTGTATGAAAAATATTTTCCCTTTGACTTTCATCAAAAGGTTGTGAAACTTGGCCAAGAAGTCTTCTCACAACTAACAAATCCCCTTCAAGTGGACACTCACTCTCATCCTCACTAGACGCCCTAGATGGTGAAGAATGCCTAGGTGAATCCGATTCATGCTCACTCATAACAATGGCATTATGCACAAACATATTCCTTTTAGAAGGACAATTAGCCGCAATGTGACTATAACCCATACACTTAAAGCATTTCTTACTAGACGATCTAGTTGGGGATTTAGGCCTAGAAGTAGATGGCTTAGGTTCCTTGGGTTTGAAAGAAGAATCTTTAGAAGGAAATTTTGAAAAAGACTTTTTGTTCCTCCAAGAATTGTTGTAGTAACCATCATTGGGAGCATTTTTGAAAGAATTTTTATTAGCAAGTTGGGCTTCCACCTTCATTGCAAGATGAACTAAAGAACCCAATGATGAATACTCTTGCAACTCAACAACATCTTGAATATCCTTCCTTAGACCACTCACAAACCTAGCAATCATAGCTTCCTCACTTTCTTCTAATTCAATTTTAAGCACAAGCGTTTCTAACTCTTTGTAATATTCATCCACATTTAGCGTGCCTTGTTGAAACCGTTGGAGTCTCAACATGAGGTCTTTCCTAAAATGTGGGGGCACAAACCTAGCGCGCATTTGATCCTTTAAAGAGTTCCAAGAGTCCACGAGAGGACCCTTGTGATAGATAATGTCCTTTACAACACCATGCCACCATTTCATGGCATAATCACTAAACTCTAAGGTGGCTAGCTTAAACTTGTGCTCATCTTGGATCTCATGGATCTCAAATATTTGTTCACACTTAGCCTCCCAATCTAAATACACATTAGGATCACTAGAGCCATTGAAACAAGGAAGCTTGACCGAAGGTAGCCTAGCCTTTGCATCTTGGTAGTAGCCATTTCCATGGTGATGTCTCTCCCCTTGGTTGTGATGTCTATGTCCATGGTATTGGGGTGGAGTTCGCCTTCTCCTATGGTCCTCTTCACGGCCTACATCATTTGAAGAACCTCTTGAAGAAGGTCTATGTGAATGATGCCCATCATGGATAGAGTGAGATGGCCTAGCTTGTTGCACCTCCATCTTTTGCAATTTCTCTTCCAAACGCCTAATGGTGCGTTGAGCTTCATGCAATTCACCAAGGACCGAAGCTTTGGAAGGAGAGTGCTGCTTGTAAGATGCACCACTTGAATAGCCAGCCATTTGCAAATGAAAAACAGCAAACACATAAAAACAGCAAACAAGTTAAGAAACAAAGTTAGCAAAAAAATGAATTTGGCAACCAAATTGCCGAAGTGAATTTGGCCAGAAAAAGAAGTCACTCTCAAAGAAATAATGTCCCTGCACCAAGCTGATCTTGAGGTCTAGGAATCCTCAAATGAAAGATGTCAAAGCAAGGCACACCAATCTCAAAGACAACCACAACAAAACCAATGAAGCAATAAAGACAAACAAGAAAAGGTATAAGCAATAAAAGGCTATAACAAAAGGAAAACTAGATGTAAGACAAACTCAGAGATTAAAGAACAATAGACAAACAAGAAAATAAGGAACTCAATGAAAAAGTAGGCACACAAAAGAATACCTAAAGAAAAGCACTAGAGTAGATGAAGAAAACAAAAATAAGCTACTGGAAAAATAATTTTTATGCAAACTGTACTTGATGTTCACTGATTTAAATTGAACGATATAAAGCGAACTGGATTATGAAATTTAAACCACAGAAACTTCAAGATCTTAGCTCAAAAATTGCACTGGAATTACGCAAAAACAGTAAGCCAATTAATTGAGATAAATGTTTCAAAATCGCTGCCAGATTACCGTATTTTTTTCGGCAGAATTGTACACTTTTTGTATTTTATTTATCATTTTTTGTGTACTTTGAATTTTTAAGTACTTCTTTTTTCTACTCTTTTCTAACACTTTGAAGAACACAATTGAAATCAATTGCAATAAGGAAAAACATTAAGCACGTTTTCAGAAAACAGAGGAATCCTAATAGGAATGAAGAACAAAATTAAGAACTAGCAAAGACATAATGGAAAATGATGTATAGGAACTTGTATAGGTCTAAAATACAAGTATGAACTCAATTCTAAAACAGAAAATGCACAAAGGATCAAATATCAAACTCAGAAAATTATATGACACCAAAGCAAGAAACAAAAATTCAATAAAAGTACTATAAGAAGTGATGACAATTATGGAAAAACAAGACTAAGACAAAACTTGTATGGATTCAAAAAGGAAAATACTCAAACATATGATAGGCAACATAAAGAAAACAGCAATAAAACTCAAATAAGCCTAAAACAGAAACGTAAATTGCAAGAAATTAAAGAGCTCTTGAAATAAAGTGCAACACAACTAAAAAATTAAACAAGAACACACCTAAACTCATGATACCACATGATATGATTCCAATAGCACAATATGAATGATTCTTGACATTCTTATGAATCATCTTGAGTTGGATATGAGATAGGCACTTTAAGATAGAATTGGATCAAGGTTCTATGATCTAGAACTCACCAAGACTAGTACCAAAACCCAAACTCATATGGAAGTTCCATGTATTGTCAAATTGAACCGAACAAAATGGAAGAAAAGGCAAAGGCACCGAACAAAAAGCACAAGAACAGAATCGTACCGAACAAAAAGGCTAGAAATGAAGAAGAAACAATGAAGAACAGCAAAGTAGAAAATGAACCGAAGCAAAACCCAAAGGAATTGAAAATGCCGAACAGAAAAAGTAAAGAATCAAGCTAAGACATGAACATAACAAGAGAAGGAAGGAAGGAGAAGAGAAAGCTCATGAAGATGGAGGAATGGTTGGATGATCACGCCACTTAGAGGATGGTGACTCCAAGATGAGTGTGCAAGCCGCCACTTGAGGTAACCATAGAACTCTCAAGATAAGACTAAGTGAGGAAGGCACAAAGCTCTCCAATGCTCTCTCAAAAATTGAGTATAGTTTCTCTAATCAAAATTCAAATCTGAAATGTACAAGCTAAGCACCTTTATTAATAGCCTAGAGGTGCTGAAATGCAAGGCAAATTAAATTCAAAATTTTCCCCCAAATTCAGAAAAGTGGCGCCAAGCATGAGGAAGGTGTGACTTCCTCTCTCACTTTGGCACCTCCCTATTACTCCTACACCTCTCTACTAAACGCACACCCCCCTAAGACTCCTAACTAAAGACCTAAAGATGCTTTGACAAAAGAGGTTTCTTATGTTTCCCTCTAAGCACCTTCAAACAAGGAAATTACAAAAAGAGAAAATAAACGTCCATTAGCTCCTAAAGCCTTGAACATGCTCCTTGTAAGCCTTTGAGGTGGGCTTTGAACTCCATGAGCGTCCTCCATTTGAGCCTCAACCTCTTCTTGCTCTTGATGATTGGTCTCCATGTCCACTTGAGCTTGATCTCCATCATATACCATCTAAGCAAAACAGAGTTCTGCATTACAGTTTAGAAAAAACTTTTATTATCTCTACCTGCACCAGGAAAACCAGAGATCCAAGAATTTTGATTTGATTCCACCCGTGCTTAAACACCTTCATATTAGTTCTCTCCTTGCTGCACCACCTTATTTCTTCTCTTCTATTTCTTTTATTGCAATCAGCTTCTTCACTGACTTAATCATAATGTCATATTTCACATGTGAGACCAATGATGTTCTTTGATAGTCATGAGAGGTGATATTTTTTGATAAATCACTTAGTTCAATTTTATACAACTTACTTTGGTAATAAGGATAATGAATATTGTGATGTTTTTTTTTTACTACATTGGTCTATGATAAAGAAAATATTATATCCACTATCACATAAACTCCCTTATGCTAAATAGATTTTGTTTGAAACCTACTACAAAGACATTATTTATAGATGGGAAAGGGTGCATGTCTATTCTTTCAACACTAACAATATTCCTATCCAGCTGCCTTAAGACAGGTTCATGAAGCAAAAGAACCAATTGCACAATTAACCAATATCTCCATCGATGATTGCTCCTGGTCCATGACCTTCCAGGACTAAGAAGACGCAGAAGGCCATCAGGCAAGGGAAAAAATAGTGTATGCTACCATTGCAGATGAAGAGGACCAAATGAGTTTGCAGTTTAAGAAAGTTATAAAGAATCTGTAGATAAAGACCACACACTAAGGGTGGGCAAAAAATCCAATTATAATAAAACTGTTCTATTTTTACATTGATCCATTCCATTTAATATCCATTTGTTTAAATTTAGTTTTTATAATGATCCACATTTTATCAATTTTATGGATCAGATATCCATTTTACTTAAATGGATTTTAAAATCTAGAAAATCCAGATTGGAAAAAAATCCAGATTTCCAATCTGTATTTAATTTCTTTTCACCGTATGACCTTGAGTAACTTTTTCACGTGCATATACTTCTCCATTCTTCTTCCTTTTTCATTTATACTTTATTATCCTTTTTTTAATTCTTAGAATAATTTATTTATATTATTGTTATTTTCTTTTGTTAAAACTAAAGTTCTTTGTATAAAAAAAACTTAAAGGCCACAAAATCATATATTAATTTTTTTTTTTAAATTGTTTGGATTTTTTACTTTTTTTTCACAGACCATTTTTTTTATTTTATTTTCTTCATTTAAGTATTGCATAGATTTTCAGTTGTCTCCATGTATATACACTTGAGAGGGACCATATGCAAACAGTAATATACCAAAACAAATTATCAAAAAATATATTTACATTTAAAGGATATTCTATACAGTAAAATATAAATTCAATGGTTGATTTTTACACTCATTACTTTAGTAATAAAATTAAAAAAAAAATCACCAATTTTATGTCTAGTTTGTAATTGTATACAATTACTTTTTCTGTATCACTGAAACTGTAATGTTATTAAATTATAATTTTATTATATTTTCTTAATATTTATATGATATTAATTTATTTACATATTATTATATTAATATTATAGTAAGTTTTTAGAAAATATAGATTTAATTTAAAAATCCAATTTAATTTATCTTTTTTATAAAAATATGGATTTAAATTTAAAATCAAATTTTTGGATTTGGATTGGATATGAATTAAATTTTACAAAATCCAATTCATGAGTGCAGTTTTGTATTTGTAAGCTTTCAAAATTTGACAATTTTATATTCAAACATTTATTTATGTTTTGAGAAAAAAGAAGAATTACTAGAACCGTAGTTATAATTTTTGATATTACTAAATTATAATTTTATGATATTTTTTGGATATTTATATAATATTAATTTTTTTGCATAATTTTATATTAATATTATAAGTTTTTTTAAAAAATATAAATTTAAAATTCAATTAATTGTTTTTATAAAAATATGGATTTGGATTTGGATTTGAATTGGATTTGGATTTATAAAAATCCAAATTGATTTATAGAAAAATATGGATTTGGATTTAAAATCCAATCCAAATATTTGGATTTGGATTATGTAAAAAATCCAAATTAGTTTTATAAAAAATATGGATATGAATTTAAAATCCATTCCAAATATTTGGATTTGGATTGGATTTGGATCGGATTTTTCAAAATCCAATCCATGACCACCCTTCCCACGCACTAATGATAGAAGTGTCAAGATTTGGACATTTGTCAACAAGTCAAGGCACTTCCTCCAAATATTCCTTATTTCAATGTGCCTTTCCTCCAAATATTCCTTATTTCAATGTGCCTTAGAGATATATTGAAGAAGGCATTAGGAAGGTTTTTCTTCAACAACTTTTGTAGAACCATGCACTTGTTGTATAAGAAGATGAGCTACAAAGTCTTTCCATCGGTGAAAGCTTCAAGAGGACGTCGACAGAAGTTGAAACTATCGATGCATGGAAATAGAAGAAGTTCACTAACTCTCATAAAATGGTGTTATCTTCTAATGCATCTCACATTGAAAACTGCTTGAAAACATTTAAAGATTTGTATTTTATACACCTTGCTCAAGCATGTTCACAACGATGTCAAGATGCTATTTCTTCAAGAACCAGGTTTTGGATTCAGGAAGATATTGATTAGAATTCCTGATGGAGTTGTAGTTGAAGTTTAATACAACCTTTACGAGACAATGTTAATTAGATGCTATCCAACAAGAATAGAAGAGGAAGCTTAAAGAGGATTTGAAGACAAGAGCTAAGCAGAAAAAATCGTAAGCTAAAACACTATAATGACAAAAGGGGGAGAATAATTAATTAAAGCTCTTCTAGACATTTTAATAGATATTAATCATCATGGTCTCATATCGTCATATTTCTAATAACATGAGCTTTCAGTACGCATTATCGGTTGCTCTGTCTTTTGCCTTGATATCATAATTTTTTTTTAAAATGTTTATTGATTTATAGTTCTGATTATTTTTCATTTAACTAAAAAGATATTGTTGACACTTAGATGGTCTAACCAATTTAGAATTACTAGACCATTCCTTATGAGATGTTTTGGTGCTAAGAAATATTGATTGTGATTCGTACATGGGTATAAACTTCTAATGTTTTATGCAAGTTATAGTTGATCATACCTTTTAGAGGTTAACAACGTATGCCAGATGATATTTTATATAATTATATTAAACACTAAACATACTTTATGTAATCAATTGTAATAATAAAACACATTTATATATATAACTAAAACGAAAGTATATTTGGTAATTTTATATCTTAAAGTTGGAAAAAATTACATAAACTGTTAATACAAGTCATATATATATATGTATATATATATACGTATATATATATATACATATATACATATATATATATATGTATATACATATATATATATATATGTATATACATACATATATATATGTATATAGATATATATATGTATGTATATATATATATACGTATATATGTATATATATATGTATATATATATATACATATATATATATATACATATATATATATACATATATATATATATATACATATATATATATATACATATACATATATATATACATATATATATATATGTATATATATATGAAAGGGAAAAAAACAGGAAACAAGTTAAATGGTTCAATCTTTTATTACATATATTCAAATTATTTCTATGTTAAACTTTGCAATGCAATTGCAACCTTTCAATTTGTCATGCAACATTGATTTTAAGTAATTCGCAAAATGTTACTATATCAAATATTTATTTGAAGTCTATATATAGAGCAATAGTGATATTCATCATGAAGATTATATAAGAAGACTCAAATTTTAAGAGAAAAATACACAAAAATGCTTATGAGAGATACAAGGTTGAATATTTTGTCTAATGGTTCTAATTATTTTCTAGGAGGGCTAAAGGCTTTGTATTCTTTATTTTGGGAATTACTTAGTGAACCTAAATTGTTTTTTATTTGAAAGTTTCTTTATTATAATCTTTTAAGATTTTAATAAGAAAAAATTGAGATTGATTAACTAAGAGTGATTTATATACTTTCATTAATTAAGAGTGATTTGCGTTGTACAATCTTCTTTACTTACCTTTTTTTTTATTTTTTTCAAATTGCATTCAATTGATATTAAAATTTTACTTTAATATCTAAATTTTATAAAATAAAAAAGAAATAATGTGATTAACAAATAAAAGATTAAGACCAAACATATTAAAATTTTAAAAAGCTAAAAAGGAAAAAGTTAGAAAAAAAAGGAAGTCATGCATGGAAGCATAACTTCCAAAAGAAATAATAAGTGGTACTCTCTTTTACAACTTCTGTATGGAAAAAATTGAAATATTAATTTTCTTATCTAGACCTAAAGTTTTTGAAAAAAAGAATAATGGTTGTCGCTGTTATCTTCCTCTTTGGCTATTTGGTTTAATAGGAGATGTAAATGACGATCACATAACCAATAAGGCCAATTTATAAGTAGTAGCCATCTTTGCGGTTGGCTTCTAGTTCTTAGATGTTACTAACAGCGCAGAGAATTTGAATGAAGCAACTGAAAGATGTTAATACAACTCCAACAAGGAGCAGTGTCGAAGAAACAACGGAAGTGAAGGGTGCTTTGGAAGAAAGAACTCCACGTTCGCGTGTGATAAGGGCATACATTGATGGCAGCGGCAACGTGTGCAAGATAGGTGAGCACGAATTCGGGACAGATGTAGGTGCGGGAAGCAAGGCGGGAATGGGAGACACGGAGGAGACGTTCCAAGGAACAACACAATATACAAGGAGTTAAGTTTAGACAATCATAATTTCCATAATTGTCCGTATGATAGTGCTGTTAGGAATTGCAATAGGATTTTCTGGTTGAAAAATAACATACACAAGCCATAAGAATTTGGAAGATGGAAAGAAAATAGAGTTTTCATGTACAAGAGAGGAGGATGCAGTTATAGGACACATTCAAGCAAGGGAGGTTAGGGACAATGTGATGGAAGAAGCCCAAGCCCATGATAGAAAAAGCCCAAGCCCAAGCCTAAATACAAGTTCAAGCTTCAGCTCAAGCCCAACAAATAGAAGATCTGGGCCAACTAAGCATCATTGAATGTCTTTTTTGTAATTATTTTTGAGTAGTTTTTTAGTAGAACATAAAGGGAGGTGTAGATATAGATATAAGAGGTGCAAATGTATAAAGATAAGTCACATCTTCCATGTGACATAAAAAGAAGGTGTAGGTGTAGATTTAGGAAGTGTCAAAGAAAGAAACCAAGTCACACTTCTCTTGTGACTAGGAATTGGCTCCAAATTCAAATGCTTCTCATTTGAATTTCCCTCCACTTTCATTTGAATTTTCAGCCCTCTAAACACTATAAATAAGAAGGCTTGACTCATTTAATTTCAAGATTAATGATATGAGTGAATTGCTGCCAAATTTGTGCCAATCTCACTCTTAGTCTCCTACCTCTCTAGGATAGACAATTGATCTTCAATCCTTCACTCTACCAAGTGAGATGGCCTCACCACTCACTCTCCACACATGACATGCACCTTCAAGGAGTCCACACCTCTTAGGAGATCCTTGCACGCCTCATCCATAGCTTCCGCCACCATCAATTTCAAGTTTCAAATCAACATGAAAGCACTCTTCCATCATTTGGTATCTAGAGCCATGGTGATGGAGATAAAGTAAGAGAGGATTTCACTAATGGAGGAAGAGGTCATCCACCCAAGCATTTAAAGTTCTTCCTTCTAGTCTTCTCAAAAATTAAAGAAGAATTAAATAAAGAGAGGACCAAACCTAAAGCCAACAAGAAGACTACAAGCATTCAAGAATGGGCTCCAATTAATATCTCTCTTTATAGTTTCTTTTGTATAAATTTGTAAATAATATAGAATAGCTTTAGGATGTGCTAAGGAGGGAAACCTTAAAGACACCTCCTTTGTATAGCACTTTAGGCGCTAGTTTTAGGAAAAATCTAGAAATGTGTCTCTTCACACTCCTTTAGGCGCTAAAATAGAAGGAGTTGGAAGGTGACCTTTCAAAAGCTTCTCTTGTATTTTGAGACCAGCCCTCTCTATTATAAAAGGGGTGCTTAAGTCTTTGAAATAATAAGATTGACTTTGTGAGTAAAGAACCTCTCCCAAATTGGTGAGTGAATTGAGATAGGCTTGTGTCTTCTTCTCTTCTAGTCTTATCTTGAGTGAATTCTTGGGCTCTCAAGTGGCGGCAACAACACTCACTTGAAGCCAACCATCCTTCAAGTGGCGTGCACATTCCAAGAGCTTCATCCACATAAGTCCATTTTCCCTTCATTCCAAATTACCCATTTTTGTTCTACTTGTTTGTTTTCACTTTCAATCGGTGCATTGCCTTACTCAAAAATTGAAGATAGGCGCCAACATGGGGCATTGCCTTATTCAAAAATTGTAAATCTTCCTAGTTTAAGTGGTGTTGATGATGGTAATGTGTATGTAGATTGGGAAGCTAAGGTTGACCATATTTTTCATGTGTATAAGGTCCAAGATGACCATAAACTTAGGATAGTTTCTTTATCCTTTTTGGACTATGCCAAATAATGGTGGCATAGCATTGTAATGGACATTATATATAGCAAGAGACCTCCCGTGGTTTTTTGGAATGATTTGAAAGAGTGTATGCACGCGAGGTTTGTTCCTCCTTCTAGGAAGGAACACTTGTTGAAGTTCCAAAGGCTTCCTCAAGGACATAGGACGATAGATACATACTTTAAAGATTTTGAAACAACTTTGACTAAAATGAATATGCATGCTAATGAAGAGTCAAAGATAAAATGGTTTGTACGTGGTTTGAAAAGAGATATTAGAGATTTTGTAGAATTAAATGAGTACTCTTCTTTAAAGAAAGTTGTCACCTAGCCATCAAGGTGGAATCACACTTTTTGAAAACAACTTTCAAAAATACTTATGGTTTCTACAACTCTTCTAGGAAGGATGCAAAAATTTATCCTTCTAATTTTTCCAAACAAACCACTTCTCAAAAAAAAGTTTCTACAACGAATTCTTCTATATCTCCTAAGTCACCTACCAAAACTTCAAAAATAAAATGTTTTAAATGTTTAGGTTTTGGAAACATAGCTCTTCATTGTCCACAAAAACAAACCTTAATGATAAACAAGATAAAACAAGACCTAACTCAACCACCTACCATAAGTGACAATGAAAAAGACGATTTGCTTCTTTAGCCTGTTAGTATAGGGTACTTTGGTGCCATTTTTTTTTGAAGGTTTGCTACATAATTCTGCAGCAATAATAGCTGTAACTCAAATTAAATTTTAGATAAGGTTCGATATACTTCTAAATGTCTTGGTTTAATTAAATTTATTTTTTAAAGAAAAGAAATAATGTAAATAGCATCAACCAAAAACATACACAAAGAGAGAAAAATAACACTAAATGATTAAAAACATCGACTTAACATCCTACTATAAATGGACACTATGAACATTACTGTATTATAATCACTTTATAAAACACCGCAACTAATGTCGGTTAATGTGACACAAGTCTTACACAGTAAAAAAAAATTAATGTCGGTTAAATCAACATAAAACAAAGAAACTTTTTTATTTATTTAAAATTCAGTGAAAGTTAAATCGACACTAAATAGATAATAAAAAATAATGCTAGCGTCGCTGTGGGACACTATTATTTATATAAAATTAAATAAATAAATAAATTAAGTGTAGTTGTTGTGGGACAATACATGATGCTATGGGAGATTACGCTAGGAGGTAAAAATAAAGCGTGGGTTTTTTACCTATTTTCCTTTTGCTTTTGAATTGTGCTTATTTTTCTTTTGCTTTTGAATAAATGATGAAATGTTTCTTTCTTTCTTTATTATATGCTACTTTTTTTCCTTGTACAATTATCTCACTTTACAACCAAAAAACTAAAAAAATTATTGTTTTTCCTTCTCACTCTATTTCTCATCCAAGACTTGTGCTTCAATCAATCAAAAAGAATCTAGTGTCCATCCGTATATTGAATAACCAATATATAATTTTAATAAATAGTATACTTGATTAAAATAGATAAATAAAACTATAAAACCACTGATGTTCACGGAGTTCACTTGATGGACAACACGCATGTGCTTCTTCCTCGCGCTGTTAGAACTCCCACCCCTGGCGAACCCACCGGCGAACCCACCGGCGAACCCACCGGCGATGGTGTTTAAAACCTCGCGGCCTTTTCTACAATCGTCCATGGGAGGGTCATCCCTCCTTTCGCGACGCTCTCGGTGACGGTCATCGTCCTTGGGCCCTGAAGGGGTACAGTCCCTCTTCCTTGGTGCTTCCTCTCTACAGGGGGAGCGTCTAGTGGTGCGGCCGCCTTGCACAAAGCAGTGCAAGTGCCCGACTTGAATCAACTCTTCTATTTTGTCCTTCAAGACCTGGCACTCTTCAGTCGAATGACCGGTGTTCTTATAGTACCGACACTTCTTGTTGCGGTCAACGTTGTCGAGATTAAGCATTGTCATTAATCCTCTTTAGGAATTGGAAAGGTCCATCACCACGAGGCATTAGTTTGGACTTCCTTTGAGTAGGAAAACGATCTTTCCTCAAGTGAAGCCAAACCCAATCACCTTCATAAAATAACAATGCTTTTCTCCTTTTATTGGCAAGTTCAGCATACTTGCCAACCTTCTTCTCAATTCTCAACTTGATGTCTTTATGCAAATTTTTCACAAAAGAAGCCTTTTCATCCCCGTCTTTGCACAAGACATAATCAAGTATGGGAATAGTAAGAAGATCAAGAGGTGTTAAGGGATTAAACCCATAGACAACCTCAAAAGGAGAATGTGAGGTGGTAGAATTTACTACACGATTATAAGCAAATTCAACATGTGGTAGTAAATTCTCCCACACTCTAGGATTCCCGGAAATAAAGCATCGCAACATTTTTCCCAAAGTTCTATTTACCACTTCGGTTTGACCATCGGTTTGTGGGTGACAAGTGGTAGAAAATAAAAGTTTAGTACCAAGCTTACCCCACAAGGTCTTCCAAAAGTGACTCAAGAACTTGGAATCTCTATCGGACACAATAGTTCTAGGAATCCCATGTAAACGAACCACTTCTTAAAAGAAGAGGTTTGCAATATGACATGCATCATCCACTTTGTGGCAAGGAATAAAGTGAGCCATCTTTGAAAAACGATCCACTACCACAAAAATGGAATCCTTTCCCTTTGATGTCTTGGGTAATCCTAAGATGAAATCCATAGAAATGTCAACCCAAGGCATTGAAGGGATAGGAAGAGGAGTATATAAACCATGGGGATGCAATCTAGACTTAGCTTTTCGGCAAGCTATGCATTTTTCACACAAAGTATGAACATGTTTATGCATATGAGGCCAAAAGAAATGCTCATGTAACACATCCAAAGTTTTTGCAACCCCAAAGTGACCCATTAATCCTCCCTCATGTGCTTCTCTAACAAGAGATAATCTAATGGAGCTTTGAGGAACACAAAGACGTTTTCCTTTAAAAAGAAAGCCATCTTGTATAAAAAAATCTTCGTGTCCTCCTTAGATACACTCTTGATAGATAAGAGAAAAATCAAAGTCATCATGATAAAGATCCTTAATGTGATCAAAGCCAAGAAATTGAGATCCCAAAAAATTTAGCAAGGCATAGCGTCTAGAAAGTGCATCGGCCACAACATTATTTTTGCCTTGCCTATGCTTGATCACATAAGGAAATTGCTCAAGGAATTCCACCCACTTAGCATGCCTCTTGTTAAGTTTGTTTTGGCTTTTCAAATATTTAAGAGATTCATGATTGATGACTTTTTACGGCAAGTGCACCGCGTTTGTCAGAAGTAATAATTGTCCCTAAGGACGGATATCGATCCCACAAGGAACAGTGAATTATCAAGTACAATAATCGCTAAATATAGAGCAAAACAACTAAAAGTGTATTGAAAGTGGTTGTGTTGGCGATGATCAATAAGAAAACAGACAAAGAATTAGGTGTTTCAATTGGAAAAATAGGGATTAGGTTTCATCTCTCTCACTCTCATGTATTTTGATTAGCATGTCAATATTAAGTTCTTTAATTGAAATTGATGCCCGTATGAAAATCATTTATATCGATTCCTCGCATATAAAATCCTTCAGAATGTTCCCTAACTATCGATCCCTCGCATAATTATAAGAACAACTTAGAACAAAACTCAGACGTTTAATAGCAATTAACATTTCAAGTCTATTCCTAGCACTCAAATATGTTAAGTATTGTTGTTTAGGTCCGAACCCTAAAAATACCTCCCGGTCAGATTTAAGATTCTCAATTTGTCACGGAAATTAAAAGTGTACCGCCCTGATAGTCGGAAATGATGACGTGGCACCAAGCTACAGTATAGGCGTGTTGGTGAGATGCCAGGTTGGCAGAAGGGAAGGAGGTCGGGGGGTTCGTGTAGTCGCCAGTTATTAAGTTGGCGTGCTCCGATCTCCAGCATACCAGAACCGGTGGTCACCGGGTTAAAGATGAAGTCGCCAGATGTAAACTCAGGCGACCAAGTGATTAGAGATCGCCGGAACAAGCACATCGCCGAAGATGAAGGTGGCACAGATTATGAAGGCGGCCGGCGAGACCACAGGGAAGGTGTACGAAGGCACCCTAACTCGCCAATCCCAGTAGAGATCGCGCTCCAAGTTAGCTATGCACTGGGCAGTACCATGCATAAGTAACTTAGCCAAAGGAGAGTCAGAAGCAGCGCCCAAGTCAAGGAGGCTCCAGATGATGGCACGTGTACAGCTGGATGCGAGCCACGTGTCCAGGTTTGTAACTGCCAGGAGAGAGAAAGTGACCAGGTATTTAAGGGTTCCCCAATGAACTTTTGAGGTACGCACGTTAAGATTGTATTCTTTACGCTTGCGAGGTCTTGAGCATACTGTGAGAGAGAACATTGCACGGTTCCTTGAGAGTTCTAGAGTTTGCTCTTGAAGTATTTGGTGGTTCAATCACTGACTTGGGCGTTGGAGTGCGATCGGCCGCAGCGGCGCCGCTCTGTTCTTTTGCAGGTTCTTGAGGTGGATCGTTACGAAGGACGGAGGTTGAAGCGGTGCACACGTCGATCCAAGTTTGACGAGGCAAGTTCCAACGTCTTGGTCAACAGGCAGGATCATCAGGCGCCCACCGTGGGGCCGTGTAAAACTTGTTCCCATCCGCAGCGTGAGTTCTTGGAGGTTTTCGTAGTTTCCTGTGTGGTTGTGTGCTGGTGCAACCGTTGTTCGCTGTTCATCTAGTTTTGTTCGGTGTTTTCGCGTTTTCCACCGTTCGTTCGAATTTTGATTCGGTAGAGTGAAGTTTTCTGCTGTTTACGCGAGATTTGTTCGGCGAGATTTGAGTTCTTTGACTCGTTTGGTTTGTCGTGGGAGAAGTGGTGGTTTCTGGTGGAGTTGGAGGTTTCTGTGGAGGTTTTCTGTGTTCTTGAGTTTCTTGCGGAGTTTCGCGCAGTTTTGACCGATTGATCGCTGAGTCGATCGTCGTTGAAGGAAGTGTTGTTCATTATTCTCTGTGATTTGCTGAGTTTTCATGAGAAAAATGAGAAGCAACCGTTCAAGTCCAGTTGCGCCCGTTGCTGCTGAAGGCGCTGCCGCCATGACCATGGCGCAGATGGTAGAGATTATGCGCTCGTTGCAGGCAACTGTGGAAGCCTCGCGCATAGAACAGGCGAGAATGCACGAGGACCTGGCCGCCTCTCGGGCCAGGAATGATGAGCTTAGCAAGGTGACTGAAGAGCTGCGTCAAGCTCTTCAGGAGCAGCAAGGGCGTCCTATTGCTGAAGAGGTCGCGCCGTCAACGCCGCCTCGTGTTTTCCCCATGCCTTTCGCTCAGGCGATTACTGACACGCCTATTCCTACGAGTGTGGTACCTGTTAAGGCTGTTTTTACCGGCGTGGAAGATCCTGAGGCTCATCTCACCACGTTCCATACGCAGATGATGCTGTCAGGAGGATCAGACGCCGTCTACTGCAAGATGTTCGTGAGCACACTCCAGGGAACGGCTGGAATGGTTTGTGAGCCTGCCTACCGGTCACATTACCAACTTCCAACAGTTTTCAAAGATTTTCGTCGAGCAGTACATCGTGAATAAGGCACTGCCCAGGGTGTCTTATGATTTGTTTGATATAAGGCAGTATCAGGGAGAGTCCCTCAGGGACTACCTAAATCGCTTTGGGGCGCAGATGGTCAGATCGCCGGCCAAAGATGAAGAAATGCTGGTCTACGCATTTAAGAAGGGCGTGCTGTCGGGACCATTCTGCGAGGCATTGATCAGGGCCCACCCCGCCACGTTTGCTGAGGTTAGGCGACTTGCGGTGGCCCACATCGCCGACGAGAGTGAAGTCTCCGAGAAGAGAGGAAGCGTGGCTCCCACTAGGCCACGCGCCCAGACCAGGATCCAGCCACAGAGGGTGCTGGAGACAGCGGCAGCCAGAAGGGATCAGAGGACTTGCCAACCCTATGATCCAAGGAAGAACAAGGGTAGGGGCCAAGGTCGCCAGCAACCAGCACGCCGGGAATACAATCGCCCGCCTAAGCACAAGTTTGTCATGGGATTGGCGGACCTGATCGCCATTCCCAATATATCTGCTAGGTTGAAAGCGCCCGAGAAGGTAGGCGACAAGGTGCTGGGACCAAAGCCAGACGCCTGGTGTGAGTTTCACCAGGGCTTTGGCCACACCGTGGATTCGTGTTTGGCCTTAGGATACCAGCTCGACGATCTGGTTAAGAGCAGGTTCCTAAATGACTACTTGCTGGATAGAAGGACAAGGGGCGCGTCGAGCTCCCAACCAGCAGGTGGAGAAGCCCAGCAGCATGAGATGCCTACGCACGGAGAAATCCACACCATTGCAGGGGGTTTCTCAGGGGGTGGATGCACCGCATCACAAAGGAAGAGGTACGCGAGGTCTGTGATGATGGTGGATATGTTTGAAGACCACTCGCCGGATGTGGACATTACGTTCACCAAGCAAGATCTTCGGGATGTTGTGCCTCATGACAACGATCCCATAGTAATTTTGTTGATAACAGCAGGAAGAAAGGTCCACAGGGTGCTGGTGGACCAAGGAAGCTCGGCAGACGTGATGTTCTGGCCGACTTTCACGCAGCTGGAGCTGCCCCTTGACCAGCTGAGGCCCTATGGAGGGTGTTTGTATGGTTTCGCTGGCGACCAGGTGGAGGTCAGGGGGTACATAGAATTGAGGACTACGTTTACAGATGAGGCGGGTTCAAGAACAGAGAAAATCAAATACCTTGTTGTAAACGCCCCTTCAGCATACAACATCCTGTTGGGAAGACCCACACTCAACAGGATAGGCGCTATACCGTCGACTCGGCACATGAAGGTGAAGTTGCCGTCTATGGAGGGGGTGGTGATCATCATCAAGTCTAATTAGAAAGAAGCAAAGAAGTGCTATGAGAATAGCCTGAAAAACAAGAGGTCTATAAGTTACGTGACAACCACCCCGCCTCCTGGTGTGAAGCCCAGATCGACGGTAATAGAAGAGACCGCCGGAAGAGATGTGGAGATGGTGGATGCTGAGCTGGGGGAGGGGAACGCCGGTCTGGAGGAAGAAGAGGTGAGGAATCGCCCTGAGGAAGCGAGAGAGCTGGGAATCGCCAGGGCGGTGATCGCCAGAGAAACCAGACCAAAACCCGTCGAGCAGTGGCTCGAGAGAGAAATCGGGGGAAAGATCTTCAAGCTGGGAAGATCTCTGGAGGTCGAGCTTCAGGACCAGATTGCTGAGGTGATAGAACGGCATCTGGATGCCTTTGCATGGTCCGCTTCGGACATGCTCGGGATCGATCCCGACTTCTTGTGCCATCATCTGGCGATGGACAACTTGGTGAGACCAGTGCGACAAAGAAGAAGAAAGTTCAACGAGGAGAGGAGGCAGGCGATTAGGGACGAAACACAGAAACTCCTCGCTGCAGGCCACATCAGGGAAGTTCACCTTTCTCCCTTGTGCTGGCCAAACCTCTCAAACCCATACTCATCATGCACCTTCAAAGCCAACACAACTCCTAGGAGGGCTTTGTTTCACTCACCCATTTGCTTCCGCATCACTTTCACTACTTTGATTCAAGAAGAACACATGAAATGCCATCATTTGGTATCAGAGCTTTTGGTTCTTCAAGATGAGTAGCTTGGTCTTTTAATTTCAGTTCTTCTTTATTTCATCTTTGTCATTTCAATTCCTTACTTGTCTTGCTGTTTTTATATTTTAAATTGTTCTTGGTGTGCTTATGGAAGATCCAACCAAAGCACAATTGTTCAATTGATCTTGAACAAATTCTGTGCAGCTTGTGATAGGATTCCTTACACCATTGTGTGGCTGTTTTTCTTTTAGGAAATTGAGTCCTTATTGCTTTCTTATAATTGCTTCATTTTATGCTTTGAGTCTTATTTTTCTGAATCTATAAATGTTGTGTCAAGTCATGTGAATCCATAATTGTCATCAATTCTTAGTAGTCCTATTATTGGCTTGATTGTTTCTTGTTTTTGGGTCTCTTTATTTTGCTTTAATCTGCTGTTATTTTGATCCTTTGGTACTTTTTATTTTTAGTTTGAGTTCATAATTGTGTCTTAGTTCTTACACAATTTCCATTCTTACATTTCCATTGTGTTAATTTTGGTTATCTTGCTGTTTTCTTCCAGTTTTCCAGATTTCCCCTGTATCATCTCTCTGTTCTGGGCTGTTTTGTTTAACAAAATTTTTCCATCCATAGGAAAATTCTGAATTTCTGGAAAATGCAAGTTTAAGGTGTTATAGAAAAGACAAAAAAAGAATGAGGTCAAAAGAAGCAACAGAAAAAAAATGATAAATCTTACAAAATCAGAGTGCAAATCTTGAGCGCTCCAGCTGGCCTAACTGCACACCAAATTTGCAAAAATTATTAAAAAAAAATGGTGCATGCGTTTTAGGTGATTCCAAAGCCAAAATTTAGATAAGATCCTGAATTTTCTTGCATCCAAATTTCAGAAACAAATTCTACAATTACAGCTCAGCATAAATCGGGGAACAAACACGTTTTCTGGCCCACAACATTTTCCAGTGGTGCTGTTTTTTTTATTTGGTCATCTAATCTAGTGCTTTTCTTTAGGAATTCTTTTTGTGTGCCAACTTTTATTGAATACCTTTAATTGTTTGCTTTAATTTCTTGAATCTCTTTCTAAGTTGTCATATTATAAATCCTTTTGGTGGTACTGTTTTCTTTCAATTAAATTTGTTTCTTGACCTCTCAATTTGGGTGCCGGAATTTAATTCTCTCTTGGTGCTTATGTGCATGGAAATTGACTTGGCTTAAGGTTAAACCCTTGTGAATAGGTGCTGGAAATTGGAGAATTAAAGCCCACTTTCTAAGGAGGAGTCAATCTAAGGCCGAAACAAGCTTCGTGAAACAAACACTACAAACACCTAGAAGATCAACAATCAAGACAACAAAGAAAGTGCACTAACCAAAAAGAGGAACAACAAAGGGGGTTTTCTTATCTCCTTTACAACTTGGTTTATTGTTAATTACCTCTTTTAAATTACGTTTTAGACGGTGAGTGTGTCTTCAAGGGCTCAAAGTGTCCAAGAAGCCTCACCTAGGGCCGAATAGCATAGTAATTTTGCTTAGTAAATTGTTGCTTGTTTGAACTTGTTTTTCTTTTGTTTTGGTAGAAACGTTTTGCATGTTTAGTATTGTTTAATTTTGTGCTATACCGACTAGTTTTGCTGCATATCTAGCTTACATAGTTTTCTTGCTTTTTGATTTCTCAACTTCTTGTGTTCTAAGTGTTCTACTAAGAGAAAATTTTGTGTGAAGTCATTGGAGGAAAGTTTTTGGCAAGGAAAAGGCTTGGTACTTAAGTAGTCCATTGTGACTCACCTCCCTTACCTGGAAAACTCCCTTCTCTAACTTTCCTAAACTTTCTCCAAGTAAAACACCTATATGCACAAAGTTTTAGCCATGTCTTCTTCTCCTCACTCTCCAAAGTCTATAGAAAGTGAAGTAAAATCTTTGAAAACCCTTTTAAAAGAAGTATCCCAAGCGGTACAATTAATCTCTTTTAGACAATTGGAGAATGTGAACAAAATCAATGAGTTGGCTAAAGCTCAAGAAGAGAAGTCACAAAAATCACAAAAATAAAAAAAAACTCATGCATCCCATTCTCAAAGTATTGAGTCTCTAGGGGAGGGAAGCCGTAGAATCAATGATTATTACCAACCACCCCCTAGAAGAACTAGGCAAAGGGAACAAGAGGTGCCAAGGGAAACAAGAGTAGACCTATCTCATTTTCATGGAAAAGAAAATGTAGAAGTATATCTAGATTGGGAGATGAAGGTAGAGCAACTTTTTGCTTGCCATAGGGTAAGTGAGGAACGAAAAGTACCCTTAGCCACCCTTAGTTTCCAAGGGAATGCCATGTATTGGTGGACCTCTCTCGAACGAGATAGACGTCTTCATAGGGAACCTTCCATTACATATTGGAATGACCTTAGGGGAGCCCTAAGACGTCGACATATACCCTCTTACTACCATAGGGAGTTGATGGACAAGCTCCAAAGACTCCAACAAAGAAATATGAGCGTAGAGGAGTATAGACAAAAGATGGAGCTCTATATGATGAGAGCCTCTATTAGAGAGGAAGAGGAAACCACCATAGCTAGGTTCCTTAGTGGCCTATCACTTGAGATAAGAGATAGAGTAGAGCTCTTACCTTATCAAGAGTTGAATGATTTGGTTCAACTTTGCATTAAAGTTGAGCAACAAAACTTGCGCAAAACCTCAAGTCAAAAGGTGAGCCCCTATTCTAGCTTTTATCCCAAGAAAGAGTTTAGAAGGGAGGGTAGTACATCCAAGGAAAAACCAAAAGAGCCTACCAAGCCCTTCACCAAAGAAACCTCAACCCCACCCATCCGAGCTAGAGATGTCAAGTGTTTTAAGTGCTATGGTAGGGGGCATGTGCAAGCACAATGTCCAAACCAAAGGACTTTGTTTTTAAAAGGTGTAGACGAGTACACTAGTGGCGAGGATGAGCCTAGTGAGAAAGAGGAAGGGGGAGAGGATGAGAGGGTAGCTCCACTAGAGGGAGAATTGCTTATGATTAGGAGAACCCTCAACAATCACCCTAGCACATCCATGGAAACACAAAGGGAGAACATCTTTCACACAAGATGCAATGTTTTAGAAAATATATGTTCTCTCATTGTGGATAGTGGATCTAGTTGTAATTGTTGTAGTGCTAGGATGGTTGAAAAGCTTAAGCTACAAGTAGTTCCTCACCCAAAACCTTACAAACTTCAATGGCTTAATGAAAATGGGGAACTACATGTAGACAAGCAAGTGGAAATCAAGTTTTCCATAGGGAACTACAAAGACAAAGTTTTATGTGATGTAGTGCCTATGGAAGCTTGCCATATCTTATTAGGGAGGCCATGGCAATTTGATAAGAAAACCTTGCATGATGGTCTCACTAACGAGATTTCCTTCACCCATAAATATAAGAAGCTTGTACTTAGTCCTTTACCACATTCTCAAGTGGTGAAAGACCAAATACAAATGAAACAAAAGAGGGATGAGGAAAACAAAAAAAAAAGAGAGCTAGAAAAAGAGAAAATCCTCAGGGATAGAAAGGCGTGGGAGAAGAGTGTTCCTTCCCACAAGGTTGGTCAACAAGAAAAACCTCTTGAAAATGTTTTTGAAAACTTGCTTCTTGTTGAACAACCAAGCCTTATCTTGTGTAAAGGAGCACTTACATGCACTGCCACGAGTAGTGAACTCATGGTTTTACCTCCTCAAGTGCAAAACCTTTTGAGTGAATTTGAAGATCTATTCTCCCAAGAAGGACCCATTGGGCTTCCTCCTCTAAGGGGGATAGAACATCAAATTGACTTTATACCGGGGGCAAGCCTACCAAATAGGCCTGCTTATAGAACCAACCCCGAGGAAACAAAGGAGATAGAATCACAAGTTCAAGACTTGTTGGAGAAGGGTTGGGTTCAAAAGAGCCTAAGCCCTTGTGTTGTACCTGTCTTGTTGGTGCCAAAAAAAGATGGAAAATGGCGTATGTGTTGTGATTGTAGAGCAATCAACAACATCACCATCAAGTATAGGCATCCAATCCCGAGGCTTGATGATATGCTTGATGAATTGCATGGGTCAACTCTATTTTCCAAGATTGATCTTAAAAGTGGATATCACCAAATTCGAATCAAGGAGGGTGATGAGTGGAAAACCGCTTTTAAGACCAAATTTGGATTATACGAGTGGTTGGTGATGCCCTTTGGGCTTACTAATGCTCCAAGCACATTCATGAGGCTTATGAATCACACCTTGAGAGATTGTATAGGTAAATATGTTGTAGTTTACTTTGATGATATATTAGTCTATAGTAAAAGCCTAGAAGACCATCTAAGTCACCTTAGGGAAGTTCTTCTAGTTCTTAGGAAAAATAGTCTTTTTGCCAATAGGGATAAGTGTACCTTTTGTGTAGATAGTGTAGTTTTCTTAGGTTTCATAGTTAACAAAAAGGGGGTGCATGTAGATCCCGAGAAAATCAAAGCCATCCGCGAGTGGCCAACTCCACAAAATGTAAGTGATGTAAGAAGTTTTCATGGGTTAGCTAGCTTCTATAGAAGGTTTGTACCTAATTTTTCTAGTCTAGCTTCTCCTTTGAATGAACTTGTGAAAAAAGATGTTGCATTTTGTTGGAATGAAAAGCATGAGCAAGCCTTTCAAAGGCTCAAAGCTCAACTCACCAATGCACCCATTCTATCTCTTCCAAATTTTTCCAAAACTTTTGAGATAGAGTGTGATGCATCGGGGGTAGGCATAGGTGCGGTTTTGTTGCAAGGTGGACACCCCATTGCTTATTTTAGTGAAAAACTCCATGGTGCCACCCTCAACTACCCCACCTATGACAAAGAGCTCTATGCTCTTGTGCGAGCCCTAAAGACTTGGGAACACTACCTTGTGTCCAAAGAATTTGTTATCCATAGTGATCACGAGTCTTTAAAATATTTAAAGGGCCAACACAAGCTCAACAAGAGACATGCTAAATGGATGGAATTTCTTGAACAATTTCCTTATGTAATCAAATACAAGAAAGGGAGCACCAATATAGTGGCCGATGCTCTTTCAAGACGGCACACACTTTTTTCAAAACTAGGTGCCCAAATTCTTGGATTTGACCACATAAGAGAGCTTTACCAAGAAGATCAAGAACTCTCATCCATCTATGCCCAATGTCTACATAGAGCGCAAGGAGGTTACTATGTGTCCGAGGGATATCTTTTTAAAGAAGGAAAACTTTGCATTCCCCAAGGAACACATAGAAAACTCCTTGTCAAAGAATCACATGAAGGGGTACTCATGGGCCATTTTGGAGTTGATAAAACTCTAGATCTTATAAAAGCAAAATTTTGTTGGCCACACATGAGGAAAGATGTCCAACGACATTGTTCTAGATGTATCTCATGTTTAAAAGCAAAGTCTAGAACAATGCCGCATGGACTCTACACCCCTTTGCCGATTGCAAATGCTCCTTGGGAAGACATTAGCATGGATTTCATTTTAGGACTTCCTAGGACTGCAAGAGGCCATGACTCTATTTTTGTGGTAGTGGACCGATTTAGCAAAATGTCCCACTTTATTCCATGCCACAAAGTAGATGATGCTCAAAATATTTCTAAACTCTTCTTTAGAGAAGTGGTGAGACTCCATGGTCTCCCTAGAAGTATAGTGTCCGATAGAGATCCCAAGTTTATAAGCCACTTTTGGAAAACTCTTTGGGGTAAACTTGGAACAAGACTACATTTTTCAACTTCTTGTCATCCTCAAACGGATGGTCAAACCGAAGTAGTCAATAGATCTCTTGGAACTATGCTTAGGGCTATCATGAAGGGAAGCCACAAATCTTGGGATGAGTACCTTCCCCACATTGAATTTGCTTACAATAGAGTAGTTCACAAAACTACTAATGCTTCTCCTTTTGAGGTCGTATATGGTTTTAATCCTCTCACGCCTATGGATTTAATACCCCTTCCTAATCCACAAGATTTTGTGCATAAGGAAGGAGTAATCAAAGCTGATTTTGTCAAGAAAATGCATGAGAAGATTAAAATCCAAATACAACAACAGAATGAGAAGTACGCAAAATACAACAACAAAGGGAAGAGAGAAATAATTTTTGAGGAAGGAGACTTAGTTTGGCTTCATCTTCGAAAAGATAGATTTCCAAATCAAAGGAAGTCCAAACTAAGTCCCCGAGGTGATGGACCTTTCCAAGTTCTCAAGCGAGTCAACAACAATGCATATAAGTTGGACCTACCTCTTGAATATGGAGTACATGACACTTTTAATGTAATTGATCTTTCTCCATTTGTAGGTACCAATGACGATGACGAGCTGGATTTGAGGACAAATCCTTTTCAAGGGGGAGGGGATGATGGAGGAGGGCCAAGCACACCTACCCAAGAAAGCCCAAGCCAAGGAGAGCGTCTAGACCAAGACCACGGTGAGCGTCTAGGACGTGAAGGAGAGCGTCTAGGAGGTGAAGGTGAGCGTCTAGAACGTGGAGGACGGAGACTATCCATGGAGCTAGACCGTCTAGGTCCCATTACAAGATCAATGGCCAAACATGTTCAAAGACAAGCAAGTGAAGCCACGGATGGAAGAGAGAAGGCTTTGTATATGTTTGCATAAAGGCCCATTGGGGGTACTTAGTAGATAGGATAGTGTAGAAAGCATTTTTGATGGAAACCTTCTAGAATCTAGGGTTGTGTATGGCCGGTCATTGCACCTTAGAATTTAGATTTATTTTTGGTTTTATTTTCTTTAGAAATGTGGCTTAACATTTACGTCCACATAGCCTTATAAATAGGAAGGCTATCTCCTTGTATTTGACAAGTTTAATTGAGTATTGTTTTGCTGCCAATTTTGTGCACTAGCTTTACTTCTCCTAGAAATCTAGGCTATAAACTTCAATCCTTCACCTTTCTCCCTTGAGCTGGCCGAACCTCTCAAACCCATACTCATCATGCACCTTCAAAGCCAACACAACTCCTAGGAGGGCTTTGTTTCACTCACCCATTGCTTCCGCATCACTTTCACTACTTTGATTCAAGAAGAACACATGAAAATGCCATCAGTTCAGTACCCTGAATGGCTAGCGAATGTCGTGCTGGTGAAGAAGAGTAATGGGAAATGGCGCATGTGCGTCGATTTCACTGATTTGAATAAGGTCTGCCCAAAGGATTCATATCCTTTACCAAGCATAGACGCCCTGGTGGATAGTGCTGCAGGGTGTAAGTTGTTGAGCTTCCTGGATGCCTTCTCGGGGTATAATCAGATCAAGATGCATCCCATGGATGAAGAGAAGACTGCCTTCATGACCGAGAGATCGTGCTACTGCTACAATGTGATGCCGTTTGGGCTGAAGAACGCGGGGGCGACGTACCAGAGGTTGATGGATCGAGTACTTGCACCGATGCTGGGAAGGAATGTGCAAGCGTACGTCGACGACATGGTCGTGACCTCGCCAGAAAAAAGCAAGCACGTTGCAGACTTGGAAGAATTGTTCACGACGATCGCCAAGTTCAGGTTGAAGCTGAATCCAGAGAAATGCATCTTTGGCGTGGAGGCTGGAAAATTCCTGGGATTTCTCTTGACTGAAAGAGGAATAGAGGCCAACCCGGATAAGTGTGCCGCCATCTTGGCGATGAGGAGCCCAGCTACCGTGAAGGAAGTACAACAACTAACAGGTCGGATGGCCGCCCTGTCTCGCTTCGTGTCGGCTAGCGGAGAGAAGGGACATCCCTACTTCCAGTGCTTAAGGCGCAATAACAAGTTTGCTTGGACGAAGGAGTGCGAGGAAGCCTTCGTCAAGCTCAAGGAGTACCTGGCGAGCCCGCCGGTTTTGTGCAAACCGCTGGTGGGGACCCCTCTCAGGTTGTATTTTGCTGTAACTGAGAGGGCGGTGAGTGCGGTGCTCGCCCAAGACCAAGATCAGGCTCAGAAGCCTATTTATTTTGTTAGTAAGGTGCTGCAGGGCCCCGAAACGAGATATCAGGCCCTGGAAAAGGCTGCGCTGGCTGTGGTATTTTCGACGAGGAGGTTGCGCCACTATTTCCACAGCTTCACCATACTGGTGATGACTGACCTGCCCATCCAAAAGGTGTTGAAGAAGCCTGACGTTGCGGGAAGGATGGTGAAGTGGGCAGTAGAATTGTCAGAGTTTGATATTAAGTATGAGCCCCGAGGCCCGATCAAGGGGCAAATCTTCGCAGATTTCGTGGTCGAGCTCTCATCCGAGGCGACACGAGTTGAAGGGGACGACTTCCGCTGGGTGCTTTCAGTGGATGGATCGTCGAACCAGCAGGGTAGCGGTGCTGGAGTCATTTTGGAAGGACCCAACGGCGTGCTGATCGAACAATCTTTGAGGTTTGCCTTCAAAGCCAGTAACAATCAAGCAGAATATGAGGCGCTGATCGCCGGGATTTTGCTGGCCAAAGAGATGGGAGCCAGGGTGTTGATGGCTAAGAGTGACTCGCTGCTAGTCACAGGGCAAGTAACAGGCGAGTTCCAGGCTAAAGATCCACAAATGGTGGCTTACCTGGAGTATGTGCAGGAATTGAAGAGTTCCTTTGCCTCCTTTGAAGTGGTGCATGTGCCCAGAGAGCAGAATGCCCGAGCTGACTTGCTAGCTAAGCTCGCCAGTTCAGGCAAGGGGGGTAGGTAGAGGACGGTGATTCAAGAAACTCTGAAGACGCCGAGAGCATTTGTAGCAGATCACCTGGTTCTTCAGATAAGCAAGTCGACGGAAAAAGTAGCGAGAAGTCATAAGTCCCTGACGCAAGAGACTTTGAGATCGCCGAGGATTAAAGCATGTCGAGGAGAGAAGGTGAACATGACGCAGGTCTGCGCTATCCATGAGCCAGACACCTGGATAACACAGTACAAGCGGTGCCTGGCAGATGACCTTCTCCCACTGGATCCGACGAAGGCTAGGAAGGTAAAGAAAAATTCTAGCAAGTACACAATGATTGATGGCGAGTTGTACAGGTTTGGGTTCACTCACCCACTCCTGGAATGTGTGTATGGCGAGAAATGCACGAGGATTATGGCAGAGCTCCATGAAGGGATATGCGGAAGCCACGTCGGGGGCCGAGCTCTGGCCGCAAGGACTCTCCGTGCAGGTTACTACTGGCCAACGATGAGAGAAGACTGCAAGAAGTATGCACAGTGTTGCAAACAATGCCAATAGCACGCCGATTGGCACAAAGCGCCTCCTGAGGAGTTGAAGTCGATTTACAGCCCTTGGCCGTTTCATACTTGGGGAATCGACATCCTGGAACCATTCCCGCTGGCGATCAAGCAGATGAAGTACTTGGTGGTGGCGATTGAGTATTTCACCAAGTGGATCGAAGCAGAACCAGTGGCCCAGATCACCGCACACAAGATCGAAGGTTTCGTGTGGAAGAACATTGTGTGCCGGTTTGGTGTGCCCAAGCGCCTGGTGTCGGACAACGGGACTCAGTTTGCAAGTCACCTATTGAAGAAGCTGTGCGAAGGGGTGGGAATTCAACAAGTGTTTGCATCCGTCGAGCACCCTCAGACAAATGGTCAAGTAGAGTCAGCTAATCGGGTGTTGCTGAGAGGTTTGAAGAGAAGGCTAGAGAAAGCCAAAGGAAGCTGGGCTGAGGAGGTACCCCGTATAGTCTGGGCGTACCACACCATCGAGCAGTCAGGAACCCATGAGACCCCGTTCAGCTTGGTCTATGGGTGTGATGCAATGATTCCAGTGGAGATCCAGGAGAGCTCGCCGAGATTCCAGAACTTCGTAGAGGAAGACTCGAATGAAGAGAGAAGGCTGAACCTGGATCTACTGGATGAGGTCAGGGAAGAGGCGAGATTGAAAGCTGAGGCGGTGAAGAGAAGGATTGAACGAAGATATAACTCGAAGGTGATGCCGAGACAGTTCAGAGAGGGCGACCTGGTGATGAGGAAAGCCCACCAGTACGAGATGGAGAATAAGCTGTCGCCTAAGTGGACGAGACCGTTCAGAATAACCGAGGCGCTCGGGAACGGCGCCTACCGCTTAGAGACATTGGAAGGAGGGGCGATTCCTCGCACTTGGAACGCCACGCACCTCAAGTTATATTACAGTTAAGAGCTTTGTAAGTAAAGACAAACACGAAGTTATATTACAATGTCTTTGTTAAAACAGTTTGAAGGGGGCACTCTTTTTTCCCTAAGGAGGGTTTTTAATGAGGCCACCCAATAAAAGAAGAGTTTTCAAAGTTCAAAGTTGTTTTAGATTGCATGCTTGTGGTTTTCAGAAAGTTTTGAAGAAAGACCTTGTCACTTATATGTGATTTAAGGCAAGTAAAGATATATTGCATGCTTTCTAAAAAGTTTTAAGTCCTCATCGTCTTTCGGCGATCGGAGGCATCAGTTAAAGTTTTAAGTCCTCATCGTCTTTCGGCGATCGGAGGCATCAGTTAATGTTTTAAGTCCTCATCGTCTTTCGGCGATCGGAGGCATCAGTTAAGGTTTTAAGTCCTCATCGTCTTTCGGCGATCGGAGGCACCAGTTAAAGACCTCCTCGCTGTCGAGCGAGTGCAGGCAAGGAAAAGTGAAAAGTCCTCAGTGCTTCTGGGGGCGAGAAGATGTAACCCCTGGGGCAATGTAGAGACACCAGTGAAAAGTCCTCAGTGCTTCTGGTGGCGAGAAGATGTAACCCCTGGGGCAACGTAGAGGCACCAGCAAAAGTCCTCAGTGTTTCCGGGGGAGAGGAGATGTAACCCCTGGGGCAATGTAGAGGCACGATTTAAAGACCTTCTCGCCTATGAGCGAGTTCAGGCGAGTTAAAGACCTTCTCGCCGATGAGCGAGTCAGGCAAGATAAAATCCTTCTCGTCTCGAACGAGTTCAGGTATGGTGTAAAGGGTGGAAGAAGTTTGGAGGGTGGCTAAGGTTGGTTCGAAGAGAACGCCTAGTCACCCGGTCTTTTGTTCTGAAGTTCAGGAAGGTAGAGAAGGATCCGAAAGGCGCCTCTACCCCCAGATGAAGCTGATATCGCCAAGAGTCTTTGGCGACCAGGAAAGGTTCATGCAATGGCAAGAAAGTTAAGACCCGTTTTGATAAGGCAGACCGGGTGAAGCGATGTCTTAAGCCATTAGTTGAGTTAAAGTTCGTTGTTTGAAGAGTGATTTTACGCTAAGGTTCGTTGCCTTGAGTTTACAAGTTGTTAAAGCGATTGTTGTCCGAAGATCGGTGGTTCGAAACAGTTAAGTACATGATTGCGCTTACGAAATTACTAAGTTATTTCTTGAAGCAATTTGTGCAAGGAAAGTTAAAGCAGCCAAAGAAGTTATAAGAGGAAATACAAAGACTTTGTCATTAAAGTAAATATCAGTTCAGGGCACATGTATAGAAAAATAGAAAGTTTTATTACAATTATATGCAAAGGGAAAGCATAAAGGTAGTGGATGGAGGGAATCGATCAGTCTTCAGCGGGAACAACCTTCCCATCCACCACCTCGTTGTTGAGGGACCCCATGCTGAGATCTAGATCGGGGAACAAGCAGGCGAACTGTTCCCGTGCGGCCTCGAATCCAGCAGCCAGAATTTGGGCAGAACTCAGATTAAGTTCTTCAATCTGTTTCTTGAGTTCTTCAGTTTGTTCCTTCAGCCCCTTGTTCTGCTGCTCCAGCTCTTCAGCTTGCTTCTTGAGTTTTTCGATGGTTTCCTGAGCTTGGGGAAGGTCTTCAGCAACCTTCTTGGATTCTGCCTGCACCTGGACCAATTCAGCAGCGATCTTCCCCTTTTCTTTGTTGGCTTCAGTAAGCTTCGCCATGGTGTCGTCCCTTTCTTTTTCCACCATCCCCAGGAAGACCTCCCGATCGGCTGACCTTTGCTCCAGTTTCTTCACCCTGGCGGCGTCAGTTTTAATCAAGGCCTCTAGGTCAATCTTCTCTTGAGCCAAGAGCTGTACCTTATGGCGGAGATCGGTGGCCTCCTTGCGCGCCACCCGGAGCTCGGTGCTCATTGCATCTTTTACTCGGGAGTGTTCAATCTCGGCGAGTGTCAGATTGCAGGATAACTTCTCCGCCTCAATCCTTATAGTGCTATTCTCAATTCGGAGGGCGTAGAGGTCATCCTGGAGCTTCCTAGTGGAGCTCTCCACAACTCTAGAGATAATGGTGGGGAAGTCCTCTGCCATCATCTTCAGTTTGGCAGAGAAAGGCTCCCACATCCTCTTGACCTCAAGAGGGAGGCCTGCTTGTGGAGGCACCGGGTGGGCCTGTTGTTGGTTTTCGCCGCCACCTTCTTGAGTTGGTTGCTCAGCAGGTGCTTCTTGGCGTGGTGGCGACGTCGGGGATTCAGTAATCAGAATTGGAGAGTTGTGGTCAACCTCATCCCCGATTGGAGCAACGTTTGCGGTTGAGGCATTTGAAGGAGGACCCCCTCCAGCTGATACAAAAGGCGTGGAGGCGCTTGGGGGGTCCTCCATGAAGTTTGGCTCGGGGGCCTCAACCGCAGGTGGCGCAGACGCCAATGGGATTGCTTGGACTGGTGAGGCAGGAGCTGGTGGGGGTGGCAATGTTGGAGGCGGAGCAGGTGTAGATGGTGGTGTTGATGTTGGAAGAGGGGGTGGAGCAGATGGTGAAGAAGGTGCCACCCTCTTCCTCTTCGTGACGAGGCCATCTTCAGTTACCTCGTCGTCTTCCTCTTCCTCCTCATGGACTACTTGGGGGGCTTTCCTCTTGGGTTTCCTGAGGACAAGCTTTTTGCGTTGGTTGGCGGGTTGAGCCTCAGAGGAAGTTGGGCCCCTGGGTGGCGATCTGCCTTGAGCAGCGGCGATCTCCACCACAGAGTTTGGCACGGTTTGAGAACCCGATGCCAACCCGTGGGTTCGGGCGAGCGCCCTCAGTTCAGCGAGCTTGCCCCGGCCCAACATATTATCTGCATAGAGCAAAAATGCATGGGTTAGCTCAGAAAGAAAATAAATGCATAAGGCAGTATGCAGCAAAGCAAATAAATAGTGCAGAAAAATAAAACCAAAGTCTTGCGCACAACGCACAAGACGCCCAGAAACAGTTAACAGAGGTAATGTTAAAACAAAAACTTAGACGTTCTAACCTATGCGAATTTCGAGTTGGTCCTCGAAGAACTCAAAGCAGATGAGTGTGGTGGTGAGGAAGGTGATGTTGGCGTCTGCCACACTCTTCCAGAAGAAGCAGAGGTCCCTGTCCAAGGCACCCATGCTATCAGGACTCCTTGGCCTCCTGAAGCTGCTTTTGCACTCTTTGTTCCCCTTGTTTACCCAATACAAGGGGAAACCGTCGAGTAGGGAAGCGTCCTTGCCGTTGGGGCCCACCTGGACGAACTTGCCCTTCTAGTCTTTGTAGGATTGCTGGAAGATGGAGAGGATCGACCTCCCAGCAATCCCGTTCAAGCTTACCCACAGGCGATCTCCTGGGTGCTTGGCTTCAAAAAGAAATAAGAAGAAATCCACTGATGCTGGCAACCCCAGATGGTCGCACATGACCTGGAACGCCCGCACGAACGCCCAGCTGTTGGGATGGAGCTGGGCGGCGGCGATGTTGAGCTCGGTAAGAAGCTCCCTCTCAAAGCGAGTGAAGGGAAACCTAAGTTTCACCTTCTTGAACAAGGTTGTGTAAACGAAGCAGAAGGGTCCACCGTTGTTCACCTTGTCGTCGGCGCAAACTGGCAGGTCGGGGGGGCAAGGTAGCACCGTCATCTTTTCGTCGTGCTCCTTATGGAATGATTGGTGAGGCTCATCCCCCTTCGTCAACCGCAGAACTGCCCCAGCAGAATTTACAGAAGATGTTTCCCTCAACAAGGTCGAGTTGGCCCAGGGGTATAGTTTTTTGAAATCTGGCGAGGGGACGGAGGCTCCTCCGGTGACAGGCGGAGTAGCCTGGGCCAGGTTAGGGCGGGAAGGTGCAGGCCTCTCAGCCTGAGAAGACGAAGCACCGCGTGCTCGCGGTGGGTCGTGTGCTTGTGAGGAGGGGTTTCGTGATGAAGGAGGAGGATTTGGGGTGATCTTTGAGCGAGTCATTGCGGAAGCTGCAGAGGAAAAAGAAAAGGAAAAATGATCAGGGTTCGCAGAGGCTGACTCGATCATGAAAGAAGGGTGAAAAACGAACGAACGTAGGTTCGTTGTGACGTTGACGGAGCCCTAAGTTACGAAGAAGGAGAAATGGAAAAAACAACCCACAACGTATGCACCAGACAGTTAAAGGATGATGCGAATCGGTTAAAATGCAGGAATAACCAGCAGAAGAAGGAAAGGAAGTACCTTTTTATGATCGGGAAGGCGATGAAGGATGTTGGTGATTCAGAAGGTTGAAGAACGCTGAGAGTTTTTTTGCAGAAGAGAGTTGGAGCATC
The DNA here is from genome assembly GCF_051622355.1 of Phaseolus vulgaris. Taxonomy (NCBI): domain Eukaryota; kingdom Viridiplantae; phylum Streptophyta; class Magnoliopsida; order Fabales; family Fabaceae; genus Phaseolus; species Phaseolus vulgaris. The sequence goes on along the minus strand of NC_143501.1, from coordinate 20,068,521 downwards.
TGAGAAAACGAAGAAAGTGATGGAACAGTGAAGCGAAATGAGTTTAAGGGTTTTTCGAAATGGGTTTGGGAAGCGCAAACGTTAACTGAAGGTAACCGTTGATGAAGCCACGTGTCGAACGATGGGAGGAATGTTTGGTGGAGCGTCAGAGAAGCAGAAAGTACAACCGCTTGGAATTCTGCGCCAGTGCCACGTAGATCGGTATTGACGTGACTCCTTTAGTCTTTTCGCTGGACAAGTCTTCGCTTAAGACTGGGGGGCTTGTGTACCGCCCTGATAGTCGGAAATGATGACGTGGCACCAAGCTACAGTATAGGCGTGTTGGTGAGATGCCAGGTTGGCAGAAGGGAAGGAGGTCGGGGGGTTCGTGTAGTCGCCAGTTATTAAGTTGGCGTGCTCCGATCTCCAGCATACCAGAACCGGCGGTCACCGGGTTAAAGATGAAGTCGCCAGATGTAAACTCAGGCGACCAAGTGATTAGAGATCGTCGGAACAAGCACATCGCCGAAGATGAAGGTGGCACAGATTATGAAGGCGGCCGGCGAGACCACAGGGAAGGTGTACGAAGGCACCCTAACTCGCCAATCCAGTAGAGATCGCGCTCCAAGTTAGCTATGCACTGGGCAGTACCATGCATAAGTAACTTAGCCAAAGGAGAGTCAGAAGCAGCGCCCAAGTCAAGGAGGCTCCAGATGATGGCACGTGTAGAGCTGGATGCGAGCCACGTGTCCAGGTCTGTAACTGCCAGGAGAGAGAAAGTGACCAGGTATTTAAGGGTTCCCCAACGAACTTTTGAGGTACGCACGTTAAGATTGTATTCTTTACGCTTGCGAGTTCTTGAGCATACTGTGAGAGAGAACATTGCACGGTTCCTTGAGAGTTCTAGAGTTTGCTCTTGAAGTATTTGGTGGTTCAATCACTGACTTGGGCGTTGGAGTGCGATCAGCCGCAGCGGCACCGCTCTGTTCTTTTGCAGGTTCTTGAGGTGGATCGTGACGAAGGACGGAGGTTGAAGCGGTGCACACGTCGATCCAAGTTTGACGAGGCAAGTTCCAACGTCTTGGTCAACAGGCAGGATCAAAAAGTAAAACAACAATACCAATAATCAATCAAGAACTGAATATTAATATATAAAATATCACCTCAATACATAAGAGTTTGAGCAGATTACTCCCAATCCCAAAGGGTAGAGTTAGCCACGCATACTTCTATCACCTTTCATTCTCCCAATTGGGTTACAATTCACTCTCTGGTGTTTTCCTCTCAATCTGGAACACTAAGGTTGAGCCTCTAGCCCTCTATTTATCCTAGATTTCTAGGGTTAGGTTGTTTATTGTGTCGTGCTAATGGGCTAAATGATAAAACATAAAAAAGGCCCAATCTTTCTTTGCATCCTTTTCCATTCTGGGACCTTCTATCTTTATCTTTTTAGCTCAAATCATTCATCTTTAATCGAAATCTCCAATCTTCCTTAGAAATCTGCAATTAACACCAAATTTGGGAATAAAATACTCTTATTCAAATAAAGATCATAAAAAATGTAAAAAGGTATAAATTCATAAATTAGGGATGATTTTATATGTAAATTAGCAATAAATCCTCATAAGTGCCTATATTTTAATATGAAATATTACTGAAATTAGACACTTATCACTCTCCCCAACTTAGAATCTTGCTTGTCCTCAAGCAAAGTAAATGAATATATTTGAATTTAAATATCAAACAATTTAATTCACTAAACAACAAATCAAATTAGAAACTTATGATGCTTCCAAATTCAAATATAGAAAATTATAGACACAATCAATCTTCAGGATCAAATCAAAACAAATAAATGACAATTCATCAAGGAATATCTTCTCATATGCTCACGGGTAAGTGTTTCTCTCTATTTTCACTAAATCATAACAAATCACAGTTGCTTTTCATTTCATCTTCAAATCACAAACATATTAGACACATGAATCTTGAGGTCTTTTCCAGGGTTGTAATGAGGTTGAGCTTCCAAAAAATATTGGTTTTTCTTAGATAACAAAAGGCACATCTTAAAGAAGAAGAACATACCAACAATTCAATTATAGAGAACATATATGTTATCTAATTACCACTTTCTTTCGATATCACCTTTTTCCTCATTTTCTTTCTTTTCATGATTTTCATGAATTTTTCTATCTTTCTTTTTTATTTCTTTTTCTTCTTATGTTTCTGTTTCTTTTTTTTCTTTCAATCATAGGAAAAAATTCTTCCTATTTTAAACTTTTTGAACTTTCACAATCAGAACCAACCATTCCCTTTTCTATATGTATTGCATCTATGTTCTCCTTCCTTAGACATGCTAAAGGGTAGGAAATTATATCAATAAAGGTTAAGGTGCAATATTAACAAAAAATTTCTTGGCCCAAAGGGGATATAAAAAAAAATGGAATACTAATATAAAGGTTGGCTTTTTGGCCCTGACTCCTAATTAACACAAACAAATGCCTCAATCATCTTCATGCTCTTTTATGATGCAACAAAAATAAAAATTAAGCAACCACAACTGTCAATTCATCAATAAAACTCTCAAAACTGTTTAAGGTTCATACACTCACTTGGTTTAAATGGTCTCATTCCTTTTTGTCTTGTCATTATCTGTCCTAATCAATCATCCTGTTAAATTTTCATGTATCATAATGTTAACTACATTTGAATAGGGATTCAATCATATTTTCTTTTCCAACCTGTGTCTAATTCATCTCACTATTCTTTTTTCCACAATTCAAAATTAATATTCTAGTTCTTTTTTATTTGAAAAAAAAAATAAACTAGAAAACAAACAAATTAAAACTGAAATTTAGTGAAGAAAGATAATTCAAGACTTAAAATTACCAAACTAATAAAACAGGAAATTTATTCAAAATAAGCAATAAAAACAAAGCAAACGAATAAGCAAATAAACAGAAAACAAAATAACCGAAAAATAAAAATAAATAAAATAAGAAAAAAATTCAAATAACTGAAAAGAAAAGAGAATTAGAGAGATAAAACCATATTTTTGTTCAATCCTCTCTTCTTATGAAGTCATCCAGCATTTTGTTAAAATTTTTATCTACAGTCTTGCTTCATTTGCTGGATCTGCCCCCTGAATAATAGAACCTGTCCCCAGGTCAAAAATACATAACCTGCAAAATGATTAGGAGGCATAGGATGTTTTTTTTTATTATTATTATTTAATTTTTCTTTTTTAAATAAAATCAGCAAAGGTAATAAAACAACATAAAACTAAAATGTGGACTGGGTTGCCTCCCAGTAAGCGCTCGTTTAACGTCATCTAGCTTGACGCCTATTTATTTCAAGATGGACAACTCTCTTTGTTGCATCATGTTGTATGCATTTTTCCTCGTTACAATAACATCTTCAACCACACCATAAGGATCTTTGATGGATCTTTTTGCCAACTGCATCTTGGTGGGTTGAACCTCCAAATCGCCTAAATACAGTGCAGCCTTGTCCACAGATAAATCACCTATAGACACGGGAAGATTAAAACCTCCTAAGTTCTTAGAATTTTGAAGCAAGTCCCTTTGAGTCATGACACTGCATCTAGCCTCCAACTCTCTATTTCTCTCTTCAATATAGCTCCTTTTCTTCAGAAATCTCTCAAATATTGAATCTTGCTTTAGATTTCCTGCAAAATAATTCCTAGGGAGCAATTTGTCAAAGAATTTTCTGTCCTTCTCTATTTTTGAAAGAGGATGAGGATATGATAAAACTTTTTCAAGAACACTTCTCTCCTTATTTTTAATTTTTTCTTCCTCACTTCTTTTCATTTCTCTCTCTAACTCCTCAGTCTCATCTTCTTTTTCAACTATTACCTTATTGCAATGCTCTTTTGGGTTGGTTTGGTTGTCAACTGAAAACTGACCACTTTGTATTTCTTCAAATTGTTTAGCCACTTTTCCCATTTGGATCTCTATATTCCTGATCGTTGTCATGCTATTTTCTTCCATTATAGCAAGCTTTGTTAGGGCTTCTTCAACTTTACTCATTCTTTCAAGCATGGATGAATCCTCAACTTCAGATGAATTGTTCAGATAAGAACAGTGACCATTAGGATGATCACCTCCACAAAAATCACACATGATTGATTGACTCTGGCTTTGAGATGAATGCACAACATATAACTGTTGGGGCAATTTAGCCATTTGTGCGGTTAGTTGCCCAATCTGCTGTGTCAGAATTTTATTTTGAGCCAAGAGTGCATCTTCTAACGACCATTCCTTCTGAGTATTTTGTCTATCATGTTGGGCTTGATAATCAGTTGACACCAATGCAACAATAATCCTTGTCGCTTGTTCTACATCAAGAGCCATCATTGTGCCGCCAGCTGCAACATCTAGGAGCATCTTTGTTTTAGATCTGAGACCGGTGAAAAATATGCTCAGTTGAGCAATATCTTCAAACCCATGATTTGGGCATTTTCTAAGTAACATTTTAAATCTTTCCCATGTCTCACAGAATGATTCATCTACTCCTTGTCTGAACACAGAAATTTCAGACTTTGCTTTGATGTAGCGAGAAATTGGAAAAAATCTTTGCAGAAATTTTTCCTCTACCTCCTTCCAACTAGTGAGACTCTGATTTGGAAGTGATCTAAGCCAATCCTTAGCCTTTCCTGCCAATGTCAAAGAAAACAAACGCATATAAGCATTTTCAAGATCACTTGATTGAAAGCCCATTGTTCCCACCAATTCATAAAATGTAGACAAATGTGAACATGGATCCTCATAATCCATTGCTTTGAATTGATGAGTAATGATGAGAGTGAGAAAATTAGGATTTATTTTCAAGGCCTTAGTGGTAGCAGGTATTGCGATACTAGAATAATGCCTTGGTCCTTGGTACATGACATAATCTCCAAGTGTCCTCTTAGGAGGTGGTGCTTGTTCTTCTGCCATGTTGCTTTCTTCCTAAAACATATTAATAAAAAAAAACAGAGTATTTTTTTTTCTTTAAAAAAAAGTAAAATAAAAGAAAAACAAATCTGCAAAATAAAACAAAAATAAAACAAAAACAAAAATAAAACACTAAGATGACGTTAAGAGAAAAATAACAAAAATATTAAAAAAAAAATATACCGATAAAACCAAAACTAAAAACAGAATAAAAGAAAACACTTAAAAACAAGAAATCACATACATAAAAATAAAAAATAAAAATAAAATAAAATAAAGCTAAACAAGAATAAAACTGAAAAGTATAATTATAAACAACTAACAAAATTTCTAACTAACTTACGTAAAAATAATTAATTAAAACAAATAAATAATAACTACGTAAACCTAAATAAAACTACCTACAAATAAACTACGTAAACTAAACCTAAAAACAAAAAAAAAAATGAAATAAAATTTAAGAAAACAAAATAAAATTAAAATCAAAATAAAATAAAATCAAAATAAAAACCAACTAACATAAATAACGTAAAGAAAAAAATAAAAAAAAATAAAAACAATTTTTTTTAAAACAGGAAATCTATAAATTAAAATAAAATAAAATCTATAATGAAATAAAATAAACAAAATCAAAACAATTAAAATATTTACAATATTTAGGAAATTATACTCAACAAATTAAACTTGTTCCCCGGTAACGGCGTCAAAAACTTGATGACTTTTTACTGCAAGTGCACCGCGTTTGTCAGAAGTAATAATTGTCCCTAAGGACGGATATCGATCCCACAAGGAACAGTGAATTATCAAGTACAATAATCGCTAAATATAGAACAAAACAACTAAAAGTGTATTGAAAGTGGTTGTGTTGGCGATGATCAATAAGAAAACAGACAAAAAATTAATTGTTTCAATTGGAAAAATAGGGATTAGGTTTCATCTCTCTCACTCTCGTGTATTTTGATTAGCATGTCAATATTAAGTTCTTTAATTGAAATTGATGCCCGTATAAAAATCATTTATATCGATTCCTCGCATATAAAATCCTTAAGAATGTTCCCTAACTATCGATCCCTCGCATAATTATAAGAACAACTTAGAACGAAACTCAGACGTTTAATAGCAATTAACATTTCAAGTCTATTCCTAGCACTCAAATATGTTAAGTATTGTTGTTTAGGTCCGAACCCTAAAAATACCTCCCGGTCAGATTTAAGATTCTCAATTTGTCACGGAAAATTAAAAGTAAAAAAACAATACCAATAATCAATCAAGAACTGAATATTAATATATAAAATATCACCTCAATACATAAGAGTTTGAGCAGATTACTCCCAATCCCAAAGGGTAGAGTTAGCCACGCATACTTCTATCACCTTTCATTCTCCCAATTGGGTTACAATTCACTCTATGGTGTTTTCCTCTACATCTGGAACACTAAGGTTGAGCCTCTAGCCCTCTATTTATCCTAGATTTCTAGGGTTAGATTGTTTATTATGGCGTGCTAATGGGCTAAATGATAAAACATAAAAAAAGGCCCAATCTTTCTTTGCATCTTTTTCCATTATGGGACCTTCTCTCTTTATCTTTTTAGCTCAAATCATTCATCTTTAATCGAAATCTCCAATCTTCCTTAGAAATCTGCAATTAACACCAAATTTGGGAATAAAATACTCTTATTCAAATAAAGATCATAAAAAATGTAAAAAAGTATAAATTCATAAATTAGGGATTATTTTATATGTAAATTAGCAATAAATCCTCAGAAGTGCCTATATTTTAATATGAAATATTACTGAAATTAGACAGTTATCAATGATCACTATGAATCACAAACTCTTTAGGAAAAAGATAATGTTGCCAAGTAAACAAAGCTCTAACAAGTGCATACAATTCTTTATCATAAGTGGAATAGTTGAGATGACTTCCTTTCAATTTCTCACTAAAATAAGCAATGGGGTGGCCCTCTTGAAGGAGAACAGCCCCAATGCCTATACTTGAAGCATCACATTCAATCTCAAATGTTTTAGCAAAATTAGGAAGGGCTAAGATGGGAGCTTTAGTCAATTTTTCTTTTAAAACATCAAAAGCATTTTGTTGTGCTTCTCCCCATTTAAAAACCACATCCTTTTTCACTATATCATTGAGAGGTGCAGCTATGGTACCGAAGTTAGGTACAAATATTCTATAAAAAGAAGCAAGACCATGGAAACTTCGGACCTCATTCACATTTGTAGGCGTAGGCCAATTTTGAATGGCCACTACCTTAGCTTGATCCACATGGACCCCTTTGCTACTCACAACAAACCCTAGGAATTCTATATGATCAAGTTCAAACATACATTTAGCAAGGTTAGCATACAAATGTTCCTTCCTAAGGGTTTCCAAGACTTGTCTAACATGCATCCTATGGTCACACAAAGACAAACTATAAATGAGGATATCATCAAAATAAACAACAACAAACTTGCCAATGAATGGTCTTAAAACATGATGCATGAGATGCATGAAAGTACTTGGAGCATTAGTTAAGCCAAATGGCATAACTAACCACTCATACAAACCAAAGTTGGTCTTAAAGGCCGTCTTCCATTCATCACCCGGTTTTATACGGATTTGATTGTAGCCTCTTTTAAGATCAATCTTTGTAAAATTTTTTGAACCATGCAATTCATCCAACAAATCATCAAGCCTAGGTATGGGATGCCTATACTTAATTGTAATGTTATTTATAGCCCTACAATCCGAACACATCCTCCATGTGCCATCTTTCTTAAGGACAAGGATGATAGGCATAGCACAAGGGCTCATGCTATCTTGAACCCAACCTTTTGCAATTAATTCCTCAATTTGTTGGCGAATTTCCTTGGTCTCACTTGGATTGGTCCTATAGGCCGGACGATTGGGTAAAGAAGATCCCGGAATTAAATCTATTTGGTGCTCAATCCCTCTCAAAGGTGGAAGGCCTTTTGGAGGATCTTGAAACACATCTTGAAACTCCTTTACCAAATTATCCAAACAATGAGGACTATCTACAAGTGGTTCTAACTTAAGAGGTCTAGGAATAGCTAAGAAGATAGGATTGTGAGCCACTATATCCCTTTGGACCTCATGCCTAGAAATAAGAAGCGTATGCTTATGAATCTTTTCTTTTTCACTCTCCCTCTTTTTCTTCATAAGAATTTGGTCCTCATGGACTTCTCTTGGAGAGAGAGATTTTAAAATGACCTTGTGACCATGGAAATCAAAAGAGAGTTTATTGGTAAAGCCATCATGAAAAACTTTTCTATCATATTGCCAAGGCCTTCCCAAAAGAACATGTGTTGCTTCCATGGGCACAACATCACATAAATGAATGAGGACTTGCTTATTCACAATGATTTCGCCTACTTCACTAAGCCATTGCAATTTGTAGGGCTTTGTATGAGAGATAGTAGGCAATCCAAGCTTATCTACTACTCTTGTACTAGCCACATTAGCACAACTACCACCATCCACTATTAAAGAACAAATGTTGTTTTGAATAAGACATCTTGTATGAAAAATATTTTCCCTTTGACTTTCATCAAAAGGTTGTAAAACTTGTCCAAGAAGTCTTCTCACAACGAACAAATCTCCTTCAAGTGGACTCTCACTCTCATGCTCACTAGATGATCTAGAATGTGAAGAATGCTTAGGTGAATCCAATCATGCTCACTCATCACAATGCCATTATGCACAAACATATTCCTCTTAGAAGGACAATTAGTCGCAATGTGACCATAACCCATACACTTAAAGCATTTCTTACTAGACGATTTAATTGGAGATTTAGGAATAGAAGTAGAAGGCTTAGATTCCTTAGGTTTGAAAGAAGATTCTTTAGAAGGAAATTTGGAAAAAGACTTTTTATTTTTCCAAGAATTGTTGTAGTAACCATCATTGGGAACATTTTTAAAAGTATTTTTCTTTGCAAGTTGGGCTTCCACCTTCATTGCAAGATGAACCAAAGAACCCAAGGATGAATACTCTTGAAGCTTAACAATATCTTGAATATCCTTCCTTAGACCACTCACAAACCTAGCTATCATAGCTTCCTCACTCTCATGCATATCTACCTTAAGCAAAAACGTTTCCAATTCTTTGAAATAAGCATCCACACTTAGCGTGCCTTGTTGAAACCGTTTGAGCTTCAACAATAGGTCTTTCCTAAAGTGTGGTGGCACAAATCTAAGGCGCATGCATTCCTTTAAAGTGTCCCAAGAGTCCACGGGAGGACCCTTGTTATAGATAATGTCCTTTACAACACTTTGCCACCATTTCATGGCATAATCAATGAAGTCTAAGGAGGCTATCTTAACTTTTTGATCTTCTTTGACCTCATGGACATCAAAGATTTGTTCACATTTAGCCTCTCAATCTAAGTACACATTAGGATCACTATCACCACTAAAACTAGGGACATTTACAAAAGAAATTTTAGCCTTGGTTTCTTGGTGATATCCTTCTTCACGGTAATGTCTATCTCCATGAGCGTGAGGTCTATATCCATGAAAATGGTGATGATGTCTCCTTCTTCTATGTTCCTCTTCACGGCCATGATCATTGGAAGAACCTCTAGATGAAAGTGTATGAGAATGATGCTCCTCATTGATAGAATTAGAGGACCTAGGTTGCTTCATGTCAACTCTTTGTAATCTTTCCTCCAACCGTCTTATAGCTTCATCTTTGAGAGTAATGGTGCATTTTGCTTTTTTTAATTCATCAAGAACAGAAGCTTTTCTAGGAGAATGCTGTTTGGAAGAATCACTGCTGGAATATGAAGCCATTTATAAAAGAAAACAGCAAACAAAATAGCACACAAATGTTAAGAAAACAATGTTAGCAACACAAAATTTAGAACAAATGTCGAAGGTAGGAATTGCTCTCAAGCACTCCAAAGAAAGAAAACTTCCCTTAACCAATCTGATCTTGAGGCCTTTAGTAACCTCAAATGAAAGATGTCAAAGCAATAGCACACAATCTCAAAGCTAATCACCACAAAACCAATGAACAATGAAAGACAAACAAGAAAAGGTATAAACAAGAAAAGGCTATAACAAAAGGAATACAAGATATAGGACAAACTCAAAGAGTAATGAAGAAAAGACAAGCAAGAAAATAAGGTACTCAATGAAAAAGAAGGCACACAAAAGAGACCTAAAAAAAAGCACTAGAGTAGATGAAGAAAACAAAAACAGAACTACTGGAAATTTTTTTTATGCAAACTGTGCGAAATGTTTACTGATTTATATGGAATGATATAAAGCGAAATGGATTATGAAATTGTAACCACATAAAATTCAAGATCTTATCTCAATAATGGCACTGGAATTACTCAAAAAAAGTAAGCCAACTAATTGTGATAAATTTTCTAAAATCACTGCCAGATTATCGTATTTTTTCGGCTGAATTACACACTGTTTGTATTTGATTTATCATTTTTTTTGTACTTTGAATTTTGAAGTACTTATTTTTTCTACTCTTTTATAACACTTTGACGAACACAAATCCAGAATTTCAGAAATTTCCAGTAAGTAAATCAATTTAAATAAGGCGAAACAGTCAGCACATTTGCAGGAAAACAGAGGAATCCTAACAGGAATGAAAAACAGAATGAAGAACTAGCAAAGACATAATGGAAATGATGTGTAAGAACTTGTATAGGTCCAAAATACAAGTATGAACTCAATACTAAAAAGAAAATGCATCAAAGGATCAAGAATCAAACACAGAAAACTGTTCTTAACACAAAATCAAGAAACAAAAAATTACAACAAAAGGACTACAAAGAATTGATAACATTCTTGGAAAAACATGACTATGACAAAACTTGTAAGGATTCAAAAATTAAAATGACACAAACACAATGTAATAACAACAAGAAAACAGCAAGAAATACTCAAAAGTAAACCTAAAATAGAAAGATAAGAACAAGAATGTAAAGTTCTTGAATTAAAAATGCAAAACAACTCAAAATCAAACAAGAACAAACCTAAGACTCATGATACCACATGATATGATTCCAATAGCAAGATATAGATGATTCTTTGACATTTTATGGAATCAACTTGAGTTGGAGATTGAATAGGCATTTTTATAGAAATGGATCAATGTTCTATGTTTCAAGAACTCACCAAAACTTGCGCCAAACACCAAAGCTCACATGGAAGTCCCATTTCTTGTCAATTGAACCGAATAAAAGGAGCAAGAATGCAAATGAACCGATTAAATTGCTTAAGGAATGAAATGGACCGATTAAAATGCTTCACAATTGAAATGCACCGAACAAAAGCAAGGAAGAAGGAAGATGAACCGATTAAAGCATGAAACTAAGCTTAAACACCGAATAGAAAGAACCTAAGACATGTTTATGAATTCGTATGGACATGGAGATGAAAGGAAAAGATGGAGAAGAGAGAAGAGTTATGTGGTTGAAGAACTTGGTTGGTGAACACGCCACTTGAAGTATGAATGCTCCAAGATAAGTGTGAATTGCCACCACTTGAGGGAACCAAGGCTCTCAAGATGAGACTAGGAAGAGGAAAAGACAAGTTCTCACTACACTCAATCACCAATTTGGGAGAGTTTTGATACTACAAATTCCAATTCTCAATTTAGAAGGACCCAAGCCCTCCTTTTATAGGAGCAAGGGCCGGTCATGAGCTTTACAAAGCTTGTACCACAAGCTACCCAAGAGTCTTCTAAGCTAACGCCTATAGTGACTTATGAAGAGTCACCTTCTAGAAAATTCTAAACTAAAGCCTAAAGATGCTTTACAAAAGAGGTATCTAATGTTTCCCTGTAAGCACCTTCCTAAAAAACTATGTATTAAACATTTTACTTTTTATACAAAAGACACTACAGAAAAAGAAAACAATCAACCACTACTTCCTAATTCCTTAAACTTGCTCCTTGTAAGCCTTTGAGGTAAGCTAGTGTCTCCTTGAGCTTCTTCAACTTCGGCCTCTACCTCCTCTTGTCCTTGATCTTCAATCTCTATTTCTTCTTTATCTTGATCTCCATCACTATGGGTCCTTCGGGGTTGCGGGATTAACTCCGCGCTAAGGGCTTCCTGCAATATTTTCCCTTTATCGGCGTTGAGGGGTGTGTATCGTGAGAACCGAGGCCCGCGATTGTCTCGCTTGGGGTCACCTCGTCCAGACCTTCCCTGCCATTCCTTCTCATCTTTCTTCTAGCCACTTGCCTCTGCCCGAGCCTGGTTCCTGAACTCGCGAAGCTCTTCTAATTGCACAAACTTGGAAGCTCTGCGCCTGAGTTCGTCTAAGCTTGTCGCGGGTTGCATACATAAGTTGTCTGCGAAAGGCCTGGTCGGAGGGCAGTCAGCATATGATGCATTGCCACCTCAGGGCTGAGGTTTCGAATGCTCATAGCGACTTTCCCGAACCGATCGATGAACTTTCTCAGAGACTCTCCATTTTCCTAGCGAATGCTGACCAGGGCAATGGACGTTAGATGGTGGGGTCGGCTCATTGTAAATTGGACATCGAACTTGGCCACCAGCGTTTCAAAACAATCCACTGAGTTCGGGGGGAGCTTTATGAACCAGCTTAAAGCTCCTCCCTTCAAGGAAGTTGGGAAGGTTCGGCATAGGACCACGTCATCGGTCGTATACAGACTCATGTGGGTTGGTGTATGCTTCCATGTGCTCATCAGGATCGATCGTCCCATCATACCGATATCTGTTGAATCCCTTCCACTTGTCTGGTAGGGGAGTGTCCATGATAAAATCAGTGAAAGGATGACGACTGTCAGTCCCGACAGTACCGGTTGTGTTCACTGATTTATTGGGGTGGGACTCGCCATCCATCTCCAGGGTGAGGTTCTTGTTCTTCGGCTCCCTCATGGTCTGGAGGCTGGCAATTGTGGCAAAGGACCTGCCAACTTGGTTGGTTGGAACAAGGGACAGTCCCCCATCCACCAACTTCTTCATCTCTTTGTTCTCCTCTTGGAGGGTCCTGATCTCCTCTTCGTTCTTCCTGGTCGCCTCTTCATGGGCCTTCTTCATTTCTGCCAGTTCCCTCTAAAGAGCCAACATCATTGCTACTTGGTCTGCTTCGGACATCCTCTCACTTGCCATACTGCGGGTCGATACCATCTACTGTTGTTTCTTCACACTATTCTCTCGGCCCCACGGTGGGTGCCAATTGTTCTCGAACGGGTTTGGAACCTAGAGAACGATTGCTCCTACTTCCACCTTTGGTCGGTCTACGATGCTCCAAACTCTTTGTTACACCTTCCTCCTCTCGTTCGTCTGGCTCCACAGACGGGGATGGTGCTTGCAGAAGGCACTCCAACCCTCAAGTCAGTCGGGATGTTAGCACTCAGTTGTCAGAGTACTATAGATAATGACGTACCTTTCTCCTTGAAATGCGTGTTATTTATATTACCTTAATGGGTCTTCATTAGTGGGCCTGATTAGGGGATTGGCTCGTGTTTAGGGTTGCACTAAACAACCCTTAACCACGGGTTAACCCTCCTGACTTGGTCAACCTTTGACTCAGCATTAAGGGTCGGTCGGCCATGTGTCGTCACGTGGACCTCTCACGATGGCTTAGGCGGTGATTCTATTCGAGAGCTGGCCGACTCATCAAGTCGTTTGGTCGTACCAGTACAATAATTATGTGTATGCTGAATGTTCTGGAATTGTCATTTTTAATAATAAATTTCATCTCAAAGATGTCCTATACATTCCTTAGTTTTCCTTTAATTTAATCTCTGCTTCCAAACTTTCATTACATCTAAATTGTAATATGATTTTATCCTCTACACACTATGAAAAACAAGACAATCTAACTCAAGAGAAGATTGCTTTAGTTAGTGCCAAAGCTGGCTTCTACATTTTTAATTCTGCAATTTTTTGTACTGTTGCCACACATAATTTTGTTTCCTTTGTGAACTACACTATTAAGAACTTTAATTTTTGGCATTATAGATTGGGACATTTTTCTGATGAAAGATTACAGGTGTTGATAACTCAATATCCATATATCACTGTTGGAAAACTACATTTGTGTGAAATTTGTAACCAGGTCAAACAAAAGAAACCCTTTTTTCTTTAAGTACTTCAAAATCTAAAGTTGTGTTTGATCTTGTGCATATGGACATTTGGGCTCCTTGTTCCTTTACTTCAATGCAAGGTTTTAGATATTTTTTAAACATTGTTGATGATTTTTCTCATTATACTTGGACTTATCTTTTGCATGCAAAATCTGAAGTTAGACAACACATTGCTAATTTTATTGCTTATATTGAAAATCAATTTCATACTACTGCTAAGATTATTTGTACAGATAATGGACTATAATTTGCTTCGAAAGACTTTTTCTCTTCAAAAGGCATTATATATCAAACAACATGTGTTGAAATGCTTGAACAAAATGGCATAGTTGAAAGAAAACATCAACATCTTCTAAATGTAACTCGTGCTTTAATTTTTCAAGCCCATTTGCCTCCCCTTTTTTGGGATTTTGCTATTCAACATGTCACTTTTCTTATTAATTGTACTTCTACTCCGCGGCTGCAAAATATTGCTCCTTATGAAAAATTGCATGGTAAACCTTATGATTTATCCATTTTACGTGTTTTTGGATGCCTTTGCTATTCTAGTACACTTATTGCACATAGAAAAATATTAGATTATAGATCTGTTCATGGAATTTTTCTTGGTTTTCCTCCTTATACAAAATGTTATATTTTCTTAAATCTTAAGTATCATCGTATTGAGATCTCAAGACACAATATTTTACGATAATCATTTTACATACATATTGAAAAACGATAATTGTGAATGTCCTAACTGATCCTGCCGGCAACTCAAACGTGGAGGAATCGCTTCGTGGCACTCTCTGCCCCGTCTACGCGACTGCGTCTTCTGCGGAATCACTCCCCGAACTTTCTCTCAGATGTCTTCAAATGTGACCTGCAAAACACACAGACGGCGCCTCTAGCGGCCGTTTGCACTCCGACGATCAAGTTAGTCCAACAGAACTACCAGAAACTGGAAACTAGTAATGTGTGTGTGAAAAAACTTGCACTCTGTTTTTCCTATCTCTTTTCTCCTTTTTCCACTCTCCCTCTGATTCTGTCTTTTATCCCTCTTTCCCTGCTTCTGGGCATAACAGAATTCTGTTATGCTTTTCTGGCATGTGTCAGAACCCTGTCATGCTTTTCAGAGAAAGCGTACCTTCAGAATCAGCAATGGGGAGCGTGAGAGTCTGCGCATGTCTGCGCATGGCTGCGCCTGTCTGTACCTTTAGCGGTACGGAGTGCTCTTTTGTCTGGACCGCACTCCTCTCAGATGGTGACACGTGGAGGCCTGCAACTCACATCTAACCACACACGTGTCACTTACTGGAAGGGCTCTAGCGCCTCTCTTTGTCCGCCTAAGCTACGCTCTTGCGGAGTAACTTAGGATGCTTCTCTTATCTGGGTAAATTGCACACTCTTAGGAGTGGTCGTCGGGTGTGGCTGGTCTAGGCGCACTCACCGAACGTTACTCTCTGCGTAGGCGACTTACCCTTCTGGATGACACGCACGTAATGGGTTGAGGGAATCACCAATCACTGACTGGCTTACTAGTTCCCTCAGGCCACTCTCGTGCATGATTCCTTGAGGTGTGCTCATGCGAGGTCCATGCGTAACGCTCTCGCTGGGAACCTTAGCCCCAGTTTAACTGCGTGTAACACGAGACCCCGATGACAATACACCCGATGACTGATCAGTGTTTATTCGCTACTCGCGCTCTGCCTCCAGGCGCGAGTCTGGGAACTGGTCTGCTGGTGGTCACTTGGCTACTGACCACCGATCACCATTCTGGGTGATCTATCCCCCGACCTCTCTGCCGCCTGATCTGTCGGTGGTAACTTGGTTACTGACCACCGATCACCTCTCTTGGCGATCGTCCCCCTACCTCTCTGCCACCTGGTCCACGTGTCACCCTGCGAGTGGTCCACGTGGTTCTCTGATGCTGACGTCATCGACTACCGATGACCGATCAGATCACAAGCCCCCCAGTCTCGAGTCGAGAACTCGTTCTCAGCGAAGAGACTAAGTGGTCGTGCCCTCAGTCCACGTGGCAAGTGGGGCCGCCTCACGTGCCACCTCACGTGCTGCTTCTTTAATGTTTGGACTTCCTTTCTTAATCTCGCGACACGTGGCCCCATCAACGGCTTGCGCTGTGCGTCGCTAGCGCTTCTTTCATTCAAATTGGCGCGCCCTTCCACTGTTCCCTCATCTTCTTCATTTGACTCCCAGACTCTCTGCGAACCTCTCTTCTGCGCACCCATCTTTCTTCAAATTCTCTGTGATCCTAAACTCTTACGATCATCCAAAGGTATGGTTTTTCCTTTCCCTGGCCCCTTTTTGGTCATCTTTACCGATTGCATTTATCATTCTAGTTATCATGCATCCATCTTCCCTGTTTTTCTTCTTCTCAACCCGCGCTAGGGTTTTTCTCATGTTTCCGCTTTGACTTCTGCCTCCTCTTCTTTCTCCTTTACCTGGGCATTTCTCCCTCATTCCCTCTCTCTGTTTTTCACCGAACCATCCATCACTCTCTCCCTTTCTATTTCTGACCCCTCGTTTTCCTCCATTGCAGCTATCTCTCGATGGCTCGCTTGAAGCAGACCGCTCGCGTCCTTGCCTCTTCTTCTGGTGCACAGCCCTCCGCGAGTGCACCAGCTTCGCCACCGCCTGTTGTCACCTCATTCCATGACAACGCCAAAGTTTATGACTGGGCCCCTCTGGCGTTGCTATCTGAAACGTCTACCTTGCTACCTGAGGACCATCTTAACTCACTTCTGAGCCACGACCCGGACGAACCCTCGTGTTCCATAGACAGGGAAAACGACTTCCACATCCGAGTCCGCATCCCTCCCCGAGGGATGCCCATTTGCGCTGACGACAGGGCCACCAATGGGGTGCCCTTCGTTTTTGTTTACTCCGCGATCTTCAAAAGGTTGAGGCTGCGACTCCCCTTCACCTTCTTCGAGAAAGAGCTGATGATGGAGTTGAACGTCGCGCCCTGCCAACTCCACCCCAACGCCTGGGCCTTCATCCGGGCGTTTCAGATCCTGTGCAACCATTTTGGGCACAACGCCTCGGTGGAGGTGTTCCTTTACTTCTTTGAGGCGAAAAAACCAGGGGATAGGTTTTGGGTCAGCCTGAACGGGGTTGCTGGACGGGTGCTCCTGGGCCTGTACCAGCAGTCCTTCAAAGACTGGAAGGGCAGATTTTATATGATATCCGCCACCCCACAAAGCCCTCATCTGCTCGAGGGGTACCCCCTCTACTGGGTTCCCCAGGTTCAATTTAAAAAACCCACGGATCTCGAGACCATGGCCCCCTACGAGCGCGAGCTGTGTGGGCTGCTCCTGGGGGCTAAGTATGACTCCGCTCGCCTCATCAAGGATGAGTTTGATGTGGTTTCCCTGAAGAAATATATAGGTAGTCCTTTCTCTGCCGCCCCTTAGGACATTTATACTTCCTCATGCATGCTCTTATACCTTTCACCTTGCTTGCGTCTCTTAGCTGTCTAATTTCCCTCTTTCTTGCCTATGCAGATTCAATGTCAGGGAAAGATAGGAGGTTGGCGGTGTTGGAGCTCGCTAAACGCCGAGCGGCCAAAGGGACTGGCTCTTCCTCTTCCACCACTGAGCCAATCGAAGCCCCTCTGCTCTCGGTCGCGCCAGCCGAAGGCCCCGAGCAAGGGAAGAAAAGGAAAAGACTGGTGAAGGCTTCTTCGCTGGTACCTGCTGCTGCTGCTGCCTCAGTGGAAGAGGAAAGCTCAGGCTCCCCCCTCATTCACCGCCAGAGGAAGAAAACAGTGGTTGAGGGGGTCTCGTCTCTCCAGCCTGGAGGGATCGAGGTGGTAGAGGTAGAGGAAGGTTCACCACCTCCCTCCCCCTCTACTCGACTTGCCCCGGAGCCCGCATGCCCACCTTCTCCTAGCCAAAAATCGCCCCCAATCTCTCAACCGCCAACTTCCCCCCCAGCAGGCCAATCACCTGGTCCATCCGCTCACCCTGCTGGGGGTGTTTCTGCTCAAAACGAGTGTGCCCCGCCTCCACTAACAATCTCCACCGCCAATGCTGAACATGGTGGGTCTGGCTCGTGCCCAAGCAACACTGGAGCCAACCATGAGAACTTCAGCAGAGTTATCTCCATGGTGCGACAGCACATCAGCAATGGGGAGCTCGTCGACTGGAGCGGGGAGGAGATAGACGCACACCTTGCCAAGCAGGTGGTGCTCTCGCTGGAGTTCTCCACCCAGCATCGCAAGCAGAAAGCCCTGGAGAAAAGGGTGAAGGAACTTGAGCACGACAATGAGTCGCTGCACAGTGACCTTGAAGCCGCTCAGGGATCTGTCGAGCTGATGCGAGGCATGGTGGAGAAGGCCAGGAGGGAGTACTTGCTGCAGGTCCAGGAGACCATCAAGATGGAGATCTTGATGGGGCAGACTGTTGGTCCTCTGGACTGGAAGGTGGCAGAGCTACAGGCTGAGAATTCCTCTTTGCTCGAACGGAGTCAGATGGTGGAGGAGTTACAGGCTGAGAACGCCTCCCTACGCCAACAGGATTCTCAGCGGGTGGAGATGCTCAAGGCCGCCAAGGAGGCAACTGCTGCTGCCGAAAAGAAGCTTGAGGAGGCAGTGGGCAAGCTGTCTGAGGCTGCCTCCTCCCTTGCTACCCTTACCACGCAGAGGGATGCTGCAGAGGCTTCGAGGCGAAGTCTGGAGGCGGAGAAAGAGGACTTGATGAACGTGGGCGCCGATTCCCTCATTGATGGATTCGAGCTGGCGCTCGAGCAAGTCCGCTGCGTCCTCCCAGAACTGGACCTTGCGCAATTCAGCATTCATCACTCGGTGGTAGATGGAAAACTTAGGCCTCCTACTCCCTGAATCTCTTCCCCTTTGTAATTTTGACTTCTTCTGTACAAAGTTTCATTCTGTCACCTTATGTTTCTGCACCATTCAACTCTTTGTAACTGACAATTGTATGAACATCTCTGGTGATATATCTCGGATTCAATTGCTCAATTTCTCTTTGTATTTTCTTTGGACTCCACTGATCTTTATGTGCGCGACTAACTGTTAGCTAGTTTAGGTTCAGCGCGATCTGGGGCTTTACCTTTCCTTTCGCACACGACTAAGTGTTAACCAGCTTAGGCTTAACGCGATCTGCTTCTCTTACTCTTTGCGCGCGACTAAGTGTTAACCAACTCAGGCTTAGCGCGATCAGCTTGATCACGACTGGCTATTCCCTCAGCTTGGTGTTTAACAGTCCTCGTGCGCTGCTTTGCACTACTAGCCAATTACCGACAACTCATCAGTGATCACTCTTTAGCCCTTACTTAGCTTCCTCTGTCGCTCTAGCGCTAAGCGCATAAAGGACCTTGACATCGATCGCTCAAAGTGAGGCCTCGTCTTGGGAAAAGGAAGTGTTTCTTGCTAACCCCTTTCCCTTTCCCCGAGGTCATCACCCTTTGGCGGGTTGAGTCGCTCACTCCCTGTCTCACTCCTGGGGTGAGAAAGGTTTTCTGACTGAGAGTCTTACTGGGCCAATATTGGTGCATGCCAAGTGGGTAAGGACGTTTTGTCAAAACCTTTCCTTTCCCTCTGTTGGTCTTACTAGCACCCCTGGCTTTTCAAACCTTTCTGCTTGCGCTCACACCTGGGGTGAGGAAGACTTAGATCGGTGCCAGTACTTGTGCCTAGGGCAAGTAGGGCCTAACCAATCACCTGCACTTGCACCTGGGGCAAGGAGGATTTTAACTTTAATACTTGAGCACACTTTTTATATGCTGGAAATTTTCCTTTAATTGGGTGGCCTCGTTAAAAACCCTCTTTAGGGAAAAGAGTGCCCCCTTGTCTGTTCAACTGTTTCCACCACAAACAAAGCATGTGTCTTTTAGCGTGAGAACGCCATTACTGTACAATTTTAACTGAAATAAAATTTTAAATGGGTGGCGTTCCACGTTCTGGGGATTGCTCCTCTTTCCAAAGTCTCTAGGCGATAGGCTCCGTTCTCTAACGTCTCCACCACTCTGTACGGGCCTGTCCACTTCGGGGATAACTTATTCTGCATGTCATTCTGATGCGCCTTTCTCATCACCAGATCACCTTCCTGGAAGCGCCTGGGCCTCACTTTAGAGTTGTGCCTCCGCTCTACTCTTCTCTTCACGGCTTCAGCACTGACTCTGGCCTCCTCTCGCACTTCGTCTAGTAGATCCAGATTCACCTTACGCTCTTCATTGGACTCTTCAGCAACGAAGTTCAAGAATCTGGGGGAGCTCTCCTGTATCTCTACAGGAATCATGGCGTCTGTCCCATAGACAAGGCTGAAGGGTGTCTCATGGGTGCTGGACTGTGGGGTGGTGTGATAAGACCACACAATTCTGGGGATCTCCTCTGCCCAGCCTCCTTTGGCCTTGTCTAGCCTTCGCTTCAGCCCCTTGAGCAGCACCCGATTTGCTGACTCCACCTGCCCATTTGTTTGTGGGTGCTCCACTGAGGCGAAAACCTGTTGTATCTTTAGCTCTTCACACATCTTCCTCAACTGATGACTGTTGAACTGGGTGCCATTGTCGGAAACCAGCCTCTTGGGTATTCCGAAGCGGCAGACAATGTTCTTCCAGACGAAGTGTTCGACTTTCTGTGCGGTGATGTGTGCAACCGGCTCTGCCTCCACCCACTTAGTGAAATATTCAATGGCCACAATGAGGAACTTCATCTGCCTTGTCGCCAGGGGAAAAGGTCCTAGGATGTCAATCCCCCATGTATGGAATGGCCACGGGCTATGGATGGACCTCAACTCCTCAGGGGGTGCCTTGTGCCAATCTGCATGCAGCTGACATTGTTTGCATCGCTGAGCAAACCTTATGCAATCTTCCTTCAGCTTTGGCCAGTAGTACCCCGCGCGGAGTACTCTACTTGCCAAAGCGCGACCACCTACATGGCTTCCGCACACCCCCTCGTGCAGCTCAGACATGAGTCTGGTGCATTGCTCGCCGTGTACACAGATCTGCACAGGGTGAGAAAATCCAAATCTAAATAGGCTTCCATCTATGAGAGTAAACTTACTTGAACCCCTCTTTATTCTTTTTGCCTCTGCCAGATCGAGCGGGACTACACCATCTTCTAAGTATAGCCGGTATGGCGTCATCCAGGTGTGGGGTTCCTTCTCCGCGTGGACCTCCATCGACTCACCGATCTTTGAGGGTCGCGATCTCACCCTCGGCGCTCTCAGCGTCTCTTGAGTCAACGACCGATGACCGATCGTTAGACGCTCCATTGACTTGTATACATGAAGCACCTGGTTGTCCGACACAAACGCGCGCGGCACCTTCAGGGTTTCCTGAATGACAGTCCTCTGCTTCCCCCCTTTGCCTGAGCTGGCCAGCTTGGCAAGCAGGTCTGCTCGGGCGTTCTGCTCTCTTGGTACATGCACTAACTCAAACTCGGCGAAAGACGTCTTCAGGAGCTGCACATACTCCAGGTAGGCTGCCATCTGGGGGTCCTTTGCTTGGAACTCCCCGGTGACCTGCCCGGTGACCAGTAACGAATCGCTCTTGGCCAGCAGGTTTCTTGCTCCCATTTCCCTTGCTAGCAACATCCCCGCGATCAGGGCCTCGTACTCCGCCTGATTGTTGCTAGCTTTGAAGGCGAAACGGAGGGACTGCTCGATCAGTACTCCGTTTGGCCCTTCCAGGATGACCCCAGCGCCGCTTCCCTGCTGATTAGAGGAGCCATCCACCGATAACACCCATCGGAAATCTAGCCCTTCTGCAGGTGTCGCGATGGATGATAGCTCGACTACGAAGTCCGCGAACACCTGCCCCTTGATCGGTCCTCGGGGCTCGTACTGAATATCGAATTCCGACAATTCTACTGCCCACTTGACCATCCTTCCTGCCACATCAGGTTTCTTCAATACCTTCTGGATAGGCAGATCAGTCATCACGACCACTGTGAAGC
Source organism: Phaseolus vulgaris (assembly GCF_051622355.1). NCBI lineage: Eukaryota > Viridiplantae > Streptophyta > Magnoliopsida > Fabales > Fabaceae > Phaseolus > Phaseolus vulgaris. Next base: position 20,046,576 of record NC_143501.1, on the reverse strand, counting down.
TGTGGAAATAATGCCTGAGTCTTCTGGCTGAGAATACCACCGCTAGAGCAGCCTTCTCGAGGGCCTGGTACCTGGTTTCAGGGCCTTGCAGCACCTTACTTACGAAGTAAACAGGCCTCTGGGCCCGGTCCTGCTCTTGCACCAGGACTGAACTGACTGCCTTCTCCGTAACAGCAAAGTATAGACGGAGAGGAATGCCTACCTGGGGCTTTCGCAGGACTGGTGGGCTTGCCAGATATCCCTTCAACTTAATGAAGGCCTCCTCGCACTCCTGCGTCCAGAGAAATCTGCTGTTGCGCTTGAGACACTGGAAGTATGGATGACCTTTCTCCCCACCAGCAGACATAAATCGGGACAGTGCTGCCAAGCGACCGGTGAGCTGCTGCACCTCCTTCACCGTCGTTGGGCTCCTCATCGCCACGATCGCCGCACAGTTCTCCGGGTTAGCTTCGATTCCTCGCTCTGTCAAGAGGAAACCCAAGAACTTCCCAGCCTCCACACCGAATATGCATTTCTCAGGGTTGAGCTTCAGCCTATACTTGGCAATGGTGGTGAATAGCTCTTCCAGATCAGCTGCATGATGCTTCTTCTCTTGGGACGTAACCACCATGTCATCTACATAGGCGTGTACGTTCCTTCCCAGCATGGGCGAGAGCACCCTATCCATGAGCCGCTGGTAGGTAGCCCCCGCATTCTTCAACCCAAATGGCATGACCTTGTAGCAGTAGCAAGACCGTTTCGTCATGAACGCGGTCTTGCATTCGTCCATTGGGTGCATCCTGATCTGATTATACCCTGAGAAAGCGTCCAAGAAGCTGAGTAGCTTTCCCCCGGAGGCGCTATCGACTAGAGCATCTATACTGGGTAAGGGGTAAGAATCCTTGGGGCACGCCTTATTGAGGTCAGTGAAGTCCACGCACATTCTCCACTTGCCGCTTGCCTTCCGCACCAGTACCACATTCGCTAGCCACTCGGGGTACTGGATTTCTCTGATATGCCCTGCGTCAAGGAGCTTCTGCGCTTCGTCGTGGATCACCTTCCTCTTCTCCTCGTTGAATTTCCTTCTTCTCTGCCGTACCGGCCGAACCACGGGGTCCATTGATAGACGATGGCAGACGAAATCGGGGTCGATTCCTGGCATGTCGGATGATGACCATGCAAAGGCATTCATGTGCTTCTCAATCACACCCATGATCAGCCTTCGCTCTTCTTCAATGAGGGATCCCCCCAGCTTGAATTTTCTTCCCCCGATGTCCACCTCGACCCAGCCTTCAGCTGGGTGGGGCCTCCTCTCACTGGAATGACCGCTCTCGCGATCCCTGACTCGCGAGGAGTGATCGTGCCTTCCTCCTCTTCCTCAACTTGGGCCACCTGGGAGCCCCCCACCGCAGCGTTCTCCATCCTCTGAGCGCCTTGTGTCTCCCTGACCGCCAATCGCTCTCCGCGCACGCCTGGTGGTGGTTTTGTGGTGACATGGCACACACTTCTTTTTTGCTTCAAACTGTTCTCATAACAGCGTCTTGCCTCAGCCTGATCCGATTTGATGGTTATCACGGCCCCTTCCATCGACGGCAGCTTCAACTTCATATGCCTGGTCGATGGTATTGCGCCCAGTCTATTGAGCGTCGGCCTCCCCAACAGGACATTGTACGCAGAAGGGGCGTTCACCACCAGGTACTTTATCCTTTCCGTGCGGGCTGCCGTTCCGTCGGTGAACGTTGTCCTCAGCTCGATGTATCCCCGCACTTCTACCTAGTCCCCTGCAAAACCGTAGAGACAACCAGTATACGGTCTCAACTGATCAGGGGACAACTGTAGCTTGTTGAATGTTGGCCAGAACATGACATCCGCCGAGCTTCCTTGATCTACGAGTACTCTATGCACTCGTCTTCCTGCTGTGATGAGAGAAATGACCACAGGGTCGTTGTCGTGCGGGACAACGTCTCGTAGGTCAGCCTTCCTGAAGACAATGTCCACCTCAGGGTAATGACTCTCATTCGCTGCATCTACCGCCATCACAGATCGAGTGTATCTCCTTCTTTGTGAAGCTGTGCATCCCCCACCAGAGAAGCCTCCAGCGATCGTCTGCACTTCCCCATGCACAGGGACTTCATGCTGTTGCTCTCCAGTTTGGGATCCTGACGCGCGATCACCCTGTGGCTCACGCAGGTAATCTGCTAGAAAACCAGACTTCACCAACTCTGCCAGTTGGTGTCCCAGCGCCAAACAGGAATGAAGTGTATGTCCAAAGGCCTGATGAAACTCACACCATTCATTCTTCTTCCTTCCGAGTACCTTATCTGTCTTCTCTGGTACTCGTAGTCTTGCTGCTACGGCAGGAAGGGCGATGAGATCCGCCAACCCCACCATGAAGTTGTATCTTGGGGGCGCGTTATTCTCCCTTGCACGCCCTTACTCTGGTCTTTGCCTGGTGCATAGGGACGAGGTTTTTCCCGCACCTTCTTGCCTTCTTTGGCCTCATGCACCCTCGCTTGCTGTGGTTTTCCTTGCCCTCCACGCGGTCTGGGTGGTGCAGCACTTCCCCTCTTCTCAGAAACTTCTGTTTCTGCCACTATGTGCGCCGCCGCACGCCGTCGGATCTCTGCAAAAGTGCTGGGATGGCTCCTGATGAGAGACTCACTGAAAGGGCCAGGCAGCACTCCCTTCTTAAACGCGTGCACAAGCATATCTTCATCTTTGCTGGGTAGTCTAACCACTTGTGCTCCAAAACGGTTGAGGTAGTCTTTCAGCGACTCCCCCTGGTATTGGCGCACGTCGAACAGGTCGTAGGACACCACTGCAGGTGCCTTGTTGACGATGTATTGCTCGATGAAGAGCTTCGAGAACTGAGAGAACGACGTGATATGCCCTTCTGGTAAACTCACGAACCACTCCATGGCGATTCCGCTCAGGGTGCTCATGAACATCTTGCAGTATACAGCGTCTGAGCCCCCAGACAACATCATCTGGGTGTGGAATGCCGTCAGATGCGCCTCCGGGTTAACTACCCCTTTGAACGACGCTTTTACCCCCACCAGGTTGGAAGGCACCATGGTTCCCATAATCTCGGGGGAGAATGGCATGGGAAATGCCCTTGGAGGTGAAGGCTGCCTAGACACCCTTTCGTCAACGACGTGCTCCCTCTGCGCCTGCAGCGTTCTTCTCAACTCTTCGTTGACACGATTCAGTTCGTCGTTCCTGCTTTGCCACGCAGCCAACTCCGTCTTCATCCTCTCTTGTTCGACTTTCGACGCTACAGCGTTATCCTGCAGCGTGCGCACCATTTCCAGGACCTGCGCCATTGTCACAGCTCCTTCGTCAGCGGATGGCGCAGGTGATGGTTGTTTGTTTCTAGGCATCTTCCCTATCAGAGAAACTGATAAAACTCTGGTGAGCTTTAAAACTGTGGTATATGTGGGACAACGATTCACTCGGGCCCCACGGTGGGCGCCAAATGATCCTGCCGGCAACTCAAACGTGGAGGAATCGCTTCGTGGCACTCTCTGCCCCGTCTACGCGACTGCGTCTTCTGCGGAATCACTCCCCGAACTTTCTCTCAGATGTCTTCAAATGTGACCTGCAAAACACACAGACGGCGCCTCTAGCGGCCGTTTGCACTCCGACGATCAAGTTAGTCCAACAGAACCACCAGAAACTGGAAACTAGTAATGTGTGTGTGAAAAAACTTGCACTCTGTTTTTCCTATCTCTTTTCTCCTTTTTCCACTCTCCCTCTGATTCTGTCTTTTATCCCTCTTTCCCTGCTTCTGGGCATAACAGAATTCTGTTATGCTTTTCTGGCATGTGTCAGAACCCTGTCATGCTTTTCAGAGAAAGCGTACCTTCAGAATCAGCAATGGGGAGCGTGAGAGTCTGCGCATGTCTGCGCATGGCTGCGCATGTCTGTACCTTTAGCGGTACGGAGTGCTCTTTTGTCTGGACCGCACCCCTCTCAGATGGTGACACGTGGAGGCCTGCAACTCACATCTAACCACACACGTGTCACTTACTGGAAGGGCTCTAGCGCCTCTCTTTGTCCGCCTAAGCTACGCCCTTGCGGAGTAACTTAGGATGCTTTTCTTATCTGGGTAAATTGCACACTCTTAGGAGTGGTCGTCGGGTGTGGCTGGTCTAGGCGCACTCACCGAACGTTACTCTCTGCGTAGGCGACTTACCCTTCTGGATGACACGCACGTAATGGGTTGAGGGAATCACCAATCACTGACTGGCTTACTAGTTCCCTCAGGCCACTCTCGTGCATGATTCCTTGAGGTGTGCTCATGCGAGGTCCATGCGTAACGCTCTCGCTGGGAACCTTAGCCCCAGTTTAACTGCGTGTAACACGAGACCCCGATGACAATACACCCGATGACTGATCAGTGTTTATTCGCTACTCGCGCTCTGCCTCCAGGCGCGAGTCTGGGAACTGGTCTGCTGGTGGTCACTTGGCTACTGACCACCGATCACCATTCTGGGTGATCTATCCCCCGACCTCTCTGCCGCCTGATCTGTCGGTGGTAACTTGGTTACTGACCACCGATCACCTCTCTTGGCGATCGTCCCCCTACCTCTCTGCCACCTGGTCCACGTGTCACCCTGCGAGTGGTCCACGTGGTTCTCTGATGCTGACGTCATCGACTACCGATGACCGATCGGATCACTAACAATTTGTTTTTACCTGTGCCTACAATTTCTTTTGATATTTCTTTGACTATACATGAGAATTCCACCTTGTTCATGTTGTCCTAACTCTTGTTCATACTATTTGAACTACACCACCTAGGCGATCCAGCAGGAAACGTCGGCCACCAATATATTTGGAGGATTTTCATACTCAGCTCCCAATGCAAGCACTGTAAGTACTAAATATCCTATCCAAACATGATTGTTGGACATAAGCAATGAAAGAAGAGCTTGATGCCCTTAATGCCAATCACACATGGTAACTTACTCCTTTTCCACCAGGAAAGACATCCATTGCTTATAAATGGGTCTATAAAGTTAAACATAAATTTGATGGCACACTTGACTGTTACAAGGCAAGTCTAGTGACCAAGGGTTATACTCAACTCGAAGGCCTTAACTTCCTTGACACCTTTGCTCATATAACAAAGCTTACAACCCTTAGGCTTCTTCTCGCAGTGGCTATTGCCAATAACTGGAGTTTAAAACAATTAGATGTTAATAACGCCTTTTTACAAGGCGAACTCCACGAATATGTTTACATGTAAACACCACCTGGTTTATCTCTTCCTACACCCCAACATGTCTGCAAACTTCAAAGGTCTCTTTATGGCCTTCGCCAAGCTGGCAGACAATGGTATGCTAAATTGTCTGCTTTTCTTCTTTCTCATCATTATATATTGTCTTTTGTTGATCACTTCCTTTTTTTGAAACATGTTAACAATAAACTAAATGATATCCTTGATGTTGATAATCTTGTACCCACTGCAACGACATCGAGGAGATTAATTGATGGAGATCAAGCTCAAGTGGACATGGAGTGATGGCATTTTCATGAAGTTCTTCTTGAATCAATGTAGAGTATGGGGCGGAAGCAATGAATGAGAGTGAGCATGATCCTCCTAAGAGTGGTGTTGATCTTGTAGGTGCATGATAAGTGTGGGTATTGAGTGGTTCGGCCAGCTCAAGGGAAAAGATGAAGGAATGGAAGTTTAGAGCCTAGGATTCTAGGGAGAAGCAAAGTTGAGCTCAAATTGGCAGCATAACTTTACTCACAATAAACTTGAAAATACAAGGTGTAGGCTCCTCCTTTTATAGGCTAAGGAGGATCATAATGCAACCCTAATGCTAGCCAAATGAAATGTAAATGTGAAGCACATGGGTGCACATGGCACATGGGTGCACAAATGAGCACATGGAAAGCTTCTAGAAAGTTTCACTCAAATATGCTTTCTACACTACTCTATTTACTAAGTACCCCTAATGGGCCTTTATGCAACAAAGCCTTCTCTTCACAAAACCGTAGCTTGGCCCATGTATATGTGAAGCTAGACGGTCTAGGACTCTTCATAGATGCTCCTTATGTAGCCGCTCCACTTCATGGCCTAGACGCTCCTCATCATGGCTAGACGCGCCTTTTTGAGGTTAGACGCTCCCATCATGGCTAGACGGTCTTAGTCTTGGAAGCTTGGCTTTCATAGTGTGGTGAGCTTGGGCCTTCCTCCATCATGGAGGCCAATCATCAAGAGCAAGAAGAGGTTGAGGCTCAAATAGAGGACGCCCATGGAGGTCAAAACCCACCTCAAAGGCTTACAAGGAGCATGTTCAAAGCTTTAGGAGCTAATGGACGTTTATTTTCTCTTTTTGTAATTTCTTTGTTTGAAGGTGCTTAGAGGGAAACATTAGAAACCTCTTTTGTTAAAGCATCTTTTGGTCTTTAGATTAGGAGTCTTAGGGGGGTGCGTTAGTAGATAGGTGTAGGAGTATTAGGGAGGCGCCAAAGTGAGAGAGAAGGTCACACCTTCCTCATGACTATAGTTGGCGCCACTTTCATTTGTATTTGGGGGGAATTTTGAATTTATTTAGCTTTGCATTTCAGCATCTCTAGGCTATAAATTAAGGTGTTGCCTTTGTATTTTTTGAGATTTGAATTTTGATTAGAGAAACTATACTCAATTTTTGAGAGAGCATTGGAGAGCTTTGTGCCTTCTTCACTAGTCTTATCTTGAGAGTTCCATGGTTACCTCAAGTGGCGGCTTGCACACTCATCTTGGAGTCACCATCCTCTAAGTGGCGTGATCATCCAACCATTCCTCCATCTTCATGAGCTTTCTATTCTCCTTCCTTCCTTCTCTTTTATGTTCATGTCTTACCTTGTTGTTCTTGCATTTTTCTGTTCGGCAATTCTAGTTCCTTTGGTTTGCTTCAGTTCCTTTTAATTTCCGCTGTTCTTCTTCCTTTTCTAGCTATTTGTTCGGTGCAATTCAGTTTTTACACATTTTGTTCGGTGCATTTGCCTTTTCTTCCAATTTAATCGGTTCAATTTGAGAATATATGGAACTTCCATATGAGTTTAGGTTTTGGTACTAGTTTTGGTGAGTTCTTGACTATAGAACATTGATCCATTTCTATCTTAAAGTGCGTATCTCATATCCAACTCAAGATGATTCCTAAGAATGTCAAGAATCATTCATATTGTGCTAGTGGAATCATATCATTAATAATATCACTACTTTATTGGATCAACACTTCAAGATAGAATCTTGGTATCCTGAAGTTGCCCGCAACAGTAGTGGTTTACATATTAGTGAACACAAATATGTCTTGGATCTTCTCTATGAAATAGGGATGTTAGACTCTGATCTAATGCCAACCCCTATGACACATTCCTCTCAGTTAATCTCTTCTGAAGGCATTCCTCTAACTGAGACAGAATCGCCCCCTATTGCACATTGATCGGAAAACTTATCTATTTCACCAACACAAGGCCTGATATAGCTTTTAGTGTCAACAATCTCAGATAGTTCCTTTCTTCTCCCACTAAAGCTCATCAACAGGCTTTTTTCCGCATCTTAAGGTATCTTAAAGGAAATTTTGACTCAAGCATTTTCTTCAACCGTAACAGCTCCATGCAACTTCGTGGGTATAGTGACTCCGATTGGGCAACCTACCTAGAAACTAGAAAATCAGTAACTGGGTTTTTAATCTTCTTAGGAAAGTCTCTCATCTCGTGGAAATAAAAAAAAAAACAGACTATCTTCAAAAGCTCATATGAGACAGAGTATAGAGCACTTGCAATGACTATATGTGAATTACAGTGGCTTACCTTCCTTCTAAAGGATCTAGGCATCCCATATCTGGGCCCTCTTTTACTACTTTTTTTTATATTTGCACCCGTGTAATTACCAAATACACATAATCAAATTCAATTTTCTTTCTTCTCTCAATTATTTTTCTCTTTTCGATTAGGGTTCAGTTCTTTCCCTTTTTTCTTCCTCTGTTTACACAGATAGAGTTCCACAGCGTTGCATGCTTGCCTTTGTGATTGCAAGAGTTCTTCACGCGGTTCTTCATGATTCCTCGCACGCGGCTCTTCATCATCCATCACAACAATTATATTAAATTCAGTAGAAACATGGATATATCCCTATGCGTAAAATGGAGATTTTGTACTAATGTATTCTGCAAAATATATATATATATATATATATATATATATATATATATATATATATATATATGATCCGATCGGTCATCGGTAGTCGATGACGTCAACAGCAGAAAACCACGTGGACCACTCGAAGGGTGACACGTGGACCAGGTGGCAGAGAGGTCGGGGGGACGATCGCCAAGAGAGGTGATCGGTGGTCAGTAACCAAGTTACCACCGACAGATCAGGCGGCAGAGAGGTCGGGGGATAGATCACCCAGAATGGTGATCGGTGGTCAGTAGCCAAGTGACCACCAGCAGACCAGTTCCCAGACTCGCGCCTGGAGGCAGAGCGCGATAAGCGAATAAACACTGATCAGTCATCGGGTGTACTGTCATCGGGGTCTCGTGTTACACGCAGTTAAACTGGGACTAAGGTTCCCAGCGAGAGCGTTACGCATGGACCTCGCATGAGCACACCTCAAGGAATCATGCACGAGAGTGGCCTGAGGGAACTAGTAAGCCAGTCGGTGATTGGTGATTCCCTCAACCCATTACGTGCGTGGCATCGTGAAGGGTAAGTCGCCTACGCAGAGAGTAACGTTTGGTGAGTGTGCCTAGACCAGCCACACCCGACGTTCTCCTAAGAGTATGCGATTTACCCAGATAAGAGAAGCATCCTAAGTTACTCCGCAAGGGCGTAACTTAGGCAGACAAAGAGAGGCGTTAGAGCCCTTCCAGTAAGTGACACGTGTGTGTTTAGATGTGAGTTGCAGGCCTCCACGTGTCATCATCTGAGAGGGGTGCGGTCCAGACAAAAGAGCACTCCGTACCACTAAAGGTACAGACAGGCGCACCCAAGCGCAGACATGCTCAGACTCTCACGCTCCCCACTGCTGATTCTGAAGGTACGCTTTCTCTGAAAAGCATAACAGGGTTCTGACGCATGCCAGAAAAGCATAACAGAATTCTGTTATGCCCAGAAGCAGGGAAAGAGAGATAAAAGAGAGAATCAGAGTGAGAGTGAGGGGAGGAGAAAAAAGAGAGACGAAAAAACAGAGAGCAAGAGTTTTTCACACACATTACTAGTTTCCAGTTTCTGGTGGTTCTGTTGGACTAACTTGATCGTCGGAGTGCAAACGGCCGCTAGAGGCGCCGTCTGTGTGTTTTGCAGGTCACATTTGAAGACATCTGAGAGAAAGTTCGGAGGGTGATTCTGCAGAAGACGCAGTCGCGTAGACAGGGCAGAGAGTGCTACGAAGCGATTTGGCGCCCACCGTGGGGCAAGGGTGAATCGTTGTCCCACATATACCACAGTTTTAAAGCTCACCAGAGTTTGGTCAGTTTCCTTGATAGAGAAAGATGCCTAGAAACAGACAACCATCACCTGCGCCATCCGCTGACGAAGGAGCTGTGACAATGGCGCAGGTCCTGGAAATGGTGCGCACGCTGCAGGATAATGCCGCAGCGTCAAAGGTTGAACAAGAGAGGATGCAGACGGAGTTAGCTGCGTCGCAGAGCAGGAACGACGAGCTGAATCGTGTCAATGAGGAGTTGAGAAGGACGCTGCAAGCGCAGAGGGAACACGTGGTTGACGAAAGGGTGTCTAGGATGCCCTCACCTCCAAGAGCGTTCCCCATGCCATTCTCCCCTGACATCATGGGAACCATGGTGCCTCCCAACCTGGTGGGGGTCAAGGCATCGTTCAAGGGGGTAGAAGACCCGGAAGCGCATCTGACGGCGTTCCACACCCAGATGATGTTGTCTGGGGGTTCAGACGCTGTCTACTGCAAAATGTTTATGAGTACGCTCAGCGGAATCGCCATGGAGTGGTTCGTAAGCCTACCAGAAGGACACATCACGTCTTTCTCTCAGTTCTCGAAGCTCTTCACTGAGCAATACATCGTCAACAAGGCACCTGCAGTGGTGTCCTACGATCTGTTCGACGTGCGCCAGTACCAAGGTGAGTCGCTGAAAGACTACCTCAACCGCTTTGGAGCACAAGTGGTTAGACTGCCCAGCAAAGATGAAGATATGCTGGTGCACGCGTTTAAGAAGGGTGTGCTGCCTGGCCCTTTCAGCGAGTCTCTCATCAGGAGCCATCCCAGCACTTTTGCAGAGATCCGACGACGTGCGGTGGCGCACATAGTGGCACAAACAGAGGTTTCTGAGAAGAGGGGAAGTGCTGCACCACCCAGACCGCGTGGAGGGCAAGGAAAGCCACAGCAAGCAAGGGTGCATGAGGCCAAAGAGGGGAAGAAGGTGCGGGAAAAACCTCGTCCCTATGCACCAGGCAAAGACCAGAGCAAGGGGCGTGCAAGGGAGAATAACGCACCCCCGAGATACAACTTCATGGTGGGATTGGCGGATCTCATCGCCCTTCCTGCCGTAGCAGCAAGACTACGAGTACCAGAGAAGACAGATAAGGTACTTGGAAGGAAGAAGAATGAATGGTGTGAGTTTCATCAGGCCTTTGGCCATACACTTCATTCCTGTTTGGCGCTGGGACACCAACTGGCAGAGTTGGTGAAGTCTGGTTTTCTAGCAGATTACCTGATGAGAATCAAATAAAGGAGGCTTTTATTAATGGAGGAAGAGGACATCCACCCTCACATTTGAAGTTCTTCCTTCTAGTCTTCTCAAAATTAAAAGAAGACATAAAATAAAGATGAGGCCCAAGCCCAAAGCCCAAGCCCAAGCCCAAGAAGGCCAAAGCCCAAAGAGCCCAAATCCATCCCATGAGGGGCAAGGCCAAGCTTTGAAATACTCTTGTATAGTTTTAGGAGGTGTGGTTATTAAATAAAGGTGTGTGAAAATGTAAAATAAAGTCACATTGTCCATGTGACTTAGGAGAGTGGTGTAGGTATAGTTTTTGGGAGGTGTCATAGTAGAAAAAGGTCACACCTCCCATGTGACTTGTTTTTGGTGGGAATTTCAAATGAGTTTATTTGAAATTTCCCACCTATTTTTCAGCACCTTAGGCTATAAATAGAGGTGCTTCCTTTGTAAAATTCAGATTTGAATTTTATCTAAAGAAACTATACTCAAAATTGGAGTGAGCATTTGGAGAGCTTTGAGCTTCTTCTCTAGTCTTATCTTGAAGGACCATGGTTTCCTCAAGTGGCGGCTTCCACACTCATCTAGGAGCATCCATTCTTCTAGTGGCGTGATCATCCAACCATTCCTCCATCTTCATGAGCATTCTCTTCTCCTTCCTTTCTTCTTCTTCAATTTGTTCTTATTGCCTTGAGTTTTGAGTTGTTTTTGTTTCGGTTCCTTTAATTTTCCAGCACCTATTTTCTGTTTAGTTTTTAAATTCTGTTCGGTTCTTTTGTTTTGAAGTTCAATTCTGTTCGGTTTGTTCTTTTCCTTCTCCTTTGTTGATTCAATTTGACAATTTTTGGTTCATCCAAATGAGTTTGGGATTTGGTACTTGTTTTGGTGAGTTCTTGATCTTAGAACTATGATCCAACTTCTAAGAAAGTGCCTCTACATTTTCCAGCTCAAGGTGATTCCTCAAAGTGTCAAGAATCTTGTTCTATGTGGCTATTGGAATCACATCATGTGGTATCATGAGTCTTAGGTTCATTCTTGTTTAATTGTTGAGTTGTGTGCACTTTATTTCAAGAGCTCTTTAATTTTTCTTGCAATTTAAGTTTCTGTTTTAGAATTTTAATTGAGTATTCTTGCTGTTTTTCTTTTGCTCCAAGTGTTTGTGGAAAGGTTTATGGCACTCATAATTCTTATGAGTATGGTTGCTCTTTTGGAATGGCATTATCCTTCCTAGAGTTTACCTTAAGCTTCCTTCCACTTGTTACAATTTGTGTTGTGTCTTTTAATTTTTGAATCTTGTTAAGTTTTGTCTTAGTCATGTTATTCCATATATGTCATTACTTCTAGTAGTACTTTTATTGTTTTGATTGTTTCTTGCTTTGGTGTCATATATTTTTTCTGAATTGATGTTGATCCTTTGAGCATTTTCTTTTTAGCATTGAGTTCATACTTGTATTCTAGACCTATACAAGTTCCAATACATCATTTTCTATTATGTCTTTGCTAGTTCATCATCCTGTTTTTTTATTCCTATTAGGATTCCTCTGTTTCTGAAAAAAGTGCTTACTGTTTTTCCTTATTGCAATTGATTTACGTACTGTAAAATTCTGAAATTCTGGATTTGAGATATTGAAAGTGTTAGAAAAGAATAGAAAAAAGAATCATTCAAAAATATGAAGTACACAAAAAATGATAAATAAAATAAAAAAAGTGTACATTCCTGCCGAAAAAAATACGGTAATCTGGCAGTGATTTTAAAAAATTTATTTCTCTCAATTGGCTTACTGTTTTTAATTGATTCCAGTGCCATTTTTGAGTTAACATCTTGAAGTTTCTGTGGTATAAATTTCATAATCCAGTTCGCTCTACAACGTTCCAGTTAAATCAGTGAATATCAAACACAGTTTGCATTAAAAAAAAATTTCCAGTAGCTAAATTTTTTTTGTTTTCTTCATCTACTCTAGTGCTTTTCCTTAGGTATTCTTTTGTGTGCCTACTTTTCTCATTGAGTTCTTTATTTTCTTGATTGTCTTTCATTCTTACTCTTTGAGTTTGTCTTACACATAGTTTTCCTTTTGCAATTACCTTTCCTTGCTTATACCTTTTCTTGTTTGTCTTTATTGTTTCTTTGGTTTTGTGGTGGTTTGCTCTTAAGATTGGTGTGCTTGCTTTGACATATTTCATTTGAGGATTCCAAGGCCTCAAGATCAGATTGGAGCAAGAGCATTATTTCTTTGAGAGTGATATCTTTTTCAGCCTTAAATTCACTTCGGCAGTTTCAATTGCAAAGCTCACTGTTTTTGCTAATTTTTAACTTGTTTGCTGTTTTTGTGTGTTTGCTGTTTTTTATTTGCAAAATGGCTGGCTATTCAAGTGGTGCATCTTACAAACAGCATTCTCCTTCCAAAGCTTCAGTCCTTGGTGAAGAAGAACATAGAAGAAGGAGGCATCACCATCATTCTCATGAAGAGAGCTATAACCGTGACCAAAGATATCACCAAGTGTTCAACATTGCTTGTAAAAAAGTCCCTAGTTTTAATGGTGATAGTGATCCTAATGTGTATTTAGAATGGGAGACTAAGGTTGACCATTATTTTCATGTGTATAAGGTCCAAGATGACGATAAACTTAGGATAGTTTCTTCATCCTTTTTGGGCTATGCCAAAGAATGGTGGCATAAAATTGTAATGGACATTATATATCGCAAGAAACCTCCCGTGGTTTCTTGGAATGCTTTGAAAGAGTGTATGCGCGCGAGGTTTGTTCCTCCTTCTAGGAAGGAACACTTGTTGAAGTTCCAAAGGCTTCCTCAAGGACATAGGATGGTAGATGAATACTTTAAAGATTTTGAAACAACTTTGACTAAAATGAATATGCATGCTAATGAAGAGTCAAAGATTAAATGGTTTGTACGTGGTTTGAGAAGAGATATTAGAGACTTTGTAGAATTAAAAGAATATTCTTCTTTAAAGAGAGTGTTTCACAAAGCCATCAAGGTAGAATCATATCTTTTGAAAAAAACTTGCAAAAATACTCATGATGATGATTTGTACAACTCTTCTAGGAAGGATGCAAACAAAATTTCTACTCAAATTTCTCCTTCCACTTTTTCCAAACAAACCATGTTTCCAAAAAAAGTTTCTACTACAAATCCTTCTACTCCTAAATCACCTACCAAAACTTCAAATATCAAATGTTTTAAATGTTTAGGTTTTGGGCACATCGCTCTTCATTGTCCATAAAAGCAAATCTTAAAGATAAAGAAGGTAAAACAAGACCTAACTCACCCACTTCCCACAAGTAAAAATGAAAAAGACAAAGAAGGCCAAGTTGACATGGATCTAATCCTTTCACCTCCAAGGTGTTTTCCTTCCTTATCTTTTTCCTTACCCAAGGTTCCTATTTCACCACCATCTTGGTTAAAAACTATTAGGGATAATTTGTTCATACCTCCTAATGGTTGTCACCATTTAAGAGGTCTTTTTCCAAAACATCACATCATTCCCAAACAAATTTTACCAACTTGGTCGATTAATAGAACCTCCTTTTCTGAAATCCCATTATTTAAAAATACTAAGTCATGTTTACATTTTTCTTCCACTTTTAATTGTAAAACTAAACTGACTTTGTTATATGCAGGGATTCAGAATTCGTGGACGAATTCTCTCCAACTCGAGGAGTATGATGAGAATCAAATAAAGGAGGCTTTTATTAATGGAGGAAGAGGACATCCACCCTCACATTTGAAGTTCTTCCTTCTAGTCTTCTCAAAATTAAAAGAAGACATAAAATAAAGATGAGGCCCAAGCCCAAAGCCCAAGCCCAAGCCCAAGAAGGCCAAAGCCCAAAGAGCCCAAATCCATCCCATGAGGGGCAAGGCCAAGCTTTGAAATACTCTTGTATAGTTTTAGGAGGTGTGGTTATTAAATAAAGGTGTGTGAAAATGTAAAATAAAGTCACATTGTCCATGTGACTTAGGAGAGTGGTGTAGGTATAGTTTTTGGGAGGTGTCATAGTAGAAAAAGGTCACACCTCCCATGTGACTTGTTTTTGGTGGGAATTTCAAATGAGTTTATTTGAAATTTCCCACCTATTTTTCAGCACCTTAGGCTATAAATAGAGGTGCTTCCTTTGTAAAATTCAGATTTGAATTTTATCTAAAGAAACTATACTCAAAATTGGAGTGAGCATTTGGAGAGCTTTGAGCTTCTTCTCTAGTCTTATCTTGAAGGACCATGGTTTCCTCAAGTGGCGGCTTCCACACTCATCTAGGAGCATCCATTCTTCTAGTGGCGTGATCATCCAACCATTCCTCCATCTTCATGAGCATTCTCTTCTCCTTCCTTTCTTCTTCTTCAATTTGTTCTTATTGCCTTGAGTTTTGAGTTGTTTTTGTTTCGGTTCCTTTAATTTTCCAGCACCTATTTTCTGTTTAGTTTTTAAATTCTGTTCGGTTCTTTTGTTTTGAAGTTCAATTCTGTTCGGTTTGTTCTTTTCCTTCTCCTTTGTTGATTCAATTTGACAATTTTTGGTTCATCCAAATGAGTTTGGGATTTGGTACTTGTTTTGGTGAGTTCTTGATCTTAGAACTATGATCCAACTTCTAAGAAAGTGCCTCTACATTTTCCAGCTCAAGGTGATTCCTCAAAGTGTCAAGAATCTTGTTCTATGTGGCTATTGGAATCACATCATTACCTGCGTGAGCCGCAGGGTGATCGCGCGTCAGGATCCCAAACTGGAGAGCAACAGCATGAAGTCCCTGTGCATGGGGAAGTGCAGACGATCGCTGGAGGCTTCTCTGGTGGGGGATGCACAGCTTCACAAAGAAGGAGATACACTCGATCGGTGATGGCGATAGATGCAGTGAATGAGAGTCATTACCCTGAGGTGGACATTATCTTCAGGAAAGCTGACTTACGGGACGTTGTCCCGCACGACAACGACCCTGTGGTCATTTCTCTCATCACAGCAGGAAGACGGGTGCATAGAGTACTCGTAGATCAAGGAAGCTCGGCGGATGTCATGTTCTGGCCAACATTCAACAAGCTACAGTTGTCCCCTGATCAGTTAAGACCGTATACTGGTTGTCTCTGTTGGGTCTATTAGTGTCTAAGTTCAAGAGGGGAGGGGTGAATTGAGCTTATAAAATTTTCGCAAGAACACACACTTTTTCAGTATTCCAGAGGCAAAAAGAACAGATTGTTTTTACATGAAACAGATTGATTTTTCAGAGCAATATTGGCACAATTTGAATATTGTTCACTGTAAAATTGTGATCAACAGAGAATCAGAACAGAACCAGATCAGCTTATTTTTGTGAGGATAAAAGATATAGCTATGCTTAGAGATCAACCAAAATTACACAACACGAGATTTCAAGAAAAAAGATCCTTTCACAGGTTTTAATGAATGATCAGTTTGTTCACAATTCACTTAAGCCATTATATGCAGCAACCTTGTTTATGATCAGAAAACTTTAACAAGACAGGAAGAACAATTTTCACTTAACCCAGAATTAACAGATTCAATTTAAAAAGAACAGATTTAGTTCTTGACAGAATTAAGCAAAAACAGAAAAGAGTGCAGGGATGAGAATGCAAGATACACACGTTTTTATACTGGTTCACTCATACAGAGCTACATCCAGTCTCACCTTACCCCAAGGTGGAATTCACTAAAAAACAGTGCCAATCACTTACAAAACCAGCAGTTCTTGAACACTACAAGAACACCACACACAATGCTGAAAAACCCTATTTCAGCACACCTTGCACTCCAAGAAACCCTATCAAGGAGTGACTAACACTTACACCTTTACAAAACAGAATAAAGGAAAGATTACACCTGAAAAGAAGATGCAAGAACTCAAAACCAGTAGTTCAATTTGCTGCAGAAACTGCACCAGCACCTTCACCAAGATTCAAGGTTTCCTAGAACAAGCACACTTGAAAATCTCTTTGGAAACCTTTCAAAAACTCTTTTTAATCCTTCTTCTCACATGGAAATTGTTTGATCTCTGTTAAAAGCGTAATTCCTCAGCACTCATTCATGTGAGAGAGACATTGTTTATATAGAAAACAGTTTCTAACTTCTTTTCATAAAACAGTTGAAAAGCAGTTAAGAAAACAACAGATTCAGTTTTGAATCTTAACAGATTTATTTGTGAAAACTGCCAACTCAGCTTAACAGAAATAACTGTCTGAGTGGTACCTTTGGAGCCCTAACTAACTTGTGAAAAACCTTTCAACTCACCAAGGAATAAACCTGTTCTTTCTCAGTGAAACAGATTAAAGTATAACGCACAGGCCAGCTCAGCTTAACTGAAATAACGAACTGAGCTTTCCCTTGGTGCCTTAACAGAAATTTAGAAAAGCCTTTTTAACAGAGAAGAAATAAACAGATTCTTTCTCCATGAAACAGATTTATTTGTGTACTGTTTTAAAACTGTTAAAACCATTTTAAAAAGCTTTTCAAAAACCATTAAACGAAAGCCTTTTTAACAGAGAAGAAATAAACAGATTCTTTCTCCATAAAACAGATTTATTTGTGTACTGTTTTAAAACTGTTAAAAACATTTCAAAAGACTTTTCAAAAACCATTTAACCATACCATGTGCTTGATCTAGACTTGGTTAGGCATCTAGGATAGGTTACACAGCAAAAGGCAATCATACACACTTACAAGCCTAATTACATATGAATCTAAAAGCCTATTACAATCTTCAAAGTACTCAAGCAATTTTCTTCATCAAACACACATCAAGCCTTGGTAGGGAAGAAGCTTCCTCCAGCTTCAACAGTCTCTACGGTTTTGCAGGGGATCAGGTAGAGGTGCGGGGATACATCGAGCTGAGGACCACGTTCACTGACGGAAGAACAGCCCGCACTGAAAAGATAAAGTACCTAGTGGTTAATGCCCCTTCTGCGTACAACGTTTTGTTGGGTAGGCCCACACTCAATAGACTGGGCGCAATACCATCGACGAGGCATATGAAGTTGAAGCTGCCGTCGATGGAGGGGACCGTGATAACCATCAAGTCGGATCAGGCTGAGGCAAGACGCTGTTATGAGAACAGCTTGAAGCAAAAGAGAAGTGTGTGCCACGTCACCACAAAACCACCACCAGGCGTGCGCGAAGAGCGATTGGCGGTCAGGGAGACCCAAGGCGCTAAGAGGATGGAGGACGCTGCGGTAGGGGGCTCTCAGGTAGCCCAAGTTGAAGAAGAAGAGGAAGGCGCGATCACTCCTCGCGAGTCGGGGATCGCGAGGGCGGTCATCGCCAGTGAGAGAAGGCCCCACCCAGCTGAAGGTTGGGTCGAAGTAGATGTCGCGGGAAGAAAGTTCAAGTTAGGGGGATCCCTCGTTGAAGAAGAGCGAAGGCTGATCATGGGTGTGATTGCGAAGCACATGAATGCCTTCGCATGGTCAGCATCCGACATGCCAGGAATCGACCCCGACTTCCTCTGCCATCGTCCGTCGATGGACCCCATGGTTCGACCCGTGCGACAGAGGCGAAGGAAATTCAACGAGGGAAAGAGGAAGGTGATCCACGACGAAGCGCAGAAGCTCCTTGCCGCAGGGCACATCAAAGAAATCCAGTACCCCGAGTGGCTAGCGAATGTGGTACTGGTTCGAAAGGCAAGCGGCAAGTGGAGAATGTGTGTGGACTTCACTGACCTCAACAAGGCGTGCCCCAAGGATTCTTACCCCCTACCCAGTATAGATGCTCTAGTTGATAGCGCCTCGGGGGGAAAGCTACTCAGCTTCTTGGACGCTTTCTCAGGGTATAACCAGATCAGGATGCACCCAATGGACGAATGCAAGACCGCGTTTATGACGGAACGGTCTTGCTATTGCTACAAGGTCATGCCATTTGGGTTGAAGAATGCGGGGGCTACCTACCAGCGGCTCATGGATAGGGTGCTCTCGCCCATGCTGGGAAGGAACGTACACGCCTATGTAGATGACATGGTGGTTACGTCCCAAGAGAAGAAGCATCATGCAGCTGATCTGGAAGAGCTATTCACCACCATTGCCAAGTATAGGCTGAAACTCAACCCTGAGAAATGCATTTTTGGTGTGGAGGCTGGGAAGTTCTTGGGTTTCCTCTTAACAGAGCGGGGAATCGAAGCTAACCCAGAGAAGTGCGCGGCAATCGTGGCAATGAGGAGCCCAACGACGGTAAAGGAAGTGCAGCAGCTCACCGGTCGCTTGGCAGCCTTGTCCCGGTTTATGTCCGTTGGAGGGGAGAAATGTCACCCATACTTCCAGTGTCTCAAGCGCAACAGCAGATTTCTCTGGACACAGGAGTGCGAGGAGGCCTTTGTTAAGTTGAAGGGGTATCTGGCAAGCCCACCAGTCTTGCGAAAACCTCAGATAGGCATCCCTCTTCGTCTATATTTTGCTGTGACGGAGAGAGCAGTCAGCTCAGTCCTGGTGCAAGAGCAGGACCAGGCCCAGAGGCCTGTTTACTTCGTGAGTAAAGTGCTGCAAGGCCCTGAAACGAGGTACCAAGCCCTCGAGAAGGCGTCTCTGGCGGTGGTATTCTCAGCCAGAAGACTCAGGCATTATTTCCACAGCTTCACAGTGGTGGTGATGACTGATCTGCCTATCCAGAATGTATTGAAGAAACCTGATGTAGCAGGCAGGATGGTCAAATGGGTAGTGCAATTGTCAGAATTTGATATTCAGTACGAGCCCCGAGGACCGATCAAGGGGCAGGTGTTCGCGGACTTTGTAGTCGAGCTATCATCAGTCGCGACACCTACAGAAGGGCTAGACTTCCGATGGGTGTTATCGGTGGATGGCTCCTCTAATCAGCAGGGAAGCGGCGCTGGAGTCATCCTGGAAGGACCAAACGGGGTACTGATCGAGTAGTCCCTCCGTTTTGCCTTCAAAGCTAGCAACAATCAGGCGGAGTATGAGGCCCTGATCGCAGGAATGTTGCTAGCAAGAGAAATGGGAGCAAGAAATCTGCTGGCCAAGAGCGATTCGTTACTGGTCACTGGGCAGGTTACGGGGGAGTTCCAAGCAAAGGATCCCCAGATGGCAGCCTACCTGGAGTATGTGCAGCTCCTGAAGACGTCCTTCACTGAGTTTGAGTTAGTGCATGTGCCAAGAGAGCAAAATGCCCGAGCAGACCTGCTTGCCAAGCTGGCCAGCTCAGGCAAGGGGGGGAAGCAGAGGACTGTCATTCAGGAGACCCTGAAGGTGCTGCGCGCGTTCGTATTTGACAACCAGGTGCTTCATGTATACAAGTCAATGGAGCGCCTAACGATCGGTCATCGGTCGTTGACTCAAGAAACGCTAAGAGCACCGAGGGTGAGATCGCGACCCTCAAAGACCGATGAGTCGATGGAGGTCCATGCGGAGAAGGAACCCGACACCTGGATGACGCCATACCAGCTATACTTAGAAGATGGTGTACTCCCGCTCGATCTGGCAGAGGCAAAAAGGATAAGGAGGAGTTCAAGTAAGTTCACTCTTATAGATGGAAACCTCTTTAGATTTGGATTTTCTCACCCTGTGCAGATCTGTGTACACGGCGAGCAATGCACCAGACTCATGTCTGAGCTGCACGAGGGGGTGTGCGGAAGCCATGTAGGTGGTCGCGCTTTGGCAAGTAGAGTACTCCGCGCGGGGTACTACTGGCCAAAGCTGAAGGAAGATTGCATAAGGTTTGCTCAGCGATGCAAACGATGTCAGCTGCACGCAGATTGGCACAAGGCACCCCCTGAGGAGTTGAGGTCCATCCATAGCCCGTGGCCATTCCATACATGGGGGATTGACATCCTAGGACCTTTTCCCCTGGCGACAAGGCAGATGAAGTTCCTCATTGTGGCCATCGAATATTTCACCAAGTGGGTGGAGGCAGAGCCAGTTGCACACATCACCGCACAGAAAGTCGAACACTTCGTCTGGAAGAACATTGTCTGCCGCTTCGGAATACCCAAGAGGCTGGTTTCCGACAATGGCACCCAGTTTACAAGTCATCAGCTGAGGAAGATGTGTGAAGAGTTAAAGATACAACTGGTTTTCGCTTCAGTGGAACACCCACAAACCAATGGGCAGGTCGAGTACTGCTCAGGGGGCTGAGCGAAGACTAGATAAGGCCAAAGGAGGCTGGGCAGAGGAAGTCCCCAGAATTGTATGGTCTTATCACACCACCCCACAGTCCAGCACTCATGAGACACCCTTCAGCCTGGTCTACGGGACAGACGCCATGATTCCCGTGGAGATACAGGAGAGCTCCCCCAGGTTCTTGAACTTCGTTGCTGAAGAGTCCAATGAAGAACGAAAGGTGAATCTAGACCTGCTGGACGAAGTGCGAGAAGAAGCCAGGGTCAGTGCTAAAGCTGTAAAGAGAAGAGTAGAGCGGAGGCACAACTCTAAAGTGAGGCCCAGGCGCTTCCAGGAAGGGGATCTGGTGATGAGAAAAGCGCATCAGAATGACATGCAGAACAAGTTGTCCCCAAAGTGGACAGGCCCGTACAGAGTGGTGGAGACATTGGAAAACGGAGCCTATTGCCTAGAGACTTTGGAAGGAGGAGCAATCCCCAGAACGTGGAACGCCACCCATCTAAAGTTTTATTTCAGTTAAAGTTGTACAGTAATGGCGTTCTCGCGCTAAAAGATACATGCTTTGTATATGGTGGAAACAGTTGAACAGACAAGGGGGCACTCTTTTCCCTAAGGAGGGTTTTTAACGAGGCCACCCAATTAAAGAAAAATTTCCAGCATACCAAGTGTGCTCGAGTATTTAAGTTAAAATCCTCCTTGCCCCAGGTGCAAGTGCAGGTGATTGGTTAGGCCCTACTTGCCCTAGGCGCAAGTACTGGCACCGATCTAAGTCTTCCTCACCCCAGGTGTGAGCGCAAGCAGTTAAAGGTTTGAAAAGCCAGGGGTGCTAGTAAGACCAAGGGGGGGAAAGGAAAGGTTTTGACAAAACGTCCTTACCCACTTGGCATACACCAATATTGGCCCAGTAAGACTCTTAGTCAGAAACCCTTCTCACCCCAGGAGTGAGACAGGGAATGAGCGACTCAACCCGCCAAAAGGTGATGACCTTGGGGAAAGTAAAAGGGGTTAGCGAGAAACACTTTTCTTTCCCCAAGACGAGGCATCACCTTGAGCGATCGATGTCAAAGTCCTTTATGCACTTAGCGCTAGAGCGACAGAGAAAGCTAAGCAAAGACTAAAGAGCGATCACTGATGAGTCGTCAGTAATTGGCTAGTGGTGCAAAGCAGCGCACGAGGACTGTTAAACACCAAGCTGAGGGAATAGCCAGTCGTGATCAAGTAGAAGCAGATCGCGCTAAGCCTAAGCTGGTTAACACTTAGTCGTGCGCAAGGTGAAAGACGAAGCTCAAGATCGCGCTAAGCCTAAGCTGGTTAACACTTAGTCGTGCGCAAGGCGAAAGACGAAGCTCAAGATCGCGCTAAGCCTAAGTTGGTTAACACTTAGTCGTGTGCGAAAGGAAAGGTAAAGCCCAAGATCGCGCTGAACCTAAGCTAGCTAACAGTTAGTCGCGCACATAAAGATAAGTGAAGTTCAAAGAAAATACAAGGGAAGAAACTTATGCAACAAAAGAAGCTCATACAAAGTGAGAGTTTACATTCATAGCCAAGTCTTATACAATTCCAAAGTGCGAAGAAAGAAAAACTGTACAAAAGCTAAATTTACAGAGAAAAGAAGGGTTTTGAGGAGTAGGGGGGATGAGCTTTCCATCCACCACTTCATGGTAGATGCTGAACTGCGAGAGGTCCAGGTCTGGGAGAACGCATTTGATTTGCTCGAGTGCTAGCTCGAATCCGTCTGTAAGGGCATCAGCACCCACGTTCATCAAATCAGCCTTCTCCACCTCCAGTTCTTGCTTTGAAGCCTCCGCAGCATCTCTCTCAGTGGTGACGGCAGCAAGGGAGGAGGCAACCTCAGACAGTTTGCCCACCACCTCCTCAAGTCTTTTCTCCCCAGCAGCAGCTGCTTCTTTGGCGGACTCGAGCTCCCCCAATAGCTGAGTGTTCTGTTGGCGCAGGGAGGAAGTCTCGGCCTTAAGCTCCACCACCGTGCAGTCCAAGGAGCTAACAGCTTGCCCCATCAAGATCTCTGTCTTGATGGTCTCTTGGACCTGCGCTAGGTACTCCCTCCTAGCTTTCTCCACCATGCCCCGCATCAACTCCACAGATCCTTGGGCAGCTTCAAAGTCACTTCGCAGTGACTCCTTGTCGTGCTCAAGATCCTTCACCCTCTTCTCCAGGGCTAGTTGCTTGCGATGCTGGGTGGAAAACTCCAGAGAGAGCACTACCTGCTTGGCCAGGTGCATATCCACCTCATCACCACTCCACTCGACAAGCTCCCGGTTGCTTATGAGTTGTCGGACCAGGGTGATGACCCTGCTGAAGTTTTCGTGGTTGGCCCCAGAAGTGCTTGGGCGCAAGCTGGACCCCCCACCTTCAGCAGTGGCGGTGGGGATTGGCAGTGGTGGTGGTGGACCCCCAGGAAGATGAGCAGGTGGACTGCTGGGGGGGAAGATGGCAGTTGGGAAGTTGGAGGCAACTGCTGGCCTGGAGAAGGAAGACTGGAGGGCTCTGAGGCAGGTTGAGCACAGGGAGGTGGGGAAGACCCTTCCTCTACTTCCACTACCTCAACCTTGCCAGGCTGGAGAGATGAGGCCCCCTCAACCGCTGCTCTTTTCCTTTGGCGGTGAACAAGAGGAGAGCCTGAGCTCTCCTCTTCAGTTGAAGCCGCAGCAGCAGCAGCAGAAGAGGCGGAAGCTTTCACCAGCCTTTTCCTTTTCTTCCCTGGCTCGGGGCCTTTAGGTGGCACGACCGAGAGTGGAGGGGCCGCAATGGGCTCAGTTGTAGAGGAAGAGGAACCAGTGCCCTTGGCTCCCCTACGTTTGGCAAGCTCCAGCAGGGCTAGCTTCCTGTCTTTTCCCGTCATCGAGTCTGCATACATGGAAAAGGGGAGGGTTAGATGACCAAGATATGCAAGTAAGTTAAAGAACACATAAAAATATGCATGAAAAAGTGCAGGTATCCGAAGAAGTGCAAGGGAGGCTACCTATATATTTTTTCAGAGCCACCACATCAAATTCATCTTTGATGAGGCGGGCGGAGTTGTACTTGGCCCCCAGGAGCAGCCCACATAGCTCGCGCTCGTAGGGGGCCATAGCTTCGAGGTCCCTGGACTTCTTGAATTCAACTCCAGGAACCCAGTAGAGGGGGTATCCCTCGAGCAGACTTGGACTTTGAGGGGTAGCAGATATCATGTAGAATCTGCCCTTCCAGTCTTTGAAGGATTGCTGGTACAGGCCCAGGAGCACCCGCCCAGCAACCCCGTTCAGGCTCACCCAGGACCTGTCCCCAGGGTTCTTCGCTTCGAAGAAGTAAAGGAACACGTCCACGGAGGCGTTGTGCCCGAAATGACTGCAGAGGATTTGAAACGCCCGGATGAAGGCCCAGGCATTTGGATGGAGCTGACAAGGCGCGACGTTTAGCTCCATCATCAGCTCCTTTTCGAAGAAAGTGAAAGGGAGGCGCAGCTTTAGTCTTTTGAAAATGGCGGAGTAGATGAAGACAAAGGGCACCCCATTGGTGACCCTGTCATCTACGCAGATAGGCATCCCTCGAGGAGGGATGCGGATTTGAATGTTGAAGTCGTTCTCCCTGTCGATGGAGCAGGAAGGCTCATCGGGGTTGCGACTTAGCAGGGACTTGAGATGGCCCTCAGGCAGTAGAGTGGAGGTTTCGGCGAGCAATGCCAGGGGAGCTCATTGGTAGACCCTGGCATTGTCGTGGTAGGAGGTAGCCACAGGCGGTGGTGGAGCTGGCGCACTCGCGGAAGGCTGTGCACCAGAAGAAGAAGCAATGATGCGCGCAGTTTGTTTCAAGCGAGCCATCGTGAGATAGCTACAAATGGAGGAAAAACGAAAAAGTCAGAATAAATGGGAGAAGGAGGAATGATGAATGTTTCGGTGAAAACAGAAAAGGGAAAGGAAAAGGAGATGCCCAGATGAAAAGAAGAAGAAGAAGAAGCAGAAGCCAGAGTAAGAGCCTGAAAAAAACCCTAGCGCGGGTTCGAGAGAGGGAAATGGGGAAGATGAATGCATGATAACTAGAATGATAAATGCAATCGGTAAAGATGACCAAAAGGGGGCCAGGGAAAAGAAAAACCATACCTTTGAATGATCGCAAGAGATTGGGAAGCAGAGAATTTGAAGAAAGATGGGTGCGCAGAAGAGAAGTTCGCAGAGAGTCTGGGAGTTGAATGAAGAAGATGAAGGAACAGTGGAAGGGCGCGCCAATTTGAATAAGAGAAGCGCTAGCGACGCGCAGCGCTGGCCGTTGATGGGGCCACGTGTCGCGGGATTAAGAGAAGAAGCCCAAACGTTAAAGAGGCAGCACGTGAGGTGGCACGTGACGCGGCCCCACTTGCCACGTGGACTGGGGGCACGACCATTTAGTCTCTTCGCTGAGAACGAGTTCTCGACTCGAGACTGGGGGGCTTGTGATCCGATCGGTCATCGGTAGTCGATGACGTCAGCAGCAGAAAACCACGTGGACCACTCGAAGGGTGACACGTCGACCAGGTGGCAGAGAGGTCGGGGGGACGATCGCCAAGAGAGGTGATCGGTGGTCAGTAACCAAGTTACCACCGACAGATCAGGCGGCAGAGAGGTCGGGGGATAGATCACCCAGAATGGTGATCGGTGGTCAGTAGCCAAGTGACCACCAGCAGACCAGTTCCCAGACTCGCGCCTGGAGGCAGAGCGCGATAAGCGAATAAACACTTATCAGTCATCGGGTGTACTGTCATCGGGGTCTCGTGTTACACGCAGTTAAACTGGGACTAAGGTTCCCAGCGAGAGCGTTACGCATGGACCTCGCATGAGCACACCTCAAGGAATCATGCACGAGAGTGGCCTGAGGGAACTAGTAAGCCAGTCGGTGATTGGTGATTCCCTCAACCCATTACGGGCGTGGCATCGTGAAGGGTAAGTCGCCTACGCAGAGAGTAACGTTTGGTGAGTGTGCCTAGACCAGCCACACCCGACGTTCTCCTAAGAGTATGCGATTTACCCAGATAAGAGAAGCATCCTAAGTTACTTCGCAAGGGCGTAACTTAGGCAGACAAAGAGAGGCGCTAGAGCCCTTCCAGTAAGTGACACGTGTGTGGTTAGATGTGAGTTGCAGGCCTCCACGTGTCATCATCTGAGAGGGGTGCGGTCCAGACAAAAGAGCACTCCGTACCACTAAAGGTACAGACAGGCGCAGCCAAGCGCAGACATGCTCAGACTCTCACGCTCCCCACTGCTGATTCTGAAGGTACGCTTTCTCTGAAAAGCATAACAGGGTTCTGACGCATGCCAGAAAAGCATAACAGAATTCTGTTATGCCCAGAAGCAGGGAAAGAGAGATAAAAGAGAGAATCAGAGTGAGAGTGAGGGGAGGAGAAAAAAGAGAGACGAAAAAACAGAGAGCAAGAGTTTTTCACACACATTACTAGTTTCCAGTTTCTGGTGGTTCTGTTGGACTAACTTGATCGTCGGAGTGCAAACGGCCGCTAGAGGCGCCGTCTGTGTGTTTTGTAGGTCACATTTGAAGACATCTGAGAGAAAGTTCGGAGGGTGATTCTGCAGAAGACGCAGTCGCGTAGACAGGGCAGAGAGTGCTACGAAGCGATTCGTCCACGTTCGAGTTGCCGGCAGGATCAATATATATATATATATATATATATATTCAAATAATTAATCACATAAATAATTTTTGGATAGCATTATTTTTCAATAAAGCCTTCTCTCTTATAGGTTAGAGAAGTACGTATATTGGAAGCCCTAACTCTAACGATTTTACTTTCTCTAAACTAGTGATAGGTACTAACTCAACTACCTATTACACAAATCATATACATGTGTTTTTTTATTAAATACAAATTGTCTATAAAATTTTTTTATGGTTAAACATCATTAATAAAGTAACTAATACATCAAATATTGAGTTCTTTTTATTTATAGGAAAAAATGTCACAAGAAATGAGTCAAAGTGTCAATGATTGTATTAGTAAAGTGTTGGGAATGGATGATCCTTAACATGAAGGTTATCTAGTGATCCTGCCTGTTGACCAAGACGCTGGAGCCTTGTCTCGTCAAATCTGGATCGACTTCTGCACCGTGTTAGCCTCCGTCCTTCACCGTGATTCACCTCAAGAACCTGCAAAAGACAGAACGGCGCCGCTGCGGCCGATCACGCTCCGACGCCCAAGTAAGCGACTGAACCACCAAATACCAAGAGAAAACTCAAGAACTCTAAGGAACCATGCAAAATTCTCTCTCAGCGTACTCAAACTCTCGCAAGCGTAAAGAAGTAATCTGAACGTGCATACCTCAGAAGTTCGTTGGAATCTCTCATATACCAGTGCACTTTCTCTCTCCTGACAGTTACACATCTGGACACGTGGCTCGCATCCAGCTGTACACGTGTCACCATCTGGAGCATCCTTGACTTGGGCGCCACTTCTTACTCTTCAGGCTTTTGGCTAAGTTACTTATGCATGAAACAACTCAGTGCATAGCTGCCTTGGAGCGTGATCTCTTCTGCGTGGTGAGTACGGGTGCCTTCATACACACATTCCCTGTGGTCTCGCCAGCCGCCTTCATGATCTACTTCTCTTGCTTCACCGTGCGTGTTCAGGTAAGCCGTTACCCGACCTCAGCCTCTGGCTAGCTAGGAAATGACTATCTGACGACTTCAACTCTGGCGATGTCCTTGTTTCGGCGATCTCTAACCACTAGGTCGTATGGGTTCGCATCCGGCGACTTCATCTCAATCCTGGTGACCGCCGGTCGAGGTATGCTAGAGATCGGAGCACGCCAACTTAATAACTGGCGACCACACGAGCCCCCCGACTTCCTTCCCTTCTGCCAGCCATGGGCCCCGCTCAACACGCCTACATAATAGCTTGCTGCCACGTCATCACTTCCGACTACCAAGGCGGTACACCTAGTATTAGGAGACCTTCGTAGTGTTGCATTTTTAGTCCACCACAAGATTTAGTAGTTCGTGGTGTAGTTTCTCAAATTTTAATTCGATCAGAAGTTCTCAATTGAAAGAGAAAGTTATTAGGTCTAGGGAAAAGTTATCAAATTCTCAAGAAAATGTGAAAACATTAAAAAGTGTGATTCTTGCATACATCCAAATGAAAAAAAAGACATATTCCTCGTAAACAAGGTGGTAAAAATCTGTTCCGTCCGGTCGACCGGGACGTCTTCGTGCGCGACCTCAACCGTCAGCTAGGGACTCCTTTCCACTGGTCACCTGTGGATTCCTGCAAAAAAGAGGACAAAGAGGCGCCCTAGCGGCCGTTTACACTCCGACGCTCAAGTCAGCCAGCAAGAAACACCAAAACTGTTCACCTACGTCTCTGAGCACCGCGTATGGCACTCTGAAGGTGATAAAAGGAACTGTGTATTGTGCGGGTGTTTTTCTCCTCCTAGCAAAAATCTTTCCCTAGTCCCTTGTGCGTAACCTCAAGGCTCGAGCAAGCAACTAGAGAGTTTCTGGGAAATTTGCCAAAAGTTCCAACCCCGTTTCCAACATTCTCCGCGCTATTTAAACTACCCAAGCATTTAAAGCGCCTTAAAGCGCCTTTAATTACAAATGTAACGCACTCAATCAGCGTATCTAATTAGAAAACGTAGCGTATTTAAGACGTTGAAACGCTTGGGAGCCATTATAGTACCTGAACGCTCGAAACGGACATTGCATTGAATGACTTTAATTACCTGGCACCTGACTAAAGGGTGTTTCTATTCTGACATGGCTGTCGTACACGTGGAGGGCCTCACGACGCCGTGACCCCATCTGGGGGCGTTTCTGCCCATCTGGGGACGTTTCTACGTGTGAGTCCTCCTGCTTGGGAGTGCTACTGCGCTAGGGGTGACTTTTTGGGTGCCAACTCATGCCCCCAATCATCTAGTCACTTACTTTGAGAGCGTATCTGCCTTCCCCTCGTACCCTGCACCCGGCTGCCCTGGGCGTGACCTTCTTCTTGAGTCGTATCTGTCCCAAAGGCGTCTCTGGGGCGGCAGGGGTACTTCACTAGTCAGGCTGCCCTACACTGGTACTAGCAGGCGTTTTCTTGAAGCCACCTTTTCCTTCTCTTTATCGCTGCCCCGGGCTATCGGGACCTGAGGCCTTCCCACAGCGTCGCTCCCTCCATGGTCTTTCCTACCCATGGGTATCGGGGAACCACACTGTGATTGCCTTGCTTTAGCACTGTTTGATCTGGCGACGCCTTCCCCTAGGCAACGCCTTGTCTTGGCGACGCCCTGGTTGATGACGCTGGCATTTAGCGTCTCTTCACCTAGGCAACGCCTTGCGTTGACTTTGACCCCTGATGTTGACTTTGACCTTGATTTAGTCAACGCCTGGGTACGGGACGGTACACAAGCCCCCCAGTCTTAAGCCGAAGACTTGTCTTCAGCGTAAAGACTATGGCCTCGCCCACGTCGTCCACGCGCCACCTTGATGACGTGTCGCTCCCTGCTGACTCAACAATTCTCGAATTATTGACGTGACACTTTTTGAACCATAGGAGCGCTCTTAATGACTGATTGGACATCCTCTGAAACGGGGAGAGTAACACCTTTTGGGGCTACCCTTGATTGCGCGCCACGTAGCCCATCGCACGGCTAGCCTCTGGAGACCCTTGCGTTTCCCTTGGGCGATTGATCCTTTGACACGTGGCACGATCTCACGGCTCTTAGTTAGCGCCTCTTGGGTTGCGAAATGTAACGTTTAAGTTATCCCCAGACCCCGCGCTCACCCCACTGTTACATTCATTCCCTCTGCATCTTTGCACTGTTCGTCGTCTTCAAACCCCCTTTCTCTGCAATTGCTGTTCTCTCCTTCCTGTGCTCTTCTTCCGCCTTCACTTTGATAGCAAAGGTATGATTTCGAACACTCACGACTCTTCCCTTTCATCGCATTGTATGATTTATTGAACTGCCTGGGACTGTTGACATTCATGCATCACTGCGTTCTTCCGCTCCTCCTTCCTTCTTTGTCCCTTCTCCTTCTTTCTGGGTTTTCTCGCGTGGGTGATGTTTCCAGGGGTTCACTCCCCTTCCTGTCATGGCTACACTTGCTAAAACCTTTTTCCTCTCTTCTTTCTCCAGCTATTTATTTACACCATGACACGCATGAACGCGGAGCCTGATTCCTCCCCCAAGACCCCCAAGTCCAACTACAAAGCCTACTACCCATGGGCCCCCGACGAGCTTTTGAACGAGTGTACCAGCCTGACCACTTTCCAGGACCTGGAAGCTAACCGTGGGGATCCCCATTTGTATAACTTTAATGCTTTCTGCCGCACTCACGACGCCCACATATCCGTCCGTCCCGGCAGGCCTGGAGAACCTGTTTGTTTGGACGACAGACCTAGAAAGGGGAAACCCTTCTTCTTCATGTACCAGACCGTGTTCAAACACGTAGGAGTGCGTCTCCCATTCACTCCCTTTGAACGGGAACTCCTCACTTAAATCAATACCGCCCCCGCCCAGCTCCATCCCAACAGCTGGGCATTCGTGAGGGGTTTTCAAATTCTTTGTGGACACCTGGGCATCCTCCCTTCCGTAGACGTTTTCCTGCATTTCTTTGAGGTGAAAAAGCAGGGGAAAAGCTTCTGGGTAAGCTTTTCCGGGATCGCGGGCAGGATCCTCCTCTCCCTCTTCCAAAACTCTTACAAGAACTGGAAAGGGAAGTTCTTTAGGGTGTGCAGTGCCAAGTACGACCCCACAGTGATGGAGGAGGGCCCAAGCTCACCACACGATGAAAGCCAAGCCTCCAAGACTAGACGGTCTAGCCTATAATGAGGAGCGTCTAGACTCAAAAAGGAGCGTCTAGCCCATGAAGAGGAGCGTCTAGGCCATGATGAGGAGTGGCTACATAAGGAGCGTCTAGGCCATGATGAGGATTCCTTCTAGACCGTCTAGCTTCACATACACATGGGTCAAAGCTACGGTTTTGGGAAGAGAAGACCTTTGTAATTGTTACATAAAGGCCCATTAGGGGTGCTTAGTAATTAGAGTAGTGTAGAAAGCATATTTGTGTGAAACATTCTAGAAAGACCATGGAGGGGGTGAGCATAAAAACTAGACACACCCCTCCCCATGTGCACCCATGTGCCATGTGCACCCATGTGCTTCACATTTACATTTCATTTGGCTAGCATTAGGGTTGCATTATGGTCCTCCTTAGCCTATAAAAGGAGGAGCCTACACCTTGTATTTCAAGTTTAATTGAGTATTGTTATGCTGCCAATTTTGTGCACTAGCTTTACTTCTCCTAGAAATCTAGGCTATAAACTTCAATCCTTTCACCTTTCTCCCTTGAGCTGGCCAAACCTCTCAAAACCATACTCATCATGCACCTTCAAAGCCAACACAACTCCTAGGAGGGCTTTGTTTCACTCACCCATTGCTTCCGCATCACTTTCACTACTTTGATTCAAGAAGAACACATGAAAATGCCATCATTTGGTATCATGAGCTTTTGGTTCTTCAAGATGAGTAGCTTGGTCTTTTAATTTCAGTTCTTCTTTATTTCATCTTTGTCATTTCAATTCCTTACTTGTCTTGCTGTTTTTATATTTTAAATTGTTCTTGGTGTGCTTATGGAAGATCCAACCAAAGCACAATTGTTCAATTGATCTTGAACAAATTCTGTGCAGCTTGTGATAGGATTCCTTACACCATTGTGTGGCTGTTTTTCTTTTAGGAAATTGAGTCCTTATTGCTTTCTTATAATTGCTTCATTTTATGCTTTGAGTCTTTATTTTCTGAATCTATAAATGTTGTGTCAAGTCATGTGAATCCATATTTGTCAACAATTCTTAGTAGTCCTATTATTGGCTTGATTGTTTCTTGCTTTTGGGTCTCTTTATATTGCTTTTTTCTGCTGTTATTTTGATCCTTTGGTGCTTTTTATTTTTAGTTTGAGTTCATAATTGTGTCTTAGTTCTTACACAATTTCCATTCTTACATTTCCATTGTGTTAATTTTGGTTATCTTGCTGTTTTCTTCCAGTTTTCCAGATTTTCCCTTGTATCATCTCTCTGTTCTGGGCTGTTTTGTTTAAAAAACAATTTCCACCCATAGGAAAATTCTGATTTTCTGGAAAATGCAAGTTTAAAGTGTTATAGAAAAGACAAAAAAAGAATGAGGTCAAAAGAAGCAACAGAAAAAAAATTATAAATCTTTTAAGATCAGAGTGCAAATCTGAAGCGCTCCAGCTGGCCTAACCGAACACCAATTTTGCAAAATTTATTAAAAAAAAATGGTGCATCCGTTTTGAGTGAATCCAAAGCCAGATTTTAGATAAGATCCTGAATATCTTGCATAACAAATTTCAGAGCCAAATTCTAAAAATACAGATCAGCATAAATCGGGGAACAAACACGTTTTCTGGCCCACAACATTTTCCAGTGGTGCTGTTTTTTTATTTGGTCATCTAATCTAGTGCTTTTCTTTAGGAATTCCTTTTGTGTGCCAACTTTTATTGAGTACCTTTAATTGTTTGCTTTAATTTCTTGAATCTCTTTCTAAGTTGTCATATTATAAATCCTTTTGGTGGTACTGTTTTCTTTCAATTAAATTTGTTTCTTGCTTTTGTTCCTTGACCTCTCTTTTTGGGTGTTGGAATTTATTTTCTCCCTTGGTGCTTATGTGCATGGAATTTGACTTGGTTTAAGGTTTAGCCCTTGTGAATAGGTGCTGGAAATTGGAGAATTAAAGCCAACATTCTAAGGAGGAGACAAAGTCAAAGCCGAAACAAACATTCTTGAAATAAACACTATAAACACTTGGAAGATCAACAATCAAAGACAACAAGGAAGTGCACTAATCAAAAGAGGATCAACAAAGGGAGTTCTCTTATTTCCTTTGCAACTTGGTTTATTGTTAATTACCTTGTTAATTACGTTTAGACGGTGAGTGTGTCTTCAAGGGCTCAAAGTGTCCAAGAAGCCTCACCTAGGGCCGAATAGTATAGCAATTCTTGATTAGTAATTGTTACTTGTTTGTAATTGCTTTTCTATTGCTTTAGTAGTGACGTTTGCATGGTTAGTATTGATTAAATTTGAACCGTCTAGCTTTGTTGATTAGTTAGCATGCATTGTTTTCTTGCATTAAAATCTGATTTCTCAACTTAATTGTGTTCCAAGTGGTTTACTAAGAGAAAGCTTTGTGTGAAGACATTGAGGGATAGTTTTTGGCTAAGGCAAAGGCTTGGTATTTAAGTAGTCCACTGTGACTCACCTCCCTTACCTGGAAGACTACCTTCTTTGACTTCCCTAAATTTTTCTCAAGGTAAAATACTTCTACACACAAAGCTTTAGTCATGTCTTCTCACTCCTCTAAATCTCTTAAAAGTGAGGTGAAATCCTTGAAATCTCTTTTGAAACAACTTACTAAGGATATTCAATCAATTTCATCTAAACAATTGGAGAATGAGATCAAAACTAATGAATTGACTAAAGCAAAGAATGAGAAGTCTCAATTTTCAAAAAAATTACATTCTCATGCATCTAGCTCTAAACATCATGATTATCTTGGGGAAGAAAGTCTTAGGAAAAATGAATATCATCAACAATTCCCTAGGAGAGCTAGGAAAGAGAGACAAGAAAACCTAACCAAGCATATCTCTCACACTCAAGCTAGAGAAATTCCATGTTTAGAATACCTTGGCAATGATCAATTAGCATCTCAATGTTTCAATGAAAGATCTATGATCTTAAGGGACAAAGATGAGAATAGTAGCCAAGAAAAAGAAGCTAGTGAGAGTGAAGAAAATGTAAAAATAGAAAAGCAAGAGAAAACCCTTGGGAAACAAAAGGCGTGGGAGAAAAGTGTTCCTTCCCACAAGGTCATTCAACAAGAAGGAAAAGTTGAAAATACATTTGAAAATATACCTCTTGTTGAACAACCTAGCCTTACCTTTTGTAAAGGAACACTTGCAAGTCTAGAAAAGAAAGAAGAATCCTTAAAAAAGGCTTGCATAGATAAAAATATAGTAGATTATTTTACATACATGCCAAGATATCACCAAGTGAAGGTCAAGTCATCTATAGGCATCTACAAAGACAATTTTTTATGTGAAGTAGTGCCTAAAGAAACTTGTCATGTCTTATGGAGACAACCTTTGCAACGAATTGAAATTTCCATGAACAAAGGTTGTATCAACGAGACTACCTTCACACATAAAAGAGAAATTCTTCATGAAGGAGAACTCATGGGTCAAATTAGAGTTGATAAAACTCTAGAGCTTTTAAAAGGAAAATTATTGTCACCCATGAGAAAAGATGTTCAAAGACATTACCCTAGATACATTCCGTGTTTTAAAAATACATCTAAGGCGATGTCTCATGAACGCTATACTCCTTCACCTTTTGCAAATGATCCTTGGGAAGACGTAAACCTAAATTTCATATTAGAGCTTCCTAGGACAACAAAAGGTCTTGATTCTTTCTTCATGGAAGTGGATAAACTCTTCTTAAGAAAAGTGACAAGCCTCCATGATTTATTTTCAAAAATAAGGGATAGAGCTCCAAAATTTGAAAACATAGCTCTCCCTTCTATGCTTCACGAAATCATGAAGGACACCCACAATTCTTGGGATAAGAATCCTTTTCCTTTTATGCATGCATACAATGGAGTAGTCCACAAGATTACTCATATCTCTCCATTTGAAGTTGTATGTGAACATAGTCCTCTTGTCTTTTTAAAGTTGTCACTATTTCCTAAAGGGATTATGCCTAAGGAAAAAGTAACTACTTTTGGAAATTTTAGAAAACATAAGAGGATTAGAAGGCACCTACAACCATCAAAAGGGAAGCATTGTGAGAAGTTGACCAAAACAAGAGAAAAACAAAGATGGCAACTTCACACAATTAATTGTTCTCCAAATACTCACTCCAACTCCTTTGCTTTGTTTCAAGATTCTCATAGGTTGATATTTGATCCGGGAGGACACACCTTGACGAAGCAAGAGGCTGCTATCCGAGATCAAGTTAGCAAATCTGAGGATAGATCTTTTCCCGAAGGAGGAGATGATGGACACCATCCAGCCACAACAAGCCCCCTCAAAAGCAAAAGCTTTGGATTTGAGGACAAATCCTTTTCAAGAGGGAGGGGATGATGGAGGAGGGCCCAAGCTCACCACACGATGAAAGCCAAGCCTCCAAGACTAGACGGTCTAGCCTATAATGAGGAGCGTCTAGACTCAAAAAGGAGCGTCTAGCCCATGAAGAGGAGCGTCTAGGCCATGATGAGGAGTGGCTACATAAGGAGCGTCTAGGCCATGATGAGGATTCCTTCTAGACCGTCTAGCTTCACATACACATGGGTCAAAGCTACGGTTTTGGGAAGAGAAGACCTTTGTAATTGTTACATAAAGGCCCATTAGGGGTGCTTAGTAATTAGAGTAGTGTAGAAAGCATATTTGTGTGAAACATTCTAGAAAGACCATGGAGGGGGTGAGCATAAAAACTAGACACACCCCTCCCCATGTGCACCCATGTGCCATGTGCACCCATGTGCTTCACATTTACATTTCATTTGGCTAGCATTAGGGTTGCATTATGGTCCTCCTTAGCCTATAAAAGGAGGAGCCTACACCTTGTATTTCAAGTTTAATTGAGTATTGTTATGCTGCCAATTTTGTGCACTAGCTTTACTTCTCCTAGAAATCTAGGCTATAAACTTCAATCCTTTCACCTTTCTCCCTTGAGCTGGCCAAACCTCTCAAAACCATACTCATCATGCACCTTCAAAGCCAACACAACTCCTAGGAGGGCTTTGTTTCACTCACCCATTGCTTCCGCATCACTTTCACTACTTTGATTCAAGAAGAACACATGAAAATGCCATCACACAGCCTTGGACAGCTTCCCCCTCTATTGGACGGATCGCCCTAAGCTGCTCAGGGCCAAGGCCCTGGAAGAGTTATCTCCTGCTGACAGGGAGGTAAGCAAGGCTTTAGCTGGGCTGGGGATCGTTTTCGATACCTTGAAGCTTGTTGCTAGCGAGTACAACGCTCACGCCCTGACAACATACTTTGGTAAGGAGACTCTTCCCTCGTCCCCTTTGCCGTGAACACCCTGCTACGGATGTTTGTTCCCACTGCTTCCTTCCCTGTTTCTCATGGTGCCCTGTTACTTGCATCTTACGCTTCTATGCGCTTTGCCACTTTGCATAGTTGCTTTGGCCCTAATTTTTGCTGTTTGGTCTGTTTTGATGTAGGATCGGTGATGGACGCCTCTAAAAGAATGATGCTGGCGAAAGCAATGAAGGAGACTCGCGCCGCCAAGGCGGGCGCCTCCTCCACCCCTGCTGCTGATCCGGTCCCCCCACCGACTCTGTCACCGCCTCCTCCGATCACTGCCGAAGCTCCCCTAAGTTCATCTCCGTCATCTCCCCATAGCCCCGAAGCACTTCAGGCTCCCGGCTCTCCTCTGCCCATCGCCGCTGATGGCATTTTCATGTGTTCTTCTTGAATCAAAGTAGAAAATAAGGTGCGGAAGCAATGGGTGAGATGATCAAGACCCTCCTAGGAGTTGTGTTGGTCTTGTAGGTGCATGATGAGTATGGTGTTTGAGTGGTTCGGCCAGCTCAAGGGAGAAGGTGAAAGGATTGAAGTTTAGAGCCCAGATTTCTAGGAGAAGTAAAGCTTGTGCACAAAAATGGCAGCATAACCTTACTCAATTAAACTTGAAAAATACAATGAGATAGCCTTCCTATTTATAGGCTATCTTGGACGTAAATGTTAAGCTGAATTCTAAGGAAAAGAAAACCAAAATTAAATCTAAATTCTAAGCCATGTGCCATGTGCAATGACCGGCCACACAACCCCAGATTCTAGAATGTTTCCATCAAAAGTGCTTTCTACACTATCCTATCTACTAAGTACCCCTAATGGGCCTTTATGTAACAATTACAAAGGTCTTCTCTTCCCAAAACCGTAGCTTTGACCCATGTGTATGTGAAGCTAGACGGTCCTTCTAGATGCTCCTTATGTAGCCACTCCTTATCATGGTCTAGATGCTCCATATCTTAGGCTAGACGCTCCTCTTTGAGTCTAGACGCTCCTCTTCATAAGCTAGACGGTCTTAGCCTTGGAAGCTTGGCTTTCATAGTGTGGTGAGCTTGGGCCCTCCTCCATCATCCCCTCCCTCTTGAAAAGGATTTGTCCTCAAATCCAAGGCTTTTGCTTGGGGGATGGTGGTGGCTGGATGGTGTCCTCAGATGTGCATTCTTGATCTCGGATAGCAGCCTCTTGCTTCGTCAAGATGTATCCTCCCGGAACAAATGTCAATCTATGTGAATCCTGAAACAAAGCAAAGGAGTTAGGGTGAGCCTTTGGAAAACAGATAATTGTGTGAAGTTGCCATTCTTGTTTTTCTCTTATGTTGGCCAACTTCTCGCAATATCTCCCTTTTGAGGGTTGTAGGTGCCTTCTAATCCTCTTATGTTTTCTAAAATTTCCAAAAGTAGGTACTTTTTCCTTAGGCATAATCCCTTTAGGAAATGGTGACAACTTTAAAAAGGTAAGAGGACTATGTTCACATACAACTTCAAATGGAGAGGTATGAGTAATCTTGTGGACTACTCCATTGTATGCATGTATAAAAGGAAAAGGATTCTTATCCCAAGAATTGTGAATGTCCCTCATGATTTCGTGAAGCATAGAAGGAAGAGCTATGTTTTCAAATTTTGGAGCTCTATCCCTTATTTTTGAAAATAAATCATGGAGGCTTGTCACTTTTCTTAAGAAGAGTTTATCCACTTCCATGGAGAAAGAATCAAGACCTTTTGTTGTCCTAGGAAGCTCTAATATGAAATGTGTGTCTTCCCAAGTATTTTTGACAAAAGGTGAAGGAGGATAGAGTTCTTGAGACTTCGCTTTAGGTGTAGTTTGAAAACAAAAGTTGTACCTAAAGTAATGTCTTTGAACCTCTTTTCTCATGGGTGACAAAAGTTTTCCCCTTAAAAGCTCTAGAGTTTTATCAACTCTCATTTGTCCCATGAGTTCTCCTTCTTGTAGACTTTTTCTCTTATGTGCAAAGAGAGTCTCGTTGGTACAACCATGGTTTATGATAATTTGTACATTTTGCAATGGTTGTCTCAATAAGACATGACAAGTTGTTCTAGGCACTACTTCATACAAAAATTGGTAGGTGCTTATAGATAACTTGTCATTCCTTTGGGGGTATCTTAACACATTTGAGAAATAGTCTTGATCTATGCAAGCTTCTTTTAAAGACTTTTCTTTTGCGTTTATGCTTGCGAGTGTTCCTTTACAAAAGGAAAGGCTAGGTTGTTCAACAAGAAGCATGTTTGTAAAGGTATTGTCAATGTGTTTGACTTGTTGAATGACCTTGTGGGAAGGAACACTCTTCTCCCACGCCTTTTGTTCTTCAAGGGTCTTCTCATGCTTTTCTTTTTCTTCTTTTTCTTTAGCTTCCCTTTCGACTTCCCCTCTCTTCTTTTGTATTTTTCTTTCCTTTCTTTCTTTATGGGAAGCAAACAATTTTTCTACCCTCATTTCCCAATCTAGGCAAGCTTCTATATTTTCTTTTCCATGGGAATGGGGTTGTTCTACCCTAACCTCTCTTGGGTTTTCTTGTTCTTTTCTATCTCTTCTATGTCTTCTAGGGGGTGCTTTATAATAATCATTTACTCTAATGCTTCCCTCCCCAAAAGAATCATGATCTTTAGAGATATATGCATGAGAAGGTAATTTTTTTAGAATGTGAGACTTCTCATTCTTTGCTTTAGTCAAAACATTAAGTTTAGTCTCACTCTCCAATTGTCTATATGCAATTGATTGCACAGTTTGTGAAACTTCTTTCAAAAGAGTTTTTAAAGATTTTAATTCACTTCCAATAGACTTTGTAGAATGAGAAGAAGAAGACATGGCTAAAGCTTTGTGTTATACAAGTATTTTACCTTGAGAAAACATAGGAAAGTCAAAGAAGGTAGTTTTCCAGGTAAGGGAGGTGAGTCACAAAGGACTACTTAAATACCAAGCCTTTGCCTTAGCCAAAAACTATCCCCCAATGTCTTCACACAAAGCTTTCTCTTAGTAAACCACTTAGAACACAATTAAGTTGAGAAATAAATGCAAGAAAACAATGTAAGCTATCTATTCAACAAAACTAGTCGGTTTAACACAAATTTAAACAAAATTAAACATGCAAAACGTAGCTATGAAAGCAAAAGAAAAGCAATTACAAACAAGTAACAATTACTAATCAAGAATGCTATACTATTCGGCCCTAGGTGAGGCTTCTTGGACACTTTGAGCCCTTGAAGACACACTCACCGTCTAAAACGTAATTAACAAGGTAATTAACAATACCAAGTTGCAAAGGAAATAAGAGAACTCCCTTTGTTGATCCTCTTTTGATTAGTGCACTTCCTTGTTGTCTTTGATTGTTGATCTTCCAAGTGTTTGTAGTGTTTATTTCAAGAATGTTTGTTTCGGCTTTGACTTTGTCTCCTACTTAGAATGTTGGCTTTAATTCTCCAATTTCCAGCACCTATTCACAAGGGCTTAACCTTAAACCAAGTCAAATTCCATGCACATAAGCACCAAGGGAGAAATTAAATTCCAACACCCAAAAAGAGAGGTCAAGGAACAAAAGCAAGAAACAAATTTAATTGAAAGAAAACAGTACCACCAAAAGGATTTATAATATGACAACTTAGAAAGAGATTCAAGAAATTAAAGCAAACAATTAAAGGTACTCAATAAAAGGTTGGCACACAAAAGAATTCCTAAAGAAAAGCACTAGATTAGATGACCAAATAAAAAAAACAGCACCACTGGAAAATGTTGTGGGCCAGAAAACGTGTTTGTTCCCCGATTTATGCTGATCTGTATTTTTAGAATTTGGCTCTGAAATTTGTTATGCAAAATATTCAGGATCTTATCTAAAATCTGGCTTTGGATTCACTCAAAACGGATGCACCATTGTTTTTTAATAAATTTTGCAAAATTGGTGTTCGGTTAGGCCAGCTGGAGCGCTTCAGATATGCACTCTGATCTTAAAAGATTTATCATTTTTTTTCTGTTGCTTCTTTTGACCTAATTCTTTTTTTGTCTTTTCTATGTCACTTTAAACTTGTATTTTC
This sequence comes from Phaseolus vulgaris, assembly GCF_051622355.1. Classification (NCBI taxonomy): domain Eukaryota; kingdom Viridiplantae; phylum Streptophyta; class Magnoliopsida; order Fabales; family Fabaceae; genus Phaseolus; species Phaseolus vulgaris. The sequence continues at coordinate 20,006,721 of NC_143501.1, read as the reverse complement.
CAGAAAATCAGAATTTTCCTATGGGTGGAAATATTTTTCTGGGTTAAAACAGCCAAAAAAGAGAAGGTGTAAACAGGGGAATCTGAAAACTGGAAACAAAAACAACAAGATACCAAAGTTTAGACACAATGGAAATTTGTGAAATAGAATTGTGTATGATCTAATCACAATATGAACTCAAACTAAAAATTAAAAAGGCACCAAAGGAGCAAAGAACAGCAGATTCAAGCAAAATAAAGAGACCCAAAATCAAGAAACAATCAAGCCAAATAAAAGGACTACTATGAATTGTTGACAATATGGATGAACATGACTTGACAAAACATTTATAGATTCAGAAAATTAAAGACTCAAAGCATAATATGAACCAAATAAGGAAAGCAATAAAGACTCAAAGCCTAAAAGAAAATAGCAACACAAAGGTGTATGGAATCCTATCACAAATTGCACAAGAACTTGTTCAAGATCAAATGAACAAGAGTGCTTCGGTTGGATCTTCCACAAAGCACACCAAGAACAAATTAAAATGTAAAAAACAGCAAGACAAGTAAGGAAAGTAAATGACAATATGAAATAGAGAAGAACTACAATTTAAAAGACAAGGAGCTACTCATCTTGAAGAACCAAAGCTCATGATACCAAATGATGGCATTTTCATGTGTTCTTCTTGAATCAAAGTAGAAAATAAGGTGCGGAAGCAATGGGTGAGATGATCAAGACCCTCCTAGGAGTTGTGTTGGTCTTGTAGGTGCATGATAAGTATGGTGTTTGAGTGGTTCGGCCAACTCAAGGGAGAAGGTGAAAGGATTGAAGTTTAGAGCCTAGATTTCTAGGAGAAGTAAAGCTTGTGCACAAAAATGGCAGCATAACCTTACTCAATTAAACTTGAAAAATACAATGAGATAGCCTTCCTATTTATAGGCTATCTTGGACGTAAATGTTAAGCTGAATTCTAAGGAAAAGAAAACCAAAATTAAATCTAAATTCTAAGCCATGTGCCATGTGCAATGACCGGCCACACAACCCCAGATTCTAGAATGTTTCCATCAAAAGTGCTTTCTACATTATCCTATCTACTAAGTACCCCTAATGGGCCTTTATGTAACAATTACAAAGGTCTTCTCTTCCCAAAACCGTAGCTTTGACCCATGTGTATGTGAAGCTAGACGGTCCTTCTAGATGCTCCTTATGTAGCCACTCCTTATCATGGTCTAGACGCTCCTCTTTGAGTCTAGACGCTCCTCTTCATAAGCTAGACGGTCTTAGCCTTGGAAGCTTGGCTTTCATAGTGTGGTGAGCTTGGGCCCTCCTCCATCAGCCGCCGTTCCCCTAGCCGCGGCCTCGTCGCCGGCTCCAACCCCCCTTGACAAAGGGAAACGGGTCTTGGAGATTTTATCAGATGATGAGGACTCGGAAGGTGTGGCACCTTTCAAAAGGAGAAAATCTGCGCGGGTTCCTCTTCTGCTTGAGGCGTCGCCCCAGGGAGGGAATCCCTTCATGGATGACCCTCCCAGCGCGACCTCACTTCCACCCGCCATAGTCCAAGAGGAAGGGGGCGAAGGTGCCGAGTCTGCCCCGCCCCCTCCGCCGGTAGAAGTCTCTGCCTCCCCTGCTCCCGCCGTTGCCGCTGCCGCCCCAGATCTCATTGCCATCCCTCCTCCAATCATGCATCTAATGAGGGGCTTCAGCGGCGGGACTCTGCCAGAGGGCACCGACAGGAAGGAAGGCATGCCTTTCTACTTGGGGGCCTTCTTGGCGGTGGCCCTTGAATGGCGCGCCCAGGCCAGGAACGCTGCCCTGCAAACTCAAACTCTCCAGGCCTTGGAAACAAAGGTATCTGCTCTGGAGGAGGAGAAGAAAACCCTGGGATGCCAGAATGAAGCCTACCAAACCTCTCTGAAGCAGGCGCAAGAATCCAAAGCAGAAACTGAGAAGCGACTGGCAGAGGCATTAGAGCTCCAGGCTGACTTTTATACTCGGGAAGTCGCTCTCCAAGTTCAGTTAACGGGCCTTCAAGAATTGGTCCAAGCTGATGCAGAAGTTCAAAAAGACTTGAAGGACCGTTGCTGCGAGCAGGCCGACGAGATGGAGCGGATGGAGGGAGAAATGGCCACCCAGGCCAAGGCCATGGGCCTTCTCCATGCTGACTACGATAAACTACAGGTTGAGGTCAGTCGGCTTCGCGTGGAAAAGGAGGCTTTGGAGAAGCAAGTAGCCTTTGGGGATGCCGCCGTTGAGGAGCTAGAGAAGGACAAAAAGGCCTTTATCCAGGAAATGGTGGGTACTTTCGAGGAGGGGTTCCAAGAAGCTTTGGCTCAAGCAGTCTGCACGAATCCGGGGATTGACGTTTCCAGCTACGATTCCACTCACCACATTGTTGATGGAAAGGTCGTGCCCTTGGAGCTAGACGATTGAGCCGCCACCCTCGATCATCAGCCCATTCCTTTATACTTGTTTTAACCTTCTCTGGCAAATCTGTAATTCTTTGAATCATATGCACTCTTGATACAACTCTGGAACTTTGTTATATTTGCTTTCGTGTCCTCGCGACATAGAATTCTGCCTGTATGATTTTATTCTCATCCTTTGCCTTCTTGTGCCTTGGTTGTTTGGCTTGCATTATACACGCTTCTTTTACTTCGTCGGGCGGCCTTGTAGGCCTGGGAAAGGTCACGCGCCGGTGTCCACACCTACGGAGAGGCTTACCTAACGGAGCCGTATCGTCCACGGGGTGCTTCTAACACCCAAACGGTCATTCCCTTGATCCCTAACGCTCGACGCCCACGCCTAAGGAGAGGCCTGCTACAGCAGCGCCGTATCGACCTCGGGTGTCTGAAACGCCGAGTGTTTTGAGGGGGGGTCGTTCCCTCCATGGTCTTTCCTTCCCATAGGTATCGGGGAACGCCCTGCCAGTGATTGGTTGGCGTTTTGGCAGTCCCGCCTCCCTCCACAGTCTTTTCTACCTGTGGGTCTCGGGGAACGCCCTGGTTGATGACGCTGGCACTTAGCGTCTCTTCACCTAGGCAACGCCTTGCGTTGACTTTGACCCCTGATGTTGACTTTGACCTTGATTTAGTCAACGCCTGGGTACGGGACGGTACAAAATCTAAATTCAAAAATTCAATTCATAATAACTCAAATTCATATTATTTTAATCCATTTAAACAAATTTATGTCAAATCCAAATTCTTATTTTTAAGTTTTAAGTCCAATATATGTAATTAGATATGGATTGGATATAAATTGGATATATTTTTAGATGATCCAAAATAGATTTTAGGTTGGATTTTTAGTTAGTCCAGACTTGAGCTAAAGTCGGCTTGAGCCAAGGTCCAACCGTATCGATCCGGGCCTCGATCGAGTCAAATTACTTTGGCTCAGGTCGAGCCAAGATGACACGGGACCAAGTCCATTCGAGTCAACCCGGGCTCAGGTCGAGCTGAGTCAATCCGGGCCTGGATCGAACCCAAGTCGTGCTGAGTCAACTCTAACCCAGATAAAGACCAGTCGATTTATGCCCATGTCGAGCTAATTCAGCCAAAACCTACGTCGAGCTGAGTTCACCCAAACCCAAGTAGAGACGAGTCGGCCCATGCTCAGGTCGAGCTGAATCGAGCAGGCCTAAGCCAAAGTCGAGTCGCGTCTTCCTCAGCCAAGCTCAAACTGAGTCGGTCTGAGCCAAGGTCTAGCTGGGTCAGCCTCTTCCCATGTTGACTCGTCCCGGGCCAAGGTCGAGTTAAGTCAGCCTAGTACTAGGTTAAGCTGAGTCGACCCGGGTCCAGTTCTACCTGAGTTGGCCCAAACCCATGTCGAGGCGAGTCGGTACGTGCCCATGCCGAGACGAGTGTGTCCGGACCCCTCTAGACTTGATTCAGTTCAGACTCATGTCGAGTCAAGCCGTCTCGGGCCCATTTCCAGCTGAGTATGCCCGGGCTCATTTCGACTCGAGTCGGCCTGGGCCAAATCGACATAAGCCCATATCAAGTCGAGTCGACACAGGTGCGTGTCAAGCCGAGTCGACCTGGGTCCATATTGAGCTGAGTCGGCCCGGGCCCATGTCAAGCCAAGTCAATCCAGGCCCATGTCGAGTCGATACATGCCCATGTCAAATTGAGTCAGCCAGGCCCAGATCGAGCCGAGTGGGTCGAGCTGAGTCGGCTCAGGCCCAGATCGAGCCGAGTGGGTCCAGGCCCATACTGAATCGATTCGGCTCGGGTGCATATCTAGCTGAGCCGTCAGGTACAAGATCAAGTGTAGTCAACTTGGGTTCGGGTCGAGCAGAGTCAGTCCAGGTCCATCTCTAGCTGAGCCGGTCAGGTACAAGGTCGAGTGTAGTTAGCCTAGGTTCAGGTCGAGTAGAGTCAGTCCAGGTCCAGGTCTAGCCGAGTTGGCTCGAGTCCTCGTCTAGTCAAGTTTTCCCAAGTCCAAGTTTAGTCGAGGCAATCCAATCCATGTCGAGCAGGGTGTGTCCGGGGCTATTGTTTATCAAGAGTGATCAAGGGCTTTGAAGAATTCAAATTGTGCTTTGAAGAATCCAAATCCTATGTGTTTGATGCAAGGCTGTGTTGCTGTTGTGTTTTGGGAGGGATCTGGGTAGTTTTATTTGTAATTCACTCCTTTGTTGATTCTAAAGTTAATGTATTTTAAATCCTTTATGAAATAAAGTGTTTTTCAAACTAAGTGAAAAACAACTTGTTGTTTTTTCGAATCAATCGGTTGTTTTACTCTTATGAGTTTTTGAAAAGGTTGAAAGTTGTTTAAGTTTGGTTGACTTAACTGCCAAACCAAACAATCAGTTGTTTCGTGGTTTCAACCGATTGTTTCATTGAAAATTCTAACAAAATTCTATTTTGGTGGTTGAATGTGCTTTAGATGATTTCCAACTGAATATGCTCCTTCATTAAATGCTTTGACCAATCTTTGAAAAATATAAATAGTTTGTTTATGTTTTCAAACAAGGAAGTGAAACAGATTTGAGTTTTTCAGTTGTGAAAGAGTTGATTCAATATTCGAACATTCACATCAAATCTTTGAGGTTTCTAAGAGAGTGGAATAGGATTGCATTTGTATTGATTTCAGATTGTTATGTAAACAAGTTTAATCTCTTCTCAACCTTCTGTATTTCTGGTGTTGTGTTGCCAAGGAGTGTTGTGTGGTCTTGAGGTGGTCAAGATCAATACTCTTGGTGTGTGAATTGCCAAAGTGAGTGTGTTTCTTGAAGGGTTCAAGGTCACTTCTTTGGTGGATTGTGTGTTGTAATCTGGTTTGATTACTCAGTGGATTACCCAGTGGTTTTCTGGGGACTGGATGTAGCTCTTGGTTTAAGAGTGAACTAATATAAATTGTTGGTGTATCTTTCTCTTACCCTTAAACTCATTTAAATTCTGTTTTTACTTTTACTGATATAAACAACCGATTGTTTTGCAGAAACAACCGATTGTTTTTCTGTTGCTTTGTTGTTTTATTGCTCTTGTTCTTGGCTAACCTGATTTCTGTTCAGGATCAACATGTTGAGTCGAGTGAGCCCAGGTCCATGTCGAGTCGAGTAGGCTCAGGTCCATGTCGAGTCGAGTGGGCCCAGGTACAGGTCGAGATGAGTCTATTTAGGTCCAAGTCTAGCCGAGTCAATCCGGTTCCAAATTGAGTCGGTCTGATTCCAGGTCCAATCAAGTCAGGTCACGTCCAGATCAAAATACATTTAATTTAATTTTATTGACAAAGTGAATTTAATCTAGATTTAATTTATTTTAAATTGATTTTCCAAATATATCAAATGGGTATGATTTTAAATTTATTCCATTTTATTTGATCTAAATTTCATCTAAATTAGATTTTGAAAAATTCAATTTATCATCATCCTACTCTAAGTTGGGTGTCATGTTTGGTAGTGCATGTAATTGTAGGTACTTATTTTTTCCATTTACTATTAAAGAAAGTTGATCCTGCCTGTTGACCAGAATGCAAGAGCCTTGCCTCGTCAAAGGTGTCTTCCTCTGGATCGGCTTTGCACCACACTAGCTTCCTCTGGATCGGCTTTAGCTCCTCACACATCTTCCTCAGCTGATGACTCGTGAACTGGGTGCCATTGTCGGAGACCAACCTCTTGGGTATTCCGAAACGACAGACGATGTTCTTCCAGACGAAATGCTCGACTTTCTGCGCGGTGATGTGTGCGACTGGTTCTGCCTCCACCCACTTGGTGAAGTATTCGATGGCCACGATGAGAAACTTCATCTGCCTTATCGCCAGGGGAAAAGGTCCTAGGATGTCGATCCCCCATGTGTGGAATGGCCACGGGCTATGGATGGACCTCAACTCCTCAGGAGGTGCCTTGTGCCAGTCCGCGTGAAGTTGACACTGTTTGCAACGCTGAGCAAACCTCACGCAGTATTCCTTTAGCTTTGGCCAGTAGTACCCCGTGCAGAGTATCCTACTTACCAAAGCGCGACCACCTACATGGCTTCCGCACACCCCCTCGTGCAGCTCAGACATGAGTCTGGTGCATTGCTCGCCGGGCACGCAGATCTGCATAGGGTGAGAAAATCCAAATCTAAAGAGGTTTCCATCAATTAGAGGAAACTTACTTGAGCTCCTCTTTATCCTTTTTGCCTTCGCCACATCAAGTGGGAGTACACCATCTTCTAAGTATAATTGGTATGGCGTTATCCAGGTGTCGGGTTCCTTCACCGCGCGGACCTCCATCGACTCATCGATCTTCGACGGTCGCGCTCTCACCCTCGGTGCTTTCAACGTTTCTTGAGTCAACGACCGATGACCGATCGTCAGGCGCTCCATTGACTTGTACACATGAAGTACCTGGTTGTCTGACACGAACGCACGCGGTACCTTCAAGGTGTCCTGAATGACGGTCCTCTGCTTCCCCCCTTTGCCTGAGCTGGCCAGCTTGGCAAGCAGTTCTGCTCTGGCATTTTGCTCTCTTGGCACGTGCACCAATTCAAACTCGGTGAAGGACGTCTTCAGGAGCTGTACATACTCCAGGTAGGCTACCATCTGGGGATCCTTTGCCTGGAACTCCCCTATAACCTGCCCGGTGACTAGCAAAGAGTCACTTTTGGCCAGCAGGTTTCTTGCTCCCATTTCTCTTGCTAGCAACATTCCTGCGATCAGGGCTTCATACTCCGCCTGATTGTTGCTGGCCTTGAAGGCAAAGCGGAGGGACTGCTCGATCAGTACCCCGTTTGGGCCTTCTAAAATGACTCCAGCGCCGCTCCCCTGCTGATTAGAGGAGCCATCCACCGATAACACCCATCGGAAATCTAGACCTTCTGCAGGTGTCGCGATCAACGACAGCTCGACTACAAAGTCCGCGAACACCTGCACCTTGATCGGTCCTCGGGGCCCGTACTGAATATCAAATTCTGACAACTCCACCGCCCACTTGACCATCCTCCCTACTACGTCCGGTTTCTTCAGCACGTTTTGGATGGGCAGATCTGTCATTACCACCACTGTGAAGCTGTGGAAGTAATGCCTGAGTCTCCTTGCTGAAAATACCACCGCCAGGGCAGCCTTCTCGAGGGCCTGGTACCTTGTTTCAGGGCCTTGCAGCACCTTACTCACGAAGTACACAGGCCTCTGGGCCTGGTCTTGCTCTTGCACCAGGACTGAGCTGACTGCTTTCTCCGCCACAACGAAGTATAGACGAAGAGGGATGCCTACCTGAGGTTTACGCAAGACTGGTGGGCTTGCCAGATACTCTTTCAGTTTGATGAAGGCCTCCTCACACTTCTGTGTCCAAAGGAATCTGCTGTTGCGTTTAAGACACTGGAAGTACGGATGACCTTTCTCTCCTCCAGCGGACATAAACCGGGATAAGGCTGCCAAGCGACCGGTGAGCTGCTGCACCTCCTTCACCGTCGTCGGGCTCCTCATTGCCACGATTGCTGCACACTTCTCTGGGTTAGCTTCGATTCCCCGCTCTGTTAAGAGGAAACCCAAGAACTTCCCAGCCTCCACACCAAAAATACACTTCTCAGGGTTGAGCTTCAGCCTGTACTTGGCGATGGTGGTGAATAGTTCCTCCAGATCGGTTGCATGGTGCTTCTTTTCTTGGGACGTGACCACCATGTCATCTACGTATGCATGCACATTCCTTCCCAGCATGGGCGAGAGCACCCTATCCATGAGCCGCTGGTAGGTAGCCCCCGCGTTCTTTAATCTGAATGGCATGACCCTGTAGCAATAGCAAGACCGTTCCGTCATGAACGCGGTCTTGCACTCATCCATGGGGTGCATCCTGATCTGGTTATACCCTGAGAAAGCATCCAAGAAGCTAAGTAACTTCCCCCCTGAAGCGCTATCAACTAGGGCGTCTATACTGGGTAAGGGATAAGAATCTTTGGGGCACGCCTTGTTGAGGTCAGTGAAATCCACGCACATTCTCCACTCGCCGCTTGCCTTCTGAACCAGCACCACATTCGCTAGCCACTCGGGGTACTGGATCTCTCTGATGTGCCCTGCAACAAGGAGCTTCTGCGCTTCGTCGTGGATCACCTTCCTCTTCTCCTCGTTGAATTTCCTTCGCCTTTGTCGCACAGGTCGAACCTTAGGGTCCATCGACAGACGATGGCAAAGGAAATCGGGGTCGATTCCTGGCATGTCGGACGCTGACCATGCAAAGGCACCCATGTGCTTCTCGATCACACCAACGATCAGCTTTCGCTCTTCTTCAACGAGGGATCCCCCCAATTTGAACTTTTTCCCCCTGATGTCCACTTCGACCCATCCTTTAGCTGGGTGGGGCCTTCTCTCGCTGGCGATGACCGCCCTCGCGATCCCTGACTCGCGAGGAGCGATCGCGCCTTCCTTTTCTTCTTCAACTTGGGCTACCTGGGAGCCCCCCACCGCAGCATTCTCCATCCTCTGAGCGCCCTGTGTCTCCCTAACCACCGATCGCTCTTCGCGCACACCTGGTGGTGGTGTCGTGGTGACGTGGCATACATTTCTCTTCTGCTTCAGGCTGTTCTCATAACAGCGTCTAGCCTCAGCCTGATCCAACTTGATGGTTATTACAGTCCCCTCCATCGACGGCAGCTTCAACTTCATGTGCCTCGTTGATGGTATTACGCCCAACCTGTTGAGTGTTGGCCTCCCCAACAAGATGCTGTACGCAGAAGGGGCGTTCACCACCAAGTACTTTATCCTTTCAATGCGGGCTGTCGTTCCATCAGTGAACGTTGTCCTCAGCTCAATGTATCCCCGCACCTCTACCTGATCTCCTACAAAACCGTAGAGACACCCGGTATACGGCCTCAATTGATCAGGGGACAACTGCAACTTGTTAAACGTCGGCCAGAACATGACGTCTGCCGAGCTTCCTTGATCTACGAGCACTCTGTGCACTCGTCTTCCTGCTGTGATGAGGGAAATGACCACAGGGTCGTTATTGTGCGGGACAACGTCCCGTAGGTCAGCTTTCCTGAAGACAATATCTACTTCAGGGTAATGGCTCTCGTCTACCGAGTCTACCGCCATGACCGATCGAGCGTACCTCCTTCTCTTTGTGACGCGGTGCATCCCCCGCCAAAGAAGCCCCCCGCAATTGTTTGCACTTCCCCGTGTACAGGGACTTCATGCTGCTGTTCTCCAGCCTGGGATCCCGACGCGCGATCACCCTGCGGCTCACGCAGGTAGTCTGCCAGGAACCCAGACTTCACCAACTCTGCCAGTTGGTGTTCCAACGCCAGACAGGAGTGGAGTGTGTGGCCAAAGGCCTGTTGAAACTCACACCATTCATTTTTCTTCCTTCCCAGTACCTTATCTGTCTTCTCCGGTACTCGTATTCTTGCTGCCACAGCAGGGAGCGCGATGAGATCCGCCAATCCCACCATGAAATTGTATCTTGGGGGTGCGTTATTCTCCCTTGCACGCCCCCTGCTCTGATCCTTGCCTGGCGGATAGGGACGAGGTTTTCCCTGCACCTTCTTCCCCTCCTTGGCCTCATGCACCCTTGCTTGCTGCTGCGGCTTCCCTTGCCCTCCACGCGGTCTTGGTGGTGCAGCACTTCCTCTTTTCTCAGAAACCTCTGTTTCTGCCACTATGTGCGCCACCGCGCGTCGTCGGATCTCTACAAAGGTGCTGGGATGGCTCCTGATGAGGGACTGACGAAGGGACCAGGTAGCACTCCCTTCTTAAACGCGTGCACCAGCATATCCTCATCCTTGCTGGGCAGTCTAACCACTTGTGCTCCAAAGCGGTTGAGATAGTCTTTCAGCGACTCGCCTTGGTATTGTCGTACATCGAACAAATCATATGATACCACTACGGGTGCTTTGTTGACGATGTACTGCTCAATGAAAAGCTTTGAAAACTGAGGGAAAGATGTGATATGTCCTTCTGGTAAGCTCACGAACCACTCCATGGCGATTCACCTTAATGTGCTCATGAACATTTTGCAGTACACAGCGTCTGAGCCCCCGACAACATCATCTGGGTGTGGAACGCCGTCAGATGCGCCTCCGGATCTTCTACCCCTGTGAACGACGCCTTTATCCCCACCAGGTTGGGAGGCACCATGGTTCCCATGACTTCAGGGGAGAATGGCACGGGGAACGCTCTCGGAGGCGACGGTTGCCTCGACACCCTTTCGTCAACCGCGTGTTCCCTCTGCGCCTGCAGCGTCCTCCTCAACTCTTCATTGACGTGATTCAGCTCGTCGTTCCTATTCTGCGACGCAGCCAACTCCGTCTGCATCCTTTCTTGTTCAACTCTCGACGCTGCGGCGTTATCCTGCAGCGTGCGCACCATCTCCAAGACCTGCGCCATTGTCACAGCCCCTTCGTCAGCAGATGGCGCAGGTGATGGTTGTCTGTTCCTTGGCATCTTTCCCTAGCAAAGAACTTGGTAAAACCTTGGTAAGCTTCAAAAACTGTGGTGTATATGGGACCAGGATTCATTCGGGCCCCACGGTGGGCGCCAAATGATCCTGCCGACAACTCGATCGTGGAGGAATCGCTTTGTAGCATTCTCTGTCCCGTCTACGCGACTGTGTTCTCTGCAAAGTCACCCTCAGAACCTTCTCTTGGATCTCCACACGCGACCTGCAAAACACACAGACGGCGCCTCTAGCGGTCGTTTGCACTCCGACGATCAAGTTAGACCACAGAACCACCAAATGAGAATAACTAGTAGTGTGTGTGAAGAACTCTTGCTCTCTCTCTTCTATCTCCTGACTCTCACCCTAATTCTCTCTTTTATGTCTCTGCCTGTATATGGGCCTAACAGAATTCTGTTATGCTTTTCTGACATGTGCCAGAACCCTGTTATGCTTTTTTGCGACAACGTACCTCTAGAATCAGTAGAGTGAGAGCGTGAGAGTCTGTGCGTGTCTGCGCGTCTCTGCGCTTGGCTGCGCCTGTCTGTACCCTCAGTGGTACGGAGTGCACCTTTATCTGGACCGCACCCCTCTCAGATGATGACACGTGGAGGCATGCAACTCACATCTAACCACACACGTGTCACTTACTGGAAGGGCTCTAGCGCTTCTCTTTGTGTGCCTAAATTACGCCCTTGCGGAGTAACTTAGGATATTTCTTCCATCTGGGTAAATCGCATACTCTTAGGAGAACGCCAGGTGTGGTTGGTCTAGGCACAGTCACCAAACGTTGCTCTCTGCGTAAACGGCTTACCCTTCATGGTGTCACGCACGTAATGGGTTGAGGGAGTCACCAATCACTAACTGGTTTACTAGCTCCCTCAGGCCACTCTCGTGCATGATTCCCTGAGATGTGCTCATACGAGGTCCATGCGTAACGCTCTCGCTGGGAACCTCAGTCCCAGTTTAACTGCGTGTAGCACGAGACCCCGATGACCATGCACCCGATGACTGATCGGTGTTCTATTGCTTCTCGCGTTCTGCCCCCAGGCGTTCATCGGGGAAACTGGTCTGTTGGTGGCCACTTAGTTACTGAGCACCGATCACCGTTCTAGTGATCTGTTCCCTGACTTCTCTGCCGCCTGACCTGTCGGTGGTCACTTGGTTAGTGACGACCGATCACGTTCACCCCGATCTATCTGTCACCTGGTCCGTGTGTCACCTCGCGAGCGGTCCACGTGGTTCTCTGCTGCCGACGTCATCGACTACCGACCGATCGGATCAAGCGCGTAACCCACCACGAGCATCTGGCGCTCCTTCTACCCAAGCTGAGAGGCCTGCAACTTCTCACGCCAACCCCGCTCAGGCAACTCCACCAGTCGCCGGAGGAGCCTCCATTCCTACACAAGACTATAAGAAACTCTGCCCATGGGCCACCCCAACTTAATGGTGTTGCCTTGCCCTCCCGACGTGCCAATCTGCGAGGATGACAAGTTAATGGTGCTGCCTTGCCCTCCCGACTTGCCAATCTGCGAGGATGACAAGGGGAACAACGGCGAGTTGTTCTGCTTCGTTTACACCACTCTATTCAAGAAGGTGAAACTCAGGTTTCCCTTCACCCGCTTTGAACGAGAGCTACTAACCGAGCTCAACATTGCCGCTGCCCAGCTCCATCCCAACAGCTGGGCATTCGTGAGGGCATTTCAAATTATGTGCACGCACTTGGGACTACCGGCCTCGATAGACGTTTTCCTTTTCTTGTTCGAGGCCAAGAATCCCGAAGACCGCCCCTGGGTGAGCTTAAACGGGATTGCTGGGAGATCGATCCTCTCAATCTTCTAGCAATCCTACAAAGACTGGAAAGGAAAATTTGTCCAAGTGCGTCAAAATGACCAAGACCCCTCACTGCTCGATGGCTTCCCCTTGTATTAGGTAAACAAGGGGAGCAAGGACTCCAAAGAAAACTTCAGAAGGCCAAGAAGTCCTGACAACATGGGCGAGTTGGACAAGGACCTCTGCCTTTTCTGGAAGAGGGTGGCTGATGCCCATATTAACTTTCCTACTTCTTCAATAATCACCTTCGAATTCCTCGAGGACCAACTCGAAGCCCACATCGGTAAGCCCCACCTCACCATCAAATCTACCAACTTAGCATTTTTCTCCGTTCTACTTTGGCATTCTGTTATTAACTTATGCGCTGCTTGTGTTATCCCTGTACAGACATGCTTGTAACTTTTGCTTCTGTTTTAATTGCTCACCTATTTTTTACCTTGTGTAGATAACATGCTGGGAAAAGGCAAAATGGCTGAATTGAGGGCGATCGCCCGAACTCACAAGCTGGCGGCGGGCTCCCAAACTGTGCCCAACTCGGTAGTGGAGATCGCCGTCGCCCAAGGCAAGACTCCTCCTCAAGGTCCAACTCCTTCGGGGACACTACCCGCCCCCGAAAGAAAAAAACTTGTCTTGAGGAAACCAAAGAGGAAAAATCCTTAGGTGGTATAAGAGGATGAAGAGGATGACGAGGCGGCTGAAGACGGCCTCGTCACCAAAAGAACAAGGGTGGCACCCTCTTCACCACCCGCTCTCCCAACACCAACGCCTCCTTCTCCTTCAGCTCCAACACCGCCCTCTCCTCCAGCTCCAACACCGCCAGTCCAAGCAACACCCTTGGCTGTTGCGCCCCCTGTGGTTGAACGTAGCGAGCCTAATTTCATTGACAATCCTCCAAGCGCCTCCACGCCGTTTGTATCTACTGGAGAGGGTCCTCCTTCAACCACCTCTATCGCTGGGGCTGCACCAGAAGGAGATGAGGGTGGCCATAACTCGCCAATCCTGATAACAGAATCTCCGACTTCACCACCACGCCAAGAAGCCCCCCTCGCCCTACAAACTCAAGAGGGTGGTGGTGAAAGTCAACACCAAGCTCCTCCAGCACCTCCACCGGCAACAACCTCAAGTCGCCCCTCTTCTGTCGATGAGGCCTTGAGGCCCTTCACGGCCAAGCTGAAAATGATGGCAGAGGATCTCCCCTTAATCGTAACCAAAGTTGTGGAGGAGTCCAACAAGAGGCTTCGGGACGAGAACTAAGCGCTCCAGGAGGAGAACCGCTTGACAAGGATTGAGGCGGAAAAACTGTCTTGCAACCTGATGGTGGCAGAAATCGATCACTCAAGGGTGGAGGACGCCATGAACGCTAAGCTAAGGGGCGCACAAAAGGAGGCCTCCGATCTACGCCAAAAGCTGCACCTCCTAGCTCAAGAGAAAATTGAGCTGGAGAGTAAGCTGGTACCCTACAGGCTGAAGGTGGCCAACTTGGAGGCATCAATGAAAGCAGATGCGGCCAAGGTGGAGAACCTTGAAAAGAGGTCAGCAGATCAGGAGGTGCTCCTCGGGAAAGTCGAGAAGGAGAGGGATGACACCATGGCTGAGCTCGCCAAGGCTCAAGAGGAAAACAAGAAGATTGCTGCAGAGCTAGCCCAGGCGCGGGACGAAGGCAAAAAGGTTGTTGAAGACCTTGCTCAATCTCGCGGGGAAACTGAAGAGCTGAAGAAACGAACTGACGAGCTGAAGTAACAAACCGAAGAGCTTGAGCAAAACTCCGCCCAAGTCCTTGCCGCCGGGTTCGACGCCGCCCTGGAGCAAGTCGCCTGCCAATACCCCGAGCTTGATCTGACCATGGTGTCGATTTGCAACGAGGTGGTGGATGGGAAGATCGTTCCCTCTGAAGATTAATTATCTCCCTCCATCACTTTGCTTTTGAAAGTTTGTTGCTTATTTCGGCGTTGTAAAAACTTTACATGTAATTTTTCTTCTCATGTACTTGAACTGACATTGCTTTATGCAACTCTTTCCGCTTTTTGCACCTCGTCTTTCTGTTTACTTCGCATTCTTTAACCTTCATCTGCATTCTTACTTGCTGTATGGTTGATCAACTTATCTGGTGAAACTTGTTTAAACAAATCAACCTGGCGATACTCTGGGCTCAACTATTCACTCACCGCTTTGAACTTGAGCAAACCGTTAATCTTATAACAATTTATCGAACTGTTAAATCGAAGTAAAACTTGAGCAACTTATTAACCTTCAAGCGATGACATTTAACGGAACTTGCAAACTTAAGGCAATTAGTTGCTTACTAGGCAGCAGGCTTTAACTTAAACTGGTATTACAATACAGTTTACCTGATCTGCCCGGCAAGGTTAGCCTTTACTCCTGTCATCGCTTGGAATTCTTCTGATCGCCATAGGGTTCCGGCGATGTAAGCTTTCTTTGCTTTCATATCTTGGCTTTTGTTCCCTCGTCTGGGGGGTAGAGGCACCATTCGGATCCTTCTCTACCTCCCTGAGTTTCAGAACAATAAGCTGGATAGCGAGGTGTTCTCTTTAAACCTACCTTAGCCATCTTTTAAAACTTTTTCCACCCTTCACGCCATACCTGAACTCGTTCAAGACGAGAAGGATTTTATCTTGCCTGAACTCACTTTGAGGTGAAAAGGACTTTATCTGGCCTGAACTCGCTCGACGGCGAGAAGGACTTTATCTTGCCTGAACTCGCTCGACGGCGAGAAGGACTTTATCTTGCCTGAACTCGCTCAACGGCGAGAAGGACTTTCTCTTGCCTGAACTCGCTCGACGGCGAGAAGGACTTTATTTGGTGCCTCAACTTGCCCAGGGTGTACATCTCCTCCCCCCTGGATGCACTGAGGACTTTTTCTCTTTCTCGCCTGCACTCGCTCGAGGGCGAGGAGGTCTTTTTCTATCGCTGGTGCCTTCGATCGCTGAAAGACGATGAGGACTTTAAAACTTTAACTGATGCCGCCAATCGCCGAAAAGCGATGGGGACTTCAAAACTTTTACTTAGAAAGCATGCAGCATAACTCTAAACTTGCCTTGAATCACGTACGAGTGATAAGGTCTTTTTACTAAAACTTTCGAAACAACAAGCATGCAATCTTAGAAGCTTTAAACTCTTTGAAAACTCCCCTTTATTGGGTGGCCTCATTAAAAACCCTCCTTAGGGAAAAAAGAGTGCCCCCTTCAATCTGTTTTAACAGAAAGCTTGCAAATCTTTTCATGTTCGTTTTTACTTACAAAGCTTTAACTGTAATATAACTTGAGGTGTGTGGCGTTCCAAGTACGAGGAATCGCCCCTCCTTCCAACGTCTCTAAGCGGTAGGCGCCGTTCCCGAGTGCCTCGGTTATTCTGAACGGTCCTGTCCACTTAGGCGATAACTTGTTTTCCATCTCGTACTGGTGGGCCTTCCTCATCACCAAGTCGCCCTCTCTAAACTGCCTTGGCATCACCTTCGAGTTGTACCTTCGCTCAATCCTCCTTTTCACTGCCTCAGCCTTTACCCTTGCCTCCTCCCTGACCTCATCCAGCAAATCCAGATTCAACCTTCTTTCTTCATTCGAGTCCTCTGCTACGAAGTTCTGGAATCTCGGCGAGCTCTCCTGGATTTCAACTGGAATCATTGCATCACATCCATAGACCAAGCTGAACGGGGTCTCGTGGGTTCCTGACTGCTAGGTGGTGTGGTACGCCCAAACTATGCAGGGCACCTCTTCAGCCCACGATCCCTTGGCTTTCTCTAGCCTTCTCTTCAAGCCTCTGAGCAACACCCGATTGGCGGACTCTACTTGGCCATTTGTCTGGGGGTGCTCGACGAATGCAAACACCTGCTGGATTCCCACCTCTTCGCACAGCTTCTTCAGTAGGTGACTTGCAAACTGAGTCCCATTGTCTAACACCAGGCGTTTGGGCATACCAAACCGGCACACGATGTTCTTCCAAACAAAACTCTCAATCTTGTGTGCGATGATCTAGGCTACTGGCTCTACTTCGATCCACTTGGTGAAGTATTCAATCGCCACCACCAAGTACTTCATCTGCCTGATCGCCAATGGGAAAGGTCCCAGAATGTCAATTCCCCACGTATGAAACGGCCAAGGGCTGTAAATTGACTTTAACTCTTATGGAGGCGCTTTGTGCCAATCGGCGTGCTGCTGACATTGCTTGCAACACTGTGCATACCTCTTGCAGTCCTCCCTCATCGTTGGCCAGTAATAACCTGCACGGAGAGTTCTTGCAGCCAGAGCTCGACCCCCGACGTGACTTCCACATATCCCTTCATGGAGCTCGGCCATGATTCTAGTGCATTTTTCCCCGTGCACACATTCTAGGAGTGGATGTGTAAACCCAAACCTATATAGCTCGCCATCGATCATGGTGAACTTGCTGGAGTTCTTCTTTATCTTCCTAGCCTCCGTCGGATCCAGCGGGAGAAGGCCATCTGCCAGGCAGCGCTGGTACTGTGTTATCCATGTGTCTGGCACATGCGTCGCGCAGACCTGCGTCATGTTCACCCTCTCCCCCTGACATGCTCTTATTCTCGGCGATCTCAAGGTCTCCTGAGTCAAAGACCTGTGACTCTTCGCCGCTTTCTCCGTCGACTTGCTTATCTGAAGAACCAGGTGATCTGCCACAAATGCTCTAGGCGTCTTCAGAGTTTCTTGGATCACTGTCCTCTGCCTACCCCTTTTGCCCGAACTGGCGAGCTTGGCTAGCAAGTCTGCTCGGGCATTCTGCTCTCTAGGCACATGCACCACTTCAAATGAGACAAAGGAACTCTTCAACTCCTGCACATACTCCAAGTAAGCCGCCATTTGTGGATCCTTGGCCTGGAACTCGCCTGTTACTTGTCCCGTGACTAATAAGGAGTCACTCTTAGCCATTAGCACCCTAGCCCCCATCTCCTTGGCCAGCAAGATTCCGGCGATCCACGCTTCACACTCTGCTTGATTGTTGCTGGCTTTGAAGGCAAACCTCAGGGACTGTTCTATCAACACACCGTTGGGCCCCTCTAGAATGACCCCAACACCGCTACCCTGCTGGTTTGAGGATCCGTCCACCGAGAGTACCCAACGAAAGTCCTCTCCTTCAACACGTGCTACTTCTGACGAGAGCTCGACCATAAAATCAGCGAAAATCTGCCCCTTGATCGGACCTCGGGGCTCGTACTTGATGTCGAACTCCGACAGCTCTACCGCCCACTTCACCATTCTCCCAGCTACATCAGGCTTCTTCAGGACTTTCTGGATGGGCAAGTCGGTCATCACCAGCACTGTAAAACTGTGAAAATAGTGGTGCAACCTCCTTGCCGAAAACACTACAGCCAGTGCAGCTTTCTCCAAGGCCTGATACCTCACCTCCGGGCCTTGCAACACCTTGTTGACGAAATAAATAGGCTTCTGAGCCTGGTCTTGATCTTGGGCGAGCACCGCACTCACTGCCCTCTCAGTCACAGCAAAATACAACCTGAGAGGGGTTCCTACCAAGGGTTTACACAAAACCGGCAGGCTCGCCAAGTACTCTTTAAGCTTCACGAAGGCTTCTTCACACTCCTTCGACCAGACAAACTTGTTGTTTCGCCTCAAACATTGGAAATACGGATGGCCTTTCTCTCCGCTAGCTGATACGAAACGAGACAGGGCGGCCATCCGACCTGTAAGTTGCTGCACCTCCTTCACGGTAGCCGGGCTCCTCATCGCCAAAATGGCAGCACACTTATCAGGATTTGCCTCTATTCCTCTTTCAGTTAAGAGGAATCCCAAGAACTTTCCCGCCTCCACGCCAAAAATTCACTTCTCGGGGTTCAGCTTTAATCTGAACTTGGCGATTGTGGTGAACAACTCCTCCAGATCCGCAACGTGCTTGCTCTTTTCTGGCGAGGTCACGACCATATCATCTACGTACGCTTGCACATTCCTTCCCAGCATTGGTGCAAATACTTTATCCATCAATCGTTGGTACGTGGCCCCCGCATTCTTCAGCCCAAAGGGCATCACCTTGTAACAGTAGCACGACCTCTTAGTCATGAAGGTAGTTTTCTCTTCATCCATAGGATGCATCTTTATCTGATTATACCCCGAGAAGGCGTCCAGAAAGCTCAGCAACTTGCACCCTTGATGAGAATCAAATAAAGGAGGCTTTTATTAATGGAGGAAGAGGACATCCACCCTCACATTTGAAGTTCTTCCTTCTAGTCTTCTCAAAATTAAAAGAAGACATAAAATAAAGATGAGGCCCAAGCCCAAAGCCCAATAAGGCCAAAGCCTAAAGAGCCCAAGTCCATCCCATGAGGGGCAAGGCCAAGCTTTGAAATACTCTTGTATAGTTTTAGGAGGTGTGGTTATTAAATAAAGGAGTGTGAAAATGTAAAATAAAGTCACATTACCCATGTGACTTAGGAGAGTGGTGTAGGTGTAGTTTTTGGGAGGTGTCATAATAGAAAAAGGTCACACCTCCCATGTGACTTGTTTTTGGTGGGAATTTCAAATGAGTTTATTTGAAATTTCCCACCTATTTTTCAGCACCTTAGGCTATAAATAGAGGTGCTTCCTTTGTAAAATTCAGATTGGAATTAATCTAAGAAAACTCTACTCAAATTTTGAGTGAACTTTGGAGAGCTTTGAGCCTTCTTCTCTAGTCTTATCTTGATGGATCAATGGAGTCGTCAAGTGGCGGCATCACTCTCATCTAGGAGCATTCCACACTTCTAGTGGCGAGATCATCCATCCTCCTTCCATCTTCATGAGCATTTCTTCTCTCCTTCCTTTCTCCTCTTTCATTTGTTTTTGTTACCTTGTGTTCTTGAGTTTGGTTTGGTGTTCTTGCTGTTTTTATGAGTATTTTGGTTCGGCAGTTTTATAATTTTGTCCATTCATCTTGTTCCTTTGCTTTTCTTACTCTTTTGTTCGGTTCAATTTGACTAAAATTGGTTCATCCAAATGAGTTTGGAATTTGGTACTAGTTTTTGGTGAGTTCTTGTCTTAGAACAATGATCCAACTCTAAGAAAAGTGCCTCTATAATGTCCAACTCAAGGTGATTCCTAAGAAGGTCAAAAACCTTTCTCTATATGGCTAGTGGAATCACATCAACCCTGCTGCACTGTCGACCAGGGCATCTATGCTTGGCAAAGGGTACGAATCCTTTGGGCAAGCCTTGTTCAAGTCAGTGAAGTCGACGCACATGCGCCACTTCCCATTGCTCTTCTTCACCAGTACGACATTAGCCAGCCACTCAGGGTACTGGACCTCCCTGATATGACCTGCGGCGAGGAGCTTCTTCGTTTCATCCTGGATTGCCTGTCTTCTCTCCTCATTGAACTTCCTCCTCCTTTGTCGCACCGGTCTGACCTGGTTGTCCATTGCTAGATGGTGGCACAAGAAGTCGGGGTCTATTCCCGGCATGTCTGAAGCAGACCATGCAAAAGCATCCAGATGCCGTTCTATCACCTTGGCGATCTGGTCTTGGAGCTCAGCCTCCAAAGATCTTCCCAGCTTGAAGACCTTTCCCCCGATCTCCCTTTCGAGCCACTCCTCGACGGGTTTGGGTCTGGTTTCCCTGGCGATTCCCGATTCCCTCGCTTCCTCTGGGCGGTTCCTCGCCTCTTCCTCCCGTCCGGCGCTCTCTCCCTCAACCTCAAACTCCACCATGGTGACATCGCCTCCGGCGGCCTCCTCCATCGCCGCATCAACAACTTGTCGTTCTGTTGGCTTGGGCTTCACACTAGGAGGCGATGTCGTGGTGATGTAACTTACTGACGTCTTATTCTTGAGGCTATTTTCATAGCATTTCTTCGCCTCCTTCTGGTCAGATCTGATGGTGATCACCACTCCCTCCATCGATGGTAACTTAACCTTCATGTGCCTAGTTGAGGGCACAGCTCCTATTCTGTTGAGGGTTGGTCTCCCCAACAGAATGTTGTATGCTGAGGGGGCATTCACAACGAGGTACTTGATTTTCTCCGTCCTCGAGGCCACCTCATTCGTGAACGTTGTTCTTAGCTCGATGTACCCCCTGACCTCCACCTGATCGCCAACGAACCCATACAAGCACCCTCCATAGGGTCTCAGCTGGTCAAGGGGTAGTTGCAACTGCGTGAAAGTCGTCCAGAACATTACATCTGCCGAGCTTCCTTGGTCCACTAGCACCCGGTGGACTTTCCTTCCCGCTGTGACGAGCGAGATAACTATGGGATCGTTGTCGTGAGGCACAACGTCCCTGAGATCTTCTTTCGTGAACGTGATGTCCACATCTGGCGAGTGGTCCTCGAACATGTCCACCGTCATCACAGACCTTGCATATTTCTTCCTCTGGGATGCAGTGCATCCACCACCCGAGAATCCTCCAGCGATGGTGTGGATCTCGCCATGAGTGGGCATCTCATGCTGCTGAGCCTCACCACCCGCCGGCTGGGAGCTCGACGCACCTCCCGTCCTCTTGTCCAGCAGGTAATCGTTCAGAAACCCACTATTGACCAGATCGTCGAGCTAGTATCCCAGGGCCAAACACGAATCCACGGTGTGACCAAAACTCTGGTGGAACTCACACCAGGCGTTTGGTTTTGGTCCTAACACCTTGTCGCCCACTTTCTCAGGCGCCTTAAGCCTGGCTGCTATGTTGGGAATGACAATTAGATCCGCCAATCCCATGACAAACTTGTACTTTGGTGGGCGATTATACTCCCTGGGGCGTCCTGGGCCCCTCCCCTTGTTCTTTCTTGGATCATAAGGATGGCGAGTCCTCTGATCCTTCTTGGCCGCCATTGTCTCCAGCACCCTCTGCGGCTGGATTCTAGTCTGGGCTCGTGGCCTAGCAGGGGCCACGCTCCCTCTCTTCTCGGCGACCTCACTCTCGTCGGCGATGTGGGCCACCGCAAGTCGCCTAACCTCAGCAAACGTGGCGGGGTGTGCCCTAATCAACGCCTCACAGAAAGGTCCCGACAGCACGCCCTGTTTGAAGGCGTATACCAGCATCTCCTCGTCTTTAGCAGGCGAGCGGACCATCTGTGCTCCAAAACGATTCAGATAGTCCCTGAGGGACTCTCCCTGGTATTGCCTTATGTCGAACAGGTCATAAGACACCCTAGGTGGCGCCTAGTTCACAATGTACTGCTCGACGAAAAGCTTCGAAAACTACTGAAAGTTGGTTATGTGACCTGTAGGCAAACTCACAAACCATTCCAACGCTGTTCCCTGGAGCGTGCTCACAAACATCTTGCAATATACAGCATCCGAGCCTCCTGACAGCATCATCTGCGTGTGGAACGTGGTGAGATGTGCCTCAAGGTCCTCCACGCCGGTGAAAGAAGCTTTCACTGGTACTACGCTCGCAGGAATATGCGTGTCTGTGATCGCCTGAGCAAACGGCATAGGGAAAACACGCGGTGGCGACGACGACACGACCTCTTCTACAGCTAGGCGTCCTCTCTGCTCCTGAAGAGCTTGACGCAACTCCTCAGTCACTTTGCTGAGCTCTTTATTCCTGGCCCGAGAGGCGACCAGGTCTTCATGCATCTTCGCTTGCTCTATGCGCGAGGCCTCCACATTCGCCTGCAGCGCGCGCATGATCTCCACTATCTGCGCCATGGTCATGGTGCCTTCTGTAGCAACTGGCACAACGGGACTTGAACGGTTGCTTCTCATCTTTCTCATGAAAACTCAGCAAACCACACTTCAACGAGCAAAACCTTCTCCAGCAAACGATTGATCCAGTAGTCAATCGGTCAGAAACTCTCAAACTCCCAAGAACTTCCAAAAACGCAACTGCAACAGCACGCCGATAGCTTCGGACGTCGAAATCTTCACAGGAACTTACACTCTCACCGCGAACCTACCGCTCCTCCAGCAAAACTCCCGATTCACCGATCAGAAACGCGAATGAACGGTAAAACTTCGAATCAACCGATTGAAAATCGCACAAACAGCAAGAAACCTGAAGAAAACGATCGAAAACTCGAAAGAACGGTGGCAAACTTCAGACTATCGATTAAAACCCAAACGAATGGCAGAGAACTCGAATTCACCGAACAAAACCTCGAACGAACGGTGGAAAACTCGAACTCACCGAACAAAACCTGGAACGAACGGTGGAAAATGGTTGGACCAGCACACAACCACGCGGAAACTACAGAACCCTCAAGAACTTGACGCTGTGGATGGGAACAGGTTTTACACGGCCCCACGGTGGGCGCCTGATGATCCTGCCTGTTGACCAGAACGCAAGAGCCTTGCCTCGTCAAAGGTGTCTTCCTCTGGATTGGCTTTGCACCACGCTAGCTTCCGTCCTTCACACCTCGATTCACCTCAAGAACCTGCAAAAGACAGAGTGGCGCCGTTGCGGCCGATCGCGCTCCGACGCTCAAGTCAGTGACGGAACCACCAAAACTCTAAGAGAAAAAAGCTAGAAACTCAAGGAATCGTGCAAAAACTCTCTCAGCCTACTCAAGTGTTCTCAAGCGTAAAGAAGTGTTCTAAACGCGCGTACCTCAGAAGTTCGTTAGAATCCCTTATATACCTGTGCACTTTCTCTCTCCTGACGGTTACACCTCTGGACACGTGGCTCGCATCCAGCTGTACACGTGTCATCATCTGGAACGTCCTCTGCTTGAGCGTCACTTCTTACTCTTCAGGCTGTTCGACTAAGTTACTCATGCAAGGAGTAACTCGGCGTATAGCTGTCTTGGAGCGCGATCTCTTCAGTGTGGCGAGTACGGGTGTCACCATGCACACCTTCTTTGTGGTCTCGCCGGCCGCCATCATGATCTGCTTCACTTGCTTCATCGTGTATGTTCTGGTAAGCTGTTCCCTTGCCTCAACCTCTGGCTAGGGAATGATCACCTGATAACTTCGTCCTTCGTACTCGTGCCCCTTGAAAGCCTTGAACAAGCTTTCCTGATCTTTCGACGATGTCCTCCTTTCGGCGATCTCTGATCACTTGGTCGCCTAAACTCGCATACGGCGACTACAACACAAGCCTGGTGACCGCGGATTTAGATGTGCTAGAGATCGGAGCACGCCAACTTAACGACTGGCGACTACACGAACTCCCTGATGTGCTTCCCTTCTGCCAGCCAGGTGTTCCGCTTAACACGCCTATTTTATCTCTTGCTGCCACGTCATCACTCCCGACTACCTGGTCGGTACAAAAGTCATATTGTTAAATGCTTGACTATTATTTAGTATCTTGTGTATATTTTTTAGTTCCATTGACATGATATGATTTTAATTCACAGAATGAAGAGAGTGAACACGACATGCCAACATCATAAGGAGGGTCTTCAATTGTTAGTAATTTTTATGGAGTTTGACATTCTATTTTGTTGGAAACAATGTGTTCAAATTGACACATATGATGTGGTATTGTTTCACTTAGTAAACTGAATTGAAATTTTATTTTGTTAGATACAAATTATTCAAATTGACATATATGTTGTAGTATTTGTGAATTCAGTAAATTGATTTAACATTATATTCTGTTAGAAACATTTTATTGGGAAAGAATGTGTAGTAAAGTTTACTATAGAGAAGTTTATTCGACATTTAGTAAGAAATTTGTTCCTGCTGGTTGACCAGATTGTTCTTTGTGCATAGCTACGAGCTGCGTATCAAGGACTCATTCGTCTTCGTTCTAAATCTCCATCCTTCGCCGCCATGAATACCTGAAATAGAGAGAACAAAGGGCGCCCTCGCGGCCGTTTGCACTCCGACGCTCAAGTCAGTACTGGCAGAAAACACCGTGCACCTCCGTATCAGAACACCGCAGACACCGTGTTCAGAGAGTGCGTAACTGAATTCTAACTGTATTCTCTCTCGTTCTCAAGTCACTCGTGCGTACAGTGCGTAAGCGTACAATGACTGAAAGTGTGTAAAACGTCAAGTGACTAAAAACGTACCTTAACTTGCTGACAATAAGAGCTTTTATACCTTTTCAGTGCTTCTGCCATGTGTCTCCTTCTGACTTAAGCGTAACTCTATGTGGGAGGCCTTACGACGTTGTAACCCAACTTAGGGAAATCCCAGCGTGTAAGTCTCCCTTCTCGAAGTGCAACTGGCGCAGGATGATCCCTCAGGCATCAACTCATACGCCCACTATCAGAGGGTTCATCCAGGCCGAGCGTATACTGCCCTCGCACGTCCCATGCATGTCGATCGCCACTGGAACGAGACTCTACCGAGTCATATCAGTTCCAGTGGTTCTCTAGCGGTGGGGCGTACTGCCGCTTCCCTACACCTTCATGCATGGTCTTGGCGGTTTGGGCTTCTCTATAATGAAAGCTGGGATGTGGCCTTCAAGCCACCTTTCTGACTCATCTTCCTCTTCGGGTGTTGAGGGCCGAGGACTCCTCGCCCCTCCTCCAAGCCGACACCTCCTCGGTCCTCTTCCATGTGAGCCTAACGAGACTCTTTCCTAACCAACTGAACCTCCCGCGTGGGCCCCTCCTTTGGGGTCCCATGTCTACTTTGGTCAATGGTCAACCGTCAACCGAGACCTAGACGGTACAAAATTCTATTGCTTAGTTTTTGGTGAAATTACATTTAGATAAACACTTTCAAATTGGATTATCTCGAGAAATTATTAGTTTAATTACTTTTTAGAGAAATTTAAACAATCATTCGTACATTGTCACAGTAGATGTATAGTAGATGTATAAGAGAGATTATATTAAAATAACTACTTATTTTGTACATTTAATTTATATTTTTTAATATGATAAATTTATTATTTCTATTATTATCAAATTTTAAATTAATTTTAAGTAAAATAGGTAATTTAATTTTATTATAATATTATTAAAAAGTAATTAAACAAATAATTATTTGAATTTTGAAAAAATTAATAAATTAAAAAAATTTAAACAAGTTTTGTTAGTTTCTTAAATTTTCAATAAATTTAAAATGATAATAAAATATGATATATTTTTGTGGCTGTTTTAATCGTCATAATAAAAGTGAATTTTGTTGCCATTTTGATGAGTTGGATTGACACTAACAAGATACACAACATTTAAGGAGGCTTAAGGTCATCTCAATGGAGGATAATGCCATCCAAGAGAGAAGCCAAACTCATTGAACGATGTGTCCTTATCACAAACACTTGGTGGAATTGAAAGGAAAACAAGAACAAATTAAGAACACAAATAGAAACACAATTGCTACATGTAATATATCAAACTGGACAGAATTGAATCTAGAACAAGTTGCCCCGATTGAAAACACCAAATGAATAAGATGAACCGAACAAAATCGTAAGACAACACATAGAACACAAAATAATCGGTGAAAAGGATGAAGAACTCTAGATTACGAATGAAAACAGCAAGGAGATGAAAGAAATGGAACTTAGATGGTTGAAGAACCGGCTAGAATGGATTAGGAGAATGATCACGCCACTTAGTGATGGAGTCCCAAGATGAGTGAAGGAAGCCGCCACTTGAAGCTCTCCTAAAGCTCACAAGATGAGACTATGGTAAGGAGATAAAGATCTCACAAAATGCTCTCTCAAAATGAGTAGAGTTTCTCTATATCAATTATCCAAATCTGAATTTACAAGAGTCCAACCTCTCTATTTATAATAGAAGAGGCTGAAATGAAACACAAATGAAACTCAAAGTTCCCTCCAAATTCAAATGCAAATTGGTGCCACCTAGTCATGAAGTAAGTGTGATCTACTTCCTATTTTCAGCACCTCCTAAAATACGTGTACACCCTCCCCTAACTATTCACACATTTTATTTAATATTCACACTTCCTACAACTATATAAAATTAATTCAAATTATGCTCTTTTATTTAATGCTTGGCCTTGCCCCTCATGGTTTGGACTTGGGCTTTGGCCTTCTTGGACTTAAGCTTTGGGTTTGGGACTCATATTTTAAAAAGACTAATAAGAAGAAATTTAAATGATTTGACCCTTGTCCATTCTTCCTATTAACAACATCTTTTTGATTAGTAATTGAAAAGATGATATCATGAATGGCAGATTTTCAACTGCTAATAATTTTTTTTCTTTTATAGAAAATTTACCTGAATTCAAAAATATATTTGTAATATTTTGACATGATGAAATCTAACGATTTCGACATGTTTTTGTTACAATACCTTTGACTTTATAAGAATTCATTAAAATCGAAAGAGTTTTAAAATTTTAAAATATGTTACTTTAACAATTATATAATAAAATACACCAGTTTATAATATTAGAAAAAATTTCATCTTTTCACATAGATCTATTATCTCAAGAATTTTTATTTTTTTTTACTTTTGATCATTATAATCTAGAATAGTTTATTATTAAGTTATCAACTCTAAAATTTTACACATGTCTATTTTAGATCTTAATTTTTCTTGCTTCACCTTTATGAGAACGAGGTGAACTAAATTCCTTCATCGACCCACCCTATTGTCATGCCTAGCAAGAAGGGTGCGTTTCTTTTAATCATAATTCCAATTAAAAACCTTTGTAGTAACTTAAACCGTCAATTTATTTGACATTATTAGTGGAGTTAATTATGTATTGCAAGATTGAAGTTAAATCACTCTAAAAATATACCAAATTAAATTCATTTTTTTTAAGGATAAAGATATTAAAGTAAATATAAAGGAAAGATTATAATTCAAACTTTTAAAAACCAAATTAAATGCGCTTACTGTGTCGTATTAGGAAGAAATGCAATTGATACTAATTGATTATGTTTTCGTAATTAGAAAGGGAGTTTTGAAAAATTATAATTCAACCTTTTAAAAACCAAATTAAATGAGCTCATTGTGTCGTATTAGGAAGAAATGCAATTGTTACTAATTGATGTTGGATAATATTTGTTGTATATGGAGGGATAAAATGCTTTCAATATGGATCACCTTGGATGAGATTTAATCTATCAAGAATAAGATGAAACAAAAGTTGGAAATATAGCTTTAGAGAAAGGGTTTTTAATAGCTAAAAGAGATTGTCTTTTATTACCGGACAAAATCAATATTAGACTTAATTAGACTTAATTACAGGAATATAATCACTATTAATGAATCTATAATTAGACTTAATTATAGCAATATAATCACTATTAATGGGTCTATAATTAGTTTTAATTACAGATGTTATGTTAGAAAAAGAATTTGTACGGTTTTGTACGGTTCTAATGCTATGGTTATATATATGTATCATTACTATAGATGAAAGACAGATTGAATAAAACAGAAAATATTCTTTCATGGTATCAGAGCACAAAACTCTGATACCCGACAAACACAAAGCAAAGGCAACGGTGCACAACCATGGCAGATGCACCAGAAAAGAATAATGCCAACAAAGCAGAGCACGAAGGAGGAGGTGCTAAGAAGAACTACTCGCCATATGATCTCAACGCGAGTGACAATCCCGGAAACATAATCACGCAAGTCCAATTGCGCGGAGAAAATTACGACGAATGGGCAAGAGCAGTAAAGATCTCGCTTCGTGCCCGGAGAAAATGGGGCTTCATTGATGGAACATGATCCTGCCTGTTGACCGGAGCGCTGGAGAATGCCTCGTCAAAGGATCGACGTGCGTGCCGCTTCTCACCTCCGTTCCTTTTCGGGATCTATCTCAAGAACCTGCAAAGAAACGATACGGCGCCACTGCGGCTGATCGCACTCTGACGCTCAAGTCAGTGACGGTATCACCAAATACTAAGAACGAGAACCGTGCAAATCCTCTCTCACAATCAGCTCTATCACTCGCAAGCGTAAAGTGTATGAACTGAACGTGCGTACCTCAGAAAGTCTGTTAAGAACTCTTATATACCTGGTGGCTTTCTCTCTCCTGGCAGTTACAGACTTGGACACGTGGCTTGCATCCAACTGTACACGTGCCATCATCTGGAGGCTCCCTGACTTGGCGCTGCTTCTACTCTCATTTTGGCTAAGTTACTTAAGCATGGTACTGCCCAGTGCATAGCTAACTTAGGAGTGCGATCTCTACTGGAACTGGCGAGTTAGGGCCTTCATACACCTCCCCTGTGGTCTCGCCGGCCGCCTTCATAATCTGCTTCTCCTTCATCTTCGGCGATGTGCTTGTTCTGGCGATCTCCGACTGCTTGGTCGCCTGAGTCTACATCTGGCGACTTCATCTTCAACCTGGCGATCGCCTATTCTGGTAAACTGGAAATCGGAACACGCCAACTTAACAACTGGCGACTACACGTGCCTCCCGACTTCCTTCCTATCTGCCAACCTGGTGCCTTGTCAACACGCCTACACTGTAGCAGTATGCCACGTCATCACACCCGACCACCAGGGCGGTACACAAGCCCCCCAGTCTTAAGCGAAGACTTGTCTAGCGAAAAGACTGAAAGAGCCTTCGCTAACACTGATCTACGTGGCACTGACGCAGAATTCCAAGCGATTGTACTTTCCGCTGCTCTGACGCTCCACCAACCCCTTCACTCATCGTTCGACACGTGGCTTCATCAACGGCCCTCTTCATCTGCCGTTAGCGCTTCCTAAAATTATTTCGAAAACCCTTAAACCCGTTACGCTCCACTGTTCCATCACTTTCTTCGTGCTTGCAAACGCTCTCACTTCCTTCTGCGAAAGCTCTCGACGTTCTTCAAAGCTCTAGATCACCATCTCCCTTTACTGTCTTCCTGATCATCGAAAGGTAACTACTTTCCTTCATCTGCTGGGTTTCCTTGCATTTTCACCGATTTGCATCATCCTGTAACTGCTTGGTGCATACGCTGTGGGTTGTTTTTCCATTTCTCCTTCTGCGTAGCTTAGGGCTTTGTCGATCGTCGCAACAAACCCACATTCGTTCGTCTTTCACCTTCCTTCTATGATCGAGTCAGCCTTTGTAACCCTCCTGACCATTTTTCCTTTCTTCTTCCTTTGCAGCTGCCATCATGACTCGCACCAAGATTACCCCGAACCCCCCTCCATCAGCGCGAAACCTTCCTTCACAAGCACACGACTCAACACAAGTTCGTGGTGCTTCCTCTTTGCAGGCTGAGAGGCCTGCATCTTCCCAATCTGCCCTGGCCCAGGCGACTCCATCTAACGCTGGAAGAGCCCCCGTCCCTCTGCCAGACTTCAAAACTCTATACCCCTGGGCTAACCCGACTCTTCTGAAGGAGACCTCGTCGGTGAACACTGCGGGAGCGGTTCTGCGGTTGACTAATGGGGACGAGGCCCATCAATCGTTTCACAAGGAGCACGACGAGAGAATGATGGTGCTGCCTTGCCCCGCCGCTCTGCCAGTGTGTGTCGATGACAAAGTGAGCGCCGATGGGCCCTTCTGCTTCGTCTACACCACTTTCTTCAAGAAGGTCAAGCTCAGGTTCCCTCTCACTCGATTCGAGAGGGAACTCTTGACCGAGCTCAACATCGCTGCCGCCCAGCTTCACCCCAACAGCTGGGCGTTTGTTCGAGCCTTCGAAATAACGTGCGACCACCTGGGGTTGCCCGCGTCGGTGGACGTGTTTTTGTTCCTTTTTGAGGCCAAGCACCCAGGCGACCGCCTGTGGGTCAGCTTGAATGCAATTGCTGGGAGATCCATTTTTACCATCTTCCAGCAATCGTACAAAGACTGGAAGGGGAAGTTCATCCAAGTACGTGCAAACGATAAGGACACCTCCCTTCTTGATGGCTTCCCCTTGTACTGGGTGGACAAGGGGAAAAAGGAGTCCAAGAGCTGCTTCAGGAGGCCCAGAAGTCCTGATAGCATGGGAGCATTGGACCGAGACCTCTGTCTATTCTGGAAGAGGGTGGCGGATGCCAATATAACATTCCTGACCCCCACCCTGATCTCCTTCGAATTCTTTGAGGACCAGCTAGAATTCCAAATAGGTTAGGACATCCAAACTGTTGCTTTGATACTGCATTTGATACTGCTTCTAATACTGCTTCTGGGCGTCTTGTGCAATACGCACAAGACTTTGGTTTTACCTTTTCTGCATATACTACCTGTTTTGCTGTTTTATTACCTCACACACTTATCTTTTTCTTCTCTGAGCTAACTCATGCATTTTCGTTTCATGCAGACACCATGTTGGGTAGAAACATGCTCGCCGAATTAAAGGCGCTCGCCCGAAACCACGGGTTGGCGACCGGTTCCCAAACGGTGCCCAACTCGGTGGTCGAGAAAGCCATTGTTCATGGGCGATCACCGCCCAAGGAACCCACCCAGCGCAAGAAACTGGTCCTTAAGAGACCCAAGCGAAAAGCCCCTCAAATCGTCCAAGAGGAGGAAGAAGAGGACGACGAGGTCACAGAGGATGGCCTTGTTACGAAAAGGAAGAGGGTGGCACCATCTTCTCCACCTGCTCAACCCCCTCTTCCAACCTCAACACCACCATCAACGCCTGCTCCTCCTCCCTCATCGCCAACACCACAAGCCCCTTCATCACCAGTCCAAGCAGTTCCACTGGCCACTGCGCCACCTGCAGCTGAGGCCCAAGAGCCAAACTTCTTGGAGGACCCCCCAAGCGCCTCTACGCCACATATGTCAGCAGGAGGGGGCCCCCCTTCAAACACTTCAGCTGCAGGAAACGTTCCAATCGGGGATGAGGTTGCTCATACCTCTCCAATTCTAATTACCGAATCCCCGATTGCGTCGCCACGCCAGGAAGCAACCACTGAAAATCCTGCTAAGGAAGGTGGCGGCGAGAACCCTCAACAAGCCCCCCTGGCGCCTCTCCAAGCAGCAAACCTTTCCCTCGAAGTCACAAGGATGTGGGAACCTCTGACTGCCAAACTGAAAACCATAGCAGAGGATATCCCATCGATCATAACGAGGGCTGTGAAGAGCTCCACCAGGAGGCTTCAAGATGATCTCTTCAACCTCAAGACTGACAACAGCACCATGAGGCTCGAGGTGGAGAAATTGTCTGCCAATCTGACGCTCGCGGAGATGGAACACTCCCGAGTAGAAGACGCGATGAGCACCGAGCTCAGATTGGCGCGCCAGGAGGCCACCGACCTTCGCCGCAAGGTTCACGATCTTGCCCAAGAGAAGGTCGAGTTGGAAAGCAAAATCGTGCCTCTTCGCGCCAAGACGATCAACCTGGAGGCTCACATTCAAGCTGACGCCGCCAAGGTACAAAAACTGGAGCAAAGGTCGATCGATCGCGAGAAGCTACTTGGGCAAGTAGAAAAAGCGAGGGACGACGCCATGGCTGATCTCGCCGAGGCAAACAAGGAGAAAGGAAAGATGGCTGCCGAGTTGGCCCAAGCTCAAACGGAATCCAAGAAGGTTACTGACGACCTTCTCCATGCTCAAGAGACCAACGAACAACTCCGAAAACAGGTTGAAGAGCTGGAGCAGCAGAACAAGGAGCTCAAGAAACAGGTTGAAGAACTTCAAGGGGAAATTGAAGAACTTAAGCTAAATTCTGCTCAGATTCTGGTTGCTGGATTCGAAGCCGCTCGGGAACAATTCGCATGCCTATTCCCTGATCTCGACCTCAGCATGGTGTCGTTAAACAACGAAGTAGTAGATGGAAAGATCGTCCCCGCCGAAGACTAATCAATTCCACCTCATCTGCTACTTTATAATTTCCCTTGTATATACCTTGTAATAAAAACTCGTGCATATATGTTTTGAACAGATACTTATTTCAATCACAAAACTTGGATATTCTCTCCCCTGACTCCTTTTAAGCGCTTTAGCCTTCTTTGTATGTTTAGCTTTGTCGAATTTAACTTAGCAATTTTGCGAAGACGACTTTTGACGTAACTGCCTCGAGCCAATTCAAACTTAAGCGATAATCGCTTTAAACAACTTGTACTCTTGAGGCACTAACCTTATCATAAGAATTCCTTCCAAGCAACGAACTGTAACTCAATCATTGGCTCAAACAACGTCCCACTCGACCTGCTTTATCAAACAAGTCTTTCAACCTTCTCGCCGTGTTTGAACCTTTCCCGATCGCCAAGACCTCTTGGTAACATCAGCTTTTCCTAGCCTCATGCTTTGGCAATCGTTTCTTTATCTGGGGTAGAAGCGCCCTTTGGGATCTTCCTTTGCCCCCCTGAACTTCAGAGCAAAAGACCGGTTGACTAGGCGTTCTCTTCGAACCTACCTTAGCCACCTTCCATACTTCTTCCACCTTCTGCGCCATACCTGAACTCGTTCGAGACGAGAAGGATTTTATCTTGCCTATGCTCGCATGTAAGCGAGAAGGTCTTTAACTCGCCTGAACTCGCTCATCGGCGAGAAGGACTTTTTACTCGCCTGAACTCGCTCATCGGCGAGAAGGTTTTTAAATGGCCTTAGCTCGCACAACGGCGATAAGGACTTTATATGGTGCCTCAACTTGCCCAGGGTGTACATCTCCTCCCCCCTGGATGCACTGAGGACCTTTTTCTTTCTCGCCTGCACTCGCTCGACGGCAAGGAGGTCTTTAACTGGCCTTAGCTCGCACAACGGCGCTAAGGACTTTATATGGTGCCTCAACTTGCCCAGGGTGTACATCTCCTCCCCCCTGGATGCACTGAGGACCTTTTTCTTTCTCTCCTGGACTCGCTCGACGGCGAGGAGGTCTTTAACTGGCCTTAGCTCGCACAACGGCGATAAGGACTTTATATGGTGCCTCAACTTGCCCAGGGTGTACATCTCCTCCCCCCTGGATGCACTGAGGACCTTTTTCTTTCTCTCCTGCACTCGCTCGACGGCGAGGAGGTCTTTAACTGGCCTCAGGACGCGCGTGAGCGTTGAGGTCTCTCATCTGGTGCCTCCGATCGCCGAAAGACGATGAGGACTTTGAAAACTTAATTGGTGCCTCCGATCGCCGAAAAACGATGAGGACTTAAAACTTAACTGGTGCCTCCAATCGCCGAAAAACGATGAGGACTTAAAACTTAACTGGTGCCTCCAATCGCCGAAAAACGATGAGGACTTAAAACTTAACTGGTGCCTCCAATCGCCGAAAAAACGATGAGGACTTAAAACTTTTTAGAAAGCACGCGATATATCTTTTCTTGCCTTAAATCATGTACAAATGACAAGGTCTTTCTTCAAAACTTTCGAAAATAGCACACATGCAATCTGAAAACACCTTATACTTCGAAAACTCTTCTTTTATTGGGTGGCCTCATTAAAAACCCTCCTTAGGGAAAAAAGAGTGCCCCCTTCAAACTGTTTTAACAGAAACATTGTAATATAACATTGTGTTTGTCTTTACTTACAAGGCTCTTAACTATAGTACAACTTCAAGTGTGTGGCGTTCCAGGTGCGAGGAATCGCCCCTCCTTCCAGCGTTTCTAAGCGGTAGGCTCCGTTCCCGAGCGCCTCGGTTATTCTGAACGGTTCAGTCCACTTGGGTGATAGTTTATTCTCCATCTCGTACTGGTGGGCCTTCCTCATCACCAGATCGCCTTCTCTAAACTGCCTTGGCATCACCTTTGAGTTGTATCTTCGCTCGATCCTCCTCTTCACCGCCTCAGCCTTCAGCCTCGCCTCTTCCCTGACTTCATCCAGCAGATCCAGGTTCAGCCTTCTCTCTTCATTCGAGTCTTCCTCTACAAAGTTCTGGAATCTCGGCGAGCTCTCCTGGATCTCCACCGGAATCATGGCGTCGCACCCATAGACCAAGCTAAACGGGGTCTCATGGGTTCCTGACTGCTCGGTGGTGTGGTACGCCCAGACTATACGGGGCACCTCCTCAGCCCAACTTCCCTTGGCTTTCTCAAGCCTTCTCCTCAAACCTCTCAACAACACCCGATTAGCTGATTCCACCTGGCCATTTGTTTGAGGGTGCTCGACGGATGCAAACACTTGTTGAATTCCTACCCCTTCGCAAAGCTTTTTCAACAGGTGGCTTGCAAACTGCGTCCCATTATCTGACACCAGGCGCTTAGGCACTCCAAACCGGCACACGATGTTCTTCCATACAAAACCTTCGATCTTGTGTGCGGTGATCTGGGCCAATGGTTCTGCTTCAATCCACTTGGTGAAATACTCAATCGCCACCACCAAGTACTTCATTTGCCTGATCGCCAGCGGGAAAGGTCCCAGGATGTCGATTCCCCAAGTATGAAACGGCCAAGGGCTATAGATCGACTTCAACTCCTCGGGAGGTGCCTTATGCCAATCGGCGTGCTGCTGGCATTGTTTACAGCATTGGGCATATTTCTTGCAATCTTCTCTCATGGATGGCCAGTAGTAGCCCGCACGGAGAGTCCTAGCGGCCAGAGCTCGACCCCCGACGTGGCTTCCGCATATACCTTCGTGGAGCTCTGCCATGATTCTCGTGCACTTCTCGCCGTGTATACATTCCAGGAGCGGGTGAGTGAACCCAAACCTGTACAGATCGCCATCAATCAACGTATACTTGCTGGAATTTTTCTTTACCTTCCTAGCTTCTGTTGGATCCAGCGGGAGGAGGCCATCTGCCAAGCACCGCTTGTACTGTGTTATCCAAGTGTCTGGCTCATGGGCGGCGCAGACCTGCATCACGTCCACCTTCTCCCCTCGGCATGCTCTAACTCTCGGCGATCTCAGAGTTTCTTGCGTCAAAGACTTATGGCTTCTCGCTGCTTTTTCTGTCGACCTGCTTATCTGAAGGACCAGGTGATCTGCTACAAATGCCCTCGGCGTCTTCAGAGTTTCTTGAATCACCGTCCTCTGCCTACCCCCCTTGCCTGAGCTGGCGAGCTTAGCAAGCAAGTCAGCTCGGGCATTCTGCTCTCGGGGCACATGTACTACTTCAAAAGAGGCAAAGGAACTCTTCAATTCCTGCACATACGCCAAGTAAGCCGCCATTTGCGGATCTTTAGCCTGGAACTCGCCTGTTACTTGCCCTGTGACTAGCAGCGAGTCACTCTTAGCCATCAGCACCCTAGCTCCCATCTCCTTGGCCAGCAAAATCCCGGCGATCAGCGCCTCATACTCCGCTTGATTGTTGCTGGCTTTGAAAGCAAACCTCAAAGATTGTTCAATCAGCACGCCGTTGGGCCCTTCCAATATGACTCCAGCACCGCTGCCCTGCTGGTTCGACGATCCATCCACCGAAAGTACCCAACGGAAATCGTCTCCTTCAACCCGCGTCGCCTCTGATGAGAGTTCAACCACAAAATCTGCGAAGATTTGCCCCTTGATCGGGCCTCGAGGCTCGTACTTAATATCAAACTCTGACAACTCCACCGCCCACTTCACCATCCTTCCCGCAACGTCGGGTTTCTTCAAGACCTTCTGGATGGGCAGGTCAGTCATCACCAGTATTGTGAAACTGTGGAAGTAGTGGCGCAACCTCCTCGCCGAAAACACCACAGCCAGCGCAGCCTTCTCCAGGGCCTGATATCTCGTTTCTGGGCCCTGCAACACCTTGCTCACAAAATAAATAGGCTTCTGAGCCTGATCTTGATCCTGGGCGAGCACCGCACTCACCGCCCTCTCAGTCACAGCGAAGTACAGCCTGAGAGGGGTTCCCGCCAGCGGTTTGCACAGAACCGGCGGGCTCGCCAGATACTCTTTTAGTTTGACGAAAGCCTCCTCGCATTCTTTCGTCCATACGAACTTGTTGTTGCGTCGCAGACATTGAAAATAGGGATGCCCCTTTTCTCCGCTAGCCGACACGAAGCGAGATAGGGTTGCCATCCGACCTGTTAGCTGCTGGACTTCTTTCACCGTAGCCGGGCTTCTCATCGCCAAGATGGCGGCACACTTGTCTGGGTTAGCTTCTATCCCCCTTTCAGTCAAGAGAAAACCCAAAAACTTTCCAGCCTCCACGCCGAAAATGCATTTCTCCGGGTTGAGCTTTAACTTGAACTTGGCGATCGTCGTGAACAATTCTTCCAAGTCTTCGACGTGCTTGCTTTTCTCCTGCGAGGTCACGACCATGTCATCGACGTAGGCTTGCACGTTCCTTCCCAGCATTGGTGCAAGTACCCGATCCATCAACCTCTGGTACGTGGCCCCCGCGTTCTTCAGCCCAAACGGCATCACCTTATAGCAGTAGCACGACCTCTCCGTCATGAAGGCTGTCTTTTCTTCATCCATGGGATGCATCTCGATCTGATTATAGCCCGAGAAGGCATCCAGGAAACTCAGCAGCTTGCACCCTGCAGCACTATCAACCAGGGCATCAATGCTTGGTAAAGGATACGAATCCTTTGGGCAAGCTTTGTTTAGGTCGTTGAAATCGACGCACATGCGCCATTTCCCGTTACTCTTCTTCACCAGTACGACATTTGCCAACCATTCAGGGTACTGGACTTCCCTGATGTGGCCTGCAGCGAGGAGTTTCTGTGTTTCGTCCCTGATCGCCTGCCTCCTCTCCTCATTGAATTTTCTTCTCCTTTGTCGCACCGGTCTCACCATGTTGTCCATCGCCAGATGATGGCACAAGAAGTCGGGATCGATCCCGGGCATGTCCGAAGCGGACCAAGCAAACGCGTCTAGATGCCGCTCAATCACCTTGGCGATCTGGTCCTGGAGATCGACCTTCAGAGATCTTCCGAGCTTGAAAACTTTCCCTCCGATCTCCTTCTCGAGCCACTGCTCGACAGGTTTGGGCCTGGATTCTCTGACGATCACCGCCCTGGCGATTCCCTGTTCCCTTGCTTCCTCGGGGCGATTCCGCGTTTCTTCCTCCTCCAGGACGGCATTCCTCTCCCCCAGCTCAGCGTCTACCATCTCTACATCCCTTCCGGCGGCCTCCTCTGTTACCGGCGGTCTGGGCTTCACACCGGGAGGTGGGGTGGTTGTTACATAACTCACTGATCTTTTGTTTTTCAGGCTATTCTCATAGCACCTTTTCGCTTCTTTCTGATCAGACTTGATCGTGATCACCACCCCTTCCATGGACGGCAACTTCACCTTCATGTGCCGTGTCGACGGAATTGCGCCTATCCTGTTAAGAGTAGGCCTTCCCAACAGGATGTTATATGCTGAAGGGGCGTTTACGATGAGGTACTTGATTTTCTCCGTCCTCGACCCAGCCTCATCTGTAAACGTGGTTCTCAGCTCAATGTACCCCCTGACCTCCACCTGGTCACCAGCGAACCCATATAAGCACCCTCCATAGGGCCTTAGCTGGTCAAGGGGCAATTCCAGCTGCGTGAAAGTCGGCCAGAACATCACGTCTGCCGAGCTTCCTTGGTCCACCAGAACTTTGTGGACCTTCCTCCCTGCTGTTATCAACGAAATAACTATGGGATCGTTGTCATGAGGCACAACGTCCCGAAGATCCTGCTTTGTGAACGTAATGTCCACTTTCGGCGAGTGATCTTCAAACATGTCCACTGCCATCACCGATCGCGCATACTTTTTCCTCTGCGATGCGGTGCATCCACCACCTGAGAAACCCCCTGCAATGGTGTGGATCTCCCCATGGATAGGCATGATGGCATTTCATGTGTTCTTCTTGAATCAAAGTAGTGAAAGTGATGCGGAAGCAATGGGTGAGTGAAACAAAGCCCTCCTAGGAGTTGTGTTGGCTTTGAAGGTGCATGATGAGTATGGGTTTGAGAGGTTCGGCCAGCTCAAGGGAGAAAGGTGAAAGGATTGAAGTTTATAGCCTAGATTTCTAGGAGAAGTAAAGCTAGTGCACAAAATTGGCAGCATAACAATACTCAATTAAACTTGAAAATACAAGGTGTAGGCTCCTCCTTTTATAGGCTAAGGAGGACCATAATGCAACCCTAATGCTAGCCAAATGAAATGTAAATGTGAAGCACATGGGTGCACAAATGAGCACATGGGGAGGG
The DNA here is from genome assembly GCF_051622355.1 of Phaseolus vulgaris. Classification (NCBI taxonomy): domain Eukaryota; kingdom Viridiplantae; phylum Streptophyta; class Magnoliopsida; order Fabales; family Fabaceae; genus Phaseolus; species Phaseolus vulgaris. The sequence continues at coordinate 19,968,363 of NC_143501.1, read as the reverse complement.
GTGTGTCTAGTTTTTATGTTCACCCCCTCCATGGGCTTTCTAGGTGTTTTAGGTGCCAAAATTAATTCTAAGAAAATTACAAATAAAGTTCCTATGCTAATTTTGACAAGAAATTAAAGTCTACTCTACACTAGAGTTTATGGCATTTGAACATGTAAAAGAACGTCTTCTTGGATCCTCTTGGCCATAACTCTATGGTTAGCCCAAATCTACCCTTTGGTGGGCTTGCATGTGGGCTTGTGCTTGGGCCTCTTCCATCATCCCCTCCCTCTTGAAAAGGATTTGTCCTCAAATCCATTGCTTATTCTTCTTCATGGCTAGGGGAATGGATGTGGGTGGATGGTGTCCATCATCTCCTTCTCCTTGAGAAGATCTATCCTCAGATCTAGAGATTTGATCTCGGATAGCAGCCTCTTGCTTCTTCAACTATGCTTGCCCTCCCGGATCAAACGTCCACCTAAGGGAATTATCTAATAAAGCAAATGAGTTAGTTGAAGCAGTTATATACAAATCAATTTTATGAAGTTGCCATTTTTGTTTTTCTTTTGTTTTTGGCAACTTTTTACAATATTTCTCTTTTGATGGTTGCATGTGTTCTCTAATCCTCTCATGCTTTGTAAAATTTTAAATAGTGGTTACTTGTTCCTTAGGCATAATTCCTTTAGGAAGTGGTAACAACACAAAAAGAGAAAGAGGACTATGTTCACATACAACTTCAAATGTAGAAATATTAGTAGTCTTGTGGACTACTCTATTGTATGCATGCTCAATAGAAAAAGGATACTCATCCCAAGAATTGTGGTTGGCTTTCATGATTTCTCTAGGCATAGTAACAAGAGCTATGTTTTCAATTTTATTTTGACCATTCTTTTGAGGATGATAAGAATTTGAAAAGGACAACTTAGTTGCAAGTTTTTCCAAGAGAATCCTCAAATGATGGTTTTCAAATTTTGGAGCTCTATCCAACACTAAGTTTGAAGAGAAATCATGAAGACTTGTCACTTCTTTAAGGAAGAGTTTATCCATGTCTATGACAATGGAATCAAAACCTTTTGTTGTCCTAGGAAGATCTAATATGAAATTTAGGCTTATGTCTTCCCAAGGATCATTTGCAAAAGGTGAAGGAGTATAGAGTTCATGAGACATCGCCTTAGATGTATTTTTAAAACACGGAATGTATCTAGGGTAATGTCTTTGAACATCTTTTCTCATGGGTGACAATAATTTTCCTTTTAAAAGCTCTAGAGTTTTATCAACTGTATTTTGACCAATGAGTTCTCCTTCATGAAGAATTTCTCTTTTATGTGTGAAGGTAGTCTCGTTGATACAACCTTTGTTCATGGAAATTTCAATTCTTTGCAAAGGTTGTCTCAATAAGACATGACAAGTTTCTTTAGGCACTACTTCACATAAAAAATTGTCTTTGTAGATGCCTATAGATGACTTGACCTTCACTTGGTGATATCTTGGCATGTATGTAAAATAATCTACTAGATTTTTATCTATGCAAGCCTTTTTTAAGGATTCTTCTTTTTTTTCTAGGCTTGCAAGTGTTCCTTTACAAAAGGTAAGGCTAGGTTGTTCAACAAGAGGTATATTTTTAAATGTATTTTCAACAGTTCCTTCTTGTTGAATGACCTTGTGGGAAGGAACACTCTTCTCCCACGCCTTTTGTTTTCCAAGGGTTTTCTCTTGCTTTTCTATTTTTACATTTTCTTCACTCTCACTAGCTTCTTTTTCTTGGCTACTATTCTCATCTTTGTCCCTTAAGATCATAGATCTTTCATTGAAACATTGAGATGCTAATTGATCATTGCCAAGGTATTCTAAACATGGAATTTCTCTAGCTTGAGTGTGAGAGATATGCTTGGTTAGGTTTTCTTGTCTCTCTTTCCTAGCTCTCCTAGGGAATTGTTGATGATATTCATTTTTCCTAAGACTTTCTTCCCCAAGATAATCATGATGTTTAGAGCTAGATGCATGAGAATGTAATTTTTTTGAAAATTGAGACTTCTCATTCTTTGCTTTAGTCAATTCATTAGTTTTGATCTCATTCTCCAATTGTTTAGATGAAATGGATTGAATATCCTTAGTAAGTTGCTTCAAAAGAGATTTCAAGGATTTCACCTCACTTTTAAGAGATTTAGAGGAGTGAGAAGACATGACTAAAACTTTGTGTGTAGAAGTATTTTACCTTGAGAAAAATTTAGGGAAGTCAAAGAAGGTAGTCTTCCAGGTAAGGGAGGTGAGTCACAGTGGACTACTTAAATACCAAGCCTTTGCCTTAGCCAAAAACTATCCCTCAATGTCTTCACACAAAGCTTTCTCTTAGTAAACCACTTGGAACACAATTAAGTTGAGAAATCAGATTTTAATGCAAGAAAACAATGCATGCTAACTAATTAACAAAGCTAGACGGTTTTTAACAAAACTTAAACAAAATTAAACATGCAAAACGTATGTATGAAAGCAAAAGAAAAGCAATTACAAACAAGTAACAATTACTAATCAAGAAATTGCTATACTATTCGGCCCTAGGTGAGGCTTCTTGGACACTTTGAGCCCTTGAAGACACACTCACCGTCTAAAACGTAATTTAAAAGAGGTAATTAACAATAAACCAAGTTGTAAAGGAGATAAGAAAACCCCCTTTGTTGTTCCTCTTTTTGGTTAGTGCACTTTCTTTGTTGTCTTGATTGTTGATCTTCTAGGTGTTTGTAGTGTTTGTTTCAAGAAAGCTTGTTTCGCCTTAGCTTTGACTCCTCCTTAGAAAGTTGGCTTTAATTCTCCAATTTCCAGCACCTATTCACAAGGGCTTAACCTTAAACCAAGTCAATTTCCATGCACATAAGCACCAAGAGAGAAATAAATTCCAGCACCCAAAATGAGAGGTCAAGAAACAAAAGCAAGAAACAAATTTAATTGAAAGAAAACAGTACCACCAAAAGGATTTATAATATGACAACTTAGAAAGAGATTGAAGAAATTAAAGCAAACAATTAAAGGTACTCAATAAAAGTTGGCACACAAAAGGAATTCCTAAAGAAAAGCACTAGATTAGATGACCAAATAAAAAAACAGCACCACTGGAAAATGTTGTGGGCCAGAAAACGTGTTTGTTCCCCGATTTATGCTGAGCTGTAATTGTAAAATTTGTTTCTGAAATTTGGATGCAAGAAAATTCAGGATCTTATCTAAATTTTGGCTTTGGAATCACCTAAAACGCATGCACCATTTTTTTTTAATAATTTTTGCAAAATTGGTGTGCAGTTAGGCCAGCTGGAGCGCTCAAGATGTGCACTCTGATTTTGTAAGATTTATCATTTTTTTTCTGTTGCTTCTTTTGACCTCATTCTTTTTTTGTCTTTTCTATAACACTTTAAACTTGCATTTTCCAGAAAATCAGAATTTTCCTAAGGGTGGAAAATTTTTTTTAAACAAAACAGCCCAGAACAGAGAGATGATACAGGGGAAATCTGGAAAACTGGAAGAAAACAGCAAGATAACCAAAATTAACACAATGGAAATGTAAGAATGGAAATTGTGTAAGAACTAAGACACAATTATGAACTCAAACTAAAAATAAAAAGCACCAAAGGATCAAAATAACAGCAGATTAAAGCAATATAAAGAGACCCAAAAGCAAGAAACAATCAAGCCAAAAATAGGACTACTAAGAATTGTTGACAAATATGGATTCACATGACTTGACACAACATTTATAGATTCAGAAAATAAAGACTCAAAGCATAAAATGAAGCAATTATAAGAAAGCAATAAGGACTCAATTTCCTAAAAGAAAAACAGTCACACAATGGTGTAAGGAATCCTATCACAAGCTGCACAGAATTTGTTCAAGATCAGTTGAACAATTGTGCTTTGGTTGGATCTTCCATAAGCACACCAAGAACAATTTAAAATATAAAAACAGCAAGACAAGTAAGGAATTGAAATGACAAAGATGAAATAAAGAAGAACTGAAATTAAAAGACCAAGCTACTCATCTTGAAGAACCAAAAGCTCATGATACCAAATGATGGCATTTCATGTGTTCTTCTTGAATCAAAGTAGTGAAACTGATGCGGAAGCAATGGGTGAGTGAAACAAAGCCCTCCTAGGAGTTGTGTTGGCTTTGAAGGTGCATGATGAATATGGGTTTGAGAGGTTCGGCCAGCTCAAGGGAGAAAGGTGAAAGGATTGAAGTTTATAGCCTAGATTTCTAGGAGAAGTAAAGCTAGTGCACAAAATTGGCAGCATAACAATACTCAATTAAACTTGAAAATACAAGGTGTAGGCTCCTCCTTTTATAGGCTAAGGAGGACCATAATGCAACCCTAATGCTAGCCAAATGAAATGTAAATGTGAAGCACATGGGTGCACATGGCACATGGGTGCACAAATGAGCACATGGGGAGGGGTGTGTCTAGTTTTTATGTTCACCCCCTCCATGGGCTTTCTAGGTGTTTTAGGTGCCAAAATTAATTCTAAGAAAATTACAAATAAAGTTCCTATGCTAATTTTGACAAGAAATTAAAGTCTACTCTACACTAGAGTTTATGGCATTTGAACATGTAAAAGAACGTCTTCTTGGATCCTCTTGGCCATAACTCTATGGTTGGCCCAAATCTACCCTTTGGTGGGCTTGCATGTGGGCTTGTGCTTGGGCCTCTTCCATCAAGGCATCTCGTGTTGCTGGGCTTCCCCACCTGCTGGCTGGGAACTCGACGCTCCCCCCGTCCTCCTGTCCAGCAGATAGTCATTTAAGAACCCGCTCTTAACCAGATCGTCGAGCTGGTATCCTAAAGACAAACACGAGTCCAAAGTGTGGCCAAAACACTGGTGGAACTCACACCAGGTGTCCGGCTTTGACCCTAGCACCTTGTCGCCCATCTTCTCGGGTGCCTTCAACCTAGCAGATATGTTAGGGATAGCGATCAGGTCCGCTAGTCCCATGACGAATTTGTGCTTAGGCGGGCGATTGTACTCCCGGCGTGCTGGTTGCTGGCGTGCTGGTTGTTGGCGCGCCTGGCTTCTTCCCTTGTTTCTTCTGTCGTAAGGATGGCGAGTCCTCTGGTCTTTTCTGGCCGCCGCCGCCGTTTCCAGCACCCTCTGCGGCTGGATCCTGGTCTGGGCGCGTGGCCTGGCGGGAGCCACGCTGCCTCTCTTCTCGGCGACTTCACTCTCGTCGGCGATGTGGGCCACCGCAAGTCGCCTGACTTCTGCGAACGTCGCTGGATGAGCCCTAATCAAGGCCTCGCAGAATGGCCCTGGCTGCACGCCCTTCTTGAAGGCATAAACCAGCATTTCTTCATCCTTGGCCGGCGATCTGACCATCTGCGCTCCGAAGCGATTGAGGTAGTCTCTGAGGGACTCCCCATGGTACTGCCTTATATCAAACAGATCATAGGACACCCTGGGCGGTGCCTTATTCACAATGTACTGCTCGACGAAGATTTTCGAGAACTTTTGAAAATTGGTTATGTGGCCGTTAGGCAGGCTCACAAACCACTCCATCGCCGTTCCCTAGAGCATACTCACGAACAACTTGCAGTAGACGGCGTCCGACTATCCCGACAGCATCATCTGCGTGTGGAACGTGGTCAGATGAGCCTCTGGATCCTCCACGCCGGTAAAGACAGCCTTAACCGGAACCACGCTCGTGGGAATAGGCGCGTCGGTAATCGCCTGAACGAAAGGCATTGGGAAAACACGAGGTGGCGTAGACGGCGCCACCTCTTCAGTGGAAGAACGTCCTTGTTGCTCCTGATGAGCTCGACGCAGCTCCTCAGTCACCTTGCTGAGCTCCTCGTTTCTGGCGCGAGAGGCGACCAGGTCCTCATGTATCCTTGCCTGCTCTACGCGCGAGGCTTCCACAGTTGCCTGCAACGAGCGCATCATTTCTGCCATCTGCGCCATGGTCATGGCGGCGTCGCCTTCAGCAGCGACAGGCGCCACGGGACTGGAGCGATTGCTTCTCATTTTTCTCATTAACTTCAGCGAACCACAGGAATACAGCAAACAACACTCCAACCACGACCGAATCAGCGATCAATCGGAGAAAACTCAAGAAACTGCGCAAGAACTTCAAGAACACCCCAAACCTTCGAAGAAGAACCACAACTTCACCAAAAAACCACAGTTTCCCCGCGGACAGCCAAACAAACGAAAGAACTCGAACTTCCACCAAACAGATTGCGCGCAAGCGACAAAAGACCTCACTCCACCGATCGAAAAGCCAAACGAACGGTTCAAAACGCAGAGTCACCGAACGAAACTCAAAGAAACTGCGAACGACGGTTGCACCAGCACACAACCATGCCGAAAACCTCGAAAACTTTCACGAACTCACGCTGTGGATGGGAGCAAGTTTTACACGGCCCCACGGTGGGCGCCTGATGATCCTGCATGTTGACCGGAGCGCTGGAGAATGCCTCGTCAAAGGATCGACGTGCGCGCCGCTTCTCACCTCCGTTCCTTTTCGGGATCTATCTCAAGAACCTGCAAAGAAACGATACGGCGCCGCTGCGGCTGATCGCACTCCGACGCTCAAGTCAGTGACGGTATCACCAAATACTAAGAACGAGAACCGTGCAAATCCTCTCTCACAATCAGCTCTATCACTCGCAAGCGTAAAGTGTATGAACTGAACGTGCGTACCTCAGAAAGTCTGTTAAGAACTCTTATATACCTGGTGGCTTTCTCTCTCCTGGCAGTTACAGACTTGGACACGTGGCTTGCATCCAACTGTACACGTGCCATCATCTGGAGGCTCCCTGACTTGGCGCTGCTTCTACTCTCATTTTGGCTAAGTTACTTATGCATGGTACTGCCCAGTGCATAGCTAACTTAGGAGTGCGATCTCTACTGGAACTGGCGAGTTAGGGCCTTCATACACCTCCCCTGTGGTCTCGCCGGCCGCCTTCATAATCTGCCTCTCCTTCATCTTCGACGATGTGCTTGTTCTGGCGATCTCCGACTGCTTGGTCGCCTGAGTCTACATCTGGCGACTTCATCTTCAACCTGGCGATCGCCTATTCTGGTAAACTGGAAATCGGAACTCGCCAACTTAACAACTGGCGACTACACGTGCCTCCCGACTTCCTTCCTATCTGCCAACCTGGCGCCTTGTCAACACGCCTACACTGTAGCAGTATGCCACGTCATCACACCCGACCACCAGGGCGGTACAAAACACATATCCAACCAGAGGATGAGGCACCCGACCTTGAAGATTGGTGGACCGTGCAGTCCATGATTGTCTCTTGGATTCTAAACACCATTGAACCAAGCTTACGATCCACAGTAGCATATGCTGAGACTGCACATAACTTGTGGGAAGGCATTAAAGAAAGATTCTCGGTCGTGAATGGACCTAGAATTCAACAACTAAGATCAGACTTGTCAAGATGCAAGCAGGAGGGAATGATGGTGGCAACTTACTTTGGAAAATTGAAGGTCCTTTGGGATGAGCTTGCTAACAGTGACAAAATTCCATCCTGTACGTGTGGTGGATGCAAGTGTGGGATTGGTGCTCAGTTGGAAAAACGAAGGGAGGAGGAGAAGGTTCATCAACTCCTTATGGGGTTGGATGACGCAAGCTACGGGACAGTAAGATCAAACATTCTGGCCTCAGACCCATTGTCGTCTCTGAACCGCGTATATGCTATGTTGGTACAAGAAGAAAGAGTGAGAATGATGGCCAAATCAACGGAAGAAAGGGGGTTGGTCGTGGGTCTCGCGATGCAGGCCAACTACAAAGAAAAAGGGCGTGGAGATATGGTAGAAAAATTAATGACGTGCAGTCATTGCGGTAAAAATGGTCACGACATGAAGGGATGCTTCCAATTGATCGGATATCTCGAATGGTGGGGTGACAGACCAAAAATTGAAGGCAAATGGAACGGCAGGGGACGCCAAGGGATGCGAAACAAAGGTAACCCGACACGTGCAAATGTGGCACACGCTAGTGGAAGCAACAGTCAAGCCAACAATGACGACAAGAAACTTGAGATGGCAGGTCTGACCAATGAACAATGGAAGGTACTGGTTGATATGATCAGCAAACAAAAATCAAATGAATCAGAGAAAATGACTAGTAAGAGCATTTGGGATTTGTGGATTATTGACAGTGGGGCATCAAACCATATGACCGGGTCACTGGAAAATTTGAGTGAAAAGGAAACTATACAAGGGTGCCCCGTAGGGTTACCCGATGGTGAACGTGTTCTAGCTTGCGAACAGGGAACAGTGACTCAAGGACTTGAATTGAAAAATGTCCTTTATGTTCCCAAATTAAAATGCAATTTACTTTCAGTACCTCAATTGACGGATGAAGAAAATTGTGTTGTAACATTCACTGATAAATTGTGTATTATACAGGACCGCACTTCGAGGACGCTGATTGGAGCAAGTGAACGGAAAGATGGGCTTTATTGGTATCGTGGGGTACGGAAGACTCAAGCATGTCATGTCAAGATGGAAAATCAACTAGCACTTTGGCACCAAAGATTAGGACATCCGTCATTTAAGATTGTGCAAATGCTTCCTGATATAAGTGGGAAATGTACTCGTGATGAGTTGAATAAAGTTTGTGAAGTTTGTGAAAAATCGAAACAAACGAGAGATAAGTTTTTCTTAAGTGCGCATCAAGCTTTGAATATTTTTGATTTAATTCATTCTTACTTATGGGGTCCTTATAAAACTCCTTCATCCTGTGGTGCTTCATATTTTTTGACAATTGTGGATGATTGTTCACGGGCAGTTTGGATCTATTTGTTAAAAGAAAAAACAGAGGTATCAGTGACTTTGAAAAAAAATTTCACACTCGTTGAGAGGCAATACAACAAATGTGTTAAAATGGTTCGCTCTGACAATGGAACCGAATTCATGTGTCTAAAACAATATTTCATTCAACAAGGTATCCTTCACCAAACTTCCTGTGTCGGGACCCCGCAACAAAATGGACGCGTCGAACGCAAGCATCGGCATATTCTGAATGTTGCTCGGTCATTACGGTTTCAAGGCAATCTTCCCATTAAATTTTGGGGGGAATGCGTTTTGACTGCAGGCTACTTAATCAATCTCACACCATCCGCCATTCTAAATGGAAAAACCCCTTATGAAGTGATCCATGGATGTGTACCCAGTTACGCGCACTTACGAGTATTTGGTTCATTATGTTATGCTCATAATCAAAATAGACAGCGGGATAAATTTGATTGTCGTAGCCGAAAATGTGTGTTTGTCGGGTATCCATATGGCCAAAAAGGATGGAAATTATTTGATTTGGAAACATAAACTTTCTTTGTCTCTCGTGATGTACATTTTTTCGAAAATAAATTTCCATATTTTGAAGCCAAAAAGATGGACACTGCACCACCATTGCAAAACCCAATTATTGCCAACTCTTTAGAAACTGGAACGGACCCACATTTTCTTCATGAAGTTGCCTCCTCAAACCTAGATGAATGCATCGTCAACCAACCCATTGCATCTCCCATCCCAGCCAAGGAGGATACTACCCTCACAGATGACTTCGACCACACTATCAACGACTCCGATCCGTGTATAGAAGCCTCGACGCTACCCGCGGATCCACCGCCGCGTCCGACGGAGACGGCGTCGTCGGTTTCTTCACCACCGCTGACGGCCGCAGTTCCCCTTGGGCGAGGGCATCGCGCGAAGCTGCCTTCCGTACGGTTACGCGATTTTGTCGCAGCCACCACGATACCGTCAAGCCCCTCTGTTCCGTCACCTCCTTCAACAGAATCCTCAGGTGTTTCGTATCCTATACATGATTTTGTGAATTGTGATTCCTTTTCTAAACATCATCAAAGTTTTCTTGCCTCTTTACACACCGAGCAGGAACCCCTGTTCTTTTCTCAAGCGGTCCGAGAACCCCGGTGGCGTGATGCTATGGCACAAAAGATTCATGCTCTCGAACTCAATGACACCTGGAAACTCACCGCTCTCTCTCCTGGAAAGAAGGCACTTGGGTGTAAATGGATCTACAAAATCAAATACAACTCGGATGGAACAATTGAAAGATTCAAGGCTCGATTGGTAATTCTTGGCAATCATCAAGTGGAGGGTTTGGATTACAACGAGACGTTTTCTCCTGTCGTAAAGACGGTAACCATTCGCACAACTCTAGCAGTAGCAGCCGCAAAAGATTGGGAGCTTCATCAGATGGACGTTCACAATGCGTTTCTCCATGGTGATCTTGATGATGAGGTTTATATGAAACTCCCTCCTGGCTTCCAAGAATCTCAACCAGGGGCAGTGTGCAAGCTTCAAAAGTCTCTATATGGCCTCCGACAGGCCCCCAGGTGTTGGTTTGCTAAACTATCTTCTTCTCTCACTCGTTACGGCTTCCAACAATCCCCGAAGGATCATTCCCTGTTTACTCTCAATACTAATGATATACAGTTGGTTGTGCTAGTCTACGTTGATGATCTTGTGATTGCAGGGAATAATGGTACTGCCATCCAATGTTTTAAAGGCTACTTAAATCAATGCTTTCATATGAAAGATTTAGGCCGCCTCAAGTACTTCCTGGGGGTTGAAGTTGCTCGCTCCCCCAACGGAATCTTCCTTTGTCAGAGGAAATATGCCTTAGATATCATTACTGAAGTCGGATTGTTGGGTGCGAAGCCCGCCACTACACCATGTGAAGAAAATCACAAATTGAGCTCCGCTACTGGTTCTTTTCTTTCTGACCCGGCTACTTATCGTAGACTTGTTGGGAGGTTAATTTATCTGTGTTTTACTCGACCTGACCTTCCCTACAGTGTCCAAGCTTTATCTCAATTTATGAAAAATCCATGCTCCGAGCATTGGCAAGCTGCTCTTCGTGTTGTTCGATATTTAAAGGGGCATCCTGGACAAGGAATACTCCTACCTCGAGAGAACAACTTACAACTCTTTGGGTGGTGTGATTCTGATTGGGCAAGTTGTCCACTGACACGGAAATCTCTCATCGGATGGTTTATTCAACTCGGTACTTCCCCAATCTCTTGGAAAACCCAGAAACAACAAACGGTTTCTGCCTCCTCTGCTGAGGCTGAATATCGATCAATGGCTAAGACCACCCGAGAATTAAAGTGGATTAAAGACATTCTCGCTTCTCTACATGTTCCTCATCCTGACCCAATTCGTCTTTATTGTGATAGTCAAGCAGCACTTCACATTGCTAAAAACCCGATCTTCCACGAACGCACCAAACACATTGAAGTTGACTGCCACCTTGTTCGAGATGAAATCATTCACAAGCGCCTTCTTCCATCCTATGTGCCCACACATACACAACTAGCTGACCTTTTCACCAAAGCTCTCGGTGCTAAAAAGTTTGGAGCCATCTTGGTCAAGTTGGGCATTCAAGACTTACATGCTCCAACTTGAGGGGGATATTACCGGACAAAATCATTATTAGACTTAATTAGACTTAATTACTATTAATGAGTCTATAATTAGACTTAATTATAGGAATATAATCACTATTAATGGGTCTATAATTAGTCTTAATTACAGATGTTATGTTAGAAAAAGAATCTGTACGGTTCTGTACGGTTCTAATGCTATGGTTATATATATGTATCATTGCTATAGATGAAAGACAGATTGAATAAAACAGAAAATATTCTTTCACCTTTATTAGGAGAATTGAGATATTGTAGCAGGACAACAAAGAGTAGTTGCAATAAATATGCTAATGTGCAGTGATTTTTCTTTGGTCTTCCTATGTGGACTATACAAAGAAAACAGTGGTAGGGGTGCTTTGAAGGTTGGACTATATATTAGAGACATATTAATAGTGTAGGATCTCCTTTTATAAAAGACGTATGCATTGTAAAAGTTGAATAGTTATATGTAAGATATACCTGTTACATGATTTTTGTTATCTGTTAAGGAGATGTGTTAGTTGAAGATGCTTTTTCTTATTTGAGAAAGACACATGTCTCTAGTGTTTTCTTGTATACGGATTAAAGCATCTCATAAATGTTTCATTTAGTTTATTCATTCTTTGTTGATAAAAAAAAAAATAACTGATGTTGTTTTTGTAGTTAGGAAAGGAGTTTTCATATCAATTATTATTGTAATTGACATTGTATGTATATATAAATATATAACATTGATTAAAATTGTGACGGATTATAATAGTAATCAAACATTGTGTTGGCCATTCATCTTCAACATGTGGTTTTTTCCTGTTTCTATTATAAACATTTAATTCTCCCTTAGAAACATTTTACTCTTGTTCATGATCTTTTATCTTCCAAATTGTTAGAATATGATCCAATTGTTCATGCTCTTTTATCTTCCAAATTGTTAGAATATGATCCAATACAAAATTTTGATTAAGGGTTGTTAAACAATAAAATATAAACATATTGTTATTGTTCTTGTTATAAACATTTCTCTCTCTTTAGAAACCTTTCCCTCTATCTCTCTCCTGCTTTCTTATCTTCACCATTGTTAGAATATCATTCAACACACATTGAAATTTGGATTAAGGGTGGTTAACCAACAAGCATAAATCATGAGAACACTTTGTTTGTAAGATACAAGTTTTATACAAGTAACCTAAGATGCAATGTGCTCCTTTTTGACATATAATAGAGCACATTGATGAATTTAGCCGCATCAAGCTTTTCAAACTAAATTGAATTCCCTTTAAAATGTAATATAGAGGTGAACCTAAGTTGAATGTTTAGAAACATTCTCATTAAGTACATTATTTTTTATCCTTTCATTTACAAATTAAAGTTGGGGTTTGAATGATTTTTTACAATAAAAAATACATAAAAGTGAAAATAAAAGGCAGGGTATCATAAATAGAAAATAAAGTAATGAAACAAATCATGACAATTTTCCACTAGATTATCTATCAACACTCAAATTGTAGAAAAAAAAAAACTGAAATTGAAAAATAATGTAATTCAAAAATGACATTACAATAATAAAACTAAATCAGAACAATATAAATGGTAAAGAATGACATTACAATATTGAAACTAAATCAGAGTATGTATTACATGGTTCAAATAAACTATGCTACACTATTCAACGAATACATAAATGTAAAAGGGAATTAAAGCAACCTAAATTCAAAACAATATAAATGGATTAAAAACTAAATAGAAATTGATTTTACTAACTTTTTCTCTAGATCAAATTGTTTATTAACCATTGTCTAATAAATTGTTTGGTACTTTTTATAACAATGAAAGTATAAGCGTATATTCAGAAATACAAAATTAAAAATGCAAGAACTTTACACGACAAAATTATAAATGACATAACTAAAATAAACAATGAAATTCTTCAAAGCAATAAAAGAGAAAATTGTATAAAAAAAAGTATCAACTAAACATTCTAAATATTCAATTCTTCTAATTAGTAAGACATCAGACATCTCATCAGCTTGATATGACAATTCATCGTTCATGTTGTCAACTTGCACATCTCCTTGGGGTTTTGTTTTGTATGGGACAGACCATCCACAAAGGTTTTTTCATATGTTTGGGTAACTGACATGACCTTCCGTGGAAGGATGAATGGATCATAGGGACCATATCTTCCACTTAACTTGATTTCAACTAGATTATACTGTGAATGAAATCTAGTCCCAACATTAATTATAAGATCAAACCATTCACAGTAGAATAACGAGGTCTTCTTATTCAGAGCAACATACTCCAATTCATATATATCCTAAATTATACCATAAAATTCGTCTTCTCACCAATGAGACATTTAAAATACAAGCCACTATTGGTTGTTTTCATATCATCAACCCATGCCTTTGTATGAAACTTATATCCATTAAAGAAAGTCCATTCAATTTTGGGTCAATTACATTCCTTTAATCATGAACCTATGTTGTAGTGATAAGAGGACATTACATTTATTTATGAAATTCTGGTTAAATTAGAAGCATGTATTGGTTGAGGTTGCACAAACGTAGCTCTTGAACCATTCAGGAAAATTGTTATATATAATAAAACTTACTCTAGGAATGATTTAACCTCATTGCAATTGATGAGGATATGAATATGGGTAGAACGATTGATGGAAGAGGGCCAAGCTCAACACCCCATGAAAGACAAGAGTCAAATCTAGAACATCTAGCACAGGTGGAGAGCGTCTAACACAAGATGGAGAGTGTCTAGAGGGGGAGCGTCTAGAAGGAAGGGGTGAGCGTCAAGGACCTACTACTAGGTCCATGACCAAGCTACGGATGGGAGCCTTGGGCCAAGCCACGAATGGGAGAGAGAACAACTTGTATATGCTACATGAAGGCCCATTAAGGGTAGCTTAGTATTAAGTGTAGTGTAAATAGCATAAACTTGATTCCATGAGACTTGACCTAGATTTGGCAAAGATATGGTCACGTTCTAGAAGGATTCTCCACTAGAACCTGATGGAAGAGGGCCAAGCACACCCTTCCATGAATGGCAAGAGCCAAGTCAAGAACGTCTAGACCCCAAGGCAAGAGCGTCTAGACCATCAAAGACCAAGCTAGGAACATCCAAGACCAAGCTAGAAGCATCTAAGACCCAGCTAGGAGCGTCTAGGACCAAGCTAGGAGCGTCTAGGACAAGAAGACTTGGATCAAGCTATGAATGGAAAAGGGCCTATTAATATATATTCCGTGAAGGCCCATCATGTGTAGTTTAACTTTAATTGGGGTGTAAATAGCATAGCCATGTGGACAAGTGTTTAAATTTTCTGCACATTAGAATTAAGGAAGCATTAACCTTGATTAGCTAAAGGTTTCTAGAAACCTTTACTAATAAAGGACCATGTGCACCCATGTGCTTCACATTTTCCATTTCATTTGGCTTACATTTGTGTAGCATTTAGGTCATCAAATCTGGTCCTCTTTAGCCTATAAAAAGAGGAGCCATCCCTTGTATTTTTCAAGTTTATTGTGAGTAAAGTTATGCTGCCATTTTGTGCCAAGCTTTGCTTCTCCCTAGAACTCTAGGCTCTAAACTTCACATCCTTCACCTTTCCTTGGGCTGGCCGAACCTCCCTATGATCATACCTATCATGCACCTTCAAGATCAACATCACTCTTAGGAGGATCTTGCACACACACCTTCATAGCTTCCTCACCATTTTCTTACATGATTCAAGAAGACCTTCATGAAAATGCCATCAGGACAGACCATGTGCTCCATGTGATGTAATTTGCATTTCATTTTGATTAGCATTAGGGTTGGATTATGGTCCTTCTTAGCCTATAAAAGGAGGAGCCTACACCTTGTATTTTCAAGACTATTTTGAGTAATGAAATGTTGCCCAAGTGCCATTCAAATTACTTCCTTGCCAAATTCTCTATAGAATTAGGTTTTTAGTCTTCACTTTTCACCCTCAAATGGAGATGGCCGAACCACTCCAACCTTCACTACTCCTCATGCACCTTCAAAGCATCCACACTTCCTAGGAAGGCTTTGTTCCACTCTCCTCCACCAAGATTCCGCACCCATCATCATCAAAATCCAAGAAGAGCTCATAGGAATGCCATCATTTGGTATCATGAGCTACGGTTCTTCAAAGATGAGTATCTCTTTGTGTTTTTCTTTTTGAGTTCTTCTTATTTCCTAGTTGTTCATCTTGATTCCAAGTTGTCTTGCTGTTTTTTTGTTTTTAATATGATTTGAATGCTTCTCTATTAATTTCAATCGGTAGTTTTTGTTCAAATTGTGCTTGAGCATCTTATTTCAATTTTGTGTAGGATTCTTGATACATTGTGTTGCTGTTTTTGATTTTTTAGGTTGCTTGAGTCTTGATTGAAATTTGTTTCGGTTCATATTAATATGTTTGAGTCATTTTATTTTCTGAATCTATAAGTTTTGTCAAGTCTTGTGTTTCCATATTTGTCATCAAATCCTAGTAGTACTTTTTTTGGCTTATTTGTTTCTTGTTTTTGGTATAAATGCTTGATCTGAAATCTGTTGTGTTTTGATCTTTTGGTGCTTTTTATTTTTAGTTTGAGTTCATATTTGTGTGTTAGATCCACACAAATTCCTTTACACTAATTCCATTGTGTTTTTGTTGGTTTATCATTCTGTTTTTTTTTTATTTCCAGATTTGCAGAATCCTCTGTTTTCCACCATTCTGTTTTGGCTGATTTTGCTTATGAAAATTAAATGCAACATAAGAAAATTCTGAGCCTCGGGATTTTGCTAGATTGAGGTGTTAGAGAAAGGACAAAAAAAGAATCAGTTTAAAAAAAGAAATAGAAAAAGAAGATAAATATTACAAAAACAGTGTGCAATCTTGACGCTACAACTAGCGATTCTGAGCACTGATTTTCGAAAAATTACTACAAAAAAATGGTGCATGAGTTTGGAGTGAAACCAACGCCAAAAATTTGTTGAGATCTTGATTTGTTTGAATATAAATTTTCGGAAGCAAATATTAAAAGGCCATCTCAGCATAAATCTGTGAAAATCATGCATTCTGGACCACAACAATTTGTTTCAGTGGGTGGTGTTTTTTGGTTTTAAATCAAATCTAGTGCTATTCCATAGGTTCCTTTTTGTGTGCCACCCTTTCTTTCAGTACCTTTTTATTTGCTTGTCTAATTTCATTGAAACTCTTTCTAGTTGTCACATTTAATTCCATTTGTGTTGTACTGTTTTTCAAATTAATTTGTTTCTTGCTTTATTTCTTTGACCTCTAAGCTTGGTGGTGGATTAATTATCAATTGGTACTTGTTTGAGTGGAAATTGACTTGAGAGGAGTCTAGTTTGCTTAATAGGTGCTGGATTGAAGAATTAATTACCTAATTCCAAGAGGAACAAAGGCAAGGGGCAGAAACAAACACATACTAAATACACCACACACATTAGAAGGCCCAACCAAGAAGAGACAACAAAGGAAGTGCAAATAGAAAATCAACAAAGGGAGTTCCATCTAATTTCTTTGCAACTTAACTCTTGTTAATTACTTGTTTAATTACGCAATTAGACGGTGAATGTGTCTTCAAGGGCTCCAAATGTCCAAGAAGCCTCACCTAGGGTCGACTAGCTTAAAACTATCTAGCTTAATTTTTTTTAATTGCCTTAATTGCATCTTTTGTCTTTAATTAGCTACGCTTATTAATTGTTTTTGTCTTGTTTAAGCTTTGTTAATTTTTCTTGGTTGATTAGATAGTTTGCATTGTTTCTTGCATTAAAAATTTGATTTCTCCAACTTCATTGTGTTTTAAGTGGTTTACCAAGAGAAAGATTTGTGTGAAGATATTGGGGGATAGTTTTTGGCTAAGGCAAGACTTGGTATTTAAGTAGTCCATTGTGACTCACCTCTCTTACCTGGAAAACTACCTTCTTTAACTTCCCTCATGGTAAAATACTTCTAGACACAAAGTTCTAGTCATGTCTTCTCATTCTTCAAAGTCTATGGAAAGTGATGTGAAATCCATCAAATCCCTTTTGAAACAACTTGCCAAGGATGTTCAATTAATTTCCTATAGACAATTGGAGAATGAGTCTAAAATCAATGAAGTAACTAGAGCAAAGGAAGAGCAATCACACAATTCAAAAAAATCTCATACTTATGCATCTCATTCCAAAGAAGATGAGTCTCTAGGGGAGGGAAGCCTTAGAATCAATGACTATTACCAACCACCCCCTAGAAGAAAGAGGCAAAGGGAGCAAGAGGGTCCAAGGGAGGTTAAGGTAGACCTACCTCATTTCCATGGTAAGAAGAACGTAGAAATTTACCTAGATTGGGAAATGAAAGTAGAACAACTCTTTGCTTGCCATAGGGTGAGTGAAGAACGCAAGGTACCCTTAGCCACCCTTAGCTTCCAAGGGAATGTCATGTATTGGTGGACCTCTCTCGAAAGAGAAAGACGTCTTCATAGGGAACCTCCCATTGAGTATTGGAATGACCTTAGGGGAGCCCTAAGACGTCGACACATACCCTCATACTACCATAGGGAGTTAATGGACAAGCTCCAAAGACTCCAACAAAAAAGTATGAGTGTAGAGGAGTATAGGCAAAAAATGGAGCTCTACATGATGAGAGCATCTATTAGAGAAGCGGAGGACACCACCATAGCAAGATTCCTTAGTGGCCTCTCTCTTGAGATAAGAGATAGGGTAGAACTGCTTCCCTACCAAGACTTGAATGACTTGGTTCAACTTTGCATTAAAGTTGAACAACAAAATTTGTGCAAAACTTCAAGTCAAAGGGTGGGTTCATACTCTAGCTTTTATCCTAAGAAAGACTATAGGAGGGAGGGTAGCACATCTAGAGAAAAACCAAAGGAAACTACCAAGCCCTTAGCAAAAGATACCTCCACCCCACCCATCCGAACTAGGGACGTTAAGTGTTTTAAGTGCTATGGAAGAGGGCATGTGCAAGCACAATGCCCAAACCAAAGAACTTTGTTTTTAAAAGGTGTAGACGAATACACTAGTGGTGAGGATGAGCCAAGTGAGAGAGAGGAAGGGGGAGTGGATGAGAGGGTAGCTCCATTAGAGGGAGAATTGTTAATGATTAGGAGAACCATCAACAATCAACCTAGCACATCCATGGAAACACAAAGGGAGAACATCTTGAACAAATTCTGTGCAGCTTGTGATAGGATTCCTTACACCATTGTGTGGCTGTTTTTCTTTTAGGAAATTGAGTCCTTATTGCTTTCTTATAATTGCTTCATTTTATGCTTTGAGTCTTTATTTTCTGAATCTATAAATGTTGTGTCAAGTCATGTGAATCCATATTTGTCAACAATTCTTAGTAGTCCTATTATTGGCTTGATTGTTTCTTGCTTTTGGGTCTCTTTATTTTGCTTTAATCTGCTGTTATTTTGATCCTTTGGTGCTTTTTATTTTTAGTTTGAGTTCATAATTGTGTCTTAGTTCTTACACAATTTCCATTCTTACATTTTCCATTGTGTTAATTTTGGTTATCTTGCTGTTTTCTTCTAGTTTTCCAGATTTCCCCTGTATCATCTCTCTGTTCTGGGCTGTTTCGTTTAAAAAAAAATTTCCACCCATAGGAAAATTATGATTTTCTGGAAAATGCAAGTTTAAAGTGTTATAGAAAAGAAAAAAAAAGAATGAGGTCAAAAGAAGCAACAGAAAAAAAATGATAAATCTTACAAAATCAGAGTGCAGATCTTGAGCGCTCCAGCTGGCCTAACTGCACATCAAATTTGCAAAAATTATTAAAAAAAAATGGTGCATGCGTTTTAGGTGATTCCAAAGCCAAAATTTAGATAAGATCCTGAATTTTCTTGCATCCAAATTTCAGAAACAAATTTTACAATTACAGCTCAGCATAAATCGGGGAACAAACACGTTTTCTGGCCCACAACATTTTCCAGTGGTGCTGTTTTTTTATTTGGTCATCTAATCTAGTGCTTTTCTTTAGGAATTCCTTTTGTGTGCCAACTTTTATTGAGTACCTTTAATTGTTTGCTTTAATCTCTTGAATCTCTTTCTAAGTTGTCATATTATAAATCCTTTTGGTGGTACTGTTTTCTTTCAATTAAATTTGTTTCTTGCTTTTGTTTCTTGACCTCTCATTTTGGGTGCTGGAATTTAATTCTCTCTTGGTGCTTATGTGCATGGAAATTGACTTGGTTTAAGGTTAAGCCCTTGTGAATAGGTGCTGGAAATTGGAGAATTAAAGCCAACTTTCTAAGGAGGAGTCAAGCTAAGGCCGAAACAAGCTTCTTGAAACAAACACTACAAACACCTAGAAGATCAACAATCAAGACAACAAAGAAAGTGCACTAACCAAAAAGAGGAACAACAAAGGGGGTTTTCTTATCTCCTTTACAACTTGGTTTATTGTTAATTACCTCTTTTAAATTACGTTTTAGACGGTGAGTGTGTCTTCAAGGGCTCAAAGTGTCCAAGAAGCCTCACCTAGGGCCGAATAGCATAGTAATTTGTGCTTGTTTGAACTTGTTTTTCTTTTGTTTTGGTAGAAACGTTTTGCATGCTTAGTATTGTTTAATTTTGTGCTATGCCGACTAGCTTTGTTGCATAGTTAGCATACATTGTTTTCTTGCATTAAAATCTGATTTCTCAACTTAATTGTGTTCCAAGTGGTTTACTAAGAGAAAGCTTTGTGATGAGAATCAAATAAAGGAGGCTTTTATTAATGGAGGAAGAGGACATCCACCCTCACATTTGAAGTTCTTCCTTCTAGTCTTCTCAAAATTAAAAGAAGAAATAAAATAAAGATGAGGCCCAAGCCCAAAGCCCAAGCCCAAGCCCAAGAAGGCCAAAGCCCAAAGAGCCCAAGTCCATCCCATGAGGGGCAAGGCCAAGCTTTGAAATACTCTTGTATAGTTTTAGGAGGTTTGGTTATTAAATAAAGGTGTGTGAAAATGTAAAATAAAGTCACATTGTCCATGTGACTTAGGAGAGTGGTGTAGGTGTAGTTTTTGGGAGGTGTCATAGTAGAAAAAGGTCACACCTCCCATGTGACTTGTTTTTGGTGGGAATTTCAAATGAGTTTATTTGAAATTTCCCACCTATTTTTCAGCACCTTAGGCTATAAATAGAGGTGCTTCCTTTGTAAAATTGAGATTTGAATTCATCTAAAGAAACTATACTCAAAATTGGAGTGAGCATTTGGAGAGCTTTTGAGCTTCTACTCTAGTCTTATCTTGAAGGACCATGGTTTCCTCAAGTGGCGGCTTCCACACTCATCTAGGAGCATCCATACTTCTAGTGGCGTGATCATCCAACCTATCTTCCATCTTCATGAGCATTCTCTTCTCCTTCCTTTCTTCTCTTTCAATTACTCTTGTTGTCTTGTGTTCTTGAGCATTTTTTGGTTCGGCTGTCCTTAATTTTCCAGCACCTATGTTTTGGTTTTCTAAATTCTGTTCGGTACATTTGTTTGTGTTTTAATTCTGTTCGGTCTTCTCTTTTATAATTCCTTTGTTGATTCAATTTGACAATATTTGGTTCATCCAAATGAGTTTGGGAATTGGTACTTGTTTTGGTGAGTTCTTGACTTAGAACCATGATCCAACTTCTAAGAAAGTGCCTCTTTATTTTCCAGCTCAAGGTGATTCCTCAAAGTGTCAAGAATCTTGTTCTATGTGGCTATTGGAATCACATCATGTGGTATCATGAGTCTTAGGTTCATTCTTGTTTAATTGTTGAGTTGTGTGCACTTTATTTCAAGAGCTCTTTAATTTCTTGCAATTTAAGTTTCTGTTTTAGAATTTTAATTGAGTTTTCTTGCTGTTTTTCTTTTGCTCCAAGTGTTTGTGGAAAGGTTTATGGCACTCATAATTCTTATGAGTAAGGTTGCTCTTTTGGAATGGCATTATCCTTCCTAGAGTTTACCTTAAGCTTCCTTTCACTTGTTACAATTTGTGTTGTGTCTTTTAATTTTTGAATCATGTCAAGTTTTGTCTTAAGTCATGTTATTCCATATATGTCATTACTTCTAGTAGTACTTTTATTGTTTTGATTGTTTCTTGCTTTAGTGTCATATAATTTTCTGAATTGATGTTGATCCTTTGTGCATTTTCTTTTTAGAATTGAGTTCATACTTGTATTCTAGACCTATACAAGTTCCAATACATCTTTTTCTATTATGTCTTTGCTAGTTCATCATCCTGTTTTTTATTCCTATTAGGATTCCTCTGTTTCTGAAAAAAGTGCTTACTGTTTTTCCTTATTGCAATTGATTTGCGTACTGTAAAATTCTGAAATTCTGGATTTGAGATATTCAAAGTGTTAGAAAAGAATAGAAAAAAGAATCATTCAAAAATATGAAGTACACAAAAAATGATAAATAAAATAAAAAAAGTGTACATTTCTGCCGAAAAAAATACGGTAATCTGGCAGCGATTTTGAAAAATTTATTTCTCTCAATTGGCTTACTGTTTTTAATTGATTCCAGTGCCATTTTTGAGTTAACATCTTGAAGTTTCTGTGGTATAAATTTCATAATCCAGTTCGCTCTACAACGTTCCAGTTAAATCAGTGAATATCAAACACAGTTTGCATTAAAAAAAATTTTCCAGTAGCTAATATTTTTTTGTTTTCCTCATCTACTCTAGTGCTTTTCCTTAGGTATTCTTTTGTGTGCCTACTTTTCTCATTGAGTTCTTTATTTTCTTGATTGTCTTTCATTCTTATTCTTTGAGTTTGTCTTACATATAGTATTCCTTTTGCAATTACCTTTCCTTGCTTATACCTTTTCTTGTTTGTCTTTATTGTTTCTTTGGTTTTGTGGTGGTTTGCTCTTAAGATTGGTGTGCTTGCTTTGACATATTTCATTTGAGGATTCCAAGGCCTCAAGATCAGATTGGTGCAAGAACATTATTTCTTTGAGAGTGATCTCTTTTTTTCAGCCTCATTTCACTTCGGCAGTTTCATTGCCAAGCTCACTGTTTTTGCTAATTTTGTTTCTTAACTTGTTTGCTGTTTTTGTGTGTTTGCTGTTTTTTATTTGCAAAATGGCTGGCTATTCAAGTGGTGCATCTTACAAACAGCATTCTCCTTCCAAAGCTTCAGTCCTTGGTGAAGAAGAACATAGACGGTGAGTGTGTCTTCAAGGTCTCAAAGTGTCCAAGAAGCCTCACCTAGGGCCGAATAGCATAGTAATTTTGCTTAGTAATTTGTTGCTTGTTTGAACTTGTTTTTCTTTTGTTTTGGTAGAAACGTTTTGCATGCTTAGTATTGTTTAATTTTGTGCTATACCGACTAGCTTTGCTGCATATCTAGCTTACATTGTTTTCTTGCATTGAAAAAAAAAAAAATTGATTTCTCAACTTATTTGTGTTCTAAGTGTTTCACTAAGAGAAAGTCTTGTGTGAAGATATTGGAGGATAGTTTTTGGCAAGGAAAAGGCTTGGTATTTAAGTAGTCCTTTGTGACTCACCTCCCTTACCTGGAAAACTACCTTCTTTAACTTTCCTAAACTTTCTCAAAGTAAAACACCTATATACACAAAGCTTTAGCCATGTCTTCTTCTTCTCATTCTACAAAGTCTATTGGAAGTGAATTAAAATCTTTAAAAACTCTTTTGAAAGAAGTTTCACAAACTGTGCAATCAATTGCATATAGACAATTGGAGAGTGAGACTAAACTTAATGTTTTGACTAAAGCAAAGGATGAGAAGTCTCACATTCTAAAAAAATTACCTTCTCATGCATATATCTCTAAAGATCATGATTCTTTTGGGGAGGGAAGCATTAGAGTAAATGATTATTATCAAGCACCCCCTAGAAGACATAGAGGAGATAGAAAAGAACAAGAAAACCCAAGAGAGGTTAGGGTAGACCAACCCCATTTCCATGGAAAAGAAAATATAGAAGCTTGCCTAGATTGGGAAATGAGGGTAGAAAAATTGTTTGCTTCCCATAAAGAAAGAAAGGAAAGAAAAATACAAAAGAAGAGAGGGGAAGTCGAAAGGGAAGCTAAAGAAAAAGAAGAAAAAGAAAAGCATGAGAAGACCCTTGAAGAACAAAAGGCCTGGGAGAAGAGTGTTCCTTCCCACAAGGTCATTCAACAAGAAGGAAAAGTTGAAAATACATTTGAAAATATACCTCTTGTTGAACAACCTAGCCTTACCTTTTGTAAAGGAACACTTGCAAGCCTAAGTGAAAAAGAAGAGTCTTTAAAAGAAGCTTGCATAGATAAAAATGAAATAGATTATTTCTCATATGCGCTAGGAGATCACCAAGTGAATGTCAAGTTTTTTATAAGCATCTACAAAAACAATTTTTTATGTGAAGTAGTGCCTAAAGAAACTTGTCATGTCTTATTGAGACAACCATTGCAAAGTGTACAAATCCTTATAAACAATGGTTGTCACAACGAGACTATCCTTACACATAAGAGAAAAAGTCTTCATGAAGGAGAACTCATGGGACAAATTAGAGTTGATAAAACTCTAGAGCTTTTAAAAGGAAAACTTTTGTCCCCCATGAGAAAAGAAGTTCAAAGACATTACCTTAGGTACAATTCTTGTTTTCAAAATACGCCCAAGGTAATCTCTCATAAACTCTATACTCCTTCACCTTTTGCAAATGATCCTTGGGAAGATATAAATTTCCTATTAAAACTCCCTAGGACAACAAAAGGTTGTGATTCAATCTTCATGGTTATGGATAAACTCTTCTCTAGAGAAGTGATACATCTTCATGGTTTATCTTAAAGCATAGTGTTGAATAGAGTTCCAAATTTCGCAAACCATGATTTGAGGATTTCCTTTGGAAAACTTGCAACTAAATTGCACACTTTAAATTCTTATCATCCTCAAACGCATGGTCAAAATATATTTGAAAATCTAGCTCTTTCTACTATGCCTAGAATAATCATGAAGTGCACACACAACTCTAGAGGTGAGCAAACATACCATAAAGTAGTTCACAAAACTACTTATATTTCTACTTTTAAAGTTATGTGTGGGTTCAATCATCTTTCTCCTTTTAAGTTGTTACCATCTTCTATAGGATTTATGCCTAAAGAGAAAGTAACCACAAATGAACCTTTTAAAATACATAAGATGATTAGAGACCACACACAACCATTAAAAGAGAAACTTTGTCCAAGGTTGCCAAAACCAAAAGAAAAGCAAAAATGGCAACCTAGTAAAATTAATTTGCAAACTAACACCTATGCCTTATTTGATTATTTCTATAGGTGGACGTTTGATCCAGGAGGACAAGCTTTGGCGAAGCAAAAGGTTGCTATCCGAGATCAAGTCTGTAGATCTGAGGATAGATCTTTTCCCGAAGGAGGAGATGATGGACACCATCCAGCCACAACCATCCCCCTAGTTGAAGAAAAAGCTTTGGATTTGAGGACAAATCCTTTTCAAGAGGGAGGGGATGATGGAGGAGGGCCCAAGCTCACCACACGATGAAAGCCAAGCCTCCAAGACTAGACGGTCTAGCCTATAATGAGGAGCGTCTAGACTCAAAAAGGAGCGTCTAGCCCATGAAGAGGAGCGTCTAGGCAAAAGTTTGGTTGCAAAAGGAATCGATCTTGGTTGGGTTTTGGCTTATCCATGTATGGTCAATTGGCCTAGTTTTTTTGCCTTTGTAGCAAAATTGGTGAAAGAGTGAAGTTGTGGTTTTAGAGCAATCTTGGTAGGGAATTGACACAAATGCATCCAAAATGACGTGTCAAAAGTTTTGTTGCAGAAGGAATTCATCTGGGCTGGGTTTTGGCCGAGCCAAGTTGGGTGGATTGGCTTTTTGTGCCTTGGTAGCAAAATTGGTGTATAAGTGAAGTCATGGTTTTTGATCAATCTTGGTGGGGAATTGTCATAAATGCATCCAAAATGAGATGTGAATAGTTTGGTTGCAAAAAGAAATGATCTTGTTTGGGTTTGGGATTAGCAAAGTTTGGTGGATTGGCTTTTTTTGCCTTGCTAGCAAAATTGGTGAATAACTGAAATCATGGTTTTTGAGCAATCTTAGTGGGGAATTGGTACAAATGCATCCAAAATTAGGTCTCAAAAGTTTGGTTACAAAAGGAATTTATCTTGGTTGGGTTTTGGCTTAGCGAAGTTGGGTGGATTGGCTTTTTGTGGCTAGGTAGCAAAATTGGTGAATAAGTGAAGTCATGGTTTTTGAGCAATCTTGGTGGGGAATTGTCACAGATGCATCGAAAATGAGGTGTGAAAAGTTTGGTTGCAAAAGGAATTGATCTTGGTTGGGTTTTGCCTTAACCAAGTTGAGTGGATTGGCTTTTTGTGGCTTGGTAGGAAAATTGGTGAAAAATTGAAGTCATGGTTTTTGAGCAATCTTGGTGGGGAAGTGTCACAAATGTATGTAAAATGAGGTGTGAAAAGTTTGGTTGCAAAAGGAATTGATCTTGGTTGGCTTTTGGCTTTGCCAAGTAGGGTGGATTGCCTTTTTTTCCCTTGGTTGCAAAATTGGTGAATAAGTGAACTAATGGTATTTGTGCCTTTGTAGAAAAATTGGTGAACGAGTGAATTCGTGGTTTTGGAGCAATCTTGGTAGGGAATTGTCACAAATGCATCCAAAATGAGGTTTCAACATTTTGGTTGCAAAAGGAATTTATCTTGGTTGGGTTTTGGCTTAGCCAAGTTTGGTCGTTTGGCCTAATTTTTGTGCTTTAGTAGCAAAATTGGTGAAAAAGTGAAGTCATGGTTCTCGAGCAATCTTGATAGTGAATTGTTTCAAATGCATCGAAATTGACGTGTCAAAATTTTGGTAACAAAAGGAATTGATCTTGGTTGGGTTTTGGCTTAGCCAAGTTGGGTGGATTGACTTTTTGTGCCTTGCAAGCAAAATTTGAGAAAAAGTGAAGTCATGGTTTTTGAGCAATCTTGGTGGGGAATTGTCACAAATGCATCCAAAATGAGGTGTCAAATGTTTAGTTGCAAAAGGAATTGATCTTGGTTGGGTTTTGGCTTAGCCAAGTTGGGTGGATTCGCTTTTTGTGCCTTGCTAGCAAAATTGGTGAAAAAGTGAAGAAATGATTTTTGAGCAATCTTGGTGGGGAATTGTCACAAATGTGTGCAAAATGAGGTGAGAAAAGTTTGGTTGCAAATGTAATTGATCTTGGTTGGGTTTTGGCTTAGACAAGTTGGGTGGATTGACTTTTTGTGCTTTGGTAGCAAAATTGGTGAATAAGTGAAGTCATGGTTTTTAAGCAATCTTGGTGGGGAATTGTCACAAAGGTATGCAAAATGAGGTGTGAACAGTTTGGTTGCAAAAGGAATTGATCTCGGTTGGGTTTTGGCTTAGCCAAGTTGGGTGGATTGGCGTTTTTTGCCTTGCTAGCAAAATTGGTGAATAAGTGAAGTCATGGTTTTTGAGTAATCTTGGTGGGGAATTATGACAAATGCATCCAAAATGAGGTGTTAAAAGTTTGGTTGCAAAAAGAATTGATCTTGGTTGGGTTTTGGCTTAGCCAAGTTGGGTGGATTGGCTTTTTGTGCCTTGGTAGCGAAATTGGTGAATAAGTGAAGTCATGGATTTTGAGCAATCTTGGTGGGGAATTGTCACAAATGTATTCAAAATGAGATGTTAAAAGTTTGGTTGCAAAAGGAATTGATCTTGGTTGGGTTTTGGCTTAGCCAAGTTGGGTGGATTGGCTTTTTGTGGCTTAGAAGCAAAATTGGTGAAAAAGTGAAGTCATGGATTTTGAGCAATCTTGGTGGTGAATTGTCACAAATACATCCAAAATGAGGTGTCAAAAGTTTGGTTGCAACAAGAATTGATGTTTGTTGGGTTTTGGCATAGCCAATTTGGTTGGATTGGCTTTTTGTGGCTTGGTAACAAAATTGGTGAAAAAGTGAAGTCATGGATTTTGAGCAATCTTGGTGGGGAAGTGTCACAAATGTATGCAAAATGACATGTGTTGCAAAAGGAATTTATCTTGGTTGGGTTTTGACTTAGCGAAGTTGGGTGGATTGGCTTTTTGTGCCTTGGTAGCAAAGTTGGTAAATAAGTGAAGTCATGGTTTTTGAGGAATCTTTGTGGGGATTGTCACAAATGTATGCAAAATGAGGTGTGAAAAGTTTGGTTGCAAAAGGAATTGATCTTGGTTGGGTTTTGGCTTAGCAAAGTTGGGTGGATTGGCTTTTTTTGCCTTGGTAGTAAAATTGGTGAATAAGTGGAGTGATGGTTTTTGAGCAATCTTGGTGGGGAATTGTCACAAATGCATCCAAAATGATGGAGATCAAGATCAAGAAGAGATAGAGGCCAAAGAACAAGGACAAGAAGAGGTAGAGGCCGAAGTTGAAGAAGTTCAAGGACACACTACCTTACCTCAAAGGCTTACAAGGAGCAAGTTTAAGGAATTAGGAAGTAGTGGTAGATTGTTTTCTCTTCTTATAGTATCTCTTGTATAAAAAGTAGAATGTTTAAATACATAGACTTTAGTAAACATTAGACACCTCTTTTGTAAAAGCATCTTTAGTCCTTAGGTTAGAAAATTCTAGAAGCTTAGGCATTAGCTTAGGAGTGGCGGTAGCTTAGGAGTCTCTTAGGTAGCTTTGGGGGCAAGCTTTTGTAACTCATGACCGGCCCTTGCTCCTATAAAAGGAGGGCTTAGGTCCTTCGTAATTCAGATTTGGAATTTATAGTATCAAAACTCTCCCAAATTGGTGATTGAGTGTGTGAGAACTTGTCTTCTCCTTTCCTAGTCTCATCTTGAGAGCCTTGGTTCCCTTAAGTGGCGGCAATTCACACTTATCTTGGAGCATTCATACTTCAAGTGGCGTGTTCATCAACCAAGAACTTCAACCACATAAGTCATCTTTCTTCTCCATATAAAAGGAGGGCTTAGGTCCTTCATATGAACTTCTAAACATGTCTAGGTTCCTTTTCTTGTAATTTCATTCGGTGCTTTTGATTTAATTCATGAATTGTTCGGTTCAACTTCTCTTTTGCTGGATTCAATTGGTTCTTTTTCATTTCCTATTGATTTGTTCGGTACAAATCCTAAGCAATTTAAACGGTTCATTTGCTTTCTTATCTCTTTTAATCGGTTCAATTGGCAAGAAATGGGTCTTCCATGTGAGTTTGGTGTTTGGTGCAAGTTTTGGTGAGTTCTTGAAACATAGAACATTGATCCATTTCTATAAAAAGTGCCTATTCATTCTCCAACTCAAGTTGATTCCATAAAATGTCAAAGAATCATCTATATCTAGCTATTGGAATCATATCATGTGGTATCATGAGTCTTAGATTTGTTCTTGTTTAATTTTGAGTTGTTTTGCACTTTTAATTCAAGAACTCTATATTCTTGTTGTTTCCTTTCTGTTTTTAGGATATTTTTGAGTTTTCTTGCTGTTTTCCTTTTGTGCCTATCATGTGTTTGTGTTTTTTCCATTTTTTAATCCATACAAGTTGTGTCATAGTCATGTTTTTCCAAGAATGTTATCAATTCTTTGTAGTACTTTTGTTGTAATTTTTGTTTCTTGATTTTGAGTAATACAATTTTCTGAGTTTGTTTCTTGTTCCTTTGATGCATTTTACTTTTAATTTTGAGTTCATACTTGTATTTTAGATCTATACAAGTTCTTATACATCATTTCTATTATGTCTTTGCTAGTTCTTAATTTTGTTTTTCATTCCTATTAGGATTCCTCTGTTTTCCAGAAAACGTGCTAACTGTTTTGCCTTATTGCAATTGATTTACTTGTTGGAAATTTCTGAAATTCTGGATTTGTGTTCGTCAGAGTGTTATAAAAAAGTAGGAAAGAGAAGTACTTCAAAATTCCAAGTACAAAAAAAATGATAAATCAAATACAAACAGTGTGTAATTCTGCCAAAAAAAATACGGTAATCAGGCAGTGATTTTAGAAAATTTATCTCCATTAATTGGATTACTGTTTTTGAGTAATTCCAGTGCCATTGTTGAGCTAAGATCTTTAAATTTCTGTGGTTACAATTTCATAATCCAGTTCGCTTTATATCATTCCAGATAAATCAGTGAACATCAAGCACAATTTGCACAAAAATATTTTTTTTCAATAGTTATGTTTTTGTTTTCTTCATCTAGTCTAGTGCTTTTCTCTAGGTCTCTTTTGTGTGCCTTCTTTTTCATTGAGTACCTTGTTTTGTTGCTTGTATTTTATTCATTACTCTTTGAGTTTGTCATACATCTTGTATTCCTTTTGTTATAGCCTTTTTTTTGCTTATACCTTTTCTTGTTTGTCCTTCATTGTTTCTTTGGTTTTGTGGTTATTAGTTTTGAGATTGTGTGCTCTTGCTTTGACATCTTTCATTTGAGGTTACTAAAGGCCTCAAGATCAGATTGGTAAAGGGGAGTATTCTTTCTTTGGAGTGTTTTAAGTGACACTTCACTTCGGCATTTTGCTCCAATTTTTGCTAACTTTCTTTTCTTAACATTGTTTGCTATTTTTTGTTTGTTGTTTTCTTTATAAATGGCTTCATATTCCAGCAGTGATTCTTCCAAACAGCATTCTCCTAGCAAAGCTTTTGTTCTTGATGAATTGAAAAAAGCAAAACGAAACCTTCCTCTCAAAGATGAAGCTATAAGAAGGTTGGAGGAAAGATTACAAAGAGTTGATATAAAGCAACCTAGGTCCTCTCATTCTATCAATGAAGAACGTCATTCTCATAGACCTTCATCTAGAGGTTCTTCCAATGATCATGGCCGTGAAGAGGAACATAGAAGAAGGAGGCATGGTCATCATTCCCATGGGAGAAGCCATAAAGACATCACTAAGAGGCCAAGCCTAAATTTTCTTATGTAAAAGTCCCTTGTTTTAATGGTGATAATGATCCTAATGTGTACCTAGATTGAGAGGCTAAATGTGAACAAATCTTTGAAGTCCATGAGGTCCATGACGACCAAAGAGTTAGGAAAGCCTCCTTAGAATTTCTTGATTATGCCTTGAAATGGTGGCATGGTGTTGTAAGGGACATTATCTATAACAAGGGTCCTCTCGTGGACTCTTCGAACTCTATAAAGGAACGCATGCGCCTTAGATTTGTGCCACCACACTTTAGGAAAGACCTCATGTTGAAGCTCCAACGGTTTCAACAAGGCACGCTAAGTGTGGATGCTTATTACAAAGAATTAGAAACGATTTTGCTTAAGTTAGAAATATATGAGAGTGATGAAGCTATGATAGCTAGGTTTGTGAGTGGTCTAAGGAAGGATATTCAAGATATTGTTGAACTTCAAGAGTATTCATCGTTGAATTCTTTGGTTCATCTTGCAATGAAGGTGGAAGCCCAACTTGCTAAGAAAAATGCTTTTAAAAATGCTCCCAATGATGGTTACTACAACAATTCTTGGAAAAATAAAAAGTCTTTTTCAAAATTTCCTTCTAAATATTCTTCTTTCAAACCTAGGGAATCTAATCCTTCTACTTCTACTCCTAAATCTCCAATTAAATCGTCTAGTAAGAAATGCTTTAAGTGTATGGGTTATGGTCACATTGCGGCTAATTGTCCTTCTAAGAGGAATATGTTTGTGCATAATGGCATTGTGATGAGTGAGCATGATTCGGATTCACCTAGGCATTCTTCACATTCTAGATCATCTAGTGAGCATGAAAGTGAGAGTCCACTTGAAGGAGATTTGTTGGTTGTGAGAAGACTTCTTGGACAAGTTTTACAACCTTTTGATGAAAGTCAAAGGGAAAATATTTTCCATACAAGATGTCTTGTCCAAAACAACATTTGTTCTTTAATAGTGGATGGGGGTTGATCCGATCGGTCATCGGTCGAAGATGACGTCAGCAGTAGAGGACCACGTGGACCGCTCGCAGGGTGACACGTGGACCAGGTGGCAGAGAGGTCAGGGAGACGATCGCCAAGAGCGGTGATCGGGGGTCAGTAACCAAGTGACCACCGACAGATCAGGCGGCAGAGAGGTCAGGGGACAGATCATCTAGAACGGTGATCGGTGGTCAGTAGCCAAGTGGCCACCAACAGACCAGTTCTCAGACTAACGCCTGGGGGCAGAACGCGAGAAGCAAATAAACACTGATCAGTCATCGGGTGCATTGTCATCGGGGTTTCGTGTTACACGCAGTTAAACTGGGATTGAGGTTCCCAGCGAGAGCGTTATACATGGACCTCGCATGAGCACATCTTAGGGAATCGCGCACGAGAGTGGCCTGAGGGAGCTAGTAAACCGATCAGTGATTGGTGACTCCCCCAACCCATTACGTGCGTGAAGGGTAAGTCGTCTACGCAGAGAGCAGCGTTTGGTGAGTGTGCCTAGACCAGCCACACCTAACGTTCTCCTAAGAATACGCGACTTACCCAGATGAGAGGAATATCCTAAGTTACTCCGCAAGGGCGTAACTTAGGCACACAAAGAGAAGCGCTAGAGCCCTTCCAGTAAGTGACACGTGTGTGGTTAGATGTGAGTTGTAGGCCTCCACGTGTCATCATCTAAGAGGGATGCGGTCCAGACAAAGGTGCACTCCGTACCATTAAGGGTACAGACAGGCGCAGCCAAGCGCAAAGACGCGCAGACATGCACAGACTCTCACGCTCTCACTACTGATTCTGCAGGTACACTGTCTCTGAAAAGCACAACAGGGTTCTGACACATGCCAGAAAAGCATAACAGAATTCTGTTATGCCCAGAAACAGGGAGAGAGACATAAAAGAGAATCAGGGAGAGATTGAGGGGATACGAAAAACAGAGAGCAAGAGCTTTTCACACACACTACTAGTTTCTCATTTTGGTGGTTCTGTGGACTAACTTGATCGTCGGAGTGCAAACGGCCGCTAGAGGCGCCGTCTGTGTGTTTTGCAGGTCACGTTTGAAGACTCAAGAGAAGGTCCTGAGGGTGACTCTGCAGAGAACGCAGTCGCGTAGACGGGACAGAGAGTGCTACAAAGCGATTCCTCCACGTTCGAGTTGCCGGCAGGATCATTTGGCACCCACCGTGGGGCACGAGTGGATCGTGGTCCCATATACACCACAGTTTTGAAGCTTACCAGAATTTTACCAACTTCTTTGACAAGGAAAGATGCCTAGAAAACAGACAACCATCACCTGCGCCATCTGCTGACGAAGGAGCTGTGACAATGGCGCAGGTGCTGGAGATGGTGCGTACGCTGCAGGATAACGCCGCAACGTCAAAAGATGAACAAGAAAAGATGCAGACAGAGTTGGCCGCGTCGCAAAGCAGGAACGACGAGCTGAATCGCATCAACGAAGAGTTGAAAAGGACGTTGCAGGCGCAGAGGGAACACGTGGTTGACGAAAGGGTGTCTAGGCAGCCATCACCTCCCAGAGCGTTCCCCATGCCATTCTCCCCTGAAATCATGGGAACCATGGTGCCTCCCAACCTGGTGGGGGTGAAGGCGTCGTTTAAGGGGGTAGAAGACCCAGAGGCGCATCTGACAGCGTTCCACACCCAGATGATGTTGTCTGGGGGCTCAGACGCTGTGTACTGCAAAATGTTCATGAGCACATTGAGCGGAATCGCCATGGAGTGGTTCGTGAGTTTACCAGAAGGGCATATCACGTCTTTCTCTCAGTTTTCAAAACTCTTCACTGAGCAGTATATCGTCAACAAAGCACCTGCAGTGGTGTCATACGACTTGTTCGACGTGCGTCAGTACCAAGGTGAGTCGCTGAAGGACTACCTCAACCGCTTTGGAGCACAAGTGGTTAGACTGCCCAGCAAAGATGAAGATATGCTGGTGCACGCGTTTAAGAAGGGAGTGCTGCCTGGCCCCTTCAGCGAGTCTCTCATCAGGAGCCATCCCAGCACCTTTGCAGAGATCCGACGACGTGCGGTGGCGCACATAGTGGCAGAAACAGAGGTTTCTGAGAAAAGAGGAAGTGCTGCACCACCAAGACCGCGTGGAGGACCAGGAAAACCACAGCAAGCAAGGGTGCATGAAGCCAAGGAGGGGAAAAAGGTGCGGGAAAAACCTCGTCCCTATGCACCAGGCAAAGATCAGAGCAGGGGGCGTGCAAGGGAGAATAACGCACCCCCAAGATACAATTTCATGGTGGGATTGGCGGATCTCATCGCCTTTCCTACTGTAGCAGCAAGACTACGCGTACCGGAGAAAACTGATAAGGTACTTGGTAGAAAGAAGAATGAGTGGTGTGAGTTTCACCATGCCTTTGGCCACACACTCCACTCCTGTTTGGCGTTAGGGCACCAACTGGCAGAGTTGGTGAAGTCTGGTTTCCTAGCAGATTACTTGCGTGAGCCGCAAGGTGATCGCGCGTCAGGATCCCAGACTGGTGAACAGCAGCATGAAGTCCCTGTGCACGGGGAAGTGCAAACCATCGCGGGAGGCTTCTCTGGTGGGGGATGCACAGCGTCACAGAGAAGGAGATACGCTCGATCAGCGATGGCGGTAGATGCGGTAAATGAGAGTCATTACCCTGAAGTAGACATTATCTTCAGGAAAGCTGATCCACGGGACGTTGTCCCGCACGACAACGACCCTGTGGTCATTTCTCTCATCACAACGGGAAGACGAGTGCACAGAGTACTCGTAGATCAAGGAACCTCGGCAGACGTCATGTTCTGGCCAACATTCAACAAGTTACAGTTGTCCCCTGATCAGCTGAGGCCATATACCGGTTGTCTCTACGGTTTTGCAGGAGATCAGGTAGAGGTGCGGGGATACATTGAGCTGAGGACAACGTTCACTGACGGAACGACAGCCCGCACT
The DNA here is from genome assembly GCF_051622355.1 of Phaseolus vulgaris. NCBI lineage: Eukaryota > Viridiplantae > Streptophyta > Magnoliopsida > Fabales > Fabaceae > Phaseolus > Phaseolus vulgaris. The sequence goes on along the minus strand of NC_143501.1, from coordinate 19,934,243 downwards.
GAAAAGATAAAGTACCTGGTGTTGAACGCCCCTTCTGCGTACAACATTTTGTTGGGTAGGCCAACACTCAATAGGTTGGGCGCAATACCATCAACGAGGCACATGAAGTTGAAACTGCCGTCGATGGAGGGAAACGTGATAAACATCAAGTCGGATCAGGCTGAGGCAAGACGCTGTTATGAGAACAGCCTGAAGCAGAAGAGAAGTGTTTGCCACGTCACCACGAAGCCACCACCAGGTTCTCGCGAAGAGCGATCGGTGATTAGGGAGACACAGGGCGCTCAGAGGATGGAGAATACTGCGGTGGGGGGCTCCCAGGTAGCCCAAGTTGAAGAAGAAGAGGAAGGCGCGATCGCTGCTCGCGAGACAGGGATCGCGAGGGCGGTCATCGCCAGTGAGAGAAGGCCCCACCCAGCTGAAGGATGGGTCGAAGTGGACATCGGGGGGAAAAAATTCAAATTAGGGGGATCCCTCGTTGAAGAAGAGCGAAGGCTGATCGTTGGTGTGATTGAGAAGCACATGAATGCCTTCGCATGGTCAGCATCCGACATGCCAGGAATCGACCCCGATTTCCTTTGCCATCGTCTGTCGATGGATCCCAAGGTTCGACCTGTGCGACAAAGGCGAAGGAAATTCAACGAAGAGAAGAGGAAGGTGATCCACGACGAGGCGCAGAAGCTCCTTGCTGCAGGGCACATCAGAGAGATCCAGTACCCCGAGTGGCTAGCGAATGTGGTGCTGGTTCAGAAGGCAAGCGGCAAGTGGAGAATGTGCGTGGACTTCACTGACCTCAACAAGGCGTGCCCCAAGGATTCTTACCCTTTACCCAGTATAGATGCCCTAGTTGATAGCGTATCGGGGGGAAAGCTATTCAACTTTTTGGATGCTTTTTCAGGGTATAACCAGATCAGGATGCACCCCATGGATGAGTGCAAGACCGCGTTTATGACGGAACGGTCTTGCTACTGCTACAAGGTCATGCCATTCGGGTTAAAGAACGCGGGGGCTACCTATCAGCGGCTCATGGATAGGGTACTCTCGCCCATGCTGGGAAGGAACGTACATGCCTATGTAGATGACATGGTGGTTACGTCCCAAGAGAAGAAACATCATGCAGCTGATCTGGAAGAGCTATTCACCACCATTGCCAAGTACAGGCTGAAGCTCAACCCTGAGAAATGTATCTTTGGTGTGGAGGCTGGGAAGTTCTTGGGCTTCCTCTTAACAGAGTGGGGAATCGAAGCTAACCCCGAGAAGTGTGCGGCAATCGTGGCAATGAGAAGCCCAACGACGGTGAAGGAGGTGCAACAACTCACCGGTCGCTTGGCAGCTTTGTCCCGGTTTATGTCCGCTGGAGGGGAGAAGGGTCATCCATACTTCCAATGTCTTAAACGTAACAGCAGATTCCTCTGGACACAGGAGTGCGAGGAGGCCTTCATCAAGCTAAAGGAGTATCTGGCGAGCCCACCGGTCTTGCGAAAACCCCAGGTAGGCATCCCTCTTCGTCTATATTTCGCTGTGACGGAGAGAGCAGTCAGCTCAGTCCTGGTGCAAGAGCAAGACCAGACCCAGAGGCCTGTTTACTTCGTGAGTAAGGTGCTGCAAGGCCCTGAAACAAGGTACCAGGCACTCGAGAAGGCTGCCCTGGCAGTGGTGTTTTCAGCCAGAAGACTCAGGCATTACTTCCACAGCTTCACAATGGTGGTGATGACTGATCTGCCTATCCAGAACGTGTTGAAGAAACCTGTTGTAGCGGGCAGGATGGTCAAATGGGCGGTGGAATTATCAGAGTTTGACATCCAGTACGAGCCCCGAGGACCGATCAAGGGGCAGGTGTTCGCAGACTTTGTAGTCGAGTTGTCGTCGATCGCGACACCTGCAGAAGGATTAGATTTCCGATGGGTATTATCGGTGGACGGTTCTTCTAATCAGCAGGGGAGTGGCGCTGGAGTCATTCTGGAAGGCCAAAACGGGGTACTGATCGAGCAGTCCCTCCGCTTTGCCTTCAAAGCTAGCAACAATCAGGCGGAGTATGAAGCACTGATCGCGGGAATGTTGTTAGCAAGAGAAATGGGAGCAAGAAATCTGCTGGCCAAAAGCGACTCTTTGCTGGTCACCGGGCAGGTTACAGGGGAGTTCCAAGCAAAGGATCCCCAGATGGTAGCCTACCTGGAGTATGTACTGCTCCTGAAGACGTCCTTCACCGAATTCGAATTGGTACACGTGCCAAGAGAGCAAAATGCCAGAGCAGACCTGCTTGGCAAGCTGGCCAGCTCAGGCAAAGGGGGGAAGCAGAGGACTGTCATTCAAGAGACCTTGAAGGTACCGCGAGCGTTCGTGTCGGATAATCAGGTATTCCATGTGTGCAAATCAATGGAGCGCCTAACGATCGGTCATCGGTCGTTGACCCAAGAAACGCTGAGAGCACCGAGGGTGAGATCGCGACCGTCGAAGACCGATGAGTCGATGGAGGTCCATGCGGAGAAGGAACCCGACACCTGGATAACGCCATACCAGTTATACTTAGAAGATGGTGTACTCCCGCTCGACGTGGCAGAGGCAAAAAGGATAAAGAGGAGTTCAAGTAAGTTTACTCTAATAGATGGAAACCTCTTTAGATTTGGATTTTCTCACCCTGTGCAGATCTGTGTGCACGGCGAGCAATGCACCAGACTCATGTCTGAGCTGCACGACGGGGTGTGCGGAAGCCACGTAGGTGGTCGCGCTTTGGCAAGTAGAGTACTCCGCGCGGGGTACTACTGGCCAAAGCTGAAGGAAGATTGCATAAGGTTTGCTCAGCGATGCAAACAGTGTCAACAGCATGCAGACTGGCACAAGGCACCCCCTGAGGAGTTGAGGTCCATCCATAGCCCGTGGCCATTCCACACATGGGGAATCGACATCCTAGGACCTTTTCCCCTGGCGATAAGGCAGATGAAGTTTCTCATCGTGGCCATCAAGTACTTCACCAAGTGGGTGGAGGCAGAACCAGTCGCACACATCACCGCACAGAAAGTCGAGCACTTCGTCTGGAAGAACATCGTCTGCCGCTTCGGAATACCCAAGAGGTTGGTCTCCGACAATGGCACCCAGTTCACGAGTCATCAGCTGAGGAAGATGTGTGAGGAGTTAAAAATACAGCAGGTTTTCGCTTCAGTGGAACACCCACAAACCAATGGGCAGGTGGAGTCAGCAAATCGAGTACTGCTCAGGGGGTTGAAGCGAAGACTAGACAAGGCCAAAGGAGGCTGGGCAGAGGAGGTCCCCAGAATTGTATGGTCTTATCATACCACCCCACAGTACAGCACCCATGAGACACCCTTCAGCCTTGTCTATGGGACAGACGCCATGATTCCCGTGGAGATACAGGAGAGCTCCCCAGGTTCTTGAACTTCGTTGCTGAAGAGTCCAATGAAGAACGAAAGGTGAATCTAGACCTGCTGGACGAAGTGCGAGAAGAGGCCAGAGTCAGTGCTGAAGCCGTAAAGAGAAGAGGAGAGCGGAGGCACAACTCTAAAGTGAGGCCCAGGCGCTTCCAGGAAGGTGATCTGGTGATGAGAAAGGCGCATCAGAGTGACATGCTGAACAAGTTGTCCCCAAAGTGGACAGGCCCGTACAGAGTGGTGGAGACATTGGAGAACGGAGCCTATCGCCTAGAGACTTTGGAGGGAGAAGCCATCCCCAGAACGTGGAACGCCACCCATTTAAAATTTTATTTCAGTTAAAGTTGTACAGTAATGGCGTTCTCGCGCTAAAAGATACATGCTTTGTATGTGGTGGAAACAGTTGAACAGACAAGGGGGCACTCTTTACCCTAAGGAGGGTTTTTAACGAGGCCACCCAATTAAAGAAAAAATTTCCAGCATATCAAGTGTGCTTCAAGTATTAAAATTAAAATCCTCCTTGGCCCAGGTGCAAGTGCAGGTGATTGGTTAGGCCCTACTTGCCCTAGGCGCAAGTACTGGCACCAATCTAAGTCTTCCTCACCCCAGGTGTGAGCGCAAGCAGTTAAGGGTTTGAAAAGCCAGGGGTGCTAGTAAGACCAAGGGAGGGAAAGGAAAGGTTTTGACAAAATGTCCTTACCCACTTGGCATGCACCAATATTGGCCCAGTAAAGCTCTTAGTCCGAAACCCTTCTCACCCCAGGAGTGAGGCAGGGAATGAACGACTCAACGCCCCGAAGGGTGATGACCTTGGGGAAAGTAAGAGGGGTTAGCGAGAAACACTTTTATTTCCCCAAAAAAAGGCATCACCTCGAGCGATCGATGTCAAGGTTCTCTATTCACTTAGCGCTAGAGCGACAGAGAAGCTAAGTGAAGATCGAAGAACGATCACTGATGAGTCGTCAGTCATTGGTTAGTGGTGCAAAGCAGTGCACAAGAACTGTTAAACACAAGTCTAAGGGAGTAGCTAGTCGTGATCAAGTAGAGGCCAAGAACAAGGGAGGCAGATCGCGCTAAGCCTAAGCAGGTTAACACTTAGTCGTGTGCGAAAGGAAAGACAAAGCTTAAGATCGCGCTGAACCTAAGCTAGTTAACAGTTAGTCGCGCGCACAAAGAAAAGTGAAGCTCGAGAAAAATACAAGAGAAGAAGCTCGTACAAATTGAGAGTTTATATTCACAACCAAGTCTTATACAATTTTGAAGGACTAAGAAAAATTGTGTAGAAGTGAAAATTTACAAGAAAGAGAAAAGTTTAAGGGGCAGGAGGGATGAGCTTTCCATCCACCACTTCGTGATAGATGCTGAACTGCGAGAGGTCCAGGTCTGGGAGAACGCATTTGATTTGCTCGAGTGCTAGCTCGAATCCATCAGTAAGGGCATCAGCACCCACGTTCATCAAATCAGCCTTCTCCGCCTCCAGTTTTTGCTTTGAGGCCTCCGCAGCATCTCTCTTAGTGGTAACGACAGCAAGAGAGAAGGCAGCTTCTGCTAATTGGCCCTGGGCTTCAGAAAGTTTGCCCGCCACCTCCTCAAGCTTTTTCTCTCCAGCAGCAACCGCTTCTTTGGTGGACTCGAGCTCCCCCACTAGCTGAGTGTTCAGTTGGCGCAGGGAGGAGGTCTCGGCCCGTAGCTCCACCACCGCGCAGTCCAAAGAGCTCACAGTCTACCCCATCAAGATCTCCGTCTTGATGGTCTCTTGGACCTGCGCTAGGTACTCCCTCCTAGCTTTCTCCACCATGCCCCGCATCAGCTCTACAGATCCTTGAGCAGCTTCGAAGTCACTTCGCAGTGACTCCTTGTCGTGCTCAAGCTCTTTCACCCTCTTCTCCAGGTCTAGTTGTTTGCGATGCTGGGTGGAAAACTCCAGAGAGAGCACTACCTGCTTGGCCAGGTGCATGTCCACCTCATCACCATTCCATTCGACGAGCTCCCGGTTGCTTATGAGCTGTCGAACCAAGGTGATGACCCTGCTGAAGTTCTCGTGGTTGGCCCCAGAAGCGCTTGGGCGCGAGCTGGACCCACCACATTCAGCAGTGGCGGTAGAGATTGGCAGCAGTGGTGGTGGTGGACCCCCAGTTTGGGCATAAGCACCCCCAGCAGGATGAGCAGATGGACCAGGTGATTGGCCTGCTGGGGGGGGAAGATGGCAGTTGAGAAGTTGGGGGCAACTGCTGGCATGGAGAAGGAAGGCAGGTGGGCTCTGAGGCAAGTTGAGCACAGGGAGGAGGGGGAGACCCTTCCTCTACTTCCACCACCTCGATCTCTCCAGGTTGGAGAGACGAACCCCCTCGACCACTGGCATCTTCCTCTGGCGGTGTACAAGAGGAGAGCCAGAACTTTCCTCTTCAGTCGAGGCAGCAGCAGCAGCAGCGAGTGAAGTAGAAGCCTTCACCAGTCTCTTTCTTTTCCTCCCTTGCTCGGGGCCTTCAGTTGGCGCGACCGAGAGAGGGGGGGCTGCAATGGGCTCAGTTGTAGAAGAGGAGGAGCCAGTGCCCTTGGTTCCCCGACGCTTGGCGAGCTCTAGCAAGGCCAGCCCCTTGTCTTTCCCCGACATTGAGTCTGCATAGATGAGAAAAGGAAGAGTTAGATGGCCCAGTTATGCAAGTAAGTCAAAATATATAAAAGCATGCATGAGAAGGTGCAGGTATCCTAAGAGGTGGAAGAAGAGCTACCTATATACTTCTTCAAGGCCACCACATCGAACTCATCTTTGATGAGTCGAGCAGAGTTGTACTTGGCCCCCAGGAGCAGCCCACATAGCTCGCGCTCGTAGGGGGCCATAGCTTCGAGGTCCCTGGATTTTTTGAATTCAACCCCAGGAACCCAGTAGAGGGGGTACCCCTCGAGCAGATTTGGACTTTGAGGGGTGGCAGATATCATGTAGAACCTGCCCTTCCAGTCTTTGAAGGATTGCTGGTATAGGCCCAGGAGCACCCGTCCAGCAACCCCGTTCAGGCTAACCCAGGACCTGTCCCCAGGGTTCTTCGTTTCGAAGAAGTAGAGGAACACGTCCACGGAGGCGTTGTGCCCGAAATAATTGCAGAGGATCTGAAATGCCCGGATGAAGGCCCAGGCATTGGGATGAAGTTGGCAAGGCGCGACGTTCAACTCCATCATCAGCTCCTTTTCGAAGAAGGTGAAAGGGAGGCGCAGCTTCAACCTCTTGAAGATAGCGGAGTAGATGAAGACGATTGGTGGCCCTATCGTCCGCGCAGATGGGCATTCCTCGAGGAAGAATGCGGATTTGGATATTGAAGTCATTCTCCTGTCGATGGCGCAGGAAGGCTCATCAGGATTGTGGCTCAGCAGGGACGTGAGGTGGCCCTGGGGCAGTAGAGTGGAGGTTTCAGCGAGCAACGCCAGGGGGGCCCAGTCGTAGACCCTGGCATTGTCGTGGTAGGAGGTAGCCACAGGCGGTGGTGGAGCTGGCGCACTCGCGGAAGGCTGTGCACCAGAAGAAAGGGCAATAATACGCGCGGTTTGTTTCAAGCGAGCCATCGCGAGATAGCTGCAAATGGAAGAAAAACGAAAAGTCAGAATGAATGGAAGAAGAGGGAATGATGAATGTTTCGGTGAAAACAGAGGGGGGAAAGGAGAAAGAGATGCCCAGGTGAAGAGAGGAAGAAGAAAAAGCAGAAGTCAAAGCAAGAACGTGGAAAAACCCTAGCGCGGGTTCGAGAGAGGGAAATAGAGAAGATGAATGCATGATAACCAGAAATATAAATGCAATCGGTAAAGATGATCTAAATAGACCCAGGAAGAAGAAAAACCATACCTTTGGATGATCGCAAGAGTTTTGGAAGCAGAAAATTTGAAGAAAGATAGGTGCGCAGAGGAAGAGTTTGCAGGGGGTCTGAGAGTCGATTGAAGATGATGAAGTAACAGTGAAGGAGCGCGCCAATTTGAATAAGAGAAGCGCTAGCGACACACCACGCTGGCCGTCGATGGGGCCACGTGTCGCGAGATTAAGGAAGGAAGTTCAAACGTTAAAAAAGCAGCATGTGAGGTGGCACGTGATGCGGTCCCACTTGCCACGTGGACCGAGGGCACAACCACTTAGTCTCTTCGCTGAGAACGAGTTCTCGACTCGAGACTGGGGGGCTTGTGATCCAATCGGTCATCGGTCGAAGATGACGTCAGTAGTAGAGGACCACGTGGACCGCTCGCAGGGTGACACGTGGACCAGGTGGCAGAGAGGTCAGGGAGACGATCGCCAAGAGCAGTGATCGGGGGTCAGTACCAAGTGACCACCGACAGATCAGGTGGCAGAGAGGTCAGGGGACAGATCATCCAGAACTGTGATCGGTGGTCAGTAGCCAAGTGGCCACCAACAGACCAGTTCTCAGACTAACGCCTGGGGGCAGAACGCGAGAAGCAAATAAACACTGATCAGTCATCTGGTGCATTGTCATCGGGGTTTCGTGTTACACGCAGTTAAACTGGGATTGAGGTTCCCAGCGAGAGCGTTATACATGGACCTCGCATGGGCACATCTTAGGGAATCGCGCACGAGAGTGGCCTGAGGGAGCTAGTAAACCGATCAGTGATTGGTGACTCCCCCAACCCATTATGTGCGTGAAGGGTAAGTCGTCTACGCAGAGAGCAGCGTTTGGTGAGTGTGCCTAGACCAGCCACACCTAACGTTCTCCTAAGAATACGCGACTTACCCAGATGAGAGGAATATCCTAAGTTACTCCGCAAGGGCGTAACTTAGGCACACAAAGAGAAGCGCTAGAGCCCTTCCAGTAAGTGACACGTGTGTGGTTAGATGTGAGTTGTAGGCCTCCACGTGTCATCATCTAAGAGGGATGCGGTCCAGACAAAGGTGCACTCCGTACCATTAAGGGTACAGACAGGCGCAGCCAAGCGCAAAGACGCGCAGACATGCACAGACTCTCACGCTCTCACTACTGATTCTGCAGGTACACTGTCTCTGAAAAGCACAACAGGGTTCTGACACATGCCAGAAAAGCATAACAGAATTCTGTTATGCCCAGAAACAGGGAGAGAGACATAAAAGAGAATCAGGGAGAGATTGAGGGGATACGAAAAACAGAGAGCAAGAGCTTTTCACACACACTACTAGTTTCTCATTTTGGTGGTTCTGTGGACTAACTTGATCGTCGGAGTGCAAACGGCCGCTAGAGGCGCCGTCTGTGTGTTTTGCAGGTCACGTTTGAAGACTCAAGAGAAGGTCCTGAGGGTGACTCTGCAGAGAACGCAGTCGCGTAGACGGGACAGAGAGTGCTACAAAGCGATTCCTCCACGTTCGAGTTGCCGGCAGGATCATTTGGCGCCCACCGTGGGGCACGAGTGGATCGTGGTCCCATATACACCACAGTTTTGAAGCTTACCAGAATTTTACCAACTTCTTTGACAAGGAAAGATGCCTAGAAACAGACAACCATCACCTGCGCCATCTGTGTGATGTTGTACCCATGGAAGTCCTCATTAATTTCTCTATTGGCAAATACAAAGATGAGGTCTTGTGTGATGTTGTACCCATGGAAGCTACACATATTCTTTTGGGAAGGCCTTGGCAATTTGATAGAAAAGTTTTTCATGATGGCTTTACCAATAAAGTTTTTCATTCTAAAATCTCTCTCTCCAAGAGAAGTCCATGAGGACCAAATTGTTATGAAGAAAAAGAGGGAGAGTGAAAAAGAAAAGAGTCATAAGCATTCGCTTTTCATTTCTAGGCATGAGGTCCAAAGGGATATAGTAGCTCACACTCCTATCTTTTTAGCTATTCCTAGACCTCTTAAGGTAGAACCACTTGTTGATAGTCCTCATTGTTTGGATAATTTGGTAAAGGAGTTTCAAGATGTGTTTCGAGATCCTCCAAAATGCCTTCCACCTTTGAGAGGGATTGAACACCAAATTGATTTAATTCCGGGATCTTCTTTACCTAATCATCCGGCCTATAGGACCAATCCAAGTGAAACAAAAGAAATTCGCCAACAACTTGATGATTTAATTGCTAAAGGTTGGGTTCAAGATAGCATGAGCCCTTGTGCTATGCCTATTATCCTTGTCCCTAAGAAAGATGGCACATGGAGGATGTGTTCAGATTGTAGGGCAATAAATAACATCACAATTAAGTATAGGCATCCCATACCTAGGCTTGATGATTTGTTGGATGAATTGCATGGTTCCCAAATTTTTACAAAGATTGATCTTAAAAGTGGCTACAATCAAATCCGTATAAAACCGGGTGATGAATGGAAGACGGCCTTTAAGACCAACTTTGGTTTGTATGAGTGGTTAGTTATGCCATTTGGTTTAACTAATGCTCCAAGTACTTTCATGCGCCTCATGCATCATGTTTTAAGACCATTCATTAGCAAGTTTGTTGTTGTTTATTTTGATGATATACTCATTTATAGCTTGTCTTTGTATGACCATAGGATGCATGTTAGACAAGTCTTGTAAACCCTTAGGAAGGAACATTTGTATGCTAACTGTACCGCCCTGGTAGTCGGAAGTGATGACGTGGCACCAAGCTACAGTATAGGCGTGTTGACGAGACGCCAGGTTGGCAGAAGGGAAGGAGGTCGGGGGGCTCGTGAAGTCGCCAGTTATGAAGTTGGCGTGCTCCGATCTCCAGCATACCAGAACCGGCGATCACCCAGTTTAAGATGAAGTCGCCAGATGTAAACCAGGCGACCAAGTGATCAGAGATCGCCGGAGCAAGCACATCGCCGAAGATGAAGGTGGTGCAGATTATGAAGGCGGCCGGCGAGACCACAGGGAAGGTGTACGAAGGCATCCTAACTCGCCAATTCTAGTAGAGATCGTGCTCCCAAGTTAGCTATGCACTGGACAGTACCATGCATATGTAACTTAGCCAAAAGAGAGTCAGAAGCAGCGCCCAAGTCAAGGAGGCTCCAGATGATGGCACGTGTACGACTGGATGCGAGCCACGTGTCCAGGTCTGTAACTGCCAGGAGAGAGAAAGTGACCAGGTATTTAAGGGTTCCCCAACGAACTTTTGAGGTACGCACGTTCAGATTGTATTCTTTACGCTTGCGAGTTCTTGAGCATACTGTGAGAGAGAACGTTGCACGGTTCCTTGAGAGTTCTTGAGTGTTTGCTCTTGAAGTATTTGGTGGTTCAGTCACTGACTTGGGCGTTGGAGTGCGATCGGCCGCAGCGGCGCCGCTCTGTTCTTTTGCAGGTTCTTGAGGTGGATCGCGACGAATGATGGAGGTTGAAGCGGTGCACACGTCGATCCAAGTTTGACGAGGCAAGTTCCAACGTTCTGGTCAACAGGCAGGATCAAGAGTGTATCAAAGGAGGACACAAAGATTTTTTTATCCAAGATGGCTTTCTTTTTAAAGAAAAACGTCTTTGTGTTCCTCAAAGCTCATTTAGATGATCTCTTGTTAGAGAAGCAAATGAGGGAGGATTAATGGGTCACTTTGGGGTTGCAAAAACTTTGGATGTGTTGCATGAACTTTTCTATTGGCCTCATATGCATAAACATGTTCATAGTTTGTGTGAAAAATGCATAGTTTGCCGCAAAGCTAAATCTACATTGCATCCCCATGGTTTATATACTCCTCTTCCTATCCCTTGAATGCCTTGGGTTGACATTTCTATGGATTTCATCTTAGGATTACCCAAGACATCAAAGGGAAAGGATTCCATTTTTGTGGTAATGGATCGTTTTTCAAAGATGGCTCACTTTATTCCTTGCCACAAAGTGGATGATGCATGTTATATTGCAAACCTCTTCTTTCAAGAAGTGGTTCGTTTGCATGGTATTCCTAGAACTATTGTGTCTGTTGCCGCCAGTTGACCAGGGTCGTCTTTGCGCGTGGCTCGTCCTTCCGAGCTAGGGCACCTTCGTTATGCTCCGTCTGTGATACCTGAAAAGAAGTGAACAAAGGGGTGCCCACGTGACCGTTTGCACTCCGACGATCAAGTCAGCTAGCGAGAAACATCAAAGGTGACACACCCTCTGAAGGTGGTCGAAAACTATACTCAATAACCAGACTGTGTTGCCCTAATAGTCTTGCGCTCACAGTGGGTGCACAGCGAAAACAACTACGGTTTGTGCTCTATGTAAAAATGATGGAAGAGGGCCAAGCACAACCTTCCATGAAAGGCAAGAGTCAAGTCAAGAGCGTCTCAGATCAAGCTATGAGCGTCTAAGACAAGCTAGGAGCGTCTAGGAAAAGAAGGCCAAGCTAGGAGCGTCTAGGACAAGCTAGGAGCGTCTAGGACAAGAAGACTTGGATCAAAGCTATGAATGGGAGAGTGGCATACTAGCACATATTCCGTGAAGGCCCATCAGGTGTAGTTTAGCTTTAATTGGGGTGTAAATAGCATAGCCATGTGGACAAATGTTTATTTTTCTGCACATTAGAATTAAGGAGGAGTTAACCTTGATTAGCTAAAGGTTTCTAGAAGCCTTCACTAATCTAGGGACGGTTTTGTGAAGCCATGTGCACCCATGTGCTCTATGTGGCCCATGTGTTTCACATTTACATTACATTTACCTAGCATTTCATCTTCTATTAGCTTAACATTTACGGCCTCCTTAGCCTATAAAAGGAGATGCCTATCACTTGTATTTGCAAGATTAATGAGAGTAATGTTATGCTGCCCATTTAGTGCCATACATTGCTTTGCCTAGTTTCTAGGACCTAATCTTCTCTTCACCATCTACCAAAAGGGCTGGCCGAACCTCCCTTTTTCCATATACTTCATGCACCTTCAAGGTCACCACAACTCCTAGGAGGCCCTTGCCCACTTTCACCATAGCTTTCGCACCATATTCACAAACATCCAAGAAGAGCTCCATGAGAATGCCATCATTTGGTATCATGAGCATAGGTTCTTCAAAGATGAGTATTTCTTGGTCATTTTCTTTTTGAGTTCTTCTTATTTCCTAGTTGTTCATCTTGTTTCCATATTTGTCTTGCTGTTTTTTAATTTTTCTTTGAATTGGTGTGCTGTTTGGAAATTCCAATCGGTGCATCTTGTTCAATTGTTCTTGAGCAATCTTTGTGCAATTTTTGGTAGGATTCCATACACTTTGTGTTGCTGTTTTTATTTTAGGTATTTGAGTCCTTATTGCAATTTGATTTGGTTCATTTTATGTTCATTTGAGTCTTTTAATTTATGAATCTATATGTGTTTTGTCTAGTCATGTTCTTCCAAAATGTCATCAAATCATAGTAGTACTTTGTTTGGCTTATTTGTTTCTTGATTTTGGTCTAAATGTTTGATTTGAATCTTCTGTGTTTTTGATCCTTTGGTGCCTTTTATTTTTAGCTTGAGTTCATATTTGTGTTTAGATCTACACAAATTCCTTTTCACCAATTCCATTGTGTTTTTCTTTTGGTATATCTTGCTATTTTTTTCCAGAATTTCAGAATCCCCTGTTTTGCATAACTCTGTGCTGGCTGTTTTTGATGGCATTCTCAATGAGCTCTTCTTGGATGTTTGTGAAAATGGGGCGGAAGCTTATATATGAAATGGGCAAGGTCCTCCTAGGAGTTGTGGTGAACTTGAAGGTGCAAGAAGAGTATGGAAGAAGGGAGGTTCGGCCAGCCCTTTGATAGATGGTGAAGGAAGATTTAACCTAAAAACTAGGTAAGGAGCAAGTATGACACAAAATGGGCAGCATAACATTACTCAATTTAATCTTGAAAGTACAAGTGATGGGCTTCTCCTTTTATAGGCTAAGGAGGCCGTAAATGCTAAGCCAAGTGAAGATGAAATGCAAGCAAAATGAAATGGAAATGTGGAGGCACATGGCACAGGGAGCACATGGTCGTTCCTAGTGGAGAATCTTCTAGAAAACGTTAGCTAGCTAGGTTAAAAACAAAAGGAGACAAGTTTATGCTTTTTAACACTACACTAACTACTAAGCCACCCCTAATGGGCCTCCATGTAGCATGTACAAGTTCTTCTCCCTCCCATCCGTTGCTTGACCCAATTGTGCGTGAAGATGCTTGGCCATGGACCTAGTGAACATGTTGCAATATGCATTGTTTTTTAATAACTAAAAGAGGAAAAACCTGTTTTGGAAGGAACAAAGAAACTGGACAGCTTTTTCACATTACCTTTCATTCCAAGATTATACCCTAGACCATTTTTATTGAAAACAGCATTCTGTGAACCTAATAAGGTTTCAAGATTTTCTCTTCCTTTAGTGAAATTTGAAAGTGTTTTTAACAAATACTCAACCTGTTTTTCCAGCTTTTTACAATTATCACAAGTTTTAATTGATGCATGCAAACATGTCAATTCAAGACTAATCAATTCAGTTTTAGCTTTGTGCAGTTCTTCTTCAAGAGCTTTGACCTTAGGTTCAAGTACCCTATTTACTCTATTCAATCTGTTGCACATTATAGCCAACTTGTTTGCTTCATCATGTGTTTCCTTAAAGGCTATTAGCAGCTGATCATAGTTTTCAGAGTCAGTGGAGAAATTACTTACTGAGTCAGAGTTGGATCCCTCATCATTAACCATGAAGCAAAGATTTGCTTCTTCACTTTCAGTTGAGGAATTACTAGATGAAGATACAGCATTTTCTTCCCATGAGATATATGTTCTTCTACCTTTGCCTTTGTCATTCCTCTTGCTTGCTGGTTTTTCTTTATTGAGATTGTTTGAACAATAAGCTTTTATATGACCTGGTTTACCACATCCAAAGCACGTGTAATTTGAAGAATTTGAATCATTAGGTTGTTTGGAATACCTCTTTCTTTGCTGAGTTCTGTCACGGTTTTTCTTTCTGAGAAACCTGCTGAACTTTCTGGTGAGCAGACTCACGGTCTCATCATGTTCAGGATCACCTTCTTCCTCACTTGTATCATGTTCCATGGTAGTTTTCAGAGCAATTCCTTTGGCCTTCTTTTCCACTGTTTCTTGTTCTTTATTGTTTCATCTTTGACAACCAGCATAGGTATAAAAGGTCCACTGACCACTGCATCCCAGATTCCCATGTCAATAGACTCCATAAAGATCTTCATCCTGATTTTCCAGAAAGCATAGTTAACACCACCAAACATAGGAGGTCTATTAATAGACGCACCTTCAGCAAAAGGCATTTTAAACTCAGACATCATGCACACACTTGAGCAAAATACAAGCCCTAGCTCTTGATACCAATTGTTGGGTCTATTAGTGTCTAAGTTCAAGAGCGGAGGGGTGAATTGAGCTTATAAAATTTTCGCAAGAACACACAATTTTCAGTATTCTAGAGGCAAAAAGAACAGATTGTTTTTACATGAAACAGATTGATTCTTCAGAGCAGTCTTGCACAATTTGACTTTGTTCAAATTAGAATTGTAATCAACAAAGGATTATAACATAATCAAATTAGTTGGATTTTATGAGTATGAAGAATACAGCTATGCCAAGAAACCAATCAACTTCATTCAACACAAGATTTTAATGAGAATAAATCTTTCTCAGGTTTTGATGAATAGACAATTTGTTTTCAGATCAATTAAAACAACATATCCAACTGCCTTGATTGTGATTAGAGAACTTTAACAGATCAGGAAGAACAGTTTTTATTTAACCCAGAATTAACAGATTCAATTTCGAAAGAACAGATTTAGTTCTTGACAGAAATAAGCAAAACCAGAAATGAGTGCAGGGATGAGAAGAAAAGGCACACAAGTTTTTATACTGGTTCACTCATACAGAGCTACGTCCAGTCTCACCTTACCCCAAGGTGGAATCCACTAAAAACAGTACCAATTACTTACAAACACAGCAGTTCTTGACCACTACAAGAACAACACAAACAATGCTGAAAAACCCTATTTCAGCACACCTTGCACTCTAAGAAACCCTATCAAGGAGTGACTAACACTTACACCTTTACAAACAAGAATAAAGGAAAGATTACACCTGAAAAGAAGATGCAAGAACTCAAAACCAGTAGTTCAATTTGCTGCAGAACTGCACCAGCACCTTCACCAAGATCAAAGGTTTCCTAGAACAAGCACACTTTGAAAATCTCTTTGGAAAACCTTTCACAAATCTTTCAATCCTTCTTCTCACATGCAAATTGTCTGATCTCTGTCAAAAACGTAGTTTCTCAGCTCTGTCTCATGTGAGATAGACTTTTCTTTATATAGAAAACAGTTTCTAACTTCTTTTCAAAAAACAGTTGAAAAGCAGTTATGAAAACAACAGATTCATTTTTGAACTTAACAGGTTTATTTTGTGAAAACCGCCAACTCAGCTAACTGAAATAACTGTCTGAGTTGTACCTTTGGTGCCCTAACTAACTTGTGAAAAACCTTTCAGCAGACCAAAGAATAAACCTGTTCTTTCACAGTAAAACAGATTAAAGTATAGCAAACAGGCCAGCTCAGCTTTAACTGAAATAACTAACTAAGCTTTACTTGTGGTGCCCTAAACAGAATTTTGGAAAGGCCTTTTAACAGAGAAGAAATAAACAGATTCTTTCTCCATAAAACAGATTTATTTTTATACTGTTTTAAAACTTTTAAGAGCACTTTCAAAAGCTTCTCTGAGCAGACAGCGATCGTAGATGGCAATGCTCCACATGATCGCCGGTTGGTGGTCAGCATAGCTACTTGAAAAGACGATGCATGATCGCCGGTCGATGGTCAGCATAGCTACTTGAAAAGACGATGCATGATCGCCGGTCGGTGGTCAGCATAGCTACTTGAAAAAGCGGTGCATGATCGCCGGTCGGTTTGAGGCAGAGCACTTTCAAAAGCTTTTCAAAAACCATTTAACCATATCATGTGCTTGATCTAGGCTTGGTTAGGCATCTGGGATGGGTTATACAGCAAAAGGCAACCTTACACAATTACAAGCCTAATTACAAACGAATCTAAAACCTATTACAATCTTCAAAGCACTCAAGCCATTTTCTTCATCAAACACACAAGCCTTGGTAGGGAAGAAGCTTCCTCCAGCTTCAACAAGAACATCTACAAGAACCATCTCTAGAACTTTCCCAAAACCTAACCAAGCATATCTCTCACACTCAAGCTAAAGAAATTCCATCTTTAGAATACCTTGGCAATGATCAATTAGCATCTCAATGTTCCAATGAAAGATCTATGATCTTAAGGGACAAAGATGAGAATAGTAGCCAAGAAAAATAAGCTAGTGAGAGTGATGAAAATGTAAAAATAGAAAAGCAAGAGAACCTTGTGAAACAAAAGGCGTGGGAGAAGAGTGTTTCTTCCCATAAGGTCATTCAACAAGGCAAGCACATTGAAAATACCCTTGAAAACATGCTTCTTGTTGAACAACCTAGCCTTACCCCCTTACCCCTTGTAAAGGAACACTTGCAAGCATAAGCAAAAAAGAAGAGTTTTTAAAAGAAGCTTGCATAGATAAAGATTATTTCTCATATGTGCTAGGATATCACCAAGTGAATGTCAAGTTATCTATAGGCATCTACAAAAACAAATTTTTATGTGAGGTAGTGCCTAAAGAAAATTGTCATGTCTTATTGAGACAACCATTGCAAAGTGTACAAATTCTCATAAACAATGGTTGTAACAACGAGACTATCTTTACACATAAGAGAAAAAGTATTCATGAAGGAGAACTCATAGGCCAAATTAGAGTTGATAAAACTCTAGAGCTTTTAAAAGGAAAACTTTTGTCCCCCATGAGAAAAGAACTTCAAAGACATTACTTTAGGTACAATTCTTGTTTTCAAACTACACCTAAGGTAATGTCTCAAGAACTCTATACTCCTTCACCTTTTGTAAATGATCCTTGGGAAAACACAAATTTCATTTTAGAGCTTCCTAGGACAACAAAAGGTTTTAATTCAATTTTCATGGATAAACTCTTATCTAGAGAAGTGCTACATCTTCATGGTTTATGTACCGTCTCGTATCCGGGCGTTGACTAAGTCAAGGTCAAAGTCAACGACTGGAGAGTCAAAGTCAACGCAAGGCATCGCCTAGGTGGAGAGACGCCAAGTGCCAGCATCGCCAAGAGGAAGCATCGCCAAGACAAGGCGTCGCCTAGGTGAAGGCGTCGCCCAACCAGGGCGTCGCCAGATCAAACAGTGCTGAAGCAAGGCGATCACAGTGTGGTTCCCCGATACCCATGGGTAGGAAAGACCATGGAGGGAGCGACCCCGTGGGAAGGCCTCAGGTCCCGATAGCCCGGGGCAGCGATAAAGAGAAGGAAAAGGTGGCTTCAAGGCCATAGTGATAGCATCAGTGGAGGGCAGCCTGACTCGTGAAGTACCCCTGCCGCCCCAGAGACGCCTTTGGGACAGATACGACCCAAGAGGAAGGTCACGCCCAGGGTAACCGGGTGCAGGGTACGAGAGGAAGGCAGATACGCTCTCAGAGTAAGTGACTAAATGATTGGGGGCATGAGTTGGCACCCAAAAAGTCACCCCTAGCGCAGTAGCACTCCCAAGCAGGAGGATTCACACGTAGGAACATCCCTAGGTGGGCAAAAACGCCCCCAGATGGGGTCACGGCGTCGTGAGGCCCTCCACGTGTACAACAGCCATGTCAAAATAGAAACACCCTTTAGTCAGGTGTCAGGTAATTAAAGTCATTCAATACAGTTTCCCTTTCGAGCATTCAGGTACTATAATGGCTCCCAAGCGTTTCAACGTCTTAAATGCGCTACGTTTTCTAAATTAAATACGTTGATTGAGTGCGTTACATTTGTAATTAAAGGCGCTTTAAGGCGCTTTAAATGCTTGGGTAGTTTAAATAGCGCAGGGAATGTTGGAAACAGGGTTGGAACTTTTGGCAAAATTTACCAGAACTCTCTAGTTGCTTGCTCGTGCTTGAAGGTTACAGACAAGGGACTGGGGAATATCTTTGCCCGAAAGAGAGAACACAGACACACAATACACAGTTATTTTTTACCACCTTCAGAGTGCAATACGCGGTGCTCAGAGACGGAGGTGAACAGTTTTGGTGTTTCTTGCTGGCTGACTTGAGCGTCGGAGTGCAAACGGCCGCTAGGGCGCCTCTTTGTCCTCTTTTTTGTAGGATTCCACAAGTAACCAGTGGGAAGGAGACCCTAGCTGATGGTTGAGGTCGCGCACGAAGACGTCCCGGTCAACCGAACGGAACAGTTTATCCTCAAGCATAGTGTTGGATAGAGCTCCAAATTTCGCAAACCATGATTTGAGGATTCTCTTTGGAAAACGTGCAACTAAGTTGTATAGTTTAAATTCTTATCATCCTCAAAGGCATGGCCAAAATACATTTGAAAATCTAGCTCTTTCTACTATGCCTAGAGTAATCATAAAAGACAAACACAACTATAGAGATGAGCATGCACACCATAAAGTAGTTCACAAAACTACTTATATTTCTACCTTTGAGGTTGTATGTGGACTAAATCATCTTCCTTCTTTTGAGATGTTACCATCTCTTATGGGATTTGTGCCTAAGGAGAAAGTAACCACAATTGAAAATTTTAAAATGCATACGATGATTAGAGAACACATACAACAATCAAAAAAGAAATATTGTAAAAAGTTGCCAAACACAAAAGAAAAAGAAAAATGGCAACTTAGTGAAATTAATTTTCAAACTGACACCTTTGCTTTATTTGATAATTTCCGTAGGTACACGTTTGACTCGGGAGGGCAATCTGATGGAGATCAAGCTCAAGTGGACATGGAGGCCAATCAGCAAGATCAAGAAGAGGTAGAGGCGCAAATAGAAGACGCCCTTGGAGGTCAATGCCCACCTCAAAGGCTTACAAGAAGCATGTTCAAAGCTTTAGGAGCTAGGGGACAATTATTTTCTCTTTTTGTAATTTCTTTGGTTGAAGGTGCTTAGAGGGAAACATTAGAAACCTCTATTGTTATAACATCTTTTAGGCTTTAGTTAGGAGCTTTAGGACGGGGGGTGCGTTAGTAGATAGGTGTAGGAGTAGAATAGGAGGTGCCAAAGTGAAGGAAGAGGTCACACCTTCCTCATGCATTGTTTTAGGCGCCGATTCTAGTAGCTTTTAGGAGGGAGTTTTTGAATTTGTGTAGCTTGCATTTCAGCACCTTAGGCTATAAATAGAGGTGCTCCCTTTGTATTTTTCAGATTTGGAATTTAGAGAAAAGAAACTATACTCAATTTTTGAGAGAGCATTGGAGAGCTTTGTGCCTTCTTCACTAGTCTTATCTTGATGGTTCCATGGTTACCTCAAGTGGCGGCTTGCACACTCATCTAGGAGTCTCCATCCTTCTAGTGGCGTGATCATCCAACCATACATCCATCGTCATGAGCTTTCTCTTCTCCTTCCTTCCTTCTCTTTCAATTGTTCATGTTTAGCTTGTTGTTCTTGAAATTCTATTCGGCAATTTTCAATTCTTTGGTGTTTTGGTTCAGTTCTTTTGTTTCCTTGCTGTTCATTGTTGTTCTTTTTCATTTCCAGCCTTTATGTTCGGTTTATTTCAGTTCTAAGCTCATTCTATTCGGTGCATTTGCTTCTTCTTTCATTTTAATCGGTTCAATTTGACAATAATTGGAACTTCCATATGAGTTTGGATTTGGTGCTAGTTTTGGTGAGTTCTTGACTTGGAACATTGATCTAATTCTAAGAAAAAAGTGCCTAACTATTGTCCAACTCAAGTTGATTCCTAAGAATGTCAAGAATCATTCTAATTGTGCTAGTGGAATCACATCACAATCCTAGTTCTCAAAGCAAGACGCTGCTATCCGAGATCAAGTCTGAAGATCTGAGCATAGATCTTCTCAAGAAGGAGGAGATGATGGACACCACCCAGCCACAACCATCCCCCTAGGAAGCAAAAGCATTGGATTTGAGGACAAATCCTTTTCAAGAGGGAGAGGATGATGGAAGAGGGCCAAGCACAACCTTCCATGAAAGGCAAGAGCCAAGTCAAGAGCGTCTAAGATCAAGCTAGGAGCATCTAAGACAAGTGATCCGATCGGTCATCGGTAGTCGATGACGTCAGCAGCAGAGGACCACGTGGACCACTCGCAGGGTGACGCGTGGCCCAGGTGATGGAGAGACCAGGGAGGCGATCGCCAAGAGCGGTGATAGGGGGTTAGTAACCAAGTGACCACCGACAGATCAGGCGGCAGAGAGGTCAGGGGACAGATCATCCAGAACGGTGATCGGTGGTCAGTAGCCAAATGGCCACCAACAGACCAGTTCTCAGACTAACGCCTGGGGGCAGAACGCAAGAAGCAAATAAAGCACTGATCAGTCATCGGGTGCATTGTCATCGGGGTCTCGTGTTACACGCAGTTAAACTGGGACTGAGGTTCCCAGCGAGAGCGTTATGCATGGACCTCGCATGAGCACATCTCAGGGATCGCGCACGAGAATGGCCTGAGGGAGCTAGTAAACCGATCAGTGATTGGTGACTCCCTCAACCCATTACGTGCGTGAAGGGTAAGTCGTCTACGCAGAGAGCAACGCTTGGTGAGTGTGCCTAGACCGGCCACACCTGGCGTTCTCCTGAGAGTATGCGATTTACCCAGATGAAAGAAATATGCTAAGTTACTCCGCAAGGGAATAACTTAGCACGCAAAGAGAAGCGCTAGAGCCCTTCCAGTAAGTGACACGTGTGTGGCTAGATGTGTGTTGTAGGCCTCCACGTGTCATCATCTGAGAGGGGTGCGGTCCAGACAAAAGTGCACTCCGTACCACTAAAGGTACAGACAGGTACAGACAAGCGCAGCCAAGCGCAGAGACGCGCGGACACGCACAGACACCCACACTCTACTGATTCTGCAGGTACACTGTCTCAGAAAAGCATAACAGGGTTCTGACACATGCCAGAAAAGCATAACAGAATTCTGTTATGCCCAGAGGCAGAGAGAGAGACATAAAGGAGAATCAGAGGAGATAGAGGGGGGATACGAAAAATTAGAGAGCAAGAGTTTTTCACACACACTGCTAGTTTTCTCATTTGGTGGTTCTGTGGACTAACTTGATCGTCGGAGTGCAAACGGCCGCTAGAGGCGCCGTCTGTGTATTTTGCAGGTCACGTTTGGAGATTCAAGAGAAGGTTCTGAGGGTGACTCTGCAGAGAACGCAGTCGTGTAGACGGGACAGAGAGTGCTACAAAGCGATTCCTCCACGTTCGAGTTGCCGACAGGATCAACAAGCTAGGAGCGTCTCGGACAAGAAGGCCAAGCTAGGAGCGTCTAGGACAAGAAGACTTGGATCAAAGCTATGAATGGGAGAGTGGCATACTAGCACATATTCTGTGAAGGCCCATCAAGTGTAGTTTAGCTTTAATTGGGGTGTAAATAGCATAGCCATGTGGACAAATGTTTATTTTTCTGCACATTAGAATTAAGGAGGAGTTAACCTTGATTAGCTAAAGGTTTCTAGAAGCCTTCACTAATCTAGGGACGGTTTTGTGAAGCCATGTGCACCCATGTGCTCCATGTGGCCCATGTGTTTCACATTTACCTAGCATTTCATCTTCTATTAGCTTAACATTTACGGCCTCCTTAGCCTATAAAAGGAGATGCCTATCACTTGTATTTGCAAGATTAATGAGAGTAATGTTATGCTGCCCATTTAGTGCCATACATTGCTTTTGCCTAGTTTCTAGGACCTAATCTTCTCTTCACCATCTACCAAGAGGGCTGGCCGAACCTCCCTTTTTCCATACACTTCATGGACCTTCAAGTTCACCACAACTCCTAAGAGGACTTTGCCCACTTTCACCTTAGCTTTCGCACCATATTCACAAACATCCAAGAAGAGCTCCATGAGAATGCCATCCAAAACTGTGAGAATTAGGTCAAAACTCGGATCCCTTTTCAAATGCCCCAAGGTCCCTTTTTATACATCTCTCGTATTTAAAACGCGTTAAAGCGCATTGAAAGCGTATAAAAATATTCCTTGGAACGTTCGAATCTTAACTGAATTAATGCTTACCTTTGCAAACTTTCACTGAAACATTTAATGAGAACGTGCTTATTGCCATGTGCTCTTCTGACTTGGTCATTATTCTGCGCAGAGGGTCCCTCAGCGCCGCAACCCAACTTAGGGTTATTCCATTGCGTGAGCCCTCTTTCCTCGAAGTGCTTCTGGCGCGTGGGGTGACTTCCTGGGTGCCAACTCATGCGCCCCAACCTCTAGTCACTCACCCCGGGAGTGTATCTACCTTCCTCTTGCACCATGCACTGGTTCACTCCTGAGCATGACCCTCTCATGGGTCGTATCTGTTCCGGGGGTCTCCCTGAGGTGGCGTGGGTACTTCACGAGTGAGGCTACTCCCTACTGGTACTAGAACTATGCCCTTGAAGCCACCTTTCTCTTCTCTTCATTGTTGTTCTGAGCCATCAGGGCCCGAGACTTCCTCACGGTGTTGCCCCCTTCATGGTCTTTCCTACCCATGGGTATTGGGGGGTAACACCGTCGATATCTTAACTTGATTGTTTCTTAACCTGGCGACGCCTTTCTTGGGCGACGCCTTTACGAGGCGATGCCTTTCTTAGGCGACGCCTTTGCGAGGCGACGCCATACCTGGCGACGCCCCAAGCGGTCAACCTGTTGACTTTCTTTCCCTTCTTTGGGGCCCTCGAGCGGTCCCATCATGTGTTGACTTTGACTTTGAATTTTGGTCAACGCCTCGGGACGGTACACAAGCCCCCCAGTCTTGAGCTGATAACTTTTTTTCAGCGAAAAGAATAAGGCTTCGCCCTATTGTCCACGTGGCATTCTGATGACGTGTCATTCTCTGATCAGCTGACGTGACATTCTCTGTTCGGCAGATGTGACATGCCTTCGAGTGTTCTGACGAGGTGACCTTTTCTGAGCTAGAAAGTTGACACTTTGAGTCATGCCCTCATCTCTTCACACATGGCTCAATCGCACAGCCAGCGCTTGGTGCCCTTTGCGCTTCAAGTTAGCGCTTAATCCTTCGACATGTGTGCGATCCAACGGCTGAGGGTGCGCGTCGCTAGCGCTTCTTCGAGTTAACGTTATAGCCTTTCAAAAAATGCGCGCTTAGAGCACTATTTCATCACTTTTCATTTCTCTCATACTGTTCACCTTCTTCTCCGAAACTCTCTCTGCATTCTTTCTTCGCACCCTACTCTTCGTTAACCCAATCACTCAAAGGTACGGTTTTTCTTCTTCGATGACTCCTTCTCTTTACTGTATTGCCCTTGTAACTCCCTGGGACTGTTTATATTCTCTGCATTTCTGTGTTCTACTTGTTTTATTCATTTTTTTCCCGGTTCTTCTCCTTTCCGCGTGGGTAGGATTTTCCTAGGGTTTTCTTCCCTCTTTGCTTCTTCGAGCCCTCTTTGTTGAACCTTTGCCTTTTCTTCTTTCTTCAGCTCTTCATCCATCCATGGCGCGAACAAAAATAACTCCCAATCCCCCTCCCCCAATTGATCACTACAAGGCCCTTTATTCATGGGCTTCCGAGGAGCTATTGAACGAATGCACCAAACTGACCACCGTTGAAGACGTAGAGAATCACCTGGGTGACTTGCGGTTGTACAACTTTAACTCCTTCTGCAAAACCCACGATTCTCATATCTCTATTCGCCATGGCACCCCTGGGAAGCCAGTTTGTGTGGACGACAGGTCCAATGGGGGGAAAGCCTTTCTTTTTCCTCTACCAAGCGGTATTCAAACGCATTGGTCTGCGCCTCCCATTCATACCCTTTGAGAGGGAGCTGCTCACAGAGGTCAACGTTGCCCCTGCCCAACTACATCCGAACGGCTGTGCCTTCGTAAGGGCCTTCCAAATCAGTGGATGTTTTCCTCCACTTCTTTGAAGTAAAAAAGCAAGGGAAAAGTCTCTGGGTGAGCTTTTCCGGGGTCGCCAGCAGGATCCTCTTCACCCTTTTCCAAAACTCCTTCAAGGGTTGGAAGGGCAACTTCTTCAGGGTGTGTTGCGCCAAGCACGACCCTACAGCCCTGGATGGCTTTCCCCTATATTAGACGGAGAAGCCCAATCCCACCAAACCTAATTCTTTGGATGAGTTGGCCTCCGCAGACAGGGAGGTCTCTGTGGCGTTGGCTGGCTTGAAAGTCATCTTCCATACCCCAACATTGATTTCTTGCGAGTTTAAGGCCGACGCCTTCTCTGCATACTTTGGTAGGGAGTCTCATCCTTTACTTGTTTTCTTCATATCTGATTCTTAGTCGTGCTTCTCTCCAATTATGGTGATCAATGTTTATCTGTTTAAATCTCCATGCGTGTTGTTGCTCTAATTTACTTTAGTAGTAGAATTGAATCATGTGCCTGGTTCTGAGTTCGAATATTGATTCCATACTTTTATGTATCGCCATATATATTTGATACTTCCCCCCTAACTAACCTTTGTTGCCTTTTTGCCTTGGTGCAGCATCGGTGATGGATTCTGCAACAAGGGCTGAATTGGCTAGGTCCTTGAAGGCTCGCCTTGGCGTGCAGTCTGCAAAGGATGGCGCCTCCAGCACCTCCCCCCTTAAGTCCAATCCACTGGGATCATCACTACCATCTCATTCCACCGAAACACCCGATTCTCCACATTCCCACCAAACACTAAACTCCCCCCTCATATCAAAAACACCTTCCACAGCCCAAACACCCCATTCTCCTCCATCACTTCAAACACCTAGCTCACCCCCTCCCATTGCTGCAGTCCCTCTGGCTGCAACTAGCCTCCCTTCCACCGCCCCTCTTGACAAAGGCAAGAGGGTGCTCACTGTTTCCTCCGAGGACGACGACTCGGATGTGGGGCCTGCGTACAAAAGAAGGAGGACCAACCAGGTCGTCCACTCGCGCTCTCCTACACCTCCACATGGGGGATCCATGAGGGACAATCCCCCTAGCGCCACGTCTCCCCCATGCCAATCAGTCCAAGATGAGGGGGTGGTGGAGTCCATGCCCTTATCAGCACCAATACCAACACCACCTCCACCATCAACAACAACACCAACACCAATCGCCCCAACAACCACCCAGGACTCATACCAATTCTCCCTCCCATCATGCAGCTGATGAGGGGTTTTAATGATAAAACGTCGGCAGGTGAACCTTCCGGGGTCCCACGGTCAGAGGGCATGCCTTACGACATGGGTGCCTTCTTGGCCGTGGCCCTTGAGTAGCGTGCCCAGGCTAAATCCAAAGTTGTCGAGGCACATGCTCTTCAATCCCTCCGACAGGAAGTGGCTACCCTGAAGGAAGAAAAGGAGAACTTGTGCCGCAGCTGGACGTGCCAGGAAGAGGCCTACAAAGCCTCTTTGAGAGATGCCCGAGAGTCCAATGCTGAAGCCTGCAAGCGACTCACTGAGCTTCTTGAATAGGTAGCGTCCCGTCAGTCCCAGATCGTCGCCCTTGAAGCGGCGATGCGAACCTCCGAGGCACAACAGAAACTACTTGCTGATCAATGTGCTGCCCGGGGGCAATTGCTGGAGAAGACCGAGGGGGAGCTAGCTAAGAAGATGGACAAGCTCAACCTTCTTCAAACCGAGCATGATCATTTTCAGACTGAACTGAACATGCTTCAAGTGGAGAATGAAGCTCTTGAGAAGCAGCTAGCCTCTGGCGACTCCACGATTGAAGAGCTGGAGAGGGCAAAGGGGGAGCTCATTGCAGAGAAGGAAACCCGAGACTCCACCATTGCAGAATTGGAGAAGGCAAAGGGGGAACTTTTTGACAATATGGCCGATACCTTTGCAGAGGGATTAAAGGAGGCTCTGGCTCAAGCTTCTTGTGAAAACCCGGGAATCGACATCTCCAACTGCACCCCTCTCAACCATATAGTCGATGGGAAGTTCGTTCCCCTCGACCTTGGGGATTGAACTTCACTTATTTAAACTTCATTTGTAAATTTGTATTTTCTAACACTTGCTCTGTAATTCTGACACTTAACTTCGTTTAAATGTTTATTCGAACTTTATTTTTACATCCTCTTGTACTTGTAGCTTCTCTGTTTTATTGCTTGCTTTACTAAATCAAAGGCGTAATTGGTACTTACTTTCGATGCATCGCTTCTTCGCCTTGTCTTTAACTCTTTAGGTATCACATGACCTTCTCTCTTACCCTTCTCCTCTGAGTCGCGATGCATACCCTTCTCCTGATCTTTCCACTTAGAACCCCACTTGGCCTTTCTATCTGCGAGGAATCTTCCTCATGAAGGCGTCGCCTGCCTCGTCATTTCCCAAAGGCAAGGGACGATTTTAACTTTGCGTATTTTCTTTGTCTCTGATAACTCATGCCTTTATGCTTTTCTTTCTTACTTTTCGAGTTTCTTTTTCTCTCTGAAGTTGTAAAATCTTCGCCCTGCTTCTTACTTACCTCATCGCTTTAGGATGAAAAGGGGGGTCTCTTAATTTTTGGCCTCGACATCGCTCAAAGGCGTGGGGGACTTATCCTACCTGTACTGGGTATCTATGCTCGAGGAGAGACCTGCTCTGGGTGTCTTCAGTGTGTCATTGGGTATCCACGCTTGAGGAGAGACCTGCTCTGGGTGTCCTCAGCGTGTCTAAACACTTTGGGACAAAAGTCGCGCTCTAGTGCCCACGCCCACGGAGAGGTCTATACAATAGTATCGTATCGTTCATGGAGTGTCTAAAGCACCAGGGCAACTTAGCCCTTATCTTATTGTGTTTGGTGCCCACGCTTGAGAAAAGGCCTGCTACAGCAACGCTGTATCGTCCTCAGGGTGTCTGAAAACACCAAGGAAAATTGTTCTGAACATCAGACGCTGGGGCTAGCTGTTCATACTTGAGAAGGGGGCGTCCCGAAGGAATCCCTTAACCCCTACTCAAGGACTAGGCACCCAGATTCGAGCTTGCACCTATCGTCTGATACCGAGGCCAGCTATTCATACCTGAGGAGGGGGCGTCCCGAAGGAATCCCTTAACCCCTACTCAAGGACTAAGCGCCCGGGTTTTTACCTTGCAATGAAGGTGGAAGCCCAACTTGCAAAGAAAAGTATTTTTAAAAATATTCCCAAAGATGACTACTACAACAATTCTTGGAAGAACAAAAAGTCTTTTTCAAAATTTCCTTCCAAAGATTCTTCTTTCAAACCCAAGGATCCTAAGCCATTTACTTCTAGGCCTAAATCCCCAATTAAATCGTCTAGTCAAAAGTGTTTTAAATGTTTGGGATATGGTCACATTGGTGCTAATTGCCCTTCTAAACGAAGTATGTACATGCATGAAGGCATTGTAGTTAGTGAGCATGATTCCAATTCACCTAGGCATTTTTCACCTTATAGACCATCAAGTGAAAATGAGAGTGAAAGTCCTTGTGAAGGTGACTTATTGATGGTAAGACGTATGTTGGGCACAATTCCAAAATCTTTGAATGATACTCAAAGAGAAAATATTTTTCACACCCGATGTCTTATCAACAACAAGTTATGTTCCTTGATTATTGATGGGGGAAGTTGCACTAATGTGGCTAGTACAAGAGTTGTGGAGAAGTTAGCCTTACCCACTATCTCTCATACCAAGCCCTACAAATTACAATGGCTTAGTGAAGTAGGTGAAATCATGGTGAATAAACAAGTCCTCATTAACTTTGAAATAGGAAAGTATAAAGATGAGGTTTTATGTGATGTTGTGCCCATGGAAGCTTCTCATCTTCTTTTAGGAAGGCCTTGGCAATATGATAGACATGTTTTACATGATGGCCTATCCAATACAATGTCTTTTTCCTTCCTAGGGCGCAAGGTTATATTAAAACCCCTCTCTCCCAAAGAGGTTCATGAGGACCAAATAAAAATGAAAACTAAAAGAGAAAATGAGAAAGAAAAAGAAGTAAGTACTACACCGAGTCACACCATTTTCTCCTCTAAATCCATCATGTTGACTCGTGCTATACCTCAAATGGACCCTCCAAGGTCTTCTTCTTCTTTATCTTTTTCATTACCCAAGGTTCCTATTTTAACACCACCTTGGTTAAAATATGTTAGGGATGATTTTTTCATACCTCCTGTACCGCCCTGGTGGTCGGATGCGATGACGTGGCATCCTGTTGCAGTGTAGGCGTGTTGACAAGGCGCCAGGTTGACAGTTGAGAAGGAAGTCAGGAGGCACGTGTAGTCGCCCATAGTTAAGTTGGCGTGTTCCGATCTCTAGCTCACCAGAATAGGCGATCGCCAGGTTGAGGACGAAGTCGCCAGATACAGACTCAGGCGACCAGGCAGTCGGAGATCGCCAGAACAAATACATCGCCGAAGTTAAAGGAGAAGCAGATTATGAAGGCGGCCGGCGAGACCACAGGGAAGGTGTATGAAGGCCCTACCTCGCCAGTTTCAGTAGAGATCGCACTCCTGAGTTAGCTATGCACTGGGCAGTACCATGCATAGGTAACTTAGCCAAAATGAGAGTAGAAGCAGCGCCAAGTCAGTGAGCCTCCAGATGATGGCACGTGTACGGTTGGATGCAGGCCACGTGTCCAAGCCTGTAACTGCCAGGAGAGAGAAAACCACCAGGTATATAAGAGTTCCTAACAGATTTTCTAAGGTACGCACGTTCAGTTCATACACTTTACGCTTGCGAGTGACAGAGCTGTTTGTGAGAGAGATTTGCACGGTTCCAGTTCTTAGTATTTGGTGATACCGTCACTGACTTGAGCGTCGGAGTGCGATCGGCCGCAGCGGCGCCGTATCGTTTCTTTGCAGGTTCTTGAGATAGATCCAGAGGAGGAACGGAAGTGAGAAGCGGCGCGCACGTCGATCCTTTGACGAGGCATTCTCCAGCGCTCCGGTCAACAGGCAGGATCATCAGGCGCCCACCGTGGGGCCGTGTAAAACGTGCTCCCATCCACAGCGTGAGTTCGTGGAGGTTTTCGAGATTTTCTGCGCGGTTGTGTGCTGGTGCAACCGTCGTTCTTGGTTTCTTTGAGTTTCGTTCGGTGAAGTTTGTGTTTTAAACCGTTCGTTTGATTTTTCGATCGGTGGATTCGAGTTCTTTCGAGTGGTTGTTTGGTTCGCGGGGAAACGGTGGTTTTGGTGAAGCGGCGTTTTTCTTTGAAGGTTCGCGGTTTCTTGAAGTCCTTGCGCAGTTCCTTGAATCTTCTCCGATCGGTTGCTGATTCGTTCGTGGTTGAAGTGTTATTTGCTGTACTTCTGTGGTTCGCTGAAGTTAATGAGAAAGATGAGAAGCAATCGTTCCAGTCCCGTGGCTCCCGTCGCAGCTGAAGGCGACGCCGCCATGACCATGGCGCAGATGGCAGAGATGATGCGCTCATTGCAGGCCACTGTAGAAGCCTCGCGCGTCGAGCAGGCGAGGATACATGAAGACCTGGTCGCCTCTCGCGCCAGGAACGAGGAGCTCAGCAAAGTAGCTGAGGAGCTACGTCGAGCTCTTCAGGAGCAGCAGGTTCGTTCTTCCGCTGAGGAGGTGGCACCGTCGACGCCGCCTCGTGTTTTCCCAATGCCTTTCATTCAGGCGATTACCGACACGCCAATTCCCACGAGCGTGGTTCCGGTTAAAGCTGTGTTTACCGGCGTGGAGGATCCAGAGGCTCATCTGACCACGTTCCACACACAGATGATGCTGTCAGGGGGGTCGGATGCTGTCTATTGTAAGATGTTCGTGAGCACGCTCCAGGGAACGGCGATGGATTTGTTTGTGAGCCTGTCTAATGGCCACATAACTAATTTTCAGCAATTCTCGAAAATCTTTGTCGAGCAGTATATTGTGAACAAGGCACCGCCCAGAGTGTCCTATGATCTGTTTGATATAAGGCAGTACCATGGGGAGTCCCTCAGAGATTACCTCAATCGCTTCGGAGCGCAGATGGTCAGGTCGCCGGCCAAGGATGAAGAAATGCTGGTTTAGCTTAAGTTCTTCAATTTGCTTTTGAAATCCTTCAACCTGCTGCTTAAGCTCCTTGTTCTGCTGCTCCAGCTCTTCGACCTGTTTTTGGAGTTGTTTGTTGGTCTCTTGAGCTTGAAGAAGGTCGTCAGCCACCTTCTTAGATTCTGTTTGAGCTTGAGCCAACTCGGCAGCCATCTTCAACTGAGGACTTTCGCTGGTGCCTCTACATTGCCCCGGGGGTTACATCTTCTCGCCCCCAGAAGCACTGAGGACTTTTCACTGGTGCCTCTACATTGCCCCAGGGGTTACATCTTCTCGCCCCCAGAAACACTGAGGACTTTTCACTCTTCCTCGCCTGCACTCGCTCGACGGCGAGGAGGTCTTTATCTCGCCTCAGAACGCGCGAGGGCGTTGAGGTCTTTAATTGGTGCCTCCGATCGCCGAAAGACGATGAGGACTTTAACTTTAACTGATGCCTCCGATCGCCGAAAGACGATGAGGACTTAGAAACTTTTTAGAAAGCATGCAACATATCTTTAACTTGCCTTAAATCACATATAAGTGACAAGGTCTTTCTTCAAAACTTTGGAAAACAGCAAGCATGCAATCTAAAACAACCTTACGTTTCGAAAACTCTTCTTTATTGGGTGGCCTCATTAAAAACCCTCCTTAGGGAAAAAAGAGTGCCCCCTTCAAACTGTTTTAATAGAGACATTGTAATGTAACTTCGTGTTTGTCTTTACTTACAAAGTTCTTAACTGTAATATAACTTGAGGTGCGTGGCGTTCCAAGTGCGAGGAATCGCCCCTCCTTCCAATGTCTCTAAGCGGTAGGCGTCGTTCCCGAGCGCCTCGGTTATTCTGAACGGTCCCGTCCACTTAGGCGACAGCTTATTCTCCATCTCGTACTAGTGGGCTTTCCTCATCACCAGGTCGCCTTCTCTGAACTGTCTCGGCATCACCTTCGAGTTATATCTTCGTTCAATCCTTCTCTTCACCGCCTCAGCTTTTAACCTTGCCTCTTCCCTGACCTCATCCAGCAGGTCCAGGTTCAACCTTCTCTCTTCATTCGAGTCTTCCTCTACGAAGTTCTGGAATCTCGGCGAGCTCTCCTGGATCTCCACTGGAATCATTGCATCACACCCATAGACCAAGTTGAACGGGGTCTCATGGGTTCCTGACTGTTCGGTGGTGTGGTACGCCCAGACTATACGGGGTACCTCCTCAGCCCAGCTTCCTTTGGCTTTCTCTAGCCTTCTCTTGAAACCTCTTAGCAACACCCGATTAGCTGACTCTACTTGGCCATTTGTCTGAGGGTGCTCGACGGATGCAAACACTTGTTGAATTCCCACCCCTTCGCACAGCTTCTTCAACAGGTGACTTGCAAACTGAGTCCCATTGTCCGACACCAAGCGCTTGGGCACACCAAACCGACACACAATGTTCTTCCATACGAAACCTTCGATCTTGTGTGCAGTGATCTGGGCCACTGGTTCTGCTTCGATCCACTTGGTGAAATACTCAATCGCCACCACCAAGTACTTCATCTGCCTGATCGCCAGTGGAAAAGGTCCCAGGATGTCGATTCCCCATGTATGAAACGGCCAAGAGCTGTAAATCGACTTGAACTCCTCGGGAGGCGCCTTGTGCCAATCGGCGTGCTGTTGGCATTGTTTGCAACACTGCGCATATCTCTTGCAATCTTCTCTCATTGTTGGCCAATAGTAACCTGCACGGAGAGTCCTTGCGGCCAGAGCTCGACCCCCGACGTGGCTTCCGCATATTTCTTCATGGAGCTCTGCCATAATCCTCGTGCATTTTTCGCCATGCACACATTCCAGGAGTGGGTGAGTGAACCCAAACCTGTACAACTCGCCATCAATCATTGTGTACTTGCTAGAATTTTTCTTTATCTTCCTATCCTCTGTCGGATCCAGCGGGAGAAGGCCATCTACCAGGCACCGCTTGTACTGTGTTATCCAGGTGTCTGGCTTATGGGTAGCGCAGACCTGCGTCATGTTCACCTTCTCTCCTCGACATGCTCTAATTCTCGGCGATCTCAAAGTTTCTTGCGTCAAAGACCTTTGACTTCTTGCTGCTTTTTCCGTCGACTTGCTTATCTGAAGAACCAGGTGATCTGCTACAAATGCTCTCGGCGTCTTCAGAGTTTCTTGAATCACCGTCCTCTGCCTACCCCCCTTGCCTGAACTGGCGAGCTTAGCTAGCAAGTCAACTCGGGCATTCTGCTCTCTGGGCACATGCACCACTTCAAAGGAGGCAAATGAACTCTTCAATTCCTGCACATACTCCAGGTAAGCCGCCATTTGTGGATCTTTAGCCTGGAACTCGCCTGTTACTTGCCCCGTGACTAGCAGCGAGTCACTCTTAGCCATCAACACCCTGGCTCCCATCTCTTTGGCCAGCAAAATCCCGGCGATCAGTGCCTCATATTCTGCTTGATTGCTGCTGGCTTTGAAGGCAAACCTCAAAGATTGTTCGATCAGCACGCCGTTGGGTCCTTCCAAAATGACTCCAGCACCGCTACCCTGCTGCTTCGACGATCCATCCACCGAGAGCACCCAACGGAAATCATCCCCTTCAACTCGTGTCGCCTCAGATGAGAGCTCGACCACGATATATGCGAAGATTTGCCCCTTAATCGGGCCTCGGGGCTCATACTTAATGTCAAACTCCGACAGCTCCACTGCCCACTTCACCATCCTTCCCGCAACGTCGGGCTTCTTCAAAACCTTCTGGATGGGGAGATCGGTCATCACCAGAATTGTGAAGCTATGGAAATAGTGGCGCAACCTCCTTGCCGAAAATACCACAGCCAACGCAGCCTTCTCCAGGGCCTGATATCTCGTTTCGGGACCCTGCAGCACCTTACTAACAAAATAAATAGGCTTTTGAGCCTGATCTTGATCCTGCAGCACCACACTCACCGCCCTCTCAGTTACAGCAAAATACAACCTGAGAGGGGTTCCCACCAGCGGTTTACTCAAAATCGGCGGGCTCGCCTGATAATCCTTTAGCTTGCCGAAGGCTTCCTCACACTCCTTCGTCCAGGCAAACTTGTTATTGCGTCTTAAACACTGGAAATAGGGATGGCCCTTCTCTCCGCTAGCTGACACGAAGCGAGACAGGGCGGCCATCCGACCTGTAAGCTGTTGTACTTCCTTCACAGTGGCCGGGCTCCTCATCGCCAAGATGGTGGCACACTTATCCGGGTTGGCCTCTATTCCTCTTTCAGTTAAGAGAAATCCCAGGAACTTTCCAGCCTCCACGCCAAAGATGCATTTCTCTGGATTCAGCTTCAACCTGAACTTGGCGATCGTCGTGAACAATTCCTCCAAGTCTGCAATGTGCTTGCTTTTTTCTGGCGAGGTCACGACCATGTCGTCTACGTACGCTTGCACATTCCTTCCCACCATCGGTGCAAGTACTCGATCCATCAACCTCTGGTACGTGGCCCCCGCGTTCTTCAGCCCAAACGGCATCACCTTGTAGCAGTAGCATGATCTCTCGGTCATGAAGGCAGTTTTCTCTTCATCCATGGGATGCATCTTGATCTGGTTATACCCCGAGAAGGCATCCAGGAAGCTCAACAACTTACACCCTGCAGCACTATCCACCAGGGCGTCTATGCTTGGTAAAGGATATGAATCCTCTGGGCAGGCCTTATTCAGATCAGTGAAATCGACGCACATGCGCCATTTCCCATTACTCTTCTTCACCAGCACGACATTTGCCAGCCATTCAGGGTACTGGACTTCCCTGATGTGGCCTGCAGCGAGGAGTTTTTGTGTTTCGTCCCTAATCGCCTGTCTCCTCTCCTCGTTGAACTTTCTTCTCCTTTGTCGCACTGGTCTCACCAAGTTGTCCATCGCCAGATGATGGCACAAGAAGTCGAGATCGATCCCGGGCATGTCCGAAGCGGACCATGCAAACGCATCCAGATGTCGTTCTATCACCTTGGTGATCTGGTCCTGGAGCTCAATGATGGAGATCAAGCCCAAGAGAACATGGAGGCCACTCATCAAGCTCAAGAAGAGGTGGAGGCACAAATGGAGGACGCCCATGGAGGTCAAAGTCCACCTCAAAGGATTACAAGAAGCATGTTCAAGCCTTGGGAGCTAGAGGACATTTATTTTCTCTTTTTGTAGTGTCTTTAGTTGAAGGTGCTTAGAGGGAAACCTTAGAAACCTCTTTTGTTATAGCATCTTTTAGGTTTTAAATAGGACCTTTAGGGGGGTGTATTAGTAGATAGGTGTAGGAGTAGAATAGGGGGTGCCAAAGTGAAGGAAGGGATCACACCTTCCTTGCTTAGGCAATTAGCGCCGGTTCTAGATGGCTTTTGGAGGGAATTTTGAATTGTTTAGCTTTCATTTTTCAGCACCTTAGGCTATAAATAGAGGTGCCTTCCTTGTAAAATTCAGATTGGAATTAATCTAAGAAAACTATACTCAAATTTTGAGTGACCTTTGGAGAGCTTTTGGAGCCTTCTTCCCTAGTCTTATCTTGATGGATCCATGGAGTCCTCAAGTGGCGGCATCACTCTCATCTAGGAGCATTCCACACTTCTAGTGGCGAGATCATCCATCCTCCTTCCATCTTCATGAGCATTCTCTTCTCCTTCTTTTCTTCTTCTTCAATTGTTCATGTTGCCTTGTGTTTTGAGTTGTTTTAGTTTCGGTTCTTCCATTTTCCAGCACCTATATTCTGTTTTGTTTCTTAATTCTGTTCGGTTCAATTGAATATTGGTTTATTTCTGTTCGGTCTTTTCAATTTTAATTCCTTTGTTGATTCAATCTGACAATATTTGGTTCATCCAAATGAGTTTGGGATTTGGTACTAGTTATTTGTGAGTTCTTGTCTTAGAACCATGATCCAACTCTAAGAAAAGTGCCTCTATATTTTCCAGCTCAAGGTGATTCCTAAAAATGTCAAGAATCTTGTTCTATGTGGCTATTGGAATCACATCATGTGGTATCATGAGTCTTAGGTTCATTCTTGTTAATTGTTGAGTTGTGTGCACTTTAATTTCAAGAGCTCTTTAATTTCTTGCAATTTAAGTTTCTGTTTTAGAATTTTAATTGAGTTTTCTTGCTGTTTTTTTTTCTTTTGCTCCAAGTGTTTGTGGAAAGGTTTATGGCACTCATAATTCTTTTGAGTATGGTTGCTCTTTTGGAATGGCATTATCCTTCCTAGAGTTTACCTTAAGCTTCCTTTCCCTTGTTCCAATTTGTGTTGTGTCTTTTAATTTTTGAATCATGTTAAGTTTTGTCTTAGTCATGTTATTCCATATATGTCATTACTTCTAGTAGTACTTTTATTGTTTTGATTGTTTCTTGCTTTGGTGTCATATAATTTTCTGAATTGATGTTGATCCTTTGTGCATTTTCTTTTTAGAATTGAGTTCATACTTGTATTCTAGACCTATACAAGTTCCACTACATCATTTTCTATTATGTCTTTGCTAGTTCATAATTCTGTTTTTTTTTATTCCTATTAGGATTCCTCTGTTTCTGAAAAGAGTGCTTACTGTTTTTCCTTATTGCAACTGATTTACGTACTGTAAAATTCTGAAATTCTGGATTTGAGATATTCAAAGTGTTAGAAAAGAATAGAAAAAAGAATCATTCAAAAATATGAAGTACACAAAAAATGATAAATAAAATAAAAAAAGTGTACATTCCTGCCGAAAAAAATACGGTAATCTGGCAGTGATTTTGAAAAATTTATTTCTCTCAATTGGCTTACTGTTTTTAATTTATTCCAGTGCCATTATTGAGTTAACATCTTGAAGTTTCTGTGGTATAAATTTCATAATCCAGTTCGCTCTACAACGTTCCAGTTAAATCAGTGAATATCAAGCACAGTTTGCATAAAAAAAAATTCCAGTAGCTAAATTTTTTTGTTTTCTTCATCTACTCTAGTGCTTTTCCTTAGGTATTCTTTTGTGTGCCTACTTTTCTCATTGAGTTCTTTATTTTCTTGATTGTCTTTCATTCTTAATCTTTGAGTTTGTCTTACATATAGTATTCCTTTTGCAATTACCTTTTCCTTGCTTATACCTTTTCTTGTTTGTCTTTATTGTTTCTTTGGTTTTGTGGTGGTTTGCTCTTAAGATTGGTGTGCTTGCTTTGACATATTTCATTTGAGGATTCCAAGGCCTCAAGATCAGATTGGAGCAAGAACATTATTTCTTTGAGAGTGATATCTTTTTCAGCCTTAAATTCACTTCAGCAGTTTCAAGTGCAAAGCTCACTGTTTTTGCTAATTTTTAACTTGTTTGCTGTTTTGTGTGTTTGCT
The DNA here is from genome assembly GCF_051622355.1 of Phaseolus vulgaris. Classification (NCBI taxonomy): domain Eukaryota; kingdom Viridiplantae; phylum Streptophyta; class Magnoliopsida; order Fabales; family Fabaceae; genus Phaseolus; species Phaseolus vulgaris. The sequence goes on along the minus strand of NC_143501.1, from coordinate 19,897,773 downwards.
GTTTTTTTAATTACAAATGGCTGGATCTTCAAGTGATGCATCCTACAAGCAGAATTCTCCTTCCAAAGCTTCAATTCTTGGTGAATTACATGAAGCTCAAAGAACAATTAGAAGGTTGGAGGAGAAATTGCAAAAGATGGAGGTCCAACAAACTAGACCATCTCCTTCTATCCATGATGGACATCATTCTCATAGACCATCTTCAAGAGCTTCTTCAAATGATGTTGGCCGTGAAGATGAGCATAGGAGAAGGAGACCTCCACCCCAAGTCCATGGACAAAGACATCATCACCAAGGGGAAAGAATTCACTATGGCAATGGCTTCTACCATGATGCAAAGTCCAAGCTTCCTTCGGTCAAACTACCTTGTTTTAATGGTTCTAGTGATCCAAATGTGTATTTAGATTGGGAGGCTAAGTGTGAACAAATTTTTGAGATCCATGAGATCCAAGATGAGCATAAGCTCAAGCTAGCCACCCTAGAGTTTAGTGATTATGCCATGAAATGGTGGCATGGGATTGTAAAGGACATTATCTATCACAAGGGTCCTCCCGTGGACTCTTGGAACTCTTTAAAGGATCATATGCGCTAGGTTTGTACCCCCACATTTTAGGAAAGACCTCATGTTGAGACTCCAACGGTTTCAACAAGGCACGCTAAATGTGGATGAATATTATAAGGAGCTTGAGACGCTTGTGCTTAAAATTGAATTAGAAGAAAGTGAAGAAGCCATGGTTGCTAGGTTTGTGAGTGGTCTTAGGAAGGATATCCAAGACATTGTTGAGTTACAAGAGTATTCATCATTGGGCTCTTTAGTTCATCTTGCAATGAAGGTGGAAGCCCAACTTGCTAAGAAAAACTCTTTTAAAAATGCTTCCAATAATGGATACTACTCCAAGTCTTGGAGAAACAAAACTTCTTTTTCAAAACATCCTTCCAAAGATTCTTCTTTCAAACCCAAGGAATCTAAGCCATCAACATCTAGACCTAAGTCTCCCACTAGAACATCTAACACTAAATGCTTTAAATGTATGGGTTATGGTCATATTGCTGCAAATTGTCCTTCAAAACGAAGTATGTACATGCATGAGGGCATTGTAGTTAGTGAGCATGATTCGGATTCTTCAAAGCATTCATTGCATTCTCATGCATCTATTGAGGAAGAGAGTGAATGTCCACTTGAAGGGGACTTGTTAGTTGTGAGAAGACTTCTTGGACAAGTTTCACAACCTTTTGATGAAAGTCAAAGGGAAAATATTTTCCATACAAGATGTCTTATTCAAAACAACATTTGTTCCTTGATAGTGGATGGGGGTAGTTGTGCAAATGTGGCTAGTACAAGAGTAGTAGATAAGCTTGGTTTGCCTACTATCTCTCATACAAAGCCCTACAAATTACAATGGCTTAGTGAAGTAGGAGAAATAATTGTTAATAAACAAGTCCTCATCCATTTCTCCATTGGAAAATACAAAGATGAGGTATTATGTGATGTTGTGCCCATGGAACCCACTCATGTTCTTTTGGGAAGGCCTTGGCAATTTGATAGAAAAGTTTTACATGATGGCTTTACCAACAAATTATCTTTCGAATTCCATGGTCACAAGGTTACTTTAAAATCTCTCTCTCCAAGAGAAGTCCATGAGGACCAAGTTATCATGAAGAAAAAGAGGGAGAGTGAAAAAGATAAAAAAGATAAGAGTTCTAAGCCTACACTCCTTGTGTCTAGGCATGACATTGAAAGGGAAATAATGGCTCATCATCCTCTTTTTTTAGCCATCCCTAGAACTCTTAGCATAGAAACACTTGTTGATAGTCCTCATTGCTTGGAAAATTTGGTAGGAGAGTTCAAAGATGTGTTTCAAGATCCTCCAAATGGACTTCCACCTTTGAGAGGGATTGAGCACCAAATTGATTTGATACCGGGCTCTTCTTTACCAAATCGTCCCGCATATAGGACCAATCCAAGTGAAACCAAGGAAATTCGCCAACAAGTTGAGGCTTTGATTAAAAAAGGGTGGGTGCAAGATAGCATGAGTCCTTGTGCTATGCCTATCATCTTAGTGCCAAAAAAGGATGGCACATGGCGAATGTGTTCGGATTGTAGGGCCATCAATAACATAACCATTAAGTATAGGCATCCCATACCTAGACTAGATGATTTGTTGGATGAATTACATGGTTCAAAAATCTTTTCAAAGATTGATCTTAAAAGCGGCTACAATCAAATCCGTATCAAACCGGGTGATGAATGGAAGACGGCTTTTAAGACCAACTTTGGTTTATATGAGTGGTTAGTTATGCCTTTTGGTTTAACTAATGCACCAAGTACCTTCATGCGCCTCATGCATCATGTTCTTAGACCTTTCATTGGTAAGTTTGTTGTGGTTTACTTTGATGACATTCTCATTTATAGCTTATCTTTGAATGACCATAGGTTGCATGTTAGGCAAGTTTTGGAAACCCTTAGGAAGGAACATTTGTATGCTAACCTTGCTAAATGTATGTTTGCTCTTGATCATATAGAATTCCTAGGGTTTGTTGTGAGTTGTAAAGGGGTCCATGTGGACAAAACCAAGGTGGTGGCCATTCAAAATTGGCCTACACCGAAATCTTTGAATGAGGTCCGAAGTTTTCATGGGCTTGCTTCTTTCTATAGAAGATTTGTCCCAAACTTTGGTACCATTGCCGCACCACTCAATGACATAGTGAAAAAGGATGTGGTCTTTCATTGGGGAGAAGCACAACAAAATGCTTTTGATACTTTGAAAGAAAAATTGACTAATGCTCCCATCTTGGCCCTTCCTAATTTCACTAAGACATTTGAGATTGAGTGTGATGCTTCAAGTATAGGTATTGGGGCTGTTCTCCTTCAAGAGGGCCACCCCATAGCCTATTTTAGTGAGAAATTGAAGGGAAGTCATCTCAACTATTCCACCTATGATAAGGAATTATATGCACTTGTTAGGGCTTTGTTTACTTGGCAACACTATCTTTTTCCCAAAGAGTTTGTGATACATAGTGATCATGAATCTCTTAAATATTTGAAAAGCCAAAACAAACTTAACAAGAGGCATGCTAAGTGGGTGGAATTCATTGAGCAATTTCCTTATGTGATCAAACACAAGCAAGGCAAAATAAATATTGTGGCGGATGCTCTTTCTAGAAGATACACCTTGCTAAATCTTTTAACCTCTCAATATCTTGGTTTTGATCACATTAAGGAACTTTATCATGATGACCTTGATTTTTCTCCCATCTATCAAGAGTGTCTTAAAGGAGGACACAAAGACTTTTTTATTCAAGATGGCTTTCTTTTTAAAGGAAAACGTCTTTGTGTTCCCCAATGCTCTATTAGATTATCTCTTGTTAGAGAAGCTCATGAGGGGGGTTTAATGGGACATTTTGGGGTTGCTAAAACTTTGGATGTGTTGCATGAACATTTCTTTTGGCCTCATATGCATAAACATGTTCATAGTTTGTGTGATAAATGCATAGCTTGCCGCAAAGCTAAGTCTAAAATGCATCCCCATGGTCTTTATACTCCTCTTCCTATCCCTTCAATGCCTTGGGTGGATATATCTATGGATTTCATCTTAGGCTTACCCAAGACATCAAAGGGAAAGGACTCCATTTTTGTGGTAGTGGATCGTTTTTCAAAGATGGCTCACTTTATTCCTTGCCACAAAGTGGATGATGCATGCCACATTGCAAACCTCTTCTTCCAAGAAGTGGTTCGCTTGCATGGGATTCCTAGGTCTATAGTGTCCGATAGAGATCCTAAGTTCTTGAGTCACTTTTGGAAGACCTTGTGGGGCAAGCTTGGAACTAAGCTTTTATTTTTTACCACTTGCCACCCACAAACTGATGGTCAAACCGAGGTGGTGAATAGAACTTTGGGACAACTATTGAGATGCTTTATTTCGGGGAATCCTAGAGTGTGGGAGAATTTACTACCCCATGTTGAGTTTGCATATAACCGAGTAGTAAATTCTACCACCTCCCATTCTCCTTTTGAGGTGGTCTATGGGTTTAATCCCCTAACACCTCTTGATCTTCTTCCTATTCCCCTTCTTGACGATGTCTTGTGCAAAGATGGGGATGAAAAGGCTTCTTTTGTGAAAACTTTGCATAAAGACATCAAGAAGAAAATTGAGAAGAAGGTTGGCAAGTATGCTGAACTTGCCAATAAAAGGAGAAAAGCATTGTTGTTTGATGAGGGCGATTGGGTTTGGCTTCACTTGAGGAAGGATCGTTTTCCTACTCAAAGGAAGTCCAAACTAATGCCTCGAGGGGATGGACCTTTCCAAGTCCTCAAGAGGATTAATGACTATGATTATGAGTTAGATATGCCTGATACATTCTTAGGTAGTCATACTTTTAATGTCAGCGATCTAACTCCTTTTTCTGTAGGTCTCCAGAATTCGTGGTCGAATTCTCTCCAACTCGGGGAGTATGATGGAGATCAAGCCCAAGAGAACATGGAGGCCACTCATCAAGCTCAAGAAGAGGTGGAGGCACAAATGGAGGACGCCCATGGAGGTCAAAGTCCACCTCAAAGGATTACAAGAAGCATGTTCAAAGCCTTGGGAGCTAGAGGACATTTATTTTCTCTTTTTGTAGTGTCTTTAGTTGAAGGTGCTTAGAGGGAAACCTTAGAAACCTCTTTTGTTATAGCATCTTTTAGGTTTTAAATAGGACCTTTAGGGGGGTGTATTAGTAGATAGGTGTAGGAGTAGAATAGGGGGTGCCAAAGTGAAGGAAGGGATCACACCTTCCTTGCTTAGGCAATTAGCGCCGGTTCTAGATGGCTTTTGGAGGGAATTTTGAATTGTTTAGCTTTCATTTTTCAGCACCTTAGGCTATAAATAGAGGTGCCTTCCTTGTAAAATTCAGATTGGAATTAATCTAAGAAAACTATACTCAAATTTTGAGTGACCTTTGGAGAGCTTTTGGAGCCTTCTTCCCTAGTCTTATCTTGATGGATCCATGGAGTCCTCAAGTGGCGGCATCACTCTCATCTAGGAGCATTCCACACTTCTAGTGGCGAGATCATCCATCCTCCTTCCATCTTCATGAGCATTCTCTTCTCCTTCTTTTCTTCTTCTTCAATTGTTCATGTTGCCTTGTGTTTTGAGTTGTTTTAGTTTCGGTTCTTCCATTTTCCAGCACCTATATTCTGTTTTGTTTCTTAATTCTGTTCGGTTCAATTGAATATTGGTTTATTTCTGTTCGGTCTTTTCAATTTTAATTCCTTTGTTGATTCAATTTGACAATATTTGGTTCATCCAAATGAGTTTGGGATTTGGTACTAGTTATTGGTGAGTTCTTGTCTTAGAACCATGATCCAACTCTAAGAAAAGTGCCTCTATATTTTCCAGCTCAAGGTGATTCCTAAAAATGTCAAGAATCTTGTTCTATGTGGCTATTGGAATCACATCATGTGTATGATGAGAATCAAATAAAGGAGGCTTTTATTAATGGAGGAAGAGGACATCCACCCTCACATTTGAAGTTCTTCCTTCTAGTCTTCTCAAAATTAAAAGAAGACATAAAATAAAGATGAGGCCCAAGCCCAAAGCCCAAGCCCAAGCCCAAGAAGGCCAAAGCCCAAAGAGCCCAAATCCATCCCATGAGGGGCAAGGCCAAGCTTTGAAATACTCTTGTATAGTTTTAGGAGGTGTGGTTATTAAATAAAGGTGTGTGAAAATGTAAAATAAAGTCACATTGTCCATGTGACTTAGGAGAGTGGTGTAGGTGTAGTTTTTGGGAGGTGTCATAGTAGAAAAAGGTCACACCTCCCATGTGACTTGTTTTTGGTGGGAATTTCAAATGAGTTTATTTGAAATTTCCCACCTATTTTTCAGCACCTTAGGCTATAAATAGAGGTGCTTCCTTTGTAAAATTCAGATTGGAATTAATCTAAGAAAACTCTACTCAAATTTTGAGTGAACTTTGGAGAGCTTTTGGAGCCTTCTTCTCTAGTCTTATCTTGATGGATCAATGGAGTCCTCAAGTGGCGGCATCACTCTTATCTAGGAGCATTCCACACTTCTAGTGGCGAGATCATCCAACATTCTTCCATCTTCATAAGCACTCTCTTCTCCTTCCTTTCTTCTCTTTCAATTGTTCATGTTGTCTTGTGTTCTTGAGTTTTTTTGGTTTGGTTTTTCTGTTTTTCCAGCACCTATGTTCTGTTCTTGCCTTTTAATTTCAATTCTGTTGTTCCTTTTAGTTTCTCTTCTTTTTTGGTTCAATTTGACTAAAATTGGTTCATCCAAATGAGTTTGGGATTTGGTACTAGTTTTTGGTGAGTTCTTGTCTTAGAACAAATGATCCAACTCTAAGAAAAGTGCCTCTATAATGTCCAACTCAAGGTGATTCCTAAAAGTGTCAAGAATCTTGTTCTATGTGGCTATTGGAATCACATCACTTCCTGTTGACCAAAACGTTGGAACTTGCCTCGTCAAACTTGGATCGGCGTGTACACCGCTTCACCCTCCGTCCTTCGTCACGATCCACCTCAAGAACCTGCAAAAGAACAGAGCGGCGCCGCTGCAGCCGATCGCACTCCAACGCCCAAGTCAGTGACTGAACCACCAAATACTTCAAGAGTAACACTCAAGAACTCTCAAGGAACCGTGAACTAGTTCTCTCTCACTGTATGCTCAAGAACTCGCAAGCGTAAAGAAGATAATCTGAACGTGCGTACCTCAGAAGTTCGTTGGGAAACCCTTATATACCTGGTCACTTTCTCTCTCCTGGCAGTTACACATCTGGACACGTGGCTCGCATCCAGTCGTACACGTGCCATCATCTGGAGCCTCCTTGACTTGGGCGCTGCTTCTGACTCTCCTTTGGCTAAGTTACTTATGCATGATACTGCTCAGTGCATAGCTAACTTGGAGCGCGATCTCTACTGGAATTGGCGAGTTAGGGTGCCTTCGTACACCTTCCCTATGATCTCGCCGGCCGCCTTCACAATTTGCACTACCTTCATCTTCGGCAATGTGCTTGCCCCGACGATCTCTAATCACTTGGTCGCCTGAGTTTACATCTGGCGACTTCATTTTTAACCCGGTGACCGCCGGTTCTGGTATGCTGGAGATCGGAGCACGCCAACTTAATAACTGGCGATTTCACGAGCCCCCCGACTTCCTTCCCTTCTGCCAACCTGGCATCTCGTCAACACGCCTATACTGTGGCTTGATGCCACGTAATCACTTCCGACTACCAGGACGGTACAGATCTAGTTGCAATTGTTGTAGTGCTAGAATGGTTGATAAGCTTAATCTACAAGTAGTTCCTCACCCAAAACCTTACAAACTACAATGGATTAATGAAAATGGGGAACTAAGTGTAGATAAGCAAGTGGAAATCATGTTTTCCATAGGGAACTACAAAGACAAAGTTTTATGTGATGTAGTGCCTATGGAAGCTTGCCACATCTTATTAGGGAGACCATGGCAATTTGACAAGAAAAACTGGCATGATGGTCTCACTAACGAGATTTCCTTCACCCATAAGCATAGGAAGTTTGTACTTAGTCCTTTACCACATTCTCAAGTGATGAAAGACCAAATACAAATGAAACATAAGAGGGATGAGGAAAAAAAAAAAGAGTGCTAGAAAAAGAGAAAATCCTTAGGGATAGAAAGGCGTGGGAGAAGAGTGTTCCTTCCCACAAGGTTGCTTAACAAGAAAAGTCTTTGGAAAACGTTTTGGAAAATTTGCTTCTTGTTGAACAACCAAGCCTAGTCTTTTGTAAAGGAACACTTGCAAGCACTACCACAAGTAATGAACTCATGAGTCTACCTCCTCAAGTAGAAAAACTTTTAAGTGAATTTGAAGATATATTCTGTAATGAGGGGGGAAGCCTACAAAATAGGCTCGCTTATAGAACTAACCCCGAGGAAACCAAGGAGATAGGGTCACAAGTTCAAGACTTGTTGGAGAAGGGTTGTGATGAGAATCAAATAAAGGAGGCTTTTATTAATGGAGGAAGAGGACATCCACCCTCACATTTGAAGTTCTTCCTTCTAGTCTTCTCAAAATTAAAAGAAGAAATAAAATAAAGATGAGGCCCAAGCCCAAAGCCTAAGCCCAAGCCCAAGAAGGCCAAAGCCCAAAGAGCCCAAGTCCATCCCACGAGGGGCAAGGCCAAGCTTTGAAATACTCTTGTATAGTTTTAGGAGGTTTGGTTATTAAATAAAGGTGTGTGAAAATGTAAAATAAAGTCACATTGTCCATGTGACTTAGGAGAGTGGTGTAGGTGTAGTTTTTGGGAGGTGTCATAGTAGAAAAAGGTCACACCTCCCATGTGACTTGTTTTTGGTGGGAATTTCAAATGAGTTTATTTGAAATTTCCCACCTATTTTTCAGCACCTTAGGCTATAAATAGAGGTGCTTCCTTTGTAAAATGCAGATTTGAATTTTATCTAAAGAAACTATACTCAAAATTGGAGTGAGCATTTGGAGAGCTTTGAGCTTCTTCTCTAGTCTTATCTTGAAGGACCATGGTTTCCTCAAGTGGCGGCTTCCACACTCATCTAGGAGCATCCATTCTTCTAGTGGCGTGATCATCCAACCATTCCTCCATCTTCATGAGCATTCTCTTCTCCTTCCTTTCTTCTTCTTCAATTTGTTCTTATTGCCTTGAGTTTTGAGTTGTTTTTGTTTCGGTTCCTTTAATTTTCCAGCACCTATTTTCTGTTTAGTTTTTAAATTCTGTTCGGTTCTTTTGTTTTGAAGTTCAATTCTGTTCGGTTTGTTCTTTTCCTTCTCCTTTGTTGATTCAATTTGACAATATTTGGTTCATCCAAATGAGTTTGGGATTTGGTACTTGTTTTGGTGAGTTCTTGATCTTAGAACTATGATCCAACTTCTAAGAAAGTGCCTCTACATTTTCCAGCTCAAGGTGATTCCTCAAAGTGTCAAGAATCTTGTTCTATGTGGCTATTGGAATCACATCAGGTTGGGTTCAAAAGAGCCTAAGCCCTTGTGCTGTACCTGTCTTGTTGGTGCCCAAAAAAGATGGAAAATGGCGCATGTGTTATGATTGTAGAGCAACTAACAACATCACCATCAAGTATAGACATCCAATCCCAAGGCTTGATGACATGCTTGATGAACTACATGGGTCAACCATATTCTCTAAAATTGACCTTAAAAGTGGATATCACCAAATTAGAATCAAAGAGGGTGATGAATGGAAAACCGCTTTTAAGACCAAGTTTGGATTATATGAGTGGTTGGTGATGCCCTTTGGGCTCACTAATTGCCCTAGTACATTCATGTGGCTCATGAATCATACATTGAGAGATTGTATGGGTAAATATGTAGTAGTTTATTTTGATGATATCTTAGTGTATAGGAAGACCCTAGAAGACCATCTAAGTCAACTTAGGGAAGTACTTCTAGTGCTTAGGAACTGATCCTGGCGATTGACTTAGCGCAAGAGCGTTACCTCGTCACGATCTTCCTCACCAGCTTGACACCACGTGCCCTCCAAATCCACTCCACAGATAGCCTCTTTGGGAACCTGAAAAACACACAGTGGCGCCTCTGCGGCCGGTGGCGCTCCGACGCTCAAGTCAGTGACAAGAACACCCAAAAACTAAGAGAGAATATGCTTTGTAGGACCGTACTGTAGGCACACAACCTTAGCAGTATCAGCCGTAATGAAAAACGTACCTCTGCGAATTCTGTTAAGGTTACCTTTATAGCTAGGTTTCTTCTTTCTCCAGGACGTTATGCTTTTGGACGCGTGGCTCGCATCCAGCCCTGCACGTGTCGCCATCTGGGCTGGGATAGCAGGTAGTGCCCAGCCCTACACGTGTCGTCATTTGAGCTAAGGCAACTTGAGCGTCATTTCTCCATTGCTCCTAACCCTACACGTGTCATCATCTAGGTTGGAGTAACTGGTGACATCCAACCCTACACGTGTCGTCATCTAGATTGGGGCAACTTGAACGTCATTCTTGTGTAGTAACCAGCCGCACAGCTAAGTCCTCAACTCAAGGAGCAACCTAGCACATAATGCGCTGTGAATCACCACCCGACAAGGCGAGTATCGGATGCAACAAAATGCATCATCCTATCGTTCGACACGTGGACCCATCAATGGCCATTGTTCACTGTCGTTTGCGCTTCCTACAACGTTCGAAACCCTTAAACCCTTCACGCTATTCACTGTTTCATTATCTTTCTTCATCTTCAAACATTCTGAACGCTCTCTCTGCGAACTGCGAAACCTACGCCTCCCTCAATCTTTAACTTCTTTCAACACTCATCCGATCATCAAAAGGTAACTCTTTTACTCCTTCTACTGATACTTGTTGCATTTTAATCGGTTTGCATCATCCATTAACTGTCTGGAGCATACGTTGTGGGTTGTTTCTCTTTTTTCTCGTAACTTAGAGTTTCGTTCCTGATAGCGTCTTCCCCAGCGAACGCTCACTCGTTCGTTCTGTCTTCTTTGTCTTCGATCGAGTCATTCTTTTGCTATCCTCATTTCCTCCCTTTTCTTTCCTTTGCAGTTCCTGCGATGGCTCAGACAAAGTCCACCGCTAACCCTCCTTCCTCATCGTGAAACCCTCCCCTCAATACTTGTAGGGTTACCACTGGGAGAAACCCTCCACCAACACGTAACTCCCCACGAGCCTCTGGTGCTCCTTCCTCACAGGCTGAGAGGCCTGCCTCATCCCATGCCAATCTTACCCAAGCAACTCCACCACAAGCCGGGGGAGTCTCCCTTCCTTCACAAGACTACAAAAAGCTCTACCCTTGGGTCTCCCCGATTCTACTGAAGGAAACTTCATCGATAAATACTGAGGTGGGGGTACATCGATTGAGGAAAGGGGATCGATCTGACCTCTCATTTCACAAGGAGCACGATAGCAAAGTGACAGTGTTGCCTTGCCTCCCTGAAGAGCCAATCTGTGTGGACTTACCATTCTTACCAATCTGTGTGGAGAGCCAATCGCGTCAAAACTGACTTAGCATTCTTACCATTCTGTCTTTGTGCTGTTTACTTATGTTATCTCTGTATGTATATACCTGCATGTTCTGTTTTTACTTTGGGGCGTACTCATTTGCTTTCACCTTGTGCAGACGCAATGTTGGGCAAAGGAAAACTGGCTGAATTGAGGGCGATCACCCGAGCCCACAAACTCGCGACGGGCTTCCAAATGATCCCGAACTCTGTTGCGGAGATCGCCGCCGCCCAGGGCCAATCACCACTAGTTGGTCCACCCGCTGTTGCCGCTCTTCCAGCCCCCCAACGCAAAAAGCTACCTCTTAAGAAGGCCAAAGGGAAAGCCCCCAGGGTAGTATCTGACGAAGAGGCGGATGAAAGCACCGGGGACGGGCTAATCTGCAAAAGGAGTAGGGTGGCGGTGACTGAGCCCCCAGCAATTGAGAGCGCCGCTCCAAACTTCATCGAGGACCCTTCCAGCGCCTCTACTTCATTCGAGTCCGCTGGGGATGTTCTTGTTTCAAACGCTTCAATTGTCGAGGCCGCTCCTGAGCAACTTGCTGATACGCAAGCCTCCTCACAAGCTTCCGAGAAGCTGCCTGCCTCACCACCACGCCTCGAAGCTCCCCCCGCCGTTTAACCTTGCGAGGGTGGTGGTGAACACCAACCTTCGCCTCCACCAGCAACCTCAGGCCTCCCAGCCGCTCTTCAAGAAGCTTTGAAGTCCTTCACCGTGCGCCTAAGTGCCATGGTTGACGATTGTCTTCCCCAAATCATCGGCGAAGGGCTCAAGGCCTCCCTGGAGAAGTTTGAGCTCGACAATCGGATCAACCAGGAGGTGGCAAGCACTGCGAAAGCTGAAGCCGAAAAGACCAAGTGTGATATGATGATGCAAGGCTTGGAGTTTTCGCGAGTTGAAAACGCCCTCAAGGACGAGCTCCAGAGCGTGCGGCAAGACAACAAAGAGCTACGCAAAAAGCTTCATGACAAACTCCAAGACACCGTCGAGCTGGAGAGCAAGATCGTCCCTCTGAGGGAAAGAATTATCGTGCTGGAGGAGGCGAAGAAGACTAACACAGAAGATGGCCAACCTGGAGAAGAGGTCAATTGAGAGGGAGACCCTTCAGGGAAAGGTTGAGCAAGATCGGGATAAGGCCTCCCAGGAACTTAGTGAAGCTGCTGTTGAGCTTGCTCGAGTTCGCGAGGAGACTAGCGGGCTCAAGAAGAAGGCCGACGAGCTCGAGCTTGAAGTCACCCAGGTTCGTGAAGAGAACAGTGGGTTCAAGACGAATATCGACGAGCTTCAGCTTGAGGCTGCCCAGGTTCCGGCTTTGGCGCTGCTTTGGAGTAGTTTGCTTGCAAATATCATGACCTCGATCTTTCTGAGTTCTCAGTGTACAACGAGGTGGTGGACGGCAAGATCGTGCCCCCGATTGACTTATCTCCTTGAAAACTCTTATGCTTTACCTTGTTCTGTAATAATTTTCATTTTGTCCAAACTGTTCAATGCTCATGTGCACATATATGCATATATATATATATATATATATGTATAATATTCTAACTTATCTGTTGCGCAATCAACTGGTTTAACTAACATAACTGGCGAAACTTGCTCAACTGCGTGAACTCAGCAATACTTGAACTTAACCCTCCACGTACCGCTTTTAACTCGAGCAAATTGTTAACCTTATAACAAACTTTGCAAATTGTTAACTCAAAGGAAGAGCTATATATGTTTTCCAATGTTGAAGCTCTTTCATTTGAGAATAAATCATGGAAGCTTGTCACGTTTCTTAGGATGAGTTTATCCACATCCATGAAAAATGAAATAAGACCTTTTGTCGTCCTAGGAAGCTCTAATTTGAAATGTGTGTCTTTCCAAGGATCTTTTACAAAAGGTGAAGGAGGATAGATTTCTTGGGACTTTGCTTTAGGTGTTGTACCGCCCTGGTGGTCGGGTGTGATGACGTGGCATCATGCTACAGTGTAGGCGTGTTGACAAGGCGCCAGGTTGGCGGATGGGAAGGAAGTCGGGAGGCACGTGTAGTCGCCAGTTGTTAAGTTGGCGTGTTCCGATTTCCAGCTTACCAGAAAAGGCGATCGCCAGGTTCAAGATGAAGTCGCCAGATGTAGACTCAGGCGACCAAGCAGTCGGAGATCGCCAGAACAAGCACATCGCCGAAGATGAAGGAGAAGCAGATTATGAAGGCGGCCGGCGAGACCACAGGGAAGGTGTATGAAAGTCCCCAACTCGCCAGTTCCAGTAGAGATCGCACTCCTAAGTTAGCTATGCACTGGGCAGTACCATGCATAAGTAACTTAGCCAAAATGAGAGTAGAAGCCGCGCCAAGTCAGGGGGCCTCCAGATGATGGCACGTGTACAGTTGGATACGAGCCACGTGTCCAAATCTGTAACTGCCAGGAGAGAGAAAACCACCAGGTATATAAGAGTTCTTAACAGACTTTCTGAGGTACGCACGTTCAGTTCATACACTTTACGCTTGCGAGTGAGAGAGGATTTGCACGGTTCTCGTTCTTAGTATTTGGTGATACCGTCACTGACTTGAGCGTCGGAGTGCGATCGGCCGCAGCGGCGCCGTATCGTTTCTTTGCAGGTTCTTGAGATAGATCTCGAAGAGGAACGGAGGTGAGAAGCGGTGCGCACGTCGATCCCTTGACGAGGCATTCTCCAGCGTTCCGGTCAAAAGGCAGGATCACCAGGCGCCCACCGTGGGGCCGTGTAAAGCTTGCTCCCATCCACAGCGTGAGTTCGTGGAAGTTTTCGAGGTTTTCGGCGTGGTTGTGCGCTGGTGTAACCGTCGTTCGTAGTTTCTTTGAGTTTCGTTCGGTGAATCTGCGTTTTGAACCGTTCGTCTGGCTTTTCAATCGGTGGAGTGAGGTCTTTTGTTGCTCGCGCGCAATCTGTTTGGTGGAAGTTCGAGTTCTTTCGTTTGTTTGGCTGTCCGCGGGGAAACAGTGGTTTCTTGGTGAAGTTGTGCTTTTCTTCGAAGGTTTGCGGTGTTCTTGAAGTTCTTGCGCAGTTTCTTGAGTTTTCTCCGGTTGATCGCTGATTCGATCGTGGTTGAAGTGTTGATTGCTGTATTCCTGTGGTTCGCTGAAGTTAATAAGAAAAATGAGAAGCAATCGCTCCAGTCCCGTGGCGCCTGTCGCTGCTGAAGACGACGCCGCCATGACCATGGCGCAGATGGCAGAGATGATGCGCTCGTTGCAGACAACTGTGGAAGCCTCGCGCGTAGAGCAGGCAAGGATACATGAGGACCTGGTCGCCTCTCGCGCCAGGAACGAGGAGCTCAGCAAGGTGACTGAGGAGCTGCGTCGAGCTCATCAGGAGCAGCAAGGACGTTCTTCTGCTGAAGAGGTGGCGCCGTCGACGCCACCTCGTGTTTTCCCAATGCCTTTTGTTCAGGCGATTACCGACACGCCAATTCCCACGAGCGTGGTTCCGGTTAAAGCTGTTTTTACTGGCGTGGAGGATCCAGAGGCTCATCTGACCACGTTCCACACGCAGATGATGCTGTCGGGAGGGTCAGACGCCGTCTACTGCAAGATGTTTGTGAGTACGCTCCAGGGAACGGCGATGGAGTGGTTTGTGAGCCTGCCTAATGGCCACATAACCAATTTTCAACAATTCTCGAAAATCTTTGTCGAGCAGTACATTGTGAATAAGGCACCGCCGAGGGTGTCCTATGATCTGTTTGATATAAGGCAGTACCATGGGGAGTCCCTCAGAGACTACCTCAATCGCTTCGGAGCGCAGATGGTCAGATCGCCGGCCAAGGATGAAGAAATGCTGGTCTATGCCTTCAAGAAGGGCGTGCAGCCAGGGCCATTCTGCGAGGCCTTGATCAGGGCTCATCTAGCGACGTTTGCTGAAGTTAGGCGACTTGCGGTGGCCCACATCGCTGACGAGAGTGAAGTCGCCGAGAAGAGAGGCAGCGTGGCTCCCGCCAGGCCACGCGCCCAGACCAGGATCCAGCCGCAAAGGGTGCTGGAAACGGCGGCGGCGGCCAGAAAAGACCAAAGGACTCGCTATCCATACGATAGGAGAAATAAGGGAAGAAGCCAAGCGCGCCAACAACCAGCACGCCAACAACCAGCACGCCAGGAATACAATCGCCCGCCTAAGCACAAATTTGTCATGGGACTAGCGGACCTGATCGCTATCCCTAACATATCTGCTAGGTTGAAGGCGCCTGAGAAGGTGGGCGACAAGGTGCTGGGGTCAAAGCCGGACGCCTGGTGCGAGTTCCACCAGTGTTTTGGCCACAACCTGGACTCGTGTTTGTCTTTAGGATACCAGCTCGACGATCTGGTTAAGAGCGGGTTCCTAAATGACTATCTGCTGGACAGGAGGACGGGGGGAGCATCGAGTTCCCAGCCAGCAGGTGGAGCAGCCCAGCAACACGAGATGCCAATCCACGGGGAGATCCACACCATTGCAGGGGGTTTCTCAGGTGGTGGATGCACCGCATCGCAGAGGAAAAAGTATGCGCGATCGGTGATGGCAGTGGACATGTTTGAAGATCACTCGCCGGAAGTGGACATTACGTTCACAAAGCAGGATCTTCGGGACGTTGTGCCTCATGACAACGATCCCATAGTTATTTCGTTGATAACAGCAGGGAGGAAGGTCCACCGAGTTCTGGTGGACCAAGGAAGCTCGGCAGACGTGATGTTCTGGCCGACTTTCACACAGCTGGAATTGCCCCTTGACCAGCTAAGGCCCTATGGAGGGTGCTTATATGGATTCGCTGGTGACCAGGTGGAGGTCAGGGGGTACATTGAGCTGAGAACCACGTTTACAGATGAGGCCGGGTCGAGGACGGAGAAAATCAAGTACCTCATCGTAAACGCCCCTTCAGCATATAACATCCTATTGGGTAGGCCCACTCTTAACAGGATAGGCGCCATTCCATCGACTCGGCACATGAAGGTGAAGCTGCCATCCATGGAAGGGGTGGTGATCACGATCAAGTCGGATCAGAAAGAAGCGAAAAGGTGCTATGAGAATAGCCTAAAAAACAAAAGATCAGTGAGTTATGTAACAACCACCCCACCTCCCGGTGTGAAGCCCAGACCGCCGGTATCAAAGGAGGCCGCCGGAAGGGATGTAGAGATGATAGACGCTGAGCTAGGGGAGAGGAATGCTGGCCTGGAAGAGGAAGAGGCGCGGAATCGCCCCGAGGAAGCGAGAGAGCTGGGAATCGCCAAGGCAGTGATCGCCAGAGAATCCAGGCCCAAACCTGTCGAGCAGTGGCTCGAGAAGGAGATCGGAGGGAAAGTTTTCAAGCTCGGAAGATCTCTCGAGGTCGATCTCCAGGACCAGATCGCCAAGGTGATTGAGCGGCATCTGGACGCGTTTGCTTGGTCCGCTTCGGACATGCCCGGGATCGATCCCGACTTCTTGTGCCATCATCTGGCGATGGACAACATGGTGAGACCGGTGCGACAAAGGAGAAGAAAATTCAATGAAGAGAGGAGGCAGACGATCAGGGATGAAACACAGAAACTCCTCGCTGCAGGCCACATCAGGGAAGTCCAGTACCCTGAATGGTTGGCAAATGTCGTACTGGTGAAGAAGAGTAACGGGAAATGGCGCATGTGCGTCGATTTCACCGATCTAAACAAAGCTTGCCCAAAGGATTCGTATCCTTTACCAAGCATTGATGCCCTGGTTGATAGTGCTGCAGGGTGCAAGCTACTGAGTTTCCTGGATGCCTTCTCGGGCTATAATCAGATCAAGATGCATCCCATGGATGAAGAAAAAACAGCCTTCATGACGGAGAGGTCGTGCTACTGCTATAAGGTGATGCTGTTTGGGCTGAAGAACGCGGGGGCCACGTACCAGAGGTTGATGGATCGAGTACTTGAACCAATGCTGGGAAGGAACGTGCAAGCCTACGTCGATGACATGGTCGTGACCTCGCAGGAGAAAAGCAAGCACGTTGCAGACTTGGAAGAATTGTTCACGACGATCGCCAAGTTCAAGTTAAAGCTCAACCCGGAGAAATGCATTTTCGGCGTGGAGGCTGGAAAGTTTTTGGGTTTTCTCTTGACTGAAAGGGGGATAGAAGCTAACCCAGACAAGTGTGCCGCCATCTTGGCGATGAGAAGCCCGGCTACAGTAAAAGAGGTCCAACAGCTGACAGGTCGGATGGCAGCCCTATCTCGCTTCGTGTCAGCTAGCGGAGAAAAGGGGCACCCCTATTTTCAATGTCTGCGGCGCAATAACAAGTTCGCTTGGACGAAAGAATGCGAGGAAGCTTTCGTCAAGCTAAAAGAGTATCTGGCGAGCCCGCCGGTTCTGTGCAAACCGCTGGCGGGAATCCCTCTCAGGTTGTATTTCGCTGTGACTGAGAGGGCGGTGAGTGCGGTGCTCGCCCAGGATCAAGATCAGGCTCAGAAGCCTATTTATTTTGTGAGTAAGGTGTTGCAGGGCCCAGAAACGGGATATCAGGCCCTGGAGAAGGCTGCGCTGGCTGTGGTGTTTTCGGCGAGGAGGTTGCGCCACTACTTCCACAGTTTCACAATACTGGTGATGACTGACCTGCCCATCCAGAAGGTCTTGAAGAAACCCGACGTTGCGGGAAGGATGGTGAAGTGGGCGGTAGAGTTGTCAGAGTTTGATATTAAGTATGAGCCCCGAGGCCCGATCAAGGGGCAAATCTTTGCAGATTTTGTGGTCGAGCTCTCATCGGAGGCGACGCGGGTTGAAGGAGACGATTTCCGTTGGGTACTCTCGGTGGATGGATCGTCGAACCAGCAGGGTAGCGGTGCTGGAGTCATATTGGAAGGGCCCAACGGCGTGCTGATTGAGCAATCTTTGAGGTTTGCCTTCAAAGCCAGCAACAATCAAGCAGAGTATGAGGCGCTGATCGCCGGGATTTTGCTGGCCAAGGAGATGGGAGCTAGGGTGCTGATGGCTAAGAGTGACTCGCTGCTAGTCACAGGGCAAGTAACAGGCGAGTTCCAGGCTAAAGATCCACAAATGGCGGCTTACTTGGCGTATGTGCAGGAATTGAAGAGTTCCTTTGCCTCTTTTGAAGTACTACATGTGCCCCGAGAACAGAATGCCCGAGCTGACTTGCTAGCTAAGCTCGCCAGCTCAGGCAAGGGGGGTAGGCAGAGGACGGTGATTCAAGAAACTCTGAAGACGCCAAGAGCATTTGTAGCAGATCACCTGGTCCTCCAGATAAGCAAGTCGACGGAGAGAGCAGCGAGAAGCCATAAGTCTTTGACGCAAGAAACCCTGAGATCGCCGAGAGTTAGAGCATGTCGAGGAGAGAAGGTGGACGTGATGCAGGTCTGCGCCGCCCATGTGCCAGACACTTGGATAACACAGTACAAGCGGTGCTTGGCAGATGGCCTCCTCCCGCTAGATCCAACAGAAGCTAGGAAGGTAAAGAAAAATTCCAGCAAGTATACATTGATTGATGGCGATCTGTACAGGTTTGGGTTCACTCACCCGCTCCTAGAATGTATACACGGCGAGAAGTGCACGAGAATTATGGCAGAGCTCCACGAAGGTATATGTGGAAGCCACGTCGGGGGTCGAGCTCTGGCCGCGAGGACTCTCCGTGCAGGCTACTATTGGCCATCTATGAGAGAAGATTGCAAGAAGTATGCCCAGTGCTGCAAACAATGCCAGCAGCACGCCGATTGGCATAAGGCACCTCCTGAGGAGTTGAAGTCGATCTATAGCCCTTGGCCGTTTCATACTTGGGGAATCGACATCCTGGGACCTTTCCCGCTGGCGATCAGGCAAATGAAGTACTTGGTGGTGGCGATTGAGTACTTCACCAAGTGGATTGAAGCAGAACCAGTGGCCCAGATCACCGCACACAAGATCGAAGGTTTTGTATGGAAGAACATCGTGTGCCGGTTTGGAGTGCCTAAGCGCCTGGTGTCAGATAATGGAACGCAGTTTGCAAGCCACCTGTTGAAGAAGCTTTGCGAAGGGGTGGGAATTCAACAAGTGTTTGCATCCGTCGAGCACCCTCAAACAAATGGCCAGGTGGAATCAGCTAATCGGGTGTTGTTGAGAGGTTTGAAGAGAAGGCTTGAGAAAGCCAAGGGAAGTTGGGCTGAGGAGGTGCCCCGTATAGTTTGGGCGTACCACACCACCGAGCAGTCAGGAACCCATGAGACCCCGTTTAGCTTGGTCTATGGGTGCTTGGCCTTAAAAAGGAACAAAAACACGTCCACCGACGCGGGCAACCCCAGGTGGTCGCACGTTATTTCAAAGGCTCGAACAAACGCCCAGCTGTTGGGGTGAAGCTGGGCGGCAGCGATGTTGAGCTCGGTCAAGAGTTCCCTCTCGAATCGGGTAAGAGGGAACCTGAGTTTGACCTTCTTGAAGAAAGTTGTGTAGACAAAGCAGAAGGGCCCGTCGGCGCTTACTTTGTCATCGGCACACACTGGCAGAGCGGCGGGGCAAGGCAGCACTATCATCCTCTCGTCGTGCTCCTTGTGAAACGATTGATAGGCCTCGTCCCCCTTAGTCAACCGCAGAACTGCTCCCGCAGTGTTCACCGACGAGGTCTCCTTTAGAAGGGTTGGGTTAGCCCAGGGGTATAGAGTTTTGAAGTCTGGCAGAGGGGCGGGGGCTCCTCCAGCGTTAGATGGAGTCGCCTGAGCCAGGGCAGTTTGGGAAGATGCAGGCCTCTTAGCCTGCGAAGAGGAAGCACCACGAACTTGTGTTGGGTCGTGTGCTTGTGAAGAAGGGTTTCGTGCTGAAGGAGGGGGGTTCGGGGTGATCTTTGTGCGAGTCATGATAGCAACTGCAAAGGAAGAAGAAAGAAAAAACGATCAGGGAATTACAGAGGCTGACTCGATCACAGAAGGAAGGTGAAAAAAACGAACGAATGTATGTTCGTCGCGACGATCGACAAAGCCCTAAGTTATGCAGAAGGAGAAATGGAAAAACAACCCACAGCGTATGCACCAGACAGTTACAGGATGATGCAAATCGGTGAAAATGCAAGGAAACCCAGCAGATGAAGGAAAGTAGTTACCTTTCGATGATCAGGAAAACGGTGAAGGGAGATGGTGATCTAGAGCGTCGAGGAACGTCAAGAGCTTTCGCAGAAAGAAGTGAGAGCGTTTGCAAGCACGAAGGAAAGTGATGGAACAGTGGAGCGTAATGGGTTTAAGGGTTTTCGAAATAAGTTAGGGAGCGCTAATGGCAAATGAAGAAAGCCGTTGATGAAGCCACGTGTCGAACGATGGGTGAAGGGTTTGGTGAGCGTCAGAGCAGCAGAAAGTACAATCGCTTGGAATTCTGCGTCAGTGCCACGTAGATCGGTGTTAACGAAGGCTCTTTCAGTCTTTTCGCTAGACAAGTCTTCGCTTAAGACTGGGGGGCTTGTGTACCGCCCTGGTGGTCGGGTGTGATGACGTGGCATCCTGCTACAGTGTAGGCGTGTTGACAAGGCGCCAGGTTGGCGGATGGGAAGGAAGTCGGGAGGCACGTGTAGTCGCAAGTTGTTAAGTTGGCGTGTTCCGATTTCCAGCTTACCAGAAAAGGCGATCGCCAGGTTCAAGATGAAGTCGCCAGATGTAGACTCAGGCGACCAAGCAGTCGGAGATCGCCAGAACAAGCACATCGCCGAAGATGAAGGAGAAGCAGATTATGAAGGCGGCCGGCGAGACCACAGGGAAGGTGTATGAAAGTCCCCAACTCGCCAGTTCCAGTAGAGATCGCACTCCTAAGTTAGCTATGCACTGGGCAGTACCATGCATAAGTAACTTAGCCAAAATGAGAGTAGAAGCAGCGCCAAGTCAGGGAGCCTCCAGATGATGGCACGTGTACAGTTGGATACGAGCCACGTGTCCAAATCTGTAACTGCCAGGAGAGAGAAAACCACCAGGTATATAAGAGTTCTTAACAGACTTTCTGAGGTACGCACGTTCAGTTCATACACTTTACGCTTGCGAGTGAGAGAGGATTTGCACGGTTCTCGTTCTTAGTATTTGGTGATACCGTCATTGACTTGAGCGTCGGAGTGCGATCGGCCGCAGCGGCGCCGTATCGTTTCTTTGCAGGTTCTTGAGATAGATCCCGAAGAGGAACGGAGGTGAGAAGCGGTGCGCACGTCGATCCCTTGACGAGGCATTCTCCAGCGTTCCGGTCAACAGGCAGGATCAGGTGTAGTTTGAAAACCAGAAGTATACCTAAAGTAATGTCTTTGAACTTCTTTTCTCATAGGTGACAAAAGTTTTCCTCTTAAAAGCTCTAGAGTTTTATCAACTCTCATTTGTCCCATGAGTTCTCCTTCTTGTAGACTTTTTCTCTTATGTGCAAAGAGAGTCTTGTTGGTACAACCATGGTTTATGAAAATTTGTACATTTTGCAATGGTTGTCTCAATAAGACATGGCAAGTTGTTCTAGGCACTACTTCATACAAAAATTGGTAGGTGCCTATATATAACTTGTCATTCTTTTGGGGATATCTTAACACATTGGAGAAATAGTCTTGATCTATGCAAGCTTCTTTTAAAGACTTTTCTTTTGTGCTTATGCTTGCAAGTGTTCCTTTACAATAGGAAAGGCTAGGTTGTTCAACAAGAAGCATGTTTGTAAAGGTATTTTCATTGTGCTTGGCTTGTTGAATGACCTTGTGGGAAGGAACACTATTCTCCCACGCCTTTTGTTTCCCAAAAATTTTCGCTTTTTCTATTTTTTCTTCATCCCTTTTGTGGTAAAGGCCTAAGTACAAACTTTTTGTGCTTGTGGATGAAAGAAATCTCGTTAGTTAGACCATTATGCGAGGTTTTCTTATCAAATTGCCATGGTCTACCTAATAAGATGTGGCAAGCTTCCATAGGTACTACATCACACAAAACATTGTCTTTGTAGTTACCTATAGAAAACTCGATTTCCACTTGTTTGTCTACACGTAGTTCTCCATCCTCATTGATCCATTGTAAATTGTAAGGTTTTGGATGAGGAACTACTTGTAGATTTAGTTTCTCAATCAATCTAGTGCTACAACAATTGCAGCATGATCCACCATCCACAATAAGAGAGCATATATTTTCTAAAACTTTGCATCTGGTATGAAAAATGTT
The DNA here is from genome assembly GCF_051622355.1 of Phaseolus vulgaris. Taxonomy (NCBI): domain Eukaryota; kingdom Viridiplantae; phylum Streptophyta; class Magnoliopsida; order Fabales; family Fabaceae; genus Phaseolus; species Phaseolus vulgaris. Next base: position 19,875,707 of record NC_143501.1, on the reverse strand, counting down.
CTCTCGTTGTGTCTCAATGGATGCACTAGGTTGATTGTGGAGGATTCTTTGAATCATCAATAAGTCCCCCTCCAAAGGATTTATTCTCTCTTCTTCCCCCTTTTCTTGTGTACTAGGTTCATCCTCACCACTTGTGTACTCATCTTTTCCCTTTAAAAACAAAACCCTTTGGTTTGGACATTGCGCTTGCACATGTCCTCTTCCAAAACATTTAAAACACTTGGTGTCCCTAGCACGGATGTATGGGGTGGAGGCATCTTTTACTAAGGGTTTGGTAGTTTCTTTGGATTCGTCTCTAGGTGTACTACCCTCCCTTTTAAAGTCTTTCTTGGGATAAAAGTTGGAGTAAGAAACCACCCTTTGACTTGAAGTTTTGCGCAAATTTTGTTGTTCAACTTTAATGCAAAGTTGAACCAAATCATTCAAGTCGTGGTAGGGTAATAGTTCTACTCTATCCCTTATCTCAAGGTTAAGCCCACTTAGAAACCTAGATATGGGGGTGGTTTCTTCCTCTCTAATGGATGCTCTCATCATGTAGAGCTCCATTTTCTGCCTATACTCTTCCACACTTAAGTTCTTTTGTTGGAGTCTTTGGAGCTTGTCCATCAACTCCCTATGGTAGTAGGAAGGTATGTGGCGACGTCTTAGGGCTCCCCTAAGGTCATTACAATATTCTATGGAAGGCTCCCTATGAAGACGTCGGTCTCTTTTTAAAGAGGTCCACCAATACATGGCATTGCTTTGGAAACTAAGGGTTGTTAAGGGTACCTTCCTCTCTTCACTCACCCTATGGCAAGCAAAAAGTTGCTCTACTTTCATGTCCCAATCTAGGTAGGCCTCTACATCTTCCTTACCATAGAAATGGGGTAGGTCTACCCTTACTTCCTTTGGGCTCTCTTACTCCCTTTGTCTAGTTCTTCTAGGGGGTGGTTGGTAATAGTCATTAATTCTAAGGCTTCCCTCCCCTAGAGTCTCATTACTTTTAGAATGGGATGCATGAGTTTTTTTTTTTTTTTTTTGTGAATTTTGTGATTTCTCTTCTTGAGCTTTAGCCAACTCATTGATTTTGTTCTCATTCTCCAATTGTCTAAAAGAAATTAATTGCACCGCTTGTGAAACTTCTTTCAAAAGAGTTTTCAAAGATTTTACTTCACTTTCAATAGACTTTGGAGAGTGAGGAGAAGAAGACATGGCTAAAACTTTGTGTATATAGGTGTTTTACCTTGAGAAAGTTTAGGAAAGTTAAAAAAGGTAGTTTTCCAGGTAAGGGAAGTGAGTCACAAAGGACTACTTAAGTAGCAAGCCTTTTCCTTGCCAAAAACTATCCTCCAATGTCTTCACACAAAACTTTCTTAGTGAAGCACTTAGAACACAAATAAGTTGCGAAATAAATGCAAGAAACAATGTAAGCTATCTATTCAACAAAGCTAGTTGGTTTAACACAAATTTAAAACAAAAAAAAACCATGCAAAGCGTCACTACTAAAGCAATAGAAAAGCAAATACAAACAAGTAACAATTGCTAATTAAGAATTCTATACTAGTCGGCCCTAGGTGAGGCTTCTTGGACACTTTGAGCCCTTGAAGACACACTCACCGTCTAAATCGTAATTAAGAGGTAATTAACACAAATTAAGTTGCAAGGAAATTAAGAAAAAAAACTCCCTTTGTTGATCCTCTTTTTCCTAAATGCACTTCCTTGTTGTCTTTGCTTGTTGGCCCTCCAAGTGTTTGTTGTGTTTTTCAAGAAAGCTTGTTTCGGCCTTGGCTTTGTTTCCCCTTAGAATGAAGGTTTTAATTCTCCAATTTCAGCACCTATCAAAAGACTAGACCTTACCCAAGTCAAGTTTCCATTCAATTAAGCACCAAAGGAGAAATAAATTCCAGCACCAAATTAGAGGTCAAAGAACAAAAGCAAGAAACAATTTAATTGAATAAAACAGTACCACCAAAAGGAGTTAGATTATGACAACTAGAAAGAGGTCCAAGAAATATTAAGCAAGCAAATAAAAGGTACCAAAATTAAGGTAGGCACACAAAAGAATCCTAAGAATGGCACTAGAATTAGATGACCAAATAAAAAAAACAGCACCACTGGAAAATGTTGTGGGCCAGAAACGTGTTTTTCCCCAATTTATGCTGAGCTTTATTTTTAAAATTTGACTCTGAAATTTAATATGCAAGATATTCAAGATCTTAGCTAAAATCTGGCTTTGGAATCACTCAAAACGCATGCACCATTTGTTTTTAATAAATTTTGCATTTTTGGTTTTCAGTTACGCCAGGAGCGCCTCAGATTTGCACACAGATTTTAAAAGATTTATCATTTTTTTTCTGTTGCTTCTTTTGATCTAATTCTTTTTTTGTCCTTTCTATAACACTTTAAACTTGGAATTTCCAGAGAATCAAAATTTTCCTATGAGTGGAAATATTTTTCTGGATCAAAACAGCCAAAACAGAGAAGGTGAAAACAGGGGAATCTGGAAAACTGAAAAAAAAATAGCAAGATACCAAAACTTAAACACAATGGAATTTAAGAAACGGAATTTGTGTAAGATCTAAAACACAAATATGAACTCAAACTAAAATTAAAAGGCACCAAAAGATCAAAGAACAGCAGATTCAAACAATTAAAGAGACCCAAAATCAAGAAACAATCAAGCCAAATAAAAGGATTACTATGAATTGTTGACAATATGGATGAACATGACTTGACAAAACATGTATGGATTCAGAAAATAAAGACTCAAAAGCATAATATGAACCAAATTAAAAGCAATAAAGACTCAAAAGCCTAAAAGAAAATAGCAACTCAAAGGTGTATGGAATCCTATCACAATTTGCACAAGATCAATTGAACAAAACTGCTTCGGTTGGATCTTCCACAAAGCACACCAAAACAAATTAAAATGCAAAAAACAGCAAGACAATTAAGGAAATAAGATGAACAACATGAAAATAAAGAAGAACTAGAAATGAAAAGACCAAAAGCAACTCATCTTGAAGAACCCAAGCTCATGATACCAAATGATGGCATTTTCATGAAGGTCTTCTTGAATCATGTAAGAAAATGGTGTGGAAGCTATGACGGTGTGTGTGCAAGATCCTCCTAAGAGTGATCTTGATCTTGAAGGTGCATGATAGGTATGATTATAGGGAGGTTCGGCCAGCCCAAGGAAAGGTGAAGGATGTGAAGTTTAGAGCCTAGAATTCTAGGGAGAAGCAAAGCTTGGCACAAAATGGCAGCATAACTTTACTCACAATAAACTTGCAAATACAAGGTGTAGGCCTTCCTATTTATAAGCTAAATGGCCGTAAGTTTTAAGCTAATGTCTAATGAAATGAAAGCCAAATTAAATGCAATTCACAAAGCACATGTGCCATGTGCTCATGACCGGCCAAACCTAGAGAGTTTCTAGAATGTTTCACTCAAATATGCTTTCTACACTACTCTAATTACTAAGCACCCCTAATGGGCCTCCATGTAACAATTACAAGGTTTCTCAAAACCGTAGCTTGATCCATGTGTGGTGAGCTAGACGGTCTAGTGATTCCTTCTAGATGCTCCTTATGTAGCCACTCCTCATCATGGCCTAGACGCTCCTCATCATAGGCTAGACGCTCCATTTGAGACTAGACGCTCCTTATGGGCTAGACGGTCCAGTCTTGGAAGTTTGGCTTTCATAGTGTGGTGAGCTTGGGCCCTCCTCCATCATGTACAGCTCGCCATCAATAAGGGTAAACTTGTTGGAGCTCTTCTTTATTTTTCTGGCCTCAGTTGAGTCCACTGGAAGCACACCATCCGCTAAATAACGTTGGTAAGGCGTTATCAACGTGTCTGGCTCGTGGACAGCGCAAACCTGCATCGATCTTGCCCCTTCCGCTGGGCGCGCTCTGACCCTCGGCACCCTCAGAGTTTCCTGCGTTAGGGACCTATGACTTCTCGCCGGTCTTTCCATTGATCTGCAAACATGGAGAACTTGGTGGTTTTCCACGAATGCTCGGGGCGCTTTCAAAGTTTCTTGGATGACAGTCCTCTGCCTGCCCCCCTTGCCCGAACTGGCGAGCCTGGCTAGCAAGTCAGCTCGGGCATTCTGTTCTCTTGGCACGTGCACCACTTCAAATGAAGTGAAAGATCTTCTTAGCTCTTGCACGTACTCCAAGTAGCCTGCCATCTGCGGGTCCTTGGCTTGGAATTCGCCAGTTACTTGTCCTGTGACCAACAGCGAGTCGCTCTTGGCCATCAGCACTCTCGCCCCCATTTCCTTAGCCAGCAGGATTCCAACGATCAAAGTCTCATACTCTGCTTGGTTGTTGCTTGCCTTGAAAGCAAACCTCAATGACTGCTCTATCAACACTCCGTTGGGCCCTTCCAAAATGACCCCAGCCCTGCTGCCCAGCTGGTTGGACGACCCATCAACAAAGAGTACCCAGCGAAAGTCGCCCTCGGCGTTCTATGCCACCTCGGAGGACAACTCGACCACGAAATCGGCGAAGACTTGCCCTTTGATCGATCCCCGGGGTTCATACTTGATGTCGAACTCTGAAAGCTCGACCGCCCACTTCACCATCCTTCCAGCCACATTTGGCTTCTTCAAAACCTTATGGATTGGCATATCAGTCATCACCAGTACCGTGAAGCTCTGGAAGTAATGGCGCAATATCCTTGCCGAGAATACAACCGCCAATGCTGCCTTTTCTAGGGCCTGGTACCTTACCTCTGGGCCTTGCAGCACCTTGCTGACGAAATACATAGGCCTTTGGATCTGATCCTGATCCTGCACAAGCACTACACTGATCGCCCTCTCAGTTATGGCAAAGTACAGCCTGAGCGGTGTTACGACTTGGGGCTTGCACAGAACTGGAGGGCTCGCCAAATATTCCTTGAGCTTTACGAAGACCTTCTCACACTCCTTTGTCCAAACAAACCTGTTGTTCCTTTTCAAACACTGGAAGTATGGGTGGCCCTTCTCTCCGCTTGCCGATACGAATCGGGATAGGGCGGCCATCCGCCCCGTGAGTTGCTGCACCTCTTTCACATTGGCGGGGCTCCTCATTGCCAACCAAGATCAATTCCTTTTGCAACCAAACTTTTCACAGCTCATTTAGCATACATTTGTGACAATTTCCCACCAAGATTGCTCAAAAACCACGACTTCACGTTTTCACCAATTTTGCTACCAAGACACAAAAAGCCAATCCATCCAATTTGGCTAAGCCAAAAACCAAACCAAGATCAATTCCTTTTGTGCATCCAATCTTTTGACACCTCATTTTGCATAAATTTGTGACAATTCACCATCAAGATTGCTCAAAAACCATGACTTCACTTTTTCACCAATTTTGCTACCAAGGCACAAAAACCCAATCCACCAAACTTGGCTAAGCAAAACCCAACCAAGATCAATTCCTTTTACAACCAAACTTTTCACACCTCATTTTGGATGCATTTGTGAGAATTCCCCACCACGATTGCTCAAAAACCATTACTTCACTTTTCACAAATTTTGCTACCAATGCACAAAAAGCCAATCCACCGAATTGGCTAAGCCAAAACCCAACCAAGATCAATTCCTTTTGCAACTAAACTTTTCACAACTCATTTTGCATACATTTGTGACAATTCCCCACCAACATTGCTAAAAAACCATGAATTTACTTTTTCACCAATTTTACTACCAAGGAACAAAAGGCCAATCCACCAAACTTGTCTAAGCCAAAACCAAACCAAGATCAATTCCTTTGGCAACCAAACTTTTCACACCTCATTTTGCATACATTTGTGACAATTCCCCACCAAGAATGTTCCAAAACCACGACTTCACTTTTTCACCAATTTTGCTATCAAGGCACAAAAACAAGGCCAAGCGACACAACTTGGCTAAGCCAAAACTTAACCAAGAACAATTCCTTTTGCAACCAAACTTTTCACACCTCATTTTGGATGCATTTGTGAGAATTCCGCACCAAGATTGCTCCAAAACCATGACTTCACTTTTTGACCAATTTTGCTACCAAGGCACAAAAAGCCAATCCACCCAACTTGGCTAACCCAAAACCAAACCAAGATCAATTCCTTTGGCAACCAAACTTTTCACACCTCATTTTCCAAACATTTGTGACAATTCCCCACCAAGATATCTCAAAAATCAGGACTCCACTTATTCAAAAATTTTGCTACAAAGGCACAAAAAGCCAATCCACCCAACTTGGCTAAGCCAAATCCCATGCAATATAAATTCTTTTTGCAAGTAAACTTTTCACACCTCGTTTGGCATACATTTGTGACAATTCCCCACCAAGATTGGACAAAAACTATGACTTCACTTTTTCACCAATTTTTCTACCAACGAATAAAAAGACAATCCACCTAACTTGGCTAAGCCAAAATCCAAGCAAGATCAATTCCTTTTGCGACCAAACTTTTCACACCTCATTTTGGATGTATTTGTGACAATTTCCCACTAATATTGCTCAAAAAACATGACTTCACTTTTTCACCAATTTTGCTAACAAGGCACAAAAAGCCAGTCCACCCAACTTGGCGAAGCCAAAACCAAACCAAGATCAATTCCTCTAGCAACCAAAATTTTGACACCTTATTTTGGATGCAATTATGATAACTCCTCACTAATATTGCTTTGAAACCACGACTTCACTTTTTCACAAATTTTGCTACTAAGGCACAAAAACTAGGTCAACCGACCAAACTTGGCTACGCCAAAACCCAACCAAGATCAATTCCTTTGGCAAGCAAACTTTTCACACCTCATTTTGCATACATTTGTGACAATTCCTCACCAATATTGCTCAAAAACCCTGACTCCACTTATTCAACAATTTTGGTACGAAGGCACAAAAAGTCAATCCACCCAACTTGTCTAAGCCAAATCCCATCCAAGATCGATTCCTTTTGCAACTAAACTTTTCACACCTCATTTTGCATACATTAGTGAAAATTCCCCACCAAGATTGCTCAAAAACCATGACTTCACCTTTTCACCAATTTTGCTACCAAGGCACAAAAAGCCAATCCACCCAACTTAGCAAAGCCAAAACCCAACCAAGATCAATTGCTTTTGCGACCAAACTTTTCACACTTCATTTTGGATGCATTTGTGACAATTCCCATCCAAGATTGCTCCAAAACCACGACTTCACTTTTTCACCAATTTTGGTACCAAAGTTCAAAAACCAGGCCAAGAGACCAAACTTGGCTAAGCCAAAACCCAACCAACATCAATTCCTTTTGCAACCAAACTTTTCACACCATATTTTCAAAACATTTGTAACACTTCCCCAGCAAGTTTGTTCAAAAACAATGATTTCACTTTTTCGCCAATTTTGCTTCCAAGGCACAAAAACAAGGCCAAGCGACCAAACATGGTTAAGTCAAAACCCAACCAAGATCAATTTTGTTTGCAACCAAACTTTTGACACCTCATTTTGGATGCATTTGTGACAATTCCCCACAAAGATTGCTCCAAAACCACAACTTCACTTTTTCACCAATTTCGGTACCAAGGCACAAAAACTAGTCCAAGCGACCAAACTTGGCTAACCCAAAATCCAACCAAGATCAATTCCTTTTGCAACCAAACTTTTGACACCTCATTTTGGATTCATTTGAGAGTATTCCCCACTAAGATTTCTCAAAAACCATGACTTCACTTTTTCACCAATTTTGCTACCAAGGCACAAAAAGCCAATCCACCCATCTTTTCTAAGCCAAAACCAAACCAAGATCAATTCCTTTTGCAATCAAACTTTTCACAGCACATTTTGGATATGATCCGATCGGTCATCGGTAGTTGATGACGTCAGCAACAGAGAACCGCGTGGACCACTCACAGGGTGACACGTGGACCAGGTAACAGAGAGATCAAGGAGGCGATCGCCAAGAGCGGTGATCGGTGGTCAGTAACCAAGTGATCACCGACAGACCAGGCGGCAGAGAGGTCGGGGGACAGATCATCCAGATCGGTGATCAGTGGTCAGTAGCTAAATGGCCACCAACAGACCAGTTCTCAGACTAACGCCTGAAGGCAGAACGTGAAGAAACAAATAAACACTGATCAGTCATCGGGTGTATTGTCATCGAGGTCTCGTGTTACACGCAGTTAAACTGGGACTGAGGTTCCCAGCGAGAGCGTTACGCATGGATCTCGCATGAGCACACCTCAGGGAATCATGCACGAGAGTGGCCTGAGGGACCTAGTAAACCAGTCAGTGATTGGTGATTCCCTCAACCCACTACGTGCGTGGCATCGTGAAGGGTAAGTCGCCTACGCAGAGAGCAACGTCTGGTGAGTGTGCCTAGACCAGCCACACCCGATGTTCTCCTAAGAGTATGCGATTTACCCAGATAAGAGAGATATCCTAAGTTACTCCGCAAGGGCGTAACTTGGGCACACAAAGAGAAGCGCTAGAGCCCTTCCAGTAAATGACACGTGGGTGGTTAGATGTGAGTTGCAGGCCTCCACGTGTCATCTTCTGAGAGGGGTGCGGTCCAAACAAAAGAGCACTCCGTACCACTAAAGGTACAGACAGGCGCAGCCAAGCGCAGAGACGCGCAGACATACACAGACTCTCACGCTCCCACTGCTGATTCTAAAGGTACGCTTTCTCTGAAAAGCATAACAAGTTTCTGACACATGCCAGAAAAGCATAACAGAATGTTGTTATGCCCAGAAGCAGGGAAAGAGAAATAAAAGAGAGAATCAGGGTGAGAGTGAGGGGATACGAAAAACAGAGAGCAAGAGTTTTTCACACACACTACTAGTTTTCTAGTCTTTGGTGGTTCTGTGGACTAACTTGATCGTCGGAGTGAAAACGGCCGCTAGAAGCGCCGTCTGGGTGTTTTGCAAACCACGTTTGGAGAAGCAAGAGAAGGTTCTGAGGGTGATTCTGCAGAAGACGCAGTCGCGTAGACAGGGCAGAGAGTGCCACGAAGCGATTCCTCCACGTTCGAGTTGCCGGCAGGATCAGGATACATTTGTGACAATTCCCCACCAAGATTGCTCAAAAACCATGACTTCACTTTTTCACCAATTTTCCTACCAAGGCACAAAAAGCCAATCCACCAAACTTGGCTAAGCCAAATCCCAACCAAGATCAATTCCTTTTGCAACCAAACTTTTCGCAGCTCATTTTGCAGACATTTGTGACAATTCCCAACCAAGATTGCTCAAAAACCATGACTTCACTATTTCACCAGGTTTGCTACCAAGGCACAAAAGGTCAATCCACCAAACTTGGCTAAGCCAAAACCCAACCAAGATCAATTCCTTTTGCAACCAAACTTTTCACAGCTCATTTTGGATACATTTGTGACAATACCCCACCAAGATTGCTCAAAAACCCACAACTTCACTTTTCCACGAATTTTGCTACCATGGCACAAAAAGCCAATCCACCCAACTTGGCTAATCCAAATCCCAACCAAGATCAATTCCTTTTGCAACCAAACTTTTGACACCTCATTTTGGATGCATTTGTGAGCATTCCCCACCAAGATTTCTCAAAAACCATGACTTCACTTTTTCACAAATTTTGCTACCAAGGCACAAAAACCCAATCCACCGATCTTTGCTAAGCTAAAACCCAACCAAGATCAATTCCTTTTGCAACCAAACTTTTCACAGCTCATTTTAGATACATTTGTGACAATTCCCCACCAAGATTGCTAAAAAACAATGACTTCACTTTTTCACCAATTTTGCTACCAAGGCACAAAAAGCCAATCCACCCAACTTGGCTAAGCCAAATCCCAACCAAGATCAATTCCTTTTGCAACCAAACTTTTGACACCTCATTTTGGATGCATTTGTGAGCATTCCCCACCAAGATTTCTCAAAAACCATGACTTCACTTTTTCACAAATTTTGCTACCAAGGCACAAAAACCCAATCCACCGATCTTTGCTAAGCTAAAACCCAACCAAGATCAATTCCTTTTGCAACCAAACTTTTCACAGCTCATTTTGGATACATTTGTGACAATTCCCCACCAAGATTGCTAAAAAACAATGACTTCACCTTTTAACCAATTTTGCTACCAAGGCACAAAAAGCCAATCCACCCAACTTGGCTAAGCCAAATCCCAACCAAGATCAATTCCTTTTGCAACCAAACTTTTGACACCTCATTTTGGATGCATTTGTGAGCATTCCCCACCAAGATTTCTCAAAAACCATGACTTCACTTTTTCACAAATTTTGCTACCAAGGCACAAAATCCCAATCCACCGATCTTTGCTAAGCTAAAACCCAACCAAGATCAATTCCTTTTGCAACCAAACTTTTGACACCTCATTTTGGATGCATTTGTGAGCATTCCCCACCAAGATTTCTCAAAAACCATGACTTCACTTTTTCACAAATTTTGCTACCAAGGCACAAAAACCCAATCCACCCATCTTTGCTAAGCTAAAACCCAACCAAGATCAATTCCTTTTGCAACCAAACTTTTCACAGCTCATTTTGGATACATTTGTGACAATTCCCCACCAAGATTGCTAAAAAACAATGACTTCACCTTTTAACCAATTTTGCTACCAAGGCACAAAAAGCCAATCCACCCAACTTGGCTAAGCCAAATCCCAACCAAGATCAATTCCTTTTGCAACCAAACTTTTGACACCTCATTTTGGATGCATTTGTGAGCATTCCCCACCAAGATTTCTCAAAAACCATGACTTCACTTTTTCACAAATTTTGCTACCAAGGCACAAAATCCCAATCCACCGATCTTTGCTAAGCTAAAACCCAACCAAGATCAATTCCTTTTGCAACCAAACTTTTGACACCTCATTTTGGATGCATTTGTGAGCATTCCCCACCAAGATTTCTCAAAAACCATGACTTCACTTTTTCACAAATTTTGCTACCAAGGCACAAAAACCCAATCCACCCATCTTTGCTAAGCTAAAACCCAACCAAGATCAATTCCTTTTGCAACCAAACTTTTCACAGCTCATTTTGGATACATTTGTGACAATTCCCCACCAAGATTGCTAACAAACAATGACTTCACTTTTTAACCAATTTTGCTACCAAGGCACAAAAAGCCAATCCACCCAACTTGGCTAAGCCAAATCCCAACCAAGATCAATTCCTTTTGCAACCAAACTTTTGACACCTCATTTTGGATGCATTTGTGAGCATTCCCCACCAAGATTTCTCAAAAACCATGACTTCACTTTTTCACAAATTTTCCTACCAAGGCACAAAAACCCAATCCACCGATCTTTGCTAAGCTAAAACCCAACCAAGATCAATTCCTTTTGCAACCAAACTTTTCACAGCTCATTTTGGATACATTTGTGACAATTCCCCACCAAGATTGCTAAAAAACAATGACTTCACCTTTTAACCAATTTTGCTACCAAGGCACAAAAAGCCAATCCACCCAACTTGGCTAAGCCAAATCCCAACCAAGATCAATTCCTTTTGCAACCAAACTTTTGACACCTCATTTTGGATGCATTTGTGAGCATTCCCCACCAAGATTTCTCAAAAACCATGACTTCACTTTTTCACAAATTTTGCTACCAAGGCACAAAATCCCAATCCACCGATCTTTGCTAAGCTAAAACCCAACCAAGATCAATTCCTTTTGCAACCAAAATTTTCACAGCTCATTTTGGATACATTTGTGACAATTCCCCACCAAGATTGCTAAAAAACAATGACTTCACTTTTTCACCAATTTTGCTACCAAGGTACAAAAAGCCAATCCACCCAACTTGGCTAAGCCAAATCCCAACCAAGATCAATTCCTTTTGCAACGAAACTTTTGACACCTCATTTTGGATGCATTTGTGAGCATTCCCCACAAAGATTTCTCAAAAACCATGACTTCACTTTTTCACAAATTTTGCTACCAAGGCACAAAAACCCAATCCACCGATCTTTGCTAAGCTAAAACCCAACCAAGATCAATTCCTTTTGCAACCAAACTTTTGACACCTCATTTTGGATGCATTTGTGACAATTCCCCTCCAAGATTGCTCCAAAACCACAACTTCACTTTTTCACCAATTTCGGTACCAAGGCACAAAAACTAGTCCAAGCGACCAAACTTGGCTAAGCCAAAACCCAAGCAACATTAATTCCTTTTGCAACCAAACTTTTCACACCACATTTTCAAAATGTTTGTAACACTTCCCCACCAAGTTTGTTCAAAAACCATGACTTCATTTTTTCACCAATTTTGCTTCCAAGGCACAAAAACTAATCCAAGCGACCAAACGTGGCTAAGTCAAAACCCAACCAAGATCAATTCCATTAGAAACCAAAATTTTGACACCCCATTTTGGATGCAGTTGTGACAATTCTCCAGCAAGATTGCTCCAAAACCACGACTTCACTTTTTCACCAATTTTGCTACCAAGGCACAAAAATTAGCCAAGCGACCAAACTTCGCTAAGCCAAAACCCAACCAAGATCATTTCCTTTTGCAACCAAACTTTTCACAGCTCATTTTGGATACATTTGTGACAATACCCCACCAAGATTGCTCAAAAACCCATAACTTCACTTTTCCACCAATTTTGCTACCATGGCACAAAAAGCCAATCCACCCAACTTGGCTAAGCCAAATCCCAACCAAGATCAATTCCTTTTGCAACCAAACTTTTGACACCTCATTTTGGATGCATTTGTGAGCATTCCCCACCAAGATTTCTCAAAAACCATGACTTCACTTTTTCACAAATTTTGCTACCAAGGCACAAAAACCCAATCCACCCATCTTTGCTAAGCTAAAACCCAACCAAGATCAATTCCTTTTGCAACCAAACTTTTCACAGCTCATTTTGGATACATTTGTGACAATTCCCCACCAAGATTGCTAACAAACAATGACTTCACTTTTTAACCAATTTTGCTACCAAGGCACAAAAAGCCAATCCACCCAACTTGGCTAAGCCAAATCCCAACCAAGATCAATTCCTTTTGCAACCAAACTTTTGACACCTCATTTTGGATGCATTTGTGAGCATTCCCCACCAAGATTTCCCAAAAACCATGACTTCACTTTTTCACAAATTTTGCTACCAAGGCACAAAAACCCAATCCACCGATCTTTGCTAAGCTAAAACCCAACCAAGATCAATTCCTTTTGCAACCAAACTTTTGACACCTCATTTTGGATGCATTTGTGACAATTCCCCTCCAAGATTGCTCCAAAACCACGACTTCACTTTTTCACCAATTTCGGTACCAAGGCACTAAAACTAGTCCAAGCGACCAAACTTGGCTAAGCCAAAACCCAAGCAACATTAATTCCTTTTGCAACCAAACTTTTCACACCACATTTTCAAAATGTTTGTAACACTTCCCCACCAAGTTTGTTCAAAAACCATGACTTCATTTTTTCACCAATTTTGCTTCCAAGGCACAAAAACTAATCCAAGCGACCAAACGTGGCTAAGTCAAAACCCAACCAAGATCAATTCCATTAGCAACCAAACTTTTGACACCCCATTTTGGATGCAGTTGTGACAATTCTCCAGCAAGATTGCTCCAAAACCACGACTTCACTTTTTCACCAATTTTGCTACCAAGGCACAAAAATTAGCCAAGCGACCAAACTTGGGTAAGCCAAAACCCAACCAAGATCAATTCCTTTTGCAACCAAACTTTTCACAGCTCATTTTGGATACATTTGTGACAATACCCCACCAAGATTGCTCAAAAACCCATAACTTCACTTTTCCACCAATTTTGCTACCATGGCACAAAAAGCCAATCCACCCAACTTGGCTAAGCCAAATCCCAACCAAGATCAATTCCTTTTGCAACCAAACTTTTGACACCTCATTTTGGATGCATTTGTGAGCATTCCCCACCAAGATTTCTCAAAAACCATGACTTCACTTTTTCACAAATTTTGCTACCAAGGCACAAAAACCCAATCCACCCATCTTTGCTAAGCTAAAACCCAACCAAGATCAATTCCTTTTGCAACCAAACTTTTCACAGCTCATTTTGGATACATTTGTGACAATTCTCCACCAAGATTGCTAACAAACAATGACTTCACTTTTTAACCAATTTTGCTACCAAGGCACAAAAACCCAATCCACCCAACTTGGCTAAGCCAAATCCCAACCAAGATCAATTCCTTTTGCAACCAAACTTTTGACACCTCATTTTGGATGCATTTGTGAGCATTCCCCACAAAGATTTCTCAAAAACCATGACTTCACTTTTTCACAAATTTTGCTACCAAGGCACAAAAACCCAATCCACCGATCTTTGCTAAGCTAAAACCCAACCAAGATCAATTCCTTTTGCAACCAAACTTTTCACAGCTCATTTTGGATACATTTGTGACAATTCCCCACCAAGATTGCTAAAAAACAATGACTTCACCTTTTAACCAATTTTGCTACCAAGGCACAAAAAGCCAATCCACCCAACTTGGCTAAGCCAAATCCCAACCAAGATCAATTCCTTTTGCAACCAAACTTTTGACACCTCATTTTGGATGCATTTGTGAGCATTCCCCACCAAGATTTCTCAAAAACCATGACTTCACTTTTTCACAAATTTTGCTACCAAGGCACAAAATCCCAATCCACCGATCTTTGCTAAGCTAAAACCCAACCAAGATCAATTCCTTTTGCAACCAAACTTTTGACACCTCATTTTGGATGCATTTGTGAGCATTCCCCACCAAGATTTCTCAAAAACCATGACTTCACTTTTTCACAAATTTTGCTACCAAGGCACAAAAACCCAATCCACCCATCTTTGCTAAGCTAAAACCCAACCAAGATCAATTCCTTTTGCAACCAAACTTTTCACAGCTCATTTTGGATACATTTGTGACAATTCCCCACCAAGATTGCTAAAAAACAATGACTTCACCTTTTAACCAATTTTGCTACCAAGGCACAAAAAGCCAATCCACCCAACTTGGCTAAGCCAAATCCCAACCAAGATCAATTCCTTTTGCAACCAAACTTTTGACACCTCATTTTGGATGCATTTGTGAGCATTCCCCACCAAGATTTCTCAAAAACCATGACTTCACTTTTTCACAAATTTTGCTACCAAGGCACAAAATCCCAATCCACCGATCTTTGCTAAGCTAAAACCCAACCAAGATCAATTCCTTTTGCAACCAAACTTTTGACACCTCATTTTGGATGCATTTGTGAGCATTCCCCACCAAGATTTCTCAAAAACCATGACTTCACTTTTTCACAAATTTTGCTACCAAGGCACAAAAACCCAATCCACCCATCTTTGCTAAGCTAAAACCCAACCAAGATCAATTCCTTTTGCAACCAAACTTTTCACAGCTCATTTTGGATACATTTGTGACAATTCCCCACCAAGATTGCTAACAAACAATGACTTCACTTTTTAACCAATTTTGCTACCAAGGCACAAAAAGCCAATCCACCCAACTTGGCTAAGCCAAATCCCAACCAAGATCAATTCCTTTTGCAACCAAACTTTTGACACCTCATTTTGGATGCATTTGTGAGCATTCCCCACCAAGATTTCTCAAAAACCATGACTTCACTTTTTCACAAATTTTCCTACCAAGGCACAAAAACCCAATCCACCGATCTTTGCTAAGCTAAAACCCAACCAAGATCAATTCCTTTTGCAACCAAACTTTTCACAGCTCATTTTGGATACATTTGTGACAATTCCCCACCAAGATTGCTAAAAAACAATGACTTCACCTTTTAACCAATTTTGCTACCAAGGCACAAAAAGCCAATCCACCCAACTTGGCTAAGCCAAATCCCAACCAAGATCAATTCCTTTTGCAACCAAACTTTTGACACCTCATTTTGGATGCATTTGTGAGCATTCCCCACCAAGATTTCTCAAAAACCATGACTTCACTTTTTCACAAATTTTGCTACCAAGGCACAAAATCCCAATCCACCGATCTTTGCTAAGCTAAAACCCAACCAAGATCAATTCCTTTTGCAACCAAAATTTTCACAGCTCATTTTGGATACATTTGTGACAATTCCCCACCAAGATTGCTAAAAAACAATGACTTCACTTTTTCACCAATTTTGCTACCAAGGTACAAAAAGCCAATCCACCCAACTTGGCTAAGCCAAATCCCAACCAAGATCAATTCCTTTTGCAACGAAACTTTTGACACCTCATTTTGGATGCATTTGTGAGCATTCCCCACAAAGATTTCTCAAAAACCATGACTTCACTTTTTCACAAATTTTGCTACCAAGGCACAAAAACCCAATCCACCGATCTTTGCTAAGCTAAAACCCAACCAAGATCAATTCCTTTTGCAACCAAACTTTTGACACCTCATTTTGGATGCATTTGTGACAATTCCCCTCCAAGATTGCTCCAAAACCACAACTTCACTTTTTCACCAATTTCGGTACCAAGGCACAAAAACTAGTCCAAGCGACCAAACTTGGCTAAGCCAAAACCCAAGCAACATTAATTCCTTTTGCAACCAAACTTTTCACACCACATTTTCAAAATGTTTGTAACACTTCCCCACCAAGTTTGTTCAAAAACCATGACTTCATTTTTTCACCAATTTTGCTTCCAAGGCACAAAAACTAATCCAAGCGACCAAACGTGGCTAAGTCAAAACCCAACCAAGATCAATTCCATTAGAAACCAAAATTTTGACACCCCATTTTGGATGCAGTTGTGACAATTCTCCAGCAAGATTGCTCCAAAACCACGACTTCACTTTTTCACCAATTTTGCTACCAAGGCACAAAAATTAGCCAAGCGACCAAACTTCGCTAAGCCAAAACCCAACCAAGATCATTTCCTTTTGCAACCAAACTTTTCACAGCTCATTTTGGATACATTTGTGACAATACCCCACCAAGATTGCTCAAAAACCCATAACTTCACTTTTCCACCAATTTTGCTACCATGGCACAAAAAGCCAATCCACCCAACTTGGCTAAGCCAAATCCCAACCAAGATCAATTCCTTTTGCAACCAAACTTTTGACACCTCATTTTGGATGCATTTGTGAGCATTCCCCACCAAGATTTCTCAAAAACCATGACTTCACTTTTTCACAAATTTTGCTACCAAGGCACAAAAACCCAATCCACCCATCTTTGCTAAGCTAAAACCCAACCAAGATCAATTCCTTTTGCAACCAAACTTTTCACAGCTCATTTTGGATACATTTGTGACAATTCCCCACCAAGATTGCTAACAAACAATGACTTCACTTTTTAACCAATTTTGCTACCAAGGCACAAAAAGCCAATCCACCCAACTTGGCTAAGCCAAATCCCAACCAAGATCAATTCCTTTTGCAACCAAACTTTTGACACCTCATTTTGGATGCATTTGTGAGCATTCCCCACCAAGATTTCCCAAAAACCATGACTTCACTTTTTCACAAATTTTGCTACCAAGGCACAAAAACCCAATCCACCGATCTTTGCTAAGCTAAAACCCAACCAAGATCAATTCCTTTTGCAACCAAACTTTTGACACCTCATTTTGGATGCATTTGTGACAATTCCCCTCCAAGATTGCTCCAAAACCACGACTTCACTTTTTCACCAATTTCGGTACCAAGGCACTAAAACTAGTCCAAGCGACCAAACTTGGCTAAGCCAAAACCCAAGCAACATTAATTCCTTTTGCAACCAAACTTTTCACACCACATTTTCAAAATGTTTGTAACACTTCCCCACCAAGTTTGTTCAAAAACCATGACTTCATTTTTTCACCAATTTTGCTTCCAAGGCACAAAAACTAATCCAAGCGACCAAACGTGGCTAAGTCAAAACCCAACCAAGATCAATTCCATTAGCAACCAAACTTTTGACACCCCATTTTGGATGCAGTTGTGACAATTCTCCAGCAAGATTGCTCCAAAACCACGACTTCACTTTTTCACCAATTTTGCTACCAAGGCACAAAAATTAGCCAAGCGACCAAACTTGGGTAAGCCAAAACCCAACCAAGATCAATTCCTTTTGCAACCAAACTTTTCACAGCTCATTTTGGATACATTTGTGACAATACCCCACCAAGATTGCTCAAAAACCCATAACTTCACTTTTCCACCAATTTTGCTACCATGGCACAAAAAGCCAATCCACCCAACTTGGCTAAGCCAAATCCCAACCAAGATCAATTCCTTTTGCAACCAAACTTTTGACACCTCATTTTGGATGCATTTGTGAGCATTCCCCACCAAGATTTCTCAAAAACCATGACTTCACTTTTTCACAAATTTTGCTACCAAGGCACAAAAACCCAATCCACCCATCTTTGCTAAGCTAAAACCCAACCAAGATCAATTCCTTTTGCAACCAAACTTTTCACAGCTCATTTTGGATACATTTGTGACAATTCTCCACCAAGATTGCTAACAAACAATGACTTCACTTTTTAACCAATTTTGCTACCAAGGCACAAAAACCCAATCCACCCAACTTGGCTAAGCCAAATCCCAACCAAGATCAATTCCTTTTGCAACCAAACTTTTGACACCTCATTTTGGATGCATTTGTGAGCATTCCCCACAAAGATTTCTCAAAAACCATGACTTCACTTCTTCACAAATTTTGCTACCAAGGCACAAAAACCCAATCCACCGATCTTTGCTAAGCTAAAACCCAACCAAGATCAATTCCTTTTGCAACCAAACTTTTGACACCTCATTTTGGATGCATTTGTGACAATTCCCCTCCAAGATTGCTCCAAAACCACAACTTCACTTTTTCACCAATTTCGGTACCAAGGCACAAAAACTAGTCCAAGGGACCAAACTTGGCTAAGCCAAAACCCAACCAACATTAATTCCTTTTGCAACCAAACTTTTCACACCACATTTTCAAAATATTTGTAACACTTCCCCACCAAGTTTGTTCAAAAACCATGACTTCATTTTTTCACCAATTTTGCTTCCAAGGCACAAAAACTAATCCAAGCGACCAAACGTGGCTAAGTCAAAACCCAACCAAGATCAATTCCATTAGCAACCAAACTTTTGACACCCCATTTTGGATGCAGTTGTGACAATTCTCCAGCAAGATTGCTCCAAAACCACGACTTCACTTTTTCACCAATTTTGCTACCAAGGCATAAAAATTAGCCAAGCGACCAAACTTGGCTAAGCCAAAACCCAACCAAGATCAATTCCTTTTGCAACCAAACTTTTCACAGCTCATTTTGGATACATTTGTGACAATACCCCACCAAGATTGCTCAAAAACCCATAACTTCACTTTTCCACCGATTTTGCTACCATGGCACAAAAAGCCAATCCACCCAACTTGGCTAAGCCAAATCCCAACCAAGATCAATTCCTTTTGCAACCAAACTTTTGACACCTCATTTTGGATGCATTTGTGAGCATTCCCCACCAAGATTTCTCAAAAACCATGACTTCACTTTTTCACAAATTTTGCTACCAAGGCACAAAAACCCAATCCACCCATCTTTGCTAAGCTAAAACCCAACCAAGATCAATTCCTTTTGCAACCAAACTTTTCACAGCTCATTTTGGATACATTTGTGACAATTCTCCACCAAGATTGCTAACAAACAATGACTTCACTTTTTAACCAATTTTGCTACCAAGGCACAAAAACCCAATCCACCCAACTTGGCTAAGCCAAATCCCAACCAAGATCAATTCCTTTTGCAACCAAACTTTTGACACCTCATTTTGGATGCATTTGTGAGCATTCCCCACAAAGATTTCTCAAAAACCATGACTTCACTTCTTCACAAATTTTGCTACCAAGGCACAAAAACCCAATCCACCGATCTTTGCTAAGCTAAAACCCAACCAAGATCAATTCCTTTTGCAACCAAACTTTTGACACCTCATTTTGGATGCATTTGTGACAATTCCCCTCCAAGATTGCTCCAAAACCACAACTTCACTTTTTCACCAATTTCGGTACCAAGGCACAAAAACTAGTCCAAGGGACCAAACTTGGCTAAGCCAAAACCCAACCAACATTAATTCCTTTTGCAACCAAACTTTTCACACCACATTTTCAAAATATTTGTAACACTTCCCCACCAAGTTTGTTCAAAAACCATGACTTCATTTTTTCACCAATTTTGCTTCCAAGGCACAAAAACTAATCCAAGCGACCAAACGTGGCTAAGTCAAAACCCAACCAAGATCAATTCCATTAGCAACCAAACTTTTGACACCCCATTTTGGATGCAGTTGTGACAATTCTCCAGCAAGATTGCTCCAAAACCACGACTTCACTTTTTCACCAATTTTGCTACCAAGGCATAAAAATTAGCCAAGCGACCAAACTTGGCTAAGCCAAAACCCAACCAAGATCAATTCCTTTTGCAACCAAACTTTTCACAGCTCATTTTGGATACATTTGTGACAATACCCCACCAAGATTGCTCAAAAACCCATAACTTCACTTTTCCACCAATTTTGCTACCATGGCACAAAAAGCCAATCCACCCAACTTGGCTAAGCCAAATCCCAACCAAGATCAATTCCTTTTGCAACCAAACTTTTGACACCTCATTTTGGATGCATTTGTGAGCATTCCCCACCAAGATTTCTCAAAAACCATGACTTCACTTTTTCACAAATTTTGCTACCAAGGCACAAAAACCCAATCCACCCATCTTTGCTAAGCTAAAACCCAACCAAGATCAATTCCTTTTGCAACCAAACTTTTCACAGCTCATTTTGGATACATTTGTGACAATTCTCCACCAAGATTGCTAACAAACAATGACTTCACTTTTTAACCAATTTTGCTACCAAGGCACAAAAACCCAATCCACCCAACTTGGCTAAGCCAAATCCCAACCAAGATCAATTCCTTTTGCAACCAAACTTTTGACACCTCATTTTGGATGCATTTGTGAGCATTCCCCACAAAGATTTCTCAAAAACCATGACTTCACTTCTTCACAAATTTTGCTACCAAGGCACAAAAACCCAATCCACCGATCTTTGCTAAGCTAAAACCCAACCAAGATCAATTCCTTTTGCAACCAAACTTTTGACACCTCATTTTGGATGCATTTGTGACAATTCCCCTCCAAGATTGCTCCAAAACCACAACTTCACTTTTTCACCAATTTCGGTACCAAGGCACAAAAACTAGTCCAAGCGACCAAACTTGGCTAAGCCAAAACCCAACCAACATTAATTCCTTTTGCAACCAAACTTTTCACACCACATTTTCAAAATATTTGTAACACTTCCCCACCAAGTTTGTTCAAAAACCATGACTTCATTTTTTCACCAATTTTGCTTCCAAGGCACAAAAACTAATCCAAGCGACCAAACGTGGCTAAGTCAAAACCCAACCAAGATCAATTCCATTAGCAACCAAACTTTTGACACCCCATTTTGGATGCAGTTGTGACAATTCTCCAGCAAGATTGCTCCAAAACCACGACTTCACTTTTTCACCAATTTTGCTACCAAGGCATAAAAATTAGCCAAGCGACCAAACTTGGCTAAGCCAAAACCCAACCAAGATCAATTCCTTTTGCAACCAAACTTTTCACAGCTCATTTTGGATACATTTGTGACAATACCCCACCAAGATTGCTCAAAAACCCATAACTTCACTTTTCCACCAATTTTGCTACCATGGCACAAAAAGCCAATCCACCCAACTTGGCTAAGCCAAATCCCAACCAAGATCAATTCCTTTTGCAACCAAACTTTTGACACCTCATTTTGGATGCATTTGTGAGCATTCCCCACCAAGATTTCTCAAAAACCATGACTTCACTTTTTCACAAATTTTGCTACCAAGGCACAAAAACCCAATCCACCCATCTTTGCTAAGCTAAAACCCAACCAAGATCAATTCCTTTTGCAACCAAACTTTTCACAGCTCATTTTGGATACATTTGTGACAATTCTCCACCAAGATTGCTAACAAACAATGACTTCACTTTTTAACCAATTTTGCTACCAAGGCACAAAAACCCAATCCACCCAACTTGGCTAAGCCAAATCCCAACCAAGATCAATTCCTTTTGCAACCAAACTTTTGACACCTCATTTTGGATGCATTTGTGAGCATTCCCCACAAAGATTTCTCAAAAACCATGACTTCACTTTTTCAGAAATTTTGCTACCAAGGCACAAAAACCCAATCCACCGATCTTTGCTAAGCTAAAACCCAACCAAGATCAATTCCTTTTGCAACCAAACTTTTGACACCTCATTTTGGATGCATTTGTGTCAATTCCCCTCCAAGATTGCTCCAAAACCACAACTTCACTTTTTCACCAATTTCGGTACTAAGGCACAAAAACTAGTCCAAGCGACCAAACTTGGCTAAGCCAAAACCCAACCAACATTAATTCCTTTTGCAACCAAACTTTTCACACCACATTTTCAAAATGTTTGTAACACTTCCCCACCAAGTTTGTTCAAAAACCATGACTTCATTTTTTCACCAATTTTGCTTCCAAGGCACAAAAACTAATCCAAGCGACCAAACGTGGCTAAGTCAAAACCCAACCAAGATCAATTCCATTAGCAACCAAACTTTTGACACCCCATTTTGGATGCAGTTGTGACAATTCTCCAGCAAGATTGCTCCAAAACCACGACTTCACTTTTTCACCAATTTTGCTACCAAGGCATAAAAATTAGCCAAGCGACCAAACTTGGTTAAGCCAAAACCCAACCAAGATCAATTCCTTTTGCAACCAAACTTTTCACAGCTCATTTTGGATACATTTGTGACAATACCCCACCAAGATTGCTAAAAAACCCATAACTTCACTTTTCCACCAATTTTGCTACCATGGCACAAAAAGCCAATCCACCCAACTTGGCTAAGCTAAATCCCAACCAAGATCAATTCCTTTTGCAACCAAACTTTTGACACCTCATTTTGGATGCATTTGTGAGCATTCCCCACCAAGATTTCTCAAAAACCATGACTTCACTTTTTCACAAATTTTGCTACCAAGGCACAAAAACCCAATCCACCCATCTTTGCTAAGCTAAAACCCAACCAAGATCAATTCCTTTTGCAACCAAACTTTTCACAGCTCATTTTGGATACATTTGTGACAATTCTCCACCAAGATTGCTAACAAACAATGACTTCACTTTTTAACCAATTTTGCTACCAAGGCACAAAAACCCAATCCACCCAACTTGGCTAAGCCAAATCCCAACCAAGATCAATTCCTTTTGCAACCAAACTTTTGACACCTCATTTTGGATGCATTTGTGAGCATTCCCCACAAAGATTTCTCAAAAACCATGACTTCACTTCTTCACAAATTTTGCTACCAAGGCACAAAAACCCAATCCACCGATCTTTGCTAAGCTAAAACCCAACCAAGATCAATTCCTTTTGCAACCAAACTTTTGACACCTCATTTTGGATGCATTTGTGACAATTCCCCTCCAAGATTGCTCCAAAACCACAACTTCACTTTTTCACCAATTTCGGTACCAAGGCACAAAAACTAGTCCAAGGGACCAAACTTGGCTAAGCCAAAACCCAACCAACATTAATTCCTTTTGCAACCAAACTTTTCACACCACATTTTCAAAATATTTGTAACACTTCCCCACCAAGTTTGTTCAAAAACCATGACTTCATTTTTTCACCAATTTTGCTTCCAAGGCACAAAAACTAATCCAAGCGACCAAACGTGGCTAAGTCAAAACCCAACCAAGATCAATTCCATTAGCAACCAAACTTTTGACACCCCATTTTGGATGCAGTTGTGACAATTCTCCAGCAAGATTGCTCCAAAACCACGACTTCACTTTTTCACCAATTTTGCTACCAAGGCATAAAAATTAGCCAAGCGACCAAACTTGGCTAAGCCAAAACCCAACCAAGATCAATTCCTTTTGCAACCAAACTTTTCACAGCTCATTTTGGATACATTTGTGACAATACCCCACCAAGATTGCTCAAAAACCCATAACTTCACTTTTCCACCAATTTTGCTACCATGGCACAAAAAGCCAATCCACCCAACTTGGCTAAGCCAAATCCCAACCAAGATCAATTCCTTTTGCAACCAAACTTTTGACACCTCATTTTGGATGCATTTGTGAGCATTCCCCACCAAGATTTCTCAAAAACCATGACTTCACTTTTTCACAAATTTTGCTACCAAGGCACAAAAACCCAATCCACCCATCTTTGCTAAGCTAAAACCCAACCAAGATCAATTCCTTTTGCAACCAAACTTTTCACAGCTCATTTTGGATACATTTGTGACAATTCTCCACCAAGATTGCTAACAAACAATGACTTCACTTTTTAACCAATTTTGCTACCAAGGCACAAAAACCCAATCCACCCAACTTGGCTAAGCCAAATCCCAACCAAGATCAATTCCTTTTGCAACCAAACTTTTGACACCTCATTTTGGATGCATTTGTGAGCATTCCCCACAAAGATTTCTCAAAAACCATGACTTCACTTCTTCACAAATTTTGCTACCAAGGCACAAAAACCCAATCCACCGATCTTTGCTAAGCTAAAACCCAACCAAGATCAATTCCTTTTGCAACCAAACTTTTGACACCTCATTTTGGATGCATTTGTGACAATTCCCCTCCAAGATTGCTCCAAAACCACAACTTCACTTTTTCACCAATTTCGGTACCAAGGCACAAAAACTAGTCCAAGGGACCAAACTTGGCTAAGCCAAAACCCAACCAACATTAATTCCTTTTGCAACCAAACTTTTCACACCACATTTTCAAAATATTTGTAACACTTCCCCACCAAGTTTGTTCAAAAACCATGACTTCATTTTTTCACCAATTTTGCTTCCAAGGCACAAAAACTAATCCAAGCGACCAAACGTGGCTAAGTCAAAACCCAACCAAGATCAATTCCATTAGCAACCAAACTTTTGACACCCCATTTTGGATGCAGTTGTGACAATTCTCCAGCAAGATTGCTCCAAAACCACGACTTCACTTTTTCACCAATTTTGCTACCAAGGCATAAAAATTAGCCAAGCGACCAAACTTGGCTAAGCCAAAACCCAACCAAGATCAATTCCTTTTGCAACCAAACTTTTCACAGCTCATTTTGGATACATTTGTGACAATACCCCACCAAGATTGCTCAAAAACCCATAACTTCACTTTTCCACCAATTTTGCTACCATGGCACAAAAAGCCAATCCACCCAACTTGGCTAAGCCAAATCCCAACCAAGATCAATTCCTTTTGCAACCAAACTTTTGACACCTCATTTTGGATGCATTTGTGAGCATTCCCCACCAAGATTTCTCAAAAACCATGACTTCACTTTTTCACAAATTTTGCTACCAAGGCACAAAAACCCAATCCACCCATCTTTGCTAAGCTAAAACCCAACCAAGATCAATTCCTTTTGCAACCAAACTTTTCACAGCTCATTTTGGATACATTTGTGACAATTCTCCACCAAGATTGCTAACAAACAATGACTTCACTTTTTAACCAATTTTGCTACCAAGGCACAAAAACCCAATCCACCCAACTTGGCTAAGCCAAATCCCAACCAAGATCAATTCCTTTTGCAACCAAACTTTTGACACCTCATTTTGGATGCATTTGTGAGCATTCCCCACAAAGATTTCTCAAAAACCATGACTTCACTTCTTCACAAATTTTGCTACCAAGGCACAAAAACCCAATCCACCGATCTTTGCTAAGCTAAAACCCAACCAAGATCAATTCCTTTTGCAACCAAACTTTTGACACCTCATTTTGGATGCATTTGTGACAATTCCCCTCCAAGATTGCTCCAAAACCACAACTTCACTTTTTCACCAATTTCGGTACCAAGGCACAAAAACTAGTCCAAGGGACCAAACTTGGCTAAGCCAAAACCCAACCAACATTAATTCCTTTTGCAACCAAACTTTTCACACCACATTTTCAAAATATTTGTAACACTTCCCCACCAAGTTTGTTCAAAAACCATGACTTCATTTTTTCACCAATTTTGCTTCCAAGGCACAAAAACTAATCCAAGCGACCAAACGTGGCTAAGTCAAAACCCAACCAAGATCAATTCCATTAGCAACCAAACTTTTGACACCCCATTTTGGATGCAGTTGTGACAATTCTCCAGCAAGATTGCTCCAAAACCACGACTTCACTTTTTCACCAATTTTGCTACCAAGGCATAAAAATTAGCCAAGCGACCAAACTTGGCTAAGCCAAAACCCAACCAAGATCAATTCCTTTTGCAACCAAACTTTTCACAGCTCATTTTGGATACATTTGTGACAATACCCCACCAAGATTGCTCAAAAACCCATAACTTCACTTTTCCACCAATTTTGCTACCATGGCACAAAAAGCCAATCCACCCAACTTGGCTAAGCCAAATCCCAACCAAGATCAATTCCTTTTGCAACCAAACTTTTGACACCTCATTTTGGATGCATTTGTGAGCATTCCCCACCAAGATTTCTCAAAAACCATGACTTCACTTTTTCACAAATTTTGCTACCAAGGCACAAAAACCCAATCCACCCATCTTTGCTAAGCTAAAACCCAACCAAGATCAATTCCTTTTGCAACCAAACTTTTCACAGCTCATTTTGGATACATTTGTGACAATTCTCCACCAAGATTGCTAACAAACAATGACTTCACTTTTTAACCAATTTTGCTACCAAGGCACAAAAACCCAATCCACCCAACTTGGCTAAGCCAAATCCCAACCAAGATCAATTCCTTTTGCAACCAAACTTTTGACACCTCATTTTGGATGCATTTGTGAGCATTCCCCACAAAGATTTCTCAAAAACCATGACTTCACTTCTTCACAAATTTTGCTACCAAGGCACAAAAACCCAATCCACCGATCTTTGCTAAGCTAAAACCCAACCAAGATCAATTCCTTTTGCAACCAAACTTTTGACACCTCATTTTGGATGCATTTGTGACAATTCCCCTCCAAGATTGCTCCAAAACCACAACTTCACTTTTTCACCAATTTCGGTACCAAGGCACAAAAACTAGTCCAAGGGACCAAACTTGGCTAAGCCAAAACCCAACCAACATTAATTCCTTTTGCAACCAAACTTTTCACACCACATTTTCAAAATATTTGTAACACTTCCCCACCAAGTTTGTTCAAAAACCATGACTTCATTTTTTCACCAATTTTGCTTCCAAGGCACAAAAACTAATCCAAGCGACCAAACGTGGCTAAGTCAAAACCCAACCAAGATCAATTCCATTAGCAACCAAACTTTTGACACCCCATTTTGGATGCAGTTGTGACAATTCTCCAGCAAGATTGCTCCAAAACCACGACTTCACTTTTTCACCAATTTTGCTACCAAGGCATAAAAATTAGCCAAGCGACCAAACTTGGCTAAGCCAAAACCCAACCAAGATCAATTCCTTTTGCAACCAAACTTTTCACAGCTCATTTTGGATACATTTGTGACAATACCCCACCAAGATTGCTCAAAAACCCATAACTTCACTTTTCCACCAATTTTGCTACCATGGCACAAAAAGCCAATCCACCCAACTTGGCTAAGCCAAATCCCAACCAAGATCAATTCCTTTTGCAACCAAACTTTTGACACCTCATTTTGGATGCATTTGTGAGCATTCCCCACCAAGATTTCTCAAAAACCATGACTTCACTTTTTCACAAATTTTGCTACCAAGGCACAAAAACCCAATCCACCCATCTTTGCTAAGCTAAAACCCAACCAAGATCAATTGCTTTTGCAACCAAACTTTTCACAGCTCATTTTGGATACATTTGTGACAATTCTCCACCAAGATTGCTAACAAACAATGACTTCACTTTTTAACCAATTTTTGCTACCAAGGCACAAAAACCCAATCCACCCAACTTGGCTAAGCCAAATCCCAACCAAGATCAATTCCTTTTGCAACCAAACTTTTGACACCTCATTTTGGATGCATTTGTGAGCATTCCCCACAAAGATTTCTCAAAAACCATGACTTCACTTCTTCACAAATTTTGCTACCAAGGCACAAAAACCCAATCCACCGATCTTTGCTAAGCTAAAACCCAACCAAGATCAATTCCTTTTGCAACCAAACTTTTGACACCTCATTTTGGATGCATTTGTGACAATTCCCCTCCAAGATTGCTCCAAAACCACAACTTCACTTTTTCACCAATTTCGGTACCAAGGCACAAAAACTAGTCCAAGGGACCAAACTTGGCTAAGCCAAAACCCAACCAACATTAATTCCTTTTGCAACCAAACTTTTCACACCACATTTTCAAAATATTTGTAACACTTCCCCGCCAAGTTTGTTCAAAAACCATGACTTCATTTTTTCACCAATTTTGCTTCCAAGGCACAAAAACTAATCCAAGCGACCAAACGTGGCTAAGTCAAAACCCAACCAAGATCAATTCCATTAGCAACCAAACTTTTGACACCCCATTTTGGATGCAGTTGTGACAATTCTCCAGCAAGATTGCTCCAAAACCACGACTTCACTTTTTCACCAATTTTGCTACCAAGGCATAAAAATTAGCCAAGCGACCAAACTTGGCTAAGCCAAAACCCAACCAAGATCAATTCCTTTTGCAACCAAACTTTTCACAGCTCATTTTGGATACATTTGTGACAATACCCCACCAAGATTGCTCAAAAACCCATAACTTCACTTTTCCACCAATTTTGCTACCATGGCACAAAAAGCCAATCCACCCAACTTGGCTAAGCCAAATCCCAACCAAGATCAATTCCTTTTGCAACCAAACTTTTGACACCTCATTTTGGATGCATTTGTGAGCATTCCCCACCAAGATTTCTCAAAAACCATGACTTCACTTTTTCACAAATTTTGCTACCAAGGCACAAAAACCCAATCCACCCATCTTTGCTAAGCTAAAACCCAACCAAGATCAATTCCTTTTGCAACCAAACTTTTCACAGCTCATTTTGGATACATTTGTGACAATTCTCCACCAAGATTGCTAACAAACAATGACTTCACTTTTTAACCAATTTTGCTACCAAGGCACAAAAACCCAATCCACCCAACTTGGCTAAGCCAAATCCCAACCAAGATCAATTCCTTTTGCAACCAAACTTTTGACACCTCATTTTGGATGCATTTGTGAGCATTCCCCACAAAGATTTCTCAAAAACCATGACTTCACTTCTTCACAAATTTTGCTACCAAGGCACAAAAACCCAATCCACCGATCTTTGCTAAGCTAAAACCCAACCAAGATCAATTCCTTTTGCAACCAAACTTTTGACACCTCATTTTGGATGCATTTGTGACAATTCCCCTCCAAGATTGCTCCAAAACCACAACTTCACTTTTTCACCAATTTCGGTACCAAGGCACAAAAACTAGTCCAAGGGACCAAACTTGGCTAAGCCAAAACCCAACCAACATTAATTCCTTTTGCAACCAAACTTTTCACACCACATTTTCAAAATATTTGTAACACTTCCCCACCAAGTTTGTTCAAAAACCATGACTTCATTTTTTCACCAATTTTGCTTCCAAGGCACAAAAACTAATCCAAGCGACCAAACGTGGCTAAGTCAAAACCCAACCAAGATCAATTCCATTAGCAACCAAACTTTTGACACCCCATTTTGGATGCAGTTGTGACAATTCTCCAGCAAGATTGCTCCAAAACCACGACTTCACTTTTTCACCAATTTTGCTACCAAGGCATAAAAATTAGCCAAGCGACCAAACTTGGCTAAGCCAAAACCCAACCAAGATCAATTCCTTTTGCAACCAAACTTTTCACAGCTCATTTTGGATACATTTGTGACAATACCCCACCAAGATTGCTCAAAAACCCATAACTTCACTTTTCCACCAATTTTGCTACCATGGCACAAAAAGCCAATCCACCCAACTTGGCTAAGCCAAATCCCAACCAAGATCAATTCCTTTTGCAACCAAACTTTTGACACCTCATTTTGGATGCATTTGTGAGCATTCCCCACCAAGATTTCTCAAAAACCATGACTTCACTTTTTCACAAATTTTGCTACCAAGGCACAAAAACCCAATCCACCCATCTTTGCTAAGCTAAAACCCAACCAAGATCAATTCCTTTTGCAACCAAACTTTTCACAGCTCATTTTGGATACATTTGTGACAATTCTCCACCAAGATTGCTAACAAACAATGACTTCACTTTTTAACCAATTTTGCTACCAAGGCACAAAAACCCAATCCACCCAACTTGGCTAAGCCAAATCCCAACCAAGATCAATTCCTTTTGCAACCAAACTTTTGACACCTCATTTTGGATGCATTTGTGAGCATTCCCCACAAAGATTTCTCAAAAACCATGACTTCACTTCTTCACAAATTTTGCTACCAAGGCACAAAAACCCAATCCACCGATCTTTGCTAAGCTAAAACCCAACCAAGATCAATTCCTTTTGCAACCAAACTTTTGACACCTCATTTTGGATGCATTTGTGACAATTCCGCTCCAAGATTGCTCCAAAACCACAACTTCACTTTTTCACCAATTTCGGTACCAAGGCACAAAAACTAGTCCAAGGGACCAAACTTGGCTAAGCCAAAACCCAACCAACATTAATTCCTTTTGCAACCAAACTTTTCACACCACATTTTCAAAATATTTGTAACACTTCCCCACCAAGTTTGTTCAAAAACCATGACTTCATTTTTTCACCAATTTTGCTTCCAAGGCACAAAAACTAATCCAAGCGACCAAACGTGGCTAAGTCAAAACCCAACCAAGATCAATTCCATTAGCAACCAAACTTTTGACACCCCATTTTGGATGCAGTTGTGACAATTCTCCAGCAAGATTGCTCCAAAACCACGACTTCACTTTTTCACCAATTTTGCTACCAAGGCATAAAAATTAGCCAAGCGACCAAACTTGGCTAAGCCAAAACCCAACCAAGATCAATTCCTTTTGCAACCAAACTTTTCACAGCTCATTTTGGATACATTTGTGACAATACCCCACCAAGATTGCTCAAAAACCCATAACTTCACTTTTCCACCAATTTTGCTACCATGGCACAAAAAGCCAATCCACCCAACTTGGCTAAGCCAAATCCCAACCAAGATCAATTCCTTTTGCAACCAAACTTTTGACACCTCATTTTGGATGCATTTGTGAGCATTCCCCACCAAGATTTCTCAAAAACCATGACTTCACTTTTTCACAAATTTTGCTACCAAGGCACAAAAACCCAATCCACCCATCTTTGCTAAGCTAAAACCCAACCAAGATCAATTCCTTTTGCAACCAAACTTTTCACAGCTCATTTTGGATACATTTGTGACAATTCTCCACCAAGATTGCTAACAAACAATGACTTCACTTTTTAACCAATTTTGCTACCAAGGCACAAAAACCCAATCCACCCAACTTGGCTAAGCCAAATCCCAACCAAGATCAATTCCTTTTGCAACCAAACTTTTGACACCTCATTTTGGATGCATTTGTGAGCATTCCCCACAAAGATTTCTCAAAAACCATGACTTCACTTTTTCACAAATTTTGCTACCAAGGCACAAAAACCCAATCCACCGATCTTTGCTAAGCTAAAACCCAACCAAGATCAATTCCTTTTGCAACCAAACTTTTGACACCTCATTTTGGATGCATTTGTGTCAATTCCCCTCCAAGATTGCTCCAAAACCACAACTTCACTTTTTCACCAATTTCGGTACCAAGGCACAAAAACTAGTCCAAGGGACCAAACTTGTCTAAGCCAAAACCCAACCAACATTAATTCCTTTTGCAACCAAACTTTTCACACCACATTTTCAAAATGTTTGTAACACTTCCCCACCAAGTTTGTTCAAAAACCATGACTTCATTTTTTCACCAATTTTGCTTCCAAGGCACAAAAACTAATCCAAGCGACCAAACGTGGCTAAGTCAAAACCCAACCAAGATCAATTCCATTAGCAACCAAACTTTTGACACCCCATTTTGGATGCAGTTGTGACAATTCTCCAGCAAGATTGCTCCAAAACCACGACTTCACTTTTTCACCAATTTTGCTACCAAGGCATAAAAATTAGCCAAGCGACCAAACTTGGCTAAGCCAAAACCCAACCAAGATCAATTCCTTTTGCAACCAAACTTTTCACAGCTCATTTTGGATACATTTGTGACAATACCCCACCAAGATTGCTCAAAAACCCATAACTTCACTTTTCCACCAATTTTGCTACCATGGCACAAAAAGCCAATCCACCCAACTTGGCTAAGCCAAATCCCAACCAAGATCAATTCCTTTTGCGACCAAACTTTTGACACCTCATTTTGGATGCATTTGTGAGCATTCCCCACCAAGATTTCTCAAAAACCATGACTTCACTTTTTCACAAATTTTGCTACCAAGGCACAAAAACCCAATCCACCCATCTTTGCTAAGCTAAAACCCAACCAAGATCAATTCCTTTTGCAACCAAACTTTTCACAGCTCATTTTGGATACATTTGTGACAATTCTCCACCAAGATTGCTAACAAACAATGACTTCACTTTTTAACCAATTTTGCTACCAAGGCACAAAAACCCAATCCACCCAACTTGGCTAAGCCAAATCCCAACCAAGATCAATTCCTTTTGCAACCAAACTTTTGACACCTCATTTTGGATGCATTTGTGAGCATTCCCCACAAAGATTTCTCAAAAACCATGACTTCACTTTTTCACAAATTTTGCTACCAAGGCACAAAAACCCAATCCACCGATCTTTGCTAAGCTAAAACCCAACCAAGATCAATTCCTTTTGCAACCAAACTTTTGACACCTCATTTTGGATGCATTTGTGTCAATTCCCCTCCAAGATTGCTCCAAAACCACAACTTCACTTTTTCACCAATTTCGGTACCAAGGCACAAAAACTAGTCCAAGGGACCAAACTTGGCTAAGCCAAAACCCAACCAACATTAATTCCTTTTGCAACCAAACTTTTCACACCACATTTTCAAAATGTTTGTAACACTTCCCCACCAAGTTTGTTCAAAAACCATGACTTCATTTTTTCACCAATTTTGCTTCCAAGGCACAAAAACTAATCCAAGCGACCAAACGTGGCTAAGTCAAAACCCAACCAAGATCAATTCCATTAGCAACCAAACTTTTGACACCCCATTTTGGATGCAGTTGTGACAATTCTCCAGCAAGATTGCTCCAAAACCACGACTTCACTTTTTCACCAATTTTGCTACCAAGGCATAAAAATTAGCCAAGCGACCAAACTTGGCTAAGCCAAAACCCAACCAAGATCAATTCCTTTTGCAACCAAACTTTTCACAGCTCATTTTGGATACATTTGTGACAATACCCCACCAAGATTGCTCAAAAACCCATAACTTCACTTTTCCACCAATTTTGCTACCAAGGCACAAAAAGCCAATCCACCCAACTTGGCTAAGCCAAATCCCAACCAAGATCAATTCCTTTTGCAACCAAACTTTTGACACCTCATTTTGGATGCATTTGTGAGCATTCCCCACCAAGATTTCTCAAAAACCATGACTTCACTTTTTCACAAATTTTGCTACCAAGGCACAAAAACCCAATCCACCCATCTTTGCTAAGCTAAAACCTAACCAAGATCAATTCCTTTTGCAACCAAAATTTTCACAGCTCATTTTGGATACATTTGTGACAATTCCCCACCAAGATTGCTAAAAAACAATGACTTCACTTTTTCACCAATTTTGCTACCAAGGCACAAAAAGCTAATCCACCCAACTTGGCTAAGCCAAATCCCAACCAAGATCAATTCCTTTTGCAACCAAACTTTTGACACCTCATTTTGGATGCATTTGTGAGCATTCCCCACCAAGATTTCTCAAAAACCATGACTTCACTTTTTCACAAATTTTGCTACCAAGGCACAAAAACCCAATCCACCGATCTTTGCTAAGCTAAAACCCAACCAAGATCAATTCCTTTTGCAACCAAACTTTCACAGCTCATTTTGGATACATTTGTGACAATTCCCCTCCAAGATTGCTCCAAAACCACAACTTCACTTTTTCACCAATTTCGGTACCAAGGCACAAAAACTAGTCCAAGGGACCAAACTTGGCTAAGCCAAAACCCAACCAACATTAATTCCTTTTGCAACCAAACTTTTCACACCACATTTTCAAAATATTTGTAACACTTCCCCACCAAGTTTGTTCAAAAACCATGACTTCATTTTTTCACCAATTTTGCTTCCAAGGCACAAAAACTAATCCAAGCGACCAAACGTGGCTAAGTCAAAACCCAACCAAGATCAATTCCATTAGCAACCAAACTTTTGACACCCCATTTTGGATGCAGTTGTGACAATTCTCCAGCAAGATTGCTCCAAAACCACGACTTCACTTTTTCACCAATTTTGCTACCAAGGCACAAAAACCCAATCCACCGATCTTTGCTAAGCTAAAACCCAACCAAGATCAATTCCTTTTGCAACCAAACTTTTGACACCTCATTTTGGATGCATTTGTGACAATTCCCCTCCAAGATTGCTCCAAAACCACAACTTCACTTTTTCACCAATTTCGGTACCAAGGCACAAAAACTAGTCCAAGGGACCAAACTTGGCTAAGCCAAAACCCAACCAACATTAATTCCTTTTGCAACCAAACTTTTCACACCACATTTTCAAAATATTTGTAACACTTCCCCACCAAGTTTGTTCAAAAACCATGACTTCATTTTTTCACCAATTTTGCTTTCAGGGCACAAAAACTAATCCAAGCGACCAAACGTGGCTAAGTCAAAACCCAACCAAGATCAATTCCATTAGCAACCAAACTTTTGACACCCCATTTTGGATGCAGTTGTGACAATTCTCCAGCAAGATTGCTCCAAAACCACGACTTCACTTTTTCACCAATTTTGCTACCAAGGCATAAAAATTAGCCAAGCGACCAAACTTGGCTAAGCCAAAACCCAACCAAGATCAATTCCTTTTGCAACCAAACTTTTCACAGCTCATTTTGGATACATTTGTGACAATACCCCACCAAGATTGCTCAAAAACCCATAACTTCACTTTTCCACCAATTTTGCTACCATGGCACAAAAAGCCAATCCACCCAACTTGGCTAAGCCAAATCCCAACCAAGATCAATTCCTTTTGCAACCAAACTTTTGACACCTCATTTTGGATGCATTTGTGAGCATTCCCCACCAAGATTTCTCAAAAACCATGACTTCACTTTTTCACAAATTTTGCTACCAAGGCACAAAAACCCAATCCACCCATCTTTGCTAAGCTAAAACCCAACCAAGATCAATTCCTTTTGCAACCAAACTTTTCACAGCTCATTTTGGATACATTTGTGACAATTCTCCACCAAGATTGCTAACAAACAATGACTTCACTTTTTAACCAATTTTGCTACCAAGGCACAAAAACCCAATCCACCCAACTTGGCTAAGCCAAATCCCAACCAAGATCAATTCCTTTTGCAACCAAACTTTTGACACCTCATTTTGGATGCATTTGTGAGCATTCCCCACAAAGATTTCTCAAAAACCATGACTTCACTTCTTCACAAATTTTGCTACCAAGGCACAAAAACCCAATCCACCGATCTTTGCTAAGCTAAAACCCAACCAAGATCAATTCCTTTTGCAACCAAACTTTTGACACCTCATTTTGGATGCATTTGTGACAATTCCCCTCCAAGATTGCTCCAAAACCACAACTTCACTTTTTCACCAATTTCGGTACCAAGGCACAAAAACTAGTCCAAGGGACCAAACTTGGCTAAGCCAAAACCCAACCAACATTAATTCCTTTTGCAACCAAACTTTTCACACCACATTTTCAAAATATTTGTAACACTTCCCCACCAAGTTTGTTCAAAAACCATGACTTCATTTTTTCACCAATTTTGCTTCCAAGGCACAAAAACTAATCCAAGCGACCAAACGTGGCTAAGTCAAAACCCAACCAAGATCAATTCCATTAGCAACCAAACTTTTGACACCCCATTTTGGATGCAGTTGTGACAATTCTCCAGCAAGATTGCTCCAAAACCACGACTTCACTTTTTCACCAATTTTGCTACCAAGGCATAAAAATTAGCCAAGCGACCAAACTTGGCTAAGCCAAAACCCAACCAAGATCAATTCCTTTTGCAACCAAACTTTTCACAGCTCATTTTGGATACATTTGTGACAATACCCCACCAAGATTGCTCAAAAACCATGACTTCACTTTTTCACAAATTTTGCTACCAAGGCACAAAAACCCAATCCACCGATCTTTGCTAAGCTAAAACCCAACCAAGATCAATTCCTTTTGCAACCAAACTTTTGACACCTCATTTTGGATGCATTTGTGACAATTCCCCTCCAAGATTGCTCCAAAACCACAACTTCACTTTTTCACCAATTTCGGTACCAAGGCACAAAAACTAGTCCAAGCGACCAAACTTGGCTAAGCCAAAACCCAACCAACATTAATTCCTTTTGCAACCAAACTTTTCACACCACATTTTCAAAATGTTTGTAACACTTCCCCACCAAGTTTGTTCAAAAACCATGACTTCATTTTTTCACCAATTTTGCTTCCAAGGCACAAAAACTAATCCAAGCGACCAAACGTGGCTAAGTCAAAACCCAACCAAGATCAATTCCATTAGCAACCAAACTTTTGACACCCCATTTTGGATGCAGTTGGGACAATTCTCCAGCAAGATTGCTCCAAAACCACGACTTCACTTTTTCACCAATTTTGCTACCAAGGCATAAAAATTAGCCAAGCGACCAAACAGGGCTAAGCCAAAACCCAACCAAGATCAATTCCTTTTGCAACCAAACTTTTCACAGCTCATTTTGGATACATTTGTGACAATACCCCACCAAGATTGCTCAAAAACCCATAACTTCACTTTTCCACCAATTTTGCTACCAAGGCACAAAAAGCCAATCCACCCAACTTGGCTAAGCCAAATCCCAACCAAGATCAATTCCTTTTGCAACCAAACTTTTGACACGTCATTTTGGATGCATTTGTGAGCATTCCCCACCAAGATTTCTCAAAAACCATGACTTCACTTTTTCACAAATTTTGCTACCAAGGCACAAAAACCCAATCCACCCATCTTTGCTAAGCTAAAACCCAACCAAGATCAATTCCTTTTGCAACCAAAATTTTCACAGCTCATTTTGGATACATTTGTGACAATTCCCCACCAAGATTGCTAACAAACAATGACTTCACTTTTTAACCAATTTTGCTACCAAGGCACAAAAACACAATCCACCCAACTTGGCTAAGCCAAATCCCAACCAAGATCAATTCCTTTTGCAACCAAACTTTTGACACCTTATTTTGGATGCATTTGTGAGCATTCCCCACAAAGATTTCTCAAAAACCATGACTTCACTTTTTCACAAATTTTGCAACCAAGGCACAAAAACCCAATCCACCGATCTTTGCTAAGCTAAAACCCAACCAAGATCAATTCCTTTTGCAACCAAACTTTTCACAGCTCATTTTGGATACATTTGTGACAATTCCCCACCAAGATTGCTAACAAACAATGACTTCACTTTTTAACCAATTTTGCTACCAAGGCACAAAAACCCAATCCACCCAACTTGGCTAAGTCAAATCCCAACCAAGATCAATTCCTTTTGCAACCAAACTTTTGACACCTCATTTTGGATGCATTTGTGAGCATTCCCCACCATGATTTCTCAAAAACCATGACTTCACTTTTTCACAAATTTTGCTACCAAGGCACAAAAACCCAATCCACCCATCTTTGCTAAGCTAAAACCCAACCAAGATCAATTCCTTTTGCAACCAAACTTTTCACAGCTCATTTTGGATACATTTGTGACAATTCCCCACCAAGATTGCTAACAAACAATGACTTCACTTTTTAACCAATTTTGCTACCAAGGCACAAAAACCCAATCCACCCAACTTGGCTAAGCCAAATCCCAACCAAGATCAATTCCTTTTGCAACCAAACTTTTGACACCTAATTTTGGATGCATTTGTGAGCATTCCCCACAAAGATTTCTCAAAAACCATGACTTCACTTTTTCACAAATTTTGCTACCAAGGCACAAAAACCCAATCCACCGATCTTTGCTAAGCTAAAACCCAACCAAGATCAATTCCTTTTGCAACCAAACTTTTGACACCTCATTTTGGATGCATTTGTGACAATTCCCCTCCAAGATTGCTCCAAAACCACAACTTCACTTTTTCACCAATTTCGGTACCAAGGCACAAAAACTAGTCCAAGCGACCAAACTTGGCTAAGCCAAAACCCAACCAACATTAATTCCTTTTGCAACCAAACTTTTCACACCACATTTTCAAAATGTTTGTAACACTTCCCCACCAAGTTTGTTCAAAAACCATGACTTCATTTTTTCACCAATTTTGCTTCCAAGGCACAAAAACTAATCCAAGCGACCAAACGTGGCTAAGTCAAAACCCAACCAAGATCAATTCCATTAGCAACCAAACTTTTGACACCCCATTTTGGATGCAGTTGTGACAATTCTCCAGCAAGATTGCTCCAAAACCACGACTTCACTTTTTCACCAGTTTTGCTACCAAGGCATAAAAATTAGCCAAGCGACCAAACTTGGCTAAGCCAAAACCCAACCAAGATCAATTCCTTTTGCAACCAAACTTTTCACAGCTCATTTTGGATACATTTGTGACAATACCCCACCAAGATTGCTCAAAAACCCATAACTTCACTTTTCCACCAATTTTGCTACCATGGCACAAAAAGCCAATCCACCCAACTTGGCTAAGCCAAATCCCAACCAAGATCAATTCCTTTTGCAACCAAACTTTTGACACCTCATTTTGGATGCATTTGTGAGCATTCCCCACCAAGATTTCTCAAAAACCATGACTTCACTTTTTCACAAATTTTGCTACCAAGGCACAAAAACCCAATCCACCCATCTTTGCTAAGCTAAAACCCAACCAAGATCAATTCCTTTTGCAACCAAACTTCTCACAGCTCATTTTGGATACATTTGTGACAATTCCCCACCAAGATTGCTAACAAACAATGACTTCACTTTTTAACCAATTTTGCTACCAAGGCACAAAAACACAATCCACCCAACTTGGCTAAGCCAAATCCCAACCAAGATCAATTCCTTTTGCAACCAAACTTTTGACACCTCATTTTGGATGCATTTGTGAGCATTCCCCACAAAGATTTCTCAAAAACCATGACTTCACTTTTTCACAAATTTTGCAACCAAGGCACAAAAACCCAATCCACCGATCTTTGCTAAGCTAAAACCCAACCAAGATCAATTCCTTTTGCAACCAAACTTTTGACACCTCATTTTGGATGCATTTGTGACAATTCCCCTCCAAGATTGCTCCAAAACCACAACTTCACTTTTTCACCAATTTCGGTACCAAGGCACAAAAACTAGTCCAAGGGACCAAACTTGGCTAAGCCAAAACCCAACCAACATTAATTCCTTTTGCAACCAAACTTTTCACACCACATTTTCAAAATATTTGTAACACTTCCCCACCAAGTTTGTTCAAAAACCATGACTTCATTTTTTAACCAATTTTGCTTCCAAGGCACAAAAACTAATCCAAGCGACCAAACGTGGCTAAGTCAAAACCCAACCAAGATCAATTCCATTAGCAACCAAACTTTTGACACCCCATTTTGGATGCAGTTGTGACAATTCTCCAGCAAGATTGCTCCAAAACCACGACTTCACTTTTTCACCAATTTTGCTACCAAGGCATAAAAATTAGCCAAGCGACCAAACTTGGCTAAGCCAAAACCCAACCAAGATCAATTCCTTTTGCAACCAAACTTTTCACAGCTCATTTTGGATACATTTGTGACAATACCCCACCAAGATTGCTCAAAAACCCATAACTTCACTTTTCCACCAATTTTGCTACCATGGCACAAAAAGCCAATCCACCCAACTTGGCTAAGCCAAATCCCAACCAAGATCAATTCCTTTTGCAACCAAACTTTTGACACCTCATTT
Source organism: Phaseolus vulgaris (assembly GCF_051622355.1). Lineage (NCBI taxonomy): Eukaryota > Viridiplantae > Streptophyta > Magnoliopsida > Fabales > Fabaceae > Phaseolus > Phaseolus vulgaris. The sequence continues at coordinate 19,835,740 of NC_143501.1, read as the reverse complement.
TGGATGCATTTGTGAGCATTCCCCACCATGATTTCTCAAAAACCATGACTTCACTTTTTCACAAATTTTGCTACCAAGGCACAAAAACCCAATCCACCCATCTTTGCTAAGCTAAAACCCAACCAAGATCAATTCCTTTTGCAACCAAATTTTCACAGCTCATTTTGGATACATTTGTGACAATTCCCCACCAAGATTGCTAAAAAACAATGACTTCACTTTTTCACCAATTTTGCTACCAAGGCACAAAAAGCTAATCCACCCAACTTGGCTAAGCCAAATCCCAACCAAGATCAATTCCTTTTGCAACCAAACTTTTGACACCTCATTTTGGATGCATTTGTGAGCATTCCCCACCAAGATTTCTCAAAAACCATGACTTCACTTTTTCACAAATTTTGCTACCAAGGCACAAAAACCCAATCCACCGATCTTTGCTAAGCTAAAACCCAACCAAGATCAATTCCTTTTGCAACCAAACTTTTGACACCTCATTTTGGATGCATTTGTGACAATTCCCCTCCAAGATTGCTCCAAAACCACAACTTCACTTTTTCACCAATTTCGGTACCAAGGCACAAAAACTAGTCCAAGGGACCAAACTTGGCTAAGCCAAAACCCAACCAACATTAATTCCTTTTGCAACCAAACTTTTGACACCTCATTTTGGATTCATTTGTGAGTATTCCCCACTAAGATTTCTCAATAACCATGACTTCACTTTTTCACCAATTTTGCTACCAAGGCACAAAAAGCCAATCCACCCATCTTTTCTAAGCCAAAACCCAACCAAGATCAATTCCTTTTGCAATCAAACTTTTCACAGGTCATTTTGGATACATTTGTGACAATTCCCCGCCAAGATTTCTCAAAAACCATGACTTCACTTTTTCACCAATTTTTCTACCAAGGCACAAAAAGCCAATCCACCAAACTTGGCTAAGCCAAATCCCAACCAAGATCAATTCCTTTTGCAACCAAACTTTTCACAACTCATTTTGCAAACATTTGTGACAATTCCCCACCTAGATTGCTCAAAAACTATGACTTCACTTTTTCACCAGGTTCGCTACAAAGGCACAAAAAGTCAATCCAACAAACTTGGCTAAGCCAAAACCCAACCAAGATCAATTCCTTTTGCAACCAAACTTTTCACCGCTCATTTTGCATACATTTGTGACAATTCCCCACCAAGATTGCTCAAAAACCCAAAACTTCACTTTTTCACCAATTTTGCTACGAAGGCACAAAAACCAATCCACCCAACTTGGCTCAGCCAAAACCCAACCAAGATCAATTTCTTTTGCAACCAAACTTTTCACACCACATTTTCCATACATTTGTAACACTTCCCCACCAAGTTTGATCAAAAACCCTGACTTCACTTCTTCACCAATTTTGCTACCAAGGCACAAAAACTACACCAAGCGACCAAACTTGTCTAAGCCAAAACCCAACCAAGATCAATTCCTTTTGCAACCAAACTTTTGACACCTCATTTTGGATGCATTTGTGAGAATTCCCCACCAAAATTGCTAAAAAACCTTGAATTCACTTTTTCACCAATTTTTCTACCAAGGCACAAAGAGCCAATCCACCCAACTTGGGTAAGCCAAAACCAAACCAAGATCAATTCCTTTTGCAACCAAACTTTTCAAACCTCATTTTGCATATATTTGTGACACTTTCCAATTAAGATTGCTAAAAAACCATGACTTCAGTTTTTCACCAATTTTGATACCAAGGCAAAAAAACTAGGCCAAGCGACCAAAGTTGGCTAAGCTCTTTCCAAGAGAACAATTTAGTTTCAAATTTTTCCAAGAGAATCCTCAAATGATGGTCAAAATAAAATTGAAAACATAGCTCTTTCTACTATGACTAGAGAAATCATGAGAGATTAATTGAATAGTGAAATGCTGCCAAAATTGTGCCATCTCACTCCTTGCCTAAACTCTCTTAGGAATAGGCTTTTAATCTTCATTTCACCACCTTCAAAGGGGTTGGCCGAACCTCCCCATTTCCTCACTCTTCATGCACCTTCAAGGTCACCACACCTCTTAGGAGGACCTTGTCTATCTCCTCCATTAAGCTTCCGCACCATCTTCTACAAACATCCAAGAAGAGCTCAAAGGGAAATCCATCATTTGGTATCATGAGCAAAGGTTCTTCAAAGATGAGTATTTCTTGGTCATTTTCTTTTTGAGTTCTTCTTTAATCCGTGTTGTTCTTCATCTTCCATATTTGTCTTACTGTTTTTTTAATTTTTGCTTTGAATTGGTGTGCTGTTTGGAAATTCAAATCGGTGCATCTTGTTCAATTGTTCTTGAGCAATCTTTGTGCAATTTTTGGTAGGATTCCATATATTTTGTGTTGCTGTTTTTATTTTAGGTATTTGAGTCCTTATTGCAATTTTATTTGGTTCATTTTGTGTTCATTTGAGTCTTTTAATTTCTGAATCTATATGTGTTTTGTCTAGTCATGTTCTTCCAAAATGTCATCAAATCATAGCAGTACTTTGTTTGGCTTATTTGTTTCTTGATTTTGGTATAAATGCTTGATCTGAATCTGTTGTGTTTTTGATCCTTTGGTACTTTTTATTTTTAGTTTGAGTTCATATTTGTGTTTAGATCTACACAAATTCAATTTCACCAATTCCATTGTGTTTTTCTTTTGGTATATCTTGCTGTTTTTTCCAGATTTACAGAATCCCCTGTTTTGCATAACTCTGTGCTGGCTGTTTTTCTTAAGAAAATTATTTTTCCACATAGGACATTTCTGATCCTCTGGATTTTGCAAGATTGAGGTGTTACAGAAAAGACAAAAAAGAATCAGTTCAAAAAAACAAATAGAAAGAAAATGATAAATATTATAAAAACAGTGTGCAAATATGGCGCTACAACTGGCGTAACTGAACACTGATTTTAGAAAATTTATTAAAAAAAAATGGTTCATGCGTTTGGAGTGAAACCAACGCCAGAATTTAGTTAAGATCTAGAATTATTTGCATATCAATTTTCAGAAGCAAATCTTAAAAGGGCAGCTCAGCATATATCAGGGAAAATCACGCTCTCTAGCCCACAACAATTATTTCAATGGTGCTTGTACCGCCCTGGTGGACGGGTATGATGACGTGGCATCCTGCCACAGTGTAGGCGTGTTGACAAGGCGCCAGGTTGGCAGATAGGAAGGAAGTCGGGAGGCACGTATGGTCGCCGATTGTTAAGTTGGCATGTTCCGATCTCCAGTTTTCCAGAATAGGCGATCGCCAGGTTGAAGTTGAAGTCGCCAGATGAAGACTCAGGCGACCAAGCAGTCGGAGATCGCCAGAATAAGCACATCGCCAAAGACGAAGGAGAAGCAGATTATGAAGGCGGCCGGCGAGACCACAGGGAAGGTGTATGAAGGCCCTAACTCGCCAGTTTCAGTAGAGATCGCACTCCTAAGTTAGCTATGCACTGGGCAGTACCATGCATAAGTAACTTAGCCAAAATAAGAGTAGAAGCAGCGCCAAGTCAGGGAGCCTCCAGATGATGGCACGTGTATAGTTGGATGCGAGCCACGTGTCCAAGCCTGTAACTGCCAGGAGAGAGAAAACCACCAGGTATATAAGAGTTCTTAACAGACTTTCTGAGGTACGCACGTTCAGTTCATACACTTTACGCTTGCGAGTGAGAGAGGATTTGCACGGTTCTCGTTCTTAGTATTTGGTGATACCGTCACTGACTTGAGCGTCGGAGTGCGATCGGCCGCAGCGGCGCCGTATCCTTTCTTTGCAGGTTCATGAGATAGATCCAGAGGAGGAACGGAAGTGAGAAGCGGCGCGCACGTCGATCCTTTGACGAGGCATTCTCCAGCGCTCCGATCAACAGGCAGGATCATCAGGCGCCCACCGTGGGGCCGTGTAAAGCTTGCTCCCATCCACAGCGTGAGTTCGTGGAAGTTTTCGAGGTTTTCGGCGTGGTTGTGTGCTGGTGCAACCGTCGTTCGTAGTTTCTTTGAGTTTCGTTCGGTGAAGTTTGCGTTTTGAACCGTTCGTTTGGCTTTTCGATCGGTGGATTCGAGTTCTTTCGTTTGCTTGGTTGATTCGCGGGGAAACGGTGGTTTTTGGTGAAGCTGCGATTTTCTTCGAACGTTTGCGGTGTTTTTGGGTTCTTGCGCAGTTTCTTGAGTTCTCCCCGGTTGATCGCTGATTCGATCGTGGTTGAAGTGTTGTTTGCTGTATTTCTGTGGTTCGCTGAAGTTAATGAGAAAAATGAGAAGCAATCGTTCCAGTCCCGTGGCGCCCGTCGCAGCTGAAGGCGACGCCGCCATGACCATGGCGCAGATGGCAGAGATGATGCGCTCGTTGCAGGCAACTGTGGAAGCCTCGCGCGTCGAGCAGTCAAGGATACATGAGGACCTGGTCGCCTCTCGCGCCAGGAACGAGGAGCTCAGCAAGGTAACTGAGGAGCTGCGGCGAGCTCTTCAGGAGCAGCAGGGACGTTGTTCTGCTGAAGAGGTGGCACCGTCGACGCCACCTCATGTGTTCCCAATGCCTTTTATTCAGGCGATTACCGACACGCCTATTCCCACGAGTGTGGTTCCGGTTAAAGCTGTTTTTACCGGCGTGGAGGATCCAGAGGCTCATCTGACCACGTTCCACACGCAGATGATGCTGTCGGGAGGGTCAGACGCCGTCTACTGCAAGATGTTCGTGAGTACGCTCCAGGGAACGGCGATGGAGTGGTTTGTGAGCCTGCCTAATGGCCACATAACCAATTTTCAACAATTCTCGAAAATCTTTGTCGAGCAGTACATTGTGAACAAGGCACCGCCGAGGGTGTCCTATGATCTGTTTGATATAAGGCAGTACCATGGGGAGTCCCTCAGAGACTACCTCAATCGCTTCGGCGCGCAGATGGTCAGATCGCCGGCCAAGGATGAAGAAATGTTGGTCTATGCCTTTAAGAAGGGCGTGCAGCCAGGGCCATTCTGCGAGGCCTTGATCAGGGCTCATCCTGCGACGTTTGCTGAAGTCAGGCGACTTGCGGTGGCCCACATCGCCGACGAGAGTGAAGTCACCGAGAAGAGAGGCAGTGTGGCTCCCGCCAGACCACGCGCCCAGACCAGGATCCAGCCGCAGAGGGTGCTGGAAACGGCGGCGACGGCCAGGAAATACCAAAGGACTCGCTATCCTTACGATAGGAGGAATAAGGGAAGAAGCCAAGCGCGCCAACAGCCAGCACGCCAACAACCAGCACGCCGGGAATACAATCGCCCGCCTAAGCACAAATTTGTCATGGGTCTAGCGGACCTGATCGCTATCCCTAACATATCTGCTAGGTTGAAGGCGCTCGAGAAGGTGGGCGACAAGGTGCTGGGGTCAAAGCCGGACGCCTGGTGCGAGTTCCACCAGTGTTTTGGCCACAACCTGGACTCGTGTTTGTTTTTAGGATACCAGCTCGACGACCTGGTTAAGAGCGGGTTCCTAAACGACTATCTGCTGGACAGAAGGACGGGGGGAGCATCGAGTTCCCAGCCAGCAGGTGGAGAAGCCCAGCAACACGAAATGCCAATCCACGGGGAGATCCACACCATTGCAGGGGGTTTCTCAGGTGGTGGATGCACCGCATCGCAAAGGAAAAAGTATGCGCGATCGGTGATGGCAGTGGACATGTTTGAAGATCACTCACCGGAGGTGGACATTACGTTCACAAAGCAGGATCTTCGGGACGTTGTGCCTCATGACAACGATCCCATAGTTATTTCGTTGATAACAGCAGGGAGGAAGGTCCACCGAGTTCTGGTGGACCAAGGAAGCTCGGCAGACGTGATGTTCTGGCCGACTTTCACGCAGCTGGAATTGCCCCTTGACCAGCTAAGGCCCTATGGAGGGTGCTTATATGGATTCGCTGGTGACCAGGTGGAGGTCAGGGGGTACATTGAGCTGAGAACCACGTTTACAGATGAGGCTGGGTCGAGGACGGAGAAAATCAAGTACCTCATCGTAAACGCCCCTTCAGCATATAACATCCTGTTGGGAAGGCCCACTCTTAACAGGATAGGCGCAATTCCATCGACTCGGCACATGAAGGTGAAGCTGCCGTCCATGGAAGGGGTGGTGATCACGATCAAGTCGGACCAGAAAGAAGCGAAAAGGTGCTATGAGAATAGCCTGAAAAACAAAAGGTCCGTGAGCTATGTAACAACCACCCCACCTCCCGGTGTGAAGCCCAGACCGCCGGTAACAGAGGATATCGCTGGAAGGGATGTAGAGATGATAGACGCTGAGCTGGGGGAGAGAGAGGTTGGCCTGGAGGAGGAAGAGGCGCGGAATCGCCCCGAGGAAGCGAGGGAACTGGGAATCGCCAAGGCGGTGATCGCCAGAGAATCCAGGCCCAAACCTGTCGAGCAGTGGCTCGAGAAGGAGATCGGAGGGAAAGTTTTCAAGCTCGGAAGATCTCTGGAGGTCGATCTCCAGGACCAGATCGCCAAGGTGATTGAGCGGCATCTGGACGCGTTTGCTTGGTCCGCTTCGGACATGCCCGGGATCGATCCCGACTTCTTGTGCCATCATCTGGCGTTGGACAACATGGTGAGACCGGTGCGGCAAAGGAGAAGGAAATTCAACGAAGAGAGGAGGCAGGCGATCAGGGACGAGACACAGAAACTCCTCGCTGCAGGCCACATCAGGGAAGTCCAGTACCCTGAATGGTTGGCAAATGTCGTGCTGGTGAAGAAGAGTAACGGGAAATGGCGCATGTGCGTCGATTTCACCGATCTGAACAAAGCTTGCCCGAAGGATTCGTATCCTTTACCAAGCATTGATGCCCTGGTTGATAGTGCTGCAGGGTGCAAGCTGCTGAGTTTCCTGGATGCCTTCTCGGGCTATAATCAGATCAAGATGCATCCCATGGATGAAGAAAAAACAGCCTTCATGACGGAGAGGTCGTGCTACTGCTATAAGGTGATGCCGTTTGGGCTGAAGAACGCGGGGGCCACGTACCAGAGGTTGATGGATCGAGTACTTGCACCGATGCTGGGAAGTAACGTGCAAGCCTACGTCGATGACATGGTCGTGACCTCGCAGGAGAAAAGCAAGCACGTTGCACACTTGGAAGAATTGTTCACGACGATCGCCAAGTTCAAGTTAAAGCTCAACCCGGAGAAATACATTTTCGGCGTGGAGGCTGGAAAGTTCTTGGGTTTTCTTTTGACTGAAAGGGGAATAGAGGCCAACCCGGACAAGTGTGCAGCCATCTTGGCGATGAGAAGCCCGGCTACAGTGAAAGAAGTCCAGCAGCTGACAGGTCGGATGGCAGCCCTATCTCGCTTCGTGTCAGCGAGCGGAGAAAAGGGACATCCCTATTTCCAATGTCTGCGGCGCAATAACAAGTTCGCTTGGACGAAAGAATGCGAGGAAGCTTTTATCAAGCTAAAGGAGTATCTGGCGAGCCCGCCGGTTCTGTGCAAACCACTGGCGGGTACCCCTCTCAGGTTGTATTTCGCTGTAACTGAGAGGGCAGTGAGCGCGGTGCTCGCCCAGGATCAAGATCAGGCTCAGAAGCCTATTTATTTCGTGAGTAAAGTGTTGCAGGGCCCAGAAACGAGATATCAGGCCCTGGAGAAGGCTGCGCTGGCTGTGGTGTTTTCGGCGAGGAGGTTGCGCCACTACTTCCACAGTTTCACAATACTGGTGATGACTGACCTGCCCATCCAGAAGGTCTTGAAGAAACCTGACGTTGCAGGAAGAATGGTGAAGTGGGCAGTAGAGTTGTCAGAATTTGACATTCAATATGAGCCTCGAGGCCCGATCAAGGGGCAAATCTTCGCAGATTTTGTGGTCTAGCTCTCATAAGAGGCGACGCGGGTTGAAGGTGACGATTTCCATTGGGTACTCTCGGTGGATGGATCGTCGAACCAGCAGGGTAGCGGTGCTGGAGTCATTTTGGAGGGACCCAACGGCGTGCTGATTGAACAATCTTTGAGGTTTGCCTTTAAAGCCAACAACAATCAAGCAGAGTATGAGGCGCTGATCGCCGGGATTTTGCTGGCCAAGGAAATGGGAGCTAGGGTGCTGATGGCTAAGAGTGACTCGCTGCTAGTCACCGGGCAAGTAACAGGCGAGTTCCAGGCTAAGGATCCACAAATGGCGGCTTACTTGGCGTATGTGCAGGAATTGAAGAGTTCCTTTGCCTTTTTTGAAGTAGTGCATGTGCCCCGAGAGCAGAATGCCCGAGCTGACTTGCTTGCTAAGCTCGCCAGCTCAGGCAAGGGGGGTAGGCAGAGGACGGTGATTCAAGAAACTCTGAAGACGCCGAGGGCATTTGTTGCAGATCACCTGGTCCTTCAGATAAGCAGGTCGACGGAGAGAGCAGCGAGAAGCCACAAGTCTTTGACGCAAGAAACTCTGAGATCGCCGAGAGTTAGAGCTTGTCGAGGAGAGAAGGTGGACGTGATGCAGGTCTGCGCCGCCCATGGGCCAGACACTTGGATAACACAGTACAAGCGGTGCTTGGCAGATGGCCTCCTCCCGCTAGATCCAACAGAAGCTAGGAAGGTAAAGAAAAATTCCAGCAAGTATACACTGATTGATGGCGATCTGTACAGGTTTGGGTTCACTCACCCACTCCTGGAATGTATACACGGCGAGAAGTGCACGAGAGTTATGGCAGAGCTCCACGAAGGTATATGTGGAAGCCACGTCGGGGGTCGGGCTCTGGCCGCGAGGACTCTCCGTGCAGGCTACTATTGGCCATCTATGAGAGAAGATTGCAAGAAATATGCCCAGTGCTGCAAACAATGCCAGCAGCACACCGATTGGCACAAGGCACCTCCCGAGGAGTTGAAGTCGATCTATAGCCCTTGGCCGTTTCATACTTGGGGAATCGACATCCTGGGACCTTTCCCACTGGCGATTAGGCAAATGAAGTACTTGGTGGTGGCGATTGAGTACTTCACCAAGTGGATTGAAGCAGAACCAGTGGCCCAGATCACCGCGCACAAGATCGAAGGTTTTGTATGGAAGAACATCGTGTGCCGGTTTGGAGTGCCTAAGCGCCTGGTGTCAGATAATGGGACGCAGTTTGCAAGCCACTTGTTGAAGAAGCTTTGCGAAGGGGTGGGAATTCAACAAGTGTTTGCATCCATCGAGCACCCTCAAACAAATGGCCAGGTGGAATCAGCTAATCGGGTGTTGTTGAGAGGTTTGAAGAGAAGGCTCGAGAAAGCCAAGGGAAGTTGGGCTGAGGAGGTACCCCGTATAGTTTGGGCGTACCACACCACCGAGCAGTCAGGAACCCACGAGACCCCGTTTAGCTTGGTCTACGGGTGTGACGCCATGATTCCAGTGGAGATCCAGGAGAGCTCGCCGAGATTCCAGAACTTTGTAGAGGAAGACTCGAATGAAGAGAGAAGGCTGAACCTGGATCTGCTGGATGAAGTCAGGGAAGAAGCGAGGCTGAAGGCTGAGGCGGTGAAGAGGAGGATTGATGTGATTCCAATAGCCACATAGAACAAGATTCTTGACACTTTGAGGAATCACCTTGAGCTGGAAAATGTAGAGGCACTTTCTTAGAAGTTGGATCATAGTTCTAAGATCAAGAACTCACCAAAACAAGTACCAAATCCCAAACTCATTTGGATGAACCAAATATTGTCAAATTGAATCAACAAAGGAGAAGGAAAAGAGCAAACCGAACAGAAATTAAAAAACTAAACAGAAAATAGATGCTGGAAAATTAAAGAAACCGAACAAAAACAACTCAAAACTCAAGGAAACAAGAACAAATTGAAGAAGAAGAAAGGAAGGAGAAGAGAATGCTCATGAAGATGGAGGAATGGTTGGATGATCACGCCACTAGAAGAATGGATGCTCCTAGATGAGTGTGGAAGCCGCCACTTGAGGAAACCATGGTCCTTCAAGATAAGACTAGAGAAGAAGCTCAAAGCTCTCCAAATGCTCACTCCAAGTTTGAGTATAGTTTCTTTAGATAAAATTCAAATCTGAATTTTACAAAGGAAGCACCTCTATTTATAGCCTAAGGTGCTGAAAAATAGGTGGGAAATTTCAAATAAACTCATTTGAAATTCCCACCAAAAACAAGTCACATGGGAGGTGTGACCTTTTTCTACTATGACACCTCCCAAAAACTATACCTACACCACTCTCCTAAGTCACATGGACAATGTGACTTTATTTTACATTTTCACACACCTTTATTTAATAACCACACCTCCTAAAACTATACAAGAGTATTTCAAAGCTTGGCCTTGCCCCTCATGGGATGGATTTGGGCTCTTTGGGCTTTGGCCTTCTTGGGCTTGGGCTTGGGCTTTGGGCTTGGGCCTCATCTTTATTTTATGTCTTCTTTTAATTTTGAGAAGACTAGAAGGAAGAACTTCAAATGTGAGGGTGGATGTCCTCTTCCTCCATTAATAAAAGCCTCCTTTATTTGATTCTCATCATACTCCTCGAGTTGGAGAGAATTCGTCCACGAATTCTGAATCCCTGCATATAACAAAGTCAGTTTAGTTTTACAATTAAAAGTGGAAGAAAAATGTAAACATGACTTAGTATTTTTAAATAATGGGATTTCAGAAAAGGAGGTTCTATTAATCGACCAAGTTGGTAAAATTTGTTTGGGAATGATGTGATGTTTTGGAAAAAGACCTCTTAAATGGTGACAACCATTAGGAGGTATGAACAAATTATCCCTAACAGTTTTTAACCAAGATGGTGGTGAAATAGGAACCTTGGGTAAGGAAAAAGATAAGGAAGGAAAACACCTTGGAGGTGAAAGGATTAGATCCATGTCAACTTGGCCTTCTTTGTCTTTTTCATTTTTACTTGTGGGAAGTGGGTGAGTTAGGTCTTGTTTTACCTTCTTTATCTTTAAGATTTGCTTTTGTGGACAATGAAGAGCGATGTGCCCAAAACCTAAACATTTAAAACATTTGATATTTGAAGTTTTGGTAGGTGATTTAGGAGTAGAAGGATTTGTAGTAGAAACTTTTTTTGGAAACATGGTTTGTTTGGAAAAAGTGGAAGGAGAAATTTGAGTAGAAATTTTGTTTGCATCCTTCCTAGAAGAGTTGTACAAATCATCATCATGAGTATTTTTGCAAGTTTTTTTCAAAAGATATGATTCTACCTTGATGGCTTTGTGAAACACTCTCTTTAAAGAAGAATATTCTTTTAATTCTACAAAGTCTCTAATATCTCTTCTCAAACCACGTACAAACCATTTAATCTTTGACTCTTCATTAGCATGCATATTCATTTTAGTCAAAGTTGTTTCAAAATCTTTAAAGTATTCATCTACCATCCTATGTCCTTGAGGAAGCCTTTGGAACTTCAACAAGTGTTCCTTCCTAGAAGGAGGAACAAACCTCGCGCGCATACACTCTTTCAAAGCATTCCAAGAAACCACGGGAGGTTTCTTGCGATATATAATGTCCATTACAATTTTATGCCACCATTCTTTGGCATAGCCCAAAAAGGATGAAGAAACTATCCTAAGTTTATCGTCATCTTGGACCTTATACACATGAAAATAATGGTCAACCTTAGTCTCCCATTCTAAATACACATTAGGATCACTATCACCATTAAAACTAGGGACTTTTTTACAAGCAATGTTGAACACTTGGTGATATCTTTGGTCACGGTTATAGCTCTCTTCATGAGAATGATGGTGATGCCTCCTTCTTCTATGTTCTTCTTCACCAAGGACTGAAGCTTTGGAAGGAGAATGCTGTTTGTAAGATGCACCACTTGAATAGCCAGCCATTTTGCAAATAAAAAACAGCAAACACACAAAAACAGCAAACAAGTTAAAAATTAGCAAAAACAGTGAGCTTTGCAATTGAAACTGCCTAAGTGAATTTAAGGCTGAAAAAGATATCACTCTCAAAGAAATAATGCTCTTGCTCCAATCTGATCTTGAGGCCTTGGAATCCTCAAATGAAATATGTCAAAGCAAGCACACCAATCTTAAGAGCAAACCACCACAAAACCAAAGAAACAATAAAGACAAACAAGAAAAGGTATAAGCAAGGAAAGGTAATTGCAAAAGGAATACTATATGTAAGACAAACTCAAAGAGTAAGAATGAAAGACAATCAAGAAAATAAAGAACTCAATGAGAAAAGTAGGCACACAAAAGAATACTTAAGGAAAAGCACTAGAGTAGATGAAGAAAACAAAAAAATTAGCTACTGGAAATTTTTTTTTTTTTTTTATGCAAACTGTGTTTGATATTCACTGATTTAACTGGAACGTTGTAGAGCGAACTGGATTATGAAATTTTTACCACAGAAACTTCAAGATGTTAACTCAAAAATGGCACTGGAATCAATTAAAAACAGTAAGCCAATTGAGAGAAATAAATTTTTTAAAATCACTGCCAGATTACCGTATTTTTTTCGGCAGGAATGTACACTTTTTTTATTTTATTTATCATTTTTTGTGTACTTCATATTTTTGAATGATTCTTTTTTCTATTCTTTTCTAACACTTTGAATATCTCAAATCCAGAATTTCAGAATTTTACAGTACGTAAATCAGTTGCAATAAGGAAAAACAGTAAGCACTTTTTTCAGAAACAGAGGAATCCGAACAGAAATTAAAAAACTAAACAGAAAATAGATGCTGGAAAATTAAAGAAACCGAACAAAAACAACTCAAAACTCAAGGAAACAAGAACAAATTGAAGAAGAAGAAAGGAAGGAGAAGAGAATGCTCATGAAGATGGAGGAATGGTTGGATGATCACGCCACTAGAAGAATGGATGCTCCTAGATGAGTGTGGAAGCCGCCACTTGAGGAAACCATGGTCCTTCAAGATAAGACTAGAGAAGAAGCTCAAAGCTCTCCAAATGCTCACTCCAAGTTTGAGTATAGTTTCTTTAGATAAAATTCAAATCTGAATTTTACAAAGGAAGCACCTCTATTTATAGCCTAAGGTGCTGAAAAATAGGTGGGAAATTTCAAATAAACTCATTTGAAATTCCCACCAAAAACAAGTCACATGGGAGGTGTGACCTTTTTCTACTATGACACCTCCCAAAAACTATACCTACACCACTCTCCTAAGTCACATGGACAATGTGACTTTATTTTACATTTTCACACACCTTTATTTAATAACCACACCTCCTAAAACTATACAAGAGTATTTCAAAGCTTGGCCTTGCCCCTCATGGGATGGATTTGGGCTCTTTGGGCTTTGGCCTTCTTGGGCTTGGGCTTGGGCTTTGGGCTTGGGCCTCATCTTTATTTTATGTCTTCTTTTAATTTTGAGAAGACTAGAAGGAAGAACTTCAAATGTGAGGGTGGATGTCCTCTTCCTCCATTAATAAAAGCCTCCTTTATTTGATTCTCATCAAGGATCGAGCGAAGATACAACTCAAAGGTGGTGCCAAGGCAGTTTAGAGAAGGCGATCTGGTGATGAGGAAGGCCCACCAGTACGAGATGGAGAATAAACTATCACCCAAGTGGACTGGACCGTTCAGAATAACCGAGGCGCTCGGGAACGGAGCCTACCGCTTAGAGACGCTGGAAGGAGGGGCGATTCCTCGCACCTGGAACGCCACACACCTGAAGTTGTACTATAGTTAAGAGCTTTGTAAGTAAAGACAAACACAATGTTACATTACAATGTCTCTGTTAAAACAGTTTGAAGGGGGCGCTCTTTTTTCCCTAAGGAGGGTTTTTAATGAGGCCACCCAATAAAAGAAGAGTTTTCGAAGTATAAGGTGTTTTCAGATTGCATATGTGCTATTTTCAAAAGTTTCGAAGAAAGACCTTGTCATTTGTACATGATTTAAGGCAAGAAAAGATATGTCGCGTGTTTTCTAAAAGTTTTAAAGTCCTCATCGTTTTTCGGCGATTAGAGGCACCAGTTAAGTTTTAAAGTCCTCATCGTTTTTCGGCGATTAGAGGCACCAGTTAAGTTTTAAGTCCTCATCGTTTTTCGGCGATCGGAGGCACCAGATGAAAGACCTCAACGCCCTCGCGCGTCTTGAGGCAAGTAAAAGACCTCCTCGCCGTCGAGCGAGTGCAGGCGAGAAAGAGAAAGGTCCTCAGTGCATCCAGGGGGGAGGAGATGTACACCCTGGGCAAGTTGAGGCACCAGATAAAGTCCTTATCGCCGTTGTGCGAGCTAAGGCCAGTTAAAGACCTCCTCGCCGTTGAGCGAGTGCAGGCGAGAAAGGTCCTCAGTGCATCCAGGGGGGAGGAGATGTACACCCTGGGCAAGTTGAGGCACCAGATAAAGTCCTTATCGCCGTTGTGCGAGTTCAGGCGAGTTAAAGACCTTCTCGCTTATGTGCGAGTATAGGTAAGATAAAATCCTTCTCGTCTTGAACGAGTTCAGGTATGGCGAAGAGGGTGGAAGAAGCTTGAAAGGTGGCTAAGGTTGGTTCGAAGAGAACGCCTGGCTAGCCGGTCTTTAGCTCTAAAGTTCAGGGGGAGTAAAGGAAGATCCTAAAGGGCATTTCTGCCCCAGATAAAGAAATGATTGCCAAAGCACGGAGCCAGGAAAAGCTGGTGTTGCCAAGAGGTCTTGGCGATCGGGAAAGGTTCAAACACGGCGAGAAGATTGAAAGACTTGTTTGATGAAGCAGGTCGAGTGGGACGTTGTTTGAGCCAATGATTGAGTTACAGTTCGTTGCTTGAAAGCTTTTCTTATGATCGGGTTAGTGCCTCAAGAGTACAAGTTGTTTAAAGCGATTATTGCTTAAGTTTGAATCGGCTCGAGGCAGTTACGCCAAAGGTCGTGTTTGCAAAATCGCTAAGTTAAACTCGGCAAAGTTAGACATACAAAGAAGGTGAAAGCGCTCAAAAGGAGTCAGAAGAAAGAATATCCAAGTTTCGCGATTGAAATAAGTAACTGTTCAAAACACATATGCACGAGTTTTGTTACAAGATATATACAAGCAGGATTATAAAGTAGCAGATGAGGTGGAGTTGGTTGAGTCTTCGGCGGGAACGACCTTTCCATCTACTACTTCGTTGTTTATCGACACCATGCTGAGGTCGAGATCGGGGAATAGGCATGCGAATTGTTCCCGAGCGGCTTCAAATCCAGCAACCAGAATCTGAGCGGAGCTTAGCTTAAGTTCTTCAATTTGCCTTTGAAATTCTTCAACTTGTTGCTTGAGCTCCTTGTTCTGCTGCTCCAGCTCTTCGACCTGTTTTCGGAGTTGTTCGTTGGTCTCTTGAACATGAAGAAGGTCGTCAGCAACCTTCTTGGATTCCGCTTGAGCTTGGGTCAACTCGGCAGCCATCTTTCCTTTTTCCTTGATCGCCTCGGTGAGATCAGCCATGGCGTCATCCCTTGCTTTTTCTACTTGCCCAAGTAGTTTTTCGCGGTCAATCGACCTTTGCTCCAGTTTTTGTACCTTATCGGCACTAGCTTGAATGTGAGCCTCCAGGTTGCTCGCCTTGGTGCGCAAAGGCACGATTTTGCTTTCTAGCTCAACTTTCTCTTGGGCAAGGTCATGAATTTTGCGGCGAAGGTCAGTGGCCTCTTGACGCGCCAATCTGAGCTCGGTGCTCATCGCGTCTTCTACTCGGGAATGCTCCATTTCCGCGAGCGTCAGATTGGCAGATAATTTCTCCACCTCGAGCCTCATGGTGCAGTTGTCGGTCCTAAGGTTGAAGAGTTCATCTTGAAGCCTCCTGGTGGAGCTCTCCACAGCCCTCGTTATGATCGATGGGATATCCTCTGCTATGTTTTTCAGTTTAGCAGTCAGAGGTTCCCACATCCTCGTGACCTCGAGGGAAAGGTTTGCGGCTTGGAGAGGCGCCAGGGGGGCTTGCTGAGGGTTCTCGTCGCCACCTTCCTTAGCAATATTTTCAGTGGTTGCTTCCTGGCGTGGCGACGTAATCGGGGACTCGGTGATTAGGATTGGAGAGGTGTGAGCGACCTCATCCCCGATTGGAACGATTCCTGCAGCTGAAGTGTTGGAAGGAGGGCCCCCTCCTGCTGATATATGTGGTGTAGAGGCGCTCGAGGGGTCCTCCAAGAAATTTGGCTCTGGGGCCTCAGTTGCAGGTGGCGCAGTGGCCAATGGAACTGCTTGGACTGGTGGTGAAGAGGCTTGTGGTGTTGGCGATGAGGGAGGAGGAGCAGGCGTTGATGAGGGTGGTGAGGTTGGAAGAGGGGGTTGAGCAGGTGGAGAAGATGGTGCCACCCTCTTCCTTTTCGTGACAAGGCCATCTTCTGTGACCTCGTCGTCCTCTTCTTCCTCTTGGACGACTTGGGGGGCTTTCCGCTTAGGCCTCTTAAGGATCAGCTTCTTGCGTTGGGTGGGCTCCTTGGGCGGTGATCGCCCATGAATGATGGCCTTCTCGACCGCCGAGTTGGGCACCGTCTGGGAACCGGTCGCCAACCCGTGGTTTCGGGCGAGCGCCTTTAAGTCGGCGAGCATGTTCTTACCCAACATGGTATCTGCATGAAATGAAAGTGCATGAGTTAGCTCAAAGGAGAAAAGGATAAGTGTATGAGGTAATGAGACAGCAAAACAGGCATATGCAGAAAAGATAAAACCAAAGTCTTGTGCGTATCGCACAAGACGCCCAGAAACAGCATCAGAAGCAATATCAAGACAAGAATGTAGCGTCCTAACCTATTTGGAATTCCAGCTGGTCCTCAAAGAACTCGAAGGAGATCAGGGTGGGGGTCAGGAATGTTATGTTGGCATCTGCCACCCTCTTCCAGAATAGGCAGAGGTCTCGGTCCAAAGCTCCCATGCTATCAGGACTTCTGGGCCTCCTGAAGCAGCTCTTGGACTCCTTTTTCCCCTTGTCCACCCAGTACAAGGGGAAGCCGTCGAGAAGGGACGTGTCTTTATCATTTGCGCGTACTTGGGTGAACTTCCCCTTCCAATCCTTGTACGATTGCTGGAAGATGGTGAAAATGGATCTCCCAGCAATGGCATTCAGGCTGACCCACAGGCGATCTCCTGGGTGCTTGGCCTCAAACAGGAATAAAAACACGTCCACTGACGCGGGCAACCCCAGGTGGGCGCACGTTATTTCGAAGGCTCGGACAAACGCCCAGCTGTTGGGGTGAAGCTGGGCGGCAGCGATGTTGAGCTCGGTTAAGAGTTCCCTCTCAAATCGAGTGAGAGGAAACCTGAGCCTGACCTTATTGAAGAAAGTGGTGTAGACGAAGCAGAAGGGCCCGTCGGCGCTCACTTTGTCATCGGCACACACTGGCAGAGCGGCGGGGCAAGGCAGCACCATCATTCTCTCGTCGTGCTCCTTGTGAAACGATTGGTGGGCCTCGTCCCCATTGGTCAACCGCAGAACCGCTCCCGCAGTGTTCACTGACGAGGTCTCCTTTAGAAGGGTTGGGTTAGCCCATGGGTATAAAGTCTTGAAGTCTGGCAGAGGGATGGGGGCTCCTCCAGCGTTAGATGGAGTCGCCTGAGCCAGGGCAGTTTGGGAAGATGCAGGCCTCACAGCCTGCGAAGAGGGAGCACCACGAACTTGTGTTGAGTCGTGTGCTTGTGAAGGAGGGTTTCGCGCTGATGGAGGGGGGTTCGGGGTAATCTTGGTGCGAGTCATGGTAGCAACTGCAAAGGAAGAAGAAAGAGAAAAAATAATAATAATAATCAGGAGGGTTACAAAGGCTGACTCGATCATGGAAGGAAGGTGAAAGACGAACGAATGTGAGTTCGTTGCGACGATCGACAAAGCCCTAAGTTGCGCATAAGGAGAAATGGAAAAACAGCCCACAGCGTATGCACCAGACAGTTACAGGATGATGCAAATCGGTGAAAATGCAAGGAAACCCAGCAGATGAAGGAAAGTAGTTACCTTTCGATGATCAGGAGAACGTTGAAGGGAGGTGGTGATCTAGAGCGTCGAGGAACGTCGAGAGCTTTCGCAAAAGGAAATGAGAGCGTATGCAAGTGTGAAGAAAGTGATGGAACAGTAGGAGTGTAAGGGGTTTAAGGGTTTTCGAAATAAGTTTTGGAAGCGCTAACGGCAGATGAAGAGAGTCGTTGATGAAGCCACGTGTCGAGCGATCGGTGAAGGGTTTGGTGGAGCGTCAGAGCAGCAGAAAGTACGATCGCTTGGAATTCTGCGTCAGTGCCACGTAGATCGGGGTTGACGAGGGCTCTTTCAGTCTTTTCGCTAGACAAGTCTTCGCTTAAGACTGGGGGGCTTGTGTACCGCCCTGGTGGACGGGTATGATGACGTGGCATCCTGCCACAGTGTAGGCGTGTTGAGAAGGCGCCAGGTTGGCAGATAGGAAGGAAGTCGGGAGGCACGTATGGTCGCCGATTGTTAAGTTGGCATGTTCCGATCTCCAGTTTTCCAGAATAGGCGATCGCCAGGTTGAAGTTGAAGTCGCCAGATGAAGACTCAGGCGACCAAGCAGTCGGAGATCGCCAGAATAAGCACATCGCCAAAGACGAAGGAGAAGCAGATTATGAAGGCGGCCGGCGAGACCACAGGGAAGGTGTATGAAGGCCCTAACTCGCCAGTTTCAGTAGAGATCGCACTCCTAAGTTAGCTATGCACTGGGCAGTACCATGCATAAGTAACTTAGCCAAAATAAGAGTAGAAGCAGCGCCAAGTCAGGGAGCCTCCAGATGATGGCACGTGTACAGTTGGATGCGAGCCACGTGTCCAAGCCTGTAACTGCCAGGAGAGAGAAAACCACCAGGTATATAAGAGTTCTTAACAGACTTTCTGAGGTACGCACGTTCAGTTCATACACTTTACGCTTGCGAGTGAGAGAGGATTTGCACGGTTCTCGTTCTTAGTATTTGGTGATATCGTCACTGACTTGAGCGTCGGAGTGCGATCGGCCGTAGCGGCGCCGTATCGTTTCTTTGCAGGTTCATGAGATAGATCCAGAGGAGGAACGGAAGTGAGAAGCGGCGCGCACGTCGATCCTTTGACGAGGCATTCTCCAGCGCTCCGGTCAACAGGCAGGATCAGTGCTGTTTTTGATTTTGAAATCAAATCTAGTGTTATTCCTAGGATCCATTTTGTGTGCCTACCTTTCTTTGAGTACATTTTATTTGCTTGTCTAATATTTCTTTGGAACTCTTTCTAGTTGTCACATTTTAACTCCATTTGTGTGGTACTGTTTTTCCAATTAATTTGTTTCTTGCTTTAATTCTTTGTCCTCTAAGCTTGGTAGTGGATTGATTATCAATTGGTGCTTATTTGAGTGGAAATTGACTTGAGTGAGGTCTAGTTTGCTTGATAGGTGCTGGATTGAAGAATTAATTCCCTAATTCCAAGAGGAACAAAGGCAAGGGCAGAAACAAACACCTACAAAAAAAAACACCACATACATTGGAAGGCCCAACAAAGAGGAGACAACCAAGGAAGTGCCAATAGAAAAAAAAAGATCAACAAAGGGAGTTCATCTAATTTCTTTCTACTTAACTCATGTTAATTACTTGTTTAATTACGCAATTAGACGGTGAGTGTATCTTCAAGGGCTCCAAGTGTCCAAGAAGCCTCACCTAGGGCCGATTAGTTTAGAACTTTCTAGTTTAGCAATTGTTAATTGTTTTAATTGCATCTTTTTTCTTTAGATAGTTACGTTTTTAATTATCTTGTGTTGCTTAAAGCTTTGTTAATTTTTGCTTGGTTAATTAGTTAGTTTGCATTGTCTTCTTGCATTAAAATTTTGATTTTCTCCAATTTAATTGTATTTTATGTGGTTTACCAAGAGAAAGCTTTGTGTGAAGGCATTAAGGGATAGTCTTTGGCTAAGGCAAGGCTTGGTATTTAAGTAGTCCACTGTGACTCACCTCCCTTACTAGGAAGACTACCTTCTTTGACTTCCCTAAATTTTCTCAAAGTAAAACACTTCTACACACAAAGCTCTAGTCATTTTTGCTTCTTCTCATTCTGCAAAGTCTATTGAAAGTGAAGTAAAATCTTTAAAAACTCTTTTGAATGAAGTTTCACAAGCTGTGCAAATGATTTCATTTAGACAATTTGATGTGATTCCACTAGCCATATAGAGAAAGGTTCTTGACCTTCTTAGGAATCACCTTGAGTTGGACATTATAGAGACACTTTTCTTAGAGTTGGATCATTGTTCTAAGACAAGAACTCACCAAAAACTAGTACCAAATCCCAAACTCATTTGGATGAACCAATTTTAGTCAAATTGAACCAAAAAAGAAGAGAAACTAAAAGGAACCGAACAGAATTGAAATTAAAAGGCAAGAACAGAACATAGGAGCTGGAAAAACAGAAAAACCGAACCAAAAAAACTCAAGAACACAAGACAACATGAACAATTGAAAGAGAAGAAGGGAAGGAGAAGAGAGTGCTCATGAAGATGGAAGAATGTTGGATGATCTCGCCACTAGAAGTGTGGAATGCTCCTAGATGAGAGTGATGCCGCCACTTGAGGACTCCAATGATCCCTCAAGATAAGACTAGAGAAGAAGGCTCCAAAAGCTCTCCAAAGTTCACTCAAAATTAGAGTAAAGTTTACTTAGATTAATTCCAATCTGAAAAATACAAAGAGAGCACCTTCATTTATAGCCTAAGGTGCTGAAATATAAGCTACACAAATTCAAAAAAACTCCCTCCCAAAAAGCTTCTAGAATTTGCGCCTAAAACAAAGCATGAGGAAGGTGTGACCTCTTCCTTCACCTTGGCACCTCCTTTTCCACTCTACACCTATCTACTAACACAGCCCCCCTAAGACTCCTAACTAAAGACTAAAAGATGCTTTAACAATAGAGGTTTCTAATGTTTCCCTCTAAGCACCTTCAACGATATTCTTTATTATTTAATACTTGGCCTTGCCCTTCATAAGATGAACTTGGGCTTTTTGGGCTTTGGCCTTCTTGGGCTTGGGCTTTGGGCCTCATCTTTTGCAAAGAATAATAAGAAGAACTTTAAATGTGAGGGCGAATGATCTTGTCCTTCATTATTAAAAGCCTTCTTTATTTGATTCGCATCATACTCCCCGAGTTGGAGAGAATTCGCTCATGAATTCTGAATCCCTGCATATAACAAAGTCAGTTTACTTTTACAATCAAAAGTGTAAGAAAAAGGAATACATGACTTAGCGGATGGAACCAAAGGAATTGCAGAAAAGGAGGTCCTATAAATCGACCAAGTTGGAAAAATTTGTTTGGGAATGATGATGTTTTTTGGAAAAAGACCTCTTAAATGGTGAAACCCATTAGGAGGTATGAAAAAATCATCCCTAACATATTTTAACCAAGTTGGTGTTGAAATAGGAACCTTGGGTAATGAAAAAGATAAAGAAGAAGAAGACCTTGGAGGGTCCATTTGAGGCATAGCACGAGTCAACATGATGGATTTAGAGGAGAAAATGGAGTGACTCGGTGTAGTACTTACTTCCTTTTCTGTCTCATTTTCTCTTTTAGTTTTCATTTTTATTTGGTCCTCGTGAACCTCTTTGGGAGAGAGGGGTTTTAATATAACCTTGCGCCCTAGGAAGGAAAAAGACATTGTATTGGATAGGCCATCATGTAAAACATGTCTATCATATTGCCAAGGCCTTCCTAAAAGAAGATGAGATGCTTCCATGGGCACAACATCACATAAAACCTCATCTTTATACTTTCCTATTGCAAAGTTAATGAGGACTTGTTTATTCACCATGATTTCACCTACTTCACTAAGCCATTGTAATTTGTAGGGCTTGGTATGAGAGATAGTGGGTAAGGCTAACTTCTCCACAACTCTTGTACTAGCCACATTAGTGCAACTTCCCCCATCAATAATCAAGGAACATAACTTGTTGTTGATAAGACATCGGGTGTGAAAAATATTTTCTCTTTGAGTATCATTCAAAGATTTTGGAATTGTGCCCAACATACGTCTTACCATCAATAAGTCACCTTCACAAGGACTTTCACTTTCATTTTCACTTGATGGTCTAGAAGGTGAAGAATGCCTAGGTGAATTGGAATCATGCTCACTAACTACAATGCCTTCATGCATGTACATACTTCGTTTAGAAGGGCAATTAGCAGCAATGTGACCATATCCCAAACATTTAAAACACTCTTGACTACATGATTTAATTGGGGATTTAGGCCTAGAAGTAGATGGCGTAGGATCCTTGGGTTTGAAAGAAGAATCTTTGGAAGGAAATTTTGAAAAAGACTTTTTGTTTTTCCAAGAATTGTTGTAGTAATCATCTTTGGGAATATTTTTAAAAATATTTTTCTTTGCAAGTTGGGCTTCCACCTTCATTGCAAGATGAACTAAAGAGCCCAATGATAAATACTCTTGTAACTCAACAATGTCTTGAATATCCTTCCTAAGACCACTCACAAACCTAGCAATCATAGCTTCCTCACTTTCCTCTAATTCAATTTTAAGCACAAGCGTTTCTAGCTCCTTATAATATTCATCCACATTTAGCGTGCCTTGTTGAAACCGTTGGAGTCTCAACATGAGGTCTTTCCTAAAATGTGGGGGCACAAATCTAGCACGCATTTGATCTTTTAAAGAGTTCCAAGAGTCCACGGGAGGACCCTTGTGATAGATAATGTCCTTTACAATTCCATGCCACCATTTCATGGCATAATCACTAAACTCTAGGGTGGCTAGCTTAAGCTTATGCTCATCTTGGATCTCATGGATCTCAAATATTTGTTCACACTTAGCCTCCCAATCTAAATATACATTAGGATCACTAGAGCCATTAAAACAAGGAAGCTTGACCGAAGGTAGCCTAGCCTTTGCATCTTGGTAGTAACCATGATGTCTTTCTCCTTCATGATGAGGTCTTTGTCCATGAAATTGTGGTGGATTCCTCCTTCTCCTATGCTCTTCTTCACGGCCAAAATCATTTGAAGAGGCTCTTGAAGATGGTCTATGAGAATGATGCCCATCATGGATAGAAGGAGATGGTCTAGCTTGTTGGACCTCCATCTTTTGCATTTTCTCTTCCAAGCGTCTAATAGTTCTTTGTGCTTCATGTAATTCACCAAGGATTGAAGCTTTGGAAGGAGAATTATGCTTGTAGGATGCATCACTTGAAAATCCAGCCATTTGAAATTAAAAACAGCAAACACACAAAAACAGCAAACAAGTTAAGAAACAAAAATTAGCAAAACAGTGAGTGTTTTAAGCCAAAGTGCCGAAGTGAAATTGAGGCAGAAAAAAATAGGTCACTCTCAAAGAAATAATGTCCTTGCACCAATCTGATCTTGAGGCCTTGGAATCCTCAAATGAAAGATGTCAAAGCAAGCACACCAATCTCAAAAGCAACCACCACAAAACCAATGAAACAATAAAGACAAACAAGAAAAGGTATAAGCAAGGAAAGGTAATTGCAAAAGGAAAACTATATGTAAGACAAACTCAAAGAGTAAGAATGAAAGACAATCAAGAAAATAAAGAACTCAATGAGAAAAGTAGGCACACAAAAGAATACTTAAGGAAAAGCACTAGAGTAGATGAAGAAAACAAAAAAATTAGCTACTGGAAATTTTTTTTTTTTTTAAATGCAAACTGTGCTTGATATTCACCGATTTAACTGGAATGATGTAGAGCGAACTGGATTATGAAATTTAAACCACAGAAACTTCAAGATGTTAACTCAATAATGGCAATGGAATCAATTAAAAACAGTAAGCCAATTGAGAGAAATAATTTTTCAAAATCGCTGCAAGATTACCGTATTTTTTTGGGCAGAATTGTACACTTTTTTTATTTTATTTATCATTTTTTGTGTACTTTGAATTTTTGAATGATTCTTTTTTCTACTCTTTTCTAACACTTTGAATATCACAAATCCAGAATTTCAGAATTTTCCAGTGAGTAAATCAATTGCAATAAGGAAAAACAGTAAGCACTTTTTTCAGAAACAGAGGAATCCTAATAGGAATAAAAAACAGAATTACGAACTAGCAAAGACATAATGGAAAATGATGTATTGGAACTTGTATAGGTCTAGAATACAAGTATGAACTCAATTCTGAAAAGAAAATGCACAAAGGATCAACATCAATTCAGAAAATTATATGACACCAAAGCAAGAAACAATCAAAGCAATAAAAGTACTACTAGAAGTAATGACAATTATGGAATAACATGACTAAGACAAAACTTGACATGATTACAAAATTAAAAGACACATCACAAATTTTAACAACAAGTGAAAGGAAGCTTAAGGTAAACTCTAGGAAGGATAATGCCATTCCAAAAGAGCAACCATACTCATAAGAATTATGAGTGCCATAAACCTTTTCACAAGCACTTGGTGTAAAAGAAAAACAACAAGAATACTCAATTAAAATTCTAAAACAGAAACTTAAATTGCAAGAAAATTAAAGAGCTCTTGAAATTAAAGTGCTACACAACTCAACAATTAAACAAGAACACACCTAAACTCATGATACCACATGATGTAATTCCACTAGCCATATAGAGAAAGGTTCTTGACCTTCTTAGGAATCACCTTGAGTTGGACATTATAGAGGCACTTTTCTTAGAGTTGGATCATTGTTCTAAGACAAGAACTCACCAAAAACTAGTACCAAATCCCAAACTCATTTGGATGAACCAATTTTAGTCAAATTGAACCAAAAGAGAAGAGAAACTAAAAGGAACCGAACAAAATTGGAATTAAAAGGCAAGAACAGAACATAGGTGCTGGAAAAACAAAAAAACCGAACCAAAAAAACTCAAGAACACAAGACAACATGAACAATTGAAAGAGAAGAAGGGAAGGAGAAGAGAGTGCTCATGAAGATGGAAGAATGTTGGATGATCTCGCCACTAGAAGTGTGGAATGCTCCTAGATGAGAGTGATGCCGCCACTTGAGGACTCCAATGATCCCTCAAGATAAGACTAGAGAAGAAGGCTCCAAAAGCTCTCCAAAGTTCACTCAAAATTTGAGTAGAGTTTACTTAAATTAATTCCAATCTGAAAAATACAAAGAGAGCACCTCCATTTATAGCCTAAGGTGCTGAAATATAAGCTACACAAATTCAAAAAAACTCCCTCCCAAAAAGCTTCTAGAATTTGCGCCTAAAACAAAGCATGAGGAAGGTGGGACCTCTTCCTTCACTTTGGCACCTCCTTTTCCACTCTACATGATGGAAGAGGCCCAAGCACAAGCCCACATGCAAGCCCACCAAAGGATAGATTTGGGCCAACCATAGAGTTATGGCCAAGAGGATCCAAGAAGACGTTCTTTTACATGTTCAAATGCCATAAACTCTAGTGTAGAGTAGACTTTAATTTCTTGTCAAAATTAGCATAGGAACTTTATTTGTAATTTTCTTAGAATTAATTTTGGCACCTAAAACACCAACCTAGGTAAACTTAGAGTTTCTAAAAAAACCTCTAAATTTACCAAGGCCGGTCTAGAAAGCCCATGGAGGGGGTGAGCATAAAAACTAGACACACCCCTCCCCATGTGCTCATTTGTGCACCCATGTGCCATGTGCACCCATGTGCTTCACATTTACATTTCATTTGGCTAGCATTAGGGTTGCATTATGGTCCTCCTTAGCCTATAAAAGGAGGAGCCTACACCTTGTATTTTCAAGTTTATTGTGAGTAAAGTTATGCTGCCCATTTGTGCTCAACTTTGCTTCTCTCTAGAATCCTAGGCTCTAAACTTCAATTCCTTCATCTTTTCCCTTGAGCTGGCCGAACCACTCAATACCCATACTTATCATGCACCTACAAGATCAACACCACTCTTAGGAGGATCTTGCTCACTCTCATACATTGCTTCCGCCCCATACTCTACATTGATTCAAGAAGAACTTCATGAAAATGCCATCATTTGGTATCATGAGCTTTTGGTTCTTCAAGATGAGTAGCTTGTCTTTCTAATTTCAGTTCTTCTTTATTTTATTTTTTGTCATTTCAATTCCTTACTTGTCTTGCTGTTTTTATATTTTAATTTGTTCTTGGTGTGCTTTGTGGAAGATCCAACCCAAGCACTCTTGTTCATTTGATCTTGAACAAGTTCTTGTGCAATTTGTGATAGGATTCCATACACCTTTGTGTTGCTATTTTGTTTTAGGCTTTGAGTCTTTATTGCTTTCATTATTTTGCTTCATATTATGCTTTGAGTCTTTAATTTTCTGAATCCATACATGTTGTGTCAAGTCATGTTCATCCATATTGTCATCAATTCTTAGTAGTCCTATTTTTTGGCTTGATTGTTTCTTGTTTTGGGTCTCTTTATATTGCTTTAATCTGCTGTTATTTTGATCCTTTGGTGCTTTTTATTTTTAGTTTGAGTTCATAATTGTGTCTTAGTTCATACACAATTTCCATTCTCACATTTTCCATTGTGTTAATTTTGGTTATCTTGCTGTTTTCTTCCAGTTTTCCAGATTTCCCCTGTATCACCTCTCTGTTCTGGGCTGTTTTGTTTAACAAAATTTTTCTACCCATAGGAAAATTCTGAATTTCTGGAAAATGCAAGTTTAAGGTGTTATAGAAAAGACAACAAAAGAATGAGGTCAAAAGGAGCAACAGAAAAAAAATGATAAATCTCACAAAATCAGAGTGCAAATCTTGAGCGTTACAGCTGGCCTAACTGCACACCAAATTTGCAAAAATTATTAAAAAAAAATGGTGCATGCGTTTTAGGTGATTCCAAAGCCAAAATTTAGCTAAGATCCTGAATTTTCTTGTATCCAAATTTCAGAAACAAATTTTACAATTACAGCTCAGCATAAATCGGGGAACAAAACTGTTTTCTGGCCCACAACATTTTCCAGTGGTGCTGTTTTTTTTATTTGGTCATCTAATCTAGTGCTTTTCTTTAGGAATTCCTTTTGTGTGCCAACTTTTATTGAGTACCTTTAATTGTTTGCTTTAATTTCTTGAATCTCTTTCTAAGTTGTCATATTATAAATCCTTTTGGTGGTACTGTTTTCTTTCAATTAAATTTGTTTCTTGCTTTTGTTCCTTGACCTCTCTTATTGGGTGCTGGAATTTAATTTCTCCCTTGGTGCTTATGTGCATGGAATTTGACTTGGTTTAAGGTTTAGCCCTTGTGAATAGGTGCTGGAAATTGGAGAATTAAAGCCAACATTCTAAGGAGGAGACAAAGCCAAAGCCGAAACAAGATTTCTTCAAACAAACACTTAGGAGATCAACAATCAAGACAACAAAGAAAGTGCACTAACCAAAAAGAGGAACAACAAAGGGGGTTTTCTTATCTCCTTTACAACTTTGTTTATTGTTAATTACCTCTTTTAAATTACGTTTTAGACGGTGAGTGTGTCTTCAAGGGCTCAAAGTGTCCAAGAAGCCTCACCTAGGGCCGAATAGCATAGTAATTTTGCTTAGTAATTTGTTGCTTGTTTGAACTTGTATTTCTTTTGTTTTGGTAGAAACGTTTTGCATGTTTAGTATTGTTTAATTTTGTGTTAAAACCGACTAGTTTTGTTGCATAGATAGCTTACATTGTTTTCTTGCATTGATTTCTCAACTTAATTGTGTTCTAAGTGGTTTACTAAGAGAAAGTTTGGTGTGAAGACATTGAGGGATAGTTTTTGGCTAAGGCAAAGGCTTGGTATTTAAGTAGTCCTTTGTGACTCACCTCCCTTACCTGGAAAACTACCTTCTTTGACTTTCCTAAGTTTTCTCAAGGTAAAATACTTGTATACACAAAGCTTTAGCCATGTCTTCTTCTTCTCATTCTACCAAGTCTATTGGAAGTGAATTAAAATCTTTAAAAACTCTTTTGAAAGAAGTTTCACAAACTGTGCAATCAATTGCTTATAGACAATTGGAGAGTGAGACTAAACTTAATGTTTTGACTAAAGCAAAGAATGAGAAGTCTCAATTTTCAAAAAAATTACATTCTCATGCATCTAGCTCTAAACATCATGATTATCTTGGGGAAGAAAGTCTTAGGAAAGAGAGACAAGAAAACCTAACCAAGCATATCTCTCACACTCAAGCTAGAGAAATTCCATGTTTAGAATACCTTGGCAATGATCAATTAGCATCTCAATGTTTCAATGAAAGATCTATGATCTTAAGGGACAAAGATGAGAATAGTAGCCAAGAAAAAGAAGCTAGTGAGAGTGAAGAAAATGTAAAAATAGAAAAGCAAGAGAAAATCCTTGGGAAACAAAAGGCGTGGGAGAAGAGTGTTCCTTCCCACAAGGTCATTCAACAAGAAGGAAAAGTTGAAAATACATTTGAAAATATACCTCTTGTTGAACAACCTAGCCTTACCTTTTTGTAAAGGAACACTTGCAAGCCTAGAAAAAAAAGAAGAATCCTTAAAAAAGGCTTGCATAGGTAAAAATATAGTAGATTATTTTACATACATGCCAAGATATCACCAAGTGAAGGTCAAGTCATCTATAGGCATCTACAAAGACAATTTTTTATGTGAAGTAGAGCCTAAAGAAACTTGTCATGTCTTATTGAGACAACCTTTGCAAAGAATTGAAATTTCCATGAACAAAGGTTGTATCAACGAGACTACCTTCACACATAAAAGAGAAATTCTTCATGAAGGAGAACTCATGGGTCAATTTGGAGTTGATAAAACTCTAGAGCTTTTAAAAGGAAAACTTTTGTCCCCCATGAGAAAAGATGTTCAAAGACATTACCCTAGATACATTCCGTGTTTTAAAAATACATCTAAGGCGATGTCTCATGAACTCTATACTCCTTCACCTTTTGCAAATGATCCTTGGGAAGATACAAATTTCATATTAAAACTCCCTAGGACAACAAAAGGTTTTGATTCAATTTTCATGGTTATGGATAAACTCTTCTCTATAGAAGTGATACATCTTCATGGTTTATCCTAAAGCATAGTGTTGAATAGAGCTTCAAATTTCGCAAACCATGATTTGAGGATTTCCTTTGGAAAACTTGCAACTAAGTTGCACATTTTAAATTCTTATCATCCTCAAACGCATGGTCAAAATACATTTGAAAATCTAGCTCTTTCTACTATGCCTAGAATAATCATGATGTGCACACACAAC
The DNA here is from genome assembly GCF_051622355.1 of Phaseolus vulgaris. NCBI lineage: Eukaryota > Viridiplantae > Streptophyta > Magnoliopsida > Fabales > Fabaceae > Phaseolus > Phaseolus vulgaris. The sequence continues at coordinate 19,806,789 of NC_143501.1, read as the reverse complement.
TCTAGAGATGAGCAAACATACCATAAAGTAGTTCACAAAACTACTTATATTTCTACTTTTAAAGTTATGTGTGGGTTCAATCATCTTTCTCCTTTTAAGTTGTTACCATCTTCTATAGGATTTATGCCTAAAGAGAAAGTAACCACAAATGAACATTTTAAAATACATAAGATGATTAGAGACCACACACAACCATTAAAAGAGAAACTTTGTCCAAGGTTGCTGTACCGCCCTGGTGGTCGGATGCGATGACGTGGCATCCTGTTGCAGTGTAGGCGTGTTGACAAGGCGCCAGGTTGACAGTTGAGAAGGAAGTCAGGAGGCACGTGTAGTCGCCCATAGTTAAGTTGGCGTGTTCCGATCTCTAGCTCACCAGAATAGGCGATCGCCAGGTTGAGGACGAAGTCGCCAGATACAGACTCAGGCGACCAGGCAGTCGGAGATCGCCAGAACAAATACATCGCCGAAGTTAAAGGAGAAGCAGATTATGAAGGCGGCCGGCGAGACCACAGGGAAGGTGTATGAAGGCCCTACCTCGCCAGTTTCAGTAGAGATCGCACTCCTGAGTTAGCTATGCACTGGGCAGTACCATGCATAGGTAACTTAGCCAAAATGAGAGTAGAAGCAGCGCCAAGTCAGTGAGCCTCCAGATGATGGCACGTGTACGGTTGGATGCAGGCCACGTGTCCAAGCCTGTAACTGCCAGGAGAGAGAAAACCACCAGGTATATAAGAGTTCCTAACAGATTTTCTAAGGTACGCACGTTCAGTTCATACACTTTACGCTTGCGAGTGAAAGAGTTGTTTGTGAGAAAGATTTGCACGGTTCCAGTTCTTAGTATTTGGTGATACCGTCACTGACTTAAGCGTCGGAGTGCGATCGGCCGCAGCGGCGCCGTATCGTTTCTTTGCAGGTTCTTGAGATAGATCCAGAGGAGGAACGGAAGTGAGAAGCGGCGCGCACGTCGATCCTTTGACGAGGCATTCTCCAGCGCTCCGGTCAACAGGCAGGATCATCAGGCGCCCACCGTAGGACCGTGTAAAACGTGCTCCCATCCACAGCGTGAGTTCGTGGAGGTTTTCGAGGTTTTCTGCGCGGTTGTGTGCTGGTGCAACCGTCGTTCTTGGTTTCTTTGAGTTTCGTTCGGTGAAGTTTTTGTTTTAAACCGTTCGTTTGGTTTTTCGATCGGTGGATTCGAGTTCTTTTGAGTGGTTGTTTGGTTCGCGGGGAAACGATGGTTTTGGTGAAGCAGCGTTTTTCTTTGAAGGTTCGCGGTTTCTTGAAGTCCTTGCGCAGTTTCTTGAATCTTCTCCGATCGGTCGCTGATTCGTTCATGGTTGAAGTGTTATTTGCTGTACTTCTGTGGTTCGCTGAAGTTAATGAGAAAGATGAGAAGCAATCGCTCCAGTCCCGTGGCTCCCGTCGCAGCTGAAGGCGACGCCGCCATGACCATGGCGCAGATGGCAGAAATGATGCGCTCATTGCAGGCCACTGTAGAAGCCTCGCGCGTCGAGCAGGCGAGGATACATGAAGACCTGGTCGCCTCTCGCGCCAGAAACGAGGAGCTCAGCAAAGTAGCTGAGGAGCAACGTCGAGCTCTTCAGGAGCAGCAGGTTCGTTCTTCCGCTGAGGAGGTGGCACCGTCGACGCCGCCTCGTGTTTTCCCAATGCCTTTCATTCAGGCGATTACCGACACGCCAGTTCCCACGAGCGTGGTCCCGGTTAAAGCTGTTTTTACTGGCGTGGAGGATCCAGAGGCTCATCTGACCACGTTCCACACACAGATGATGCTGTCAGGGGGGTCGGATGCTGTCTATTGTAAGATGTTCGTGAGCACGCTCCAGGGAACGGCAATGGAGTGGTTTGTGAGCCTGCCTAATGGCCACATAACTAATTTTCAGCAATTCTCGAAAATCTTTGTCGAGCAGTATATTGTGAACAAGGCACCGCCCAGAGTGTCCTATGATCTGTTTGATATAAGGCAGTACCATGGGGAGTCCCTCAGAGACTACCTCAATCGCTTCGGAGCGCAGATGGTCAGGTCGCCGGCCAAGGATGAAGAAATGCTGGTTTATGCCTTCAAGAAGGGCGTGCAGCCAGAGGCATTCTGCGAAGCCTTGATCAGGGCTCATCCAGCGACGTTTGCTGAAGTCAGGCGACTTGCGGTGGCTCACATCGCCGACGAGAGTGAGGTCGCCGAGAAGAGAGGCAGTGTGGCTCCCGTTAGGCCACGCGCCCAGACCAGGATCCAGCCACAGAGGGTGCTGGAAACGGCAGCAGCGGCCAGAAAGGATCAAAGGACTCGCTATCCTTATGATAGGAGAAACAAGGGAAGAAGCCAAGCGCGCCAACCGCCAGCACGCCAACAACCAGCACGCCGGGAATACAATCGCCCACCTAAGCACAAATTCGTCATGGGACTAGCGGACCTGATCGCTATCCCTAACATATCTGCTAGGTTGAAGGCGCCCGAGAAGGTGGGCGACAAGGTGCTAGGGTCGAAGCCGGACGTCTGGTGCGAGTTTCACCAGTGCTTTGGCCACAACCTGGACTCGTGTTTGTCTTTAGGATACCAGCTCGACGATCTGGTCAAGAGCGGGTTCCTAAACGACTATCTGCTGGACAGAAGGACCGGAGGGGCGTCGAGCTCCCAGCCGGCAGGTGGAGAAGCCCAGCAACATGAGATGCCTATCCATGGGGAGATCCACACCATTGCAGGGGGTTTCTCAAGTGGTGGATGCACCGCGTCGCAGAGGAAAAAGTACGCGCGATCGGTGATGTCAGTAGACATGTTTGAAGATCACTCGCCCGAGGTGGACATTACGTTCACCAAGCAGGATCTTCGGGACGTTGTGCCTCATGACAACGATCCCATTGTTATTTCGTTGATCACGGCGGGAAGGAAGGTCCACTGAGTTCTGGTGGACCAAGGAAGTTCGGCAGACGTGATGTTCTGGCCGACTTTCACGCAGTTGGAATTGCCCCTTGACCAGCTAAGGCCCTATGGAGGGTGCTTGTATGGGTTCGCTGGCGACCAGGTGGAGGTCAGGGGGTACATCGAGCTGAGAACCACGTTTACCGATGAGGCTGGGAAGGCCCACCCTTAACAGGATAGGCGCAATTCCATCGACTCGGCACATGAAGGTGAAGCTGCCGTCCATGGAAGGGGTGGTAATCACGATAAAGTCTGATCAGAAGGAAGCGAAAAAGTGCTATGAAAATAGCCTGAAAAATAAAAGATCAGTGAGCTATGTCACAACCACCCCACCGCCCGGTGTAAAGCCCAGACCGCCGATAATGGAGGAGACCGCTGGAAGGGACGTAGAGATGATAGATGCTGAGCTGGGGGAGAGGAATGCTGCCCTGGAGGAGGAAGAGGCGCGGAATCGCCCGGAGGAAGCAAGGGAGCTTGGAATCGCCAAGGCGGTCATCGCTAGAGAGTCCAGGCCCAAACCCGTCGAGCAGTGGCTCGAGAAGGAGATCGGGGGGAAGGTTTTCAAGCTCGGAAGATCTCTGGAGGTCGATCTCCAGGACCAGATCGCCAAGGTGATTGAACGGCATCTGGACGCGTTTGCCTGGTCTGCTTCGGACATGCCCGGGATCGATCCCGACTTCTTGTGCCATCATCTGGCGATGGACAACATGGTGAGACCGGTGCGGCAAAGAAGGAGGAAATTTAATGAAGAAAGGAGGCAGGCGATCAAGGATGAGACCCAGAAACTCCTCGCAGCAGGCCACATCAGGGAAGTCCAGTACCCTGAGTGGCTGGCAAATGTCGTGCTGGTAAAGAAGAGCAACGGGAAATGGCGCATGTGCGTCGATTTCACCGACCTGAATAAGGCTTGCCCAAAGGATTCGTATCCTTTACCAAGCATTGATGCCCTGGTTGATAGTGCTGCAGGGTGCAAGCTGCTGAGTTTCCTGGACGCCTTCTTGGGCTATAATCAGATCAAGATGCATCCCATGGATGAAGAAAAAACAGCCTTCATGACGGAGAGGTCGTGCTACTGCTATAAGGTGATGCCGTTCGGGCTGAAGAACGCGGGGGCCACATACCAGAGGCTGATGGATCGAGTACTTGCACCGATGCTGGGAAGGAACGTGCAAGCTTACGTCGATGACATGGTCGTGACCTCGCAGGAGAAAAGCAAGCACGTTGCAGACTTGGAAGAATTGTTCACGACGATCGCCAAGTTCAAGTTGAAGCTCAACCCGGAGAAATGCATTTTCGGCGTGGAGGCTGGAAAATTTTTGGGTTTTCTCTTGACTGAAAGAGGGATAGAGGCCACCCCGGACAAGTGCGCCGCCATCTTGGCGATGAGAAGCCCGACTACAGTGAAAGAAGTCCAGCAGCTGACGGGTCGGATGGCGGCCCTATCCCGCTTCGTGTCAGCAAGCGGAGAAAAGGGACATCCCTATTTCCAGTGTCTGCGGCGCAATAACAAGTTCGCTTGGACGAAAGAGTGCGAGGAAGCTTTCGTCAGGCTGAAGGAATATTTGGCGAGCCCGCCGGTTTTGTGCAAACCACTGGCGGGAATCCCTCTCAGGTTGTATTTCGCTGTGACTGAGAGGGCGGTGAGTGCTGTGCTCGCCCAGGACCAGGATCAGGCTCAGAAACCTATTTATTTCGTGAGTAAAGTGTTGCAGGGCCCAGAAACGAGATATCAGGCCCTAGAGAAGGCTGCTTTGGCTGTGGTGTTTTCGGCGAGGAGGTTGCGCCACTATTTCCACAGTTTCACAATACTGGTGATGACTGACCTGCCCATCCAGAAGGTCTTGAAGAAACCTGACGTTGCAGGAAGAATGGTGAAGTGGGCAGTCGAGTTGTCAGAGTTTGACATTAAATATGAGCCTCGAGGCTCGATCAAGGGGCAAATCTTTGCAGATTTTGTAGTCGAGCTCTCTTCAGAGGCGACGCGGGTTGAAGGAGATGATTTCCGTTGGGTACTCTCGGTGGATGGATCGTCAAACCAGCAGGGTAGCGGTGCTGGAGTCATATTGGAAGGACCCAATGGCGTGCTGATCGAACAATCGTTGAGATTCGCCTTCAAAGCCAGCAACAATCAAGCAGAGTATGAGGCGCTGATCGCCGGGATTCTGCTGGCTAAAGAGATGGGAGCCAGAGTGCTGATGTCTAAGAGCGACTCGCTGCTAGTCACAGGGCAAGTAACAGGCGAGTTCCAGGCTAAAGATCCACAAATGGCGGCTTACTTGGCGTATGTGCAGGAATTGAAGAGTTCCTTTGCCTCTTTTGAAGTGGTGCATGTGCCCCGAGAACAGAATGCCCGAGCTGACTTGCTTGCTAAGCTCGCCAGGTCGGGCAAGGGGGGTAGGCAGAGGACAGTGATTCAAGAAACTTTGAAGATGCCGAGGGCATTTGTAGCAGATCACCTGGTCCTTCAGATAAGCAGGTCGACGGAGAGAGCAGCGAGAAGCCATAAGTCTTTGACGCAAGAAACCCTGAGATCGCCAAGAATTAGAGCATGTCGAGGAGAGAAGGTGGACGTGATGCAGGTCTGCGCCACTCACGAGCCAGACACTTGGATAACACAGTACAAGCGGTGCTTGGCAGATGGTCTCCTCCCGCTGGATCCAGCAGAAGCTAGGAAGGTAAAGAAAAATTCCAGCAAGTATACATTGATTGATGGCGATCTGTACAGGTTTGGATTCACTCACCCACTCCTGGAATGTATACACGGCGAGAAGTGCACGAGGATTATGGCAGAGCTCCATGAAGGAATATGTGGAAGTCACGTCGGGGGTCGAGCTCTGGCCGCGAGGACTCTCCGTGCAGGCTACTATTGGCCATCCATGAGAGAAGATTGCAAGAAGTACGCCCAGTGCTGCAAACAATGCCAGCAGCACGCCGATTGGCACAAGGCGCCTCCGGAGGAGTTGAAGTCGATCTATAGCCCTTGGCCGTTTCATACTTGGGGAATCGACATCCTGGGACCTTTTCCACTGGCGATCAGGCAGATGAAGTACTTGGTGGTGGCGATTGAGTATTTCACCAAGTGGATTGAAGCAGAACCAGTGGCCCAGATCACCGCGCACAAGATCGAAGGCTTCGTATGGAAGAATATTGTGTGCCGGTTTGGAGTGCCTAAGCGCCTGGTATCAGATAATGGGACTCAGTTTGCGAGCCACCTGTTGAAGAAGCTTTGCGAAGGGGTCGGAATTCAGCAAGTGTTTGCATCCGTCGAGCACCCTCAGACTAATGGCCAGGTGGAATCAGCTAACCGGGTGTTGCTGAGAGGTTTGAAGAGGAGGCTCGAGAAAGCCAAGGGGAGTTGGGCTGAGGAGGTACCCCGAATAGTTTGGGCGTACCACACCACCGAGCAGTCAGGAACCCATGAGACCCCGTTTAGCTTGGTCTATGGGTGTGATGCCATGATTCCAGTCGAGATTCAGGAGAGCTCGCCGAGATTTCAGAACTTTGTAGAGGAAGACTCGAATGAAGAGAGAAGACTGAACCTGGATCTGCTGGACGAAGTCAGGGAGGAGGCAAGGCTGAAGGCTGAGGCGGTGAAGAGAAGGGTCGAGCGAAGGTACAACTCAAAGGTGATGCCAAGGCAGTTTAGAGAAGGCAATCTGGTGATGAGAAAGGCCCACCAGTACGAGATGGAGAATAAGCTATCACCCAAGTGGACTGGACCGTTCAGAATAACCGAGGCACTCGGGAACGGAGCCTATCGCTTGGAGACGTTGGAAGGGGGGGCGATCCCTCGTACCTGGAACGCCACACACCTGAAGTTGTACTATAGCTAAGAGCTTTGTAAGTAAAGACAAACACAAATATTACACTGCGATGTCTCTGTTAAAACAGTTTTAAGGGGGCACTCTTTTTTCCCTAAGGAGGGTTTTTAATGAGGCCACCCAATAAAAGAAGAGTTTTCGAAGTATAAGGTGTTTTCAGATCGCATGTGTGTTATTTCCAAAAGTTTCGAAGAAAGACCTTGTCATTCGTACATGATTTGAGGCACGAAAAGATATGTCGCGTGTTTTCTAAAGTTTTAAAGTCCTCATCGTTTTTCGGCGATTAGAGGCACCAATTAAGTTTTTAAAGTCCTCATCGTTTTTCGGCGATCGGAGGCACCAGATGGAAGACCTCAACGCCCTCGCGCGTTTTGAGGCAAGTTAAAGACCTCCTCGCCGTTGTGCGGGTGCAGGCGAGAAAGAGAAAAAGTCCTCCGTGTTTCTGGGAGCGAGAAGATGTAACTCCCGGGGCAACGCAGAGGCAAGTTAAAGACCTCCTCGCCGTTGTGCGGGTGCAGGCGAGAAAGAGAAAAAGTCCTCCGTGTTTCTGGGAACGAGAAGATGTAACTCCCGGGGCAACGCAGAGGCAAGTTAAAGACCTCCTCGCCGTTGTGCGGGCGCAGGCGAGAAAGGTCCTCAGTGCATCCAGGGGGGAGGAGATGTACGCCCTGGGCAAGTTGAGGCACCGGATAAAGTCCTTATCGCCGTTGTGCGAACTAAGGCCCATCAAAGACCTCCTCGCCGTCGAGCGAGTGCAGGCGTGAGAAAGAAAAGGTCCTCAGTGCATCCTGGGGGGAGGAGATGTACACCCTGGGCAAGTTGAGGCACCTGACAAAGTCCTTCTCGCCGTCGAGCGAGTTAAGGCCGTTTAAAGTCCTTCTCGCCGATGAGCGAGTTCAGGCGAGTAAAAGTCCTTCTCGCCGATGAGCGAGTTCAGGCGAGTTAAAAGACCTTCTCGCCTGTGCGCGAGTATAGGCAAGATAAAATCCTTCTCGTCTTGAACGAGTTCAGGTATGGCGAAAAGGGTGGAAGAAGCTTGAAAGGTGGCTAAGGTAGGTTCGAAGAGAACGCCTAGCCAGCCAGTCTTTAGCTCTGAGGTTCAGGGGAGGTAAAGGAAGGTCCAAATGGGCATTTCTGCCTCAGATAAAGAGATGACTGCCAAAGCCTGAGGCTAAGGAAAGCTGGTGTTGCCAAGAGGTCTAGGTGATCGCGAAAGTTCAAACACGGCGAGAAAGTTGAAAGACTTGTTTGATAAAGCGGGTCAAGTGGGACGTTGTTTGAACCAATGATTGAATCACAGTTCATTGCTTGCAACTTTCCTTACGATCAGGTTAGTGCCTCAGGGGTACAAGTTGTTTAAAGCGATTATTGCTTAAGTTTGAATCAGCTCGAAGAAGTTACGCCAAAGGTCATGTTTGCGAAATCGCTAAGTTAAGCGTAGCAGAGTTAGGCATGCAAAGAAAGTAAAGCACTTAAGAGAAGTCAGAAGACATATCCAAATTTCGCTATTGAAATAAGTAGCTGTTCAAAATACATGTGCAAGAGTTTTTACAAGATAAATACAAGTGAATTCATAAAGAGGCAGATGGGGTAGAGTTGGTTGAGCCTTCGGCGGGAACGACCTTCCCATCTACTACTTCGTTGTCTAACGACACCATGCTAAGGTCAAGATCAGGGAAGAGGCATGCAAACTGTTCTCGAGCGGCATCAAACCCAGCAACCAGAATCTGAGCAGAGCTTAGCTTAAGTTCTTCAATTTGCTTTTGAAATCCTTCAACCTGCTGCTTAAGCTCCTTGTTCTGCTGCTCCAGCTCTTCGACCTGTTTTTGGAGTTGTTTGTTGGTCTCTTGAGCTTGAAGAAGGTCGTCAGCCACCTTCTTAGATTCTGTTTGAGCTTGAGCCAACTCGGCAGCCATCTTCACCTTTTCTTTGTTTGCCTCGGAGAGATCGGCCATGGCGTCGTCTCTTGCTTTCTCTACTTGCCCAAGTAGCTTCTCACGGTCGATCGACCTTTGCTCCAGCCTCAGTACCTTGTCGGCATTGGCTTGAATTTGAGCCTCCAGGTTGCTCGCCTTGGTACGCAGAGGCACGATTCTGCTTTCAAGCTCGACTTTTTCTTGGGCAAGTTCGTGGACTTTGCAGCGAAGGTCGACAGCTTCCTTGCGCGCAAGCCTAAGCTCGGTGTTTAGGGCATCCTCCACTCGAGAATGTTCCATTTCCGCGAGCGTTAGGCTGAATGACACCTTCTCCACCTCGACCTTCATTGTGCTGTTCTCGGTCTTGAGGTTGTAGATGTCATCCTGTAGCCGCCTGGTGGAGCTCTCCACAGCTCTCGTTATAATTGATGGGATATCCTCTGCAATGGTTTTGAGCTTAGCAGTCAGAGGTTCCCACATCCTCGTCACCTCGAGGGAAAGATTTGCAGCTTGGAGAGGCGCCAGGGGGGCTTGTTGAGGGTTCTCGTCGCCGCCTTCCTTAGCAATATTTTCGGTGTTTGCTTCTTGGCACGGCGACGCAATCGGGGACTCGGTGATTAGGATTAGAGAGGTGTGAGCGGCCTCATCCCCGATTGGAACGACTCCTGCAGCTGAGGTGTTGGAAGGAGGGCCCCCTCCTGCTGATATATGTGGAGTGGAGGCGCTCGGGGGGTCCTCTAAAAAGTTTGGCTCTTGGGCCTCAGTTGCAGGTGGCGCAGTGGCCAATGGGACTGCTTGGACTGGTGGTGAAGGGGCTCGTGGCATTGGCGATGAGGGAGGAGGGGCAGGTGTTGACGGTGGTGTTGAAGCTGGAAGAGAGGGTGGGGCAGGTGGAGAAGGTGGTGCCACCCTTGTCCTCTTTGTAACGAGGCCATCCTCAGTGACCTCGTCGTCCTCTTCCTCATCCTCTTGGACAACTTGGGGGGCCTTCCGCTTTGGCCTCTTAAGGACCAGTTTCTTTCGTTGGACGGGCGCCTTAGGCGGTGATCGCCCCTGGATGATGGCCTTCTCGACCGCCGAGTTGGGAACCGTCTGGGAGCCGGTCGCCAACCCGTGGTTGCGGGCGAGTGCCTTTAGATCGGCGAGCATATTCTTACCCAACATGGTATCTGCGTGAAATGAAAGTGCACAAGTTAGCTTAAAGGAGAATGGAGTAAGTGTACAGGGCAATGAAACAACAAAAGCAGGCATATGCAGAAAAGATAAAACCAAAGTCTTGTGTGTGTCGCACAAGACGCCCAAAAACAATATCAGAAGCAATGTGAAGACAAGGATGTAGCGTCCTAACCTATTTGGAATTCCAACTGGTCCTCAAAGAACTCGAAGGAAATCAGGGTGGGGGTCAAGAATGTTATGTGGGCATCTGCCACCCTCTTCCAGAAGAGACAAAGGTCTCTGTCCAAAGCTCCCATGCTATCAGGACTTCTGAGCCTCCTGAAGCAGCTCTTGGACTCTTTTTTCCCCTTGTCCACCCAGTACAAGGGGAAACCGTCGAGAAGGGAAGGGTCTTTGTCGTTTGCGCGGACCTGGATGAACTTCCCCTTCCAATCCTTATACGACTGCTGGAAGATGGTGAAGATGGATCTCCCAGCAATGGCGTTCAGACTGACCCAAAGGCGATCGCCTGGGTGTTTGGCCTCAAACAGAAATAAAAATACGTCCACTGACGCAGGCAACCCCAGGTGGGCGCACGTTACCTCAAAAGCTCGGACAAACGCCCAGCTGTTGGGGTGAAGCTGGGCGGCAGCGATATTGAGCTCGGTTAAGAGTTCCCTCTCAAACCGAGTGAGAGGGAACCTGAGTTTAACCTTCTTGAAGAGAGTGGTGTAGACGAAGCAGAAGGGCCCGTCGGCGCTCACTTTATCATCTACGCACACTGGCAGAGTGGCTGGGCAAGGTAGCACCATCATTCTCTCATCGTGCTCCTTGTGGAATGATTGGTGGGCCTCGTCCCCATTGGTCAATCGCAGAACCGCTCCCACGGTGTTCACCGACGACGTTTCCTTTAAGAGGGTTGAGTTGGCCCATGAGTATAACGTCTTGAAGTCTGGTAGTGGGGTGGGGGCTCCTCCAGCGTTTGGTGGAGTCGCCTGGGCCAGAGTGGTTTGAGAAGACGCGGGCCTCACAGCCTGCGAAGAGGGGGCACCACGAACTTGCGTAGAGTCGTGTGCTTGTGAATGGGGGTTTCGCGCTGATGGAGGGGGGTTCGGGGTGATCTTCGTGCGAGTCATGGTAGCAAACTGCAAACGAAGAAGAAAGGAAAAATAATCAGGAGGGTTACAAAGGCTGACTCGATCGGGGAGGGAAGGTGAAAGACGAACGAATGTGAGTTCGTTACGACGATCGGCAGAGCCCTAAGTTACGAGAAGGAGAAATGGAAAACAGCCCACAGCGTATGCACCAGACAGTTATAGGATGATGCAAATCGGTGAAAATGCAAGAAAACCCAGCAGATGAAGGAAAGTAGTTACCTTTCGATGATCGGGAGAATGTTAAAGGGAGGTGGTGATCTAGAGCGTCGAGGAACGTCGAGAGCTTTCGTAGAAAGGAGTGAGAGCGTATGCAAGTGTGAAGAAAGTGATGGAACAGTAGGGGCGTAAGGGGTTTAGGGGTTTTCGAACGGTTTTGGGAAGCGCTAACGGCAAATGAAGATGGCCGTTGATGAGAGCCACGTGTCGAATGATGCGTGAAGAGTTTGGTGGAGCGTCAGAGCAGCAGAAAGTACTACCGCTTGGAATTCTGCGCCCATGCCACGTAGACCGGTGTTAACGAAGGCTTTTTCAGTCTTTTCGCTAGACAAGTCTTCGCTTAAGACTGGGGGGCTTGTGTACCGCCCTGGTGGTCGGATGCGATGACGTGGCATCCTGTTGCAGTGCAGGCGTGTTGACAAGGCGCCAGGTTGACAGTTGAGAAGGAAGTCAGGAGGCACGTGTAGTTGCCCATAGTTAAGTTGGCGTGTTCCGATCTCTAGCTCACCAGAATAGGCGATCGCCAGGTTGAGGACGAAGTCGCCAGATACAGACTCAGGCGACCAGGCAGTTGGAGATCGCCAGAACAAATACATCGCCGAAGTTAAAGGAGAAGCAGATTATGAAGGCGGCCGGCGAGACCACAGGGAAGGTGTATGAAGGCCCTACCTCGCCAGTTTCAGTAGAGATCGCACTCCTGAGTTAGCTATGCACTGGGCAGTACCATGCATAGGTAACTTAGCCAAAATGAGAGTAGAAGCAGCGCCAAGTCAGTGAGCCTCCAGATGATGGCACGTGTACGGTTGGATGCAGGCCACGTGTCCAAGCCTGTAACTGCCAGGAGAGAGAAAACCACCAGGTATATAAGAGTTCCTAACAGATTTTCTAAGGTACGCACGTTCAGTTCATACACTTTACGCTTGCGAGTGACAAAGCTGTTTGTGAGAAAGATTTGCACGGTTCCAGTTCTTAGTATTTGGTGATACCGTCACTGACTTGAACGTCGGAGTGCGATCGGCCGCAGCGGCGCCGTATCGTTTCTTTGCAGGTTCTTGAGATAGATCCAGAGGAGGAACGGAAGTGAGAAGCGGCGCGCACGTCGATCCTTTGACGAGGCATTCTCCAGCGCTCCGGTCAACAGGCAGGATCAGTTGCCAAAACCAAAAGAAAAACAAAAATGGCAACCTAGTAAAATTAAATTGCAAACTAACACCTATGCTTTATTTGATTATTTCTATAGGTGGACGTTTGATCCAGGAGGACAAGCTTTGGCGAAGCAAGAAGCTGCTATCCGAGATCAAGTCTGAAGATCTGAGGATAGGTCTTCTCAAGAAAGAGGAGATGATGGACACCATCCAGCCACAACCATTCCCTTAGGAAGCAAAAGTTTTGGATTTGAGGACAAATCCTTTTCAAGAGGGAGGGGATGATGGAAGAGGCCCAAGCACAAGCCCACATGCAAGCCCACCAAAGGATAGATTTGGGCCAACCATAGAGTTATGGCCAAGAGGATCCAAGAAGACGTTCTTTTACATGTTCAAATGCCATAAACTCTAGTGTAGAGTAGACTTTAATTTCTTGTCAAAATTAGCATAGGAACTTTATTTGTAATTTTCTTAGAATTAATTTTGGCACCTAAAACACCAACCTAGGTAAACTTAGAGTTTCTAAAAAAACCTCTAAATTTACCAAGGCCGGTCTAGAAAGCCCATGGAGGGGGTGAGCATAAAAACTAGACACACCCCTCCCCATGTGCTCATTTGTGCACCCATGTGCCATGTGCACCCATGTGCTTCACATTTACATTTCATTTGGCTAGCATTAGGGTTGCATTATGGTCCTCCTTAGCCTATAAAAGGAGGAGCCTACACCTTGTATTTTCAAGTTTATTGTGAGTAAAGTTATGCTGCCCATTTGAGCTCAACTTTGCTTCTCCCTAGAATCCTAGGCTCTAAACTTCAATTCCTTCATCTTTTCCCTTGAGCTGGCCGAACCACTCAATACCCATACTTATCATGCACCTACAAGATCAACACCACTCTTAGGAGGATCTTGCTCACTCTCATACATTGCTTCCGCCCCATACTCTACATTGATTCAAGAAGAACTTCATTTAAATGCCATCACTACACCTATCTACTAACACCCCCCCCCCCCCTAAGACTCCTAACTAAAGACTAAAAGATGCTTTAACAATAGAGGTTTCTAATGTTTCCCTCTAAGCACCTTCAACAATATTCTTTATTATTTAATACTTGGCCTTGCCCTTCATGAGATGAACTTGGGCTTTGGCCTTCTTGGGCTTGGGCTTTGGGCCTCATATTTTGCAAAGAATAATAAGAAGAACTTTAAATGTGAGGGCGAATGATCTTGTCCTTCATTATTAAAAGCCTTCTTTATTTGATTCGCATCACAATTGGAGAATGAGACTAAAATCAATGAGTTGACTAAAGCCAAGGAAGAGAAGTCTCAAAAATAAAAATAAAAACTCATACTCATACATCCCATTCTAAAAGTAATGAGTCTCTAGGGGAGGGAAGCCTTAGAATCAATGACTATTACCAACCACCCCCTAGAAGAAATAGGCAAAGGGAGCAAGAGAGCCCAAGGGAGGTTAGAGTAGACCTACCTCACTTCCATGGTAAGGAGAATGTAGAAATCTACCTAGATTAGGAGATGAAAGTAGAGCAACTCTTTGCTTGCCATAAGGTGAGTGAAGAACGTAAGGTACCCTTAGCCACCCTTAGCTTCCAAGGGAATGCCATGTATTGGTGGACCTCTCTCGAAAGAGAAAGACGTCTTCATAGGGAACCTCCCATTGAGTATTGGAATGTGCTTAGGGGAGCCCTAAGACGTCGACATATACCCTCATACTACCATAGGGAGTTAATGGACAAGCTCCAAAGACTCCAACAAAAAATATGAGTGTAGAGGAGTATAGGCAGAAAATGGAGCTCTACATGATGAGAGCATCCATTACGGAAGAAGAGGACACCACCATAGCAAGATTCCTTAGTGGCCTTTCTCTTGAGATAAGAGATAGGGTAGAACTTCTTCCCTACCAAGACTTGAATGACTTGGTTCAACTTTGCATTAAAGTTGAACCACAAATTTTGCGCAAAACTTCAAGTCAAAGGGTGAGTTCCTACTCTAGCTTCTATCCCAAGAAAGAATATAGAAGGGAGGGTAGCACATCAAGAGAAAAACCAAAGGAAACTACCAAGCCCTTAGCAAAAGATACCTCCACCCCACCCATCCGAGCTAGAGATGTTAAGTGCTTTAAGTGGTATGGAAGAGGGCATGTGCAAGCACAATGCCCAAACCAAAGGACTTTGTTTTTAAAGGGTGTAGACGAATACACTAGTGGCGAGGATGAGAGGGTAGCTCCATTAGAGGGAGAATTGCTAATAATTAGGAGAACCCTCAACAATCAACCTAGCACATCCATGGAAACACAAAGGGAGAACATCTTTCATACAAGATGTAATGTTTTAGAAAATATATGTTCCCTCATTGTGGATAGTGGATCTAGATTGCAATTGTTGTAGTGCTAGAATGGTTGATAAGCTTAATCTACAAGTAGTTCCTCACCCAAAACCTTACAAACTACAATGGATTAATGAAAATGGGGAACTAAGAGTAGATAAGCAAGTGGAAATCAAGTTTTCCATAGGGAACTACAAAGACAAAGTTTTATGTGATGTAGTGCCTATGGAAGCTTGCCACATCTTATTAGGGAGACCATGGCAATTTGACAAGAAAACCTGGCATGATGGTCTCACTAACGAGATTTCCTTCACCCATAAGCATAGGAAGTTTGTACTTAGTCCTTTACCACATTCTCAAGTGATGAAAGACCAAATACAAATGAAACATAAGAGGGATGAGGAAAAAAAAAAGAGTGCTAGAAAAAGAGAAAATCCTTAGGGATAGAAAGGCGTGGGAGAAGAGTGTTCCTTCCCACAAGGTTGCTCAACAAGAAAAGTCTTTTGAAAACGTTTTGGAAAATTTGCTTCTTGTTGAACAACCAAGCCTAGTCTTTTGTAAAGGAACACTTGCAAGCACTGCCACAAGTAATGAACTCATGAGTCTACCTCCTCAAGTAGAAAAACTTTTAAGTGAATTTGAAGATATATTCTTTAATGAGGGACCCATTGGACTCCCTCCCATTAGAGGTATAGAACATCAAATTGACTTCATTTCGGGGGGAAGCCTACCAAATAGGCCCGGTTATAGAACTAACCCCGAGGAAACCAAGGAGATAGGGTCACAAGTTCAAGACTTGCTGGAGAAGGGTTGGGTTCAAAAGAGCCTAAGCCCTTGTGCTGTACCTGTCTTGTTGGTGCCCAAAAAAGATGGAAAATGGCGCAAGTGTTGTGATTGTAGAGCAACTAACAACTTCACCATCAAGTATAGGCATCCAATCCCAAGGCTTGATGACATGCTTGATGAACTACATGGGTCAACCATATTCTCTAAAATTGACCTTAAAAGTGGATATCACCAAATTAGAATCAAAGAGGGTGATGAATGGAAAACCGCTTTTGATCCGATCGGTCATCGGTCCTCGATGACGTCAGCAGAGGGGAACCACGTGGCCCGTTCGCAGGATGACATGTGGAACGGGTGACAGATGAAACACGAAAGGTGATCGGTGATCAGTAACCGAGTGGCCACCGATAGATCAGGTGGCATAGAGACCATGAGAGGTGATCGGTGGTCACTGACCAAGTGACCGCCGACAGATCAGGTGGCGTAAAGACCGTGAAAGGTGGTCGGTGGTTGGAAACCAGGTGACCACCGACGGATCAGGTGGCAGGGAAGTCAGGGGACAGATCACCCAGAACGGTGATCGGTGGTCAGTAACCGAGTGGCCACCAGCAGACCAGTTCCCAGACGAACACCTAGGGGCAGAGCGAGAGACGCAATGGAGTACCGATCAGTCATCGAGTGCATGGTCATCGGGGTCTCGTGTTACACGTAGTTAAACTGGGACTAAGGTTCCCAGCGAGAACGTTACGCATGGACCTCGCGTGAGCACACCTCAGAGAATCGTGCACAAGAGTGGCCTGAGGGAGCTGGTAAACCGGTCAGTGATTGGTGACTCCCTCAACCCATTACGTGCATGACACCGTGAAGGGTAAGTCGTTTACGCAGAGAGCAATGCTTGGTGAGTGTGCCTAGACCAGCCACACCTAGCGTTCTCCTGAGAGTATGCGATTTACCCAGATAGAAGAAATGTGCTAAGTTACTCCTCAGGGGAATAACTTAGGCGCACAAAGGGAAGCGCTGGAGCCCTTCCAGTGAGTGACACGTGTGTGGTTAGATGCGGGTCGCATGCCTCCACGTGTCATCACCTGAGAGGGGCGCGGTCCAGGTAAAGGTGCATTCCGTACCACTAAAGGTACAGACAAGCGCAGCCAAGCGCAGAGACGCGCAGACGTCCACACCCTACTGATTCTGCAGGTACACTGTCTCTGGAAAGCATAACAGGGTTCTGACACATGCCAGAAAAGCATAACAGAATTCTGTTACGCCCAGGAGCAGAGAGAGATAAAAGGGAATCAGAGGGACGAAAAAGAGGAGGAAGAGTTTTTTACAGACACACAGAGTTTTCAGAAGAGATTTTTGGGGGGAGAGCCTAAACACACACTAAGTTCTTCCCTTTTGTGGTTCTGTGGACTAACTTGATCGTCGGAGCGCAAACGGCCGCTAGAGGCGCCGTCTGTGTGTTTTGCAGGTCACGCTTTGAGAAGAAGGTCCCGAGGGTGATTCAGCAGAAAACGCAGTCGCGTAGACGGGACAGAGAGTGCTACAAAGCGACACCTCCACGTTCGAGTTGCCGGCAGGATCAGCTTTTAAGACCAAGTTTGGATTATATGAGTGGTTGGTGATGCCCTTTGGGCTCACTAATGCCCCTAGTACATTCATGAGGCTCATGAATCATACATTGAGAGATTGTATAGGTAAATATGTAGTAGTTTATTTTGATGATATCTTAGTGTATAGCAAGACCCTAGAAGACCATCTAAGTCAACTTAGGGAAGTACTTCTAGTGCTTAGGAACTGATCCTGCCGGTTGACTTAGCGCAAGAGCGTTGCCTCGTCACGATCTTCCTCACCAGCTTGACACCACGTGCCCTCCACAGATAGCCTCTCTGGGAACCTGAAAAACACACAGTGGCGCCTCTGCGGCCGGTGGCGCTCCGACGCTCAAGTCAGTGACAAGAACACCCAAAAACTAAGAGAGAATATGCTCTGTAGGACCGTACTATAGGCACACAACCCTAGCAGTATCAGCCGTAATGAAAAACGTACCTCTGGGAATTCTGTTAAGGTTACCTTTATAGCTAGGTTTCTTCTCTCTCCAGGCCGTTATGCTTTTGGACGCGTGGCTCGCATCCAACCCTGCACGTGTCGCCATCTGGGCTGGGATAGCAGGTAGTGCCCAGCCCTACACGTGTCGTCATCTGAGCTAAGGCAACTTGAGCGTCATTTCTCCATTGCTCCCAACCCTACACGTGTCGTCATCTGGATCGGGACAACTTGAACGTCATTCTTGTGTAGTAACCAGCCGCACAGCTAAGTCCTCAACTCAAGGAGCAACCTAGCACATAATGCGCTGTGAATCACCACCCGACAAGGCGAGTATCGGATGCAACAAAGTGCATCATCTCTGTGATATCGCTCGTCGCAAATGGCACCCTCCTTATTACTACGCCATGCATGTTCTAGCTGGGGAAACCTTGCCACCAACGAATGTCCACTCTGGGAATCCTGTCGCTGATGTGCAAGGCGTTTCCCCCAACCCACTCGACCTTCATGCCCCATGCTGGTGCCACAATCGTCTTACTGAACTTACACGCTTGAAATTACCCTTCTGAGCTTTCAACAGCTTTAACTAAGTTTGCTGGGAGATCCGGCGATGTGCTCCTTATGGCGGCGTGTAAACCACCCGATCCCCTAGCATTCCCCGGCGATCTCTGATCATCCGTTCTCCTAGCATTCTCATACGACGACTGCGACGTAACTCTCGTGACCGCCGGTTACGCACACTAGAGATCGGAGAACGCCAATTCAGCGATCGGCGACTATGCCCACTTCTGAACCATTCATCTTTCTAGCTTACGCGTTCCATTGAGCACGCCGCACCCGAGCACGTGCAAGACACGTCATCACGCCTGATGACCTGGTCGGTACATGAACAATAGTCTTTTTGCCAATAGGGATAAGTGCACCTTTTTGTGTAGATAGTGTAGTTTTCCTAGGGTTCATAGTTAACCAAAGAGGGGTGCATGTTGACCCCGAGAAGATCAAAGCCATCCAAGAGTGGCCCACTCCACAAAATGTAAGTGATGTAAGGAGTTTTCATGGGTTAGCTAGCTTCTATAAAAGGTTTGTGCCTAATTTTTCAAACCTAGCTTCTCCTTTGAATGAACTTGTAAAAAAATATGTTGCATTTTGTTGGAATGATAAGCATGAGCAAGCCTTCCAAAGGCTAAAGGCTCAACTCACCAATGCACCAATTCCAGCTCTTCCAAATTTTCCCAAAACTTTTGAGATAGAATGTGATGGAGATCAAGCTCAAGTGGACATGGAGGCCAATCATCAAGAGCAAGAAGAGGTTGAGGCTCAAGTGGAGGACGCCCATGGAGGTCAAAGCCCACCTCAAAGGCTTACAAGAAGCATGTTCAAAGCTTTAGGAGCTAATGGACGTTTATTTTATCTTTTTGTAATTTCTTCGTTTGAAGGTGCTTAGAGGGAAACATTAGAAACCTCTTTTGTTAAAGCATCTTTAGGTCTTTAGAATAGGAGTCTTAGGGGGGTGCGTTAGTAGATAGGTGTAGGAGTAACTAGGGAGGTGCCAAAGTGAGAAAGAAGGTCACACCTTCTTCATGACCATAGTTGGCGCCGGTTGCATTTGAATTTAGGAGGGAATTTTAAATTCTTTTAGCTTGCATTTCAGCACCTCTAGGCTATAAATAAAGGTGCTTAGCTTGTACAATTCAGATTTGAATTTTAATTAGAGAAACTATAGTCAATTTTTGAGAGAGCATTGGAGAGTTTTGTGCCTTCTTCACTAGTCTTATCTTGATGGTTCAATGGTTACCTCAAGTGGCGGCTTGCACACTTATCTTGGAGTCTCCATCCTCCTAGTGGCGTGATCATCCAACCATACCTCCATCTTCATGAGCTTTCTCTTCTCCTTCCTTCATTCTCTTTTTATGTTCATTCCATAGCTTGTTTCCTTTGAAATTCTGTTCGGTTCCTTTGGTGTTCTTGCTGTTTTTGTTTCAGTTTTATGTTTCTGCCGATTCATTCTTACTTCTTTTTCATTTTGTAGCTTTTATATTCGGTACATTTCAATTCTAAGCCATTTTTTTCGGTGCCTTTGCCTTTTCCTTCAATTCAATCGGTTCAATTTGACAATATGTGGAACTTCCATATGAGTTTGTGTTTTGGCACTAGTTTTGGTGAGTTCTTGTTCATAGAACCTTGATCCAATTCTATGATAAAGTGCCTATCTCATAACCAACACAAGATGATTCCTAAGAATGTCAAGAATCATTATAATTTGTGCTAGTGGAATCACATCATGTGGTATCAAGAGTTTAGGTGTGTTCTTGTTTAATTTTTGAGTTGTGTAGCACTTTAATTTCAAGAGCTCTTTAATTTCTTGCATTTTATGATTCTGTTTTTTAGGCTTATTTGAGTTTGCTTGCTGTTTTTAATTCTTTTGCCTATCATATGTTTGAGTATTTTCCTTTTTTAATCCCTACAAGTTTTGTCTTAGTCTTGTTTTTCCATAATTGTCATTGTACCGCCCTGGTGGACGGGTATGATGACGTGGCATCCTGCTACAGTGTAGGCGTGTTGACAAGGCGCCAGGTTGGCAGATGGGAAGGAAGTCGGGAGGCACGTGTGGTCGCCGATTGTTAAGTTGGCGTGTTCCGATTTCCACTTTACCAGAATAGGCGATCGCCAGGTTGAAGATGAAGTCGCCAGATGTAGACTCAGGCGACCAAGTAGTCGGAGATCGCCAGAAAAGCACATCGCCGAAGACGAAGGAGAAGCAGATTATGAAGGCGGCCGGCGAGACCACAGGGAAGGTGTATGAAGGCCCTAACTCGCCAGTTTCAGTAGAGATCGCACTCCTAAGTTAGCTATGCACTGGGCAGTACCATGCATAAGTAACTTAGCCAAAATAAGAGTAGAAGCAGCGCCAAGTCAGGGAGCCTCCAGATGATGGCACGTGTACAGTTGGATGCGAGCCACGTGTCCAAGCCTGTAACTGCCAGGAGAGAGAAAACCACCAGGTATATAAGAGTTCTTAACAGACTTTCTGAGGTACGCACGTTCAGTTCATACACTTTACGCTTGCGAGTGAGAGAGGATTTACACGGTTCTCGTTCTTAGTATTTCGTGATACCGTCACTGACTTGAGCGTCGGAGTGCGATCGGCCGCAGCGGCGCCGTATCGTTTCTTTGCAGGTTCTTGAGATAGATCCAGAGGAGGAACGGAGGTGAGAAGCGACGCGCACGACGATCCTTTGACGAGGCATTCTCCAGCGCTCCGGTCAACAGGCAGGATCATCAGGCGCCCACCGTGGGGCCGTGTAAAGCTTGCTCCCATCCACAGCGTGAGTTCGTGGAAGTTTTCGAGGTTTTCGGCGTGGTTGTGTGCTGGTTTAGGGTTTTCGTAGTTTCTTTGAGTTTCGTTCGGTGAAGTTTGCATTTTGAACCGTTCGTTTGGCTTTTTGGTCGGTGGATTCGAGTTCTTTCGTTTGCTTGGTTGATTCGCGGGGAAACGGTGGTTTTTGGTGAAGCTGCGATTTTCTTCGAAGGTTTGCGGTGTTCTTGGGTTCTTGCGCAGTTTCTTGAGTTTTCTCCGGTTGATCGCTGATTCGATCGTGGTTGAAGTATTGTTCGCTGTATTTCCGTGGTTCGCTGAAGTTAATGAGAAAAATGAGAAGCAATCGTTCCAGTCCCGTGGCGCCTGTCGCAGCTGAGGGCGACGCCGCCATGACCATGGCGCAGATGGCAGAGATGATGCGCTCGTTGCAGGCAACTGTGGAAGCCTCGCGCGTCGAGCAGGCACGGATACATGAGGACCTGGTCGCCTCTCGCGCCAGGAACGAGGAGCTCAGCAAGGTAACTGAGGAGCTGCGGCGAGCTCTTCAGGAGCAGCAGGGACGTTCTTCTGCTGAAGAGGTGGCGCCGTCTACGCCACCTCGTGTTTTCCCAATGCCTTTTGTTCAGGCGATTACCGACACACCTATTCCCACGAGCGTGGTTCCGGTTAAAGCTGTTTTTATCGGCGTGGAGGATCCAGAGGCTCATCTGACCACGTTCCACACGCAGATGATGCTGTCGGGAGGGTCAGACGCCGTGTACTGCAAGATGTTCGTGAGTACGCTCCAGGGAACGGCGATGGAGTGGTTTGTGAGCCTGCCTAATGGCCACATAACCAATTTTCAACAATTCTCGAAAATCTTTGTCGAGCAGTACATTGTGAACAAGGCACCGCCGAGGGTGTCCTATGATCTGTTTGATATAAGGCAGTAGCATGGGGAGTCCCTCAGAGATTACCTCAATCGCTTCGGCGCGCAGATGGTCAGGTCGCCAGCCAAGGATGAAGAAATGCTGGTCTATGCCTTCAAGAAGGGCGTGCAGCCAGCGCCATTCTGCGAGGCCTTGATCAGGGCTCATCCAGCGACGTTTGCTGAAGTCAGGCGACTTGCGGTGGCCCACATCGCCGACGAGAGTGAAGTCGCCCAGAAGAGAGGCAGCGTGGCTCCCGCCAGACCACGCGCCCAGACCAGGATCCAGCCGCAAAGGGTGCTGGAAACGGCGGCGGCAGCCAGGAAAGACCAAAGGACTCGCTATCCTTACGATAGGAGAAATAAGGGAAGAAGCCAAGCGCGCCAACAGCCAGCACGCCAACAACCAGCACGCCGGGAATACAATCGCCCGCCTAAGCACAAATTTGTCATGGGTCTAGCGGACCTGATCGCTATCCCTAACATATCTGCTAGGTTGAAGGCGCCTGAGAAGGTGGGCGACAAGGTGCTGGGGTCAAAGCCGAACGCCTGGTGCGAGTTCCACCAGTGTTTTGGCCACAACCTGGACTCGTGTTTGTCTTTAGGATACCAGCTCGACGACCTGGTTAAGAGCGGGTTCCTAAACGACTATCTGCTGGACAGAAGGACAGGGGGAGCATCGAGTTCCCAGCCAGCAGGTGGAGAAGCCCAGCAACAAGAAATGCCAATCCACGGGGAGATCCACACCATTGCAGGGGGTTTCTCAGGTGGTGGATGCACCGCATCGCAGAGGAAAAAGTATGCGCGATCGGTGATGGCAGTGGACATGTTTGAGGATCACTCGCCGAAGGTGGACATTACGTTCACAAAGCAGGATCTTCGGGACGTTGTGCCTCATGACAACGATCCCATAGTTATTTCGTTGATAACAGCAGGGAGGAAGGTCCACCGAGTTCTGGTGGACCAAGGAAGCTCGGCGGACGTGATGTTCTGGCCGACTTTCACGCAGCTGGAATTGCCCCTTGACCAGCTAAGGCCCTATGGAGGGTGCTTATATGGATTCGCTGGTGACCAGGTGGAGGTCAGGGGGTACATCGAGCTGAGAACCACGTTTACAGATGAGGCTGGGTCGAGGACGGAGAAAATCAAGTACCTCATCGTAAACGCCCCTTCATAGGCCCACTCTTAACAGGATAGGCGCAATTCCATCGACTCGGCACATGAAGGTGAAGCTGCCGTCCATGGAAGGGGTGGTGATCACGATCAAGTCGGACCAGAAAGAAGCGAAAAGGTGCTATGAGAATAGCCTGAAAAACAAAAGGTTCGTGAGCTATGTAACAACCACCCCACCTCCCGGTGTGAAGCCCAGACCGCCGGTAACAGAAGATATCGCTGGAAGGGATGTAGAGATGATAGACGCTGAGCTGGGGGAGAGAGAGGCTGGCCTGGAGGAGGAAGAGGCGCGGAATCGCCCCGAGGAAGCGAGGGAGCTGGGAATCGCCAAGGCGGTGATCGCCAGAGAATCCAGGCCCAAACCTGTCGAGCAGTGGCTCGAGAAGGAGATCGGAGGGAAAGTTTTCAAGCTCGGAAGATCTCTGGAGATCGATCTCCAGGACCAGATCGCCAAGGTGATTGAGCGGCATCTGGACGCGTTTGCTTGGTCCGCTTCGGACATGCCCGGGATCGATCCCGACTTCTTGTGCCATCATCTGGCGATGGACAACATGGTGAGACCGGTGCGACAAAGGAGAAGGAAATTCAACGAAGAGAGGAGGCAGGCGATCAGGGACGAGACACAGAAACTCCTCGCTGCAAGCCACATCAGGGAAGTCCAGTACCCTGAATGGTTGGCAAATGTCGTACTGGTGAAGAAGAGTAACGGGAAATGGCGCATGTGCGTCGATTTCACCGATCTGAACAAAGCTTGCCCGAAGGATTCGTATCCTTTACCAAGCATTGATGCCTTGGTCGATAGTGCTGCCGGGTGCAAGCTGCTGAGTTTCTTGGATGCCTTCTCGGGCTATAATCAGATCAAGATGCATCCCATGGATGAAGAAAAAACAGCCTTCATGACGGAGCGGTCGTGCTACTGCTATAAGGTGATGCCGTTTGGGCTGAAGAACGCGGGGCCACGTACCAGAGGTTGATGGATCGAGTACTTGCACCGATGCTGGGAAGGAACGTGCAAGCCTACGTCGATGACATGGTCGTGACCTTGCAGGAGAAAAGCAAGCACGTTGCAGACTTGGAAGAATTGTTCACGACGATCGCCAAGTTCAAGTTAAAGCTCAACCCGGAGAAATGCATTTTCGGCGTGGAGGCAGGTAAGTTTTTGGGTTTTCTCTTGACTGAAAGGGGGATAGAAGCTAACCCGGACAAGTGTGCCGCCATCTTGGCGATGAGAAGCCCGGCTACAGTGAAAGAAGTCCAGCAGCTGACAGGTCGGATGGCAGCCCTATCTCGCTTCGTGTCAGCAAGCGGAGAAAAGGGACATCCCTATTTCCAATGTCTGCGGCGCAATAACAAGTTCACTTGGACGAAAGAATGCGAGGAAGCTTTTGTCAAGCTAAAGGAGTATCTGGCGAGCCCGCCGGTTCTGTGCAAACCACTGGCGGGTACCCCTCTCAGGTTGTATTTCGCTGTGACTGAGAGGGCAGTGAGCGCGGTGCTCGCCCAGGATCAAGATCAGGCTCAGAAGCCTATTTAATTCGTGAGTAAAGTGTTGCAGGGCCCAGAAACGAGATACCAGGCCCTGGAGAAGGCTGCGCTGGCTATGGTGTTTTCGACGAGGAGGTTGCGCCACTACTTCCACAGTTTCACAATACTGGTGATGACTGACCTGCCCATCCAGAAGGTCTTGAAGAAACCTGACGTTGCAGGAAGAATGGTGAAGTGGGCAGTAGAGTTGTCAGAATTTGACATTAAATATGAGCCTCGAGGCCCGATCAAGGGGCAAATCTTCGCAGATTTTGTGGTCGAGCTCTCATCAGAGGCGACGCGGGTTGAAGGTGACGATTTCCGTTGGGTACTCTCGGTGGATGGATCGTCGAACCAGCAGGGTAGCGGTGCTGGAGTCATATTGGAAGGGCCCAACGGCGTGCTGATTGAGCAATCCTTGAGGTTTGCCTTTAAAGCCAGCAACAATCAAGCAGAGTATGAGGCGCTGATCGCCGGGATTTTGCTGGCCAAGGAAATGGGAGCTAGGGTGCTGATGGCTAAGAGTGACTCGCTGCTAGTCACCGGGCAAGTAACAGGCGAGTTCCAGGCTAAGGATCCACAAATGGCGGCTTACTTGGCGTATGTGCAGGAATTGAAGAGTTCCTTAGCCTCTTTTGAAGTAGTGCATGTGCCCCGGGAGCAGAATGCCCGAGCTGACTTGCTGGCTAAACTCGCCAGCTCAGGCAAGGGGGGTAGGCAGAGGACGGTGATTCAAGAAACTCTGAAGACGCCGAGGGCATTTGTAGCAGATAACCTGGTCCTTCAGGTAAGCAGGTCGACGGAGAGAGCAGCGAGAAGCCACAAGTCTTTGACGCAAGAAACTCTGAGATCGCCGAGAGTTAGAGCTTGTCGAGGAGAGAAGGTGGACGTGATGCAGGTCTGCGCCGCCCATGAGCCAGACACTTGGATAACACAGTACAAGCGGTGCTTGG
The DNA here is from genome assembly GCF_051622355.1 of Phaseolus vulgaris. Lineage (NCBI taxonomy): Eukaryota > Viridiplantae > Streptophyta > Magnoliopsida > Fabales > Fabaceae > Phaseolus > Phaseolus vulgaris. The sequence continues at coordinate 19,781,398 of NC_143501.1, read as the reverse complement.
CAGATGGTCTCCTCCCGCTAGATCCAACAGAAGCTAGGAAGGTAAAGAAAAATTCCAGCAAGTATACACTGATTGATGGCGACCTGTACAGGTTCGGGTTCACTCACCCACTCCTGGAATGTATACACGACGAGAAGTGCACGAGAGTTATGGCAGAGCTCCACGAAGGTATATGTGGAAGCCACGTCGAGGGTCGAGCTCTGGCCGCGAGGACTCTCCGTGCAGGCTACTATTGGCCATCTATGAGAGAAGATTGCAAGAAATATGCCCAGTGCTGCAAACAATGCCAGCAGCATGCCGATTGGCACAAGGCACCTCCCGAGGAGTTGAAGTCGATCTATAGCCCTTGGCCGTTTCATACTTGGGGAATCGACATCCTGGGACCTTTCCCGCTGGCGATCAGGCAAATGAAGTACTTGGTGGTGGCGATTGAGTACTTCACCAAGTGGATTGAAGCGGAACTGATCCTGCCTGTTGACCGGAGCGCTGGAGAATGCCTCGTCAAAGGATCGACGTGCGCGTCGCTTCTCACCTCTGTTCCTCCTCTGGATCTATCTCAAGAACCTGCAAAGAAACGATACGGCGCCGCTGCGGCCGATCGCTCTCCGACGCTCAAGTCAGTGACGGTATCACCAAATACTAAGAACTGGAACCGTGCAAATCTCTCTCACCAACAGCTCTATCACTCGCAAGCGTAAAGTGTATGAACTGAACGTGCGTACCTTAGAAAATCTGTTAGGAACTCTTATATACCTGGTGGTTTTCTCTCTCCTGGCAGTTACAGGCTTGGACACGTGGCCTGTATCCAACTGTACACGTGCCATCATCCGGAGGCTCCCTGACTTGGCGCTACTTCTATTCTCATTTTGGCTAAGTTACCCATGCATGGTACTGCCCAGCGCATAGCTAACTCAGGAGTGCGATCTCTACTGAAACTGGCGAGTTTGGGCTTTCATACACCTTCCCTGTGGTCTCGCCGGCCGCCTTCATAATCTGCTCCTCCTTCGTCTTCGGCGATGTGCTTATTCTTGGCGATCTCCGACTTCCTAGTCGCCTGAGTCTGCATCTGGCGACTTCATCCCCAACCTGGCGATCGCCTATTCTGGTAAGCTGGAGATCGGAACACGCCAACTTAACAATCGGTGACTACACGTGCCTCCCGACTTCCTTCCTAACTGCCAACCTGGCGCCTTGTCAACGCGCCTATACTGTAGCAGGATGCCACGTCGTCGCACTCGACCACCAGGGCGGTACAGGAACCAGTGGCCCAGATCACCGCGCACAAGATCGAAGGTTTCGTATGGAAGAACATCGTGTGCCGGTTCGGAGTGCCTAAGCGCCTGGTGTCAGATAATGGGACGCAGTTTGCAAGCCACCTGTTGAAGAAGCTTTGCGAAGGAGTGGGAATTCAACAAGTGTTTGCATCCGTCGAGCACCCTCAAACAAATGGCCAGGTGGAATTAGCTAATCGGGTGTTGTTGAGAGGTTTGAAGAGAAGGCTTGAGAAAGCCAAGGGAAGTTGGGCTGAGGAGGTACCCCGTATAGTTTGGGCGTACCACACCACCGAGCAGTCAGGAACCCACGAGACCCCGTTCAGCTTGGTCTACGGGTGTGACGCCATGATTCCAGTGGAGATCCAGGAGAGCTCGCCGATATTCCAGAACTTTGTAGAGGAAGACTCGAATGAAGAGAGAAGGCTGAACCTGGATCTGCTGGATGAGGTCAGGGAAGAAGCGAGTGCAGGCGAGAAAGAGGATAAGTCCTCTGTGTTTCTAGGAGCGAGAAGATGAACCTGCGTCCCTCAGAAGTTCGTTGGAAACTCTTATATACCTGGGCACTTTCTCTTTCCTGGCAGTTACACATCTGGACACGTGGCTCGCATCCAGCTGTACACGTGCCATCATCTGGAGCATCCTTGACTTGGGCGCTACTTCTGACTCTTCTTTTGGCTAAGTTACTTATGCATGATATACTCAGTGCATAGATGCCTTGGAGCGTGATCACTTCTAGGTGGCGAGTTCGGGTGCCTTCGTACACACCTTCCCTGTGGTCTCGCCGGCCACCTTCATAATCTGCGCTACCTGTTTCACCGTGTATGTTCAAGTGTGCTATCTCCCGAGCTTCATCCTCTGGCCAGCTGGGAAATGACCATCTGCCTTCATGTTTGGCGATGTCCTTGTTTTGGCAATCTCTAATCACTTGGTCCCCTGGATTGACATCTGGCGACTTCATCTTCAACTCGGTGACCGCCGGTATAGGTATGATGGAGATCGGAGCACGCCAACTTAATAACTGGCGACTACACGAGCCCCCCGTCTTTCTTCCCTTCTGCCAGCAAGGTGTCTCATCCAACACGCCTATACAGTAGCTTGATGCCACGTCATTACTTTCGACTACCAGGGCGGTACACAAGCCCCCCAGTCTTAAGTGAAGACTTGTCCAGCGAAAAGACTGAAGGAGTCACGTCATTACCGATCTACGTGGCGCTGGCGCAGAATTCCAAACGTTTGTACTTTCTGCTTTCCTGACGCTCCACCAAACACTCTTCTAATCGCTCGACACGTGGCCTCATCAACGGTTGCCTTTAGTTGTCGTTTGCACTTCCAAAAACCCATTCGAAAAACTCTTAAACCCATTTTACTTCTACTGTTCTGATCCTGCCGGCAACTTGAACGTGGGTGAATCGCTTCGTAACACTTTCTGCCCTGCCTTCGCGACTGCGTCTCCTGAAGAATCACCTTCTGAACTCCCTCTCTCAGATGTCTTCAAAATGTGACCTGCAAAATACACAGACGGCGCCTCCAGCGGCCGTTTGCACTCCGACGATCAAGTTAGTTCAACAGAACCACCAGAAACTGGAAACTCAGTAAGAATGTGTGTGTGTGAGAAAAACTTGCACTCTATTTTTCTTTTTTTTTTCTCTTTCACTCTCACTCTGATTCTGCCTTTTATCTCTCTTTCCCTGCTTCTGGGCATAACAGAATTCTGTTATGCTTTTCTGGCATGTGTCAGAACCCTGTCATGCTTTTCAGAGAAAGCGTACCTTCAGAATCAGCAATGGACAGCGTGAGAGTCTGCGCATGTCTGCGCTTGGCTGCGCCTGTCTGTACCTTTAGCGGTACGGAGTGCTCTTTTGTCTGGACCGCACCCCTCTCAGATGATGACACGTGGAGGCCTGCAACTCACATCTAACCACACACGTGTCACTTACTGGAAGGGCTCTAGCGCCTCTCTTTGTCTGCCTAAGTTACGCCCTTGCGGAGTAACTTAGGATGCTTCTCTTATCTGGGTAAATTACATACTCTTAGGAGAACGTCGGGTGTGGCTGGTCTAGGCGCACTCACCAAACGTTACTCTCTGCGTAGGCGACTTACCCTTCAGGATGACACGCACGTAATGGGTTGAGGGAATCACCAATCACCGACTGGCTTACTAGTTCCCTCAGGCCACTCTCGTGCATGATTCCTTGAGGTGTGCCCATGCGAGGTCCATGCGTAACGCTCTCGCTGGGAACCTTAGTCCCAGTTTAACTGCCTGTAACACGAGACCCCGATGACAATACACCCGATGACTGATCAGTGTTTATTCGCTACTCGCGCTCTGCCTCCAGGCGCGAGTCTGGGAACTGGTCTGCCGGTGGTCCCTTGGCTACTGACCACCGATCACTATTCTGGGTGATCTATCCCCCGACCTCTCTGCCGCCTGATCTGTCGGTGGTAACTTGGTTACTGACCACCGATCACCTCTCTTGGCGATCGTCTCCCTACCTCTCTGCCACCTGGTCCACGTGTCACCCTGCGAGTGGTCCACGTGGTTCTCTGATGCTGTCGTCATCGACTACCGATGACCGGTCGGATTATGTTCCATCACCTCTTTGCTTTCTCAAACGTTTCAAGCTTCTTCTGCAAAAACCCACTACGCTCTTCAACCTTCTGTATTCTCAACTTTCTTCATCGTTCTTCCGATCATAAAAAGGTACTCCCTTTACTTCTTCTGCTGAGTTTCCCTGCATTTTAACCGATTCGCATCTTCCATTAACTGTCTGGTGCATACGCTGTGGGCTGTTTCTCCTGTTTCTCCCTCCTCGTAACTTAGGGCTTCGTCTCCATTACAACGAACCTTCGTTCGTTCGTTTTTTCATCCCTCTTTCACGATCGAGCCAGCCTCTGCGAACCCTGCTCACCTTTCCCTTTCTTTTTCCTTTGCAGTTTCCGCGATGGCTCGCTTAAAGATCACCCCAAATCCTCCTCCCTCGTCACGAAACCCTTCATCTCAAGCTCACAACCCACCGCGAGTACCTGGTGCTTCTTCTTCCCAGGCTGAGAGGCCTGCAACCTCTCGCCCTGACCTGGCTCAGGCTACTCCACCGGTCGCCGGAGGAGCCTCCGCCCCCACTCCAGATTATAAAAAACTTTACCCCTGGGCCAGCTCGGCACTGCTGAAAGAAACTTCTTCGATAAACTCTGCAACGGCGGTACTCCGACTAAGGAAAGAGGACCAATCGGATCTTTCCTTTCACTAGGAGCACGATAGCAAGATAGTCGTACTGCCTTGCCCCCTTGGGGAGCCAATCTGCGCTGACGACAAAGCGAGCGGTGGCGAGTCGTTCTGCTTCCTCTACACGACGTTTTTCAAGAAGGTGAAGCTCCGATTTCCCTTCACTCGTTTCGAGCGAGAGCTGCTGACCGAGCTCAATATCGCCCCTGCCTAGCTTCACCCCAACAGCTGGGCGTTTGTAAGGGCGTTCCAGATCATCTGTGCACATCTGGGATTGCCAGCGTCAGTGGATGTTTTCCTCTACCTTTTCGAAGCCAAACACCCAGGAGATCGCCTTTGGGTGAGTCTGAACGGGATTGCTGGGAGGTCGATGCTTTCCATCTTCCAGCAATCTTATAAGGATTGGAAGGGGAAGTTCATTCAAATACGCCAAAACGACCAGGATGACTCGATGCTCGACGGGTTTCCCTTGTACTGGGTAAACAAGGGAAACAAAGACGCCAAGGGAAGCTTCAGGAGGCCAAGAAGTCCTGACAGCATGGGTGCTTTGGACAAGGATCTGTGCCTCTTCTGGAAGAGCGTGGCAGACGCCAATATCACCTTCCTCACCACTGCGCTCATCTCCTTCGAGTTCTTCGAAGATCAACTCGAGGCTCACATAGGTTAGAGATCACCTCAGTATCTAAGTCATTACTCTTGGCGATACCTCTGTTAACTGTTTCTGGGCGTCTTGTCTGTTGTGCACAAAACTTTGGTTTTATTTTCTGCACTACTTATCTGCTTTTCTTGCATGCTCACTTATGTGTTTATCTTTTGCTCTGAGCTGACCCACGTACCTTTGCATTATGCAGATCTTATGTTGGGCAAAGGAAAACTGGCTGAGTTGAGGGCGCTCGCCCGAGCCCATGGGTTGGCGTCGGGTTCCCAGACCGTGCCAAATTCAGTGGTGGAGATCGCCACCGCCCAGGGGAGATCGCCCCCCAAAGGCCCAGCTCCTTCCGAGGCCCAGCCCGCCCAACAACGCAAAATACTCGTCCTCAGGAAACCAAAGAGGAAAACCCCTCAAGTGGTTCATGAGGACGAAGAAGAAGACGATGAGGCGACTGAGGATGGCCTTATCACTAAGAGGAAAAGGGTGGCGCCTTCTTCACCACCTGCTCCACCTCCTCTTCCAACATCAACACCACCTTCCACGCCGGCTCCACCTCCAACACTGCTTCCTCCCCCAGCTCCCGCCTCGCCAGTCCAAGCAGTTCCCTTGGCGGCTGCATTTCCTGTGGTTGAGGCTACCGAGCCTAACTTTATGGAGAACCCCCCGAGCGCCTCCACGCCCTATGTATCAGCTGGAGGGGGTCCTCCTTCAAACGCCTCAACCGCAGATGTCGCACCAGGCGGGCATGAGGGTGTTCACAACTCACCTATCATCATCACCGAATCCCCGTCGTCACCACCACGCCAAGAAGCTCCCACTCAACAGCCAGCTCAAGAAGGCGGTGGCGAGAACCAGCAGCAAGCTCCCCTGGTGCCCCCACGAGCAAACCTCTCCCTCGAGGTCAAAAGGGTGTGGGAACCCTTCTCAGCAAAACTCAAGATGATGGCAGAGGATTTTCCCTCCATCATATCAAAAGCTGTGGAGAGTTCCAACAAAAAGCTCCAGGATGACATCTTCGTGCTCCAAAAGGAGAATCGCACAATAAGGATTGAGGCGGAGAAGTTATTCTGCAATCTCATGCTCGCCAAGATCGATCACTCCCGAGTGGAAGATGCGATGAGCACCGAGCTCCGGGTGGCACGCAAGGAGGCCACCGATCTACGCCATAAGGTGCAGCTCTTAGCCCAAGAGAAGATCGAGCTGGAGAGCAAGCTGGTCCCTTATCGCGTCAAAGTGGCTGACCTGGAGGCGTCGATCAAAGCAGATGCCGCCAAGGTAAAAACCCTCGAGAAGAGGTCAGCCGATCGGGAGGTCTTCTTGGGGAAAGTCGAAAAGGAGAGAGACGACACCATGGCCAAACTCGCCGAGGCCAAAGAGGAAAATGGGAAGATCACCACACAGCTGGCCCAGGCGCAGGCGGAATCCAAGAAGGTTACTGAAGACCTTCTTCAAGCTCGGGAAACAATTGAAGAACTCAAGAAACAAGCTGAAGAGCTGAAGCAGCAGAACGAGGGGCTCAAGAAGCAGATTGAAGAACTTGAGCTGAGCTCCACCCAAATTCTCGCTGCTGGATTCGATGCCGCCTTGGAGCAGTTCGCTTGCCAATATCCCGATCTGGACCTCTCCATGGTGTCTCTCAACAACGAAGTGGTGGACGGGAAGATTGTTCCTTCTGAAGACTGACTGCTTCCCTCCATCCACGATTCTTATGCTTTCTCCTTTAGATATATTTTCTTGTAATAAACTTTCCTATTCTGAACTGGTGTTAGTCATGTTATGACATTTTCCGCTTCTCTTTGTACTCTCTTCTTGTTAACTTTGTTTTCCTTGCACAAATCTCTTTAGACAAATTAACTTAGTAACTTTGCAAACGCAATTGTATACTAATCGCCTCGAACCGTCAGCTTTCGAACAATAATCACTCTAACAACTTGTAACCTCAAGGTAGTGAACCTTAGCGTGAAATCGCTCTTCAAATAACGAACCTCAACCCAACTAAGGGCTTAAGACACAGCTCATCTAATCTGCCTTATCAAAATGGGTCTTGACTTTCTCGCCATCGCTTGAATTTCTCCTGGTCGCCAAAACTCTTGGCGATACCAGCTTCCTCTTGCCTTCACAACTTGGCCATTGTTCCTTTATCTAGGGGTAGAGGCGCCTTTCGGGTCCTTCTCTACCTCCCTAAGCTTCAGAACAAGGGACCAGGTTGCTAGGCGTTCTCTTCGAACCTACCTTAGCCACTCTCCGAACATCTTCCACCCTTTACACCATACCTGAACTCGTTCGAGACGAGAAGGATTTTATCTTGCCTGAACTCGCTCATCGGCGAGAAGATCTTTAACTCGCCTGAACTCGCTCATCGGCGAGAAGGTCTTTAACTCGCCTGAACTCGCTCGTCGGCGAGAAGGTCTTTATCTCGTGCCTCTACATTGCCCCAGGGGTTACATCTTCTGTCCCCCAGAAACACTGAGGACTTTTTTGCTGGTGCCTCTACATTGCCCCCAGAGGCTACATCTTCTCTCCTCTGGAAGCACTGAGGACTTTTTACTGGTGCCTCTACATTGCCCTAGAGGCTACATCTTCTCCCCTCTGGAAGCACTGAGGACTTTTTACTCTTCCTCGCCTGCACTCGCTCGACGGCGAGGAGGTCTTTATCTCGCCTCAGGACGCGCGAGGGCGTTGAGGTCTTTTAACTGGTGCCTCCGATCGCCGAAAGACGATGAGGACTTTAACTTTAACTGATGCCGCCAATCGCCGAAAGACGATGGGGACTTAGAAACTTTTTAGAAAGCATGCAACATAACTTCAACTTAACTTGCCTTAAATCACATATAAGTGACAAGGTCTTTCTTCAAAACTTTCGGAAAACGACAAGCATGCAATCTAAAACACTTTAAACTTTGAAAACTCTTCTTTATTGGGCGGCCTCATTAAAAACCCTCCTTAGGGAAAAAAGAGTGCCCCCTCCAAAATGTTTTAACAGAAACATTGTAAAGCTCTTCGTGTTTGTTTTTACTTACAAAGTTCTTAACTGTAATATAACTTGAGGTGCGTGGCGTTCCAAGTGCGAGGAATCGCCCCTCCTTCCAAATTTTCTAAGCGGTAGGTGCCGTTCCCGAGCGCCTCGGTTATTCTGAACGGCCCCGTCCACTTAGGCGACAGCTTGTTCTCCATCTCGTATTGCTGAGCCTTCCTCATTACCAGGTCGCCCTCTCTGAACTGCCTTGGCATCACCTTCGAGTTATATCTTCGTTCAATCCTTCTTTTCACCGCCTCAGCTTTTAATCTTGCCTCCTCCCTGACCTCATCCAGTAAGTCCAGATTCAACCTTCTTTCCTCATTCGAGTCTTCCTCCACGAAGTTCTGGAATCTCGGCGAGCTCTCCTGGATCTCCACTGGAATCATTGCGTCGCATCCATAGACCAGGCTGAACGGGGTCTCATGGGTTCCTGACTGCTCGGTGGTGTGGTACGCCCAAACTATACGGGGTACCTCCTCAGCCCAGCTTCCTTTGGCTTTCTCTAGTCTTCTCCTCAAGCCTCTGAGTAACACCCGATTGGCTGACTCTACTTGGCCATTCGTATGAGGGTGCTCGACGGATGCAAATACTTGTTGAATTCCCACCCCTTCACACAGCTTCTTCAACAGGTGACTTGCAAACTGAGTCCCATTGTCCGACACCAGGCGCTTGGGCACACCAAACCAGCACACGATGTTCTTCCACACGAAACCCTCAATCTTGTGTGCGGTGATCTGGGCCACTGGTTCTGCTTCGATCCACTTGGTGAAATATTCAATCGCCACCACCAAGTACTTCATTTGTCTGATCGCCAGCGGGAATGGTCCCAGGATGTCGATTCCCCACGTATGAAACGGCCAAGGGCTGTAAATCGACTTCAACTCTTCGGGAGGCGCCTTGTGCCAATCGGCGTGTTGCTGACATTGCTTGCAGCACTGCGCATACTTCGTGCAGTCTTCTCTCATTGTTGGCCAGTAGTAACCTGCACGGAGAGTCCTTGCAGCCAGAGCTCGACCCCCGACGTGGCTTCCGCAAATCCCTTCGTGTAGCTCAGCCATGATTCTTGTACATTTTTCCCCGTGCACACATTCAAGGAGTGGGTGAGTGAACCCAAACCTGTACAACTCGCCATCAATCATTGTGAACTTGCTAGAATTCTTCTTTATCTTCCTAGCTTCCGTCGGATGCAGCGGGAGAAGGCCATCCGCCAGGCATCGCTTGTACTGTGTTACCCAGGTGTTTGGCTCATGGGTCGTGCAGACCTGCGTCATGTTTTCTCCCCGGCATGCTCTTATTCTTGGCGACCTCAAGGTCTCTTGAGTCAAGGATCTGTGACTCCTCGCCGCTTTCTCCGTCGACTTGCTTATCTGAAGAACCAGGTGATCTGCCACAAATGCTCTCAGCGTCTTCAGAGTTTCTTGAATCACCTTCCTCTGCCTACCCCCCTTGCCTGAACTGGCGAGCTTAGCTAGCAAGTCTGCTCGGGCATTCTGCTCTCTGGGCACATGCACCACTTCAAAGGAGACAAAGGAACTCTTCAATTCCTGTACATACTCCAGGTAAGCCGCCATTTGTGGATCCTTAGCCTGGAACTCGCCTGTTACTTGTCCCGTGACTAACAGCGAGTCACTCTTAGCCATCAGCACCCTGGCTCCCATTTCCTTAGCCAGCAAGATACTGGCGATCAGCGCCTCATATTCTGCTTGATTGTTGCTGGCTTTGAAGGCAAACCTCAAAGATTGTTCGATCAGCACGCCGTTGGGTCCCTCCAAGATGACCCCAGCACCGCTACCCTGCTGGTTCGACGATCCATCCACTGAAAGCACCCAACGAAAGTCATCCCCCTCAACTCGTGTCGCCTCAGATGAGAGCTCGACCACGAAATCTGCGAAGATTTGTCCCTTAATCGGACCTCGGGGCTCATACTTAATATCAAACTCCGACAGCTCCACCGCCCACTTCACCATCCTCCCAGCAACGTCGGGCTTCTTCAAGACCTTCTGGATGGGCAAGTCGGTCATCACCAGTATCGTGAAGCTATGGAAATAGTGGCGTAACCTCCTTGCCGAAAAGACTACTGCCAGTGCAGCCTTCTCCAGGGCCTGATACCTCGTTTCGGGCCCCTGCAGCACCTTACTAACAAAATAAATAGGCTTTTGAGCCTGATCTTGGTCCTGAGCGAGCACCGCGCTCACCGCCCTCTCCGTCATAGCAAAATACAACCTGAGAGGGGTTCCCACCAGCGGTTTGCACAAAACCGGCGGGCTCGCCAGGTACTCTTTAAGCTTAACGAAGGCCTCTTCGCACTCCTTCGTCCAGGTAAACTTGTTGTTCCGCCTTAAGCACTGGAAATACGGATGGCCCTTCTCTCCACTAGCTGACACGAAACGAGACAGGGCGGCCATCCGACCTGTAAGCTGCTGCACTTCCTTCACGGTAGCTGGGCTCCTCATCGCCAAAATGGCAGCGCACTTATCAGGGTTGGCTTCTATTCCTCTTTCAGATAAGAGGAAACCCAAGAACTTCCCAGCCTCCACGCCAAAGATGCACTTCTCGGGATTCAGCTTCAATCTAAACTTGGCGATCGTAGTGAACAACTCCTCCAAATCCGCAACGTGCTTGCTATTCTCCGGCGAGGTCACGACCATGTCATCCACGTACGATTGTACATTCCTTCCCAGCATTGGTGCAAGTACTCGATCCATCAACCTCTGGTACGTGGCCCCCGCATTCTTCAGCCCAAAAGGCATCACCTTGTAGCAATAGCACGATCTCTCGGTCATGAAGGCAGTCTTCTCTTCATCCATGGGATGCATCTTGATCTGGTTATACCCCGAGAAGGCGTCCAGGAAACTCAGCAACTTACACCCTGCAGCACTGTCCACCAGGGCGTCTATGCTTGGCAAAGGATACGAATCCTTTGGGCAAGCCTTGTTCAAATCGGTGAAGTCGACGCACATGCGCCATTTCCCGTTGCTCTTCTTCACCAGCACGACATTAGCTAGCCACTCAGGGTACTGGACTTCCCTGATATGGTCTGCAGCGAGGAGCTTCCGGGTTTCGTCTCTGATCGCCTGCCTCCTCTCCTCATTGAACTTCCTTCTCCTCTATCGTACTGGTCTCACCTGGTTGTCCATCGCCAAATGATGGCACAAGAAGTCGGGATCGATCCCGGGCATGTCCGAAGCGGACCATGCTAACGCATCCAGATGCCGCTCTAACACCTAGGCGATCTGGTCCTGAAGTTCAACTTCCAGAGATCTTCCTAGCTTGAAGATCTTTCCCCCGATTTCTCTTTCGTGCCACTGCTCGACGGGTTTTGGTCTGGTTTCTCTGGCGATCACCGCCCTGGCGATTCCCAGCTCCCTGGCTTCCTCAGGGCGATTCCTCGCCTTCTCTTCCTCTAGACCGGCGTTCCCCTCCCCCAGCTCAGCATCTACCATCACCACGTCGCCTCCGGCGGTCTCCTCCATCACCGTCGGCCTGGGCTTCACACCGGGTGGCGGGGTGGTTGTCACGTAACTCACAGACCTCTTGTTTTTCAGGCTATTCTCATAGCACTTCTTTGCTTCTTTCTGGTCGGATTTGATGGTGATCACCACCCCCTCCATAGACGGCAGCTTCACCTTCATGTGCCGGGTTGACGGTATAGCGCCTATTCTGTTGAGCGTGGGTCTTCGCAGCAGAATGTTGTATGCTGAGGGAGCATTTACGACAAGGTACTTGATTTTCTTTGTTCTCGAACCCGCCTCATCTGTAAACGTAGTCCTCAACTCAATGTACCCCCTGACCTCCACCTGGTCGCCAGCGAAACCATACAAACACCCTCCATAGGGCCTCAGCTGGTCAAGGGGCAACTCCAACTGTGTGAAAGTCGGCCAGAACATCACGTCTGCCGAGCTTCCTTGGTCCACCAGAACCCTATGGACCTTCCTTCCCGCCGTAATCAGCGAGATGACTTTGGGGTCGTTGTCATGAGGCACAACGTCCCGAAGATCTTGCTTGGTGAACGTAATGTCCACATCTGGCGAGTGGTCCTCAAACATATCCACCGTCATCACAGACCTCGCATACCTCTTCCTCTGTGATGCGGTGCATCCACCACCCGAGAAACCTCCTGCAATGGTGTGGATTTCTCCGTGGGTAGGCATCTCGTGTTGCTGAGCCTCACCACCTGTTAGTTGGGAGCTCGACACGCCCCCCGTCCTTCTATCCAGCAAGTAGTCGTTTAGGAACCCACTCTTGACCAGGTCGTCGAGCTGGTATCCCAAAGCTAAACATGAGTGCACGGTGTGGCCAAAGCCCTGGTGGAATTCGCACCAGGCGTCTGGCTTTGGTCCTAACACCTTATCACCCACCTTCTCAGGCGCCTTCAACCTAGCTGATATATTGGGAATGGCGATCAGGTCTGCCAGTCCCATGACAAACTTGTGCTTTGGCTGGCGATTGTACTCCCGGCGTGCTGGTTGAGGGCACCCTGTGCCCCTACCCTTGTTCTTCCTTGGATCATAAGGATGGCGAGTCCTCTGATCCCTCCTGGCCGCTGCTGTCTCCAGCACCCTCTGTGGCTGGATCCTGGTCTGGGCACGTGGCCTAGCGGGAGCCACGCTTCCCCTCTTCTCGGCGACCTCACTTTCATCGGCGATGTGGGCCACCGCAAGTCGCCTGACCTCAGCAAATGTGGCAGGGTGAGCCCTGATCAATGCCTCGCAGAATGGTCCCGGCAGCACGCCCTTCTTGAATGCGTAGACCAGCATTTCTTCGTCTTTGGCTGGCGAGCGGACCATCTGCGCCCCAAAACGATTCAGGTAGTCCCTGAGGGACTCTCCCTGATACTGCCTTATGTCGAACAAATCATAAGACACCCTGGGCGGTGCCTTGTTCACTATGTACTGCTCGACGAAGATCTTTGAAAAATGTTGGAAGTTGGTTATGTGACCCGTAGGCAGGCTCACGAACCATTCCAGCGTCGTTCCCTGGAGTGTGCTCACAAACATCTTGCAGTACACGGCGTGTGATCCTCCTGACAGCATCATCTGCGTATGGAACGTGGTGAGATGTGCCTCAGGATCCTCCACGCCGGTAAAAACAGCCTTCACAGGTACCACACTCGCAGGGATAGGCGTGTCGGTAATCGCCTGAGCGAAAGGCATAGGAAAAACGCGAGGCGGCGTCGACAGCGCGACCTCTTCAGCGATTGGGCGCCCTCGCTGCTCCCGAAGAGCTTGACGCAGTTCTTCAGTCACTCTGCTAAGCTCATCATTCCTGGCCCGAGAGACGACCAGCTCCTCGTGCATTCTTGCCTGCTCTATGCGCGAGGCTTCAACATTCGCTTCTGGACCATGCCCGAGACGCATGATTTCCACCATCTGCGCCATAGTCATGGCGCCGTCAGCAGCAACGGGCGCAACTGGACTTGAACGGTTGCTTCTCATTTTTCTCATGAAAACATGACAAATCACAGAGAGCGATGAACAACACCTTCTTCAGCGACGATCGATTCAGCAATCAATCGGTCAGAACTTCGCAAAACTTTGAAAACCCTCAAGAACACAACAAACCTTCACAGAAACTCGCAACTCCACCAAAAACCAACGCTTCTTCCACGAAAATCCAAACGAGCAAAAGAACCCAGATCTCACCGATTAAAACTCGCGCCAACAGCAAAAGTCCGCACCTCACCGAACAAAAACCCAAACGAACGGTGGAAAACGCGAAACTACGGAACACAACATAGACGAACAGCGGACAATGGTTGCACCAGCACACAACCACACAGAAACTGTAGAAACCTCTAAGAACTCAAGCTGTGGATGGGAACAGGTTTTACACGGCCCCATGTTGGGCGCCTGATGATCCTGCCTGTTGACCAAAACGCTGGAGCTTTCCCTCGTCAAACTTGGATCGACGTGTGCGCCGTGTCAGCCTCCGTCCTTCACCGCGATCCACCTCAAGAACCTGCAAAAGACGAAACGGCGCCGCTGCGGCCGATCGCGTTCCGACGCCCAAGTCAGCGACTGAACCACCAATTACTTAAGAGTAAAACTCAAGAACTCTAAGGAACCGTGACCAGTTCTCTCTCAGTATACTTAAGACTCGCAAGCGTAAAGAAACAATCTGAACCTGCGTCCCTCAGAAGTTCGTTGGAAACTCTTATATACCTGGGCACTTTCTCTCTCCTGGCAGTTACACATATGGACACGTCGCTCGCATCCAGTTGTACACGTGCCATCATCTGGATGTTCCTTGACTTGGGCGCTACTTCTGACTCTTCTTTTGGCTAAGTTACTTATGCATGATATACTCAGTGCATAGATGCCTTGGAGCGTGATCTCTTCTAGGTGGCGAGTTCGGGTGCCTTCGTACACACCTTCCCTGTGGTCTCGCCGGCCGCCTTCATAATCTGCGCTACCTGTTTCACCGTGTATGTTCAAGTGTGCTATCTCCCGAGCTTCATCCTCTGGCCAGCTGGGAAATGACCATCTGCCTTCATCGTCAGCGATGTCCTTGTTTCGGCGATCTCTAATCACTTGGTCGCCTGGATTGACATCTGGCGACTTCATCTTCAACTCGGTGACCGCCGGTATAGGTATGATGGAGATCGGAGCACGCCAACTTAATAACTGGAGACTACACGAGCCCCCCGACTTTCTTCCCTTCTACCAGCCAGGTGTCTCATCCAACACGCCTATACAGTAGCTTGATGCCACGTCATTACTTCTGACTACCAGGGCGGTACAAAGTATTAAACATATCAAAACACAATTTTAACACATGAAATTTTTTTCAAAGATATCATAAGTGTTTCAATCAATCAATAGACCTTAGATTGTGAAAGAAGTATTGAACATATCAAAATACAATTTGAACACATGTGATCCTGCCTGTTGACCGAAACGCTGGAGCCTTGCCTCGTCAAACCTGGATCGACTTCTGTGTCGTGTTAGCCTCCGTCCTTCACCGCGATCCACCTCAAGAACCTGCAAAAGACAGAACGGCGCCGCTGCGGCCGATCAAGCTCCGACGCCCAAGTCAGCGACTGAACCACCAAATACTAAGAGAAAACTCAAGATCTCTAAGGAACCGTGATGGAGGAGGGCCCAAGCTCACCACACGATGAAAGCCAAGCCTCCAAGACTAGACGGTCTAACCTATGATGAGGAGCGTCTAGACTCAAAAAGGAGCGTCTAGCCCATGAAGAGGAGCGTCTAGACTCAAAAAGGAGCGTCTAGCCCATGAAGAGGAGCGTCTAGGCCATGATGAGGATTCCTTCTAGACCGTCTAGCTTCACATACACATGGGTCAAAGCTACGGTTTTGGGATGAGAAGACCTTTGTAATTGTTACATAAAGGCCCATTAGGGGTGCTTAGTAATTATAGTAGTGTAGAAAGCATATTTGTGTGAACATTCTAGAAAGACCATGGAGGGGGGGTGAGCATAAAAACTAGACACACCCCTCCCCATGTGCTTATTTGTGCACCCATGTGCTTCACATTTACATTTCATTTGGCTAGCATTAGGGTTGCATTATGGTCCTCCTTAGTCCATAAAAGGAGGAACCTACACCTTGTATTTTCAAGTTTATTGTGAGTAAAGTTATGCTGCCAATTTGTGCTCAACTTTGCTTCTCCCTAGAATCCTAGGCTCTAAACTTCAATTCCTTCATCTTTTCCCTTGAGCTGGCCGAACCACTCAATACCCATACTTATCATGCACCTACAAGATCAACACCACTCTTAGGAGGATCTTGCTCACTCTCATTCATTGCTTCCGCCCCATACTCTACATTGATTCAAGAAGAACTTCATGAAAATGCCATCATTTGGTATCATGAGCTTTTGGTTCTTCAAGATGAGTAGCTTGGTCTTTTAAATTTTCAGTTCTTCTTTATTTCATATTGTCATTTACTTTCCTTACTTGTCTTGCTGTTTTTTACTTTTTAAATTGTTCTTGGTGTGCTTATGGAAGATCCAACCAAAGCACAATTGTTCAATTGATCTTGAACAAATTCTGTGCAGCTTGTGATAGGATTCCTTACACCATTGAGTGGCTGTTTTCTTTTAGGAATTTGAGTCCTTATTGCTTTCTTAATTTTGCTTCATTTTATGCTTTGAGTCTTTATTTTCTGAATCTATAAATGTTGTGTCAAGTCATGTGAATCCATATTTGTCAACAATTCTTAGTAGTCCTGTTATTTGGCTTGATTGTTTCTTGATTTTGGGTCTCTTTATTTGCTTGAATCTGCTGTTCTTTGCTCCTTTGGTGCCTTTTTAATTTTTAGTTTGAGTTCATATTGTGTTTAGATCATACACAATTCTATTTCACAAATTTCCATTGTGTCTAAACTTTGGTATCTTGCTGTTTTTTTTTTCCAGTTTTCAGATTCCCCTGTTTACACCTTCTCTGTTTTGGCTGTTTTAACCCAGAAAAATATTTCCACCCATAAGAAATTTCTGATTTTCTGGAAAATGCAAGTTTAAAGTGTTATAGAAAAGACAAAAAAAGAATTAGGTCAAAAGAAGCAACAGAAAAAAAATGATAAATCTTTTAAGATCAGAGTGCAAATCTGAAGCGCTCCAGCTGGCCTAACCGAACACCAGATTTTGAGTGAATCCAAAGCCAGATTTATTAAAAAAAAATGGTGCATCCGTTTTGAGTGAATCCAAAGCCAGATTTTAGATAAGATCCTGAATATCTTGCATAACAAATTTCAGAGCCAAATTCTAAAAATACAGCTCAGCATAAATCGGGGAACAAACACGTTTTCTGGCCCACAACATTTTCCAGTGGTGCTGTTTTTTTTATTTGGTCATCTAATCTAGTGCTTTTCTTTAGGAATTCTTTTGTGTGCCAACCTTTAATTGAGTACCTTTATTTGTTTGCTTTACTTAATTGACTCTCTTTCTAGTTGTCATAATCTAAATCCTTTTGGTGGTACTGTTTTATTCAATTAAATTTGTTTCTTGCTTTTGTTCTTTGACCTCTAATTTGGGTGCTGGAATTTATTCTTCTTTGGTGCTTATGTGAATGGGAACTTGATTTGGTTAAGGTTTAGCCCTTTGCTAGGTGCTGGAAATTGGAGAATTAAAGACCATCATTCTAAGGAGAAGACAAGGCCAAAGCCGAAACAAGCATTCTTGAAAAACACTACAAACACTTGGAAGATCAACAAGCAAAGACAACAAGGAAGTGCACTAACCCAAAAAGAGGATCAACAAAGGGAGTTCTCTTATTTCCTTTGCAACTTGGTTTATTGTTAATTACCTCTTAATTACGTTTTTAGATGGTGAGTGTGTCTTCAAGGGCTCAAAGTGTCCAAGAAGCCTCACCTAGGGCCGACTAGTATAGAATTCTTAAGTAGCAATTGTTAATTGTTTGTAATTGCCTTTTCTTTTGCTTAGTTAGTGACGCTTTGCATGGTTATTTTGTTAAGTTTGTGTTAAACCGACTAGCTTTGTTGATTAGTAGCTTGCATTGTTTTCTTTCATTGAAAATTTGATTTCTCAACTTAATTGTGTTCTAAGTGGTTTACTAAGAGAAAGTTTTGTGTGAAGACATTGAGGGATAGTTTTTGGCTAAGGCAAAGGCTTGGTATTTAAGTAGTCCTTTGTGACTCACCTCCCTTACCTGGAAAACTACCTTCTTTGACTTTCCTAAGTTTTCTCAAGGTAAAATACTTGTATACACAAAGCTTTAGCCATGCCTTCTTCTTCTCATTCTACAAAGTCTATTGGAAGTGAATTAAAATCTTTAAAAACTCTTTTGAAAGAAGTTTCACAAACTGTGCAATCAATTGCTTATAGACAATTGGAGAGTGAGACTAAACTTAATGTTTTGACTAAAGCAAAGAATGAGAAGTCTCAATTTTCAAAAAAATTACATTCTCATGCATCTAGCTCTAAACATCATGATTATCTTGGGGAAGAAAGTCTTCGGAAAAATGAATATCATCAACAATTCCCTAGGAGAGCTAGGAAAGAGAGACAAGAAAACCTAACCAAGCATATCTCTCACACTCCAGCTAGAGAAATTCCATGTTTAGAATACCTTGGCAATGATCAATTAGCATCTCAATGTTTCAATGAAAGATCTATGATCTTAAGGGACAAAGATGAGAATAGTAGCCAAGAAAAAGAAGCTAGTGAGAGTGAAGAAAATGTAAAAATAGAAAAGCAAGAGAAAAACCTTGGGAAACAAAAGGCGTGGGAGAAGAGTGTTCCTTCCCACAAGGTCATTCAACAAGAAGGAAAAGTTGAAAATACATTTGAAAATATACCTCTTGTTGAAAAACCTAGCCTTACCTTTTGTAAAGGAACACTTGCAAGCCTAGAAAAAAAAGAAGAATCCTTAAAAAAGGTTTGCATAGATAAAAATATAGTAGATTATTTTACATACATGCCAAGATATCACCAAGTGAAGGTCAAGTCATCTATAGGCATCTACAAAGACAATTTTTTATGTGAAGTAGTGCCTAAAGAAACTTGTCATGTCTTATTGAGACAACCTTTGCAAAGAATTGAAATTTCCATGAACAAAGGTTGTATCAACGAGACTACCTTCACACATAAAAGAGAAATTCTTCATGAAGGAGAACTCATGGGTCAAATTAGAGTTGATAAAACTCTAGAGCTTTTAAGAGGAAAACTTTTGTCACCCATGAGAAAAGAAGTTCAAAGACATTACTTTAGGTATACCTCTTGTTTTCAAACTACACCTAAAGCAAAGTCCCAAGAACTCTATCCTCCTTCACCTTTTGTAAAAGATCATTGGGAAGCCACACATTTCACATTAGAGCTTCCTAGGACGACAAAAGGTCTTGATTCTTTCTTCATGGAAGTGGATAAACTCTTCTTAAGAAAAGTGACAAGTCTCCATGATTTATTTTCAAAAATAAGGGATAGAGCTCCAAAATTTGAAAACATAGCTCTCCCTTTTATGCTTCACGAAATCATGAGGGACACCCACAATTCTTGGGATAAGAATCCTTTTCTTTTTATGCATGCATACAATGGAGTAGTCCACAAGATTACTCATATCTCTCCATTTGAAGTTGTATGTGAACATAGTCCTCTTGCCTTTTTAAAGTTGTCACCATTTCCTAAAGGGATTATGCCTAAGGAAAAAGTAACTACTTTTGGAAATTTTAGAAAACATAAGAGGATTAGAAGGCACCTACAACCATCAAAAGGGAAGCATAGTGAGAAGTTGACCAAAACAAGAGAAAAACAAAGATGGCAACTTCACACAATTAATTGTTCTCCAAATACTCACTCTAACTCCTTTGCTTTGTTTCAAGATTCTCATAGGTTGATATTTGATCCGGGAGGACACACCTTGACGAAGCAAGAGGTTGCTATCCGAGATCAAGTTAGAAAATCTGAGGATAGATCTTTTCCCGAAGGAGGAGATGATGGACACCATCCAGCCACAACAAGCCCCCTCAAAAGCAAAAGCTTTGGATTTGAGGACAAATCCTTTTCAAGAGGGAGGGGATGATGGAGGAGGGCCCAAGCTCACCACACGATGAAAGCCAAGCCTCCAAGACTAGACGGTCTAACCTATGATGAGGAGCGTCTAGACTCAAAAAGGAGCGTCTAGCCCATGAAGAGGAGCGTCTAGGCCATGATGAGGATTCCTTCTAGACCGTCTAGCTTCACATACACATGGGTCAAAGCTACGGTTTTGGGAAGAGAAAACCTTTGTAATTGTTACATAAAGGCCCATTAGGGGTGCTTAGTAATTATAGTAGTGTAGAAAGCATATTTGTGTGAACATTCTAGAAAGACCATGGAGGGGGGGTGAGCATAAAAACTAGACACACCCCTCCCCATGTGCTCATTTGTGCACCCATGTGCTTCACATTTACATTTCATTTGGCTAGCATTAGGGTTGCATTATGGTCCTCCTTAGTCCATAAAAGGAGGAGCCTACACCTTGTATTTTCAAGTTTATTGTGAGTAAAGTTATGCTGCCAATTTGTGCTCAACTTTGCTTCTCCCTAGAATCCTAGGCTCTAAACTTCAATTCCTTCATCTTTTCCCTTGAGCTGGCCGAACCACTCAATACCCATACTTATCATGCACCTACAAGATCAACACCACTCTTAGGAGGATCTTGCTCACTCTCATTCATTGCTTCCGCCCCATACTCTACATCGCGCTTTGGTGGGTTGAGTCGCTCATTCCCTGCCTCACTCCTGGGGTGAGAAGGGTTTCGGACTAAGAGTCTTACTGGGCCAATATTGGTGTATGCCAAGTGGGTAAGGACGTTTTGTCAAAACCTTTCCTTTCCCTCCCTTGGTCTTACTAGCACCACTGGCTTTTCAAACCTTTAACTGCTTGCGCTCACACCTGGGGTGAGGAAGACTTAGATCAGTGCCAGTACTTGCGCCTAGGGCAAGTAGGGCCCAACCAATCACCTGCACTTGCACCTGGGGCAAGGAGGATTTTAACTTTAATACTTGAGCACACTTGATATGCTGGAAATTTTTCTTTAATTGGGTGGCCTCGTTAAAAACCCTCCTTAGGGAAAAGAGTGCCCCCTTGTCTGTTCAACTGTTTCCACCACATACAAAGCATGTATCTTTTAGCGCGAGAACGCCATTACTGTACAACTTTAACTGAAATAAAATTTTAAATGGGTGGCGTTCCACGTTCTGGGGATTGCTCCTCCCTCCAAAGTCTCTAGGCGATAGGCTCCGTTCTCCAATGTCTCCACCACTCTGTACGGGCCTGTCCACTTTGGGGATAACTTGTTCTGCATGTCATTCTGATGCGCCTTTCTCATCACCAAATCACCTTCCTGGAAGCGCCTGGGCCTCACTTTAGAGTTGTGCCTCCGCTCTACTCTTCTCTTCACAGCTTCAGCACTGACTCTGGCCTCTTCTCGCACTTCGTCTAGCAAATCCAGATTTACCTTACGCTCTTCGTTGGACTCTTCAGCAACGAAGTTCAAGAATCTGGGGGAGCTCTCCTGTATCTCCACAGGAATCATGGCGTCTGTCCCATAGACAAGGCTGAAGGGTGTCTCATGGGTGCTGGACTGTGGGGTTGTGTGATAAGACCATACAATTCTGGGGACCTCCTCTGCCCAGCCTCCTTTGGCCTTGTCTAGTCTTCGCTTCAGCCCCCTGAGCAGCACTCGATTTGCTGACTCCACCTGCCCATTGGTTTGTGGGTGCTCCACTGAAGCGAAAACCTGTTGTATCTTTAACTCTTCACACATCTTCCTCAGCTGATGACTTGTGAACTGGGTGCCATTGTCGGAAACCAGCCTCTTGGGTATTCCGAAGCGGCAGACAATGTTCTTCCAGACGAAGTGTTCAACTTTCTGTGCGGTGATGTGTGCGACTGGCTCTGCCTCCACCCACTTGGTGAAATACTCGATGGCCACGATGAGGAACTTCATCTGCCTTGTCGCCAGGGGAAAGGGTCCTAAGATGTCAATCCCCCATGTATGGAATGGCCACGGGCTATGGATGGACCTCAACTCCTCAGGGGGTGCCTTGTGCCAGTCTGCATGCAGTTGACACTGTTTGCATCGCTGAGCAAACCTTATGCAATCTTCCTTCAGCTTTGGCCAGTAGTACCCCGCGCGGAGTACTCTACTTGCCAAAGCGCGACCACCTACGTGGCTTCCGCACACCCCCTCGTGCAGCTCAGACATGAGCCTGGTGCATTGCTCGCCGTGTACACAGATCTGCACAGGGTGAGAAAATCCAAATCTAAATAGGCTTCCATCTATAAGAGTAAACTTACTTGAACCCCTCTTTATTCTTTTTGCCTCTGCCAGATCGAGCGGGAGTACACCATCTTCTAAGTATAGCTGGTATGGCGTCATCCAGGTGTCGGGTTCCTTCTCCGCATGGACCTCCATCGACTCATCGGTCTTTGAGGGTCGCGATCTCACCCTCGGTGCTCTTAGCGTTTCTTGGGTCAACGACCGATGACCGATCGTTAGACGCTCCATTGACTTGTATACATGAAGCACCTGGTTGTCTGATACGAACGCGCGCGGCACCTTCAGGGTCTCCTGAATGACGGTCCTCTGCTTCCCCCCCTTGCCTGAGCTGGCCAGCTTGGCAAGCAGGTCTGCTCGGGCATTTTGCTCTCTTGGCACGTGCACTAACTCAAACTCGGCGAAGGACGTCTTAAGGAGCTGCACATACTCCAGGTAGGCTGCCATCTGGGGATCCTTTGCTTGGAACTCCCCCGTAACCTGCCCGGTGACCAGTAACGAATCGCTCTTGGCCAGCAGATTTCTTGCTCCCATTTCTCTTGCTAGCAACATTCCTGCGATCAGGGCCTCATACTCCGCCTGATTGTTGCTAGCTTTGAAGGCAAAACGGAGGGACTGCTAGATCAGTACCCCATTTGGTCCTTCTAGGATGACTCCAGCGCCGCTTCCCTGCTGATTAGAGGAGCCATCCACCGATAACACCCATCGGAAATCTAGCCCTTCTGCAGGTGTCGCGTTTGATAATAGCTCGACTACAAAGTCCGCGAACACCTGCCCCTTGATCGGTCCTCGGGGCTCGTACTGAATATCAAATTCTGACAATTCTACTGCCCATTTGACCATCCGGCCTGCTACATCAGGTTTCTTCAATACGTTCTGGATAGGCAGATCAGTCATTACCACCACTGTGAAGCTGTGGAAGTAATGCCTGAGTCTTCTGGCTGAAAACACCACCGCCAGAGCAGCCTTCTCGAGGGCTTGGTACCTCGTTTCAGGGCCTTGCAGCACTTTACTCACGAAGTAAACAGGCCTCTGGGCCTAGCTCTGCTCTTGCACCAGGACTGAGCTGACTGCTCTCTCCGTCACAGCAAAATATAGACGAAGAGGGATGCCTACCTGGGGTTTTCGCAAGACTGGTGGGCTCGCCAGGTACCCCTTTAACTTGATGAAGGCCTCCTCGCACTCCTGTGTCCAGAGAAATCTGCTGTTGCGTTTGAGACACTGGAAGTATGGGTGACCTTTCTCCCCTCCAGCGGACATAAACCGGGACAGAGCTGCCAAGCGACCGGTGAGCTGCTGCACCTCCTTCACCGTCGTTGGGCTCCTCATTGCCACGATCGCCACACACTTCTCCGGGTTAGCTTCGATTCCCCGCTCTGTCAAGAGGAGGCCCAAGAACTTCCCAGCCTCCACACCGAAAATGCATTTCTCAGGGTTGAGCTTCAGCCTGTACTTGGCAATGGTGGTGAATAGCTCTTCCAGATCAGCTGCATGATGCTTCTTCTCTACGGACGTAACCACCATATCATCTACATAGGCGTGTACGTTCCTTCCCAGCATGGGCGAGAGCACCCTGTCCATGAGCCGCTGGTAGGTAGCCCCCGCATTCTTTAACCCGAATGGCATGACCTTGTAGCAATAGCACGACCGTTCGTTCATAAACGCAGTCTTGCATTCATCCATTTGGTGCATCCTGATCTGGTTATACCCCGAGAAAGCGTCCAGGAAGCTGAGTAACTTTCCCCCCGAGGCGCTATCAACTAGAGCATCTATGCTGGGTAAGGGGTAAGAATCCTTGGGGCACGCCTTGTTGAGGTCAGTGAAGTCCACGCACATTCTCCACTTGCCGCTTGCCTTTTGAACCAGTACCACATTCGCGAGCCACTCGGGGTACTGGATTTCTCTGATGTGCCCTGCGGCAAGGAGCTTCTGCGCTTCGTCGTGGATCACCTTCCTCTTTTCCTCGTTGAATTTCCTTCGCCTCTGTCGCACAGGTCGAACCATGGGGTCCATCGACAGACGATGGCAGAGGAAATCGGGGTCGATTCCTGGCATGTCGGATGCTGACCATGCAAAGGCATTCATGTGCTTCTCAATCACACCCATGATCAGCCTTCGCTCTTCTTCAGCGAGGGATCCCCCTAACTTGAACTTTCGTCCCCCGACGTCCACTTCGACCCATCCTTCAGCTGGGTGGGGCCTTCTCTCGCTAGCGATGACCGCCCTCACGATCCCTGACTCGCGAGGAGTGATCGCGCCTTCCTCTTCTTCTTCAACTTGGGCTACCTGGGAGCCCCCCACCGCAGCATCCTCCATCCTCTGAGCGCCCTGTGTCTCCCTGACCACCGATCGCTCTTCGCGCACGCCTGGTGGTGGTTTTGTGGTGACGTGGCACACACTTCTCTTTTGCTTCAAGCTGTTCTCATAACAGTGTCTTGCCTCAGCCTGATTCGACTTGATGGTTATCACAGTCCCCTCCATCGACGGCAGCTTCAACTTCATATGCCTTGTCGATGGTATCGCGCCCAGTCTATTGAGTGTTGGCCTTCCCAACAAGACATTGTACGCAGAAGGGGCGTTCACCACCAGGTACTTTATCTTTTCAGTGCGGGCTGTCGTTCCGTCAGTGAACGTTGTCCTCAGCTCGATGTATCCCCGCACCTCTACCTGATCTCCTGCAAAACCGTAGAGACAACCAGTATACGGTCTTAGCTGGTCAGGGGATAACTGTAACTTGTTGAATGTTGGCCAGAACATGACGTCTGCCGAACTTCCTTGATCTACGAGTACTCGGTGCACTCGCCTTCCCGCAGTGATGAGAGAAATGACCACAGGGTCGTTGTCGTGTGGGACAACGTCCCGTAGATCAGCTTTCCTGAAGATGATGTCCACTTCAGGGTAATGACTCTCATTTACCGCATCTACCGCCATTACCGATCGAGCGTATCTTCTTCTTTGTGAAGCTGTGCATCCCCCACCAGAGAAACCTTCCGCGATCGTCTGCACTTCCCCATGCACAGGGACTTCATGCTGCTGTTCTTCAATCTGGGATCCTGACGCGGGATCACCCTGCGGCTCACGTAGGTAATCTGCTAGGAAACCAGACTTCACCAACTCTGCCAGTTGGTGTCCCAGCGCCAAACAGGAATGAAGTGTATGGCCAAAGGCCTGATGAAACTCACACCATTCATTCTTCTTCCTTCCAAGTACCTTATATGTCTTCTCTGGTACTCGTAGTCTTGCTGCTACAGCAGGAAGGGCGATGAGATCCGCCAATCCTACCATGAAGTTGTATCTCGGGGGTGCGTTATTCTCCCTTGCACGCCCCCTGCTCTGGTCTTTGTGATGGCATTTTCATGTGTTCTTCTTGAATCAAAGTAGAAAATAAGGTGCGGAAGCAATGGGTGAGATGATCAAGACCCTCCTAGGAGTTGTGTTGGTCTTGTAGGTGCATGATGAGTATGGTGTTTGAGTGGTTCGGCCAGCTCAAGGGAGAAGGTGAAAGGATTGAAGTTTAGAGCCTAGATTAAAAGGAGAAGTAAAGCTTGTGCACAAAAATGGCAGCATAACCTTACTCAATTAAACTTGCAAATACAAGGTGTAGGCTCCTCCTTTTATAGGCTAAGGAGGACCATAATGCAACCCTAATGCTAGCCAAATGAAATGTAAATGTGAAGCACATGGGTGCACATGGCACATGGGTGCACAAATGAGCACATGGGGAGGGGTGTGTCTAGTTTTTATGTTCACCCCCTCCATGGGCTTTCTAGACCGGCCTTGGTAAATTTAGAGGTTTTTTTAGAAACTCTAAGTTTACCGAGGTTGGTGTTTTAGGTGCCAAAATTAATTCTAAGAAAATTACAAATAAAGTTCCTATGCTAATTTTGACAAGAAATTAAAGTCTACTCTACACTAGAGTTTATGGCATTTGAACATGTAAAAGAACGTCTTCTTGGATCCTCTTGGCCATAACTCTATGGTTGGCCCAAATCTACCCTTTGGTGGGCTTGCATGTGGGCTTGTGCTTGGGCCTCTTCCATCATCCCCTCCCTCTTGAAAAGGATTTGTCCTCAAATCCATTGCTTATTCTTCTTCATGGCTAGGGGAATGGATGTGGCTGGATGGTGTCCATCATCTCCTTCTCCTTGAGAAGATCTATCCTCAGATCTAGAGATTTGATCTCGGATAGCAGCCTCTTGCTTCTTCAACTATGCTTGCCCTCCCGGATCAAACGTCCACCTAGGGGAATTATCTAATAAAGCAAATGAGTTAGTTGAAGCAGTTATATACAAATCAATTTTATAAAGTTGCCATTTTTGTTTTTCTTTTGTGTTTGGCAACTTTTTACAATATTTCTCTTTTGATGGTTGCATGTGTTCTCTAATCCTCTCATGCTTTGTAAAATTTTCAATAGTGGTTACTTGTTCCTTAGGCATAATTCCTTTAGGAAGTGGTAACAACACAAAAAGAGAAAGAGGACCATGTTCACATACAACTTCAAATGTAGAAATATTAGTAGTCTTGTGGACTACTCTATTGTATGCATGCTCAATAGAAAAAGGATACTCATCCCAAGAATTGTGGTTGGCTTTCATGATTTCTCTAGGCATAGTAACAAGAGCTATGTTTTCAATTTTATTTTGACCATTCTTTTGAGGATGATAAGAATTTGAAAAGGACAACTTAGTTGCAAGTTTTTCCAAGAGAATCCTCAAATGATGGTTTTCAAATTTTGGAGCTCTATCCAACACTAAGTTTGAAGAGAAATCATGAAGACTTGTCACTTCTTTAAGGAAGAGTTTATCCATGTCTATGACAATGGAATCAAAACCTTTTGTTGTCCTAGGAAGATCTGATATGAAATTTAGGCTTATGTCTTCCCAAGGATCATTTGCAAAAGGTGAAGGAGTATAGAGTTCATGAGACATCGCCTTAGATGTATTTTTAAAACACGGAATGTATCTAGGGTAATGTCTTTGAACATCTTTTCTCATGGGTGACAATAATTTTCCTTTTAAAAGCTCTAGAGTTTTATCAACTCTATTTTGACCCATGAGTTCTCCTTCATGAAGAATTTCTCTTTTATGTGTGAAGGTAGTCTCGTTGATACAACCTTTGTTCATGGAAATTTCAATTCTTTGCAAAGGTTGTCTCAATAAGACATGACAAGTTTCTTTAGGCACTACTTCACATAAAAAATTGTCTTTGTAGATGCCTATAGATGACTTGACCTTCACTTGGTGATATCTTGGCATGTATGTAAAATAATCTACTATATTTTTATCTATGCAAGCCTTTTTTAAGGATTCTTTTTTTTTTTCTAGGCTTGCAAGTGTTCCTTTACAAAAGGTAAGGCTAGGTTGTTCAACAAGAGGTATATTTTCAAATGTATTTTCAACTTTTCCTTCTTGTTGAATGACCTTGTGGGAAGGAACACTCTTCTCCCACGCCTTTTGTTTTCCAAGGGTTTTCTCTTGCTTTTCTATTTTTACATTTTCTTCACTCTCACTAGCTTCTTTTTCTTGGCTACTATTCTCATCTTTGTCCCTTAAGATCATAGATCTTTCATTGAAACATTGAGATGCTAATTGATCATTGCCAAGGTATTCTAAACATGGAATTTCTCTAGCTTGAGTGTGAGAGATATGCTTGGTTAGGTTTTCTTGTCTCTCTTTCCTAGCTCTCCTAGGGAATTGTTGATGATATTCATTTTTCCTAAGACTTTCTTCCCCAAGATAATCATGATGTTTAGAGCTAGATGCATGAGAATGTAATTTTTTTGAAAATTGAGACTTCTCATTCTTTGCTTTAGTCAATTCATTAGTTTTGATCTCATTCTCCAATTGTTTAGATGAAATGGATTGAATATCCTTAGTAAGTTGCTTCAAAAGAGATTTCAAGGATTTCACCTCACTTTTAAGAGATTTAGAGGAGTGAGAAGACATGACTAAAACTTTGTGTGTAGAAGTATTTTACCTTGAGAAAAATTTAGGGAAGTCAAAGAAGGTAGTCTTCCAGGTAAGGGAGGTGAGTCACAGTGGACTACTTAAATACCAAGCCTTTGCCTTAGCAAAAAACTATCCCTCAATGTCTTCACACAAAGCTTTCTCTTAGTAAACCACTTGGAACACAATTAAGTTGAGAAATCAGATTTTAATGCAAGAAAACAATGCATGCTAACTAATTAACAAAGCTAGACGGTTTTTAACAAAACTTAAACAAAATTAAACATGCAAAACGTATCTATGAAAGCAAAAGAAAAGCAATTACAAACAAGTAACAATTACTAATCAAGAAATTGCTATACTATTCGGCCCTAGGTGAGGCTTCTTGGACACTTTGAGCCCTTGAAGACACACTCACCGTCTAAACGTAATTAACAAGGTAATTAACAATAAACCAAGTTGCAAAGGAAATAAGAGAACTCCCTTTGTTGTTCCTCCTTTTGGTTAGTGCACTTCTTTGTTGTCTTGATTGTTGATCTCCTAAGTGTTTGTTTCAAGGAAGTTTGTTTCGGCTTTGGCTTTGTCTCCTCCTTGGAATGTTGGCTTTAATTCTCCAATTTCCAGCACCTATTCACAAGGGCTAAAGCTTAAACCAAGTCAAATTCCATGCACATAAGCACCAAGGGAGAAATTAAATTCCAGCACCCAAAAAGAGAGGTCAAGGAACAAAAGCAAGAAACAAATTTAATTGAAAGAAAACAGTACCACCAAAAGGATTTATAATATGACAACTTAGAAAGAGATTCAAGAAATTAAAGCAAACAATTAAAGGTACTCAATAAAAGTTGGCACACAAAAGAAATTCCTAAAGAAAAGCACTAGATTAGATGACCAAATAAAAAAAACAGCACCACTGGAAAATGTTGTGGGCCAGAAAACGTGTTTGTTCCCCGATTTATGCTGATCTGTATTTTTGGAATTTGGCTCTGAAATTTGTTATGCAAGATATTCAGGATCTTATCTAAAATCTGGCTTTGGATTCACTCAAAACGGATGCACCATTTTTTTTTAATAAATTTTGCAAAATTGGTGTTCGGTTATGCCAGCTGGAGCGCTTCAGATTTGCACTCTGATTTTAAAAGATTTATCATTTTTTTTTCTGTTGCTTCTTTTGACCTCATTCTTTTTTTGTCTTTTCTATAACACTTTAAACTTGCATTTTCCAGAAAATTAGAATTTTCCTATGGGTGGAAATATTTTTCTGGGTTAAAACAGCCAAAACAGAGAAGGTGTAAACAGGGGAATCTGAAAACTGGAAACAAAAATAGCAAGATACCAAAGTTTAGACACAATGGAAATTTGTGAAATAGAATTGTGTATGATCTAAACACAATATGAACTCAAACTAAAAATAAAAAAGGCACCAAAGGATCAAAGAACAGCAGATTCAAACAAATTAAAGAGACCCAAAAGCAAGAAACAATCAAGCCAATAATAGGACTACTAAGAATTGTTGACAAATATGGATTCACATGACTTGACACAACATTTATAGATTCAGAAAATAAAGACTCAAAGCATAAAATGAAGCAAAATTAAGAAAGCAATAAGGACTCAAATTCCTAAAAGAAAACAGCCACTCAATGGTGTAAGGAATCCTATCACAAGCTGCACAGAATTTGTTCAAGATCAATTGAACAATTGTGCTTTGGTTGGATCTTCCATAAGCACACCAAGAACAATTTAAAAAGTAAAAAACAGCAAGACAAGTATGGAATTTAAATGACAATACGAAGTAAAGAAGAACTGAAAATTTAAAAGACCAAGCTACTCATCTTGAAGAACCAAAAGCTCTGATACCAAATGATGGCATTTTCATGTGTTCTTCTTGAATCAAAGTAGAAAATAAGGTGCGGAAGCAATGGGTGAGATGATCAAGACCCTCCTAGGAGTTGTGTTGGTCTTGTAGGTGCATGATGAGTATGGTGTTTGAGTGGTTCGGCCAGCTCAAGGGAGAAGGTGAAAGGATTGAAGTTTAGAGCCTAGATTTCTAGGAGAAGTAAAGCTTGTGCACAAAAATGGCAGCATAACCTTACTCAATTAAACTTGAAAATACAAGGTGTAGGCTCCTCCTTTTATAGGCTAAGGAGGACCATAATGCAACCCTAATGCTAGCCAAATGAAATGTAAATGTGAAGCACATGGGTGCACATGGCACATGGGTGCACAAATGAGCACATGGGGAGGGGTGTGTCTAGTTTTTATGTTCACCCCCTCCATGGGCTTTCTAGACCGGCCTTGGTAAATTTAGAGGTTTTTTTAGAAACTCTAAGTTTACCGAGGTTGGTGTTTTAGGTGCCAAAATTAATTCTAAGAAAATTACAAATAAAGTTCCTATGCTAATTTTGACAAGAAATTAAAGTCTACTCTACACTAGAGTTTATGGCATTTGAACATGTAAAAGAACGTCTTCTTGGATCCTCTTGGCCATAACTCTATGGTTGGCCCAAATCTACCCTTTGGTGGGCTTGCATGTGGGCTTGTGCTTGGGCCTCTTCCATCACTTTGCCTGGTGCATAGGGACGAGGTTTTTCCCGCACCTTCTTCCCCTCGTTAGCCTCATGCACCCTTGCTTGCTGTGGCTTTCCTTGCCCTCCACGCGGTCTTGGTGGTGCAGCACTTCCTCTCTTCTCAGAGACCTCTGTTTCTGCCACTATGTGCGCCACCGCACGTCGCCGGATCTCCGCAAAGGTGCTGGGATGGCTCCTGATGAGAGATTCACTGAAGGGGCCAGGCAACACTCCCTTCTTAAACGCGTGCACCAGCATATCTTCATCTTTGCTGGGCAATCTCACCACTTGTGCCCCAAAGCGGTTGAGGTAGTCCTTCAGCGACTCCCCCTGGTATTGGCGCACGTCGAACAGATCGTAGGACACCACTACAGGTGCCTTGTTGACGATGTATTGTTCAGTGAAGAGCTTCGAGAACTGAGAGAAAGACGTGATATGTCCTTCTGGCAGGCTCACGAACCACTCCATGGCGATTCCGCTGAGCGTACTCATAAACATTTTGCAGTAGACAGCGTCTGAACCCCCAGACAACATCATCTGGGTGTGGAACGCCGTCAGATGCGCCTCCGGGTCTTCTACCCCCTTGAACGATGCTTTCACCCCCACCAGGTTGGGAGGCACCATGGTTCCCATGATCTCAGGGGAGAATGGCATGGGGAACGCTCTTGGAGGTGAGGGCTGCCTAGACACCCTTTCGTCAAACATGTGTTCCCTCTGCGCCTGCAGCCTCCTTCTCAACTCCTCGTTGACGCGATTCAGCTCGTCGTTCCTGCTTTGCGACGCAGCTAACTCCGTCTGCATCCTCTCTTGTTCAACCTTTGACGCTGCGGCGTTATCCTGCAGCGTGCGCACCATTTCCAGGACCTGCGCCATTGTTACAGCTCCTTCGTCAGCGGATGGCGCAGGTGATGGTTGTCTGTTTCTAGGCATCTTTCTCTATCAACGAAACTGATAAGACTCTGGTAAGTGATGGAGGAGGGCCAAGCACACCTACCCAAGGAAGCCAAGGAGAGTGTCTAGACCAAGACCAAGACCAAGGTGAGCGTCTAGGACGTGAAGGTCAGCGTCTAGGACGTGAAGGTGAGCGTCTAGGACGTGAAGGAGGGAGGCTATCCATGGAGCTAGACCGTCTAGGGCCCCTTACAAGATCCATGGCCAAACATGCTCACACACAAGTCAATGAAGCCACGGATGGAAGAGAGAAGGCTTTGTATATGTTTGCATAAAGGCCCATTAGGGGTACTTAGGAGATAGGATAGTGTAGAAAGCACTTTTGATGGAAACATTCTAGAATGTAGGGTTTGTGTGGCCGGTCATTGCTTGGCACATGGCTTAGCATTTAGATTTAATTTTTTGGTTTTCTTTTTCTTGTAATTCAGCTTACAAATTACGTCCAAGATAGCCTATAAATAGGAAGGCTATCTCATTGTATTTGACAAGTTTAATTGAGTAAGGTTATGCTGCCATTTTTGTGCACAAGCTTTACTTCTCCTAGAAATCTAGGCTCTAAACTTCAATCCTTTCACCTTTCTCCCTTGAGCTGGCCGAACCACTCAAACACCACACTCCTCATGCACCTTCAAAGCCAACACAACTCCTAGGAGGGCTTTGTTTCACTCACCCATTGCTTCCGCATCACGTTTTACTACTTTGATTCAAGAAGAACACATGAAAATGCCATCAGTAAGTCTTTAAAACTGTGGTATATATGGGACAACGATTCACTCGAGCCCCACGGTGGGCGCCAAATGATCCTGCCGGCAACTCGAACGTGGAGGAATCGCTTCGTGGCACTCTCTGCCCTGTCTACGCGACTGCGTCTTCTGCAGAATCACCCTCAGAACCTTCTCTTGCTTCTCCAAACGTGGCCTGCAAAACACACAGACGGCGCCTCTAGCGGCCGTTTGCACTCCGACGATCAAGTTAGTCCACAAAACCACCAAAGACTAGAAAACTAGCAGTGTGTGTGAAAAACTCTTGCTCTTTGTTTTTCGTATCTGATCCGATCGGTCATCGGTAGTCGATGACGTCAGCAGCAGAAAACCACGTGGACCACTCGAAGGGTGACACGTGGACCAGGTGGCAGAGAGGTCGGGGGGACGATCGCCAAGAGAGGTGATCGGTGGTCAGTAACCAAGCTACCACCGACAGATCAGGCGGCAGAGAGATTGGGGGATAGATCACCCAGAATGGTGATCGGTGGTCAGTAGCCAAGTGACCACCAGCAGACCAGTTCCCAGACTCGCGCCTGGAGGCAGAGCGCGATAAGCGAATAAACACTGATCAGTCATCGGGTGTACTGTCATCGGGGTCTCGTGTTACACGCAGTTAAACTGGGACTAAGGTTCCCAGCGAGAGCGTTACGCATGGACCTCGCATGAGCACACCTCAAGGAATCATGCACGAGAGTGGCCTGAGGGAACTAGTAAGCCAGTCGGTGATTGGTGATTCCCTCAACCCATTACGTGCGTGGCATCGTGAAGGGTAAGTCGCCTACGCAGAGAGTAACGTTTGGTGAGTGTGCCTAGACCAGCCACACCCGACGTTCTCCTAAGAGTATGCGATTTACCCAGATAAGAGAAGCATCCTAAGTTACTCCGCAAGGGCGTAACTTAGGCAGACAAAGAGAGGCGCTAGAGCCCTTCCAGTAAGTGACACGTGTGTGGTTAGATGTGAGTTGCAGGCCTCCACGTGTCATCATCTGAGAGGGGTGCGGTCCAGACAAAAGAGCACTCCGTACCACTAAAGGTACAGACAGGCGCAGCCAAGCGCAGACATGCTCAGACTCTCACGCTCCCCACTGCTGATTCTGAAGGTACGCTTTCTCTGAAAAGCATAACAGGGTTCTGACGCATGCCAGAAAAGCATAACAGAATTCTGTTATGCCCAGAAGCAGGGAAAGAGAGATAAAAGAGAGAATCAGAGTGAGAGTGAGGGGAGGAGAAAAAAGAGAGACGAAAAAACAGAGAGCAAGAGTTTTTCACACACATTACTAGTTTCCAGTTTCTGGTGGTTCTGTTGGACTAACTTGATCGTCGGAGTGCAAACGGCCGCTAGAGGCGCCGTCTGTGTGTTTTGCAGGTCACATTTGAAGACATCTGAGAGAAAGTTCGGAGGGTGATTCTGCAGAAGACGCAGTCGCGTAGACAGGGCAGAGAGTGCTACGAAGCGATTCGTCCACGTTCGAGTTGCCGGCAGGATCAGTATCCCCTCACTCTCACCCTGATTCTCTCTTTTATGTCTCTTTCCCTGCTTCTGGGCATAACAGCATTCTGTTATGCTTTTCTGGCATGTGTCAGAAACTTGTTATGCTTTTAAGAGAAAGCGTACCTTCAGAATCAGCAGTGGGAGCGTGAGAGTCTGTGTATGTCTGCGCGTCTCTGCGCTTGGCTGCGCCTGTCTGTACCTTTAGTGGTACGGAGTGCTCTTTTGTCTGGACCGCACCCCTCTCAGAAGATGACACGTTGAGGCCTGCAACTCACATCTAACCACCCACGTGTCATTTACTGGAAGGGCTCTAGCGCTTCTCTTTGTGTGCCCAAGTCACGCCCTTGCGGAGTAACTTAGGATATCTCTCTTATCTGGGTAAATCGCATACTCTTAGGAGAACATCGGGTGTGGCCGGTCTAGGCACACTCACCAGACGTTGCTCTCTGCGTAGGCGACTTACCCTTCACGATGCCACGCACGTAGTGGGTTGAGGGAATCACCAATCACTACTGGTTTACTAGTTCCCTCAGGCCACTCTCGTGCATGATTCCCTGAGGTGTGCTCATGCGAGATCCATGCGTAACGCCCTCGCTGGGAACCTCAGTCCCAGTTTAACTGCGTGTAACACGAGACCCCGATGACAATACACCCGATGACTGATCAGTGTTTATTTGTTTCTTCGCGTTTTGCCTTCAGGCGTTAGTCTGAGAACTGGTCTGTTGGTGGCCACTTGGCTACTGACCAATGATCACCGTTCTGGATTATCTGTCCCCCGACCTCTCTGTCGCCTGGTCTGTCGATGATCTCTTGGTTACTGACCACCGATCACCGCTCTTGGCGATCGCCTCCCTGATCTCTCTGTCACCTGGTCCACGTGTCACCCTGTGAGTGGTCCACGCGGTTCTCTGTTGCTGACGTCATCAACTACCGAATTTTAACACAATGAAATTGTTTTTCAAAGATATCATAAGTGTTTCAATCAATCAATAGACCTTAGATTGTAAAAGAAGTATTCAACATATCAAAATACAATTTGAACACAAGGAATGGTTTTTCAAAGGTATCACAAGTGTTCGAATCAATTAACAGACCTTAGATTGTAAAAGAAGTATTAAACATATGAAAACACAATTTTAACACATGAAATTGTTTTACAAAGATATTCATAAGTGTTTCAATCAATTAATAGACTAAGATTGTATTAAACATATCAAAACACAATTTTAACACATGAAATTGGTTTTCAAAGATATCATAAGTGTTTTCAATCAATTAATAGCGAAAAGAACAAGTTGCAAACATTTAGTTAAGAAGTAATACGCTTGTTTTCAATAGTTAAGATACTTTTAAACTATTATTACACAGAACATTCACTTTCTTATAGTTTCCTAGGTTAACTATAAAACCTTAGATTGTAAATGAAAGAAGTATTAAACATATCAAAACACAATTTTAACACATGAAATTGTTTTTCAAAGATATCATAAGTGTTTCAATCAATCAATTGACCTTAGATTGTAAAAGAAGTATTGAACATATCAAAATACAATTTGAACACATGGAATGGTTTTTCAAAGGTATCACAAGTGTTCGAATCAATTAACAGACCTTAGATTGTAAAAGAAGTATTAAACATATGAAAACACAATTTTAACACATGAAATTGTTTTTCAAAGACATTCATAAGTTTTTCAATCAATTAATAAACTAAGATTGTATTAAACATATCAAAACACAATTTTAACACATGAAATTGGTTTTCAAAGATATCATAAGTGTTTTCAATCAATTAATAGGGAAAAGAACAAGTTGCAAACATTTAGCTAAGAAGTAATACGCTTGTTTTCAATAGTTAAGATACCTTTAAACTATTATTACACAAAACATTCACTTTCTTATAGTTTCTGATCCTGCCGGCAACTCGAACGTGGATGAATCGCTCCGTAGCACTCTCTGCCCTGTCTACGCGACTGCGTCTTCTGCAGAATCACCCTCCGAACCTTCTTTCAGATGTCTTCAAATGTGACCTGCAAAACACACAGACGGCGCCTCTAGCGGCCGTTTGCACTCCGACGATCAAGTTAGTCCACAGAACCACCAAAAACTAGAAAACTAGCAGTGTGTGTGTGAGAACTCTTGCACTCTGTTTTTCGTCCCTCTCTCACTCTCACCCTGATTCTCTCTTTTATCTCTCTTTTTCTGCTTCCGGGCGTAACAGAATTCTGTTATGCTTTTCTGGCATGTGTTAGAACCCTGTTATGCTTTTCAGAGAAAGCGTACCTTCAGAATCAGCAGTGGGGAGCGTGAGAGTCTGTGCATGTCTGCGCGTCTCTGCGCTTGGCTGCGCCTGTCTGTACCTTCAGTGGTACGGAGTGCTCTTTTGTCTGGACCGCACCCCTCTCAGATAATGACACGTGGAGGCCTACAACTCACATCTAACCACACACGTGTCGCTTACTGGAAGGGCTCTAGCGCCTCTCTTTGTGTGCCTAAGTTACGCCCTTGCGGAGTAACTCAGGATGTTTCTCTTATCTGGGCAGATCGCATACTCTTGGGAGAACGTCGGGTGTGGCTGGTC
Source organism: Phaseolus vulgaris (assembly GCF_051622355.1). Lineage (NCBI taxonomy): Eukaryota > Viridiplantae > Streptophyta > Magnoliopsida > Fabales > Fabaceae > Phaseolus > Phaseolus vulgaris. The sequence goes on along the minus strand of NC_143501.1, from coordinate 19,745,189 downwards.
TAGGCACACTCATCAAACATCACTCTCTGCGTATACAGCTTACCCTTCACGATGCCATGCACGTAATGGGTTGAGGGAATCACCAACCACTGACTGGTTTACTAGTTCCCTCAGGCCACTCTCGTGCATGATTCCCTGAGGTGTGCTCATGCGAGATCCATGCGTAACGCTCTCGCTGGGAACCTCATTCCCAGTTTAACTGCATGTAACACAAGACCCGATGACAATACCCCGATGACTGATCAGTGTTTATCTGTTTCTCGCGTTCTGCCTTCAAGCGTTAGTCTGAGAACTGGTCTGTTGGTGGCCACTTGGCTACTGACCACCGATCACCATTCTGGGTGATCTATCCCCCGACCTCTCTGCCACCTGATCTGTCGGTGGTAACTTGGTTACTGACCACCGATCACCTCTGTTGGCGATCGTCCCCCCGACCTCTCTGCCACCTGGTCCACGTGTCACCCTTCGAGTGGTCCACGTGGTTCCCTGATGCTGACGTCATCGACTACCGATGACCGATCGGATCACAAGCCCCCCAGTCTCGAGTCGAGAACTCGTTCTCAGCGAAGAGACTAAGTGGTCGTGCCCTCAGTCCACGTGGCAAGTGGGGCCGCCTCACGTGCTGCTTCTTTAACGTTTGGACTTCCTCTCTTAATCTCGCGACACGTGGCCCCATCAACGCCCAGCGCTGTGCGTCGCTAGCGCTTCTCTTATTCAAATTGGCGCGCCCTTTCACTGTTCCTCCATCTTCTTCATTCGACTCCCAGACTCTCTGCGAACTTCTCCTCTGCGCACCCATCTTTCTTCAAATTCTCTGCTTCCCAAACTCTTGCGATCATCCAAAGGTATGGTTTTTCTTCTCCCTGGCCCCTTTTTGGTCATCTTTACCGATTGCATTTATCATTCTGGTTATCATGCATTCATCTTCTCTATTTCCCTCTCTCGAACCCGCGCTAGGGTTTTTTCGTGCTCTTACCCTGGCTTCTGCTTCTTCTTCTTCTTCTTTTCATCTGGGCATCTCCCTCTCCTTTCCCTTTTCTGTTTTCACCGAAACATTCATCATTCTTTCTTCTCCCATTCATTCTGACTTTTTCGTTTTTCCTCCATTTGCAGCTATCTCACGATGGCTCGCTTGAAACAAACTGCGCGCATCATCGCCTCTTCTTCTGGTGCACAGCCTTCCGCGAGTGCGCCAGCTCCACCACCGCCTGTGGCTACCTCCTACCACGACAATGCCAGGGTCTACGAATGGGCCCCCCTGGCATTGCTCGCTGAAACCTCCACCTTGCTGCCTAAGGGTCATCTCACGTCCCTGCTAAGTCGCAACCCCGATTAGCCCTCCTGCTCCATCGACAGGGAGACTGACTTCAACATCCAAATCCGCATTCCTCCTCGAGGAATGCCTATCTGCGCGGATGACAGGGCCACCAATGGGGTGCCCTTCGTCTTCATCTACTCCGCTATTTTCAAGAGGTTGAAGCTGCGCCTCCCTTTCACTTTCTTCGAAAAAGAGCTGATGATGGAGTTAAACGTCGCGCCTTGCCAACTCCATCCAAATGCCTGGGCCTTCATCCGGGCATTTCAGATCCTCTGCAGCTATTTCGGGCACAACGCCTCCGTGGACGTGTTCCTCTACTTCTTCGAAGCGAAGAACCCTGGGGACAGGTCCTGGGTCAGCCTGAACGGGGTTGCTGGTCGGGTGCTCCTGGGCCTGTACCAGCAATCCTTCAAAGATTGGAAGGGCAGATTCTACATGATATCTGCTACCCCTCAAAGTCCAAGTCTGCTCGAGGGGTACCCCCTCTACTGGGTTCCTGGAGTTGAGTTCAAGAAATCCAGGGACCTCGAAGCCATGGCCCCCTATGAGCGCGAGCTGTGCGGGCTGTTCCTGGGGGCCAAGTACAATTCTGCTCGTCTCATGAAAGACGAGTTCGATGTGGTGGCCTTAAAGAAGTATATAGGTAGCTCTTTATTTTCCTCTTAGGATACCTGCACCTATCCATGCATGCTTTTAGGTGTTCTTTAACTTGCTTGCATATCTTGGTCATCTAACTCTTCCTTTTTCCATGTATGCAGACTCAATGTCGGGGAAGGACAGGAAGCTAGCTTTACTGGAGCTTGCCAAACGTAGGGGAGCCAAGGGCACTGGCTCCTCTTCCTCTACAACTGAGCCCATCGCAGCCCCCCCACTCTCGGTCGCGCCAGCTGGAGGCCCCGAGCAAGGGAAGAAAAGGAAAAGGCTGGTGAAAGCTTCCGCTTCAACTGCTGCTGCTGCTTCGACTGAAGAGGAGAGCTCAGGCTCTCCTCTTGTACACCGCCAGAGGAAAAGATCAGCAGTTGAGGGGGCCTCATCTCTCCAGCCTGGAGAGATTGAGGTGGTGGAAGTAGAGGAAGGGTCTTCCCCTCCTCCCTGCGCTCAAACTGCCACAGAGCCCATCAACCCTCCTTCTCCAGGCCAGCAGTTGCCTCCAGCTTCCAAGCTGCCATCTTCCCCCCCAGCAGGCCAATCACCTGGTCCATCCGCTCATCCTGCTGGGGGCGCTTCTGCCCAAACTGGGGGTGCACCACCACCACTGCTGCCAATTCCTACCGCCACTGCTGAATGTGGTGGGTCTAGCTCGCGCCCAAGCGCTTCTGGGGCCACCCACGAGAATTTCAGCAGGGTCATCACCCTAGTTCGACAGCTCATAAGTAACCGGGAGCTCGTCGAGTGGAATGGTGACGAGGTTGACATGCACCTGGCAAGGCAGGTGGTGCTCTCTCTGGAATTCTCCACCCAACATCGCAAACAAATAGCCCTGGAGAAGAGGGTGAAGGAGCTTGAGCACGACAAGGAGTCACTGCGAAGTGACTTCGAAGCCGCTCAAGGGTCCGTTGAACTGATGCGAGGCATGGTGGAGAAGGCTAGAAGGGAATACCTAGCGCAGGTCCAAGAGACCATCAAGACGGAGATCTTGATGGGGCAGATGGTGAGCTCTTTGGACTGCAAGGTGGTGGAGCTTAAGGCCGAGACTTCCTCCCTGCGCCAACAGAACACTCAGCTATTGGGGGAGCTCGAGTCCGCCAAAGAAGCAGCTGCGGTTGGGGAGAAAAGACTTGAGGAGGTGGCGGGCAAACTGTCTGAAGCTGCCTCCTCCCTTGCTGCCGTCACCACTGAGAGAGATGCTGCGGAGGCTTCAAAGCAAGAACTGGAGGTGGAGAAGGCTGATTTGATGAACGTGGGTGCTGATGCCCTTACAGACGGATTCGAGCTAGCACTCGAACAAATCAAATGCGTTCTTCCCGACCTGGACCTCTCTCAGTTCAGCATCTACCATGAAGTGGTGGATGGAAAGCTCATCCCCCCTGCCCCTTAAGCCCTTCCTTTCCCTGTAAATTTAGCTTCTGTACAGTTTTATTTTTTTTTTATTTTTTTTCTTTGCACTTTGGAATTGTATAAGACTTGGCTATGAATGTAATATCTCAATGCTTCTTTCTTGCGTAAGTTTCCTCTTTTGCATTCTCTTTGAACTTCACCTATCTTTATGTGCGCGACTAGCTAGCTTAGGTTCAGCGCGATCTTGGGCTTTACCTTTCCTTTCGCACACGACTAAGTGTTAACCAACTTAGGCTTAGCGCGATCTTGAGCTTCGTCTTTCACTTTGCGCACGACTAAGTGTTAACCAGCTTAGGCTTAGCGCGATCTGCTTCTCTTATTCTTTTGCTTCTACTTGGTCACGACTGGCTATTCCCTCAGCTTGGTGTTTAACAGTCCTCGTGCGCTGCTTCGCACCCCTAACCAATTACTGACGACTCATCAGTGATCGTTATTTAGTCTTTACTTAGCTTTCTCTGTCGCTCTAGCGCTAAGTGCATAAAGGACTTTGACATCGATCGCTTAAGGTGATGCCTCGTCTTGGGGAAAGAAAAGTGTTTCTCGCTAACCCCTCTTACTTTCCCCAAGGTCATCACCCTTTGGCGGGTTGAGTCGCTCATTCCCTGCCTCACTCCTGGGGTGAGAAGGGTTTCGGACTAAGAGTCTTACTGGGCCAATATTGGTGTATGCCAAGTGGATAAGGATGTTTTGTCAAAACCTTTCCTTTCCCTCCCTTGGTCTTACTAGCACCCCTGGCTTTTCAAACCTTTAACTGCCTGCGCTCACACCTGGGGTGGCGCACATAGTGGCAGAAACAGATGTTTCTGAGAAATGATGTGATTCCAATAGCCACATAGAACAAGATTCTTGACATTCTTAGGAATCACCTTGAGCTAGAAAATATAGAGGCACTTTTCTTAGAGTTGGATCATTGTTCTAAGACAAGAACTCACCAAAATTAGTACCAAATCCCAAACTCATTTGGATGAACCAAATATTGTCAAATTGAATCAACAAAGAGAATGAAAGCTGGAATGACCGAACAGAATTAAGCAACTAATCATATGAACCGAACAGAATTAAGAACAAAACAGAACATAGTGCTGGAAAATAGAAAAACCGAAACTGAAAAACTCAAGAACACAAAGCAACATGAACAATTGAAGAAGAAGAAAGGAAGGAGAAGAGAATGCTCATGAAGATGGAAGGAGGATGGATGATCTCGCCACTAGAAGTGTGGAATGCTCCTAGATGAGAGTGATGCCGCCACTTGAGGACTCCATTGATCCATCAAGATAAGACTAGAGAAGAAGGCTCCAAAAGCTCTCCAAAGGTCACTCAAAATTTGAGTAGAGTTTTCTTAGATTAATTCCTATCTGAATTTTACAAAGGAAGCACCTCTATTTATAGCCTAAGGTGCTGAAAAATAGGTGGGAAATTTCAAATAAACTCATTTGAAATTCCCACCAAAAACAAGTCACATGGGAGGTGTGACCTTTTTCTACTATGACACCTCCCAAAAACTACACCTACACCACTCTCCTAAGTCACATGGACAATGTGACTTTATTTTACATTTTCACACACCTTTATTTAATAACCACACCTCCTAAAACTATACAAGAGTATTTCAAAGCTTGGCCTTGCCCCTCATGGGATGGACTTGGGCTCTTTGGGCTTTGGCCTTCTTGGGCTTGGGCTTTGGGCTTGGGCCTCATCTTTATTTTATGTCTTCTTTTAATTTTGAGAAGACTAGAAGGAAGAACTTCAAATGTGAGGGTGGATGTCCTCTTCCTCCATTAATAAAAGCCTCCTTTATTTGATTCTCACCAGCTGCACCACCAAGACCGCGTGGAGGGTAAGGGAAACCGCAGCAAGCAAGGGTGCATGAGGCCAAGGAGGGAAAAAAGGTGCGGGAAAAACCTCGTCCCTACGCACCAGGGAAGGACCAGGGCAGAGGGCGTGCAAGGGAGAACAATGCACCCCCAAGATACAATTTCGTGGTGGGATTGGCGGATCTCATCGCCCTTCCTGCTGTAGCAGCAAGACTACGCGTACCGGAGAAGACTGATAAGGTACTTGGTAGAAAGAAGAATGAGTGGTGTGAGTTTCACCAGGCCTTTGGCCACACACTTCACTCTTGTTTGGCGTTGGGACACCAACTGGTAGAGTTGGTGAAGTCTGGGTTCCTAGCAGATTACCTGCGTGAGCCGCAGGGTGATCGCGCGTCGGGATCCCAGGCTGGAGAACAGCAGCATGAAGTCCCTGTGCATGGGGAAGTGCAAACAATCGCGGGAGGCTTCTCTGGTGGGGGATGCACAGCGTCACAGAGAAGGAGGTACGCTCGGTCGGTTATGGCGGTAGACGCGGTAAATGAGAGCCATTACCCTGAAGTAGATATTGTCTTCAGGAAAGCTGATCTACGGGACGTTGTCCCGCACGACAACGACCCTGTGGTCATCTCCCTCATCACGGCTGGAAGACGAGTGCACCGAGTGCTCGTAGATCAAGGAAGCTCGGCAGACGTCATGTTCTGACCGATGTTTAACAAGTTGCAGTTGTCCCCAGATCAACTGAGGCCGTATACCGGGTGTCTTTACGGCTTTGCAGGAGATCAGGTAGAGGTGCGGGGATACATTGAGCTGAGGACAACGTTCACTGATGGGACGACAGCCCACACCGAAAGGATAAAGTACTTGGTGGTGAACGCCCCTTCTGCGTACAACATCTTGTTGGGGAGGCCAACACTCAATAGGTTGGGCGCAATACCATCAACGAGGCACATGAAGCTGAAGCTGTCGTCGATGGAGGGGACCGTAATAACCATCAAGTCGGATCAGGCTGAGGCTAGACGCTGTTAAGAGAACAGCCTGAAGCAGAAGAGAAGTGCATGTCACGTCACCACGACACCACCACCAGGTGTGCGCGAAGAGCGATCGGTGGTTAGGGAGACATAGGGCGCTCAGAGGATGGAGAACGCTGCTGTGGGGGGCTCCCAGGTAGCTCAAGTTGAAGAAGAAGAGGAAGGCGCGATCGCTCCTCGCGAGTTAGGGATCGCGAGGGCGGTCATCGCCAGTGAGAGAAGGCCCCACCCAGCAGAAGGATGGGCCGAAGTGGACATCAGGGGGAAAAAGTTCAAATTGGGGGGATCCCTCGTTGAAGAAGAGCGAAAGCTGATCGTTGGTGTGATCGAGAAGCACATGGGTGCCTTTGCCTGGTCAGCGTCCGACATGCCAGGAATCGACCCCGATTTCCTTTGCCATCGTCTGTCGATGGACCCTAAGGTTCGGCCTGTGCGACAAAGGCGAAGGAAATTCAACGAGGAGAGGAGGAAGGTGATCCACGACGAAGCGCAGAAGCTCCTTGCTGCAGGGCACATCAGAGAGATCCAGTACCCCGAGTGGCTAGCGAATGTGGTGCTGGTTCAGAAGGCAAGCGGCAAGTGGAGAATGTGCGTGGATTTCACTGACCTCAACAAGGCGTGCCCCAAAGATTCTTACCCCTTACCCAGTATAGACGCCCTAGTTGATAGCGCATCAGGGGGGAAGTTACTCAGCTTCTTGGATGCTTTCTCAGGGTATAACCAGATCAGGATGCACCCCATGGATGAGTGCAAGACCGCGTTCATGACGGAACGGTCTTGCTATTGCTACAGTGATGGCATTTTCATGTGTTCTTCTTGAATCAAAGTAGAAAATAGGGTGCGGAAGCAATGGGTGAGATGATCAAGACCCTCCTAGGAGTTGTGTCGGCCTTGTAGGTGCATGATGAGTATGGTGTTTGAGTGGTTCGGCCAGCTCAAGGGAAAAAGGTGAAAGGATTGAAGTTTAGAGCCTAGATTTCTAGGAGAAGTAAAGCTTGTGCACAAAAATGGCAGCATGACCTTACTCAATTAAACTTGAAAATACAAGGTGTAGGCTCCTCCTTTTATAGGCTAAGGAGGACCATAATGCAACCCTAATGCTAGCCAAATGAAATGTAAATGTGAAGCACATGGGTGCACATGGCACATGGGTGCACAAATGAGCACATGGGGAGGGGTGTGTCTAGTTTTTATGCTCACCCCCTCCATGGGCTTTCTAGACCGGCCTTGGTAAATTTAGAGGTTTTTTTAGAAACTCTAAGTTTACCTAGGTTGGTGTTTTAGGTGCCAAAATTAACTCTAAGAAAATTACAAATAAAGTTCCTATGCTAATTTTGACAAGAAATTAAAGTCTACTCTACACTAGAGTTTATGGCATTTGAACATGTAAAAGAACGTCTTCTTGGATCCTCTTGGCCATAACTCTATGGTTGGCCCAAATCTACCCTTTGGTGGGCTTGCATGTGGGCTTGTTCTTGGGCCTCTTCCATCATACAGGGTCATGCCATTCGGATTAAAGAACGCGGGGGCTACCTACCAGTGGCTGATGGATAGGGTGCTCTCGCCCATGCTGGGAAGGAATGTGCATGCATACGTAGATGACATGGTGGTCACGTCCCAAGAAAAGAAGCACCATGCAACCGATTTGGAGGAACTATTCACCACCATCGCCAAGTACAGGCTGAAGCTCAACCTTGAGAAGTGTATTTTTGGTGTGGAGGCTGGGAAGTTCTTGGGTTTCCTCTTAACAGAGCGGGGAATCGAAGCCAACCCAGAGAAGTGTGCAGCAATCGTGGCAATGAGGAGCCCGACGACGGTGAAGGAGGTGCAGCAGCTCACCGGTCGCTTGGCAGCCTTATCCTGATTTATGTCCGCTGGAGGGGAGAAAGGTGGTGCAAGAGCAAGACCAGGCCCAGAGGCCTGTGTACTTCGTGAGTAAGGTGCTGCAAGACCCTGAAACAAGGTACCAGGTCCTCGAGAAGGCTACCCTGGCGGTGGTATTTTCAGCAAGAAGACTCAGGCATTACTTCCACAGCTTCACAGTGGTGGTGATGACAGATCTGCCTATCCAAAACGTGCTGAAGAAACTTAACGTAGCAGGAAGGATGGTCAAGTGGGCGGTGGAATTGTCAAAGTTTGATATTCAGTACGAGCCCCGAGGACCGATCAAGGTGTAGGTGTTCGCGGACTTTGTAGTCGAGCTGTCGTCGATCGCGACACCTGCAGAAGGTTTAGATTTCCGATGGGTGTTATCAATGGATGGCTCCTTTAATCAGCAGGGGAGCGGCGCTGGAGTCATTTTGGAAGGCCCAAACGGGGTACTGATCGAGCAGTCCCTCCGCTTTGCCTTCAAGGCCAGCAACAATCAGGCGGAGTATGAAGCCCTGATCGCAGGAATGTTGCTAGCAAGAGAAATGGGAGCAAGAAACCTGCTGGCCAAAAGCGACTCTTTGCTGGTCACGAGTCAGGTTACAGGGGAGTTCCAGGCAAAGGATCCCCAGATGGCAGCCTACCTGGAGTATGTACAGCTCCTGAAGACGTCCTTCACCGAGTTTGAATTGGTGCACGTGCCAAGAGAGCAAAATGCCAGAGCAGACCTGCTTGCCAAGCTGGCCAGCTCAGGCAAAGGGGGGAAGCAGAGGACCGTCATTCAGGAGACCTTGAAGGTACCACGTGCTTTCGTGTCAGACAACCAGGTATTTCATGTGTACAAATCAATGGAGCGCCTGACGATCGGTCATCGGTCGTTGACTCAAGAAACGTTGAAAGCACCGAGGGTGAGAGCGCGACCGTCGAAGATCGATGAGTCGATGGAGGTCCGCGCGGTGAAGGAACCCGACACCTGGATAACGCCATACCAGTTATACCTAGAGGATGGTGTACTTCCACTTGACGTGGCGGAGGCAAAAAGGATAAAGAGGAGCTCAAGTAAGTTTACTCTAATTGATGGAAACCTCTTTAGGTTTGGATTTTCTCACCCTGTGCAGATCTGCATGCACGGCGAGCAATGCACCAGACTTATGTCTAAGCTGCACGAGGGGGTGTGCGGAAGCCACGTAGGTGGTCACGCTTTGGCAAGTAGGATACTCCGCGCAGGGTACTATTGGCCAAAGCTGAAGGAAGACTGCGTGAGGTTTGCTCAGCGTTGCAAACAGTGTCAACTGCACGCGGACGGGCACAAGGCACCTCCTGAGGAGTTGAGGTCCATCCATAGCCCGTGGCCATTCCACACATGGGGGATCGACATCCTAGGACCTTTTCCCTTGGCGATAAGGCAGATGAAGTTTCTCATCGTGGCCATCGAATACTTCACCAAGTGGGTGGAGGCAGAACCAGTCGCACACATCACCGCGCAGAAAGTCGAGCACTTCGTCTGGAAGAACATCGTCTGTCGTTTCGGAATACCCAAGAGGTTGGTCTCCGACAATGGCACCCAGTTCACGAGTCATCAGCTGAGGAAGATGTGCGAGGAGCTAAAGATACAACAGGTTTTCGCTTCAGTGGAACACCCGCAAACCAATGGGCAAGTGGAGTCGGCCAACCGAGTACTGCTCAGGGGGCTGAAGTGAAGACTAGACAAGGCTAAAGGAGGCTGGGCGGAGGAGGTCCCCAGAATCGTATGGTCTTATCATACCACCCCACAGTCTAGCACCCATGAGACACCCTTCAGCCTTGTCTACGGGACTGACGCCATGATTCCCGTGGAGATACAGGAGAGCTCCCCAAGATTCTTGAATTTCATTGCTGAAGAGTCCAATGAAGAACGAAAGGTGAATCTCGACCTGCTGGACGAAGTGCGAGAAGAAGCCAGAGTCAGCGCTGAAGCCGTAAAGAGAAGAGTAGAGCGGAGGCACAACTCTAAGGTGAGGCCCAAGCGCTTCCAGGAAGGTGATCTGGTGATGAGAAAGGCGCATCAGAATGAGATGGAGAACAAGTTGTCTCCAAAATGGACAGGCCCGTACAGAGTGGTTGAGACGTTGGAGAACGGAGCCTATCGGCTAGAAACTCTGGAGGGAGGAGCAATCCCCAGAACGTGGAACGCCACCCATTTAAAATTTTACTTCAGTTAAGTTGTAAAGTAGTTGCGTTCTCGCGCTAAAGATACATGCTTTGTATGTAGTGGAAACAGTTGAACAGACAAGGGGGCACTCTTTTCCCTAAGGAGGGTTTTTGACGAGGCCACCCAATTAAAGAAAAATTTTCAGCATATCAAGTGTGCTCAAGTATTAAAATTAAAATCCTCCTTGCCCCAGGTGCAAGTGCAGGTGATTGGTTAGGCCCTACTTGCCCTAGGCGCAAGTACTGGCACCGATCTAAGTCTTCCTCACCCCAGGTGTGAGCGCAGGCAGCTAAGGGTTTGAAAAGCCAGGGGTGCTAGTAAGACCAAGAGAGGGAAAGGAAAGATTTTGACAAATGTCCTTACCCACTTGGCATACACCAATATTGGCCCAGTAAGGCTCTTAGTCCGAAACCCTTCTCACCCCAGGAGTGAGGCAGGGAATGAACGACTCAATCTGCCGAAGGGTGACGACCTTGGGGAAGGTAAGAGGGGTTAGCGAGAAACACTTTTCCTTCCCCAAAACGAGGCATCACCTCGAGCGATCGATGTCAAAGTCCTCTATGCACTTAGCACTAGAGCGACAGAGAAGCTAAGTGAAGATCGAAGAACGATCACTGATGAGTCGTCAGTGATTGGTTAGTGGTGCAAAGCAGCGCACAAGAACTGTTAAAGACAAAGCTAAGGAAGTTGTTAGTCGCGATCAAAGTAGAGGCCAAGATCAAAGGAGGCAGATCGCGCTAGGCCTAAGCTGGTTAACACTTAGTCGTGTGCAAAGGGAAAGACAAAGCTTAAGATCGCGCTAAACCTAAGCTAGCTAACAGTTAGTCGTGCGCATAAAGAAAGGTGAAGCTCAAGAAAAATACAAGGGAAGAAGCTTATACAAATTGAGAGTATGTATTCACACCAAGTCTTGTACAAATTCCAAGTACTAAAAAGTTGTGCAGAAGTATAGATTGATAAAAAAAAGAGAAGAGATCAAGGAGGAGGGGTGAGTTTTCCATCTACCACTTCGTGATAAATGCTGAATTGCGAGAGGTCCAAGTCTGGGAGAACGCATCGGATTTGCTCGAGTGCCAGCTCGAATCCGTCAGTAAGGGCGTCAGCACCCACGTTCATCAGATCGACTTTCTCCACCTCCAGTTTTTGCCTTGAGGCCTCCGCAGCATTCTTCTCGGTGGTAAGGGTAGCAAGGGAAGAGGCAGCTTCTTCCAATTGGCCTTTGGCTTCAGATAGCTTGCCCACCACCTCCTCAAGCTTCTTCTCTCCAGCAGCGGCCGCTTCCTTGGTGGACTCGAGCTCCCCCACTAGTTGAGAGTTCAGTTGGCGTAGGGAGGAGGTCTCGGCCCGCAACTGCACCACCTCGCAGTCCAGAGAGCTAACGGTTTGCCCCATCAAGATCTCAGTCTTGATGGTCTCTTGGACCTGCGCTAGGTACTCCCTCCTAGCTTTTTCCACCATGCCCCGCATCAGATCTACGGACCCTTGGGCAGCTTCGAAGTCACTTCGCAGTGACTCCTTGTCTTGCTCAAGCTCCTTTATCCTCTTCTCCAGGGCTATTTGCTTGCGGTGCTGGGTGGAAAACTCCAAAGAGAGCACTGATGGCATTTTCATGTGTTCTTCTTGAATCAAAGTAGAAAATAAGGTGCGGAAGCAATGGGTGAGATGATCAAGACCCTCCTAGGAGTTGTGTTGGCCTTGTAGGTGCATGATGAGTATGGTGTTTGAGTGGTTCGACCAGCTCAAGGGAGAAGGTGAAAGGATTGAAGTTTAGAGCCTAGATTTCTAGGAGAAGTAAAGCTTGTGCACAAAAATGGCAGCATAACCTTACTCAATTAAACTTGAAAAATACAATGAGATAGCTTTCCTATTTATAAGCTATCTTGGACGTAAATGGTAAGCTAACTTCTAAGGAAAAGAAAACCCAAAATTAAATCTAAATGCTAAGCCATGTGCCATGTGCAATGACCGGCCACACAACCCTAGTTTCTAGAATGTTTCCATCAAAAGTGCTTTCTACACTATCCTATCTACTAAGTACCCCTAATGGGCCTTTATGCAAACATATACAAAGCCTTCTCTCTTCCATCCGTGGCTTCATTTACTTGTGTTTGAGCATGTTTGGCCATTGATCTTGTAAGGGGGCCTAGACGGTCTAGCTCCATGGATAGCCTCCCTCCTTCACGTCCTAGACGCTCACCTTCACGTCCTAGACGCTCACCTTGGTCTTGGTCTAGACGCTCTCCTTGGCTTGGGCCTTGGCTTCCTTGGGTAGGTGTGTTTGGCCCTCCTCCATCATCCCCTCCCCCTTGGAAAGGATTTGTCCTCAAATCCAGCGCGTCATCGTCATTGGTACCTACAAATGGAGAAAGATCAATTACATTAAAAGTGTCATGTACTCCATATTCAAGAGGTAGGTTCAACTTATATGCATTGTTGTTGACTCGCTTGAGAACTTGGAAAGGTCCATCACCTCGGGGACTTAGTTTGGACTTCCTTTGATTTGGAAATCTATCTTTGCGAAGGTGAAGCCAAACTAAGTCTCCTTCCTCAAAAATTATTTCTCTCTTCCCTTTGTTGTTGTATTTTGTGTACTTCTCATTTTGTTGTTGTATTTGAATTTTAATCTTCTCATGCATTTTCTTGACAAAATCAGCTTTGAGTACTCCTTCCTTATGCACAAAATCTTGTGGATTAGGAAGGGGTATCAAATCCATGGGCGTGAGAGGATTAAAACCATATACTACCTCAAAAGGAGAAGCATTAGTAGTCTTGTGAACTACTCTATTGTAAGCAAAAGTAGTCTTGTGAACTACTCTATTGTAAGCAAATTCAATGTGGGGAAGGTACTCATCCCAAGATTTGTGGCTGCCCTTCATGATAGCCCTAAGCATAGTTCCAAGAGATCTATTGACTACTTCGGTTTGCCCATCCGTTTGAGGATGACAAGAAGTTGAAAATTGTAGTCTTGTTCCAAGTTTACCCCAAAGAGTTTTCCAAAAGTGGCTTATAAACTTGGGATCTCTATCGGACACTATACTTCTAGGGAGACCATGGAGTCTCACCACTTCTCTAAAGAAGAGTTTAGAAATATTTTGAGCATCATCTACTTTGTGGCATGGAATAAAGTGGGACATTTTGCTAAAACGGTCCACTACCACAAAGATAGAGTCATGGCCTCTTGCAGTCCTAGGAAGTCCTAAAATGAAGTCCATGCTAATGTCTTCCCAAGGAGCATTTGCAATCGGCAAAGGGGTGTAGAGTCCATGCGGCATTGTTCTAGACTTTGCTTTTAAACATGAGATACATCTAGAACAATGTCGTTGGACATCTTTCCTCGTGTGTGGCCAACAAAATTTTGCTTTTAAAAGATCTAGAGTCTTATCAACTCCAAAATGGCCCATGAGTCCCCCTTCATGTGATTCTTTGACAAGGAGTTTTCTATGTGTTCCCTGGGGAATGCAAAGTTTTCCTTCTTTAAAAAGATATCCCTCGGACACATAGTAACCTCCTTGTGCTCTATGTAGACATTGGGCATAGATGGATGAGAGTTCTTGATCTTCTTGGTAAAGCTCTCTTATGTGGTCAAATCCAAGAATTTGGGCACCTAGTTTTGAAAAGAGTGTGTGCCGTCTTGAAAGAGCATCGGCCACTATATTGGTGCTCCCTTTCTTGTATTTGATTACATAAGGAAATTGTTCAAGAAATTCCATCCATTTAGCATGTCTCTTGTTGAGCTTGTGTTGGCCCTTTAAATATTTTAAAGACTCGTGATCACTATGGATAACAAATTCTTTGGACACAAGGTAGTGTTCCCAAGTCTTTAGGGCTCGCACAAGAGCATAGAGATCTTTGTCATAGGTGGGGTAGTTGAGGGGGGCACCATGGAGTTTTTCACTAAAATAAGCAATGGGGTGTCCACCTTGGAACAAAACCGCACCTATGCCTACCCCCGATGCATCACACTCTATCTCAAAAGTTTTGGAAAAATTTGGGAGAGATAGGATGGGTGCATTGGTGAGTTGAGCTTTTAGCCTTTGAAAGGCTTGCTCATGCTTTTCATTCCAACAAAATGCAACATCTTTTTTTACAAGTTCATTCAAAGGAGAAGCTAGGCTAGAAAAATTAGGCACAAACCTTCTATAGAAGCTAGCTAACCCATGAAAACTTCTTACTTCACTTACATTTTGTGGAGTTGGCCACTCGCGGATGGCTTTGATTTTCTCGGGATCTACATGCACCCCCTTTTTGTTTACTATAAAGCCTAAGAAGACTACACTATCTACACAAAAGGTACACTTATCCCTATTGGCAAAAAGACTATTTTTCCTAAGGACTAGAAGAACTTCCCTAAGGTGGCTTAGATGGTCTTCTAGGGTTTTACTATATACTAAGATATCATCAAAGTAAACTACTACATATTTACCTATACAATCCCTCAAGGTGTGATTCATAAGCCTCATGAATGTGCTTGGAGCGTTAGTAAGCCCAAAGGGCATCACCAACCACTCATATAATCCAAATTTGGTCTTAAAAGCGGTTTTCCACTCATCACCCTCCTTGATTCGAATTTGGTGATATCCACTTTTAAGGTCAATCTTGGAGAATAGAGTTGACCCATGCAATTCATCAAGCCTCGGGATTGGATGCCTATACTTGATGGTGATGTTGTTGATTACTCTACAATCACAACACATACGCCATTTTCCATCCTTTTTGGGCACCAACAAGACAGGTACAGCACAAGGGCTTAGGCTCTTTTGAACCCAACCCTTCTCCAACAAGTCTTGAACTTGAGATTCTATCTCCTTTGTTTCCTCGGGGTTGGTTCTATAAGCAGGCCTATTTGGTAGGCTTGCCCCCGGTATAAAGTCAATTTGATGTTCGATCCCCCTAAGAGGAGGAAGCCCAATG